>NW_026775572.1:45736133-50536133 GCF_030987335.1 Cornus florida
TCTGCCGTCTCATCCACCTTTGATCCGATCAGCCACCGGAATCTAACCTTTCCTCCCTCCAAACTACCTCCTCCAATCTCAATGCAAAAAGTAGTTCAATCGATCAAAAAAATCAACAACTATGCCGATGATTGCTTGATTTCTCTCCGCAAAATCGTTGACTTCGCTAAGTCCTCTGACGGCTCACCGAGCAGTAACCCGTCAGCTCTTTGTCCATAGCTGGTAAGTTCATTATTGCCGGAAAATTAGCCCAAACATGGAAAATTAGCCCCAACTCACCGGCGTCTTCCAAGTTCATTATCATCGCCGGTGGTTTCTTTATAGCTCTATGTCGCCGCCGCCGCCTCCCTGTCGCCATTCAGATAGTGAGGTAGGGATGTGGTCGGTGTGAAAGTGAGGACATAACATGATAATTTAGAGATAACTCAGATAAGGATGAAATCAAATTAAATGGCTATCAAAATGACTGGCCATCAGTAGTACTGTCCTTTGAATCTCACAAAAATAGATTTAATTATATGTTTTGTATAATTCATTGATTGAATTTTACCAAAATTCCAATCCAAAATGTGGGTGGGTGAAATCGTTGACGAGGAATCTGAAGAGGATTGACCTGCAGGGAGAGGAAAGAGAAGGTGCTGATGTGTGTGTTTGAACGGTTAGGATTGCTAGGGACCATAAATGATGTGGTGGTCTCAGGATTACGTGTACAAACAATATACTGTATACATATACACACAGAGGGGTCTTTTTGTCATTCAAGATTATATATATTTTGTATTAAAAAATTGAGGGTAAAAGTGTCAATTCACAGGCAAAAAATAAATTGGGATGTAAGTGAAAGTTAAAACCAAAATCTTCATTTAGCTGGAATACGACCTAACCTCAAGGGGTGTGAGTGTAATTTACCCAAAAAAAATTTTACTGAGGTAAAATGGTACTTTCATGTATTATGTTAAAATTGACTAACAAGGTTAAGGGTTTAGAATTATTTCGGTAAGAATTCCATCAGCGAAATATTTAGACGAACATGAGGTGAAGGTGAGGATAATTCACTCTATATACTAATATAGTAACTTTTTATTGTATAGTAATTTTTCTTAGTTATAAAAAAGTAGCATTTTACTTATTTGGACTACAAAATCAAGCAAATTAGTACAGCAACTATAAAAAAAAATGTGCATATTTAATTAACATTTTTTTAAAAAAGGCAAAAAAAACTAAATAAAGTAAAATACCCTCAACACCCCTCATGTAATATATCTTTTGTATTCCTAAAATTGCCAAATGTTTTAGTTGAGAGCAATTTGGGTGCTAGGGTCTGCTTTGAGTAACAGTTCTAAGCATCCCTCACTTCTATGATCTTGTTTCTTCTTTCTTTCAGATTATCAAAGAGATGTTGAGTTTGATTGAATGATTTCTTCATTAATTTCATATCTTTGTTTTTCTCTGTGTATGCAATTATATATATGTCTATGTGCCTATGTATATTTGGTGTTGGGATATACTGCTACAGAACTACCTTTAAGGAGATTGAAATGAAATGCTAATTTATTTATTTATTTATACTTAATTAAAGGTATAATCAGTAGGCATTTGGAAAAACATTTTTTGTGTCATGCTCAGAGCAACCATTTTTACTTTGACAAACAAGGAATTCATCATAATATATATATATATATATATAAAGTAAATTTTTTTCCTAAAAAATTTATTGCAAATAAATAGAGAGTTACAAACTTTATTTTAGTTATAAGAAAATACTTGTAATTATTTATCATAAGAGTTTTTCTTTTCACTTTTTTTTTTTTTTTATATTTATATTTATGATCCTTTAAATTCCTAATTATAGAAGTTAAAATAAATTAACACACATAATTATTAAACACATAATTGCACCTAAACATTTTACTTCAGATTGCTTATATGCCTACAAACAATTTATTTAAAGTACTGACCTCAAATTTTTGTTGTGAAATTTTGTTGGAGACTAGCACTATTGGAGAGAGAGATCATGTTGCACATTATAGGTGGAAGAAGAAATGGATTTACTAAAATGAATGGAAAAGTCTCACACGCAAAGGGCTATAACAATCACATCGAAGGGCAATATTGATATTATAAATAAATAATAATAAAAAAAATACAAGTCACGTGCTGCAATTGTTGGCCGGATAGGTGCCGGAAGTGACTGACAGTGACGGGGCAATATGCACGATTTTGATACTTGTAGTACCGACTTGCTGGATTATGTATTTCGGAGAGGTTAAATGCCAATTTTTTTTAGTAGTTGAGGAGGGTTTTATGTTTTTTTGCCTATAATATTTTTTTTTATTATTTATTGCATTTTAAAAAATGAGATTATTAATTTTTTTTTTTGGGAGTACATAATCAAATTGTGGTGGAATGGTTATTGAATTTACATGTTGTTTAAGTTGTTTTGGAGATGGAATAAATCTTTAGGGTTTGCAAGAATTGAAGTGTAAATTCAGATTATGTGACTGATCAAGAATATTTATGAAAGTCAAACATCATGAAAAGAATGCAACACTTGAGCTGCATGTTTGGGGTTCGTTATAATAAAAAATACAAAAAAAAAGTGTCAAAATTGGTTTTCTAATCCTAAATCAATCAAAATAGCGACTACTTAGCGACTATAACTGGCAGACCTCTGATATGGTTTATTGTCTGTCGGAGAATCACAATTGACAGTCCGGGAGAGAATCCCAGTTCCACGCAATACGTGACGGCATGCCAAACGAGCCCTTGGTTTATGGCAAAAGAAGTTGACAAACTTAAATGGGCCGACCATAAGCCCAGTCCACAAACCCCAACGGCCTTCATCCCTCTTGCTCGTTCAGGCCCGTTAGGGTTTTGGGGGTGAAAGAGACATATAAAGGTCTGAAGATTGTTCTCTCATGCGCCTTCCAGTCTTCACAGCAAGCAGCAGATCACGGGCTGAAGACCGAACCATCGAAGCACAACCATGGTGCACGTAAATTTCTACCGGAACTGTAAGCCCTTCTATATTTCCGCGCGCGCACACACACACACACACACACACACATATATATAGTCTGATCCATTCATATTTTCTGGTCAGTTTATCATTTGTTTGAATTCACATTATGGATTTGATTACTGAATACTTATGGGATGCTTTTAGGTTTTCTTGTTTATGGTTTCATTTATGGGTGACCAAGTTCGAAATTTCGAGAATTATCCTCTGTTTGGTTTCTCAGACAAATGTAAATAGAGACAGAAAGAAACTGAACTTTTGAAACATGGATACAAATAGCTGAAAAAAAAACGTAGATTCAGATTTTCGTTTGTGACCCAACAAACTAAAATTCTCACCCTACTGAGCTATAGCGCTGAAGTACTTCTATATTGCTTAGTTGACTCAATATTTTTGTCTATCCTGAGTAGAACAATGTGTCGTTTGAAAAATGTGAGTCTTTTCCCTGTTTGTTTCAAATTTATATATTTTTTTGTGATCTGGGTTTGTTTTGTCAATTGAATTCTTTAGATGGGTTGATTTTCCATTTTGAGCTTGCTAATGAATTATAATTTTCAACTACTGGATGGGTTTTAGATGGGAAAACTTTTAAGAAACCTCGTCGTCCTTACGAGAAGGAACGATTGGATGCTGAACTGAAGCTTGTTGGCGAATACGGCCTCCGGTGCAAGAGGGAACTCTGGAGGGTGCAATATGCTCTGAGCCGCATCCGTAATAATGCAAGAATGCTTCTCACTCTCGATGAGAAGAACCCTCGTCGGATTTTTGAGGGTGAAGCCCTTCTGAGGAGGATGAACAGGTATGGATTGCTGGATGAGAGCCAGAATAAGCTTGATTATGTGTTGGCTCTTACTGTGGAGAACTTCCTTGAGCGCCGCCTTCAAACACTCGTGTTCAAGTCTGGTATGGCGAAGTCTATCCACCATGCCAGAGTGCTCATCAGGCAGAGGCACATCAGGTACATATAAATGTGTCAAACTGTCATTCTATTCTAACTTGATGTGAAAATTAACTAATTTGTAGGATTTTAGTAATTGGTTAATACTTATGCCTTCCGCAATATAATGCATGAAAGGAAATGATTTTACAGTTATGTGAATCATCCTTATATGATTACTTACCTGTATATGTGTGTGTTCTTGGTACTTGTATATATATAATTGTGTATAAAGCTATTCATGTCTTATTTGGACACGAATTTTTCAACAGCTATTCCCTCAGTCTAGCCATGAATGCCCCCTCCTCCTCCTACTATGAGCCAAATGTGGGCCTTACATGAGAAGGATTGCTATACCTTAAAGTTATGGTCTTTTAGCCATGCAATGCTCTGAAAGCTTGTTTAGAAGGTTAAATAGGGCTATTTTAGTATTACGCCAAAATGAAGGGCTAAATTGGCGTTTATGAAGATTCCCTTAACCCCTTTGATGGCCTGTTAATGGAAGGGGAATTTTAAAGGACAACAATACAACATGGAAGGCTGACCACAAAAAATGTAGTAGTTATACCTGGTGTATGGTTTCTCCAAATCTTAGGGGAGGTTGGCATAATTTACCTTTAAGATTTTGTATTCTTTAAATCATCACATCATCCCTGCCTTATTACCATATGAATGGGATTGGTCCCATTAATTGTCTTTCTCCATTCCTTTCTATTACCCACCATATCACCTACTATGTTTGACTTTATAAAATCATTTCTAATAACTTCATTCTATGTTATTTTTGGTCTCGGTATTCATCTCTTACCTTCTATGGAAATTGAACTTTCTCTTTGCACCGGTGCATCTATAGGTCCCCGGTGTATGTGCCCAAACCATCTAATAAGTCTACTCTCTCTTACTTTCTCATTGATGGGTGCCACACCAAAATTTTCTCTTGCACTTTCATTTGTGACCCTATCTCTTTTGGTCACTCCAACAAGTCCAACCATCCATCTTAACATTCTCATTCTCGCTACATTAATACGTTCTTGTTTCTTCTTTTTAAGCCCAATACTCCGCTCCATAAAGCATAGTTAGTCTAATAATGGTCATATAGAGTTTTCCTTTTAACCTGTGTTTTTTTTTTTTTTTTAATCACATAAGATGCTACTAGCTTGTCTCCATTTTGTCCACCCGATCCAATTCTACTAGTTATATCACTATACATCTTCATCCTTTTTGTATTATCGATCCCAAATAGCGAAGGGGTATTTTGAGTCATCTTCAGGTTATCAAGTGTTATCATTATATTATCAGGAATTGAGTCTATGTTAAATTTGCATTCCATATATTTTGCTTTTGTTTGACTAACTCTCAATTCTTTTGATTCTAAAGCATTTCTCCATATTTCTAATTTTAATGCCAAGTGTTCTTTTTAAACTATAAGTATCTACTAACACAATATAATCGGCAAACATCATGCACTATGGCATGTATTCTTGGAGTTCTTTTGTTATTTCATCTATAAAATTATTGCAAATAAGAATGAGCTTAACACTGATCCTTAGTTCAATCCTACATCTATAGAGAACTCACTAGTTTCATCACACATAGTACAAACTTTAGTTTTTGTGTTCCTATACATATCTTGGATAAAATAAATAAGTATTATCCCTTCCCTCTTGAAATTTGGTTTTCTCCTTCTGGCTGGAACGTCATCTTTTTTCTTATTTCAGTCGCATTTGTAGTAGCTATGCTATGCTAAGTTATTTAGCACAGCTGGAGGAGCCAGCTACTCATATTTATAGTTCTTGGTGTGCGAAAAACTTTCCTGGTCATAATATTTTGGACACACAAGCAAGATAGACAGTAGGTCCTTTAACTTCATTTTTTCCCCTGGCACTGAATACATTTCACGTGCATAAAATAATGGTATGCATAGCTGCAAAATTTATGAAGGCCTTGGAAGGCTTGATGGATTTGCTGTCAACTATCGAATTTATACTCACGGTAATAAAAACAAAATTTTCATTTAATATAAAAGAAGTGCACAGTATAGTAGGTCGAAATATGAATGTAGGGTAAACTTTTCAGTTTTTCAGTTTTTACATTTATAATGCAAATGAGCTGTAATTCTTCAACCTCACATGGCTGTGGATTTTCTCTCTACACAGCAACTTTATGATTAATTTAGTGGAAATTTCTATAAGTATTCTTCCTGATATTAATAGATAATGTTTAAAAACAATGGAATTGACGTGTTATTACTTGTATTGTTTTGTTAAATAATATCCTTTGTATCATTTTATGTTTTTTTCTCAAATACTTCCAATCCTCCCTTCCTATTCTTCTTTGATTTGTCGAGAACAATTATGACCCCAAGTCACTGTGAAATAAATGGGTTGTTGTTTGGACAGTTCCACAATGATAGTGATAGTTCATGGACTAAAATGTATGAGCTATAACTGCACCGGGCTAATTTTGTACTTTTGCTTGCAATTTTTTTTTTTTTATTTAAAAAAAGAGGACAAAAAGAAGAATTAACAGTCAGTTATTTTACTTAAATTATCTTGTTTATTTGATTTCCTTTCCTGATTGTTTTATTCCAATATTAATATATTCCAGCATGGTGTTTACTGCAGGGTAGGGAGGCAGGTGGTCAATATCGCTTCCTTCATGGTGAGGATGGACTCACAGAAGCACATTGATTTCTCGCTCACAAGTCCGCTTGGGGGTGGACGTCCTGGAAGAGTGAAGCGAAGGAATCAGAAGGCAGGTGCAAAGAAGGCTTCGGGGGGAGACGGAGATGAAGAAGATGAAGAATGAGACCTCGCATTCAGTGAAGTTCTCTATGGTAATACTAGAAAGTATGGGCCAGATTTTGTTGTCTTCGTCTCTGTCATATCAAGTTTTGCATGCTTTGCGTTTATCTCTTCGC
Source organism: Cornus florida (assembly GCF_030987335.1). Classification (NCBI taxonomy): domain Eukaryota; kingdom Viridiplantae; phylum Streptophyta; class Magnoliopsida; order Cornales; family Cornaceae; genus Cornus; species Cornus florida. Next base: position 45,743,010 of record NW_026775572.1, read on the forward strand.
GAATGTTCTTTAAGAAGCCCTTTATTAGTTTTGTACCGTGGTACGGTGACTTCTTGTTGAGTATGTTTTTGGTTTCTCAATGAACGACGAGTTGGTAGTACAATTGCCAAATTTAAATATGAATGAGTATTGCTTCTTTAGTGGATCTACTGTGTTTTAAGAGACCATTGTTTTTGGTGCAATGGTAATAATAGCTCATGTTGACAAATGTGAGGAGCTCTAGTCTTCCGGCCGCTTGCTCATGTTTCTTCCTTATTATTTGCTTGTGTGTGTGTATGTGTGTGTTCCTTATTATTTGCTTGTGTGTGTGTGTGTGTGTGTTTTGAAATTTTGTATCAGTTGCCCACCCAAGTTATAGTAAATTTGTTTTTGTCAGATTTTTGTCCTTGTGATACCCTTCTTGAAGCAGATGCATAAATGAGTGATTCCAATAATCATCTGGACATCAAAACAACATAAACGTGCATGTGTTTATGGTAATTCCCCAAATTACTTTATTTGGAATTCTCTTCCTGCTTGTTTTTTAATGAAAAGGGCAAGTGTAACGCTTCCCTGCTGACCCGACCCGGCCCAACCCAAATGCTTAAGTTAACACGGTAAGCCTAGGAGGGTCATTTTGTGGTGAGCTGTTGGATAAGTAAGATTGTGTCCTTAGTCATTGATTGGGATGTGGTTCTCTTGATCCTACCGATTCCAACAGCTAAATGTGCAAGTTCACGGTGAGAGCACCTTCATGACGGTTTGGTGGTGTAGCTGTAGGCTTTAATGTTGTAAAAACTCGATGTTTTAGGAATGAAAACCCAGAAATGCCTCAAGTTCGTGCACCACTGTACATTAAAGGAACTTGGAGATACGGAGATGACGAAACAACAGTGAGAGCAATTTTTTTTCCCCCCTTATCGTAGTTGTTCTTAATGGAGATATTTAACATTTTATCAAAAAAGCAGAGAGGATGTGTTAAAATTCACCTCTTTTATTTACTTCCGTAGTACTGTTTTTTTTCAATCCATTTTCTTTCATAGTGCAAGAGGCTCCTTACCAGATTATTTAAGTCTTAATAGTTAGATATAAAACATAAATTACTTTTTTTTTTAATTATTAATGAAATCTGATAATTAATATTTAAAATGCACATATATTTTCTTACATGTGAGGGAGCAAATTAACATTTCATGTATATATACATATTTATTTATTTTACATATCAACTCTTTCTTTCTCCTTTTCATTCATTCATGAGTAAACTGGTCAACCGACAATTTCTCCATGCCAATAACTCATGAAAAAACTATAACAAACCAAAGTACCTTTGGCCCAATAATATAACCTCTCCATTTTCAAAGAAGAAGGGAGGGGTTCAAACCCGACGGCGTGGGCAAAAAAAGTATGTGTGTGTTTATTTTACCATTAAAAAAAAAAAAAAAAAACTTATAACAAATTATAAAAACGCAAATAAATTATGATATAAAAAAATTACATAAATAAGAATATGCAAAACCATACGCGGTTCATCACAAATTGCATTAGCATATGCCCAAATTGGTTACAATGTTTTTAGAAAAACATTAATTTTAACTGTACACATATAAATAAAATATTAATTTACAAACAAGAACTTACAAAATCATACGTGTTGATTTTGGTGAGATTGTGTGTCAGTTAATCAAATCAAAGGGACTGCGTCTAACTTTTCCTTTGTTCTCTCTCTCTCTCTCTCTCTCTCTCTGCCGTTCGGTCCCTTCTGCTGTGCTCTCTGCTCCCTTTCATGGGAGTGGAGAGGTGAGCCTACTTGCTTCCCACATGTTAATAATATCGGTGTGTCACAATAAGTTCACATGTGAGTGGTTTTTCATGTCGTTTTTTGTTTTTGTATAGCTAGATCTGCTCTTATTTGATTTGTTTCGGACTCAACAGAATGGATTTGTTGTTTTCTTTTCGGCTAGATCTCTGATCTAGGTCGATTTTTGTTTTTTCCCTGGCTTGATTTGATCTTGTGCGGTTGGGTGTGTGGAGGCGCCTTGTGGATGCAGTTTTGGAATTGTTGCCTTGATGATGGTCTGACCTGAGATCACTTTAGTTTGTTGTTCTTCTCCTTTGGTGGTTTTCATTTTAGAGCGGTGGCTTTTTCTCAACAAACTTGGAACCTGTTCTTTATTTTATTGTATTATTTCATGATTTGTATGTCTTTATTTGACTTGGCTTATATCTTTGTACTGCTCCCTGATTTGGCCTTTGTGCCTTTTAAATGATAAATAAAATAAAATAAAATCAAATCAAATCAAGGGTAAAAATGATATTTCATGTTTTAATTGTATACATCAGGAATGACACAAGCATGGAGTTAAATAAAGCAAAAGTATAATGGAAAAATCACTTTTTTTTGTCAAAAAGAAACGGCTGTTAGTTCAGACAGGAGGTGTGAGCAATTTTTGACCCCTCAAATTATTTCTAGTTTAATATGAGAGTAATAAATATTGTTTTATGGAATGACAGCTTATGTTGACAAGTTTTAGTTGGTTTCTCTCTCCCCTGCCTACGTTGTGCATTTATTGTTCATTTTTTGATATTTTATATTTACACAGAGCATCATGACTGTCATGGTTTTGCAAAGATTTGTTTTGATATCATTTGTCAGGACGTGCGGGTAAATATATATTGCCCGATTTGTACTTCATAATTTTCAAAATGTGTATACATTATAAAATATGTTACAACTACGATATTAGGTTGTGGTTGAGCGTTAAAAGAAGTTCTGACTGGACAATCCTGTTATGTATGTATACATATATATTTTTTTCCGTGTGTGGCTCTGAAATATGATATATATAAATATATAATAAATGCCAATGAATTAGATGAAGCAGTCTTAAGTTGCATGTCAAAACCATCTTCCTCAAAAACAAGTTTAATGTTGTCAAATCCATTAGAGGGCAAGATCTAATGACCAAATTTTGTTCGCAACATAATGCTCACAAGAGCCCACTGTCGGTGAACCCCCAGAAATGGGGTATAGCCCGAGGATGATGGACACTGTACCATATGCGGGACCCACAATTGGGTCCCAGGTTATCTGTAAATAAAACAAAACCAATCAAAATGCTTTTGGATTTTAGGTTGCCCATAATGGGACCTCCGTCAGAGAACAATTGAAGAATTTGTGTCCTAAAATCAATCCCAAATTATTATACCATCATCACAATGCTGACTTTGGAAACCATTCATGTTTTTCCTTATGTTATTTACGTCTCTCTCCCTCTCTCTCTATATATATATGGTATATATTAGAGTGATAATCGTAAGAGTCATCCCTTCTCTCTTTGGCTCTTTTTTGATATGGGCTGAGTCGGCTGACCACGAATTTTCTAAGATTGATTTTAATTATCGTTTTGGTCTATCAAAAAAGAAAGAAAAAAAAGTAAATAGATTAATCATGTTAAACTTGCACGGTTCCAATTTCTATTTTTAATTTTAAATTAAAATTTTCATAAGAAACATAGCTCTTTAGAATTATTTTACTCTGAATTGTTTTTATACGTAAGCCGGATAATAATTGAAATTGAAGTATTAACTAAAAAAATAATTGAAAAAATGAGCTATTTTAGATGAAAATATATATTAAGTTAAAGTTATTTTTTATTTACTTTGGTAGTTTGATTTGATTTTAATTTATTATTATTGTTCAAGGTCATCCATTTTCAAATCATTTCCAGCTCTGTCATTGCGAGGGAGCGAGTACTCTCCATTACCAATATATATATATATATATATATATATGATTTTCCAAGGTATTTAACTAATTATAATGCTGCAAAGAAAATAGCAACAAGATATATAATTAAGTCGTGGAAAGTTGTTCACTTTTGTTTGTTTTGGCTGAATTGACATGATGAATGTATGTGCTTCATAATCTGATAACTATTATTCCTTTTAGCCCCCTTTAATTTCATCAATTTGGTGATCACAATCAAGAAAATAGACATGGGTGCCATAAACTCAATCAATAACTCTATTCTCTCACTTCTACACCTAGTGCATAATAATACCCACGATTTACATAGCACTTTTAGAAGAAATTATTAGATGATCCTGGATCATTAATACTTGGTGAATTAGTTAAATACAGACTCTCAAATTGAGAAAATGATCCCACAAGTCCACTTTCTAAACCTATTATATAGCCTGAAATTGGAAGTCTAAATTGCTTCTCAACTGATTTTGATTTATGATTTTGATTTACGATTCAAACACAAATAATGTTTTTGTTATAGGGTGCGTTCAATAGTGATTAGAAGTACATTTTGTAACGTAAAATTTGTTGCAAGACTTTTAAAAATAAAAACATGAAAAACATGTTTGATGAAAAAATAAATAAAAATTAAAAGATTGAAAACAAATTTGCTAATTAAAAAAGGCCACTAAGAGAATTATTTATTTATTTATTTATTTTTAGTACTGTTCGTGTTTTAATGTAGTGCAAAAACATTAGAAAACGGCAATTTGGTGTTTCTAATTTGGATCTATTTTTGACAACAAATACAATACTATTCAAAATTTTAATTTGGGTATCTTACTTTTTAATTTTTAATTTTTAATTTTTTTTATACCATATTAACCCACAAATAAAAATAAATTACTTGTTTTTTAATTTATGATAGTAGTGAATTACTTGTTTGTATAGGTTTACACCACACTATTAGGCCCTTATCAACCAGTAAAAAAGTGACATGTGGCAAGTTCTACGAACCAAATTCATTGGAAATGAAGCAAGTGGCCACCCAAAAGGGGTAAATCACCTACAACAAAGCCCACAAAGATAATAAAGACTAGAAGCTGTGGATTAATGAGAGAGGAACATGTGGCAAGTTCAAGAAGAACCTACCAAATCGAATTTCAATCCCAAAGGCCATTGGATGAGCAACACGTGGCTATTTAAAGCAAAATAATTGTACGAAGTTGAGGTCCATGGAATGATGGAAAGTTAAAAACCTCAAAGTCAAGAGTGGCCCAAATATTCCCACGTGGCTTGATCAATCAATCCAACACAGGAAGTAATTTGGTGTTACTTGACTTATCAGAAGAAAGACAATTAGGGTTGTAGTACTGCATGGCAATCATCCAAATAGAAAAGACAATTAGGGTTGTAGTACTGCATGGCAATCATCCAAATAGAAAAGGTTGAGAAATTATTAAATAGTCTTCAACCATTGACATAAGCACGAAGGTGAATAGAAACTTGCATGCATTCCAACTAATAGGCAAGAGAAAGTATGGGACATTTGGTATGAATTTGGACTCTCCAATTGGAAGTACCTCAAGATTTTGATGGAATTGTCTACTATAATTGCCATTAAAGAGTTCTATAATTAGGACACTATGTTGTAATTAGTTAATCATGTTCAACACACAACTCAAACAACATTTATATTATCTATTAATTCTTATTATCATTTTATATTCAACAATATTTTTTCAATGTGTTTAATTTCAATCTCGCACTTTCATATTTCATATTTCAGCACTTATTTTTAAGTCCAGCACTTTCAATATATTTCTTCTTAGTTATAAGAAAACTCTATGTCCTTTATCAAAGACAAAAAAAACCTGAGGGTGGTCATTCTAAACCCTCTTTCAATTGCCTAATCTTGCAATCTTTCTTTTGAAATATTATTTGGACTCTTCATTGGAACTTCTACAGTTCCTAGCACACCCACCAATTCCATTGGAACTAAACTTTGTATAGCCCAAACAGTATAATTTAGGATATAAGTAATTAAAATTTTCTTTAATAGCCCCACTTGTTTTTTCTCATTTTTTCGAACCCATATTTAAAGAGATGAAAATTTGTAAAGGAGGAAGGATTACTTATCCCTCCTATTATCATTTCTCTCATTTTCTCTTCTCTACCGAACAAAAGAAATTTGTTTCTTTCTTTCTATATTCCCTCCACACGTCTTTCTTTCTTACCAAATAAAGCATCAAAGAATGAAGAGAAAAAAATAGAGCATTTTTAATATTATGAAACCTATCATTAAATACACTAAAAAGTTTTGTAGACTTTTCTTCTCTTCAATTTATGAGTGATGAGCGAAAGTTCTTATATCAATTTGTTGGATAGCAACGAAACCCTCTGGCACATAACTGTTGTGCAGAACTGACTCAAACAAATATACACACAATGAAATTCTTATTTATCGTTTGCACAAATCAATTCATTTCTTATTAATTACTTTCCTTAAAGTTTACTTACTTTATCAAACCCTTAACTTGTGCATTAAACTATCCACACGGTCATACAATTGACCACCACCACAATTGTATCCTTCAACTAATGAAATTGTGACAAAATCCCAACCGCTATTAGTAACAAAATGACTACCAAAACGACCAACCTCTTCACTGGTATCTCCTGTAGCTTTGAAGATGGTGAGGGGGCGGTAGGTGAAGATTCGAATAATGTTTAAAAACGAATGAATGAAATATCACATAACAAAATAATATCTATATATTTTATCGTAGTTAACAAAAGAATAATTTTATAAATGAATAGAAAAGCGCATTACAAGAATGCTTTTATTTGCCATTTCTGTGTGTATATACATAGATGTGTGTATATATATATATAGATCACTATCAATTATTACTTGTAAATAACAACTTAGTAGCATGATACACGATGATGACTATATAAGAGATAGGTATAAGCCAACAAGCAAATTTCATGTTGCTAATCAATTGTATATCTAATGAATGGTAATGTTTAGTGGATCGAGCAGAAAAATTCAAAAGCTTATATTATTGTATGTGTGTGTCCCCATAGCGGGCACGGCAACGGTCTCTTCGTGTCAAATCCTCTTCTTCTTCCGGTCCTCCCCAAAAGCACTTTTGAGTATGTCCATTTCAATCAGCACTCAACAAGCTCATCATCAAAAGCAATTTGAGTCATTTCTGGGCGATCTTCAATTTCTGCTCAGATCATATGGACCCACCGGAATTATACTTTTTATCTGTGGTCTTTTTCTTTTGTTTCTGATAGCTAAGCAACATCCCTCCTGCTATCAAATGGGCAATGGTACAACTGTTTAAATTTAGCTTGTTAGGGATTCGAGTTTCGATAGATGTAAATTTTGCTTGTTAGGGATTTATGTTTGTTTTGTTAGGGTTATTAAAAAGCATGTTAGTAGTTTGGTGACATATTAGTTGTTTTGAAGGCTCCAAATTCTAGATTTTATTCAAATGCTCTACTAAGCTAAATTTGCTAATTATTAAAAACGTTTTTAATGATTACATTTAAATGTAATTTTTCAAAATAAAACCACTTAAGCAGTCTTTGATCTAACAGTATAACTTTCTTATCTTCAAAAAGGAGAGATGGGATTCGAGCCTAGGTGTGAATAAAAAGGAATAAGTATACAGTGTGTCCTGCATCGGACTAATATGAACCGTGCGTGCATATTACGCGCCAACACTAAATATTTATTCGGTAAAAATAACATGTGTTTTTACTTTATCATTCCAAAAGAATATAAAAAACATGCCTGGTGCCTTCCTTTTGGAGAGAAGAGTTCATGCACTAATCAATCACTCATTGATTATTTGAGGACCTCTGGACCCCAGTAATTATTTTAAATATTCTAACACAAAAGGTTATTATTTATGATATGGACAACTATGAAAGAAAATGGTAACATCAAAGTTAGAGTCACTTGGTTGTTATTTAGGTGTAGATTTCAAAATGGATATGATATTTAGTTGTTGTTTAGGTACATGTTTTTGTTTTTTACCATCTACGCAAATGAACATTTTTCTTTTGGCTCCTGCATTTTCAATGTAGATATGTAAATGTACCAATAATAAGAGGAAGATTGATTTGTATAGAAAGTAGGTTCAAAAGAGGTTTATCAAAACAAAATGAAATGAAGTGATAAAAATTTATTTTAAAAATTAAATTTAATAGGAGAATGATGTATGAAAAATATTGAAAAAGGAGAATTCATGTAACCAGATTATTCGTTCGAGATAATGCTGGCGATGATATTCCGATACTGCTGCTTCTTTGTTTTGTTTGGTCACCAAGCATGGATTGTGAGTGGTGTTGTAACTCGGACGATTTGAGAAAATTAAGGAATTTTCAACTCAAAACCTAACCAATCCAACTTTAGAGAGATGCTTCCCAACTCGAGTCTAACCAACATTCAAAATTTTCAATTCTGGTTGAGCTTGGATTTATAAAAAATGGTTAATATTGGGTTTGGTTACTTTATGAATAAAATTTTTTAAAAAATGGAATATGAATATTGTAACCAAATTTTCAAAAAATTCATTTTCCGAATAATATATAATAAATCGAGGTTAATAGATTAAGAAATTGAAAGCGAACAAATTTATCACAACTAACTTCCTCACTTTCGTGGAGAAGATAAAGCCTCTCTCCAAAAGCAATAGGTAAAAAATATACCTACTAATTGGTTATGAACAAAATCAATGCAAGAGTTTTTAATGTAATTTTGTGATGGTCTCATTTATTCCTCTTGGTAGCTCAATTTTGTTTTGAGTCCATTAATTCCTATTGCTAATTAAAATTTATAGTGGTTTTGTCCATAACTAAATGGTAGTGACACTTTTGCCCTTAATATTCAACAGGTAAGGTTAAAGTAATAAACGTTGAATAATCTACTTATATATAATTTGTCTAAACTTCAGAGAAGGTTAGTGTAATTTATTTAAAATTTTACGAAAGTTATTTGTTTTCAAAATTTTCTTTTTATGTTATCCAAACTTAAATTACTTAAAAGAAAAAACAATTGTATTTTATTTATTTTTAGGAATTATTACATATAAATGGTGCTAATGGCTCATATTTACCATTTAATCAAGTCAAAGTTTTATAGTTTTGAAAAAATAGAGTTGACCAAAATGCTGACATGGACATGAAAAAATACTATTCATTCTCATAAAGGTACCACTTTTAAGTACACATGTATCACTTTTTGTGCACGTATATACCACTTTTTGTGCAGTACAAAAAGTAGTACATGATGATAAAAATGGTACCTACATGCATAAAAAGTGATACCTAAATGTGGTACCTCTAAATAATGTTTTTCCATGTTTTTATTTTTTTTAAAATTATGACACTTTGACACAATCAAATAATAAATATGAATCATTAATAACATTTATATTTAATAATCTCTTATTTTAATTACTTTCATGTAATCAAAAGGATTAGTAGCCGGTTTGTAAAGTCAAATATGAATTATTGAAAAAGAAAAAGAAAAAAAAAAAAAGAGGAAAAAGGAAAAATCTTAGAGAGGGGGTCATTGTCATGGCAATGGTGGGTATCTCAATTATTTGGGTTGAGATCTAATCCTTAGGACAAACAACAGAGAGGCTGCCCATTGACATGTCATAGTAATGGTGCCACCATTACTTGCTTGGCTGGTTGTTATTGACACCTGTCTCGCTCATATGCGCTAGTTGCCTGTACCATCATACATTATATATATATATATATATATATATATATTATATGCGTAGTACAAAACATGTGTGGACATCGCGTACAAGTCATTGCTGCGTCAGCATCTCACCATCACGACGTCCTCGTGTCCCCCTGCTTGGTGGGTCCCTTTGCCTTCATTTTGTCTTCCCAGCTCATTTGCCAACCCCCAATAGGTCGTGTCGTACACGATCACCCCCCTTTCGGATCTTCCTACGGTTGCTGTTGCTTGTAGACTTCTATACGGAATGTACCAAGCATCTAAAAGGCACGGAATGTCATAGTTCGTGTCAGACACGCGCCATAATTCTATACCCCTTTTCAACTCAAATTAAGGGTATGGTTGGGTGGAATGAATTGGAATGGAATGGAACGAGAATGGAGGTGGGAATGGAATGAGAATGGAGGTGGTTCTCATTTCACCGTTTGGTTGTAAACATATAATGTGTAAAAATAGAATCTCATTCTCATTCTAATGTTTGGTAAGAAAGTTAGAATGAATGAATTTATATTATTTTTTTAAATTACATTTTATTATTAGTAAAAAAAATTAACTAAAAAAATTAATTTGCAAAAATAAAAGGGAAAGAGATAATAGAGAGAAAAATAAACGAGATAGAGAGAGGGGGAACAAACAGCATATAGATACATATTATATATATATATATATATATATATATATTATTATATTTTATATAGTGTTTGTATGCGTAAATTATCTCTTTAAATTATTTTATTACTTTATTAATTCTTAGTGGGAATAAAATAGTCATTCTACCTTTTTTATGGAATGGGCATTCCCTAGGAAAGACCATTCCACTTTTAATGTGAAACAAGAGAATGGAAACAAATGCATTCTATTCCACCTTTATTTGATTCCATTCCTCACATCAAACATAGCCTAAGTATAATGAGTTGTTAGTTTACTTTTTATAAATTCAATATTGGAAGGTGTATACAAGTGAAATGATATTTTTATTTTTATTTTTAATTAGGGTTTTTTTTTTTTTGAATTTCTAAAATAGATAATGTACAAAACTTAGCTGAGGTTACCAAACATAATTTTGTGACTGGTTTAATTTTTTTTCGGCTTTGGCAACAAAGGCACCAACCAATAAACAATTGTGGAAAAAAAGAAAAAATAAAAAAAGGGAGACAATTTTGAAGGAAAAGAATAGAGTTTGATTGAAGAAATAGTTTTATTATATATTATGCGTTTGATTTATAAAAAACTAAAACATGCACCTCCTCAAATAGTCAAATTATTATTATTTCCTTATAAATCTCTTTAATTTCTTATTTCTTTTCATTCTTACTCTTATTCTTCTTTAAATTTTATTTTACAATCTCTGTCTCAAAATAATTGTTCACTTTAAAAACTGTAACTCACGTGAGGACATTTCTTTCCTGACCAAGTGCATGCTGTCTTTGTCTCCAAGCTAGTACAAGCTCAATTCGAATATTATTAGTATTGTATATGTTCGTGAACATAAAAAATAATAATAATAAAAAGTTGACATGGTGTGCTAGTGACAACCAAGTCTAAATTGAATTAATCTTTCAAAATTTGTCATAAACCAAGCCGACAGTCCTCCATCTATATCACATTTGCACGATCTCACTATTAAAACAAAACTAAAATATAAAAAAATATATATTTTAATAATAATACGTTGAGGTACTGTACTCGAACAACAAGTCTGAATTGAATTAATCTTCTAAAATTTGTCATAACCCAAGCCGACATAGTCCTCCATCCCACATTTGCACGACCTCACTTATTATCTATCAATCACATGTATGGGTTGAGTTCATTTGTCTGAAATATTTTGAAAATTTTCTTATTGTATGTGTAAAATTTCTATATCAAATGCAACGTATTTTTTTATTTTTTTATTTTTCATTTTACTATATTTAAGGACAATGTAACAATAGTTTTCCTCTCTAATTCTACCCACACCACCTTAAATTTGGTCTCTTTTTCATCTAACATGAAACATGCCCCTTATTAACGGACGATATGAATTCCTTATAATAAAAAAAAAATGATAATTTCGATTTTTACCATCCTACCAAAAGCTAGTTTCTCATTTGATATTGTGACGCAAACGGAAGTCATGAACATTCAATAATTAACAAAGAATAACTTTCAATTCAAAGTATAGAAAAAGAGAACTCTGATATAATATTGATTATTGAATACTTTTGCTCGCTGTAATACAACGAAGATTATAAATAAGTTCAAAATATTTTTTTGTCGAAAAATTATTAAAAATAGAACAAAAAACCTAATCATTAAAAATTATTAAATACAAAAAATTAGAGTAATTCTGATCCATTTATACTTCTCATAAAAATTCTGAAATATTCAAAAATAAAAAAATAACAATTTCAGAACCCTAAATGATGAGATTTGATTCAGCCGTGCGCCATTTTCAATTGAAAAACGGTAATTTCGGATCAAAACGAACTTATCCCTTACAATAACAATTCTAGGTTTAGGCGGGAACAAATTAATCTTCACAATATTTGGAAATCACACATTATCTTCTACATTTTAGAGATATAACAGGGGACACTTCTGATATTTTACAGAAAAATATAAAAAATAAAAATAAAAAAGGAAAAAAAAATAAAACAAAGAGGTGGACCAAAATGAAAATCTAAAAATGATTTCATTTCACTTTTTTCCACTCTCAATCTTTTTCTCCCTAACCCCCTAATATTTCATATTTTTACTTCCTAACCCCAAAAACTACATGAAAAGTTCAGACTGCAACAACGAATAGTAATTAGCAGCCTCATCTTCAATATCCCACAACCCATTACACAAAGAGAACGTGGCGCAATCTCCACCGTTGATCTCATCGTCCCCACCGCCATCTCGCGGGGGTATCCCTAGCTCATCATCCGACGCTTCAAGAAGGCGTCTCATCACTCTCTCTCCCTCCTCTCCTTCATGCAACAGCACACCATGAGAAGTAGCAGGGCCGCAATCAGATGCTGTCGTACCCACCGTATGATGATGATTATCTGGGACGTCAGTCTGAAAATCAGAGAAAAATAAAGGGTCTGGGTTGGTTGAGTCAGAGGACAGTTCCTGTTGGAGGGTGGTGAGAATGGAGGACAAGTCTTGGTTGGGCTCATAATAATATTCTTCTTCTTCATCTTCAAGGAGAGAGAGTATTTGGTTGTATGATGATTTGTGGCGCTTCGTGTCTTCATAACAATAATCCTCAGCAACATGGGTTTCATCCCTCTGGCGTTTTGAGGATGTTTCTTCCATTTTAGAGAGAGAAACACAAATGGGTTTTAGAGAGAGAGAAGAGTGTAAAAGATGGGGTGAAGAGAAAGAAGAGGTTGGAGGGTTATTATAGGGAGTTTGGGTCAAAATGAGTGAAGAAGGAATGCTACAATATTTTGATGGATTTTTTATGTTCTGGATTCTGGAGAGAGAGAGAGAGATGGTGAGCGAAAGAAACGTAGTAGGGAGGAGTAGATAAGGAAGTAGAGAAAGTAGAGGGTTAGATGGTGTTTTAAAGACTTTTTCTCAAGAGTAGGGACACCCTTGTGCGTATACTCCGTGTCCGTGTGATACCTTTTCATAATCGTATACGAGGATAAGATATTAGGTGTGGGTGTGATTTTCAGGTCATAAGTGTTCTCATCTTATCTTCTTAGTTTTGAAATTTTTTTTGATTGCATTCGTTACAACATGAACGGTCCGAATGCATCCGTTGTAAGGTGTAACGACACACCAAAACAAAAACTTTTCTCCTAAGTTTGAATTCCCGATTGGCACTATAAAGGTACCATATTCAATGAAATATAAGTATTTAATTATTAGACGAATTCGAAAATATCAAGAATCTTGTACGCTGAATTAATCTTTTTTTTTTTTTAAGTGGTAGGTTTATACATATATAGTATTGTAACAACCCTTATTATAGTCAAACACCATATTATTTATTTTTGGCTCCCCGAAACTAGAGACTTTTCAGGAGTCATCCATCCTGATATTACTCCAAGTCACGCTATATTTTAAAATTTTGATACGATCACGGCCATTACAATTTTAAAATATATTGGTGTTAAATTTATATATAATACTTATACATGCACACTCCGACAATAAAAATTATACAACTACAATTCGCCCCCCAATATAATAATCTATTAATATCACCAACACACAAAGCGGCGACATCTAACCTGCAATGATAAAAGCCTTCTGGCCCAGCTTCCTTATTTATTTATTTCTTGGTTAAATAGGTGGCATGTATGCGATGAACATGGGCAGTAGATTATAATTAAAGTGAATGGACAATTCAGGTGTACATATCATATCATGTCTTCCTACGTGTATAATATAATGACAAAGCTAAGAGGAAAAATGGGCGTGGCTTAAGGCTATATGTGGACAGTTGTATAAGCAAGTATGCACTTTATTTATTTTTTCGAAAGTTTTTATGTACACCCCCTAAGACTCGTAATATTGTTTCTAAAGTCCTCTCAACATAAATTTTGAAAAAAAAAAGTAAACAAAAACTATCATTTCAAAAGCAAAACACTTTCTTTTATTTTATTTTATTTTATGTGTTTTTTCTAACTGAAACAACATGTACTTGAAATTTCTTTTAAATATTTTATTAATTTTTATCAATAAAGTAACAGACAAAATAAAACAAAATAAAAAAAGAGAGAGGAAGAAAGAGGTTGAAGTCCACCATTATTTAAGCTTTTTTTGTTTAGAAAACAATTTGGAAACAGTTTGATAATCCGAGCTCAAGTTTTTTTCAAGTCTTGCTTATGAACTAACATTAATAAGAGCCTAATCTTATTTAGCCCCAACGATCTTGAAAACAACGGTTTATGGGTGATCTTGTGAAATAATAATAAAAATAAAAGTAAAAAATTTAAAACAAGTAATTAAGTCACGTAGCAAGAATTTGATTTTAAATGCAAGTATGGATATTTCTATGAAAGTGCCGTACTTGTGCTAAATACGTGTCACTATTCTCTAAATATTCACAAAAATGAGAGTGACCCAATCGAATACTATTAATAAAATATAGTGGGACGTAGTATTATTATGATTATTATTGTTATTTTAAAAAGGCTAGATTGGGAAGATGAGATGGAGTTTGTGGATGAAGTACTAGTAGCAGCAGCTTTTCAATGCTCCTTCTGGCAGGTAACAGACGGGCACGGCCATACCTAACTTCTTTAGTGGTAACTACATCTACCTGGATGTTACAATACATAGATACAAATCAAAGGGTATTTTTGTCACTTCAGTTAAATATCTTGGACAGCCAAAGTGGCTACTGGTTAGTTGAGTTTGATCGAGATGAGCCGATAGGGTGTGACCTAACGGAAACTTGTGCTTGTTGAATGTATAAAACATATTGGACCTACGAAGCTCATAACATCTCTTTCTCGCTGTGCTGATCAAGTCAATTCAGATTCTTCGATTAAGAGAACGACATCACAAGAATTTTTTATTATATATAAAAAATTTAATAATAATATAAATTTAATATTAAATAGTTCGTCAAGTCTAATTTTTACAACCAATAAGGCATTCTAACTTTTGAGTGAGACTAATTCTTGTTATTAAATTGAAAAAAAATATATATTTTGAAAAAAGAAAATGTGAAAGTGTAAATAGTTCAACAATGAACTTGTTATCATAAGTTCTCGGAGTTGAAAGTTTTCCATTTCAAGAAAAAAAGAAAAAGAAAAAAACGTAGTTCAACAAATTATTTGTGTATCAAAAATTTATTTTCATGCCTAAGAGTAGCTCATATGATTGATTGTTTAAAAAGGTTTTGCAAAAAATTGCAATGCCATTTGATCAATTTAATAATCATTGATAAGATGTGTGAAAAATATGGTATGAACAATTATAAATTTGAATAAATTATTATATGAACTTCGCTAAAGATGGAAATAATTACAGACTACATAAGAGAGTAAGTGTGGATTCACAAGTGTGGGTGAACCCAAACTCAAGTCCACAACCTACTATTGCCCACTTATATATACATATCAGTGTAATATTTTCTAATTTTTTTTATGTACGTATATCTATATTTTAATATGGATATATAGTGTATACTTTTACCAATTGATTTTAATACTTATCAGGTTGGCCCCAGAAGCTATCATAAGGACTAATAATAATAATAATAATTATTATTATTTGGTCTCTTTCTAAAAGAAATTTGGTCTCTTTCTAAAAGAAAATCATTTTTTAGATTGTCCTTGTATTTAATGCCTAATTAGACCATTAACACTTGGTGAATCAATTAAATATGAATTCTCGAATTGAGAAAATGGTCTCACAAGAGTATATTAATGAATTACAAAGTTTTATGATTATAAAATTTTTATTGAATCAGTCCACCAAATGTCAAATAGGCCAAAATCATCTAATAATTCCTTCATTGTGGGGAACATTAATTGAAGTGTGGATTCCCATTTGATTCAATGATGAAAGTTGGGAAAGCATGCTCCTACATCATTAGAAGATCACTAAATGCTACTATTATTGAATGAGATGTTAGCGTGATTGATGCATGTTGCAAGATTATTTATTTATTATCTTTTGTGTTGGAAGAAACATTACCGAATTTTCTAATTTCAGGACACTGATTCAAAAACTAATTACGAATACTGGTGCTATATTCATACTAAAATATTGTTAATGCAAACATTGACTTGCATATGTGAAACCGACATTAAGTATCATCCTTTTACATACATTTAAGAAATATTTTATTTTTATTTTTATTCGTAGAGTAAGATACTTGACCTTGAATCTTTACTAATGCTTCGATTGATAGGAAGTAAAAAAATTAAATAGAAGGGAGAAAATAAGAGATGAATGACACATCAATAGAGAAGAGATTGTGTCTTTCTCTATTTTTATTTGATTGGATGAAAGATAAAATATGAGATAATTCCTTATTTTGTTTGTTAGAAGAGAAGGGAAGAGAGAGTGAATTAAAGGAAATGTTTTGCAATTCAAAAACTTTTATAATAGCCTTGCCCTTTTTTTCTTCACGCCTTCCGTCTATATTTGGAGAGATAAAAATTGTGAAGGAGGAAGGATGATTCATCCATCCCTTTTTATCCTCTCTTCTAACCTCCTCTCTACCAAATGAAAGAAATTTGATTCTTTCTTCCTATCTTCCCTAGAGCACCAATTTAGGATATCACAAGCTGTACAGAGTTTACTTTTTGTCTATATCTCTTTGTAATCTCTTCTTAATTATTTTGATATTTCTTCTTAATTATTTTGATACAAGTTCCCATTATACGTTGTTAATTATAAGAAGCAAAATAGTGAAGTTACTTCTCATGTTCTTAAGAAGTGCTTATTGATCACATATGTTTAGGGCTTCAAGCTCATTCCTGAAGTTGGTTTCTTAATTAGTTTCATATCATTTCAAACCAAAGTTTCATTATTATTATTATTATTTTCTATCACTAAAATTCTCACACATATCTAAAATTGTCATTACAGGACTTGAACTCCAACTTTCCTTTTAAGAAGTAAAGTATTGGGTGTATCAGATATACTATGTCATTGATATGTCAAATTAATCAACATTTAACATTTTAATTTGGTGAAAACAACTTCTTTATTTAAGGACCACTTTTGATATAGAACACGTTGATTGGGTGGATATATCAATAATGTGATATGTCCAGCTCACCTAATATCTTCTCTTTTTTAATGAGACAAATGTTATACCAGTCAAACTATTATTTGGGAACGAAAATTCATCAAATTTTTCACATCATTAATAAAGATACTTAATATCGATTACTGTATTTTTTTTAAAGTAGATTTGAGAATCATTTTCTTTATACCAAGTAAACCTTCTTGGTTTTCTCTAAGAAGGAACTTTTAGGTCTTGATGCAAAACATTGAAGAGATGATTTTGACCCTTTTGACAATGTAAAAAAATTGTGAGACAGAGAATCACAATTGTGTGACACTTCCATCTAGAAATATTAGATCAAAGGAAGTAGTCCAATTCATAAAATCAAGAAGAGCTAATCAAGGAATATAAATAATTTATTAAGTGAGGCAGAAAAGCCTTCCAGAGTAAAGCCAAAATGAGTTGAATAGAAAAATCATTGTCATATTAATGGTCCTTGCAAAGAATGATTTAAATGCATGTAATAACAACAAACAATTAATTAATTCTCTAGTAAACCTTACTGCTTACTTTGACAGTACCGACGAGTTCTATTTTTATTTTTTTAATTCGGCTGGTGACAAATTTTTATATTAGAAAAAGACAAAATCAAATGTACGTGCATGTTAAATGGCTTTTCTTTTATCTTTATTTTAAAAATATATTTAAAGGTGTCATCATATATATATAATATATTTAAACATGTCACCATACGGATTTGATCTTTTGGGAATCATTGTTTTGTGTAATTAATAGTAAAATGTCAGATTGATAAATTAAATGAAGCATGTTTGATAAAGGTTCATCCCTAGTTCTTACCAAACCTGAATCCGGCCTAAAAAAGATGATGAGTAACTATTTATTATTATTATTTTTTAATGCAATAAATAGAAGTTGATGCTTTTCAAAAATATACATACAATATTAGGTTGAATTTGTGTGCAGTCTTTTGTGTGCCGTGTGTTGAGTGTGCGCAGCGAAATGGTCGTGGAATATATTATATGGATAGATAATATAGAGAGATGGTAAATAGATTTAACTTGCTCTTTTATCCAATCTTTACTTATTTTAATTTTACTGAAATAAAACTAAAATCAAACCACAAAGCAAAAATAAAGTACAAGTAAAGTAAATAGAGTTCGAGAGATGATACCAGGATTTTATCGAGAAAACCCCAATTGATAGAATAGACCAATTGTAACAGGAAAAACCTCGTTGGACTTCGCAATCCTGAGATAAACGATCCACTATGTTTGAAGTAAAGTATACCGAATTTTGACTCAGTTTCACACCCTATCGTTCTACCAAAAACCAATTGCTTACAATCCCTGGCTTTGCGACTCCCCCGTCCAACAGCTCTTGACCTCAGGCTTACTCTCGATCTCTGTAGAAGAGTTGCAGGTAGATCAGACAACACTCCACAAATGCTCTGACCCCTTCAAAGTGTGATCGCTTCACCCCTTTTCTTCTAGATCTGAATTTGACAAAGAATTAATGAATTCTGCTTTTCCGGAATTTCTGAATCTTCAATTATACTTCAATTCCGATGAGATAGAGAACAACACTCTTAAATCACTCTTGTGTTTATGTGTCTGCTCTCAAAAATAAAATCAGAAAAATCAGATTGATTTTCTGAAGGAATAAAAAATATCTCTCAAAAAGGCTCTCAAGTAGATCTGTATTTTTTTTTAATGCAAAATCCACATAAAAACATCTCTCTAAAGGCTTTATCAAAATATAAAATTGATGTTCCTTAAAGCCATAAATAAACCAATGTATATGACAAGGTTTATATAGAGTTTAGAAAGTCTTAATCCCTCAGAAAATAAGATAAAATTCGTGCATAAGATTTGGTACAATTCTAGACCAACTAGGAGAGAAATCTGAAACAGGAAACTAAACTTTCCATAGGCTATCAGGACTCTTGAACCTGTTCAAAGAATTAGGAGCAGGTTCTAGAATGGTAGAATGTATTTCGAGGCCAATGTTGAAAACTTGAACCTATTCAAAAAATTGGGAACAGGTTCAAAAATGACAGAATGTTTTCTAGGCCAAATTCAAATGGCTTGAACTTGTTCCAAGAATCATGAACAGGTTCAAATCTGCCAGACTTGATTCCTAAGGTTCTAGGCACTGTTTTTGGTATATTCTGAAACTTATCAAATATGGAATGTGGCCTAACCTTTTTAGATTCCTTTCTAAAGTATTGTTCTTTCCTATCTCGAATGATCTCAGTCATGGTAACTTTGAACAACCTTCTAATTCTGCAGTTGTTGTCGATCCGGATATGGTAACTTGAATTACAACTCGACAAGGACTTGTTTTGACACCGAAAGTTGCCAATTACAGAATATATATTTTTTACAATCTTCCCTATTACAATCTCCCCCTTTGGTAATTTCATGACAAAACCCTAAAAACAACATGTAATTTACCCAAGCAGAAAAAACAAATTACAATGATTGTCAAAGAAATAAAACGGAACTCTTCTTGAACATCATGAAGCTTCAATACATGTAGCAACCTGTAATCTGCACATTAGCTCAACAAAACTACCCGTGAAGCGTAATCAAGAAAGATAAACAATTAACATATATCAATATGTTCGTGAAACTTAATCAAGAAAGATAAACAATCAACATATATCAATATGTGAATATCAATGTATATGTATCTTCCTCTCAATTCTAGAAACTCTCCCCCTCAATTATGCATATTCTCCCCCCTTTTGTTACAAATTGACAAATAAAGCTCAACAAAGAAGGAAAGAAATAATGTGGAAGAATTAACAAGAAAAAAGATCAAAACTATAAATAAAAAAAAAAAAAAAAAAAAAAACTAAAAGGAAAATATTTTTGGATTTTTTTCATTTTTCAAATTTTTTTTTTCCATTTTTCTGATATTTTAACAAAAAATATAATATAGCAATTTCCATGAATTTCAAGCATATATGAGATCCAAAAATTTCTGAAGAATTCAAAAGAATTTTAAAACACAATTTTTAGACCTCACAAATTATTCAATCAAATCAATTCTCAAGCATGCAATCACAACATGAAATTCAACTTGCAATTTTTATAAAAATTTAGAAATTTGTCTAACAAGTTCACATGTGTGTGTGTGCAATCCAATCTCATCAAATTTCAATCAAATCACATTGACCAACTGTCTAAATCATATTGATCGAAAAGTATCAAGATAAGATTGTTTTGAGCAAACTTTTCTAAACTAGGCGGCTTTCACTCTAAAGAATAGACAGCAATTCCCTATTTCGACTTGTCTCTTCCTTTCTTTTTATTCAATTAGCTCCTCTTCAAAGTCTAGTAGGAGCTTTCGAACCAGTCTCAATAGGTAGCATTTTCCTTAGCAAAGATTTTCAGCATTCTTTTGATTTTTCTTTTCTTTTTATGCTGAAATTTCTCATATTTTTTTTAAACACAAGCTCTCTATTTTTTTTTTTTAAAACAATAACCTTCATACCTTTTATGAGTAATATGACCTAGTCAACTTCACAATGCTTTCCAATTAATTTCTCAGAGTTGGACTAGTGCACATGAAAAATATGAATTCAAGAGACTCATCTCTAAAAAGAAATAAACAAAACAAATTGTCTTTCAACATATAGATTACACATCAAGAACCTTTTCAATAAATAATCATGTGTCCCCAATTTGTATTCAAAAATAATTAATTCAAGAGAAATAAGTATCACTCATGCATTGACAAGAGAAACATGATCATCACTTTCTCATGAAAGAAAAACAACATAAATCCTAAACTACAAGATATGGTCCAATGAAAACAAGATATTCATCAAAGCATAGTCTATGACCATAAAAACTCTTTAGGACTTAGTTAGGTGGGTTTGCACCCATAGACCTAATAGGAACAAGTCACATAGCATCAACAGGCACATAATTAACCAAGTCTTCCTTTTTGATCCACACAATCTTTACATTCAACTTTTGTAAAGACTTTTCAATTTCAAGCTTTTTCTTGTTTGAGTAATTCTTAGCATAAGAATTTTTGGGTTGATTCACAAAATTTTGCTTTTTAAAATGAACCCTATTCTTAGCATAAGAACCAAAAGCATGAAATTCAGAAAAAGATTATCTTCTCTTCCTAAAGCAATAATATTGGCTAAGTCCATTCCTACCACAATAAGTGCAATGCAAAATAGTAGGCACATAAGACATATTAGCATGTGATGAATCAACAACCTCAAATTTATTTTTAGGCACAGGGTTTCACAAAAATAATTTTACCCTCTTTACTACATGAAGCCTTATTAAAATCTAAGCCAGTTTTGTCATTCACATTCTTACCAATATTAATCATCTCATCAAGTTTAATCTGCCCAGAAGTAAATCCATTCAATTTCTCTTGTAACTTTTTCAATTCAATTTCAAGAAATTCTAATTTAGAAACAAGAGATTCATTTGCAGAATTAACTTGACTTACCTCACCTTCTAGGAATCTTATCTTTCCATGAAGATCTTCAATCTCCTTCTTTTTTTGTTCACTTTCCTTCTTCAGAGCATCTCTTTGCTTCTCAACTTCTTTCAATTCTCTAGCTTGTTTATTGAAGCCTTTCTTCGTTTGAACATATGTAACATACAATTCATTGAAGGTTTTATCATAATTCTCCTTTGTTGCTTCCTTGTAACAATCTTCATCATTAGATTTTGCTATGTCCTCAAAATTCGAGTCATCTGTATCAGACAAAGACAATCTTTTAGACGCATCATTATTCACAAAAGCAACAAAAGCAAGAGGATTATCCCCATCATTAGAAGAATCATCAGAAAAATAAGTATTTTTGTCTTTAGAAACTGAAACATTCATTGCTTTATCATTCTTTTTATCTTTGGACTCTTTCCTAGCAACAAAGCTATTTTTAAGACTTGGACAAACTGTTGATGTATGACTTATACCACCACATGTCCAACATTTAATCTCAATTCCTTTAGACTCCTCTTCTCTCCTTTTATCTTGTCTTTCACTTCCCCTAGATGAAAACTCTCTATTCCTAAACCTTGACTCTCCCCCTTTCTTAAATGCATTCATCTTTTCAGACTTGATCAAATTTCTGAACTTCCTAGTTATGGGAGTAATTTCTTCATCAGACTCATTATCATACCAAACCTTAGACTTAGAAGAATCAGACTTTGAAGCTTTTAGGGCTAAGTCTTTAGGTTTTAGGGAATTTCCATAGTACTTCACCTCATAGTTCTTAATATGACCTACAACCTCATCAACTTGCATGGTAGTGATGTTTTGAGTTGCTTGCAGTGTTTCAACTTCGATTCTGAACCTTTCAGGCAAAGACCTAAGAATTTTCTTGTTAATCTTCTTATCTGTCACTTTCATTCCTAGGTTTCTAAGGCCAGACACAATATGGTTGAGTTTCATGTAAAACTCAGAAAATGTTTCATCTTCTTCCATCTTAAGATTTTCAAATTGAAACACAAGCATCTCAATCTTTGAAGATTTGACTTCATCTGTACCCTCATGGGTAAGTTGAAGTATATCCCATGCCTCCTTTGCAATTTTATAATGAGCAATACGAGCTAACTCAGATTGGACAACAGATTTGAATAAAGAAAACAAAGCTTTGGTGTTTCCTTCTTGAGCATTATTCTCAGCTTGAGTCCACTCAGACTCTTTCTTTTCAATGATAACACTATCCTTTGTGACTATATGTTTTTTATAACCTTTTTCAGTTATAATCCAAACATATTTACCTTGAGTCATAAGAAAAACTGTCATGTTAGGTTTCCAAAAAGCATAGTTATCACCATCAAACAAAAGAGTATGTTGAATAGATCCACCTTCCTTAAGAACACTATCCATATCAAATTTTGAAAACAAAAACAGAGATTTTTTTTATTAAAAAAAAATTCCACAAGGAACAACTCAATGTATAGAGGATGACTCTGATACCACTTGTTGAGTGTGCACAGTGGAATGGTTGTGGAATATATTATATAGATAGATAATCTAGAGAGATGGTAAATAGATTCAACTTACTCTTTTATCCAATCTTTACTTATTTTAATTGTACCGAAATAAAACTAAAATCAAGCCACAAAGTAAAAATAAAGTGCAAGTAAAGTAAATAGAGTTCGAGAGATGACACTAGGATTTTATTGAGAAAACCCCAATTGGTAGAATAGACCAATTGTAACAGGAAAAACCTCGTTGGACTTCGCAGTCCTGAGATAAACGATCCACTATATTTGAAGCAAAGTATACCGAACTTTGACTTAGTCTCACACCCTATCGTTCTACCAAAAACCAATTGCTGACAAACCCTGGCTTTGCGACTCCCCCGTCCAACAGCTCTGAACCTCAGGCTTACTCTCGATCTCGGTAGAAGAGTTGCAGGTAGATCAGACAACACTCCACGAATGCTCTGACCCCTTCAAAGTGTGATCGCTTCACCCCTTTTCTTCTAGATCTGAATTTAATGAAGAATGAATGAATTCTGCTTTTTCGAAATTTCTGAATCTTCAATTATGCTTCAATTCCGATGAGATAGAGAACAACACTCCTAAATCACTTTTGTGTTTATGTGTGTGCTCTTAAAAATAAAATCAGAAAAATCAGATTGATTTTCTGAAGGAATAAAAAATATCTCTCAGAAAGGCTTTCAAGTAGATCTGTATTTTTTTTTATACAAAAGCCACATAAAAACATCTCTCTAAAGGCTTTTTCAAAATATAGAATTGATGTTCTTTAAAGTCATGAATAAACCAATGTATATGACAAGGTTTATATAGAGTTTAGAAAGTCCTAATCCCTCAGAAAATAAGATAAAATTTGTGCATAGGATTTGGTACAATTCTAGACCAACTAGGAGAGAAATCTGAAACAGGAAACTAAACTTTTCATAGGTTATCAGGACTCTTGAACCTGTTCAAAGAATTGGGAACAGGTTCCAGAATGGCAGAATGTATTTCGAGGCCAATGTTGAAAACTTGAACCTATTCAAAGAATTGGGAACAGGTTCAAAAATGACAGAATGTTTTCTAAGCCAAATTCAAATGGCTTGAACCTGTTCCAAGAATCATGAACAAGTTCAAATCTGCCAGACTTGATTCCTAAGGTTCTAGGCACTCTTTTTGGTATATTCTGAAACTTACCAAATATGGAATGTGGCCTAACCTTTTTAGATTCATTCCTAAAGTATTGTTTTTACTTGTCACGAATGATCTCAGTCATGGTAACTTTGAAAAACCTTCCAATTCTGCAGTTGCTGTCGATCCGGATATGGTAACTTGAATTACAACTCGACAAAGACTTATTTTGACACCGAAAGTTCCAATTACAAAATATATATTTTTTACAATCTTCCCAATATATATATCTTACATTGTGTGCATCATCTTGATATATATATATATATATGGAGTTCTTGGGTTGATTATTGTGATACCCCTCGGATCCGAGACACGGGTTGATCAGGCCCAAGCCCAAACCCGAGGGATATCAAACAATTAATATGTTATAACGAACACAGATTACTAAAGGAAATAAGAAATAAAGATTAAGCTGAAAGGAACTAAAAATAGAATCCGCAAAATAATATAATTATTAAAATCCATTAAACCTAAACTCCAAAACTCCATCAATTTACAACTCGGGAATCCATCTCTAGTGCACCCCTATTAAACATCCAAACAGAAGATAAAACAACTGTAATAAATATCCAGAAATAAACTATGGAGAGAATCCTACATCGTCGGAAGAGTGAATAGAGACCTCTGCTCAGCACGAACACGTCTAAGCCTGGAACTGTCATGTACCTGAAAAATAGAAGTAGGTCAAACCCACGCGCAAGTTCTATACTACTACAATCCAAACAGAGGCCCGATACGCATGTACATCCTAAACAATTCAACAATAGCTAATGGTCCGTAAGTGTATATATATATAGTCACACTAAAGGACTCTCACTGGACTACAGGCCGGTCTCAACCTGAATAGAGGTAACATGCTAAAACGCACACGAAGTGGGCATGTGTACCTAAACCTAAATAGGGTACACCTCTAACCATCGTATCCAGCTATGCATCCCAATGCATATACGCTCCCTAACCGTCGATCCTGAGACTCAAGCTCATATCGAGGTACCATAACAATATATTTAAAGTCCATCCCGAATCTTAGTAGTGCCGCTCAACTAGTCGTTGCCATGACACTACAATTAATAGGACTTAACTTTTAGTTAATCCAATTCTTAATCCAGAGTAGGTAGGTTTTGGTATTTTGAAACCAAACCATCCCTAGCATACCACCGTCCTATATCGGTGTATACTATCCAATCATCCAGCAGTTGATAATATCAACAATTAAAGTAAACATCAGCGAAATCCATATTTCCATTACTGATACTAACAGGTATAGTGTAAGCATCGATAAAAAGAATCAGATATATACATAAATAGATTCAGTTTTATATCCAATACTGATACTAACAGACATAATGTAAGCATCAAGAATCATGGTCACTGTATATACACAAACTTACTCAGTTTAGGTTGTTTCATTTAATCAGATATAATGATAAGATTATTTTAAATTATCATTCAATACTCAACAGTTGATAATACAGACATTTAAGATAACCATTAACAAGTCCATTCCTCCAATAGTTGATATTAATAGCATTAATGCAAGCATCAAGACAGAACCACAGTAGGTGCATATTCCTACTTAGTTTAGGTTGTTTTACAAAATCCCATTAGTGTTAATTTAAGAATTATTATTCTTCAACACTACCATATTCCAAACAAGTGTAATTCAGATATATACTCATGATATAGAATTATACGTGTTCTAATTATATCATTCATCTCAAAAGATTTCAGAATTAAACACAATCTACTCACATAATTCAACACTGTGGAATTACTTGTTTAAAACCCTACTGTCCAAACTTTTCTACGCAAGTAGACTTAGTTAATACCACCTCTGAAGCTTTAATTTATCTCTATACATTACTTAGACCTTCCATATTCAATTCTGCACTTAATTGAAAACTTCAAAATCAACCTTTACATGCAAAACTGACTGGAAACGAAGAAAATTACAAAAACTGAGCAAGGAGACGTCTCCAACAATTGGAGCCGCCTCCTTTAAACTCCACACTAAAGGGAGCCGGCTCCCTTTCTCTCTGCTTCGTCGTTCTCTCCTCCGATGAACTCTGCAGCCTCTACACCTCACCGTTTTGACTTCCAAATCCTGTAACCTAACCCTAGTGTGTTCCCAGTCCGTGTTTAAGTCCTTATACCGTTATTATTCATGAATTTAATTCAAGAATTATGCACACAATTATCAAGTTTCAACAGTTTAACAACCATGCAACACATACTGGTGTGTATTAAACTTTAGCAC
This sequence comes from Cornus florida, assembly GCF_030987335.1. Lineage (NCBI taxonomy): Eukaryota > Viridiplantae > Streptophyta > Magnoliopsida > Cornales > Cornaceae > Cornus > Cornus florida. The sequence continues at coordinate 45,769,620 of NW_026775572.1, forward strand.
GAACAGAGAAACTTTTTAAGTTACAATTAATCCTGGAACAGTTTAGGAATGCAAAGAACACAGAGCCTAAGGGAGAGAGTAAGGATAGAACTTACCTTACACCGACGTTCGTCTATAGTTTCCGGCGAAACTCTCATCTGTTTGCTCTCTATTTTCTTGCCGTCTCTAAAACTGCTCTCAGACTTACGATGTTGTAATCTTCTTCTTAAAACCCTAGGCAGACATCCTAAATGAGTATTTATAGGCCACACAAATCCTAAGTTCCCTCAACCCTAATCGGATTTCAAGTTTATACAATGACGGCTACTGTGTATACCTAATGGAACGATATAACAGTCACGTTTGTTTTTTTTTTTTTTTTTTTAAATAAATTAACCATTTTACTTTAATTACCAATTAAACTTTATACCAATTAACCAAATAACACTAACTAAAACATTTAACAAATAATTAAAATTAAATAACACACGTAAGAAAATAAAATTAACTCAATAAAACAATTTAAATAAATAAAGTCAACAACCAGGTCAACCTATCAACGAATTATAATTAAACCATTTAAAACATTAAATAAAATAATTAATGAAAAGAAAATAATTAATCAAAATACCGAGACTATCATTTTAAAAATTAGGGGTATTAGGGTATTACAATTATTCGGAAAAGATAAATATAAGTGTATTGTGGAAAATACTAGTTAGAGATGTGTTAGTTCTTGTCAATTTTGTAATATAATTATTTATAGGAGTTTTTTTTAATGAAGAACTCGTAAAACATTTTGAGCCGGAATGGGGTTGGAGTAGTTGGGAAAACTATGCTAAACGACATATCATAGGACAATGACCATTTGGTGAGGGTGTCATCTGAAATGGAATAGCCATGAATCCAAGGCCTAGTTTAGTCGGTGAGAAAAGAAAAGAAAAGAAAAGAAAGGTGATGGAGGAAAATGTTATATTGTGTTGATTTGGTACATATGAAGGAAAATAAGGGAAATGAAGAAATTTGGATGGATAAAAAATTAGGCATGATGGCTAAGTTTTGTTATCCTTTTAGAAATAGGAGGAAATTGAATAAAATAAAAGGAAAGGGTTAAAAAGCTTAACAAATCTTTTTTAATACCGATTTTGCCCTTATTCTTGGTATTTTTTTTAAATAAAAAATAATAATTTCCAGTTACTCTCTCAATGAAGGATGTCCTGTGAGTATCTAATGATGATGATTAACGACACTTCTCCAACATAGTCTTGTCATCACCAAATCAGCGCTAAGTCAGTAAGTTAAGACAAAAATTTATTTTTGTTTTACCATATATTCGAATACCACTTTATACATTATACTTTATACAATATATTAGACAGAGTATATTATTAAACAAATATCACTCTATACGTTATACTTTATATGTATAATAGTATAATATTATACAATTTAACTTTACCTTTTAATTTAAATTAAAATACATTTTTTACTTCTTCTCTTCTATATCGTGAAAGAAATCATTCACCTCTGGTTTGTGAAAAAAAACCGTCTTCGCTGTTCTGTTCTTCCTCTATCTGCTATTACATCGTCTGTTTTTTTTCCGGAATAGGTCTGATTTTGTTTCTTTAAAGAGAGAGCTCGTTAATCACAAAACATTACTTAAGTAATGCATTCTGGATTTGCTTTACATTTGGCCTGATTTTGCTTATTTCATACTTAATTTTGATGAGAGAGAGTTTTCATTTCATTAGGATGTAAAACTGATTTTTTGGGGGTTCTTACTTTTTGGGACTTATGAAGTAAAAATTAAATTAATTAAATAATGCAATATATATATATATATATATATACGAAAGTTGTATGTATAATTTGGAAGATTGGTAAATATGACTCAACTGCTAAGTCAGTTTTTTTTACCCTTCACTGGACAATCCAGTGAGAGAATAATTGGAGATGATTTTTTTTTTCTTCTTCTTTTTAAATAGTATCATTTCTTTCTTCAATTCAGAGGAAAAATATGAAAATTAAAAATTGTATTTCGATTTATTCATTGATGAGGATAGATACAATTTATAGAATAAAACCTAGCCAAATTAGGTAACGAATTATACAAGAATCGAGAAATTAATTACCTACAAATTAGTCAATCTTACAATTATACAGTTTGTACAATCCCTAATTACAAGAGAGAAAAATCTCAACACTCCCCCTCAAGTTAGTGCATAGATGTCACACATGCCCAACTTGTCTAAGAATTTTGAAAACACTCGATTTAAGACTGCTTTGATGAGAATGTTGGTTACTTGATCCTCAAATCGAATCTTAGGCAACTCCATAATTTTGCCATCTAACTTCTCCTTAATGAAGAATCTGTCTATTTTGACATGCTTCGTACGATCATGTTGAACTGGATTATGGGTAATATCACATGCTGCTTTATTGTCACAATATAGTTGAATCGGTTGTTTAGGTAGATAACCCAAATCCCGCAAGAGAAATCTTAACCACAATACTTCACAAAGTCCAAGCGCCATACTCGGAATTCAACTTCTGCACTTGAGTGAGCAACAACATTTTGTTTCTTGTTTCTCCATGTAACAAGATTACCTTCTACGAAAGTAAAGTAACCAAAGGTAGATCGCCTATCATCTATGGCTCCAGCCCAGCCAGCATCAGTATATGTATCTATGCTTTGATAATTAGCCCTTTTTGTGAACAAAATTCCTTTTCCAGGAGCAGATTTCAAATACCTCAAAATGTGCATAACTGCATTCATATGTTGCTCTCTAGGACCATACATAATCTGGCTAACAATACTCAATGCATAAGCTAGATCCGGTCTCGTGTGTGATAAGTACATCAATCTCCTTACAAGGTTTTGGTATTTTCTTTTATCAACAGGTACTTAGTTGGACTCAACACATAACTTCAGTCCTTCTTCCACTGGTGTATTAGCTGGTTGACATGCTGTCATACTAGTCTCTTGTAATAGATCTAAGGCATATTTTCTTTGAGATAGAAAGATTCTTTTATTAGATATCGAGATACTTCGATCCCAAGAAAATATTTCAAAAGACCTAGATCTTTCATTTCGAATTATCTGGACAAGTAATTCTTGAGAGCCTTCACTTCTTTAGGATCATTCCCTGTAACCACCATGTCATCCACATATACAATGAATGCAGTTATCTTACCCTATTATTTCTTCAGGAATAAAATATGGTCTGAATTGATCTGACGGTAGCCAAAGGCTATCACAGACTTTGTGAACCTTCTAAACCATGCTTTCAAAGATTGTTTCAACCCACACAATGATTTCTTTAACCTGCACACCTTCTGACTATGTTTTTCGGGTATCATGCATCTTGGTGGGAGATCCATGTAAACTTCTTCAGATAATTCGCCATGCAGAAAGGCATTTTTCACATCGAATTGTTGCAATAGTCAATCCAAGTTCGCAGATAAAGACAACAAGACCCGAACTGTGTTGGTTTTGGCTACATGTGCAAATGTCTCTATGTAATCGATTCTATAGGTTTGGGTGTAACTTTTTGCCACTAATTTCGCTTTAAAGCGTTCAATTGTGTTATCGGCTTTACACTTTACAGTGTAAATCCATCGACATAAGACTGGTTTCTTTCCTGGTGGAGGATTAACGAGTTCCCAAGTTTCATTTTTTTTTTTTTCAAATATTTCATCTCCTCGTTCATAACTATTTTCCATCTAGGGTCAGCTAAGTCTTCCTGCATATTGTTAGGAATAGATACAGTAGATAATTGACTTACAAATGACAAATTTGATTTTGACAAATAATGGTTCGACACATAATGACTCATGGGATACTTAACTTTACTAGAAAGTTCTGGTTCATATGTGGGTTCAGGAATACCTTTAGTGTGACGCTGTGGTAATTATTTTCTAAGTGGCTCAGACACTAAATCAGGAACATTCTCAGCAAGCGATTAGTTTGATATATCAGTTGCGAGGGACTCAAACTTAGACGACGGTGTAATGGGGGCTATACTTTCCGTTTCGGGGAGTTTATCACCACTTTTATCCAAACTTATACTACTCAAATCCAATTCGCCAAATTCCTGATTGGCTAGTCCAATTTGTGAGTCATCACCACTAGAATCCAAACTTATGCCCATATCATGGTCTCTAGATTCAGGGGATTCGCCCTCCTCAGAAGTGTGATAATTATAATCTAGAAAAAGATAACATCCATTGTGATAAGCATTCGTCGAGTTGTAGGGTGATAACAATGGTAACCTTTTTGATGAATAACATATCCGAGAAAAACACATCGCAATGGTCGAGGAGTTAGCTTGTTGCGTTGATGCTTATGAAGGTATACAAATGCTACACAACTAAAGACATGATGAGGTAAATTTGGGACGTATGGGGCAACAACTGCGTCAGGGAGAGCCTGCAATGGTATTTGGAAGTTAACAGAGCTGGAAGGTACTCGATTGATTAGATATGATGCAGAGTAAATGTTTTTCCCCAATACAATAACGACATATGAGCTTCTATTAATGAAGCATGAAAAACCTCCAATAAGTGTCGATTTTTGTGCTCTATAACCCCATTCTGCTAGGGTGTATTGGAACAAGTGGTTTGATGAATAATTCCATGTGCTTCCACATACTGTTGAAGGTCAAAACTCTAATATTGTCCACCATTGTCACTACGGAGAACCTGAATATGTGTATTGTATTGAGTTTCAACCATTTTATGGAACTTTTGAAATAATAAGTTCAGTTCACCTTTGGACTTTATCAAGTACAACCAGGTTATCCTGGTACAGTCATCAATAAAAGTAACAAATCAACATGATCCACCTAAAGTAGTGACTTTGGACGGACCCTAAACATCAGAATGTATAACCATAAAAGGAAGTGGACTTTTATTCAAACATAATGGAAATGAAGCACGGTGGCTCTTTGCTAGTTCACAAATATCACAGCGAAAATTAGAAACTTCAAATTTTGGAAACAAATTAGGAAATAATTTTTTTAGATAACCAAAGGAAGCATGCCCCAAACGTCGATGCCACAACCAGATTTCAGATTTCTTTTCTTTTCTCCTTAGAATCATCCACTGTCAACACTTGTCGTAGCTTGTCAGAACTTTTTGATATCAAGTCCAAGTAAAACAACTTCCCTCGCCTAATACCACAACCAATCGTCTGCTTCGTTTGGATGTCCTTAAACACACAAAAATCAGGCCAAAAAACTGCAACATAAGATAAAGCTTTGGTTATTTGGGAAACGAACAAAATGTTATAATCCAAAAATGGAACAACTAAAACAGAATCTAAATTCAGATTATCAGTGAGGGTCAAAGATCCTCCCCAATAACTGGGGTCGAAGTACCATTGGCAGTATAAACAAATTTTTATGAGGACGGATTAAGAGGTGAGACCTGTCTAGAATAAAATGTCATATGATCTGTAACACCCGAATCAATTATCCATGCACTATTAGAAACAGGTGTTGAAATATTTAAAACCTTACCACCATTATCTGCAGTTACTACCAACCCCAAGGCCTTTTCAGCAACATTATCCTTTGTCTTTGTTTCAACAACTGCTGCAGTGGAGGTTTTCTTCGAATTTTTCTTCCAACGGCTATGATTCCACCATTCCGGATGTCTCACAAGTTCGAAACAACGGCTTTTTGGTATGACTAGTCTGATTGCAATGGGTGCATTTGTAGGTAGACTTATTTGCATCATTGGTGGCCTTAGGTTGATTGGGCCTAGTACGGTCCTGCCAGTTTTGATTAGACCGGTTTCAAGCCATCATGGCTAAAGCTTCAGAATTTTTGAACTCTCTTTTCAGAGTTGCACGACGTACCACTTCTCGTCGAACCAAAGAGTAACATCCTTCCAAGTCTGGAACTTGATCTTTGCGTAGAATCTCTCCACGAATTTGTTCAAAATTACATCCAATCCGACAAGAAAGATGTGAACCCTTAGTCGCTCGATAGACTTCTAATATGCTTCAATGTCATCAGGATCTTTCATGACCACTTTATCTCGATGGTCCAATTCGCGAAACACCTCAGTTAGCTCTCCATAATATTCAGATAGAGATTTTCCATTTTGTTTGGTGGTGAAGGCTTTTTGGTTTAAGGCGAAAACTTGCAACTCATCATTCCCATCATAAAAAGCCTTTGATAGAGCACTCTAGGATTTCATCGGTAGTGGGTACGCGTAAATAACGCTTCATAATTTCTGGAGTCGTGGACATTAATAGCCACCTCTTCACTTTCTGATTCAGTAGGTGGCTTTGTCTTGCCACAAATATAGGAGAGTTTTTCCCTTTCAGCAGTATGCATCTCCATCAGCTGGGATCAAACGTCATAATTTGATTCAATAAGAATAATCCCTGCATTAAAAATACATTCAAATTGAACAACAATAGAAACTGATTTCGTCCCAGATGATTCAATATTTTTTTCACTCATATATATATTTTTTTCAACTTCTGATTCAATACAATAAGACAACGTATTACGACATCAGAAAGAAAAGAAAAATAAATAAATAAATAATAGCTTCAAATAAACAAATCACCAAGACAACAGCACAGTGACATGGACAACACCACGGCTTGGATTTCTGGGTTTCAAGGTTTCAAAGAGGACTTTTTTCTTTTTTTCTTTTTTTTTTTCTTTCCTGCAAAGGATTCGAGAAGTTTGGTTGTTTGTTGTGGAAAAGTGGCTTGGATTTTTGGGTTTCAAGGTTTCAAAGAGATTCAAAGCTTGTTTGGTAGGCTCTGATACCATCTTCAATTCAGAGGAAAAAAATATAGGAATTAAAAATTGTATTTCGACCTATTCATTGATGGGGATAGATACAATTTATAGAATAAAACCTAACCAAATTAGGTAACTAATTATACAAGAATAAGGAAATTAATTACTTACGAATTAGTCAATCCTACAGCTATACAATCTGTACAATCCCAGATTACAAGAAAGAATAATTTCAATACCTTTTTCTTTCCCTAACATGATTACTATCATTTTTTTTTTCCTTCATTAATCAAACAAAATGTATGGTTAAAACTATTTTCTCATTTTCTTTCTTCTCTTAACTAATGTTATAATTTTTTCATTGTACAAAGTACAGCCCAGGTGTTTAGGATAATACTTGAGCGTTGCCTCAGGATGACAAATTTTGTCTAGCTAGGCGGCCCAATAAAAAAAGGACACAAGTCTAAAATTAAAAATGGGTTTTGTCTCGTTAAAAATGGAATGGGTAATTGGTAGAAACCAATAGACAAACACGATCCCACTCTTTTTCAAAAGAATCTCCACAGTTGATATTCAGGAAAAAAAAAAAAATCTCCACAACATTTCTCACCATCTCTCCCCAAACGCTGCTGCAGCTATGGCCGCTCACAATTCTCCTCTAACCCATCTCATTTTCTTTGTCTATTTCCCTTCTTAAACCTTAACCTTAATAGCCCATCGCTTATTCGCTCTTCATTCCATGGGCACTTGAGAAACTTTCATCTTGTGATTTGTTACAGAAACACACACACACACACACACACACACACACACACACACACACACACACATATATAAAGGAGATCAGGGGTTCAATCCTCTGCGGAGGCATATGTGTATGAGTACCAACTAAGATATATATATATATATTGGATGAAGTGCATGAAAGAGACTTAAAGTACACTTCGCATAGAACTTTCATTTCCTATTTTTAAGAAGTGTGCAATTAACAGCATATTTTTTAAAAATTGTAATGTTTCTGATTTTTCAAGGGTATTTTTGTCTTTTCTCAATTTGTTTACCGGACACCGTGGAGTGTGCATGATGTGTCAGAGAGTTTTTTGGGACATTTCCTTGAGTTCAGGACTCTTGAAAATGTATTGATTAGCATTTCGATATTTTTCAGTTTTTCAGACCGGAGGTCCAGGTAGGACCCCCTACCAGGGTCGTCGTGTACAGGAGTTGTGTCGAGGGTCCATTGCATGTCATGCATTGTTATTTTATACCTAAATTAATTGTTTAAATGTTTTTTATGTGGTTGTGAATTATTTTCGGTAGATATGTAAATATATATATATATATATATATGTATATATATATTATTAGTAAAAGTGAGATTTTATTCATGTGGGACCCGCCAATGTTGCCTTAGCCATTATAATGGCCTTAAGGCCATTTTTGTGGCCTCTGCATCTCTCTCTCACGCTGATCTCTCTCTCTACATCTTATCACTTCTTTCTCTAAAATCAAATTTTCAAAGCTTGATCTCTCCCTCACCTTTGAGAATTTGGTATTACCGTTTTAGGCAAAGTTGAAGAACTCGTCGAGATCTACGTTTTGATAGGAACAATGCTCAATTTAGCCAACCTAGGGATTTCAAATTTTTGAGCATTTTAGGGCTTTTCTTCAATTAAGAGGTAGGGGTGTTCTAATCTACAACTTCTTTGATTTCTTGTGAATTTCCCTTTTAGTTTGGTTCCAAGTATGCTTAATTTTAGTGTTTTGTCTAGGGTTGTTGGGATTATATGTATTCATGATGATAAATATGTTCAATGTGTTAATTAAATCCATGTTTATGTCTATTTCCATTATGGTAAAGAAGCATGCTTAATATTGATATATTGTATGCCTTATGACTTTCAATTGCCATGAAAGAAAAAATTAAATGATGAAATTGTGAACATGAAGGTTCAGAAATTCCCCTCAAAATGTGATCATGATGTGGATGGAATGTGTCGAATTTTATTGTTGATGTAGCACTTGGAAGCATGATTTCATAAATGCATTCATTGGGAAGAAAAAGGGGAAAAGTGTTTTAAAAACAAATGAAATTATTTTTGGGAAAAGTTTTCGAAAAGTGTTTGCGAAAACCGGACGCCTAAGAGTTACCTAGTGGTCTGCTGCGTTAGTGTGGTCTAGAGGGGACTAAGGAAAGACCCTAGCGTGGTTGAGCTACCTAGGCCGGATACGACGCCTTGGAGTTGCCTTGTGGTCGTGGATAGTTAGTCAATCCTCCTCTTGTGATGCCTTGGAATCACCTTAGGTCGGATTACATTAACGATTTGGAAAGGTGAAACGGTATTGTTTCGGAAATGGAGAGCGACATTGCATGGCATGGTATTTCATTGGCATATGTTGCACACTTGGTAGTTGGATGTGATACCCCTGGTTATCCGAATGCGGGTTGGCCAGGCCCAAGCCTGAATACCCGAGGATATCAAAACAAATTGATAATAAACGAACATAGAGTACAAAAGAATAAAGAAGAATAAATAAAATGCTGACAAGAAACTAAAATGATAATCTAATAATAAACCTTAGAATATATTTTCATTAATTAATAAACTCTTCTGATACAACTGATCCTCCAAAATACAACTCGGGAATTCATACTGTGTGGATCCCTAGAAAATTTAAACTAAACAAATGACAACAATAATGGTCTAAATCAAGAAACTGAATCATAAAGGAACTCCTATGTAGCATCGGAAGAATGAAGTAGACTGATCCCTGTTTAGCACGAACCAACCTCTACTCCTGACGAACACCTGAAAAATAATGGTGGGTCAGGCTCACAAACAAGTTCTACTCTACTACAGTCCAAGTAGAGATCCGATACACGTATACATCCTAGTCAATCCAACAGTAACTAGTGGTCTATATATATATATATACATACTAAAGGAACCTCACTAGACTATAGGATTGTCTCAACCTGAATAGTAGACAACATGCAAAACCCACATATAGTGGGCATGAGTACCTATACCTACCAGGGTACACAACTACACTATATCTAGCTACACATCCCTGGCGATATACGCGCCCTAACCACTGATCCTGAGACTCAAGCTCATATCATGGCACCATATTAAAATATATATAATTTAGTAACCATCCTATCCAGTATAAATTAATCCTCCATAAGTCATTCAACTTGTTCAGCTGACCTGACTTGAATATAAGTAGGACTTAACATTTTAGTTAATCCATTCCCTTATATAAAATAGGTAGGACTTAACTGATAAGTTAATCCGTCCCTAGAATGCCACCGTCCCATACCGGTGCATTAAACCACACAATCTAACAATTGATATAACGATTAAGGAAATACATCAAACAATCCAGAAATAACTATAATAATATGATATCAAGTTATCACAAAATAGGAATGACTTATTATTTATTTAAACTTCCTATATCATATGTCCTACATAAACTGAATCTTATACATGATGATATTTTATTATACCGTCAAATAAGCATTCTCCATATCCAATTCATCATACACATTTAATCTCAATTGTTAAAACATTTTAAAAGATTAAATCTATTCGTTTGTTTAAAACATTCAAATAGCAAGCATCATTATAATTGAGTCTATTTAAATTTATTTAAACCCAAACCTAGTTCCTATTTAATGTTCAGGAATCCTAGGCATGTTTTTACGTTCCATCATTCCACAGATATGAAAAATACATAATTTAAACATATAAAAATTCACATCGGAAATCAAATCAAAATCATGCATTTATCAATTAATAACACAAGAACAGATATGAACCAATTTCATAAAACCTATATTCTAATCCAATTAAACATACATAATTATTTAATTTTATGTGTTTAATAAATCCTGGAATTTCCTAGACATGTACAGAAACACGAACCAAAGGGAAAGAGATAGAAGAAGAACTTGCCTTAAACTTTCGGATCGAAAGTTAAACTTCTTCTTCCTTGATCTTCTCTCTATAGGGTTTTTTTCCTCCTTCCCTCTCTAACTCTCTCTTTCTCTAGAATATATAACGTGAATATTTCTAGCCCCCTTTTACAACCTATAGCTATATATTTATATGCTAAATAAAATAACCCTAACCTTTTTTCCAATCCAAGGTCAACTTAAAAAAATATATATTAAAATATTAAAAAGGTAAGTAAAATATGTTACGTATATAATTTATGTATATGTTTATTAAATAAATAAATTATATACATTCCATTATTTATTAATGGATTATCCAATAATACTTAAGTTACCATAATATTATAAAGTAACTTAAAATATAACACGTATCAAATCTATGTATATTTTTATTATTTAAATATAAAACATATACATCAGATTAAATATTATTACCCAAGTTACCATAAAAGTAATTAATAAATTACTTTCCTTTTTATATATGTATATAATATATATCTATATATATACATACATAACTATCCATGGGTAATAATCCATACATATCCAACCTCCTATCCAAGTAGTCTATGGGACCCAATTGGTTGGCCCATTACTACTAACCATAACCATAAAAGAAAAATAAAATAAAATAATAAAAGAAAAGAAAATATTTAATTTACCATTAATCAAAACACCATTTAAGCACATAATCTAATTAAACAATTGACACATAGACAAATACATAGACACAAAATTAAATAATCAAGTAATACCTAATTCATTTAAACACATAAGTAATTAGTCAAATAATCAATTAAATAATTAAAAATACAATTAAAACAAATAAATAAATACCGAGACTATCCTTTTAAAATTAGGAGTATTACATTCTTCCCCCCTAACAAAAGGAATTCCGTCCTCGGAATTCGCATTTACTTTCTTCCATTATGCTTGGAAACTGTGAGCGAAAAACATCCTCCTATTTCCAAGTAGACGCAACCTCACTATAAGGGCTCTACTTAACTCAAATATACCAAATGGTATACAGGAGTCCTATATTTTAAGAAACACAATAATCATACGATGCGTAGGTTGTATCAAATAACAACGTAATCCTCCCATGTAGACAAGGGAATGATCTACATACCTCAAAGTGTCATAGAATATACGCACAAACTCCTATACACCCAACGCTAATAATTTGGCAATGCTAATTCAAAGGCGACTGTCTCAATTGCGAAACACAATCCTCTAAAAGTCAATGTAATAAGTAAAATTGACCTTTCTCCAAAAATCGTCTTTCTTCCTACATGGAAAATCGAACGAGCCAACTACTACCTGATATAAAAACTCTAGTATACGAGTTCAACTATTTACAACATCCCACAATCGCCTCCCAACCGCGTGCAGTTCAATACAAAGGGAAGTATCTATTTCCGACATATTTTTAAATGAAGTCAAGGTCTGATTATACAACCCATACTTCCATTTCCAACCAACAAATGAGAGATATGCATTGTGCAAGATACAAAACCTCCAAAGTTGTCACACTAACCTCCTTATGCCAACAATATCACAGATAAAATTCCGACAAGTGAAGTAAACACTTCCAACTGTCCATGAAAATCTAGGATATACGCCTCAAACATATCCTTTATGGTCGAATTCTTCCGTCTATAAATATGAAGTAGAGCTGCTACTCCAAAATCTTCATAAAGCTCCTTCGAAATAGCACTTTGCATCCACTAATATGGACATCTACATGCTATAACACCACTATCACTGAACTATAGAACTAATATGAAGTTCTAAAATAAGCATCACTCAAATTTATATCCTCAAGCGATCTTTTTCAATCCATCACTCGGATTCCATATGGAAATTTGAAATTCCAAATGAATGTCTATCCTTCCCACCGACCGTCACTCCTGTTTAGTTTAACCTCCATTTTTGTTATAGGAAGTGGCTAAAGATTCCTACGATATCCGATGATCAACTTTCCACCTTTGTAGCAGGTTTTACACTTAGGGCAATTATATATGCATCCTTATCCGTATCCGTTCACCAAAACCGACATTTAATGTCATGATGTACATTCTAACCGTCTGAGCACATTGAGAAAATTTATAAACTTTCTAGCTAAGTCGCCCGATCGTCATATCACTATTTACAGAAACTACTAAATCCTCCTCGAGTACCTTAAACTCCATCCGAGTAAGGTAATACCGTCTCCAAGGTCAGCTCCAATATTCAAAGTTGACATTCTCAACTACCGTAGTAATAACAAGTGTTATTATTACACTTGCTATAAATGCATCTGATAACTCAACAACTAACCGAAAGATTTAAATATTATATCGTTTGTTGAGAACATCCATTTATATCATTACTTCCACCAGACGGAACTTGATATAAACTGTGAATCACCATTGTAATCTATCTAAACCGTCTCGTGATACATTATATTCGTATGAATTGAAATCCTACCAGTTCGAAATAGACAAGAATCAAGCTGACCTAATGTATCAGTCAACCAATATCCCATCCAGAATCCTGACCCTTGTGTAAAATCAGAAATCCCGCAACTAAATCCGTAAAATGCTCTCTCATTTCCACTTTAGTATAGGAAATGGCTACAAAGGATCTAGTGATCTTTGATGGTCCATTTCTACTATCTAATAAATATTAGACTTGGAGATAAATCACTATGTCCCTTCTCCTTCCTATCGTGAAGCATCATGTTTCCACCAGCATGAAGAACTAAAAATTATGAAACTCAGTCTGTGCATCCTCCATCCAATTTGTCTATAGAAAGTACCGTTAGTCTGGTACCACCAGTTTTCGTCTATACCACCGTTTAAATTGAAGCATCTTCAAAAGCGAATTCTGTAACTAAATCTATCCACCACTGATCCGTGATAAACTTGCCGATATTGAAAATCAATCGGTAATTCCATTTATCAATAGTCAACTATGACTTAACTCAACAAAAGTCAACAAACTAAGACCTTTCCACACATACCCTGCACCTCATCTTTATATAAGTATTTGGTCTCACCATCTTGTCTTTGACACACCCTGTTTCTTTAAGACAAGTTAATGACAATCCTACTTCTTTGTCTAACTTCAAAAGAATATAAAATCTTTCCATCCTTTACATAAGTCATCAATTTCCTTGCAACAGCTAATTGTTGCAAATTGTGACTTAAAAAAAAATAATTCCATATTATTTATGGAAATGAAGAGACTTAGTTTTCTCCTCCATGTGCAACACCAGCAAATTCCTCCTAAAATTCTTGATTAAGAATTTACTGATGAATATTTATTCAATCTCCTATCCTTACTCGGTGTCATTCCAATAAGTACTTAATCCAGTACTAAATCCTCCTTCCGATTTGGTAACAACTTCTGAAATTTCCAAGAAGATGTTCAACAAATCTAGCACCTCTGATATATCATCATGGCATTACAGTGATCTTTATTTACCACTACCTCACACATACCGAAACATTAACAATCACCAATATCATTGCGTTGTAATATGATACAAATCCATACCTAACGTAAAGTATATCAAACTAATCGTTCTAGATTGTTTGACTCGTAATGATGGTTTAACTATCCCATCCCAAAACACACCATAATGACACATGTCCAGCTCCAATAGATTAGCTAGATTTATGTGTATCTACCAAATCCTACGACTGTGTGCTCACAAATCTAGCGTAAATAGCGCTATTACTCCATGTTATTAAAACAATAGTTGGTTGATCACACACTTGTGTCCCCAACTAAACCACATACCAAATCCCGAGTAATTAACAAAAAATAAAAATAAAACACATATGATAAACACAATAGAACCAAATATACTCCTACTTAAGACATCGTTCTTTCTAGAAAAGAAAGTCTCCTTTGAAATCAACCTTACTAGATTGTTTCAAAATTTCCTTTTATAGTTTCGTAAATAATCAACCAACCTCGATAACATATCCTTTAAAACATAGCTTAAAAACACAAATATTTGCCTAAGCAAATACTAAGGGCTTAACCCTCATCCTTCTTATATGCGGAATGTAAACTGTCTAACTTGGCTTTTTAAAGCAAATTAGAACGTCACAACATAACATCAATGCCCTCTTGTATGTGATTTAAAAATTATATATTTCATTTTGATAAGAACACATCCGATCCCCAAACTCCTAAACAATACTTCTTATATACCTCTTTTAGAGATGATAAGAAAGTTTCATTATTTGTTGATTGATCTAGCCCAATTCTACTAGTAACATTCGCTATACTATTAGCAATTCAGATCACTTCGCGCGATCATCCATCTTCAAGATTTAGTACCCTCTCTATTGGATACACATAAATCTTCTCCATTAGGATCCTCTTCGGCTCCTACTCCTCGCTTGTCTCCTTTTTAAGATCAACTGAAGTCGTGTTGGCCCCGATATGCGGTGACCTATCACGTACACCTAAATCCTTCCATGGCTTATACTTTTAAAGTAATGCCAAACGAACCTAAACCATTAATCCCTAACACTGCCTTCTAGCAACGAAATCGATAACGTACTCCTTTGGGTCTTTATCGCTTTCGCCTTGAACCCATCCTTTTCCTAGTGCCAACCATTCTATTACTACAAAATACAATTGACATCAGCTCCTCCTAACAAACCGTAAATAGAGTACAACGAATCCTAATATGGGCTCTAAGTTTTAAGAGACGCAACGTGGAAGTCACATAACGAAAGATACTCTGAAGGATACTTGAACCTGGAGTGCTATGATACCAACTGTGATACCCCCGGATATCCGAATGCGGGTTGGCCAGGCCTACGCCCGAATACCCGAGGATATCAAAACAAATTGATAATAAACGAACACAGAATACAAAAGAATAAAGCAGAATAAATAAAATGCTGATAAGAAACTAAAATGATAATCTAATAATAAACCTCAGAGTATATTTCCATTAATTAATAAACTCTTCTGATACAACTGATCCTCCAAAATACAACTCGGGAATCCATACTGTGTGGATCCCTAGAAAATTTAAACTAAACAAATGACAACAATAACGGTCTAAATCAGGAAACTGAATCATAAAGGAACTCCGATATAGCATCGGAAGAATGAAGTAGACTGATCTCTGCTTAGCATGAACAACCTCTATTCCTGACGAACACCTGAAAAATAATGGTGGGTCAAGCCCACAAACAAGTTCTACTCTACTACAGTCCAAGCAGAGATCCGATACACGTATACATCCTAGTCAATCCAACAGTAACTAGTAGTCTGTATATATATATATATACACACTAAAGGAACCTCACTAGACTATAAGATTGTCTCAACCTGAATAGTATGCAACATGCAAAACGCACATATAGTGGGCATGAGTACTTATACCTACCAGGGTACACAACTACACTATATCTAGCTACACATCCCTGGCGATATACGTGCCCTAACAACTGATCCTGAGATTCAAGCTCATATCATGGCACCATATTTATATATATATATAATTTAGTAACTATCCTATCGAGTATAAATTAATCCTTCATAAGTCATTCAACTTGTTCAGCTGACCTGACTTGAATATAAGTAGGACTTAACATTTTAGTTAATCCATTCTCTTATATAATAAATCAATCCTCCATAAGTCATTCAACTTGTTCAGCTGACCTGACTTGAATATAAGTAGGACTTAACATTTTAGTTAATCCATTCCCTTATATAAAATAGGTAGGACTTAACTGATAAGTTAATCCGTCCCTAGAATGCCACCGTCCCATACCGGTGCATTAAACCACACAATCTAACAATTGATGTAACGATTAAGGAAATACATCAAACAATCCAGAAATAACTATGATAATATGATATCAAGTTATCACAAAATAGGAATAACTTATTATTTATTTAAGCTTCCTATATCATATGTCCTACACAAACTGAATCTTATACATGATGATATTTTATTATACCATCAAATAAGCATTCTCCGTATCCAATTCATCCTACACATTTAATCTCAATTGCTAAAACATTTTAAAAGATTAAATCTATTCGTTTGTTTAAAACATTCAAATAGCAAGCATCATTATGATTGAGTATATTTAAATTTATTTAAACCCAAACCTAGTTCCTATTTAATGTTCAGGAATCCTAGGCATGTTTCTACGTTCCATCATTCCACAGATATGAAAAATACATAATTTAAACATATAAAAATTCACATCGGAAATCAAATCAAAATCATGCATTTATCAATTAATAACACAAGAACAGATATGAACCAATTTCATAAAACCTATGTTCTAATCCAATTAAACATGCATAATTATTTAATTTTATGTGTTTAATAAATTCTGGAATTTCCTAGGCATGTACAGAAACACGAACCAAAGGGAAAGAGATAGAAGAAGAACTTGCCTTAAACTTTCGGATCAAAAGTTAAACTTTTTCTTCCTTGATCTTCTCTCTACAGGGTTTTTTTCCTCATTTCCTCTCTAACTCTATCTCTCTCTCAAGAATATATCACGTGAATATTTCTAGCCCCCTTTTACAACCTATAGCTATATATTTATATGCTAAATAAAATAACCCTAACCTTTTTTCCAATCCAAGGTCAACTTAAAAAAATATATATTAAAATATTAAAAAGGTAAGTAAAATATGTTATGTATATAATTTATGTATATGTTTATTAAATAAATAAATTATATACATTCCATTATTTATTAATGGATTATCCAATAATACTTAAGTTACCATAATATTATAAAGTAACTTAAAATATAACACGTATCAAATCTATGTATATTTTTATTATTTAAATATAAAACATATACATCAGATTAAATATTATTACCCAAGTTACCATAAAAGTAATTAATAAATTACTTTCCTTTTTATATATGTACATAATATATATCTATATATATACATACACAACTATCCATGGGTAATAATCCATACACATCCAACCTCCTATCCAAGTAGTCCATAGGACCCAATTGGTTGGCCCATTACTACTAACCATAACCATAAAAGAAAAATAAAATAAAATAATAAAAGAAAAGAAAATATTTAATTTACGATTAATCAAAACACCATTTAAGCACATAATCTAATTAAACAATTAACGCACAGACAAATACAAATAATACATAGACACAAAATCAAATAATCAAGTAATACCTAATTCGTTTAAACACATAAGTAATTAGTCAAATAATCAATTAAATAATTAAAAATACAATTAAAATAAATAAATAAATACCGAGACTATCCTTTTAAAATTAGGGGTATTACATTGGATGACTTGTTTAAGTACTTGTAAATGTTGTTATTGCTTTTATTTAATTCCTGAGGCATGATCCTGTTCACTTGTGCTCTATTCTTTACGTGGATTCACGAGGTCGTAAGAGGTGTGTCTTAGACACTTCCTACTAAGCGGTTGGTTCACCCTATTTCATTATTAACATTTTTTAGGGCATGGAAAGGAAGTGGCGGAAGAAAATCCACTACATACTTGATGGACTAGGAGTTATTTTGTCGTCTTTTGTATATGTGATCCCATTCTTTTGTAAAGCCCACCATTGTAAATATATTCGTTTTGTGAAGTGTAACTATGTATTATAACTAGGAAGTTATGACTGTATTTAATATAATTGGCACTATGTCTATATCATGCTTTGAATGGAAAATGATGTAATAATTTGGAGAAGATATTGGTGTGCATGTTGAAAGAGTATAATGTTTATTTTGTTACCGTGAATTCGGATGTGGATATAAATCAGGTTTGGTTCTCAACGAACCTTGTTCTCATGTGCTTTCAGCTGCAGCTAGCAGCATTCCTGGGCCTGTCGGCTGACTGCCAAGGAGCATCAACTGACCGACAATACATGTTTTAGGTGTTCCAGAGAGTTGGGTCTCTGGAAGTAGTGTTTCGACCGGCCGACAAACCTCATCAGCCGACCGAGAAATAAATTTTCAAAGTCCCGAAAGCATGTAGTTTTGAGAACCGTTTCAGCTGGTCGACGCCGTAGGTCAGCCGATCGACCTTTAAGCTTTTAGCGGGCTGACATATGGCTATCAGCCGGCCGATCCTCTCTCTTTTCCTTACATTGAGTTCTTCTGGTGATGTTGGTTGGTTTGGAAGAGTTGTAGACTTATGGATGAGGTTCATGCTTCGTGTTGACTTATGAAATGATGGTTGTACCCTTAGTCGATCTCGGGTTCGGGTAAGGACCCGGCTAACGATTCGGACCTTCGGCGAAAACACCCCTCAAATTATTTTTTTGTAGAAATATGACATAAAATAACGTTGTAATGCCAACTGTTCCCTTTTACTCTTCTGAAATTTTCGAAGGGGTTTTTGTGTAAGTATCCTTTTTCTCGGTAGGTTAGGTCGCTTCAATCTGGGTGCAATCACATCAGATCCCAGCCCTTGCTAGGATCAGTTTTCGCGAACCAGAGAATGAAAGTTTCTCGCACATCAAGGTCCGACGACCCACAATCGTTGGAAATGGCGACCATTCTTTCTCTTCTTTTTATCAACAACGACCTTTATATGTTTATGTATATATATGTGTGTGTGTTTATATATATAGCAACAATGTATATTATGATTAGTATGAAAAGGGGATGATTGTAATCTAGTTAGAGAGTGTTTTCTCAGCGAAGATTGAGTTTTGTTGGCGATAGCCATGATATGGTGTCGTAATTGCCGTTTACTTCTCATTAATCGCCGTACCAGAATACGTTAGCGATGGGAAGGAAGTACTTGGAGATGTGGTCCTTTTTCAGTGGAAGTGAAACGAGGTCGTCGACATCGAATATTATGCTGCCGGAGGCAAGGAACGCGAGCAGTTCGTGGTGGAACGACTCCATTGGCCCATGTTTAGAAATTGGAGTTTTTAAGGGAATAATGGACATGCAATTAATGCATTGACCCCTTTCTAAAATTACCAACTTGTCCTTTTTAGTTTAGATATGTATAGTTACCAAGTTTAAAGTTTTTTGAAAATATAAAGGACAATGATTGAAAGATAAGACTTATTTGCTTTTTACTTTTCAAAATGGATAACTAATTAGGAAAATCTAAAAATGAGATAGTGGACTATTAATATGGAACAGAGGTATATATATATATATATATATATATATATATATATATATAGGTTGTGCCTTCTTTGGTCATTTCACAAAGCCATTATATTTTTTATATATGAACTTATAAAATGTCTTGGTGAGGGCATTTTAGTCAAATTTTACCTTAAACGTGTAATTAGGATTTATTTGCACAAATGTTATACTTTAAGTGCGTGATAAGATACAAAAATGGGTACACTCCAATTTTTTTATTATTTTTATATGAGAAATGATAAACATCATGAAAGCTTTTCATGATATAATATCATGAATGATATGGCATGCGAGTTTGTAGCCACGTGTAATTTTTTTTCCTAGCAAAGTAAATTTTTAGAAGATAAAATAGGAGAAGAGAGAGAGAGAGCCTAGAACAAAGGAGAGAATTGACAGAACATTATTGTAAATCTCTAATTTGCATTAGAACTCCCAAATTAGGATTATGTTTGAATTATAATGACATCAGGTTATGTAAGTGTGTGTGTATATATATGTGTGTGTGCGCGCGGCTGTGTGCATATATAAGTGAGGTTCAGGTTGTGTAAGCCTCAGTTGACGTTGTGAAACACAAACTATGGTGTAAAGCTATGATTAGTCAAAAACTCCCGAGCATTTATTCAGAATTTTTGGTTAGATGCTTTGTTGCAGAGAATCAAGATTTGTATGGAATTCAATTATGCAGCAACGAAGTATTGGAGAAATTATTCAATAATTCTGGTCTATTTGATACTTGATGGACTTCAATAACAATTCTTTGATCATGATACTTTGAAATATTTTAATATATTCTTGTGCGACAATTTTCTCAATCCGAGAATATGTATTTAACTAGTCCACTAAGCATCAACGGTCCAGAACCATCTAATAATTTCTCAAAGTTTTGGTTGAAGGTGACGGGTAGATTTCAGGACTCAGTTATGTTAATATATTATATAAAACTGAAAATTAGTCCACCAATTTATACATGATATAAAAATGAAAATTGAGAGTTGAAGTTTAAGAGCCCAATTTTAAATCCTAAACTTTTAATTGCTAAATTGATGCTAAAATGGTCTTGTTTAACAAAAAAAAAATTAAACAGATTCTCACTGCAAGGAATAAGTGAAGTTCAGTTCTATTCACTCAAAATTAAATTTAATACAACTAGATCATGCATTTATTAAATGTGAGAATGCAGACTAAACTATGTAAGCAATTACAAAGAAAATTAATATGACATCTGTGGTCCAATTTTTTATTTATTATTATTAGTATTTCGAAACCGTTGTTAATGGTTACCTACTAATGGACCTAATGGTTATAAATGGAAAGTTTGCATAAGAAAGAAAGGAAGAAATAAAAACAAGAAGTTTGCAGAAGAACATTTGGACCCTGGCCGCCAATTTTCGTATATTTTGAATATAAGTATAACCCCAATGATAGTTTCTATTATCCTATTATCTTGAATAAATTTAAAGAGTTTTTATTAATATCCCAAACAAAAACTTGAGAAGTTAACACACGGCTAAGTCACACAATCCTTCTCAATAGGTATTACTCTTACGCTTTAAGTGCGCTCCCGCTCTGCATGCATTTTCGCTCAATTCCTCACTATTTATGACATAATTTAGCCGCTCTCATGCTCCCGCTTTATGTGACTTAGAACACATCCCAAAAACCCAAAGAGACACCATCAGAATTGTGAATTATACTGATAGCTAACACACCCTAAAGGCCCAAATGAGAAATGGTTTGTTACTCAATTAAAAATCTAGACCACCACTTGATTACACCACCACCACCACAAGAAGAAAAATGAAGCCGTTTTCCCCAACTTCTTAGAGTCCGCTAGGTTACTTGAATTCTATATTTCTATTCGGCTCTATTTAAGATCATAACCCCAATCAATCTATAGACTTTTGTCTTCCTCTTACAATTTGTGTTACTCCAATATATATATATATATACACAAACACACACACACACACTTTTCCCATGCCTGCTTCAGTGTACGAATATATGAGTTCAAGACTGTAATAGCTAAAGAGAGGACTCTCAACAATAGTAATCGCATTAGCTCAAATGGTATAATCTCTCGCCTCTACAAAAAGATGTTTCTAATTATGTTAAAGGCAATATTGTAAGGGTGCGCGTCTACCTTTAGCTTCCCGGGAAAAAAAGAAAATGTACAGGTGTAACAGAGGAATGGGGGATTTCTAAAGCCAATGTTCTTGACTTTTGTTTTTTTGAAGGTAGCCCAACCTTCTGTTTGACTTTTGTGCTTCCATATTTTGCTGTTTCCTTCTTTTGTGACAGCATATGCTCTTTGCTCTCTGGCTGTAAAGGGAATATGCCCTTCTTCTTTCTTTCTTTTTTTGTAGTGCTGTACAGTCTACACTCTACTTGCCAACATAGAAAGGTTTAATATACAATGATATCTAGGGATCCTAGATCTGCAATTTGTTCTAATGACAAGTAGATGATCATCAGTTTACCACAAGAGCAACCTGAGTCACATAGAGTGGGTGCAGAACTGGGATCGAGAGCACAAAAGTGACAGAATCTAAGTCACACATAGTGAGGTCGGCAGCAAGAGCATGCGCAGAGCATGAGAATGACACCCGTTTAGAAGCATTCCGTGACTTGGAGAGCAACCCACACAGATCCAAGTGAATGTGCAGTTAAGAGGACACACTCTCACATGTAAGTATGTAACCTAACCACTCACAGTAAGAAAATGCAAACACTATTTCTCCATCAACTTGATTCATAATATTGACATACAAAAACTAGATTATTCAATGCACCAGAAAAGAAAAAAAGAATTATCATGCATACTAAAACTAGATTATTCAATGCACTATAAAAAAGAAAAAAAAAAAAAAAAAAATGTATCGAAACATGAGAGAGAAAATGAGACCATGGAAAACAGAACTGGGATACCTAAATGCGATATATAATGGATATGCTAGTATTCCCAGCAAACTCATAAATAAAACAGAAAATAGTATGATACCATTTTTTTTCCCCTTAATTGGTATTGTAAGCTTAATAAATTCTCAAGACAAAATTAAGAAAAAGAAAGGCCTATGTCAGAAGATAGAACAGCTGCAGAAAGAACAAGTTTGGTTACCAAACATATCAGAGTGGAGCTAAATTAATTTGTTAAAAATGTGAAAACAATTTGCAGACAGACCTTGAAGTACCAGCAGGCAATAACAACAAAAATTTTCTACCACCTGCGCGGTTTTTTCTTCCGGATGTGCCATTTCCCTTTTTGGCTTTATAGATCTTTGAAAAATGTATAACATCTCAGTCACTCACTTTCATGAATTTAACCAGGATTCATTATAAAAAAATAAAAAAATAAAAAGCGGCATTTTCATTCACTTAGTTTTTCCTGAGAACCAAATTGAGTCCACCAACAATATTTTGTTCCCAGTAAATTCTATAGAACTCATTCTCTTAAACAAGCAGAAATAATGACCAAAGTACAAAAACACAAAGGCAATGCTATAGATGAGCAAGTTGCAGTTTTCAGAATACAAGCTCGGTACCTCATATCCATGCATTTATAGAGGTGCTATTGGAGCTTTATCAGCGTAATCCAGAGGAAAAGAGTTTATATGACATTCTAACAATATAGAATAGACAAATTGAAGCGTCAAATAAATGCATTATCAATACAACCAATGAGCAAAAACATACAATATATTTCATATCATGCAAAGTTGCAAAGATTACATTAAAACAAGTGAAAAGTACAACAAAATAAGCCACAAAGTAAGAAAATAAAGCACAGATCCTTGGTATAAAGACCAGCAAAAGCACCGAGAATGTGCAGCATATTAAGCTAATGTAATAAGCAGCCAGATTTGAAAAGTATTGTAATTTTCATTGGTGATTTTATGAAGACATTTAAATAAATTAACTCAGCGAATATCACCGACTGTTACCTATTTAAATTCTGAGATGATAAGAAGACTGCTTCATGGACACTTCAAAATTAGTTAATTAACCACAATTGACAAATAGGACATGACACCCCATTGGTTACTCTATTTCACTCCCCAAAAATATTTCCTCTGCACATTTCCCGATTCAAGATTTCATATTGAAGGGAGATGGAATTTATAGACAAACTGAAATTTCAACTACTTTTTCAGCAAGCATGAACCTTTGCTTACAACTAATATTCTCTGGTACTCTTCATGAAGTGATAGTTTAGAAAACATTTGTGTTGTATAATATAAACATGAACATATCAAACACACCACTGAACTAAAAATGACTCTTTAAATAAACTTCTCATACAGCTATATCTATGCAAACCACTATTGCATTCATCATATGTTTAACCCCAGAATTAGTCTATCCCCACAATGACATCTACTGATAAGTAAAAAAAAAAAAAAATGTATTCTTAACTATGTCATTCTGCTCCAAGGACGAGAAATGAAAGGGACAACATATAGTTATTCCTCACTCAATCCCATTGTTCAATCCAAACATTCATCCAATATCTAGTTCATTTTGCCAATATCCTATACCAGTTAATCAATCAACAATATTATCCAACATTAACTGTTTGTCTCCCCCACTCTATCCGACCCAACATCCCTGTCCTCCCCCTCTTCGATATAACCAGTTAGTTGCATCTGAAAGTAGAGACAGGTTTGCCCCTAGATTTTCAATGCTCGCATGACCTTGCAACACCTAACATTCACCCCTTCTTTTGGCAACCAAAAAAACTAAGGTGTGAAATTATAGTGTCAACAATCAATTTGGACTTATGCCACAAAGATCAACAATTGAAGCTATTTATAACCAAAAAAATAATGAAAAGACACGGAAAGAAGAAGAACAATCTTCAAACGGCCAATGATAGGGTCCCTAGAATATATTATGTAAGTTTTAAATAAAATAAAAAATGAAGTTACATATAAGTTAGATATATTGCCGCATGAAAGAATACGTAAAACAAAATTCTGACCACAGTAAGACAAACTTGGGAGAAACAAGCGAATTTCGATTCTAGTAGGATTATATCAAGGATCAGCATTAAGTCCATATCTTTATTAACAAAACATATCCAAGATGAGACTTAATATCAAGTAGGATTTTATCAAATATGCTAAATCTTGATAATATTATTTTGATTTGATTGATAAAACTATAATAGGGATAAGTGCTAAACTAGAGATTTGAATATGTGGAATACAAGTCTAAAGACTAACCAGGTGTACAAGGCTCCCGCCATTACAGGGCCTAGGAGGGTCAGATATATGCAGCCTTAAATCCAAATGTGGAGAGCCTATTTCTTATTTCAAACCTGTGACCGTCACGTCAAAATGGAGCAACCTTACCATTGAGTTAAGTCTCACCCTCATATGGAATGCAAGTCTAATAAAACTAAAAATAGAAGGGGGGATATATGAAAATCGAAGGTCGAGAAATACCACAACGCGAATATTTTCATTATGTAGACCCTATTATGTAAAGAATGAGAAATTGGAGATGAAGCTCATCCTAGAATAAAAGCAAAATGAGTTCAAATGGAGTATTTTTGGCATATTGTGAAATCAGTGTCTACCTCCAAAATTGAAAGGCAAATTTTATAAAACAATTATTAGACTAGCCATACTTTACAAGGCCAAATGTTGAACAGTTAAGAAACCAATGTTGATATGAATGTACGGCAAGATTAAAAAAAAAGGATCAAATAACTAGTGAGTACATTAATAAGATGGTTGAAGTAGCACCAGTTGCTGGTAAAAAGAGAGAAGACCAATTAAAATATTTTGGTCATGTACAACAACTACGAATAACCGCACCAATTAGGAAAACTAAAATGATCCTTATTCAGAATCATGCAAGGAGAAGGGGAAGACAGAAACTAACATAGGTCGAGATACTTAGAAAATATATGATAGCATGAGCTTTAATTGAATTTATGACCTTATACAGAGAACATTATTTATTTAGTCAACTCAAAAAGTTGGGGAACCACTCATCGAGTTGTGAATTATATACTACTTATAATGTTTTCTGATTTAAGAGATGGCACTAGAAATATCTTTCAATTAGCTAGGAATGGGAGAAATGCCAATTTATTTCCAAAATTCGCTTCTTTTTTTCCTTCTTTGGCCTCCCTTTTCAATCATCCAAAGCAAACAAAATTTTAAAATTACTAGTATATTTAGAGTTTTAATCATGTATTTTCTCAATAACACGTGCACTTGCACTGTAAACATGAGCAAGCACACCAATATATGAAAAAAAAATAATAAAAGAAAAAAAAAAAAAAAGAAACGTTGCATATTTTCTTTTTCTAAAAAGAGAAGATTTTTATACATATATGTATATTAACCACAATAACAATACTCATTTTCCGCCAATATTATTAGTGATAGCATTATTATAGCAATTTTTCACCCCTGAATTTATAGCAATTTTATGTTATGAGCAAAATTAACCTAATCTCAATGTGGCTAAATCTGAAATTATAAAGGAAACTCCAATAGTTTACTTGATATACAAGTGCCAACAAAAATAGATAAAACTAATAAATATAAAAATTCAATCCTAAAGTACCTAATTTGTGCACTTTAAAGGATGATGATATAAACACAACCAGGTAAACTCCATGGAATTGGCTACTAATCATGCAAAATAATATAGCTGCTATTTCCATAACTTTACTAACTAGGATGCCCTTTTATTGTCAACTATCATATCTTAGCATTGTCATGAGTACAAATTACCTGTCTTAGCCTAAAACTTTCTCGCATGGGGTAATCAATGATTGAACTCTGTGCAGCCTCATGAAAATATAATCCGAAAGGTACTTGACAAATCAAATTAAAAGGGGGAATAAAAGATTAGAAGCAAACAATCAACTAATAATATAGTAACTTTTCTGATAATAACAATAGAAAACATAACAATCTAAATCTGTGCAACCAGGAAGTACAAATACAGAAAACAAAATAAGCTCCTGGGTACAGACGAAGTTAAAAAGAGAAGCTCGGTATAGCCCATAAAAAATTGCAGCTATAAATGTATTCAATACATATCCCATGTTCCAACAGGAAAAACTCAAGACATTTTTTTTTTTTTTCATCAAGTGAATGCCAAAAAAATTTATGAATTACAAAACTATATGAAGAACTTTATGATTGTTGGGGATAAAAAAACCTTCAGCAAACACTAACCACAACCTACAAATGTATTGGTACTTCAAATTATTAAACCTATCTCTGTGATACATAATGCCCACCTCTGAAAATTCTCATGTCACTGAACATGGGGAAAGATGCAAATACAACTGAAGAGAACATACATAAATGTTCTAGACATATTCTCAAGACCTCTTTACTAAAAACATCATGTTGAAACTTGAGTAGAGTCTGATTTTTATCCCCCATCATTCTCCACTCATAGGAAAAAAAAAAAAAAGAAGAAGAAGAAAATAAAGGAAAGGAAAAGAAGAAAGAAGAGAAGAGTTGGGACAAATTACCCATTAGCAAGAATCATGTGCTTGATGAAGAAAACAATCTGTTGTAGATCCCGTTCAGCGAAAGGCACCATAATAGTGCACACTGAACCACCAAACTCCAAATCTTCAGCATCCCATCACAGCACAATTATAGACAAAGTTACCAGATTGCTTCTGGGCAAGCACGTTCCACTCTGGAGGGCCTTCAGTTGGGACCCATGAATTCACTTCTATATACCCTTCACCCACAGCCCTAGGTCCACCAATAACAATAAGCTGATCTCCACATGCCCTAAATGCCAAGCCCCAACCATTCATGGAACCTGCCCGTTCAGGCAATCCCCCTACAGTGACCCATATTTTCCTTTCCTTTTCGTACTTCCTTAGTTCCATGTCTGCATAATCAGCTGCATACAATTCATTGCGTACAACAGCAACCAGAGGAGGTGCCTCTGCTGTAGCAGGCACGTCGAATTCCCTGGCTACACCAGTCCGTACAGGAGACATGTTAGGGATCTCGGTCCAACTATTTGTTTCCAAATTAAACTCCTCTCCACACGTAAGACACTTTGATTCGCTTCCTCCTATTCCCCCAATCACATAAAACTTATTATCCATAAACACCGCAGAACACATCTTTCGTGGTTTATGCATGCTTGGTAATGTCTTCCAAGTTCCCTTCTCGGAATTATAAAGCTCTGCAGAGCTCAGGATGTTACCATCTGAATCACAACCACCAGCTAAAATAGCAATCTCCCCAAGGCTGGCAGACCCAAACAAGCATCTTGGAGCATTCATCCTCATTCCAGATGACCAAGTGTTTGTCAATATACAATATTTGTATATGACAGGGGACATGACATGGGACATGTCATGGGACATCAACTCTTTTCCGAATAAAAGAAGCTGAGTGCCAACAGCCAGGGACTCCTTGTCTGAACACTTAAAGCTTTCGTTGGAGGCCATCATTGGCAGGCGCATCCAGCGGCGCCGATTTGGATCAAAAGCCTCCCACTCAATGAGGCGACAAGAAAAATAAACCCAGTGTTCAATCACACCATTCTCCCGTCTCAGTCTATAGAGCTCACTGCTACGAATTACAGAGCGGAAGCTCCGATTCAAAGATGCTATAGAACCATAATCGGACCTGGAGCAACGACTGAGACAGCTAATTGAGTTGTCCCAGCCAATTTGATGGATAAGGGAACCCGAATCTGAAGTATCCCCAGCTTGATGCTGCTTAGCAGATTGGTCTGCCTGGGACACAGAAATGTCAAACAATGTTAGTGTTAAGTCCAATCTTTCACAATCATCAGATTGCTTGGACAACTTCCTTACACAAACTTCTTCATCCCCATCAATTTCTAATTGCCTCTTGCCATTTTTCTTAGCATCAAATTTTCCTAGCTCGTAATTCATGCAAGCCCAATCGTCTTCACGTTCACAGGTCCTCCGATAGCCCCTCGAAAGCACACAGCGTCGGTCTTCCAACATGTCTAAATTGTTCAATCCAAAAAAGAAGCAAATTTAGGAACTCAAACTGATTCAAATCCTTTTTTCTTCCTCACCAAACCGAAATCCACTGCCAAAAATGAATAGCAAGAGCCCCCAAATCCCCAAAAACTTTGTCAAACATAAAAAAAAATAAAAAATAAAAACCTATTCAGATATGGAAAAAAAAAATCCTTTTTTTTATAAATAAAACATAGAGAAGTTTTAGAACCCCAAATTGTTGACTTCAATTTTTTTTTTCAAGAAAAAAAGCAAACCCAGAAACGGAATGAAGATAATTATGACAAAAACCTAACGTTTTGACTATATCTGTAACGCCCAAAGATCTGAATCGAAAGAATACTGATCCTTATCAATTGGGTATTAAAAAAAATCAATCTTTCAATTAATTGTATACTAACTGAACAAGTCTAGACGCGTCTCAAATCGTCAAAATTTTCAACAATGAAAATAACCCAGAATGTAAATCACCATCAAAACTATGCTTTTGATCAAACAGGTCTGTGTCAAATCACCAAACAACAAAGTTCGCCAAACCAGATCTTCCGAAAATGAATCAAATTTCAAAAACAATCGAATCAAAACTAAGCTTTCAGTTTTCAGTAATAACAATAATTAAACTAGATCTGTTAACGATTGGTTACGTTATGGATGAGAAAGATTTTCTACAGCATTTTCCCACGCGAGAAAGAAGAGGAAAAAGAGAGAGAGAAAAAGAAAAAGCGAGCAATAATACAGGGGACTTACGGATTGGATAGGAAGAAAGAGGACTTGTTGATTGGAACTATATGCACAACCAATCTCTTTTTCTGTCTCTCTCTCTCTCTCTTCGCTCTCTCTCTCTCTCTAGATATATATATGTCTCTGCAGTTTCTGTTCTTCGCGGTTCTGGCACTAAGACATACTTTCGATTCTCTGTGCAGAAATTGGGCAGGCTTTGGTTTGGGCTTTGGGGGCGTCCTTTATCTCTCTCTCTATAAATTTTTTTTTTTTTTTTTTTGGTGTACTATACAATTTATGTTCACATATATAGCTGTATATCTATATGTGTGTGGGTGTATATATATATATATATATTAGCACATGTATTTGTTTTGTAGTGAGAGAGAGAGGGGAGGAAGGTGGTGGTGGTGGAGGAGGAGGAGGTGGTGGACCCCGCACACAGCTTTGGACTACTAAGAGGTTCGCCGTAGTCGACGTTCCAAAGTGGCGACCGGTAACCGGTGATAGGCTGTTCTCACACGTGTGAAAAATAAAAGGACTTCTTCGGTTTCCATACCCAATGGGAATTTCTCGTCGGGTCAATTACTCGGTTCGTACACGGATAAACAGTTGTTTGACGTGATTATAAATTTAAATATTTTAATTAGTGTTATGAAATTTATATATTTAATGATATAATCACAATGCATTTTTAGAATTCTGTGGGCAGGTTGTAAATATCTTTTTAGAAAAACCGCGTTCTAGTGTAATTAATTTAAAAAATATATAAAATTTTAGAAAACATAGATAACACCATCTATTTTCAAGGTTTTAATTAGCTATTATAGTCATGATAATAAGATAAAATCAATTAAAAATAATTTTTATTTATTTATAAATATTTTATATGATTTATTTTTAGATGTACTTCTATTGTGTTCAAAAATTGAACTTTATTATATCATTGTTGTATCCGTATTAAATGTCTATATTTATCTCATATTTTTAGAGGTTGAGTGTTGGAATCCCGAATTAACAAAAAAAAAAAATTTATGTAATTGTAAAGAGACACCGTCGGAAAGAAAAGAAGAAAAAATATATATTATTTATTACCCATTGATTGGGATTTGGAAGGAGGAACAGAAAGAGAGAAAAAGATAGCAGAGTGGTCTTAGATTTAGAAATGAGAAGGGAAGGGAAAAACAATTTGATGTTCTTTTTCTTATCACTATAATAAGATTAGTTTTGGTGCTATCCTATTTGCCTCTCAAGTAAAAAAAATGAGTTTGCTTGATTTATAATTTTAAAAATAATTTTTAAAAAATAATAAAAGACAGTTATTTGAAAATAGGTCTTTTTATAACTGAATTTTCATAAAACTGAACTAAGTAAAAATTTTGTACAGTTTTTTATTTTCAGTTTTGTGTGAACGGAAAATTGTTTTCAGGGTTACAAACCCGGTAAGGCCCGAATTGGATGTTTTTTTTCTTATCACTATGCCTTATTATTATTATTATTTAAAAATAAAAAAAAAACCTATACCTTTCTTTTTTCTCTTTAAAATAGATATATTAATTTTTCTATTTGGATCCAATGTGAGATGAAAACCCTAAGATTTTCTCCACCCATGATCGGACAACTCAAGTGGGGCTTGGATTCTTTCAGCGGATGCATTCTTTCTCAATCGTGGTCGGACCATCCTGCTTACCGAGGTGGGGTTTGGACTCCTTTTAGTGGGCACTTGGCGTAACACTGAATCAAAGATTGAATTTAACTCTGATATTAACTGTAATGGGCAGGACGCTTCCCTTCTAACTCAAAATTTTAAGTTGTTAAGTATTACTGCATATGACCATTAACTTTCCCATCCAGAAAGATTGTGAGATGAAACCCTCTACCAATCTAAGAGCATTTCCAGCGGTCTGTTAAAAAAAATTTTTGTGTAAAATATGCACTGTCACATATGATTTATAAATTTTTTTCATCTTCAGCTGTCTGTTAAAATACACTGCCACATCACCAATGTGTAAAAGAATTGTGTATTTTACACAGCCACGTAAGCATATTTTCTCTCTCCTTCTCCTTTCCCACTCTCGATTCTCTTTGTCTCCCTCATTCCTTTACCCCTCTTTGTCTCTCACTTTTAGAGCGTCATAGAGAAGAATCTGCAATTGTTGACAACGTAAGAACCGTTCGACCATCTCTTATTTTATTTTATTTTTTTTTAATAAAAATAGTTTGATTTATCACTTTCATTTCATCTTATCTTCTGTAATAATCATTGTAGATTCTAAGGTTTTTTTAGATTTTTTAGTCTTTCACATTTGATTCTTAATGAGATAAATATTTACTAACCAAAAATTAGATATATATTTTAATCACGATTTTATATATTGTTGTTTGATACAGTTATACAAATTATTATTATTATTATTATTATTATTATTATTATTATTGTGATTAATCAATTCAATCGCAATTGTTGTTGCATATTTTTTGTTTCTGTAGAAAATGAATTATAGGGGGAAATTATTATTTTTTTCCTAATTGAGAAGGATTGGAATGTGAGGTTTAATCCCGAAAAAGTAAATAAATCAAATAAGTTTGTAAAAGTTATATAGGGCCTTGGGTATGACACGTGGTTAGTTGTTATGGGGATATTTTTTTACACAAAAGGTATAAAACAACCGTTGAAGTTAAAAATAGGTAGTACAAAATTTTTTATGTAAATCTATTCTAACACATCAGATTTACACAAAAATATATATACAACGGTTGGAGATACTATAACATTTTACAAGACTAACACACTCCATTTATTTTTCTTATCTAAATGCACAGGAAAATATTCAACTTTTTCGTATAAAATTTACAAAAACGAAAATGGTTTAATAACGTAATTAGGTGAGTAAGAAGATCACCAAAAAAAAAAATAATAATAAATAAAAAAGAAAAAAAGAAAAGAAGTATGCACTATTCCTTTATTGGGATAATTTCACTTACCTCTTTTGTAGATTGCCTAAATAATATGACTTCTCCTCTAATTTCAAAGATAACACTAACCTCCTTACTGATTCAGGTATGACCGTATGAGTAACACTAACCTTACTTATCATAAAATTTAATACTCTTGTCTGTTGATGTTATGTTTAATATTTATATAAAATTTGGTTGCTTGCTGATTTAATGAGATTCCTTTTTTATCAGTGGACTGATTTGGTGCGTAGATCGGCTTTCTTGGTCTGTTCAGCTGGCATGAACATCATCAAAGTTGGCATTGTTGGGATCAATGTTGCTCCATGATTCATTAATTACTGCTTTTGTTGAGATTTTACCTATTGTACAGCTATATGATTGAATTATTTTCTCCGTGATTTAGGGCTAATTGGTAGGTAATTAGTTTCCCAATTATTGTATATTTAGTTACCTATTTTAGCTAGATATTACTCTATAAATTGAATGTAACACCATCATGAATAATATTGAATTGAGTTTTGATTTTCATATTCTTTCTCTGAATTTGAAGATGATATCAGAGCCATCATTGAATCGTATTCTTTGAATCTCTTTGAATTTATCTTTGAAATTCATAGACCTATATACATACATTCCAACACCAGACCCATACATATACACATAAATTCACATTCACATACCCATACACAGACCCATACATTCACCATATCCAGACACAGACCTATACTCGCTGCTATCACAAACCATAGCCATCGCCGGACCTTCACTGCTGTTCAACCGCCGCCGACGACGCTGCGGCCATCTCAGAACCGCCGAATGGCCATAGCCGTCGCTGTCTCCAACCGACGACGCTGATGCTGCTCTCCAACTGACGCCGACGCTATCGAACCGAACTGCTGCCTACAATGGAACTGTTGTTTGCCGCTGCCGGCGATTTGTCATCACCGGATCTGAATTGCCGTGAACCGCTGCTTGTCGGCGACTCTTCAAACGGCAACGAACCGCTGCACCTTGACTGTCAAATCGCTGTTGCTTCACTGTCAACCGTCGCCGGATCTGCAGCTCTTGCTGGCAACGAACCGCTGCACCTCATCGCATCGCCTCACCGGATCACATCAAATCGTTGCCTTGCTGAATCGGGTTGTGATTCTATCATCGCCATCGCGTCGCCGGATCAGGCCGTGACATTTGATTCTAGACAGGTCTCCCCGCTTAATTCCTCCTCACAACATTTTGTTTCTATTGCTAATAGTACTTCGACCCAAGTTATTGGGGAAGAATCTTTGACACTCACTGATAATCTAAATTTAGATTCTGTTTTAGTTGTTCCTTCTTTATCTTATAATCTTTTGTCAGTTTCCCAAATAACCACAGCTTTATCCTGTGTTGTAATTTTTTAGCCTGATTTTTGTGTGTTTAAGGACATACAAACAAAGTAGACGATTGGTTGTGGTATTAGGAGAAGGAAGCTGTATTACTTGGACTTGCTATCAAAAAGTTCTGACAAGCTACGACAAGCATTAACAGTAGATGGTTCTGAGGGGGAGAAAAAGAAATCTGAAATCTGGCTGTGGCATCGACGTCTGGGGCATGCTTCCTTTGGTTATCTTAAAAAATTATTTCCTAGTTTATTTAAAAATTTTGATGGTTCTAGTTTACGCTGTGATGTTTGTGAACTAGTAAAGAGCCACGTACTTCGTTTCCATTATGTTTGAATAAAAGTCCACTTTCTTTTATGGTTATACATTCTGATGTTTGGGGTCCATCCAAAGTTACTACTTTAGGTGGATCATGTTTGTTTGTTACTTTTATTGATGATTGTACTAGGATGACCTGGTTGTCCTTGATGAAATCCAAAAGTGAAGTGAACTTATTGTTTCAAAAGTTTTATAAAAATGGTTGCAACTCACTACAATGTACATGTTCAGGTTCTCCGTAGTGACAATGGTGGAGAATATCGGAGTTTTGACCTTCAACAATATTTGGAAGCACATGGAATTTTTCATCAAACCACTTATTCCAATACACCCCAGCAAAATGGGGTTGCAGAGCGAAAAAATCGTCACTTGTTAGAAGTTATTCGTGCTTCCTTGATAAATGTTCATATGCCGTTATCGTATTGGGGAGAAGCTCTTGTCTCTGCAGCATATCTAATCAATCGAGTACCTTCTAGCTTGATTGACTTCCAGACACCATTACAGGCTCTCACTGACGCAATTGTTGCCTCAATCGTCCCAAATCTACCTCCTCACGTATTTGGTTGTGTAGCATTTGTACACCTCCATAAACATCAACGCAACAAGCTAACTCCTCGAGCGTTGCGATGTGTTTTTCTCGAATATGCTACTCATCAAAAGGGGTATCGCTGTTATCACCCTCCAACTCGACGAATGTTTATCACCATGGATGTTGTCTTCCATGAAGACTTGATGTATTTTTTCTCTGTGTCTGAACTTCAGGGGGAGTACCAGAAAGAAATTCAGACTCTATATTATGATTTTCACATTTTTTAGGACGACGATTCTAGTGGTGATGACGATTCTAATGGTGATGACTCATAAGTTGGACCAGCCAATTAGGAATTGGGCGAATTGGATTTAAGTGGTATAAGTTTGGATCAAAGTGGTGATGAACGCCCAGAAATGGAAAGTATGGCGCCAACTCCACAGTTGTCCGAGTTTGAGTCCCTCGCAACTGATATATCAAACCAATCGCCTGCTGAGGATGTTCTTGATTCAATGCCTGAGCCACTTAGAAAACAATTACCACAGCGTCACACTAGAGGTATTCCTAAACCCACATATGAGCCCGAACTTTCTAATAAAGTTAAGTATCCCATGAGTCATTATATGTCGAACAATCGTTTGTCAGAATCAAATTTGTCATTTGTAAATCAATTATCTACTGTATCTATTCCTAACAGCGTGCAGGAAGCTTTAACTGACCCTAGGTGGAAAACAGCTATGAACGAGGAGATGAAATCCTTATCCACCAGGAAAGAAACCAGTAGGATGTCATTGGATTTACACTGTGAAGTATAAAGCCGATGGCACAGTTGAACGCTTTAAAGCAAGATTGGTGGTAAAAGGTTACACCCAAACCTATAAAATTGATTATATAGAGACATTCACACTTGTAGCCAAAATCAACACAGTTCGTGTCTTGTTATCTTTAGCTGCAAACTTGGATTGGCCATTACAACAATTCGATGTGAAGAATGCCTTTCTGCATGGTGAATTATCTGAAGAAGTCTACATGGATCTCCCACCAGGATGTATGATACCTGAAAAGTATAGTCAGAAAGTCTGCTGGTTAAATAAATCATTATATGGGTTGAAACAATCTCCGAGAGCATGGTTTGGAAGATTCACAAAGTCGATGATAGCCTTTGGCTACCGTCAAAGCAATTCAGACCACACATTATTCCTGAAGAAACAATAGGGTAAGATCACTGCACTTATTGTATATGTTGATGACATGGTGGTTACCGAGAATGATCTTGAAGAAATGAAGGCTCTCAAGAAGTACTTGTCTAGAAAATTCGAAATGAAAGATCTAGGTCCTTTGAGATATTTTCTTGGGATCGAAGTATCTCGGTCTAATAAAGGAATCTTTCTATCTCAAAAAAAAATATACCTTAGATCTATTACAAGATACTGGCATGACAGCATCTCAACCAGCTGAGACACCAGTGGAAGAAGGACTGAAGTTATGTGTTGAGTCCAACCAAGTACCTACTAATAAAGGAAGATACCAAAAACTTGTAAGGAGATTGATGTACTTAGCACACACAAGACCAGATCTGGCTTATGCATTGAGCATTGTTAGCCAGTTTATACATAATCCTGGAGAGCAACATATGACTGCAGTTATGCGCATTTTGAGGTATCTGAAATCTGCTCCTAGAAAAGGAATTTTGTTCACTAAAAATGTTGGTTATTAGAACATAGATGCATATACTGATACTGACTAGGCTGGAGCTATAGATGATAGGCGATCTACTTCTGGTTACTTCACTTTTGTATGAGATAATCTTGTTACATGGAGAAGTAAGAAACAAAACGTTGTTACTCGCTCGAGTGCAGAAGCTGAATTCAGAGGTATGTCGCTTGGACTTTGTGAAACTTTATGGTTAAACCTTCTCTTACGGGATTTGGGTTATCTACCTAGGCGACCGATTCGACTATATTGTGACAATAAAGCAGCATGTGATATTGCCCATAATCTAGTTTAACATGATCGTACGAAGCATGTTGAAATAGACAGATTCTTTATTAAGGAGAAGTTGGATGGAAAAATTGTGGAGTTGCCTAAGATTCGATCTGAGGATCAACTAGCTGATATTCTCACCAAAGCAGTCTCAAATCAAGTGTTTTCAAAATTTTTAGACAAGTTGAGCATGTGTGACATCTATGCACTAACTTGAGGGGGAGTATTGAGATTTTACCTATTGTACAGCTGTATGATTAAATTATTTTCTCCGTGATATATGGTTAATTGGTAGGTAATTAGTTTCCCGATTATTATATATTTTGTTACCTGTTTTAGCTATATATTACTCTATAAATTGAATGTAACACCATCGTGAATAATATCGAATTGAGTTTTGATTCTCATATTCTTTCTCTGAATTTGAAGAGCTTTGTACAAGTGTCACATTTTTATTGTTGAAAAATTTCCCTCAAGTATCCCATCAAGGATTTTAATTTCTTTTTCTTCCTTTTCAAAATGTAATGTCTTCAATAATATATAGTTTTAGAAAAATCTCATTGGCATATGGATATAATTGTCTTTTGGGTACAGCCTAAACCATATGTATATTATATACCCCTAGCTGGCACTACAGTAATTTTTTGTCTCTAGAATCAAACAAACCATGTAACTATACCACTAATATACAACTACCACACACTCTCTCTCACACACACTTACACACAGTGGGTCCCAATTACCCAATTAGCAAACTTTCATTTTCACACACTAACAATTATTTAAACTTTGTATTATGCATATAGTACAATGTGATATACTATATATTGGGTTAAGATAAGGTCGGCTCCAAACTTTCTCACTTATCACAATGAAGATAATCATCACCTCAGCCAACCTCTCTGTGTTTTCATATGCGTCTTTTCTTTCTCACATGAGAGGGAATAAAACTTGTATAAAACTTGTGATTATTTTGAAAGCTATTGTTTTGGTCAAGTGATCAATTCAAAGGTGTTAAACACATAACGTGAGTTTTGGTCACCGACGTATGGTTATAATTGACCAAACACATTGATGTGATCACGTTAGTTTGTAATTATCAGGCGCCCCCTGTCCAACAAGGACTTTGAAATTCCAAAATTACCCTTCATTTCACCTAACTGTCAGTATGTTTATAAAGGGTAGTAGTGTCTTTTTAGGCTAGAGTCCAAATCTTTACAACATTAAAACTAGTATATATTATATGGTTTTGTATATCGTTTTGTGATTATTGGGACAAGAGATATGCCTTTAGTTTTATTTTATTTATTTATTTATTATTATTATTTTCACATTTTAGTTTTGTAACTCCATCCTTAATTGTGAAAGTAACCATCGTCCAATTTCAACATGATCACCATCTATGACAAAGATGAAGAATGTAAATATGAAAGTCCACTTTGGGTCTTAAGGAACAACTTAAACGAGTTGGTGAATTTTAGAACACATAGAAAACACTAACGCTACATCTAATGGTATCGTGATCGTGTTGGACACTCCGACATGATTAAAAATATTTTGAAATTTATATATTTTGTTTTTTTTTTAGACATGATATGAACACGATAAGACATATTTTGAATACTTTCAGCATTCAGCGAGATTTTTGTGTGACCATATTTTTTTAGAATAATTGGATTCAATGCAATTTGAAATGTATTATGAGTTAATTAGAAAGATAATATAAAATTTAAAAAAATAAAAATAACAAACATTTAGCTCTGGGTTTCAAATTAGTGATTAATTTATGATTTGTATGGATAAAATAAGTAAAAACTAATATTTATATATATAACAATGTATTATATTATTATTATTTTTTACATATTTATATCATATCCGTATTTTAAATTTTTTTTTTTTTTTTTTGTTGTATCAGTGTTTGTGCCTCATAGTCAAACACCCAATCCAAATATCCAATAAATTACTTTATTTTATTTTATTTGTTGAAATCAAGTTCAGTTTGGATTAGACTCGAGTTGGTATGATTAGATTGAGATTGATTGGAATGGTGAAACTTAAAATACTCACAATTAAGTTGGATTTAATTTGAATGGTTCAAAACCTACATCTACCCACACCCTAGCTAGGAGCGTTGAGGTCATTTAAGTCATTTTGAAAATTTTATTTATTGAAGTCCATTTTATACTACCATTGAAACTTTATAATTGGTTAAGTATTTAATTCTCAAAACGGATGTATGTATTTATATAAAAGAAGAAGGGTAACTTGAGGTGATTTTTGAAAAAAAACTTCAATGAACCTTTAATACTTTGTTATCAGTGTCATAATTTAATTATATCTCGTTACATAAATAAAAAAAATTTATATTTATAAATATTTAATCAGTTGACGATATTATATCACTAATATAATAATATTTTGTTATCGATATCATAAATTAATTATATCTTATTATATAAATAAAAAAATTTATATTTATTAATATTTAATTAATTAACGATATTATATCACTAATACAATCGACGAAATTAAATATTTCTCGTGATTTTTAGCACCCGTTGGAGTAAAAAGCATTTGGGTGGAAAGATACATAAATGGTGAATACGGTTCAGAATTGTGTACTGTGGTCCAACGGTGGTCCAATAATTCAAACATGTATGACATTGTAATCAGTAATCACATCAAACGGTTTAGAGTTGATTTCCCTTTTCCAACAAGAGATATTGACCATCACCAAAAAGAGAAATTTCATGCGCGTAGACTATTTAGAGGGATTGAAAATTAAGTTTCGTGCGACTCTTGAAAAGACCGTAATGACCCTGTTGATGTTTCGACTTTCAAGCTTTGTTTCCCTCAGCTGTCGTCCGAGGAAGGGTGGTTTCGAGATTTCACATGCATTTGTGTTTTTTTTATTTTGTACTTTATTGTGTGTTATTGACGGATGTTTTTATTGGATTTGGATTGTTGTGATTTTGCGTGTATGAGTTGACGGGGTCGCCGAGGAACGAACCGATGGAATGGAATGAATCGTGCGGCGCATGTGCTTCTATTCCACCACACGTGTCGGCGCGACAGTTGAGACCAAGAACATCGGCTTTGGAATGTGAGTTCCGTGCCGGCGCACGTGGGAAGCTCTCAATTGGAGCAATAGGTTAATACTGCATTAATATATACGTAGTGTGTGTGTGTATATATATATATATATATATATTCTTTTTCTTAAAGAGCAATGTTTATCATAAGAGTGATGAGTTCTTGGTATACTCTTAAATTTAAAAATATATTAAATAATCTACGGGAGTATTCTTTTTCTTAAAGAGCAATGTTTATCATAGGTTAGTTCTAAGAGTATATATGTGTGTGTATATATATATATTTGTAAATTTGATGTGTTATAATAAATTTATACAAAAATTTTAGATTATTTATTTTTAGTTTCAGTTATTATTTTATACATTTTGTATAAAAATATATCTCACAATAACAACCAATCAGTATCATGCTTGGACCCCACATAATTTTTACAAAACTACATAATATATGATTGATTCGTTAATGGAATGAGAAAGAGGGAGGAGAAAGAAAATATGTTAATATGAAATGTGTAAAAATGTTGTCTTAAATACAAAATAATTTTACACATTAATGACGTGGCAATGTATCTTAATATATAAAAAAAAATTACACATCATACGTGAAAGTATATATTTTACATAAAAGAGTGTTTTAACAAACTATTATAGATGCTGTAATATGAGTATTTGAGTTTGGCCTCAAAATAACTTGAGCTTACTAATTTATAATTTAATTTCGTACTAATATTGGAATTCAAGAATTTGACCAAAATTCAAAAAAAAAAAAAAAAAAAAAAGAAAAAAGAAAAAAAGAAAAAGAAAAAGAAAAAGAATTTGACAAGAAAAAGGTTTAGATTATAAGATACAAAAATTTATTTTCAAAAAATCAAATAAACTTTTTGTACAATTTACTGAATTTCGATTATTAGAAAATAGAAAACTATTTTTTTTAAAATTGAAACAAACTTACCCTTAAACTGCAACATTTATTAAATAAATTTTTAAAAATAAGTATGCACTTAGCTTGCTACTTATTTATTAAACAATTAACTTCATACCAAAGTTTTAATCAAGGTGAACCCAAACATGGATTCATTTACAACCACAAGTAAAAAATGAAAAACTCAGATTAGGGGTGCAACTAGCGAGTTAATCTAAGCCTAATCTGAATCTAACTGGATTTTTATAGTTAGCATTACAGGTAAGAGAATATCTTGCATCCATTTGTATTTATTGTAAAAGAAAATGTTTTTTACACTGACTAATAGGTCATCTATACAACAAATAAGGGAGTGAAATATTCCACTTGCTTGTATTTTGTATAAATAATCAATAAAAAAATATTCGATTAGATAATTCACTCAACTCTTTGACGTGATTATCACTACTCTAAGTGTAAAATACATATTCTCTTTCTCTTATGAAATATCATGTAATTATTAAAATTTAATACATCTTTAGTGCTGAATAATCCACAAAGTATATATAATTATTTAATTCTTTTGCATGATAACAAAATCTAGGTTATAATGGAATGCATAAAGTTTAATCACCCATTGTTTAGTTTAAGGATAAACTCATTGTTTAATTTACGGGCAAAAATTTTCAATTCATCGGTAAGTAGGTCATTTCCACTAACCGCTAATATGGTCCAATTACAAATGCTAAATCAGAGTTTGTAATTACAAAATCTAAAAAATGATATATAAAGAAATGAGAGTGTGTGACTGAATTTATTCAAAAAAAGAAAAGAAAAGTTAATATCTATATTTATCACTTTTCTAAATTTGTAATTATAAAATATTTGTATATCTGTAATTGGACTACATTGGCGGTTACAGAAATGATCTATTCATAGACAAATCTTGTCCTTATTTTAATAAGACCTCGTCATATGAGACGGAACTCAATAGGAAATTGCAATGAAGAAGGAGTGAAGGACTACATGTTTTTATAGAAAAAGAATTATGAAGGTGATTACCATGGGTGAAAGGTATTGATTGGTCCATGGTTCCCAATTTGTGGGAGTAAAAATTAACAAGAGATATTGCTATTTTCTGTGATAACTTTAAAAATTTTGTTTCGAGAGAGGCTCTTCAATTGGAGCATTTGATTTTGATTGAATCTATATTGATTTTGATTGAATCTATATTTTAATATCAGGGTTCATATCCAATTTCGATTCGAATATTATACACGTAATTAGAATGTAATTTAAATTGGATTTGGATATGGAACAAAACCCAATTAATTTATCATACATATTTGTACTTTTATTTTATTTTATTTATTGTTTTTGAAAGGAAAGTGATCCCTTTATAAAAAATTTAAACAATTAAATAATGTCAAAATATATTAGGTTGGTCTTTTCTATATGGATGTTAATTAGGGGTGGCAATTCGTGTAACCCTATCAAATGTTTCATGAAAGGTAATATTAAAACATGTAAAATATGAAAGTTGAGATGATATAATAAAATAAGATATGATTTAGTGGTCAAATAGATAAAATGTATTCCTTCCCTTCCAATATACATGTTTGTATAGGGAATTCAACTTTTTATGATAGTAAAATTTTAATAATTTTTTATTATATTAATAAGAATGAAATTTTAAATATGACTTTATTAAAAGATAAAATAGTATTTCGTACTTAATGTAATTATTTAGTTAAAAAGACAATTTAAGAGTGCTGCTCGTTTTAGTCCACCAAACTTAGTTACTTGTAACTTGACTTCCCTTATATCGAGGCACCAACCATCACATCACGCCGGCCAAAACGTGTCAGCCACATGTTTAAAGATTTATTGGATGATGAGAAAGGTGGTGTTAATGCTTAAATTGCAATTCACAAAACGCTCTCTCTCACACTTAAGAATTGGATTAATCCATAGAAAAGTAACAGAAAACACCCCTAGAGAAATACTAGCTTAAACTCCTTCCCATCACCCTCATTGACTTGTAGTATATGTACTATATATATCTACATCTTCATGTTATGTCCTCTTTCTGCGTGTTTGATGGGTTAGATATAAAAAGTAGCCGTGATGTCCATTAGCACGCAATCTATGCATGGTGATTGGTGTATAATACACACACACACACACATACGTATAGATATGAACCAATTGTTCAAGAAAAGCGAATGGAACAAAAGGAGGGACAGACCATGCATTAACAAAGTAAATGAAAAGTGTCTTATTTGAACAACCAAGGAAGTCTTTTTATTTTTTTTTCTTCTTTATTGGGCTTAGAATTCTCTTTTGTGTTAAATTGATTGTGTTATTTCTTATTTTTAAGTGAAAGATAAGTGAAAAAGGGGTGTACCCATGTGACATGTTT
Source organism: Cornus florida (assembly GCF_030987335.1). Lineage (NCBI taxonomy): Eukaryota > Viridiplantae > Streptophyta > Magnoliopsida > Cornales > Cornaceae > Cornus > Cornus florida. Next base: position 45,812,765 of record NW_026775572.1, read on the forward strand.
GGCTGTTTAGAACCACTCGCCATAATTAAAATCATAAGAAATATAACCAGAACCTAATATTCAATGTATCCACTTCTCACTTTTATGGTTCAAAATATTTACTAAGCAAGCCCTCCAACAAATCTTTATAAATCATTTGGACCAACGTGCTTGTGCACATGCACTAATCTTAGCCTGATGTTGATTTTATTTCCTTTTATATATGGTCGATGACCGATTAAGAGTTCTGGAGTGTCAGTAGTTGTAGTGATACTCACACTCATATCTGTTAATGGATCGTTCTTTATATATTTTTTATACAAATAATTTTAATTACAAATTTGTCCCAATTAATTAATGCAATCATAGTGAAAGGGAAAAATTTGATGGAGATAAAATATTTGTCATTGTTACAAAAAGTGATTGTCCTTGAAATTTGCTTATAAAAAATTAAAGTTTTGTATGTTAGCTTGTAATTAATTAATTGATAATAACTCCAAGAGGTTGTTATAGTTGAAAAAGATTTGGGCATGATGCCTCATGCATGAACCTCTCAAGATTGATTCATCTTGGATACAAATAATTTTGTAGGGGTCAGCCCGCGGACAAGTCCGAACTTCATCCGATAGTATGGGATCGCTTTGCACAGTACCGTGAATTAGTCATGATAAAGCCTAAAATACCTGTTATTGAAATTTTTTTTTTTTTTTTTTTTTTTTTTTGATGATTATATATTTGTGTATGTACAATAGGGGTGTGTACCTAAGAATGAAACTACCATAATGATTTAACCAAAAAAAAAAAAAAAGAAACTACCATAATGCTTAAAAATGAGGTGATACAATACAATACAATATCGTTATATATATATACACACACACAATACATACAAAGCATTGGTCTTTAAAGACAATACAAGTCGTGGGGGGCTCTATGGTTGAATAAATATAGTCTGATTTAAAACATAAAAAGACAAGAAGAGAGAGGAGAAGGTCAAATGGAAGAGACGTATTCCTTGTGCTCTCCTCCTCCTCCATTTTTAAGGAATATAGCTCTCAACACACAGCGGTAGGCAAACGTCAACCTCAACCACCTCTCTCTCTCTATTCTCTCTCTCTCTCTCTCACACACACACACACATTGGAAAAGTTTTTCACACGAACACCACAAGCTTAGATACCTTTATGTCATCTTCAGAGATAATAAAGAGGCTGAACAAGAAATCCGTGAATTTCGCCTAACCAAAGCAACCGACCTTGGTCGAAGAACACCCAATTAAGTCTCTATAAAAGACCACATTCATGATAATGACATTGCCCATTTATATAAGCCATTTTCAATTTTTTTTATATATATATATATCTCGGTGTGTGATATAATAAATATCTATGTATGTGTGTGTGTATATATATATCATAGTGATAAAAAAGCATCTTTAATATTAAGCTCCATAAAAAGCAAATTAGATGCCTTCTTTTATTTCCTTTTCTTCCCATTTGATGATATGGACTTAGTACATTGTCTGTCACAATAATATGAGCTATCAAAACCACACTCCAACTTTCGGGAAAAAAAAATGAGATTCCAAAATTAGAGTCTCAAATCATCAACCTAGCTAGCTCTCTTAATCACATTACTTTCTCACATAGTGTTTATCTCTTAATCACATCAACCTAGTGTTTATCTTGATCATGAATTGCTCATTCAAGAAATTAAAACAAAAAAAAAAAAAAAAAAAAAAACAAAAAAAAAGAAAGAAAGAAAAAGAAGAAAAGTAAAAGTGCTTTTGTTAATGATCATGGGCTAGTCCCAATTTTCTATAAGATTTGATGTGTTACATACTCATTGATGCTAAACATTATCATAATTAGATTGAGAAAGTTAGAGAACTATATTGAGAATTGAAGTTTTATTTATTTATTTATTTATTTATTATTATTATTATTTTGAGAAGCTCGTATCGATTCCCTACAATTATTTTCTACTTTGCATCTTTTGCAAGCTCAATCACATGAACTCAAGTCATTTCACTTTGAAATTTTTTATGCTTTATGCTGCCTAAATATAGTGAATCTATTGGTTATTACAAGACTTGCATAAAAGTAAATACATTACCAACTAAGAAATTTTATGAGAAAATATTAATTTTAATGCGTCAGACATGTCTTGTTATTGATATTTCCAACCACTGAAAATATATTATTTTATAAAATTAGTTTCATCTATTTTTAAAAATCTATTATATTAATTTTTATTACCATGACATTGGTATGCTCACCGCACCTAATATTCATACATTTAATTGTGTCAAACTAAAATTATTATAAACTAGTATATATATTTGTTTCTAATTTTTTAATCAATCATTACTTTAGTATATGTGTTAAGCTTTGTGAGAGATGTCATTCATTTTCCATGTCTAGATTGTAGCTAAAGCTAGTGGTTATACACAATGGATCATTTTCAATAAAAAAAAACTCTCATTTCAAGTCAAAACGAACTAGTCGAGCCCATGAAAATTATGTCATACATCATTGTAAATTGAGAGAGGTTTTTTTTGCAGTTTCTGATCACAAAATTTCCCCACTCCTCTCAAAATCTGTTAGATCTGTGTTGTGTTTGGCAGCAGAGAAGTGGATTTTTTTTTTCTTTTTTACTTTTTCAAGGTAGGGTTTCAGAGAAGGAAGTGAAATCATTTTCTCTGTTACTGTATGCTTTTCTCATTTTTGGGAAATTCTATATCTGTCACTTTTTTCTATTAAAGAGAATAATAGGAGGCTACATAAACTTTTAGAAAGGCAAACACTTGATTGCAAAAGGTAGTTGCCTAGCCTATTTAGTTTCAATGGCATATATCTAGTACCCAAACATTGTCTAGACTCTAGAGATCAAATAATTCCCTCCTACTGAGGATCCAAATAGATTGACAGATTGTCGTGTAACTAGAATTATCAAAATTAGAATCAGGTTCTCAGGGAATATATAGACTATATTAGCATTATTGCAATTGAAGTATTGTGCATCAAATTAATTTTACTTTCTTTGTAATGTGAATAACCCTAAAGAATAATCCTGGACCAACCGTGGACGGCCCACATGCATTAAAAGTTGTCGTAGCATACTTAAAAATGTCAACATTTTGTAACCAAAATGAAATTTGCTAAGAACAAAAGAAATCAATCCCCTCTGCCTTCTATGTTGAAAGATTTAAGATCCTAATGTCACGGCGGACTGCTTCCGAATTTGATTCAAAAGATTAACCTATCAGGTGATGCTAACATTTAACCTAATATGCCCAAGACTTTTTCCATCCAAATCTTATACGGGACAAGAATTCATGCGCCCTCATTGTGGTTGATTCACCTTACATGATCACAACCCGAACAACTCCGTATAGGCGCTTGATGTGACATCGAAACAATGATTGAATCTAACTCTGATACCATTTATCATGATTCGAGTGCTTCACGATCCGATCCAAAGCTTAGCACCTGCCTGCGACGCTAAGCTTACTTTCACAATTTTCATTTTCGAGAGAGAGAGATCAAATAAATATGATATAATCAATGTTTCTATTCTTCAGCTTCTTTTATGTGCTTAAGGGAATTATAAAACACTTTTAGGCTTCGTTTGGATGATTTGGAAAGAAAAGAAAAGATAGTGAAAATCATATTTGGATAACTTTTAGTGTAGAGAAAAGAAGGGATTGTGAGAGATTTGGAGGGATAGCTTTCATGTGCTATCCTCCAAAAAATGAGAAGATTCAGAGAGAAAGGATAATAAGTAAGTAGGGGTTTGCTTTGTTTGTAATTCTAAGAACAGTTTTCTATTTTCAGAAAATAGAAAACTATACAAAAAACTCATGCTTAGTTCATTTTTTAAAAAACTCAGTTATAAAAAAGCCTGTTTTTACAGAACTGTCTTTTATTGTTATCTGAAAATTGTTTTCTGTTCTCTAAATTTGTTTTCAGAATTACAAATCAAGCAAGCCGTATTTTCATAGTTCCGAAACTACCCTCTAATAACATTTGACTCCCATCTTATAACATTTTATAAAAAGGTCATGATAGTAATTTCATTCTTATCATTTCTTTTCTTTTTTCTCATTTATCTTTTCCAGAAAAGAATATTATCATTTCTTTCTTTTCTCTCATAATTTATTTAAACATGAATGAAAGTTATTGCTATCATTTCATTTTGTTTCTCTTATAATGCTATCCTTTTTTTTTCTTTTCTTTTTTTCATGTTTTAGTTATAAAAAATCTCTTAAATCTTTCTTTTATGGTAAGAAACATACTAGGAACTTCTATTGTAAAAAATATTTACAGCTTATATATATATATATTATTCAGAGTATTATAATTTTTTATTTTCATATACCAAATGGGCCCCTAAAAATGAAATTTCTTGGGTCCAACCCATGTGGGTCAAAAATCTGAAAGGGATTAGAAACTGTTTGCTAGTCCACTCTTGAAAGTTGTAACCATTTAACACCCTCAATTGATTAAGACCGAGAGTGAAGGGAAAATGAAATTAAGGGTGGAACATATAGGTTCAATCGACACCTACTTTTGTTGATAGCTTATACGTTGTGCTAAAGAACTATGATTACCATGTGCAAATTTTTTTTATTTATTATTATTTATTTTATTTTATTTTAATTTAATTTTTTGGGATCAAGGCCTATTATCGAATATTACTCGTGGAAGAATGTACTATATGGTCTCCCTCATAACACTTTTCATGAGTTCTCCTTTGAATTAAGAAACTTTGGGGAAAGAAAATGATGCACAAATGATGCCAATATTAAAGTGATCTCACTATAAAAAAAAAATCAATTCAAAATACCATAAAATGAAATTATATGAGTTGGTCAAAATTGATAATGTAATTTAATTAAAATAAAGAGGATGTAATATTGAGTAATTTCCTCCTATAATATTTATGCTAGTGAATAGAGTAAATTTTTTTTATCTAATTTTGTACTTCCAAGTTTTTTTACTATGTTGATTTGATCTTATAAAACTTTGGTTTTATTACCCTATATGTACATTGTGATTTGTGTAACATATTCACACACGTTTTAAAAATGGTGATATATATACATATATATATATTATATTTGACACGCAATCGATCAATAGGACACCCCTATAGCTCAAGATCAAGAGAACTATTTCAGTATTTTGCAATAGAATTTGCATGTTCAAATGAATCCAGACCATGAACTAGCTTATCACTCTATGTGCAGCCTGGCCCAACACAGACGATTTGGGCTGGGATCTAATTTTGATCGGCCTTTAAAATGAGCCTTATAATTCAGTCCATGTATATACAACTCTTCAAGCTAACTTTTTCTTTGAACTTTGGGTTAAGCCTAGGTTGGTCATACGTTCATAATGACATTTTCTTTATGGGGGTGTGACTTTCTTGTCCCATGAGTATTGCCGTGTGGTTTAAATGGTAACGTGCTTAATTTCTTGAGTATGTGTGTCGGTGTTCGAATTTTCCCTAATTTGTTAGGATAAAAATAAAAAAAAAATTTCGTGCCCCAGATAAGCCCATGTTGAACTTAAATTAGGCTAGGTTGATAATATGCTCGCACAAAGGGAATTTTCATTGTTAAATGAGAGAGATAAATTTGAACTAAAGTAATTATACTCCAAACTAACTTTATGAGCTATGTAGCACACAATCATAAAACGAAACTATAAATTTATAAATGAATGTTATTAAATGAAAAAAAATAAAAATAAAACATCAAAAGAATCAATTAAAAATCTAATAGGTAAAGCTTTTGCTATCATTGCTTCAGTCTATGTTATCCATCCCATATATATAACCAATTATACATAGACTGTAACTAGCAAGGTGCTTAAAGTTGTTATGTTGACTAAGTTATAAATTGTGCTCTAATGACCTAAAGGGGTGATTAGGTTAATCTACTCAATTTTTATGATTGATTTAATTTACAATAATTATCAATTAAGCATTCACAATCACAAAAATATAAGTAGAGCTTGTAAAGTAGAGTTTGAGAGATGACCTTGAGTTTTTTAGTGCGGAAAACATTGTTGGAAGAAATCCGACCAACCGGGATGAAAACCATGGTGACTTTTTGTTGACACTCATTTTGGTAATTGGGTTTGGGCTACAATTGGGCCGAATGAACAGTGACGTTGTAGAGGTTTGGACCGTAAAGATACTGGGTTGAAGACATGTGATAATAAGTTTGGGTTGTAAGACATTTTTAGCATACATAGACTAAACAATAGACTTGGACTACAGTTGGGATAGCTATGATGCAGTTAGAGGAAGATTGAGTTTTGCATGAATTATGTTTGAAAACACAACAGATAGAGTTGGTTTGGATGACTGGAAGTAACAAATATATAGGAAGTATTTATTTAGTTGCATAAAGATGCTTATCTACAAGATTAGTTTGATTTGGGTTTTAAATTTAAATTATGTAATAGAGTTGTAAAGTAATTAGGATGCCTGTTTACAGGTATTTGTTTTACTAATAATTTCTATAAATAATCAAAGAGGCATGCTGAGATAAAGGTCCAGCACCCTCAGAATCATTATATTATTTTGTTTGCTTTCTCAAGCACTTTTCCCAATTAGCATCCTTGCTATCTCTATCTCTCTCCCTCTCTATTTTAGTCTCGTTCTATCACTCTCTCTCTATCTTTTCTCCCTATCACTTTCTATATCTATTTCTCGTCCTTTCTATTATCAAATTATTACTATATATTATTCACTGATAAAGTCCTTTTAATTAAGGCAATTAGAACTCAAAGAGGAGTTATATTTGTTCTATTTCTCCTTGCATCACCTGATAGTCAATATTCTCAAAGAGACTGCAGTTGACAACTCACACTCGAATCATATAATTGGTTCTGGCACGCCCGCACTATATCAATTCCGAATTGGATCTAAGGAGCCGATTTTAGCATCAACATTCTTGGCACGCCCGGTAAGACCCACTAGGTAAGTAAATTAGAGTAAATATGCCTTTCAGGCTAAGAAATTCGAAAGGTGTAGCTACAAGTGACAACATTGACGAAGAAAACCAGCAAATCGGCATAAGGATTGAAGCCGATTCATCCGTTCCATCTGACGTTCCTTTGGGTCGAGTATTGGAATCGATTATGCAGAAAATAGATGCCCAATAAGCTCAGATCGGCGAGGTAAGGTCCCAAATGGGAGAGTCAAATCAATTTTTGGTTTCTCAAATACATGAGATGAGGTCAATGACACGGGAGTTAAATCAAATGATGTATACTCAAATGGAGAAGATGAGTCAGAAACTTGAAACTAATATATTGGCTAATCAAAGCCGACATGATCAAGCTAAAGCGTCACACGCAAATGAATCCTTATTTCAGCGTATTTCGGCACCATTGATACATATATCCCCGGGGTCTCGGACAATATCAACAGGCATCATACCGCAAAACACAACTCTCCGCATTACAATCGGCAATGTGCCCAACATTACTTTAGGTATGCCGATTGATAATCCACCAATATTATCAGATCCGCTGGCAGTAACTACTGTGACGATGTATCAGCCACCAGTAAATCATCAACATAATCAAAATGTGCAACACACACAGATACAGCTGATTCCTTCTTTAAGAGATCAGCAAGAGGTGGGAAACCAGAATCAAGGTAAGATCAATCTATTGGTACCGCCGGCGGCTGCTGGGGGGTAAGTAAATGCAAATCAACAACGAGAATGAGTTAACCCATTTGTTTCATTTCACCCAAATTGTAACAACCCGAACCCGAAGGTCTGAATCATTAACTGAATCCTTACCTGAACCTGAGGTCAACTAAGGGCACTACTGCCCTTTCCTATGTCAATACATAATATACGTGTCATCCCAGGGTTAATAAGATAATAATAATAATAATAAATAAATAAATAAATAATAGTAATAAAATGAGATCATAGCTGCAAAGTATGCCAAAAACGGTTTACTAACCCATCAAACCCTGTGGAGCAGCGTCGTCCGCCACTTCCCTTCCGTGTCTTAAAAATGTTAATAATAAAGGGGTGAACATAAGCTCAGTAGAAAGTGTCTAAGACATACCTCTTATGATGACCACGTGAATCCACGTATAGAATAGAAAATAAGAGAACGTGATCATACTATACCGGGGATGTGAACCATAACCACAACATCTAATATAAACATAAATGTCAACTACGTCACAAATACACCATGCATGCCAATGAAGTGCAATGCCATGCTCATGTCGCTCCCCGTTTCTGAAACATTTTCGTTTCAACTTCCAAACCGTTAGTGTAATCCGACCCAAGGAACCTCCAAGGCGTCACAAGGGAGGGGTTGGCTAGTTTTTCCCGACCACATGACACCTCCATGGCGTCGTCTGGGTAGCTTAACCACACTAGAGTCTCTCTCTAATCCCTTCTAGATGACACTAACACCATAGACCACTAGGCGCCTTCTAGGCGTCTGGGTTTTCGCAACACTTTTCAAAAAAACATTTTCCTAAAATCATTTTATTTACTTTCAAAACATTTTTCCCATTTTTCCTTTCCCAATGGATGCATGAATGCTTCATGCTCCTAATCATGAATTCAACCATAGAATTTCACACATGCTTTGCAAATTAAATCTCTAAAATAGGTAATTTATGCTTCCCTTCAACATTGTTTTAACATACCAAGCATACAAAGCATAATCCATTTCACATAAGCATGTTATTACACAATTCCATACAATTCATCTATATCTCATTTATATACTTTTGGAAAAATTAAATTAAGAAACTCTCATTTAACAATTTTGACAACATAGTACTAGACGTTCAAGCATTCAAGTGCATCTAATCAAAATCAATAACCAATACAAGTAATTTCTATCATTTTCAACACAATATACACATTGTTATGCTCATTATACATAGAATGTCCATAACCACAAACAATACTCATAATTTAGTAAACAACTTAACAACTTTTATAAGAAAACTCACAAGAGTCAAAGAAAATTGTGGATTAGAAACCCCTATCTCAAGAATTGCAAAAGCCCCCCAATTTGCCGAATCCAAATCCTAGAATTCAAAATTCTTAGGGTGCACCAAAACCACCTTTGCTTCGATCAAATCAAAGATCTTACCGTGATCTCTAATTTACTGTAAATAACACTTAAAAACTCCACAAAATGAGGGAGAAATCTAGGATTGAAATCTTGCAAAAAGAAAAAGAAAAAAAATGGAGAATGAGAGGGGTGAGAGTGAGCTACGGGAGAGAGAGGAAGAATGATACCAAATGGGTCTCTAAGCCACACATATATACTAGTGGTGGGTCCCACCACCTTTTAAAATAAAATTTTCCTTTTTCTTTTTCTACACCACAATTATATATATGTAAAAAAAATCACAAACATTACACAAATGATCCTCTAGACCAAAACGCTGGGATCGGTAGGGCTCAAATTCTAGCTTTAATACAGGCCGAGGTAGCATAGGGACATAGACATGCTCGGCCTGTGATGACCCTGATTTTTAGGCCAGCGTGTCCTGTGATGAACCGTAAGGATGATCCGATAACGGATCCGAATGCGGAAGCGAAAACAGAAAACAAGACTCTAAGAAGTCAAAGTGACCTTCCATGAGGTCGTGGAACTCAATAAGAACTGATGCGGAAGTAAAAGACCGAAAATATGACAAATAAACCCCCAGGGGCAAAATAGTCATTTCTAAAAACTGTAGATTCGGGTGCCACTAAGCATACCGCTGAAAGGACAACGAAAAACTAATCAAGATGGACTTAAGAATCGCATGATTTGGAATCCGAACGAAGGAGAAATGGCATGACGAAGAAAAACGAGCACTTAAAGCAAAAAAGGGTAAACTGGTAATTATCCAGGAAGAACCAGGTGCAACTGAGCACACTGTTAGAAAGACAGCGAAAAATTAGTCAAGTTAAAAAAAAAATTCACTTGAATCGGAGTCCGGACGAATGAGAAAAGCCCAAAAGAAGAATTGACATCGCGGTGGCCCGACGAGGGGCCATGGCGCACACGGCGCCCATGGACGAGCCCACCGGCGTGCATGCCGGCACCCAAAGACATGGCTGGTGGCAGCCCTTGGCTGCTGCTACATTTTTTTTTATCTTCCCAGAACTGAGGCTTGAAACGGAGGTCAAGACGAGTTTTTCTGAAAAAACACGAAGAAGAAACTCCCCCTAAAATCGAGTTTTCTACCTGACATTGTGAATGGAATTGAAAAAACTCACTGTGAAATCCCCAAAATGCCCTTAGATCAGAATTGAACAAGAGGGTCATAAAGCTGCTAAATCAAAACTGGAAGCTGAAACTTCACGAGGGATTTCCGGTACCAAGATGACATTTTCTGGAAAAACACGAAGAAGAAACCCCCCCTAAAATCATGTTTTCTATTTAACCATGTCAAAAGAAGAAAATAAAACTGATGTGAAAGGTCCATAATGCCCCTAGATCAGAATATATAAAAAAAATGCGAAATGGATTCACAAGAGGCTCAAAACACAAACGATAAGGTTTTGCCCGGAAACGACCATGCACGCAAACATAACTTACCTATTTAGATACGCCACAATGGTCCATGGCTTAAAAATATAGCCGATACAAAATCCGACCCCCAACGGGCAAAAAGGCAAAAATGGACTTGGAATGGAAAACATGGAATCCAAAAATGTAAAATGGAGTCAAATGACCATTTGGCCCTTGGTCACACTTCATAAAAGATTAATAAGACCTTATGAAAGAATGAAAATGGAATTCCCACACCCGATGCAACCATAGTGAAGCAATGACTTGCGATTTTTCAAGGTTTTCATAATATTTCATGAAGTTAAAAAGTTGTATAGAATACAATACACATGTCATTGGCCTCCGGCCTCATCTCATACATGTCAAATACATTGAAAGGAGTGCACTTATGTACACATTACATACATGGAATCAAATATACATATTTTGACATATAAGTCTACAAAATGACATTTCATGCTAACATTTGCATGAAATGGAAACTTGAAAGCTACACGACATCCAAGGAATGCTAGGCTTCACGAACCAAGTCTTCGTACCTGAAATATGCCCCAGTAACGTAGGGGTGAGTAACATAAAGCTACTCGTAGGAGATGAGCATGCATCGACCTAGCATTTTACAAATTTATCACCTTAAGGTGAAACTTGTTAAAGGGGCTCATGCCACCTAACGTCTATGTCCAAGTGAGACTCGGGGAGCATTCTAAGCTACCTTAGAGTCTAAGCAACAAGAATCATGATATACATATGACCGGTCCTTTGCAAGGGTCGCGATACCAAGTCAAGCTTGAAGAGTTGTGAATTTAGGAGGTGGCCAAGTTTTACATTTATAGAAAGCCACTACTACCTTTCTCTATAAAAAATATAGATAGGGCGAGTAGGGATCGCCCCAAGGGATTTGTTGGTGTATCGAATTGTGAAACTATGGTAATTAGGGTTAGTAGGTCGAGTGATCACACAATTGATTGGTTGGTTGATTAAGCTAAATTGAATTCAACTAAATAAAATAATATGAAGTAAACAAGAGAGAGAGAGGTCTTGGGGTGTAGAGATCACCACCAAGCAATACTTTTCTATACTACTAACAAGTGATCAATTGAGGGTAATGGATGTGTTGCAATATGATAAGGGTGTGTGTGCATTAGGTTGATTCAATTGGCAAGGATGACAAATCAAGCAAGTATTGTCTAAACATCATGTGAAGAGCACAATATATCTAAACAATAGAGCATATATTGTCTAGACAACATAGGGATAGCACAATAGATCAAAACAAATCATTAATCCTTCATTAAGCTCACAATCCACATACAACACAATATTAGAGGAATATGCCATTTGGACTCACAAGCATGGAACATCAAACATCAAGAGTAGATTGTCCTCCCATCTAACATTACACTACCACTACACTAAATCTACACTACTAGCATGAAAATAAAGCTATCTAGACTAGGGGAGAGGCACAAACCATCAAGAATAGGCATAAACCATCAAATGAACCAAAATAGCATTCATTAAGCATATCATCTTGATAATCTCTAGATCTATAGCATCAATACACATAGACATGCATCAAAAACACTAAATCTAAGGATAAGCACATGAATATCCTACTCTAGCATACATAGACATATGGATAGAATAGAATAGTCAATTGGAAGCATTAAACCATACAAACCATGAAATAATCAAGATTTATATATACATGAATATCAAGATGCATCATACAACACTAATCCCTCAATAATACACAAGATTAGAGTATAGAAAGCATGCTTGGGGCTAACTCTAGCCCCAAGAGGATGTCTAGCCACTCATGGTAGTGATGATCTAACCCTCAAGGGCTAACTCCATGGCTGTTCCTTGTTGGTGAAGATCTCCTCCAATGGTGCTCTAGCTTCCCTCCTTCCTCCTCTCCAAAAAGAGCCTCCAAGATGATTTTCAATGTATAACAAGAGACTCCCTCAAAAAGTGTATCATATTCCTTATATAGGTAGGTCAAATACACCCCATGATGAGCTATGGTCGTGCAAGGCATATTCTCCAATCATTGGATGAAGGACGGAATATATGAGCTGGACTTTAACTTTTTCTCGCTGGAGGAAGTTCGATCGATCGAACCTTAACTTGGATCGATCAAAAATGGGTTCGATCGATCGAACTGCATCTTGGATCGATCGAAGTGGTCTGACTCCTCCGGATAATGACAAGGCTGGGATATTTTCAAGATATTTATGGGGAAAAAGACAAAAGTGGTTGGTAGGCGTACAGCTGTGGATAAGATCAATCATTTGAATAGGACAAAATAGGGTTCGATCGATCGAAGGTGATGTTCAATCGATCGAACTTGGAATTTCAGCAAAGGCCAAGGTTGGATCTATCGAGAAGTACTGTGATCAATCATAGATGTTCGATCGATCGAACTCTAAGTTGGATCGATCGAACTTTTCAGCTGCACAACTTGATTCCTTTTTGCTCATTTCTTTCTCCACTTTGCTCCCTCTTTTGATTTATCTCAGGATTGCTTTAATTAAGCTCTTATTTGGCTGAGTTAGCTAAATTTTGGGATTAGTGCCTGAAAATATAAATAACACGTAATAAGTCTAAAACGGTAAAGTAAGATAGATAAAGGTACTAGAATGCTTAAGCTTAACGGGTTTAAATGCGCACTTTTCAATGCTCATCACACCCCCAAACTTAAATATTGCTAGTCCCTAGCAATGAACTAAGAAGTAAAGGAATGAAATAAACAACTATACAAGTATAAACTGGAAAGCAAGTAAAATGATAACACCATTTTCTTAGGGAACACGATTGCATTTAGTATATGCAATAAGCCTTTTAAACCCCTAAGTTACCCCTAGTGGACGAGTGAAGTCTCGTGAGGGTTTCCAGAAATGGTACCCACAAACATTAAGCTCATTCTTTTAAAAGAGGCACCTATATTGCAAACAAGCATTAGGAGAAAACTACCTCAAATATGCAATTTTTCAACCGTTTCTAAGCAATCTCCTAAAATTTCAATATCAAGCAAGCAAGTATGGTCCTCCACATATCAAGAAAATGATCATGAAAATCGAAACAAGTCTAGAATCCATGTGAGAGGTCAGGCATCAAGTGTGTTGCTATCTTAGCCAACTAGAGAAGTAATCACATCCTTACCCTCAAACTAGCACATAAATCTAGTACCGATCATCAAGATAAGAGAGTGGACCTTTTATTAAAGCTTTATTGTTCTAGGTGCGCTTATTCTTTTCACTCATTTTCTTCTTCTTTTTTTTTTATATTTTTTTTATTGAGGATCAAAGATGGAAATATTGTGCAATGTGTTGATCTCTTAAGCTTTCTAGAAGATTCATGTAGCGAGCTTTAGGTCAATGACTCCCAAACTAGATGGCTTTAGGGCATTAGGTGTTAAGACACCCCAACGGACTTACAAGCTCAAATCAACTAGGCTACAAATCAAGACAACAACCATCTAATCATTTCCTACTTCTCACCTTTTGGGAGAAGTCCTCACTTTTATTGCTTTTTGCAACTTCTTTTTTTTTTTTTTTTTTCAATTATTAACCTAGAGTTTGGGCCCTCCACCTTTCGGCGCGAGAAGTTCACTGCTTAATGAGGCAAGAATCCCGACTACTCAATGAAAAGGGGTTGTTATGCACCTTTATCAAGAATGAAAGCTTTCAATACACTACTAGCCCAATTGGGATATAACCAATTCAATAATCAACAAAGCATGTACCCCACAATTGAATGCTAGCGTGCGCCGGTGCTAGTGTAAAATCCTAGAATGAATCTCAAAACAATCACAGAATCAAGATAATGTGGACCACAAGTGCAAGCATGATACTAATTTTTTTTTTTTTTTTGAAAAATTTACTTATAAAAGGCATACAAGGAGTATTGGACTCTCAAGTCAAGCAATTTTTAAATTTTAAGCAATATAGTCCTCAAAAGATCAAAATCATAGTTAGAAATTGACCAAGTATAGAAATATCCCTCAAATACACAAGACATGCTCAAAATTTGAATTTTAAAGCAACACTGAAACATACACCAATACCCCCAAACTTAAACTGCACATTGTCCTCAATGTGTGAAGAGAATAAAGGAAAGAGTATACCAGTGCTGTAGACATGAATGATCGGGATAGAAGTATCCAAAGTGGGTGGCATGGCCCCCCCAAACTTGGGATAAACTGTGGTCCTAAAAAGTTTGCACTCGGATAAACTCATTAGATAACAAGATAGGATAATCAGTGCACAGTGGACATGCAAGTGTAAATGGGATGAAAGATAGAGAATAGAGAGAGGTGTAAGGTGGTCCTGAAAAATCGGGTGGTACTCTCTCACTGAAGTAATTGGGATGCACCTGATGGATCAAACAGTGATAGATCAAGATAAAATCATAAAACATCCATCATAGATAAGAAATGATAATAAAGTGCAATACATCCAGAGTCAAAGCCGACAGGTCTGGCTGCAAAAATAAAAGTATCACAAATGTGGCAGAGGCATATCAGAGATATAGAGCATAGAAAGATATTAGATAGAGGGAGCGGGATGCGTAGGGTGGACTGTGCGGATTTCGCTGGTGAGGCCCTCAATAGCAGTCAATATCTCTCTGCGCAGGCAAGCAATTTCATTCCTGAGGGCAGCCACTAGAGTCAGACGAAGGGTAGCAAAGTTAGCTCTAAGGGCAACTAGCATATCCTCAAGAATCTGAAATCGCTCTTCAAAGCGAGGCATCGGATCATGAGGCTCAGAAATGGCAGAAGCAGAAGAAGTGGCATTTGTATCCATGGTCTGCAAACAGAAAAACTTGCAATGGAAATCAGTACCAGAATAAATAATTTGAAGCATAATATAGAAATATTCATGTCAAATAAGATAGACAAAATATGGATGACATGAATCTATGACAGTGATGAAATGTGAATCATGCTAAGCAATGTAGGTATGAAATACATCCAATGTGGAATATCACATGCATTTTGCATATAAAGATAGCATGAAGACGACACAAAATGAATGTAGTGTGTATGTGTGATCTTTGAAAGCTCGATCGATCGAATTTTAAGTTCAATCAATCACCGAAAATTTTCGATCGAAGCATGAAAGAACACAAGATTGGATCGATCGAAGGTAGTGAAATGAAGTTTACTACTTCGATCGATTGAAGCATAAGTTCGATCGATCGAACTGTGCGAATGCCGAATTTGAAAAGTCGCAGATCTGTGAGATCAAGAGTACGGGGCCCACACAAACGTGTTTGTGGGCCCATCTACACACCATTCATACAATCAACAACACCCAAACACTCCCCAACTTCAAATCAAATAAAAAACCCCCAATTTTGGTTTGGCCGAATGCATGTGTGTATGTATAGCATGTAATCATGAAATTGAAGCTTTAACAATGAATGATTCATACATATTGAACAGGATTTAACATAAACAATCAATAACATGCATCAATTTAAGCTTGGAATCAAGAAAATTGCATTCGGTTTACCTCTAAACCGAGAGAGATGAGATGAGAGAGAAGGGGCAAAGCCGCGATGAAAATGGAGCTTATCCTTGGCGGAATTGGCTCGCCGGAGATGGGGAAGATGATTGGGATGGAGGTTGGCCGGATTGAGCTTGAGATTGAGAGAAAGGGAGACTTAGGGTTAGGGTTTGTTTCGAGGTTGGATCGATCCAACTCGGTTTTATTTTAAAAACACGATATGCAGAGTTCGATCGATCAAACATTAAGTTCGATCGATCGAACCTAGGTCTCCACTCTAAATTTTTTTTTTTTTTTTTTTTTGAATTTGAATTTTGAATTTTGAAAAATCAAAGGAAATTAAATTAATGAGATGCAAATTTCGATCGATCGAAGAGGATAAAGAATGTACAAGTTTAAGGGCTCAAGAGTTGACACGTGTTGGAACCTTGAAATGATCGAACTTGGAATTCGATCGATCGAACATGAAAAATTTTGAAAAGTCCCGAGAGCATACATTTTTGAAAAATGGATGAGGCCTGAAAATTTTTCTAAGTGTTGGGACTCATGATCGATCGAACCATATGTTGGATCGATCGAAAGATAGTTCGATCGATCGAAATGGTGTACGATCGATCGAACTTTTGAAAATTTGGAGATCCTGAGAGCATGCATTTTGGAATTTGGATGCAGGTCCAAAATTTTTCTAAGTGTTGGGTGCAAAATGAGAGCTGGATCAATCGAGTCCATAGTTGGATTAATCGAACCAATGTTCGATCGATCGAACCAAAACTTGGATCGATCGAAATTATGCCTAAATGCTCAAAATGACTTGAATGCTCATGCAATCCCTTACTCAGTTCCTTCCAATCTATATGAACCACAAAAACAGTATCTAGACTTCGCAAGAATCAAAATGCAAGATAGAAATGAGGGAGGAATAGGGTTTTGACATCCTACGAGTTTCGGAGCTAGTCTTTAACGTCTCTAGCAAGACCTAGGGTTCTTTTAACCCGGATCAAAGATCTTGCAATGTATCCCCTCCTTTTTGGGATGAGAGATGTTTCGAGTCACTCCCAACAAATGGTTCTTGGAAGAACTTGTTGGGGTAAACTCAAAAGACGTCTTGAGTTCCTTGTCAAAACTTTCCTTGGGCTTCCACGCCCTTTCACAACAAGAGTTCGAAATCACTTTTCTTGCATGCAATGCTGAAGATGAAGATGAAGGCTTTGAAACATTGTTCATACACAAAAGCTTATGCCTTTCACAAGTAAGATCATGATATTCCTCTACCACATTAACCTCTTCCTCATATTTATCAAATGGATTGGGTGTAGGGTTAAAGATGTTCAACTTCACTCTCATGTGCCCAAAAGAAATCTTCATTATCCCCGTCCTACAATTTATGTTGGCATTTGAGGTTGCCAAGAAAGGACGGCCAAGGATAACCGGAATTTGGTTCTTTGGATTGGGCACCGGTTCCGTGTCAATGACGACAAAGTCAATCAGGAAGAAGAACTTATCAATCTTAATCAACACATCCTTAATTATCCCCCTAGGCTTCTTAATGAATCGGTCGGCAAGTTGTAAAACCACCAACGTCGGTTTTAATTCACTTAGGCCCAATTTGACATAAACCGAATAGGGAAGAAGGTTAACACTAGCCCCTAAGTCAAGAAGTGCCTGGTTGATGACATGTTCACCAATGATACAAGATGTTGTAGGTGCACCGGGGTCCTTAAACTTTGGCAAAGTGTTGTGTTGTAGAATGGAACTCACTTGTTCGGTTAAGACCACTTTCTTTGATGTTTGGCTCTTGTTCTTCCGCTTTTGGGTGCATAAGTCCTTCAAGAATTTGGCATAAGCCGGAATTTGCTTAATTGCATCCAAAAGTGGAAGATTGACTTTGTGTGAGTGACTGCATCTGCATCACCACGATCAAACCCTAAGCCTGGTACTCACGAACACCTGAAAAATAAAGGTGGGTCAGGCCCACATGCAAGTTCCATCCTACTACAATCCGTACATAAACCCGATTCGCAGATACATCCTAGATAGCTCGGCAATATCTACAATAGTCCATAGATATATATATACACACTATAGGATGGTCACTAGCCTGTAACATAGTTCAGCCTGGGTAGAAGGTGACATATAAAACACGCTTTTCAGCGGCCAAGTACCTAAACCTACCAGGGAACATTAGCTATATCTAGCTACTCAACCTTTGCAATATACGCACCCTAACCGTGATCAGGAGACTCAAGCTCGTATCACAGTACCATAAATATATATATAAATTCATTCCTAATGCCGAAAGATAAAACAAGCATCCATTATGTCGTTCAGCTGTTTTAGTTGACAGGACATGTATCCATGTAGGAGTTAACTATTTTAGTTAATCCATTCCGTATGTAAGAAGGGGTAGGACTTAGCTTTTTGATCTAATCCATCCCTGATATGTCACCGTCCCATACCGGTACATATAATGCAAATGATCCATAAACGATGCACATTCATTAGAACATCAAATAAATCCAGAAACCAGCATAATAGAAAACAGATATTATTAAAATCCTATTATGCATCCAGTATATGATTATAATCATTAATCCTCCAAATAAATTGTTAAAGTATTGATAACCAATTTATATTATCCACATCCATACAATTGATAAAACAGAAGTTAAACAGTTCATCAATTAACATCCATAACCTGTTATAATGATCAGCCAGAAATATGAACTAAATACATTATACTAGATATCCCAAACCATCCTCTCATACCATATTATTTAAATTGCCAAAACAAAGACAAGTAATGAAATCCTCCATAAATCCTTAACAGCATGAAAGTTAGCGTTTACACCACATAACGTCCCTTTGATCCTCCACTCAAAACCTGTGCCTGATATAATATGACACTCTGAATTCCAAATTGCTCATTATATGAAACCCCAACAGTATTCCCATACTAGTCCATTTAGTTCGCTAAACCAAAACTGGTAACCTAAAATTCCTACCACTCCTGACAGCATACCATTTAATATCTAAGTTAATACTGTCTATGCCCATATCCTACACCGAACTTTCTGGCCTCCATTAAAGTATATAAATAATTTATATAACATCCCAAAAGTAATTCGATACCAGTCAGTTTAAGTTATTAAAACAAATTTATTAACTTAAACATTCATCCTTCCTTGACAGCATGCCTATTCCACGTTTCTGTTTCCTGATGCCCCTTAAGATTAGCACCCTAGCATAACCAACTATTTAAGGGTCTTAATAGGTTAATTTTAACATATTTGAAACCCCCTTTAATTTTCAGTATTTGAGTTTAACCCCAGAACTCCGGAAAAATTGCAGAAAACACCCCGTAGGGGTTTTTTTCCATGGGAGCCGGCTCCCCTTTATTGGAGCCGGCTCCTAGGCTTCTAGAGCCGGCATCCCTCATGGAGAGCCGGCTCTCTCCTCATGGGAGCCGGCTCCCACCATTCGGGAGCCGGCTCTCACCCCTGAGAGCCCCTCTCTGCTTCGTCTCTACTTCGTCCGATGATTTTTCTGCGTTTTTGGCGAAGTCCGACGTTCCTGTCCCAAGTATTTTAACATTCCTAGGGTTCAATTTAAATTCTTAAAGCCCTAGAAACTTCTCACCATCCAGCATGCATTAATTGACAAAAATCTAAAACAAAAACAAATCCGTATCCAAAAACGCCAATCACAGTTAACTGAACGTATGAACAATCTAAAGTCTGATCACATGTGTCAAAA
Source organism: Cornus florida (assembly GCF_030987335.1). NCBI lineage: Eukaryota > Viridiplantae > Streptophyta > Magnoliopsida > Cornales > Cornaceae > Cornus > Cornus florida. The sequence continues at coordinate 45,832,581 of NW_026775572.1, forward strand.
TTCCATTATAAAGGTTAACTAACTTCCTAACCATCCTAACAACACCTCACATTGCATTATGAATTAATTTACAGAGGTTTAACACATAATCTAACAATTTATGCAAGAAAAGCCATCTTCAGTTATTATACGGTTAACCAAATTTCAGACTAAACTAATATGCATAAAATTTGTTTTAAAAGTTTTAATTAAATTCTTGGAGTCTGTTTAGATTGCACAGAACACAAGTTTATAGGAAGGAGAGAATGAAACTTGCCTTTAGATTTCATTTTGAAACCTTACAGCCGCATCGTCTCTAAGTTTCAGAATTCTCTTCTACTGCTCCCACCTCTGACCATTGTTCCATTCCTCTGTTCTTCCTCCTTAGCTTCATAGATTAATACTACGTGAATAATGTTTTATTTTAACCCTTGCAGACTACACAAGAATATACACATTGAAGTGTATACAACCCTCTCTATGTATCTCTGTTTTTCCTCTTAAATTACCCCTACGTGAATAGGGTTTTCTCCCAAAAACCCTTGCAGCATATATTGTTCTATATATATATATAGACTCCTCTGAAACCCTAATCCCAAATCCAGTAATCCTAACCCTAAGTCCAGCCCAACTATAAGTCGGCTACCTAATTACTTAATCATAACACCCTAAACCTAATTAAGGAAAATAAATAAATAATTAATTTAAAATACCCATTCAATTAAACAATTAATTTAAAACCAATAAACAAGTAAAATAAATCAATTAATCTAAAACAAATAATTCACACTTAATCAATTAAACAAAACAATCCACTATATAACAATTAAATTAAATACACACAAATAATAATAAATCAAATAATTTAACCAAATAACAAATAAGTCCAATAATTTAAATAAAAATGAAAAACAAACCAAAATATTCCCATTTTATCCTTTTGAAAACTAGGGGTATTACATTCTTCCCCCCTAACAAAAGGAATTCCGTCCTCGGAATTCACGAAACTCTGAATTAATAACTTTACAAAATTCATTTCCGTTTTCGTGTGGCACAGCCCCTTTAAATGAGCGCCACCCAAATTCCAACACATCCAACCATATACAAGATCCCTATGTTTAAGAAATAGCATAAATGTGCAACTCCTAGATTGTATCTAGCAACGATCCAATCCTACCCAATATTTAATGAAGGCTAACCATTCCTCGTCCTTCCAATTCCATAGAACTAACACATAAAAGTCCTATGCATCCAGCGCTTAACAAGTTGGTAACGCTAAACAATAGGCTAGTGCCGAAACTAATAACCAAAACCCGTGAAGAGTCAGTGCGATACATAAAACTGACTTTCCTCCAAAACACATTGCTTCCGATACGGCAAACCGCTCAAACAACCCTTCCCAGATAGAAAACTCCCATGTACGAGTTCAACGAGCTACAAAATCCGACTGTTGCCTCCAAACCGTGAGCACTCATTACCAAAAGAGAGCATGGTTCTCCAATGTATCCTTATATAAAGTCAAGGTTTTATTAGATAACTTTGCTTCCATGTCGGACCAACCAGTAAGAGATCGACACAACCCGACTATCTAAAATCCCAAACATTGTCGCACGAACCTCCTTGTGCCAACAATAGCACAGATAATATCTGAAACGGTAAGTAACGCTTTCAATTACCCATGCCAACCTAGGATATGTATCCTAAGCATATATGCCATGATTAAATAGAATATCACGATCCCATTTCCCGTCTAGAGATGCGAAGCATAGTTGTTGCTCCAACACCTTCAGAAAGCTCCTTTGACATAGCACCGGTTACCTTCCATGCTATAACTCCGTTATCAGCGCAATGTAGAAGTAACATAACACACCAAAACAACACCACTCACAATGATGTCCACCATCGAACTTGCTTACCCACAACTCTTAATCCATATGGAATTAAAATTCCAAACAATATCTGTACTTTCTACCAACCATCGACCTCCTGATTAGTCCTACTTCCCTATTGATATAGGAAGTGGCTAAAACCTCCAATGATATTCGAGCCTCAATTTCCCACCTTGTTAGCAGGTGACACTTGGAGACAGTACTATACTTGTTCCTATCCGTACCGGCTCACCAAAACGAGCCTGGCATACCGTGTTGTAACTTCTATTACATCTCAGTCACTCCGACCTTCCTAGAAGCAGAAAGACATCTATCAATCCTCTTTCAGTACCTTAAACTCATCTGAAGAAGGTACTACCTCCTATGGGGTCAGCTCAAATATTCTAAGTTGACCACTTCTATTTCCCTAGTAACAGCGGGTGTTATAATTTCCACATGTTAAACCGCAACGGATGGTGCAATAACCACCGAATGTTCAATTACCATATCGGTTGATAAGATCACCTTCGTCCCTATTACTTTCACCAGACGAAGCTTAATGCAAAGTGTGAATCACCACATCTATCCAGCTAAGCCGTCTCGTGATCCGTGCTATTCGTAGGAACTGATATCTTACTAGTTCCCAAACCAGACAAAATGAAGCTGATTTAATTTTATCAGCCAATGATATCCCAACCAAAATCCTGACCCTTTTATAGAATCGGTAATCTCTCATCTAGATCCATGGAAACTACTCTGTCAGTCCCGCTCTAGCATGAGAAGTGGCCGCAAGGATCTAATGATCTCTGACGGTCCATCTAGATTACTTACCAGATATCAGACTTCGAGACAGATATTAGATGTTCGGTCTCATCTTCAAATCTTTGACATCTTACTTTTCTAACACAAGTAAGAGTCTATTAGACATCCCGTCTAACTGCAACCGCAAATGGAAATCTTTTCATCCTCCAAATAGTTAACAATTGCTGAGCAACAACTACTTGTTGCGAACGGTAACCTAAAAAAAAATTTCATATTATTTGTGCAAATGAGTGACTCTGCCTCCTCCTTGATATGCATCGCCAGCTCCTCCTCCTAATGACACCCCCCCCTGATGGGAAAAATTCTTGATTAAGAATTTACTGATGACTAGTAAATTCATCTACTAACCTCAGTCGGTGTCATTCCAACAAGTACTTAAACCAGTACCAAAATCCTCTTACTGACTTAGGAACACCTGTTTAAAATTTTCCTAGAAGATATTCAGCCAAGCCAGTTCCTTCGATAAACCAGCATGACGTTACAGCTTATCCACTGAATCTATATCATTTGACTCAAAACTGCTGGTTTTTTTTTCTTATCCCATCCTGAACACATACTACAACCACGCATATCTAGGTTCATTTGATTGACTAAAGTTAGATATACTAACCAAATCCTATGATCACCTGCCTACAATCCTAGCGTAGTTATCGCTACTCCTCCAAAATGATAGTTGGTTGATCACATACTCGTGTCCCCAACTAAACCACATTCCCCCTCCTGAACATTTAACAAAAAGGAAACACATAATGCACACACAATAGAACACAATAAAATCTACGTAAAACATCGTTCCTCCTTGCAAAGAAAATCTCTTTAGAGATCAACTGTGCCTGATTGGTTCATAATCTCCTTCCTACAGTTTCGGAGGTAATCACCCGACCTCAAAACATAGCTCAAAACCAACTCCATTTGCCTCAGTAAATGCCAAAGGCTTAACCTTTATCCTCCTTATACACAGGTTACAAACCGTCTAATGTAGCTGTATAAAGCAACTTAGATCATCAAAACCTAATCCTCATACTCCCCGGAACGTGCTATATAATCCTTGCTTCGTTCTGAGAAGAACTTCATCCGATTCCCAAACCCCTGAAGAGTTCCCTTTATCTACCTTGTTTAAAGGTAATACACAAAGTTAACCATCCACCTCAACTCTATCAGTATCGTTCACTATACTATAAGCGAACAAGATCACTTTCACATGATCCCTGATTTTCAACATTTAATACCCTCTTTCTTGAGTTAGTTGAAATCTCCTCCACTAGAATCCTCTTTGGACTCCCATTCCTCGGTTGTCTCTTTTAGGAGAATAACTAAAATCGTGTTGGTCCCTTTATACGGGGACCTAAAACACACTCCTATATCCCTCATTGGCTTATACTTCCAAAAGTAATGCCAACCAGAACTAAACCTTAAATCCCAAGTTCTGCTTCTGATAGAGAACTCGATAACGTACTCCTCTACTCCTTCGGTCTGATTTGCTGTCACCGCAGACCCCATCCTCCTTCTAGTGTCAACCATTCCATAATTATGGAATATAATTGATACCAGGAGCTCCTCCTAATGAACCGTAAAAGAGTACAACGAATCCTAATATGGCTCTAAGTTTTTAAGAGACGCAACGCGGAAGAATTCTCATGAAAGACACTCCTAAGGACACTAGAACCTGGAGTGCTCTGATACCAACTGTGATACCCCTCGATTCTAGAGCCACGGGTGATCAAGTCCGAGCACAGATCCGAGGGATATCAGACAATTAATATATAAACAAGCAAGAATAAAACTGAATTAATAATAAAATAATGATACGCTGAAAAGAATTCTAATTGTAAAACCTCCAAAATAAAATTTTTAATATAAATCAACTTTCCAATCTGTACAACTCGGGAATCCATCTAGTGGACCCCTAATATTTCCAACTGGTAAAACATTTACAGAATTAAAATCCAAAACCAAAATAAGAAAGAAAATCCTATGTAGTCGGAAGAGTGAGTGACTGTATCTGCATCACCACGATCAAACCCTAAGCCTGGTACTCACGAACACCTGAAAAATAAAGGTGGGTCAGGCCCACATGCAAGTTCCATCCTACTACAATCCGTACATAAACCCAATACGCAGATACATCCTAGATAGCTCGGCAATATCTACAATAGTCCATAGATATATATATACACACTATAGGATGGTCACTAGCCTATAACATAGTTCAGCCTGGGTAGAAGGTGACATATAAAACACGCTTTTCAGCGACCAAGTACCTAGACCTACCAGGGAACATTAGCTATATCTAGCTACTCAACCTTTGCAATATACGCACCCTAACCGTGATCAGGAGACTCAAGCTCGTATCACAGTACCATAAATATATATATAAATTCCTTCCTAATGCCGAAAGATAAAACAAGCATCCATTATGTCGTTCAACTGTTTTAGTTGACAGAACATGTATCCATGTAGGAGTTAACTATTTTAGTTAATCCATTCCGTATGTAAGAAGGGGTAGGACTTAGCTTTTTGATCTAATCCATCCCTGATATGTCACCGTCCCATACCGGTACATATAATGCAAATGATCCATAAACGATGCACATTTATTAGAACATCAAATAAATCCAGAAACCAGCATAATAGAAAACAGATATTATTAAAATCCTATTATGCATCCAGTATATGATTATAATCATTAATCCTCCAAATAAATTGTTAAAGTATTGATAACCAATTTATATTATCCACATCCATACAATTGATAAAACAGAAGTTAAACAGTTCATCAATTAACATCCATAACCTGTTATAATGATCAGCCAGAAATATGAACTAAATACATTATACTAGATATCCCAAACCATCCTCTCATACCATATTATTTAAATTGCTAAAACAAAGACAAGTAATGAAATCCTCCATAAATCCTTAACAGCATGAAAGTTAGCGTTTACACCACATGACGTCCCTTTGATCCTCCACTCAAAACCTGTGCCTGATATAATATGACACTCTGAATTCCAAATTGCTCATTATATGAAACCCCAACAGTATTCCCATACTAGTCCATTTAGTTCGCTAAACCAAAACTGGTAACCTAAAATTCCTACCACTCCTGACAGCATACCATTTAATATCTAAGTTAATACTGTCTATGCCCATATCCTACACCGAACTTTCTGGCCTCCATTAAAGTATATAAATAATTTATATAACATCCCAAAAGTAATTCGATACCAGTCAGTTTAAGTTATTAAAACAAATTTATTAACTTAAACATTCATCCTTCCTTGACAGCATGCCTATTCCACGTTTCTGTTTCCTGATGCCCCTTAAGATTAGCACCCTAGCATAACCAACTATTTAAGGGTCTTAATAGGTTAATTTTAACATATTTGAAACCCCCTTTAATTTTCAGTATTTGAGTTTAACCCCAGAACTCCGGAAAAATTGCAGAAAACACCCCGTAAGGGTTTTTTTCCATGGGAGCGGGCTCCCCTTTATTGGAGCCGGCTCCTAGGCTTCTAGAGCTGGCTCTCCCTCATGGAGAGCTGGCTCTCTCTTCATGGGAGCCGGCTCCCACCATTCGGGAGCCGGCTCTCACCCCTGAGAGCCCCTCTCTGCTTCGTCTCTACTTCGTCCGATGATTTTTCTGCGTTTCCGGCGAAGTCCGACGTTCCTGTCCCAAGTATTTTAACATTCCTAGGGTTTAATTTAAATTCTTAAAGCCCTAGAAACTTCTCACCATCCAACATGCATTAATTGACAAAAATCTAAAACAAAAACAAAACCGTATCCAAAAACGCCAATCACAGTTAACTGAACGTATGAACAATCTAAAGTCTGATCACATGTGTCAAAATTCCATTATAAAGGTTAACTAACTTCCTAACCATCCTAACAACACCTCACATTGCATTATGAATTAATTTACAGAGGTTTAACACATAATCTAACAATTTATGCAAGAAAAGCCATCTTCAGTTATTATACGGTTAACCAAATTTCAGACTAAACTAATATGCATAAAATTTGTTTTAAAAGTTTTAATTAAATTCCTGGAGTCTGTTTAGAATGCACAGAACACAAGTTTATAGGAAGGAGAGAATGAAACTTGCCTTTAGATTTCGTTTTGAAACCTTACAGCCGCATCGTCTCTAAGTTTCAGAATTCTCTTCTACTGCTCCCACCTCTGACCATTGTTCCATTCCTCTGTTATTCCTCCTTAGCTTCATAGATTAATACTACGTGAATAATGTTTTATTTTAACCCTTGCAGACTACACAAGAATATACACATTGAAGTGTATACAACCCTCTCTATGTATCTCTGTTTTTCCTCTTAAATTACCCCTACGTGAATAGGGTTTTCTCCCAAAAACCCTTGCAGCATATATTGTTATATATATATAGACTCCTCTGAAACCCTAATCCCAAATCCAGTAATCCTAACCCTAAGTCCAACCCAACTACAAGTCGGCTACCTAATTACTTAATCATAACACCCTAAACCTAATTAAGGAAAATAAATAAATAATTAATTTAAAATACCCATTCAATTAAACAATTAATTTAAAACCAATAAACAAGTAAAATAAATCAATTAATCTAAAACAAATAATTCACACTTAATCAATTAAACAAAACAATCCACTATATAACAATTAAATTAAATACACACAAATAATAATAAATCAACTAATTTAACCAAATAACAAATAAGTCCAATAATTTAAATAAAAATGAAAAACAAACCAAAATATTCCCATTTTATCCTTTTGAAAACTAGGGGTATTACACTTTGACTTGCCTAAACATATCCATTATCTCATTGTTCTTGGTCTTTTGCCTTTCTTTTGAAATGGACCCTTTCAAGGTGTCCGGAAATGGAGCTTTTTCAAAAACTCTTTCAGTATTTTCTTTCAAAGAATTCTCAGCATTGGACTTGTTCAATTCATTGGATTTCAAATCACTTTTCAAAGAAGAATCATGAATAACATTTTTCAAAGAACTTTTCTCAAACATATTTTTCAACACTGTTTTCAATGAATCTCTTTGGAAATCATCTTTCAACTCACAATTTGAGGGCTTCTCATTCTCAAGATCATGCACATGCAGTGAAGGAGGAATAGTGTGTGGAACGGGACGGGTGACAACTTGAGGTTGGACCGGTTCACTTTCTTCATTAGGCATTCTAACTTGATTGTCTACTACCCTACCACTTCTCAAGGTTGTTACCGCATTGACATGCTTAACATTATGCCCTTCCAATGAGGATTTGGTTTCTACAACACATTGTTGTTTGATTGGGGCATTCATGTGCATCTTTCCCTTCTCTCTAGCATTAAGTGTTTCAGATATTTGCCCTACTTGGGTTTCTAGTTTGGTAATTGATTGAGAATGAGAATGCAACAATTGAGTATTTGCTTCTAGAGTGCCCAAAGCATTTAAAACCTTTTCCTCAAAAGCGGAACCTCCAGAATTTGCTTGAGAATATGATTGGTTAGGAAAATGAGAATTAACAAATTGATTTCCTTGTGAGTTATATGGTCTTGAACCTTGGGATCCTTAGTTTTGAAGTGGAGGTGGAATGTATTTCCCTTGAAAACCGCCTTGGGAAGAGTTTGAGCCCTCCCCTTGGTTTTTCCAAGAAAAATTAGGATGATTCCTCCAACCGGGATTGTAATGGTTACTATAAGGATTGTTCCCTTGGTTCACAAATGTTGCATTAACTTGCTCAATGGGTTCATTTTGAATTTGTTCATGAGGACAATTAGAAGTAGAATGAAGAACACTAGAACAAGTCATACATGATTCATTTTGAGCTCTAGGAGAATGGTTAGGAAAGGAAGACACTTGATTCGCCAAGTTTTGATTGATCAATTGATCAAACTTTTGAGATAAAGACTTCATCTCGGCGGTTATATCATTTGAGTGGTCAACTTGATGCAAGCCAACACTCTTCCTACCTTGAGAATTTCTACCATTCCTAGATGACAATGTTCTATGCAAAGAGTTTTTACTCATGCTCTCATAAAGACGCCACACGTCTTCCTCTTGCCGGTCTATATAAGAACCTCCCATTGAAGCATCAACCATGCCTTTATAATTGTCCGATAAGCTTTCAAAGAAGAATTGGACCAATTGCCATTTAGGCATGTCATGGTGAGGACACTTCCTAAGTAATTTATTGAAGTGTTCCCATGCCTCGTGGAAAGTTTCTCCCTCCCCATGTGTGAATTCTCTAATGGCGGTTCTCATAGCATTGGTCTTCGAAACCGGATAGTACTTTTTCAAAAATTCTTGTTGCATTTCTGCCCAAGAAGTTATAGAAAAGGCCTAAGGTTGTTAAACCAATACTTTGCCTTATCTTTAAGGGTGAATGGAAAAAGTTTCAGCCTTAAAACTTCTTCCGACATGTCCGTGTATCGAACGGTAGAACAAACTTCAAGAAACTCATCCAAATGCTTGTAAGGTTCTTCACTAGGAAGTCCATGAAAGTTAGGTAGCATTTGGATAGTTTATGCTTTAATCTCATAATGGTGTGCTCTAAATGGTGGCAATTGAATGCATGTGGGTGCATTATACTCATTAGACACATAGTGATCTCTCAATGCGAGTGGTGGATTAGCAACTTGAGGTGCAACATGGACACCTTGGTTATATTGAGCTTGATTAATGATGGGGGGTTGTGGTGCATACATTGGCCTTGGAATTCCCATTGGAATTTGGCCTTATTGTTGAGGAGGTTGATGAATGTATGGCCTAGGCATGCCTAATGGAACTTGCATATTATCATTTTGCACATTAGGATGAAGGATGCCTTGTTGGTCTATGTGACTAAGGTCTTCAACATGATCATCATTGAGAGCGTCCATTGGTAGATTGGTTCTATGTGAACTTCCTCTTCCCCTTGGATTCCTAATAGTGGATTCTAAATGCAAATCAAGAGGGACAAGAGTAGGTCTCAATGAACGACGACCATGCATGCACAATGCAACACGAATAAGCAACTTTCTCAACAATGCAATTAAACTTCACAACCACAATTTTCAAATGCAATGTATGTCAAATAAATGCCTCCACGTGGGCCCCCGATTTATCTAATGATGCTATGCAATGCCTCCACGTGGGCCCCCAATTTAACTAAGGAGATTGAGTAAGAAGGTCTCACAATAGTCCTTTAGCACTTCAACTCCAAAATTAAAAACTTAGCTTAGCAATTTTACTTAACAATTTTTCATTTTAAGCATTTTTCCTTTGCTTTGCTTTACTCCTTAGCTTGGAATTACTTTGCTAGCTCCTTGTTCAATGCATCTAGTCAATGGAGAACAAATTCAATAAGCAATCAAAAACAGAAAATAAAAAGAAAGTAAAGACACGATCAAAAGAGTACTAATCCTAATTGAATTTCACAATTCGACGTTGCCAATTTAAAATCTCCGGCAACGGACCCAAAAACTGATCGGTCATTTGCAAGGGTCGCGATATCAAGTCAAGCTTGAAGAGTTGTGAATTTAGGAGGTGGCCAAGTTTTACATTTATAGAAAGCCACTACTACCTTTCTCTATATAAAATATAGATAGGGAAAGTAAGGATCGTCCCAAGGGATTTGATGGTGTATCGAATTGTGAAACTATTGTAATTAGGGTTAGTAGGTCGAGTGACCACACAATTGATTGGTTGGTTGATTAAGCTAAATTGAATTCAATTAAATAAAATAATATGAAGTAAACAAGAGAGAGAGAGGTCTTGGGGTGTAGAGATCACCACCAAGCAATACTTTTCTATACTACTAACAAGTGATCAATTGAGGGTAATGGATGTGTTGCAATATGATAAGGGTGTGTGTGCATTAGGTTGATTCAATTGGCAAGGATGATAAATCAAGCAAGTATTGTCTAAACATCATGTGAAGAGCACAATATATCTAAACAATAGAGCAAATATTGTCTAGACAACATGGGGATAGCACAATAGATCAAAACAAATCATTAATCCTTCATTAAGCTCACAATCCACATACAACACAATATTAGAGGAATATGCCATTTGGACTCACAAGCATGGAACATCAAACATCAAGAGTAGATTGTCCTCCCATCTAACATTACACTACCACTATACTAAATCTACACTACTAGCATGAAAATAAAGCTATCTAGACTAGGGGAGAGGCACAAACCATCAAAAATAGGCATAAACCATCAAATGAACCAAAATAGCATTCATTAAGTATATCATCTTGATAATCTCTAGATCTATAGCATCAATACACATAGACATGCATCAAAAACACTAAATCTAGGGATAAGCACATGAATATCCTACTCTAGCATACATAGACATATGGATAGAATAGAATAGTCAATTGGAAGCATTAAACCATACAAACCATGAAATAATCAAGATTTATATATACATGAATATCAAGATGTATCATAAAACACTAATCCCTCAATAATACACAAGATTAGAGTATAGAAAGCATGCTTGGGGCTAACTCTAGCCCCAAGAGGATGTCTAACCACTCATGGTAGTGATGATCCAACCCTCAAGGGCTAACTCCATGGCTGCTCCTTGTTGGTGAAGATCTCCTCCAATGGTGCTCTAGCTTCCCTCCTTCCTCCTCTCCAAGAAGAGCCTCCAAGTTGATTTTCAATGTGTGACAAGAGACTCCCTCAAAAAGTGTATCATATTCTTTATATAGGTAGGTCAAATACACCCCATGATGAGCTGTGGTCGTGCAAGGCATATTCTCCAATCATTGGATGAAGGACGGAATATATGAGCTGGACTTTAACTTTTTCTCGCTGGAGGAAGTTCGATCGATCGAACCATAACTTGGATCGATCAAAAATGGGTTCGATATCGAACTGCATCTTGGATCGATCGAAGTGGTCTGACTCCTCCGGATAATGACAAGGCTGGGATATTTTTAAGATATTTATGGTAAAAAAGACAAAAGTGGTTGGTAGGCGTACAGTTGTGGATAAGATCAATCATTTGAATAGGACAAAATAGGGTTCGATCGATCGAAGGTGATGTTCGATCGATCGAACTTGGAATTTCAGCAAAGGCCAAGGTTGGATCTATCGAGAAGTACTGTGATCGATCATAGATGTTCGATCGATCGAACTCTAAGTTGGATCGATCGAACTTTTTAACTGCACAACTTAATTCCTTTTTGCTCCTTTCTTTATCCATTTTGCTCCCTCCTTTAGTTTATCTCAGGATTGCTTCAATTAAACTCTTATTTGGCTGATTTAGCTAAATTTTGGGATTAGTGCCTGAAAATATAAATAACACGTAATAAGTCTAAAACGGCAAAGTAAGATAGATAAAGGTATTAGAATGCTTAAGCTTAACGGGTTTAAATGCGCACTTTTCAGTGCTCATCACACCCCCAAACTTAAATATTGCTAGTCCCTAGCAATGAACTAAGAAGTAAAGGAATGAAATAAACAACTATACAAGTATAAACTGGAAAGCAAGTAAAATGATAACACCATTTTCGTAGGGAACACGATTGCATTTAGCATATGCAATAAGCCTTTTAAACCCCTAGGTTACCCGTAGTGGATGAGTAAAGTCTCGTGAGGGTTTCCAGAAATGGTACCCACAAACATTAAGCTCATTCTTTCAAAAGAGGCACCAATATTGCAAACAAGCATTAGGAGAAAACTACCTCAAGTATGCAATTTTTCAACCGTTTCTAAGCAATCTCCCAAAATTTCAATATCAAGCAAGCAAGTATGGTCCTCCACATATCAAGAAAATGATCATGAAAATCGAAACAAGTCTAGAATCCATGTGAGAGGTCTGGCATCAAGTGTGTTGCTATCTTAGCCAACTAGAGAAGTAATCACATCCTTACCCTCAAACTAGTACACAAATCTAGTACCGATCATCAAGATAAGAGAGTGGACCTTTTATTAAAGCTTTATTGTTCTAGGTGCGCTTATTCTTTTCACTCATTTTCTTCTTCTTTTTTTATTTTATTTTATTTTATTGAGGATCAAAGATGGAAATATTGTGCAATGAGTTGATCTCTTAAGCTTTCTAGAGGATTCATGTAGCGAGCTTTAGGTCAATGACTCCCAAACCAGATGGCTTTAGGGCATTAGGTGTTAAGACACCCCAACGGACTTACAAACTCAAATCAACTAGGCTACAAATCAAGACAAGAACCATCTAATCATTTCCTATTTCTCACCTTTTGGGAGAAGTCCTCACTTTTATTGCTTTTTGCAACTTCTTTTTTTTTTTTTTTTTTTTTTTTTCAATTATTAACCTAGAGTTTGGGCCCTCCACCTTTCGGCGCGAGAAGTTCACTGCTTAATGAGGCAAGAATCCCGGCTACTCAATGAAAAGGGGTTGTTATCCACCTTTATCAAGAATGAAAGCTTTCAATGCACTACTAACCAAATTGGGATATAACCAATTCAATAATCAACAAAGCATGTACCCCACAATTGAATGCTAGCGTGCGCCGGTGCTAGTGTAGAATCCTAGAATGAATCTCAAAACAATCACAGAATCAAGATGATGTGGACCACAAGTGCAAGCATGATATTAATTTTTTTTTTTTTTTTTTTTTTTTTTTTGAAAAATTTACCTAAATGGCATTCAAAAGGCATACAAGGAGTATTGGACTCTCAAGTCAAGCAATTTTTAAATTTTAAGCAATTTAGTCCTCAAAAGATCAAAATCATAACTAGAAATTGACCAAGTATAGAAATATCCCTCAAATACACAAGACATGCTCAAAATTTGAATTTTAAAGCAACACTGAAATATACACCAATACCCCCAAACTTAAACTGCACATTGTCCTCAATGTGTGAAAAGAATAAAGGAAAGAGTATACCAGTGCTGTAGACATGAATGATCGGGATAGAAGTATCCAAAGTGGGTGGCATGGCCCCCCCAAACTTGGGATAAACTGTGGTCCTGAAAAGTTTGCACTCGGATAAACTCATTAGATAAAAAGATAGGATAATCAGTGCACAGTGGACATGCAAGTGTAAATGGGATGAAAGATAGAGAATAGAGAGAGGTGAAAGGTGATCCTGAAAAATCGGGTGGTACTCTTTCACTGAAGCGATTGGGATACACCTGATGGATCAAACAGTGATAGATCAAGATAAAATCATAAAACATCCATCATATATAAGAAATGATAATAAAGTGCAATACATCCAGAGTTAAAGCCGACAGGTCTGGCTGCAAAAATAAAAGTATCACAAATGTGGCAGAGGCATATCAGAGATAGAGAGCATAGAAAGATATCAGATAGAGGGAGCGGGATGCGTAGGGTGAACTGTGTGGATTTCGCTGGTGAGGCCCTCAATAGCAGTCAATATCTCTCCGCGCAGGCAAGCAATTTCATTCCTGAGGGCAGCCACTAGAGTCAGACGAAGGGTAGCAAAGTTAGCTCTAAGGGCAACTAGCATATCCTCAAGAATCTGAAATCACTCTTCAAAGCGAGGCATCGGATCATGAGGCTCAGAAATGGCAGAAGCAGAAGAAGTGGCATTTGTATCCTTGGTCTGCAAACAGAAAAACTTGCAATGGAAATCAGTACCAGAATAAATAATTTGAAGCATAATATAGAAATATTCATGTCAAATAAGATAGACAAAATATGGATGACATGAATCTATGACAGTGATAAAATGTGAATCATGCTAAGCAATGTAGGTATGAAATACATCCAATGTGGAATATCACATGCATTGTGCATATAAAGATAGCATGAAGACGACACAAGATGAATGGAGTGTGTATGTGTGATCTTTGAAAGCTCGATCGATCGAACTTTAAGTTCGATCGATCACCAAAAATTTTCGATCGAAGCATGAAAGTGTACAAGATTGGATCGATCGAAGGTAGTGAAATGAAGTTTACTACTTCGATCGATCAAAGCATAAGTTCGATCGATCGAACTGTGCGAATGCCGAATTTGAAAAGTCGCAGATCTGTGAGATCTAGAGTACGGGGCCCACACAAACGTGTTTGTGGGCCCATCTACACACCATTCATACAATCAACAACACCCAAACACTCCCCAACTTCAAATCAAATCAAAAACCTCCAATTTTGGTTTGGCCGAATGCATGTGTGTATGTATTGCATGTAATCATGAAATTGAAGCTTCAACAATGAATGATTCATACATATTGAACAGGATTTAACATAAACAATCAATAACATGCATCAATTTAAGCTTGGAACCAAGAAAATTGCATTCGGTTTACCTCTAAATCGAGAGAGATGAGATGAGAGAGAAGGGGCAAAGCCGCGATGAAAATGGAGCTTATCCTTGGCGGAATTGGCTCGCCGGAAATGGGGAAGATGATTGGGATGGAGGTTGGCCGGATTGAGCTTGAGATTGAGAGAAAGGGAGACTTAGGGTTAGGGTTTGTTTCGAGGTTGGATCGATCCAACTCGGTTTTATTTTAAAAACATGATATGCAGAGTTCGATCGATCGAACATTAAGTTCGATCGATCGAACCTAGGTCTCCACTCCGAATTTTTTTTTTTTTTTTTTTTTTTGAATTTGAATTTTGAAAAATCAAAGGAAATTAAATTAATGAGATGCAAATTTCAATCGATTGAACTAGGTCTAGAGTAATCCATACAACATGACAAAAACATATTTGAATACAAGTCAACAAGAATCACATTATCCATGCAATTCAACAACAAAAGAGCATGTTATACAATGCAACAAGGTTTAAGTTCTCAATGCCATCAACTTAGAATCTAAAGCACAAAATAACAGTAGTGGTTCATGCCACCTAACGTCTATGTTATAAATGAATCAATAGGATCAATCCTAAGCTTTATTAGAACGTCAAAACACGATTTTCAATATCGATGCAATTTAACCAACATTAGAACTTCCAATACAACGCATAAAGCACAATTTCGCAAAGTTAACATCCTGTAACTTAAAATGGAACGACAAATAAGAAACAACAAGTTACAACATCATCTAGTTATCAACTTGAAAATGAAATGCGAAATCAAACAAAGTGGATACTCGGACGTCACGCCGGATCAGACCGACAACATAGTTACTTTAGGGTTACTAGCCCATGGGTAACCTCCCTATGTGCGCACTAGACCATATAGAGGGACTATCCCCCGTACTAGAACCACGTCCTAGCCATAGTCAAACAACGACATCCCCAAGTTGCCAAAATCAACAAGTTGTGCAACAACGCATATATCAACAGGAATTAGCAAGATAATCAACTATCTACTAAGCACAACCAAATTTGGAAACCTATACAATACATGCTCTAAATCCACAACTAATATGATATGATGAATGTCGAATCTTCAGTGTGCGATTCGTTACACGCTATGCATGAAAGATGTTAAACACGAAGTGTGCAAATCATTACACAAGGCAACAATATATTCAATAAAGAAAACATATTATCACGAATACAAACATAGCAACTATGTTATCCAATGTTCAAAACATAACCAAATGAATATACAACAAGTCTAAGTCCTTGATTTGAATATAGAAACCACTTCTAAAACACAACTAGATCATGGAGCAAATTGAAAGAATTTAAATAGATAAACACAATTAAATTCTCTAGATTCTGATTCAATTCCAAATAACCTCAATTTAATACATGTTAAAGGACATGGCATGGTCATCACCTATATCCATTCTAAAACTCAATTAGGTTGTTGGAACAACAAAGTAGGACTTTAATTAAATCATGCTAATTTAAATCCCAAGGTTCTAAAACAACTTCTAATAGTCCCAAATTAATATATGATAGTAACAAGTCATGATCAATACAAATATCAAGTTAAAACCTTAATTAAGCTAATGGGACCACAAAATAGATTTTAATTAATTCTTTTAATTAAAATCTCTTGATTTTCAAACTTAACCAAATGCTCTCAAATTAATCTATGTTGGAAAACATGCCAAGGACTAATGTAATATCACATTACAAGTTTATTTCATTCAATTTACGACCATGCGAATTAAACCTTCACTAAAGTTAAATATAAAACAAAAGTTGCAATTCTCATGTAATAAATCCCAATTTAATACATGTGAACAACCATACCAAAACTTAATTTTCTAGCATGCCACAATACAATTCCAAGTTGTATATCACCATGAGGATTAAATCTTAAATATGGAATTTAATTAAATAAAAGGTTTCAAAACCTAACCGAATATTCTAAATCAAATATATGTGAAGCTATATGGCATGTAAATCAAGAATATCAAGTCGGAATTTAAATAGAGTGAATAGTGCACTCGGGGTAAATTAATTAATCAAATTAATTAATAATTACTAATTTTCAAAACACCTCCAATTACTTTCAAATTCAACTATGTTGAAGAGCATGCTAAGGCCTAATATAATATGCTAACACATATTAATTTCAAGCTAGTTAATGCCATGTGAATTAATCTTTCACCTAAGATAAATATTAAATAAAATCTTTAGTACTTATTCAAATGTTCCAATTTTAATACACGACAATGAGCATATCAAGGGGCAATATAAAATCATGCTACATGTTTAAACCAAGTCATGAGCAACCGGAAAAATTAGATCCCGTACAAGAAAAATAAATAATAAAATCTCTAACTTTTATATTTAATCATGCAAACAAGTAGTATAAGCATCACAAGCATGCTATATAAGAAGAATTTAAACCTAAAACATCCCCTACCTCAATTTGAGATGAAAATCCCAAAGGCCCACCAAAATAAAAGTGCTTCGAATTCGACGATACCGAGAGGTTTTGTCGGGGACAACACCGTGAACATAACCCCCATCAAAGCCCCATCAAAATCATAACTTGACCTCAAAACCAAACTCAAGAAATGGTCAAAACTGAATTCTAATAAGGGGGAAAGGTAGAGCACGGCGAGGGGAACAACAAACGTTAAGGCCGAAGACTTTCCATCAAGGAAAAGTGAACCAAAAGAGGAGAGAGAAGATGGCAGCACCCCTTGGGCTGCCATGGGAGCTTCAGGTCGTGCATGAAGAGGGGAGAAGATGAAAAATGAAATATTTCACCCCCCTTTTATAGAAATCTCAAAAAGTGCCCCGAACGGGCCCCGCTAGGTCTGAAAAAGTAAAATTTGAGCAGACGCGCTCAAATGGCAAAACTTTGTGAACAAAAAAGATTCAAAATGATAAAATATGAACAACGGAAGAAATAACGTCAAAAACTGAGTCCCGAGCAGAAAGTTATGCCCAAAACAAGTTTAGCAAAAACTAGGGCCAAAAACTCTGAAACTGGAAAACATCGACCAGGAGGAAATTCCAAGAGTACACAACTCGATGAAATATGAAAATAAATCTCGTACGAGAATCCAGGCTCAAAACAAGACATTTTGCAATAATTTTCATTAATTGCATAATGGCCCCTCCAAAAAGTGAAAACTGCACTTATGGCCCAGAATGAAAATATCTACCAAAAATATTTTCTTAAAAACCCCTGAAATAAAATATCTTCAAAAGATATTTACGAAAAATACCTCAAGAAAAGAAAATAATTTCAAAGAATTTTGCATCCATGCCCCTATGGACACCGGGGGCAACCAGAGTACTTTCTTGCAAAAGTAAAGATACGTATTTCGAGGAAACCACTCAAGATGAAGGCACGTGAAGTCAAAAACCAACTCCGAGCATGAGAAGTGAGGTTGTGCCAAAAACTGACAAACAGAGATAAGACGAAATAGGGAAAATGACAGAATAGGGAAAAGACGAAATAGCGCATAGTGTCCAAAAACGAAAAATGCGAAAATGACTCGGTCCTCAAAGGAAGTTATCAATTCACATGAAAGAGTCTCAGAAACCAATTCTGAGCACTTGAGATGACACTAAGCGACACGAAACAGAGCTCAGAAAGGAAAATTAAACGAAAAAAATTCATTCGTAAAATTTCAGGAAAAAGGAAAGGAAGGCAAATGACCGAGTCGTTACACGGCCAGTACATAGAAAGCCTTATCCTGATCATGTCAATGCACATGAGTTACCCAGAAATTATCAGTATCCCGATTTTTCTATGTATAGTGGTGAAAAGATCTTTTCTACGGTGCAGCATATTGCGAGGTTCACAGCACAATGTGGTGAAGTAGGCCCTAATCCTTGGTTGAGGATGAGGTTATTCTCTAGTTCTCTTGCTAGGGCGGCATTTGAATGGTATTGTAATTTACTAACCAATTCTATTCAGATATGGGATAAAATGGAAGAAGTTTTCCATACTTAATTTTACCGAATAGAGATGGAAGCTACGCTGGCAGATATATCTCGATTATCTCAGTTGCCGAGCGAATCGGTTGGAACTTTTATGGCCAGGTTCAGAAAAGCTAAACTTAAATGCCGAGTAAGTTTGCCAGAACAAGAATATATCAAGTTGACATTAAATGGTTTAAACATTGAACATCGCAAGAGGTTTGATGGGGTTGAATTTCAAGATCCCTTCGATTTAGCAGATAGGGCCACTCGGTATAAGGAGATACTTAAAGAAGAGAAAGAAAGGAAAAATTCCTGTAAGGGTACTTATTACAAGGACCTTAATTATGAGGTATTCTTGGTAGAAGTTGGAGATGAATTAGAAGTTGACGTTGCTGAGGTCAATATCAAGAAACCATACATCTGCGAGGCATTGGTTAAACCTAAGTCGACCACGGGGGGTAATGCAACATCAACATCGGCAGTAAGGAAAGAAGCTGCCGATACCGGGAAAAGTTACTCTTTTAACTTATCAAAAACAGATCAAATCTTCGATCACTTAATGGACGATAAAATGATATCTTTACCTAAGGGGCAGAAGATTCCATTGGCAAGTGACCTGAAAGGAAAAGGGTATTGTAAGTATCATAATTCTTGGAACCATGCTACTAATGATTGTATTGTTCTGCGAGGTGTATTGCAGAAAGCTATTGATGAAGGTACTTTAAATTCCCCAAGAAAACTTCAGACACCATGAAGGTGGATACCAATCCATTCCCTACAATCACATCTACTAATGTGATAAGCTTAGCCAAACGAGAAAATCGGCAGGAGGCTGAGAAGATATCAGGTGAGTTCCTATCATCAAATGCGACAACAAAAAAGATGGCAGAATTACAGAAACAATTAAGAAAGGCTCAATTGGCCTTAATAGACCATGGCTATTGCCCAAATTGCAAGGGAAAACAGAAACTTAAGAAAGAAGAGACAATGAAGGTTCAACCAAAGAAGAAAGGAGTTCTTGAGAGGCTTACCTTCCCAATTAAGCCTGGTGAAGAGCCCCAGCAAGATGATTCAAGCAGCAGTCAGGTGAAAGCAAAAAATCATAATCGGCAAAAATATATATATCTAGCCGATTCCATTCCCAAAATTGGCATCCCAGTTTTAAAAGGCGTTCGCCAGTCCAATCAGAAATTTGGGTGCAAAAGGGAGTCGATTCACGTAAAGTACGAACGATAAAACCAAGCATAGGCTCAACCGAGGATAGATGGACTCGAGTCAATCACCCAAAATTCCCTAAAGTTCAACAATATCAGAGTAGAGGCCTTACTCGATCTCAGAAACGCAGGGAACAAATGAGAAGGGCTAAGGAAAAAAGGAAAATAGAAGAGGTAGGCCCAGAAGAGTTGGTTGAGCAGGTCAGTATTCCAGATAAAGGTCAACTGGATGAGGTAGAGGAGCATCAGCCGACATGGCCCAGACGCAAAAATGAGTTCAGAATTCAATTTGGCAGTTTCCCAGATGAAATGTCATGTAATATGGCATTCGTATTACCAACAATGTTCCAGGCTCCATCGGCATCAAATGCAAATATTGAAAAGAATGAGGAAACAGAAGGTAAAAGTAGCGCCAAGGAGAAAGAAACTCAGCCGATTCAGAATTTATCAATTCTTTCTTTAGAATCAGCAGAGAAGGTAGTTTTTGAGAGACCTTTGTTAGCAATGACTCAACAACTAAGGCCTTTGTATGTCAAGGTTGGGTAAAAGGCCAACTTATTAACCGAGTCTTGGTTAGCAATGGCTCGGTTCTGAATGTTATTCCAGCTAATACATTGAAGAAACTCGGCAAGAGTATAGAAGATGTTATTCCCACTAATGTAGCAATTTATGGGTTTAACAGAGGTTCTACTAGCATTAAAGGAATTCTTCCTTTAGAAGTCGAGATTGGAGGAAGAACATCCTTCGCGGCATTTTTTAGTATTGAATCCACAGCCTCACATAATTTTTTGTTAGGCCGTGATTGGATTAATCCAAATATGTGCATTCCATCATCATTGCACCAGATGCTAATCTTTTGGGATGGAGATAAAGTGAAAATAGTGAATGCCGATGATAAGCCATTTGTGGCAAAAGTGTACTCGGCAGATGCTATTTTGTATGATGAAGAATGTGTTTCGATTCGATTTGTGGGAACAAGAGTCGATGGAAGACCTATATCGGCAACCATGAGAAGAAGACTTGTCGATCAAGAAATCGGCGAATTACAGCAAGAAAGTTCTAGGCCGAAAGTAGAATTCCCTCAACTTACTATAATTGAAGAAGAGGTTGTTAATGGAGGCAAAACTTGAAAGAGAAGCAGCTTGGCAGCAGGCCTTTAGGGCCGCTTGTATTAGGTTACAAGCATACATAGCCAAAAAATGGCTAGAAAGGGAAGCAAAAATACAGCCAAGACTATCTACGAATGTTGCCGAAGTTGATCAAATCGATAATGAAAAGGTGGATGCTATTCAGCTAGAAGACTTAGAATTAACACCAGCTAAAATTGATGATTTTAAAGTAGAAACTCAAGATCCTTTAAAGGAGGTGAATTTAGGTACTGATGCAGAGCCTAGACCAACCTATATCAGTGCACTGTTAGAACCAGAATTACAAGCCAAGGTGATCGGCATGTTAAAGGAATACAGTGATTGTTTTGCTTGGAATTATGAGGAAATGCTGGGTTTATCCAGAGATCTGGTGGAATATTGGTTGCCCATTAAAGGTGGCTACAAGCCATATAAACAGCCACCTCGCCGAATGTCTCAAGAAGTGGTAGATAAAGTCAAGGTGGAAATTGAATGATTGTTGGATGCTGGTTTCATTCGAACTACAAGGTATGTTGAGTGGCTATCAAATATAGTTCCCGTTATTAAGAAGAATGGCAAATTACGAACATGTGTTGATTTCTGAAACATAAACTCAGCAACCCCAAAAGATGAGTATCCAATGCCGATAGCCGATCAATTAATTGATGCGGCTGCCAAGCATGAAATAATGTCTTTTATGGATCGACACTCAGGCTATAATCAAATTTATATAGCCGAAGAGGATATTCCAAAGACAACTTTCAGATGTTCGGGATCGATTGAAAATTTTGAGTGGGTAGTAATGCCTTTTGGGTTGAAGAATATATGAAACAAGAGTTACGCGGGGTGCAAAAACAGACAGTTGATTTTAATTGTGATTAACTCCTTTAATGACATAGATCTGATTATTAGGTCAACTTGCTCAATTTATGATTGATTAAATTATATGACCAATTTAAACATCCACAATCACAAATATATGAAAAGTAAAACAAGTTAGAGTTAGAGAAATTGCACCAGAATTTTAGCGAGGAAACCCCAGTTGATAAAATACGTCAACTGTTATGGGAAAAACCTCATGGACTATGTAGTCCAAAATAAACTAATCCACTATGTTTGAAACAAAGTATACCAAACTTTGACTCTGGCTCACACCCTATCGTTTTACACTACACCAACCGCTGACGATCCTCTGGCTTTGCGACTCCCTGTCCAACAGCAACTTGACCTTAGATTTATACTTGATATTTGTAAAAGGGTAGCAGGTAGATCAGACAGCACTCCACGAATGCTCCAACCCTTCCAAAGTGTGATTGCGTTTACTTCTGTTCTTCAAGATCTGAACTCGATTGTAGAAGAATTAAATCTTGCTGATCATCCAGAATATCTGAATCTTTAATACAGCTCCAATTCTGATGAGATAGAGAACAACACAACTAAATCACTCATGAATATAAATGTGTGCTCTCAAAAATAAATTCAGACCAATCAGATTTGATTTTCTGAATTTTTCTCTCTCCAAAGGCTTTCTCAAAATATAGAATTAATTTTCCCTAAAGCTGTCAATAAACCAATGTATATGACAAGGTTTATATAGAGTTTTGAAAGTCCTAATCCCTCAGAAAATATGATAAATTTCGTACATAGGACTTAGAAAGAGGTTGGGATAAAAAAGGAATCAAACAGCAAAAAGGAAACTTAAATCCAAGTGCTGCCAGGAGACCTTGAACCGGTTCAGAGGGGCTGAACTGGTTCAAGATGACCAGTAAAGAATCCCTCAAATTCTTGAACAGGTTCAGCCCTCTTGAATCGGTTCAAGATGGCCAGTCTTGAAACTTTGGCTGTTCTGCTAATGTTGAACCTGTTCGATTATTCTTAAACCAATTCAAGATGGACAGAATGTAAAATCTTCTTCTAAAACATCCAAAACCCTTCTTAAATGTTCTCACTACCTCTCAAAACTTCTTATATCATTGTTCTCATCATCTCGAAGTGTAGTATATCATGAACACTTAAACTTCTTCAAATCCACATCCGATCTTCAATCTTCTATGTAACGGCCCGAACCCGGGGGTCTGAACCGTTAGCCGAGTCCTGACTCGAACCCGAGGTCAACTACGTCAAACTCATCATGTTTTGTGTTTAATCATACTCATTTGAATCAAAACTAAACTTTTCCAAACCCAAGAGTCAAGAGTGGATAAACAGGGGAAAAAAG
This sequence comes from Cornus florida, assembly GCF_030987335.1. NCBI lineage: Eukaryota > Viridiplantae > Streptophyta > Magnoliopsida > Cornales > Cornaceae > Cornus > Cornus florida. The sequence continues at coordinate 45,856,044 of NW_026775572.1, forward strand.
AGCAAAGTGAAACCAACCAGTGCATTTAGGTCGACCGATGGAGAGATTCAGTCGACCGAAGCACTCCCCAACTAAAAGCCAAAAAGGTCCAACAGTGAGATCCCGAGAGCAGCAGGATGGTTCGGTCGACCGAACCCTATTTCGGTCGACCGAAACAGGAGATCCTAAGAGTGCGAAGATGGTTCGGTCTACCAAACCCTATTTCGGTCTACCGAAACAGGTGATACTGAGAGGGTACAAGTGATTCAGTCGACCGATAAGCCATTTCGGTCTACCAAAATGCCTCTTTCGAGCCTTGAAGTAGGACCTGAGATGCTGCACTATGAAAGAGAGAAGAAACTAGAATGGAAACCTTGCAATTACTCTAAACTCGTCTCATATAACCAATAATGAGGTTTTCTACAATTACGGACAAAGGTACAACAATTATGGACAAGGGTACAATTGTGGTCGATCGAACCCTATTTCGATCGACCGAAACAGGAGATCCTGAGAGTGCGAAGATGGTTCGGTCGACCAAACCCTATTTCGGTCAACCAAAACAGGAGATACTGAGAGGGTACAAGTGATTCGGTCGATCGATGAGCCATTTCGGTCAACCGAAATGCCTCTTTCGAGCCTTGAAGTAGGACTTGAGATGTTGCACTATGAAAGAGAGAAGAAACTGGAATGGAAACCTTACAATTACTCCAAACTCATCCCATACAACCAAGAATGAGGTTTTCTACAATTATGGACAAGGGTACAACATATAATCACAGTAACAAAGTCACATGAATTAGTTACATAAAGTTTATGCATGGTTTTAACACCTTGAACAATTTTACATCAAAAAGAGTTTCAATAGCAAATTATATCATCATTGACAACCCAATTGAACTTAATACATCTGTTACATGTGCTTACAAATCAAGTTCAAGCTCTACAAAATTTACATCCAAAATACTCTTCAAGTTCTCTCAAGCCTGTGGTGGATTTTCATCTGCCAATTTTTTGCTATGACCTGAAAAAAATTAAATATGGTGGGGTGAGCAATTTGCTCAGTAAGTGGCGCCTAAGACGCACCTCTTGAGTCCCCGTGAATCCAAAACAAAGAACAGAACCATGGAAATCGGGGTCATACAATGTCGGGAAAAATACAACATGGTTTCCAATCTCAACATAAATAATATAATGCAACGGGGATGCAATGCATGCCAATGTCGCTCCCTATTTTCACATTTAAAATTATCACTTTCAAACTGTTAATATAACTCGCCCTTTGGTGACCCTACAACGACACGAGAGAAGGATTGGCTAGTGTCCCTTACTCTTGGTACCCCCGCGGCGTCATTATGGGGCCCAGCTAGCTCAACCACGCTAGGGAGACTCCCTAGTTCCCTCTAGGCTATATTAACACTCCGGCCCTTTGGTACCCCCGCGGCGACCTGGTTTTCTCAAAACCGATTCAAAACAATTTTCTCCCGAAAATCCCCTTTTACTTTATCTAAAACATTACCCATCATGGAACCCAATGATTTACATGTAAGTCTCATACTTTTAATGCTTTAACAATAAGGGATTTTCACATAACACAACGAAGCATGCCTTGATCCATCATTTATAGCATGTAAACAACATAATAAGCATAGAAATTCATCATATAAGTATGTTTTTCACATAATACACAATCAAATCACTTTAAACTACAATTAGCATAAATAAGCATGTTAAGACACAATTCAAGTAATTTGACTCGCAAAAGTGCAAAAATATGCGGATTAGAAGGCCCCTACCTCTTAATTGCACAAAACTCTTAAGATGGGTCTCCAAATTCGAAAACCCAAGGAGGCACAAAATCTAAAATTGTTGCTACCCACGCGTAGAGCTCGTCGTGCTCTCCGTTTTGCCTTAAACGGCACTCCAAAATTCCAAGTATTGAAAGAGAAATCTTAGATCAAAGTTTTAGTTGAAAAAGAAAAGAAAATGCAAGACAAGGGAAGTGAGAGAGTGGGTTACGGAAGTGAGGAATTTGAGAGACCAAATGTGGTCTCTAAACCACTAAGTGAGTGGGTGGTAGGTCCCACAACCAATTTTCTTTTCTTTTCCCTTTTTTTCTTTTATTTGCAATTCTACACCACAATTAAATATATAATGCACTACCACACAATTACTACATAGCTCACATAATCTAAAATGTTTGAAATGCAAATGGACTCAACTAAAATCCCGTACTCAAGACGTGAAAAGACGAAAATGCCCTTGCGGCAACAAAATTCCAAAAAAATGAAAAATGCTAAAAATCGGAAACATCACATTTTAATTATTGAACCGAAAAATTACAACTCGATCAGACTTATTTTGACATCAAAATTAGTCAATTACAAAATATATATCTCACAATCTCCCCCTTTGGCAATTTCATGACAAAAACCTAAAAATAATTCAGCAATCTACCTAAGTAGGAAAATAAGTTACAATGATTGTTAAAAGAAATAAACCGCGGAAATTTTCTTGAACCATGAAGCTTCATCACATGTAGCAACCTGTAATCTACACAGTAGCTCAAATATAACTACCCGTGAAGCTTAATCAAGAAAATAAACACAAGCATAAAATAGCCATGCTAATAATGCTTGAATAACAATGCAATATGATACAATTAACAATGGTTCTCCCGCTCAATGCAAAAAGTTCTCCCCTTGAATGCAAAAAGTATCTCTCCCCCTGAATGATAAGTGTATCTTAACTTTCTCCCCCTTTTTGTCACAAATTAACAAGGGTTTTAAGGAAGAAATATCCTAGAAGAAGGAAGCAACCAACCATATGAATCTTGTAAATTGAAACCAATGAGAATGTAGACTCCACAAGATTATATGTATCAACAGAAATAACCAAGATGAATTCTTTTCAGTTCCACAAACTTAGTAAGTGTAGAAAATCACTACCAAGTTCCAAAAACATATGATCTGTCAATTGTTCAGATTTCAGATAATAAATCAATGATATCACATATCCTTAGAAATCAAATAATCAACATGTGCAAAAGACAATTTTTTTGTTATTTTTATTTTTTTATCTCTCTTTGTGCTCCATTTTTCTTTTTGCACATTGACGACTTTCACGCTTATGGGCAGCTAGCTCTATCCCTTATTTCCATTTGTTTCGAGTCAAGGTAGCTTTTAGACAAATGCCAAATGTAGCCTTTTCCATCTCACCTTTTTCAAAACAGCACATATTTTTCGTTCTATTTCAAAAACTTTTTTCATTCCAAGCTGTTTTTCAATCTTCTTTTTTTTTTTCACTCTTTGGTCTAAAACACATAAAGCAAGTTTAAATCTCAAGACAATGATCAATCATATCATATTATCTTTGACCAAAACAATGACATCTCAAGTAAATGTACTATTAATGATTCATTTACCATACGAAATAAGTAAGCAAAACCAATTTCATCAATTCATAGCCATTGTATGCTTTCCATACATATTCCATGTGTCATGAAACTCCTTGTGTTCAATATGCTCAATCAATATGGTTTGCTTACTTTCCAAAAAAAAACATAATATAGAATCTCAAGATATACATGAAAATCCTTTCTAGACTATGTCTTTGCAATGCCTCTAATCAAGACAACAGATACCAATAGATTTCCTAAAATAAGAAAACTTAGGAGTATCTAATGGTTTAGTGAAAATATTAGCCAAATTCTGATTAGTATGTACTTTTTCCAAAGACACAACATTTTGTTCAACAAGTTCCCTAAGAAAGTGATGTCGAATGTTAATGTGCTTAGTCCTAGAATGCAAAACTGGATTCTTTGAAATATTAATTGTACTAGTATTATCACAAAAGATAACAATAGTACTTTGATCAACTCCATAATCCAGAAGCATCTGTTTCATCCAAAGTAATTGTATGTAACAATTTCCAGCAGCAATGTATTCAGCCTCACAAGATGATAAAGATATGCAATTTTACTTCTTGTTGTACCATGAAACAAGGTTAGTACCAACATAGAAATAACCACTTGAAGTACTCTTTCTATTATCCTTGTTACCAGCCCAATCAACATCCGTATAGCCTGCAATCTTAGAGTTAGACTCAGAAGAATAACGCAATCCGTAATTTAATGTACCATTGACATAACGAATAATGCGCTTGACTGTAAGAATGTGTTGTTCTCTAGGATCAACTTGATACCTAGTACAAACACCTACACTAAATGAAATATTTGGCCTAGTTGCTGCCAAATATAACAAGCTGCCAATCATACTCCTATACAAGAAATGATCAGCCTTGTTAGGATCAGAGCCTCTATCCAATTTGGATGAAGTACTTATAGGAGTTTGAACATGCTTTGAATCTTTCATACCAAACTTCTTAACTAGCTCCTTTTCATATTTTGATTGAGATATGAAAATCCCATCATCAATTTATTTCACTTGGAGACCTAGAAAGAAAGTTAGTTCACCAACCATGCTCATTTCAAAAGTTTTACTCATATCTTTAGAAAAAGTATGAACGAGGTTATCACATGTAGCATCAAAAATAATATCATCCACATAGATTTGTGCAACAAGAAAATATTTTCCTTTCCTGAAAATAAACAACGTTTTATCTGCTCCTCCTTTTCTGAAGCCCTTTTGCACTAAATAAGAATTTAACTTCTCATACTATGCTCTAGGTGCTTGTTTTAAATCATAAAGAGCTTTTTTAAGATGAAAAACAAAATTAGGATAATGTGGATCAATAAAACCTTTTGGTTATGCTACATACACTTCTTCCTGCAAAATACCATTTAGAAAAGCACTTTTAACATCCATTTGAAACAATTTGAATTTAAAGTGACATGCAAGAGCAAAAAAGTCTAATCGACTCAAGTCTAGCAACAGGTGCAAAAGTCTCATCAAAATCAATTCCTTCAACTTGAGTGTATCCTTGTGCAACTAATCTAGCTTTATTTATCATCACAAGACCATGTTCATCAAGTTTATTTTTAAAGATCCATTTGGTCCCTATGATATTAACATCATTAGGTCTAGACACTAATTCCCAAACATCATTCTTCACAAATTGAAGCAATTCTTTTTGCATAGCCATAAGCCAATCAGAATTTTGAAGAGCTTCATTAACTTTCTTGGGTTCAAACTGAGCCATGTGACATGAGTGTACTATATCATCTACAATACATGAGTGTCTTACATTATCACGGACTGTACTCCTAGTACCATGTTTATCCCATGGACCTATCACATTGTCAATTGGATGACTCAATCTAACTCTAAAACTGCTAAATATTGGAATATCTAGAGATGGTGCAGGAATTCCTATGGGTTTATCAGTGGTGACCTCTAATTCCTTATTCTCATTTTCTTCAACCTCTTCACCTTCTCCACCTAAATCCTCAACTCTTTCTTCCTCATGAATTGTAGGTTCTTTTCTTTTTCTTGCAATTACAAAATTAGTTTCTTCTTCATCAAGTTGAGAAGAGGTTGTCTTAGATTTTGTATCATCAAAAACCACATTTATAGACTACATAACCATTTTGGTTCTAAGATTAAAAGCCCTTTAAGCTCGACTTGTTTGTAAATAACCCAAAAACACACCTTCATCACTTCTAGAGTCAAATTTTCCCAAGTGTTCCCTACCTTTAAGGATATAATATTTACTTCAAAAGACTCTAAAGTATTTAACAGTGGACTTTCTATTATACCACAATTCATATGAAGTCTTGTTAGTTTCAGCCCTAAGATAAACTCTATTTAGGATATGACAAGCAGTACGTACTGACTCAGCCCAAAAATGATTTGCAATCTTATTCTCATGAAGCATAGTCATATTTGTAATTGTCATATTTTTCCTTTCCACTACACCATTCTGTTATGGTGTTTTAGGTGCTGAAAATTCATGTTTAATGCCATTCTTATCACATTATTATTATTATTATTATTATTTTTTTTTTAATTTTTTTTCTTTCTTTCTTATCACAATATTTAATAAATTCCTTATGTTCGAATTCACCTCCATTGTCGCTCCTAATCTAATTGATTCGATATCTCTTCTCATTTTGGATAAGTTGGCAAATAAACCTGAAATTCACAAAAGTATTAGATTTTTCTCTCAAATATGCAACAAAAGTAAATCTAGAAAAATCATCAACCATAACAAGCATATATCTTTTTCCTCCAATCTATCAGGTGGTATGCGACCCATCAAATCTATATGAATCAATTCTAAAGGTCGAGAAGTGACTTTATGAATAAGTCTCTTATGTGACACTCAAGTTTGTTTTCCTAACTGACATGGACCACATATTTCATTCTTAGACATCTTCAATTTAGGCAAACCTCGAACAAGTTCATTGTTAGACAAATTCACTAAATCATTATAATTCATATGTCCAAGTCTTTTATGCCATAAAACAGCCTCATCAGTAACTGTAGAAAAACACATTAGTGAAGAATCTGAAAACACAACATAGCAATTATCCGAAGTTCTAGTTCATTTTAAGATGCATTCACCTTTTTCATTAGTTACAAAACACCCTTGTTGAGTAAAATTGACTTGAAACTCCTCATCATAGATTTGACTAATACTCAATAGATTAGCAGCTAAACCTTTAACATATAGAACATTCTTTAACTTCCCAATTCCTGGAAATTTAATCTTACCTTTACTACTTACAGTAGAAGCATTACCATCACCAAAAGTAATAGTACCAACTGAAAATTCCTCAAAAGTGGTAAACAATGTTCTATCTCCTGTCATATGCCTAGAGCAACCACTATCAAAGTACCAACCACATGGACCAAGTGCTCTAAGTGCTGTGTGCATGGCAAGGCATTTAAAATTCTCTTTCTTTACCCAAACAATTTTAGATTCATTATGCAAAAATTTCCCTATTGTTCTAGGCAAAGTGTCACAAGGCTTAACAGTCCTAATCCTTTTCTTTCTCAAATTTGAACTCTCAAAATTTTTCAATTTCTTCCCTAATTCAAATTTTCTTTTCTGACACTTATATTTGATATGCCCTTTTTCACTACAAAAATGACATGTTGAAATAAGTTTAGGAGAATTAGAAAAAACACAAAGTTTGGTTTTAACTTTCACAAAAACATCTTTAGATTTTTGAAAATACAAATCCTTTGAAATTGAAGCCAATTCTTTGTTACTACAAGTATGCTCAACTACTTCTTTCAACTTATCAATTTTGTAAGTGTCAATATCAACTTTCTGAAAAGATTGTTTTGATTGAACAAATTCCCTACTCAAATTATCAATGTTAAGTTCCATTGATTTATTAAACAAATTTACCTTCTTAAGTTCCTTTTCCAGAAAATCAATTTTATGAAGAAGATTCAAATTCTTATGGCGAATTCATTCTAAATTCTTATTAGAGACAGAAACTTCTAACTTATAAATATCTCTATGAAGTTCTATAAGATTCAATTTCTCTAACAAATTTTTAAAATCCTTTTTAAACTTGGACCACTCAATTTGTATGCTTGCGACACAATAAAAAATAAGAGTTAAAGGCAACACATCAATAAAAGATGAATTTTCAGACATGATGCAAAAATCAACAATAAATCAACAAATATGATCTACTCTGTATATCGAGTAACCTGCTCTGATACCAAATTGTGAAACAAGAGTTATGCAGGGTGCGGAAACAGACAGTTGATTTTAATTGTAATTAACTCCTTTAATGACCTAAATCTGATTATTAGGTCAACTTGCTCAATTTATGATTGATTAAATTATATGACCAGTTTAAATATCCACAATCACAAATATATGAAAAGTAAAACAAGTTAAAGTTAGAGAGACTGCACCAGGATTTTAGCGAGGAAACCCTAGTTGATAAAATACGTCAACTGTTATGCGAAAAACCTCGTAGACTATATAGTCCAAAGTAAACCAATCCACTATATTTGAAATAAAATATACCGAACTTTGACTCTGGCTCATACCCTGTCGTTCTACACCACACCAACCGCTGACGATCCTCTGGCTTTGCGACTCCTTGTCCAACAATAACTTGACCTTAGACTTACACTTGATATTTATAGAAGAGTAGCAGGTAGATCAGACAGCACTCCACGAATGCTCCAACCCTTCCAAAGTGTGACTGTGTTTACTTCTGTTCTTTAAGATCTGAACTCGATTGTAGAAGAATTAAATCTTGCTGATCATTCGGAACCTCTAAATCTTCAATACAGCTCCAATTCCAATGAGATAGACAATAACACAACTAAATCACTCATGAATATATATATGTGCTCTCAAAATTGAAATTTAGAATAATCAGATTTGATTTTCTGAATTTTTCTCTCTCTAAAGGCTTTATCAAAATATAGAATTGATTTTTCCTAAAGTTGTCAATAAACCAATGTATATGACAAGGTTTATATAGAGTTTTGAAAGTTCTAATCCCTCAAAAATATGATAAATTTCGTGCATAGGACTTAGAAAGAGGTTGGGATCAAAAATGAATTAAACAGTAAAAAGGAAACTTAAATTCAAGTGTTTCCAGGAGACGTTGAACCGGTTCAGAAGGGTTGAACTAGTTTAAGATGACCAGTAAAGAATCCCTCGAATTCTTGAACTGGTTCAGCCCTCTTGAACCGGTTCAAGATGGCCAGTCTTGAAACTTTGGCTGTTCTGCTGATGTTGAACCTGTTCGATTATTCTAGAACCAGTTCAAGATGGACAGAATGTAAAATCTTCTTCTAAAAGATCCAAAACCCTTCCTAAATGTTCTCACTACCTCTCAAAACTTCTTATAACATTGTTCTCATAATCTCGAAGTGTAGTATATCACGAACACTTGAACTTCTTCAAATCCGCATCTGATCTTCAATCTTCTAATTGTTGAATCGAAAAATTACAACTCTATCGGACTTGTTTTGACATCGAAATTAGCTAATTACAAAATATATATCTCACAGAATGCTGGTGCTACATATCAGCGAGTTATGAATTCAATTTGTCATGATATGCTCCGCAAATTTATGGAAGTATATATTGATGATGTAGTAGTAAAATCGGTAATAAAAAAGGAACACTTAGTTCATCTTAAAGCATCTTTTGAGAGAATGAGGGTTCATAAGTTAAAGATGAATCTAATAAAGTGTGCCTTTTGAGTATCGGTAGGAAGCTTTTTGGGGTTCTTGGTATACCAAAGGGGTATAGAGATCGATAGGAATAAAGCTAAGGCAATTATTGATGCCAGTGAGCCGAGAAGTAAGAAACAATTGCAGAGGTTACTTAGTCAAGTAAACTATCTCAGACGGTTTATCACCAATACGGCTAATAAGTTACATTTGTTTTCCCCTTTACTCAAGTTGAAGCCGATGGAAGAATTCAAATGGGATGACACACATCAGAGGGCATTTGAACAGATCAAGAAATATTTGTCGAGTCCTTGTCATGATGCCGCCGAGGAAGAAGTGGCCGATGAAGTTATATTTATCGGCTGCTGAAGAATCCATTGGAGGTATGGTGGCACAAGAGAACGAAACAGGAAGTGAATAAGCAATATGCTATCTCAGCCGAGGTTTAACTAGGGCTGCAACTCGGGTGAGCCCAGCCCGAATTTACCTGAGCCCAGCTAGCATTTTTATGGGCTTAGACAATGATTTTTTGTTTTGGGCCTGGGCTGAGTTTATTGAGCCCTAATTCAATTCGGGCCGAGCTCGGATAAATATTTTATGAAGCCCGAAGTACAACCCGAACTCGCCTGAAATGCTAAAGCCCGTTCAACCCGCTGAAAGAACCCGAACATCAAGCTTGATCTCATAAGCTCGCCCAACCCGAAAATGAAGCCCGCCCAACCTGTCTCATTCAGCCTACTTCCAGTAATCGTAGTAGGCACAAAAATATAAGGAACTAAGATATTTGAACGCTGGACCTTTTAGAGGAAAGAATCTAGCATTACCATTTCTGCTCCAACAGTCCTTGTGAAATCTTTTGCTTAGTAAAATATATAAATACTAATAATATATAGTATATACCTAATATAAAATTATAAGGAAGGCATATTTGCATCCCATTTTTCTACACTTACACTACAATCTTAAATGAAGTGTCAATTATAACCTTAACTTTACAACTAAATGATTATTACTTTTTAAATAATACAACCACCCTTTCAAATTTCCTCTTCTTATATCTAATATTTATATCTTTTGTTAAGATTCAAAAAACATATATATATGAAAAAAGATGATTAAAAAAAAATTATCTGTATTGAATAAATTATAATAAGATCCAAAAAATAAAAAAGGTTATTTCTATTGAATAAATTATTTCTTTTTACGGGCCATAAAAAAATATCAATTTTTTTTTTTTTCAAAATAGGAATTATTAACTCATTAATCATTATTAGAGGAATTCCTCTACTGAAAGTGATATTATTGATGATTTTAATATCTGACTTGTATTATTGACTCATTATTGAGGAATTCCTCTACAAAAACTACAATATTTTATAATTTTTCAATACTTTGCATTTTTTTTTTAAATTTCTCTTTTTGTTTTTTTTTGTTTATGAGTGTCAGATAGTCAGATAGATCATTAGCTTAATCACTAATGCCTATCAAAGTAATAGATGTATATTAATGATCAAAGACATAATCTTTTGCATATAAAGTATAAACGAAAGGGATATACAATTTAATTATATATAAAGAGTCTTTACAAGTATGCAATGTGATGTATATATAAAACAAATATATATATCAATGCCTATCAAAGTAATAGATGTATATTAATGATTAAAGATACAATCTTTTATATATAAACAAAAGGGATACACAATCTAATTATATATAAAGAGCCCTTACAGATATACAATGTGATGTATACATAAAACAAATATATATATAATTTGATATACATAGTGATTGAAACTTTAATAAATAACAAAAATACTAGATTAAGATGAAATCTAGAAAGGTGATTACAACTTTCTAAATAGTTAATTACCTTTTATTTACAACTTTCTAAATAATTAATTACCTTCTATTTTTAAATAGGTCCTATTATATTTTTAAATAGGTCATATTATTATTATATTTATGTGAAGTAGTAAATTTTTATTTATTTAAAAGTCGAACACTGTTTTTGGTATATAGAAACCCTAGGTTCTTTAGTATCCTTACCTTACTTCCTAATTCCTTTACTCCCATTCTCAAAGTCCGCCTCCCCTAAGTACTTTCCAAAAAAAAAAAAAAAAAACTCCGTGTTCCCTTTTCTCAGTTTCCATCACTCATTGTTCCAGATCGGATTCACCGTTCGCAAGCTTCAGCCGTTGGCCAGCTGTCTCTCAACTCTCAAGCTTGTACCCTTCTCTCTCTGCAACTGCCAACTGCTAACTTGTATATATGGGTTTTATTTTATTTATTTATTTATTTATTTGTGTTTCTAAATCAACTAATCACGGCTGTAAGACTGTAATTCTTGTTTGCAATTTTTTTTTTTTTTTTTTTATTTCAGATTTTGCAAAAAATCAAAACCCATATCTTTCAGTTTCCAGATCCAGATCTCCAACCCTATTCACCACCGTCCTCTGTCCTGCCGTCCTTCGTCATCATCTGCTGTCATATCGGTAGGTACTGCAGATTATTTATTTATTTTTTGTTTTAATGAGTTGAATCCATTGCAATTTCTTGTTATTGTTGTTTTGTCTTGCATATTGAAGTAGAAATTTATATATACATACAATTTGCTATTATTGATTTACTCTCAACTCTTAAGCTTTCCCCCCTCTCTCTATCTGCAACTATTAACTTGTATGTATGGGTTTTGTTTTAATTTAATTTAATTTATTTATTTATTTTTTCTAAATCAACTTATTAAGGCTGTAAGACTGTAATTCTTATTTTGCAAATTTTTTATTTTATTTATTTTAGATTGTTTAAAAAATCAAAACCCATATCTTTCAGTTTCCAGATCCAGATCTCCAACCCCTATTCTTGTTATTGTTGTTTTGTCTTGCATATTGAAGTAAAAATTTATAAATACACACAATTTACTATTATTGATTTACTGAGCATTTTTTATTTTTATTTTCTTCATACATACGTTTTAGAAGTGTTTAAAATTTGGGATGGTGAAAAAGAGAGACACAAAGGCAACAAATGAAGCCACAATAAAAACCATGCTAACTTTGTAGAAAAAGAGTTATCCACCAAAATCTGAGGTGTGGAATCATTTCACAAAGCAGAAGAAAGAAAGGGGGGAGGGGCCTTCTGATAAGGCTAATTGCAATTATTGTGGGGGCTTATATAGCTGTCCTACTAAGAATGGAACTAGCATTCTAATTCGACACTTAGGAGTTTGTTCCAAGTATGATGGTAATAAAGACCCTAGTAAAAAAAATCTTAAGTTTTGGAGGTGATGGTTCTGGTATTAGTAATTGGAAGTTTGACCAAGAAGACTGTCGCAAAGAACTTGTAAGAATGATTATTGCTGAAGAACTTCCTTTTAGTTTTGTGGAGAAAACTTATTTAAAAAGGTTTTTAAGTGTGTTATAACCAAAATTTAAGTTGTTTTCTCGAACTACTATGACAAAAGATTGCATTAATATATATGAAGCTGAAAAATGCAAACTTAGATGGATTTTTGAGTCATCGGCTTCAAGAATTTGTCTTACCACTGATTTGTGGACTTCCATCCAAAATCTTGGCTATATGTGTCTTACGGCACATTATATTAATAAAGATTGGAGGTTACAAAAAAAAAAATTATTAATTTTCGTGTGGTTCCAACTCCACATAATGGTGAAATCATTGTATAAGCTGTTGAAGGTTATTTGTTGAAGTGGGGAATTGATAAACTTTGCACGTTAACTGTTGACAATGCAAGTTGTAATGATGCGGCAGTTTCAACTTTGAAGAGGAAGTTCAATAAGCGCAATGGGTTGTTATTGGAGGGTAAGATGTTTCATGTAAGGTGTTTTGCACACATCTTGAATTTGGTAGTGAAGGATGGAATTAATGAGGTGAGTAATTCCATCATTAAGATTCGTGAAGCAGTGAAGTATGTTAGGAGTTCTCCTTTTCGTTATCAATGTTTCAAGAAGTGTGCTGAGGTGGAGAAGATCACATCTAAAAGAACAGTCTGTTTGGATGTTCCAACACAATGGAATTCAACATATTTAATGCTTGGTGCAGCACTTGAGTATCAAAAAGCCTTTGAGCGGTTAGAGGAGCAAGATTTAACTTTTTCAAAAGGTGTTCCATTTGAAGAGGATTGGTTGAAGGGAAAGAACTTACATAAGTTCTTGGAGCACTTTTACATTGTCACAAATTGTGTATTGGGGTCTAAGTATGTCACCTCTAACACCTATTTTCAAGAAGTGACTGGAATTCAAACTTTGCTACAAAAGTGGTCAAAAAATAAAAATGTTTTCTTTAGTAATATGGGGAAAAAAATGATCCTAAAGTTTGAGAAGTATTGCAATATTAACAAAATTAATGTTTTGTTGATCATAACAGTGGTTTTAGATCCTCATTACAAGCTGGGATTTGTAAAATTTTGTGTTACAAAATTTTGTTCGAATACCAAGGTTGAAGAGTTGACGGGGAAGATAAGAGATGCCATGGCTGGACTTCATAAATATTATTCATCAATTGAGTTGGCAAAATATGTTGAGTCAACAAAAACAAATGCTGATGTTGAAATGGATGATATTGAGGGGGTGGATAATGTACTTGATGAGCATAGGAGGAATTGGCGTAATCACTTGAAAAATGAGCAAAGGGAGGTGATTAAGTCAGACTTAGAACGTTACTTGTATGATGCTGTTGAAGAGGAATCATCAGAATTTGATATTTTGGCGTGGTGGAAAGTAAAAGCCCCTACATATCCTGCCCTTGCAGAAATGGCTAAAGATATTTTGGCCATTCTAGTTTCAACTGTGGCTTCTGAGTCAGCTTTCAGCATGGGAGGACGAGTACTTGACTCATTTCGAAGTTCCTTAACTCCTTATATTGTTGAGTGCTTGATTTGTGCCCAAGATTGGCTGAGGAGTTCATCAACATCTATTGATATAGAAGAAAAATTTGAGGAATTGGAAGCTTTAGAGAAAGGTATTACTTTCCTTCACTTTCTTTTTTAATTTTATATGAATATAAATTTTTTTTGGTGATCTCTATAGTTGACAAATAATTAATATTCTCATTTGCATATAGGTTTGTAGATTAAAGTTGGAGAACCTGGAGCTTGCACCACTTCAGCATCATCTAGCAAAATTCAAGAGGTAATATTATCAATTATGTGTATATGAGATAGTTTTGACAAATGATTTATATATTTTATGTTTTATTTTTTATTTTTTATTTTTTATTACAAGTTATCTATAATTTGATATTGTCATATCCCTTTTGTAGGAATGAGGAGCATGGAGATTGGAGGATGAATGGCCAATAATTTTTTCTGTTGTTTTGGAGGATGAATGTTATTATTAATATTGGTTATGAATTTTATATATTGCTGGAATGTGGCTTGTTATTTTGTTAACTTTGTACTTATTTATTATTAATGTTGGACTTGTATGTTTTATTATTTTCTAATGGATGCATCATGAACGCACATCACACAGATTCAAGGCCTTGTGGTACTGTAATTTCATCATCAACATCAGCTTCTGCAGTTGTGTCATCTTGATGTTGTTGGAGATGATGATGCACTACTTTAATGTGATGAAGTTGAAACTTTGAAACTCATACAACTACTTCAACTCCAAACACTAATAAAATAGAGAACCCGATTTAAAAGCCCAAGAAAACCTGAAAATATAGCCCGAATAAAGAACCTGAATTTAGCCCATGTTTTAAAAATTAAGTATGGGCTGGGCTTGGGCTCACTAGGTGAAATTACACCTGGGCTTGGGCTAGAGGTTTGTACGTTGGGCTAAGCCTGAATTAAGTGTCCAACCTGCCCAACCTGCCCGAGTTGCAGCCCTAGTTTTAACCTAGTCGATTATAGATATACGCTGATTGAGAAATTATGTTTGGCTTTATATTTTACAACAATGAAATTAAGAGTATATACGTTGCCTGTATTAGTTTATATTGTTTGTCAAATAGATCTTATAAAGTATATGCTATCAAGGCCACTAATCATAGGCTGGATCGGCAAATGGGCCCTAGCACTAATGGAGTTCAACTTTGCCTATGTACCACAAAAAGAGATTAAGGGAAGAGCATTGACAGATTTTTTTACCGATCAACCCTTACCTAAAATCGAATCACAAATGTTTAATGAGCTTGACCGGCAGCCATATTTATGACCCCTTGGAATTTAATGTTTAATGGGTGAAGGCTCAGGAACTGGTATAGCAATAATATCCCCATCAGGGAATCAAATTTCATTTTCCTTCTTTTTGGATTTTAGGTGCTCAAATAATCAAGCCGAGTATTAAGCATTGATTATCGGTTTGGAAATTCTACTGGAGATGGCTGTCAAAGATGTCCACATTGTTGGGGATTCAAGTTTGGTGATTAATCAAATCTTAGAAGATTTTAGATGCTTGAATTGGCAATTAAGGCCATTTCATTCATTGGCAACCCAAATGGTCAACCAATTTCACAATGTGACTTTGGAATATAGACCAAGGGCCATGAATAAAATAGCTAATGATTTAGCATTGACTGCTTAAGGAATCAGGGTGCCGAATGGTATGAAGGAAAGAATAATGAAAATCACACGCCGATCTCTTCCATCGGCTGTAATAAGAAATCAAGTTATGGAAGAAGTTTTTGCTACTGATATTGCCGAGTTAGATGATGATGATTGGCACATTCCTTACATCTTGTTCTTACAACATATAACTCCAGAAGCCGATTGAAAAATACAAAGAAATGCAGTCGATTATGTGCTTATGATTGGAGATCTTTATGAGAGATCGGCTGATGATGGTTTGCTAATCTAGTGTATTAACAAGTTTGAAGGTTTAAAGATTATGGCAGAGGTACACGAAGGAATGTGTGGAGCTCACTAAGCTGGCATCAAAATGAGATGGTTGATACACCGATATGGATATTATTGGCCTGGAATGAGAAAATATTATATGACCTATGCAAAGGGTTGTACAGATTGTCAAAAGTATGGCCCAATGTAGTGGATTCCAGTAATAGAGATGCAATTATTAGTCAAACCACGGTCTTTCAGAGGTTGGGCCATGGACCTAATAGGCAAGATTAATCCTCTTTCATCAAAGGGTCACTTTTGGATTATTTTAGCTACCGATTACTTTACCAAATGGGTAGAAGCCGAGGAATATGTCTCACTAACTCAGAACACTGTTATACAATTTTTGGAGCGACACATTTTTCATCGATT
This sequence comes from Cornus florida, assembly GCF_030987335.1. NCBI lineage: Eukaryota > Viridiplantae > Streptophyta > Magnoliopsida > Cornales > Cornaceae > Cornus > Cornus florida. The sequence continues at coordinate 45,872,376 of NW_026775572.1, forward strand.
TGGTTTACCGGAAAAAATTGTTGTAGATAATGGATCTGTGTTTCGAGCAGGAGAAGTATTACAACTCGGCCGCAATATGCAAGTTAAAATGTTTACTTCAACACCATATTATGCTCAAAGGAATGCCAAGCTGAAGCTTCAAATAAAGTTGTGATTGAAATTATTGAGAAAATGATAAAGGACAAGCCAAGACGTTGACATGAAACCTTTTCAGAAGCCTTATGGGCTTATAGAAATTCAAAGCAGACAAGTATTGGAATTATTCCTTTTCGGCTAAAATTTGGCCATGACGCCGTATTGCCGATGGAGTTAAATGTAAAATCGGCAAGGGTAGCTTTGCAACACAATTTAATATCTGCAGATTACCATGAAGCTATGCTTGCCGAGTTGGAAGACTTAGATGAAATTCAGAAACTTGCTTTAGACTACTTTATGGTCCATAAAGCAAAGATAATGAAGGCTTACAATAAAAGGGTGAAGTTCAAATCATTTGCAGAGGGTCATATGGTTTGGTAAACAATTCTTCCACCTGAAAAGGTAGATAATACTTTTGGCAAATGGTCACCTACATGGAAGGGACCATTTGTGGTTCACCAAGTGTTGTATGGAGGAGCTTACAAGTTGAAGGATGTAGATGGTGAAATTCATGAGAGACCAATAAATGGAAGGTACTTGAAGAAATACAAACCAACTATTTTTGAACTTATGGAGGAAAAAAAATCTCTACTAAGTAAAAATAGCTTGAATTGTATTCATTTGATTTTATGTAAGTTGTTATGAAGTTGTAAATGTTCAGTTAGATAAAGATGTTATCAAAATAAAGTTCCAATCACAGTTATAGTAAATTATTCAAAAACCTATATTACAGACCCATAATAGTAAATTGTTCATAAGACCATAAAATGTTCAAGGTTGTTTAAAGTTCTGATGAAACTCTTCAAATTTGGCTTTGAGACCTGCCCATGAGACCCGGGTTTGGTTGAGCTTCACTTCTGCTTGTTTCTTGGACTGCTCCAACCTTGGCATTTGAGCTTGTAGTGCTTTAAACCTGGGTGCAGTGACCTCTGTTTTGTTTTTTCAAATCTGCCACTTTGTTACCGAGTTGGGATTTATTTTATTGAAGCCGAGCTAGTTTTACCTGAAGTTTTTTCTCTCTTGCATCCAGTTCGGCAGCTTCTTTCTTCAAGGACAGATGCAATTCTCTTCCATGTTTTAAAGATTGTGAAAACAATTATTTTTCTTGGCTTTAAACAGCACATTGGTTGATAGTTTGAGTTAATTTAGCATCGGCAGTGATCATGGAGGGAACTTGAAGTTGGAAATTCTTGAAAAAGATTGATCATTCAAAGAAAATCCTGGGTAGCTACTTAGGAAAGAAAGGGTCTCTGTAAGTTCTTTGTTGAAGGAAGGGATCAGGGAAAGGTCTTGTTGCAACATCTGAAGTAATATCTGTATAGCCTTAACCACTTCCAGTGGAATTTTAGTGATGTTTTCAGTTGGGATTATAGGAGGTTCAGGATCTAAAGAGTCAAACACATAATCGAATAACGAGTCGAGGGTTGCAAAAGGAGAACTTGGCTTGGGATTGGCAGGTATGAAAGGTGTAGCCGAGTCTTTATGTACCTGAAATATTTTAGGATTAGTCTTAATCATTACAAATCTACAAGAACAAGTTATAGGAAATTATAACTTACTTCCTCAGAGTCTCTAATTTGCTCATTCATTGAAGCTACGGCTAGGTGTTGAGAAGTCGCTGGAGAAATTATCTTTTCAGAGGACCCTTGTTTTTGTTCCACTGACATTTTAATCTTTCCTTCTCTAACATTATCCATAGTAATTTCTTGACTTGCTTTTTGTTCTGGAGAGTGTGAAGTTTTCTGAAAATAATGCCGATTTAGTTATATTATCTAAATAAAGATACAATGTAAAAAATCAGGCATCAAGAAACTTTACCTTGGGAGTTTCAGTGGCAGATTTCTTCTTCTTAGATATAACTTCATCTTCATCCACCTCATCATCATTAATCAACACAAAGTCCTTCTTCACCCTTTGTTTTTTCACAAGTTTTCTCCCCACAGTTTTCACATTTTTTCTTTTCTTTGATTCCTGAGGTAGGATTGTCAGAGTTTGAACATCAATTCATTTAAATTAAAAAGAAGTTTAGCAGACTTACTGGGGTAGTCGATATTGGTGGTATACTTTGAATAAGGACATAAGGATCAAATTGGGTTTCTTCAGACTTGGCGGGTATTGATTTCTCTGTTACATTGGAGTGTTCGCCTGGAGTTATGTTAGTAAGTATATAAAAAAAATACAAGTTTATATGAAAAGAACAAAGATATAAAACTTACTTTGTCGAGAGCGAGATCTGGTCCTACCTGCAGGAGCTGTGGAAGGAAGATGAGTTATTGCTTTATCTGTCACATTTTTTAGCTCTGGAGCAGAGGTAAGCTCAATGGGTTCAATGGAGTCCATGCCTTGAAAGTTGAGGGAGATGAATTTGTAGGACCCAAGAAGATTGCATACAGGTTGGTTGGGATCTGCAGTCCTGGTAAAATTGATATATGCTGCTCACCAATCCTCAAAGCTTGGATCAGTATATGGTTCTTCAAGAAAGGGTTTGTATTGAAATTCCTAAAGGCGCTTAGTAAATCGATTGGTTATATCCTGAAGTTGTTCACTATTCGAAAGCTTGACCCGCCGATGGTAATTCTTGTTATAGGAAAAATGGGGCGGTAATGGAATCATTTGGGTCAACCCAAATTGTCTTGTTAGGTCAGCGGGGTTGTAAAATTCTACCCCAGTTCGGCTCTTGGGAAGATGGGGAGCAACAGTATTACAAGGAATATCCCTTGCAATTAAGAAATGGCCCCAAGACGTTTGATAAAGTTCAATCTATTCTGCCAAGGACTCGGTAGTGGGAGGAAACAACCAAGATGGAGCCAGCCGACATTTGGAAAAAGGAAGAAATTGGGATTGAGTCCTGATCTTGCATTAATGATAGAAAAACTGAAAACAATAATTGAAGGAGTGGTCTTTGGGCTTTACTTTGGCATATTCAAATGACAGTAAATGATCATCAGTAGCAAGCAGAATGGAGGGAGCTAATTCGGGGAAATAAGCATGCAGTTAGAATTGGTAGAGCCAAAGTGGACCTCTAGATCTTGAAAAATTAGAAGTAATAAGGTCGGACAAACCTCTGTATAAAGAAGCTAAAAGGAATGGAGCTAAGGCTATGGGTTTTCCTTTGGATAATGCAATGGCCAATTGAGTAAGGTCTTTGGTAATTTAGATAGCAGGGGAGCATAATAGATATCTACACAACCACAAAAGCAAGAACCCTATATGCTCTTGTTCATCTACTTCAGTCCCATTTTCCCCAATCATTTCTTTTAAAAATGGGCCGTGTGATTGCACATGAGGTTTGGACCTTTTTGTTCTGGAAAGTAAAAAGAGGTCTCTTTATCCTGGAGGAGATAATTGATTTCATTTCCTCCAGGTTTCAAGCCCGTGAGAAAACAAATGTCCCTTAATGTAGGGGCCATTATTCCACAGTGCAAGTGTAGTGAATTCGTGGTGGGTGACCAGAAATATAAAGAAGCAAAGAACAAATGTTTGTCAAAGGTAAATGGAATCTTACTAAGTTGTATAACGTCAAAGATACCCATCCATTTCCACTGGTTTCCTTTTGCTGCCGATACGTGATACACCCAATCGTTCCATTGGAGCATTGGTGGATGCCAATTTCTGATGGAAAGAGCTGGTCTTTCCCCTTCCGCTGTAAGATAGAGAGGTTTTGAGAAAGGGAGATGCTTTTCGGCTTGTGGATAAATTGAAAGCAATGTAAGAGGGAATTGATTGAGGAATGCTAGGCCAAGTCCCTTAGCGTTTTCAACGATGTCGATTAACGTTGTGGTATCCAGTTCAGTTTGGGCTAGGGTTTTGATTACAAATTTTGTCATTTAGGTATGCGATGTTGATTATTGGAAGGGAGTTTCTAATTCAAATCACTTTGCTTATGTGATTTTGATGCCATAGTTGCAGACAGAAAGGATTTACTTGCAGTGGAGTTTCAGATGGAGAAGGACTTTAGAGGAAGAGAGAGTTGTGTTTACAGAATTTGGTTCAAATGATGAAAGAGTCGTGTTTTAGTGGTAAACGAAAGGGTTGTTACAACGCTATTAATGGTTGATAAGATGGGTTAGTGCAATCGGCATTTTTTGGGAACTATACTCCTGATATAACTCAAGGGATTATATGGTGTATGCAAAGTTACGATGTAATGGGTGTGTTTGAATTTTAGAAGCCGAAGGGTTAAAACGGTTACCAAAATTAGGGGGCATTGTTGACACCCATTTTGGTAATTGGATTTGGGCTACAATTGGGCCTGATGAACAGTGACGTTACAGAGGTTTGGGCCGTAAAGATACTGGGCTGAAGACATGTGTTGACACCCATTTTTAGTATACATGGACTGAACAATAGACTTGGACTACGGTTGGGATAGCTATGATGCAGTTAGAGGAAGATTGAGTTTTGCATGGATTATATTTGAAAACGCAATAGATAGAGTTGGTTTGGATGACTGGAAGTAACAAATATACAGGAAGTATTTATTTAGTTGCATAAGGATGCTTATCTACAGGATTAGTTTGATTTTTAAATTATGTAATAGAGTTGTAAAGTAATTAGGATGCCTATTTACATGTATTTGTTTTACTAATAATTTCTATAAATAATCAAAGAGGCATACTGAGATAAAGGTCCAGCACCCTCAGAATCTTTATATTATTTTTGTTTGCTTTCTCAAGCACTTTCCCCAAATAGCATCCTTGTTATCTCTATCTCTTTCTCTCTCTTTCTATTTTAGTCTCGTTTTATCTTTCTCCTTATATCTCTCCCTATCTCTTCTCCCTATCACTTTCTATATCTATTTCTCCTCCTTTCTATTATCAAATTATTACTATATATTATTCACTGATAAAGTCCTTTTAATTAAGGTAATTAGAACTCAAAGAGGAGTTATATTTGTTCTTTTTCTCCTCGCATCACCTGATAGTCAATATTCTCAAAGGGACTGTAGTTGACAACTCACACTCGGACCATACAATTGGTTTTGGCACGCCCGTACTACATCAATTCCGAATCGGATCTAAGGAGCCGATTTTAGCATCAACACTTTCGCAGCCTCGAGAGAAACGATCCACTATTGTTAAAACAAAGTATAATGGACTATGACTCATGCTCACACCTACTCTGCTCTACCAAGTACTATCGCTAAACGTCACTATGCATTGGCAACACCCCGATCCAAACACCTTAGACTTTAGGTTTACTCCTTGGTCCTTGTAAAAGGGTTCCTGGTAGATCAACAAACACTCGTCGAATGCTTTCACCCCTTCTTAGTGTGATCGACTTCCTCTTCTTCTTTAAAATCTGATTTTTGTAAAGGTTAGAATAATGTAAACTTTGAAGATTCCGTATTGATAAGTAAAAAAATATCATCCTAAATCACTCTTGTATTTAAGTATGTACTTTGATCTAAAAAACACAATCAAATTTCTCTTAAAAAACACACACAGAGTCCTTATAATAAGTATATAACACACACACACACACATACTAGAGAGTCCTTATAATAAGTAAAAAGATGTTTTAAAATCGTACAAGAACTTCTTTAAGTGTTTGTGTAAAAATAGAAAACTTAAATTACCAAAATATGAATTTTTGCTTTAACAGGTTGTGTTCTAAAGTATAATCGGTTGTGTTTTAGCTAAGAGTTATTTTAAAGCACGCATGAAGTGTCATCAGTTCTGTTTAAAGTGCAACTGGTTGTACTTTTGTTGAGGGCTAAAAAATGACATGATGACTCTAAAAAGCTCAATGCTTTCACAACCAACCTAAAACATGTAATTGCAATATGCCATCACTCACGAACCTATTTTAACTGATGTTCTCAACGAATTCAGCAGTAAGATACACTTGCGTTTCAGCTCTAAAAGACCGACACTTAAGATAAATAAAAATACATCTCAATCACTAAGTTTTAATTCTGAAATATGCTAACATTACAAATTTAGATCTCGCACTGACATCCTATTTTTGCAAGAAATATATTACTACAGAACTATCACAAAATATCTTCACGGGCTTTGCAACTAAATCTATCATGCCAACGTCTGTAATAAAATTTCTTACCTAAATTGCTTGAAAAGTAGCTTAATAACTAGCTACAAATTTAGTTTGATTATGTAATCAATACAATATATCTAATAAGGTTATCACTCTTAATATTGCTAGACTTCCTTTGCCATGGCTCAATGATTAAAATCATCGAAAGAGATGTTATATCCGGACAATTGCATACATAAGACTTATTCTTCACGATATCCTTTTTATATAATTCTTAGTACATTGTCCTTTCTTTAAGTTTATCCCCTTTCGAATTAGAACTTCTTCAGATGGATAGAAATATTTTTTTTCCCCTTAGCTGCGTTTAAAGGGTTTTCTCCTTCATTCTCTAGTGGGTGAGTGAAAGGGTTTTCAGAATAGTTTCTTTTGCTAGTCAAGCGGATTTGGTTTTTCTTTTTCTCTTTGTTAGCTAAGTCCTGGTTTCCCTTGTGTGATGGAGGACGATCTTGCCTCCCCTCCTTGATTTCTGCAAGCTTTCTGAAGAGGAAGAGCACGAGGTGGTTATCACTGATGCAGCGGCTCATGAAGGGGCTAAATGGTGTGCAAATAGTTTGGTAGGGAACTTTTTACTAAAAAGCTAGTGAAGTTGTTCGGTATGCGAAAGGCCCTCAGTGAAGCCTGGGATTGTGAAGGCCTCCAAATGTATCATATCCAAGATCTTATGTTTCAGTTTTTAATTCCTAGTGCAGAAGATAGTGAGCGGATTATGCACAATCATCCATGGAGTTTTAATGGGGATCTGATTTCGATCTAAGCATGGTCACCGATGTTTGAATTTAAGGTGACTTCTTTCCTTACGATGGCCTTTTAGATTCGGATCACTAATGTTCTTATTCAATTAACAACTGACGAAGTCGCTAGAGATATTGCCTCATCTTTTATGCCATGTGAAACTGTTGAAGTTAGGGATTTAGGTCTTAATGGAGGAGGTCGATATCTTCGCATAGGAGTGGGGTTCGAAGTCTCCAAATCCTTTCGAAGAGGGTTAAAAATTTTCCATGGCGGTGTGCGACAGTGAATGAAATTTAGGTATGAACGTCTATCGTCTCTCTGGTATAATTGTGGCCGGGTGGGTCATGAACTCCGGTCGTGCCCGTGGAAGTTAGAAGAACCAATTGACGAACGTCAGTTCAGTTCGTGGTTGAAGACTTCAGGCAAAGCTGGTAGACTTAGGACTGATAAGCCCAACTTGTCTTCAAAGAGTTCCTCACATTCTACCAATACCCATTACCTAGTTTTACCTATTCCGATGAATGGAAGGTCCCCCAACGACGTCAGTAGTGGTAATCGGGAAAGTCTGGATAACAATGATAAACCATTATGCACTACTTTGATGGCAGCTAGACCTATGTGCGTAGATGAGATAACTGAGCCTCAGCAGTCACCGCACAAGGCTTGAGGGAAAGTTTTGTCAGTTTCTGAAGCAGGTGAGACTCACGTGAGTTATATCGGGGGGGGGGGGGGATATACTTACCGTTATGAAGCCATCGATCCAGAAATGGGCTAGGCCTTCTACCCCAATTTCATATACAGTTCAACATTCTCTAGCCCAAAAGGTGGTCGTAAGACCTGAGGCCTAATCCTCTTTAGTGCCACTGCCTCCAGGTCCAATTGTGATACCTCTTTTAGGCCCAGAATACAAAGAATGGGCACATAATGATTTAGTAGTCTCCCCCTCTTCTGGATTAGATCCATCCTTACACCACATTGGTCATTCCCTTACCTCGGAGCCAAACCTGGCAGTCTGACTCATCGGTCATGGAAGCATAAGGCACGATCAAAGCAAGAACGAGAAAGTGAGGATTTTATGTTAACTCTTAAAAGGAAATATGCCGGGGATGTTTTCCCATTAGAATCGGGTCCAAAGAGATCCAAAGTGCTGGGCTCCGGTGATGATAACAGACCTTCAGTGATTGAGTCTCCCGTATCTACATCCAAATCAGTGGTAGTAGCCAGTCTTGTGTGGCCCTAACCCCCTAGTGAGGATTCTGGTGTGGAATTGTCAGGGTTTAGGGAACCCCCTGACAGTTTCCCAATTGAGGAGGCTTGTTCGCCTTTATTCTCCACCTTTAATTTTTCTGTTAGAAACGAAAAATGCAGGGGATAGAGTTGATAAAGTTCGGGCTCTATTGGGGTCTTACGATTATTTTTTCGTATCCTCATTGGGTACAGCTGGAGGTCTAGCTCTTTTATTTTCTAAGGAATGGAATATAGAAATTATTGATTTTTCTGGGTTCCAAACTACTTGTAAGGTTGTCGGGGGTAAAAGAGATATTCTATGGTTTTTCACTAGAGTGCACTGGTCCTGTACGGAGAACGAACGGCTCTATCAATGGCGGTATCTTCATAGTTTATCTTTCCAGTTAGGGCCTCAATGGCTTTTGATGGGCGATTTTAACGTTCTTCTTCATTGGGATGAAAAGAGAGGTGGTCGTGCCAAGCAGGGGTGGATACTAAAGGACTTTAATTTTTTTTTTTTTGTGAGGACTATCTTCTCATGGACCAATGATTTAGAGGTTATCCGTTCACTTGGAGAAATAACTGAGATACGTGTAAGCTTATTCAGGCCAGACTTGACCGCTCTTTGTGTTCAAGCCAGTGGCTTCAGTTCTTTCCTCGCAGTATGTTTCACCATGTCACGGTTCACGGATCCGATCATAATGCCCTTATGCTTTGCCTAAATGACTCTATTTCGCACTCCAAGCGTAGTTTCTATTTTCATGCTCGTTGGGTAAATGAGGAGGATTTTACTTCTATTGTGGCAAAAACGTGGGATTCTCCTTGTCTCTGCCCTCATTTGCTCACTATCAATTAGAAACTTTCTCAATGTCAAACAGTTCTTAAAAGGTGGCGTAGAGGCAAAATCAATAAGTCTCAGACTGAGATCAAGGATTTGGAGGCTAGATTAAAATCTTTTAAAGAGCAAGAATCTGGGTATGATTGGGCAAAATGTTTTCATTTAGAACAACAATTGGGTAAGGCTTGGAGAGATGAAAAACTCTTCTGGATCCAGAAATCTAGAATTGCTTGGTTATCTCATGGTGATAAAAATACAAAGTTCTTCCATACGAAAGCAAAAATTCGGCGTCGGAAGAATGTGATTTTTGGTTTTATGGACTTAGGGGGTCAATGAAAAGATTCTAAAGATGATATCCGTAAGGTGGCAGAGGATTATTTCCATAATCTTTACTCGTCCATTCCTGACCCGGTTGATCACGAGTTCTAGAGTTTCATTACTCCTAGAGTTTCTCCTGATATGAACATGGAACTTCTCAAAGATGGTACGGAAGAAAAGCTTCAGGCCGCGCTGGCAAGCATGGGTCCGTTTAAGGCCTCTGGTCCAGATGGTTTCACTCCTATGTTTTTTCAGTCAAATTGGGCATTGCTTAAAGGAAATATTTTATAAGGTTTCAATTCTTTTCTCCAAGGTGGTATTTTCCTTAGAGGTTTCAACTCTACTAATTTGGTCCTCATACCGGTGGCACATCCTACTGTTATGTCGAATTTTCGGCCCATCTCTCTGTGCAATGTGTCATATAAATTTTTTTCAAAAGCTTTGGCGAATAGGCTTAAGCCCCTTCTTTAACTCCATATCTCTGACACCCAAAGTGCTTTTGTCCCGAATCGCCTAATCCACGATAATATTGTTTTAGCCTATGACCTTATACATGTCCTAAAACGGAAAAAGTATGGTAACTCTCATTTTTTAACCTTGAAATTGGATATAGCCAAGGCCAATAACAGAGTGAGTTGGTCCTTCTTAGGCGACTTTATAAGTCACTTGGGCTTCGATAGGCGCTGGGTGAACCTGATGATGGAGTGCATTAGTTCCGTGTCCTACTTGATGTTGATTAACTGGGAACGTGGGGATTGTTTATTTCCATTCTAGGGCCTTCGACAGAAGGATCCACTCTATCTTTTTCTATTTTTACTCTACACAGAGGGCATCTTTATTCTATTCCATGAATCCGAGAGGAAAAAATAGCTTTCGGGGCTGCGCATGGGAATAGGCTGCTCTCCCATTTCTTACCTTTTGTTCACCGATGATGCCCTTATTTTTTGCAGGGCAGGGATCCGGAGGTTAGGCGGGACAAGGCTGTTCTTAATAGATATGTGTCCCTCACTGGTCAGCTCATTAGTTTGGAGAAATCTTGCCTTTTTTTCTCTCCTAATACTCCTCCCTCTCAGAAAGATTTTTGTAGATAGGCTTTGGGTCTTCAGAATGTGTATTGGAATAATTAGTATTTGGGGCATCCTTCTTTTCTAGGTCGATCTAAAGTAGGAGCTTTAAACTTCATTCAAGAACGAGTCTCAAAGAAAATTGCTTCACTTAAAGGCACTCTGTTGTCAGTCCTTTCGGCTCTTCCCATGTACTCCATGCAATGCTTCAAACTGCCCAAAAAGAATTATGAGAAATTAACCAGCACTTTTTCAAATTTTTGGTGGAGCGGGATGGAGAAGTCTCATAAAATCAAGTGGATAAGTTGGGATAATTTGTGCAAGTCTAAAAATAGTGGGGGGCTCGATTTTAAGAATATTGAGGTAATCAACTTAGCTCTTCTAGCTAAGATTACTTGGCAGATGGAAGTTGGTGATGATTCGCTTTTATGCAGGTCTTTCAAGCAAAAGTACTTGAAGCACTGTAACTTTGTTGAAATGCCTAATCGACAGAGTGCATTATGAATTTGGAAGAGCATCCTGTCTTCAAAGGCAGTTATTAAGAGAGGTATGCGTTGGCGAATTGGGGATGGTTCTAGCGTTAACTGTTGGAAGGATAATTGTCTCCCTAACTCTCTCAATTTCTCATTTCATTCACGGCCATGGGGGCCTTCTTCTCTTCGGTTGCTGATTTAATTCTTCCTAATGTGCATAAATGGAACTCTGATATGATTGGTCATTTTTTTAATCAATAAGATTTTGACTTGATTTTGCAAATTCCTCTAAGTATTTCGGGTGGTTTAGACTGTAAAATTTGGGGTGTATCCAGAAATGGGTACTTTTCGGTCAAGAGTGCGTATTATGTTGCAGAATCTCTTCTGAGCAAAGGTGATTGCTCTCCTCCCTTGGAAGGGTTGTGTTTCGATGCTAGTAAAGGTCCCATGTGGAGACATGTATGGTTGGTCCGTGCCTATAAGAAGGTTCAACTCTTTTTATGGCAGTCCCTTTATGACAGAGTTCCGGTGAATGAGTTTCTTTAGCGGTGGGGGGTTATTGAGGTTTCGATGTGCCTTGTGTATGAGGCTGCCGTTGAGACGATTGATCACCTTCTTTGTACTTGCTCGTTCGCTTGTATAGTATGGAAGCTTTGCCCGTTACGTATTGATTTCTTTGGGTTGCAACCGTCCTTTTGGCCTCTGAGATGGGCCTCTCTCTGCGAGGTGTGGTTCGCCTCTACAGCGTTGGCTGATTGTGTTTAACGGCCTTTATTTGCTGGTCCATATAGAAATGCCTTAATGATCTAGTTTTTAAACATAAGCAATGGGATCCTCATGAAGCTAGTTCGATTACCTTCAATGCTTATTAGAAATTTCAGGAGCAGGCTCGTCACTCTAATAGGATGGCTATTCTGTTGATTAAGGCAGTCTTTCCGTCAGTTAGGAGCTGGTTAGTGCCAAATTTCTAGTGCTTCAAGCTTAATTTTGATGCATCGTTTTGTCTTTCCTATCGCTCGTGTTGCGGGGGCATAATTCTAAGAGATCACTAAGGTCATCCAATTAAGGTGGCCACGACATTCCTCAATAAAGTTTGTAGCCCCTCCATGGCAGAGGGTCTGGTGTTACGTGAGGCATTGGTTCTGGTTAAGAGATGGGGTTATCATAAGGTGGTAGTCAAAGGCGACTGTTGCCAGTTATGAGGTTGGAAGCTTCGATGGAAGCTCTTAGTGTTGTTTTCAGTGACATTCTCTCCTTGCTTACGAATTATGAGGTTCGTCCCTTGCATGGGTTCCTCGTGGAGGTAATATGATTGTTCATTAATTGAGTAAACATGCTTTTAAAGCCGAATGTGGTGACTTAGAGTGGAGCATATGTTCGTGGTTGTTAAATGCTCTCTTATTCGATTATGTTGTTCTTTCCTTTGATTGCTAGTTGATCTGTTTGGTGTTTAAAAAAAAAAAAAATAGAACTTGTTCTAGTGAATAATAATTCATTCATATTAAAGTTTTTAAGTATGTGCTCAATGTACACCTTTTGTGATAGTTACTGACTTCATTAAAAGTTAATTAATTAATAAATTTTATTCTTAGTTCTTTAGAAATCAAAATTTTTATAAAGGTTTCACTAATATGTTTTTATATGAAGTATATATTTATATATTATGCATGTATATACATCTATAAATATACAATAATTTGTTGGACGAAAATGTTGGACACAACGGAAGCGAAAAATTTATATAACCAAATCACTTTGGAAACAAATAAAGCAATTACAGAAGACAACACAACATTTTTACACAGTTCATCCAAACTCAGGGCTTGGATGAGGATATTACACTATAATTATGTAGAGATATTACAACACTTTGTAAACTCTCTCTACCCATTGTACTCACATCGCCAGATTACCCTTACAGGCTACACGTCTTTCCACTCATACATCTAAGCAATAACATACATAATTATTTATAGAGCCCAAACCTCAACTCATTGGAAGAGTTATCAGAAAATTATATGATATAATACGACTCTATAATAGATACGTAATTATAATAGAATTTGAGACATCGTTATCTTAACAGTCTTTACCTTATGTCAAATTTCATCACGTCAATCAATGCTTTTCCACGGCAACTGGATCTGATAACTCACCTTGTTGTCCTTTAAGACTCTACCTTTGCCATGTACCTTATCACGATTTGTCTTGCTCTTTTCCGGACTGAGAGCAAAACCACCCTCCTCTTTTTCGGGCTGAGAGAACAAATCCACTCCTTTTAGAAAATCTTGGCTGAGAGCAAAACCACTATCTCTTTTACAGGCTGAGAGAATGAACCCTGACGATAATCGTGACTGATTGACTCCACCTACAACTAAACCTGTTGTAATAGTGCTGATATTTCTTGTGTTTTCTGGATCTCTTGAACATCAATCCCAGTCGAATCAGTTGGCTCTTTTTTACATGGTTCACCTAAACTCAAGGCTACGTACATGGATGAGGAGATTCCACTATAATCATGTAGAGATATTACAACACTTTGTAAAACCCTCTCTATCCATTGTACTCACATCCTTGCGAGATTGCCCTTATGGTTTACACGTATCTCCACTTATACATCTCAACAATAACATACGTAATTATTTATAGAGCCCAAACCTCAACTTACTGGCAGATGTATCTGAAAATTACATGATACAATACAACTTTAAAATAGATACGTAATTATAATAGAATTTAAGACAAGGGTGGAGCCAGTGTATGCCCGGGGGGCATGTGCCCTCTGGCCTGGCCCCGCTTACTATAATATATATACTAAATTTATATATTTTTACATGTATATATGAAAAAATTCATATAATGCCTCCCCTAAAATTTTTATTTTCTAAAATTGTCTCTTAAATTTGTATTTATTCTATTTTTACTCTTTAAATTAGTTTAATTTCTTTTTTAAAAAGTCAAAATTTTCTTTTTGAATCAAACTCCAATTTTTTTCTCTTTCAAAATTCTCCCATTTTTCTTTCCTTTTTAAATTTTTTGTTAACTATTTATCTTTCTTAAATTACTTATTGATTGACATATTATTTTGAGTAATTTTTCTTCTTTGTCTCTTGATTTATAGAATCTGTGATTATTGAATTTTTTTTTTTTTTTTTACACTGTTCCATTCAATTTAATTTCTGGCTCCGCCCCTGATTTGAGACATCACTATCCTATCAGAAAACAAAATATAGAGTTGGGTTTTTCGTAGAAAAATCAGAGAAGTAAAAATTCAACTATTTACAACGAGAGGAAAACCAAGTTTCAGTGAGAAACTGAAGGCAATGGATGGAATTGAGCATTTCATTCTCTTGGGCCTGTGTTGTTTTCTAGAAAAATTAAGTTGAAATTAGTAGTATAAAGCGACAACTTGTACGCTCCATAGAATTCTGTTTTGTCTCATTGTGGCAAATCTTCTTTTCAATGAAAAGTAAGCTTATCAAGCTACCAATACATGACATTTGAGATGACAGTAAGTAATACATTTCTCCATATATCACATCATACAGCCGAAGTTTTCAGGATTCATTTTTTTTTTTTTTTTGAAGGTAAAGTTAATTTATAAATAAAGAAGGAAATTACAATGAAGTTCAATAGTTAGCTCATTGCTAACAAGAGAACAACCAAGCCAAAGCTCAAATAGCCCAAAAGCAAAACACATTGCTACAAATGAACAACCAGCCTAAGTGAAGAGGCCCAAGATCAACATATAGGAGTGTGATTAATGCTTCAATACTGCAATTAGCACAGGGAATAAGACTCCAACAGTGCACTGAACGCTCATCTTCTAGGATCAGGTGGCTTCTTTAGAGGTCGAATCACTGACTCTAGGAATTCCCATTTAGTTGTAACTTTGCTAACATTAAAAGTGTTAGAAATTGTTGATGAGAGAATTTTGGAACAGATTGCTTCTAAGGTGATGTGGAGTAAAGAGTTAGCACTGCGAGCCTTCCTCTAGATTCTCATGTTTCTTTCAATCCAGATGTTATAGACAAGAGAAGCCAATGTTATTTTTGAGACTATGTTACTGTGGTGATCAGAATTTCCCCCTCCAATGAAAAGATGCCCAAGCAATGAGCTGAGTCCAGGAAGTAGGCTGTATATAGAATCCACATCGAGCCTGTATAAATTTCCATAGAGGCTGGACAAATGAACAACTAAAAAATAAGAGATCATGAGATTCAGGTTCAGCATTGCACAGGATACACATCGTAGAGTTAATGTAAGCTGTACACATTGTAGAGTTAATGTAAGCTGTACACATTCTATCTAGAGTAGGTAACTTCTGCTAAATTGTAACCCATAGGGTAAAGGAGTGTTTAGGAATGGATGACTTGAACCATACAAGATGAGTCCAAGTAAAGTAGGGTACTGCAGGTTGTAGTGATCCATAGTTTTTGTTATGAAAAATTAACTAGACTTGGATGGAATCCAGATGAATTTGTCAATGCAGTGGGGCTTAGGATTAGGCAGTGAGGAGGTGTCCAGTAGTTGTGGCAATAGGTTTGTAATGGATTGTGGGAAGGACTATGAGTTGTTGCTAATGAAAGTGTTCACTTTGGTCATGCTGTCAAATCCAGCTAAAGTGATCTGTTGAGGATGTATGTGTTGATACGGAGGACTATGTTGACACCATTTGTCAAACCAGAAATTAGATGAAGCTCCATCACCAATTTCTAACTTGATAAGAGGCTTGATTGAGTCCCTAAGCCCAAGCAATCTCCTCCAAGTCCAAGAACACTGTCCAGGTACTTTAACCTCCTAAAGACTGCTGCCTTTAAGAAGGTAAGTGTGGATCCATTTGACCCACAACATATCCTTTGAGCATAAAATGTTCCAAAAATGCTTCATGACTGCACTTTCATTGTAAATTTGCAAGTTTGGCAGACCAAGACCTCCAGCTTTTTTGGGGATACAGCACTTCTCCCAAGCAACTTTGGCAACAGTCCTTTTTAGATTAGGTCCAGACCACAAAAAGGCACCAAATATGCTTTCAAGCTCATGAAGAATACTCATTGGTAAAATAAACTTAGAGCTCTAATACATTTGAGTTAAGAAAAGAATTATTCTAATGAGCTGGAGTCTTCCAGCAAATGAAAGGTGTTTGTTTGTCCAGTGAGCAATTCTTGAAGTGATCCTGTCCACAAGAGATCTGCAATCATTGGCTTTCAGCATCTTAGTGATCAATGGTACACCAAGGTACCTAACAGGAAGAAGTCCTTTCTCAATTCCCAGCAATCCATGGATGTCTAATTCCAGTTGAGTGCTCACCCTTGATAGAAAAACCTGGTTTTTGTTTAGATTAACTTAAAGACTAGAGAGAGAGTAAAACATGTCCATGGCATCCTAAAGTGTTTGAACTGATGGCAGACTAGCATGTGAGAACAACATTAGATCATCTGCAAAAATCAAGTGAGATAACCCTAACACTTTGCATCTCCAATAGAACTTGAAGGCCCTTTCAGCAATGAACTTATCAACAATTGAGGTAAGGCCCTGTATAACTATAGTGAAAAGGAAAGGAGAGAGGGGATCACCCTTCCTTAATCCCTTGACGCTTCTAAGATGACCACAAAGTTCCCCATTAATTGAAATGCTAAAGGAAGCTGAAGATACACAAGTTTTGATCCTGCCCAAGAACACAGGAGGGAAACATAAATGCTTTAAAGAGTCAAAAAGATAATCCCAACAAACTGTGTCAAAGGCTTTCTTGATATCTAATATGATGGCACATCTTAATAAACATGCAGACTTATGATAGCCATTGAGAAGTTCTTGTGCAAGTAGGATAAAATCATCAATGGTTCTGCCTTGAATGAAAGCTGACTGTGCAGGTCCAATAATATGAGGGAGAGTAGGTTTTAGCTTGTTTGCAAGTAGGGTGGAGATACATTTGTAAAGTGTGGAACAACATGAAATGGGCTTGAAGTCACTGAGATTAGATGGGT
Organism: Cornus florida; assembly: GCF_030987335.1. Lineage (NCBI taxonomy): Eukaryota > Viridiplantae > Streptophyta > Magnoliopsida > Cornales > Cornaceae > Cornus > Cornus florida. The sequence goes on from NW_026775572.1 coordinate 45,889,207, forward strand.
TAAAAACTTTAGGAGCCAATGCAATGTAGGAAGTATTGACCTCCTTGAGAAGTTTCTCATTGATGAAGAACTGTTTGATGGCCCTAGTAACATCTTGTCCAATAATTAGCCAAGCTTTCTTGTAGAAGAAAACATTGAAACCATCAGGCCCTGGAGCCTTATCACTACTCAGTGAGAATATGCACTGTTTAATCTCATCATCAGAGGGAATAGAACATAGAGATGGATGGAAGTGTGATGGTAAAACAGGCTATAAGAATGGTGAAAAATGGTCAATACCTAAATAAGGGTGTGGATTTGATCCCAATGCCAATGTGTAGTGGTTGATGATTCTAGCTTTAATTCTAAACTCAGTGTCCAGTATAGACCCATTGGAGGAAAGAAGAGATGAGATTTTGTTCCTATTGTATCTTGCAGCAACTGGCTTGTAGAAAAAGGATGAATTGGAATCCCCAGATTTAAGCCGTTGAATTCTTTATTTTTGTCTATATGATTGCTCCTCAACAGCACATAACATGGTGTAATTTGAGATCAGCTGCTTCTCTTGAGCTCTGAGGTCATTGTCATCAGGTTTGGAATCAAGTGCAAGCTGATAAGCTGTAAAAAGGTCCTTAGCAGCTTGAACATCTACCTTAATGTAATACCACTAATTTTGTAAAGGATATAATTGGAATTTACATTTTTATTTTTTGTGCATTTTAGGTGCTTACGTAACTATATGTGTTATGTGGTTTCTGTTTTGTGTTTAATTGGTTAATTGTTTTCTTTACTTGGATTGGTTGTGTAATTGATTATTTTGTTTTTGTTTAATTATTTGCATTAATTGGTTAGTTATTTTTTTTTTATGTTCTTTTATTTAATTAAATTAGTTGTAAATTTTTAAATGTTTGTTAGGTTAAATTATTAATGTATTTCATTTTAATTAGGGTTTTAGTTTGATGGACCACGTTATTGGGCTTATTAGGGTTTAGTTGGGTGTCCATCTCTAATGTAAATAGACGTAGGGTATATATGCCTATATATACTGTTATATATCTACTTAGGGTTAAAAGCACAAACCCTATTCACGAACAGTGAGCATATAGAGGGACGTGAAAACAGAGAGAGAAAACTGTAAGGAAAACAGAGGGATTTGTTGTTAGGGTTTCTACTGCGGATTAAAGGATGGGCCTAGGAGGAGGGAAGGTTGCACAATAGGAGATTGACAATGAATTGGACGTCGTCGGAAAACCTTAGAAGACGGCAACAAGGTTTTTATTCAAAGACCACAGAGGCAAGTTCTAGTCTGTCTCTCCCTTTGCCCTGTGTTTTGTGCACCTAGATAGTCTCTAGGGTCTAATTAATCATTAATTGAAACCATATATGTTCATTGTATGCTATATTTATAATCTGTATGTGGTGAAATTAACTTTGTAATAATTCGCACATGTCTGCGTTTAAATTTTGTTCTTTAAGAATGCTAAATCAGTACGGTTGTAAATACTGGAATTGGTTGCAACCATTGAATACAAAATATGGGAATCCTACTGGGATTATATATAAAACTCATGGTGTCAGTATTATCCTGTTTAAATATGTGTTGCAATTTATTCTATTTCAGTTCGTGCTTATTGAATTTCAGTGTTAGTCTTTAAGCATGTTTAATCGGTAGGTGTTCTAAGATTTTTCAATGATGCTAACTAGTGTAGCTAATGGATTAAATGATATTGGAAACTCTTAGGACCCTTAAGATTAGTTTTAAAACCAAACAGAAAAGTTACAACTGACCGAAGTTGAAGCAGGGTCAGAAACGGAGTGCAGTTGAGCAGGGGACTCTCAGAGGAGGTGAGAGCCGGCTCCATGGAAGTGGGAGCCGGCTCCCACACTCTTAGAGCCGGCTCTAAGGTCCTTAGAGCCGGTTCCTATGCACAAAGAGCCTGCTCTAAAATTTTAGAGCAAGCTCTCTCTCAAATTTTGTTTTCCAGTTACGTTTTGATGCACTGTTGAGACTGTTTGAAGGTGGAACTGTTCTAGGTAATTAATGGGACTTCATAGAGGGATTTAATGGGTGATTTAGGGTGTTATTAAGACCTTAAATTGATTTAAGTGATCTTTAAGTCAAGGGGACAAACAGTATATAATTAATGAACTTCTTATGCTGTTAACGGAGGGAAGACGGATTAATTGCTTAACTAAATTTTAGCAACTTAATGGGGTTGAGTATGTTTATAAAACTTAATTTTAAATGCATAAAAAGGTCATTTACTTATTAGTTTTGATCTATGCATACTCTGGATGCTAATTGTGGAAGTATTAAATCTTTTTCTGCAATTAGATGGATTATTGGTTGGATTTAAATTGCTGAAATGTTAAACACTGTTCTGCAATAATTTGGGTAATGGTTTGGACTGTAAATTGCTAAATTTTTATTTATATGTTGTAATTTACATGAATTTGGATTTAAATTGCTGAAATACTAAATACTCTTCTGCAATTATTTGGAATGGTTTGAACTGTAAATTGCTAAACTTTTATTTATATGTTGTAATTTATATGGTTTTGGATTTAAATTGCTGAAATACTAAATACTCTTATGCAATTATTTGGAATGGTTTTGGACTGTAAATTACTAACTATTATGTGTTTGTTGTAATTTACACGGATATGGAGGATTGTATGCACCGGTATGGGACGGTGACATACTAGGATGGCTTAGCTCAGAAACGCTAAGACCTACCCTATTGGAATAAGGGAATGGATTATAAATAAATCCTACTTATATTTATGCTAAGTCAAAGAAGCTGCACAAGCTGAATGACTAGCTGGATTACTTGTTATCTATGTTGAGTCAAAGAAGCTGCACAAGCTGAATGGCCAACTGGATTTCTTATGGATGGATAGGAACAGATTTTAAATATATTTTTATGGTACCATGATATGAGCTTGAGTCTCAGAGTCGTTGGTTAGGGCGCGTATATACAGTGGATGCGTAGCTGGCTATGATGGGTTGAGGTGTACCCTGTTAGGTCTAGGTACTCATGCCCACCTTTGGGTGCATTTTTGCATGTTGCCTTCTATCCAGGTTGAGACCCCTATATAGTCCAGTGAATGTCCCTTAGTGTGGATATTTATATATATATGGACTAGATAGCTATTATTGAGATATCTAGGGTGTATCTGCGTATCGGGTCATTGTATGGATTGTAGTTAGAATAGAATTTGCATGTGGGCCTGACCCACTCTTATTTTTATAGGTGTTCATCGATTCCAGGCTTAGAACTTGATCGTGTTGAGCAGATACAGTCATTCACTCCACCGTCGATGTAGGATTTTATTTTCATGGTTTAGCATAAGGTTCTTCAGCTCTTGTTTTTCCAGTGTTGGAGTTTATTAGGGGTCCATCAGATGGATTCCCGAGTTGTATTAAAAATAGAGAAGTTGAATGTATCAGAATAATTCTTTATTTATAAAATTTATTCCAAGGTTTCAGTTTTTGGGATAATCGTTCTAGTTTCTCAGTAAATTTTATTTATTCCTGTTTATCCTAATTGTATTCTGTGTTCATTTATTGCTAATTGGTTTGATATCCTCGGGTAATCGGGCGTGGGCCTGGCCAACCCGCATTCGGAGATCCAGGGGTATCACACTTAATGGCTTCGAGATTTTTGGAGAAAGCCTTCTTAAGAAGCTGCTTGAGGCTTTTGCGCTTAGTGATTACTTGAAACATGGGGAAACCAACAACTTGCTTGCTCTAAATGGAATGAACCAATGGCATAAATTCATCATTACAAGCCCAGTAATTGAAAAATCTAAAAGTGATTTTCCTCAATGGCTTAGAATTTCCAAGTTTGATAATCATTGAACAGTGGTCAGAGATGCCAGGAGGAAGGAAATTGTAGTGAGATAAGGGAAAATTTTGATTCCAAGAATCATTAATCAGTACCCTATCCAGTTTCTTGGATATATTGGCCACCCCTGAGCTCTTTTTGGTCCAAGAGTGAAAGAACCCTGAGAAATTAAGTTCCTCGAGATTAGCATTGTGGAGACAGTTGTGATACCCCCGGATTTCCGGATGCGAGTTGGCCAGGCCCACGCCCGATTACCCGAGGATATCAAACAAATTAGCAATAAACGAACACAGAATACAATTAGGGAAACAGGAATAAATAAAAATTTGCTGAAAAGAAATTTAAATGAAAATCCTTTATTGAAAACTTCAGAATAAATCTAATAAATAAGAACTAGTCTGTTACATCCAACCTCTCCAATTATAGTACAACTCGGGAATCCATCTGGTGGACCCCTAATCAAAAGCCAACACTGGAAAGCGAACAACTAAAAAGAAGTCCATTGCTAAACCATGAAGAACCTCCTACATCGTCGGTAGAATGAGTAGTCGTCTCTGCTCAGCACGAACGAGCTCTACGACCCAGAACCGTCCGTTGCTTGAAAAATAATAGTGGGTCAGGCCCACGAACAAGTTCTATCCTAACTACAATCCAAACAGAGACCCAATACGCAGATATATCCTAGACATCTCAAACATATCTATATAGTCCGTAATAGATAAATATATATCCACACTACAGGACTCTCACTAACTATGCTGAGGGTCTCAACCTGAATAGAAGGTAACATGCAATACGCACCTGAGTGGGCATGACTACCTAAGCCTAACAGGGTATACCTCAACTAACATAGCTAGCTACGCATCCTACTGCATATACGCTCCCTAACCGTCGACTATGAGACTCAAGCTCATGTCACGGTACCATAACAATATATATAAAATCCGTTCACATTCATCCATAAGAAATCCAGTAAGTCGTTCGGCGTATTCAACCGCACCGACTCATATATATAAGGAGGATTTTATTTAACAACTCGTAGCCTTATTCCAAAATAGGTAAGACTGAGTATTTTGAATCAGTCTGTCCCTAGTATGCCACCGTCCCATACCGGTGCATACAATCCACAAAATCCATATAATTGGTTGAACAGGTAAAACTGTTCACCAGTTAAAATCCATAAGGTAGGAATTAGCGTTTTGAGCTAAACCATACCTAGTATGTCACCGTCCCATACCGGTGCATACAATCCTCCATATCCGTGTAAATTACAACAATTAAATAATATTTTAGCAATTTACAGTCCATAACCATTCCAAATAATTGCAGAAGAGTATTTCAGCAATTTAAATCCAAAGCTATGTAAATTACAGACTATGAATAATAGTACAGCAATTTTAATATCCAAAACTATAATCCAGATTAATTGCGGAATAATTTATATAATATTTCAGCAATTAAGGTTCGAAACCATACTCCAGTTAATTGTAGAATAATATATCAGATTTCAACAATTAACATCCAAAAACATGATCCAGTTTAAAAACCATAATCCAAATAATTACAGAGTAGTGTTTAATGTTACGGCAATTAAAATCCCTAACTCAAATCCATGTATTGCAGGGAAATACTATATATTTCAACAACTAACATCTAGGATATGCATAGATCACACTTGTTAATTAAATGATCCTAGCATGCACCTACAACCAAATTTATAAATATATACATACTCCATTAAATTGCTAAAACTAAATTAAGCAAATTAACCTCTTCCCTCCGTTAACAACCTGCACTACTGTATACATTCCTACAGTTAAATCCATGAGTTCAGAGACATTAATTTATCAAGTTTGGCTCTAATGTAGCATGGTACAATGATTAGAATCCATTTTCTATCCCTTTTTTAATTTCTAGACACCGTTTGCACCATTAAATCCTTCCGGTCTGTCAAGTCCGTAAACTGTTGCGACTTGCCCTAGATTTTTCCTACAGTTTAAAACCTTAGCATATAAATAAGTTTATACATCCTAGGGCATTAACATTCCATGGTTTAGTGTTTAAAACCATCTCAGTAGCCTAAACACAGTTCTGAAACCCACAGTTGAACCAAACAAGCCCCAAACTGCTTCAGAACTCCTAAAGGACCATAGAGCCTTCTCCAAATAATTGGAGCAGGCTCTAACTTGCCTAGATCCGGCTCCCACAACCCTTGGAGCCGGCTCTAATTGAGTGGGAGCTGGCTCTTTGCTCCCAGAGCCGGCTCTCCCTCTCTGAAAGCCTTCTCCGCTCACTTTTCTTGCTCTGTTGCTCCGTTTTGATTATTAGCTTCGTCTCCGGCTATTCCCAACCTTTGGTTCATCTTTAATACTGAGTTTAAGGATCCTATTTACACCCAATATCATCCCCATGACTTGTTCATAATAGTCCAATTCAATTACAGTGTTTAAAACCTTAACCGATCAAACATGCTTCCACTCCAAACTGTAAACCAGAGGCACAAGAACTTTAACAGAATAACTCCACACATACAGACATCTGATTTAGCATATAACAAGCATGTATAATTTAATTAATGATCAATTAAAACCCTAGAGATAGTCTAAGGATGCACAGAACACAGGCAACGGGAGAGAGAAAGGAAAGAACTTGCCTCTGTAGTTTTGGTTTGAAACCTTTAATCGTCCTCTGTCCAGACTTTCTGGCGACCTCTCGACTGTCGTCCACTCCTTTGTTGCCCTAGGTTCATCCCACGAGCAACTCCTCTTCCTCCTCTCCTTGGTTCAACCTTGGTTCTTGGCCAAAACCCTAATGCTCATTCTCTTTGTTTTCTCTAAAAAAACTCACTGTTCGTGAAACAGAGTTCTACCACCCTCATACAGAATTATAACAGTATATATATAGGAAATACTAAAACCTAGGTCCAATTGTAATTAGAGACAGAAACCCTAATTAACCCCAGTCGGCCAAACCGTAATTCCTAAAAGAATATAACCCTAAGTTCACATTATAATCAATAACTTCTAATTTAATCCAATTAAATCATTTAAAAAAAAACTAATAAACCAATAAACAATTTAAAACAATTAAAACAAGAAATTCAATTAAAATAAATAAAAATACTCTTAAATAACATCACTAAACAAACCACCCAATTTAAATACAATAATTAAAACAAAAATGTAATTTAAACAAATTAGTTAAATACACCTTTAATTAAATTCAACACAAACCATAAAATCATCTAAACACATAACCACATAAGCACCTCAAATTCAAAAATATAAAAATTAAATCCCAATTATATCCTTTTGAAACTAGGGGTATTACAACAGTTCCTGAAATCTAACATTGCTCTTGTGGTTTTCCCAGAACCCCCAAATCTCTCAGCAGTTGACTTGATGACATTAAAGTCCCCACCAAGAATCCATGGAGAGGATGATAGAAGAGATGAGTGACTTTCAATATCTTTCCAAAGAGACAATCTGTTTGCAGCATCATTAGCCCCATAAATAAAGGATGCATAGAATGTGGTTTTGCATCTTAGGATTGTAATGAAACAGTGAATGGCTTGATTTGTGCTATGCAGAACCTGAAGTTGGACTGAATTAGGTTTCCATAGGACCCAAATTCTGCCAAGGTGAGAGTGCTGGTTGTTGTGTGCTAGATTCCAATCCTTTGCAATAGCCTTGTGCACAACATCAATGTTAACTGACTGAACTTTAGTCTCTATGATGGCAGCTAAATCCACCCCATGCTCATAAAGAAGTTTCTTTACTTCAACTTGTTTTAAAGGATCATTAAGACCCCTTATATTCCACACAGCTAATGATACCATTGAATGGTATTAAAGATGCTGCCACTGGGAAGAAGGCTCCCTCTTTGAGTTCCAATAGGTTTCTTGAGTGGAAATTTCTTTTTCCCCTTTCCTTTGCTTCCATTCTTAGGCTTGATCTTGGTAAGATCTGTAGGTTAAACGATGTTGTCACGTGCTGAAGATGCACTCACTACACATGCATCCATATTGTAATGGTGTTGAAGCACGATTTAATATCTGTGTTGGACAGAGATTTCACACTAATATTTCAGGATTTCAACACAATTATTATGATTTTCAAAGTAATTGTGTTGAATCATGATGGCCAACTTCACCATCTTTCCCACGGATCCCAAATGAGGGAACCTAAGGGAGCCGCTAACTCCAATTACCGTCTATGTACGTAACATGGTAGATGACCAACTATCCATCCTACCTACTCTACGTTTCTTGATAGTCCATCTTTGTGTTAATATGCGTGTTTAAACGATTATTCTGATGTATCATAAAAAAAAAATTTGAAAGACAAGAATCAAATAATTTTTCGAGGAACAAAATATTTATCATTTTCCCCTCAAATAGATTCTTCTTTTTAAATATAGGCTTCAACAATATTATTTCGACTTTCAGCATAATTATTTGAATCTCGACATAATTGTGTTGAATAATGATTTCATGTACTGGAATAGAGGTTCCAACACCATTACTTCGAGTTTTAAACTAATTGTGCATAACCACGATTTAGCCCACACACTATTATTATTCATTTTAAATTAATGGTCTTAAAGTTGTTCTTCGAAGGCTACGATACCACGTGGACTTTAACCGAAAATCTACACACAAACGTAATACACATTGTTAATTAATTGATCAAGAATCAAGATATCTATATATATTTAACAGAAAATCTACACACAAACGTAAAACACATTGTTAATTAATTGATCAAGAATCAAGATGCCTATATATATAATTAATTCTTGATCAATTAATTAACAATGTGTTTTAACAATTAATTAATTAATCATATATATATAGGTATCTTGATTCTTGATCAATTAATTAACAATGTGTTTTACGTTTGTGTGTAGATTTTCTGTTAAAGTCCACGTGAGAAGCCATTGTCAAAATTCAAGTTGATAGCAAGAAGTTAAAGAGATTCAACCAATGGCAGTGATTTTCTACTCTCTACAATATATGTAATCACATGCAACATTCAGTCCGACCTCCAAACATGGGTTGAAGAAAACCTCAATTAGTTACATAACATGTGTTGCCTGCTGTCTGGGAAGCCAAGGACGGGTTGTGTTTGGCTGCATGCACCGAAAGCAAATTTTGTTCGACCAGACATCTGACTTCTGTTGTTTCAAAACCTAATTTTGGTTCAAAAGGTTTTTATTTTTTATTTTTTATTTTTTTTTGAATTGGTTGATAATTGGGGTGTTCGGGGTTTTGCTGCAAGGCCCTCCTAATACGGAGACTAGGTCAGCGGGCGTGGCTTCTAAGGAATTGCTTACATTTAGAAAGAATCAATCCTGAGACCTAATGTTTCATTAAGCACCAAAACCCAAGTTTTTTCTAATTAGGCCAACCCCTTAGGGTTTCAAAAGGATTTATAGTAGCTTTGTATAACAAAATTTAATAAAATTTGAACTTTAAAACAGGATTAATTATACAGTTTGGAAAAAATGAGATTCAAAACAGAACTAAATTTGATAAAATTTGAAAGTAATGCTTATAGTGCTTTAAAACCTGATGAAAAATGACAAAATTTCAGAAGGATGGATGCTAAACTTATGTGATGGGTCCAAGAAACTCACACTCCCACATGTTGGCTTGAACGATCGACCAGTGAAGAAGTGCTATTATGTTACAACCCTAACTTGCTCCTCTTCTCTTATCCTTTAATTTCAATTTTGTTTCCAAATACAAAAGTAGAATTCAATTTCAAATATCCTTTCATTTTATTTTTGTTTCTCAAATCCCAATTTCAAAATGATTGAATTCTAAAATACAAAACATACACTTTTACTTGCATGTATGTGTGAATGTGTTTAGAGTATCTCAAATGTTTCTCCTTATCTTAATGTTTGATATAGTGTAACATGTAATTACAGGCCGAGATGGATTGAAAATCAAAAGTTGTAGTCTAATACTATTTTAAGGTTTAAGATTCAAGTCTTTATAAGATAAAAATAAAATAAAATAAAAAGAGAGAAAGATGGTTCCAAGGCATACTTCTATATATATAAAAGTAAGGTTGACCTAATTGAAAATAGTCCGAATTTATTTAATCCATATAGAGGGCGCCTTACATGACTCCCGTAGATACTGCACAAGAAGTAATATAAATATTTGTTTTGATGCCTACAAAAAAGCCTTACCAATTTCTGACCATGTGCCTATGTCCAATTGTCCACTGGGGAGATGAGAAGTGTGTGCTATACTTAGAAAACAGGTATGATTGTTCTACATTTTGAGACCAATGTTTTCTGATAATCGATCATAATTTTCTGTTTGAGATTTCCGAGAATCCAAACAACTTAATATCGTACCGAGTGGCAGTGGTTATCTATTTCAAACTCAAGTCCCATCAATTATTATTGATCATGCACTTACACATAAAAACATTTGTGCTGTTGAATTCACATGATGCATCTACAAGAGATCGAGTTCACAATGTCCCAAGTGGGCAATGTGAAACACACCACATGGACACTGAATGGTAGAAGATGAATACTACTACATATTGGATATTTATATTTGGCTTTATATACATAGTCATGTCAGCTTTGTTACATGGGTTGTTGGGTCCATTTTTGAGAAACCACTTGCATAATTGCATTACATATTGTCCTTATGATGAAAAAAAAAAAAAAAAAAAAAAATTATTGTCCTATTTAATACAGGAGCTTTACGGTTGGGAGGTTCTGTGTTCGACCTTCTTTGAGATACTAAATTTGAACTTACTCGATTAGTGTAACTTGTGAGCGGTTGCACATTTTCAGAAGTTTAACTATATATATATATATATATATATTCCTATTTAACAGGGTATAATTTTTAGAGGATGGAGATGTATAAATATAAATGTGTGTGTGTGTGTGTGTATATATATATATATATTCCTATTTAACAGGGTATAATTTTTAGAGGATGGAGATGTATAAATATAAATGTGTGTGTATATATATATGTAGTAGCCACTTGTCACCGTTTCAGACCATGTTGGTTACCCACAGGGTTTTGTTTGGACCAGGGAATAAGTCCAATGGCTTGTTCTGTCGTTTGACGACATTGATCAACAAAGAAGAGTCATGTGACAAGCTTTGGCATTATTCAAACAAAACTTGTGAGCTTGATGATTATTGTCAGTATTAATTGGTGGATTATAAATCATTTTTGCCTGGGAAAAAAAAAATAAAAAAAGATTATAAATAACTCTTGGCTGAATTGTACAGTAGGAGTTTCTATTACTGCCGCCAACTAATATTTGGAAGTGAACCCTAATTAAAATTGAGTTCATGATGAACATAAATCTAGAAACTTATACATTCATGTATGTAGACGTGTATCGATCCCCAAGCCCAGTTGATAACCAGTGTAACTTGTGTTTGGTTATTTTGTATCTTGAAGTTCATTTAACAGAGTCTTGATTGCATCTACGCGTACTTTATACAGTGGCAGACACAGAAGGGGGCTTAGGTGGGCTTGAGGCCCCCAAAAAAAAAAAAAAAATTTTTAGTATAGCATGTTCAGCCCAAATTTTTTTTTTTTTTTATAAAATTTTAACAGTAATATTAGTCCTCCTTTTAACCCATTTAAAAAAAATTTGCTTATTAAATTGTGTAATTAAATGTATGTTCAATACTAGCCCCCATTGACAATTCCTGGATTCATCTTGACTTTATACCATCTTTTGGTTGTGCTTGACTAGTTTAAACTTTGAAGTCTTTGGATCGTTCGAAGCATTACAAAACCTAACAAAAGTTTTTACAACGGACTAATCATTTGCTGGCCTCGTTTGACCGTTTGGAATAAAATTTGGCATCAGACACACACATTCACACTTGGATCCTGCATGTCGGCAATCCATCAAGGCCTTCGCCAACGGTTCTGGTCCGTAAATGTATGGTGAAGTCGAAACAGGCTGAATCATCGGGTTTCAATTGCCTTGGCTTAGTTTTGCAAGCTTCCATTCATTGGATAGCTTCGTCTTTTTAACATCTCACTCACTTTACACTAATGCTTTTTAGCTTGCTGTATGATCTGCAGTCTATTATTATATTTGGAAGGAAATGAAATGTTGCGGAATAAAGGTGAAAAATAATTTTGATTATAAAAGTCATATTTTACAATATTGAATCAAATTTCCTAAAGACCCTTAAGCTCAACACTTTCTGCTGTATTGTTTTCTTCAATCAAATTCTATAATTTACCAAAAAAAATTGGTGAAGCTGTGGAGAAAAAAATGGAACTGAAAAATAAAAGTGGTTTTTTCTTTTTCGGTTTCCTATTATATATTCAATGGTACGGTGATCCTTTTGGGGCATTTTGTTTAGAGAGATCTCACTGTGTGTTGGTTTTTGTGTCTTTTCTTTTGTCATGTACATTGTGTGACTACTAATTCCTCCACCATTTGATGTAACAATAGCCACGGTTACGTAGAATCATACCTACTGTCAAGGATTGTAATATAGTGGTATTTCTTTAACATTTTATAATAATAAGTTGAGATTTTAAGAGCGAGTGCCTAAATTTCTTTATAATACTATTTGCCACTTTATCAAGTTTTGATGATAACTTATGATAAGTTCATTTCATGATCAAACATTACAGAGAGTCAGACAGCTAGCAATTGGAGAGATGCTATTAAGAAAGAGTTGGTTCACAATTTTAGTACGTACATAGCCGAAAGAAGTAGAGGGGTTATACCATCAACTAGTTTGGATGGTATAATCTCTTCTTTCAAAAAGGGCCTCCAGAGTTTGAGCTCTAGTGTGAGTTTACCTTAACTTTTGAGAAAAAAAAAAAAGTAATAAAAAAGTTGAAAAAAAATTAATCTAATTAATTTATTAGAAATACTTTAGTGCTCCTTGTATGTCCTCTTTTCTTCCAAACCAATTGGGATATCCTTAAAGCTGATCTTTTACTGGCTTTAACTATTTTCTTCATGGGGGACCCTTACCTAGAGGTCCAAATTTTACTAATATAGTCCTTATTCCAAAAGTTAACCATCCCACCCTAATGGCTAATGTCAAACTCATCTTACTATGTTTTGTGTCCTACAATCTTTTCTCAAAAGTTCTGGCAAACAGGCTTAAACCTTTTCTTCTTCCCCTTATTAATGAAACTCAAAATGCTTTTGTTTCGAAGCATCTCATTCATGATAATATCATTATTGCCCATGACCTTATTCACGTGCTTAAAGCAAAAAAAAATGGAGAGGCGTGCTTCATGGCCCTAAAACTAGATATGGCTAAGGCCTATGATAGGGTGAGTTGGTCCTTTTTATGCAAGTTTATAAGCCATTTGAGTTTTGATAGGAGATGGGTTGATTTGATGATGGAGTGTATTAGTTTGGTTTCCTACCCCGTGCTCATTAATAGAGATTGGGGCAACTCCTTTAATTCCTTTCGAGGTCTTCGACAGGGTGATACCCTGTACCTTTTTCTTTTTTGTGCCGAGGGATTATCCATTCTGTTCAGCGAATTTGAGAGAAAAAAAAAAAGCATATTTCGGGTCTAAAAATGGGAAGAGGTTGTCCTTCCGTTTCACATGCACCTTTTGTTCGTAGATGATACACTTATTTTCTGTAGGGCCATAGATCCAAGGGTGCGGTGTGTCAAATCCATTCTTGATCGATCGATATGAATTCCTTACAGGTCAACTAATTAATTTGGACAAGTCATGACTTTACTTTTCCTTGAATACTACCTCTCACCAGAAGGCATTTTGTATGCAAATGCTGGGTATTAATAATGTTGATTGGCTTAACAGGTACCTGGGCCTTCCATGCACCCTTCCTGGGCAGATTCAAAGTCGCCACTCTTAATTTCATTTCTGAGAGAGTTGCTGCGAAAACTAAGGCTCTAAAAGTTAAATTGTTATCAAAAGCGGGCAGGGAGGTGATGGTCAAGGCGGTTCTCTCGGCCCTCCCTATATATAATATGCATTGTTTTAAGCTTCGAAAGCAAAACTGTAAGGTGATCTAAAGTCATTTCCTGAATTTCTAGTAGAGTGGGGCTGAGAAATCCACCAAACTCAAGTGGATTAGCTGGGAGAATTTCTGTCAGACTAAAGAGAAAGGTCGCTTAGGGTTCAAGAATGTGGAAGCTTTCAACTTAGCCTTCCTAGCTACGTTAACTTGGAGAATGGAGACGGGCGATGATTATTTGTTATACAAATCTTTCGAAAGGAAAGATTTTAAGAACTGTAGTTTTATGGACTCTCCAAAGAATTCTAGAGCATCTGGGGTGTGGAAAAGTATCCTCTCAGCTCGGAATGTTATTAAGCAAGGTTTCAAAATGTGTATTGGGGATGGCTCGAGAATTAATTGTTGGAAGGACAATTGGTTTCCAGATGCATCTCATTTTCTGTGTCCTCTCGTAGGCTTAGTGTTACTTTTTGCTCAGTTGCAGAATTGATCAATCATTCAACTTACTAGTGGAATACTTCGGTGTTGGAGTGCCATTTTAACCAGAGGGACAACAAGCTAATTCTGCAAATCCCTCTTAGTTCAACAGGAGGTGTTGATTGCAAGGTTTGGGGTGCTTCAAAGGCTGGAAAATTTTTGGTTAAGAGTGTTTGCCATGTTACTTTGTCCCTTTTCCTCAATCAACCATCCTCTCCTTCGGAGTAACATCATATGGCGTAATGTTTGGAAAATCAAAGCTTATAGGAAAATAATTATGTTCTTGGAAATGTCTCCATGAGAGAATCCCGGTCAACAAGTTGCTTCACCTATGGGGGTGTCAGACGTGTCCAACTACCCTGTTTGTGAGTCTGGTGTTGAACTAATTGACCATCTCTTGTGTACATGTCCATTTAATTGTTTGTCTGGGTTGGAAGCGTTGTCCCTTAGAATTTATTTCAGCCATCAACAACCTTCCTTCTAGCCAAAACAGTGGGTGGAGATGTATGACAAATGGTCAAATTCAGATGCTTCAACGGACTACATTAGTCTGGTCGTGTTCACTTGTTGGACAATTTGAAAATGTATAAATGATCTAATTTTTGGGAGGAACGTAAGTTGTTCAGTGAAAAGATAACTTGTGTAGGAAGTTTTGTATTTTAAAAACAAATCAGTGTCTTTTTATTTTAAATTACTTTACTTATTTTAGTAATTAATATCATGCAAGATAAAACAAATAACTTGTGTAGAAAGTTTTGTATTTTAAAAACAGATATGTATCTTTCTACTTTAAACTACTTTACTTATTTTAGTAATTAATCTCATGTAAGATAAAATAAAGTAAGTAAATAGAGTTAAAGATGACACTAAGATTTTTAGCGAGGAAATCCCAATTGGTAGAATAGACCGATTGTTTGCGGGAAAAATTTCGTGGACTGTGCAGTTTAAAGTAAATCGATCCACTATGTTTGAAACAAAGTATAATGGACTTTAACTCAGGCTCACACCCTATTGTTTTACCAAACATGTACCAATCGCTGACAATCCTCTAGCATTGCGACGTCTCGTCCAATAACTCTTGGCCTCAGGCTTACACTTGATCTCTGTAAAAGGATTGCTGGTAAATCAAATAACACTCCTCGAATGCTTTGACCCTTACATATGGGTAAAATATACGTACATATATTATATTAATTTTGTTGGTACATATTTTATCCTAAATCTATTATAATCAATAGGATAATATAACGTGTAACGTGTTATGTGGCTTATTAATACAACCACTTTTGGACACTAGTTGGTTTTATCACTTTAGTTGAAAATAAAGATAATGTTTAAATTGGCAGTAACATGGTATTTATTTTAATACACTTAATTGGATTAATAAATGATTTTATTAATTATTAAACTTTAAATCATTTTTGGGATAACGTTATATGTATTTAATTAAATTCATACTTGTGATCTATAAAAATGGTCTATGCCTGTGGTATTTAATCTATTTCTGAAATAATATTGTGGATGAAATTAGTGTTTATATGGGACGTGATCATGGAGGTAGTTAATAAGTTACGCTTATTGATAATATATTAATTAAATATGGTTGGATTAAATTGTTTTAATCAATTGTTTAGATTTAAATTAATTTAGTCAGGATATGGAAGGGTACAATTTAATTGAGATGCATATTAATTTCTTATGATGTAAATTAAATGCATACTACTTAGAATTGTTACATTTTGCTCAATTAAATGCAAAGGAATATCTGTATGATTTATATCATGCTATGTATGGATTTATTTGATGTGATATTATAACTGTAGCATCATTTATGGATTGTATGCATTATATGCACCAGTATGGGATGGTGGCATATTAGAGACGGATTAACTAAAAACGTTATGTCCTACATATTCATGTATAAGGGAATAGATTAACTAAAATGTGAAATCCTACTTATATTCATGTCAGGTCAACTGAATTAGTTGGATGACATACCGGATTTATTTTATGTTTGGATAGGACGGATTATATATATATAGTTATATGCCATGATATGAGCTTGAGTCTCAGGATCATGGTTAGGGAGCGTATATTGCCCAGGGATGTGTAGCTAGATATAATATAGTTGTGTACCCTGGTAGGTCTAGGTACTCATGCCCACTATATGTGTGTTTTGCATGTTGCTTACTATTCAGGTTGAGACAACCTTATAGTCTAGTGAGGTTCCTCTAGTGTGTATCGATATATATATATATACAGACTACTTAATTATTGCATGAGTTGACTAGGATATATTCGTTCCTTAGGACTCTGTTAGATGTAGTAGAAAGAACTTGCTTGTGGGCCTGACCCACTATTTATTTTTCAGGTATGTGTAGATTTTGATCATGCAGAGTAGAGACCAGTCATCATCATTCTTCCTGATTATCTATATAGGAGTTTACTTTATATTTCAGTATTCACATGTAGACAACTGTTGCAATTCTTTATTTTTAGTTTGGGATTTTCTAGGGGTCCACAAAGTATGGATTCTCGAGTTGTATTTTGGAGGATTAGATATATCAGAAGATTTATTATTTAATGGAAATATATGATGAGGATTTTAA
Source organism: Cornus florida (assembly GCF_030987335.1). Lineage (NCBI taxonomy): Eukaryota > Viridiplantae > Streptophyta > Magnoliopsida > Cornales > Cornaceae > Cornus > Cornus florida. Next base: position 45,906,094 of record NW_026775572.1, read on the forward strand.
ATATTGAATTATCATTTTAGTTTTCTTTTCAGCATTTTACTTATTCTTATTTATCCTTTTGTATTTTGTATTCGATTATTGCCGATTTGTTTTTGATATCTCCGGGTATTTGGGCGTGGGCCTAGCCAACCTACATTCAGAAATCCGGGGGGTATCACAGGTTGCATGGACTACTTGGATAGAGTCATGATGGGTATGGATACTTACTCATGGGTATTAGTTGTATATAAGGATATATTTATATATAAGGAGGTTATGATTATTATTATTACTATTATTATTATTATTTATAGTATTAATAATAGTATTATAGTTAGTCAATTGTATATATGTATACATATATATTAATGTTTAATTAGTTATATATGTTATACGTATATCAAATGAGGTATATATATGTACAGTTTCCTCTTTTATTTTATTCTTTCTTTTTTCTTTTCTTTTTTCCAAAGTTACGTAAATTGTAGAGGGATTAGGACTAGGGTTTATGTATAGCCTATATATATATATATATATATATACATATGATGGTCTGTAAAAAAGGGTTGCAAACTCTTATAATAGACAGAGAGAGTGACGCGAGAAATAGAAAGAGAAAAAAAGAGAAGGCTGGGAGTTTAAAAGAGAGAAAGGAAGGTGCAACCAAGGGTTCAAGGCCGAACCCTAGGAGGAAGAAGGAGAGTTGTGCGTGGTGCATAACCAGGAGCAGAAGAGAAGTTCGAAGGCAACCAAGGGTCGCCGAAAAACAGAGAGTTGATCTAAAAAGAAGAAGAGAAGGTTTTTAATCTAAAACCTTGAAGGCAAGTTCTTCTTCTATTTCTTTCCCTTAAATCACGTGTTCTATATATACCTAGGACAATTCAGGATAATTAGACAGTAAATTCGACCATGTATGCATGCTTAAAAAGATTAAACATAATGTATATGTTTGGTTGCTCTTGAATTTTTATGCATGAAATCTAATTTTGATTCGTTCTTTTAATGCTTAGAGGCTTAAAATAAATGTTTGGGACAGTATGGGACTTAGAACAGACACTTAGGACCATTAACGGAGGAGATTGGAGCAAGCAGAGGTCGCCGAAGTTGGATGTAATACCCCTATATTTTAAAGGTATTATTAATTATGATTAATTATTTTTATTTTATTTAAAAATAAATTTTTTGATTTAATTGCTTTTATTTTATTTTAAATGATTTATTTTATTTAATTAAGTGCTTAAATTAATTGTCTTATTTTAATTAGATTATATTTTGTGATTCTATTTGTTGGATTGATTTGGTGTTTGCTTTGTGGAATATTATGACTGAATTATTTATTTGATTTATGTGTATTTATACTTATGTGAATTAATTGATAATTCTTTGTAATTATTATATTTAATTTAATTATTATTATTTATTTAAGTTAATGGGATTAGGCTTAAGAGGAGTGTGACCAATCAATATGGTCTTGGGCTTGAATGAAGTCTTGTTGGGTTAATTAATAAAGTCTCATGTTATGTGATTTTTTAACTTTAATTATAAATATATATAATTATATATATAAATATAATTAATTAATAAGTGTTATGGAAGGATATATATATATATATGGGATTAGGATATTATTGTGTATAAATATATACATAAAGGTTTATTGTTGAAATTTTTCACGTTAGAAAAATAAGAGAGACAGAAAGAGAGAAGAAGAGAAGGCTGACAAAGAGGATGTCGGATTCGAGAAGAGGACGCCAAAATTGGAAGAGACAATCAAAGTTTTAGACGTCAGTTTTGTTTTGAAACCTTCAGGCAATTTCTTTTCTAGTCTTCTCTTAGAACTCATAAATATTTCACATTGAATATCAAAATTTAAGGTTAAATTTATTGATTAAATAATGATTAGGAAAGAATATTTAAAATATGAATTATTATATTTTATTTTTGGAATTTTAGATTTTTATTGTTGTTTACATGTGTTGTACATTTTGTTTACATCAACTTATATGCGGGATTTGGACCCAAGAGGGTTAATAAAGGTTTCTAGAATTTTGAGATTTTTCTGGAATTTTTTGGATTTATTTTATATTTTTTGGAATTATTTTAGAATTTGTTTTTATGTATTTTGTTGTATAATTATATGCACTGTGCATACATAAGAGGCTTTGTAAATCGGCGCCTCAATAGGGAAGTAATTTGGTGTGGGCTTGTGCATGGGAAGATGGTGCACACGCCAATCAGGGTCATTAGATTATTTAAACTTAAGTGGAGTGATATGATGCATCGCGGCGCATGAAAGTATGGTGCGCGTGTGCATCTGGACCGTTAACCTAGTCTGGTCAATAGAGGAAGTGATCCAGTGCTTCGCGACTCACAAGAATAGAGAGAAGCGGCCAACACACGCAGAGGCTCAATTAGGCGTGTGGACGCGCCTGCCAAAGAGTGGAAGCGCGTGGAGGCACGTACAACAGATCTAGGCACGTGGGGATGCGTGCGGGGTGTAGGGAAGTTGCTGTGGAGTCCGGTGATGTCCTAAAATTGATTTCAAGTTTGTTGATGTTGAAATTAATCAGCAGAGGATATATTTTAGGTGTTTGAGGGCTATGATGTTACTACAATATTTAGTGACATTTATTTGCGTAATATAATTAATTAATATATTGTTATGGAATGAGGTATATATATATATATATATAGTTATATATGTGTATATGTAGGGTTTAATTAATTTATGATTCAAATGGAAGGATGTATATATATATATATTATTTAAATCATATATACATATATATAAATATATATAACATAATATAATATATTATATGTGTATATATATATGTTATTTATGATTATAAATATTATTATTTTTAGTATGGTTAATTAAATCATAATAGGCTGGTTATTAAATTAATGTTATGCTTATAATATATGCATAAGATGTCTATGTATAATTTAGTTTATTGTTATATTTAAAGTTGGTACATGGTTGAATTGTAGGCATGGATGAGTTGTTAAAGGCTTAAATATATTGCCTATTTATTTGTATGAATAAATACATACATAGGAAGTATGGATGAGTTACTAATTTAAAAATATAAATATCTATACTTGAGGAGGCATGATTGAATTGCCAATTTATAAATAAATAGATTTATAATGGCATGATTAATTTGCCAAAACATAATGAAATTGCTATTTGTATTAGATGATTTAAAATTTTATCTATGGTTATTGTATATATAAGTTGGATCATAATCAAATATTCGTATATTAAAATAATCTAGTGTTTAAATATTAGTATATTATTTTTTATATATTAATAAAATAATATTGGTGGAGACATGGACGATTTGTCAAAGCCTGGCTGTGTGATTTAAATAATTAAAATCGTTATTGGGTTTTGAATTAAATGTAATATTCCTTTAATATTAATTTATTATTTAAATGATTAATATTGGTGGAGACATGGAATTAAAGTTTAAAGGACTTTTTTTTTTTAAGAAAATAAATTATGGATTAGTTTAGGTATGATTATTATTTTAATCATTGTTTAATAGTTGTGAAAATTTAATGAACCTATTAATGGATGGGATTATTGTTTTAAATATAATTATTTATATATATATGTGTATCATCGTATATTAAAGTTAAAACTTTATTATAATTGGTTTTGGTCAGAGATGATCTGTTTATTGGTTTTCAGAGGCTTGGTAAAGAGAGCATGCTCGTGGGTTTAACCCACTTATTTTTATCCTTCGGGTTATTAGAGGTTTAAGTCTTAAAGTTGAGAATCCGCAGCTGGAAGACTTATCTACTCTTTCTTTGTATTTTGAAGTAGGATATTTATCCATTATTAGAAAATAGATTTACTTTATTATTGACTGGATTATTGAATTATGTTTTTAGGGGTCCTTGAATTACGTGATTCCCAAGTTGTAGTTTTGGAGAAGTATTAATTGATTTATTATTTATTAGTTTTCTTCAGCGTATTATTTATTATTTATTTCATGTACTCTTTTAAAAATACTTTAATTGTTTTGATATCCCTTGATTTTGTGGCACTGTTCCGAAATTAGGGGGTATCACATTGGAGAAGACGACTCGTAGCAAGAACGAGTTGATTTAGTTTCAACTGAGTCGACTCAGTTGGAACTGAGTCGATTGGATTGATGAAACGAGCTGACTCGTTTGAGAACGAGCCGACTCCTTCCGCGAAGGAGCCGACCTAGTTAGGCTGGGACTTGGTTTATACGTTTTGGAGTTCCAGAACATGTTTTAATCTGTTGTAATTAGTTTTAATGAATTAATTGGACTTGGAAAATTCCCATAATGCATAATATACTTTAATGTGTTTAGGAATTGGACAATGTGGAATTTTAAATAACTTATATGTTGTTTACTGGATGGTTATACTGATGTTAATTGTTATAACAAGTATAATGTATGTTTAAATTATTTTAATCATGATTAAGAGGGTTATATAATTTAATTAAGGTGTAGGTTAAGTACTTGGGAGGTAAGTTAACTGCATGCTATTTAAATTGTTATTATTGCTTAATTAAATGTAAGGAATATCTATATGATGTATATCATGTTATTTCTAGATTATTTGATGTATAAATATATATGTTACATCATCAATTATTGGATTATGTAGAAACCATTATTTGGTTATGGATTAATGCACTATTGTTAGGATATGGGGGCATATTATGAATGGACTGGCTATTAAGTTAAGTCTCATCTATTCGTGTCAAGTTACGGAACCAGTTGGATGACATGCCATTGAAAGACTATGGCGGATAGTTTACTTTTATGTTCTGAATAGGATGGATTTATATATATATGGATATGTGTCATAATATGAGCTTGAGTCTTAGGATCAGTGATTAGGGAGTGTACATTGCCTGGGATGCATAGATGGATATAGTGGATAGTTGTGTGCCCTAGTAAACCATGGTACTCATGCCCATTATATGTGTGTTGTGCATGTTGCCCACTATTCAGGTTGAGACCGCTCTATAATCCAGTGAGAGTCCTTTAGTATGTATTTATATATATACGGACTATGTAATTATTGTTGAATTGACTAGGATAATATGTGTATTGGGTTTCTGTTTGGGATATAGTAAAGTAGAACTTGTTTGTGAGCCTGACCCACTATTATTTTTCAGATATTCGTCAAGTGTAGAGATTGTTCGTACTGAACAGAGACCAATCTACTTCACTCTTCCGATTTTTAGAAGGATTCTACTTTATGTATTCAGTTTTCAATTTGGATTTTTATTTCTAGTTAAGATTTTATTAGGGGTCCACATTATGGATTCTCGAGTTGTAATCTTGATGATTACTAGTATCAGAGGATTTGGATTATTTTATTGGAGGATTTATTATGTAGTTTTCTTTTCAGCTTTATTAGTTATTCTTATTATCTTTTGTATTCTATGTTCATTTATTACCTAATTATTTTGGTATCCCTCGGTTTTCGGACATGGACTTGATCAACCCATGGCTTTAGAACCGAGGGGTATCACAAAAACATTCCATTGAGAGCATGCATCCAGGTAACAAAATCCTTATTAAGAGATAAGATTGGAGATAAGGAATAAATGATGCTTAGCTGAGGGATTAGCCTTATGAGGGAGGATTGGAATGTCCATGATCTATCAGAGATGAATTGTAATGACCCGATCATTTTTCTTCCTTTCCTTTTTCTTAAATTTTACGAATAAATTTTTTCCGTTGAATTTTCTTTTCCGAGTTCGATTTCTCATCACTTAGTGTTCTCTCGAGTGCTAAAAAATAGTTTCTGAGACTCTTTCCTTTAGATTGACAACTTCCTTTAAGGATCGAGTCATTTCCACATTTTCACTTTTTGGACACTATTCACTTTTCGTCTTTTTCCCGTTTGCCACTTTGTTGGCACAACCTCACTTCTTGTGTCCGGATTCGTGTCCACTTTTGCATGCACTCATAGTATATGATTTCTTAGAAATGTGTATTTTTACTTTCTTAGAAATGCATGTTATTAGTATACTTTCTTCCTTACGAGTATGGATGCATATTTTTTTGAAATTTTTCTTTCTTTTGGGGGTATTTGTGTAATTACTATAAGTAATTATTTTTTTTTCTTGAGGACCACTTTGCAATTAAGTTTGCAAGATATTTAGAGGATGCTTTTACAAATATTTTTAGATTATTTTGGGATTATGGTTTTAAAGAGGGGTTTTTATATAATTGACCAAAGTAGTGTGTGTTGACCATGGTGCTAGTTCACATAGTGAGTGGAGGATCTCTATATCTTCCACTCACATTTCATCTTCACCATTTTATCTTATCACTCTCTTGAAAAAAATCTAACCACCATTAGAGAAGCTTGATGCTTAGGCTTTGAAATTGATTTATGAAGCCCTTCCACTCACATTTAACCTTAACCTTGGGAATACTTTTAGTTCCCCTCATCCTCCTCTACATAACCCTAGAAGGATTTATCATTTTGAGCTTACTTGCCTTAGATTCTAGAGAGACACTTCTCTAGTGAGGTAGGGGGTGTTTTAATATTATATAAGAGATTTACTTGCTTTGTAGTAAAATATAAGTTGTATGCATGTCTTATATTAATTTGATAAATTAATAATTAATTGTAACTTGCATATAACTCACTTTAGACTTGGTATATGACATAACCATGACTTGATCTTTATTATATATTAATTTGAGATGATTTAAATGAGTTTTCAAATCTAGAGATTTAATTAATTTAATTTGATTTAAATTATACTTAATTGTACTTTACTTGTATTCCATTTTAGACTTGATATATAGCATGGTCATGACTTAATCCTTGTTATATATTAATTTGGGATCATTTGAATAACTTTTGAAATTTAGAAATTTAATTAATTTAAATTAATTAAATTTTACATGATGATATCTTGCTCATTTTGCACTTTTGATTTAATATATACAATAACCATGGAATGATCTTTCACATATATTATTTTAGGAATCTTTGGACAACTTTTGGAATCTAGAGAAATTAATTAATTTATATTTAATTGTTCTAATGATTTAGTCATATATTTCATGGGGTTTTTGTGTTTTTATCATGTATCTTGAATTGTTGTAATTTAATTGCATAATTTGGTTAATAAACTTGCACATTGATGTTGTGATGATTTAATTATTCAAGTGATGTTAATCAAATAATTAAATCTTGGATCTTATACTAGTGGTATATTTACATAAATGAATTCTATGTGTGATAAATTCTAGTTTGTAGTCTATATAGATGCACCCTATGATTACTTGACATTTCATATGTCATGATAGTTAAAGACTTAGGACATGACTCTTGTGTTCCAAAATCTTGATTGTGCATGGAATGTGGTTTAATGCATTATGTGTATGTTGATATAATATGGTTTGCACAACTTGTTGATTTTGGAAACTTGGGATATCAATCAAGAATTGAAATGGCTAGGACTTGGTTCTAGTATGGGAGATAGAGAGCTCCCTACATTATAGTGCGCACTAAGGGAAGGTACTCATGGGTTAGTAGCCTTACAGTGATCCCAAGAGTACGGTTTTAATCCGGGCGTTATCCAAGTATCCACATTAGTTGATTTCACTATTTAAATTTCAAGTTGTATTCCTTGAAGATTTAAATCTTGTTGTATTGTATGGATTATTCCAATCTTGTTCAATCTCATAGATATTTTTATTCATGTTGTTTTATGCTAATATGACTTAGGAGTGACCCTATAGAAATATTTTGACATAGACGTTAGGTGGCATGAACCTTTTGAATTGTTTTATGTTAATGTGATAACTTTGTAAAAAGTTATGTTTATGCATGTTTGTTCTCTACAAGTAATTTGTTTACTCACCCCAAAGTTATCGGGTTATTTTTCAGATAAATAAACGTTATTATGGGATGCACAATATCCCTTGGCTTGTTTGACTATTTGGAGTATTTTTGTTATACTAGAATATGCACTTGTTAGCATACCATGCTTCATTTTGGTTTATTATGTCAAAAGTTGTAAGATTTGTTCAAACAATATGTAATGTGTACATAAGTATACCTTTTTTGATGTATTTGATATGTATGAGATAAGGCCGTAGGCCAATGAAATTTACTTTGTACCCTAAGCACTTTTACTTTCAACCTTTATGGGAAAATAGAAAAATGACAAGTATTAACTTCACTACATTTGCATAGGGTGTGGGAAGTGTACTTTAGAACTTCCATAGGGTCTCATTAATCATGTATGAAGTATGGCCAAGGGTTAAACGGTAATTTGAAACCATTTCATAATTTTGGATTTCAACTTTTTCATTTCATGTGCATTTTTGCCTTTTTTGGCCGTCGGTTGGGGGGGGTTGGATTTTGTATCGGATCTTCTTGGGAGCCGCGGACCATTCCCGCGCGCTTGAAATAATTTTTTAAGCTTGCGTGCATGTTTGTTTCAGCCTAGAAATGCATTTAAGGTCAAATGCATACTTGGTGTAAAGTTGCATTTTTTTTTTTTTTTTTTTTTTGAGTTTTTGCCCTTTTCTGATCTAAAGGCATTCTGGGTATTTTTAAGTGTGTTTTTTTCGTTTTCTTCGGCGCGGCTGGGTAGAAAACTCGATTTCGGGGGATGGGGGGTTTCTTCTTCATGTTTTTCCAGAAAATGTCATCTTAAACTCCATTTTTTTTTTTTTTTTTCCGAAAAACCCTTACTATCAGCTTTTTGCTGATCTATAGTACAACTGTGCGGGTGGGCTCAATCTCGTAACCAGTTAGATGACTTGTGGCAGTGTTATGGTCATTCTGTTTTGCCTCATAACCTGTTAGAAATGTTTCCTAACCGGTTAGATGGTTTTGGGTTGACTCCTTTTGATTTTTTTACCCCTTTTTCTTTCATTAGCCATATCTTTTTCGTCCGGACTTCGAATCAAGTGATTCTTGAGTCTAAGTTTATTAATGTTTCATTGTCTTTCCAATGGTGTGTTTGGTAGCAGCCACTTTGATTTTGGAAATGGCCATTCTGCCCCTAGGTTCATTCTTGTCCGTTTTTGAAACGTTGCTTCCGTATTTATTTTCTTTGGATTCCGTGACCTCATTGAGGGTCACATTGGTGTCTTAGAGACGTGTTGTATCTCTAAAGACCATTGTTTTATCTTTTACTTCCGCATTCTGGATTCGTTATTGGATCAACGTTCGGTTCATCACAGGACGCACTGGCCTAAAAATCAGGGCCGTCACATAAATGAACTAACCTTAGTGAATTATCCAACTGTAAAAATACAAGTAGATAGGTCTTGAACTCTATCAGCAAGTGAACTAAGGTGCATCTAGTCATCACATCAGAAGATGGTAGAATGTCCATTGCTTATATGGTGTTTGATGAATGGCTTAGCTAAATGCTTGAGCTACAACATCTTCTTCTAAGTCCATGAAGCTTGCTCGGGAATGCATACATTCCAAAATTTTATATTATTGAGTAGGTAAGTGTATGCCCAATTCACCCATAAGTTTTTCCTTTCCTTGAAAATAAGTAACATATAAGCTTGAGAGCAGAGGCTTTATTCCATAAATCAAGGTTGGGAATTTCAAGTCCTCCCTCCTTTCTAGGCTTACAGATACTGGTCTAACTGAGTTTAGCTTTGTGAGGGTTCAAATCCACGCCTGACCATAAGAAGGCGCCAATAATGCTATTGATGGAGCTGATAGTCTTCTTTGGGAGGATGAATAATCCTGACCAATATTGAAGAATCCCCAAAAGAGTGGACTTAATAAGCTGGACTTTACTAGCATAGGAGAGAGCCCTCATGGTCCAATGCTTGATTCTATTTGTGATCTTCTCCACTAAAGCTTGGCAATTAGAGTTTTTATGCCCTTTAAAAATAAGAGGAATTCATGATGTATGATGGAAATTGTACTCTTCCAAGCATAAGCATGGACATGATTTGGTTCTCATTGGTAGGGCTTATTCTTAATAGGTAGATAAAACTCTTGGATGGGTTGATCTGAAGACTCGAGACAGTGGATAAAATGTCAAGTGCTTGCTTGAGGATATAGATAGATGTGTAATTTTCATGAGAGAAAAGCAACAAGTCATCGATCACTAAAGCTAAGATGACTGATTCTAAAGTATTTGCATTTAGGGTGGTAAATAAATGATGGATTTGAAGAGATAATCTTGTGAGATATCAGTGAGAATACCTATATGGCAATCACAAACAGAGAATGAGAGAGAGGGTCTCCCTGCTTTAAACCTCTAGCACCTTTAAAGAAGCCATGTAATTACCCATTGATAGACACTAAAACTGATGGAGAGGTAATACATTCTCTTATCTAAGATATCAGCATTAATTGAGGAAATCGAAACAGTTCCAGAGCATCTAGTATAAAGTCCTAAGAGACAAAGTCAAAAGCCTTCTTTAGATCAACCTTAAGTGCACACCTAGGAGGAGTGAAGTTGGAGTGATACCCATGTATGAGCTCCTAAGCAAGCAAGATATTGTCATTGATGAGTTTTCTATTAACAAAAGTAGATTGAGAGCTACTAATTAGGTAAGGGAGGACAACCTTGAGTTTAGATGCAAGTAACTTAGAAATGCACTTATAGATTAAATCATAGCAAAATATAGGCCTAAAGTTAGACATGGAGCTAGGATTGGGGCACTTAGGCACAAGCGCAATATATGCAGAATTGTTGCAACGAGAAAGAGAGAGAGAAGTCATGTCATCAATCGGTTATGCGTCGTTCGGTAGAAAAGAAAAATTTTGGGTGGAAAGTAGAGAAAAAGGGATAGAGGAGATATCCATAGTGAAGAACTAATGTCCTTCTCTCTTTGTGTTCGGTTAGACAGAAGAGAAAAGAATAAGCTCACAAGTTACTTTACCTTTAGAGCATCTCCAACCGTTGCGTATATTTTTTTTTTTTTGTAAATTTGATGGTTATAATAATTTACACAAAAATTTTGGATTATTTATTTTTAACTCCAATAGTTGTTTTATACCTTTTGTGTAAAAATATATTTCCTAGTAATAACCAACCAGTATCATGCCTGAACCCCACATAATTTTTACAAACCTACTTAATATATGGTTGATTTGTTAATGGAATGAGAAAGAGGGAGGAGAAATGAAATATGTTAATATAACTGTATAAAAAGGTTGTATAAAATACACAGCAATTTTACACATTGGTGACGTAATAGTGTATCTTAACAAACTAAAGAGATAATAATAATAATAAAAATTATACATCATAGGTGGTAATGTATATTTTATACAAAAGAGTATTTTAACACACTGTTGGAGATGCTCTTAAGAGAGAAATTTATAATTTAGTTTTACTATTATACTCATCACTATCTATAGTGTTTTAATTTATGGAGGATAATATTGTAATTTAAAATTTGTATAATATATTCCGCCCATAATTAGAGTGATGAAAATTTGTAAATTTGTAAATTTTGGCCAAAGACCCTGGTCATTTTTTTTGGAAGGTAATTTTTTTATTTTTATTTATTTTTTTTTTTGAAGGTATTGAGGATAATATTGTAATTTAAAACTTGTATAAGAGGGATAAAAATTTGTAAAAGAAGAAAGATAACTCATCCATCATATTATCCTTCTCTCTGTCTCCTCTTTGTCAATTTTTTTTTTTTTTTTCCTCAATCCATCTTCTATCCTTCCTACTAACAAAACATAAAAGTAAGTAAATAAAAATTGCCAATTCTATCATTTTCCATTGAATCACAGGGACTCACTATTCATATGGTAATACCTAAGATGAATTAAATTTTTAGAGGTGACAAGTAATATGCTATTGGCTTTGACTTCAGATGCCCTAAGAACACCATGCGTAATTGTTAATGAATCAAACTAATTGACGAGAGTGCCATGTTGAACGCATTTGCTGACCGTGTATTTTCAATGCCAATGAATATATTGACCAAAGACGTACACTGGTCATTTTCTCCAGATTAATGACACATAGGAATAGGGTGTATATGGTAATATTTCTATTTTCTAAAAGTAAATAGTGCTGCAAATGAACTTTTCTATGAACAGGTTGGTCATCTACCCTTGTCAAAAGGCTTGATTCACGTTCCTATATGTTTAGACTCCGAGCCAATTGAGCTCTAAAAGTCTTTAACTTCACTTGACTTTGATTAATTTGTAATCATAAAAGTGAATAGAAAAGATTTTCATTTTTCAAATCTCCGTGAGTTCTTTTCCCGGAAAAATGGGATCGTTTCAAATATAATTTGCTGTCATTAGGCCAAAAATCTAAAAGTGGCTCTTTAATGTTAAATATATATATATATATAATGTTTTTTTTTTTTTTTTTTAAATAGCTTTTCAGTGAAGTTATTATGGCACCCACCCAAATAGAAACTACACTTCTTTTTTTTTTTTTTTTTTTGAGTTTGAAAACAAAATATTAATTTCAAATTCTTTGGAACAAAGTAAAAGTTTGCAAAAAAAATATATAAAAAAAAATATAGAATAGTTCAAAAATACCTAACAGATGTAAGAGAACAGAAAATATTAGAGATGAATTGACGTAGTGAGAGTTCAAAATACCTAACAGATGTAAGAGAGTAGAAAATATTAGAGATGAATTGACGTAGTGAGAGGGAGAGGATTTTAGTTGAGGTGATGAAGGGGAAAAAAAAAAAAGCGAGGACCGAGAGATATAAGGATAAATACATAAATAAATAACGTAGAAGTAGAAAAAAGTATTATTATTTTCTAATTGTCATCCATTAAATAAATATGAATATAGAATGAACTAAATTAGCGTCCACTATAAATATATATTATTGGGTTGAACCTAATAATATAAGTTGAATTAAAATTTAAGGGCCAATATTTGTTAATAGTTGGGCCATTAGGGGACCTTAATCTAGTAACCAGAAATCTAAATAAAACTGATACATATTTACTTACATATCAAATCGTGATTAGTTGAGTACATAGCTTGGATCATGTAAAAATCTCTCCCAACTCCTCTGAGGCTAATATGTCTTTAGGAGGACTAAGAACATTTACTTTAAACTAGCAAAGAGTAAGTGCATGTGATTAAAAATCTATATTTAATTGTCAAAATTGTATTTGAAGAATCTGGTGTGATGGCGATATTAACAAAATTTGTAAATTTAGATAAATTATTTTATAAATTAATATTTTAAATTATATAAACTTGAAATATATATATATATATATATATATATATATATATATATAAGTGGAGGCAAAAATTTGATTGGATATTAGGTATTTATAAGATTGTGCAGTTAAGAAATACGTAAATATATTTAGGAAAAAAAAGAAATACGTAAATACTTCAGTTCATAAATTAAATGGATATATATTGCTTTTTCTTTTTGGTAGTGTGATTAAATTTTTTTCTTTTGAGAATTCTAAATTGAATATGAATTAATAATTTTAATTATTGTTTTTATAATGATTTTATTTATGATTTTAAAATATATATAATAAAAATATTTAGAAATAAGGAAAATATATAGATATAGATATAAATAAATATAGATATATGTCACATTATGATTTTAAAAAATTAAAGTAAAAATATTTAGAAATAAGGAAAAGATATAGATATAGATATAGATATAAATAAATATGTTATCTTTAAATTTTCATTAAATATTTTTTTTAAATATAAAATTATGATTTTAAAATAAAATAAAAATATTTATAAAAAAAAAAAAAAAAAAAAAAAAAAGGTCTCACACGTAAAGATATAGATATAAATATAGATTGTGAATAATTATCACTAAATCAAACTGATCCGAAACAAGCCGATAATTTAGAAAAACTTTAGGTTCAAAGTTGGATGGGATCCTCACCACTCCCAAGCGCCCACTATTCCCATAAACAAACGTACGTCTACCAGGAATCTCGCCGGGAAAAAGTGCTACATATCCCCATCACGTGCGGACTTGTAACGCTCCCCATGAATGTATATATTACAATTTTATGAGAAGAGATCTCAAGAAAATTACATGACATTCTTACTACCAAACAAACCTAAACCTATTTTATATTCAGCTAGCCATGAAGTGAGCTACTGAGGACCATATATGTAGACTATAATAAACTAAAAAATACTGAACTGGAGGTCATGAACCTGGAAAGTAGTCTTAAAATCTTGTCAAAAGAGGTTTGTTTGGATCTGCTCACTTTCTTTCTTCAGATCTTATCAAAACACGAGCACGGATCTTCTGTTATAACAATACAATGATGTGTAATAAGAAATAATTGTGATCATTCACACGTGTAATCTCATATAAAAAATGTCTGATTTAATTCATGACATACTTACTCCACTTAATTTTATCAAAACACGTGTATAGATTCAATCTTTTACTTCTAGTGCATGCAATAGAACAATATTATAACGAGAAAAGATGATTGTAATTATTCACACGTGTAATCACTCCACGTTTAATCACAAAAACATGGCAAAGAGGTCTGTTTCGATCATGACTACTTTAACCGTAGCAAAGCTTATTTCACGCTTATCAAAACCCGCATATTATACAATATGTACACACATGTACACATATAGAGTCAATGCAACACAAACTACAAGACACCACGTTTGATGGTCGTGATCAAAACAGTGGATGAACATTGGATATCTGGTCTGACTGGTCAAAAATATACAACACTGATCTTGATACTAGTAGTACTAGCGTAGTACTACATAGGCTCTACTTGGTGAAAGTGAAGAAGGGTTTGTTTGCAATATCTTAAATTACTCCTACTCCTGTGTAAACATATATATTTTATATGTATAAATAGATATACATATACATGTAGATGATGATGATGTATATAAATGTAATTTTCTGTATGTATGTAATGTAATTATTTAAATGACAGGAGATAATGAGATAACATGGGCTTGCGTGCTGAGACTGACACACCGAGGCCCGCAAAGGTTGGGTGATAAACAAGCACATTTCTCTTAACCCACTTGAACTCTAACCCCAGTTTGGGGACACACAGAGAAGGACAGTATGGCGTATCTCTCTCTCTCTCTCTCTCTCTCTACCCTTGATTATTGATTGATTCCTCTCTCTCTCTCTCTCTTCAAAAACTCTATTTAAAAACAACCATCACCCACCGCTTTCTCCCATGCACTTGTCTTCATCACCCCCAACAATACCTCTCTATCTCTCTCTCTCTCTCTCTCTCCCTCTAGCTCTCTCTCTCTCCTTCTTCATGGCTCCCTTATCTCTCTGTCCATAACTTGTCTCAAACACTACTTGCTCTTCTCTCTTCTTTTAAGTGTCTTTGATAAACTTATATATATATACTTCCATACCAGCTCCATCTTGGAGATAACTTAAGTTTCTGACAAACCATCTCTCTCTCTCTCTCAATTACATCTCTCTTACTAGCTCTCTCTCTCTCTCTCTCCATTACTAGTTTTTATTGACAATGTCTAGCCGAAGGTCTCGTTCGAGGCAGTCAGGTGTTTCGAGGATTTCTGATGATCAGATTGCTGATCTCGTCTCTAAGTTGCAACAACTTATTCCTGAGATCCGCAATAGGCGCTCTGACAAGGTATACTTAATTTCTTCTCTCTCTCTCTCTCTCTCTCCTTCTCTCTCTCTTCATGTGCTTCAACATTAGACAAGTTGGGTCACACCCACAACTTCATTTATTACTTGTGGTGTACTAAATTAGCAGCATTTTAATATGTGGGACTCACTTGTATACGTAACTTGGCACCTGGATCCCTCTCATGTGTCATTTCATTTTATGTCTTACATTACGTATGCAATAATTTAAAACTACCTTATATCGTTTATGTAACAATTTTTTATTTATTTTTAATGTATTTGTTACACTACTACTACAATGTAGTGCGTTGTACTAGCAATACTAGTGACTCGGAATCAAAGCACAGGATCCCTCTACTGTAGTGTGGCGTGTGTGACGTTTGACAATACCACTCACACCCACGAATGTACACACAACACACAATTTGTAGTTTTGGCTTTATGATAAAGACTCTGATTCTTGCTAATTGATGTTATATAATATAATTTATGTGCAGGTCTCAGCTTCAAAGGTCTTGCAGGAGACTTGCAACTATATAAGAAGCTTACACAAAGAGGTGGATGACCTAAGTGACAGGTTATCTGAGCTTTTGGCCTCTACAGACAGTGACAGTGCTCAAGCAGCTATTATTAGGAGCTTACTTATGTAATACAAGTACTACTACTACTTTAGGATGATCTCATGATGCATGACTTTGTTCCTATCCAGTTTTTAGCTGCTAGGGTTTGGTCACTAGGCCAAGTTATATAGTGGTTAATTAGCTTGGTTTGTATGGTAGATAAGTATATAATAAAAGGGCTTGCACTTAATTAGTAGATCTTCTCATTTACCAACTCATTTGATCAAGTTGGTAATATGAGTAGGTTTGAATTTTTAGTATCCATGATGGTAAGAGTGCATTGTGCCCAGTGAGGAAAATCTGATGATTATCTAGCTTTCTGTTGCTTATTGTGACACTTCTAGTGTACACATATGAGCTGCATGTATCTAAATTTCAGTGTAGTTTGCTATATATTAATTGCAGAAATAATATATTAGTTACTCAAATCTTTCTTACAATTAGGTACAGATATATATATATATTTGTATATACATGATCATTTGTGTTGTTATTTAGCATTTGGATTGTATCATATGTTAGTAACAGTTTTGGTTTTCTAAGCAGATATTTAGTGTGCTAATGCCATTTCCCAATTGTCCCAAAAAGAGAAACTAAAAGCTTAAAATGGAAAATTAGCAATGGATTTATATGGTCTACCTAAGTTCCCTAACATGTGATTTGCACATGCAAGCTTTATCTATAAGGGTAATTCTTGTCACGACGATGTGCTCTCAATCCAATAGTTGAGAGCGTGAGTCACATGAGAGCACTCTGATGATAACTTTTCAATTTGTAAAGAGTTACGAAGGCAAAAACTCCTAATGATATGATTGAGTACCGAATCAACATTTCATTATTTGTTTGGATGGCATAAAAGTTACAAGCAAATATTATATATGATTTAATCAAATTATTTTAATTTTTATTAAACACGATAATCGGTTTAAATAAATTGGGTGAATCACTTGCCTAATGTGAATGTTACAAGAAAATATTATACTTTACCTAAATTGATTAATTTATGTTTTAAGATATGTACCAAACCTCAAACCTTGTGCCAGGAATTATGGTACAAATAGACTTCAAATCCAAACAGGGTTGACAAGTATTGATAATTTTCTTGTTTTTATTAAACACGATAATAGGCTTCGTTTGGATACATAGTAGAGAAAAGAAAGGAAATGATAGCATTAGTTATGAGAGAAAATAAAAAAAAGGAAAATTTTGTAATATAAAAACTTTTATAATTTTTTTCTTCGCATATATTTAAAGGGATAAAAATTTGTGAAAGATGAAGGATCGATGATTCGTCCATTCTCTTTTCTCTTATCTCGTTGTCTTATCTCTACCAAACAAACAAAATTTGTTGCTTCTTTCATATCTTCCCTCCACCCCTCTTCCTTCCTTCCTCTCAAACGGAGCATAAGTGAGTCAAACAGATTACACGTGTTTACCATTTTACGCTTATAATAAAAATCACAATTGTTGACGTCTGGTGACGTAGGCCTCAATTTGAAATGACAAAAATTATATATACATGTGGGCCTCAATACATATATTACATTGTTGTATATATATATATATGCTTGTATATATGACTTATATATTATAATTTTTCCACTATAATGATGAAATATCCCTAAGAAAACGGGTGAAATTTCACTATTTTGTTGGTGAAAATTTCACTATAGTGATGAAATTTATAGTTATGATATATTTCACCAATCACATGGACTAAAAGGAAAATTTTATAGGACCACTGTTAAACCAACTATGTTGTATAGAGTAGATTGTTGAGCCCTAAAAAAACAAGAGCAACAACTTCATGTAGTGGAATCAGAATATTAAGATGTATGAGTGAAGTGACTAAAAGAGATAGGTCTAGGATATAATATTGTAATTGGCAAATTTCAGTATCAAAATAAGTCCAATTGAGTTGTAATTTTAATTTGATCTTTAAGTCTCAAGATCGAAAGTGAAATTGAAGATTTGGATAATGTGAATATACTTGATTCAATGAGTATAACATATTAGATAAGATAAGAGCGTGAGGACACTTTCTTTTGTTGGTGAGTTTTTATGTAAACATTTAGAATTTTTTTTTCAAAAGACAAGTTTTTCAAAAGTGCATGTATTGCCTTAGCAGAATTGCTCATGCTAAAACGCAACATTTTACGCTTCTGTTTTTCAAAATCTGTTTTTGAATATAACTTGATCACTGGCCGTACGGAATCGGTTGCACTATATCGGAACCGGCTGTGCTTTCCTAGAACCAAATTGGAAGTTGATTTCCTACTCCAATTAGGTTACCTTTTTAATCAGATTTTTGGGAGAATTTTATGCACGAACTTTACTTGTTTTCCAAGTATGATTAGGTCTTCAAAAATTTATATAAACACATGTTCTCGCTTAGGGTTTTCTAGGACTTTTGCATACAATTTTCAAAATTCTTAGAGAGAGTCAAGTTTGTGAGATTTATTGAGTTTTTATTTTACATATTGAAAGCATACATACTATATACATGAGTGAATTAGGATGTTGTTCTCTCCTGATCGGAGTCCAAATCATTGAAGATCCATTGATACCATTCAAAGAAAAAGCAGAACCTTCAACAGGAGTGTTGTTCATCTACCAGCAATCATTCTACAAGAATTAAGGGTGTAAGCCTGGAGTCAATAGTGTTTGGACGTAGGAGTCGCAAAGTCAAGGACATTCAATAAATTAGTTTTTGGTAGAGTGAATTGGTGTGAGCCTAAGTTAGAGTCCATTATACTTTGCTTCATAGTGGATCATTTCGCTTAGGGGTGCGAAAGTCCTCGAGGCTTTTTCATACGATTGGTTTATTATGCCAATCAGGGTTTCCTCGATAAAATTCCAGTATCTCTCAAACTCTACTTTACTTGTATTTATTTTTACTTTGTGGTTTGTTTAATTTTCTTTTAATTCAGTAAAATTACATTAAGCAAAAATTTGGGTATAGCACCATGTCGCACCTATTCACCCTCTTTTAAGTGTTTATAAAAGATATTCCACAACATATTTTGCACAACATAATAGGGTCACTAAATGAAAGTGTAAGAGAAAAATTAGGTGCGACACCCATTGGTAAGAAAATTAGAGAAATTGGAATTAGATGGTTTGGACACCTACATGTTAAATCGGAGACTTCGCGACGTGCCGATCAAATGAGAGAGATTAGTTGTAATAGAATGTAAGAGCTTGAGAGCGGTAGCAAAAGATAACCTTGGACGAGGTTATTAAAAGTGAATTTAAAAAGTTAAATATATTAGGTGATATGGCATGTAATGGAAACGATTAGAAAGAGAGAATTTATGTGACTGACCCCATTCATATAGAATTAAGGCAATGATGATAATAATGATATTTCACCAGTTATTACTGTGTTGGTGAAATTTCAAAGTAAATGTGGTAATTCTATAGCAGTGAAACTTTGTTCTAATGAAATTCACCACTTGAATGTGGTGAAATATACACCTTAATACCTTGGTGTACTGTGATATATATTAGAGGGGATCGATTTTGATTCCTCTTTTCTCAATTAAGTAGAATAAGACACTCATGGCATTAAGAAATTTTATTTTAGTATCTAATATTTAATTACCTTATCAACCATCATTCTTTCATGATAAACTTGATAATGATATATGACAATGACCTATTAAGCCATGTTCACATATCTTTGTGTAATGATGACAGAAAATGATTATGTTGAAAGAAATAAAAAAGAAAATCATTCTTTCAGGATTTTTTTTTTTTTTTTTTTGGTTCTTGGGCAACAAACTCACACACCCATTTGTCTCTATGAAGACTTGAACACTAATCTTCTACTTTGAAAGATATAGGATATACCATTAACTTATAGCCCTTACCAAGTTTAGCGACTAACTAAATTTTTCTTTCTACATATTAGTTTTCTTAAGAAAATTATTCTTTTAAACTTAATATTAGGTTTCTGAGGAAAATTTAGGCTCCGTTTAGATATCTAGTAGAGAAAAGAAAGGAAAAGATAGCATTAGTTTTGAGAGAAAAGAAAATAAAGGAAATGATAACAATAATCTCTATTCATGTTTGGATAGATAGGAGAGAAAAGAAAGGAAATGATAGTATTCGATCTTATTTTGATAAGATATAGGAGAAAAAATAAAAGAAAGGATAACTACCAAATTATTATCATACCCTTTTAATTAGATGGGACATTGTCCCATCAGTGGAATAACAATTTTCACCTTCTAATTGTTAAGGGAAGTTTTAGAACACTATCATTTCCCTCTCACTATCCCTCTTTATCCCTCCCAATCATTTCCTTTCTCTCATTTTAAACAACCCAAAGGCAATTTACATTATCATTTCCTTTCTTTTCCTTCACTGTCCCTCCAAATCCCTCAATCCATATAGAGCCTAAATATTTTTGTGCATGGTTTAGATGGTGACAAAACATAAAAAGTCTAATTTGAATATAATATATTACAATTCTTTCTATTAGCAAATAGATTATTATTATTTTTGGAATGGTGAAGTTTAATATGAGAAGTATAAATGTACAAGGACTAGGGTAGGCCTTATTAGAATCCCTATTTTAGGGTAATACAAGACCCAATCCAACCCATGAAGGTCTGTCCTGGGTGAACCCATATTTTCAAAAAGTCTATATATTCTAGTTATAACCTTTGTTAGAGCATCAACTCTAGAACCAACTTTGTTCCATACTTTTGCGACCAATAGTAGATAATATGCGTTGGATAGCTAACTATAAGCAAAATGTGTGTTTGGGGGATACATGGTTGGTACCATATTAAAGAGGTCCACAAAGGTGAATGATTATGCAAACTAATGGATTTTAGAACGTGAGCTATGGAAAACACCCTTGTTAGAGAATGAGTCCAACTGGTTATGTCGCTTTTAGTGGGGTCTAGGATAGGAAGTTGGTTATGGTTACCCAATCTTATGATGATTTGTAGAATTTCATCATTGAAGGACCAAATATTATGGTTGATAAAAGTATTCACAAAGATGTTTGCATTAGAGAAAGGTCTTTCTATTATAATGGGGTGTAGCTTGTAACGACTCGAATCTAGGGGATCCGGATCGCTAACCGGGTCCTAACCCGACCCGAGGACACCAAGGGTAAAATAGTCATTATGGACCCCACAATGCACTTTTGGTCAAAATGAAATTGTATTAGTCATTTCTAATCATTTCGATGCAAATATAGATGAAGATATCAACTGTATTTTCAAATCAGCCAACTTAAGGTTTCTAAAGGTAAAATGGTCATTTTACGGCCTTAAGCTTATAATTAGAAGCGGTTCTTTCATTCAAAACACTTTGGAGGTTAAATGGGACCCACATGTTGAAAATCCGGGCCATTAGAAAGGTTAGGAAAAATAGTGCCCAAAAGTCCTTAGTCGAGCATTCGCCATTAGCCTATGAGTGTTCTCAGGGCACCTTAGGCACCCCAACGTATACCCCGAGCGCTCATTGGACACCTCTAAGCATTCGAAGGGTGCCCACGAGCACCCAAGCACACGCGGCTAAGGAATTCCGCTACTCGAATTCCCAACCCAGTGGCGCCGAGCGCTCGGCTAAGGAATTCCGTTACTCGAATTCACAGCCCAGTGGCCCGAGCGCTCGGAGCAGGGGCAGTAAGCACTCGGGGGTCCTTGAAAATGGACCTTTTTGCCTTTTTTCATCTCCGCTCTGTCCCCAAGCTATGATTTAGGCTTTTTGACCAAAATACCCTTGTCCCAACTCATGAGCATGCGATAAATCAATTTATGCTCTTGAATTATAAAATTTAGTCGAATCCATTTACATGCTCCATATTACATTAAAAGTGATCCAAATGAATACAAGCTACAATCACAGACCCGGTCGAAATTACAACACTTTACAAAGGAATACATAAATTAAGCAATGGTTACAAGAATAACAAAAGAAGCTCCCGTCTACATGTGAAAGTCCGTCATTAATCATCTCTTTGTCATAACCTAAAAAATGTTAAAGGAATAGATGAGCATGGAGGCTCAGTAGAAGATGCCTAAGGCGCCAACTTTGGACTCCTTTGAACCACACGTCACACATTGGGGATAAAAGAGAACCGATAGCATACATTGGGGATTTCACCGAATTTAAACCACATTTCAATCCAATCAATGGCATAGATACAACTTTGCACACTTTGAATGTAAATGCAATGCAATGCATAACCATTCCCAAGCTTGGTCTTAAACCGACCCCAATCCCCACAACGCTAACCGACTTTACCGAAACAAGATTGATACTATCTCTGGCCTCAATTTGATGACCATTTGGGGCCTAGTACCAACGTTACACGTCCTACACCAGACCGCGCTCCCTCTAGGTCAAGTTAGCACCAGGCTCATAATACCCGGTCCATTTCTAATATTTTATTTCTAGCCCATTCTAATTAGATGGCTTATTTGTCAATCTCATTCAACTTCCTCACCATTCTAAAATGGCCCATTATACTTCTTATTCAATTTACCCACCATGCCATGCATATGATTATTCTCATCAATTTCACTTATTTAATAACAATGGCATAAGCATGACAATTTCTACGAAACAAATACAAGCATATCATTATGAATACATCAATTTCAAGCATGCTCATCACAATCATGCTATCTTCATACATTAATCACCTATGCATATAAGTAGCAACATAATCTCAATTCACATAAAAGAACACCTATTTCATCACACATAGCATGCTTAGTACACATCATCACAAAACCGTCAACTTATTCACTTAATTATCATTCATGAATGAGATTTTTGAGAAATCTTATAATAATACTCAAATAAAGGCAAAGTTTGAAGCATTAAATAACCCTTACCTCAATTGTGTGCAACTAAACAAGCCATTAGGTAGCCCCCATTTTCGAAATCTCCCTAACATCAATGGTGTTAAATAAAAGTAAAACTCTCTTCTTGTTCTTCTTCAAAATCTTAGCCTAACCTTCTCAAATCTTGGCTTGAAACTTAGAAATCATATATATGAATAGATATAGAGAGAGAAAAAGGAAATGATAGAGAGAAAGATGATGCCCGAAAAATGAAGAAGAAGCAAGGAGTTGGCCTTGTCTTCCAAACCCAAATGTGGTTCTAGCCTTGCCACTTGTCAAACCACCAATGATTATAACTTTAGGCTAAGTTACCATCTTACCCTTGCCCTTGCCCTTCCAATACAATGCCATCCCTTTTTCCAAAATATCTACCTCAATATGTAGATATATGTGTATGTATTTAAGTGTGAAATGACTACAATGCTCCTCAATGAAAATGGCAAAACTGGGAGAAATTCTCGAGCCCAGAAATTGTCCCGACTACCGAAAATTTCTAAAAATGATCCTATCACTTTTAAATGACTTAAAATAATTAAAAATGTATTTCTAAAACTCTCAGCTCGATAAATGACCTAAACGGCCCTCGGGGCTTGTGTAGCATGTAAAACAATGCACGAAAAATAAATAAAATAAAAATTCGAAAAAAATTCTAAAAAAATCCGGGAGATTACATAGCGGGAGTGTATAATGGGCCTATAAAACACCAATTATCATACCAGGAATAGGTATCTTAACCATTTCCTATTTCTGATTTGATAAGAGGTTTAAAGAAAGGCCTTGGTTGGAGGATCTTATACAATGTTCATGAGCATTGTTAAGGTATACTAATCTCCCATATAGACTTTTTCTTTGTTTCATAGTTTTCAATCCGTTTGACCTAAAAAAGATTCCTATTGTAAAAGAAATTTTTTTTCATAAATGTCCCATCGCAGATGCTTAGTTCCAAAATTCTAGCTTAGGAATGCCCAATCCTACCCCTACTTTTGGTGTGCAAACCTTAAGCCAAGTGACATTAGATATGCCTTTTTTTTACCTCTGTTCTGATAATAGGAAAGACCTAAAAATTCTATTAAGATCATGAAGCACACTTTTAGGAAGGATTAAAATTTAAAACCAAAACATTTGGATGCTAAACAAGATGGTCTTAATCAGCTATAATCTACCACTAAAATACAATGTCCTTCTATCACTAAAGACTTTGTAGTCCACTGATTTGACTAGTAAAGATTAAAGGATTTCAAGATGTCAGATAAGAAGCTAGCCTTTTTTATACAACAACATGCTTAGGAGAGTAAACTCATTGTTAGAAGAGACACTTGAGAAGAATATATGACTTTTTGATTTATTGATGAACAAACCAGAGAATTGAGTAAACTAGTCAAGGGCTGACTTAAGAATCTAAATGGAATTTAGATTTGTATGGGATAGAAAAAGGATACCATCAACAAAGATGAGGTGGGAGTGTAACGACCCGAACCCAGGGGTCCGAATGGTTATCCAAGTCCTTACCCGAACCCGAGGTTAACTAAGGAAAAAATAGTCATTATGTACCTTACTATGAGTTAGGAGTCATAATGAAGTCATACTAGTCTTTATAACTACATTGGATCATTAAAGAATGGTAAATCCAACTTCGGGTTCATATCGGGACCTTAGGCTCACGAGAAATAAAATAGTTATTTCAAGTTAAAATTATAAAATGAAGTTGATGCCAATGGAAAGTTGGCTCAAAATGCATCAATTTAGACTCAAGAATGGCCTAATTTAGGTTCGAAATAACCAAGTTATGATTGGTTGAAGTCTGGCCAATCCGAGCGATTTTGACAACTTAAAAAAAAATACGAGTCTGGAAAAATTCGATCGATCGGACTTCAATCCGATCGATCGGATTGAACCAAGAGCAGATTTTCGAAGGGTTTCAAAATAATCCAAGTATGGAAAAATCCAATCGATCGGATTGAAATCCGATTGTTCGGACTGTACCTAGAAAATGTCATAATAATCTAAATTATATAATCTACAACATAACGACGTAAAAGAAACTTGATTCGTCATTCATTCATCACACTAAGTCCAGTTATATCATTTAAGTTCAAAACAAAGTCTATTACATCATTGAATACAAGTTTGAGGCAAAATAATACATGTATCATTACATTTTTCCAAAATGACAACTATCACATATCTCAAAAAAGACTAAGCATCAAGTCAACAAAAGAAAATCCTTAATCTCACCACATTTGAGGTTGTGGGTCGTCCACTACTTCTTTCCCTTTTCCTGAAAAATGGTAAGTATAGAAATGAGCACAACGGCTCAGTAGAGATTGCCTAAGTGGCATATCCTCAAGCAAGGTAAGTAATTTCATACTTTACATACAAAGAATAAGAATGAGACAAAAGGATCGTGCAAGGGATTCACACACATCATTTCCATCATCAAATGGCCATCATCGTTATTCACATACAATGCAATGCATGAAATGCTCAATGCAGCTACATACCACGCACACCCTCACACTCACATCGAAAAAATACTAACTAGCCGGCCTTTGGGACCTGCACTATCCCTAAGGAGAATTTGTTATTCGTTCTTGACAAATGGCAACTCCCAACTACCATTTGGGGCCGAAGTCGCTAAATTACTCACGGGTACCTCCCATATTCTTATTAACTAGTTAGCACCGCCGGCAAAGGGGTACCTCCCCAACTACCAGGTTTGAAAAAAAAAATCTTTTCCTAACACTTATCAAATCCACTTTTTCAACTTTTCAAAATCCCACACATGCATCTCATCCCACACAACTCATATGCCGATGAAACATCATCAATGTTATGTATATGGAAATGCTTCAAACATAATCATCCACTACTCATCATGCTTCCATAATACAATAAACAATTTTATGATCACAACAAGCTTAATTGATAAATATGGCATGCCTCAAACATTATAGCATCATCAAGCATATGAATAGCCAATACCATCACAATAACCATAGAAGGTAAGCATATAATCCATCATATAGCAAGTTGATAACATGTCATTTGCAATTTATAAACAAGATGAGCATATAATCACATTTAACACATCAATTTGACAAAACTCAAGCATACACCAAACCCTATAATTTAATCATATAATTAAACATCAAATTTAATCATACAATTTTTTTACCCTCAACGCCCTTAAGTCGATTTTCATTGAGTCTGGCTCTTTTTTTCTTTTCTTTTCCTTTTTTTTTTTTTTTTTTTTTTTAATTCTGGAGGTGGTCGACAGCTTATTAATACTTCATATAATAATACTTGTTCTTGAGTAATCTGCAAAAATATTCTTCGGTGACGAACCATGTCTTATTGAACTTCCTTCAAAAACTGCCCCAGTTTAGGAGATGATGACAAATATTACTTATTATGTGAGACTTTAATAAGCAAGAGTTTTTAATTTCTGATAATCTTTGCCAATCGAAGAGGACTTTAATTAGGATCTTACATAGGCTAGGTATATGGTAACCAAAGAAAGATATTATAGCTCAAAGATATTATTTCCATATAAGGTTCATAAACTGTGATCACTATAAAAATGAATTGCCCCAGCTAAGGCTATGTTTTCTCATGTTAATCTAGCGAAATTTTTTATAACTAAGCAATCATCCTTAATCAGAGAGAACTTTATGTAGGTTGTAGCATGGCCATAGGTTTAAGGTGATGAAAAGAATGTATGAAAGTCCAAAATTAATGTAAATTGGGGGTAAACTGACCAATGATCATTTTTAATCAACTTGTACTTTTGTGTCCTTCATCTTGGACTTTGACCGTTCTTCGGAAATTAGCTTGACTTTTTTTCTAGCCCATGTGCTTAATTTGCCTGTTTGGTCATCTTTGTTTGATTTTTATTTTGGGCACCTTTGTTTGATCCTTCGTTTGGGCACCTTTGCCCTATCCTTTTTTTGGACACCTTGTCTTGATTTGTATTCTTCTTGTTTTCACTTTCTTATGAAAGAATGACATACTTGTAATGATCCTTATTAGGTTATAAAGAAAAAATGTAACAAAGTTCTATGGGGCTTGTCAAAGGAAATTATGATGAACTATGGATGATAGAAATGATGGCCTCTCTTCATTTTAATTCGGATTGCTTAATTATAAATATTTCCAACTAGCCTAACATGAAATTATAAAATATTACCTCAAAATTTGCCCTAATGTGGGGTGTGATCATCGGTGGGCTTCATGAAATGAAAATTTAGTATAGCGCGAGGGGCTAACAATGGATAATAGCGTATATGATAGCAGAAATGATGGCCTCCAGTCTTTTTGGATATAACCACCTAAGCATTGAAGCTCTTGCTTATTAGCATTCCATTGTCTTAATATGAGCAAAATTTACTTGATTATTGCTTCCAAACATAGGGAGTGATCTTTAGCTTGACATAGTTATACATATCTTGACCTTCAATGGAGATTTTTTTCTGTGGTGACCGAGCTTAGGGAACGACCAAAGTTGCCTACGTATCTTGATTATGTCAAGAATCAGGTCATGCGTAGTTCGATGATAGCCTTGATCATGAGAGTCTGTAGCTTGAAAAAAATGCTTTGATCATTGATAATAGTCTTGGTCTTGAGATTCCACGACTTGAGAGAAATACTTTGATTATTGATAATGAGAGTCTGTGGCTTGAGTGTGATAAGCTTTTTCTTAAATTCTTCATGTATATCTTGACTTCAAATAAGATGGTAGGAAATTTGATCATTTCCTTTTGTTACTGCTCGGTAGGTCTGTTACTGCTCAGTAGGTATGTGACGGATGTTGATCTCTATTAGGATCGATTCTGTGATTTAACAACTAACGTTGTCTGTCTCCTTCAAAGTTTTGAGAGGTGGGCTGGGTGACTGTTCATGTCCATAATTTCTTAAGGTGTGCCAATTGAGTTTTCCTTGGTCAAGGCCCATTAGCTGGAAATCAAGCTTTATATCAAGATTCATGTTTGCGAGAGCGATGGCAATGAGGTCCCAAGGATCAAAGCATTCCCTTCATGAAAAGAGAGATATTAATAATATAATATCCGTGTTATTTTCATAAGCAAAATTGGAGCTTCACAAATGTCATTATCAAAATTGAAGTTTTACGAAACTTATTATAGTATAAGGCATTATGGTAAAACTAAATGCTTAGGTGTCCTGAAAATAGAAAGATATTTTAAGAAAAATGAGAGTATTAATAATATAATATCCAATTTATTTTACTAAACAAAGATGGAGCTTTACAAAGCTATTTATCAAAATTGGAGTTTTATGTAACTTATAATAACAGAAACGATAAAACACATACATAATACTATGCTAAAAATAAATGCTTAGGAGCCCTGAAACTAGAGTTTAGATTTTATTTTGTTTATTTATTTAATGAGGGATATTAATGAGTTTTATGAAACCCCTTTTAAAAAATTGAAGTATTACGCAACTTATTCATTATAAAACAAATAAAGAAATAATATATATATATATGTATATGTATATATATATACATATAATATTGTGCTAAAAGTAAATGCTTAGGAGAAAGTCGCGGGGCTTTATCCTTTTATTAAAGCTTTATTATGAGCAAGGATACTGCTTCCAACTTGTTTGACTTGTGTTTTGTCTATGGAGGAGTGAAAACTCAAGTTTTGACATCATCTGTCTTAAAAAGAGCTCCATGGTTCATATTAGAGAGTCCCTCAGTCCAGTCTGCAGGTAATTTTACTAGTGTAATTTCTTGCTTTCTTGATATTGTGGATGTCATTGGACAATGTTTGCATTGGATACAAGCCGAAGGTTTAAGTAACCAATGCCCTCAATGGACTTGACCTCTCTTTCAAGTCTACGCATCTTGATATCATCGTGCTTAGGAGCATGTATGTCTTCTTGAACTATGGGAGCCTTCCTTTTACCAATAGGATCAAGAGAAGTTTGTCTTTCAACCACCATAGAAGAGATAATTTGGCTATTGTGTGTATTGACAAGTGCCTTGACAATATTAGCTAATTTAGCAAGATCCTCTAATAGTTTGTTGAAAGCTTCTTGATGGATCACATGGTTAGTGTTTTTCTTGTTGGATTGATTGCTTTCAAAAGGCATGGCCTTTGTTAAGTATTGGACTACAAAAGAAAATATAGCTGCTTCTTTGGAGCAATTTTGTTAGCTTATTAACCTCTTTAAGAAGAAAAAGGAAAAAGAAAATGAATTAGTATTAATGAAAATTATTTGCCTTATGCAATGCATGTCTTAATGATAGTTTTCCTTTATGAAGGAACTCTAAATATGAAATGTAGAAGTTGGAGGAATGGGCCTTTTCCTTAGATGGAAACTTTTGCATTTTATTAATATTACAAGAAATAAAACACATACAAGCTGCCCCAGTTAGGGGTTTAGATTACAACCTTGAAATTGGAATACAGGGAAATAAATTGTCCTATACGACTATGGTTATTTAGACATTTTCTTTTCTTGAAATCTTCTTACTTATTGAACATCCATCCTTTTAATTTATGGGTACCTACAATATATGAATACATACAATAATGTCTTAGGGTTGTGAATAACCCTTAGATTTGATTGGGTAGGTTTTCTTAACTAAGACTAAATATGGTACTCTTTACTATGGTTTATTTAGGCATGGAAATTTAAATATGCATGAAAAATAAAGATAAAATAAGAGATTAGTTAAAAAAAAAAAAAAAAAAAAAAAAAAAAAAAAAAAAAAAGAAAGAAAGAAAGAAAAGATATCCCTCTCTTTTAGTGTCCTAAATGCAGCATTTATACTATATGCAACATGAGGTTCATGGTTGGCTAATGCAACCTAATAAGGCTCGGTCCCCGAATCTCCAAACCTCTGGCCTTTTCCCTTCTCCCCGAGGAAGTGAAAATGGGTCCATCTTGGGTTGGTGATTTAAGCGAGGGAGGTGCCGTTGCGCTACCATTGCCTCCGGCATACGCCAGTATCCAATAGACGGCCAGCATACATACCCCCTCTAACTTAGAAGGTTAAATAGGGTTATGTGATGCAAAATGAGTGTAGTGTGTGCAGTTAAAAGAGAGGCAAACATGCTTTTATAATAAAATATAGTAATTATTTAAAGCATAAAAATAAATCAATAATATGAATTGAAAAAGATATAACTTTTAATTTTGCACCTTTGAAACATGAAAGAAACATATTAATAATACAAGACAAGGCATTATATTAAATGCCTTGGGTGAAAATGAATATTATCTAATTATCATTACATAAAATACAATATGATGCCATAAAAGGAATGCAATATAAAAAATATTTTTAGGCTTAAACCCACTTAAGCATATGCTTGTCCCCAGCGGAGTCGCCAGTCTGCCAGTTGTCGCGCCCGGATTTCTCCCGCCCTCTCTAAGGGTCATACTAAACACTATGGGTCAGAAAAGGAGTTTAATGCGACGGAGTGGCTACGCCCTATATTTTATTTTATTTGGAGTCGCCACCTAACAGAGGGTTAAGGTGTGTTAAGTCACCCTATGGTGTCTAAGGACTTTAGAAAATAATCAAATATTTTTATTTAATTGACATCCATTTTAGTCTGCGAAAATCCAGATTAAAGGTCTGAGGGTTTGATTGTGCACGGGAAAAGTGTTAGGCACCCCATGATACCCGTGGAACACAGTTATCTTATTTTTTATATTGCATTCTAAAATAAAATTATAAGTATAGATTTAACATCTAAAGATGCACCATTGAATATAGCTTTGAAAGTTTAACACTATGTATTAGGGATAATATTAATGCTTTCATAAGCACGTGTTTATTAATAAGATGACTTTATATCTAAACATATGAGTTCTGGAAAGGAAATATTTTTTAAAAAAATTGTGTTTTAATAAGATACATTATCAGAAAATACTATTTCCAAATAAAATATGATATTTAGACAATATAACCTTTAGTGAAAATAATATTTTATAATATATGATTTCTTTAGAGAATATAAAAGATGGAATTAAGTCCTAATTATAATTTATGAATCAAATATATATATATATATATATAAGTAAATCTTGGATTATTTTAAGGAAATAGCATTTTAAGAAAGATTTATTTTAAGAAAACTTTGTTTTAAGAAACTTTTATTTTAAGATAAAATATTATTGTTTGGAAAAGATATAATTTTCGTATTGAAAGAAATATTTATGTATGTATATATATTCTAAAAGTATTTTTATTTGATAAGACGCTTATAAGAAATATTTCATTTGGACTTTTTAGAAAATAATATTCTATTTGAAAATATGATTTCCTCTAGAAAGGACTATTTTGAAAATGTATTCATAGAAAATTTTATTTAAACGTAAAAAATGTTTTTATGGTAAATGATTATTTCAGAAAAACAAAATTTTTTTTATTTAGAAAATAACTATTCTAAAGAACACTTCTTTGAAGAAAAATATGATCTTGAGATTAAAATAGTTATTTTAAAAATACGATTTCTATTTATTTCTTAAAAACATCAGGCGTCTTTATTGGATTTTGTCCATTGGAGTTGTGAAAAAGCCGTTATCTATAACATATTGTACACAAGTATATAAATAGTGAAACTAAACCCATGTTGTCAAAGCCATGATATTACCAATAAAAATTTAATCTTTAAAACGAAATGATACCGAGCATCCATTTGGTGCAATATATATATAGAGAGAGAGAGATTATCAAGATACAGTCCCAAATACGAACATGACATAACAGTAATGATAATCACACAAATTCTCTTTATTAAAATTAAAGTTTTGCGAAACTTATAATAACATAGATAATACACCAACCTATGTTTCAATACAATGCAATTTGGCAGAGAGGAAAAGGCAAGGCAAAACACCATAACTATGAGATGCTTACTGATAATTAGGATTACCCAACATATGTTAGAATTCCAAACCCAATTGCCTTTAGAAAGGTTGATTTTCAACCTCTTTCTTCTTATCATATTTTTTTAATTCACAAGAATGACCACCATCAGTTCAAACCAGGCCATCATAGGATAGTTAGAGCAAAGCATACATATTACAACATGATTCTCCAATACGTTCCATGATTAATAAAAAGAACAATATCAGCAATAAATCCATGCAAGCACGCTATTTCTACAAATTAATCAAAAATTCCATTTTGTAACATATATTAAGTACACACATATAAAGAGTTGATATATTGATAATACCTGGGCAAATGATGCATATGAGCAGTCTCTCTCTTTTTTATTTTATCTGGACTGGAAGCCACGATTAATTGTCCCACACAGAAACCTTTTGTGCTTCTTTTGATCCAAATATTTTATTTCCTCTTTTATTCTCCAACACTACCAAGCAAGACTTTACTCCAACAGGACTACCAAGGTCTGAAGATTGCAAGAGGCTTACAGAGAGAAACAGGGAGTGATTGTCTAAGATGGAAAAGGATTATTCAGTGCTTCACAAAATTATGCTTTGTGAATGGATTTGTAATTGGTGTCTGCGGGTATGTAGTGGATGTCTTTATGTGAAAGAGGAGGTTTGGAGTCTACATGGTTGCTAGGGTTTTATTTTATTGCATTAGTTATTTGATTGCTGCCACAAACCACATATCTAAGTGAAAGTATCATGGGCTTTTGCAATAATTTAATGGTATTGAACTATTGTTTGGTTTACGTTTTTATCATTATTTTTATTTTATAATTTTCTTCCTTTCCTTCTTTATATTTCTATTGTATTAATATTATATATATATATATGGTCTTATCCTTGTGGCTTAAGGCCACGACCTCAACGATCAACAATAATATGTTGGTTTCAATTAACAAAAGTTAATATTTAGTTTTTATTTTTATATTATTATTTTTTTTCATTTAATGTTTATTAACTATTTTTCAACACTAAGGTTTTGACGCATTTTGGACACAATGGCAAGGTCCATTTTTTATTTGGTAATTAGACCGTTTTTTCAAGTTTAATCAAACTTGAGCGGGTTTGGGGTGCAAAATTATCATTTTGCCCCTTCCTTGATCGAGTGTTAGGAGTGTTATTACAAATTCGACTCCAGGTATATCCCAAAAGGTTTTGGGACGTTTTGGACCCAATAGTAAAGTCCATTTTACTATCCAGCAATTGGATTTTTGGATTTTTCAACTTTTTCCAAACTAATGTTATTTATTGAAAAGAAAAACGAAGATTACAATCTTCCATGGTAGTTTGTAAGAATGTCCCTATAAATGGGTAGGGGCAAAATTAGGTGTCTATACTACATATGGGGAAAAACATAGAATTAACTACAAAACTCAAAAAATATAACAATTAGACAACTCTACTTATTTATATACAAAAAACCCCAATTTTTATAAAAACCCAATATCACCCAAATGAAAATATGCTCCAATCAAATCAAAGCTCTCGTCAAGCTCTACAACTTTGCGTTTTACAACAAAGATCAAAACCTATAGAAAAATAGTGAAATAGAGGCTTGAAAGTGTAAATTTAGAGACAGAGAAATTGTGCAGAGAGAATGGAAGTCTCGACTGGAGCAAGCAGAAAATTGCCAAAAATCTGATTTTTTGTGGCCTTTGTAATGCCTTGGTCAAGGTGGGGTCGACTTTGACCCACCAAAAGTTTATTTTGCCCTTCACATGCATATGTACTACAATTACACCATCAACATGTAAAAACCCATCTATTCCCTCACATAAACATCAAATACCATGTAAAATATTTAATCAAGTTTAGAAAATATTTTCCGGACACCTAAGTTTGGGAGTGGGACCTACTTGGGAGTTGGGACCTCTCGGAATAAAAATTCGAAAAAAGCTAAAATCACCCAAAATAAAATTTCAAGAATTCTAAACTCAAAGAAATGTCCTGAATTACTATCGAAACCCTCGTGATACGCTAAAATAAAATTTCAAGAATTCTAAACTCAAAGAAATGTCCTGAATTACTATCGAAACCCTCGTGATACGCTAACTGGTATGTGACACGTAAAACGAGGTGCGAAAATAAAATAATCCAAAAAATCGAAAAATTGCCAAAAAAATAAAAAATTACGAAATGTCAGGGGGAAAGTGATAAGTGTTTGCATTTCCAATGAAATTTGGAAGTTAGGTTGTTTTGCACATTGGTGTGAAGAATGGAAAAAAGGATTTGCATGAAAATTAGAAAGAGAAAGGGGGACAGGGGTTCCCTGTCTAAGACCTTTAGTACCTTTGAAGTAACAATTAAATTCACCATTGATTGAGATGGTGAATTAAGTGGCGAATATGAAACTCTTGATCCAATTGATGAAAATGTTATGGAAGATATAAAGGTTAAAAATATCAATGATGAATTCCCTTGTCACAGAATGAAAAATGGATATGGATATGTATGCCTATGGTATCCATTAAGGAGCTCCTGGGACAAAAGGATGTTGTCTTTTATTTTTCTGTCCCCCACAAATGCAAATTGGGTGTGGTCAATGACGTAGGGAGGGACTGGTTTGATTTTGTTAGCCATAAGTTTGGCAATGCATTTGTAAATGGTTGTGCAATATGATATTGGTCTAAAATCATGGAGGTTTGATGCGTTTGGCAGTTTAGGGACTAAGGAGATGTAGATGGTATTAACTTCCCTAGTAAGCTTGTAATTGATGAAAAAAGTCCTTAGTAGCTTTAGTGACATCCTTGCCTATGATAGGCCAATCATTTTTTTTTTTTTTTTTTTTTAAAAAGTCATTGAACCGATCAGGGCCTGGAACCTTGAGAACATGCAAAGTTGTATTTCTTCATTTGAGATAATAGAGGCAAGGCTGTAGAAAAATTGGGAAGGAACAGAGGACTGAATGAAAGGAAGGGTATGGTCCATGACAGGTAAGAGTGAGGGCTAGGAGATTCTTGAAGTGAGCGAGTATTTCATCTTTTGATGTCCTACTCTTTTTATTCAGTTGGACATCTCGAGACTGTCTTAAAAAATATATATATATATATAAAATAAAAAAAAAAAAAAAAAAAAAGAGGTGTTTGAATCACCATGCTTGAGCTAATTGATTTTAACATACTATTTTTTGGTTTCCTCTTTTTTGTCACCTAGTCTAGAGTAGGATAAGAGGAGCTTCTCGTCTTTGAGATTTGAGGGCATGATCCACTGAGTTCAGATCCAAGGCCATTTGATATGCATGGAGCTAAGTGATTTCTTGAAAACTGCCTTTATATTTTCCTATTCGTAAATGATCAAGGAATTGTTCCACTGATATGATCAAGCAATTGGTGGGTCTTTGATTATTTTATCAAAAGGATTTTGTGATTAAATGTGTATGATCAATGGATATAGTAATGACTTATTGAATAACCAATTGTGCGTAGAGGGGTTGCATCTTTAGTTTGTCTTGTAATTATTCTTACTTATATATATATACACACTTTAACTTCGGGGAAAAAATTGTGGGTAGAGGTGTTGATTCATAAATTAACATGGTGTTAAGTTTCACACTGTAGTTTAACCATTCTCTAATGAGAAAACACTTATATAGTGGAGTTAAGCTGTGGTTAGTGGGTTATTTGAATTATGGTCATGAGATGACCAGGTTAATTAATAATTCATTGGAGCCGACGATAGTTTGGGCCCAAATAAGATCCTATCTGCTAGGACATTAAACGAGTCGAGTAGTGAGTTGTTGACCGAATCTTTGCAGTGTATATGAGAAAGAGACGACGTCGCTGTAACTCGCGATTTGAGATGGGAATATAATAAGAAGAATTAGATTTGGTTAGGGTTTATATGCGTGTATATATATGTGGGCTGATGTGTTGTATTTATTTATGGGCCTAGGTTGGGTTAAGATATTTAAATTTAAATGGATCTTATATTTATATTCAATAGTGTTCAATTGCTTCTCAGTGAGCAAAAAAAAAAGTATACTCATTTTCAATTATCGTCGTAAGATTTAATCCTACGGCTAATATAATCCTTGCACTGTTTTAGAGAAGTAATATTATTTGAATTATTAATTAATTACAATTGAAGTAAAATGACTATAATAGACACTTTCATAAAAAGAAAAAAAAAATTAGTTTTGTTTGACATAGCCTTTTAAGATTTGGTTGATTACCCGTGAATCTCTTCCATCGAAATCATATATGAAATTTTTTTTTTTAAATATAAAAATTAAAGAAGAGTATAATAAGATTTTTTTTTTTTTTAATATTATTTTTCTCTATCAATTAAACACTATCTCGTTTCGGTAAGGAACACGTACTTGTACTGTACCTTAATCTTTGGCACCTACGGTCACTAAGAAAATCTCAATTGTAAAGAAGGCAATTCATTGGTCAGGCAATCTTGAATTACGTAGTTAGGAGAGAAGGTTAGAGGACAAATACAAGGAAGAAACTCCAATTCGACTAGCGAGAAGCAAGGTCTTAGGAATAGCCTCTCGCAAGTAGGGAGCCTTGTATCTTTGATCGGTAAGCTACAGCCCCTCAATCAAAGATTGATCCAAAGTACGTGGTAAGATAAGGAAGCATATGAGACCTTACCTGTCTTCAAGAATTTACTACCTAATTAGCACCACATAAAAACATTTTTATGAAAGAAAAAAAGTTAAGGAAGAGTATAACAAGAAATTTTTATTTTTATTTATTTATTTATTTATTTTTTATTATTATTATTATTATTATTTTTTTTTTTTTTGCGTTTTATAATCTTATTTTTCTCTATCAATTAAACAAGTATTCACATCCTAAAGCACCACATGAATTATTATTATTTTTTAAAAAAGATAACAAGTTAAGGAAAAGTATATAACAAGAATTTTTTTTTTTTTTTTTTTTGGGGGGGGTGGGGGGGAATATGAAGACACATTTAATTGATAGGGAAAAATAAGATTAGCAAAAAAAATATTAAATAAATAAATAATTTCTTGTTATATTCTTTCTTACCTTTTTATCTTTCGAAAAAAAAAATAAATAAATAAATAAGGTTTTCATATATTATTTTGATGAAAATGATATTCTTCCATTCATGGTTAATCAACCAAATCTTAAAAAGTTGTATCAAACAAAATTGATTTATTTCCTCTTATGAAATTGACCACTATTGTCATTTTACCTCAATTGTAATTAATTATTAATTCAAATAATATCAGTTTCCTAAAATAATGCAAGGATTATATTAACCGTACGATTAGATCCTAAGGCTATAATTGAAAGTGAATATACTTTTTATTGCTCACCGGGGAGCAATTGAATACTACTGTGTGTGTATATATATATATATATATATATATATATATATACTATTATTAAATATGCAAAGGGTTTCAGTGTTTTAGTATTTCAATATTTATTACCTAATAAAATCAATGACAATAAAATATTTATTAATTGATATAAAAAGAATAGTTATTTTTTTATGAATAATTATCATAATATAACCAGCTCAGTCCAATTATAATTATATCATTATCAGAGAAGATACATGTCATCATCCTATTAATTCAAGAAGCCTATAAATAAAAGCATGGAGGAAAGAGAAAGGGGTACAGAAATTAAGAATTCTAGAAATCGAGAATTCCAGAGTAAAATACAGAAGCTCTACGAAAGAGTTTCAGTATTTATTTATTTATATAAAAAATATATTTATTAATTGATATAAAAAAAGTTTTTATAAAAAAATAAATAAATAAATAAAAAATAAAATAAAATAAAATAAGAAGCTCTATAAGACTCTAAAATCTACCTAATAAAATTCAAATTAACCTATTTATCTATTTATTATTATGAATTTTTTAACAAAAGAAAATATAATTAAACAAGAATTATTAATATAAAAAAAATTATTAATTGATATATAAAATAGAATAATTTTTCTAAAACTCTAACACAAATTACCTACTTATCTATTTATTATGAGTTTTTTAATAAAAGAAAATCTAATTAAACAAGTATTATTAAATATAAAACTTTATCACAAATTACATATTTTATTTTTAATAAAACTCTATCACATTAGACAAAGATATACTTAAAGAGTTTCTATAAAACTCTAACACAAATTACCTATTTATCTATTTATTATGAGTTTTTCAAAAAAAAGAAATATAATTAGACAAGTATTATTAATATAAAAAATTATTTATTAATTGATATAAAAAGAGGTTTTAAAAGAATTTCTATAAAAACTAACACAAATTACCTATTTATATAAATATATATATATATAAATATATATATAAAAATAAAAATAAAAAGTTCAAATTAACCTATTTATTTATTTATTATTATGAATTTTTAATAAAAGAAAATCTAATTAGACAAGAATTATTAATATAAAAAATATTTATTAATTGATATATGAAGTAAAATAATTTTTCTAAAACTCATCCACAAATTAGCTTTTATTATGAGTTTCTTAATCAAATGAAATCTAATTAGACAATGATATATTTAAAGAAAATAAAATAATTTATATAAAACTCTATCACAAATTATTTATTTTATTTTCAATAAAACTTTATGATATTAAACAAAGATATATTGAAAGAGTTTTTATTAAACTCTAACACAAATTACCTATTTATCTATTTCTTATGAGTTTTTTAATAAAAGGAAATCTAATTAGACAAATATTATTAATGTAAATATAAAATTCTATCACAAATTACCTATTTTATTTTCAATAAAACTATATCACATTAGACAATGATTTATTTAAAGAGTTTGTATAAAACTCTAACACAAATTACCTATTTATCTATTTATTATGAGTTTTTAATAAAAGAAAATCTAATTAGACAAGTATTATTAAAATAAAAAATTATTTATTAATTAATATAAAAAGAAGGTTTAAAAGAATTTCTATAAAAGCTCTAATACAAATTAGCTATTTGTCTATTTAATATGAGTTTTTTTAGTAAAAGGAAATGTAATTAGACAAGAATTATTAATATAAAAAATATTTATTAATTGATATGAAAAATTTATAATATTTGTTAATTGATATAAAAATAAACAAAATAAACAAGCTTCAAATCAACAATTAAAAAATATATATTTACCACAAATTTCAGCATTTCAATATTTATTTTTTAATATAAAATATTTATTAATTAATATAAAAAGAGAACTCTATCACATATAACCCTGTATTTATCTATTTATTATGAGTTTTTTAATAGAAGAAAATCTAATTTTACAAGGATATATTTAAACAAAATAAAATAATTTCTATAAAACTCTACCACAAATTATCTATTTTATTTTATTTAAAACTCTATCACATTATGAAAGGATATATTTAAAGCAAATAAAATATAACCTCGAGTCTTCCAAAATATCACAAACTCCATATAATAAATTTTTATATCAATTTAAATCTAATGTATGATTAGTATAATTGAATTTCTATTTCAAAATTTAATTAAAAATTAATATAATTGAATTTCTATTGTCAAAATTCAAATTACAAATTACCTAATAAAATTCAAATCTATACTATTATATATATATATATATATATATATATATATATATATATATAAATTTTTAAGTATTACCTAATAAAATTAAAATTACAAATTACTTAAAAGAATTTATTACTTTGCAAAACTCAAATATTTCAATATTAAAATAAAAAAATAAATTATTAATTAATAAAAAAATAAAATTTAAATATTTCAGTATTAATGTAAAAATCTAAAAGAATTTATTACTTTACAAAAACTCAAACTCTATTACCAATTTCAAAATATTTCAATATTTATCTATTAATATAAAAAAATATTTATTAATTAATATAAAAAAGAGTTACAAAAATTGCAATTTTTTGTAAGATTTATTATTACAAGCTTCAAATCAACAATTAGAAAAAATATATATATATATGAAAACAAAATTTAAAGAAGTTACAAAACATTCACCACGTGCATCGCACCCTTTTTCCTAGTATATATATATGCGCTAATGGGTTGTATTTATTTATCATCCTAAATTGGGTTAAGATATTTTAATTTAAAAACGGACCTTATATAAAAATGGACTTTAGATTCTCACCTTTAGGTACATACTAATGTGTGTGTGTATATATATATATAATGGCTAAGTGCGGAAAACACTTCTCTACATACCCCTTAAGTATAATGGAGTGTGTATCACACTCCTCATGTTCACAAAATACCCCTTAAGTACCAAATTGTGCAAATAAGTCATGCATGACATATTAAAGTTAGACTTTGCCCAAATTACCCTTATATAGACATTTTACACATTATTAAAAAAAAAAAATGATTTTTGTGACTAAATCCTTAATCCAATCTCTCACTTTAGGTTTTGAATATTTCTTTCTGTGATCTGATGGAAAATATGTTCGACAAATTCTGGACAGAACCCACACCTTTTACATGTGTCATCATCCATAATTTTCCTTTGTTTTAAAGTTTTCATTAATTTTATAAACCAACATAACATCAAAGCAGATGTATATTTGTCTCAGTTTTCATTTTTTTTTTTTTAACTATCCACACTAAACAAAAGCAATTAAAGGGCATGACCGTGGCACTTCCCATTACAGAACAATATTTTTGTATATATTTATATGGATTGTTGAGGGTAGAGACCATAAACAAAGATATGCTTCTTTATACTTCAGTTAGAAATAATACATATATTAAGGGCAATTTTGCCCACAACCGTCTTTTGGATCAAATACTCCTTCCTGAAGTCTTCCAATATAAAAGACTCTTTTTTGGGTGAGTCTCTTTGCCCATAAGTTGAGGATGACAATTTACGATGGCACCTGCTTATGGGGCTAAGGAAATATGTAAATAATACCATCTTTTCTTTATTGACCATTGCTCTGTGCAGAATACTCATTAGCCTCCAATTTGTCCATGCCTACAAAAATAAATGGTGTCTTAATTTTTTTATGTATACTTATACATAAATAAACATATAATTTGTAGTTTGATTACATGAATTCATGGTCAGTATGCACATATTAGAAAATATATATGTTTGTACATAGGATTATCCTTGATAATTTTGATTCAAAACATTATTAATACATAAACCATCATCAACATGGGAAAAAAAATAAGAGTTCATATATCTATATATATTCATTATCATCATATTTTCATACTATAATATTCATAACTTAAAATCATAAACACACTATAATTTGCACAACCATAAAATCTAAAAAATAAAAAAATAGAAAAAAACTATAAACGAAATATATATATATATATATATATATATATATATATATATAGAAAACTCTCAAAAGTGGATTAAATACTTTATATACACATAACACCCATCTACTATGAGAATATATACAATACATACCCTTATGGCATTTTCGGAAGGCTAAAAGGAAAAAAAAGAGGCATCAAAGCTTTACTTAAGGACCTCCGAAAAGTAATTTGAGAAGTGTTTTCACACAATTTTACAAGGATAAGGGACATAATAACACATTTTTAAAAATAGGGAGAAAGTGTAATGCGGAGTATACTTAAAGGATGTTTTTCGCATTTAACCCTATATATAATTACATATGTGCACGAACATGTATACAAGCTTTGTTCATGAACATATTCACGAACAAATGAGCCGAGCAGGAGGTTGTTTGAGATTCGTTCAATTACGAAATGACTCTAGAAATCCTGTTTAAGCTTGGTTCCTTTATGGATTTATGTGTTAGGGGCATTCCTGTATTTATAAGGATTTGTTAAGGGTCTTTTTTTATATCTTGTATATATATAAGGTGATATATATATACACACACACACACATATTTTAGGTTAAGATATATAAAGATATATTATAATAATATATCTTTAAATTTAAATAGTAAAACATAATAATATCTTATATCTTATATATTGATGTGCATGGTGGTTTGTTAAGTCCAAGATATAGCTCAATTTTAATATTTATAAACCACTACTACTACCGCAATAGAATGGGTAGGGTATCGAACACAAGGGCGATAAGTTGATTTGAATTCAATCTTAGTGAGCAATTGATAAAATAAATGGTTGATTTGATCCTAATTATCAACTAGAATGAAGCTAAGTTAGAATGCAAGTAAATTGAGATACTATTGAGCAATTAAAAGAAGATAATGAGGAGAGACTTAGGGTATGGAATCCACCTTTAGCTTTGTAATTTTAGAATTGTCAACAACCTTGGGGAAATCAAATATGTATTAATGCATTGTGGCTACAAGCACATAATTGAGTTCAAGTAAAAACTACAATTGACATTAATAAGCATAATCCATCTTAACTAAGCATGCATTGTTTAACGTACCTACCTAGAATCTAATTTTGTAGCATAATTCATCTTCACTTGGCATAGAATATCAAGTTGATTAAAACTATATCCAAATAAGCACCATTGTATAACCATCATCATCACAATTACAAAAAATGAGAATGTTAAGATCATTCCGCAATAATCAATATACAAAACAGTATAAAGACTAAAAGTAGATCAATTGTAGCACTAGAGCACAATTGGTATAAGCAAGCTAATCCTCAAGGTTACACAATCAATACACTAAAAATTCTTAAAATTGACAACAAAGCTATAAATTACTTGGCATCCAAACCCTAAGATGAGTTCTAGCTAGCCATAGAGGTGGTGTAGATATTTATTGGAGGTTGAATCTCCATCTCCAAGCACATCCAAAGATCTTCTTCTCCAATATATCTTCAATGAAAGAGAAACCCTAGAGAGAGAAAGAGTGCTCCAATTCTTGCCAAAACCAAAAATCTCCTTTCAAATGGGTTCCAATCTTCTATTTATAGATTGGAATGGGCAAACCATATACATGAGACTCTTCATTTGAATGCACCTCAATTGGTCTTAAAAAATGATCAAGATCTGAAATTGCAACAGCTTCAAGCTTGTGCTTGAATGTTCGAGCCAAGTACTTGAACGCTCAAGTCTCGAACACTACTCAAACATGACTAGAGCGTTCGGGTGCTTGAATTCTGCATTTTAGTCCATTTTTGCTCTCCACTCTTCACCAAGACTTCATTTGGCATGTAGTAGCTCTAAAGCACTAGATTAAGCCCTGTTTAGCCCTAAACACCTAAAAATTTGAAATAAAATAAATTAGAACTAAAAAGGGAAGTAAAGATAAGATTAAGGTTAACATATGCAAGAATCAGAGTCAAAATGTGCATATTTCGGCACTTATGATATATTATAACTTGAAAAGATGACATTAAAAAAATCGCAATTATCCTAATTAATATTTTCTCCCAAAGGTTCCAACCCGCCACAAATTTACAGAATCCAGCATTTTGGGTCATAGCGGTGATTATTCTTTGGGCAAAACACTAGAGTGGATCGTAATAGAGGCAAGTGGATTTCTCCGGTTCTTCATTTAACTATGATCAGGAACAAGGGTTAATTTAACATCCCATTATGCTTCGTTAAGTAAGAAGGGAAAAAATGGGTGGAATGAAGAGAAGAAGGGATGGATGAGGCCTCGTAGAGAAGAGATTACATTCTTCCTCTTTTTGTTCAATTGGATGGAAAAGCAGAGAATAAGCTGACAACAAACTGTGTTTGTTAGGAGCGAAAGGAAGAGAGAATTTTAAATTATTTTTACCATTATACCCATCACTATCTATAATATTGTAATTTACAAAGGTTAATAATATAACTTAAAATTTTTATTATAGCCCCACTTAGACTTCCCTCCTGTTTTTTGGCTATATTTCGAGGGTTGAAAATTTGGGGAGGAAGGATGATTCATCCGTCTTATTTCTTTATTTCTATCTTCCTTCCATATTTGTAATAACCTAGTTATTTTTCTTCCTTTCCCTTTTTCCTTAAATTTTACGGATAATTTTTTTTTCCGTTGCCTTTTCTTTTCTGTGTTCGATTTCTTGTCTATTAGTATCGTCTCGAGTACTCGGGAATGGTT
Organism: Cornus florida; assembly: GCF_030987335.1. Taxonomy (NCBI): domain Eukaryota; kingdom Viridiplantae; phylum Streptophyta; class Magnoliopsida; order Cornales; family Cornaceae; genus Cornus; species Cornus florida. The sequence goes on from NW_026775572.1 coordinate 45,950,105, forward strand.
TCTGAGACTATTCCCTTTGAATTGACAACTTCCTTTAAGGACCGAGTCATTTTCACATTTTCATTTTTTTTGGACACTATTCACGTTTCGTCTTTTTCCCGTTTGTCACTTTGTTGGCACAACCTCACTTTTCGTGTTCAGATTTGTGTCCACTTTTGCATGCACTCATGGTATATGATTTCTTAGAAATTTGTATTTGTACTTTCTTAGAAATGCATGCTAGTGGTGTACTTTCTTCCTTAGGGGTGTGGATGCACATTTTTTTAGAATTTTTCTTTCTTTTGGGGTTATTTATGTAATTACTTAAAATAATTATTTTTATCTTAAGGACCATTTTGCAATTAAGTTTGCAAGATATTGAAAGGAAGGACCTTTATGCAAATATTTTTGGGCCACTTTGGAATTTTGGCATTAAAGAGGGGTTTTTATGTAATTGACCATAGATGTGTGTGTTGACTATGGTGTAGGATCACATAGTGAGTCGAGAATTTCTATTTCCTCCATTCACACTTTATCTCATTGTATCATTTTCTTCCTCACCACAAACCCTAGCCACCATTAGAGAAGCTTGATGCTTAGGCTTTGAAAGTGATTTTTGAGGCCCTTCCACTCACCTTAGACCATAAAGTTTCGAATACTTTTTATTCTCTTCATCCTCCTCTACATAACCCTTGAAGGGTTTGCCATTTTGTGTTAATTTGCCTTGGATTCTAGAGAAACACTTCTCTAGTGAGGTAGGGGTGTTCTAGTTTATTTTCTAAGTGAATTAATTATTTTTTTGTAGTGATGTATAAGTTGTATGCATGTTTTTTATTAAATTGAGAAATTAATGATTAATCATAGTTTGTATATAACTCACTTTAGACTTGGTATGTAGCATAGCCATCACTTAATCTTTGTTATATGTCAAATTAGGACCATGTAAATGAGTTTTCAAATTTAGAGATTTAATGAATTTAATTTGATTAAAATTCTACTTAATTGTATCTTACTTGTATTTAATTTTAGACTTGATATATGGCATGGCCATGGCTTAATCCTTGATATATATTAATTTTGGATCATTTGAATAACTTTTGAAATCTAAAGACTTAATGAATTTAAAATTAATTAAATTTTCCATGACGATATCTTACTTATTTTCACTTTTGATTTAATATATGTAATGATCATGTTATGTTATTTAACATATATTAATTTGAGGTTATTTGGAATTGATTTGAAATCTAGAGAATTTAATTATTTTTGTTTAATTAAATTCTATCAAATTGCTCCATGGATTTAATTATGTTCTAGAAGTTGTCTCTATGTTTAAATTATGGACTTAGACTTGTTGTATATTCACTTGGTTACGTTTTAAGCATTGGACAATATAGTTGTTATATTTATATTTATGAGAACATGTTTTCTTTATTGAATATATTGTTGTCTTGTGTAATGAGTTACACACTTTATTTTTGACATTTTTCATACCATAGTAGTTGTGGACTTAGATCATGTATAATATGTGTTTCCAAATTTGGTTGTGCGTGGTAGATAGTTGATTATCTTGTATATACATGTTGATATATACGTTGTTGCACAACTTGTTGATTTTGGAAACTCAAGGATGTCGTTGTTTGACTACGGCTAGGATATGGTTCTAATACGGGGGATTGTCCCTCTATAGTCTAGTGCGCACATAGGGAGGTTACCCATGGGCTAGTAACCACGTTGTCGGTCTGATCCGGTGTGATGTCCAAGTGTCCACCTTGCTTAATTTCGCATTTCATTTCAAGTTGATAACTAGATGATGTTGTAACTTGTTGTTCCTTATTTGATTTCCCATTTTGAGTTTCAAGATGTTAACTTTGAAAAATCATGCTTTATGCGTTGTATTGGAAGTTCCAATGTTGGTTAAATTGCATCGATATTGTGGTTGGTGTTTTAAATGTTCAAATGTAGCTTAGGAATGATACTATAAATTCATTTGGAATATAGACATTAGGTGGCATGACCCACTTTAGTTGTTTTCGTACTTTAGATTTTAAATTGATGGCCTTGAGAATCTATATCTTGTTGCTTCGTATAACATGCTTCTATGTTGTTGAATTGCATGAATGAGGTGATTTATACTAGAAATGAGCTATGGTAGCTTAGGATGATCCCTGAGCATCACTTTGACATAAACGTTAGGTGGCATGATCATTTTGAATTGTTTCATATTAATGTAAAAATCTGTAAAAAGTTAAGTCTATGCATGCTCATTCCCTACGAGTAACTTGTTTACTCATTCCAAAGTTATCGGGTGATTTATCAGGTACGGATGCCTTGGTTTGGGATGCACAATATCCTTAGATCATTTCGATGAATTGAAGTTCTTTAAGTGTATTCTGGCTCATGATTCATGCAAATGTTAGCATAAAATACTATTTGTAGCTCATATGTCAAAACCTGTATATTTGATTCCATATATGTAATGTGTACATAAGTATACCTTTTGTAATGTATTTGACATGTATGAGATTAGGCTAGAGGCCAATGACAACTAGTTTGTATCCTATGTAACCTTCAACTTCATGAAATATTATGAAAATATTGAAAAATGACAAGTCATTGATTCACCATATTTACATCGGGTGTGGGAATTATATTTTTATTCTTTCATAGGGTCTCATTAATCATGTTTGAAGTGTGGCCAAGGGCCAAACGGTAATTTGAAATCATTTGTCAATTTTGGTTTTCAAATTTTTCATTTCTAGTTTATTTTAGTCATTTTTGCCCGTTGATAAGTCATATTTTGTATCGGTGGTATTTTTAAGCTGTGGATCATTGTAACATGTCCTAATAGGTATGTTACGTTTGCGTGTATGATCGTTTTCAAGAAAAACCTCATCCTTGGTTATTTGAGCCACCTATGGACTCATTTTGCATTTTTATTGCATAATCTGATTTTAGGGCATTTTGAGATTTTCCTTTGAGAAATAAATTCTAGTTTTCACATGGTCACTTAGAAAACGTGATTTTAGGAGGGGGGTTCTTCTTCATGTTGTTTTCAGAAAATGTCGTCTTGGCACTGGAAATCCCTCGCGAAGTTCAGCTTTCAGTTTTGCATTTTAGCAGCTTTTTAGCCCTCTTGACCTGATTTTTCCTGGGGACATTTTTGTCATTTTTTCCTATTTTGCAATTTTGTTTGATACCATGGTTGATCAGAAAACTCGATTTTAGGAGGGGTTTCTTCTTTGTGTTTTTCCAAACAATGTCATCTCGGCCCTCAAAACTCATTTTTTCCCGAAAAACCCTTGCTGTCAGTTTTTTACTGAACTATAGTACAAGTGTACGGGTCAAGTGTATAGGTGGTGGATCTCGTAACCGGTTACATGTGCTTGGGCAGAATATGTGACCTCTATTTTTGCCTCCTAACCGGTTAGATGGTCTTGGGTTGGCTCCTTTTGACATTTTTACTCATTTTTCTTCGTTAGCCATATTTTCTTCGTCCGGACTCCGAATCAAGTGATTTTTTAGTCTAAGTTTATTAATTTTTCGTTATTTTCCCAATGGTATGCTCGGTAGCACCCACTTTTATTTTAAAAATGACTATTTTTCCCCTAGGTTCATTCTTGTCCGTTTTTGAAACGTTATTTCTGCATTTGTTTTCTTTGGGTTCTGTGACCTCATTGAGGGTCACATTGGTGTCTTAGAGACGTGTTTTATCTCTAGAGACCATTGTTTTATTTCTTGCTTCAGTATTTGGATCCGTTATCGGGTTAATCTTCGATTCATCATAGGACACACTGGGTTTGTAAAAATCCAAGGTTGTCACAATATTTTTTCCTTCATTCCTATAGAATAAAACATTAAGATACTAATTGATAATGCTTAATAGTAAGCATCATTTTTTTTTTGAGTAAAGAAACCCATAATTTTTCATATCTCAAGTCTTTCATTGCATAAATGTGATACTCCTCGATTCTAGAGCCACGGGTGATCAAGTCCGGATACAGATCCGAGGGATACCAGACAATCAATATATAAACAAGCAAGAATAAAACTGAATTAAAAATAAAATAATGATACGCTGAAAAGAATTTTAATTGTAAAACCTCCAAAATAAAAGTTTTAATATAAATAAACTTTCCAATCCGTACAACTCGGGAATCCATCTAGTGAACCCCTAATATTTCCAACTGGTAAAACATTTACAGAATTAAAATCCAAAACCAAAATAAGAAAGAAAATCCTATGTAGTCGGAAGAGTGAGTGACTGTATCTGCATCACCACGAGCAAACCCTAAGCCTGGTACTCACGAACACCTGAAAAAAATAAAGGTGGGTCAGGCCCACATGCAAGTTCCATCCTACTACAATCCGTACATAAACCCGATACGCAGATACATCCTAGATAGCTCAACAATAGCTACAATAGTCCATATATATATAAATACACACTATAGGATGCTCACTAGCCTATAACATAGTTCAGCCTGGGTAGAAGGTGACCTATAAAACACGCTTTTCAGCGGCCAAGTACCTAGACCTACCAGGGAACATTTGCTATATCTAGCTACTTAACCTTTGCGATATACGCACCCTAACCATGATCAGGAGACTCAAGCTCATATCACAGTACCATAAATATATATATAAATTCCTTCCTAATGCCGAAAGATAAAACAAGCATCCATTATGTCGTTCAACTGTTTTAGTTGACAGGACATGTATCCATGTAGGAGTTAACTATTTTAGTTAATCCATTCCGTATGTAAGAAGGGGTAGGACTTAGCTTTTTGATCTAATCCATCCCTGATATGTCACCGTCCCATACCGGTACATATAATGCAAATGATCCATAAACGATGCACATTCATTAGAACATCAAATAAATTCAGAAACTAGCATAATAGAAAATTGATATTATTAAGATCCTATTATGCATCCAGTATATGATTATAATCATAGATCCTCCTTTTAAATTGTTAAAGTACTGATAAACAATTTAAGCCATCCATTTTCATATAATTAACAGAACAGAAATTATGACAGTTCAGCAATTATCATCCATAACATAATATAATGAAAAACAGAATTATAAACTGCACATTATACTAGAATTCCCAACCAATACATCCATACTAGTTCATTTACATTATTAAAACGAAGACTAGCATATAAATCCTCCTCAATCCTTGTCGGCATGTAAATTAATATTTAATTCTCATGGCGACTATTTAATCCCCAACTATAAGTCCGAAGCATGATCTAATGATACTCAGATATAAAAACTGAACACATTTTTTTTTGAATGCCAAAACCACCTCCATGCTAGTCCATTTAGTTTTCTAAAGCAAGACTAGCAATTACCACTTCCACTGCTCCTGACAGCATATAATTTAGTATCTAAATTTCATGATGTCTATAACTATAGTAGAAACCAACATTCCTGGGACCCATACATTATATACTTCATTTATATAACCTCACAAAAACAACTTTTATTTTAGTCCGTTTAATTTACTAGTACCACACTAGAAATAAACCCTTCCACCCTCCTTAACTGCATGCTTAATTAATAATTAAAAGTCATGACATCCACTCCCATAGCCTCAACCAATAATTCTAGGTCTTTTAATAAATTAAATACATCATTTTAAAACCTCTCCATTAAATTTGCTTAAACATCACGACAAGCAATTTAATTTCTTCCAAGCCGTAAACCGCTTGTGAATTTAATTTTAAATCCCAAGTTGATCAAGTTCCTAACATGAATTAATTATTCATGGGTAGAATTAATCATTCTTGGGTATAATCCTATTTAATTACATCATTCAAATCCATTAAACCAAGTTTAAACACACACTGGAGCCCTGAAATCACAAAATTCACGTACTGGGCACTTTATAAAATTGGAGCCCCCTCCAATTTTAAGTTGAGCCGGCTCCAATTTTAAGTTGAGCCGCCTCAACTCTTTGTGGAGCCGGCTCCACTTCAATGGAGCCGCCTCTACTTCCCCAGCCTCCATTTTTCCTTCTCTGCTTTCTCTGTGTTGCCTTCTTCGTGTCCGGCAAAGCCTCCGCCCTCTGTCCCACCTTTTGTTAAAGATTTCTAAGGTTCAGATTAAGTCCTAACAAGCCTAGAAACTTCTTTAATTCCAGCATGAATTACCTAGCAAAAGCTTAAACCATGAATGCAACAGTTTATGTTTTCTCTGTTTATCTTCTTCGCGTTCGGCGAAGTTCAACCCTCCGTTCTAGAATTTTTTCTTACATTCCTAGGGTTCAATTCAAGTTCATTAAATCCTAGAAACTCCTCAAATTCTCTTGTGAAATTAATGACAAAAATTTAAAACAAAAACACAACAGTTCGTAGTTTCAAAAGCGAACAGGGGTTTAAAATTGTACAGAGACTCTATCACGCATAAACATCCGTTTTAATAATTAAATTAGATTCCTAGAGACTATAGAGAATGCACAGAACACAAGTTTATAGGAAGGAGATAGAATGAAACTTGCCTTTAGGTTTCGGTTTGAAACCTTTCAACGCCGTTGCTAACTAGTCCGACGAACTGTAGACTACCGGCAACTCTCCTACTGCTCCAGTTCTATCTCAGCATCAACCTCTTCCTTCCTCTATGGTACACCTTTAGTCCATAGATGAAAGCTTAATTGATTCTCTCTGTGTCCCTCTGTGTTTTTCCCCTCAAACCTCTCTGTTTCTCTCTTCTCTAGTTTCCCTCTGTTTACCTCTCCAGATTATTACGTGAAAAGGGTGCCTTGCAGACAAATATTTTTATATATATATAGATTCATGCAAAAAAACCCTAATCCTAATTCCAGCCCAAGTATAAGTCGGCCAACCAAAATACTTAACACCAAAACCCTAAACGTAAATATAACTACAACCATATAACTTAAATCAAATAAGTCACACAAACCATTTAAAAACACGTAATAATAAAAAAAAAAAAATACCAATTAATCAAATAAATAAAATAAATCCCAATTGCACGTAATTAAGTTAAAATAAATAAACAACATAAAACAAATACACAATACCAATTTTAAACAAGTAACCACTTAGCCAGATAAATCATATTTAAATGCACATAAAACAAATAATCAATTTAGCAATTTAAAATGCACATAAATAATTAATTAAATTTTTATTATATCCTTTTTAAAATTAGGGGTATTACAATAAATTCCATATTTCCTACAAAAAAAAAAAGGGTTGGTTCTGAGGAGAGAGAATGAGGGGAGCAGTTGTGGTGGCGGCAGAAGGTGGAGAGTGGCGGTGATATAGGTGTTGGAATGGAGTTGGACAGTGGAAATTATTATTATTATTATTATTAGAGAGCATCTTATATAGGTTTTACCTATTAACTCGTTAAAAACATATCTATTTTACTTTTAATTTTTTTAAATGTTATATAATTTTTTAAGACGTGTCACATTTTCATTGCACCACATCACGTAGGAAAACAAAGTTCATCATCCAAGTGCATGACCCACATTGTCCTTTCTAAAAGGGTAAAGTGTAAAAAAAACCCTTAAACAAGTGTTCTTTTGTAAATAACCCTCTTGAACTAAAAACTACCGTCCTGAACTATTATTTTGTTGCAATTAAGGACAAATTCATCGTAAAAGACTATTTTACTCTTTCTCATTAATTTTTTTATTTTTCATTAAATTATTTTTATTATTTTTTATCTTATCTAAATATAATTATACTATTTACCTTAATTTTATTATTAATATCAATTTATCATATAAATGAAAAAAAAAGAATTGTAACTACCATTTTCTAAAAAGATTAACTTATTGTTAAAATTTTATTATTTATAATAAAACTTATTATACCCAGTTTAAACTATTTTACCGTAGAAAATACCTTCATTTTCCTGCAATATATTAATGAAAAATTAATTAATTACTTAAATAAAAAATACCTTCTTTTTCATGTAATATATTCATAAAAAATTAAGAAATTTATTAAATTATTTTAAAATTTTCTACTTAAAATTTTTGTTTAAAAAATTACTTTTAAAAATTAAATGTAAATTTATGCAAATTTAATATACAATATGTTATCAAATTAATATGATTTTTTTTTTATATAATTTATTTGAATAAGAAACATATATTAAGTGTAATTCAATAAGAAAGGACAATGTGGTAATTTAATAAAATATAGTTTAGGTATTGGGGCATTTTGCAACAAAATGTGATAGTTCAGGGGGTATTATGCACGAAATATAGTTTAGGTGGATTATTTGCAAATTCAAACATAGTTCAGGGGTTTTTTTGCACTTTACCCTAGGCATGTCAACGGGGCGGAGTTGGGACGGGTTTGGCTAAACCCTACTCCGCCCCATTAGAAAATTTATCACACCAACTCCGCCCCTACTCCAGAACGGGTTTGTAATTGTTATACCATCTCCGCCCCTACTTCGATAAACAAAGTATCGACTTCTGCCCCATGTACTCCGTTTAATTGTGGGACGCGGCGGGGGTGGGTCGGGTTATGCCACTTTATTACGTAGTATAAAAAATTTAGCCCAATGTGCTCAAATTGGACTGATAAATAAGCTGACCCAACTTTTAAATTACTAAGTAGTGAATATTAATATATTAACGGACACTTCCAGCAAAGTAACAAGAGTTTTAAAAATATAAAATATTATATATATAAATTAAAAGGTTCATATATAATCGGGATGGGGTCAAGGCGAGGTCATCACTAAATTCGCCCCCGCCCCAAACCCGCTTCGGGTTTTAAATTATTTTACCATATTCGTTCCAAATCCATTTAGGGGTCACTAAATCCACCCTATTTAGGGCGGGGGTGGGGTGGAAAACTGCCGGGTCGGAGAAAATTGCCATCCCTACTTTATCCTTTCTAAAATTCACAACTCGATAATTCTTTACTATTGGATTTGATATAAATAAATATAAAAAAAATTATTCTAAAAATAATATATATATACACATACATTTACACAGACTTAGAGAGATTTTCTTGAGTTTATACAGATAAATTCATGCACTTAATATTAGAGAGAAAATGAGTTTATAAAATGAAATTTTAAATTCCATACACTTATTTTGTCATTTCATCAAATTCAACAAATTATTTTCAGAATTTAACACACTCAATTCATATGTTCCCCACATTATTTCTAGAATTTTGACATACTTAATTCATCATTATTTGATCCAAAATAATTAAACTCCTTCAACAAATAATAAACACACACGCAACATATATTTATAGAGAGATCGAAAGAAAGTTTATATAAATATTTACAAATTTTTAGAGTTAATATAACTTCAACACACTTATTATGTTGTGGAAATTTCACATATTTATAAAAAAAATATAAAGTACAATATTCATACACAATGATCCAAACTAATGAACAATAACACCAATAAATAATCAAAGTATAATTCTTCATTAAACTGAATAATACATTATTTGAACAATATGGATATAACAATGAACATGAATTTAATAAGATAAATAATTTAGCAATATAATATTTAATATTAGCTCAATAATATAAATTAAGAAGTAAAACGATAATAATAAAATAGGTAAGAAAGTGCTAGCCTGATTGTTGAAATATGTGTAAACACATTGACCTAAAGCTAATAGTCCTCCCCTTTGTGTGGGTATTGTCGAAACTAGTTAGCTCCAATATACAACCCAATCAGTTCACAACGGCGTCTCCTCACAGAAAGACTAGGTCAAAGTCTATATAAGTCTAGTTGCACATAAACTTAATATGTAAAAGTACTCATACTCTCAAGGAAAGAAAGATAGACATATAATATTTTACTAATAGGCTCAGAGCCTTACACACAAAAGTATCACTCTACAACATATCACACTCACCAATTACCATACACAGATATATATATATAAAGAGTAAATGTGTAACGTCTAAGGTAATATAATGATTGAAATAATATACAACATAAATATTATTTAACTCATGTAATAATAATTAATATAAATATTATGTAACTCATATAATAATATTTATAATAAATAATTATATTAAATATTACTTTTATTTTTTTATTAAAATATCTATAACAGTCTCCACCTATTGTAATAAAAATAAGTAGAATATAATTGAGCAACTTTATACTATGCAATCGGTGTAGGTGCTTTCCGAGCTTGAACATACACTTAGTGTGATAGTTTCCATTTAAGGAACCTGAATGAACTAAGTCGGTCCCTTGAGCCAAACTTTAACGTACCACACACATAGTATTGACAATAGACTTGGTGATAGTGGTGTATTTATAGACTTGTCGTTGTCAAATACACTCCATATCAACATATAATACCTACAACCATTTAACTAAAAATGTCTAATGGCAAGTAGGGTCGAACCACGCATTCAAGGTGAGTTTTATTTTCGAACATGAGATTTAAAAATATTGATTTTGAGATTTGTCATGAACTATGGAAATGAAATTACAATTATAAAACTTTAAACACTTGAATGAGAAATTAAATGAGAATGAAACTTGTGGAAATAACTTGCATTAAATTAAATAAAACTTTAAAGAAAATTACACAAGAAATTAAACTTTCAAAAACTATAACAATTTCTAACTCTCTATTTTCTATCTCTAACTTTTATACTCTTCATTTGCCTCCAAAGTGTGCCTTTTATAGCCAAAGACAGACACCTACTTGTAAACTGTGATGATGGGCTTGAATTGCTTCTTCCTTGCTTCACGCCACCTTTCTACTGCCACTGACCATTTCTTACATTTTTTCTTTTTTTTTTCTTCTTTCTCTCTCTCCTCATCATCACTCTCTCTTCATTCCTACTCTTTCTCTCTCTTCATTCCTACTCTTCACGTGCACCCACAAATCTTCTTTTCTTCTTTTCTTTTCTTCTTTCTTTCTTCTTCTTTCTCTCTCTTCATTTATTTTCTAGATTACTCTTTTCTTCTTTCTCTTTCTTTATTTCACTGCATGCACACACATATACATAATATAACTGTTTTTTTTTTATTGCTTTTTTTCTTTTCTTTTCTTCTCATTCATACATTAATACCTATAAACACAAAAATGAGCATATAAGAATGTTTAAATAATATAATAGTCTAATTAAAAACTTATTTTGATGCATAAAATAAGAGTTTTGTGTACTTATCAAACTACCCCCAAACAAGCTTTTGCTAGTGCTCTAGCAAAGAAAGACAAAAATAGATAAGTTCACAAAAAATATTACTTTTATTAACAAAAATATGTGCCACTTTCGCAGGCTACTTTCAATTGCATTTACCATATGCAATAAGGCCTTAAACCACTAGGTTACCCCTAGTGGACGAGTTATAGTCTCGTGAGGGTTTCCAGTGAAGGTACCCACAAACTTTCAAAGAATTTTCCTGCATATCTACAAAATGAAAAGTTTCAGAGATGAAAATATCAAATTCTTTATATACAACGAGCTACTAAGGTGTTGTAAAAACAAATATTTCAAGAAAATTCATTCATAAATAACCTAGAAGTAAAGAGTGTGTATGTGCGAAGTCGACAAAAATCCATTTTCAAATCCAAGTGATGAAATTCCCAGGTCTTTAGAAAACTATGTTTGACTTTAAATCTCACAGTAAAGATCTCTCTTAAAGAACATCTCTCGAATATTTGGCTAACTGTATCTCTTAAATATATGTGAGTAGGAACTTTGTTTCCAAAGTAAAATCAAGCTCACATACTAATTATTTGAAGGACCGATACATATAATAGAAGAGTTTCATGATAGGAATGTTGATCACTTTTGAGAGAATGTCGAGTCACCTACCATAACGCCATCTTATTTACTATACACTATCATACCTTTTCTATAAACATTATTGAGCTCAATTTGTACAAAAATATTTTTGAGAATGAGGGGTTTTCAAAATACTTGAAAGGGATACTTTACTCTTCTTCTTCTTCTTCATTTTTTTTTTTTTTGAAGAGGATATGAATGACTTCTTGATCCCTTTTTCTTTTGCATACAGTCATCCCTAACATTTCTCAGAAAAATAACAAGATTACAAAGGGTAATGAAGGTATGGTAGTATATAGCAAACTAGAAGACTTATGTTTCACTTAACTCGATGTGATTTCATTCTCAATGATCTACTAAGATGAAGGATTATGAGACTAACAACAAATTTTTATTGCGCTATCTAAGAAATTTGAGTCATCTTATGACTTGGAGTTAGCGTAAAGCTCTCTAAAAAGATGAAAGGCACGAAAGCTCACATGGTTTTAAGTCTCTAGTAATAGATTTCTAAATTCTTGGGAGATTATTCACTTCTTTTTTTCAAGCTGCGACTTTGTGCAAAAATATTTCTACTTCTAAATTCTCATGGTGCAATGTCTATCATTATATCACCTTAGTAACAAGCTCAATCTCAATCTAAAATAATGACATCTCTTAACTTTCACAAAGTAGAAAAGCAAGATTTTTTTTTTTTTTTTTTTTTTTTCTTTTTCAAAAGAGGTACATGTTTTGATAAATTTGTCCTACCCCCTAGTGTTTTATTTTGTACTGCTGAAATGGACAATGTACCGCTAGAGAAAAAGAAAAATTGGAACGAATTACCTCGATTGATTTGGTGCTTCTGAAGTACAATCCCTGCAGATAGTCATTGCAAAAGAAAGACCAAGTGTTCTAAAATTATGACAGATTGTACCCCTAAACAAAATATAAGCATAACTAAAGAAATAGAAACAAGGAATTGGGTTGCCTCCCAGGAGCGCTAAGTTTAATGTCTTCAACCAAACGCAAAGGGGTAAGTACCCCCGCAGAGATCAATCCGAATAGACAGGATTGATGAGGAGAATTTACTCAATTTCATAAGACTCGAGCTCAAGGAAAAGTTTTAAGCGATGAACATTAACTTTAAACAATTCCCCAGTCATGGGGTTTTGTACCTCAATTGCACCGTGATTTGCCACATGTTTGACAAAGTATGGGCTGGACCAACGTGACCGTAACTTCCCGGGAAACAATTAAAGACGGGAGTTATACAAAAAAACCTTTTGTCCAGGGGAGAAATCCTTTCGAAGAATGTGCTTGTCATGTTCTAACTTTGTTTTGGCTTTATACATTTTGGAACTCTCATATGCATCATTTCGAATTTCTTCCAACTCATCAAGTTGGAGTTTCCTATGTGCACCAGCTTTATCAGAGTCAAAATTCATGGCCTTAATAGCCCAATAAGCACGGTGTTCTAGCTCTACAAGTAAATGACAGGCTTTGCCATAAACCAAATGGCATGGGGACATTCTTATAGAGGTCTTGTAAGCAGTCCGATATGCCCACAAAGCATCCTGAAGCCGGAGGGTCCAGTCTTTCCGTGTAGGATTAACTGTTTTTTCCAGTATTTGCTTAATTTCCCTATTGAATACCTCAGCCTGACCATTGGTTTGTGGGTGATATGACAGGGCCACTTTGTGAGTGATACCATATTTGGACAATAAACTTCCAAAGACTTTATTGTAAAAATGTGAACCATTATCACTTATAATGGCTCGAGGTATACCAAACCTAGGTAAAATTAAGTCTTTGAAGAAACGCACCACAACTCGATGGTCGGCTGTCTTAGTGGCTAAGGCTTCTACCCATTTGGATATATAATCAACAGCCAAAAGGATGTAAAGACATCCATATGAGGAAGGAAAGGGTCCCATGAAATCAATACCCCAAACATCAAAAATTTCAATAACTAAAATGGGTTGTTTGGGCCATTCATTACGCTTGGTAATCTTACCTAACAATTGGCATCTATATGAGGAAGGAAAGGGTCCCATGAAATCAATACCCCAAACATCAAAAATTTCAATAACTAAAATGGGTTGTTGGGGCCATTCATTACGCTTGGTAATCTTACCTAACAATTGGCATCTATGACAAGCCAGACAGTAGGTGTGGGTATCCTTGAAAAGGGTGGGCCAATAAAATCCTGATTGTAAGATTTTGGCAGCGGTTCTTGTGGAGCTAAAGTAGCCACCACAAGCCTAATCATGGCAGAAGGAAATGACAGATTCTTGGTCTACCCAGGGACACACCTACGGATGATTTGATCTAGACAATATTTGAACAAGTAGGGGTCATCCCAAAAATATTCCTTAACCTTAGCTAGGAATTTATCTCTCTCGTGTTTGGACCAAGTTGAAGGAATTTGACCCGTCACAATGTAATTGACAATATCAGCATACCATGGGGCATGAGTTATTGTAAATAATTGTTCATCCGAAAAAGTATCTGAGATTGGAATGGAGTCATTAATGGACTCAACAACAAGACGGGACAAATGATTGGCCACCACATTATCGGAGCCTTTCTTATCACGAATCTCAAGGTCAAACTCTTGAAGAAATAGGATCCAACGGATCAACCGAGGTTTGGCGTCCGCTTTAGAGAGAAGATGTCTTAATGCAGCATGATCGGTATAGATGATAACCTTGGAACCGATCAAATAGGAACGAAATTTGTCAAAGGAAAACACGACTGCTAACAACTTTTTCTCCGTGGTGGAGTAGTTGATTTGGGCATCATTCAGGGTTTTGCTAGCATAATAGATGACATGTCGTGCTCTCTCAACCTTTTGACCTAAGACAGCTCCTACTGTATAATCCGATGCATCACACCTGATTTCAAAAGGTAAGTTCCAATCTGGCGAACGGATGATGGGTGCAGTGGTGAGAGCTGACTTTAATTGTTCAAAAACAGAGTGACAAGCATCGGTACACTCAAATGGTATGTCCTTCCCTAACAGATGGGCGAGAGGTCTTGCTATCTTGCTGAAATCTTTAATAAAACGACGGTAAAAACCAGCATGACCTAAGAAAGCTTTAATATCCCGAATAGTTTTGGGAATGGGTAAACTCGAGATAAAGTCAACTTTGGATTGATCTACCTCAATTCCTGTAGCGGAGATATTATGACTGAGGACAATTCCTTTTTTAACTATAAAATGACACTTTTCCCAGTTAAGAACCAAGTTAGTGTCACAACAACGTTGAAGAACAAGAGTAAGATGGTGAAGGCATTGCTCAAATAATGAACCAAAGACAGAGAAGTCATCCATGAAGATTTCAAGAAACTTTTCAACCATGTCACTAAAAATACTCATCATACACTGCTGAAATGTAGCAGGTGCATTGCATAAACCAAAACGCATGCGACGATAAACAAATATGCCCAATGGACAGGTGAAAGTGGTCTTATCTTGGTCATCAACGTGGATAGGGATTTGATTATACCCAGAGTAACCATCTAAGAAGCAATAGAAGGATTGACCAGCTAATCTTTCTAACATTTGATCAATGAAAGACAAAGGGAAATGATTCTTTCGAGTGACAGTATTGAGCTTTCGATAATCAATGCAAGCTTGTCATCCAGTTTGGACACGAGTAGGAACCAATTCATTATGGCTATTAGATATGACGGTGATGCCTGATTTTTTTGGGACAACATGAATGGGGCTTACCCACTGACTATCAGTTATGGGATAGATGATACTAGCATCAAGAAGTTTGATAATTTCAGTACAAACAACTTCTTTTAAATTAGGGTTAAGTCTCCTTTGGGGCTGCCTATAGATTTTTGCATCATTATCTAAATGAATACGATGTTGAACCACTAAAGGACTAATGCCGCGAAGATTATCAATGGACTACCCTATGGCTGCACGATTTTCCCTGAGAACCTTAAGAAGTTGGGTTTCTTGATTGGTAGTCAAGTCCGAAGCAATTACCACGGGAAAAGTGTCAGATTCACCTAGGTAAGAGTACTTTAAAGTCTCGGGTAGAGGCTTTAGTTCAACCTTAGGTGGCTTCTTCTTATTTTCGAGAGCAGTGGTAGTTGGAACAGATAATGGTTCAAACCTAATCTTCGGTGGTTCAAAGATTGGAATGGAATCGAGTAAAACATTCACCTCACCAATATAACTATCTGCATCAAACTCATCACAAAAATGTGCTAAACACTGTTGGAGTGGATCCTCAGGGTAAGAGTGCTCAAAGGTGTGAGCGACTAATGACTCAATAAGACAAATTTTTTTTATGGAATCTGAGTCAAGGGGTTACTTCATCAATTTAAACACATTGACTTCCAATTTCATGTTCCCAAAGGTTAAATTCATACTACCATTTCGACAATTGATCACAGCATTAGCGGTAGCTAAGAATGGTCGACCTAAGATGATAGGAATTTACGTACCTTGGGTAGGTTGGGTATCTAGAACAATAAAATCAACCGGGTAATAGAAATCAGCTATTTTCACTATCACATCTTCAATTATACCCCTTGGAATTTTGACAGAACGATCAACTAATTAGATCCTAACATCAGTTTTCTTCAAATTATTCAAGCCTAGCTCCAAATAAACTGAATATGGTAACAAATTCACATTAGCATCGAGATCCAACAAAGCATGGTCAGTAAAATTTTCTCCAATCCTACAAATGACAGTTGGACTCTCCAATCCTACAAATGACAGTTGGACTCCCAGGGTCTTTTTGCTTAACCACGGCTTGATTTTATAGGAAGGAAGAACAATTTTGGGCTATGAAAGCTTCTTTTTGGATGTTAGTTTTCCTTTTGACTAAATCTTTTATGAACTTTGCATAAGAAGGAACTTGTTTAATAGTAGTGAGAAATGGAATATTGATCTGAAGATTTTGAAAAATATCTAAGATCTCACTGTATTGTGACTCCTTCTTATTGTTGACTAGTTGAGAAGAAAATAGGGCGGGGGGAACATAAGATTGAAGATGGATTGGATCAGATTTAAAACCATGGTCCTCTTTGGTGTTGGAGTGCACAACGACGAAGTGGGTCGGGGACACAAGGCAGAGGACGACGGTGAGCTGAAACGGCTGTGAGCAAGAGAAAAAGATGTCCGACAGTGAAAAGGACGGATCAATTGTGATGGGGAACAGCAAGGATGGTAGTGAAGCAAACTGGGTTTGCTTATTGATTTTTGATTTTTGATTTTTGATTTTTTTTTTTGTTCTTCTTCACATCAAAGAAGAAAGATTGACTTTTCAAATATATATAAATGAACAATGAGTATTCAGTACCACAAAACCAAACGAAATAGTGAATATTATTTTATTTTATTTTTATTTTTTTGAAAATCAACTAACAAAGCACTGGGCACTGTAAGTAAACACCAACAGTGGAACACGAATTTTTTTTTCTTTCTAAAACTGAGAGTTGAAGAAAATCAGAATGTTTTTTTTTTTTTTTCGGTGATGGATACAAAACAAAAAACTAAAAACAAAAATTAGTAAAACTAAAATGAAAAGAGAGGAAGATAGAAAATAAATGGTTCAAAAATTAAAACTAAACTTTGAAGCGGCAACGACTCCATTTGATAGGGGTGTATTTATAAACTTGTCGTTGTCAAATACACTCCATATCAACATATAATACCTACAACCATTTCACTAAAAATGTCTAATGGCAAGTAAGGTCGAACCACGCATTCAAGGTGAGTTTCTATTTCCGAACATGAGATTTAAAAATATTGATTTTGAGATTTGTCACGAACTATGGAAATGAAATTACAACTATAAAACTTTAAACACTTGAATAAGAAATTAAATGAGAATGAAACTTGTGGAAATAACTTGCATTAAATTAAATAAAACTTTAAAGAAAATTGCACAAGAAATTAAACTTTCAAAAACTATAACAATTTCTAATTCTCTATTTTCTATCTCTAACTTTTCTACTCTTCATTTGCCTCCGAAGTGTGCCTTTTATAGCCAAAGGCAGACACCTACTTATAAGCTGTGATGATGGGCTTGAACTGCTTCTTCCTTGCTTCACGCCACCTTTCTGCTGCCATTGACAATTTCTTACATTTTTTCTTTTCTTTTCTTCTTTCTCTCCCTCCTCATCATCACTCTCTCTTCATTCTTACTCTTTCTCTCTCTTCATTCCTACTCTTCATGTGCACCCACAAATCTTCTTTTCTTCTTTTCTTCTTTCTTTCTTCTTCTTTCTCTCTCTTCATTTATTTTCTAGATTACTCTTTTGTTATTTCTCTTTCTTCATTTCACTACATGCACACACATATACACAATATAACTGTTTTTTTTGCTTTTTTTCTTTTCTTTTCTTCTCATTCATACATTAACACTATAAACACAAAAATGAGCATATAAGAATGTTTAAATAATAAAATAGTCTAATTAAAAACTTATTTTGATGTATGAAATAAGAGTTTTGTGTATTTATCACTTGGTTTGGCGGGTTAGCACAATTAATGGTCATGTGCTGGTATCTTGATTCTCATGAAAGCTCTAGGGAACAGCCCAAATCCTACGGTCGCGGCTTTACGACGACTTTCACTTAGGTGAATCCTCCAAGGATTTATGTGACCTATACCCTGTAAGAGTATGCTTGCCTCGAATTCATTTAGGGCAAAGCCCTTCCTTAACGTCACATTAGAATAGTGATGCCATAGGGATGTGCAAGAAAGAATCTCATCGAGAAACCTTCTAAAAAGAGTGTTATCAACGAGTCACGCAGTGCAGATTGTTTCTACCCATTGAACCTTTCGTCATGTGATTTAAATCGCTAATCAGAAGGTTGGGTTGCCTCTATAGGTGACTCCCTTGGGGCTTAGGCTCATCCCCCTCGACATATATAGGACTATGTCCTAAGAAGACTCTTGATATTTTATATATTTTCTTCACAACTCAACTCTTGGGTTTATCTTTCTTTTACCCCATTCCTTTTTTTTTTTTTTTAATAAAATAATGCATCACTGAATAATACCTCGTTTGAGAAATTTGAGGTTGATAATTTGTTAGTTTTAATTGTTAGTGCATCCGGATGCATTTTACTTTCCGTGTTAGTTGTAATATTGTAATGTAGGAAGTGGCATTATGAAAAAAGATGCAAGTACACACAAACACACACACACCACATCGGATGAGAGAACCCGACAATCCCGTGCAATCTCCCTCTACCACACAAAACTTAAATTTTATTGAGTATGACCGGCCATGCAAAACCACTTGTTATGGCGAAGGTCCTATACAAGATTACATTTTTCCACCTTCGTCAACCTTGGTCATAAAGAAACAGAGACCTCACCATTTCTCTCTTTACTCTAGTGATGTCTTCCACCTTGAGGAGATGCTGCTTTGAAAATTAAAACTCAGTTGTATTGAGCTCCAAAGGCTCAGCTATTATCCTTCAATCTTCCAATACGTCAATTCGGTGAAAAAATTGATCAACAGTTTGGATAGAACTTCTACCTTTTATTCTTAGCTTTCGTTGATGAAGTCCTTCTTCCATGCATAATGACAACTAAATTGCTTCCTCTTCCAAACCACCTTCACTTCAATTTCATCCATTATCTGGTTTCATATTCGGACTTCTCATATTAAAATGCAAAATGCTCCAGCATTGTGAAACACACGTGCTGGAATTCTGAAAGTAGGAGGGGCTGCCAATTTAGTCCATTAATGACTAATAGTCCTTTGGTATTCTTCAATTCTGCCTTCTCTCATTTGGTTAAATCCTCAAGTGCCACACCCAAGGAAGAAAAGCTTCGGTTGAACTCAAGTGATATTCTCCAAGTCTTCTTCTATAATTGATCCTTTGCCTCACCAAGCAATTAATGGTCCTCTTAGATAATACACTGTTTGGCTTCCTTTTGCGACTGAACTAATCTTCATTAAAAGCTTTGATTATATATGGCTCCATCGTTAAGAAGATCAAATGGTCATGATTCCATTCTTCAAAATTTTGTGGTATTACACCTCTCATGAAAACATAAGTAAATTAAATACTAATTTATAATTACAAAATTAGAGAGAAATATTAAATTGATGTAAAGCCGAAACTGAATATTTTTTTTTTAATTTTTTATTTTTAAAAACAAAAGCTGCCATTTTATCAACCAATGAAGATATGGTAATTTGATTGACATGCATCAGTTTCCTAGTTTTCCTTTTTCCATTAAAATCATTAATACAACTTTTATGATTTTAGATATAATATATTCAAATCAAATTTATATAATAAGTCACGAAACAATTTAAATTTTCTTTGTAATTGAGCAAAGCACAAACTTTCATTTCTAAGTTAATTAAAAATTAATGCCACAATATGAACAAAATATATGAAGCACCAAAACAATAAGACTCCATTTAATGTTAAATATAACTCATCATAAAGTTTTTCTAATAAATTAATGATCGTTTTTTAAAAATAAAACAATCAAATGGTTTAAATTTGGAGTAACAACAAGCTAATAAAACCCCACCATTAATTAATTTTCATTAACTCCTTATGGTCAGAAATATAAATAAACTTTATGATCCTTTATACTATATTTGAAATGCTATCACAAGTAACTGTTCATATTTATAAATAATACACATTCATGGTTAAACGGCATAGTTAGTAAAATATGGTACGGAAAAAATACGGGTATGAGAATGTACAAGTATAATTCGATATTTTTTTTAAAATAGGTTTAAAAAATTTGGCAAAAAAATATGAAAACGTAAAAATACGAATACAGATACGTACGAGTATAATACGTTATATACACTAAAAATTTGGGATAAAAAATTCGGCTATACACATCTTATTATTTTCTTATATATCATATATTTGTAAGGACAATAAAAATATGTTACAAATAATAAAATAAATATATTATAATGGACACTATCGCAATAATCATAAAAAAAAAAATTCATAAGTATATAATGTGATACTCTACTAAAACATCTAGGGAGTGTGGTGATCTACAAGCTTTTAAAATAATAATAATAAAAGTACTAACAAAATTTAAAAGATCTCACAACAAAACAAAAAATCTATAAAGATCTACAAACATTAATAAAAACTTATGATTATTCAAGATTATAGTGTTCTACAAGTGTGTATATATATATATGTCTTTCATTACTTTGATTAAAAATCATGCATTGGAGTGACAACAATAAGAGTTAAAAAAAATATATAATAATAAAAATAAAAAAAAAATAAAAATTGATACCTTGAATGTAGAACAATTGAGTGAGAGAGTGGTTGCATCCTATCCTAAGATTGCACAACAAATAACATTATTTTGATGGTGTGAAAGATAATTGCTATACCACGTAAAAGAATTGAGTGAGAGAGTGGTTGCATCATATCCTAAGATTGCATAACAAATAACATTATTTTGATGGTGTGAAAGATAATCGCTATACCACGTAAAAGAAGGTAGAAAAGACGGTAGTTTGTGTTTCAGAAAAATACGTTATTAGAAACATGAAGTTCGTGAACGAAAAGAAAAAAATAATTAACTTACGAATTAAACGGGAGCAACCAAAATGAACTGAACCCCACACTTAATGAGACATAGTTTGTGTTTCTGTTCGTGTTTCTGTTCGTGTTTCATAGTGCAAAAATGAGGGAATGATTATTGGGGGCAATTGAGGATGCCAAAAATGACTTGGGCCAGGTATGATCCAGGAGTTTATGAGCGGGGCGGACAAAGACCATTGTTATGGACCGAGTCTTTACTAATCGAGCCCAGGGTGATAAAATTAAGAAAAAAGCCTGGTTCTGAACGAAAGGAGCTGAGCCCATAAAGAAGGAAGACCTAGAAGAACAAACTAGTTCAAGAAGTTAGTTAGAAAAAATTTAGGAGGTCTGTAACCGTCTATAAATAGGCTAAAAACAGAGAGAAAAGGGGAATTGAAAATTTTGAAGTGTGGAGTTGTTCTTTCTAATTTGAGAGGGAGAATTTCATGTATAACAGAATATTTTTCCTACGTACACGTTTAATTCGCATATCATACACGAATTAACTAACTAGGAATAAACAGTACAATCAATTATAATACTGATAATACAAATATTCTACTCACATGACATGAATAATTACAATATATATAGCCATTTAACAGGAACAGAGAAAAGCGCAGCAAGAACATCTTCACAAATTACCTTTTCCATAACTGTAATAAGTATAAAAACATTGAGAAACAATAGTAAAAAGTCTCACATATAGATAAGGATATGATTGTATAAATACATTCTGAGAAGCATATCTATTTTACGTCCTTTTATAATCACTCGGTACAGAAAGCAAAAAATTTTTTAGATTTTAAAACAATCAATTTTTTTTTTCTTTCTAAAATTAACTATGCAAAATTTCCAAATATCTATATCATAGATATTTTTGGACTCTATATAGGATAATTATGGTTTCAAATCTGAAATCTTTGATATTCGGACACTCAAATCCTCCTATACAAATAAACACAAAAAAAATCAAAGTGCCACTAATATCTGAAAAAGAGCTGAAAACGTTGCCGTTTTGTGTACAGTACAGCAGAGTCTGCGGACGCCAACACTTTCATAGATTTCATTTTAGTCTTATAAAATATCTTGAATTTTTTGTTCTTGAAGTTTCTTCATTTTCCTCTACTGAGAGGCTAAAACCTGTTCTCTCTCTCTGTGATCTAAACGAGGTACGTACTTAAATTACTTTATATTTGAAATAATTATTGCACTCTTGACACTTGAACGTAACAGATTTAGTATTGCCTTGACTTTTTCTTCTTCCTTGAATTCTTTGATTTGCAATAAATTTTATTAATTAATCAAGGTTGTTTAACTAATGATCCTATAGTGTGTATATGAAATCACCTCTAATCATGGCATAAGAGTTCTACCTTAATTTTCTATTCATTTTTAGTCACTTGCTCTTAAATTTCTCATCTGGGTATATATTGTGGTACAAACCCTGATCAAGAACTTGGGTGAGTATTTTGTTAAATTTGTGAATCTCCTCATATCTGGTTTCTAATTTCGTTACCTTTTGATAAATAATTGTTTTACAACTTTCGCATCATGCATCATAAGATTGTTCATGATTTCAGAAGTTCATTTCTTTTTAGATGCCTTTGTGGTCTGAAATGGAGAATTTCATAATAATGATCAATTTGATTCTTGTTCATGTTTCATACTTGATTTGAGCTATGGGTGCTTGAGTCAATGTAATGCATCGATCCATGGATTTTCCATTCGTTCTCACTTATATGGGCCACTATATTTTAGCTCTGTCCTTTTAATGGACTTGTGAACTAAATTATATAAGTGGCTCACTAACCTGCCAATCAAGAACTTTTGATTTTTGAAGTTAAATTTAATACTGAGTGATAAGGAGTAACAGAGTTCTAGTGCCAGATAATTTAAAATACTAGTTTATTTATTTATTTATTTATTTATTATTATTATAAAAAAATAGGTAATCTATTCATGCATACACCCACTATTGCCCCTAGGGGGACTGGAACTCTCAACCTTCCATTTTGAAGGAGGAGGAGATACCATTTGAGCCCGTTTATGAAGATATATGCTGCTATGTAATGGATGTTATACGCCTCATTTTCTGCGATGCTGCATAAATATGATGGTGTATTCTATGTTGTTTGTAACGAACCAACTACAGTTGCTGTAACCCATACAAGAAACAGATGCATGGGTTATTTATTTAAAAAGATTGAGCTAAGCGTTCTTTATATTTTATTTATTTTGAATCAATGGAATGACTAAACCATCTTATGCAGGAGCATGGCTTTCTTCATCATCCTTTCTTTTCTCATTTCTTCTTCTTTTGTTTTTTTCTTGGGATATTTAATATCAATCTCCTAGTTACTTCTCCATTCAACCAGGTCTGAAAGATATGGATTCTAGTGGATATATAGTTGAAGTTACAAGCCTGTCTCCGAAGGCGATAGAGAAGGATGTTAATGACTTTTTTGCTTTCTGTGGGACGATAGAACATGTTGAAATTGTCAGGTTGTATCACGCTCCTGATATGTATTACTTTGTTTACTGTTTGATGGCTGTTTCATCTTAACTTTCAAGTGCATCTTATATGTGTGTTTCCCTGATCATTTATTGTTTCTTTGATTCACTTATTGTTATTGAATTTTTATTCTTTTTAAAATGAATGTCCATCTGTCAAAATATAGAAAGAAGTGATCTCTTATTTTTGGTATAATCACACTGGATTTAATAGGATTTGGTTTAATCACACTAGATTTATTAGTATTAGTACTTTACTACACATGTTCATTACCAAGGAGGAGTATTCAAACCAGTGATGTCTCTATCTGAGGAAGCTTAAATGCTCACTGTGACAAGTTGCTTTTATTACATGTTTAATTAAGTAATTGTGTTTTCTTCTTTTAATTGAAGAATGATTATTGTGTTGGAAAAACAGAGCTGGCGAATATGCCTGTACGGCCTACGTGACATTCAAAGATGCTTTTGCTATGGAAACAGCAGTCTTGCTCAGTGTAAGTTTTGTCTTGTAACTATTTTTTTATATTCTTTTCCCTGTCCAGCATAAGTCTCCTTACAACTATTTTCATGGGATAGTGTAAACTGCAATGTGGTATAGGATTCTCGGTGAACTTCATAATGGGTTAATTAAAGAATATCAGAATCACGACTTCCTAAATTTCAAAATCTGGTATTTGAGCAACCAGTTACTCTTTTATTGCTTGCATCAGTACCACTGAATACCAGGTATGTATTGATTTACAGTATCAGGTTTTAGGAGTAATTCATTGTTTATATGTGAACTTTCATGTGGTTACCAAAGTAGCCAAGTCTTGTCATATGGTTGGGATGTGACTTGCGATGGACTTGGTCAGACTCGACTGAGTCTCATCCATATATTGGTATGACCATTTCATATGCGACTTTGCTGATATGGCGCTATACCAGCTGTTAGGGAGTAGTAGTGATGGTCCTAACAACTCTTCGGCACCCAAGATTTAAAAACCCCATTTTTTTCCCTTGTTACCATTGTTACTTCGTCATTGCAGCACATTTAGAGGCTAGATCTAGCCTAAAAGCTTAAGATCAAGATTTTAGCCAAAATCTTGTACAAAGTCCTCCAATACTTGAAATAATCATTAATTTTTTAAAATTATTATTATTATTTTTCTCACTTGGAACTAACATAAAATATGTTTTGATATGTATGAGAAACTTTGGCAAATATGCTAGGAAGCACGGACATGTCTAAATGGTAGAAGTGTCCGTAGGACACGCATTAGATATGGCCGAACATGTATCGTACACACCAAAGTATGTGTCTGAATATTTATTTTTCTGTTAGGACACGCTGTAGACACGCCGCAAAAATTTTTTGGACACACTGACACACCGCAGATGCGAGGGTCTGACTAAAAGAGGATTTCTTAAAAGAATTTGAAACACTATGGTTTAAACTATAAAGTATGTGTATTCTTTGAAAAGTTTCAATAATATGGAGGTCAAAACAGAAACATAGAAAGTTTTTAAAATGTCATTTATCAAGCAATGTTATTTACTTGATCTTTTTATAGACATTACCTGTTTGAAATTGTGAATGATCACAAAGAGAAAATTATAAGCATCTTGATTCGTTTGCAACGAAGTTTCAAACTTACTTGAACGGATCATCAAAACTTACTGCCAATGAACCTTCTTTTTCTTCCTGTAGAGGCTCACTTTTCTATTTTTATCTTTCATTAGTACATTATGTTTTCTCATAATTTATCCCCATATTTAAAGTCTTCAAGTTGCTATGAGTTATTCTATACTTATAAGCAGTATTACTTTTGGTTTCTCACCCACGCATTATTGGAGCATTCATAAAAGTACCCTGGTTGGCCATTGGTTCGACTTTCCTGGATCCATACTGCTGTATACCAATCCCCGCAACAAGAGAAAATTGAATCCAAGCACTTGTTTAATTCATAAAATTATTTTCAGAAAACTGCAACCTTAACAATGTTTTTGTTTTTCTTTTCCCCTCCACAACCCCTTAGTGAAAAAAGAAAGCCCTAATTTTTGAAAGGGTTTAAAAGTTATATCTCAGTTAATTCTCTCTCTCTCTCTCTCTCTCTCTTCCTTTTTCTTTTCCTTCATTTTTTATGCAACTGTAATATCTTTTTTAGCTATGGATTTAGATTACAGCAAATTTTACAAAGGCAGTTCAGAAATTATATTTCAGCCCATTCTCTCTTCTTTTTTCAATGAGAGAATTGTTGTTTTACTTCATTAGTTACTGTGATTTGAGTTTTATGCTTCTTAATTTGAAGAAAAATAATATTAATCTTATTACGGAGTATATATTATCATACTACACGTATATAAAAAAACATATGTTTGTTATTCGTCGTGTTTCTGCCGTGTCCATGTCTCAAGTTTTTAGGTTTTGCCGTGTCCATGTTGCGCGGTATGTGTCATGTATATGTGATTCTTAGTTAATGTGTTTGTATCCGTGCTTCGTGTCATGTATCATGTACATGACATTGATATGCTAGAATGGTGTTTAAATGTTTTTTTTTTTTTTTTTTTTTTTTTTTTTTTCCTTAATTGATACTCACACACGTATGCTTCCACCGAGGCTCGAACCCCTGACCTCCTTTTGGGAAGTAGGAGTCTGGTATTGCTAGACCATTGGCTTGTTGGTTGCTTAAATGTGTTTTATTTGGTAACATTTTATTTGTATTTCATATTTAACTTATTTAAGTACAATTGTGTCCATAATTCAAGTGAAAATTACCAGCTAATAAGCTTTTAATGCAAATGATGACTTAAAATTCAATATATACAGCTATTCATATAAAATCACCTTTAAATATTTTACAGAATCCACTACAAATGTTATAAACATATATTTATTTGTTTATGGAGTTAAAAGTTGCATATCAATTTGGTCTAAACCAAGGTGCACAATGTAAAAAGAAAAAGAAAAAGAAAAAAGATTCACAATTGTAATGGCTGCATACGTTGCATAACTGCTCTTATACCTCATATCCATTAACACTGCAGCTGCATCCTTGCATTTCGAGTCAATTTGTTTTGAGTAACTTATTATGGTAATTGTATTTTAGTTTCTCTTCCTCCTTCCTCCAAATATACATACATTGGAGTTAATTATTGTTCAAATAATTATATGTCTTAGGGAGCTACAATTGTGGATCAACGCGTATGCATAACAAAATGGGGACGCTATGAAGATGAGTTTGATTTTTGGAAGCGGCCTTCATATAATCTCGAAGACGAAACTGGTTCAACGGTATGCACCTTTTCCCGTTTTTCGTTTGTGCTGATAAATTGGCCTAGTGGTGGTCTATTATCCTTGTAACTACCAGAATATTTAGCCTTGTTTATATCAAACCTTTTTATTATTTTGGCAGTCCTCAGAAAGAAACCGATCTGTTCCTTCTGCTGGAGAAGCAATTTCAGTGGCTCAAGATGTAGTGAAAACCATGATTTCGAAAGGATACGTACTGGGCAAAGATGCATTGACCAAGGCCAAATCTTTCGATGAATCTAATCAAGTTTCAGTCACTGCAGCGGCCAAGGTAGCCGAGCTGAGCGAGAGAATTGGCCTTGCGGATAAGATATTTGCCGGGGTTGAAGCTGTTAGATCCGCAGATCAAAGATACCACATTTATGATACCACGAAAATTGTTGCATCAGCAGCGGGAAGAACAGCGGTGGCAGCTGCAAGCACTGTGGTCAGCAGCAGTTACTTCTCGAAGGGGGCTCTTTGGATGTCCGACGCTCTTACTCGAGCAGCGAAAGCTGCAGCTGATATGGGTAGTCATGATGTTCAGAAGTGAAACGTTGGGTAAACTAGGATACATCTTGTACATTATGGTTGTATAATGTTTTTACAGGAGCGCGACAGCATAGTTGAGTTAGATTTAGTGCAATGCCAATCATAAATTTGTAGATGTCCAAATTTGGCTTGGCAACATATAACCAGAACTTTAAAAAAATAAAATAAAAAGACATCTAAGATTATGGTTTCTATAATAGATTGTTGGAAGTTTTGACAGTTGAGATTAATTTTGCTCGTGCAAGTTTCAATTTTAAACAAGCAAAGCAGAATATCCAGAAATGCAGCAAGGAAAAACTGTCGGAATTGATCATTGTGTGTGTGTTCATATATATGGGTTGTGTCTATAATATTTTATTCTTGCTTACCCTCCAAAAGAAGAGAGATAAAAATTGAAAAAAAAACCTAAAATATTGTAAGAGCATATATACATATCTATATGTCTATATATATATATATATATATATAGAAACCCTTAAAATTATGAATTGAGTTTTAGTTATAGTAAAATTGTATAATTGAGTTATTTTACAGTATAAATATGGTAATTGTGGTATTATAGAAGTGATTCAATAAGGAAAGTATAGTACAATCTCAAGAAAAAGGAAAGTGGAGGGCGTAATGTGAATATCTCAGAAAAACTAAGTTTATTATATACACACATATGGAAGAAAGACCAATATTAAAAGGGCAGTTTTGCCTTTAAAAGGTTACCATTTTTAATGTCTAAATAAATAAGAAAAATATAATTAATGAGTTTTTATTAAATTTTTAACCAATGAAAGAAGCAATTGGAAATGAAAGAAGCAGTTGGGGATGAAGAGTCGCTATAGTGATTTTTGCTTTTATATCTAACAAACTATACTTGCTTAGATAGAAAGTTTCAAAGGTTTCAAATTCATTCACCAACTGATCAGATCAGTGATCAACGATGTTTACATGATCATATATATATATATATATATATATATATATATATAATATTGAAAATATTATGGCTTTGATTTTGGCGAACATCACTCGCACTCACGCTTGGCAATGATCTAATGGTGGTGAGGTGTATGAATCCACCGTATGCCAATTTTGATTAACTTTTGACTCCCCCAACAATTCAGTGTCGGTGGTGGGCCTCACGCTTCCTTTGTGACAAAGCCAATTCCATCTTTACCGTTTGCAAACACAAAGACCATTTCACATCAACGGTCCTGATCTGTGATCCATTTTGGTATTGCAAATTGAAAAGTCTACAGCTCTATGACCACGCGTTTGGACTTGTCTCCATTCTCAGACTTGGTTTGAACCACTTAAAAGCCTATTTATTTTAAACTAATACTTTTAAATGTGTTTAATAATCATTAAAAGTATTTTTTCATAATTATCAATTTTAGTTCGGTAGAATTTTTAAAAATTTAAAGAATTTAAATATTTTAAATAACTTTTTTCGTTACACAATTTTATCTTTTTTATTTTTTATAAAGAAAATTACACTATTATCAAATATGATAACATCTATTTAAAGAAAATTATTATAAAATTAGTAATTGAATTGTTTTTAAAAATGTTATTACTAAACAAATTCAAAAATTATTTAATTATTAAAAATATTTATTATAATAGGTCACAAAACACCTAACATGTTTGTTACTTATAATAATTTTTTGACAGTACAAAATAATTTCTTTTAATACTAACAGTAATTACAAACAGGCTGCTAACCACTGTAACTGAGTAATATTTTCTCATTTATTAAAAAAATAGTTGAGGCTTCAAGTTTTTATAAAGAACATGTGACGTGAGAATGCGAGTTTCACGTTTGAATAATTTAAAAAAAAGAATAAAAAGTAAAAAAATAAAAGAATTTTGTATAGTGTTGATTCTATGTCTAAAAGAATTTTGTATAGTGTTGATTCTATGTCTAATAAAACAACTTTGATGCAATAATTACATAAATACGCTAAATTTTCAATTTAATAGTGTTACAACTTAATGTAATATGAGTATTTCTATATAATAAATGTGCTACATAAATTTTTAGAAATTATTACATATGTATAGCATTTTTAATGTAATTGTGATATAAGTGTGTTACATTATGGTATAGTTGTGTTTTTTTTTTTTTTTTTGAAAATTGGATTCCACAATATTTAAGAGTTGTCCATTTACTGATTTTTGCTAGTACAGATTCAACACTGATTCTTGATTCTTCGTGTTGAAGAAGTAGGATGATGCTTCAAGCGGGCCCACTAGATCCGGATGTTCATCTGACGGTGTATATGGGCTCCAGTGCAGAACCCTTCATACAGCTGCGGTGCATCAATTACTGAATCGGAGACACGAAACTCGTTACTCCCTGCAAACTCTCATCAGACGACTCAAAAACTGATCACCCGTACCCGCCCGCCCAAATTCGATCTCCTCTCTCCTCTCTCTCACACACACGCACACAGAACATTGGAATCAGATCTTGGGAAGAAGAATAACTACACCACAATCACTAGGCGCAGCGTCAGCGTCAAATGCGCACACACATATATATATGATTGAGGGATTGATCCGTGGTTAGTGTTGGAGAAGATGGACTCGGTGTCGATTCGCGTGCCCTACCAGAATCTGAAACAGGCGGAAGTGGAATTGGTAGGTGTGGACGAAGCTCAGCTTCAACAGATCGAGTTGATTAAGAAGTCTAGGGTTTCTAATGGGTCATTCTCCGATCCGCCACTTACATCCCCGTCTCAGCAACCAGCCAAACACAGCAGTTTGATGACCTTGGTTCTGAGTTGTACGGTCGCTGCCGGTGTTCAATTCGGTTGGGCTTTGCAACTTTCGCTTCTCACTCCTTACATTCAGGTCATCTCTCTATACAGATGCAGATAATTTACAAATATGGATATTGATTTGTGTGATTTCGGATTTTTCTGTTCATGCGGTATTCTGTTTGCTTTTATGCAAAATTTGGGTCCTTTGTAAATGGTAGCTGTCTAATTGTTCAGATTTCGGATCCATAAATATTAATTTTAAAAGCTTGAACAGAATGGGCATTTAAATACGAATTAATTATGTAAGATTGAAAAGTTTTTTTTTTTTTTTTTTTTTTTTTTTTTTTTTTTTTTGTGGTTCTTTTGGAATTTGTGTTGGAGTCAATTTTATAGTGAATTCTTTTAGTACTTGATCAAGTTAACTGATGGAAAGAAGGAAAGAGATTTTGATTTATATGCGTGCATTTGGAATTTGAGCACATATATATATTTTTTTCCTTAGAGGTTGGGGTGGATATTTTATTAATTGTTATATTTGGTCCGGTTATTAGTGTGATAGAACAACTAGTAAATTTCAGGTGCAATCCACATTTTAAGAATTGATTGTGTAAGAGAAAAACAACGCTTAGACAGAAATTCACAACAATCTATGAACTAAATGAGAAAAAAAATTCTAAAATAAATTAGATCTATCTATATATGGCTGGAAAAGAAAAGCAACAAAAGAAGATAGATACCTAATGGGTAAGAATGATAAAAACAGTTTCAAATGTGATTCTGGAAACCAAATAAGGTTGTTTTATCCTTTTTGAACACATAGCGGATTGACTAAATAAGTTAGACATAAAAAAAGAATGCAACTTTTGTAAAGTCACTGGCTTTACAATGAGTGTGTATTTGGAAATTAGCCAATGAACATTTGTAGTTGTTTCTTGAAAATATAATGAGCTTTGTATGTATAGAAAGAATGTGACTTTTGAAAACTCAATTAATTTTGTGATAATTCATGAATAGAGTTTTTATTTTTGCATGCATGACTTTTGGGATAGGTCGTGTCCTTAAGAGGTGCTTTGATTTAAATATTAATTGTTAGTGAATCATTTTGAGTTCTTTTTCCTCTTTTGTTTTAAAACTAATGAAGATAAAAGTAAAAAAAGCCATGATTTGAATTTTTCCTTTTTTGTTCCCACATTTGCAATGCTATAAAATGGTTGAAAAATGTGGTGCATTGCTCTAATTGAAGATAACTTTAATTCTTCATTGAAAGGCATTTGTTGTATATGACTGAAATGAGCAAGAGCTTTAGATGATTTTAAGAACATTTGATATAGTATTGAGGGCAAGCCTTGGTGCAATGCTAAGGTTGCTTCATTTTGACTTGGAGTCGGTACGGCTGCGTACAACCCTCCCAGACCCCGCAATGGCGGGAGCCTTTTTTTTTTTTTGAGAGCGTTGGGCAATGGGTTAGCCACATTTGATGTAGTATTCATGTTACGCAAATAATTTATTATGCTTTGCATAATACATTGTATTGTGTAAACATGTGGTGCAAAATACTGCTAATTTGTCTAGGTATGTCTTATGCCATTGCATTTATTTGCGGTGATTCCCCATAATTCATTTGATCACTTTCCCTTACTTTTTGGGCTCTCCTTGGGATAGTTATTTTAATGGAAAGTGTCTATGCATTTAAGAGGAACACAAATTTGTATTATTAGCTTTTGATAATTTTTCTTGACAATTAACATTTTTGAAGATGTATACTTTAATATCACAATATCAAGCTTGATTTTGCAATTTTTCTTCATTTTCTTGTTGTTATTCATTTTCGTTACTAGTATATAAATCTACACGTGCTATTTACATATATTAAAGATACGTACATATGCATATTTCTATATACTACTATAATAATTTTTCATCATGTTCAGTATTCATTATTTGTAGTTTCTGTTTAGTGAATTCTGATTTCTTGGTTGGTTAACTTTGCAATTTTTATTTTATTTTATTCATTGATGCAGACGCTTGGAATAGGGCATGCTTTTTCTTCATTTATCTGGCTTTGTGGCCCTATTACTGGCCTTGTGGTAGGTGATGACTATAACTTTATTTTATTTGTCTTGAATATTGTCCAAACTCATTTTTAAGTTTGCATAATAAATTGTTGGCAGTGCCATTTTATCTTATTTGGTATAGGGTAAGTTCCTTTTATATTTGCGAGGAGCAAGGTTTTTACTTGTGACCCGCTATCATAATATTGTGATGTGGACGTTATACATATATATTATCTTTTATTGGGTAGATTTTAAGTCACAGCTATAGGGGACAAGTCTGGTATACCACATGGACATAGATGTGGGACATGGATTCAAAATAATATGTTTATATCCAAGTGACAATTCTTTAAAAGATGGACAAACCAATGTGGGGATGTCCATATAAATAGAAGTATAAATGATATATATATATATATATATTTTCAATTATTCAAAATTGTTATGACAAACGCAACAAACCTAAGATAAAATCAAGAATCACGACAAAAAAGTAAAAACACCACACAAAGAACACAAAGATCTATATGTGGTTCGACAATAGCCTACGTCCACGGTCGAGATTCGGTGAAAGTCTTCACTATGTGTAAAATCGGAGATTACAAGTTTTTAGCCCCACTCTATTTCTGTATGAATTCAAGAGTCTCTCTCTTATACCACTCCAAACCCTAAGCGCCTTTATGTATTGGGCTACAAGAGACTAATTAGGGTCCACGAACCGTGAGCGAAAAGGGGTCAAAATGTTTCCATCCAACGGTTTGTCGGGTCATAAGTGGGTCACAACGCGACCCAACATCAAATTCGGGCTACAACATCACAAATCTCCTCCTTGGCTCAAATTATGCCAAGCTCTACAATCTCCAGCTACTCCTTTCGCCTCCTCTATATGCCCCTAAGGGCCTTATCAACTGCAAGTACCAATCAAGTCCAGACTGTTTGGACTTGAGTGTAGGAATGAACTTAGTCATCATATCTGCCGGATTCTATGCTGTCCCAATCTTTTTCATTACAATAGCACCCTGTGCAACCACATCTCTGATGAAGTGAAACCTGACATCAATGTGCTTGGTCCTCTCATGGAACATCTGATTTTTAATCAAATGTATGGCACTCTGGCTGTCGTAGAACACAGTAAAATCATTTTGCTGCAAGCCTAAATCACCAACCAAGCTTCTCAACCATATAGCTTCCTTCACTGCCTCTGTAGCTACCATCTGCTCAGCCTCAGTAGTAGACAATGTAACTATGGGTTGCAAAGTCGCCTTCCAACTGATTGCACTCTTACAAAGAGTGAAGACATATCCGGTCAAGGACCTGACCTCCTCCTATCAAGATCTCCAGCATAATCTGAATCAACATATCCAGCAACACTCCCACACGTGTCTTTGCCTTTGTCATAGACTAACCCAACATCTGCAGTGCCACGCTCGTATCGTAATATCCACTTCACAGCTTGCCAATGGACCTTCCCAAGTCTATCCATGTATCTGCTCACTACACTAACTGCATGTGAAATGTTTGGCCTAGTGCACAGCATAGCATACATAAGGCTACCAATTGCACGAGCATAAGGAACACGAGACATGTGCTCTAGCTTCTCCTCGGTCTGTGGTGACAATCGTGCTGAAAGTCTAAAGTGGGCAGCCAATGGAGTATTCGCAGGCTTTGATGCCTGCATACCGAAGCGTTCCAGCACCTTCTCAATGTATTTTTTCTGTGACAAATACAATCTGCCCGCTCCGCTGTCCCTGTGAATTTCTATACCTAATATACTCTTTGCAGCACCAAGATCCTTCATCTCAAATTCACCACGAAGCCGAGCCTTCAACATGTTGATTTCTGACATGTTCTTGCAAGCTATCAACATGTTATTAACATACAACAACAAGTACAAATACGAACCATCTGAAAGCTTCCTGTGATACACATAACTGTCAAACTTACTCCTACAGTAGCCATTCCCAACCATAAATATGTCAAATCTCTTGTATCACTATCTAGGAGGCTGCTTCAGCCCATACAAGGACTTCTTCAGTACGCAAACATGATCTTCCTTTCCCATAATCTCAAACCCCTCAGGCTGATGCATATAAATCTGCTCTTCCAACTCACCATGCAAGAAAGAAGTTTTGACATCAAGTTGCTCAAGCTCCAAGTCATACAGAGCAACCATAGCAAGTAATGCCCCGGATCGAGCTATGTTTCACCACAGGAAAAAACAATTCATTGAAGGTCACCCCTTCCCTCTGTATAGCCCTTCGTCACCAAACGTGCCTTGTACATTGCATCTTCCACCCTTGGAATTCCTTCCTACTTCTTGAAGACCCATTTACAGCCCACAATCTTTTGGCCCTTTGGCTTCTTAACTAACTCCCAAGTTTGGTTCTTATGAAAAGACTCAATCTCCTCACTCATGGCAACGACCACTGTGCTGACTCTCCACTTGTGATAGCCTCATGATAAGTACACGGCTCATCAATATCCTCTACCACACTAAGTGCATAAGCAACCGAATCAGAATGTAAAAACCCATACTTCTCAGGTGGCCTAATATCCTTCCTAGGCCTGTCTCTAGTCACACTATACTGCTGTAACTATGCATCTCCCTCAGCCCAAAACTGCACCTGCTTATGAGTCGATCGAACAAGACTATCCTCTAACGGAACCTCTACATGCTCCACCTGCTCACTACACCTTGAGCATTCCCTGAATCAACTACCTCCTTCTGCGGAGTAAGCATTGCAGACTCATGAAAGGTCACATCCCTGCTAACAAGTATCTTCTTTCTCGAAGCCTCTGGGCACCATAATTTGTATCCCTTGAGCCTAGGCTGATAATCAAGAAATATGCATTTCTTAGCCCTCAGTTCAAGCTTCCCCTCATTCACATCAGCATACGTTGGACACCCAAATATTCTCAAATTACTGGAACTAGTAGGAGAACCATACCATACCTCCTCTGGAGTCTTACAGTCGATAGCAGTCGATGGAGACCGGTTCACCAAGTAACTAGCTGTAGAAACAACTTCAACGTAAAACCCTACATTGGATAACATATACTGTGCCCTCTTCAATAGCATTCTGTTCATCCGTTTTGCAATTCCATTCTGCTGCAGAGTCTTCCTCACTGTGTGGTGTTTTACAATCCCGTGAGTGTTGCAAAACTTATTAAATTCTCCATCATAAAATTCCAAGCCATTGTCTGTCTTCAAGCACTTAACCTGTTTTCCTGTCTGCTTCTCAATCAAGGTCTTCCACTGCTTGAATGTAACAAAAGTCTCATTCTTGTGCTTCAGAATATAAACCCAATCTTTCCGAGAAAAGCCATCAATCAGCGTCATCATATATTTGCCACCACTATGTGAAGTAACCAGAGAGAGACCCCAAAGATAAAAATGAATATAATCCACCGTACACTTGGTCCTGTGAATTCTTGTACTGAACTTCACTTTGCACTGCTTCCCAAAGACACAATGCTTACTGAAATTTAGCCTCCCAGTTTTCTGACCACCAAGTAAAACCTGCTTACTCAGAACATTCATCCCTCTTACTCATATGCCCAAGCCGTATATGCCACAATTTAGTAGTATCTGAATCCGGACTCAAGGACGATACAACAACTGAACCCGTTATTGTGCTACCCTGCAGAGCATATAAACCATGCTTCTTCAGTCCCTTCATCACCACAAGTGCACCCTTGGAAACCCGAATGACTCCACCTCCAGCCTTATAAGTGCACCTGATGGAATCCAGTGTACCTAGGGAAATCAAATTCTTTTGCAGTTTTGGTACATGCCTGACATCAATCAATGCCCTCATTATGTCGTCATACATCTTGATTCGAACTGTACCGATACCTACAACCTTACACGCCGCATCATTCCCCATCAGACCTTCCCCTCCATCAATAGATCGATAAGAGGTAAACCACTCCTTGTTTGGACAAGCATGAAATGAGCAACTCGAATCAAGAATCCACTCATCGCAAGAGCTGCTGATTAAAATATCGAGAACATTACCACCATATGAATCATTACCCTCTATGACAGTCACACTTTCAACTTCAGAGGATTTTACCTTTCCCTTCTTATGCTTCGGACAATCCTTTTTGAAGTGCCATTCCTTGTGATAGATGAAGCATCTCAACACCTTTGTTTTGTTCTTAGACTTGGAATGACCTTTGCTGCTAGACCCTCCCTTTTGATTCGTTCTCCCTCTAATAAATAGCCCCTCTGCCGAACTTTTTGTATTGCCCTCAAACGCCCTTTTCTGCAATTCCTTAGAATTCAGAGTTACCTTCACGTCTTCCATGGACAAAGCAGTTCTATCATACATCATTGTATCGTCAAAGTTCTCATATCAGAACATAACAAAATAATAGCCTGATCTTCATCCTCTATGTTGACATCAATATTATTCAAAGTCCATGATGGTACTATTTACCTCGTCAAGATAGTCTTTCAGAGACGAACCTTCGTGCATCTGAAGAGTGAACAACCGCTTCTTTAGATACAAGCGATTTGCAAGAGATTTCGTCATATATCGGGACTCCAACTTCTGCCACAGCCCATCCACCATAGTTTTTCCAACACCTTTTCGCAGAACCTCATTACTCAAGCACAACAAAATCGTACTGTGTGCTTTCTCCATAACCTCATCTTTGTCCTTGATCTTTTTTGGCAGTGCATCCTTCCCCTTCAGCGCCTTGAAAAACCCTTGTTGAACAGGTTTAAATCATTTCTGCCATTAAACTTTTCGATTTCTAGAAACTTGGGCGACATCCCTACTTCGAATCGAAAGTCTGATACCAGTTTGTTATGACAAACGCAACGAATCCAACATAAAATCAAGATTCACGACAGA
The DNA here is from genome assembly GCF_030987335.1 of Cornus florida. NCBI lineage: Eukaryota > Viridiplantae > Streptophyta > Magnoliopsida > Cornales > Cornaceae > Cornus > Cornus florida. The sequence goes on from NW_026775572.1 coordinate 45,987,442, forward strand.
TTAGTAAACACATCGCACAAAGACTTATACGTGGTTCGGCAACAGCCTATGTCCACGGTTGAGATCTGGCGAAAGTCTTCACTATGTGTAAAATCAGAGATTACAAGTTTTCAGCCCCTTACTCAGTTTCTGTATGAATTTTAGATTTTCTATTACACCACTCTAAACCCTAAGCGCCCTTATATATCGGGCTACAAGAGACTTGTTAGGGTCCACGACTCATGAGCAAAAACACGTCAAAAATTTTCCTCGGGGGCAAGCCCCCTTTGGCCCACACAAAGCTCATCCAATGGTTTGTCAGGTCATAAGTGGGTTGCGTTGCGACCCAACACCAAATTCGGACCACAACATCACAAAAATATCTAACATAGATGTGGAAAGGCGGAGGCAGTGCTAAAATATATGTTTATTGTTGAGTCTTTGTTTGGGGTGCTTAATGAATGAGTTTAAAGCCTCTTTTGATACCTTCAAAAATGGGTTTCTTGCATGGATGGAAACATTAGACTACATATTAACTGTAAATAGTTCGATTACTAGGAATTGAACCTTACTAAATGATGTTGCATGGACAAAGAGGACACAGAGACCTTTGATCCGAATCCTCTCCGATTTCTTAATTGTCTTGTGGCACTTGTGCTCATCCTGTGCACTATTAAATTAGTAGTGCAACACATATTTGTGCAATACACTACATCACATATGCAACACCCTTGCAACAACGATGTAACACTCATGCAACACATTTACATTGGCAATGCAACATATTACATCGTGTTGCAGTGCTGCTAGGGATGGCAACAGGGCAGAGTTGGGACAAGTTTGGCTGAACCCTACTCCGCCCTTCGTCATACCAACTTTGCTCCAATTCCAGGACGGCTTTGTAATTGCTATACCATGCCCGCCCCTACTTCGGCAACGAAGTACCGACTCTGCCCCACGTATTCCATTTAATTGCAGGACGGGGCGGCTTATGCGACTTTTATTATTTAGTAAAAGAAAACTAGCCCAAAGTGCTTAAATTGGGTTGATAAATAAGCTGGCCCATATTTTAAATTACTAAGTGTTGAATATTAATATATTAACTCACACTTCCGGAAAAGTAACAAGGTCTTAAAAATATTAAATATATATGTATATAAAAATTTAAAGTTTCATATATAATCGGGGTGGGGGCGGGTTCATCACTAAATCCACCCTCGCCTCAGACCCGCTTTGGGTTTTCAATTGTTTTACCATACCCATCTCAAACCCATTTAGGGGCTACCAAATCCGCCCCATTAGGGGTGGGGCAGAAACCGGCCGGGTAGGAGGAAATTGTCATCTCTAATTACTGCAATACTATTAAATCGAGAATTGAACACCTTTGTGTAGTTGTTGCTTCTTTGTCAATTTGAAGTTGTTACATTAAAGATTTAAAGTTGTGTTCTCAATTTAAATGCCTGGACGACATAGGACCTAAATTTGCAATGCAGAGGATCTCGATCTATTTACCACCTCCTATTAATTTGTAAAATCAGTTAAGAGCCTTGGTATTTATCTATTTCCTTGTTTATTATTATCTAATGGGTTTTCCATGCTGTAAATCTTTTTTGGAATGGTGGAAGATCAAATGGTGTATAGAATGATGGATGGTAGCTTGGAGAGTGGTTCCTCATTCTGTCTGTAGGATTAATTGCAGTATTTAAACCTGTAAAATTCAAAGATAGTTAACCACATTGCGTTTGGTGGTGTATTTGGAAGGAGAGAAATATTAGAATGTTTGAAGGGAAGGAGTTGTCTACGGCGACATTGAAACTTGTTATTATTCAGCCTCTCTTTAGTTATGTGAAGAGGAGTTCTTGCTCCTCTTCTGATGATTTAACTACTTTTCTGGATTCTTTGGGCCATAGACTCCGGTTCCTCTAATGTTTAAGGGACGCGTTCCCCTTTTGAACGCCTTTTTAATTTATTATTACTTATAAAAAAAAAAAAAAAAATTCAAAGATAGTTAAAAATAGTGACTTAAATAGATTGTTGTATTTATTCAAAGATACACAAGAAACACTTACAAGTTGCATTAATTTTAATGAATGTCATTCAAAGCCGTAGGCTATATGGGATAGTAGGGCCACAAAGAATGGTCAAAGTTTATTGTAGACTGGACCCCCTTCTTAGATCCTTTTTTTCTTTCGTTCTTCTTTATCCATCAGTCTTGAAACCTTAACCTAGGGCTTGGGAGTTAAGACCAGTCTCCTTCTTAAATCTTAAGACACTCTTGCTTTGTGCCATGATTAGAAGTATGATTAATTCATAGATTTAATGGTGTGACGACCTCTGTGGGCGGGTGTGAGACACTGGGCTGGCTGGCTACGGCCTGGGGAAGGTGAAGGTGAAGGTGAAGGTGAAGGTGAAGGTGAAGTGCTATATGTAGGTTTAACACCCTTCTATGATACAACGCGTTTTAAAGCCGTGATGGCCATGAACCCATCAGAATTCCGCAGTTAAACGTACTTATGTAGGAGTAGTGCCAGGCTGGGTGACTTACTGGGAAATCTGGTCCGGGGGAGCCCAAAGCGGACAATATTGTGTCGGGTAGGGTGAGGGCTATTACACATGGCTTCTTTCATCGTACATATTTTCTATCTGCTTGGAACAAACACTTCATCAACCAGATACGTGTACCGAGGTGCACTGAAACAAACACTTCATTAATCAGATGTGCGTTGAAAAACCAAATTCTTACAAGGGTGGATTTGCCAATTCTTTGTTGAAGGCACCTTTTGCCTTAATGACACTAAGAAAAGAAGCAGCAGAAAAAGGTGCATCTTAGTTCTTAGGTTGGAAAGATTTACAATTCGGTTGGTTGTTGTCTGATATACTTGATATGGTTATTTTATGCTTAGTTTCCTTAGCATATCTACGGTATTATTTCAACTTTTACGCTCCGTTTGTTTGGATGTAAAATATTTTTTAGAAAATATATTTTTATTTTTTGGTGTTTGGTTGTCGTAAAATATTTACAAAGGAAAAAAAAATATTAAAACCTAACAAAAATAACTTACCCATCAATTTTCGGCAAGTTATTTTACACGCCCCACCCGATAGACTCGACCTCAACCTCGACCTAGACCTTTCTAAACACCGGAATATAAAAAAAAATAAAAAAATTATTTTACCTGAAAAAGGATAATATTTTCCGAAGAAGATATTTTATGTCGAAACAAACGGAGCCTGAATACATTTCATCAATTTATTCTTGTCCTTCTACTCGTTGATTTCTGTCATATAGTAAGATGCTCTTAAACAGTTAATCAGTTTAGAAAGCTTTAGTTAAATAAAACAATTTCTGTATATGTATACTTACTGTTGGTTCTAATAAATTTGACTTTTGTTTTTTACCAGTTTGTTTGCTTTTCTGGTCTTTCAGGTCCAACCTTTCGTTGGTATATGGAGTGATAAATGCCATTCAAAATATGGAAGAAGAAGGCCATTTATTCTTGTTGGATCTCTCATGATCTCAGTTGCTGTGAGCATCAATGAGCCGTATTCATTTTTTCAGTAGTTTTTTTATAGTTTGCCTTTATATCAGCTAAACTAAAGTTTGAAATTTAGGTGATAATTATCGGGTTTGCTGCAGACATTGGATATTTATTAGGGGATACAAAAGAACATTGCAGGTTTCTGCTTCCTTCTGCTGATTATTATTATTTTTAATGCTACAAAAAAAAAAAAAAAAAAAAAAAAAAAAAAAAAAAAAAAAAAAAAAAATTGTTTAACCAACTTATGCAAATGCAGTTTGTATAAAGGTACTCGAACAAGGGCAGCTATTGTCTTCATCATTGGGTTTTGGATGCTGGATCTTGCTAATAATACTGTGCAGGTGAGCTTGTTAAAATTAATAATTCATGCTCCACAACTATCAGATTAAAACCTCTCTAAGTTATTCACCATATACATGTGGGTCACACAAACATAAAATATTTATTCTTTGCAGGGCCCGGCTCGCGCGCTTCTGGCTGATTTATCAGGTGAACTAACCCCACCACCATCCCTCCTCTCTCCCCACCCCAGCCCGTGGGCGCCTTTTCAGTACTGTTAACTCTGACATAATTGTCTTGTTGTAGCAAGTTTAAAGTTCTAATGTCTTACTACTTGTGATAGGCCCGGATCAAAGAAACTCAGCAAATGCTATATTTTGCTCGTGGATGGCTGTAGGAAACATCCTGGGGTTTTCTTCTGGTGCTAGTGGAAACTGGCACAGGTAAAATTTCTCCTGAGCAGCTTTGTTGGAATATATTAATATTGTATGTGAATGCACTTGTATATGTCTATGTGGTGGTTTGGCAATAAAGTGTGCCATACTTCTTTTATTTCTGTCACTCTTTTTGGAGAAATTATTACATGGTCCCGGGCCAATCATCTTGTGACACATCAGCAAATGCGTTAGAGATGTGTTAGCTTTAATCAGCTTTTTGCTGATGTGTCACATGGTGATTGGCCGGGACCATGTAATAATTTCTCCTCTTTTTGTCAAAATATGTTCTTAATATTGAGACATCTCAACTTACAGATCAAAATTTGCCATTTGAGTGTCATAAATTCTGCTTCGCCTCAATTAACAATAAATATCTGTAGTTCTCTCCTAGGGTTCTTGAGTTGCATAAACTACCACAAATAACAATAAACCGCTTTGTTGGCGATTGATTCATCTGACAATTCGTCTCTAAGCAGGTGGTTTCCTTTCCTGAAGAGCGTAGCTTGCTGTGAAGCCTGTGGAAACCTTAAAGCAGCATTTTTAGTTGCCGTGGTGAGTTATAAATTAGCGTAGAATCCACACAGACACTCACACATATGGAGTTATCTTTGGTATTTATGTATTTCCTATACTTGGACATATTTGTAGGTTTTTTTTGTGTGTGTGTGTAATGAAATACATGTCTATTGTGGCTTGAATTGTGAAATGTATTAATGTTTTGTTAGTATTCACCATATAGAAAATAAACACGAGAAGTATCCTATATTCTTTTTCTTCCTGGAAATTATTGATCTTAAATCAGTATGTTCATTCCTCTTTCATTGCTGGATGGATTTGCGTAATTATTAAAATCGGTTTTCTGTTTTGTTTTTAGTGATCAATTATGAGGTGATATTATTATTTTTTTCATTTTTTATTACTATGGAATGCTTTGAGTAACATAATAATTTTTGTTTAATGTGACCCTATTGAATGGTTATGATTAGTGACAGAATAATCTGAATCTAGATTCATTTTGTCATTACAATATATGATATATGATGCTGTCTGAACATATTATATCCATATGGTTAAGATTAATGCTTTGTTAATTTGAGTTGAGTATCTGCTTGTTATATGCCAATGGGCATATGATAGGGTATATTTGAGTTTGGGAAACATTTATATAACTTCCGAAATATTATGTTGTGTATTTAAATCAATTAACTTAATTAATTCTCACGTCTACTTTTTCTTTGATTGAGATATTTCAATTGCTATACTCGAGTTTAGGCTCCGTTTGTTTCGACGTATTTTATTTTTTAGGTAAAATATTTTCTTTTTATTTTTTTATTTTTTGGTGTTTGGCAAAGGTCTAGGTCGAGGCTGAGGTCGAGTCCATCCGGTGGGGCGTGTAAAATAGCTTGCCGAAAATTGCTGAATAAGTTATTTTTATTAGGTTTTAATTTTTTTTTTTCCTTCGTAAATATTTTGCGACAACCAAACACCAGAAAAAAACAAAAAATATTTTCCGAAAAATATTTTACGCTCAAACAAACGGTGCCTTAGTAGCCGGGAATTTTCTGCTATCATATACAACTTTTAGCATCATATACTACTAATTCAATAATGTTGTCTGGTACTTACCAAAAAAATGTCTGGTGTGTTTGCAGGGCTTCCTGACTCTATGTACACTTGTGACTCTCTATTTTGCCAAGGAGATTCCATTAACCCCAAAGCCGCCTCAACGTTTGTCAGATTCTGCTCCACTCTTGGATGATCCTCAACAGCTTGTTTTTGACCTTTCAAAATCACAGACTGATAATAATAGTGTCACTGAGAATGCAGTGGCGAAAAGTTCTGAAGATGGTTACGAAATGAATAGAAATATAAACAATCCAGACTCTAAAATTGAGGAAAATGGAAATGAAAGTTTCAGTGATAGTCCTGGAGCAGTATTGGTAAATTTGTTGACCAGCTTAAGGCATTTACCTCCGGGCATGCATTCGGTGCTAATTGTCATGGCTCTTACCTGGGTAAGTGCTTCATTGTTATGCAACACAATTGATTTCTACAACTAGCTGGTGTTCTGTCAAAACAGCCTTGAGTCGTTTACCTTGTCAGTGATTGTGCGCGCGCGCGCACATATTCCATATATGTGGTTATTGCTGTTTTGAACTTTTATTTTTTCTCATGTTTTTAGAAATTACTCTTACATGCAGCTGTCCTGGTTTCCCTTTTTCCTTTTTGACACGGATTGGATGGGGAGAGAAGTTTATCACGGGGACCCGAAAGGGGAAATGTCTGAAGTTCGATTATATGATCAAGGTGTCAGAGAAGGTGCATTTGGTTTGCTATTGAATTCAGTAAGAACTCAAATTGAGCATCATTAGGATTAATTTTTGTAGATTTTGGACATAGATAATCAAAATGATAGTTAGATTTTAACTATGAATTGCAGGTACATGGATTGGGTTTATTTTATTATGTGATGTTCTCTTGATAATTTTTTCATTAATACTTTAAACTAATACATCTTTTTTGCGTAGGTTGTTCTTGGCATCAGTTCTTTCTTAATTGAACCAATGTGTAAGCGGATGGGTGCAAGACTAGTTTGGGCAATGAGCAATTTTATCGTGTTTGCCTGCATGGCAGGAACTGCTATCATAAGTTTAATTTCAGTGAAAGATTATTCAGAAGGGATTGAACATGTAATTGGAGGAAAAGGAACAATTAAGATTGCTTCCTTGGTTGTTTTTTCTCTTCTTGGCTTTCCACTTTCTGTAAGTATATTGCATTAGTGTTCTAGATTCCTTTCGTGTAGCTTTTCACACCTTCACCTTATATGTATTTTATAAATTGTTCATGCACTCAGAACATGGAATTAATTTTCATTAACTGTATGCTTATTGCAGGTCACTTATAGTGTTCCCTTCTCTGTCACGGCAGAATTGACCGCTGATACTGGAGGTGGCCAAGGTTTGTATAAAACTTATATCTGTTCCCTTACCTCTTCTCTATTTTTCTTGTCATCTGATTTAGCAGCTTAGTTGTGATTCTGAAGAGCTTTACATGTGTGCAGGGTTGGCGATTGGAGTTCTAAATCTTGCAATTGTTGTACCTCAGGTAGTTAAATGCTGTCTTTTCCGCTTCAATTATTCTCTCTTTTGGTTGTTTAATTTTGTATTCTTTCGGCTATGTTGGAAGAAAGCAATTTCTTTAAATCAACAACATAATCATTTATGTCGTGTAACTAAAGTAAAAGTACATGTGCTACGAGCATTTTATGAAAACCAAATAAATAAATAAAATACCAATAGGCAATAGATATTGAAGGAAAGTAAATGTGTGATTTTTCATTTTTATGAAGTCCCACTCCATTTTGGAAAAAGTAAACATGTAATTAATTATTCATTGAAAATGTTTATAATTTAATTAGCGTACTTTAATTTCTCAAATTGAAAGGGACTTATCAAAAAAAAAAAAAAAAATCTCAAATTGAAAAGGAATGTAGATGAATGAAACAAATTAAATATGCGATTAATTATTCATTAAAAATTGTATACAAACTAATTAATATATATTAGTTTTCGAAATAGAATGAGAATATTGATGGACACACATTAGACCAATAGATATTGAAAAAGAGAAATAATGTCTGTTTCCCAAATAGAATAGGTATGCGGATAGACATACATTGTAAAAGTCTAAAAAAGAAATAATGTCTGTTTCCCAAATAGAATATGTATGTGGATAGACATACGTTATAAAAGTCTATTATAAAGTAAAAGCAAAAATTGCAAAAACCCTCTTAGACTTTGAATTTTTTGGAGGGTAAAACTATTAAATCTGCATAAAAACCCTGAGGTTTCATAAAAAAGTTGCATATTCCCTCTTGCCATCTGTTGTCTGTTAACTAGGGAACAGAAATAATGTCAACCAAACAACAAATAGTAAATGACAGTCTTATCCTTTTCACAGATATAAAAGCCCTTGGATTATTTTGCTCTAATAGAACTAGGATTTTTTTTTTTTTTTTGCTCTAATAGGATTTGGATCCATATGTTAACCGGAAATTGAAATGGCAACTAATCACCCAAACTTATATACAAACCGACTCCCATCTCTCTCCAATCTTTTTCTTCATCTAGCAGAATCTTGGGTTCCAAAAATAGAAACCAAAACTCAAACAATTGAGTCACAAATTGATTCCTCAACCATATGTGGAGGCCATTGACATTGGGTCCACCAAAGATGACCGTCCCCTCCTCAAAGTCGGCCTCCCAGTCATCAGTCCCTTTTGAGAATGTGGTAGACCTTGCGAAGAAATTTACTGCTGTATGGACCATGGGAAGCGGCGAGCTGCTGTGGATGCAGAAGGTCCTGCTCAAAGCTGCACTCTTGATGGTTGTGCGGATCTGCATAGGTGTCTCGAAGAAAGAATGTGTAGTCATCAGAATCACAAATCTTCAATTCGAAACTAAGAAACACATTGTCTATGTGTCTATGGACACCACTGTACTGAATTGCTTGTTGGAAAGCCTCTTCCATAGCAGATGTGAGTCAGATTGCAAGGGTGTATTATTGGGGTGGCCAAAGTGCATTTTGGTGACATTTCAAGAAAAACAACAGCAATTTGGATTTTGATGGAGCAACGGAGGCAAGAGAAGGGAAATTAGGGTTTACAAATAGTTGTGGCAGAGGCAAAGGCTGGTGGAGAGAGGCCTCTCGGCATGTCTGTTGGCGGTGCTGGTTCTGATGCTGGTTGTTGTTTTGGATGGTTTGGTGGTGGTGATAGTGGTGGTTTCCATAGGGCCTTGTGGTCATTAAAGAACACTCGGGTGGTGGAGTTGAAGAGGTCATGAGCATTTGGATAAGGTTTAACGGATTGAGAGCGGTAGGGTTGGAGATAAGAGAGTGTATGTATAAGGTCTCTTTCTCAAGATACAGCTGAGCTTAGAAAATCAATTGTTACGACTGCTCAGCAAAACTGTATAAGCTATCCATAATAATCAGTGTACATGGCGTATGCGATTGACTTTTACAAGAGAGTTGGGGATGTATCAATATGTGATTTGATGTATTTTGTATTACAGAGTTGGGAATGAATTGCTTTGATGTCCCAATAAACCTTATAAAAACTGGGGCTTTGTGAGGCTGAGTGGTGAGAGGGTTGAGTGTGTTGTGTCATGAGAGTTGAGAGCCGTGAAGTTGTCCAAGAAAGGTAACCAAATTAATGAAATGTCATCTCAATATGGGGTTTTCCGTAATTTTTAATTTTCTACCTTTCTTTGATTTATATAATAATTATACATTTAAGGGTAGATAAGTGACCAACCCAACGAACGGTCGGAAGATGACAATGTCTTGATTTGTTAATTTTTATAGTGTAGGGGGCTTTCTGCATTGGAAGGGGTTATCTGCAAAATTTCAATAGTTTGGGAGATTTTTTTATTTTAATTTGCCCTAAATTAATTTTTTTTTTTTTTTTTTTTTTTTTTTTTAGAGTGATGAGAAGTTTATGAAAATGCAAATTACTAGATCTGGTAGAGCTATAATGTTAAAAGAAAGTAATTAGGTGATTAATTATTAATTAAAAAATGATTGTAAAAAGTAAAAATGAGATTTACATTTGTATAGTAGTATAGATGCTTTAAGTTGAGATCTTGATCGTTCTTGTTTGAGGACAGATTTTGGTGGATTACATTATTTGTGCACACTTATTTCTAATCTGTGCAAGTGGTTTGTCTAGATGATTGTATCTCTTGGTGCGGGTCCATGGGATGCTTTATTTGGTGGAGGAAATATACCTGCATTTGTTCTGGCATCATTGAGCGCCCTTGCAGCTGGTATTATTGCAACACTCAAGCTGCCAGATCTTTCAAGCAGTTCCTACAGATCAACTGGTTTTCATTTTGGCTGACTTCCTTTTCTCAATGAGGCGATGACCCACTTCTAGTCCATACGATCCCCAGCAACCAACGGACGAAACAAAGCGATAACTTTCCAGAAAAAGATGGTTCCGTTGCCATGCGTATCCAGTATATTTCTTATCATACAAGAGTTTCACACTTCATATTCAGATTCATTCATTTTCCCAGTTGGGATCCGTAGTAAGTTGAGTGTAAATCGTAAAACCTTTACTTAGAGCATACAAGGATGTGATAGCAAAAAGCCTTTACTCTCTCATTCTTTGAGAGGATCCTGAGGTCGGATCCTCATAATTCCCTCACTTCATTGGTGACATGTTTCCTTCAGTATAGAAATGTAATTCGATGAGCTTGTACTATTAAATAAAGCATTTATTTTGAATGGCTTGATTCTTACTGTGATCTTTTCTTTGATGAGATAAAGACAATTATTCGTCTGGTTGGTGATTAAGCTGGTTGGCTAGGGTATTACATTGGAATGTTGACATAGCATGCGAAAGCGATCAGGGCTGGCTGTATTAGGATTTTTTTGGTTGAAACTTGAAACGCAATTGAAGATACGGTAGAATGTCTGGTGAGATGGTGATTTTTTCTTTCTGACATCCAAATGCTCCAAGTGAAGAAGAAATGTGTTACGTCTTCTGGGAACTCGGATCCTACCCCCCTGAAATATACTTAGACCCTGTGCCTGTAGGATGATCTCCCTCCTTTTCGTGCGTTGAACTGTCTAGTGCACAAGAGAGGGTAGGAGGATCTCCCTCCTTCTCGTGCGATGAACTGTCTAGGTGCACAAGAGAGAATTAAGGTTTGCCTTTTGTGTGAATTGGGTACGCGAGCCTGGAAATTCTTTGATACGAACGACTAGAAATTCCTAGACTTAATGCTTGTGCTTCTATAGTTAAAACCTCTTATAGCTCAAATGGATTGGTGTTTTTCACATAGTTGTGGTAAAAACTAGACTTGTTTAGTGTGTACCCGCAGCGTAGGCCAAAGCTACGCTACCTGGCAGCCCTCCTAGAGATTGATATACAGGTGGACCAAAAAACTTGGCTTTCACACGGTGTTGGTATGTAATACGGTGATAAAAAAATTGATCTTTGATCAGTTTTTAAATATATTATGAATCTAAACGTAATAATTAATATAATATATGAGTTTGTTTTACAAAACATAAAACAAACATTCTTAGTCATTTAATATATTTTGAACTTTTCTCAACAATTATGTAATTATATTATTATTGAAAAGTTGTATTTTAAGGTTAAAACTTGTTAAAAATAGGTTTTGAAGTATTATGGAATAGTGGTTCCTTTTATATTTTTTGACAAATTGCACATAACCCACATAATTGTACCTCAAGTTACAAAAAATTCCTGGTAACTTTCAATTTTGCATTAAACCCCCTTGTAATATTCTGTTTTTGACAAATTACCCCTTCCATTAGAATGTTGTTTAAAAATAGCCCTTAGTTCGCGTGAATTTCATCTAACTCTTGTGCAACACCTCCTGAAGTATTACCCTTTTGTAACAAATCTAATGTATTATTTTGAGCCAAAAACCCTCATCCTTCAAATTCACATGACGGTTAAGTCTTCATTAATTTGTAAAATAAAATTATGAAATTGCCCCTAGTATGAACTACAGAAAAAAAAAATTAAATAATATGTAAAACACCAAAACAACTCCAAATAAAACAATATGTTGAATGGAGTTAATTGATTTGTGTCCTTGTTGGAAAAAGTAGGACTTTAGTGATAATTTCCCATATAAAGGAAATTTACTACCACACACACACACAGACACACATATTATTGAATTTCATGACCAACCTTTTACCTTTCACTATCTAGAGTGACAAGATGAATAAGGAAAAGTAATGATAAGATCCTGGGCGTCAAAATTTAAAAAGAAACTTTTTTGTCCCATTTGTTATATTGTGATATTATATTTTTGTGTCTAATACAAAAATTGAATCGAAAAATTGGTTATCCGAAGATTTGGAGTCAAGCTATTGTTTAAACTGGTTATCTGAAGATTTGGAGTCAAGCTATTGTTTTGTACCTGAAGTCACCCCCAGCTCTATCTTAAAACCACTGCCCATAATTGTAGCTCTTTCACTTCAACTTCACTTGTTGCCAAAGAATGAGGTTTTCAATATGGTTTTTCCTGATCACTACACACTCAATATTCTATATTAGTTTCGTTCCCATTGACAGCCAATGTTTAGACCACCAGAAAACTTTGTTGCTCCTGTTAAAGGAAAACCTCAAATTCAATTCTCCACTTTCAACCAAGCTGCGGCTCTGGAATCCTAGTACGGATTGTTGCGAGTGGGGTGGTGTAACTTGCGACCATATGGGTCATGTTGTAGGACTAGACTTGAGCAATGAATCAATCTCTGGAGGAATCCATAATTCAAGTAGTCTTTTCAGTCTCAAGTATCTTCAAAGTCTGAATCTTGCTAAGAACTTCTTCAGCTCTTTGGAGATTTCATCAGGATTTGAAAAGATAACTAGATTGACATATCTGAATTTGTCATCAACCAACTTGATGGGGCGATTTCCTATTGGAATTTCGCACTTGACAAGGTTGGTCTCATTGGATTTATCTCGGAACAGATTTCTAGAACTAGGCAACTCAAATCTAAAATTGCTTGTTCAGAATCTCACGAAGATCACAGAACTCCGACTTGATGGTGTAAATATATCATCCATGGGAGAGGAATGGTGCCAAGCCATATCTTCTTCACTACCTAATCTTCAAGTCTTGAGCTTGTCTCGCAGTCATCTCTCAGGTCCTCTTTGTTCTTCTCTTGAGAATCTCCGGTCCCTTTCAGTGATCAATTTGAGTGGGAACAATTTGTCTGCCCAGTTCCAAATTTCTTTGCAAACTTCACCAATTTGACAGAATTATCTCATGGATTCTAATTTGCAAGGAACATTTCCGGAAAACATTTTCCACGTACCAACTCTACGTACACTTGCTGTAGGGGGCAATGAATTTCTTCAGGGCTATATTCCAGAATTTTCCCAGAATACATCTCTCTAGACCTTGTTTCTTCAGTACACAAATTTTTCTGGTAGATTACCGGATTCTTTTGGTAATCTTCGGATGTTGTCCATGATAGATGTTTTTAATTGCAGATTCACTGGACCGATCCCAAGTTCATTGGCAAACCTTACTCAACTTGTTCATTTGGATTTGGCTTACAACATGTTTATTGGTCCAATTCCATCATTTTCGAAGAATCTCTCCTACATATACTTATCCCATAATTCACTCAGTGGAACCATTCCATCGTCTCTTTTAAATCTTCCATCACTGAAACATATTGATCTTTCATTTAACAAATTTGATGGTCAAGTTGACGAAATTTCTAATGCTTCCTCCTCTCTACTAGAGATCCTCAATTTGAGAAATAACAATTTACAAGGGTCGTTCCCATGTCTTTCTTTGAGCTCTGAAGGCTTACTGAACTTGTACTCAATTCCAACAACTTCAGTGGCCCATTACAATTGGAAAATTTTTATAGGCTGCACAATCTTTCTTTCCTTGACCTTTCATATAACAACTTGTCTATACATACAACAAGTGGCAGTAGTTCAAAATTGTTTTTCATCCCCCAGTTTGAAGGATTATATTGGCTTCTTGCAAGCTGAAGAGTTTTCCTGATCTGAAGAACCAATCACTGTTAATTGAGTTGGACCTTTCCGACAACCAACTTGAAGGGGAAATTCCAAACTGGATTTGGGAAGTTTCGAATGGTGGGCTACTTGTTAGGAATATAGGGTTCACTTACTTGAATTTCTCTCACAGTCTCTTTTCTGGTTTGCAAGAGCCCTATGTTTCTCACACTTACCTCGCTTTCTTTGACTTACACTCTAATCAGTTTCATGGGGAAGTCTCAATACCTGGAGTGTTAGCTGAATTCATGGACTTCTCAAGCAATAGTTCCAGCACTTCTATCCCTAATATGATTGGTAGTTTCCTCGCCAATGCTTATTTCTTATCTCTTTCAAATAATAGCATCATTGGAAACATTCCTCAGTCAATATGCAATATGAGATTAATTGAAGTTCTAGATTTGTCTGAAAATCATTTGAATGGCATGATACCATCATGTTTGATCAAAAGTGGTAGATTTCCATGCTTTTTGGAAAACATATCTAGTCTACATGTTTTAGTTTTGCACTCTAATAGGTTCCAAGGAGACATTAACTGCCAAGGGAAAAATAATGAAAGCTGGTGGAATCTTCAGATCATTGACCTAGCTTTCAACAATTTTGGCGGCGATCTACCTTCAAGGTATTTCTCAAATTGGAAGGCAATGATGATTGACAATGATAATGTTCAACCAAAGTTAAATAATCTGGGGTATGCATTCGGATATGATTCTGGGTTGATTCTAGGTATTATTCAAGTCGAGTGAATGTCATCTACAAAGGAAATGAGGTGGAGTGGGTGAAAATTTTAACCATCTTTACATGCATTGATTTTTCAAGCAATATATTTGATGGGAAAATACCAGATACTGTTGGAAATCTCAAATCACTTGTTCTTCTCAACTTATCGCACAATGCCCTCAATGGCTCAATTCCAGCATCATTAGGAAACTTGAAGAAGCTCGAGTCATTAGATCTTTTCCAGAACATGCTGACAGGGATGATCCCTACACAACTTGCAAGTCTCAATCTTTTGTTTGGAAGAATTCCGAAAGGTTTCCAGTTTCAAACATTCTCAGAAACATCATTTCTAGGGAATCCAGGACTATGCGGCTTCCCCTTGAACACGAGTTGCAATAATATTGCTTGAGATTCACCACCAATATTCGGAGGTGGGCATTGAATCTTGGAGACAGAGGTCTACCTAAGTGCAGCACTGGGATTTATCGTGGGCTTAGGAATCATCATCTGGCCACTTGTGTTCTGTAGAAGATGGAGACAATGGTACTACAAACATGTTGATCAAGTTTTTCTGAGAAGAATAATACAGACAGGAGCTTACAGAAATCCAATTCGAATGCTTGGTGGGTGAAGAGAAGTGAATGAAGTAGAGTGCTTGGGATGAACTTGAAGTCTTTGCTTGAGTCATTCCAATGGTGAGTAAAATCAATGATCAATGCATATGGTAAGCTTGCAATTAATTGTGTAATAAGAGTAAGCTATTTAATTGAAGCTGTTTTAATATAACATATATGATACTGTTGAATAACTGTCTAGATATTTGGGATGGTAATCTTGTTACATACTTGACATTTGTTTCAGTTTGTTTGATATAATCCCTGAAACGTATTGTTGCTTTGTGGAGGGAAAAATCCCCACCAATTATACACACCACATGGCAGCAAAAGAGCAGCCCGCGACTAAACTAAAAATACCCAGAGGCCCACTATCAGTTGGAGGACCAACAGTAGAAACCATATGTACATACCAATTCAACCCAATTAAATAAAGGAAGCTCCACTTGACATAAAAGCCGAATGGACGGCCCAATCTCAACGGGCCCATAAGTCCATAACGCTTGCCATAATGATATGTACACGATCAGTAGGTGTAAATACTCACGTTTGGGAGTAAAAGCCAGGAAACGGCTCCATGTAAATCTTTAAAAAAAACTTATAACTAGAGCCTGAATGAGAATGAAGAGGCATCGAATTCCCATCATTGTTCTTCTTTTCAAAAATTACTTATATCTCATCAATATTTTGCACACTTCTTCTCAATTTATTTCTTTAAGTGTTCGGGTGTAAAAATTTGCACCTACACTTTGGCGCCGTATGTGAGAATTTGATACAAAACATCCATTTTTCCACTGCTTACATGCAACTCTAATCCAGAATGGTAAAAGGATCAGACACCGCACAGCCGCAACAACTAAAGACAGGCACGGACCTGCCTGTGGACCAGGGGGGGCGAATGCCCCCTCTGAAATTTTTTTTTTTCCTATTATATATTACACTTTTTTTTAGAATATATATCATGCCCCCCTGAAATTTCACAAATACCCCCATTATTAAGTTCCCAAAATATATACTGGCCCATCGACCTTTTCTCCATCGACCTTTTCTTCTCGTTGTCAGAGCTTCTCTTTCATCCTCGGGACCTCGCCTAGCCCTTATCCGGTCGCTTCTCTCTTCAGTCTTCACTGCTATTATTCCACAACTTTGGTCTCTGATCTCTCAACTTTTACACTGCAAATCGAAGGTATTTCAACTGATCTTCTTCTTTTTTTATTGGTTCTCAAATCTCAAGAACTGATTATTTGCTCGATTTTGGTTGTTGATTTATCATTTATGTGTTAGATTTCTGTTTAAAATGAGAATTGATCATTCGTTTTCAGCCTGTAATCTAAATTCGTATGTTGTTTACTGCTTAATCGTTCTTGATTTTGTTAGTGTGATTTAGGTTATGTAACTTATGTGCCTTTTCATGCTCTTTCTCGTCTTGAAACAATTAATTGACTAATTAATGTGTTAATTGCTAATACAACAACAAAGAAATATATATAATGAAGATTCAAGAATCGAAGAAGATCTGTTGTGTTCACTTTAATTTTTTTATAAATTACTTTTATATAATAAATCAAAATAATACATTATGAGCACCCACCGTCTCAAGAAGCCACAATGAAATTAGTGTTTATATACTTTTTACTTTAATAATAATAATAGTATATAGAGAGAGTCAGACCGTCATTAACTTAAAAGGAATAGCTGTAAGTCTCAACTGGCTAACAAAATATTATGTAAACTCTGTTATATGTACATAAGTTTGTGTGTCAATCAATGTGGGAAGAAAACTAACATCCATGAATGTGTTGAATTGTTCAGATAGGCAATGCATATGTAGACTATGAAACAGAATACACAGGATTAGAGACTGAGAGAGAGTACATGATTTTATTGCCTTATAATTATATATCAGTCTTTATAATTTTTTTTTCCCTGGAAATATCAGTCTTTAATGGGCTTTCTCTCTCTCTCTCTCTGGACGACACACACATGAGTCACATGACACATTTACATTTCAGTCTGTCTAGTTTTATGCTTTATTTACATTTTTTCATGCCTTGCTTTTTACTATCTAGCTTTCTTTTATTTTATTTGTACCTTAACTTTAGTCCATTAATTGCACCTTTAATTAATTTCATTTACTTTCATTTAATGTAATTTCTTTTATTAGCTCCCAACCTCTTGCAATTCTATCTTATAAGAAATTAATAAAATTTATATTTCATTAATTTTTCTACTCCATTTGAATATATACACACATACATGTATACAAAACTTAGTTGCTTTGTATTTTCAATTGAGGAGGCATTAAATGATACTGGGAGTCTGGGAGTGTTCAGTGTTGCAACTTACAAGATTAAGTTCTTTTGTATAGGTACTCCCTTTGGTTTATTTTTTCTAATAACAACGCATATGCAATTTCTAAATGTTTAATTTCTTTTTTTATTTTTATTTTATTATAATGCACAACAACACAGGCGCACAATCTATTATAATATGCAATTTTTGAATGTGTTTATTTTGTTGATGGGAAATTGATCACTAAGAAACCAAACTAAATTGTCGTCACTCTCTATAGGAAATTGATCAGTAATGGACAAATTTGTGACAAGAGGGTTGCCACCATCTCTAAGAAGAGATGATGGCTCTTCAAAGATAAGTGATGTAGAGATCAACCTTGAGGATCTAGCTGCAGATCCTGGACTACGAACTCCGATATTGAATTACCATCCCGATATTCGAGATCAAATTCGGAGAGCATATTTACTAAAGGGTCCTTGCCAACCTAAAAAAATATCATTTTCCTTATAAGAGTTATGGGCAATGCTTACGACGATTCAACCCGGCATGGTTTGATGCCTTTTCTACTTGGTTAGAATATAGCAAAGATAAAGATGAAGCATATTGTCTATGTTGTTATCTTTTTAAACCAAAAATCGGAGAACAATCGGGTGGTGATACCTTCGTGAGTGAAGGATTTTCTAATTGGAAGAAGGGTTTGGAAAAACTACAAAGCCACATTGGAGGTCCAAAAAGTGCCCACAACCAATGTTCGAGTATGTGCCAAGCATTAATGAAACAAAAACAACACATTCAATCAATTTTCTTCAAGCAATCAGAGAAGACACGAATTGCATATCGAACACGATTGATTGCATCAATTGATTGTGTTCGACATCTTTTGCGACAAGGTCTTGCATTTCGTGGTGACGATGAAACTGAGGATTCAAGCAACCAAGGGAATTTTCTCGAGACATTGCGATTTCTTGCGAATCATAATGAAGACATTAATGCGGTTACATTGCAAAATGCTCCTGAAAATCACAAATTAACGGCACCTAAGATCCAAAAGGACATTGTTAATGCCATTGCATTGGAGACTCTCAATGTTATTATCGGAGATATTGGTGATGCTTTTTTTTCTATTCTAATTGATGAATCTCGGGACATATCAACAAAGGAGCAAATGGCTTGTGTTTTACGGTATGTGGACAAGAATGGGCATGTAGTTGAACGTTTTGTGGGTCTAGTGCATGTTTCTGATACCACTTCCATCTCACTCAAGAAGGCGATTGATGCTTTATTTTCTAGACATGGGTTGAGCATTTCTAGATTACGAGGGCAAGGTTATGATGGGGCTAGTAATATGCGAGGTCAGTTCAATGGTCTCAAAACTCTCATCTTGAAGGAGAATGAATGTGCTTTTTACATTCATTGTTTTGCCCATCAACTCCAATTGGCTCTCGTGGGTATGGCAAAAAAACATGAGGATATTGTTTCTCTCTTCACTTTTGTTGCTAATCTTATAAATATAGTTGGTGGTTCATGTAAACGTTGTGATATTCTTCGAGAGAAGCAAGCTTCTATAGTTACCGAGGCACTTAACAATGGTGAGCTTTCAAGTGGGCAAGGCCTAAATCAAAACACTTCTCTTAAACGAGCTAGTGATACACGTTGGGGTTCACATTATGACACTTTGATTAGCGTGACTATTATGTTTTCAGCTATTGTTACTGTACTTGAGACACTTGCAGAGGATGGGTCATCAGAAAAAAAGTTTGAAGTAAATCTTTTATTGGAATTTATACAATCCTTTAACTTCATATTTTGTTTGCATTTGATGAGAGCTGTTTTGGGAATTACAAATGATTTGTCAAAGGCACTTCAAAGGAAAGATCAAGATATTGTGGTTGCTATGTCCTTGGTCAAATTAAGTAAGGTCCAATTACAAAGGATGAGGGAAAGTGGATGGGATTCTTTACTCAACGAAGTTTCTTCTTTTTGTGTGAAACATGACATTCCTATTCCTAATATGGATGATACATTTCTACCTCGAGGAAGACTACGACGTAAAGCTCATGACAAGTCAAACTTGCATCATTATCGTGTTGATTTGTTTTATTCCATCATAGATATGCAACTTCAAGAGTTAACTAGTCGTTTTTCTGAAATGAGTTCCGAGTTGTTGCTTTGTGTGGCTTGTTTGTGTCCGGATGATTCATTTTGTGCTTTTGAAAAGCAAAAACTAATCCGCCTTGCTCAATTTTATCCCAAAGAATTTTCTTCACATGCTCTCATGAGACTTAGTGATCAACTTGAGAATTATATTGCGGATATGCGTTCTAATTGCGAGTTTGAAGGATTAAAAGGGATTGGTGACCTTGCGAAAAAAATGGTGGAAACCAAAAGAGACAAGGTACATTCACTAGTTTATTTGCTTGTGACATTAGCGTTGATCCTACCAGTTGCAACTGCTAGTGTAGAGAGGGCATTTTCTGCTATGAATATTGTAAAGAACCGATTGCGCAACAAAATGGGAGATGAATGGATGAGTGATAGCTTGATAGTATATATTGAAAAGGAGATATCTAGTGGCATGGATAATGAAGTTATCATACAACGTTTTCAAAATATGAAAAGTCGTCGGGGACAATTGTGAATGTGCTCAATGATTCAATGAACAAAAAAAATATTTTTGCTTATTATGATGATCTGAATTGTAAATGTGTTCAATGGGATCCTTTTGTTGTTTTTGGGACGCGTTCCCCTTTTGAACGCCTTTAATGAATTTGCTTAATTATTAAAACAAAAAAAAATTTGTTATTAAAAGGACGCCCCCCCTGACATAATTTTCTGGGTCCGTCACTGACTAAAGACCATGCAAAAAATACGTGAAGAGATGCAAGTACAACTTGACGTCCTTTGACAAGCCAACGAAGTCAGTACTGAACGGATCAACGCACTCAGACAAGCTCAGGAAGCCAGATGAAAAGAATCCTTGCTCATTTGAATGACACTCGGATGAAATTTCTAAGAAGAATCTTGGGTAACTGATGTTCCAAAGAAACAAAATTGCATTATTGCCATCGAAGACTTTGACCCGCTAATACAAAGACTTGGAGTCAAGAAGAAGACTTGGAGTCAAGTTCTTACTCAAAAAACCCAGACTTTGAATGAAGTTCATATATGCCAGAATACAGTAGTTAATATGGTCCAAGTCCTGACGACAATCCTTTCATTTGAATGACACTGGGATGAAATTTCTAAGAAACTTGGCCTTAACTTAACAAATGATCCAAAGAAACAAAATTACATTATTGCCATCGAAGACTCTGACACTGACCTTGACCAATGATTTAAAAATGGGTGTTATGAGGTCATGGATGAGTTACAATAACCAATATATATATATATATATAATGAATAGAGAATATTAAGATGAGATTCTCAACATTTGCCATTAAAATTAAATAATATAATTCAAGCGGAATTACACAACACATGGAAAATTAATTAAACAACTCATGGAAAACTAGTCATAGAATGTTAACAACATAGAATAACTCAATAATATAAATTAAGAAAGAAAAACAACCACTTACATTTTCTCGAAAAAAGGAAAAAGAAAAAAGAAAATAATAATAATAAAATTAGTATAAAAGAATTGATCTTAATAAAAAATATTAGGCAGTGTTCTATAATTATGTCTTCCTTACTTGTAAATATTAATAGTCTTAGAATAATTCTAAAATCTAACTCATATCTAACATTGCTCTAAAGAATGTAAAAGCTCATCTCCATGAAGAGAAAATCTTTTTATGCCCGTTATACGATGCAAGAGCACATTCAATCATTTATTATTGAGCGTGTAATACATTACACACTCTTCGCTCACGGCACAAAGAAGTTTTTCAGATATATTGTAGCACTCTACCCCTAGACCTGCCACAGTTCCAACAAGCGAAACATAGTCATCTTTCATGGGTAACTTGGGTAACTGATGATCCAAAGAAACAAATAAATAAATAAATAAGTAAGACGATGAAGAAGACTTGAGTCAAGTTCTTACCCAAAAAAACAAAAGGCTTGGAATGAAGTTAATTCATATATGCCAGAATACAATAGTTAATGGGTCCACCCCAGCTCTATCTTAAAACCACCACCTGTTACAATACTTCTTCACTTCGTCTTCCCTTGTTGCCTAAATATGAGGTTTCCTCTATTCCCATGGTTTTTCTTGATCACCACACACTCAATCTTTATCACTCCAATATACACCCAATGTTTAGACCATCACAAAACTTTGTTGCTCCAGTTAAAGAATAACCTCATATTCAACCCTTCATCTTCAACCAAGCTGGTGCTCTGGAACCATAATATGGATTGTTGCGAGTGGAGTGGTGTAAAGTGCGACAATATGGGTCGTGTTGTTGGTCTCGACTTGAGCGATGAATCAATCTCTGGCGGAATCCACAACTCAAGTAGCCTTTTCAATCTCAAGTATCTTCAAAGTCTGAATCTTGCTAAAAACAGCTTCGGCTCTTGGCAAATTTCATCTGGGTTTGAGAAGCTAACTAGTTTGACATATATGAATTTGTCATATGCAGACTTGACAGGACAATTTCCTATTGGGATTTCAGGTTTGACAAGGTTGGTCTCTCTGGATTTCTCTGGGAATTACTACTTAAAACTTGGCAACTCAAATCTAAAATTGCTTGTTCAGAATCTCACGGAGCTCACAGAACTCCGTCTTGATGGTGTAAATATATCGTCCAAGGGAGAGGAATGGTGCCAAGCCATATCTTCTTCACTCCCTAATCTGCGAGTCTTGAGCTTGTCTTTCTGTGATCTCTCAGGTCCTCTTTGTTCTTCCCTTGAGAATCTCCGATCCCTTTCGGTGATCGATCTGAGTCATAACAATTTGTCCGCCCCAGTTCCAAATTTCTTTGCAAACTTCACCAATTTGACAGAATTACTTCTCTGGTATTCTAATTTGCAGGGAACATTTCCGGAAAACATCTTCCATGTGCCAACTCTACATAAACTTGACTTATCAGACAATAAATTACTTCAGGGTTCTTTTCCAGAATTTTTCCAGAATGGATCTCTCCAGACCTTAATTCTTAGACACACAAATTTTTCTGGGATATTACCAAATTCTATTGGTAATCTTCAGATGTTGTCCACGATAGATGTTCGGAATTGCAGCTTAAGTGGAGCAATCCCAAGTTCAATGGCAAACCTTACTCAACTTGTTTATTTGGATTTGTCATACAATATGTTTATTGGTCCAACCCCATCATTTTCGAAGAACCTCACCGACATAGACTTATCCCATAATCTTTTAACGGGTACATTTCCTTCCACCCACTTTGAAGGCCTATTGAATCTTGTTCTGCTTGATTTAAGTCATAATTCGCTCATTGGAAGCATTCCATCATCTCTATTAGAACTCCCATCTCTGATACAAATTGATCTTTCATTTAACAAATTTGATGGTCAAGTTGATGAATTTTCTAATGCTTCCTCCTCTCTACTAGAGTTCATTGATCTGAGTAGTAACAATTTACAAGGGTCGATTCCCATGTCTTTCTTTGAGCTCGGAAGGCTTCTTACCCTTGTGATCAATTCCAACAACTTTAGTGGCCCAATACAACTCGAAAAGCCCAACAACTTTAGTGGCCCAATACAACTGGAAAAGTCATTTAGGCCGAACCTTCTTTATTCCCTTGACCTTTCAGACAACCAAATTGAAGGGAAAATACCGAACTGGATTTGGGAAGTTGGGAATGGAAGTCTCTCTGACTTGAATCTCTCTCACAATCTCTTGGTTGATTTGCAAGAACCATATGTTTTACACCCCAACCTTGCTATCCTTGACCTACACTCTAACCTGCTCTCTGGAAAAATCCCAATACCAGGAGAATCAGCTCAATACATTGACTTCTCAAGTAATAATTTCAGCTCTTCTATCCCTCCTACTATTGGTAGTCTCCTCACCTATGCCTCTTTCTTCTCTCTTTCAAATAATAGCGTCATTGGAAACATTCCTCAATCGGTATGCAATATGAGATACCTTCAAGTTCTAGATTTGTCTAATAATCGTTTGAGTGGCACAATACCATCATGTTTGATCCAAAGGAGTACTAGTACTCTTGGAGTACTGAATCTGCAAAATAACAGACTTAGTGGAAATGTTTCGAGTATTTTTCCAAACAATTGTAATCTACAAACTCTGGATCTCAGTGGTAATCGTTTGGAAGGGCAGATTCCAAAATCATTGTCAAATTGTAGAAGGTTGGAGGTTTTAAACCTTGGCAATAACATGGTAAGTGACAGATTTCCGTGCTTTTTGGAGAACATATCTAGCCTACATGTTTTAGTTTTGCGCTCTAATAGGTTCCACGGTGACATTAACTGCCAAGGGGAAAATAATCAAAGCTGGTGGAATCTTCAGATCATGGACCTAGCTTCAAACAACTTTAGCGGCGCTCTATCGTCAGGCTTCTTCTCAAATTGGAAGGCAATGATGATTGACAATGATAATGCACAACCAATGTTTAATAATCTGGGTTATCCGTTAAATGGTGGATACTATTCAGATCGAGTGAATGTCATCTACAAAGGGATAGAGGTGGAGCTGGTGAAAGTTTTAACTATTTTTACCTCCATAGATTTGTCAAGCAATAGATTTGAAGGGAAAATACCAGATACTGTTGGGAATCTCAAATCGCTTGTTCTTCTCAACTTATCGCACAATGACCTTGAAGACTCAATTCCAACATCGTTAGGAAATTTGAAGAAGCTCGAATCACTTGATCTTTCACTGAACAAGTTGACCGGGATGATCCCAACACAACTTGCAAGTCTTACATTTCTTTCGGTTTTGAATGTGTCATACAATCTTTTGGTTGGAAGAATTCCGACGGGCTCTCAATTTCAGACATTCTCAGAAGCATCATTTCTAGGGAATCCAGGACTATGCAGCTTCCCTTTGAACACGAGTTGCAGTGATACCAGAGTTGCACCAAATTTCGAAGATGGGCATTCAACCTCGGAGTCGGAGGTCTACCTAAGTGCAGCATTGGGATTTATTGTGGGCTTAGGAATTATCATCTGGCCACTTGTGTTCTGTAGAAGATGGAGACGATGGTACTACAAACATGTGGATCGAGTGTTTCTAAGAAGAATAATACAGAGAAGAGTGTACAGAAATTCAATTCGACAGCTTTAGTTGGTGAAGAGAAGTGAATTAAGTGAAGTGCTTGTGATAAACTTGAAGTCTTGGCTTGAGTCATTCCAGTGGATGGAGAGTAAGATCAACTATCAATGCATGTGGTAAGCTTTCAATTCATTGTTTAATAACATAAAGGTATTTAATTGTTGTTGTTTTCATATAGATATATATTGCACTATCTAATAATTGCCGAGATGTTTGAGATGTTAATCCTATTACATATAGTTTATTTTGAGATTTGTTGCAATTTGTTTCATATAATCCCTAAAATGTACTCTTGCTTTATAGCCTTATAGGGTTTGAAGTTTGAACTGCTTGCAGGGCTGTTCAATTCAATGGGAGTAGGAATTTCTTTTTCTTTCTTTCTTTCTTTCCTTTTTTGGTGGTTGTTTAGGTAAGCATCAAACACTTATTAATCTGAATTCACAAGGTAGCAATAAAAGGAAAAAGGAAAAGGAATCAAAGATATGAAAAAGAAATGCTGATGATCTGAAATCATTTTGAAGTGTGAATTCTCTAGTGTATGACGCGAAGTTGTATGGTAGGTGACTCACATAGGTGGTTATATGGTAAAAACCTATGCTCCTAAATTTTAAATGTAGATTTTCTTCTTTAATCTCTTGCCATATGGGTTGGGTTTAATTTTATATTTGTGTTTTGAGATTGGGGCGTCTCACAGATGGGTATGTTGCTTTATGGATGTTGGGTCATCAATTGCTTTGTAACACACACACACACACACACACGTGTGTGTGTGTATATATATATATATATATATATGAACCCAACAACACACCTGAGCAACAGACTCATTTACTATGTTGCTGGGTTCATTTCTCACAAGCACTTTGTAATTATACAATATACTGTAATGATTGTCTTTAAATATGTATTACACAATATATTTTTCTTGGTTGTGTAGTGGAACTCTCATTTTCAATTTCATTGTCACTCCTAAATTTAAATATATAGTCTATTTGATGGAAATTGCAACTTTAGCATATAGGGATGAGAAATTGAGGTAAAAAGAATGGACAAACTGGTTCTAAAATTAATAGACAAAACTATTAATTTAAATATAGAGTCTATTTGATGGAAATTGCGACTTTAGCATATAGGTATGAGAAATTGAGGTAAAAGGAATGGACAAATTGGTTCTAAAATTAATAGACAAAACTATTAAGTGTTACTTTTCCCATTGAAAAACAACTACTGATTGCGATTTGGTGGCGTTGGCGCAAGCTCGTGTGCTCAATTATATTTTTCAAAGTTTTAGAATGAAAGGTAGAAATACTTTTAATGGGCAGGAATTGGGTAGTTGAAATTATAATGGGCTGGACTGAAATTTGGAATGGGCTTGCGTTTTGACTTTAAACTGAATAAAATTTTGGATTGTCTCGGGCTGGATTAAAGATGACTAAATAGTCAAGTGGGCTAATCTAATATTTCATGGACTCAAAGGATATATATATATATATTCAGAAGCCCTTAATCAAAGGAGGAGTGGAACATAGAGATGTTTGAACTCGGTTTGTTTAATAAACGGAGCATTCACTAATTTTTTTTTTTTTGTTTTTTGTCTACTTAGTTTGGTAACTCACATGATTATGTCTTTACTGAGATTTGAATCCCTGATTTCATTTTAAAAAGTAAGAACTTGATATCGTTGGGTCACTAGCCCGTTGATACTAAATCTTTAATCTTTCATGTATATTTTTAATAACTCTTGGTACGTTAGATTTAAAATTTAGACTCAAACTTCATATTTACCCTTACAAAATTCAAAATAAAATTGAATTTAAAAATACATTTATTAATGTTTTTTATAAAATAATTAATCTTTTGCACTAAAATCTTGTATTTTACACTAGAGCTTTTGAATTGAATTTAAATTAGATTAATTATTGTTACTTTTCCCATTGATAGCGATTTGGTGTTGTTGGCGCAAGCTAAAGGTAATGTATATAACAATTGATCTCTAACTCATTTGAACAAACAAAAAAACTTCATGTACCAACTGAAATGAAGAGTATGAGTTAAAAAATCTGCTACTAAGAGCAAACAAAGTGATGACTAGTAATTTAGTCTTAATTTCAATGGTAAAGCAACTGATAGACTGCTTTTACATTGTGTGCGGGTAAGAGAGAGAGAGTGTTCAATCTTGTTCTTCAGAAGCTTCACGGCTATGAATGCACCACAATTTCAAGAAAACAAACAAAAAAAAAAAAAAAATTATAACTTTGGATGGCAGAAGAGATTACAATCAGGATGAATAAACAACTCCAAATAAAACAATATGTTGAATGGAGTTAATTAATTTGTGTCCTTGTTAGAAAAAGTAGGACAAATTTACTACTAAGTCCTACTATATATAGTATACTGAATTTCATGACCAAGCTTTCACTCTCTAAGACAAAGATGAATAAGTAAAAGTAATGCTACATCCTGGGCGGCTAAATTGAAAAAGATTTTTTTTTTTTTTTTTTTCTCTCGCATTTGTTATGTTGTGATATTATATTTTTGTGTCTCAGACGAACAACATATATCTTATTTTAGTTTTTTCCTTTTTGTCATTTAGTTCTTTCCTGCCAACATTTTGAACTCTTGAATTAGAAGGGATGCTCATTAAGTCATCACAAATGCTACACGACAAGTTAGAAAACTCTACCAGCAAACAGGCGAACAAAGGATTTAGAAGATTCTTCCAATGGTTTGTAGTAATTAAAATTGTTAAGAAAGGGGGATCGATTCCGTAAACGATGAGATCAGTAAAAGAGGCAATACTCAATTTTTAAAGAACAATTTACTTAACTGTAGTTTGATTTCCTAAGAATAAAATCATCTACGCTCTCAAACAATTTAGCAAGTAAGCCCAAAATTCGTTACTTTGATCATGGACATATGAGGGTTATATTTCTTCTGCTGAGGATGGAACGAAAAGTACAAACATAAACAAATAAATGATTTTGAAGACAAAACAAGAAGCTCCCTTGTTATTCGTCTTATCTTAGATGAAGTGTTCGAAAATGATTGCATATAGATCTAAACTTTGACACTGTTTAGCATAGAATGAGTGATTTATCACTATCAATTTGATAAGTCCAATTTCTTACACCAGTTATACAAGAAAGAAATGTAGTTTCTGAAGAGTTTGATGGCAAAAATTGTATCGACAAACTGTAGTTATCCAAAGATTTGGAGTCAAGCTATTGTTTTATGTCAGAAGTCAAATTAATATATCACCCCCAGCTCCATCTTAAAGCCACTGCCCATAACAGTAACTCTTTCACTTAAACTTCACTTGTTGCCTAAAAATGAGGTTTCCGATCTTTCCATGGTTTTTCTTGATGACCACATTCTCAATCTTCTGCATTACTATCATTCCAGCTGACGGCCAATGTTTAGACCATCAGAAAACTTTGTTGCTCCAGTTAAAGGACAACCTCGAATTCAATTATCCTTTTTCAACCAAGCTGCGGCTCTGGAATCCTAGTACCGATTGTTGTGAGTGGGGTGGCGTAACGTACGACAATATGGGTCATGTTGTTGGTCTAGACTTGAGCAATGAATCAATCTCTGGAGGAATCCCCAATTCAAGTACTCTTTTTAGTCTCAAGTATCTTCAAAGTCTAAATCTTGCTAATAACATCTTCAGCTCTTGGCAAATTTCTTCTGGGTTTGAGAAGCCAACTAGTTTGACATACTTGAATTTGTCATATGCCGGCTTGACAAGGCGATATTGGAATTTCGCACTTGACAAGGTTGGTCTCATTGAATTTCTCTCATAACTACTTGGAAGTTGAGAACTCAGACCTAAAATTGCTTGTTTAGAATCTCATGAAGACCACAGATATAACGACGTCCGCTTTGAGCCTGAGCTCACACGGTTTTGCTCTTGGGCTTTACCCCAAAAGGCCTCATACCAATTGGAGTGACACACCTTCATATAAGCACTTCACCTTTTCTCTACCCAAGCGATGTGGGACTTGTGCATCCGTAACTTGACAGTGTGGTAGCCTGTCAGTGTCTCTCGCACTTGCCTACGGCACACCCGCCCACAAGGTCATCACAACAGAACTCCCGCCTTGATGGTGTAAATATATCATCCATGGGAGAGGAATGGTGCCAAGTCATATCTTCTTCATTACCTAATCTGCAAGTCTTGAGCTTGTCTTGCTGTCATCTTTTGTTATGAAATAAGGATCAAATAGGAGTTTATGAGAACAAGAGAAAAATAAATGACAAGAAAATAAAATGGCACACACAGAAACGAGATAAGGATTTACGTGGTTCGGCTATGCCTATGTGTACAGGGAGAAGACAGAACAATATTTCACTATGCAAATAAAGAGATACATAACAAAGTGGCTGACACCCAAAATCCAAATACACTCACACACTCATTTTATAAAGAAGACTCACTCAACATTCAAGAAATACCCCAAATAGTATATGGTTTACACAAAGAGAAAAACCCACCCAAATCCAAACTTCAACTCTCTCTTGAAGATTGTACACACATAAGGATTTTCTCACATACACAAAACTAATATACTCTCTTGATCCGAATATTGTCTTACTCTTAGACGTATCTCGGATACTTTTTATCGAATAAGTGCGAGGCTATTTATAGCCAAAAATATACTTGGTGTCCAAGTATATTACGAAGCTTCCTTTGGAAGCCAAATAACACTTGTTGCCCAAGAATTTCAAAGCTTCCTTCGGAAGCTAATTTGGAAGCTTCACCATCACACTTCTTTAGCCAAAAGATTTTTTCCATGTCATAAATGAATTTTAGACAAATTTCTAACAAATTTCCACATTGACTAAAATTCTCCACCTTGACAAAAATTTCGAATGAGCCACAAAATTCCATCCTTGGCAAAATTTCTCCGCCTTAACAGAAATGATAAGACAATATCATAAAGAGTCTTTCTTCAACGCAATATGAGTAATAAAAATAATCATCATCTCCAACACAAAACAAATTAATAAAGAATTTTAGTTAAATTGAAGTCATCCTCAAACTTAACCCTCGGGCTCTCATTCTTTAACCTATGCATGTCTTGCGCAGCCACAAGCATACCTCCAGTATTTGTGTCAAAGTCTAAATACTTACCAAAATCAACCTCAGAAATTCCAAGTTTGACATCTCCTTCAGCAACCTTCTCCAACCGCCCACAAACCACTGGTTAGTAGTGAAAAGTCATCTTTTTACTCTAATGGAGAATGGACATCCTTGACTTTTCCTTGCATCTTTGTTGTAACCAACTACTTGCCTCTCACGCATCTTAATGGCACTCGAATAAACTATCTCATTGCAATCAAGATTATTGCAAGTCAATATCACACCTGTCCCTGTAGGTCTGCATCCTTGTAAGGACTGCTGCAATTTCGGTTGCCATCTGAAAATTGGTTTCATTCCCCACTATGTTGTGTAGTCCCCTCACAACCATTTTGAGAACTAGGATTGTAACTCCTCTTTCTAATTCTTCCCTTGTAATACCCCTAATTTTAAGAAGATAGTTCTGGTATTTTAATTAAGTATTTAAATGGTTTTGTTGCTTGTTTATTTGAAATTATTTGAATTATTTGAATTATTTGTAAATTGTTGATTTTGAATAAATTAATTATGTAATGAAAATAAGTAAGGATTTAAATACGTTTTTTTTTATTTTTTTATTAGGGTTTTCTTGGAGACGGCATATAGGTATCTATTATGCATTAAAACCTAGGCTTTCTATGGGCCGATTAAATTACAGGCTAGGGTTTTAATTAGAATTAAGGTTTAGAATTGCCTATAAATATACAAGTCATATGGTTGCCTAGGGTTTTAAGAACACTATTCACAACACAGTGAAATAGAGCGACATAACAAAGACGTGAGATACAGAGTGAGGTTTTGAGATAACAAAGCAAGTTTGTGAGTTCTCGACTGAGGTTTCAAGGCCAAACCTAGGAGAAGGAAAGGGCAGAAGTATTAGGAGGTTAGACAATATTGCAGTGGTTGCCGGGAAGCTTAGAACAACGACGATAAGGTTTTGTTTATAAAACTGTACAGGCAAGTTCTTCTCTTCCTCCTTCCCTCTGGCTTGTGTTCTGTGCACCTAGATAATCTCTAGGGTTTAATTAATTATTAAATCGGAACTTACATGCTTACTATATAATATATTGATGATCTTTACGTGTTAAATTTGATTCTGGTATAATGCGTGCAAGCTTGTTTCAAGTCTTGATCAGTTTTCTATTTTAAGCATGTTATGTTGTTAAGCAATTTTTAGTCTCTGTAATTGCCTTTAACCTCTGTAAATAAATCATGGGGATGTTACTATGATGATATAAGATCTTTAGGTTTAGGGGTGAAGAGGAACAGAGGAGTTGGAATGGAATGGATGTTGCAAGTTAGTTTAAATTTCGTACTGTAAACATGCTAGTTTAATGGCTAAATCTAACCTCTGTAATTGGTCCCAGTTATTGTAAACAACCTTGGGGATGCTTCTAGACTCAATTAAGACTCCTAAGATTAGTTTTAGAACCCAATAGAGTGGTAGGAATTGATCAGAGAGGGAGCAGACGGACTGAAACGGAGCAGAACGGGGACGAAGACTCTCAAAGGAGGTGAGAGCCGGCTCCATGGATGTGGGAGCCGGCTCCCACACAAGTAGAGTCGGCTCCAAGGACTCCTAGAGCCGGCTCTAGGCTGAAAGAGCCTGCTCCCAAAATTTGGAGTAGGCTCCCTCTTCAATTTACGTTTAAATTTTTTTTTTTTTTTTTTGTTTTTTAGTTTTTCTACGTACTGTGTGATACTGTTTTGAGCATGGAGATTTCTGATTGTTCTGGGACTGTACCGAATTATTTAAAGGGTGGTTTTGGGTATCATTAAGACTCTAAATTAATTAAAAGTTAGTTCTAAGCACTGGGTACAAACAGTAGAAAATTAGTGGAACTAGTGTCCAACTTGGTACGCTGTTACCGAATAAAAAAGAACTAAGTTGCTTAAATTAATTTAGCAATTTATTGGACTATAATATGATTATAGAATTCATTTTAAATGCATGATAGAGTCATTGATATATTAGATTTGATCTATTCCTGCTCTGGATGCTAGTTGTGGATTATTTAACCATTTCAAGTAAATACGTGGTTTAATGCTTAGATTTAAATTGCTAAAACTTTAAACACTTTTCTGCAATGATTTGGATATTGGTTTTAGACTGTAAATTACTAACTTATTATTTATGTTTTGTAATTTACATGGATATGGAGGATTGTATGCACCGGTATGGGACGGTGACATACTGGGGACGGTTTAGCTCAAAACGCATAAACCAAACCTAATGGATTAATGGAATGGATTGAAAGATATTGGATCCTAATTATGACTAAGTCGGATCAACTGCAACTAAGTTGGATGACTTCCTGGATTAATGGATGGTAGTTGAGTCATATCAACTGAATAAGTTGAGTGACTAACTAGTTGGTTTATTGTATGTTAGTTTAATAAATAGTTGAACTTAATACCATGGATTTTGACGAACTTTATATATATATTTATGGTACCACGAGTTGAGCTTGAGTCTCAGACTCGTTGGTTAGGGTGCGTTTATGCAGTGGATGCGTAGCTAGTTATAATAGGTTGAGGTGTACCCTATTAGGTCTAGGTACTCATGCCAACCTTTGAGTGCGTATTCGCATGTTGCCTTCTATTCAGGTTGAGACCCCTATTATAGACCAGTGAATGTCCCTTAGTGTGGATATTTATATGTATGGACTAGATAGATATTGTGAGGTATCTACGGTGTATCTGCGTATCGAGTCACTGTATGGATTGCAGTTAGATTAGAACTTGCTCGTGGGTCTGACCCACTCCTTTATTATTCTTTTCAGGTATAGGACGGTTCCAGCCTTAGAGCTTGATCGTGCTTGACGAGGACAGTCTCACATTCATCTGATTACGTAGGACTTCTCTCGATGTTTCTAGCATTATCTATTTTCAGTTTCAGTTTCAGTTAAACTTGACCGGTCTTTTACAAGGGTCGCGATACCAAGTCAAGCTTGAAGAGTTGTGAATTTAGGAGGTGGCCAAGTTTTACATTTATAGAAAGCCACTACTACCTTTCTCTATATAAAATATAGATAGGGCGAGTAGGGATCGTCCCAAGGGATTTGATGGTGTATCGAATTGTGAAACTATGGTAATTAGGGTTAGTAGGTCGAGTGATCACACAATTGATTGGTTGGTTGATTAAGCTAAATTGAATTCAACTAAATAAAATAATATGAAGTAAACAAGAGAGAGAGAGGTCTTGGGGTGTAGAGATGACCACCAAGCAATACTTTTCTATACTACTAACAAGTAATCAATTGAGGGTAATGGATGTGTTGCAATATGATAAGGGTGTGTGTGCATTAGGTTGATTCAATTGGCAAGGATGACAAATCAAGCAAGTATTGTCTAAACATCATGTGAAGAGCACAATATATCTAAACAATAGAGCATATATTGTCTAGACAACATGGGGATAGCACAATAGATCAAAACAAGTCATTAATCCTTCATTAAGCTCACAATCCACATACAACACAATATTAGAGGAATATGCCATTTGGACTCACAAGCATGGAACATCAAACATCAAGAGTAGATTGTCCTCCCATCTAACATTACACTACCACTACACTACTAGCATGAAAATAAAGCTATCTAGACTAGGGAAGAGGCACAAACCATCAAGAATAGGCATAAACCATCAAATGAACCAAAATAGCATTCATTAAGCATATCATCTTGATAATCTCTAGATCTATAGCATCAATACACATAGACATGCATCAAAAACATTAAATCTAGGGATAAGCACATGAATATCCTACTCTAGCATACATAGACATATGGATAGAATAGAATAGTCAATTGGAAGCATTAAACCATACAAACCATGAAATAATCAAGATTTATATATACATGAATATTAAGATGTATCATACAACACTAATCCCTCAATAATACACAAGATTGGAGTATAGAAAGCATGCTTGGGGCTAACTCTAGCCCCAAGAGGATGTCTAGCCACTCATGGTAAATGATGATCCAACCCTCAAGGGCTAACTCCATGGCTGCTCCTTGTTGGTGAAGATCTCCTCCAATGGTGCTCTAGCTTCCCTCCTTCCTCATCTCCAAGAAGAGCCTCTAAGATCAATTTTCAATGTGTGACAAGAGACTCCCTCAAAAAGTGTATCATATTCCTTATATAGGTAGGTCAAATACACCCCATGATGAGCTGTGGTCGTGCAAGGCATATTCTCCAATCATTGGATGAAGGACGGAATAAATGAGCTGGACTTTAACTTTTTCTCGCTGGAGGAAGTTCGATCGATCGAACCTTAACTTGGATCGATCGAAAATGGGTTCGATCGATCAAACTGCATCTTGGATCGATTGAAGTGGTCTGACTCCTCCGGATAATGACAAGGCTGGGATATTTTCAAGATATTTATGGGAAAAAAGACAAAAGTGGTTGGTAGGCGTACAGCTGTGGATAAGATCAATCATTTGAATAGGACAAAATAGGGTTCGATCGATCGAAGGTGATGTTCGATCAATCGAACTTGGAATTTCAACAAAGGCCAAGGTTGGATCTATTGAGAAGTACTGTGATCGATCATAGATGTTCAATTGATCGAACTCTAAGTTGGATCGATCAAACTTTTCAGCTGCACAACTTGATTCCTTTTCGCTCATTTCTTTCTCCACTTTGCTCCCTCCTTTGGTTTATCTCAGGATTGCTTCAATTAAGCTCTTATTTGGCTGAGTTAGCTAAATTTTGGGATTAGTGCCTGAAAATATAAATAACACGTAATAAGTCTAAAACGGCAAAGTAAGATAGATAAAGGTACTAGAATGCTTAAGCTTAACGGGTTTAAATGCGCACTTTTCAATGCTCATCACACCCCCAAACTTAAATATTGCTAGTCCCTAGCAATGAACTAAGAAGTAAAGGAATGAAATAAACAACTATACAAGTATAAACTGGAAAGCAAGTAAAATGAAAACACCATTTTCGTAGGGAACACGATTGCATTTAGCATATGCAACAAGCCTTTTAAACCCCTAGGTTACCCCTAGTGGACGAGTAAAGTCTCGTGAGGGTTTCCAGAAATGGTACCCACAAACATTAAGCTCATTCTTTCAAAAGAGGTACCAATATTACAAATAAGCATTGGGAGAAAACTACCTCAAGTATGCAATTTTTCAACCGTTTCTAGGCAATCTCCCAAAATTTCAATATCAAGCAAGCAAGTATGGTCCTCCACATATCAAGAAAATGATCATGAAAATCGAAACAAGTTTAGAATCCATGTGAGAGGTCCGGCATCAAGTGTGTTGCTATCTTAGCCAACTAGAGAAGTAATCACATCCTTACCCTCAAACTAGTACATAAATCTAGTACCGATCATCAAGATAAGAGAGTGGACCTTTTATTAAAGCTTTATTGTTCTAGGTGCGCTTATTCTTTTCACTCTTTTTCTTTTATTTATTTATTTATTTATTTATTTTTTATTGAGGATCAAAGATGGAAATATTGTACAATGTGTTGATCTCTTAAGCTTTCTAGAAGATTCATGTAGCGAGCTTTAGGTCAATGACTTCCAAACCAGATGGCTTTAGGGCATTAGGTGTTAAGACACCCCTACGGACTTACAAACTCAAATCAACTAGGCTACAAATCAAGACAACAACCATCTAATCATTTCCTACTTCTCACCTTTTGGGAGAAGTCCTCACTTTTATTGCTTTTGCAACATTTTTTTTTTTTAAATCAATTATTAACCTAGAGTTTGGGCCCTCCACCTTTCGGCGCGAGAAGTTCATTACTTAATGAGGCAAGAATCCCGGCTACTCAATGAAAAGGGGTTGTTATCCACCTTTATCAAGAATGAAAACTTTCAATGCACTACTAGCCCAATTGGGATATAACCAATTCAATAATCAACAAAGCATGTACCCCACAATTGAATGCTAGCATGCGCCAGTGCTAGTGTAGAATACTAGAATGAATTTCAAAACAATCACAGAATCAAGATGATGTGGACCACAAGTGCAAGCATGATATTAATTTTTTTTTTTTTTTTTTTTTTTTTGAAAATTTTACTCCTAAATGGCATTCAAAAGGCATAAAAGGAGTATTGGATTCTCAAGTCAAGCAATTTTTAAATTTTAAGCAATATAGTCCTCAAAAGATCAAAATCATAATTAGGAATGGACCAAGTATAGAAATATCCCTCAAATACACAAGACATGCTCAAAATTTGAATTTTAAAGCAACACTGAAACATACACCAATACCCCTAAACTTAAACTGCACATTGTCCTCAATGTATGAAGAGAACAAAGGAAAGAGTATACCAGTGCTTTAGACATGAATGATCGGGATAGAAGTATCCAAAGTGGGTGGCATGGCCCCCCCAAACTTGGGATAAACTGTGGTCCTGAAAAGTTTGCACTCGGATAAACTCATTAGATAACAAGATAGGATAATCAGTGCACAGTGGACATGCAAGTGTAAAATGGGATAAATAGATAATAGAGAGAGAGGTGTAAGAGTGGTCCTGAAAAATTGGGCAGCACTCTCTCACTGAAGTCACTGTGGTGTACCTGATGCAGTCAAACATACAAATATGAGATACTAAGAGACATCCATAATCAAAAAGCAATATATAGAGAATATAGAGTGCAGGTACATCAATAAAATAATAAAGCCGACAGACCGGCCACAAAGTATAATACAGTAACAGTGACAGTATAATATAGATCCAGAATAAAAGAAATGAAAGCATAGAACAACTGGAAGTGGAGTCTTAGGAGGCCTGATTGTGAAGATTTGCAGTGGCTGGAGGTGCAGGTGCGGGTGCAGGTGCAGGGAGTCGGCTGGAGAGATCGGCAAAGCAAGCCATGACATCCGCCCTGAAAGAGGTGAACTCAGCTCGGTGGGCAGTGATGTCGGCTCGCATGGCTGCTATGTCCTCCTCCAGTGTCTGCAAGCGTGCTCCGAATCCGGGAGTGGGAACTGGAGACTCAGGCAGAGATGCCTCTGAAGAAGACTCCCGAACTCGCTCCTGAGCAGCGGCTCGATCACTGGTATCATCGGCATCAGCATCATCTGCAGCATCGGCATACTCCTCCGCAGGTCACTCCAGGTCAATGTCCATGCGATCGGCAGCCGGACCGACTGGTGCATCGTCCACTGCGATATCTGCTGCTGCTGGAGGTGCCGGCTGTGCCTGGGCTGCCTCCTCCTCCTCTAATTCAGCTGCTGCCTCTACAGCTGGCTCCTGAAGACTCTGAATAAGAGCATTGTAGCTCTTCTTCCAGTCGCTCCTCCCATAGAAGCTGGACCGTGCAAGGGGCTCCTCATCTGGGGGCACTCTGTAGCGCTGGTCAAGAAGGATCTGCGTGATGAGGTGTCCGAAGGGCAGGACCTTGGACCGCTTAGGGTCCTCCTTGGAAATGAAAGAATCATACAGCAACCTCATCACGCTCCAGATGAGGACTAGGATAGATACCCAGCAGCCCGTGTAAAAAGCGTAAAGAGCTGTCAAGTAGTCATGACGCCTCTGGATCTTGTGGCCCGCCATGTAAATGTTCTGGAAGAGAACTGTGTCGATGAACCAGAGGTCGTCAGGCACGAAGGTCCTGGTGGCGAATGTTTGACCACCGGCATGATGGCCTGTCAAGGAGACAGCCATGTCAGAAAATGAAGGCCTATGCAGCCTCGGGTATGTCTCTGCAAGCTCAGGTGGACACCGGTGTGGGCACCGGCAAGCACGGGCTAGAGTGTTAACTGTGATGACAATCTCGTGGCCGTCCACTGTAGTGATCATCTCCGCGGTAAATCGTGGCGAGGGCCGGAGATGCTGAAAGAATAGCTGCACCAGTCACGGGTATACAAGGCCAGTGACTGGGGCAAGGATGGCTGAGAGGCCCCGCTGCATGATATCCTGATAGCCAGACCGGGTCAGGATAGACTCGGAGAAGTACTCAGTATCGAAGTACGACTCCTGAGCCACGGTCATGGCTGCATATCTTGGCAGCAACTGGTCACGGCGCTGAGCCGGTAGAGGTGGCTGCGGTGATGGCATGGCGGCTGCATCTGCCTGATGGTGTGTAGGAGAAGGTGATGGTGTGAAGGCTGGAGGAGCCTGGGATGTAGATGGCACGTGGTCAGCTCCCTCCTCAGCCTCGTGGGATGGGGACTGAGAAGGAGTAGCCTGTGCGGGCTCCTCCTGAGCATGAGATGGCTCTGCAACCATCTCTATCCTGGGCCGTATATGTCTGCGGGGTCGCTGTGGCCCCGAAGATCGCCTGGCTACTGTCTTGAACCGCGGAGGCATGATCTGTAAAAAGACAAGAAAATTTCAATATATAAGTCAGTGCCAGATATATAAGAATTTAAATGCATAATAGAAACATGTATGTCAAATAAGATAGACAAAATATAGATGACATGAATCTATGATAATGATGAAATGTGAGTCATGCTAAGCAATGTAGGTATGAAATGCATCCAATGTGGAATATCACAGGCATTGTGCATATAAAGATAGCATGAAGACGACACAAGATTGGATCGATCGAAGGTAGTGAAATGAAGTTCACTACTTCGATCGATCGAAGCACAAGTTCGATCGATCGAACTGTGCGAATGCCGAATTTGAAAAGTCGCAGATCTGTGAGATCTAGAGTACGGGGCCCACACAAACGTGTTTGCGGGCCCATCTACACACCATTCATACAATCAACAACACCCAAACACTCCCCAACTTCAAATCAAATCAAAAACCCCCAATTTTGGTTCGGCCGAATGCATGTGTGTATATATAGCATGTAATCATGAAATTGAAACTTCAACAATGACTGATTCATACATATTGAACATGATTTAACATAAACAATCAATAACATGCATCAATTTAAGCTTGGAATCAAGAAAATTGCATTTGGTTTACCTCTAAACCGAGAGAGATGAGATGAGAGAGAAGGGGCAAAGCCGCGATGAAAATGGAGCTTATCCTTGGCAGAATTGGCTCGCCAGAGATGAGGAAAATGATTGGGATGGAGGTTGGCCGGATTGAGCTTGAGATTGAAAGAAAGGGAGACTTAGGGTTAGGGTTTGTTTCGAGGTTGGATCGATCCAAGTGTATCGATCCAACTCAGTTTTATTTTAAAAACACGATATGCAGAGTTCAATCGATCGAACATTAAGTTCGATCGATCGAACCTAGGTCTCCACTCTAATTTTTTTTTTTTTTTTTGAATTTGAATTTTGAAAAATCAAAGGAAATTAAATTAATGAGATGCAAATTTCGATCGATCGAAGAAAGATTTCGATCGATCGAAGAGGATAAAGAATGTACAAGTTTAAGGGCTCAAGAGTTGACACGTGTTGGAACCTTGGATCGATCGAACTTGGAATTCGATCGATCGAACATGAAAATTTTTGAAAAGTCCCGAGAGCATACATTTTTGAAAAATAGATGAGGCTTGAAAATTTTTCTAAGTGTTGGGACTCATAATCGATCGAACCACATGTTGGATCGATCGAAAGATAGTTCGATCGATCGAAATGGTTTACGATCGATCGAACTTTCAAAAATTTTGAGATCCCGAGAGCATGCATTTTGGAATTTGGATGCAGGTCCAAAATTTTTCTAAGTGTTGGGTGCAAAATGAGAGCTGGATCGATCGAGTCCATAGTTGGATCGATCGAACCAATGTTCGATCGATCGAACCAAAACTTCGATCGATCGAAATTATGCCTAAATGCTAAAAATGACTTGAATGCTCATGCAATCCCTTACTCAGTTCCTTCCAATGTATATGAACCACAAAAACAGTATCTAGACTTCGCAAGAATCAAAATGCAAGATAGAAATGAGGGAGGAATAGGGTTTTGACATCCTACGAATTTCGGTGCCAGTCTTTAACGTCTCTAGCAAGACCTAGGGTTCTTTTAACCCGGATCAAAGATCTTGCAATGCATCCCCTCCTTTTTGGGATGAGAGATGTTTCAAGTCACTCCCAACAAATGGTTCTTGGAAGAACTTATTGGGGTAAACTCAAAAGACGTCTTGAGTTCCTTGTCAAAACTTTCCTTGGGCTTTCACGCCCTTTCACAACAAGAGTTCAAAATCACTTTTCTTGCATGTAATGCTGAAGATGAAGATGAAGGCTTTGAAACATTTTTCATACACAAAAGCTCATTCCTTTCACAAGCAAGATCATGATATTCCTCTACCACATTAACCTCTTCCTCATATTTCTCAAATGGATTGGGTGTGGGGTTAAAGATGTTCGACTTCACTCTCATATGCCCAAAAGAAATCTTCATTATCCCCGTCCTACAATTTATGTTGGCATTTGAGGTTGCCAAGAAAGGACGGCCAAGGATAACCGGAATTTGGTTCTTTGGATTGGGCACCGGTTCCGTGTCAATGACGACAAAGTCAACCGGGAAGAAGAACTTATCAATCTTAATCAACACATCCTCAATTATCCCCCTAGGCTTCTTAATGGATCGGTCGGCAAGTTGTAAAACCACCGACATCGGTTTCAATTCACTTAGTCCCAATTTGACATAAACCGAATAGGGAAGAAGGTTAACACTAGCCCCTAAGTCAAGAAGTGCCCGGTTGATGACATGTTCACCAATGATACAAGATGTTGTAGGTGCACCGGGGTCCTTAAACTTTGGCAAAGTGTTGTGTTGTAGAATGGAACTCACTTGTTCGGTTAAGACCACTTTCTTTGATGTTTGACTCTTGTTCTTCCACTTTTGGGTGCATAAGTCCTTCAAGAATTTGGCATAAGCCGGAATTTGCTTAATTGCATCCAAAAGTGGAAGATTGACTTTGACTTGCCTAAACATATCCATTATCTCATTGTTCTTGGTCTTTTGCCTTTCTTTTGAAATGGACCCTTTCAAGGCGTCCGGAAATGGAGCTTTTTAAAAAACTCTTTCAGCATTTTCTTTCAAAGAATTCTCAGCATTGGACTTGTTCAATTCATTGGATTTCAAATCACTTTTCAAAGAAGAATCATGAATAACATTTTTCAAAGAACTTTTCTCAAACACATTTTTCAACACTGTTTTCAATGAATCTCTTTGGAAATCATCTTTCAACTCACAATTTGAGGGCTTCTCATTCTCAAGATCATGCACATGCAATGAAGGAGGAATAGTGTGTGGAACGGGACGAGTGACAACTTGAGGTTGTACCGGTTCACTCTCTTTATTAGGCATTCTAACTTGATTGTCCACTACCCTACCACTTCTCAAGGTTGTTACCGCATTGACATGCTCAACATTATGCCCTTCCAATGAGGATTTGGTTTCTACAACACATTATTGTTTGATTGGGGCATTCATGTGCATCTTTTCCTTCTCTCTAGCATTAAGTGTTTCAGCTATTTGCCCTACTTGGGTTTCTAGTTTGGCAATTGATTGAGAATGAGAATGCAACAATTGAGTATTTGCTTCTAGAGTGCCCAAAGCATTTAAAACCTTTTCCTCAAAAGCGGAACCTCTAGAATTTCCTTGAGAATATGATTGGTTAGGAAAATGAGAATTAACAAATTGATTTCCTTGTGAGTTATATGGTCTTGAACCTTGGGATCCTTGGTTTTGAAGTGGAGGTGGAATGTATTTCCCTTGAAAACCGCCTTGGGAAGAGTTTGATCCCTCCCCTTGGTTTTTCCTTGAAAAATTAGGATGATTCCTCCAACCGAGATTGTAATGGTTACCATAAGGATTGTTCCCTTGGTTCACAAATGTTGCATTAACTTGCTCAATGGGTTCATTTTGAATTTGTCCATGAGGATAATTAGAAGTAAAATGAAGAACACTAGAACAAGTCATACATGATTCATTTTGAGCTCTAGGAGAATGGTTAGGAAAGGAAGACACTTGATTCGCCAAGTTTTGATTGATCAATTGATCAAACTTTTGAGATAAAGACTTCATCTCGGCGGTTATATCATTTGAGTGGTCAACTTGATGCAAGCCAACACTCTTCCTACCTTGAGAATTTTTACCATTCCTAGATGACAATGTTCTATGCAAAGAGTTTTCACTCATGCTCTCATAAAGACGCCACACGTCTTCCTCTTGCCGGTCTATATAAGAACCTCCCATTGAAGCATCAACCATGCCTTTATAATTGTCCGATAAGCTTTCAAAGAAGAATTGGACCAATTGCCATTTAGGCATGTCATGGTGAGGACACTTTCTAAGCAATTCATTGAAGCATTCCCATGCCTCGTGGAAAGTTTCTCCCTCCCCATGTGTGAAT
Source organism: Cornus florida (assembly GCF_030987335.1). Lineage (NCBI taxonomy): Eukaryota > Viridiplantae > Streptophyta > Magnoliopsida > Cornales > Cornaceae > Cornus > Cornus florida. Next base: position 46,029,462 of record NW_026775572.1, read on the forward strand.
TCTCTAATGGCGGTTCTTATAGCATTGGTCTTAGAAACCGGATAGTACTTTTTCAAAAATTCTTGTTGCATTTCTGCCCAAGAAGTTATAGAAAAAGGCCTAAGGTTGTTAAACCAATACTTCGCCTTATCTTTAAGGGTGAATGGAAAAAGTTTCAGCCTTAAAACTTCTTCCGGCATGTCCGTGTATCGAACGGTAGAACAAACTTCAAGAAACTCATCCAAATGCTTGTAAGGTTCTTCACTAGGAAGTCCATGAAAGTTAGGTAGCATTTGGATAGTTTGTGCTTTAATCTCATAATGGTGTGCTCTAAATGGTGTCAATTGAATGCATGTGGGTGCATTATACTCATTAGGCACATAGTGATATCTCAATGCGAGTGGTGGATTAGCAACTTGAGGTGCAACATGGACACCTTGGTTATATTGAGCTTGATTAATGATGGGGGGTTATGGTGCATACATTGGCCTTGGAATTCCCATTGGAATTTGGCCTTGTTGTTGAGGAGGTTGATGAATGTATGGCCTAGGCATGCCTAATGGAACTTGCATATTATCATTTTGCACATTAGGATAAAGGATGCCTTGTTGGTCTATGTAACCAAGGTCTTCAACATGATCATCATTGAGAGCGTCCATTGGTAGATTGGTTCTATCTGAACTTCCTCTTCCCCTTGGATTCCTAATAGTGGATTCTAAATGCAAATCAAGAGGGACAAGAGTAAGTCTCAATGAACGACGACCATGCATGCACAATGCAACACGAATAAGCAACTTTCTTAACAGTGCAATTAAACTTTACAACCACAATTTTCAAATGCAATGTATGTCAAATAAATGCCTCCACGTGGGCCCCCGATTTATCTAATGATGCTATGCAATGCCTCCACGTGGGCCCCCGATTTAACTAAGGAGATTGAGTAAGAAGGTCTCACAATAGTCCTTTAGCACTTCAACTCCAAAATTAAAAGCTTAGCTTAGCAATTTTACTTAACAATTTTTCATTTTATGCATTTTTCCTTTGCTTTGCTTTGCTCCTTAGCTTAGAATTACTTTGCTAGCTCATTGCTCAATGCACCTAGTCAATGGAGAACAAATTCAATAAGCAATCAAAAACAGAAAAGAAAAAGAAAGTAAAGACACGATCAAAAGAGTACTAATCCTAATTGAATTTCACAATTCGACGTTGCCAATTTAAAATCCCCGGCAACGGCGCCAAAAACTGACCGAGGTCCTTTACAAGGGTCGCGATACCAAGTCAAGCTTGAAGAGTTGTGAATTTAGGAGGTGGCCAAGTTTTACATTTATAGAAAGCCACTACTACCTTTCTCTATATAAAATATAGATAGGGCGAGTAGGGATCGTCCCAAGGGATTTGATGGTGTATCGAATTGTGAAACTATGGTAATTAGGGTTAGTAGGTCGAGTGATCACACAATTGATTGGTTGGTTGATTAAGCTAAATTGAATTCAACTAAATAAAATAATATGAAGTAAACAAGAGAGAGAGAGGTCTTGGGGTGTAGAGATGACCACCAAGCAATACTTTTCTATACTACTAACAAGTAATCAATTGAGGGTAATGGATGTGTTGCAATATGATAAGGGTGTGTGTGCATTAGGTTGATTCAATTGGCAAGGATGACAAATCAAGCAAGTATTGTCTAAACATCATGTGAAGAGCACAATATATCTAAACAATAGAGCATATATTGTCTAGACAACATGGGGATAGCACAATAGATCAAAACAAGTCATTAATCCTTCATTAAGCTCACAATCCACATACAACACAATATTAGAGGAATATGCCATTTGGACTCACAAGCATGGAACATCAAACATCAAGAGTAGATTGTCCTCCCATCTAACATTACACTACCACTACACTAAATCTACACTACTAGCATGAAAATAAAGCTATCTAGACTAGGGAAGAGGCACAAACCATTAAGAATAGGCATAAACCATCAAATGAACCAAAATAGCATTCATTAAGCATATCATCTTGATAATCTCTAGATCTATAGCATCAATACACATAGACATGCATCAAAAACATTAAATCTAGGGATAAGCACATGAATATCCTACTCTAGCATACATAGACATATGGATAGAATAGAATAGTCAATTGGAAGCATTAAACCATACAAACCATGAAATAATCAAGATTTATATATACATGAATATCAAGATGTATCATACAATACTAATCCCTCAATAATACACAAGATTGGAGTATAGAAAGCATGCTTGGGGCTAACTCTAGCCCCAAGAGGATGTCTAGCCACTCATGGTAGTGATGATCCAACCCTCAAGGGCTAACTCCATGGCTGCTCCTTGTTGGTGAAGATCTCCTCCAATGGTGCTCTAGCTTCCCTCCTTCCTCATCTCCAAGAAGAGCCTCTAAGATCAATTTTCAATGTGTGACAAGAGACTCCCTCAAAAAGTGTATCAAAATCCTTATATAGGTAGGTCAAATACACCCCATGATGAGCTGTGGTTGTGCAAGGCATATTCTCCAATCATTGGATGAAGGACGGAATAAATGAGCTGGACTTTAACTTTTTCTCGCTGGAGGAAGTTCGATCGATCAAACCTTAACTTGGATCGATCGAAAATGGGTTCGATCGATCGAACTGCATCTTGGATCGATTGAAGTGGTCTGACTCCTCCGGATAATGACAAGGCTGGGATATTTTCAAGATATTTATGGGGAAAAAGACAAAAGTGGTTGGTAGGCGTACAGCTGTGGATAAGATCAATCATTTGAATAGGACAAAATAGGGTTCGATCGATCGAAGGTGATGTTCGATCGATCGAACTTGGAATTTCAGCAAATGCCAAGGTTGGATCTATCGAGATGTACTGTGATCGATCATAGATGTTCGATCGATCGAACTCTAAGTTGGATCGATCGAACTTTTTAGCTGCACAACTTGATTCCTTTTCGCTCCTTTCTTTTTCCACTTTGCTCCCTCCTTTGGTTTATCTCAGGATTGCTTCAATTAAGCTCTTATTTGGCTGAGTTAGCTAAATTTTGGGATTAGTGCCTGAAAATATAAATAACACGTAATAAGTCTAAAACGGCAAAGTAAGATAGATAAAGGTACTAGAATGTTTAAGCTTAACGGGTTTAAATGCGTACTTTTCAGTGCTCATCAAAACTTTTGGTTAGGGGTCCACCAGTGGATTCCCAAGTTGTAACCTTGAAGTTTTGGAGGATTGGAGTTTTATTATTCAGTTTTACATGGAGGGTTTTATAATTAATACTTCTTTCAGTTTTATTCTATCTTTATTGTTTCATTTTGTCATCTGTGTTCGCTTTAAAATACTTAAATTGTTTGATATTCCCTCGGGTTTGGGCCTGGGCCTAATCTATCCGTGTCTCGGATCTGAGGGGTATCACATCCCTTGACAAAACCTTACTGAGTGAGTAGAGCTGCATCTTAATACGCCAAAGACTAAAACTAATCTTGCCATCAAATTTTTCAATCTCGTATCTGGTCGACATCTTAAAAAAACTCTCCAAAAAAATTTCTCGGTGAATAGTACCGTATTTGTGAACAGTATCCGAATAGTATATGTGAACAGTACCGTAAACGTGAACAGTATCGTAAACGTGAACAGTATCTGTACACAATACACGAATCGAGCTCTGATACTAGTATGTTATGAAATAAGGATCAAATAGGAGTTTATGAGAATAAGAGAAAAATAAATGACAAGAAAATAAAATGGCACACACACAAACGAGACAAGAATTTACGTGGTTCGGCTATGTCGACGTCCACAAGGAGAAGACAGAACAATATTTCACTATGAAAATAAAGAGATACAAGGCAAAGTGACTCACACCCAAAACCCAAATACCCCCACACACTCACTCTATAAAGAAGACTCACTCAATACTCAAGAAATACCCCCAATAGTATATAGTTTACATAAAGAGAAAAACCCACCAAAATACAAACTTCATGTCTCTCTTGAAGATTGTACACACACAAGGATTTTCTCACACACACAAAACCAATATACTCTCTTGATCCGAATATTGTCTTACTCTTGGATGTCTCTCGGATGCTTTTCATCGAATGAGTGCGAGGCTATTTATAGCCAAAAATATACTTAGTGTCCAAGTATATTACGAAGCTTCCTTTGGAAGCCAAATAACACTTGTTACCCAAGAATAATTCTTGCAGCTCAAAAATAATTCTTGTTGCCCAAGAATTTCAAAGCTTCCTTCAAAAGCTAATTTGGAAACTTCGCCATCACACTTCTTTAGCTAAAAGATTTTTGCCTTGTCATAAATAAATTTTAGACAAATTTTTAACATCTCTTAGGTCTTCTTTGTTCTTCTCTTGAGAATCTCCGGTCCCTTTCGGTGATCAATTTGAGTGGGACCAATTTGTCAGCCCCAGTTCCAAATTTCTTTGCAAACTTCACTAATTTGACAGATTTATCTTTCATGGATTCTAATTTGCAAGGAACATTTCCGAAAAACATCTTCCATGTACCAACTCTACGTACATTTGTTGTAGGGGGCAATAAATTTCTTTAGGGCTATATTCCAGAATTTTCCCAGAATACATCTTTCCAGACCATGTTTCTTCAGTACATAAATTTTTCTGGTAGATTTTCGGATTCTATTGGTAACCTTCGGACGTTGTCCATGATAGATGTTTTTCATTACAGCTTCATTGGACTGATCCCAAGTTCATTGGCAAACCTTACTCAACTTGTTCAGTTGGATTTGGCTTACAACATATTTATTGGTCCAATTCCATTATTTTCGAAAAATCTCTCTTACATATACTTATCCCATAATTCATTCAGTGGAACCATTCCGTCATCTCTTTAAATCTTCCATCACTAAAAGAAATTGATCTTTCAATTAACAAATTTGACGGTCAAGTTTACGAAATTTCTAATGCTTCCTCCTCTTTACTAGAGATCCTCAATTTGAGAAATAACAATTTACAAAGGTCGGTTCCCATGTCTTTCTTTGAGCTCCAAAGGCTTACTGAACTTGTACTCATTTGCAACAACTTCAGTGGCCCATTACAATTGGAAACTTTTTATAGACTGCACAATCCTTCTTTCCTCGACCTTTCATAGAACAGCTAGTTAATCAATACAACAAGTGGCAGTAGTTCAAAATTGTCTTTCATCCCCCTATTTGAGGATTATATTTGGCTTCTTGTGTAACGACCCAAATTCTCATGGATCCGGATTATTAAACGGTTCCTTACCCGACCCAAAATCATCTAAGGGTAAAACAGTCATTTTACATCAAAATTAATTAGCAAGGTCCAAAAGGGGCAAATTGGTAATTTGCCATGAATCCATAAATTGAGACTCAAGGGTAACATGGTCCTTTACTTGTACCATATAATAAATAAAATAAGGTTCGGGGTAATATAGTTTTTTGGGTGGTTAAAATATAATTAATTCATTTTGGTGGGTCATAAAATGATTACTTGCAACATCACTTGGGGCCAAAATGAAATTATAAGAACTTAAAATTTGTAACTACATATGTGACATAAACCGGTCGACGTATATGCATCAAACGTCGACTGGTTTGGGTTAGGAATAGTGGTAATAACCACTGCCAAGATACCGGTCGACTGGTTTGGCATACCAGTCGACTGGTTCTGAATATAAGTTATAATGGATACCAGTCGACTGGTTTGGGATACCGGTCGACTGGATTGGGACGCATGCCATAATGACCATTCTGCCAAGATACCGGTCGACATTTGGGAAGCCACATGTCGACCGGTTCTGGGAAAATTGCACTCCCACTTCCCACTGTCCAGTGATAACTCACTTACACCAACACTTGGTAATTAATCACCCCGCCACTACATTCACGTACAAAATAAGATATACTTCAACATCAAATTGTAATAACAACCACCACGTTGGTAACGTAATTTACCACACGTCACTAAAAATTTTGAGTGAGTAATATTTAATTATATTTTCTCAAGGATCATTCATAAGCTTAATTACATTCCCAAAACTATAATTACACATGAAATAGCTAAATACAAGATAGCAAAAATTATCTTCTAACAACTTTCAATTTTGAGGTGGATTGGCATCCGCCAGTTTTTTTCCAAGACCTGAAAAAAAATAATATATATAGTGGGGTGAGAGATATGCTCAGTAGGCGACACTTAAGACACACATCTTGTGTCCTTGTGAATCCAATCAAAGCATAGGCCAATGGGAAATGGGGATCATGCAATGTAGGGTTAAAACAACTTTAATGTCAATTCCAAGTGTAAACAATGCAATGCAATGAAATGCAATGCGTGATATGTCACTCCCCATTTTTCATTTCTCAAAACCATACTTTCCAACTGTTAATACAGCCCGCCCTTTGGTAACCCCGCCGTGACACGAGAGGAGGATTGGCTAGTGTCCCTGACCCTTGGTAACCCCGCGGCGTCATTATGGGGCCCAGCTAGCTCAACCACGCTAGGACGACTCCGTAGTCCCTTCTGGGCTATATTAACCTCCGGCCTGTTGGTAACCAAGCAGCGACCGGGTTTATCAAAACCATTTCACAAAAACTCTTCTCCCAAAATTCCCGTTTTCATTTCAAAAACTGATTTCTCCCATTTCGTGCAACCCAATGGCACATACATGTATATGTGTCTCAAGCTTACAATATTATGGCATGTAGAAGTTTTACATTTCATAATTACTTCACAACTAAGCATATATCATATTCAACATCGTCAATTGAGTCATCAACACATTAAACACAACAAAACTATCACCACAACATGCTTTTCACATAGAACAAATCATAATCAAAATCATGAATTTCTCTAGACATCAATTACACAACATTGAAACAATTAACTCTCAAATTAAGCATGTTTATCACACAAATGAGATATAACTCACAATGGAACAAGAAGGAAGTGGATTAAGGGCCCCAACCTCAAGTTTGCACCAAAACCCTAAAGATGGGTCTCAATTTCGAATTCCCTAGGGAGGCTCAAAGCTGGAATTGATGGTACTCATGCGTAGAGCTTGTCATGCTCTCCGTTTTGCCTCAAATGGCACCTTAATCCGCCAAGAATTGAGAGAATAATCAAAGCTCAAAGATTGCCTTTCAAGTGGGAAGAAAAAGAAAAGGAAATGAGAGAGGGAGAGAAGCTACGGGAGAGAGAGAATGTGTGGAGCAAAGAAGTGTGGTCTCAAGACCATTTCAAGTATGAGTGGTGGGCCCCACCAGATTTTCTTTTCTTTTCTCTTTTTTTTTTTTTTTTTTTTTTTTTAACTTCAATTCTTATACCACACACACAAGTGCACCACATGCAAATACTACTTAATCCACATAATTTAAAATGCACAATGCAAATGGACCCAACCACAATCCCGAACACAACATGCGAAATGACAAAAATACCCTTGTCTCCACGAATTATTGGAAAATGAAAATGCTGAAAAAAAATCAGAAACATCACAATCTCCCCAACTTAAAAGGATTTCGTCCTCGAAATCAAGCTGTACCTGGGGAAGAGAACAACTCTGGATACTTGGAACGAACCTGCTGTTCAAGCTCCCAAGTAGCCTCCTCGACTCCGTGGTGCCTCCAAAGAACTTTCACTAACTGCATCGTTTTACCCCTTAACACCTTCTACCGTGTGTCAAGAATTTGCACTGGTCCCTGTTAATAGGAGATATCATCATCAATGTCCACATCGACCCAATCCAAAATGTGAGATGGATCCGATTCATACTTCTGTAGCATCGACACTTGAAAAACATTATGAACCTTATCCATCTGCAGTGGTAAAGCGAGTCTGTAAGCAACCTCTCCTACACGGTCCAAAATCTCAAATGGTCCAATGAATCATGGCGACAACTTGCCACTTTTCCCAAACCTCATCAAACCCTTCTGTAGAGAAACCCTCAGAAAAACATGGTCTCCCACTTCAAAAGCTAGCGGTCGTCTCCGCTTGTCTGCATAGTTTTTCTGTCGACTCTGAGCTGTGAGCAACCTCTGTTTGATCAATTTGATTTTCTCGGTAGTCTCGAGTACAATATCGGGTCCTAAAGCAGCTGTCTCACCTACCTCAGTCCAACAAACTGGAAACCTACAAGGTCTGCCATACAACGCCTCAAATGGAGCCATCTCTATGCTCGCCTGATAACTGTTGTTGTAGGCAAACTCAATGAGCGGTAGATTATCTTCCCAACTGCCACCCAAGTCAAGCACACATGCCCGGAGCATATCCTCCAAGATCTGGATAGTACGCTCCGACTGGCCTTCTGTCTATGGATGGAATGCCGTGCTAAGGTTTAACGCTGAACCAAACACTGTTTGAAGTCCTTCCCAGAACTTCGAAGTGAACTTAGCATCCCTATCCAAAACAATGGTTTCTGGAACTCTATGTAACCTTACAATCTCATTCACATAAAGAACACCAAGCTTCTCTGCATCATCTGTTGCTTTAATAGGCAAAAAGTGAGCCGTCTTGATCAATCTGTCAATGATGACCTATACGGCCTCATTGCCCCTTCGTGACCTTGGAAGACTTGTCACAAAATCCATAGCAATATGCTCCCATTTCCATTGCGCTATAGGCAATGGTTGCAACAACCCTGCCGGTCTCTGATGCTCGGCCTTCACATGTTGACAGGTAAGGCACTTAGTCACAAACTGCACAACGTCCTTCTTCATTCCGTTCCACTAATACTGACGTCTCAAATTGTGATACATTTTTGTACCACCTGGATGAACTGCAAAGCGGGAAGTGTGAAACTCCCGAAAAACATCTTCATGACAAACCGTGGGGACAACCAATAAATCTTTAAACCGTAGACCCCCATCTGTATGTAAGGTCCAATCCTTCACTGTCTCACCACTGGAGATCAAAGCGTGAAAGGCATCCAAATCTGGATCCTGCCTCTGTGACTCAATCACTCGTCCGACAAGAGTAGGCTGAGCCTCAAGACTAAACAAAAATGCCGACCCATTGCAATCATCCTCATCTAAACAACACAATCCCATCTCTGCCAAACTTTCAAGCATCTTCCACTTCCGAATAGCCAAACCGGCCAAAGTGCCTCGAGATTTTCGGCTTAAGGCATCAGTTACAACATTTGCCTTGCCCAGATGATACTGCAAATCAAAGTTGTAATCTTCCAAGTACTCAACCCACCATCTCTGTCTATTATTCAAGTCCTTTTGGGAGAAAAGGTACTTGAGGCTCTTGTGATCCGAGAACACCTCGAATCATTCACCATACAAGTAGTGTCTCCAACACTTCAGAGCAAACACCACTACCGCCAACTCTAAATCATGAGTAGGGTAGTTGTACTCATGAGTCTTTAACTGCCGAGACCCATAAGCCACTACTCTACCATCTTGCATCAACACACATCCCAAGCCATCGCGTGAAGTATCACAAAAAATCACATAACCCAAGCCACGCTCAGGTATCACCAACACTGGAGCTGTAGTTAATCTTGTCTTCAACTCCTGAAAAGATGACTCACAAGCTTCATTCCACGTAAACTTGATCCCTTTCCTGGTCAAACGGGTCATAGACGCTGCCAAACGGGAGAAATCTTTCACAAATCTCCGGTAGTAACCCGCTAGACCAAGAAAACTGCGGATCTCAAACACATTCTTGGGTTGCTCCTAAGTCAAAACAACTTCAATCTTCGATGGATTAACGGACACTCCGCCTTCTGAAACAACGTGCCCTAAGAACTTCACCTTTTGTAGCCAAAACTCACACTTCCTATATTTGGCATACAATCGGTGCTCTCGCAAAATCTGCAAAACAATACCCAAATGGACCTCGTGCTCTTCCCGAGTCCGTGAATACACAAGAATGTCATCCATGAATACTACCACAAACTGGTCCAAGTAATCATGAAAGACGCGGTTCATCAAGTCCATGAATGCCGCTGGCGCATTAGTCAAGCTAAATGGCATAACAAGGAACTCATAGTGTCCATACCGTGTACGAAATGCTGTCTTTGGGATATCTTCATCCCTAACCCTCAACTGATAGTAGCCAGATCTTAAATCAATCTTCGAGAAACAACTGGCTCCTTTCAACTGATCAAACAAGTCGTCTATCCTTGGCAAAGGATACTTGTTCTTGATGGTGGTATGATTCAATTTCCGATAATCGATGCACAACCTTAAAGAACCATCTTTCTTTTTAGCAAACAAGACCGGTGCGCCCCATGGTGACACACTCGGTCGGATGAAACCTTTCATCCTCAAATCATCAAGCTGCTTCTTCAATTCTTCTAATTCGACTGGGGCCATACGATACGGTGCCATAGAAATCAGCGCGGTACCTGGCATCAAATCAATAGTGAACTCCACTTCCCGGTGTGAAGGCAATTATGTCAAATCCTCCGAAAACACATTCAGAAAATCACGAACAACTGCAGGATAATCTTCTTCCACAATATCCTCCTCTTCGGCTAGAAGAATAGCCAAGAAGTAATCACCATGACTCCGTCCATGAATTCCATACAATGATAAAGGCTGGGAATCACTCCGATCTCCCATGAAAAAGAAACAATCTCTCTCAGGAGTGTAAACCGTGACTCTTCCTCTGAAACAATCAATCGTGGCATGAAAAAAAGCCAACCAATCCATCCCAAGAATGACATCAAAGCTAGTCATCTCTAGGAGGAAAAGGTCAAACACGAAAGTCTGCCCGACTATCACTATGGGACAATCCTGCACAACTCGACTCAAAAACACTGAAACTCTAACTGGTGTATCAACACATAACGCCCGATCCAAGAAACTAACCTCTAACCCCGATGCAAGTGCAAATGATGATAAAATGAAAGAGTGAGATGCACCAGAGTTAAACAAAATACGGGCCCAAGAACCAAACACTAGAAATATACCTCGGAGAACTGACGGTTCAGGAGATGGATCAGTCGGTGCAAGTGCAAAGACACGTCCCTGTTGTGCCTGTGCTTGAGAACCACCAATCTGAACACCAGACTGTTATGCCGACACAGTAGGAATATCCCTCCTAGCTGGACGAGAACCCTGAGAAGACATGGCAGGCTGAGGTGGTGGCGGTGGTCTGAAACCTAATTGAACTGTAGCCGACTGTGACGGCCTCTGTCGTGACTCTCTACCACTACAAGTACCTGCTCCCTGACTAGGACAGTCCTGAATTAAGTGACCCTACTGGCCACACCCATAACAAGTCCTTGGAACTGAAGAAACTGAAGACTATCTCATGGGCCAACTAGACTTGTAGTGCCCAGGTTGCTGACATTGATAACAAACAACTCCACTTATGTCAGATCCAGCTGGCATAGGAGTGGTAGGAATAGATCGTGCAGACTGTTGCCCCTAAAACTGAAATGAACCACTCTTACTCCTTTTCCAAGGAGATCCCTCCAAGGATGGCCCTACACCTCTCTTTTGCTTCAACTGCTCTTTTCTTGCATCCTTCTCTTTATTATCAGCCTCCAACATCAATGCCCTTTCTACTGCTTCCGAGTAAACCTAAATGAACTACGCCATGATCAATGGCCTCATCCGATCATTAAGACTAGAAACAAACTTCTGAGTCTTGCAAGCTTCATCTCTCACCATTTTTGGAGCAAAACGGGAGAGTGAAGTAAACTTGTTCTCATATTCTGCCACTGACATGCTCCCTTAAATAAGGTTATGAAATTGGTCTTGTAACTCCCATCTTATGGAAAGCGGAAAATACTTCTCATAGAACAGTTCTTTGAACCTGTCCCAACTCATCTCCTCCACCTTATACTGGTTGGTGACTGACTTCCACCAAACCTTGGCATCTTTAGTAAACTTGTAAGTAGCTAGGATGATCTTCAAATGATCCTCCGTCACATCCATTGAGGTCAACGGAGTCTTAACCTGATCCAGGTAGTCATCTGCTACCTTTGGATCCGCACCGCCCGCGAACATAACTGGCATCAACTGAGAAAAACCTTTAATGATCTTTAGACGCTTCTGAGCTGGCGTCTCCTCAACTTGAACTGTAGGTTGTGGTGCCGATTGCGACTGAGCAGCAATCGTTGCACTCACGACATTTTGCAATAAACGATTCAACTCATGTGCCACAGAACCTTCACCCGCTTCGACGGGTGCTTCAACATTATCCTTCCTCGGGGGAACAACTCTTGGGGGAATCAAGTCCCTAAGAAGCGTGTCCTCATCATTTAGCTCTGCCGGATTGGAGCTAGAGCTCTCGCCAACGTCACCCCTTGTTAGCCTAGGGCCAACTTCCCTTAACTCTTCATGTTGTGACATCGTGCTATAAAACGAGAGAATGGTTCAAAAACATGACGCTAAAGTCCACCGTGGACGACTCAACATAAAATGATGACGTACCAACACTTTGCATACACAACTATGCAAGAAACATTTAACGTAAACATTTAGGCACATAAGCACATAGACAATTAAACATACTTGTTCAAATAAATAAACACGTAGTAAGGAATCACGTAAACAATGCAAACAACACCCCCACGTAACTCTATGTAGGCCTCTACCCGTCGTCCTAAAGGTTTTCGAAGTCGCGCTCTGATACCATTCTGTAACGACCCAAATCCTCATGGATCCGGATCATTAAACGGGTCCTTACCCGACCCAAAATCATCCAAGGGTAAAACGGTCATTTCACGCTAAAATTAAATAACAAGGTCCAAAAGGGGCAAATTGTTAATTTGCTATGAATCCATAAATTGAGACTCAAGGGTATCATGGTCCTTTACTTGTACCATATAATAAATAAAATAAGGTTCGGGGCAATATAGTCTTTTGGGTGGTTAAAATATAATTATTTCATTTTGGTGGGTCATAAAATGATGACGTGCAACATCACTTGGGGCCAAAATGAAATTATAAGAACTTAAAATTTGTAATTACATATGTGACGTAAACCGGTCGACGTATATGCATCAAACGTCGACTGGTTTGGGTTAGGAATAGTGGTAATAACCACTGCCAAGATACCGGTCGATTGGTTTGGCATACCAGTCGACTGGTTCAGAATATAAGTTATAATGGATACCAGCCGACTGGTTTGGGATACCGGTCGACTGGTTTGGGACGCATGCCATAATGACCATTCTGCCAAGATATCGGTCGACATTTGGGAAGCCACATGTCGACTGGTTCTGGGAAAATTGCACTCCCACTTCCCACTGTCCAGTGATAACTCACTTACACCAACACTTGGTAATTAACCACCCCGCCACTACATTCATGTACAAAATTAAGATATACTTCAACATCAAATTGTAATAACAACCACCACGTTGGTAACGTAATTTACCATACGTCACTAAAACACACTAAACTGATTTTGAGTGAGTAATATTTAATTACATTTTCTCAAGGATCATTCACAAGCTTAATTACATTCCCAAAACTATAATTACACATGAAATAGCTAAATACAAGATCGCAAAAATCATCTTCTAACAACTTTCAATTTTGAGGTGGATTGGCATCCGCCGGTTCTTTTCCAAGACCTGAAAAAAAATAATATATATAGTGGGGTGAGAGATATGCTCAGTAGGCGACACTTAAGATACACATCTTGTGTCATTGTGAATCCAATCAAAGCATAGGCCAATGGGAAATGGGGATCATGCAATGTAGGGTTAAAATAACTTCAATGTCAATTCCAAGTGTAAACAATGCAATGCAATGAAATGCAATACGTGATATGTCACTCCCCATTTTTTATTTCTCAAAACCATACTTTCCAACTGTTAATACAGCCCACCCTTTGGTAACCCCGCCGCAACACGAGAGGAGGATTGGCTAGTGTCCCTGACCCTTGGCAACCCCGCAGCGTCATTATGGGGCCTAGCTAGCTCAACTACGCTAGGGCGACTCCCTAGTCCCCTCTGGGCTATATTAACCTCCGGCCCGTTGGTAACCCCGCAGCGACCAGGTTTATCAAAACCATTTCACAAAAACTCTTCTCCCAGAATTCCCGTTTTCATTTCAAAAACTGATTTATCCCATTTCATGCAACCCAATGGCATGTACATGTATATGTGTTTTAAGCTTACAATATTATGGCATGTAGAAGTTTTACATTTCATAATTACTTCACAACTAAGCATATATCATATTCAACATCGTCAATTGAGTCATCAACACATTAAACAAAACAAAACTATCACCACAACATGCTTTTCACATAGAACAAATCATAATCAAAATCATGAATTTCTCTAGACATCAATTACACAACATTGAAACAATTAACTCTCAAATTAAGCATGTTTATCACATAAATGAGATATAACTCACAATGGAATAAGAAGGAAGTGGATTAAGGGCCCCTACCTCAAGTTTGCACCAAAACCCTAAAGATGGGTCTCAATTTCGAATTCCCTAGGGAGGCTCAAAGCTGGAATTGATGGTACTCACGCATAGAGCTTGTCGTGCTTTCCGTTTTGCCTCAAACGGCACCTTAATCCACCAAGAATTGAGAGAATAATCAAAGCTCAAAGATTGCCTTTCAAGTGGAAAGAAAAAGAAAAGGAAATGAGAGAGGGAGAGAAGCTACGGGAGAGAGAGAATGTGTGGAGCAAAGAAGTGTGGTCTCAAGACCATTTCAAGTGTGAGTGGTGGGCCCCACCAGATTTTCTTTTCTTTTCCCTTTTTCTTTTACTTCAATTCTTACACCACACACACAAGTGCACCACATGCAAATACTACTTAATCCACATAATTGAAAATGCACAATGCAAATGGACCCAACCACAATCCCTAACACAACATGCAAAAAGATAAAAATACCCTTGTCTCCACGAACTATTAGAAAATGAAAATGCTGAAAAAAAAATCAGAAACATCACATCTTGCAAGCTGCAAAGTTTTCCTGATTTGAAGATCCAATCAATGTTAGCTGAGTTGGACCTTTCCGATAACTAACTTGAAGGGGAAATACCAATCTGGATTTGGGAAGTTTCGAATGGAGGGCTACTTGTTAGGAATGGAGGGCTCACTTACTTGAATTTCTCTCACAATCTCTTTTCTGGTTTGCCAAAGCCCTATGTTTCTCACACTTACCTTGCTGCCTTTGACATAAACTCTAATTAGTTTCATGGGGAAATCCCCATACCAAGAGTGTTAGCTGAATACATAGACTTCTCAAGCAATAGTTTCAGCTCTTCTGTCCCTAATATGATTAGTAATTTCCTCACCAATTCATATTTCTTCTCTCTTTCAAATAATAGCATCGTTGAAAACATTCCTCAATCAATATGCAATATGGAAAACCTTCAAGTTCTAGATCTGTCCAATAATCGTTTGAATGGCACATTACCATCATGTTTGATTAAAAGGAGTAGTAGTACTCTAGGAGTATTAAATCTGCGAAATAACAGATTTAGTGGAGAAGTTCTGAGTATGTTTTCCAAAAACTGTAGTCTACAGACTCTGGATCTCAGTGGTAATAATTTGGATGGACAGGTTCTGAAATCCTTGTCAAACTGCAGAGGGATGGAAGTTCTAAACCTTGGTAAGAATATTTTACGTGGTAGATTTCCATGCTTTTTGGTAAACATATCTAGTCTACATGTTTTAGTTTTGCGCTCTAATAGGTTCCAAGGAGAAATTAACTGCTAAGGGAAAAATAATGAAAGCTGGTGGAATCTTCAGATCATTGACCTAGCTTTCAACAATTTTTGCGACGATCTACCATCAAGTTATATGCCAAATTGGAAGGCAATGATGATTGACAATGATAATGTTCAACCAAAGTTAAATAATCTAGGGTATGAGTTTGGAGATGATTCTGGGTATTATTCAAGTTGAGTGAATGTCATCTACAAAGCAAATGAGGTGGAGTGGGTGAAAATTTTAGCCATCTTTACATGCATTGATTTTTCAAGCAATATATTTGATGGGAAAATTGCAGATACTATTGGAAATCTCAAATCACTTGTTCTTCTCAACTTATCGCACAATGCCATCAATGGCTCAATTCCAGCATCATTAGGAAACTTGAAGAAGCTCGAGTCATTAGACCTTTCACAGAACATGCTGACAGGGATGATCCCGACATAAATTGCAAGTCTTAATTTAATTCTTTCACTCTTGAATGTGTCTTACAATCTTTTGTTTGGAAGAATTCTGACAGGTGCCAGTTTCAAACATTCTCATAAACATCATTTCTAGGGAATCCAAGACTAGGGGTGGCAAATGGGTAGGTTGGGCCGGATTTGGGTTGGGTTGAAAATGGGCGGGTTAACATGGGTCAAGACCCATATTTAACTCGTTCAGAATGGGTTAAAAATGGACGGGTTGAAAATGGACAGGGTCAACTCGTAATGACCCGTGGACCCATTAATTATTATTTTTATTATTTTTAAATTTTAAAAAGTGTTCTAGTTGAAAATTTTGTGTCTAAATGTTGTATCCAATGTAGCTTGAACATTTTGTTGAGTTAATTTTGGTGCTTACCATAAAAATCCCTGAATTAAATATATATATATATATTTGTCTATCTTGTTTAAGACAGTATTTTATTTTGAGTATAATTTTCTTTAGTCCACACATGTATAAAGCTAAAATTGATCTTTAATGATCTGACTATCAACACCCTCCATGCTTCTCTAACTACCTGCCAACAATTTATATAACTTACAAGTTGGAAGAAAATGGAAAAGAAAAAAAGAAAAAGAAAAAAAGTTCATATAATTTTTTAATTTTTTTAATTATTTAAAATTATTTTTAGTTATTGATTTTTTTTAGAAGAAATTTCTAGAGAGAGAAACTTAGAGAGAG
Organism: Cornus florida; assembly: GCF_030987335.1. NCBI lineage: Eukaryota > Viridiplantae > Streptophyta > Magnoliopsida > Cornales > Cornaceae > Cornus > Cornus florida. Next base: position 46,046,274 of record NW_026775572.1, read on the forward strand.
GGGATTGATAGACAAATTTAGAGAGAGGATTGTGAGTGAGAGAATTTCAGAGAGAGAAATGAGTTGAGTGCAATATATATAGAATAAATGTGTGTTGTGTGTTTATTATGTAATGGGTGAAATATGGGTTGAACCATATTCAACCCATCTTGACCCTCAAATTAAGTGGTTAAAAATTACCTAACCCATGTTGACCCCCAAATTAAATATGGTTCACCCATAACCATTAAAAAGTAGGCGGATATGGACGGGTTGATGGTTCCTGACCCATTTTGCCACTCCTATCTAGGACTATGCGGTTTCCCTTTGAACACGAGTTGCAATAATATTACTGGAGATTTACTACCAATATTTGGAAATGGGCATTCAATCTTGGAGACAGAGGTCTACCTAAGTGCAGCATTGGGATTTATCATGTGCTTAGGAATCATCATCTGGCCACTTGTGTTCTGTAGAAGATGGAGACAATGGTACTACAAACATGTAGATAAGGTTTTTTTGAGAAGAATAATACAGAGAGGAGCTTACAGAAATCCAATTCGAATGCTTGGTGGGTGAAGAAAAGTGAATGAAGTAGAGTGCTTGGTATGAACTTGAAGTCTTGGCTTGAGTTATTCCAATGGAGAGTAAAATCAATGATCAATGCATATGGTAAGCTTGCAATTAATTCCAATGTAATTGAGGCTGTTTTAATATAATATATATGATACTGTTAAATAAGTGTCTAGATATTCGGGATGGTAATCTTGTTACATATTTGACATTTGTTTCAGTTTGTTTGATATAATCCCTGAAACGTACTGTTGCTTGAAGGGTTTGAACTGTATGCAAGGCTGTTCGGTTTAATGGGAGTACGGATTTTTGTTTGTTTGTTTGTTTTGTTTGGATAAACAGTGTACAATCTCAATTCACATGGCAGTTATAAAAGGGAAAAAGGGAATCAGAAATATGGAAATGAAATGCTGATAGATCTAAATATTCTCTTCGGTGCTTATATAGTTAGAACTTATGCTCCTAGTCACTAAACTTGTCTACGAGTTGAGGTTCCATTTGTTTCGACGTAAAATATTATATTTGAAAAATATTTTTCTTTTTCAGGTAAAATTTTCTTTTGTTTTTACTTTGTCGGTGTTTGGTAAAGGTTTACATCGAGGTTGAGGTCGAGTCTATCGGGCAGGGCATGTAAAATAACTTACCGAAAATTGATGGATAAATTATTTTTGTTAACTTTTAATATTTTTTTTTTCTTCAAAAATATTTTACGACAACCAAACACCAGAAAATAAAAAAATATTTTTTGAAAAATATTTTATATCCAAACAAACGGAGCCTAAATGTTAAAAGATAGGGTCACATTACATAAGCTCTCTCTCTCTCTCTCTCATTGCATAGGGCAATGGTTCCTTTCATATTTATAATATAAAATTACCATTGCCCGTGTAACTACGTAATTGGTTTTCTAAAACCGCCCCAAATGGTGTAAGAATTTTTGGCATCCCTAATATATATACTTAACATATTTTAGTAATATATCATACTATGTAAAGGTAATTTAATAAATTTATATTATATTCGGGGCGAGGCGCGTATTTTATATTAATTCTCATATTTTACACAAAAATATAATAAATCCATAATTTCCATATGAATCAAATTACTAATTTTGTATACGACGAACGCTTAGGATTCCATGTGAATCAAATTACTAATTTTGTAGCAAATACAATGGTTTTTTTTTTTTTTATGCGTAAATCTACGAAATCTTAGTATTTTTAAAATATTAATTTTACTCCAATCAATTCTACTCAAATCGCCAAATATTCAAATAGTCCGAACATATATTATTTCGTCATGTTCTACACTTGGAGTAAATATTGGATGTGCGTCTCCTACACTTGGGAGCACAAAGTTCTAATTTTCAAATTATAATACCCTGTTTTACGTTAAACACTTATTGTCCATCAATTCTAATTCCAATTCCCTTTTATACGGTAAGGTAAAGACTTAGGTGCTGTTTGATAAAACTGAAAATTAAGCACTGAAAATTTAAAGTACTGAATTTTAAGCACTGAAATTTTAAGTGTTGAATATATTAATCTAAAAACTTGTTTGATATTTGTATTAATTTTAAGCGTTGAATTCATTAAGATTGTTTTTTAAATATAAAAGCTGAAATCTAATGTTGTATATACTACATTTTTGTCTTGAATATCTTCTACACATAATACTATTATAAAAGATACTATATTAAAACATAGACATATATATAAAATAATGAATTTCACCAAAAAAATATATCAATTTAACAATGGATATTAATGTTAAAACTGATCATAAAAATTTCAAAATTGACATACAAAATGAATAAATTTTGAAAATGAAATATTTATGTGAAGAAGATTAGAATTCACGCACAAATCATTCGATTTTTATTTATAGAGTTGATTTGCATCAAAACAATGGTGTGAGGGTTTCATTGCATGATTGTTGATTATAAACTTGAGTCAACCATACAATATATATATATATATATATATATATATATATATATATATTGTTGAATATTATTTGTATTTACATTATTTAAGAAAAATGGTACAATGAAACATTTGAGAAATTGGAGTAAATAAAAAAAAAAAAAATCCATCACAAGGGAATAGAAATGCAAATGGAAATAGAAATAGAAAGTCCATCACTACGTTTAATTTCAAGGATAGTATCAATATGTTTAATTTCAAAAGTTAAAAATGTGATTAAAAAAAAAAACCTAAAAATATGATATTTGAGGGTAACATTGTCATTAAAAAAATATTTTAAAACCTAAAATCACTTACCCTCTTCTGCGATAAGCGTTAAACAAGATCTGTGACACTTAAAAAATTTGGCCCAAGTATCAAAGATGCCCTTATAGTCCATATGGTGTAGTCCTTATAAGAATCCTTTCATTTGAATTGCAGTCAGGATGAAATTTCTAAGAAGAAACTTAGCCTTAATGTAACGTAACTGATGATCCAAAGAAACAAAATTGCATTAGTGCTCTGTTTGGTGAAAATGGAGTAGCTTTTGGAGATTGCATGCTCCAATGGAATATGGGAAAAGTGGGCCCTAAATTTAGGCTCTTCATGGAGGTCGCCAGAAAGCCAGATTGGTAAGGTGATTGGGCTCACTTTTTGTGGGCCCATTTTTGTTTTCTTTTATTTTTTAAATTCAGACTAGAACACTGTACGAGCCCAGAACACTGTTTCTAATGGCATGTTTGACTGAAATAAAAGCTAAAATTCAGATTTTTGGCTTACTTTCGTGTTTTTTTTTCCCCTCCCTCAAAATAACTGAACCAAAGAGCCTTTAAGGCACTGTTACACAAACAGTGCCTTAAGGCTTTTTTGGGCAAAAAAAGTTAAAAAATATAGATAAAAGTGTTTTTTTTTTTTTTTAATTTAAAAAATTTGCTTTTAAAAATATTTCTATTGACATTATTGTTTTTAATAATAAATATTTTATTATTTAAATTTTTTTTTATGATATAGCCGTTTTAAAAATATAGCCGTTAGGAAAAAGTTAAAAAATAAAATTTATTAAAAATTTTGGAGAGCAAAAATGGACCATTGGAGTACATCCGATAGCTAAAATTTGGAGATTCTAAAATGCTGACGTGACTGTTAAATATAAAAGAAAGAACTCTGTATATTGTATTGATGTAAAATGAGATATATACAAGAGGGGTTTATATAGGAGGGGTTATGTGTGATGAACATATAAACCATATATGTATATGGTAACTATACATATGGTAATCCTATACAAGGTAAACCTATATATGGTAATCCTATATAAGGTCAAAATATATTATACAATATAGTAATAATATATTCTAACAGTCCCCTTCAAAATCTAGGTGGATTAAATGAAACCAGCTTGAGTTTGGAAATGAGATCTTGAAAGCGGCACGACGGAAACGATTTGGTGAAAACATCAGTGATCTAATCATGTGAAGTGATGGACCGCAAATGTAAGATCTTCTGAAGAAGATAATGATGAACAAAATGACAATCAATCTCAATATGTTTAGTGCGCTCATGAAAAATATCATTATGTGTGATTTGGATTGCACTCCTATTATCACAATAAATAGGAGTGACACTGGATGAAGAAACTCCCATGTCTTGAAGGAGTCAATGCAACCACAGAAGCTTAGAAGTAGTATCAGTAAGTACCCTGTATTCAGTTTTTATGCTAGATCGTGCAACCACAGTCTGTTTCTTGCTGCGCCAAGAGATAAGTGAATCACCAAAAAAGAAATAATAGCATGTGGTGGAATGACGATCTGTAAGATCTCCTGCCCAGTCTACATCGGAATAGGCACGAAGAATAAGCGATGATTGGGAAGAAAAATGCAGTCCATGAAACATAGTGCCTTTGAGATAACAAAGGATGCGATGAAGAGCAGCAAAATGAGTGGACCGAGGCTATATGGGATAGTAGGGCCACAAAGAATTGTGAAAGTTTATTGTAAACTGGACCCCTCCTTAGATCATTTCTTTCTTCTTTATCTATCAGTTTTGAAAACTTAACCTAGGGCTTGGGAGTTAAAACTACTCCCCTTCTTAAATCTTGAGACACTCTGCTTTGTGCCATGATTAGAAGTATGATTAATTCATAGATTTCATGGTGTGACGACCTTTGTGGGTAGGTGTGAGACATTGGGCTGGCTGACTACGGCCTGGGGAAAGTGAAGGTGAAGTGTTATGTAGGTTCAACATCCTTCTATGGCACAACGCGTTTTAAAATCATGATGGCCATGAACCCATCAGAATTCCGTAGTTAAGCGTGCTTATGTTATGCAGGAGTAGTGCCAGGCTGGGTGACCTCCTAGGAAATCTAGTCCGGGGGAGCCCAAAGCGGACAATATTGTGTCGGGTAAGGTGAAAGCTATTACACATGGCTTCTTTCATCGTACATATTTTCTATCTGCTTGAAACAAACACTTCATCAACCAGATACGTGTACGGAGGTGCACTGAAACAAACACTTCATTAATCAGATGTGCATTGAAAAACCAAATTCTTACAAGGGTGGATTTACCAATTCTATGTTGAAGGCTCCTTTTTGCCTTAATGACACTAAGAAAAGAAGTAGAAGAAAAAGGTGCATCTTTTTTTTTTTTTTTTTTTTCCTAGTTGGTATTCACACACACATATCTTTTTTGAGACTTGAACCCCTAACCTCTCTTTGAAAAGTAATAGGCTGATACCGCTAGGCCACTGCCAGTTGGTAAAAAAAAAAAAAAAAAACGAGAAAAAAGAAAAAAGGTGCATCTTAGTTCGTAGGTTGTAAAGATTTACAATTTGGTTGGTTATTGTATGATGTACTTGATATGGTTATTTGATGCTTAGTTTCCTTAGCATATCTACGGTATTATTTCAACTTTTAGGCTCCGTTTGTTTCAAATTTTAGAAAATATATTTTTACTTTTTAGTGTTTGGTTGTCGTAAAATATTTACAAAGAAAAAAAATATATTAAAACCTAACAAAAATAACTTACCCATCAATTTTCGGTAAGTTATTTTACACGCCCCATCCGATGAACTCGACCTCAACCTCGACCTAGACCTTTCTAAACACCAGAAAATAAAAAAAAAGTAAAAAAAAAAATATTTCACCTGAAAAAAAAAACGTCGAAACAAACAGAGACTTAATACATTTCATCAATTTATTCTTGTCCTTCTGCTCATTGATTTTTGTCATATAGTAAGATGCTCTTAAACAGGTAATCAGTCTAGAAAGCTTTAGTTAAATAAAACAATTTCTGTATATGTATACTTACTGTTGGTTCTAATAAATTTGACGTTTATTTTTTACCAGCTTGTTTGCTTTTCTGGTCTTTCAGGTTCAACCTTTCGTTGGTACATGGAGTGATAAATGCCATTCAAAATATGGAAGAAGGACATTTATTCTTGTTGGATCTCTCATGATCTCAGTTGCCGTGAGCATCAATGAGGCGTATTCATTTTTTCAGCAGTTTTTGTATAGTTTGCCATTATATCAGCTAAACTAAAGTTTGAAATTTAGGTGATAATTATCGGGTTTGCTGCAGACATTGGATATTTATTAGGGGATATTCTGGTGATTATTATTATTTTTTAATGCTACAAAAAAAAAAAAAAAAAAAATAAAAAAAAAAAAAATAAAATAAAATTGTTTAATTAAGTTCTGCAAATGCAGTGTGTATAAAGGTACTCGAACAGGGGCAGCTATTGTCTTCATCATTGGGTTTTGGATGCTGGATCTTGCTAATAATACTGTGCAGGTGAGCTTGTTAAAATTAATAATTCATGCTCCACAACTATCAGATGAAAACCTCTCTAAGTTATTCACACAAACATAAAATATTTTTTATTCTTTGCAGGGCCCGGCTCGTGCTCTTCTGGCTGATTTATCAGGTGAACTAACCCCACAATCATCCCTCCTCTCTCCCCACCCCAACCCCTGGGCGCCTTTTCAGTACTGTTAACTGTGACATAATTGTCTTGTTGTAGCAAGTTTAAACTTCTAATGTCTTGCTACTTGTGATAGGCCCGGATCAAAGAAACTCAGCAAATGCAATATTTTGCTCGTGGATGGCTGTAGGAAACATCCTGGGGTTAATTTTCTTCTGGTGCTAGTGGAAACTGGCACAGGTAAAATTTCTCCTGAGCAGCTTTGTTGGAATATATTAATATTGTATGTGAATGCACTTGTATATGTCTATGTGGTGGTTTGGCAATAAAGCGTGCCATACTTCTTTTATTTCTGTCACTTTTTTTGGAGAAATTATTATATGGTCCGGGCAATTACCTTGTGACACATCAGCAAATGCTGATTAAAGCTAACACATCTCTAACGCATTTGCTGATGTGTCACATGGTGATTGACCAGACCATTTAATAATTTCTCCTCTTTTTGTCATGACTTATGCAATTGTCAGATTCTGCTCCACTCCAAAATCACAGACTGATAATAGTGTCACTGAGAAAGCAGTGGCGAAAAGTTCTGAAGATGGCTACGAAATGAATAGAAATATAAACAATCCAGACTCTAAAATTGAGGAAAATGGAAATGAAAGTTTCAGTGATAGTCCTGGAGCAGTATTGGTAAATTTGTTGACCAGCTTAAGGCATTTACCTCCGGGCATGCATTCGGTGCTAATTGTCATGGCTCTTACCTGGGTAAGTGCTTCATTGTTATGCAACACAATTGATTTCTACAACTAGCTGGTGTTCTGTCAAAACAGCCTTGAGTCGTTTACCTTGTCAGTGATTGTGCGCGCGCGCACACATATTCCATAGATGTGGTTATTGCTGTTTTGAACTTTTATTTTTTCTCATGTTTTTAGAAATTACTCTTACATGCAGCTGTCCTGGTTTCCCTTTTTCCTTTTTGACACGGATTGGATGGGGAGAGAAGTTTATCACGGGGACCCGAAAGGGGAAATGTCTGAAGTTCGATTATATGATCAAGGTGTCAGAGAAGGTGCATTTGGTTTGCTATTGAATTCAGTAAGAACTCAAATTGAGCATCATTAGTATTAATTTTTGTAGATATTGGACATAGATAATCAAAATGATAGTTAGATTTTAACTATCAATTGCAGGTACATGGATTGGGTTTATTTTATTATGTAATGTTCTCTTGATAATTTTTTCATTAATACTTTAAACTAATACATCTTTTTTGGGTAGGTTGTTGTTGGCATCAGTTCTTTCTTAATTGAACCAATGTGTAAGCGGATGGGTGCAAGACTAGTTTGGGCAATGAGCAATTTTATCGTGTTTGCCTGCATGGCAGGAACTGCTATCATAAGTTTAATTTCAGTGAAAGATTATTCAGAAGGGATTGAACATGTAATTGGAGGAAAAGGAACAATTAAGATTGCTTCCTTGGTTGTTTTTTCTCTTCTTGGCTTTCCACTTTCTGTAAGTATATTGCATTAGTGTTCTAGATTCCTTTCGTGTAGCTTTTCACACCTTCACCTTATATGTATTTTATAAATTGTTCATGCACTCAGAACATGGAATTAATTTTCATTAACTGTATGCTTATTGCAGGTCACTTATAGTGTTCTCTTCTCTGTCACGGCAGAATTGACCGCTGATACTGGAGGTGGCCAAGGTTTGTACAAAACTTATATCTGTTCCCTTACCTCTTCTATATTAAACGTGTGATTTTTCATTTTTATGAAGTCCCACTCCATTTTGGAAAAAGTAAGCATGTAATTAATTATTCATTGAAAATGTATATAATTTAATTAGCGTATTTTAATTTCTCAAATTGAAAGGGACCTATTAAAAAAAAAAAATCTCAAATTGAAAGGGAATGTAGATGAATGAAACAAATTAAATATGCGATTAATTATTCATTAAAAATTGTATACAAACTAATTAATATATATTAGTTTTCGAAATAGAATGAGAATATTGATGGACACACATTAGACCAATAGATATTGAAAAAGAGAAATAATGTCTGTTTCCCAAATAGAATAGGTATGTGGATAGACATACGCTATAAAAGTGTATTATAAAGTAAAGCAAAAATTGCAAAAACCCTCTTAGACTTTGAATTTTTTGGAGAGTAAAGCTATTAAATCTGCATAAAAACCCTGAGGTTTCATAAAAAAAGGTTGCATATTCCCCCCTTGCCATCTGTTGTCTGTTAACAATGGAACAGAAATAATGTCAACCAAACAACAAATAGTAAATGACAGTCTTATCCTTTTCACAGATACAAAAGCCCTTGGATTATTTTGCTCTAATAGAACTAGGTTTTTTTTTTTTTTTTTTTTTTTTTTTTTTTTTTTTTTTTGCTCTAATAGGATTTGGATCCATATGTTAACCGGAAATTGAAATGGGTACTAATCACCCAACTTATATACAAACCGACTCCCATCTCTCTCCAATCTTTTTCTTCATGTAGCAGAATCTTGGGTTCCAAAAATAGAAACCAAAACTCAAACAATTGAGACACAAATTGATTCCTCAACAAAAATAGAAACCAAAACTCAAACAATTGAGACACAAATTGATTCCTCAACCATATGCCGAGGCCATTGACATTGGGTCCACCAAACAATTGAGACACAAATTGAGTGTACATGGCTTATGCGATTGACTTTTACAAGAGAGTTGGGGATGTTTCAATATGTTATGTGATTTGATGTATTTTGTATTACAGAGTTGGAATGAATTGCTTTGACGTCCCAATAAACCTTGTAAAAACTAGGGCTTTGTGAGGCTGAGTGGTGAGAGGGTTGAGTGTGTTGTGTCATGAGAGTTGAGAGCCGTGAAGTTGTCCAAGAAAGGTAACCAAATTAATGAAATGTCATCTCAATATGGGGTTTTCCGTAATTTTTAATTTTCTACCTATCTTTGATTTATATAATAATTATACATTTAAGGGTAGATAAGTGACCAACCCAACGAACGGTCGGAAGATGACAATGTCTTGATTTGTTAATTTTTATAGTGTAGGGGGCTTTCTGCATTGGAAGGGGGTTATCTGCAAAATTTCAATAGTTTGGGAGATTTTTTTATTTTAATTTGCCCTAAATTATTATTATTATTTTTTTAGAGTGATGAGAAGTTTATGAAAATGCAAATTACTAGATCTTGTAGAGCTATAATGTTAAAAGAAAGTAATTAGGTGATTAATTATTAATTAAAAAATGATTGTAAAAAGTAAAAATGAGATTTACATTTATATAGTAGTATAGATGCTTTAAGTTGAGATCTTGATCGTTCTTGTTTGAGGACAGATTTTGGTGGATTACATTATTTGTGCACATTTATTTCTAATCTGTGCAAGTGGTTTGTCTAGATGATTGTATCTCTCGGTGCGGGTCCATGGGATGCTTTATTTGGTGGAGGAAATATACCTGCATTTGTTCTGGCATCGTTGAGCGCCCTTGCAGCCGGTATTATTGCAACACTCAAGCTGCCAGATCTTTCAAGCAGTTCCTACAGATCAACTGGTTTTCATTTTGGCTGACTTCCTTTTCTCAATGAGGCGATGACCCACTTCTAGTCCATACGATCCCCAGCAACCAACGGACGAAACAAAGCGATAACTTTCCAGAAAAAGATGGTTCCGTTGCCATGCGTATCCAGTATATTTCTTATCATACAAGAGTTTCACACTTCATATTCAGATTCATTCATTTTCCCAGTTGGGATCCGTAGTAAGTTGAGTGTAAATCGTAAAACCTTTACTTAGAGCATACAACGATGTGATAGCAAAAAGCCTTTACTCTCTCATTCTTTGAGAGGATCCTGAGGTCGGATCCTCATAATTCCCTCACTTCATTGGTGACATGTTTCCTTCAGTATAGAAATGTAATTCGATGAGCTTGTACGATTAAATAAAGCATTTATTTTGAATGGCTTGATTCTTACTGTGATCTTTTCTTTGATGAGATAAAGACAATTATTCGTCTGGTTGGTGATTAAGCTGGTTGGCTAGGGTATCACATTGGAATGTTGACATAGCATGCGAAAGCGATCAGGGCTGGCTGTATTAGGATTTTTTTGGTTGAAACTTGAAACGCAATTGAAGATACGGTAGAATGTCTGGTGAGATGGTGATTTTTTCTTTCTGACATCCAAATGCTCCAAGTGAAGAAGAAATGTGTTACGTCTTCTGGGAACTCGGATCCTACCCCCCTGAAATATACTTAGACCCTGTGCCTGTAGGATGATCTCCCTCCTTTTCGTGCGTTGAACTGTCTAGTGCACAAGAGAGGGTAGGAGGATCTCCCTCCTTCTCATGCGATGAACTGTCTAGGTGCACAAGAGAGAATTAAGGTTTGCCTTTTGTGTGAATTGGGTACGCGAGCCTGGAAATTCTTTTATACGAACGACTAGAAATTCCTAGACTTAATGCTTGTGCTTCTATAGTTAAAACCTCTTATAGCTCAAATGGATTGGTGTTTTTCACATAGTTGTGGTAAAAACTAGACTTGTTTAGTGTGTACCCGCAGCGTAGGCCAAAGCTACGCTACCTGGCAGCCCTCCTAGAGATTGATGTACAGGTGGACCAAAAAACTTGGCTTTCACACGGTGTTGGTATGTAATACGGTGATAAAAAAATTGATCTTTGATCAGTTTTTAAATATATTATGAATCTAAACGTAATAATTAATATAATATATGAGTTTGTTTTACAAAACATAAAACAAACATTCTTAGTCATTTAATATATTTTGAACTTTTCTCAACAATTATGTAATTATATTATTATTGAAAAGTTGTATTTTAAGGTTAAAACTTGTTAAAAATAGGTTTTGAAGTATTATGGAATAGTGGTTCCTTTTATATTTTTTGACAAATTGCACATAACCCACATAATTGTACCTCAAGTTACAAAAAATTCCTGGTAACTTTCAATTTTGCATTAAACCCCCTTGTAATATTCTGTTTTTGACAAATTACCCCTTCCATTAGAATGTTGTTTTAAAATAGCCCTTAGTTCGCGTGAATTTCATCCAACTCTTGTGCAACACCTCCTGAAGTATTACCCTTTTGTAACAAATCTAATGTATTATTTTGAGCCAAAAACCCTCATCCTTCAAATTCACTTGACGGTTAAGTCTACATTAATTTGTAAAATAAAATTACTAAATTGCCCCTAGTATGAACTACAGAAAAAAAAAATTAAATAATATGTAAAACACCAAAACAACTCCAAATAAAACAATATGTAGAATGGAGTTAATTGATTTGTGTCCTTGTTGGAAAAAGTAGGACTTTAGTGATAATTTCCCATATAAAGGAAATTTACTACCACACACGCACACACGCATATTATTGAATTTCATGACCAACCTTTTACCTTTCACTATCTAGAGTGACAAAGATGAATAAGGAAAAGTAATGATAAGATCCTGGGCGTCAAAATTTAAAAAGAAACATTTTTGTCCCATTTGTTATATTGTGATATTATATTTTTGTGTCTAATACAAAAATTGAATCGAAAAATTGGTTATCCGAAGATTTGGAGTCAAGCTATTGTTTTGTACCTGAAGTCACCCCCAGCTCTATCTTAAAACCACTGTCCATAATTGTAGCTCTTTCACTTCAACTTCACTTGTTGCCTAAGAATGAGGTTTTCAATATGGTTTTTCCTGATCACTACACACTCAATATTCTATATTAGTTTCGTTCCCGTTGACAGCCAATGTTTAGACCACCAGAAAACTTTGTTGCTCCTGTTAAAGGAAAACCTCAAATTCAATTCTCCACTTTCAACCAAGCTGCGGCTCTGGAATCCTAGTATGGATTGTTGCGAGTGGGGTGGTGTAACTTGCGACCATACGGGTCGTGTTGTAGGACTAGACTTGAGCAATGAATCAATCTCTGGAGGAATCCATAATTCAAGTAGTCTTTTCAGTCTCAAGTATCTTCAAAGTCTGAATCTTGCTAAGAACTTCTTCAGCTCTTCGGAGATTTCATCAGGATTTGAAAAGATAACTAGATTGACATATCTGAATTTGTCATCGACCAACTTGATGGGGCGATTTCCTATTGGAATTTCGCACTTGACAAGGTTGGTCTCATTGGATTTATCTCGGAACAGATTTCTAGAACTTGGCAACTCAAATCTAAAATTGCTTGTTCAGAATCTCACGAAGATCACAGAACTCCGACTTGATGGTGTAAATATATCATCCATGGGAGAGGAATGGTGCCAAGCCATATCTTCTTCACTACCTAATCTTCAAGTCTTGAGCTTGTCTCGCTGTCATCTCTCAGGTCCTCTTTGTTCTTCTCTTGAGAATCTCCGGTCCCTTTCAGTGATCAATTTGAGTGGGAACAATTTGTCTGCCCAGTTCCAAATTTCTTTGCAAACTTCAGACAGAATTATCTCATGGATTCTAATTTGCAAGGAACATTTCCGGAAAACATCTTCCACGTACCAACTCTACGTACACTTGCTGTAGGGGGCAATGAATTTCTTCAGGGCTATATTCCAGAATTTTCCCAGAATACATCTCTCTAGACCTTGTTTCTTCAGTACACAAATTTTTCTGGTAGATTACCGGATTCTTTTGGTAATCTTCGGATGTTGTCCATGATAGATGTTTTTAATTGCAGATTCACTGGACCGATCCCAAGTTCATTTGCAAACCTTACTCAACTTGTTCTTTTGGATTTGGCTTACAACATGTTTACTGGTCCAATTCCATCATTTTCGAAGAATATCTCCATCATATACTTGGACCATAATTCACTCAGTGGAACCATTCCATCACTTCTTTTGAATATTCCATCGCTGACACAAATTGATCTTTCATTTAACAAATTTGATGGTCAAGTTGACGAAATTTCTAACGCTTCCTCCTCTCTACTAGAGATCCTCAATTTGAGAAATAACAATTTACAAGGGTCGTTCCCATGTCTTTCTTTGAGCTCTGAAGGCTTACTGAACTTGTACTCAATTCCAACAACTTCAGTGGCCATTACAATTGGAAAATTTTTATAGGCTGCACAATCTTTCTTTCCTTGACCTTTCATATAACAACTTGTCTATACATACAACAAGTGGCAGTAGTTCAAAATTGTTTTTCATCCCCCAGTTTGAAGGATTATATTTGGCTTCTTGCAGGCTGAAGAGTTTTCCTGATCTGAAGAACCAATCACTGTTAATTGAGTTGGACCTTTCCGACAACCAACTTGAAGGGGAAATTCCAAACTGGATTTGGGAAGTTTCGAATGGTGGGCTACTTGTTAGGAATATAGGGCTCGCTTACTTGAATTTCTCTCACAGTCTCTTTTCTGGTTTGCAAGAGCCCTATGTTTCTCACACTTACCTCGCTTTCTTTGACATACACTCTAATCAGTTTCATGGGGAAGTCCCAATACCTGGAGTGTTAGCTGAATTCATGGACTTCTCAAGCAATAGTTTCAGCACTTCTATCCCTAATATGATTGGTAGTTTCCTCGCCAATGCTTATTTCTTGTCTCTTTCAAATAATAGCATCATTGGAAACATTCCTCAGTCAATATGCAATATGAGATTAATTGAAGTTCTAGATTTGTTTGAAAATCATTTGAATGGCATGATACCATCATGTTTGATCAAAAGTGGTAGATTTCCATGCTTTTTGGAAAACATATCTAGTCTACATGTTTTAGTTTTGCACTCTAATAGGTTCCAAGGAGACATTAACTGCCAAGGGAAAAATAATGAAAGCTGGTGGAATCTTCAGATCATTGACCTAGCTTTCAACAATTTTGGCGGCGATCTACCTTCAAGGTATTTCTCAAATTGGAAGGCAATGATGATTGACAATGATAATGTTCAACCAAAGTTAAATAATCTGGGGCATGCATTCAGATATGATTCTGGGTATGATTCTAGGTATTATTCAAGTCGAGTGAATGTCATCTACAAAGGAAATGAGGTGGAGTGGGTGAAAATTTTAACCATCTTTACATGCATTGATTTTTCAAGCAATATATTTGATGGGAAAATACCAGATACTGTTGGAAATCTCAAATCACTTGTTCTTCTCAACTTTTCAATGGCTCAATTCCAGCATCATTAGGAAACTTGAAGAAGCTCGAGTCATTACATCTTTTCCAGAACATGCTGACAGGGATGATCCCTACACAACTTGCAAGTCTTACATTTCTTTCACTCTTGAATGTGTCATACAATCTTTTGTTTGGAAGAATTCCGATAGGTTTCTAGTTTCAAACATTCTCAGAAACATCATTTCTAGGGAATCCAGGACTATGTGGCTTCCCCTTGAACACGAGTTGCAATAATATTGCTTGATATTCACCACCAATATTCGGAGGTGGGCATTGAATCTTGGAGACAGAGGTCTACCTAAGTGCAGCACTGGGATTTATCGTGGGCTTAGGAATCATCATCTGGCCACTTGTGTTCTGTAGAACATGGAGACAATGGTACTACAAACATGTTGATCAAGTTTTTCTGAGAAGAATAATACAGAGAGGAGCTTACAGAAATCCAATTCGAATGCTTGGTGGGTGAAGAGAAGTGAATGAAGTAGAGTGCTTGGGATGAACTTGAAGTCTTTGCTTGAGTCATTCCAATGGTGAGTAAAATCAATGATCAATGCATATGGTAAGCTTGCAATTAATTGTGTAATAAGAGTAAGCTATTTAATTGAAGCTGTTTTAATATAACATATATGATACTGTTGAATAACTGTCTAGATATTTGGGATGGTAATCTTGTTACATACTTGACATTTGTTTCAGTTTGTTTGATATAATCCCTGAAACGTATTGTTGCTTTGTGGAGGGAAAAATCCCCACCAATTATAACACACCACATGGCAGCAAAAGAGCAGCCCCGCGACTAAACTAAAAATACCTAGAGGCCCACTATCAGTTGGAGGCCCAACAGTAGAAACCATATGTACATACCAATTCAACCCAATTAAATAAAGGAAGCTCCACTTGACATAAAAGCCGAATGGACGGCCCAATCTCAACGGGCCCATAAGTCCATAACGCTTGCCATAATGATATGCACATGATCAGTAGGTGTAAATACTTACGTTTGGGAGTAAAAGCCAGGAAACGGCTCCATGTAAATCTTTTAAAAAAGCTTATAACTAGAGCCTGAATGAGAATGAAGAGGCATCGAATTCCCATCATTGTTCTTCTTTTCAAAAATTACTTATATCTCATCAATATTTTGCACACTTCTTCTCAATTTATTTCTTTAAGTGTTCGGGTGTAAAAATTTGCACCTACACTTTGGCGCCGTATGTGAGAATTTGATACAAAAAATCTATTTTTCTACTGCTTACATGCAACTCTAATCCAGAATAGTAAAAGGATCAGACACCGCACAGCCGCAACAACTAAAGACCATGCAAAAAATACGTGAAGAGATGCAAGTACAACTTGACGTCCTTTGACAAGCCAACGAAGTCAGTACTGAACGGATCAACGCACTGAGACAAGCTCAGGAAGCCAACATGGTGATGAAAAGAATCCTTGCTCATTTGAATGACACTCGGATGAAATTTCTAAGAAGAAACTTGGGTAACTGATGTTCCAAAGAAACAAAATTGCATTATTGCCATCGAAGACTTCGACCCGCTAATACAAAGACTTGGAGTCAAGAAGAAGACTTGGAGTCAAGTTCTTACTCAAAAAACCAAGACTTTGAATGAAGTTCATATATGCCAGAATACAATAGTTAATATGGTCCAAGTCCTGATGACAATCCTTTCATTTGAATGACACTGGGATGAAATTTCTAAGAAACTTGGCCTTAACTTAACAAATGATCCAAAGAAACAAAATTACATTATTGCCATCGAAGACTCTGACACTGACCTTGACCAATGATTTAAAAATGAGTGTTATGA
The DNA here is from genome assembly GCF_030987335.1 of Cornus florida. NCBI lineage: Eukaryota > Viridiplantae > Streptophyta > Magnoliopsida > Cornales > Cornaceae > Cornus > Cornus florida. Next base: position 46,062,661 of record NW_026775572.1, read on the forward strand.
GGTCATGGATGAGTTACAATAACCAATATATATATAATGAATAGCGAATATTAAGATGAGATTCTCAACATTTGCCATTAAAATTAAATAATATAATTCAAGCGGAATTACACAACACATGGAAAATTAATTAAACAACTCATGGAAAACTAGTCATAGAATGTTAACAACATAGAATAACTCAATAATATAAATTAAGAAAGAAAAACAACCACTTACATTTTCTCGAAAAAAGGAAAAAGAAAAATAAAATAATAATAATAAAATTAGTATAAAAGAATTGATCTTAATAAAAATATTAGGCAGTGTTCTGTAATTATGTCTTCCCTACTTGTAAATATTAATAGTCTTAGTATAATTCTAAAATCTAACTCATATCTAACATTGCTCTAAAGAATGTAAAAGCTCATCTCCATGAAGAGAAAATCTTTTTATGCCCGTTATACGATGCAAGAGCACATTCAATCATTTATTATTGAGCGTGTAATACATTACACACTCTTCGCTCATGGCACAAAGAAGTTTTTCAGATATATTGTAGCACTCTACCCCTAGACCTGCCACAGTTCCAACAAGCGAAACATAGTCATCTTTCATGGGTAACTTGGGTAACTGATGATCCAAAGAAACAAATAAATAAATAAATAAATAAGACGATGAAGAAGACTTGAGTCAAGTTCTTACCCAAAAAAACAAAAGGCTTGGAATGAAGTTAATTCATATATGCCAGTATACAATAGTTAATGGGTCCACCCCAGCTCTATCTTAAAACCACCACCTGTTACAATACTTCTTCACTTCGTCTTCCCTTGTTGCCTAAATATGAGGTTTCCTCTATTCCCATGGTTTTTCTTGATCACCACACACTCAATCTTTATCACTCCAATATACACCCAATGTTTAGACCATCACAAAACTTTGTTGCTCCAGTTAAAGAATAGCCTCATATTCAACTCTTCACATTCAACCAAGCTGGTGCTCTGGAACCATAATTTGGATTGTTGCGAGTGGAGTGGTGTAAAGTGCGACAATATGGGTCGTGTTGTTGGTCTCGACTTGAGAAATGAATCAATCTCTGGCGGAATCAACAACTCAAGTAGCCTTTTCAATCTCAAGTCTCTTCAAAGTCTGAATCTTGCTTATAACAACTTAAGCGCTTGTCAAATTTCATCTGGGTTTGAGAAGCTAACTACGTTGGTGTCTCTGGATTTGTCAGATGCACAATTGACAGGACAATTTCCTATTGGGATTTCGCGTTTGACAAGGTTGGTCTCTCTGAATTTCTCTTGGAACTACTTAGAAGTTGGCAACTCAAATCTAAAATTGCTCGTTCAGAATCTCACGGAGCTCACAGAACTCCGTCTTGATGGTGTAAATATATCGTCCAAGGGAGAGGAATGGTGCCAAGCCATATCTTCTTCACTCCCTAATCTGCGAGTCTTGAGCTTGTCTTTCTGTGATCTCTCAGGTCCTCTTTGTTCTTCCCTTGAGAATCTCCGATCCCTTTCGGTGATCAATCTGAGTCATAACAATTTGTCCGCCCCAGTTCCAAATTTCTTTGCAAACTTCACCAATTTGACAGAATTATTTCTCTGGGATTCTAATTTGCAGGGAACATTTCCAGAAAACATCTTCCATGTGCCAACTCTACGTGACCTTGACATATCAGGCAATGAATTACTTCGGGTTTCTTTTCCAGAATATTTCCACAATGGATCTCTCCAGACCTTGATTCTTAGCGAAACAAATTGTTCTGGGATATTACCAAATTCTATTGGTAATCTTCAGATGTTGTCCACGATAGATGTTCGGAATTGCAGCTTAAGTGGAGCAATCCCAAGTTCAATGGCAAACCTTACTCAACTTGTTTATTTGGATTTGTCATACAATATGTTTATTGGTCCAACCCCATCATTTTCGAAGAACCTCGCCCACATATACTTATCCCATAATCTTTTAACGGGTACATTTCCTTTCACCCACTTTGAAGGCCTATTGAATCTTGTTCTGCTTGATTTAAGTCATAATTCGCTCATTGGAAGCATTCCATCATCTCTATTAGAACTCCCATCTCTGATACAAATTGATCTTTCATTTAACAAATTTGATGGTCAAGTTGATGAATTTTCTAATGCTTCCTCCTCTCTACTAGAGTTCATTGATCTGAGTAGTAACAATTTACAAGGGTCGATTCCCATGTCTTTCTTTGAGCTCGGAAGGCTTACTGATCTTGCGATCAATTCCAACAACTTTAGTGGCCCAATACAACTGGAAAAGTCATTTAGGCCTAACCTTCTTCTTTTCCTTGACCTTTCAGACAACCAAATTGAAGGGAAAATACCGAACTGGATTTGGGAAGTTGGGAATGGAAGTCTCTCTTACTTGAATCTCTCTCACAATCACTTGGTTGATTTGCAAGAACCATATGTTTTACACCCCAACCTTGCTATCCTTGACCTACACTCTAACCTGCTCTCTGGAAAAATCCCAATACAAGGAGAATCAGCTCAATACATTGACTTCTCAAGTAATAATTTCAGCTCCTCTATCCCTCCTACTGTTGGTAGTCTTCTCACCTATGCAGCTTTCTTCTCTCTTTCAAATAATAGCATCATTGGAAGCATTCCTCCATCAGTATGCAATATGAGAGACCTTCACGTTCTAGATTTGTCTAACAATCGTTTGAGTGGCACAGTACCATCATGTTTGATCCAAAGGAGTACTAGTACTCTTGGAGTACTGAATCTGCGAAATAACAGACTTAGTGGAAATGTTTTGACTGTATTTCCAAACTATTGTAATCTACAAACTCTGGATCTCAGTGGCAATCGTTTGGAAGGGCAGATTCCAAAATCATTGTCAAATTGTAGAAGGTTGGAGGTTTTAAACCTTGGCAATAACATGGTAAGTGATAGATTTCCGTGCTTTTTGGAGAACATATCTAGCCTACATGTTTTAGTTTTGCGCTCTAATAGGTTCCAAGGTGACATTAATTGCCAAGGGGAAAATAATCAAAGCTGGTGGAATCTTCAGATCATGGACCTAGCTTCAAACAACTTTGGCGGCACTCTATCGTCAGGCTTCTTCTCAAATTGGAAGGCAATGATGATTGACAATGATAATGCACAACCAAAGTTTAATAATCTGGGTTATCTCTACTTTTCTGAATATACTGCTGGATACTACTATTCAGATCGAGTGAATGTCATCTACAAAGGGATAGAGGTGGAGCTGGTGAAAGTTTTAACTATTTTTACCTCCATTGATTTGTCAAGCAATAGATTTGAAGGGAAAATACCAGATACTGTTGGGAATCTCAAATCGCTTGTTCTTCTCAACTTATCGCACAATGACCTTGAAGACTCAATTCCAACATCGTTAGGAAATTTGAAGAAGCTCGAATCACTTGATCTTTCACTGAACAAGTTGACCGGGATGATCCCAACACAACTTGCAAGTCTTACATTTCTTTCGGTTTTGAATGTGTCATACAATCTTTTGGTTGGAAGAATTCCGACGGGCTCTCAGTTTCAGACATTCTCAGAAGCATCATTTCTAGGGAATCCAGGACTATGCAGCTTCCCTTTGAACACGAGTTGCAATGATACTAGAGTTGCACCAAATTTCGAAGATGGGCATTCAACCTCGGAGTCGGAGGTCTACCTAAGTGCAGCATTGGGATTTATTGTGGGCTTAGGAATTATCATCTGGCCACTTGTGTTCTGTAGAAGATGGAGACGATGGTACTACAAACATGTGGATCGAGTGTTTCTAAGAAGAATAATACAGAGAAGAGTGTACAGAAATTCAATTCGACAGCTTTAGTTGGTGAAGAGAAGTGAATAAAGTGAAGTGCTTGTGATAAAGTTCAAGTCTTGGCTTGAGTCATTCCAGTGGATGGAGAGTAAGATCAACTATCAATGCATGTGGTAAGCTTTCAATTCATTGTTTAATAGCATAAAGGTATTTAATTGTTGTTGTTTTCATATAGATATATATTGCACTATCTAATAATTGCCGAGATATTTGAGATGTTAATCCTATTACATATAGTTTATTTTCAGATTTGTTGCAATTTGTTTCATATAATCCCTAAAATGCACTCTTGCTTTATAATAGCCTTATAGGGTTTGAAGTTTGAACTGCTTGCAGGGCTGTTCAATTCAATGGGAGTAGGAATTTCTTTTTCTTTCTTTCTTTCCTTTTTTGGTGGTTGTTTAGGTAAAGCATCAAACACTTATTAATCTGAATTCACAAGGTAGCTATAAAAGGAAAAAGGAAAAGGAATCAAAGATATGAAAATGAAATGTTGATGATCTGAAATCATTTTGAAGCGTGAATTCTCTACCGATATGACGCGAAGTTGTATGGTAGGTGACTCACATAGGTGGTTATATGGTAAAAACCTATGCTTCTAAATTTTAATTGTAGATTTTCTTCTTTAATCTCTTGCCATATGGGTTGGGTTATTCATAATTTCTTTTCAAATGAATGCAGTTAAGGGGAAAAAAAGTGATATTGAAAAAGGCAATATAAACCTATTAAGATATATGGAATATCATTATCTAATTTTTTACTTACCCAAAAAAATATAATAATAAATAAAAAATTACACTCACACCCCCTGAGTTTTGTTTTATTGACAGTGAAATGAAAGTTAACATTTTCTTGAACAATGACCACCCCTTAGGTTTGATAAAGTTAACATATATACCTCTTTGATCACATGGTGAATTGAATTGACATTGCTATCTTTTGACTTGATAATTGACTTATTTGGACCATGAAATTACATTTTTAATCTCTACCACTTATTTTATTGGACCAAACTACCCTTTACTATGTTGCTGGGTTCATTTCTCACAAGCACTTTGTAATATATACAATATACTGTAATGATTGTCTTTAAATATGTCTTTAAATATAAAGTCTATTCGACGGAAATTGCAACTTCAGCACATAGGTAGGAGAAATTGAGGTAAAAAGAATGGACAAATTGGTTCTAAAATTAATAGACAAAACTATTAACTGTTACTTTTCCCATTGAAAAACAACTACTGATAGCGATTTGGTGTTGTTCGCGCAAGCTCGCGTGCTCAATTATATTTTTCAAAATTTTAGAATGAAAGGTAGAAATACTTTTAATGGGCAGGAATTGGGTACTTGAAATTATAATGGGCTGGACTGAAATATGGAATGGCCTTGGGTTTTGATTTTAAAGTGAATAAAATTTTGGATTATCTTGGGCTTGATTAAAGATGACTAAATAGTCAACTGGGCTAATCTAATATTTCATGGACTCAAAGGACATTTCAATCTTGGAGACAGAGGTCTACCTAAGTGCAGCATTGGGATTTATCGTGGGGTTAGGAATCATCATCTGGCCATTTGTGTTCTGTAGAAGATGGAGACAATGGTACTACAAACATGTGGATCAAGTTTTTCTGAGAAGAATAATAGAGAGACGAGCTTACAGAAATCCAATTCGAATGCTTGGTGGGTGAAGAGAAGTGTATAAACTTGAATTCTTAGCTTGAGTCATTCCAATTGAGAGTAAAATCAATGATCAAAGCATATGGTAAGCTTGCAATTAATTGTGTAATAATAGTAAGCTATTTAGTTGAAGTTGTTTTAATATATTTTATTTTGACATTTGTTTTAGTTTGTTTGATATAATCCCTGAATCGTACTGTTGCTTTAAAGGGTTTGAACTACATGCAGGGATGTTCAGTTTATTAGGGGTAGTAAATAGAAATATGAAAATGAAATGCTGTTGATCTAAAAATTATCTTCTGTGCATATGTGGTAAGAATTTTTTATTTTTCGTCCACACCGGGTTTGAGCCCCTCCCCTCTTCTTTGAGAATAGATAGGTTATACCATTGGGCTAGATACCCGTTAGTGAGGTAAAAACTTATTCTCCTAAATTGTGATCATAAATTTTCTTCTTGTTATATTGGTTAAACCATAATTTCCTTTCAAATTGAAGCCATTGAGAAAATATATATATATATATATATATATATATATATATATATATATATATATGGGCTAACTATGGACAAAATATTGTGAGCTTGGACTTGATTGTCCAGTGGGGTTGGGGTTAGTGCCTTAGGTAGATTTTGGACTGCCAGACTTATACTCTTTGCACCTATTAATCTAAATTCTAACCCTTCTTACCTTGGTAATGGAACTCTCATTTTCAATTTCATTGTCATTCTTAAATGTAAGGGTAAATTACATTGACACCCTAGCCATAATGATAGTTTTATACAAGTTAGGTCTATTTTTGAAGAGTAACAGTCTCTCAGGTTTGGTAAACTTAACTATGACCAACTCTATAACCTGACCATAATACCCTTTAACTTATGATTTGACCTATTTAAATCATAAAATTATAATTTTGACTTCCATCTCTACAAATGCACCTCACCCAATTTCACTCTCTATGGATAACTATATATATAAACATTGATTATAAATATGAACAATCCTAAATTAATATGATTTGGCTCCAAACGAATCGACAGTGCTTCAACTCCGAGAAAGAATAAGAAAGAAAGGGACCTATAACATTAAAAAAATAAATAAATAAATAAAAATGGATATCCTGAAACAAGAATTGCAAAAAAAGCGACAGAGAGTAGCCCAAGACGTCTGCAGAAAAATTTCTTCAAGCGCTCCAAGATTGAACAAAGGCAACCCCAAAGGCTTCATGAAGAAGAGAAGCCCGAATCAGAGGTAAAATTCCACCAAAACCAAAACTCATTTCTCAATTCCTCATTAAACTCTTGCTCCAACAACGAAACCTCCAAATCCAAGAACAAATTGGCCAATGCTTCATTTTTCAAAGCCCTAACCAATGAACAGAAGATGACAAACTCAACCTCCTAAAACACCATCACCAGATGTATATTTCGAATCTCCACTATTCGATGTTCTTCTACCAATTTTTCAGACCAGTTTGTCTCCAATTTGGTTAGCGTCGATGTGTCTGGGATTCAATCGCTTGTGGAGTCCTTGTTCTTCCTCTCTTGCCTCGATATCTCCAGCAAGACCCTCCATTCCTTACCGCATCATACTACCTCGTCCGCCATCACTGCCACCATCATTGGACCACATTGTCCACCATCACCATAACGCCAAATGGGGGGTCTGATTAGGTGGTGTTAGTTTGACTTTAGGGTTTTGAGTTAGAAATTAGTCATTGTTGATGGTGGTAAGAGGTTGAAAGGTGGTAGCAATTGGGTGAGGTGGTGGGAGGTTGGGTTGAGATAACATACCACCGCGATCTATTAGGGTTTTGGGTTAGAAATTGGTTGTTGTTGTTGTTGATGGTGGTAAGAACTTGAAAGATGGCAGCAATGGGGTGGGGTGGGATAACATACCATCGCGATATATATATATATATATAACCCTTGGTCTATCTTCTTCTCCAATACTCTCTCATAACCCTTAATCCATCTCTCTCTCTCTCTCTCTATATATATATATATATGAGTTTTGGGGAAGAAGATGGATTAAGAGTTTTATATATTACCCTTAGTCCATCCTCTTCCCCAATACTCTTTCATAACTTAATCCATCTATACATATAGGAGTTTTGGGGAAGAAGATGGGCAAAAATCCTCTCCATGGCACCTCTCATCGGAGAGAGTCCATTGAGGATTCAATGGCTGTGATCTAGCCCCTTGTTCAAATTGTGCCACATCATCACTTATTTATCGTCAACTCAACACAGAAATAAAAATATTTATTGAGCTACATTAATTTTTACCACAAGCACAAATACCATATACAAATATACTTATACAATACAATTTACAATACAAAAAAATTATACAATACATCTGCCTCCCATCTCTTTCTTCCTTTGTTGCTCTTCTAAACTTCACTTTGCAAAATTAAAGACAAAAAACGAGATCTCAAACCTCTCACACACAGAGGGCCAACCATAACGGATGTAGAGATAGAGTTCATCGTGGATTCAAAGGAGCACAACCTCCTACGATTCGGTGGTGTGTGTGTTTCGCGGCACCAAGGCCAAGACCAATATCTATCTCAACCTTCCTCCTCTCCTGGAATTCACTTGATCTCGCCGAAAACATCGTCGGTGTCGGAAACATCGATCTTGCATCATCTGTTTCCAATTTTGGGATTTCATTCATCTTCTTTTTTTCTTTTTCAAATAAAAAAATTATGAAATAGATAATATATATAATTAGGGAGAAAATCTAGAGAGAGAAAACTATATTTATAGAAATATATATTTATGTAAATAGATAAACAATTTCTCTTTTTTGCAATTGAGAAATAAATGATTTCAGATATTGGTTATTATTGGTCATCAATGTTGATTTCTGTTAACAAAATTAGTGGGTTTTTTTTTTTTTTTGGTATCGATAAATATATTTATACATATAGTCATATATATTACGTTTCTAATGGTAATAAATTTGATTTAAGGAACAAATTTGATAACTTATTTCATTAAAGCAAAAACCAAACAAAATTAAATTTCATATATTTTAGAAACATATTTGACTAATATGTCTTACAACATATTTGTATATAATATATGATTTTATGTTAACATACATTACAGCTTTTATTTAAGATGTTTAATGCAAGTAAACACTTGATAGAACCACTAATGGAACACATCTTTTACAGTAATACATTCAATTCTTTGTACAACATTTGTCTTAATTTAATTCTTAAATTAAAGTGCACATCCACATACATGTTTTGGAAAAAATGAGTTTATATAAGCGTAGTTGAAAAAATGAGTTGTTAAATATATCTATTAGTGGAGTGGAACCTTCATGAAGTAACCAATTCAAAACACCCCATGTACACTTGATTGAGTAAATACATGTATTACGACCAATTTAAATCAAAGGAAGTTGAAGGGACCGTAAAAGGAATCATTAAATACGTATCACAATGTTTGACTAATATGTGTAACAAGATAATTGTATATAATATAAGACTTCTTTCTTAACATTCATCACAACTTTTATTTATGAATTTGAAGGGAAGTGGACGAAATCATTAAATACCCATGATAATATTTGACTAATATGCGTTACAACATAATTGTATATAATATATGAATTATTTGTTAACAAGCATCACAACTTTTATTTACGAAGTTGAAGGGAAGTAGATGAAATCATTAAATACCCATCAGAATGTTTTACTAATATGTGTTACAATATAATTGTATATAAAATATGGATTCTTTGTTAACATGCATCACATCTTTTTTTTACAAAGTTGAAAGTAAGTGTTAAATGCCCATCAGAATTTTTTACTAACATGTGTTACAATATAATTGTATATAATATATGAATTGTTTCTTAACATGCATCACAATTTTTTTTTTTACAAATTTGAAGGGAAGTGGACAAAATTATTAAATACCCATCAGAATATTTTACTAATACGTGTTACAATATAATTTTATATAAAATATGAATTATTTCTTAACATGTATCACATCTTTTTTTTTTTTTTTTTAACGAAGTTGAAGGTAAGTGTTAAATACCCATCAGAATGTTTAACTAATATATATTACAACATAATTGTATATAAAATATGAATTCTTTCTTAACATGCATCACATATTTTTTTTACGAAATTGAAAGTAAGTGTTAAATACCCATCAGAATGTTTTACTAATATGTACTACAATATAATTGTATATAAAATATGGATTCTTTGTTAACATGCATCACATTTTTTTTTTTTTTTTTTACAAAGTTGAAGGTAAGTGTTAAATACCCATCAGATGTTTTACTAATATGTGTTGTAACATAATTGTATATAATATATGAATTGTTTCTTAACATACACCACAACTTTTTTTTTACAAAATTGAAGGGAAGTGGACGAAATCATTAAATACCCATCAAAATATTTTACTAATATGTGTTACAACATAATTGTATATAAAATATAAATATTTTCTTAACATGCATCACATCTTTTTTTTTTTTTACGAAGTTGAAGGTAAGTGTTAAATACCCATCAGAATGTTTGACTAATATGTGTTACAACATAACCGTATATATATGAATTCTTTGTTAACATGTATCACAATATTTCATTTACACAACAATATCTGAATGAATAAAATTATTGCCAAGCCAAATAAAATCAGGCTTGCAGGAAAGAAAAAAAAAAAAAAACAAAACTTTTACGATCGACAAATATACAGATATCTCCACTTGAAAACATATTATCTCTCAATTCAATTAACTGATTTTTTAAACAGCACTCACTATTTTGTTGGGTCTTAATTTATTGAATAATAATTAATTAAGGGGTTCTTTCACATACAAAATATAAAACAAAATTATTAATATATCACAAATTGAATTACTAAAATCAGATGTAAAAATGAATTATAAATTACTGCAACAGATTAGTCATTAACTATAATACTCTAAAAATGTCATGTCAAATTTATTTAACATAAAACAATTATTATGACACTTACAACAAATAAATAAAAACCACCATGTGGCGCGATGATGAACAATTATAACAGATAAACAATATTATAAAATAGTTATTATAAAGACTTATAACAGATAAATAAAATGACAGACTCTACAAATTTAACATACCGAAATTATGAAAATGCTGAATAACTAACAAAATTACAAATATTTCTAAATAAAAAATGAACAAATAAATAAAACCATAGACTTTGCAAATTTAACATACCCAAATTATGAAAATGCAAAAAAAAACTAACAAAATTACAAATATTTCTAAATCAGAAATGAACACTTATAACTGATAAATAAAATTATAAACTCTGCAAATTTAACATACCAAAATTATAAAAATGCAGAAAAACAAACAAAATTACAAATATTGTATGGTGGACTACTTCTACGGAATGTATGGTAGCCTTCTGCTTCTCACCAGAATGTATGTATATTTTCTTCTTCTTACTGGAATGTATGGTTCTAAACGTCGTATCCAGCTATGCATCCCAATGCATATACGCTCCCTAACCTTCGATTCTGAAACTCAAGCTCATATCGAGGTACCATAACAATATATTTAAAATCCATTCTAAATCCTAGTAGTGCCGCTCAACCAGTCGTTGCCATGACACTACAACCAATAGGACTTAACTTTTAGTTAATCCAATTCTTAATCTAGAGTAGGTAGGTTTTGGTATTTTGAAACCAAACCATCCCTAGTATACCACCGTCCCATACCGGTGTATACTATCCAAATATCCAGCAGTTGATAATATCAACAATTACAGTAAACATCAACCAAATCCATATCTCCATCACTGATACTAACAAGCATATTGTAGGCATCAATAAACAGAATCAACTATATACATAAACATGTTTAGTTGTATATCCAACAATGATACTAACAGTCATAATGTGAGCATCAAGAAATACAGTCTCCATATATATATACAAACCTACTTAGTTTAGGTTGTTTCATTAAATATGATATACTGATATAATTATTTCAAATTATCATTCAACATTTAACAGTTGATATTACATACATTTAGAGTAAACATCAACAAAGTCCATTCCCCCAACAGTTGATACTAACAATATTAATGCAAGCATCAAGACAGAATCACAGTATGTATATATACATGCTTAGTTTAGATTGTTTTACCAAAATCTCATTAGTGTTAAATTTAACACTTAAGTCCATTCAACACTAACACATCCCACCCATGTATAATTCAAATACATGATCATGGTACACAGTTAAACATGCTACAATTATATTATCCGTCTCAAAAGATTACTAATGCAGAGAGTTAAACTTTACTAGTTTTCCAAATCTAAACACAGTGTAATTATCTGATTAATTCCTTTACTGTCCAAGCAATTCCAGGTAATTAGATTATTAACACTACATCTGGAACCTTAATTCAACCATATGCTTCAACTAGACCTCCCACATCCAGTCCTAAACACATCTGAAAACTCCAGAAAACATCAATGCATGCAAAAACTAGCAGAAAACGAAAAAAAGAAAAGAAAACTGGAGCAAGAGCCTGCCCCAAACAAGTGTGGAGCCGGCTCTTTTGCCCTTGGAGCCAGCTCCCACACCCTTGGGAGCCGCCTCCCATCAAAGGGAGCCGGCTCTCTATAAGGGAGAGCCGACTCTCCCCTTCTCTGCCTCGTCTCTTCGCCTTCTGTCTCCGTTTTACACCTCTGCCACCTCACGCCATGACTTCCAGCGGCTGCAACCCAATCCCAGTACACTCCCAATCCATGCTTAAGTCCAATTAATTACATACATAGCTTTAAATAGGGATTTATGCAAGCAAACATTATGTTTTTAATAGTTTTACAAAGCATAAAACATACTGACAAGTTTCAGTTTAAGCACGAACAGAGAATGTTTTTAATTGATTCAATTGATCCTAAAACTGTTTAAGAATGCAAAGAACACGAAGCCTCAGGGAGAGAGTAAGGATAGAACTTGCCTTTGAGACTTTTGTTCAAAAGCTCTAAGCCGTCTTCGAAGGTTCCTGGCAATTCCTACTGAAAAATTCCTCTGTTCCTCCTCTGCCTCCACAGACGTATACAGGTTTATTTTTCTTTTCCTAAAACCCTAAATAGAGGTAACCTATATATTTATAGAGTTGTACCAAACCCTAAATTAATTCCAAGCCCCAAGCTGAATCCTAATCGGCCCAAAGATACTTAATTAAAAACCTACGTCGGCTACAAACGTGGCATCTAAAAATAAAACTAATTAAATAAAATTAAATTAAGACAATTAACAATTAAATAAAAATAATTAAACTATTATATTCAATTAAATTAATTCAAATAACACAACTAAATTAAGCTGTTTAAACAAAAATAAAGAATTAACTACAACAATTAAATAAAACATGTCATAATTCAAGTAATAAAATTTAAACACGTCACACAATTTAAACAAGTAATAAATATGTCAAACAAACAATTAAATAATTGAAAATTCAATTAAAAGAATAAATTAAATAACAGGACTATCATTTTGAAATTAGGGGTATTACAAGCACCTAAACAATGGTATGAAAAATTTGACAAAGTGTTGTTGTCAAATGGTTTTAAAATTAATGAGTGTGATAAATGTGTTTATGTGAAAAACACTCAAAATGGATATGTCATTGTGTGCGTATATGTGGATGATATGCTAATAATTGATAGTAATGATGTTATAATCAAAACTACTAAAAAGATGTTGACCAAAAATTTCGATACGAAAGATTTAGGCATAGCTGATGTCATACTAGGAATCAAGATTTCTAGAACATCAGATGGTCTAGTGTTATCTCAATCTCACTATATTGAGAAAATATTAGAAATGTTTAATAAGGAAGATAATAGTCTTGTAAAGATTCCTATTGATGTAAATCTTCATTTAGTGAAAAATACTGGCCCAAGCATATCACAACTTGAGTATTCTCGCATTATAGGAAGCTTAATGTATTTGATGAATTGCACACGACTAGACATAACATACTCAGTTAATAAATTGAGTAGGCATACAAGTAATCCAGGAAAGAACCATTGGACTGCAATAATCAGGGTTCTAAGGTATTTAAGATATATCATAAGTTATGGATTACATTATTCTAGATATCCAGTAGTAGTTGAATGATACAGTGATGCTAATTGGATATCAAATACGAAGGATTCTATATCCACAAGTGGCTATGTCTTTACTATTGGAGGAGGTGCCATATCTTGGAAATCTTCAAAACAAACTTGTATTGCCAGATCCATTATGGAATTTGAATTTATTGCTTTGGATAAAGCTGGTGAAGAAGCAAAGGGCTTCGTAATTTCTTAGAAGATATTCCAAATAGGCCTAAACCTGTGCTCGTTATATGTATACATTGCGATAGTCAATCAGCAATTGGAAGGATACAAAGTAATATGTATAACGCTAAGTCTCGACATATACGTCAACGACATAATACCGTTAGACAATTGCTCTCAAGTGGGATATTCTCAATAGATTATATCAGGTCAAAAGATAATTTAGCAGATCCATTTACAAAATATTTAACAAGAGAGCAAGTGTATAGTTCATCGAGAGGAATGGGACTAAACCCGAAAGCTAATGAGTCATCTTAATGGAAACCCAACCTAGTTAACTGGAGATCCCAAGATCTAGGTTCAAAGGGACAACAGAAATTCTGAATGGCTCACCAGAAGCACTGAGAAGATTTAATTTTCTACCCATTTCTATGATGAGACAGTGCTACCTACAGCAATGAGTAGGATAAGCTATGCTTTTAATGACTCTTATACCTTGAAAATTCAAGTGGGGTATAGTAGGATACTTTTAATAAGAAGTTACCTATATGAATGTGAAGTGGGGCCGCTTCTATAAAAGCGTATAAGGCTAAGTTTTCTAAAGCGCTCATGAAATACCAGGAGTTGTTCAGGGCCATTTGAATACAACCGTGAGAACCGAGTTTGTGTAAGATGGAACTGTGTGTTTGCTATTGTCTTGGTTTACATCAATGGTTGAATAGTTCAAGACATCATGTTCATTGATTAGCTAGTAAATCCGATAGTAATACACTAGGGAAGGTTCAAGGCCAAAAGCTACCTATCCCGATATAGTAACTTTCCAATAATACTCTCTCTAGTGTCTGTATCTTTTTCATTTGTATTTTACGCAAATTTCCATTTATGTGGGGGATTGTTGGAAACGGGGGCATTAAAAACATAAACTTTGGATGAGATTTGTAATAGATTCCGCTAAGAATTTTTTGCGGATCTCTAGAACGAGCGCGTTTCTCTCCGCAATGAGATGAATGTGGTATATTTACTTTCTCAAATCCGTTTATTGGTGAATAAGAAATTAGCTCAAAAGTGTAGTGTTTTGATAAGCCTAAATGGGTATGCAAAATATGGGAAGTGTTTGTCCCACATGGAAAATATGTTGAAACCAATTGAAATTTAAATAAGCCAAATTTGGGATTTGGGCTTGGGCTAGGGCTTGGGCTTGGGCTTGGGCTTGGGCTTGGGCCTAGGCCTAATTGTAAAGTCCGATTATTCTTTTTACTAAATGAAATTTTGGATTGGCCTTTCTTTTTGGGTTGAGCTTATTTAAATAGGTGATTGATTTTTGAATTTAAATTAAAAGTTAGTTTTTTTTTTTAAAGGGTTGAATATAGTTTTTTTTTTTTTAAAGGGTTGCATCTATTTCCAAAGAGTTACATCTATTTTTCAAAGAGTTGCATCTGTTTCTAAAAGGATTCAACTTGTGATGAACCAACATGACCCATGGTTGCACCCATACCCAAAAAGGCACATTGTTTCCTATAAATACCCCCCTTTAGGGTTATTTACAAACACACCAAAATTCAGAGAATTCTTTTCTTCTTCTGAATTTTCTTCTTCCTCCTTCTCTCTTTAGTCTGTGGGTTCGAGCCTTAGTCAGTCACTCCGAGTCCGAGTCCGAGTTCGAGTCAGATAGTACTACATTAAGCCGGTTTGCCTATTCCTTTGGTCTGCAGTACTACTACCAAAGGTAGACAAGTCGTTGTATCTTGGGAGATAAACGCCACTGAGTCCGTTAGCACCATAACGGGACAAATCTATCTTAAGGATATAGAATAAAATTCTAGCCTCGACTTTTAATCAGGTTCCTTTATTTATAATTTTTATTTTATTTTATTAAATTATATATTATAAGTAATTACTCACCGGATCTAGTGTTTTCGGTGATCTCCAGCCCTTTGATGGAGTCTCACAGCGCCGGACTCCGCCGTGTTCTGGTGCTTGCCTTCTGCATCACCGGCATTTGGTCAACTTCTATATACCAAGGAGTTCTTCAAGAGACCGTGTAATTTTCCTTTTCCATTAGTTTCAATTGTTCAAACCATGGTTGTCAAAATCGCGATTCTGAGTCATAGAATCGCACGATTCTACGACTCAGAACTCAAAATCGAGTCAAATCGCAGCAGAATCGTTCAATTAGTAGAATCGGGGGTAGAATCGGTAGAATCGGTAGAATCGGGGGTAGAATCGTAGAATCGGAGGTAGAATCGTACGATTCTACACGATTCTACCGATTCTACGAAATTGGTTGTTTGGGCCTCTATTTTTGGGCTTTCTTTTATTTTTTGGTTGGTTTCTTCTGGGCTACAAAATAAAAGAGGCCTGGCCCAAATGTAGTATACAAAGTTAAATATTTATTCTATAAAATATAATTATTTTTCATTAGTGGCAGAAAAAGAAATATATATATGTATATATATCAATTATTTTTACCATGCATGTTGATGTTTCATAATATATTTTTGTGTTTAATTATAAAAAATTAAAATGATCAATTATATCTCAAGGATGCATACTCATGACTAACAGGTTTAGGCAAATTTTGGTTTCATTTGACTAATTTTTTTTGAAGGCTTATCATATATATTAAAAATTAAAAGTAATTTAAAAGCTTAAAAGACTTGCCGAATATGCCAGCCAATGTATAATCTTGTAGTCTAAACTGATAATATAATGAGATCAAGTTAACGCGTGGTTCATATTTTGTTGTGCTAACTCTTGATTAATTTCATACTTGTGACTAATAAAGTCACATACACCGTAACACTTGGATTGGTAGACAAAAAGGTCTTTTTATTTCTTCAGTTTTCGAAAAAAAAAATTTGCATAGAGTTAAAAAAAAAAAAAAAAAAAAAGGTTTACTTTTGATATGTAATTTTATTTTCTAACTTTGGAGATGGATGGGTTAAGATTTGAGATTTGTAAATTCATGTTATTTTGAGTTAAATTCTCTTTTATTTATATTCGGACTTTGAAATATTGTTAGGATTTGAGATTTGTGAACTCATGGATATGTAATATTGTGTGTTTTGACCTCATTTTTGTTATATTTTACAGATCTTATTGTTTAAGAAGTTAGTTTCAATTGTTTTTCACAATTTGGTAGAATCTTACGATTCACGATCCGATTCTACGATTCCGATTCTACGGAGCCCAAAACGATTCTGCCTAGAATCCCGATTTTAACAACCTTGGTTCAAACCGACACGTCTTATTCTTTCATATATAAATATTATATTTTTACATAATATTTAAATAAATAGTACTATATAATATATGGTATACTTGGACCATATTTTGGAAAACAAACCCTTCCTTAGTGAGTAAACATGTTTATGCATTTAATGTTAAAAGTTAGGTCACTACGTAGGCGCTCTCTCTCTCTCAAGCTCTTAATTGAATTGCACAGGGTATTGGTTCCTTTTATACCCCTAATTATACCTCAAGATACTGAAAAATCTTATGAACTTTCAGTTTTGCGTTAAACCCCCTTGTATTTTTCTATATTTTACAAATTACCCCTTCTGTTAGATTGTCATTTTAACCTTCTAACCTTTTGCAAAAAACCAACCCATTGAACAGCTTTTGAGTAAAAAACCCTTGTCACCTTTCATAATTGTGCAAAATGCCCCTAAAGTCAGATGGCCTTTTAAGTCTTCATTAATTTATAATATAAATTTACCAGTAAGTCCTACTTTTTTCTATTTTATATGTAGATATACATATTTGTCGATGTGTTGAATTTCATGATCAACCTTTCAATATCTAGAGTGATAAAAAGATGAATAAGAAAAAACAATGCTAACATCCTGGGCCGCTAAATTAAAAAAGATTATTATTATTATTATTATTTTGTCGCATTAGTTATATTGTGATATTATATTTTTGTGACTAAGACAACAACATATAATTTTGTTTTAGTATTTTTTTTTTTTTTTTGTATTTTTCTTTCTTGTCAACATTTTGAATTCATGAATTAGCAAGGGATGCTCATTCAGTTATCACAAATGCTACATGACAAGTTAGAAAACTCTACCAGCAAACAGACGAACAATGGATTTAGAAGACTCTTTCAATGGTTTGTAGTAATTAAAATAGTAAGAGGCAATACTCAATTTTTAAAGAACAATTTACGTAACTGTAGTTTGAACTCCCAAGAATAAAATTATCTACGCTCTCAAACAATTTACCAAGCAAGCCGAAAATTCCTTGCTTTGATCATGGATATATGAGGGTTATAGAGGATGAAACCAAAAGTACAAACATCAACAAATAAATCATTTTGAAGACAAAACAAGAAGATTCCTTGTTATTCGTCTTATCTTAGATACATTTAAAGAATGTGGAAGTCCATCTTTATGGGAGAAAAATTCCTTGGACCAGTTGTACAGTGCAACGAGCACATCGGACCGTTCATTACTATGCGTGCAATACACGCACGGGCACGTGTTTTCCACGGACGGTTCGGATGCGCCCTTCGGCCGTTGCACTGTGCAATGGGCAGAAGGAGGTTTTTCTCATCCATGGGATCATAGATGACATTTTTTATTTTTATTTTTTTTTGGTGGTAAGAAATCAATCATATCCCACCAGTGTTAATGACCTTCAAAAACAATTTGCCTTCCTTTAGATATCTAAAACTCACTCAAAATTTTTAAAAGTGAGCTCTAAGGATTTTTACTGTTCACCATAACAATCAAATGGCCCAATAATAAGTGGATGCAATAAATGCTGTTTCAGGACATTGCTTGAAATCAAATCCAGAAATCCATTACCTAATTCTTCTATCTGCTTTTCAGATATATTGCAGCACTCTACCCCTAGACCTGCCACAGTTTCAACATGAGAAACACAGTCATCTTTCATAGGTAAGTGTCGAAATTCCAAGTCATTGCAAAAATTTAAATTATAAATTTTTTAAACAATAAGCCAAGCACAAGACTCGCTAATACAAAGACTTGGAGTCAAGTATTTGCCAAAAATAAATAAATAAGACGAAGAAGAAGACTTGGAGTCAAGTTCTAACCCAAAAAAATAGACTTGGAATGAAGTTCATATATGCCAGAATACAATAGTTATGGGTCAACCCCAGCTCTATTTTAAAACCACCACCTGCTACAATAGTTCTTCACTTCGTCTTCCCTTGTTGCCTAAATATGAGGTTTCCTCTATTCCCATGGTTTTTCTTGATCACCACAGACTCGATCTTTATCACTCCAGTATACGCCCAATGTTTAGACCATCACAAAACTTTGTTGCTCCAGTTAAAGAATAGCCTCATATTCAACTCTGCATATTCAACCAAGCTGGTGCTCTGGAACCATAAAATGGATTGTTGCGAGTGGAGTGGTGTAACGTGCGACAATATGGGTCGTGTTATTGGTCTCGACTTAAGCGATGAATCAATCTCTGGCGGAATCCACAACTCAAGTAGCCTTTTCAATCTCAAGTATCTTCAAAGTCTGAATCTTGCTAAAAACAGCTTCGGCTCTTGGCAAATTTCATCTGGGTTTGAGAAGCTAACTAGTTTGACATATATGAATTTGTCATATGCAGACTTGACAGGACAATTTCCTATTGGGATTTCACGTTTGACAAGGTTGGTCTCTCTGGATTTCTCTGGGAATTACTACTTAAAACTTGGCAACTCAAATCTAAAATTGCTTGTTCAGAATCTCACGGAGCTCACAGTACTCCGTCTTGATGGTGTAAATATATCGTCCAAGGGAGAGGAATGGTGCCAAGCCATATCTTCTTCACTCCCTAATCTGCGAGTCTTGAGCTTGTCTTCCTGTGATCTCTCAGGTCCTCGTTGTTCTTCCCTTGAGAATCTCCGATCCCTTTCGGTGATCGATCTGAGTCAAAACAATTTGTAGGGAACATTTCCGGAAAACATCTTCCATGTGCCAACTCTACATAAACTTGACTTATCAGACAATAAATTACTTCAGGGTTCTTTTCCAGAATTTTTCCAGAATGGATCTCTCCAGACCTTAATTCTTAGCCACACAAATTTTTCTGGGATATTACCAAATTCTATTGGTAATCTTCAGATGTTGTCCACGATAGATGTTCAGAATTGCAACTTAACTGGAGCAATCCCAAGTTCAATGGCAAACCTTACTCAACTTGTTTATTTGGATTTGTCATACAATATGTTTATTGAATCTTGTTATGATTAATTTAAGTCAAAATTCACTCAATGGAAGCATTCCGTCATCTCTTTTAGAACTCCCATCGCTGAAAAAAATTTATCTCGGGTTTAACCAATTTGATGGTCAAGTTGATGAATTTTCTAATGCTTCCTCCTCTCTACTAGAGGTCATCAATCTGAGTAGTAACAATTTACAGGGGGCAATACCCATGTCTTTCTTTGAGCTCAGAAGGCTTATTGGTCTTATGATCAATTCCAACAACTTTAGTGGCCCAATACAACTGGAAAAGTTTTATAGACCACTGTCTCTCTCTATCCTTGACCTTTCAGACAACCAAATTGAAGGGAAAATACCAAACTGGATTTGGGAAGTTGGGAATGGAAGTCTCCTTTACTTGAATCTCTCTCACAATCTCTTGGTTGATTTGCAAGAACCGCATGTTTTACACCCCAACCTTCTTTTCCTTGACCTACACTCTAACCTGCTCTGTGGAAAAATCCCAATACCAGGAGAATCAGCTCAATACATTGACTTCTCAAGTAATAATTTCAGCTCTTCTATCCCTCCTACTATTGGTAGTCTCCTCACCTATGCCACTTTCTTCTCTCTTTGGAAACATTGGAATAATCGTTTAATAGCATCATTGGAAACATTCCTCAATCAGTATGCAATATGAGAGACCTTCACGTTCTAGATTTGTCTAATAATCGTTTGAGTGGCACAATACCATCATGTTTGATCCAAAGGAGTACTAGTACTCTTGGAGTACTGAATCTGCGAAATAACAGACTTAGTGGAAATGTTTTGACTGTATTTCCAAACTATTGTAATCTACAAACTCTGGATCTCAGTGGCAATCGTTTGGAAGGGCAGATTCCAAAATCATTGTCAAATTGTAGAAGGTTGGAGGTTTTAAACCTTGGCAATAACATGGTAAGTGATAGATTTCCGTGCTTTTTGGAGAACATATCAAGCCTACATGTTTTAGTTTTGCGCTCTAATAGGTTCCAAGGTGACATTAATTGCCAAGGGGAAAATAATCAAAGCTGGTGGAATCTTCAGATCATGGACCTAGCTTCAAACAACTTTGGCGGCGCTCTATCGTCAGGCTTCTTCTCCAATTGGAAGGCAATGATGATTGACAATGATAATGCACAACCAAAGTTAGATAATCTGGGTTATCCGCTTGATGATATACGTGGATACCGCTATTCAGATCGAGTGAATGTCATCTACAAAGGGAGAGAGGTGGAGCTGGTGAAAGTTTTAACTATTTTTACCTCCATTGATTTGTCAAGCAATAGATTTGAAGGGAAAATACCAGATACTGTTGGGAATCTCAAATCGCTTGTTCTTCTCAACTTATCGTACAATGACCTCCAAGACTCAATTCCAACATCATTAGGAAACTTGAAGAAGCTCGAATCACTTGATCTTTCGCGAAACAAGTTGACCGGGATGATCCCAACACAACTTGCAAGTCTTACATTTCTTTCGGTTTTGAATGTGTCATACAATCTTTTGGTTGGAAGAATTCCGACAGGTTCTCAGTTTCAAACATTCTCAGAAGCATCATTTCTAGGGAATCCAGGACTATGCGGCTTCGCTTTGAACACGAGTTGCAGTGATACTAAAGTTGCACCAAATTTCGAAGATGGGCATTCAACCTCGGAGTCGGAGGTCTACCTAAGTGCAGCATTGGGATTTATTGTGGGCTTAGGAATTATCATCTGGCCACTTGTGTTCTGTAGAAGATGGAGACGATGGTACTACAAACATGTGGATCGAGTGTTTCTAAGAAGAATAATACAGAGAAGAGTGTACAGAAATTCAATTCGACAGCTTTAGTTGGTGAAGAGAAGTGAATAAAGTGAAGTGCTTGTGATAAAGTTCAAGTCTTGGCTTGAGTCATTCCAGTGGATGGAGAGTAAGATCAACTATCAATGCATGTGGTAAGCTTTCAATTCATTGTTTAATAGCATAAAGGTATTTAATTGTTGTTGTTTTCATATAGATATATATTGCACTATCTAATAATTGCCGAGATATTTGAGATGTTAATCCTATTACATATAGTTTATTTTCAGATTTGTTGCAATTTGTTTCATATAATCCCTAAAATGCACTCTTGCTTTATAATAGCCTTATAGGGTTTGAAGTTTGAACTGCTTGCAGGGCTGTTCAATTCAATGGGAGTAGGAATTTCTTTTTCTTTCTTTCTTTCCTTTTTTGGTGGTTGTTTAGGTAAAGCATCAAACACTTATTAATCTGAATTCACAAGGTAGCTATAAAAGGAAAAAGGAAAAGGAATCAAAGATATGAAAATGAAATGTTGATGATCTGAAATCATTTTGAAGCGTGAATTCTCTACCGTATGACGCGAAGTTGTATGATAGGTGACTCACATAGGTGGTTATATGGTAAAAACCTATGCTCCTAAATTTTAATTGTAGATTTTCTTCTTTAATCTCTTGCCATATGGGTTGGGTTTAATTTTATATTTGTGTTTTGAGATTGGGGCGTCTTGCAGATGGGTATGTTGCTTTATGGATGTTGGGTCATCAATTACTTTGTAACACACACACACACACACACGTGTGTTTGTGTGTATATATATACGAACCCAACAACACTCCTGAGCAACAGACTCATTTACCATGTTGCTGGGTTCATTTCTCACAAGCACTTTGTAATTATACAATATACTATAATGATTGTCTTTAAATATGTATTACACTATATATTTTTCTTGGATGTGTAGTGGAACTCTCATTTTCATTTTCATTTTCATTGTCACTCCTAAATTTAAATATATAGTCTATTTGATGGAAATTGCAACTTTAGCATATAGGTATGAAAAATTGAGGTAAAAAGAATGGACAAATTGGTTCTAAAATTAATAGACAAAACTATTAATTTAAATATAGAGTCTATTTGATGGAAATTGCAACTTTAGCACATAGGTAGGAGAAATTGAGGTAAAAAGAATGGACAAATTGGTTCTAAAATTAATAGACAAAACTATTAACTGTTACTTTTCCCATTGAAAAACAACTACTGATAGCGATTTGGTGTTGTTCGCGCAAGCTCGCGTGCTCAATTATATTTTTCAAAATTTTAGAATGAAAGGTAGAAATACTTTTAATGGGCAGGAATTGGGTACTTGAAATTATAATGGGCTGGACTGAAATATGGAATGGGCTTGGGTTTTGATTTTAAAGTGAATAAAATTTTGGATTATCTTGGGCTTGATTAAAGATGACTAAATAGTCAACTGGGCTAATCTAATATTTCATGGACTCAAAGGACATTATATATATATATATATATATATATATATATATTCCCTTAATCAAAGGAGGAGTGGAACATAGAGATGTTTGAACTCGGTTTGTTTAATAAACCGGAGCATACACTAAATTTTTTACTTTTTGTTTTACTTAGTTTGGTACTCTTACACCCATGCTTTTACCGAGCTTTGAACCTCTAACTTTCTTTTAAAAAGTAGGGACTTGGTACCGTTGAGCCACTGACTCATTGATACTAAATCTTGAATCTTTCATATATACCTTTAATTACCCTTGGTACATTAGATATAAAATTTAGACTCAAACTTCATATTTACCCTTACAAAATTCAAAATAAAATTGAATTTAAAAATACATTTATTAATGTTTTTTTATAAAATAATTAATCTTTTGCACTACAATCTTGTATTTTACACGAGAGTTTTTGAATTGAATTTAAATTAAATTAATTATTATTTAAACTCATAATGCAATATTAGTAACTAAAACTTAAAGGAATATATAACAAAATAGATTTACATATCAATTCTTAAATAAATTTATAATTACATATTGTACTTCAATTTACTAAGGGTATACATGGAAAATGTAGTGGTTTAGAACTTAAATAGAAATAGAAAAACTCAAAAGTAGAACTTATTGGTACTAAAGAAATTTTTTTTTGGACAATTTGTCATTAGAAAAGTAGGA
This sequence comes from Cornus florida, assembly GCF_030987335.1. NCBI lineage: Eukaryota > Viridiplantae > Streptophyta > Magnoliopsida > Cornales > Cornaceae > Cornus > Cornus florida. The sequence continues at coordinate 46,086,675 of NW_026775572.1, forward strand.
CTTGATAGTAATTATTTCAAATTACTATAGTTAAAATCAATTTCACCACCAGGGATACTTCGGTAATTTTACATTACAAGTTAAGGGTAACCGGATTGCCATTTAATAGGAGAAGATTTTTATAATTTCTACGGAGAGGTTATTTGGGTCAACAATAGGGGGTTATTTGTGTCATCTCTCAGGTCCTCTTTGTTCTTCCCTTGGGAATCTCTGATCCCTTTCGGTGATCAATCCGAGTGAGAACAATTTGTCTTCCCCAATTTCAAATTTCTTTGCAAACTTCACAAAATTGACAGAACTATATCTCATTGATTCTAATTTGCAAGAACATTTCCGGAAAACATCTTCCACGTACCAATCTTACGTACACTTGCCGTAGGGGTCAATGAATTACTTCCAAGATGGATCTCTTCAGATCTGATTCTTCGGTACACAAATTTTTCCGGTGATAGTGATGATGAAGAAGAAAGAAAAATTACACTTTAGTCTTTTTAACATTGACGCAAGTAAAAGTGTTCACGATAAACACGTTACTTTGAATTCACAAAAAAATATAATTTAGCGAAATCTAATATATTATTTGATAATTAAACCGATTCTGATTTCTTTATTATATATATTTATAATGAAAGAAAGCCCTAGTCCACTAACTGCAACTTGAATCCTTATAACATAAAGAAACCTAATCCAGGAATTATACTAATATCCGAAAATAAGCCTAAAAAATAAAATTTCTTATAAAAATTCTAAAAAAGTAGAGAAAGAAACTTAATAAAATAAAATTACTAAATATAAAATATGAATGCAATTCAAGTTCATTTAGATATCGAACAAAAATTCTAAAATATTTGAGAGGCTTCTTTTGGACCGAAAATGCCCCGTTTTAAGGCCATGAAAGATGGTATTTCGCCGAAAAGTATATTACGTCACGGCATAGTAGTGAGTTTTGTTTATTGGGTCGTTTTCAGTAAAAAAAACTCTCATGTCGTGTTAAAAATGCACATTTCGGGATCAGCCCAAAAAATTTGTCAACATGTCCATTTCGCCCCCTGGCGGTCCAAATAGGTCATAAAAGCTTCAGCCATCAATTTGCTATGCCAGGGCATATAAATCCCAACAGGGTCATCAATTGCTTTGTAACACACACACACACACACACGTGTGTGTGTATATATATATATATATATATATATATATATGAACCCAACAACACTCCTGAGCAACAGACTTGTCTTCCCCAATTTCAAATTTCTTTGCAAACTTCACCAAATTGACAGAATTATATCTCATGGATTCTAATTTGCAAGAACATTTCCGGAAAACATCTTCCACGTACCAACCCTACGTACACTTGCTGTAGGGGTCAATGAATTACTTCCAAGATGGATCGCTTCAGACCAAATTGATAGTGTTTGTTGGCCGTTTTCAATAAAAAAAAAATATATAACTCTCATGTCTTGTTAAAAACGCACACTTTGGGATCAGCCCAAAAAATCTGTCAACATGCCCGTTTCACCCCTTAGCGGTCCAAACAGGTCATAAAAGCTTGAGCAATCAATTCTACATCAAACATTCAAGTCTTTACTTGTTCCTCCAAAATTGAATGTTCAACAATTTTTAGAATGTATAAAGAGTTAGACACTCTATATACATATCATATGAATATTTTTTCCTCCTAAACCATGGACAAAATATTGTGAGTTTGAACTTGATTTTTCTTACGCCATGCAAGAAAGAAGGAACAGGTGTAATGAAACTCTTATTTTCAATTTCATAGTCATTCTTAAATTTAAGGGTAAATTATAATGACACCTATGAGCTTTTGCATTGTCAATATATATAATTTATGTTTAGAGTAATCTTTGCCACGGCCTAACTATTTTCTTTTTATCACTTCAGTCAAATAATAGTCTTGATTCGCTCGTGAGGAATGTAATTAAGAAAAGAAAAATGAGTTTTTTCAAATCAATAATTTTTGTTTGACAACTTTTTTTCTTGACCAAGTTTTTTTATAAAAATTATAAAAGTTTCATTCATTTGTATTCATGGTCCGACTGTTTGGACCCATTTATGCTTTATAGTCCGAATCCATTTGGCTATGAGACGTCGATATTTTTCTTTGCGCGGTAAAAATACAGTAAAAAGTCTTCCCCGATTTTCGCTCCCTAGTTTCCTCTTCGTTCTTTCTGTCTCCTCATCTAGTTCATCCATCTTTGTCTGTCCGGTTCTTTGTATTTTCCTTATCTAGTTAATATCGCCAAAAAGCATATTACGTTTTCAGTAAAAAAAGAAAAAGAAAAAAACACTCATGTCGTGTTAAAAATGCACACTTCAAGATCAGTCCAAAAAATCTGTCAACATACCCATTTCACCCCTAGCAGTCCAAACAGGTTATAAAAGTTTCAACAATCAATTGAATATTCAAACATTCAGGTCCTTACTTGCTCCTCCGAAATTGAATATTCGATAATTTTTAAAATGTATAAAGAATTATACACTCTACTTACATACAATGGGGATATTTTTTCCTCGTGACCCAAGGACAAAATATTGTGAGCTTGAACTTGATTTTTCTTAGGCCATGCAAGAAAGAAACAGGGTAATGGAACTCTTATTTTCAATTTCATTGTCATTCTTAAATTTAAGGGTAAATTATAATGACATTTGTGAGCTTTTGCATTGTCAATATATATACAGTAAAACTCCTTCCCGATTTTCGCTCCCTAGGTTCCTCTTCGTTCTTTCTCTCTCCTCCTCTAGTTCATCCATCTTTCTCTCTTCGATTTGGCAAATTCTAATGGGAATCTCTTATGCTGGATGTTTATGGAAAGATGGGTCATTTTTTAACTAAAATTTTAAGCCTTTAAATTTGGATGAGATAAGAGAAAAGACTAGGGTTTGGTGAGTTTAATTGCAGCACCGTGCGTGATATCTGCTTGCTTCTGGGTTTGAATCGTAAGTAACGGAATCGTTTTGGGCTCCGTAGAATCGGATCGTGATCGTGAAGTGGGGCCGCTTCTATAAAAGCTTATAAGGCTAAGTTTTCTAAAGCGCTCATGAAATACCAGGAGTTGTTCAGGGCCATATGAATACAACCGTGAGAACCGAGTTTGTGTAAGATGGAACTGTGTGTTTGCTATTGTCTTGGTTTACATCAATGGTTGAATAGTTCAAGACATCATGTTCATTGATTAGCTAGTAAATCCGATAGTAATACACTAGGGAAGGTTCAAGGCCAAAAGCTACCTATCCGGATATAGTAACTTTCCAATAATACTCTCTCTAGTGTCTGTATCTTTTTCATTTGTATTTTACGCAAATTTCCATTTATGTGGGGGATTGTTGGAAACGGGGGCATTAAAAACATAAACTTTGGATGAGATTTGGAATAGATTCCGCTAAGAATTTTTTGCGGATCTCTAGAACGAGCGCGTTTCTCTCCGCAAGGAGATGAATGTGGTATATTTACTTTCTCAAATCCGTTTATGGGTGAATAAGAAATTAGCTCAAAAGTGTAGTGTTTTGATAAGCCTAAATGGGTATGCAAAATATGGGAAGTGTTTGTCCCACATGGAAAATATGTTGAAACCAATTGAAATTTAAATAAGCCAAATTTGGGATTTGGGCTTGGGCTTGGGCTTGGGCTTGGGCTTGGGCCTAGGCCTAATTGTAAAGTCCGATTATTCTTTTTACTAAATGAAATTTTGGATTGGCCTTTCTTTTTGGGTTGAGCTTATTTAAATAGGTGAATGATTTTTGAATTTAAATTAAAAGTTAGTTTTTTTTTTTAAAGGGTTGAATATAGTTTTTTTTTTTTAAAAGGGTTGCATCTATTTCCAAAGAGTTACATCTATTTTCCAAAGAGTTGCATCTGTTTCTAAAGGGATTCAACTTGTGATGAACCAACATGACCCATGGTTGCACCCATACCCAAAAAGGCACATTGTTTCCTATAAATACCCCCCTTTAGGGTTATTTACAAACACACCAAAATTCAGAGAATTCTTTTCTTCTTCTGAATTTTCTTCTTCCTCCTTCTCTCTTTAGTCTGTGGGTTCGAGCCTTAGTCAGTCACTCCGAGTCCGAGTCCGAGTTCGAGTCAGAGAGTACTACATTAAGCCGGTTTGCCTATTCCTTTGGTCTGCAGTACTACTACCAAAGGTAGACAAGTCGTTGTATCTTGGGAGATAAACGCCACTGAGTCCGTTAGCACCATAACGGGACAAATCTATCTTAAGGATATAGAATAAAATTCTAGCCTCGACTTTTAATCAGGGTCCTTTATTTATAATTTTTATTTTATTTTATTAAACTATATATTATAAGTAATTACTCACCGGATCTGGTGTTTTCGGTGATCTCCAGCCCTTTGATGGAGTCTCACAGCGCCGGACTCCGCCGTGTTCTGGTGCTTGCCTTCTGCATCACCGGCATTTGGTCAACTTATATATACCAAGGAGTTCTTCAAGAGACCGTGTAATTTTCCTTTTCCATTAGTTTCAATTGTTCAAACCATGGTTGTCAAAATCGCGATTCTGAGTCATAGAGTCGCACGATTCTACGACTCAGAACTCAAAATCGAGTCAAATCGCAGCAGAATCGTTCAATTAGTAGAATCGGGGGTAGAATCGGTAGAATCGGGGGTAGAATCGTAGAATCGGAGGTAGAATCATACGATTCTACACGATTCTACCGATTCTACGAAATTGGTTGTTTGGGCTTTATTTTTGGGCTTTCTTTTATTTTTTGGTTGGTTTCTTCTGGGCTACAAAATAAAAGAGGCCTGGCCCAAATGTAGTATACAAAGTTAAATATTTATTCTATAAAATATAAATTATTTTTCATTAGTGGCAGAAAAAGAAATATATATATGTATATATATCAATTATTTTTACCATGCATGTTGATGTTTCATAATATATTTTTGTGTTTAATTATAAAAAATTAAAATGATCAATTATATCTCAAGGATGCATACTCGTGACTAACAGGTTTAGGCAAATTTTGGTTTCATTTGACTAATTTTTTTTGAAGGCTTATCATATATATTAAAAATTAAAAGTAATTTAAAAGCTTAAAAGACTTGCCGAATATGCCAGCCAATGTATAATCTTGTAGTCTAAACTGATAATATAATGAGGTCAAGTTAACGCGTGGTTCATATTTTGTTGTGCTAACTCTTGATTAATTTCATACTTGTGACTAATAAAGTCACATACACTGTAACACTTGGATTGGTAGACAAAAAGGTCTTTTTATTTCTTCAGTTTTCGAAAAAAAAAATTTGCATAGAGTTAAAAAAAAAAAAAAAAAAAAAGGTTTACTTTTGATATGTAATTTTATTTTCTAACTTTGGAGATGGATGGGTTAAGATTTGAGATTTGTAAATTCATGTTATTTTGAGTTAAATTCTCTTTTATTTATATTCGGACTTTGAAATATTGTTAGGATTTGAGATTTGTGAACTCATGGATATGTAATATTGTGTGTTTTGACCTCATTTTTGTTATATTTTACAGATCTTATTGTTTAAGAAGTTAGTTTCAATTGTTTTTCACAATTTGGTAGAATCTTACGATTCACGATCCGATTCTACGATTCCGATTCTACGGAGCCCAAAACGATTCTGCCTAGAATCCCGATTTTAACAACCTTGGTTCAAACCGACACGTCTTCTTCTTTCATATATAAATATTATATTTTTACATAATATTTAAATAAATAGTACTATATAATATATGGTATACTTGGACCATATTTTGGAAAACAAACCCTTCCTTAGTGAGTAAACATGTTTATGCATTTAATGTTAAAAGTTAGGTCACTACGTAGGCGCTCTCTCTCTCTCAAGCTCTTAATTGAATTGCACAGGGTATTGGTTCCTTTTATACCCCTAATTATACCTCAAGATACTGAAAAATCTTATGAACTTTCAGTTTTGCGTTAAACCCCCTTGTATTTTTCTATATTTTACAAATTACCCCTTCTGTTAGATTGTCATTTTAACCTTCTAACCTTTTGCAAAAAACCAACCCATTGAACAGCTTTTGAGTAAAAAACCCTTGTCACCTTTCATAATTGTGCAAAATGCCCCTAAAGTCAGATGGCCTTTTAAGTCTTCATTAATTTATAATATAAATTTACCAGTAAGTCCTACTTTTTTCTATTTTATATGTAGATATACATATTTCTCTATGTGTTGAATTTCATGATCAACCTTTCAATATCTAGAGTGATAAAAAGATGAATAAGAAAAAACAATGCTAACATCCTGGGCCGCTAAATTAAAAAAGATTATTATTATTATTATTATTATTTTGTCGCATTAGTTATATTGTGATATTATATTTTTGTGACTAAGACAACAACATATAATTTTGTTTTAGTATTTTTTTTTCTTTTTGTATTTTTCTTTCTTGTCAACATTTTGAATTCATGAATTAGCAAGGGATGCTCATTCAGTTATCACAAATGCTACATGACAAGTTAGAAAACTCTACCAGCAAACAGACGAACAATGGATTTAGAAGACTCTTTCAATGGTTTGTAGTAATTAAAATAGTAAGAGGCAATACTCAATTTTTAAAGAACAATTTACGTAACTGTAGTTTGAACTCCCAAGAATAAAATTATCTACGCTCTCAAACAATTTACCAAGCAAGCCGAAAATTCCTTGCTTTGATCATGGATATATGAGGGTTATAGAGGATGAAACCAAAAGTACAAACATCAACAAATAAATCATTTTGAAGACAAAACAAGAAGATTCCTTGTTATTCGTCTTATCTTAGATACATTTAAAGAATGTGGAAGTCCATCTTTATGGGAGAAAAATTCCTTGGGCCAGTTGTACAGTGCAACGAGCACATCGGACCGTTTATTACTATGCGTGCAATACACGCACGGGCACGTATTTTCCACGGACGGTTCGGATGCGCCCTTCGGCCGTTGCACTGTGCAATGGGCAGAAGGAGGTTTTTCTCATCCATGGGATCATAGATGACATTTTTTTTTTTTGATGGTAAGAAATCAATCATATCCCACCAGTGTTAATGACCTTCAAAAACAATTTGCCTTCCTTTAGATATCTAAAACTCACTCAAAATTTTTAAAAGTGAGCTCTAAGGATTTTTACTGTTCACCATAACAATCAAATGGCCCAATAATAAGTGGATGCAATAAATGCTGTTTCAGGACATTGCTTGAAATCAAATCCAGAAATCCATTACCTAATTCTTCTATCTGCTTTTCAGATATATTGCAGCACTCTACCCCTAGACCTGCCACAGTTTCAACATGAGAAACACAGTCATCTTTCATAGGTAAGTGTCGAAATTACAAGTCATTGCAAAAATTTAAATTCTAAATTTTTTAAACAATAAGCCAAGCACAAGACTCGCTAATACAAAGACTTGGAGTCAAGTATTTGCCAAAAATAAATAAATAAGACGAAGAAGAAGACTTGGAGTCAAGTTCTAACCCAAAAAAATAGACTTGGAATGATGTTCATATATGCCAGAATACAATAGTTATGGGTCAACCCCAGCTCTATTTTAAAACCACCCCCTGCTACAATAGTTCTTCACTTCGTCTTCCCTTGTTGCCTAAATATGAGGTTTCCTCTATTCCCATGGTTTTTCTTGATCACCACACACTCGATCTTTATCACTCCAGTATACGCCCAATGTTTAGACCATCACAAAACTTTGTTGCTCCAGTTAAAGAATAGCCTCATATTCAACTCTGCATATTCAACCAAGCTGGTGCTCTGGAACCATAATATGGATTGTTGCGAGTGGAGTGGTGTAACGTGCAACAATATGGGTCGTGTTATTGGTCTCGACTTAAGCGATGAATCAATCTCTGGCGGAATCCACAACTCAAGTAGCCTTTTCAATCTCAAGTATCTTCAAAGTCTGAATCTTGCTAAAAACAGCTTCGGCTCTTGGCAAATTTCATCTGGGTTTGAGAAGCTAACTAGTTTGACATATATGAATTTGTCATATGCAGACTTGACAGGACAATTTCCTATTGGGATTTCAGGTTTGACAAGGTTGGTCTCTCTGGATTTCTCTGGGAATTACTACTTAAAACTTGGCAACTCAAATCTAAAATTACTTGTTCAGAATCTCACGGAGCTCACAGAACTCCGTCTTGATGGTGTAAATATATCGTCCAAGGGAGAGGAATGGTGCCAAGCCATATCTTCTTCACTCCCTAATCTGCGAGTCTTGAGCTTGTCTTTCTGTGATCTCTCAGGTCCTCTTTGTTCTTCCCTTGAGAATCTCCGATCCCTTTCGGTGATCGATCTGAGTCATAACAATTTGTCCGCCCCAGTTCCAAATTTCTTTGCAAACTTCACCAATTTGACAGAATTACTTCTCTGGTATTCTAATTTGCAGGGAACATTTCCGGAAAACATCTTCCATGTGCCAACTCTACATAAACTTGACTTATCAGCCAATGAATTACTTCAGGGTTCTTTTCCAGAATTTTTCCAGAATGGATCTCTCCAGACCTTAATTCTTAGACACACAAATTTTTCTGGGATATTACCAAATTCTATTGGTAATCTTCAGATGTTGTCCACGATAGATGTTCAGAATTGCAACTTAACTGGAGCAATCCCAAGTTCAATGGAAAACCTTACTCAACTTGTTTATTTGGATTTGTCATACAATATGTTTATTGGTCCAACCCCATCATTTTCAAAGAACCTCTCCTACATAGACTTATCCCATAATCATTTAACGGGTACAGTTCCTTCCACCCACTTTGAAGGCCTATTGAATCTTGTTATGATTAATTTAAGTCAAAATTCACTCAATGGAAGCATTCCGTCATCTCTTTTAGAACTCCCATCGCTGAAAAAATTTGATGGTCAAGTTGATGAATTTTCTAATGCTTCCTCCTCTCTACTAGAGGTCATCAATCTGAGTAGTAACAATTTACAGGGGGCAATACCCATGTCTTTCTTTGAGCTCAGAAGGCTTATTCGTCTTATGATCAATTCCAACAACTTTAGTGGCCCAATACAACTGGAAAAGTTTTATAGACCACTGTCTCTCTGTATCCTTGACCTTTCAGACAACCAAATTGAAGGGAAAATACCAAACTGGATTTGGGAAGTTGGGAATGGAAGTCTCCTTTACTTGAATCTCTCTCACAATCTCTTGGTTGATTTGCAAGAACCGCATGTTTTACACCCCAACCTTCTTTTCCTTGACCTACACTCTAACCTGCTCTCTGGAAAAATCCCAATACCAGGAGAATCAGCTCAATACATTGACTTCTCAAGTAATAATTTCAGCTCTTCTATCCCTCCTACTATTGGTAGTCTCCTCACCTATGCCTCTTTCTTCTCTCTTTCAAATAATAGCGTCATTGGAAACATTCCTCAATCGGTATGCAATATGAGATACCTTCAAGTTCTAGATTTGTCTAATAATCGTTTGAGTGGCACAATACCATCATGTTTGATCCAAAGGAGTACTAGTACTCTTGGAGTACTGAATCTGCGAAATAACAGACTTAGTGGAAATGTTTTGACTGTATTTCCAAACTATTGTAATCTACAAACTCTGGATCTCAGTGGCAATCGTTTGGAAGGGCAGATTCCAAAATCATTGTCAAATTGTAGAAGGTTGGAGGTTTTAAACCTTGGCAATAACATGGTAAGTGATAGATTTCCGTGCTTTTTGGAGAACATATCAAGCCTACATGTTTTAGTTTTGCGCTCTAATAGGTTCCAAGGTGACATTAATTGCTTCAAACAACTTTGGCGGCACTCTATCGTCAGGCTTCTTCTCAAATTGGAAGGCAATGATGATTGACAATGATAATGCACAACCAATGTTTGATAATCTGGGTTATCTCTACTTTTCTGAATATACTGCTGGACACTACTATTCAGATCGAGTGAATGTCATCTATAAAGGGATAGAGGTGGAGCTGGTGAAAGTTTTTACTATTTTTACCTCCATTGATTTTTCAAACAATAGATTTGAAGGGAAAATACCAGATACTGTTGGGAATCTCAAATCGCTTGTTCTTCTCAACTTATCGTACAATGACCTCCAAGACTCAATTCCAACATCATTAGGAAACTTGAAGAAGCTCGAATCACTTGATCTTTCACGAAACAAGTTGACCGGGATGATCCCAACACAACTTGCAAGTCTTACATTTCTTTCGGTTTTGAATGTGTCATACAATCTTTTGGTTGGCAATGATGATCGAGTGAATGTTTCACCCCTTAGCGGTCCAAACAGGTCATAAAAGCTTGAGCAATCAATTCTACATCAAACATTCAAGTCTTTACTTGTTCCTCCAAAATTGAATGTTCAACAATTTTTAGAATGTATAAAGAGTTAGACACTCTATATACATATCATATGAATATTTTTTCCTCCTAAACCATGGACAAAATATTGTGAGTTTGAACTTGATTTTTCTTACGCCATGCAAGAAAGAAGGAACAGGTGTAATGAAACTCTTATTTTCAATTTCATAGTCATTCTTAAATTTAAGGGTAAATTATAATGACACCTATGAGCTTTTGCATTGTCAATATATATAATTTATGTTTAGAGTAATCTTTGCCACGGCCTAACTATTTTCTTTTTATCACTTCAGTCAAATAATAGTCTTGATTCGCTCGTGAGGAATGTAATTAAGAAAAGAAAAATGAGTTTTTTCAAATCAATAATTTTTGTTTGACAACTTTTTTTCTTGACCAAGTTTTTTTATAAAAATTATAAAAGTTTCATTCATTTGTATTCATGGTCCGACTGTTTGGACCCATTTATGCTTTATAGTCCGAATCCATTTGGCTATGAGACGTCGATATTTTTCTTTGCGCGGTAAAAATACAGTAATAAGTCTTCCCCGATTTTCGCTCCCTAGTTTCCTCTTCGTTCTTTCTGTCTCCTCATCTAGTTCATCCATCTTTGTCTGTCCGGTTCTCTGTATTTTCCTTATCTAGTTAATATCGCCAAAAAGCATATTACGTTTTCAGTAAAAAAAGAAAAAGAAAAAAACACTCATGTCGTGTTAAAAATGCACACTTCAAGATCAGTCCAAAAAATCTGTCAACATACCCATTTCACCCCTAGCAGTCCAAACAGGTTATAAAAGTTTCAACAATCAATTGAATATTCAAACATTCAGGTCCTTACTTGCTCCTCCGAAATTGAATATTCGATAATTTTTAAAATGTATAAAGAATTATACACTCTACTTACATACAATGGGGATATTTTTTCCTCGTGACCCAAGGACAAAATATTGTGAGCTTGAACTTGATTTTTCTTAGGCCATGCAAGAAAGAAACAGGGTAATGGAACTCTTATTTTCAATTTCATTGTCATTCTTAAATTTAAGGGTAAATTATAATGACATCTGTGAGCTTTTGCATTGTCAATATATATACAGTAAAACTCCTTCCCGATTTTCGCTCCCTAGGTTCCTCTTCGTTCTTTCTCTCTCCTCCTCTAGTTCATCCATCTTTCTCTCTTCGATTTGGCAAATTCTAATGGGAATCTCTTATGCTGGATGTTTATGGAAAGATGGGTCATTTTTTAACTAAAATTTTAAGCCTTTAAATTTGGATGAGATAAGAGAAAAGACTAGGGTTTGGTGAGTTTAATTGCAGCACCGTGCGTGATATCTGCTTGCTTGTGTTAGGGTTTTTTACTGAATTGAAGTTCGTTGCTATGAACCAGGTACGTTTACTTTAATAAATTCCATACTATGATTTGTATGGTTTTTTTTTTTTTTTTTAAATAAAGTTCCAATAAATTCAATTATAATAAAATAATTGAATTTTGATTGGAATAATTTATGAATTTCCCAAAACTCTTGGCAATTTCTATGATTATTTGGATTTGATTCATTCTGCCTTATCCATAACAACCACCCTCTGAATACCACCAAGCAAACTGTATATCTAACTAAGAGAGAACCCGAAACATTGCTATTGTCGCAATTCCATGCTTAGGTGATATATACAACAACCACCCTTTGGAGTGCAGAAGAGATTACAATCAGGATGAATAAACAACTCCAAATAAAACAATATGTTGAATGGAGTTAATTAATTTGTGTCCTTGTTAGAAAAAGTAGGACAAATTTACTACTAAGTCCTACTATATATATTATACTGAATTTCATGACCAAGCTTTCACTCTCTTAGAGTGACAAAGATGAATAAGAAAAAGTAATGCTACATCCTGGGCGGCTCAATTGAAAAAGATATATATATATATATATATATATTTTTTTTTTTTTTGTCGCATTTGTTATATTGTGATATTATATTTTTGTGTCTGAGACAAACAACATATATCTTATTTTAGTTTTTTCCTTTTTGTCATTTAGTTCTTTCCAGTCAACATTTTGAACTCTTGAATTAGAAGGGATGCTCATTAAGTCATCACAAATGCTAAAAGACAAGTTAGAAAACTCTACCAGCAAACAGACGAACAAAGGATTTAGAAGACTCTTCCAATGGTTTGTAGTAATTAAAATTGTTAAGAGGCAATACTCAATTTTTAAAGAACAATTTACTTAACTGTAGTTTGATTTCCTAAGAATAAAATCATCTACGCTATCAAACAATTTACCAAGTAAGCCCAAAATTCTTTACTTTGATCATGGACATATGAGGGTTATATTTCTTCTGCTGAGGATGGAACGAAAAGTACAAACATAAACAAATAAATGATTTTGAAGACAAAACAAGAAGCTCTCTTGTTATTCGTCTTATCTTGGATGAAATGTTCGAAAATGATTGCAATAGATCTAAACTTTGACGCTGTTTAGCATAGAATGAGTGATTTATCACTATCAATTTGATAAGTCCAATTTCTTACACCAGTTATAACGTGCGACGATATGGGTCATGTTGTTGTTCTAGACTTGAGAAATGAATCAATCTCTGGAGGAATCCGCAATTCAAGTACTCTTTTCAGTCTCAAGTATCTTCAAAGTCTGAATCTTGCTAATAACACCTTCAGCTCTTGGCAAATTTCTTCTGGGTTTGACATATTTGAATTTGTCATATGTGGGCTTGAGAGGGCGTGTCACGCCCCCGAATTTTTTTAATAAAATTCTCAATAAAATCTCAAAATACATCAAAATATACCCAGAATTGAAAAAAAAAAAAAAAAAAAAAAAATGCCCTCTTTTATACAAATCAATTTCTTCAAATACACAAAAAAATCTCCAAATAATAACAACAAAACTCGCAACGCCGACTATTCAGCCTAAGTCCGAATCTATCAATCCCCATTCATCTTCGATACTTAAAATTAGAGGATGGTGAGACAAAAAGTCCAAATAAAAAAAACCATAACAAGAATTTCATGAAGGTTTAATAAAACAGCTTCACAAAACATACATAATCGTATATTGACAAAATAAATATGCATTTAATCAAAACATTTAATAAAATCATTTGAGGCAAAACCGCCCCATACCATTCAAGGTATAGAGAATCCTACACTGAAAAAGAGTTATTTCTCAACACTTCAAGCTCCAGCCTGCTCTGCAACTTAACTCACTCTGTATTTTTCCTCAAACTCTCGACCCTCACTTCTCACTCTATCTTTCTCGGCTCACTCTCTGTATACACTCTTTGATTCTCTAATTTATCTGTCTTTCAACTGACTTAGTGGCACACAACACACATTAAATAAGCAAATTACACCGACCCAATTCCACCATCAGCTCAAAACCCATGTGCACAATTTACGTAATCTTTGCCGAAAAAAAATCAACTATCACTTACTACTCCATGTTTATGGGTTAGAGTCAAAAAAAAGTGAGTCTGCCAAAATCTCATCTCATCAACCTGCTCCCTCTACTTCTTGTCCCGCTTTCTCTCCAACCTCAGCCCACCACACAAAACAATTACACGTTGCAATAAAATAATTGAGCCCATTTCTCTCTCCTTCTCATCACCATACAATATACTCCATTCCTAAAAACCAGACCAAACCCACGTGAAGCCCACAACCTCTTTGCCAAACAAATCAGTTGGTGGGTTCCGCCACTACTTTTCTTTCTTCTTTTCCCCTCCAAATCTCGTGTATCAGCTCATTGCTTCTTAACAGACAAAAGAAATATATATATAATATAATACATAAACATAAAACAAAAATCAAAACCCATGACAAATGGGACCCGCCAAAAATCTCACCTTATCAATTTCTCATTTCTCTAATTTCGTCCCAAGTGCATTCCTTTGCATCAGGTGCAATATGTACATGTATCTTATAGATATATATACCATCGCAATAAAACAATTCAAAACCCCTCATTAATGAAACCCACATAACAACACGGTCTCATTATTTTCCTATTTAAATTTCGGCAGCTACCTTGCGTCCTTAAAATGCTACACACAAAAATATATACAATGTAACAAAAATCCAAATTCACTAAACTGAGTCTTCAATTTAAAATTAAATAAAATCACTAAAAATTATAAAATAAATTAAAATTTAAAAAAATTCGAATTATCACTTGTCGATTTCCTATTGGAATTTCGCACTTGACAATGCAAGAACAAAGATGCTATGACATCATTGTCAGAAAACCAAGGTAAGAGCTTGGACTGTGCCATATTTTTATATATATATATATATAACCACCGCCAAGGCTCTCATTGGATTTCTCTCAGAACTACTACTTGGAACTTGAGAACTCAGATCTAAAATTGCTTGTTCAGAATCTCACGAAGATCACAGTACTCCATCTTGATGGTGTATATATATCATCCATGGGAGAGGAATGGTGCAAAATCATATCTTCTTCACTACCTTGTCTTCAAGTCTTGAGCTTGTCACGGTGTCATCTCTCAGGTCCTCTTTGCTCTTCTCTTGAGAATCTCCAGTCAATTTCGGTGATTAATTTGAGTGAGAACTATTTGTCTGCCCCAGTTCCAAATTTCTTTGCAAACTTCACCAATTTGACAGAATTATATCTCACGGATTCTAATTTGCAAGGAACATTTCCAGAAAACATCTTCCACGTACCAACTCTACGTAAGCTTGACTTAGGGGTCAATGACTTATTTCATGGTTATTTTCCAGAATTTTCCCAGAATGGAGCTCTCCAGACCTTGATTCTTCGCTACACAAATTTTTCCGGGGGATTACCAAGTTCTATTGGTAACCTTCGGATGTTGTCCGTGATATATGTTTTTAATTGTAGCTTCACTGGACCAATCCCAGGTTCATTTGCAAACCTTACTCAACTTGTTCTTTTGGATTTGGCTTACAACATGTTTACTGGTCCAATTCCATCATTTTCGAAGAATCTCTCCATCATATACTTGGACCATAATTCACTCAGTGGAACCATTCCATCATCTCTTTTGAATATTCCATCGCTGACACAAATTGATCTTTCATTTAACAAATTTGATGGTCAAGTTGATGAAATTTCTAATGCTTCCTCCTTTCTACTAGAGTTCATCAATTTGGGAAGTAACCATTTACAAGGGTCGGTTCCCATGTCTTTCTTTCAACTCAGAAGGCTTACTGTCCTTGTACTTAATTTCAACAACTTCAATGGTTCAATACAACTGGAAAATTTTTATAGGCTGCGCAATCTTTCCCTCATTGACCTTTCATACAACAGCTTGTCAATCCATACAAGTAGTGGCAGTGGTTCAAACTTGTCTTCGATCCCCCAGTTTGAAGGATTATATTTGGCTTCTTGCAAGTTGGAAAGTTTTCCTGATCTAAAGAACCAATCTGTACTGGCCGAGTTGGACCTTTCTGACAACCAAATTTGGGAAGTTGGTAATGGAATATTCTATCACTTGAATCTCTCTCACAATCTCCTGTCTTATTTTCAAGTACCCTATTTTGTTCAAGCTTTCCTTGGTCTCCTTGACCTACACTCTGACCAGTTCCATGGGAAAATCCCAATACCAGGAATATT
This sequence comes from Cornus florida, assembly GCF_030987335.1. Lineage (NCBI taxonomy): Eukaryota > Viridiplantae > Streptophyta > Magnoliopsida > Cornales > Cornaceae > Cornus > Cornus florida. The sequence continues at coordinate 46,102,626 of NW_026775572.1, forward strand.
TGCTGAATACACGGACTTCTCAAGCAATAGTTTCAGCTCTTCTATCCCTCCTACTATTGGTAATTTCCTCACCAATGCTTATTTCTTCTCTCTTTCAAATAATAGCATCATCGGAAACATTCCTCAATCAATATGCAATACAAAATACCTTCAAGTTCTAGATTTATCTAATAATGTTTTGAATGGCACAATACCATCATGTTTGATCAAAAGGAGTACTAGTACTCTTGGAGTACTGAATCTGCAAAATAACATATTTAGTGGAAAAGTTCTGAGTTTGTTTCCCAACAACTGTAGTCTACAGACATTGGATCTCAGTGGTAATCTTTTGGAAAGGCGGGTTCCGAAATCATTGTCAAACTGCAGAAGGATGGAAGTTTTAAACGGTAAGAAATTTGTCTAAAATTCATTTATGACATAACAAAAATCTATTCGCTACAGAAATGTGGTAGTTAAGCTTCCAAAGGAAGCTTTGAAATTCTTGGGCAGCATATTCTTGGGCAACAAGTGTTATTTGGCTTCCAAATGAAGCTTTGTAATATACTTGGACACCAAGTATATTCTTGGCTATAAATAGCCTTGCACTCATTTGATGAAAGGCATTCGAGAGGCATTCAAGAGTAAGACAATATTCGGATCAAGAGAGTATATTGGTTTTATGTGTGTGAGAAAATCCTTTTGTGTGTACAATCTTCAAGAGAGAGTTGAAGTTTGTATTTTGGTGGGTTTTTCTCTTTGTGTAAACCATATACTATTTGGGGTATTTCTTGAGTGTTGAGTGAGTCTTCTTTGTTGATTGAGTGAGTGGTGTGAGAAGAAAGATTATTGTGAGGAAGAACCAAAATGTTCTTCAGTTTGTAATCTGTTTCTTTATAGTGATATGAATCATTATCGTCCATGAACGTAACCCTATTTGTGAGGGTGAACCACGTATAAATCATTATCTCGTTTGTGTGTGTCTATTTATTTTCTTGTCATTATTTTTTCTATTATTCTCATAAACTCCTATTCGATCCTTATTTCATAACAAATTAGTATCAGAGCTTTTGGGGAGTTTTTTGAGATGTCGACAAAATACAAGATTGAGAAATTTGATGGCAAGATTAGTTTCAGTCTTTGGCACATTAAGATGCAGGCCCTGCTCACTCAGTAAGGTTTTGGCAAAAGAAGAGTTAGAAAGAGGAGTTACGATCCTAATTCTTAAAAGGGTTGTGAGGGGACTACACAACGTGGTAGGATAATGAAATCCGTTTTCAGATGGCAACCGAAATTGCAGCAGTCCTTACAGGGAGGCAGACCCATGAGGACAGGTGTGATATTGACTTGCAATAATCTTGGTGGCAATGATAGTCCATTCAAGTGCTATTAAGATGTGTGGGAGGCAAGTAGTTGGTCACAACAGAGATGTGAGGAAAAGTCAAGGTCGTCCTAATCTCCACAAGGGTGAGAAGATGACTTTCCATTACCAACCGGTGGTTTGTGGGCGGTTGCTAAAGGTTGCTGAAGGAGATGTCAAACTTGGAATTTTTTAGGTTGCTTTTGGTAAGCATTTAGAGTTTGACACAAATACTAGAGGTATCCTTATGGCTGCACAAGGTATGCATGGGTTGAAGAATTAGAGCCCGAGGGTTAAGTTTGAGTATGACTCAAACTTAACTAAAATTCTTTATTAATTTGTTTTGTGTTGGAGATGATGATGACGTTATTTTTATTACTCACATTGCGTTGAAGAAAGACTCTTTATGATGTTGTCTTATCATTTCTGCTAAGGCGGAGAAATTTTGCCAAGGATGGAATTTTATGGTTCATTCAAAATTTTTGCCAAGGTGGAGAATTTTAGTCAAGGTGGAGATTTGTTAGAAATTTGTCTAAAATTCATTTATGATATGGCAAAAATCTATTGGCTATAGAAATGTGACAGTGAAGCTTCCAAATTAGCTTCCAAAGGAAGCTTTGAAATTCTTGGGCAGCAAGAATTATTCCTAGGCAATAAGTGCTATTTGGCTTCCAAAGGAAGCTTTGTAATATACTTGGATACCAAGTATATTCTTGGCTATAAATAGCCTTGCACTCATTTGATGAAAGGCATCCGAGAGACATCCAAGAGTAAGACAATATTCGGATCAAGAGAGTATATTGGTTTTGTGTGTGTGAGAGAAAATCCTTTTGTGTGTACAATCTTCTAGAGAGAGTTGAAGTTTGTATTTGGATGGGTTTTTCTCTTTGTGTAAACCATATACTATTTGGGGTATTTCTTGAGTGTTGAGTGAGTCTTCTTTGTTGATTGAGTGAGTGGTGTGAGAAGAGAGATTATTGTGAGGAAGAACCAAAACGTTCTTCAATTTGTAATCTTTTTCTTTATAGTGATACTAATCATCATCGTCCGTGGATGTAACCCTATTTGTGAGGGTGAACCACATATAAATCCTTGTCTCGTTTGTATGTGCCTATTTATTTTCTTGTCATTATTTTTTCACTTATTCTCATAAACTCCTATTCGATCCTTGTTTCATTACATAAACCTTGGTAAGAATATGATAACTGATAGGTTTCCGTGCTTTTTGGAAAACATATCTAGTCTACATGTTTTAGTTTTGCGTTCTAATAGGATTCATGGAGACATTAATTGCCAAGGGAAAATTAATGTAAGCTGGTGGAATCTTCATATCATTGACCTAGCTTTCAATAACTTTGGCGGCAATCTACCATCAAGTTATTTCTCAAATTTGAAGGCAATGATGATAGATAACGATAATGCACAACCAAAGTTAATTAATTTGGGTTATCTGTTAAAAGATTCTTTTGGAGATGTTTTTAGGTATTATTCAAATCAAGTAAAGGTCACCTACAAAGGAAAAGAGGTAGAGTGGGTGAAAGTTTTAACTATCTTTACATACATTGAATTTTCAAGCAATGTATTTGAAAGGGAAATACCTGATACTACTGGAAATCTCACATCACTAGTTCCTTTTAACTTATCACACAGCGATCTCAAAGGCTCAATTCTAACATCATTAGGAAACTTGAAGAAGCTCGAGTCATTAGACCTTTCACAGAACATGCTGACAGGGATGATCCCGACACAACTTGCAAGTCTTACATTTCTCTCACTCTTGAATGTGTCATACAATCTTTTGGTTGGAAGAATTTTGACAAGTTCCCAGTTTCAAACATTCTCAGAAACATCATTTCTAGGGAATCCAGGACTATGCGACTTCCCTTTGAACACGAGTTGCAATAATATTGCTGAAGATTCACCACCAATATTCGGAGATGGGCATTCAATCTTGGAGACAGAGGTCTACCTAAGTGCAGCATTGGGATTTATCGTGGGGTTAGGAATCATCATCTGGCCACTTGTGTTCTGTAGAAGATGGAGACAATGGTACTACAAACATGTGGATCAAGTTTTTCTGAGAAGAATAATAGAGAGACGAGCTTACAGAAATCCAATTCGAATGCTTGGTGGGTGAAGAGAAATGGATAAACTTGAATTCTTAGCTTGAGTCATTCCAATTGAGAGTAAAATCAATGATCAAAGCATATGGTAAGCTTGCAATTAATTGTGTAATAATAGTAAGCTATTTAGTTGAAGTTGTTTTAATATATTTTATTTTGACATTTGTTTTAGTTTGTTTGATATAATCCCTGAATCATACTGTTGCTTTAAAGGGTTTGAACTACATGCAGGGCTGTTCAGTTTATTAGGGGTAGTAAATAGAAATATGAAAATGAAATGCTGTTGATCTAAAAATTATTTTCTGTGCATATGTGGTAAGAATTTTTTATATTTCGTCCACACCGGGTTTGAGCCCCTCCCCTCTTCTTTGAGAATAGATAGGTTATACCATTGGGCTAGATACCCGTTAGTGAGGTAAAAACTTATTCTCCTAAATTGTGATCATAAATTTTCTTCTTGTTATATTGGTTAAACCATAATTTCCTTTCAAATTGAAGCCATTGAGAAAATATATATATATATATGTATATATATATATATATATATATATATATATATATATATATGTATGGGCTAACTATGGACAAAATATTGTGAGCTTGGACTTGATTGTCCAGTAGGGTTGGGGTTAGTGCCTTAGGTAGATTTTGGAATGCCAGGCTTATACTCTTTGCACCTATTAATCTAAATTCTAACCCTTCTTACATTGGTAATGGAACTCTCATTTTCAATTTCATTGTCATTCTTAAATGTAAGGGTAAATTACATTGACACCCTAGCCATAATGATAGTTTTATACAAGTTAGGTCTATTTTTGAAGAGTAACAGTCTCTCAGGTTTGGTAAACTTAACTATGACCAACTCTATAACCTGACCATAATACCCTTTAACTTATGATTTGACCTATTTAAATCATAAAATTATAATTTTGACTTCCATCTCTACAAATACACCTCACCCAATTTCACTCTCTATGGATAACTATATATATATATATATATATATATATATATATATATATATATAAACATTGATTATAAATATGAACAATCCTAAATTAATATGATTTGGCTCCAAACGAATCGACAGTGCTTCAACTCCGAGAAAGACTAAGAAAGAAAGGGACCTATAACATTAAAAAAACAAAAAAAAAAAAAAAATAAGGATATCCTGAAACAAGAATTGCAAAAAAAGCGACAGAGATTAGCCCAAGACGTCTACAGAAAAATTTCTTCAAGCGCTCCAAGATTGAACAAAAGCAACCCCAAAGGCTTCATGAAGAAGAGAAGCCCGAATCAGAGGTAAAATTCCACCAAAACCAAAACTCATTTCTCAATTCCTCATTAAACTCTAGCTCCAACAACGAAACCTCCAAATCCAAGAACAAATTGGTCAATGCTTCATTTTTCAAAGCCCTAACCAATGAACAGAAGATGACAAACTCAACCTCCTAAAACACCATCACCAGATGTATATTTCGAATCTCCACTATTCGATGTTCTTCTACCAATTTTTCAGACCAGTTGGTCTCCAATTTGGTTAGCGTCGATGTGTCTGGGTTTCAATCGCTTGTGGAGTCCTTGTTCTTCCTCTCTTGCCTCGATATCTCCAGCAAGACCCTCCATTCCTTACCGCATCATACCACCTTGTCCGCCATCACTGCCACCATTATTGGACCACATTGTCCACCATCACCACAACGCCAAATGGGGGGTCTGATTAGGTGGTGTTAGTTTGACTTTAGGGTTTTGAGTTAGAAATTAGTCATTGTTGATGGTGGTAAGAGGTTGAAAGGTGGTAGCAATTGGGTGAGGTGGGGGGAGGTTGGGTTGAGATAACATACCATCGCGATCTATTAGGGTTTTGGGTTAGAAATTGGTTGTTGTTGTTGTTGATGGTGGTAAGAACTTGAAAGGTGGCAGCAATGGGGTGGGGTGGGATAACATACCATCGCCATATATATATATAGAGAGAGAGAGAGAGAGAGAGAGAGATGGATTAAGGGTTATGAGAGAGTATTGGAGAAGAAGATAGACCAAGGGTTATATATATATATATATATATATATATATATATATATATATGAGTTTTGGGGAAGAAGATGGATTAAGAGTTTTATATATTACCCTTAGTCCATCCTCTTCCCCAATACTCTTTCATAACTTAATCCATCTATACATATAGGAGTTTTGGGGAAGAAGATGGGCAAAAATCCTCTCCATGGCACCTCTCATCGGAGAGAGTCCATTGAGGATTCAATGGCTGTAATCTAGCCCCTTGTTCAAATTGTGCCACATCATCACTTACTTATCGTCAACTCAACACAGAAATAAAAATATTTATTGAGCTACATTAATTTTTACCACAAGCACAAATACCATATACAAATATACTTATACAATACAATTTACAATACAAAAAAATTATACAATACATCTGCCTCCCATCTCTCTCTTCCTTTGTTGCTCTTCTAAACTTCACTTTTCAAAATTAAAGACAAAAAACGAGATCTCAAACCTCTCACACACAGAGGGCCAACCATAACGGATGTAGAGATAGAGTTCATCGTGGATTCAAAGGAGCACAACCTCCTACGATTCGGTGGTGCGTGAGTTTCGCGGCACCAAGGCCGAGACCAATATCGATCTCAACCTTCCTCCTCTCTTGGAATTCACTTGATCTCGCCGGAAACATCGTCGGTGTCGGAAACATCGATCTTGCATCATCTGTTTCCAATTTTGGGATTTCATTCATCTTCTTTTTTTCTTTTTCAAATAAAAAAATTATGAAATAGATAATATATATAATTAGGGAGAAAATCTAGAGAGAGAAAACTATATTTATAGAAATATATATTTATGTAAATAGATAAACAATTTCTCTTTTTTGCAATTGAGAAATAAATGATTTCAGATATTGGTTATTATTGGTCATCAATGTTGATTTCTGTTAACAAAATTAGTGGGTTTTTTTTTTTTTTTTTTGGTAACGATAAATATATTTATACATATAGTCATATATATTACGTTTCTAATGGTAATAAATTTGATTTAAGGAACAAATTTGATAACTTATTTCATTAAAGCAAAAACCAAACAAAATTAAATTTCATATATTTTAGAAACATATTTGACTAGTATGTCTTACAACATATTTGTATATAATATATGATTTTATGTTAACATACATCACAGCTTTTATTTAAGATGTTCAATGCAAGTAAACACTTGATAGAACCACTAATGGAACACATCTTTTACAGTAATACATTCAATTCTTTGTACAACATTTGTCTTAATTTAATTCTTAAATTAAAGTGCACATCCACATACATGTTTTAGAAAAAATGAGTTTATATAAGCGTAGTTGAAAAAATGAGTTGTTAAATATATCTATTAGTGGAGTGGAACCTTCATGAAGTAACCAATTCAAAACACCCCATGTACACTTGATTGAGTAAATACAAGTATTACGACCAATTTAAATCAAAGGAAGTTGAAGGGACCATAAAAGGAATCATTAAATACATATCACAATGTTTGACTAATATGTGTAACAAGATAATTGTATATAATATAAGACTTCTTTCTTAACATACATCACAACTTTTATTTATGAAGTTAAAGGGAAGTGGACGAAATCATTAAATACCCATGATAATATTTGACTAATATGTGTTACAACATAATTTTATATAATATATGAATTATTTGTTAACAAGCATCACAACTTTTATTTACGAAGTTGAAGGGAAGTAGATGAAATCATTAAATACCCATCAGAATGTTTTACTAATATGTGTTACAATATAATTGTATATAAAATATGGATTCTTTGTTAACATGCATCACATCTTTTTTTTACAAAGTTGAAAGTAAGTGTTAAATGCCCATCAGAATTTTTTACTAACATGTGTTACAATATAATTGTATATAATATATGAATTGTTTCTTAACATGCCTCACAATTTTTTTTTTTACAAATCTGAAGGGAAGTGGACAAAATTATTAAATACCCATCAGAATATTTTACTAATATGTGTTACAATATAATTTTATATAAAATATGAATTATTTCTTAACATGCATCACATCTTTTTTTTTTTAACGAAGTTGAAGGTAAGTGTTAAATACCCATCAGAATGTTTAACTAATATATATTACAACATAATTGTATATAAAATATGAATTCTTTCTTAACATGCATCACATATTTTTTTTACGAAATTAAAAGTAAGTGTTAAATACCCATCAGAATGTTTTACTAATATGTGCTACAATATAATTGTATATAAAATATGGATTCTTTGTTAACATGCATCACATTTTTTTTTTTTTTTTTTACAAAGTTGAAGGTAAGTGTTAAATACCCATCAGATGTTTTACTAATATGTGTTGTAACATAATTGTATATAATATATGAATTGTTTCTTAACATACACCACAACTTTTTTTTTACAAAATTGAAGGGAAGTGGACGAAATCATTAAATACCCATCAAAATATTTTACTAATATGTGTTACAACATAATTGTATATAAAATATAAATATTTTTTTAACATGCATCACATCTTTTTTTTTTTTTTTATGAAGTTGAAGGTAAGTGTTAAATACCCATCAGAATGTTTGACTAATATGTGTTACAACATAACCGTATATATATGAATTCTTTGTTAACATATATCACAATATTTCATTTACACAACAATATCTGAATGAGTAAAATTATTGCCAAGCCAAATAAAATCAGGCTTGCAGGAAAGAAAAAAAAAAAAAAAAAAAAACTTTTACGATCGACAAATGTACAGATATCTCCACTAGAAAACATATTTTCTCTCAATTCAATTAATTGATTTTTTAAACAACACTCACTATTTTGTTGGGTCTTAATTTATTGAATAATAATTAATTAAGGGGTTCTTTCACATACAAAATATAAAACAAAATTATTAATATATCACAAATTGAATTACTAAAATCAGATGTAAAAATGAATTATAAATTACTGCAGCAGATTAGTCATTAACTATAATACTCTAAAAATGTCATGTCAAATTTATTTAACATAAAACAATTATTATGACACTTACAACATATAAATAAAAACCACCATGTGGCGCGATGATGAACAATTATAACAGATAAATAATATTATAAAATAGTTATTATAAAGACTTATAACAGATAAATAAAATAACAGACTCTACAAATTTAACAAACTGAAATTATGAAAATGCTGAATAACTAACAAAATTACAAATATTTCAAAATAAAAAATGAACAAATAAATAAAACCATAAACTTTGCAAATTTAACATGCCCAAATTATGAAAATGCTAAAAAAACTAACAAAATTACAAATATTTCTAAACCAGAAATGAACACTTATAACTGATAAATAAAATTATAAACTCTGCAAATTTAACATACCAAAATTATAAAAATGCAGAAAAACAAACAAAATTACAAATATTGTATGGTGGACTACTTCTACGGAATGTATGGTAGCCTTCTGCTTCTCACCAGAATGTATGTATATTTTCTTCTTCTTACTGGAATGTATGGTTCTAAACGTCGTATCCAGTTATGCATCCCAATGCATATACGCTCTCTAACCTTCGATCCTGAAACTCAAGCTCATATCGAGGTGCCATAACAATATATTTAAAATCCATCCTGAATCCTAGTAGTGCCGCTCAACCAGTCGTTGCCATGACACTGCAACCAATAGGACTTAACTTTTAGTTAATCCAATTCTTAATCCAGAGTAGGTAGGTTTTGGTATTTTGAAACCAAACCATCCCTAGTATACCACCGTCCCATACCGGTGTATACTATCCAAATATCTAGCAGTTGATAATGTCAACAATTACAGTAAACATCAACCAAATCCATATCTCCATCACTGATACTAACAAGCATATTGTAGGCATCAATAAACAAAATCAGCTATATACATAAACATGTTCAGTTGTATATCCAACACTGATACTAACAGTCATAATGTGAGCATCAAGAAATACAGTCTCCATATATATATACAAACCTACTCAGTTTAGGTTGTTTCATTAAATATGATATACTGATAGAATTATTTCAAATTATCATTCAACACTTAACAGTTGATATTACATACATTTAGAGTAAACATCAACAAAGTCCATTCCCCCAACAGTTAATACTAACAATATTAATTCAAGCATCAAGACAGAATCACAGTATGTATATATACATGCTTAGTTTAGATTGTTTTACCAAAATCTCATTAGTGTTAAATTTAACACTTAAGTCCATTCAACACTAACACATCCCACCCATGTATAATTCAAATACATGATCATGGTACACAGTTAAACATGCTACAATTATATTATCCGTCTCAAAAGATTACTAATGCAGAGAGTTAAACTTTACTAGTTTTCCAAATCTAAACACAATGTAATTATCTGATTAATTCCTCTACTGTCCAAGCAATTCCAGGTAATTAGATTTATTAACACTACATCTGGAACCTTAATTCAACCATATGCTTCAACTAGACCTCCCACATCCAGTCCTAAACACATCTGAAAACTCCAGAAAACATCAATGCATGCAAAAACTAGCAGAAAACGAAAAAAAGAAAAAGAAAACTGGAGCAAGAGCCTGCCCCAAACAAGTGTGGAGCCGGCTCTTTTGCCCTTGAAGCCGGCTCCCACACCCTTGGGAGCCGCCTCCCATCAAAGGGAGCCGGCTCTCTATAAGGGAGAGCCGACTCTCCCCTTCTCTGCCTCGTCTCTTCACCTTCTGTCTCCGTTTTACACCTCTGCCACCTCACGCCATGACTTCCAGAGGCTGCAACCCAATCCCAGTACACTCCCAATCCATGCTTAAGTCCAGTTAATTACATACATAGCTTTAAACAGGGATTTATGCAAGCAAACATTATGTTTTTAACAGTTTTACAAAGCATAAAACATACTGACAAGTTTCAGTTTAAGCACGAACAGAGAATGTTTTTAATTGATTCAATTGATCCTAAAACTGTTTAAGAATGCAAAGAACACGAAGCCTCAGGGAGAGAGTAAGGATAGAACTTGCCTTTGAGACTTTTGTTCAAAATCTCTAAGCCGTCTTCGAAGGTTCCTGGCAATTCCTACTGAAAAATTCCTCTGTTCCTCCTCTGCCTCCACAGACGTATACAGGTTTATTTTTCTTTTCCTAAAACCCTAAACAGAGGTAACCTATATATTTATAGAGTTGTACCAAACCCTAAATTAATTCGAAGCCCCAAGCTGAATCCTAATCGGCCCAAAGATACTTAATTAAAAACCTACGTCGGCTACAAACGTGGCTTCTAAAAATAAAACTAATTAAATAAAATTAAATTAAGACAATTAACAATTAAATAAAAATAATTAAACTATTATATTCAATTAAATTAATTCAAATAACACAACTAAATTAAGCTGTTTAAACAAAAATAAAGAATTAACTACAACAATTAAATAAAACATGTCATAATTCAAGTAATAAAATTTAAACACGTCACACAATTTAAACAAGTAATAAATATGTCAAACAAACAATTAAATAATTGAAAATTCAATTAAAAGAATAAATTAAATAACAGGACTATCCTTTTGAAATTAGGGGTATTACAAGCACCTAAACAATGGTATGGAAAATTTGACAAAGTGTTGTTGTCAAATGGTTTTAAAATTAATGAGTGTGATAAATGTGTTTATGTGAAAAACACTCAAAATGGATATGTCATTGTGTGCGTAAATGTGGATGATATGCTAATAATGGGCAGTAATGATGTTATAATCAAAACTACTAAAAAGATGTTGACCAAAAATTTCGATATGAAAGATTTAGGCATAGCTGATGTCATACTAGGAATCAAGATTTCTAGAACATCAGATGGTCTAGTGTTATCTCAATCTCACTATATTGAGAAAATATTAGAAATGTTTAATAAGGAAGATAATAGTCTTGTAAAGATTCCTATTGATGTAAATCTTCATTTAGTGAAAAATACTGGTCCAAGCATATCACAACTTGAGTATTCTCGCATTATAGGAAGCTTAATGTATTTGATGAATTGCACACGACTAGACATAACATACTCAGTTAATAAATTGAGTAGGCATACAAGTAATCCAGGAAAGAACCATTGGACTGCAATAATCAGGGTTCTAAGGTATTTAAGATATATCATAAGTTATGGATTACATTATTCTAGATATCCAATAGTACTTGAATGATACAGTGATGCTAATTGGATATCAAATACGAAGGATTCTAAATCCACAAGTGGCTGTGTCTTTACTATTGGAGGAAGTGCCATATCTTGGAAATCTTCAAAACAAACTTGTATTGCCAGATCCATTATGGAATCTGAATTTATTGCTTTGGATAAAGCTGGTGAAGAAGCTAAGGGCTTCGTAATTTCTTAGAAGATATTCCAAATAGGTCTAAACCTGTGCTCGTTATATGTATACATTGCGATAGTCAATCAGCAATTGGAAGGACACAAAGTAATATGTATAACGCTAAGTCTCGACATATACGTCAACGACATAATACCGTTAGACAATTGCTCTCAAGTGGGATATTCTCAATAGATTATATCAGGTCAAAAGATAATTTAGCGGATCCGTTTACAAAATATTTAACAAGAGAGCAAGTGTATAGTTCATCGAGAGGAATGGGACTAAACCCGAAAGCTAACGAGTCATCTTAATGGAAATCCAACCTAGTTAACTGGAGATCCCAAGATCTAGGTTCAAAGGGACAACAGAAATTCTGAATGGCTCACCAGAAGCACTGAGAAGATTTAATTTTCTACCCATTTCTATGATGAGACAGTGCTACCTACAGCAATGAGTAGGATAAGCTATGCTTTTAATGACTCTTATACCTTGAAAATTCAAGTGGGGTATAATAGGATACTTTAAATAAGAAGTTACCTATATGAATGTGAAGTGGGGCCGCTTCTATAAAAGCTTATACGACTAAGTTTTCTAAAGCGCTCATAAAATACCAGGAGTTGTTCAGGGCCATATGAATACAACTGTGAGAACCGATTTTGTGCAGGATGGAACTGTGTGTTTGCTATTGTCTTGGTTTACATCAATGGTTGAATAGTTCAAGACATCATGTTCATTGATTAGCTAGTAAATCTGATAGTAATACACTAGGGAAGGTTCAAGGCCAAAAGCTACCTATCCCGATATAGTAACTTTCCAATAATACTCTCTCTAGTGTCTGTATCTTTTTCATTTGTATTTTACGCAAATTTCCATTTATGTGGGGGATTGTTGGAAACGGGGGCATTAAAAACATAAACTTTGGATGAGATTTGGAATAGATTCCGCTAAGAATTTTTTACGGATCTCTAGAACGAGCGCGTTTCTCTACGCAAGGAGATGAATGTGGTATATTTACTTTCTCAAATCCGTTTATGGGTGAATGAGAAATTAGCTCAAAAGTGTGGTGTTTTGATAAGCCTAAATGGGTATGCAAAATGTGGGAAGTGTTTGTCCCACATGGAAAATATGTTGAAACCAATTGAAATTTAAATAAGCCAAATTTGGGATTTGGGCTTGGGCTTGGGCTTGGGCTTGGGCTTGGGCCTAGGCCTAATTGTAAAGTCCGATTATTCTTTTTACTAAATGAAATTTTGGATTGGCCTTTCTTTTTGGGTTGAGCTTATTTAAATAGGTGATTGATTTTTGAATTTAAATTCAAAGTTAGTTTTTTTTTTTAAAGGGTTGAATATAGTTTTTTTTTTTTAAAGGGTTGCATCTATTTCCAAAGAGTTACATCTATTTTCCAAAGAGTTGCATCTGTTTCTAAAGGGATGCAACTTGTGATGAACCAACATGACCCATGGTGGCACCCATACCCAAAAAGGCACATTGTTTCCTATAAATACCCCCTTTAGGGTTATTTGCAAACACACCAAAATTCAGAGAATTCTTTTCTTCTTCTGAATTTTCTTCTTCCTCCTTCTCTCTTTAGTCTGTCGATTCGAGCCTTAGTCAGTCACTCCGAGTCCGAGTCCGAGTTCGAGTCAGAGAGTACTACATCGAGCCGGTTTGCCTATTCCTTTGGTCTGTAGTACTACTACCAAAGGTAGACAAGTCGTTGTATCTTGGGAGATAAACGCCACTGAGTCCGTTAGCACCATAGCTGGACAAATCTATCTTAAGGATATAGAATAAAATTCTAGCCTCGACTTTTAATCAGGTTCCTTTATTTATAATTTTTATTTTATTTTATTAAACTATATATTATAAGTAATTACTCACCGGATCTGGTGTTTCCGGTGATCTCCAGCCCTTTGATGGAGTCTCACAACGCCGGACTCTGCCGTGTTCTGGTGCTTGCCTTCTGCATCACCGGCATTTGGTCAACTTATATATACCAAGGAGTTCTTCAAGAGACCGTGTAATTTTCCTTTTCCATTAGTTTCAATTGTTCAAACCGACACGTCTTCTTCTTTCATATATAAATATTATATTTTTACATAATATTTAAATAAATAGTACTATATAGTATATGGTATACTTGGACCATATTTTGGAAAACAAACCCTTCCTTAGTGAGTAAACATGTTTATGCATTTAATGTTAAAAGTTAGGTCACTACGTAGGCGCTCACTCTCTCTCAAGCTCTTAATTGAATTGCACAGCGTATTGGTTCCTTTTATACCCCTAATTATACCTCAATATACAGAAAAATCTTATGAACTTTCAGTTTTGCGTTAAACCCCCTTGTATTTTTCTATATTTTACAAGTTACCCCTTCTGTTAGATTGTCATTTTAACCTTCTAACCTTTTGCAAAAAACCAACCCATTGAACAGCTTTTGAGTAAAAAACCCTTGTCACCTTTCATAATTGTGCAAAATGCCCCTAAAGTCAGATGGCCTTTTAAGTCTTCATTAATTTATAATATAAATTTACCAGTAAGTCCTACTTTTTTCTATTTTATATGTAGATATACATATTTCTCTATGTGTTGAATTTCATGATCAACCTTTCAATATCTAGAGTGATAAAAATATGAATAAGAAAAAACAATGCTAACATCCTAGGCCGCTAAATTAAAAAAGATTATTATTATTATTATTATTTTGTCACATTAGTTATATTGTGATATTATATTTTTGTGACTAAGACAACAACATATAATTTTGTTTTAGTATTTTTTTTCTTTTTGTATTTTTCTTTCTTGTCAACATTTTGAATTCATGAATTAGCAAGGGATGCTCATTCAGTCATCACAAATGCTACGTGACAAGTTAGAAAACTCTACCAGCAAACAGACGAACAATGGATTTAGAAGACTCTTCCAATGGTTTGTAGTAATTAAAATAGTAAGAGGCAATACTCAATTTTTAAAGAACAATTTACGTAACTGTAGTTTGATTTCCCAAGAATAAAATAATCTACGCTCTCAAACAATTTACCAAGCAAGCCGAAAATTCCTTGCTTTGATCATGGATATATGAGGGTTATAGAGGATGAAACCAAAAGTACAAACATCAACAAATAAATCATTTTGAAGACAAAACAAGAAGATTCCTTGTTATTCGTCTTATCTTAGATACATTTAAAGAATGTGGAAGTCCATCTTTATGGGAGAAAAATTCCTTGGACCAGTTGTACAGTGCAACGAGCACATCGGACCGTTTATTGCTATGCGTGCAATACACGCACGGGCACGTGTTTTCCACGGACGGTTCGGATGCGCCCTTCGGCCGTTGCACTGTGCAATGGGCAGAAGGAGGTTTTTCTCATCCATGGGATCATAGATGACATTTTTTTTTTTTGATGGTAAGAAATCAATCATATCCCACCAGTGTTAATGACCTTCAAAAACAATTTGCCTTCCTTTAGATATCTAAAACTCACTCAAAATTTTTAAAAGTGAGCTCTAAGGATTTTTACTGTTCACCATAACAATCAAATGGCCCAATAATAAGTGGATGCAATAAATGCTGTTTCAGGACATTGCTTGAAATCAAATCCAGAAATCCATTACCTAATTCTTCTATCTGCTTTTCAGATATATTGCAGCACTCTACCCCTAGACCTGCCACAGTTTCAACATGAGAAACACAGTCATCTTTCATAGGTAAGTGTCGAAATTCCAAGTCATTGCAAAAATTTAAATTCTAAATTTTTTAAACAATAAGCCAAGCACAAGACTCGCTAATACAAAGACTTGGAGTCAAGTATTTGCCAAAAATAAATAAATAAGACGAAGAAGAAGACTTGGAGTCAAGTTCTAACCCAAAAAAATAGACTTGGAATGAAGTTCATATATGCCAGAATACAATAGTTATGGGTCAACCCCAGCTCTATTTTAAAACCACCACCTGCTACAATAGTTCTTCACTTCGTCTTCCCTTGTTGCCTAAATATGAGGTTTCCTCTATTCCCATGGTTTTTCTTGATCACCACACACTCGATCTTTATCACTCCAGTATACGCCCAATGTTTAGACCATCACAAAACTTTGTTGCTCCAGTTAAAGAATAGCCTCATATTCAACTCTTCATATTCAACCAAGCTGGTGCTCTGGAACCATAATATGGATTGTTGCGAGTGGAGTGGTGTAACGTGCGACAATATGGGTCGTGTTATTGGTCTCGACTTAAGCGATGAATCAATCTCTGGCGGAATCCACAACTCAAGTAGCCTTTTCAATCTCAAGTCTCTTCAAAGTCTGAATCTTGCTTATAACAACTTAAGCTCTTGTCAAATTTCATCTGGGTTTGAGAAGCTAACTACGTTGGTGTCTCTGGATTTGTCAGATGCACAATTGACAGGACAATTTCCTATTGGGATTTCGCGTTTGACAAGGTTGGTCTCTCTGAATTTCTCTTTGAACTACTTAAAAGTTGGCAACTCAAATCTAAAATTGCTTGAACTTGGCAACTCAAATCTAAAATTGCTCGTTCAGAATCTCACGGAGCTCACAGAACTCCGTCTCGATTTAGTAAATATATCGTCCAAGGGAGAGGAATGGTGCCAAGCCATATCTTCTTCACTCCCTAAACTGCGAGTCTTGAGCTTGTTTTCCTGTCATCTCTCAGGTCCTCTTTGTTCTTCCCTTGAGAATCTCCGATCCCTTTCGGTGATCAATCTGAGTCATAACAATTTGTCCGCCCCAGTTCCAAATTTCTTTGCAAACTTCACCAATTTGGCAGAATTACTTCTCTGGGATTCTAATTTGCAGGGAACATTTCCGGAAAACATCTTCCATTTGCCAACTCTACATAAACTTGACATATCAGGCAATGAATTACTTCGGGTTTCTTTTCCAGAATATTTCCACAATGGATCTCTCCAGACCTTGATTCTTGACCACACAAATTGTTCTGGGATATTACCAAATTCTATTGGTAATCTTCGGATGTTGTCCGCGATAGTTGTTCGGAATTGCAGCTTAAGTGGAGCAATCCCAAGTTCAATGGCAAACCTTACTCAACTTGTTTATTTGGATTTGTCATACAATATGTTTATTGGTCCAACCCCATCATTTTCGAAGAACCTCACCGACATAGACTTATCCCATAATCTTTTAACGGGTACATTTCCTTCCACCCACTTTGAAGGCCTATTGAATCTTGTTCTGCTTGATTTAAGTCAGAATTCGCTCATTGGAAGCATTCCATCATCTCTATTAGAACTCCCATCGCTGAAAGATATAGATCTTTCATTTAACAAATTTGATGGTCAACTTGATGAATTTTCTAATGCTTCCTCCTCTCTACTAGAGTTCATTGATCTGAGTAGTAACAATTTACAAGGGTCGATTCCCATGTCTTTCTTTGAGCTCGGAAGGCTTACTTATCTTGCGATCAATTCCAACAACTTTAGTGGCCCAATACAACTGGAAAAGTCATTTAGGCCTAACCTTCTTCTTTTCCTTGACCTTTCAGACAACCAAATTGAAGGGAAAATACCGAACTGGATTTGGGAAGTTGGGAATGGAAGTCTCTCTGACTTGAATCTCTCTCACAATCTCTTGGTTGATTTGCAAGAACCATATGTTTTACACCCCAACCTTCAATTCCTTGACCTACACTCTAACCTGCTCTGTGGGAAAATCCCAAGAATTGGAGAATCAGCTGAATACATTGACTTCTCAAGTAATAATTTCAGCTCTTCTATCCCTCCTACTATTGGTAGTCTCCTCTCCTATGCCTCTTTCTTCTCTCTTTCAAATAATAGCATCATTGGAAGCATTCCTCCATCAGTATGCAATATGAGACACCTTCAAGTTCTGGATTTGTCTAATAATCGTTTGAGTGGCACAGTACCATCGTGTTTGATCCAAAGGAGTACAAGTACTCTTGGAGTACTGAATCTGCGAAATAACAGACTTAGTGGAAATGTTTCGAGTATTTTTCCAAACAATTGTAATCTACAAACTCTGGATCTCAGTGGTAATCGTTTGGAAGGGCAGATTCCAAAATCATTGTCAAATTGTAGAAGGTTGGAGGTTTTAAACCTTGGCAATAACATGGTAAGTGACAGATTTCCGTGCTTTTTGGAGAACATATCTAGCCTACATGTTTTAGTTTTGCGCTCTAATAGGTTCCAAGGTGACATTAATTGCCAAGGGGAAAATAATCAAAGCTGGTGGAATCTTCAGATCATGGACCTAGCTTCAAACAACTTTGGCGGCACTCTATCGTCAGGCTTCTTCTCAAATTGGAAGGCAATGATGATTGACAATGATAATGCACAACCAAAGTTTAATAATCTGGGTTATCTCTACTTTTCTGAATATACTGCTGGATACTACTATTCAGATCGAGTGAATGTCATCTACAAAGGGATAGAGGTGGAGCTGGTGAAAGTTTTAACTATTTTTACCTCCATTGATTTTTCAAACAATAGATTTGACGGGAAAATACCAGATACTGTTGGGAATCTCAAATCGCTTGTTCTTCTCAACTTATCGTACAATGACCTCCAAGACTCAATTCCAACATCATTAGGAAACTTGAAGAAGCTCGAATCACTTGATCTTTCGCGAAACAAGTTGACCGGGATGATCCCAACACAACTTGCAAGTCTTACATTTCTTTCGGTTTTGAATGTGTCATACAATCTTTTGGTTGGAAGAATTCCGACAGGTTCTCAGTTTCAAACATTCTCAGAAGCATCATTTCTAGGGAATCCAGGACTATGCGGCTTCGCTTTGAACACGAGTTGCAGTGATACTGAAGTTGCACCAAATTTCGAGGATGGGCATTCAACCTCGGAGTCGGAGGTCTACCTAAGTGCAGCATTGGGATTTATTGTGGGCTTAGGAATTATCATCTGGCCACTTGTGTTCTGTAGAAGATGGAGACGATGGTACTACAAACATGTGGATCGAGTGTTTCTAAGAAGAATAATACAGAGAAGAGTGTACAGAAATTCAATTCGACAGCTTTAGTTGGTGAAGAGAAGTGAATAAAGTGAAGTGCTTGTGATAAAGTTGAAGTCTTGGCTTGAGTCATTCCAGTGGATGGAGAGTAAGCTTTCAATTCATTGTTTAATAGCATAAAGGTATTTAATTGTTGCTGTTTTCATATAGATATATATTGCACTATCTAATAATTGCCGAGATATTTGAGATGTTAATCCTATTACATATAGTTTATTTTCAGATTTGTTGCAATTTGTTTCATATAATCCCTAAAATGCACTCTTGCTTTATAATAGCCTTATAGGGTTTGAAGTTTGAACTGCTTGCAGGGCTGTTCAATTCAATGGGAGTAGGAATTTCTTTTTCTTTCTTTCTTTCCTTTTTTGGTGGTTGTTTAGGTAAGCATCAAACACTTATTAATCTGAATTCACAAGGTAGCTATAAAAGGAAAAAGGAAAAGGAATCAAAGATATGAAAATGAAATGTTGATGATCTGAAATCATTTTGAAGCGTGAATTCTGTACCGATAGGACGCGAAGTTGTATGGTAGGTGACTCACATAGGTAGTTATATGGTAAAAACCTATGCTTCTAAATTTTAATTGTAGATTTTCTTCTTTAATCTCTTGCCATATGGGTTGGGTTATTCATAATTTCTTTTCAAATGAATGCAGTTAAGGGGAAAAAAAGTGATATTGAAAAAGGCAATATAAACCTATTAAGATATATGGAATATCATTATCTAATTTTTTACTTACCCAAAAAAATATAATAATAAATAAAAAATTACACTCACACCCCCTGAGTTTTGTTCTATTGACAGTGAAATGAAAGTTAACATTTTCTTGAACAATGACCACCCCCTTAGGTTTGATAAAGTTAACATATATACCTCTTTGATCACATGGTGAATTGAATTGACATTGCTATCCTTTGACTTGATAATTGACTTATTTGGACCATGAAATTACATTTTTAATCTCTACCACTTATTTTATTGGACCAAACTACCCTTTACTATGTTGTTGGGTTCATTTCTCACAAGCACTTTGTAATATATACAATATACTGTAATGATTGTCTTTAAAAATGTCTTTAAATATAAAGTCTATTCGATGGAAATTGCAACATTAGCACATAGGTAGGAGAAATTGAGGTAAAAAGAATGGACAAATTGGTTCTAAAATTAATAGACAAAACTATTAACTGTTACTTTTCCCATTGAAAAACAACTACTGATAGCGATTTGGTGTTGTTCGCGCAAGCTCGCGTGCTCAATTATATTTTTCAAAATTTTAGAATGAAAGGTAGAAATACTTTTAATGGGCAGGAATTGGGTACTTGAAATTATAATGGGCTGGACTGAAATATGGAATGGGCTTGGGTTTTGATTTTAAAGTGAATAAAATTTTGGATTATCTTGGGCTTGATTAAAGATGACTAAATAGTCAACTGGGCTAATCTAATATTTCATGGACTCAAAGGACATTTGATATATATATATATATATATATCTATATATATATATATATATTCCCTTAATGAAAGGAGGAGTGGAACATAGAGATGTTTGAACTCGGTTTGTTTAATAAACCAATTTTTTACTTTTTATTTTACTTAGTTTGGTACTCTTACACCCATGCTTTTACCGAGGTTTGAATCTCTAACTTCCTTTTAAAAAGTAGGGACTTGGTACCGTTGAGCCACTGACTCATTGATACTAAATCTTGAATCTTTCATATATACCTTTAATTACTCTTGGTACATTAGATATAAAATTTAGACTCAAACTTCATATTTACCCTTACAAAATTCAAAATAAAATTGAATTTAAAAATACATTTATTAATGTTTTTTTATAAAATAATTAATCTTTTGCACTACAATCTTGTATTTTACACGAGAGTTTTTGAATTGAATTTAAATTAAATTAATTATTATTTAAACTCATAATGCAATATTAGTAACTAAAACTTAAAGGAATATATAACAAAATAGATTTACATATCAATTCTTAAATAAATTTATAATTACATATTGTACTTCAATTTACTAAGGGTATACATGGAAAATGTAGTGGTTTAGAACTTAAATAGAAAAACAAAAACTCAAAAGTAGAACTTATTGGTACTAAAGAAATTTTTTTGGACAATTTGTCATTAGAAAAGTAGGACTTGATAGTAATTATTTCAAATTACTATAGTAAAATTCAATTTCACCACCAGGGATACTTCGGTAATTTTACTTTACAAGTTAAGGGAAACCGGATTGCCATTTAATAGGAGAAGATTTTTATAATTTCTACGGAGAGGTTATTTGGGTCAACAATAGGGGGTTATTTGTGTCATCTCTCAGGTCCTCTTTGTTCTTCCCTTGGGAATCTCTGATCCCTTTCGGTGATCAATCCGAGTGAGAACAATTTGTCTTCCCCAATTTCAAATTTCTTTGCAAACTTCACCAAATTGACAGAACTATATCTCATTGATTCTAATTTGCAAGAACATTTCCGGAAAACATCTTCCACGTACCAATCTTACGTACACTTGCCGTAGGGGTCAATGAATTACTTCCAAGATGGATCTCTTCAGATCTGATTCTTCGGTACACAAATTTTTCCGGTGATAGTGATGATGAAGAAGAAAGAAAAATTACACTTTAGTCTTTTTAACATTGACGCAAGTAAAAGTGTTCACGATAAACACGTTACTTTGAATTCACAAAAAATATAATTCAGCGAAATCTAATATATTATTTGATAATTAAACCGATTCTGATTTCTGTATTATATATATTTATAATGAAAGAAAACCCTAGTCCACTAACTGCAACTTGAATCCTTATAACATAAAGAAACCTAATCCAGGAATTATACTAATATCCGAAAATAAGCCTAAAAAATAAAATTTCTTATAAAAATTCTAAAAAAGTAGAGAAAGAAACTTAATAAAATAAAATTACTAAATATAAAATATGAATGCAATTCAAGTTCGTTTAGATATCGAACAAAAA
The DNA here is from genome assembly GCF_030987335.1 of Cornus florida. Lineage (NCBI taxonomy): Eukaryota > Viridiplantae > Streptophyta > Magnoliopsida > Cornales > Cornaceae > Cornus > Cornus florida. The sequence continues at coordinate 46,124,516 of NW_026775572.1, forward strand.
TTCTGAAATATTTGAGAGGCTTCTTTTGGACTGAAAATGCCCCGTTTTAAGGCCATGAAAGATGGTATTTCGCCGAAAAGTATATTACGTCACGGCATAGTAGTGAGTCTTGTTTATTGAGTCGTTTTCAGTAAAAAAAACTCTCATGTCGTGTTAAAAATGCACACTTCGAGATCAGCCCAAAAAATTTGTCAACATGTCCATTTTGCCCCCTGGCGGTCCAAACAGGTCATAAAAGCTTCAGCCATCAATTTGCTATGCCAGGGTATATAAATCCCAACAGGGTCATCAATTGCTTTGTAACACACACACACACACACACACGTGTGTGTATATATATATATATATATATATATATATATATATATATATATGAACCCAACAACTTTGTAACACACACACACACACACGTGTGTATATATATATATATATATATATATATATATATATATATATATGAACCCAACAACACTCCTTAGCAACAGACTTGTCTTCCCCAATTTCAAATTTCTTTGCAAACTTCACCAAATTGACAGAATTATATCTCATGGATTCTAATTTGCAAGAACATTTCCGGAAAACATCTTCCACGTACCAACTCTACGTACACTTGCTGTAGGGGTCAATGAATTACTTCCAAGATGGATCGCTTCAGACCAAATTGATAGTGTTTGTTGGCCGTTTTCAATAAAAAAAAATAGAACTCTCATGTCTTGTTAAAAACGCACACTTTGGGATCAGCCCAAAAAATCTGTCAACATGCCCATTGCACCCCTTAGCGGTCCAAACAGGTCATAAAAGCTTGAGCAATCAATTCTACATCAAACATTCAAGTCTTTCCTTGTTCCTCCAAAATTGAATGTTCAACAATTTTTAGAATGTATAAAGAGTTAGACACTCTATATACATATCATATGAATATTTTTTCCTCCTAAACCATGGACAAAATATTGTGAGTTTGAACTTGATTTTTCTTACGCCATGCAAGAAAGAAGGAACAGGTGTAATGAAACTCTTATTTTCAATTTCATTGTCATTCTTAAATTTAAGGGTAAATTATAATGACACCTATGAGCTTTTGCATTGTCAATATATATAATTTATGTTTAGAGTAATCTTTGCCACGGCCTAACTATTTTCTTTTTATCACTTCAGTCAAATAATAGTCTTGATTCGCTCGTGAGGAATGTAATTAAGAAAAGAAAAATGACTTTTTTCAAATCAATAATTTTTGTTTGACAACTTTTTTTCTTGACCAAGTTTTTTTATAAAAATTATAAAAGTTTCATTCATTTGTATTCATGGTCCGACTGTTTGGACCCATTTATGCTTTATAGTCCGAATCCATTTGGCTATGAGACGTCGATATTTTTCTTTGCGCGGTAAAAATATAGTAAAAAGTCTTCCCCGATTTTCGCTCCCTAGTTTCCTCTTCGTTCTTTCTGTCTCCTCATCTAGTTCATCCATCTTTCTGTCTCCTCATCTAGTTCATCCATCTTTGTCTGTCCGGTTCTCTGTATTTTCCTTATCTAGTTAATATCGCCAAAAAGCATATTACGTTTTCCGTAAAAAAAGAAAAAGAAAAAAACCCTCATGTCATGTTAAAAATGCACACTTTAAGATCAGTCCAAAAAATCTGTCAACATACCCATTTCACCCCTAGCAGTCCAAACAGGTTATAAAAGTTTCAACAATCAATTGAATATTCAAACATTCAGGTCCTTACTTGCTCCTCCGAAATTGAATATTCGATAATTTTTAAAATGTATAAAGAATTATACACTCTACTTACATACAATGGGGATATTTTTTCCTCGTGACCCAAGGACAAAATATTGTGAGCTTGAACTTGATTTTTCTTAGGCCATGCAAGAAAGAAACAGGGTAATGGAACTCTTATTTTCAATTTCATTGTCATTCTTAAATTTAAGGGTAAATTATAATGACATCTGTGAGCTTTTGCATTGTCAATATATATACAGTAAAACTCCTTCCCCGATTTTCGCTCCCTAGGTTCCTCTTCGTTCTTTCTCTCTCCTCCTCTAGTTCATCCATCTTTCTCTCTTCGATTTGGCAAATTCTAATGGGAATCTCTTATGCTGGATGTTTATGGAAAGATGGGTCATTTTTTAACTAAAATTTTAAGCCTTTAAATTTGGATGAGATAAGAGAAAAGACCAGGGTTTGGTGAGTTTAATTGCAGCACCGTGCGTGATATCTGCTTGCTTGTGTTAGGGTTTTTTACTGAATTGAAGTTCGTTGCTATGAACCAGGTAAGTTTACTTTAATAAATTCCATACTATGATTTGTAAGGTTTTTTTTTTTTATTTTTTTTTTTTAAATAAAGTTCCAATAAATTCAATTATAATAAAATAATTGAATTTTGATTGGAATAATTTATGAATTTCCCAAAACTCTTGGCAATTTCTATGATTATTTGGATTTGATTCATTCTGCCTTATCCATAACAACCACCCTCTGAATACCACCAAGCAAACTGTATATATAACTAAGAGAGAACCCGAAACATTGCTATTGTCGCAATTCCATGCTTAGGTGATATATACAACAACCACCCTTTGGAGTTAATTAATTTGTGTCCTTGTTAGAAAAAGTAGGACAAATTTACTACTAAGTCCTACTATATATATTATACTGAATTTCATGACCAAGCTTTCACTCTCTTAGAGTGACAAAGATGAATAAGAAAAAGTAATGCTACATCCTGGGCGGCTCAATTGAAAAAGATATATATATATATATATATATATTTTTGTCGCATTTGTTATATTGTGATATTATATTTTTGTGTCTGAGACAAACAACATATATCTTATTTTAGTTTTTTCCTTTTTGTCATTTAGTTCTTTCCAGTCAACATTTTGAACTCTTGAATTAGAAGGGATGCTCATTAAGTCATCACAAATGCTAAAAGACAAGGCAGAAAACTCTACCAGCAAACAGACGAACAAAGGATTTAGAAGACTCTTCCAATGGTTTGTAGTAACTAAAATTGTTAAGAGGCAATACTCAATTTTTAAAGAACAATTTACTTAACTGTAGTTTGATTTCCTAAGAATAAAATCATCTACGCTCTCAAACAATTTACCAAGTAAGCCCAAAATTCTTTACTTTGATCATGGACATATGAGGATTATATTTCTTCTGCTGAGGATGGAACGAAAAGTACAAACATAAACAAATAAATGATTTTGAAGACAAAACAAGAAGCTCCCTTGTTATTCGTCTTATCTTGGATGAAATGTTCGAAAATGATTGCAATAGATCTAAACTTTGACACTGTTTAGCATAGAATGAGTGATTTATCACTATCAATTTGATAAGTCCAATTTCTTACACCAGTTATAACGTGCGACGATATGGGTCATGTTGTTGGTCTAGACTTGAGCAATGAATCAATCTCTGGAGGAATCCGCAATTCAAGTACTCTTTTCAGTCTCAAGTATCTTCAAAGTCTGAATCTTGCTAATAACACCTTCAGCTCTTGGCAAATTTCTTCTGGGTTTGACATATTTGAATTTGTCATATGTGGGCTTGAGAGGGCGTGTCACGCCCCCGAATTTTTTTAATAAAATTCTCAATAAAATCTCAAAATACATCAAAATATACCCAGAATTTAAAAAAAAAAAAAAAAAAAAAAAATGCTCTCTTTTATACAAATCAATTTCTTCAAATACACCAAAAAATCTCCAACTAATAACAACAAAACTCGCAACGCCGACTATTCAGCCTAAGTCCGAATCTATCAATCCCCATTCATCTTCGAAACTTAAAATTAGAGGATGGTGAGACAAAAAGTCCTAATAAAAAAAACCATAACAAGAATTTCATGGAGGTTTAATAAAACAGCTTCACAAAACATACATAATCGTATATTGACAAAATAAATATGCATTTAATAAAAATATTTAATCAAAACATTTGATAAAATCATTTGAGGCAAAACCGCCCCATGCCATTCAAGGTATAGAGAATCCTACACTGAAAAAGAGTTATTTCTCAACACTTCAAGCTCCAGCCTGCTCTGCAACTTAACTCACTCTGTATTTTTCCTCAAACTCTCGACCCTCACTTCTCACTCTATCTTTCTCGGCTCACTCTCTGTATACACTCTTTGATTCTCTAATTTATCTGTCTTTCAACTGACTTAGTGGCACACAACACACATTAAATAAGCAAATTACACCGACCCAATTCCACCATTAGCTCAAAACCCATGTGCACAATTTACGTAATCTTTGCCGAAAAAAAATCAACTATCACTTACTACTCCATGTTTATGGGTTAGAGTCAAAAAAAGTAAGTCTGCCAAAATCTCATCTCATCAACCTGCTCCCTCTACTTCTTATCCCGCTTTCTCTCCAACCTCAGCCCACCACACTGTTGGAATTTATATGCCCTGGCATAGCAAATTCCTGTTTGGATTAATTGACATATGTTCCTGACGTTTCTGAAATATTTATGTTTTATACAATTGGTGAATTCAATGTATTATATTTCGATTCACTATGAAATTGATAGTGTCCATGTAATTACAAGAAATATTTATATATATGTATGTGATGGCAATCAATGCATGATATATAAATAGTAATTATAAATTGTTCATAGTTGGTAATTATGGATGGACTCATAATTAATTAAGACTTGAACTGGATTCGCGTTAGGTTGAGATATATTGCGAGAGCCGTCGTATGCAATTATTCCCTATCACCGTCATGGCATTTGACTCTTAAGCATGAGAAAAGTATAGACTCTTTTATTAATTAATAATTACTTTGATTTGTTCGGCGGATTCTTCGGGATCCTTAGACCGACACTTCGGGTAGTTATGTAATTAATAGTTAGAGGGTTATATTTTCAATATTTGCATCATTGCTACTTGTATTTATTTTGTATTGATTATGGTTGATCACAAAGTAAATTCGAAGGCCTTCGTATGATTTTAGACAAAATGATTTATTATATATTTATTTATTAAATTATTATTTTTGTCGAACAAATGTTTTATTGTGATCGAGCCAGAAATAATCAAAGATACCAAAATAAATATATTAATTAAGTAGTCGGATTGATGGCATTATTTATCCGATAACTAATTATGCATAGAGGGGTCAAAGTGCAACATTGACTTAGAGGTTATTTATTATTTAATTGGAGTTCAATTAATTTCTTTTAGTGGAGTAGAAATTAATTTATGAATTAATTTAATTAGGTCCATGGACCGGGCCAATCATTAATTCATTGTAGCCAATAAAATAATAGGCCCAATGGATTCTCACTCATAGCCCAACTTGATATTGGAATCATATTCGATTTGAGACATGTGAATTAGAGATTGAGAATGATTAGTTGTTTCCTTTTCTTTACCTTTATGTTGCCTATAAATATACATGGTCTATGTATATTTTAGGGGTGATTTTGATGAGAAGAAAAAAGGAATAAATTTTCTCTCTCTAGAAAATTAGGGTTTATGTCCTCATCTAATGGAGGCTCCCACAAGCCTAGTTTTCCAAGGTCATTTATGGAGGCATATGAGTGATTCCTAAAGGCAAAACAATTACCAAGAAGATGGAGATCCAAGGAGAATGCATCTTGCTAAGGGATCTACAATAAGTGAGAACATTCACTTTAGAGGAGAGATCTAAGGTTTACTCAAACCTTGATGTAAGTATTCAATTTTTTAAATGAATGATACATCATGTTTTATTTTTGCATGAAACTTGTCTCTATGTAATGAATCAAGATCTATGAATTTAAATCCCTCGAAAAGTTTTTAAAACTAGCACGTTTCCCAACAGTGGTATCAGAGCATGGTTTGATTCATTATTAGAGATCATGATTTTATGAAAATCATCATTCATGGATCCAAAATTATATTCATATATATTTTTATTGATGTATGTTGATGTATGATTTAATATGTTGATATATATTGATACATGATGATGTATGAATAATTGTGAATGAATGATGATGTAAGGTTGGGCCATGGATGAAGCTTATAGGAATATTAAATGTAATTTTATCTTTGGATGAATGTAATTAAGGCTTTGATTTAGCCGTTTGAAAGTTCAATGATGTAATTTATTTTTCCCATTGTATTTCAAGTTGTAAATATTTTTAAAGCTATGTAATATTCATCAAAGGATACTATAAAGTTTCAAGAAGGTCCAAAAGGGTTAAATTATGCTTCAGTAATTTTCTGGAATTTTTCCGAATTTTTTGGAATTTTTCTGGAATTTTTTGAGGCTTAATTTAATTTTCTGGGAATTTTTTGGAATTTTTCTGAAATTTTTCGGCGTTTTTCCGGTGGCCGGAGCATCGCCGGCGGCGAGAAGAGGCGTCGGAGAAGGCTGGGATCAGATGTGGTGCAGGTGGGGTGAGCCTGGCGCGTAAGGAACACGCGCCAGGAGGGGACATATGCTGGCGCGTGCATTGCACGCGCCAACCAAGGTGGTATGGCCTCCACGCGCGTGCAGGCGCGTGGAGGCGCGTCCCACGCGCCCCACGCGGATGCAGGCGCGTGGAGGCGCGTCTCACGCTCCCCACGCGCGTGCCAGCGCGTAGGGGCGCGTCCCACGCGCGTGCCAGCGCGTGGGGGCGCGTGCCTCCACCTGCAGCATGCCCCAGGCGCGTGTAAGCGCGTGTGGGGCCCTCCAGGCGCGTTCCAAGCGGTGTTTTGCTTCTCCTGGTGCGTACCAGCCTTATGTGGGTGTTTGCAAGCCGATGGATGATCTTCCCGCGATAGTTAGAGTAGTTAAATGTTAAAAGCTGATTCCATTGGCCGTTTTATTTGTTTTATCTGTTATTTATTTATTCATGCATTGGATCCATGATATTTATTTAAATGGCTTGATTTATATTAATTAAGTTATGAAAATTAATTGGATCTGATTACTAGTTAATTTGAGGACACTTATTGGGAAACGCAAAATTATTTTTTATAAATTATTTTTTTTTAAAGTGTGCTTCAAATTAAATATTAGTGAATCGTTTAAAGTCCAAATATTTTCTAAATTTAATTGGATTAAAATCAAGACGTTTTGCATGCATCATATCATGTATTTGAATAAATTGAAAACCCTAATTATGAATGATTAAAAATTGAGTGGGAGCGGGGATTTTTATACATTGCCCCATGGCCTTCGTTATTAACACCATTGTAATTAGATCTTCAAAAATAAGGCCCCACGCATGATTTGAAAAGTCTTAATATTACAAGAATGGTTGTCTCATGAAAATTAAAATATTAAATGTTCATTGTAATTAGATCTTTAAAAATAAGGCCCTCGCATGATTTAAAGAGTCTAGATTATAATGACAAGATATTTAATGTTTTATTTTCATTAGAGTTTTAATAACGTTATACACTCAATCTAAAATCAATAGTGTTAGCTTCCCAACGAAGTGGTCTATACTAGGTGATTTTAGAAAGGCTAAATTAAATCGGGAATCATTTCATATGATAGACAAGGCGTTGTCTTAAGAGATATGGAAATGATGGGATTTGCCCGCCAATAGCAATAATGAATTTCGCCAACCGAATAAGTTATTGGCGTATTGGTTATTCGATTTTTCATGCAGTGGTTAAGGGACCCACATATTATTATTTTAATGGAAGTGCTCGCTTAATAGCAAATGAATCTCAATAATAGTAATAATGAACTCCTCCAACAGGATAAGTTATTGACATATTGATTAGTTGATTTATTATGCTACAGAGTTGAGGGACTCGTATTAATTAAAAGGGATTGTTCACCAATAATGATAATGATCTCTTGTTTGATTGAGAATTATTATATTATGTGGTTAACAAGCTCATTTTAATTTTAAATATGCATGACATTATTAATAGTTCACCTTGCATATTGTATGAATGCATTTATATTCAGATTAATTATGTCTAATCCAGTTTATCTGCTTGCTTACATATTCAATGTAACTGGATCTCATTAATATTGACTGAGAAAGGAACTTAGATATTTTATTCACAATGTAAGGGTACAAATGTATTTACTACTTCTAAACCTAATCCTTTTACTTTAAGATATCCAAGAGAACATTAATGCTTTGAATAAGTAAAATAAGGCAAATGAGATGACTTGATGTAATATTCTAGAGTTTACCTCGAATACGCTCCAAAGCTAACATTTACATTATTTTATTTTCTTCAAGCATCATGTTAAAATTTAATAAAATGTTTTGGTGAGATTAGATAGAGAGTATGCCAAAGTACTATGTCAGACTTGAATAGCATCAAGATAGCCTAAGGAACTCCAGTATGAAATCGAATTTTGAAAAATGATTGTTTATTATTTAAAAATTAGCTGGAGATCAATAAGGCTGACTTGGGTGGTAAGTTTCAAGTTGACATGATTATTGCCTTGTTACCAAACTCGTTCGACTCTGTTAGAGTGAACTAAATAAGGAATCAGTTTGAGTTCACACTCGCTGATATTCTTATAGAATTGGTAACAGATGAAGGGATAATCAAGAGTATGGGCGTTCCTATCAATCTAACCTAGTCTATACCATCTTCTTCTAGGCCCAAGTGGACGGGCAAAACAAAGAAGAAGAATGATAATAGGATTAGACTAGCACAAAACATGGGTATTCAAAAAGTTTAAAGGGAATAAGGCAGTGTATGTTGAGGGCGAAGAAAACTGTTTCTTTTGTCGCTAACTAAAACACTAAAGGACGAACTGTTTAAGCAATGACGTGGCATAGGAAAATATATATTTAATCATTGAGCCATGTTATGTGGTTGCGTCTATTAATTCCTGATGGATAGATTCTGGAGCCACTAAACATGTTTGCAATTTATTGTAAGGATTTCAGGAATCCAGAAGCCTTGATGATATGGATATATATTTATCTTTTGACCTGATGCCAAGGTTGTAGTTAAGTCAGTGGGAGTATTACATCTGAAATTAGAGAGTATAAGGATATTAGTATTAGAGAACTATCTTTATGCACAGAAGTGAAACGCAATCTCATTCTTATTTCACTTTTGGTTTATAAAAACTAGATCGTTATTTTGTAAAACTGGTTTTATAAAATTGAATAGATATGCGATTGCTTCTGGTGCATTGAAAGATGGTTAATATACTATAATCACAAGCTCTTAAGATTTGGAGGATGTAGAAACTAATGTTGCATCTTCTAGATTGAATGTTAAGAGAAAATTTGTTATTCCTGACTCATTGTATTTTTTGGTGTCTATTTTTGGGTTGTAATCAATCAAAATAAGATTTAAAGATTGGTTAAAGAAGGTTTATTACCTAGTGAGGCAGAGGAGCCTAAACCAAACTTGTGAACCCTGTTTTGAAGGATAGATAACTCTTAGGGCTTAATCAGCCAGATGAAATAGACATAAAGGACAATTGGAGTCGGTACACACTGACACGTGCGGTCTTATGAACATCCAAGCAAGATTACTCACGTTTTGGATAAGTTTATCTGATGCAACACAAGTCTTAAACTCTTGGTATTTTCTGAGAAGGTTAAGACTGATGTGGAACACATATTAGGTAAACTTATCGAGACACTTCGATCTGATCGAGGATATGAGTATTTCTTGGGATAGTGCAAAGACTATATGGTCAATGAGGGTATTATGTACCAGTTTTCTGCAATTGACGCCAAATGCATTTAGGTGTCAAATAGGAATAACAGAATTCCACTTAACATGGTTAGATCTATGATCAGATATGCTACATTATCTCTTTCATTTAAGAGTTTAGCGTTAATGACATCGATGCGCATTATGAACTGCATTCCATCTTAGTCTGTCTCAAGGATACCGTTGAGCTGTGTTTTTTACTAAATATTAGTTTGAATCATATGCACATATGGGGTAGTCTTGCACATGTGCGCTTGATATGGACAAGTAAGTTGGAAGCAGATCATAGGCATGCTAGATTTGATAGCTACTCTAAATGTCACTAGGATGGATTATTTTATGATCTCAAAGATAAAAGTTGATTGTTTTCACTCACTGTTTATCTATAGGAGAATCATATTATGAATCACATACCTAGTAGCATAATGTTAGAGAATTTGGTATGAGTGCCAGATGTACCACATGTGAACACACTTATTATAGAGATTGAGAATAATATATGAATTCCTTATTGATGCGTTACCATCATCTACTACACAGATTCTTGCATCGGTACATTGATGTAGTGGGAGGATTATCATCCAATTCGACAGAATCATGTTTTTAGGTGAGACCATTATGGACATCCCTGTTAAACATGAGTTGGACCCAGTAAGCTACACGGAAGCATGAACCGATGTGGATACAGATCGTTTTGGTGAGTTACTATGAAATCAGAGTTGGAATCTATGTATTCTAATAAATTCTGGGATCTTGTAGAACTTTCTAGTAGGGTGATTCCTATGGAAGGCAAGTTAATCTACAAAAAGATACCAGAAGATTTCTTAGTGAGTAAATCATGAGTGTACAAGGGAATGTCAATATTTTTCTAATTCTATATATATTGATGACATCCTACTCATTAAGAATGATGTGGAAGTTTTGTCATCAATAAAGAGGTAATTGTTCAATTACTTTTAAATGAAGGATTTTCAGGATGTAAGCTAGATTCCTAGGATCAAGCTTTTGCAAGATCAGGGTAAAAGGAAAATAGGCTTATCTTAATAATCCTACATTGATAAAGTTTTGACCAGGTTTGGTATGCATAACTCAAAGAATGAGTTCTTACTTTATTGATATGGATGGCTCTCTCTAGTAAGTAGTTTTTCAAGACTATCAAAGGAGATTGAGCATATGAGACTGGAACAATATGTTTCGGCATATGAGAGTCTCATATATGCCATGGTCTATACCAAACAGGACATCCGCTACATAGTAGCGATAGTCAGTAGAGATCAGTCCAATACTGGACTTGACAACTGGTCTATTGTGAAAAATATCATTAAGTACCTAAGGAGAATCAATGATATCATACTCATTTATGGATGTGATGATATGGTCCTAGTCAGGTATGCTAGTTCTGATTTTCAATCAGAAGTAGATACTATGAGGTTCATGACTTAGTGTATGTTCACTTAATGGAAGGGAAATCAGTTGGTAGATTGTCAAGCAGATTTCAACTGTTGACTCAAACCTGCAGGTGGAATATATTGCAGCCTTAAAGGTGGCAATATAAGCCTATTGGTTTGATCTCACTGATTTAGAGGTTGTGGAGCATACTAGCCTGCCTATCGAGCTATATTGCGACAATAGTGCAGAAGTAGTCCAAACCAATGACCCAAGGTTCCATAGATGAACAAAATACACTGATAGGAAGTATCATGTTCTACATGATATTATCCGGCAAGAAAATGTACTTATAGCTAGAACATTGCATTGGAACACAACTTTGTTGATCCATTATCAAAGGTGTCATTGATCAATAATTTTGATCATCATCTGGATAACATTGGAGTTAGGTGTAATTTGAATTGGCTATGAGGGCAAGTGGGAGCTGTTGGGATTTATATGCCCTGGCATAGCAAATTCCTGTTTGGATTAATTGACATATGTTCCTGACGTTTCTGAAATATTTATGTTTTATACAATTGGTGAATTCAATGTATTATATTTCGATTCACTATGAAATTGATAGTGTCCATGTAATTACAAGAAATATTTATATATATGTATGTGATGGCAATCAATGCATGATATATAAATAGTAATTATAAATTATTCATAGTCGGTAATTATGGATGGACTCATAATTAATTAAGACTTGAACTGGATCCGCGTTAGGTTGAGATATATTGCGAGAGCCGTCGTATGCAATTACTCCCTATCACCGTCATGGCATTTGACTCTTAAGCATGAGAAAAGTATAGACTCTTTTATTAATTAATAATTACTTTGATTTGTTCGGCGGATTCTTCGGGATCCTTAGACCGACACTTCGGGTAGTTATGTAATTAATAGTTAGAGGGTTATATTTTCAATATTTGCATCATTGCTACTTGTATTTATTTTGTATTGATTATGGTTGATCACAAAGTAAATTCGAAGGCCTTCGTATGATTTTAGACAAAATGATTTATTATATATTTATTTATTAAATTATTATTTTTGTCGAACAAATGTTTTATTGTGATCGAGCCAGAAATAATCAAAGGTACCAAAATAAATATATTAATTAAGTAGTCGGATTGATGGCATTATTTATCCGATAACTAATTATGCATAGAGGGGTCAAAGTGCAACATTGACTTAGAGGTTATTTATTATTTAATTGGAGTTCAATTAATTTCTTTTAGTGGAGTAGAAATTAATTTATGAATTAATTTAATTGGGTCCATGGACCGGGCCAATCATTAATTCATTGTAGCCAATAAAATAATAGGCCCAATGGATTCTCACTCATAGCCCAACTTGATATTGGAATCATATTAGATTTGAGACATGTGAATTAGAGATTGAGAAGGATTAGTTGTTTCCTTTTCTTTACCTTTATGTTGCCTATAAATATACATGGTCTATGTATATTTTAGGAGTGATTTTGATGAGAAGAAAAAAGGAATAAATTTTCTCTCTCTAGAAAATTAGGGTTTATGTTCTCATCTAATGGAGGCTCCCACAAGCCTAGTTTTCCAAGGTCATTCATGGAGGCATATGAGTGATTCCTAAAGGCAAAACAATTACCAAGAAGATGGAGATCCAAGGAGAATGCATCTTGCTAAGGGATCTACAATAAGTGAGAACATTCACTTTAGAGGAGAGATCTAAGGTTTACTCAAATCTTGATGTAAGTATTCAATCTTTTAATTGAATGATACATCATGTTTTATTTTTGTATGAAACTTGTCTCTATGTAATGAATCAAGATCTATGAATTTAAATCCCTCGAAAAGTTTTTAAAACTAGCACGTTTCCCAACACACACAAAACAATTACACGTTGCAATAAAATAATTGAGCCCATTTCTCTCTCCTTCTCATCACCATACAATATACTCCATTCCTAAAAACCAGACCAAACCCACGTGAAGCCCACAACCTCTTTGCCAAACAAATCAGTTGGTGGGTCCCGCCACTACTTTTCTTTCTTCTTTTCCCCTCCAAATCTCGTGTATCAGCTCATTGCTTCTTAACAGACAAAAGAAATATATATATAATATAATACATAAACATAAAACAAAAATCAAAACCCATGACAAATGGGACCCGCCAAAAATCTCACCTTATCAATTTCTCATTTCTCTAATTTCGTCCCAAGTGCATTCCTTTGCATCAGGTGCAATATGTACATGTATCTTATATATATATATACCATCGCAATAAAACAATTCAAAACCCCTCATTAATGAAACCCACATAACAACACGGTCTCATTATTTTCCTATTTAAATTTCGGCAGCTACCTTGCGTCCTTAAAATGCTACACACAAAAATATATACAATGTAACAAAAATCCAAATTCACTAAACTGAGTCTTCAATTTAAAATTAAATAAAATCACTAAAAATTATAAAATAAATTAAAATTTAAAAAAATTCGAATTATCACTTGGCGATTTCCTATTAGAATTTCGCATTTGACAATGCAAGAACAAAGATGCTATGACATCATTGTCAAAAAACCAAGGTAAGAGCTTGGACTGTGCCATATTTATATATATATATATATATATATATATATAACCACCGCCAAGGCTCTCATTGGATTTCTCTCAGAACTACTACTTGGAACTTGAGAACTCAGATCTAAAATTGCTTGTTCAGAATCTCACGAAGATCACAGAACTCCATCTTGATGGTGTATATATATCATCCATGGGAGAGGAATGGTGCAAAATCATATCTTCTTCACTACCTTGTCTTCAAGTCTTAAGCTTGTCACGGTGTCATCTCTCAGGTCCTCTTTGCTCTTCTCTTGAGAATCTCCAGTCAATTTCGGTGATTAATTTGAGTGAGAACTATTTGTCTGCCCCAGTTCCAAATTTCTTTGCAAACTTCACCAATTTGACAGAATTATATCTCACGGATTCTAATTTGCAAGGAACATTTCCAGAAAACATCTTCCATGTACCAACTCTACATAAGCTTGACTTAGGGGTCAATGACTTATTTCATGGTTATTTTCCAGAATTTTCCCAGAATGGAGCTCTCCAGACCTTGATTCTTCGCTACACAAATTTTTCCGGGGGATTACCAAGTTCTATTGGTAACCTTCGGATGTTGTCCGTGATATATGTTTTTAATTGTAGCTTCACTGGACCAATCCCAGGTTCATTTGCAAACCTTACTCAACTTGTTCTTTTGGATTTGGCTTACAAAATGTTTACTGGTCCAATTCCATCATTTTCGAAGAATCTCTCCATCATATACTTGGACCATAATTCACTCAGTGGAACCATTCCATCATCTCTTTTGAATATTCCATCGCTGACACAAATTGATCTTTCATTTAACAAATTTGATGGTCAAGTTGATGAAATTTCTAATGCTTCCTCCTTTCTACTAGAGTTCATCAATTTGGGAAGTAACCATTTACAAGGGTCAGTTCCCATGTCTTTCTTTCAACTCAGAAGGCTTACTGTCCTTATACTTAATTTCAACAACTTCAATGGTTCAATACAACTGAAAAATTTTTATAGGCTGCGCAATCTTTCCCTCATTGACCTTTCATACAACAGCTTGTCAATCCATACAAGTAGTGGTAGTGGTTCAAACTTGTCTTTGATCCCCCAGTTTGAAGGATTATATTTGGCTTCTTGCAAGTTGGAAAGTTTTCCTGATCTAAAGAACCAATCAGTACTGGCCGAGTTGGACCTTTCTGACAACCAAACTTGGGAAGTTGGTAATGGAATATTCTATCACTTGAATCTCTCTCACAATCTCCTGTCTTATTTTCAAGTACCCTATTTTGTTCAAGTTTTCCTTGGTCTCCTTGACCTACACTTTGACCAGTTCCATGGGAAAATCCCAATACCAGGAATATTTGCTGAATACACGAACTTCTCAAGCAATAGTTTCAGCTCTTCTATCCCTCCTACTATTGGTAATTTCCTCACCAATGCTTATTTCTTCTCTCTTTCAAATAATAGCATCATCAGAAACATTCCTCAATCAATATGCAATACAAAATACCTTCAAGTTCTAGATTTATCTAATAATGTTTTGAATGGCACAATACCATCATGTTTGATCAAAAGGAGTACTAGTACTCTTGGAGTACTGAATCTGCAAAATAACATATTTAGTGGAAAAGTTCTGAGTTTGTTTCCCAACAACTGTAGTCTACAGACATTGGATCTCAGTGGTAATCTTTTGGAAAGGCGGGTTCCGAAATCATTGTCAAACTGCAGAAGGATGGAAGTTTTAAACGGTAAGAAATTTGTCTAAAATTCATTTATGACATAGCAAAAATCTATTCGCTACAGAAATGTGGTAGTTAAGCTTCCAAAGGAAGCTTTGAAATTCTTGGGCAGCAAGAATTATTCTTAGGCAACAAGTGCTATTTGGCTTCCTAATGAAGCTTTGTAATATACTTGGACACCAAGTATATTCTTGGCTATAAATAGCCTTGCACTCATTTGATGAAAGGCATTCGAGAGGCATTCAAGAGTAAGACAATATTCGGATCAAGAGAGTATATTGGTTTTATGTGTGTGAGAAAATCCTTTTGTGTATACAATCTTCAAGAGAGAGTTGAAGTTTGTATTTTGGTGGGTTTTTCTCTTTGTGTAAACCATATACTATTTGGGGTATTTCTTGAGTGTTGAGTGAGTCTTCTTTGTTGATTGAGTGAGTGGTGTGAGAAGAAAGATTATTGTGAGGAAGAACCAAAACGTTCTTCAGTTTGTAATCTTTTTCTTTATAGTGATATGAATCATTATCGTCCATGAACGTAACCCTATTTGTGAGGGTGAACCACGTATAAATCATTATCTCGTTTGTGTGTGTCTATTTATTTTCTTGTCATTATTTTTTCTATTATTCTCATAAACTCCTATTCGATCCTTATTTCATAACAAATTAGTATCAGAGCTTTTGGGGAGTTTTTTGAGATGTCGACAAAATACAAGATTGAGAAATTTGATGGCAAGATTAGTTTCAGTCTTTGGCACATTAAGATGCAGGCCCTGCTCACTCAGTAAGGTTTTGGCAAAAGAAGAGTTAGAAAGAGGAGTTACGATCCTAATTCTTAAAAGGGTTGTGAGAGGACTACACAACGTGGTAGGATAATGAAATCCGTTTTCAGATGGCAACCGAAATTGCAGCAGTCCTTATAGGGAGGCAGACCCATGAGGACAGGTGTGATATTGACTTGCAATAATCTTGGTGGCAATGATAGTCCATTCAAGTGCTATTAAGATGTGTGGGAGGCAAGTAGTTGGTCACAACAGAGATGTGAGGAAAAGTCAAGGTCGTCCTAATCTCCACAAGGGTGAGAAGATGACTTTCCATTACCAACCAGTGGTTTGTGGGCAGTTGCTAATGGTTGCTGAAGGAGATGTCAAACTTGGAATTTTTTAGGTTGCTTTTGGTAAGCATTTAGAGTTTGACACAAATACTAGAGGTATGCTTATGGCTGCACAAGGTATGCATGGGTTGAAGAATTAGAGCCCGAGGGTTAAGTTTGAGTATGACTCAAACTTAACTAAAATTCTTTATTAATTTGTTTTGTGTTGGAGATGATGATGACGTTATTTTTACTATTCACATTGCGTTGAAGAAAGACTCTTTATGATGTTGTCTTATCATTTCTGCTAAGGCGGAGAAATTTTGCCAAGGATGGAATTTTATGGTTCATTCAAAATTTTTGCCAAGGTGGAGAATTTTAGTCAAGGTGGAGATTTGTTAGAAATTTGTTTAAAATTCATTTATGATATGGCTAAAATCTATTGGCTACAGAAATGTGACAGTGAAGCTTCCAAATTAGCTTCCAAAGGAAGCTTTGAAATTCTTGGGCAGCAAGAATTATTCCTAGGCAATAAGTGCTATTTGGCTTCCAAAGGAAGCTTTGTAATATACTTGGATACCAAGTATATTCTTGGCTATAAATAGCCTTGCACTCATTTGATGAAAGGCATCCGAGAGACATCCAAGAGTAAGACAATATTCGGATCAAGAGAGTATATTGGTTTTGTGTGTGTGTGAGAAAATCCTTTTGTGTGTACAATCTTCAAGAGAGAGTTGAAGTTTGTATTTGGATGGGTTTTTCTCTTTGTGTAAACCATATACTATTTGGGGTATTTCTTGAGTGTTGAGTGAGTCTTCTTTGTTGATTGAGTGAGTGGTGTGAGAAGAGAGATTATTGTGAGGAAGAACCAAAACGTTCTTCAATTTGTAATCTTTTTCTTTATAGTGATACTAATCATCATCGTCCGTGGACGTAACCCTATTTGTGAGGGTGAACCACATATAAATCCTTGTCTCGTTTGTATGTGCCTATTTATTTTCTTGTCATTATTTTTTCACTTATTCTCATAAACTCCTATTCGATCCTTGTTTCATAGCATAAACCTTGGTAAGAATATGATAACTGATAGGTTTCCGTGCTTTTTGGAAAACATATCTAGGCTACATGTTTTAGTTTTGCGTTCTAATAGGATTCATGGAGACATTAATTGCCAAGGGAAAATTAATGTAAGCTGGTGGAATCTTCATATCATTGACCTAGCTTTCAACAACTTTGGCGGCAATCTACCATCAAGTTATTTCTCAAATTTGAAGGCAATGATGATTGATAACGATAATGCACAACCAAAGTTAATTAATTTGGGTTATCTGTTAAAAGATTCTTTTGGAGATGTTTTTAGGTATTATTCAAATCAAGTGAAGGTCACCTACAAAGGAAAAGAGGTAGAGTGGGTGAAAGTTTTAACTATCTTTACATACATTGATTTTTCAAGCAATGTATTTGAAAGGGAAATACCTGATACTACTAGAAATCTCACATCACTAGTTCCTTTTAACTTATCACACAGCGATCTCAAAGGCTCAATTCTAACATCGTTAGGAAACTTGAAGAAGCTCGAGTCATTAGACCTTTCACAGAACATGCTGACAGGGATGATCCCGACACAACTTACAAGTCTTACATTTCTCTCACTCTTGAATGTGTCATACAATCTTTTGGTTGGAAGAATTTTGACAGGTTCCCAGTTTCAAACATTCTCAAAAACATCATTTCTAGGGAATCCAGGACTATGCGACTTCCCTTTGAACACGAGTTGCAATAATATTGCTGAAGATTCACCACCAATATTCGGAGATGGGCATTCAATCTTGGAGACAGAGGTCTACCTAAGTGCAGCATTGGGATTTATCGTGGGGTTAGGAATCATCATCTGGCCACTTGTGTTCTGTAGAAGATGGAGACAATGGTACTACAAACATGTGGATCAAGTTTTTCTGAGAAGAATAATAGAGAGACGAGCTTACAGAAATCCAATTCGAATGCTTGGTGGGTGAAGAGAAGTGGATAAACTTGAATTCTTAGCTTGAGTCATTCCAATTGAGAGTAAAATCAATGATCAAAGCATATGGTAAGCTTGCAATTAATTGTGTAATAATAGTAAGCTATTTAGTTGAAGTTGTTTTAATATATTTTATTTTGACATTTGTTTTAGTTTGTTTGATATAATCCCTGAATCGTACTGTTGCTTTAAAGGGTTTTGAACTACATGCAGGGCTGTTCAGTTTATTAGGGGTAGTAAATAGAAATATGAAAATGAAATGCTGTTGATTTAAAAATTATTTTCTGTGCATATGTGGTAAGAATTTTTTATTTTTCGTCTACACCGGGTTTGAGCCCCTCCCCTCTTCTTTGAGAATAGATAGGTTATACCATTGGGCTAGATACCCGTTAGTGAGGTAAAAACTTATTCTCCTAAATTGTGATCATAAATTTTCTTCTTGTTATATTGGTTAAACCATAATTTCCTTTCAAATTGAAGCCATTGAGAATATATATATATATATATATATATATATATATATATATATGTATGGGCTAACTATGGACAAAATATTGTGAGCTTGGACTTGATTGTCCAGTAGGGTCGGGGTTAGTGCCTTAGGTAGAGTTTGGAATGCCAGGCTTATACTCTTTGCACCTATTAATCTTAATTCTAACCCTTCTTACATTGGTAATGGAACTCTCATTTTCAATTTCATTGTCATTTTTAAATGTAAGGGTAAATTACATTGACACCCTAGCCATAATGATAGTTTTATACAAGTTAGGTCTATTTTTGAAGAGTAACAGTCTCTCAGGTTTGGTAAACTTAACTATGACCAACTCTATAACCTGACCATAATACCCTTTAACTTATGATTTGACCTATTTAAATCATAAAATTATAATTTGGACTTCCATCTCTACAAATGCACCTCACCCAATTTCACTCTCTATGGATAACTATATATATATATATATAAACATTGATTATAAATATGAACAATCCTAAATTAATATGATTTGGCTCCAAACGAATCGACAGTGCTTCAACTCCGAGAAAGAATAAGAAAGAAAGGGACCTATAACATTAAAAAAAAAAAAAAAAAAAAAAAAAAAAATGGATATCCTGAAACAAGAATTGCAAAAAAAGCGACAGAGATTAGCCCAAGACGTCTACAGAAAAATTTCTTCAAGCGCTCCAAGATTGAACAAAAGCAACCCCAAAGGCTTCATGAAGAAGAGAAGCCCGAATCAGAGGTAAAATTCCACCAAAACCAAAACTCATTTCTCAATTCCTCATTAAACTCTAGCTCCAACAACGAAACCTCCAAATCCAAGAACAAATTGGTCAATGCTTCATTTTTCAAAGCCCTAACCGATGAACAGAAGATGACAAACTCAACCTCCTAAAACACCATCACCAGATGTATATTTCGAATCTCCACTATTCGATGTTCTTCTACCAATTTTTCAGACCAGTTGGTCTCCAATTTGGTTAGCGTCGATGTGTCTGGGTTTCAATCGCTTGTGGAGTCCTTGTTCTTCCTCTCTTGCCTCGATATCTCCAGCAAGACCCTCCATTCCTTACCGCATCATACCACCTTGTCCGCCATCACTGCCACCATCATTGGACCACATTGTCCACCATCACCACAACGCCAAATGGGGGGTCTGATTAGGTGGTGTTAGTTTGATTTTAGGGTTTTGAGTTAGAAATTAGTCATTGTTGATGGTGGTAAGAGGTTGAAAGGTGGTAGCAATTGGGTGAGGTGGGGGGAGGTTGGGTTGAGATAACATACCATCGCGATCTATTAGGGTTTTGGGTTAGAAATTAGTTGTTGTTGTTGTTGATGGTGGTAAGAACTTGAAAGGTGGCAGCAATGGGGTGGGGTGGGATAACATACCATCGCGATATTTATATATATAACCCGTGGTCTATCTTCTTCTCCAGTGGTCTATCTTCTTCTCCAATACTCTCTCATAACCCTTAATCCATCTCTCTCTCTCTCTCTCTATATATATATATATATATATATATATATATATGAGTTTTGGGGAAGAAGATGGATTAAGAGTTTTATATATTACCCTTAGTCCATCCTCTTCCCCAATACTCTTTCATAACTTAATCCATCTATACATATAGGAGTTTTGGGGAAGAAGTTGGGCAAAAATCCTCTCCATGGCACCTCTCATCGGAGAGAGTCCATTGAGGATTCAATGGCTATGATCTAACCCCTTGTTCAAATTGTGCCACATCATCACTTACTTATCGTCAACTCAACACAGAAATAAAAATATTTATTGAGCTACATTAATTTTTACCACAAGCACAAATACCATATACAAATATACTTATACAATACAATTTACAATACAAAAAAATTATACAATACATCTGCCTCCCATCTCTCTCTTCCTTTGTTGCTCTTCTAAACTTCACTTTTCAAAATTAAAGACAAAAAACGAGATCTCAAACCTCTCACACACAGAGGGCCAACCATAACGGATGTAGAGATAGAGTTCATCGTGGATTCAAAGGAGCACAACCTCCTACGATTCGGTGGTGCGTGAGTTTCGCGGCACCAAGGCCAAGACCAATATCGATCTCAACCTTCCTCCTCTCCTGGAATTCACTTGATCTCGCCGGAAACATCGTCGGTGTCGGAAACATCGATCTTGCATCATCTGTTTCCAATTTTGGGATTTCATTCATCTTCTTTTTTTCTTTTTCAAATAAAAAAATTATGAAATAGATAATATATATAATTAGGGAGAAAATCTAGAGAGAGAAAACTATATTTATAGAAATATATATTTATGTAAATAGATAAACAATTTCTCTTTTTTGCAATTGAGAAATAAATGATTTCAGCTATTGGTTATTATTGGTCATCAATGTTGATTTCTGTTAACAAAATTAGTGGGTTTTTTTTTTTTTTTTGGTATCGATAAATATATTTATACATATAGTCATATATATTACGTTTCTAATGGTAATAAATTTGATTTAAGGAACAAATTTGATAACTTATTTCATTAAAGCAAAAACCAAACAAAATTAAATTTCATATATTTTAGAAACATATTTGACTAGTATGTCTTACAACATATTTGTATATAATATATGATTTTATGTTAACATACATTACAGCTTTTATTTAAGATGTTCAATGCAAGTAAACACTTGATAGAACCACTAATGGAACACATCTTTTACAGTAATACATTCAATTCTTTGTACAACATTTGTCTTAATTTAATTCTTAAATTAAAGTGCACATCCACATACATGTTTTAGAAAAAATGAGTTTATATAAGCGTAGTTGAAAAAATGAGTTGTTAAATATATCTATTAGTGGAGTGGAACCTTCATGAAGTAACCAATTCAAAACACCCCATGTACACTTGATTGAGTAAATACATGTATTACGACCAATTTAAATCAAAGGAAGTTGAAGGGACCGTAAAAGGAATCATTAAATACGTATCACAATGTTTGACTAATATGTGTAACAAGATAATTGTATATAATATAAGACTTCTTTCTTAACATACATCACAACTTTTATTTATGAAGTTAAAGGGAAGTGGACGAAATCATTAAATACCCATGATAATATTTGACTAATATGTGTTACAACATAATTGTATATAATATATGAATTATTTGTTAACAAGCATCACAACTTTTATTTATGAAGTTGAAGGGAAGTAGATGAAATCATTAAATACCCATCAGAATGTTTTACTAATATGTGTTACAATATAATTGTATATAAAATATGAATTCTTTGTTAACATGTATCACATCTTTTTTTTACAAAGTTGAAAGTAAGTGTTAAATGCCCATCAGAATTTTTTACTAACATGTGTTACAATATAATTGTATATAATATATGAATTGTTTCTTAACATGCATCACAATTTTTTTTTTTTACAAATTTGAAGGGAAATGGACAAAATTATTAAATACACATCAGAATATTTTACTAATATGTGTTACAATATAATTTTATATAAAATATGAATTATTTCTTAACATGCATCACATCTTTTTTTTTTTTTTAACGAAGTTGAAGGTAAGTGTTAAATACCCATCAGAATGTTTAACTAATATATATTACAACATAATTGTATATAAAATATGAATTCTTTCTTAACATGCATCACATATTTTTTTTACGAAATTAAAAGTAAGTGTTAAATACCCATCAGAATGTTTTACTAATATGTGCTACAATATAATTGTATATAAAATATGGATTCTTTGTTAACATGCATCACATATATATTTTTTTTTTTTACAAAGTTGAAGGTAAGTGTTAAATACCCATCAGATGTTTTACTGATATGTGTTGTAACATAATTGTATATAATATATGAATTGTTTCTTAACATACACCACAACTTTTTTTTTACAAAATTGAAGGGAAGTGGACGAAATCATTAAATACCCATCAAAATATTTTACTAATATGTGTTACAACATAATTGTATATAAAATATAAATATTTTCTTAACATGCATCACATCTTTTTTTTTTTTATGAAGTTGAAGGTAAGTGTTAAATACCCATCAGAATGTTTGACTAATATGTGTTACAACATAACCGTATATATATGAATTCTTTGTTAACATATATCACAATATTTCATTTACACAACAATATCTGAATGAGTAAAATTATTGCCAAGCCAAATAAAATCAGGCTTGCAGGAAAGAAAAAAAAAAAAAAAAAAAAACTTTTACGATCGACAAATGTACAGATATCTCAACTAGAAAACATATTATCTCTCAATTCAATTAACTGATTTTTTAGACAACACTCACTATTTTGTTGGGTCTTAATTTATTGAATAATAATTAATTAAGGGGTTCTTTCACATACAAAATATAAAACAAAATTATTAATATATCACAAATTGAATTACTAAAATCAGATGTAAAAATGAATTATAAATTACTGCAGCAGATTAGTCATTAACTATAATACTCTAAAAATGTCATGTCAAATTTATTTAACATAAAACAATTATTATGACACTTACAACATATAAATAAAAACCACCATGTGGCGCGATGATGAACAATTATAACAGATAAACAATATTATAAAATAGTTATTATAAAGACTTATAACAGATAAATAAAATGACAGACTCTACAAATTTAACAAACCGAAATTATGAAAATGCTGAATAACTAACAAAATTACAAATATTTCTAAATAAAAAATGAACAAATAAATAAAACCATAAACTTTGCAAATTTAACATACCCAAATTATGAAAATGCAAAAAAAACTAACAAAATTACAAATATTTCTAAATCAGAAATAAACACTTATAACTGATAAATAAAATTATAAACTCTGCAAATTTAACATACCAAAATTATAAAAATGCAGAAAAACAAACAAAATTACAAATATTGTATGGTGGACTACTTCTACGGAATGTATGGTAGCCTTCTGCTTCTCACCAGAATGTATGTATATTTTTTTCTTCTTACTGGAATGTATGGTTCTAAACGTCGTATCCAGTTATGCATCCCAATGCATATACGCTCTCTAACCTTCGATCCTGAAACTCAAGCTCATATCGAGGTACCATAACAATATATTTAAAATCCATCCTGAATCCTAGTAGTGCCGCTCAACCAGTCGTTGCCATGACACTACAACCAATAGGACTTAACTTTTAGTTAATCCAATTCTTAATTCAGAGTAGGTAGGTTTTGGTATTTTGAAACCAAACCATTCCTAGTATACCACCGTCCCATACCGGTGTATACTATCCAAATATCTAGCAGTTGATAATATCAACAATTACAGTAAACATCAACCAAATCCATATCTCCATCACTGATACTAACAAGCATATTGTAGGCATCAATAAACAGAATCAGCTATATACATAAACATGTTCAGTTGTATATCCAACACTGATACTAACAGTCATAATGTGAGCATCAAGAAATACAGTCTCCATATATATATACAAACCTACTCAGTTTAGGTTGTTTCATTAAATATGATATACTGATAGAATTATTTCAAATTATCATTCAACACTTAACAGTTGATATTACATACATTTAGAGTAAACATCAACAAAGTCCATTCCCCCAACAGTTAATACTAACAATATTAATGGAAGCATCAAGACAGAATCACAGTATGTATATATACATACTTAGTTTAGATTGTTTTACCAAAATCTCATTAGTGTTAAATTTAACACTTAAGTCCATTCAACACTAACACATCCCACCCATGTATAATTCAAATACATGATCATGGTACACAGTTAAACATGCTACAATTATATTATCCGTCTCAAAAGATTACTAATGCAGAGAGTTAAACTTTACTAGTTTTCCAAATCTAAACACAGTGTAATTATCTGATTAATTCCTCTACTGTCCAAGCAATTCCAGGTAATTAGATTTATTAACACTACATCTGGAACCTTAATTCAACCATATGCTTCAACTAGACCTCCCACATCCAGTCCTAAACACATCTGAAAACTCCAGAAAACATCAATGCATGCAAAAACTAGCAGAAAACGAAAAAAAGAAAAAGAAAACTGGAGCAAGAGCCTGCCCCAAACAAGTGTGGAGCCGGCTCTTTTGCCCTTGGAGCCAGCTGCCACACCCTTGGGAGCCGCCTCCCATCAAAGGGAGCCGGCTCTCTATAAGGGAGAGCCGACTTTCCCCTTTTCTGCCTCGTCTCTTCGCCTTCTGTCTCCGTTTTACACCTCTGCCACCTCACGCCATGACTTCCAGAGGCTGCAACCCAATCCCAGTACACTCCCAATCCATGCTTAAGTCCAGTTAATTACATACATAGCTTTAAACAGGGATTTATGCAAGCAAACATTATGTTTTTAACAGTTTTACAAAGCATAAAACATACTGACAAGTTTCAGTTTAAGCACGAACAGAGAATGTTTTTAATTGATTCAATTGATCCTAAAACTGTTTAAGAATGCAAAGAACACGAAGCCTCAGGGAGAGAGTAAGGATAGAACTTGCCTTTGAGACTTTTGTTCAAAATCTCTAAGCCGTCTTCGAAGGTTCCTGGCAATTCCTACTGAAAAATTCCTCTGTTCCTCCTCTGCCTCCACAGACGTATACAGGTTTATTTTTCTTTTCCTAAAACCCTAAATAGAGGTAACCTATATATTTATAGAGTTGTACCAAACCCTAAATTAATTCCAAGCCCCAAGCTGAATCCTAATCGGCCCAAAGATACTTAATTAAAAACCTACGTCGGCTACAAACGTGGCTTCTAAAAATAAAACTAATTAAATAAAATTAAATTAAGACAATTAACAATTAAATAAAAATAATTAAACTATTATATTCAATTAAATAAATTCAAATAACACAACTAAATTAAGCTGTTTAAACAAAAATAAAGAATTAACTACAACAATTAAATAAAACATGTCATAATTCAAGTAATAAAATTTAAACACGTCACACAATTTAAACAAGTAATAAATATGTCAAACAAACAATTAAATAATTGAAAATTCAATTAAAAGAATAAATTAAATTACAGGACCATCCTTTTGAAATTAGGGGTATTACAAGCACCTAAACAATGGTATGAAAATTTTGACAAAGTGTTGTTGTCAAATGGTTTTAAAATTAATGAGTGTGATAAATGTGTTTATGTAAAAAACACTCAAAATGGATATGTCATTGTGTGCGTAAATGTGGATGATATGCTAATAATGGGTAGTAATGATGTTATAATCAAAACTACTAAAAAGATGTTGACCAAAAATTTCGATATGAAAGATTTAGGCATAGCTGATGTCATACTAGGAATCAAGATTTCTAGAACATCAGATGGTCTAGTGTTATCTCAATCTCACTATATTGAGAAAATATTAGAAATGTTTAATAAGGAAGATAATAGTCTTGTAAAGATTCCTATTGATGTAAATCTTCATTTAGTGAAAAATACTGGTCCAAGCATATCACAACTTGAGTATTCTCGCATTATAGGAAGCTTAATGTATTTGATGAATTGCACACGACTAGACATAACATACTCAGTTAATAAATTGAGTAGGCATACAAGTAATCCAGGAAAGAACCATTGGACTGCAATAATCAGGGTTCTAAGGTATTTAAGATATATCATAAGTTATGGATTACATTATTCTAGATATTCAGTAGTACTTGAATGATACAGTGATGCTAATTGGATATCAAATACGAAGGATTCTAAATCCACAAGTGGCTATGTCTTTATTATTGGAGGAGGTGCCATATCTTGGAAATCTTCAAAACAAACTTGTATTGCCAGATCCATTATGGAATCTGAATTTATTGCTTTGGATAAAGCTGGTGAAGAAGCTAAGGGCTTCGTAATTTCTTAGAAGATATTCCAAATAGGTCTAAACCTGTGCTCGTTATATGTATACATTGCGATAGTCAATCAGCAATTGGAAGGACACAAAGTAATATGTATAACGCTAAGTCTCGACATATACGTCAACGACATAATACCGTTAGACAATTGCTCTCAAGTGGGATATTCTCAATAGATTATATCAGGTTAAAAGATAATTTAGCGGATCCGTTTACAAAATATTTAACAAGAGAGCAAGTGTATAGTTCATCGAGAGGAATGGGACTAAACCCGAAAGCTAACGAGTCATCTTAATGGAAACCCAACCTAGTTAACTGGAGATCCCAAGATCTAGGTTCAAAGGGACAACAGAAATTCTGAATGGCTCACCAGAAGCACTGAGAAGATTTAATTTTTTACCCATTTCTATGATGAGACAGTGCTACCTACAGCAATGAGTAGGATAAGCTATGCTTTTAATGACTCTTATACCTTGAAAATTCAAGTGGGGTATAATAGGATACTTTTAATAAGAAGTTACCTATATGAATGTGAAGTGGGGCCGCTTTTATAAAAGCTTATAAGGCTAAGTTTTCTAAAGCGCTCATGAAATACCAGGAGTTGTTCAGGGCCATATGAATACAACTGTGAGAACCGACTTTGTGCAGGATGGAACTGTGTGTTTGCTATTGTCTTGGTTTACATCAATGGTTGAATAGTTCAAGACATCATGTTCATTGATTAGCTAGTAAATCCGATAGTAATACACTAGGGAAGGTTCAAGGCCAAAAGCTACCTATCCCGATATAGTAACTTTCCAATAATACTCTCTCTAGTGTCTATATCTTTTTCATTTGTATTTTACGCAAATTTCCATTTATGTGGGGGATTGTTGGAAACGGGGCATTAAAAACATAAACTTTGGATGAGATTTGGAATAGATTCCGCTAAGAATTTTTTGCGGATCTCTAGAACGAGCGCGTTTCTCTCCGCAAGGAGATGAATGTGGTATATTTACTTTCTCAAATCCGTTTATGGGTGAATGAGAAATTAGCTCAAAAGTGTGGTGTTTTGATAAGCCTAAATGGGTATGCAAAATGTGGGAAGTGTTTGTCCCACATGGAAAATATGTTGAAACCAATTGAAATTTAAATAAGCCAAATTTGGGATTTGGGCTTGGGCTTGGGCTTGGGCCTGGGCCTAATTGTAAAGTCCGATTATTCTTTTTACTAAATGAAATTTTGGATTGGCCTTTCTTTTTGGGTTGAGCTTATTTAAATAGGTGATTGATTTTTGAATTTAAATTAAAAGTTAGTTTTTTTTTTTTTAAAGGGTTGAATATAGTTTTTTTTTTTAAAAGGGTTGCATCTATTTCCAAAGAGTTACATCTATTTTCCAAAGAGTTGCATCTGTTTCTAAAGGGATGCAACTTGTGATGAACCAACATGACCCATGGTGGCACCCATACCCAAAAAGGCACATTGTTTCCTATAAATACCCCCTTTAGGGTTATTTGCAAACACACCAAAATTCAGAGAATTCTTTTCTTCTTCTGAATTTTCTTCTTCCTCATTCTCTCTTTAGTCTGTTGGTTCGAGCCTTAGTCAGTCACTCCGAGTCCGAGTCCGAGTTCGAGTCAGAAAGTACTACATCGAGCCGGTTTGCCTATTCCTTTGGTCTGTAGTACTACTACCAAAGGTAGACAAGTCGTTATATCTTGGGAGATAAACGCCACTGAGTCCGTTAGCACCATAGCTGGACAAATCTATCTTAAGGATATAGAATAAAATTCTAGCCTCGACTTTTAATCAGGTTCCTTTATTTATAATTTTTATTTTATTTTATTAAACTATATATTATAAGTAATTACTCACCGGATTTGGTGTTTCCGGTGATCTCCAGCCCTTTGATGGAGTCTCACAGCGCCGGACTCCGCCGTGTTCTGGTGCTTGCCTTCTGCATCACCGGCATTTGGTCAACTTATATATACCAAGGAGTTCTTCAAGAGACCGTGTAATTTTCCTTTTCATTAGTTTCAATTATTCAAACCGACACGTCTTCTTCTTTCATATATAAATATTATATTTTTACATAATATTTAAATAAATAGTACTATATATATGGTATACTTGGACCATATTTTGGAAAACAAACCCTTCCTTAGTGAGTAAACATGTTTATGCATTTAATGTTAAAAGTTAGGTCACTACGTAGGCGCTCTCTCTCTCTCAAGCTCTTAATTGAATTGCACAGGGTATTGGTTCCTTTTATACCCCTAATTATACCTCAATATACAGAAAAATCTTATGAACTTTCAGTTTTGCGTTAAACCCCCTTGTATTTTTCTATATTTTACAAATTACCCCTTCTGTTAGATTGTCATTTTAACCTTCTGACCTTTTGCAAAAAACCAACCCATTGAACAGCTTTTGAGTAAAAAACCCTTGTCACCTTTCATAATTGTGCAAAATGCCCCTAAAGTCAGATGGCCTTTTAAGTCTTCATTAATTTATAATATAAATTTACCAGTAAGTCCTACTTTTTTCTATTTTATATGTAGATATACATATTTCTCTATGTGTTGAATTTCATGATCAACCTTTCAATATCTAGAGTGATAAAAAGATGAATAAGAAAAAACAATGCTAACATCCTGAGCCGCTAAATTAAAAAAGATTATTATTATTATTATTATTTTGTCACGTTAGTTATATTGTGATATTATATTTTTGTGACTAAGACAACAACATATAATTTTGTTTTAGTATTTTTTTTCTTTTTGTATTTTTCTTTCTTGTCAACATTTTGAATTCATGAATTAGCAAGGGATGCTCATTCAGTCATCACAAATGCTACATGACAAGTTAGAAAACTCTACCAGCAAACAGACGAACAATGGATTTAGAAGACTCTTCCAATGGTTTGTAGTAATTAAAATAGTAAGAGGCAATACTCAATTTTTAAAGAACAATTTACGTAACTGTAGTTTGATTTCCCAAGAATAAAATAATCTACGCTCTCAAACAATTTACCAAGCAAGCCGAAAATTCCTTGCTTTGATCATGGATATATGAGGGTTATAGAGGATGAAACCAAAAGTACAAACATCAACAAATAAATCATTTTGAAGACAAAACAAGAAGATTCCTCGTTATTCGTCTTATCTTAGATACATTTAAAGAATGTGGAAGTCCATCTTTATGGGAGAAAAATTCCTTGGACCAGTTGTACAGTGCAACGAGCACATCGGACCGTTTATTACTATGCGTGCAATACACGCACGGGCACGTGTTTTCCACGGACGGTTCGGATGCGCCCTTCGGCCGTTGCACTGTGCAATGGGCAGAAGGAGGTTTTTCTCATCCATGGGATCATAGATGACATTTTTTCTTTGTTTTTTTTTTGGTGGTAAGAAATCAATCATATCCCACCAGTGTTAATGACCTTCAAAAACAATTTGCCTTCCTTTAGATATCTAAAACTCACTCAAAATTTTTAAAAGTGAGCTCTAAGGATTTTTACTGTTCACCATAACAATCAAATGGCCCAATAATAAGTGGATGCAATAAATGCTGTTTCAGGACATTGCTTGAAATCAAATCCAGAAATCCATTACCTAATTCTTCTATCTGCTTTTCAGATATATTGCAGCACTCTACCCCTAGACCTGCCACAGTTTCAACATGAGAAACACAGTCATCTTTCATAGGTAAGTGTCGAAATTCCAAGTCATTGCAAAAATTTAAATTCTAAATTTTTTAAACAATAAGCCAAGCACAAGACTCGCTAATACAAAGACTTGGAGTCAAGTATTTGCCAAAAATAAATAAATAAGACGAAGAAGAAGACTTGGAGTCAAGTTCTAACCCAAAAAAATAGACTTGGAATGAAGTTCATATATGCCAGAATACAGTAGTTATGGGTCAACCCCAGCTCTATTTTAAAACCACCACCTGCTACAATAGTTCTTCACTTCGTCTTCCCTTGTTGCCTAAATATGAGGTTTCCTCTATTCCCATGGTTTTTCTTGATCACCACACACTTGATCTTTATCACTCCAGTATACGCCCAATGTTTAGACCATCACAAAACTTTGTTGCTCCAGTTAAAGAATAGCCTCATATTCAACTCTTCATATTCAACCAAGCTGGTGCTCTGGAACCATAAATGGATTGTTGCGAGTGGAGTGGTGTAACATGCGACAATATGGGTCGTGTTATTGGTCTCGACTTAAGCGATGAATCAATCTCTGGCGGAATCCACAACTCAAGTAGCCTTTTCAATCTCAAGTATCTTCAAAGTTTGAATCTTGCTAAAAACAGCTTCGGCTCTTGGCAAATTTCATCTGGGTTTGAGAAGCTAACTAGTTTGACATATATGAATTTGTCATATGCAGACTTGACAGGACAATTTCCTATTGGGATTTCAGGT
The DNA here is from genome assembly GCF_030987335.1 of Cornus florida. Lineage (NCBI taxonomy): Eukaryota > Viridiplantae > Streptophyta > Magnoliopsida > Cornales > Cornaceae > Cornus > Cornus florida. The sequence continues at coordinate 46,155,789 of NW_026775572.1, forward strand.
TTGACAAGGTCGGTCTCTCTGGATTTCTCTGGGAATTACTACTTAAAACTTGGCAACTCAAATCTAAAATTGCTTGTTCAGAATCTCACGGAGCTCACAGAACTCCGTCTTGATGGTGTAAATATATCGTCCAAGGGAGAGGAATGGTGCCAAGCCATATCTTCTTCACTCCCTAATCTGCGAGTCTTGAGCTTTTCTTCCTGTGATCTCTCAGGTCCTCTTTGTTCTTCCCTTGAGAATCTCCGATCCCTTTCGGTGATCGATCTGAGTCAAAACAATTTGTCCGCCCCAGTTCCAAATTTCTTTGCAAACTTCACCAATTTGACAGAATTACTTCTCTGGTATTCTAATTTGCAGGGAACATTTCCGGAAAACATCTTCCATGTGCCAACTCTACATAAACTTGACTTATCAGACAATATATTACTTCAGGGTTCTTTTCCAGAATTTTTCCAGAATGGATCTCTCCAGACCTTAATTCTTAGCCACACAAATTTTTCTGGGATATTACCAAATTCTATTGGTAATCTTCAGATGTTGTCCACGATAGATGTTCAGAATTGCAACTTAACTGGAGCAATCCCAAGTTCAATGGCAAACCTTACTCAACTTGTTTATTTGGATTTGTCATACAATATGTTTATTGGTCCAACCCCATCATTTTCGAAGAACCTCTCCTACATAGACTTATCCCATAATCATTTAACGGGAACAGTTCCTTCCACCCACTTTGAAGGCCTATTGAATCTTGTTATGATTAATTTAAGTCAAAATTCACTCAATGGAAGCATTCCGTCATCTCTTTTAGAACTCCCATCGCTGAAAAAAATTTATCTCGAGTTTAACCAATTTGATGGTCAAGTTGATGAATTTTCTAATGCTTCCTCCTCTCTACTAGAGGTCATCAATCTGAGTAGTAACAATTTACAGGGGGCAACATCATTAGGAAACTTGAAGAAGCTCGAATCACTTGATCTTTCGCGAAACAAGTTGACTGGGATGATCCCAACACAACTTGCAAGTCTTACATTTCTTTCAGTTTTGAATGTGTCATACAATCTTTTGGTTGGAAGAATTCCGACAGGTTCTCAGTTTCAAACATTCTCAGAAGCATCATTTCTAGGGAATCCAGGACTATGCGGCTTCGCTTTGAACACAAGTTGCAGTGATAGTAAAGTTGCACCAAATTTCGAAGATGGGCATTCAACCTCGGAGTCAGAGGTCTACCTAAGTGCAGCATTGGGATTTATTGTGGGCTTAGGAATTATCATCTGGCCACTTGTGTTCTGTAGAAGATGGAGACGATGGTACTACAAACATGTGGATCGAGTGTTTCTAAGAAGAATAATACAGAGAAGAGTGTACAGAAATTCAATTCGACAGCTTTAGTTGGTGAAGAGAAGTGAATAAAGTGAAGTGCTTGTGATAAACTCGAAGTCTTGGCTTGAGTCATTCTAGTGGATGGAGAGTAAGATCAACTATCAAAGCATATGGTAAGCTTTCAATTCATTGTTTAATAATAGAAAGGTATTTAATTGTTGTTGTTTTCATATAGATATATATTGCACTATCTAATAATTGCCGAGATGTTTGAGATGTTAATCCTATAACATATAGTTTATTTTGAAATTTGTTGCAATTTGTTTAATATAATCCCTAAAATGTACTCTTGCTTTATAGCCTTATAGGGTTTGAAGTTTGAACTGCTTGCAGGGCTTTTCAATTCAATGGGAGTAGGAATTTCTTTTTCTTTCTTTCTTTCCTTTTTTGGTGGTTGTTTAGGTAAGCATCAAACACTTATTAATCTGAATTCACAAGGAAGCTATAAAAGGAAAAAGGAAAAGGAATCAAAGATATGAAAATGAAATGCTGATGATCTGAAATCATTTTGAAGCGTGAATTCTCTACTGTATGACGCGAAGTTGTATGGTAGGTGACTCACACAGGTGGTTATATGGTAAAAACCTATGCACCTAAATTTTAATTGTAGATTTTCTTCTTTAATCTCTTGCCATACGGGTTGGGTTTAATTTTATATTTGTGTTTTGAGATTGGGGCGTCTTACAGATGGGTATGTTGCTTTATGGATGTTGGGTCATCAATTACTTTGTAACACACACACACACACACGTGTGTGTGTGTGTGTGTGTATATATATGAACCCAACAACACTCCTGAGCAACAGACTCATTTACCATGTTGCTGGGTTCATTTCTCACAAGCACTTTGTAATTATACAATATACTATAATGATTGTCTTTAAATATGTATTACACTATATATTTTTCTTGGATGTGTAGTGGAACTCTCATTTTCATTTTCATTGTCACTCCTAAATTTAAATATATAGTCTATTTGATGGAAATTGCAACTTTAGCATATAGGTATGAAAAATTGAGGTAAAAAGAATGGACAAATTGGTTCTAAAATTAATAGACAAAACTATTAATTTAAATATAGAGTCTATTTGATGGAAATTGCAACTTTAGCACATATTTAATAGAAATTGAGGTAAAAAGAATGGACAAATTGGTTCTAAAATTAATAGACAAAACTATTAACTGTTACTTTTCCCATTGAAAAACAACTACTGATAGCGATTTGGTGTTGTTCGCGCAAGCTCGCGTGCTCAATTATATTTTTCAAAATTTTAGAATGAAAGGTAGAAATACTTTTAATGGGCAGGAATTGGGTACTTGAAATTATAATGGGCTGAACTGAAATATGGAATGGGCTTGGGTTTTGATTTTAAAGTGAATAAAATTTTGGATTATCTTGGGCTTGATTAAAGATGACTAAATAGTCAACTGGGCTAATCTAATATTTCATGGACTCAAAGGACATTTTATATATATATATATATATATATATATATATATATATATATATTCCCTTAATCAAAGGAGGAGTGGAACATAGAGATGTTTGAACTCGGTTTGTTTAATAAACCGGAGCATACACTAAATTTTTTACTTTTTGTTTTACTTAGTTTGGTACTCTTACACCCATGCTTTTACCGAGGTTTGAATCTCTAACTTTCTTTTAAAAAGTAAGGACTTGGTACCGTTGAGCCACTGACTCATTGATACTAAATCTTGAATCTTTCATATATACCTTTAATTACCCTTGGTACATTAGATATAAAATTTAGACTCAAACTTCATATTTACCCTTACAAAATTCAAAATAAAATTGAATTTAAAAATACATTTATTAATGTTTTTTTATAAAATAATTAATCTTTTGCACTACAATCTTGTATTTTACACGAGAGTTTTTGAATTGAATTTAAATTAAATTAATTATTATTTAAACTCATAATGCAATATTAGTAACTAAAACTTAAAGGAATATATAACAAAATAGATTTACATATCAATTCTTAAATAAATTTATAATTACATATTGTACTTCAATTTACTAAGGGTATACATGGAAAATGTAGTGGTTTAGAACTTAAACAGAAATAGAAAAACTCAAAAGTAGAACTTATTGGTACTAAAGAAATTTTTTTTTGGACAATTTGTCATTAGAAAGGTAGGACTTGATAGTAATTATTTCAAATTACTATAGTAAAAATCAATTTCACCACCAGGGATACTTCGGTAATTTTACATTACAAGTTAAGGGAAACCGGATTGCCATTTAATAGGAGAAGATTTTTATAATTTCTACGGAGGTTATTTGGGTCAACAATAGGGGGTTATTTGTGTCATCTCTCAGGTCCTCTTTGTTCTTCCCTTGGGAATCTCTGATCCCATTCGGTGATCAATCCGAGTGAGAACAATTTGTCTTCCCCAATTTCAAATTTCTTTGCAAACTTCACCAAATTGACAGAACTACATCTCATTGATTCTAATTTGCAAGAACATTTCCGGAAAACATCTTCCACGTACCAATCTTACGTACACTTGCCGTAGGGGTCAATGAATTACTTCCAAGATGGATCTCTTCAGATCTGATTCTTCGGTACACAAATTTTTCCGGTGATAGTGATGATGAAGAAGAAAGAAAAATTACACTTTAGTCTTTTTAACATTGACGCAAGTAAAAGTGTTCGATAAACACGTTACCTTGAGTTTTTTGAATTCACAAAAAATATAATTCAGCGAAATCTAATATATTATTTGATAATTAAACCGATTCTGATTTCTGTATTATACATATTTATAATGAAAGAAAACTCTAGTCCACTAACTGCAACTTGAATCCTTATAACATAAAGAAACCTAATCCAGGAATGATACTAATATCCGAAAATAAGTCTAAAAAATAAAATTTCTTATAAAAATTCTAAAAAAGTAGAGAAAGAAACCTAATAAAATAAAATTACTAAATATAAAATATGAATGCAATTCAAGTTCGTTTAGATATCGAACAAAAATTCTGAAATATTTGAGAGGCTTCTTTTGGACCAAAAATGCCCCGTTTTAAGGCCATGAAAGATGGTATTTCGCCGAAAAGTATATTACGTCACAGCATAGTAGTGAGTCTTGTTTATTGGGTCGTTTTCAGTAAAAAAAAAAACTCTCATGTCGTGTTAAAAATGCACACTTTGGGATCAGCCCAAAAAATTTGTCAACATATCCATTTCGCCCCCTGGCGGTCCAAACAGGTGATAAAAGCTTCAGCCATCAATTTTACATCAAACATTCAAGTCCCTATTTGCTCCGAAATTGAATGTTCGATAATTTTTAGAATGTATAGAGTTATACACTCTATATACATATCGATGACAGGAGTATTTTTTCCTCGTGACCAATGGACAAAATATTGTGAGCTTGAACTCGATTTTTCTTAGGCGATGCAAGAAAGAAAAAACAGTTGTAATGGAACTCTTATTTTCAATTCTATTGTCATTCTTAAATTTAAGAGTAAATTATAATGACACCTGTGAGCTTTTTTGCATTGTCAATATATATAGTTTATGTTTAGAGTAATATTTGCCGCGCCCTAACTATTTTCTTTTTATCACTTCAGTCAAAAATAAAAATGAGTTTTTTCAAATCATTAATTTTTCTTTGACAACTTTTTTTTTTTTGACAAAGTTTTTTAAAAAAAATTATAAAAGTTTCATTGATTTGTATACATGGTCCGACTGTTTTGACCCATTTGTACTTTATTGTCCGAATCCATTTGGCTACCTAGGTTCCTCTTCGTTCTTTCTCTCTCCTCATCTAGTTCATCCATTTTTCTCTCTCCGGTTCTCTGTTTCTCTCTTCGATTTGGCAAATTCTAATGGGATTCTCTCATGCTTGATGTTTATGGGAAGATATATGGGTCTTTTTTAACTAAAATTTTAAGCCTTTTGGATGAGATGAGGAGAAAAGACTAGGGTTTGATGAGTTTAATTGCAGCACCGTGCATGATATCTGCTTGCTTGTGTTAGGGTTTTTTACTGAATTCCATACTATGATTTGTAAGGTTTTTTTATTTTAATTTTAATTTTAATTTTAATTTTAATTTTTTTAATAAAGTTCCAATAAATTCAATTATAATAAAATAATTGAATTTTGATTGGAATAATTTATGAATTTCCCAAAACTCTTGGCAATTTCTATGATTATTTGGATTTGATTCATTCTGCCTTATCCATAACAACCACCCTCTGAATACCACCAAGCAACCTGTATATATAACTAAGAGAGAACCCGGAAAATTGCTATTGCCGCAATTCCATGCTTAGGTGATATATACAACAACCACCCTTTGGAGTGCAGAAGAGATTACAATCAGGATGAATAAACAACTCCAAATAAAACATAATGTTGAATGGAGTTAATTAATTTCTGTCCTTGTTAGAAAAAGTTGGACAAATTTACTACTAAGTCCTACTATATATATTATACTGAATTTCGTGACCAAGCTTTCACTATCTAGAGTGACAAAGATGAATAAGAAAAAGTAATGCTACATCCTGGGAGGCTTAATTGAAAAAGATATATATATATATATATATATATATATATATATATATATATATATTTTTTTTTTTTTTGTCGCATTTGTTATATTGTGATATTATATTATTGTGTCTGAGACAACAACATACATCTTATTTTAGTTTTTTTTCTTTTTGTCATTTAGTTCTTTCCTGTCAACATTTTGAACTCTTGAATTAGAAGGGATACTCATTAAGTTATCACAAATGCTAAATGACAAGTTAGAAAACTCTACCAGCAAATAGACGAACAATGGATTTAGAAGACTCTTCCAATGGTTTGTAGTAATTAAAATTGTTAAGAGGCAATACTCAATTTTTAAAGAACAATTTACTTAACTGTAGTTTGATTTCCTAATAATAAAATCATCTACGCTCTCAAACAATTTAGCAAGTAAGCCCAAAGTTCGTTACTTTGATCATGGACATATGAGGGTTATATTTCTTCTGCTGAGGATGGAACGAAAAGTACAAACATAAACAAATAAATGATTTTAAAGACAAAACAAGAAACTTCCTTGTTATTCGTCTTATCTTAGATGAAGTGTTCGAAAATGATTGCAATAGATCTAAACTTTAACACTGTTTAGCATAGAATGATTGATTTATCACTATCAATTTGATAAGTCCAATTTCTTACACCAGTTATACAAGAAAGAAATGTAGTTTCTGAAGAGTTTGATGGCAAAAATTATATCGACAAACTGTAGTTATCCAAAGTTTAATTTGGAGTCAAGCTATTGTTTTATGCCAGAAGTCAAATTAATATGTCACCCCAGCTCCATCTTAAAGTCACTGCCCATAACAGTAACTCTTTCACTTCAACTTCACTTGTTGCCTAAAAATGAGGTTTCCGATCTTTCCATGGTTTTTTCTTGATCACCACATTCTCAATCTTCTGTATTACTATCATTCCAGCTGACAGCCAATGTTTAGACCATCAGAAAACTTTGTTGCTCCTGTTAAAGGACAACCTCGAATTCAATTCTCCTTTTTCAACCAAGCTGCGGCTCTGGGATCCTAGTACGGATTGTTGTGAGTGGGGTGGCGTAACGTGCGATGATATGGGTCATGTTGTTGGTCTAGACTTGAGCAATGAATCAATCTCTGGATGAATCCGCAATTCAAGTACTCTTTTCAGTCTCAACTATCTTCAAAGTCTGAATCTTGCTAATAACACCTTCAGCTCTTGGCAAATTTCTTCTGGGTTTGACATATTTGAATTTGTAATATGTGGGCTTGAGAGGGCGTGTCACGCCCCCGAATTTTTTTAATAAAATCTTCAAATACATCAAAATACACCTAGGATTAAAAAAAAAAAAAATACCCTCTTTTATACCAATCAATTTCCTCAAATACACAAAAAAATCTTCAAATAATAACAACAAAACTCGCAACGACGACTATTCAGCCTAAGTCCGAATCTAGCAATCCCCGTTCATCTTCGGTACTTAAAATTAGAGGGTGGTGAGACAAAAAATCCCAATAAAAAAAACCATAACAAGAATTTTATGGAGATTTAATAAAACAGCTTCACAAAACATACATAATCGTATATTGACAAAATAAATATGTATTTAATCAAAATATTTAATCAAAATATTTGATAAAATCATTTGAGGCAAAACCGTCTCATGCCATTCAAGGTATAGAGAACCCTACACTGAAAAAAAGTTATTTCTCAACACTTCAAGCACCAGCCTACTCTGCAACTCAACTCACTCTGTATTTTTCCTCAAACTCTCGACCCTCACTACTCACTCTATCTTTCTCGGCTCACTCTCTGTATACACTCTTTGATTCTCTAATTTATCTGTCTTTCAACTGACTTAGTGGCACACAACACACATTAAATAAGCAAATTACACCGACCCAATTCCACCATCAGCTCAAAACCCACGTGCACAATTTAAGTCCACGTAATCTTTGCCGAAAAACAAATCAACTATCACTTACTACTCCACGTTTATGGGTTAGAGTCAAAAAAAGTGAGTCTGCCAAGATCTCATCTCATCAACCTGCTCCTTCTGCTTCTTATCCCTCTTTCTCTTCAACCTCAGCCCACCACACAAAACAATTACACGCTGCAATAAAATAATTGAGCCCATTTCTCTCTCCTTCTCATCACCATACAATGTACTCCATTCCTAAAAACCAGACCAAACCCACGTGAAGCCCACAAACTCTTTGCCAAACAAATCAGTTGGTGGGTCCCGCCACTACTTTTCTTTCTTCTTTTCCCCTCCAAATCTCGTGTATCAGCTCATTGCTTCTTAACAGACAAAATAAATATATATATAATATAATACATAAACATAAAACAAAAATCAAAACCCATGGCAAATGGGACCCGCCAAAAATCTCACCTTATCAATTTCTCATTTCTCTAATTTCGTCCCAAGTGCATTCCTTTGCATCAGGTGCAATATGTACATGTATCTTTTATATATATACCATCGCAATAAAACAATTCAAAACCCCTCATTAATGAAACCCACATAACAACACGGTCTCATTATTTTCCTATTTAAATTTCGGCAACTACCTTGCGTCCTTAAAATGCTACACACAAAAATATATACAATGTAACAAAAATCCAAATTCACTAAACTGAGTCTTCAATTTAAAATTAAATAAAATCACTAAAAATTATAAAATAAATTAAAATTTAAAAAAATTCGAATTATCACTGGGCGATTTCCTATTGGAATTTCGCACTTGACAATGCAAGAACAAAGATGCTATGACATCATTGTCAGAAAACCAAGGTAAGAGCTTGGACTGTGCCATATTTATATATATATATATATATATATATATATAACCACCGCGAAGGCTCTCATTGGATTTCTCTCAGAACTACTACTTGGAACTTGAGAACTCAGATCTAAAATTGCTTGTTCAGAATCTCACGAAGATCACAGAACTCCATCTTGATGGTGTATATATATCATCCATGGGAGAGGAATGGTGCAAAATCATATCTTCTTCACTACCTTGTCTTCAAGTCTTGAGCTTGTCACGGTGTCATCTCTCAGGTCCTCTTTGCTCTTCTCTTGAGAATCTCCAGTCAATTTCGGTGATTAATTTGAGTGAGAACTATTTGTCTGCCCCAGTTCCAAATTTCTTTGCAAACTTCACCAATTTGACAGAATTATATCTCACGGATTCTAATTTGCAAGGAACATTTCCAGAAAACATCTTCCACGTACCAACTCTACGTAAGCTTGACTTAGGGGTCAATGACTTATTTCATGGTTATTTTCCAGAATTTTCCCAGAATGGAGCTCTCCAGACCTTGATTCTTCGCTACACAAATTTTTCCGGGGGATTACCAAGTTCTATTGGTAACCTTCGGATGTTGTCCGTGATATATGTTTTTAATTGTAGCTTCACTGGACCAATCCCAGGTTCATTTGCAAACCTTACTCAACTTGTTCTTTTGGATTTGGCTTACAACATGTTTACTGGTCCAATTCCATCATTTTCGAAGAATCTCTCCATCATATACTTGGACCATAATTCACTCAGTGGAACCATTCCATCATCTCTTTTGAATATTCCATCGCTGACACAAATTGATCTTTCATTTAACAAATTTGATGGTCAAGTTGATGAAATTTCTAATGCTTCCTCCTCTCTACTAGAGTTCATCTATTTGGGAAGTAACCATTTACAAGGGTCGGTTCCCATGTCTTTCTTTGAACTCAGAAGGCTTACTGTCCTTGTACTCAATTTCAACAACTTCAGTGGTTCAATACAACTGGAAAATTTTTATAGGCTGCGCAATCTTTCCCTCATTGACCTTTCATACAACAGCTTGTCAATCCATACAAGTAGTGGCAGTGGTTCAAGCTTGTCTTCGATCCCCCAGTTTGAAGCATTATATTTGGCTTCTGGCAAGTTGGAAAGTTTTCCCGATCTAAAGAACCAATCAGTACTGGCTGAGTTGGACCTTTCTGACAACCAAATTTGGGAAGTTGGTAATGGAATATTCTATCACTTGAATCTCTCTCACAATCTCCTGTCTTATTTTCAAGTACCCTATTTTGTTCAAGCTTTCCTTGGTCTCCTTGACCTACACTCTGACCAGTTCCATGGGAAAATCCCAATACCAGGAATATTTGCTGAATACATGGACTTCTCAAGCAATAGTTTCAGCTCTTCTATCCCTCCTACTATTGGTAATTTCCTCACCAATGCTTATTTCTTCTCTCTTTCAAATAATAGCATCATCGGAAACATTCCTCACTCAATATGCAATACAAAATACCTTCAAGTTCTAGATTTATCTAATAATGTTTTGAATGGCACAATACCATCATGTTTGATCAAAAGGAGTACTAGTACTCTTGGAGTACTGAATCTGCAAAATAACATATTTAGTGGAAAAGTTCTGAGTTTGTTTCCCAACAACTGTAGTCTACAGACATTGGATCTCAGTGGTAATCTTTTGGAAAGGCGGGTTCCGAAATCATTGTCAAACTGCAGAAGGATGGAAGTTTTAAACGGTAAGAAATTTGTCTAAAATTCATTTATGACATAGCAAAAATCTATTCGTTACAGAAATGTGGTAGTTAAGCTTCCAAATTAGCTTCCAAAGGAAGCTTTGAAATTCTTGGGCAGCAAGAATTATTCTTGGGCAACAAGTGCTATTTGGCTTCCAAATGAAGCTTTGTAATATACTTGGACACCAAGTATACTTGGACACCAAGTATATTCTTGGCTATAAATAGCCTTGCACTCATTTGATGAAAGGCATTCGAGAGGCATTTAAGAGTAAGACAATATTCGGATCAAGAGAGTATATTGGTGTTATGTGTGTGAGAAAATCCTTTTGTGTGTACAATCTTCAAGAGAGAGTTGAAGTTTGTATTTTGGTGTGTTTTTCTCTTTGTGTAAACCATATACTATTTTGGGTATTTCTTGAGTGTTGAGTGAGTCTTCTTTGTTGATTGAGTGAGTGGTGTGAGAAGAAAGATTATTGTGAGGAAGAACCAAAACGTTCTTTAGTTTGTAATCTTTTTCTTTATAGTGATACGAATCATCATCGTCCATGAACGTAACCCTATTTGTGAGGGTGAACCACGTATAAATCATTGTCTCGTTTGTGTGTGTCTATTTATTTTCTTGTCATTATTTTTTCTATTATTCTCATAAACTCCTATTCGATCCTTATTTCATAACAAATTAGTATCAGCGTTTTTGGGGAGTTTTTTGAGATGTCGACAAAATACATGATTGAGAAATTTGATGGCAAGATTAGTTTCAGTCTTTGGCACATTAAGATGCAGGCCCTGCTCACTCAATAAGGTTTTGGCAAAAGAAGAGTTAGAAAGAGGAGTTACGATCCTAATTCTCAAAAGGGTTGTGAGGGGACTACACAACGTGGTAGGATAATGAAATCCGTTTTCAGATGGCAACCGAAATTGCAGCAGTCCTTACAGGGAGGCAGACCCATGAGGACAGGTGTGATATTGACTTGCAATAATCTTGGTGGCAATGATAGTCCATTCAAGTGCTATTAAGATGTGTGGGAGGCAAGTAGTTGGTCACAACAGAGATGTGAGGAAAAGTCAAGGTCGTCCTAATCTCCACAAGGGTGAGAAGATGACTTTCCATTACCAACCGGTGGTTTGTGGGCGGTTGCTAAAGGTTGCTGAAGGAGATGTCAAATTTCGAATTTTTTAGGTTGCTTTTGGTAAGCATTTAGAGCTTGACACAAATACTAGAGGTATGCTTATAGCTGCACAGGTATGCATGGGTTGAAGAATTAGAGCCCGAGGGTTAAGTTTGAGTATGACTCAAACTTAACTAAAATTCTTTATTAATTTGTTTTGTGTTGGAGATGATGATGACGTTATTTTTATTACTCACATTGCGTTGAAGAAAGACTCTTTATGATGTTGTCTTATCATTTCTGCTAAGGCGGAGAAATTTTGCCAAGGATGGAATTTTATGGTTCATTCAAAAATTTTGCCAAGGTGGAGAATTTTAGTCAAGGTGGAGATTTGTTATAAATTTGTCTAAAATTCATTTATGATATGGCAAAAATCTATTGGCTACAGAAATATGATAGTGAAGCTTCCAAATTAGCTTCCAAAGGAAGCTTTGAAATTCTTGGGCAGCAAGAATTATTCTTAGGCAACAAGTGCTATTTGGCTTCCAAAGGAAGCTTTGTAATATACTTGGATACCAAGTATATTCTTGGCTATAAATAGCCTTGTACTCATTTGATGAAAGGCATCCGAGAGACATCCAAGAGTAAGACAATATTCGGATCAAGAGAGTATATTGGTTTTGTGTGTGTATGAGAAAATCCTTTTGTGTGTACAATCTTCAAGAGAGAGTTGAAGTTTGTATTTGGGTGGGTTTTTCTCTTTGTGTAAACCATATACTATTTGGGGTATTTCTTGAGTGTTGAGTGAGTCTTCTTTGTTGATTGAGTGAGTAGTGTGAGAAGAGAGATTATTGTGAGGAAGAACCAAAACGTTCTTCAATTTGTAATCTTTTTCTTTATAGTGATACTAATCATCATCGTCCGTGGACGTAACCCTATTTGTGAGGGTGAATCACATATAAATCCTTGTCTCGTTTGTATGTGCCTATTTATTTTCTTGTCATTATTTTTTCTCTTATTCTCATAAACTCCTATTCGATCCTTGTTTCATAACATAAACCTTGGTAAGAATATGATAACTGATAGGTTTCCATGCTTTTTGGAAAACATATCTAGTCTACATGTTTTAGTTTTGCGTTCTAATAGGATTCATGGAGACATTAATTGCCAAGGGAAAATTAATGTAAGCTGGTGGAATCTTCATATCATTGACCTAGCTTTCAACAACTTTGGCGGCAATCTACCATCAAGTTATTTCTCAAATTTAAAGGCAATGATGATTGATAATGATAATGCACAACCAAAGTTAATTAATTTGGGTTATCTGTTAAAAGATTCTTTTAGAAATGTTTTTAGGTATTATTCAAATCAAGTGAAGGTCACCTACAAAGGAAAAGAGGTAGAGTGGGTGAAAGTTTTAACTATCTTTACATACATTGATTTTTCAAGCAATGTATTTGAAAGGGAAATACCAGATACTATTGGAAATCTCACATCACTAGTTCTTTTTAACTTATCACACAGCGATCTCAAAGGCTCAATTCTAACATCATTAGGAAACTTGAAGAAGCTCGAGTCATTAGACCTTTCACAGAACATGCTGACAGGGATGATCCCGACACAACTTGCAAGTCTTACATTTCTCTCACTCTTGAATGTGTCATACAATCTTTTGGTTGGAAGAATTCTGACAGGTTCCCAGTTTCAAACATTCTCAGAAACATCATTTCTAGGGAATCCAGGACTATGCGACTTCCCTTTGAACACGAGTTGCAATAATATTGCTGAAGATTCACCACCAATATTCGGAGATGGGCATTCAATCTTGGAGACAGAGGTCTACCTAAGTGCAGCATTGGGATTTATCGTGGGGTTAGGAATCATCATCTGGCCACTTGTGTTCTGTAGAAGATGGAGACAATGGTACTACAAACATGTGGATCAAGTTTTTCTGAGAAGAATAATAGAGAGACGAGCTTACAGAAATCCAATTCGAATGCTTGGTGGGTGAAGAGAAGTGGATAAACTTGAATTCTTAGCTTGAGTCATTCCAATTGAGAGTAAAATCAATGATCAAAGCATATGGTAAGCTTGCAATTAATTGTGTAATAATAGTAAGCTATTTAGTTGAAGTTGTTTTAATATATTTTATTTTGACATTTGTTTTAGTTTGTTTGATATAATCCCTGAATCGTACTGTTGCTTTAAAGGGTTTGAACTACATGCAGGGCTATTCAGTTTATTAGGGGTAGTAAATAGAAATATGAAAATGAAATGCTGTTGATCTAAAAATTATCTTCTGTGCATATGTGGTAAGAATTTTTTATTTTTCGTCCACACCGGGTTTGAGCCCCTCCCCTCTTCTTTAAGAATAGATAGGTTATACCGTTGGGCTAGATACCCGTTAGTGAGGTAAAAACTTATTCTCCTAAATTGTGATCATAAATTTTCTTCTTGTTATATTGGTTAAACCATAATTTCCTTTCAAATTGAAGCCATTGAGAAAATATATATATATATATATATATATATATATATATATATATATATATATGGGCTAACTATGGACAAAATATTGTGAGCTTGGACTTGATTGTCCAGTGGGGTTGGGGTTAGTGCCTTAGGTAGAATTTGGAATGCCAGGCTTATACTCTTTGCACCTATTAATCTAAATTCTAACCCTTCTTACCTTGGTAATGGAACTTTCATTTTCAATTTCATTGTCATTCTTAAATGTAAGGGTAAATTACATTGACACCCTAGCCATACTGATAGTTTTATACAAGTTAGGTCTATTTTTGAAGAGTAACAGTCTCTCAGGTTTGGTAAACTTAACTATGACCAACTCTATAACCTGACCATAATACCCTTTAACTTATGATTTGACCTATTTAAATCATAAAATTATAATTTTGACTTCCATCTCTACAAATGCACCTCACCCAATTTCACTCTCTATGGATAACTATATATATATAAACATTGATTATAAATATGAACAATCCTAAATTAATATGATTTGGCTCCAAACGAATCGACAGTGCTTCAACTCCGAGAAAGAATAAGAAAGAAAGGGACCTATAACATTAAAAAAAAAAAAAAAAAAAAAAAAAAAAAAAAAATGGATATCCTAAAACAAGAATTGCAAAAAAAGCGACAGAGATTAGCCCAAGACGTCTGCAGAAAAATTTCTTCAAGCGCTCCAAGATTGAACAAAAGCAACCCCAAAGGCTTCATGAAGAAGAGAAGCCCGAATCAGAGGTAAAATTCCACCAAAACCAAAACTCATTTCTCAATTCCTCATTAAACTCTAGCTCCAACAACGAAACCTCCAAATCCAAGAACAAATTGGTCAATGCTTCATTTTTCAAAGCCCTAACCGATGAACAGAAGATGACAAACTCAACCTCCTAAAACACCATCACCAGATGTATATTTCGAATCTCCACTATTCGATGTTCTTCTACCAATTTTTCAGACCAGTTGGTCTCCAATTCGGTTAGCGTCGATGTGTCTGGGTTTCAATCGCTTGTGGAGTCCTTGTCCTTCCTCTCTTGCCTCGATATCTCCAGCAAGACCCTCCATTCCTTACCGCATCATAACACCTCGTCCGCCATCACTGCCACCATCATTGGACCACATTGTCCACCATCACCACAACGCCAAATGGGGGGTCTGATTAGGTGGTGTTAGTTTGACTTTAGGGTTTTGAGTTAGAAATTAGTCGTTGTTGATGGTGGTAAGAGGTTGAAAGGTGGTAGCAATTAGGTGGGGTGGGGGGAGGTTGGGTTGAGATAACATACCATCGCGATCTATTAGAGTTTTGGGTTAGAAATTGGTTGTTGTTGTTGTTTTGGGGAAGAAGATGGATTAAGAGTTTTATATATTACCCTTAGTCCATCCTCTTCCCCAATACTCTTTCATAACTTAATCCATCTATACATATAGGAGTTTTGGGGAAGAAGATGGGCAAAAATCCTCTCCATGGCACCTCTCATCGAAGAGAGTCCATTGAGGATTCAATGGCTGTGATCTAGCCCCTTATTCAAATTGTGCGACATCATCACTTACTTATTGTCAACTCAACACAGAAATAAAAATATTTATTGAGCTAAATTAATTTTTACCACAAGCACAAATACCATATACAAATATACTTATACAATACAATTTACAATACAAAAAATTATACAATACATCTGCCTCCCATCTCTCTCTTCCTTTGTTGCTCTTCTAAACTTCACTTTTCAAAATTAAAGACAAAAAACGAGATCTCAAACCTCTCACACATAGAGGGCCAACCATAACGGATGTAGAGATAGAGTTCATTGTGGATTCAAAGGAGCACAACCTCCTACGATTCGGTGGTGCGTGAGTTTCGCGGCACCAAGGCCAAGACCAATATCGATCTCAACCTTCCTCCTCTCCTGGAATTCACTTGATCTCGCCGGAAACATCGTCGGTGTCGGAAACATCGATCTTGTATCATCTGTTTCCAATTTTGGGATTTCATTCATCTTCTTTTTTTCTTTTTCAAATAAAAAAATTATGAAATAGATAATATATATAATTAGGGAGAAAATCTAGAGAGAGAAAACTATATTTATAGAAATATATATTTATGTAAATAGATAAACAATTTCTCTTTTTTGCAATTGAGAAATAAATGATTTCAGATATTGGTTATTATTGGTCATCAATGTTGATTTCTGTTAACAAAATTAGTGGGTTTTTTTTTTTTTTTGGTATCGATAAATATATTTATACATATAGTCATATATATTACGTTTCTAATGGTAATAAATTTGATTTAAGGAACAAATTTGATAACTTATTTCATTAAAGCAAAAACCAAACAAAATTAAATTTCATATATTTTAGAAACATATTTGACTAGTATGTCTTACAACATATTTGTATATAATATATGATTTTATGTTAACATACATTACAGCTTTTATTTAAGATGTTCAATGCAAGTAAACACTTGATAGAACCACTAATGAAACACATCTTTTACAGTAATACATTCAATTCTTTGTACAACATTTGTCTTAATTTAATTCTTAAATTAAAGTGCACATCCACATACATGTTTTAGAAAAAATGAGTTTATATAAGCGTAGTTGAAAAAATGAGTTGTTAAATATATCTATTAGTGGAGTGGAACCTTCATGAAGTAACCAATTCAAAACACCCCATGTACACTTGATTAAGTAAATACATGTATTATGACCAATTTAAATCAAAGGAAGTTGAAGGGACCGTAAAAGGAATCATTAAATACGTATCACAATGTTTGACTAATATGTGTAACAAGATAATTGTATATAATATAAGACTTCTTTCTTAGCACACATCACAACTTTTATTTATGAAGTTGAAGGGAAGTGGACGAAATCATTAAATACCCATGATAATATTTGACTAATATGTGTTACAACATAATTGTATATAATATATGAATTATTTGTTAACAAGATAATTGTGTAACAAGATAATTGTATATAATATAAGACTTCTTTCTTAGCACACATCACAACTTTTATTTATGAAGTTGAAGGGAAGTGGACGAAATCATTAAATACCCATGATAATATTTGACTAATATGTGTTACAACATAATTGTATATAATATATGAATTATTTGTTAACAAGCATCACAACTTTTATTTACGAAGTTGAAGGGAAGTAGATGAAATCCTTAAATACCCATCAGAATGTTTTACTAATATGTGTTACAATATAATTGTATATAAAATATGGATTCTTTGTTAACATGCATCACATCTTTTTTTTACAAAGTTGAAAGTAAGTGTTAAATGCCCATCAGAATTTTTTACTAACATGTGTTACAATTTAATTGTATATAATATATGAATTGTTTCTTAACATGCATCACAATTTTATCAGAATATTTTACTAATATGTGTTACAATATAATTTTATATAAAATATGAATTATTTCTTAACATGCATCACATCTTTTTTTTTTTTACGAAGTTGAAGGTAAGTGTTAAATACCCATCAGAATGTTTAACTAATATATATTACAACATAATTGTATATAAAATATGAATTCTTTCTTAACATGCATCACATATTTTTTTTACGAAATTGAAAGTAAGTGTTAAATACCCATCAGAATGTTTTACTAATATGTGCTACAATATAATTGTATATAAAATATGGATTCTTTGTTAACATGCATCACATTTTTTTTTTTTTTTACAAAGTTGAAGGTAAGTGTTAAATACCCATCAGATGTTTTACTAATATGTGTTGTAACATAATTGTATATAATATATGAATTGTTTCTTAACATACACCACAACTTTTTTTTTACAAAATTGAAGGGAAGTGGACGAAATCATTAAATACCCATCAAAATATTTTACTAATATGTGTTACAACATAATTGTATATAAAATATAAATATTTTCTTAACATGCATCACATCTTCTTTTTTTTTTACGAAGTTGAAGGTAAGTGTTAAATACCCATCAGAATGTTTGACTAATATGTGTTACAACATAACCGTATATATATGAATTCTTTGTTAACATGCATCACAATATTTCATTTACACAACAATATCTGAATGAGTAAAATTATTGCCAAGCCAAATAAAATCAGGCTTGCAGGAAAGAAAAAAAAAACAAAACTTTTACGATCGACAAATGTACAGATATCTCCACTAGAAAACATATTATCTCTCAATTCAATTAACTGATTTTTTAAACAACACTCACTATTTTGTTGGGTCTTAATTTATTGAATAATAATTAATTAAGGGGTTCTTTCACATACAAAATATAAAACAAAATTATTAATATATCACAAATTGAATTACTAAAATCAGATGTAAAAATGAATTATAAATTACTGCAACAGATTAGTCATTAACTATAATACTCTAAAAATGTCATGTCAAATTTATTTAACATAAAACAATTATTATGACACTTACAACATATAAATAAAAACCACCATGTGGCGCGATGATGAGCAATTATAACAGATAAACAATATTATAAAGGATAAAGTACATTGACACCCCCTGAGGTTTGAGGAAAGGACAAGCAGATGAAAGTTAGCCTATTTTTGGACAATGACACCCCTTCAAGTTTGAAAAATGGACAAAGAGACCCTGAAGATGGTGAATTGACCTTATTACCCTTTCAAATAAAATTAACATTTTAATTGACTTAAATACCCTTTGATTGAACCCAAACCCAAACCCGAACCCGCCTTATACAGTTCACCAGAGGAAAGAGAAGGGAGATCAGATGGATGGTGGTTGTGGCTGCGGTTGTAGTGGTGGGTGTAGAGAGAGGGGGAAGAGAGGGGCGGCCTTAGTTGAAGAGATGAGGTGAAGAGGAGAGAGAGGAAGAAGATAGGAGAGAGATTGTGGTAATGGCTGCGACAGTGGGGGTGGCGGCGGTGATGACTGCGACAGTGGCGGCGAAACCCAGAAGCATCGGCGAAAGAAATTGCCGGCGAAACCCGAGAGCATATGTATGTGTATATACACATACTATATATACTGCCACTGCCATCAACATCACCCCTCCGCTGTCGCCAACATCACACCTCAAACTCTGCCACCGTCGCCACATCATCACACCTCAGCCGTCGGGGTTCACCCTTCACGCTCATCATCATCACACCTTCACGCGCTCCTTCTTCAGCGATGTTTTTTCGAAGCTCACCATCTGTCGCTGGGGTTCACCACCTCCTTCATGAAACCCTTGTAAGTTACAGACGAGGTTGTGGTGCTCACCATCTGCCGCCGGTGCTAACCACCTCAATTTCTCGGCCTTAGAAACCGACCGAAGCCACCTTTGCTAACCCTTGGTCCGGCTTCACCTCCTACCAACAACGGCCACATCTACAAGCTTTCTCTCACATACAGAGCTCACAACAACCCTTATCGGCGGCGAAACCACCGATTTCATCCTCAACTGTCCACATCATCCAGATCTAAAGATGACGGAACCAATTGTAGAGTCAAGCCAAACGCCCCTCCTTCAGCAATCACTCCATACTCAAAGCTTCGCTTTAAACTCAAACATCAACTCTCTGCCGCCGTCAAGAATCAAAGACGCCGGCGTAGGGAATATGTCTCTGTCAATCCTTGATCTGTCCGCTTCATGCCAAAAACTTGCGGCGGCGGCTGAGGAGTTATTTGAGGGGTTCTTGGAGGATGAAGGTGTCGGTGAAAATAGTAACCAACATGTTAACGAAGGAGATGGTGAACCACTCGTCGGCCGGTGGTTGGAAGGTGTAGAAGTGGTGTCATGGCCGGGTCTGGGTTTGATAGGTTTACAATATACATATAGATATATATATATATATATATATATATATATATGTATGTATTGGTGTAATAAATGTATAAGGGTAAAAGAGTCATTTAAAAGTTTTGATATTTTATAATTTAAATTAATAAAATATTAAAGGGCAATCTTGACTTTTTACAAAATTTAAGGGGCTGTTTGGATCAAGTTTTTGACCAGGGGGTGTGATTGTCCAAAAATAGGCTAACTTGTATCTACTTGTCGTTATGCCAAACCTCAGGGGGTGTTTGTGTACCTTACCTTATTATAAAATAGTTATTATAAAGACTTATAACAGATAAATAAAATGACAGACTCTACAAATTTAACATACCGAAATTATGAAAATGCTGAATAACTAACAAAATTACAAATATGTCTAAATAAAAAATGAACAAATAAATAAAACCATAGACTTTGCAAATTTAACATACCCAAATTGTGAAAATGCAAAATAAACTAAAAAATTACAAATATTTCTAAATCAGAAATGAACACTTATAACTGATAAATAAAATTATAAACTCTGCAAATTTAACATACCAAAATTATAAAAATGCAGAAAAACAAACAAAATTACAAATATTGTATGGTGGACTACTTCTACGGAATGTATGGTAGCCTTCTGCTTCTCACCAGAATGTATGTATATTTTCTTCTTCTTATCGAAATGTATGGTTCTAAACGTCGTATCCAGCTATGCATTCCAATGTATATACATTCCCTAACCGTCGATCCTGAAACTCAAGTTCATATCGAGGTACCATAACAATATATTTAAAATCCATCCTGAATCCTAGTAGTGCCGCTCAACCAGTCGTTGCCATGACACTACAACCAATAGGACTTAACTTTTAGTTAATCCAATTCTTAATCCAGAGTAGGTAGGTTTTGGTATTTTGAAACCAAACCATCCCTAGTATACCACTGTCCCATACCGGTGTATACTATCCAAATATCCAGCAGTTGATAATATCAACAATTACAGTAAACATCAACCAAATCCATATCTCCATCACTGATACTAACAAGCATAGTGTAGGCATCAATAAACAGAATCAGCTATATACATAAACATGTTCAGTTGTATATCCAACACTGATACTAACAGTCATAATGTGAGCATCAAGAAATACAGTCTCCATATATATATACAAACCTACTCAGTTTAGGTTGTTTCATTAAATATGATATACTGATAGAATTATTTCAAATTATCATTCAACACTTAACAGTTGATATTACATACATTTAGAGTAAACATCAACAAAGTCCATTCCCCCAACAGTTGATACTAACAGTATTCATGCAAGCATCAAGACAGAATCACAGTATGTATATATACATACTTAGTTTAGATTGTTTTACCAAAATCTCATTAGTGTTAAATTTAACACTTAAGTCCATTCAACACTAACACATCCCACCCATGTATAATTCAAATACATGATCATGGTACACAGTTAAACATGCTACAATTATATTATCCGTCTCAAAAGATTACTAATGCAGAGAGTTAAACTTTACCAGTTTTCCAAATCTAAACACAGTGTAATTATCTGATTAATTCCTCTACTATCCAAGCAATTCCAGGTAATTAGATTTATTAACACTACATCTGGAGCAAGAGCCTGCCCCAAACAAGTGTGGAGCCGGCTCTTTTGCCCTTGGAGCCGGCTCCCACACCCTTGGGAGCCACCTCCCATCTAAGGGAGCCGGCCCTCTATAAGGGAGAGCCGACTCTCCCCTTCTCTGCCTCGTCTCTTCGCCTTCTGTCTCCGTTTTACACCTCTGCCACCTCACGCCATAACTTCCAGAGGCTGCAACCCAATCATAGTACACTCCCAATCCATGCTTAAGTCCAGTTAATTACATACATAGCTTTAAACAGGGATTTATGCAAGCAAACATTATGTTTTTAACAGTTTTACAAAGCATAAAACATACTGACAAGTTTCAGTTTAAGCACGAACAGAGAATGTTTTTAATTGATTCAATTGATCCTAAAACTGTTTAAGAATGCAAAGAACACGAAGCCTAAGGGAGAGAGTAAGGATAGAACTTGCCTTTGAGACTTTTGTTCAAAATCTCTAAGCCGTCTTCGAAGGTTCCTGGCAATTCCTACTGAAAAATTCCTCTGTTCCTCCTCTGCCTCCACAGACGTATACAGGTTTATTTTTCTTTTCCTAAAACCCTAAACAGAGGTAACCTATATATTTATAGAGTTGTACCAAACCCTAAATTAATTCCAAGCCCCAAGCTGAATCCTAATCAGCCCAAAGATACTTAATTAAAAACCTACGTCGGTTACAAACGTGACTTCTTAAAATAAAACTAATTAAATAAAATTAAATTAAGACAATTAAAAATTAAATAAAAATAATTAAACTATTATATTCAATTAAATTAATTCAAATAACACAACTAAATTAAGCTGCTTAAACAAAAATAAAGAATTAACTACAACAATTAAATAAAACATGTCATAATTCAAGTAATAAAATTTAAACACGTCACACAATTTAAATAAGTAACAAATATGTCAAATAAACAATTAAATAATTGAAAATTCAATTAAAAGAATAAATTAAATAACAGGACTATCCTTTTGAAATTAGGGGTATTACAAGCACCTAAACAATGGTATGAAAAATTTGACAAAGTGCTGTTGTCAAATGGTTTTAAAATTAATGAGTGTGATAAATGTGTTTATGTGAAAAACACTCAAAATGGATATGTCATTATATACGTATATGTGGATGATATGCTAATAATGGGTAGTAATGATGTTATAATCAAAACTACTAAAAAGATGTTGACCAAAAATTTCGATATGAAAGATTTAGGCATAGCTGATGTCATACTAGGAATTAAGATTTCTAGAACATCAGATGGTCTAGTGTTATCTCAATCTCACTATATTGAGAAAATATTAGAAATGTTTAATAAGGAAGATAATAGTCTTGTAAAGATTCATATTGATGTAAATCTTCATTTATTGAAAAATATTGGTCCAAGCATATCATAACTTGAGTATTCTCGCATTATAGGAAGCTTAATGTATTTGATGAATTGCACACGACTAGACATAACATACTCAGTTAATAAATTGAGTAGGCATACAAGTAATCTAGGAAAGAACCATTGGACTGCAATAATCAGGGTTCTAAGGTATTTAAGATATATCATAAGTTATGGATTACATTATTCTAGATATCCAGTAGTACTTGAATGATACAGTGATGCTAATTGGATATCAAATACGAAGGATTCTAAATCCACAAGTGGCTATGTCTTTACTATTGGAGGAGGTGCCATATCTTGGAAATCTTCAAAACAAACTTGTATTGCCAGATCCATTATGGAATCTGAATTTATTGCTTTGGATAAAGCTGGTGAAGAAGCTAAGGGCTTCGTAATTTCTTAGAAGATATTCCAAATAGGCCTAAACCTGGGCTCGTTATATGTATACATTGCGATAGTCAATCAGCAATTAGAAGGACACAAAGTAATATGTATAACGCTAAGTCTCAACATATACGTCAACGACATAATACCGTTAGACAATTGCTCTCAAGTGGGATATTCTCAATAGATTATATCAGGTCAAAAGATAATTTAACGGATCCGTTTACAAAATATTTAACAAGAGAGCAAGTGTATAGTTCATTGAGAGGAATGGGACTAAACCCGAAAGCTAACGAGTCATCTTAATGGAAACCCAACCTAGTTAACTGGAGATCCCAAGATCTAGGTTCAAAGGGACAACAGAAATTCTGAATGGCTCACCAGAAGCACTGAGAAGATTTAATTTTCTACCCATTTCTATGATGAGATAGTGCTACCTACAGCAATGAGTAGGATAAGCTATACTTTTAATGACTCTTATACCTTGAAAATTCAAGTGGGGTATAGTAGGATACTTTTAATAAGAAGTTACCTATTTGAATGTGAAGTGGGGCCGCTTCTATAAAAGCTTATAAGGCTAAGTTTTCTAAAGCGCTCATGAAATACCAAAAGTTGTTCAGGGCCATATGAATACAACCGTGAGAACCGACTTTGTGCAGGATGGAACTGTGTGTTTGCTATTGTCTTGGTTTACATCAATGGTTGAATAGTTCAAGACATCATGTTCATTGATTAGCTAGTAAATCCGATAGTAATACACTAGGGAAGGTTCAAGGCCAAAAGCTACCTATCCCGATATAGTAACTTTCCAATAATACTCTCTCTAGTGTCTGTATCTTTTTCATTTGTATGTTACGCAAATTTCCATTTATGTGGGGGA
Organism: Cornus florida; assembly: GCF_030987335.1. NCBI lineage: Eukaryota > Viridiplantae > Streptophyta > Magnoliopsida > Cornales > Cornaceae > Cornus > Cornus florida. Next base: position 46,179,977 of record NW_026775572.1, read on the forward strand.
TTGTTGGAAACGGGGGCATTAAAAACATAAACTTTGGATGAGATTTGGAATAGATTCTGCTAAGAATTTTTTGCGGATCTCTAGAACGAGCGCGTTTCTCTCCGCAAGGAGATGAATGTGGTATATTTACTTTTTCAAATCCGTTTATGGGTGAATGAGAAAGTAGCTCAAAAGTGTGGTGTTTTGATAAGCCTAAATGGGTATGCAAAATGTGGGAAGTGTTTGTCCCACATGGAAAATATGTTGAAACCAATTGAAATTTAAATAAGCCAAATTTGGGATTTGGGCTTGGGCTTGGGCTTGGGCTTGGGCTTAGGCCTAATTGTAAAGTCCGATTATTCTTTTTACTAAATGAAATTTTGGATTGGCCTTTCTTTTTGGGTTGAGCTTATTTAAATAGGTGATTGATTTTTGAATTTAAATTAAAAGTTAGTTTTTTTTTTAAAAGGGTTGAATATAGTTTTTTTTTTTTTTTAAAGGGTTGCATCTATTTCCAAAGAGTTACATCTATTTTCCAAAGAGTTGCATCTGTTTCTAAAGGGATGCAACTTGTGATGAACCAACATGACCCATGGTTGCACCCATACCCAAAAAGGCACATTGTTTCCTATAAATACCCCCCTTTAGGGTTATTTGCAAACACACCAAAATTCAGAGAATTATTTTCTTCTTCTAAATTTTCTTCTTCCTCCTTCTCTCTTTAGTCTGTGGGTTCGAGCCTTAGTCAGTCACTCCGAGTCCGAGTTCGAGTCAGAGAGTACTACACCGAGCCGGTTTGCCTATTCCTTTGGTCTGTAGTATAACTACCAAAGGTAGACAAGTCATTGTATCTTGGGAGATGAACGCCACTGAGTCCGTTAGCACCATAGCGGGACAAATCTATCTTAAGGATATAGAATAAAATTCTAGCCTCGACTTTTAATCAGGTTCCTTTATTTAAAATTTTTATTTTATTTTATTAAACTATATATTATAAGTAATTACTCACCGGATCTGGTGTTTCCGGTGATCTCTAGCCCTTTGATGGAGTCTCACAGCACCGGAGTCCGCCGTGTTCTGGTGCTTGCCTTCTGCATCACCGGCATTTGGTCAACTTATATATACCAAGGAGTTCTTCAAGAGACCGTGTAATTTTCCTTTTCCATTAGTTTCAATTGTTCAAACCGACACGTCTTCTTCTTTCATATATAAACATTATATTTTTACATAATATTTAAATAAATAGTACTATATAGTATATGGTATACTTGGACCATATTTTGGAAAACAAACCCTTCCTTAGTGAGTAAACATGTTTATGCATTTAATGTTAAAAGTTAGGTCACTACGTAGGCGCTCTCTCTCTCTCTCAAGCTCTTAATTGAATTGCACAGGGTATTGGTTCCTTTTATACCCCTAATTATACCTCAAGATACAGAAAAATCTTATGAACTTTCAGTTTTGCGTTAAACCCCCTTGTATTTTTCTATATTTTACAAATTACCCCTTCTGTTAGATTGTCATTTTAACCTTCTAACCTTTTGCAAAAAACCAACCCATTGAACAGCTTTTGAGTAAAAAACCCTTGTCACCTTTCATAATTGTGCAAAATGCCCCTAAAGTCAGATGGCCTTTTAAGTCTTCATTAATTTATAATATAAATTTACCAGTAAGTCCTACTTTTTTCTATTTTATATGTAGATATACATATTTCTCTATGTGTTGAATTTCATGATCAACCTTTCAATATCTAGGGTGAAAAAAAGATGAATAAGAAAAAACAATGCTAACATCCTGGGCCGCTAAATTAAAAAAGATTATTATTATTATTATTATTATTTTGTCGCATTAGTTATATTGTGATATTATATTTTTGTGACTAAGACAACAACATATAATTTTGTTTTAGTATTTTTTTTCTTTTTGTATTTTTCTTTCTTGTCAACATTTTGAATTCATGAATTAGCAAGGGACGCTCATTCAGTCATCACAAATGCTACATGACAAGTTAGAAAACTCTACCAGCAAACAGACGAACAATGGATTTAGAAGACTCTTCCAATGGTTTGTAGTAATTAAAATAGTAAGAGGCAATACTCAATTTTTAAAGAACAATTTACGTAACTGTAGTTTGATTTCCCAAGAATAAAATTATCTATGCTCTCAAACAATTTACCAAGCAAGCCGAAAATTCCTTGCTTTGATCATGGATATATGAGGGTTATATTTCTTCTGCTGAGGATGAAACCAAAAGTACAAACATCAACAAATAAATCATTTTGAAGACAAAACAAGAAGATTCCTTGTTATTCGTCTTATCTTAGATACATTTAAAGAATGTGGACGTCCATCTTTATGGGAGAAAAATTCCTTGGACCAGTTGTACAGTGCAACGAGCACATCGGACCGTTTATTACTATGCGTGCAATACACGCACGGGCACATGTTTTCCACGGACGGTTCGGATGCGCCCTTCGGCCGTTGCACTGTGCAATAGGCACAAGGAGGTTTTTCTCATCCATGGGATAATAGATGACTTTTTTTTTTTTTTTTTTTTGATGGTAAGAAATCAATCATATCCCACCAGTGTTAATGACCTTCAAAAACAATTTGCCTTCCTTTAGATATCTAAAACTCACTCAAGATTTTTAAAAGTGAGCTCTAAGGATTTTTACTGTTCACCATAACAATCAAATGGCCCAATAATAAGTGGATGCAATAAATGCTGTTTCAGGACATTGCTTGAAATCAAATCCAGAAATCCATTACCTAATTCTTCTATCTGCTTTTCAGATATATTTCAGATATCTGCTTTTCAACATGAGAAACACAGTCATCTTTCATAGGTAAGTGTCGAAATTCCAAGTCATTGCAAAAATTTAAATTCTAAATTTTTTAAACAATAAGCCAAGCACAAGACTCGCTAATACAAAGACTTGGAGTCAAGTATTTGCCAAAAATAAATAAATAAGACGAAGAAGAAGACTTGGAGTCAAGTTCTAACCCAAAAAAATAGACTTGGAATGAAGTTCATATATGCCAGAATACAATAGTTATGGGTCAACCCCAGCTCTATTTTAAAACCACCACCTGCTACAATAGTTCTTCACTTCGTCTTCCCTTGTTGCCTAAATATGAGGTTTCCTCTATTCCCATGGTTTTTCTTGATCACCACACACTCGATCTTTATCACTCCAGTATACACCCAATGTTTAGACCATCACAAAACTTTGTTGCTCCAGTTAAAGAATAGCCTCATATTCAACTCTTCATATTCAACCAAGCTGGTGCTCTGGAACCATAAAATGGATTGTTGCGAGTGGAGTGGTGTAACGTGCGACAATATGGGTCGTGTTATTGGTCTCGACTTAAGCGATGAATCAATCTCTGGCGGAATCCACAACTCAAGTAGCCTTTTCAATCTCAAGTATCTTCAAAGTCTGAATCTTGCTAAAAACAGCTTCGGCTCTTGGCAAATTTCATCTGGGTTTGAGAAGCTAACTAGTTTGACATATATGAATTTGTCATATGCAGACTTGACAGGACAATTTCCTATTGGGATTTCACGTTTGACAAGGTTGGTCTCTCTGGATTTCTCTGGGAATTACTACTTAAAACTTGGCAACTCAAATCTAAAATTGCTTGTTCAGAATCTCACGGAGCTCACAGTACTCCGTCTTGATGGTGTAAATATATCGTCCAAGGGAGAGGAATGGTGCCAAGCCATATCTTCTTCACTCCCTAATCTGCGAGTCTTGAGCTTGTCTTCCTGTGATCTCTCAGGTCCTCGTTGTTCTTCCCTTGAGAATCTCCGATCCCTTTCGGTGATCGATCTGAGTCAAAACAATTTGTCCGCCCCAGTTCCTAATTTCTTTGCAAACTTCACCAATTTGACAGAATTACTTCTCTGGTATTCTAATTTGTAGGGAACATTTCCGGAAAACATCTTCCATGTGCCAACTCTACATAAACTTGACTTATCAGACAATAAATTACTTCAGGGTTCTTTTCCAGAATTTTTCCAGAATGGATCTCTCCAGACCTTAATTCTTAGCCACACAAATTTTTCTGGGATATTACCAAATTCTATTGGTAATCTTCAGATGTTGTCCACGATAGATGTTCAGAATTGCAACTTAACTGGAGCAATCCCAAGTTCAATGGCAAACCTTACTCAACTTGTTTATTTGGATTTGTCATACAATATGTTTATTGGTCCAACCCCATCATTTTCGAAGAACCTCTCCTACATAGACTTATCCCATAATCATTTAACGGGAACAGTTCCTTCCACCCACTTTGAAGGCCTATTGAATCTTGTTATGATTAATTTAAGTCAAAATTCACTCAATGGAAGCATTCCGTCATCTCTTTTAGAACTCCCATCGCTGAAAAAAATTTATCTCGAGTTTAACCAATTTGATGGTCAAGTTGATGAATTTTCTAATGCTTCCTCCTCTCTACTAGAGGTCATCAATCTGAGTAGTAACAATTTACAGGGGGCAATACCCATGTCTTTCTTTGAGCTCAGAAGGCTTATTGGTCTTATGATCAATTCCAACAACTTTAGTGGCCCAATACAACTGGAAAAGTTTTATAGACCACTGTCTCTCTCTATCCTTGACCTTTCAGACAACCAAATTGAAGGGAAAATACCAAACTGGATTTGGGAAGTTGGGAATGGAAGTCTCCTTTACTTGAATCTCTCTCACAATCTCTTGGTTGATTTGCAAGAACCGCATGTTTTACACCCCAACCTTCTTTTCCTTGACCTACACTCTAACCTGCTCTGTGGAAAAATCCCAATACCAGGAGAATCAGCTCAATACATTGACTTCTCAAGTAATAATTTCAGCTCTTCTATCCCTCCTACTATTGGTAGTCTCCTCACCTATGCCTCTTTCTTCTCTCTTTCAAATAATAGCGTCATTGGAAACATTCCTCAATCGGTATGCAATATGAGATACCTTCAAGTTCTAGATTTGTCTAATAATCGTTTGAGTGGCACAATACCATCATGTTTGATCCAAAGGAGTACTAGTACTCTTGGAGTACTGAATCTGCGAAATAACAGACTTAGTGGAAATGTTTCAAGTATATTTCCAAGCAATTGTAATCTACAAACTCTGGATCTCAGTGGCAATCGTTTGGAAGGGCAGATTCCAAAATCATTGTCAAATTGTAGAAGGTTGGAGGTTTTAAACCTTGGCAATAACATGGTAAGTGATAGATTTCCGTGCTTTTTGGAGAACATATCAAGCCTACATGTTTTAGTTTTGCGCTCTAATAGGTTCCAAGGTGACATTAATTGCCAAGGGGAAAATAATCAAAGCTGGTGGAATCTTCAGATCATGGACCTAGCTTCAAACAACTTTGGCGGCACTCTATCGTCAGGCTTCTTCTCAAATTGGAAGGCAATGATGATTGACAATGATAATGCACAACCAAAGTTTAATAATCTGGGTTATCTCTACTTTTCTGAATATACTGCTGGACACTACTATTCAGATCGACTGAATGTCATCTACAAAGGGATAGAGGTGGAGCTGGTGAAAGTTTTAACTATTTTTACCTCCATTGATTTTTCAAACAATAGATTTGAAGGGAAAATACCAGATACTGTTGGGAATCTCAAATCGCTTGTTCTTCTCAACTTATCGTACAATGACCTCCAAGACTCAATTCCAACATCATTAGGAAACTTGAAGAAGCTCGAATCACTTGATCTTTCGCGAAACAAGTTGACTGGGATGATCCCAACACAACTTGCAAGTCTTACATTTCTTTCGGTTTTGAATGTGTCATACAATCTTTTGGTTGGAAGAATTCCGACAGGTTCTCAGTTTCAAACATTCTCAGAAGCATCATTTCTAGGGAATCCAGGACTATGCGGCTTCGCTTTGAACACGAGTTGCAGTGATAGTAAAGTTGCACCAAATTTCGAAGATGGGCATTCAACCTCGGAGTCAGAGGTCTACCTAAGTGCAGCATTGGGATTTATTGTGGGCTTAGGAATTATCATCTGGCCACTTGTGTTCTGTAGAAGATGGAGACGATGGTACTACAAACATGTGGATCGAGTGTTTCTAAGAAGAATAATACAGAGAAGAGTGTACAGAAATTCAATTCGACAGCTTTAGTTGGTGAAGAGAAGTGAATAAAGTGAAGTGCTTGTGATAAAGTTGAAGTCTTGGCTTGAGTCATTCCAGTGGATGGAGAGTAAGATCAACTATCAAAGCATATGGTAAGCTTTCAATTCATTGTTTAATAACATAAAGGTATTTAATTGTTGTTGTTTTCATATAGATATATATTGCGCTATCTAATAATTGCCGAGATGTTAATCCTATTACATATAGTTTATTTTGAGATTTGTTGCAATTTGTTTAATATAATCCCTAAAATGTACTCTTGCTTTATAGCCTTGTAGGGTTTGAAGTTTGAACTGCATGCAGCGCTGTTCAATTCAATGGGAGTAGGAATTTCTTTTTCTTTTTCTCTTTCCTTTTTTGGTTGTTGTTTAGGTAAGCATCAAACAATTATAAATCTGAATTCACAAGGTAGCTATAAAAGGAAAAAGGAAAAGGAATCAAAGATATGAAAATGAAATGCTGATGATCTCAAATCATTTTGAAACGTGAATTCTCTATTGTATGACACGAAGTTGTATGGTAGGTGACTCACATTGGTGGTTATATGGTAAAAACCTATGCTCCTAAATTTTAAATGTAGATTTTCTTCTTTAATCTCTTGCCAGATGGGTTGCGTTTAATTTTGTATTTGTGTTTTGAGATTGGGGCGTCTTACAGATGGGTATGTTGTTTTATGGTTGTTGGGTCATCAATTGCTTTGTAACACACTCACACACACACACACACACACATATATATATATAGATACCCAACAACACTCCTGAGCAACAGACTCATTTACTATGTTGCTGGGTTCATTTCTCACAAACACTTTGTAATTATACAATATACTGTAATGATAGTCTTTAAATATGTATTACACAATATATTTTTCTTGGATGTGTAGTGGAACTCTCATTTTCAATTTCATTGTCACTCCTAAATTTAAATATATAGTCTATTTGATGGAAATTGCAACTTTAGCATATAGGTATGAGAAATTGAGGTAAAAAGAATGGACAAATTGGTTCTAAAATTAATAGACAAAACTATTAATTTAAATATAGAGTCTATTTGATGGAAATTGCGACTTTAGCATATAGGTATGAGAAATTGAGGTAAAAAGAATGGACAAATTGGTTCTAAAATTAATAGACAAAACTATTAAGTGTTACTTTTCCCATTGAATAGACTAAGAAAATAATTGACTTTTGATTGGAATAGTTTATGAATTTCCCAAATCTCTTGGCAATTTCTATGATTATTTGGTTTTGATTGAATTCTGCCTTATCCACAACCACCACCCTCTGAATACCACCAAGCAAACTGTATCTATAACTAAGAGAGAACCCGGAAAATTGCTATTGTCGCAATTCCATGCTTAGGTGGTATATATAACTAAGAGACTGCTGTTACATTGTGTGCGGCTGAGAGAGAGAGTGTTCGATCTTGTTCTTCATAAGCTTCACGCCTATGAGTGCACCACAACTTCAACAAAACAAACCAAAAAAAATTTATAACTTTGGAGTGCAGAAGAGATTACAATCAGGATGAATAAACAACTCCAAATAAAACAATATGTTGAATGGAGTTAATTAATTTGTGTCCTCGTTAGAAAAAGTAGGACAAATTGACTACTAAGTCCTACTATATATATTATACTGAATTTCATGACCAAGCTTTCACTATCTAGAGTGACAAAGATGAATAAGAAAAAACGTAATGATACATACTGGGCGGCTAAATTGAAAAAGAATTTTTTTTTTTTTTTTTTTTTTGTCGCATTTGTTATATTGTGATATTATATTTTTGTGTCTGAGACAACAACATATATCTTATTTTAGTTTTTTCCTTTTTGTCATTTAGTTCTTTCCTGCCAACATTTTGAACTCTTGAATTAGAAGGGATGCTCATTAAGTCATCACAAATGCTACATGACAAGTTAGAAAACTCTACCTGCAAACAGATGAACAATGGATTTAGAAGACTCTTCCAATGATTTGTAGTAATTAAAATAGTTAAGAGGCAATACTCAAATTTTAAAGAACAATTTACTTAACTGTAGTTTGATTTCCTAAGAATAAAATAATCTACTCTCTCAAACAATTTACCAAAGTAAGCCCAAAATTCTTTGCTTTGATCATGGACATATGAGGGTTATATTTCATCTGCTGGGATGAAATGAAAAGTTCAAACATAAACAAATAAATGATTTTGAAGACAAAACAAGAAGCTTCCTTGTTATTCGTCTTATCTTAGACGAAGTGTTCGAAAATGATTGCAGATAGATCTAAACTTTGACACTGTTTAACATAGAATGGGTGATTTATCACTATCAATTTGATAAGTTCAATTTCTTACACCAGTTATACAAGAAAGAAATGTAGGCCATGCTTGGAATGGATTTATGAAAACTATTCACAAGAACAATTCTCAAAAATAATTTTCAGAGAATAGTTTTTAGTTTTTTCAGATTTCAAACCTGCTTGGTTAAGAGAATTTACAAAACAATTTCATGAAAATAAAAACTCATAAAACTGTTTGTTTGTATTTATTGAAAATAGTTTTTTGAACTAAGAAAATAAATAAAAATATTATTGTACCTCACTCTTTTATTTCTTTAATTTATGATATTAACTATTAATATAATTAATTTTTTAAAGAAATAAGTGTTAGAGGTGAATTCATTTTAGCTATAATATATCAAGTTTAATTAAAACTTGACTAAATGTAAATATAATAAAAGTTTTAGATAAATCACTTCAAGTGTCATGTGCACTTTTAGTTGTACAAACATAAGTTTAGTGATACATAACCAAAACAAAACATTAAAAAATTACAGAATTAGCTAATCAAGACAAAAAATAAAAATTATAAAATAAATTAAATCCAACATCCACATTTCCAAATAAGATGTATTTATATAAATTACATTAATCATTGCTACATACATTTAAAATTTGCATTTATTTCTAGAAAAAAAAAAAAAAATGAAAATATATTACATAGTCGTTGCTTGGTAATCTTAGTCACTCCTCTATGTAAAGCTTGCAAAAAAGAAGAAAAAAAAATTATGCCAAAAATATTAATGGCATATACAATTGCTTGCAACTTGCTTTTCTCTTCTTGTTGCAACTACATCAATAAATCAGCCCTTCGTAGGCCAAAAACTATGGCTGCCTTCAATCTAGGTGCATTTTGTTACACCTACAAACAATAGTAAATCAATCAATTGCATATGATATGAGCAAAACTAGTATAAATTAGCAATTTAATAGACAGTCCAAATTAAAGTAAATTTATTTAATATTCAATCTAAATTAGCTATTTGAAAACAAAATAGCGCAGCAATGCTCATATATCATAAATTAGCTATTATACAAGAACATAATAAACTCTCCACGGTTTGATTCTCATTCTGCCCTCCTCACAATTCAATCTCCAAACTCAACTTCGCGAATACTAGGATCCTCAGGAGACAATTAAATATGCAATCCACTCATCAATGGTCTTACGTTTTTTTTCCTCATCAATGTTCTTACAGTCCAAATCGGCAGATAGGTTGTGAAGGGGATGGTGTATGGCCCAATGTAGCATGAACCTCTTGCAAGCAAATATCACATATACATTTAACACATGTATATATATATATATATATATATATATATATATATATATATATGTATGTATGTATGTAGTCTTAGGCTCATAGAATTCTCCAACAGTTCTTTATAATTCACAAGTTCTCTGTTCACAAGAAAAAAAAATTCATAGTTATCTGTTTATGGGTTTTCCAAGCAGGGAACAAAAAAATAAAATAAAATAAAATAAAAGACAAATCCCTAATTCGTTTTTTGAATGGACTGCATTAATTTTACAAGACAAAGGCCAAGGCATATACAATATATATATATATATATATATATATATATATATATATATATATATAAAAAGAGAAACCCCATCAATAACAAAATGGAAAACAAGAAAACCCAAATCCAGCCACAACCAAAGCAAATTCAGCCAACAAAATCGACAATAAAACTTGAGGAAAAAAAAAGAAGAAGCAAATCGAAGTTATTTTACCAGATCGATAACAAGAGTAGAGTGAATCTTAGAGATGGTGTATTTTTTAGGGCTTTGTTTGAGAAACAGCGATTGAAGATTATGTGAAGGCTAAAGGGCTTCTTGATCTACTGATGGGGCGAGAGAGATGTTGAGGAATGATGATGAGTCTGGATCCTCAGGTCTAGAGAGTAGAGAGAGGGGGTTGAGAAAGAGGAGTCGCCAGGTCTATCAGAGAGGAGAGAGAGTGTTTTAAACAAGCGTGAAGGTACGTCATTTTTTTAAGTTGGGGGCGTTCTCCGTGTTTTCTAAAAAATGAGAACTGAGTTTCAAAACTCTCAAAACACCTAAAAGGTGTTCTCTAAAAACTGATACTATCAGTTCCCAGTTTTTTAAAAACTGTTCTGTGAAAATAGGCTCCAAGCAGACCAAAAAACTAAAGAACTGTTTTTTATAACTCCCAAAACAGAAAACTGTTTTGGGAGTTCCATTCCAAGCAGGGCCTTAGTTTCTGAAGAGTTTGACGGCAAAAATTATATCGACAAACTATAGTTATCCAAAGATTTGGAGTCAAGCTATTGTTTTATGCTAGAAGTCAAATTAATTTGTCTTCCCAGGCTCCATCTTAAAGTCACTGCCCATAACAGTAACTCTTTCACTTCAACTTCACTTGTTGCCTAAAAATGAGGTTTCCGATCTTTCCATGGTTTTTCTTGATCACCACATTCTCAATCTTTGTATTACTAGCATTCCAGCTGATAGCCAATGTTTTAGACCATCAGAAAACTTTGTTGCTCCAGTTAAAGGACAACCTCAAATTCAATTCTCCTTTTTCAACCAGGCTGCGGCACTGGAATCATAATACAGATTGTTGTGAATGAGGTGGTGTAACGTACGACGATATGGGTCATGTTGTTGGTCTAGACTTGAGCAATGAATCAATCTCTCGAGGAATCAACAATTCAAGTACTCTTTTCAGTCTCAAGTATCTTCGAAGTCTGAATCTTGCTAATAACACCTTCAGCTCTTGGCAAATTTCTTCTGGGTTTGAGAAGCTAACTAGTTTGACATATTTGAATTTGTCATATGCCGGCTTGAGAGGGCGATTTCCTATTGGAATTTCGCACTTGACAAGGTTGGTCTCATTGGATTTCTCTCAGAACTACTACTTGGAGCTTGAGAACTCATATCTAAATTGCTTGTTCAGATTCTCACAAAGATCACAGAACTCCGTCTTGATGGTGTAAATATATCATCCATGGGTGAGGAATGGTGCCAAGCCATATCTTCTTCACTACCTAATCTTCAAGTCTTGAGCTTGTCACTCTGTCATCTCTCAGGGCCTCTTTGTTCTTCTCTTGAGAATCTTCAGTCCCTTTCGGTGATTAATTTGAGTGAGAACAATTTGTCTGCCCCAGTTTCAAATTTCTTTGCAAACTTCACCAATTTGACAGAATTATATGTCGTGGATTCTAATTTGCAAGGAACATTTCCGGAAAACATCTTCCACGTACCAACTCTACATACGGTTGACTAAGGGGTCAATGAATTACTTCAGGGTTATTTTCCAGAATTTTCCCAGAATGGAGCTCTCCGGGGGATTACCAAGTTCTATTGGTAACCTTCGGATGTTGTCTACGACAGATTTTTTTAATTACAGCTTCACTGGACCAATCCCAAGTTCATTGGCAAACCTTACTCAACTTGTTCTTTTGGATTTGGCTAACTACATGTTTACTGGTCCAATTCCATCATTTTCGAAGAATCTCTCCATCATATACTTGGCCCATAATTCACTCAGTGGAACCATTCCATCATCTCTTTTGAATCTTCCATCGTTGACAAAAATTGATCTTTCATTTAACAAATTTGATGGTCAAGTTGATGAAATTTCTAATGCTTCCTCCTCTCTACTAGAGTTCATCAATTTGGGAAGTAACCATTTACAAGGGTCGGTTCCCATGTCTTTCTTTGAACTCAAAAGGCTTACCGTCCTTGTACTCAATTTCGACAACTTCAGTGGTTCAATACAACTGGAAAATTTTTATAGGCTGCACAATCTTTCTTTCATTGACCTTTCATACAACGGCTTGTCAATCCATACAAATAGTGGCAGTGGTTCAAGCTTGTCTTCGATCCCCCAGTTTGAAGGATTATATTTGGCTTTTTGCAAGTTGGAAAGTTTTCCCGATCTAAAGAACCAATCGGTACTGGCCGAGTTGGACCTTTCTGACAACCAAATTGAAGGGGAAATACAAAATTGGATTTGGGAAGTTGGTAATGGAATGCTCTATCACTTGAATCTCTCTCACAATCTCCTGTCGGGTTTTCAAGTACCCTACGTTGTTCAAGCTATCCTTGGTGTCCTTGAACTACACTCTAACCAGTTCCATGGGAAAATCCCAAAACCAGGAATATTTGCTGAATACATGGACTTCTCAAGCAATAGTTTCAGCTCTTTTATCCCTCCTACTATTGGTAATTTCCTCACCAATGCTTATTTCTTCTCTCTTTCAAATAATAGCATCATTGGAAACATTCCTCAATCAACATGCAATACAAAATACCTTCAAGTTCTAGATTTATCTAATAATGGTTTGAATGGCACAATACCATCATGTTTGATCAAAAGGAGTACTAGTACTCTTGGAGTCCTGATATGCAAAATAACAGCTTTAGTGGAAAAGTTCTGAGTTTGTTTCCCAACAACTGTAGTCTACAGACATTGGATCCCAGTGGTAATCTTTTGTAATGACTCGAACCAGAGGGTCCGAGTCGCTAACTGGGTCCTTACCCAAACTCGATGTCAACAAAAGACGTTACCATTTTTTCCTATGGTAATACATAATTACGTGTCATCCCAAGGTTTATAAATAATAATAATAGTAATAATAATAATAATATGAGATCATGGTTACAAAATAGGTCAAACAGTCCACTAACCCATCAAAACCTGTAGAGGAACAACGTCCGCCACTTCCTTTCCCAAACCTGAAAAATGTTAAAATAATGGAGTGAGCATAAGTTCAGTAGGAGGTATCTAAGACACACCTCTTATGACCCCGTGAATCCACGTATAGAATAGAGATCAAGAGAACGGAATCATACTATACCAGGGATACAATCCATAACCACAACGTCAAATATAACCACAATTGTCATCAAAGTCACAAGTATACCATGTATGATAATGAAGTGTAATGCATGCCCATGTCGCTCCCCTTATCCGAAACATCTCCGTTTCAAATTCTAAACCGTTAGTGTAATCTAACCCAAGGCACCTCCAAGGCAACACGAAAGGAGGATTGGCTAACTATCCACGACCACAAGGCACCTCCAAGGCGTCGCATCCGACCTAGTTAACTCAACCACACTCTCTTCTAGACTACACTAACACCACGGACAACTAGACATTTCCTAGGCGTCCGATTTTTTTTTTGCAAACACATTTCAAAAAAATTTCCCCAAAAAAGATTTTCATTTGTTTTCTAAAAACACTTTTCCCTTTCTCTTTTATTCCCAATGGATGCATGAATACTTCATGTTTCTAAGCACAATTTAATAATAAAATTCTACATGCTCTTCTACATCATTATCATTTTATTATTATTATTATTATTTATTTTTTTCTTGATAGGAAATTCCAAACAATTATTTCATAACCACAACATCAATTTCCATAGCAATTGAGAATTCACATGTTACACCATATACCAAAATTAATCATGCTTCTTCACAATAATGGAAATAGCCATGTATATAATCTAATTAACATGTAAAACACATTTGTCATTTTGAGCACATACAACTACAATAGCAATGGACAAAATAATTAAAATTAAGCATGCTTATGGTTAAATTAAAAAGGAAAATTCACAAAAATCCAAGAAGTCATGGATTAGAACATCCCTACCTCAAATTTGTAGAAAAATCCTCAAAATGGGTCTCAAATTCGAAATCCCATAGGACGCCAAAAGCTGAAATTGTTTGTACTCACACGTAGATCTCACCGTGCTCTCCGTTTTGTCGCAAACAGCACCCAAAAACTCCAAGTGGTTGAAGATTAATCAAACTTGAAAGCTAGAGAACAAAGAAAAAGAAAAAAGAAAAAATAGAGGGGAAGAGGATCTGGTGCTGAGAGAGAAAGTGAGGAAGAGAAAATAAGAGGCCAAAGTTGGCCTCTTGGCCACAAAACCAAAAATTGGTGGGTCCCACCACATTTTTTTTTTTTTTTCCATTTAATAGATATATATATACATATACAAATAAGTAATAACATTACATTCTCCCTAACTTTAAAAGATTTCGTCCCCGAAATCCACCTTCCTTAAAGAAGGAGACCTACAGCCACACACCTTTCCGAGAAATACCTCATCAAACTACATGACTAAGAACTCAACAACCTTATTGCCTTTGACCTAACGCCAATCGGCAATCACACATTGCCGCCAGAAGGACCCAATGCTCACCACCCCATAAGGGTACTCACCGCTCACAACATCATACACAAAACCCGCTGGATTCAACACTCGACTTAAAACCAACACTGGTCCCCTCTACACCGCTACACAAGGCTTCGGAGCCCGAAACAAGAATGGTCACAAGACCCCTGAACATGACAACATCCTAACTCAACTCATCCTTTAAAGGATACACAAAATCCCAGACAAGGAACCCTATCCATCTCACAATCAAACTCAAACTCAAACTCAAATCTACGTGTCACTGTCAAACCAATACTCGCCATCTAACACACATCTACACCATCACATAATCTTACCAACGACCACTACCCCTGTTGACAATCATTACACCTATAACCTTAAGATTGTTAAATAATGAATCCCAAACGGCTGCATAGACATTAGTCACCAAAACAGTACAGCGCACTATCTCGTACTTAGGACACAATCCTCAAAACAGATCCTCGATAATCAAGTGGTCACACCACAAACCTTTATTGGATACTTGGTCCCACCTAACACACCTCGACACCTAAGACTAACCACCCGAATCTACACCGTCATACCGATATAACACACGATACCATGCTCTCATTGCCCCTAACAAATCGAAACAATCATTGACTTTTAACCCGACATCGTGCTACAGAGGGACTGATTTAGAAGAAATGGTTGGCCAGGCCATTCTTGTGATACCCCTCAATTCTAGAGTCACGGGTGATCAAGTCCGAGCACAGATTCGAGGGATACCAAACAATTAATATGTAAACAAGCAAGAATACAAAAGAATTTAAAATAAAATAGTAAGCTGAAAAGAATTCTAATATGAAAAAATCCTCAAACGAATAAAAACATTAATATAACTTAATCTTTCCAATCCGTACAACTCGGGAATCCATCAAGTGGACCCCTAATAATCCCCAACTGTAAATGAAATACAGAACCAAAATCCAAAACTAAAATAATAAAGGAACTCCTATGTAGTCGGAAGAGTGACTGTCTGTATCTGCTTCATCATAATCAAGCTCTAAGCCTGGTATCGACGAATACCTGAAAAATAAGAGTGGGTCAGGCCCACATGCAAGTTCCATCCTACTATAATCCATACATAAATCCGATACGCAGATACATCCTAAATAGCTCGGCAATAGCTAAAATAGTCCATATAGATATAGATACATACTATAGGACGCTCACTAACCTATAGTCATCACACCTGAGTAGAAGGTAACACACAAAATGCACGTAGCGTAGTCATGCACACCTATACCTACCAGGGAACGTCATTAGGTCCAGTTATCCATCCAAGGCGATATACGCACCCTAACCGTGATCAGGAGACTTAAGCTCATATAGCGGTACCATAATGATATATATTTAAAGTTCTCTCATATCCATCCCTAAGAAAACCAGTTAGTTGTTCAGCTTATTCAACTGCACAGACTAAACATCCGTAAGAAATCCAGTTAGTCGTTCAGCTTGTTCAACTGCACAGACTAAAAATAAATAGGATTTTATATTCAAAATCCATTTCCTTCCTAATACAGAAAAGTAAAACAACCATCCGTTATGTCGTTCAACGGTTTTAGTTGACAGGACATGCATCCATGTAGGATTTAACTGTTTTAGTTAATCCATTCTATATGTATGAAGAAGTAGGACTTAGCTTTCTTATTTAATCTATCTCCAATATGCCACCGTCCCATACCGGTGCATATAATGCAAATGATCCATAAATGATTCACACTCAATTGAACATCAAATACATCCCCAATATCCATATAATTGATAACGCCAGTATTTAATGGTTCATCAATTAAAATCCAGCACAATATCCATATAATTGACAGACATATTTTAATAATCCAACAATTAAAGTCCAAATCAATAATCCAAGTAATTGTAGAATCAAGTTTAATATTTCAGCAATTAAATTCCAAAACCGTAATCCATGTAATTGTAGATTAAAGTTTAATATTTCAGCAATTATAACCCAAAGTAAGTGTGACACTCCTCGAGTCTGAGACATGACATAATGCTAATCAAAAATATAAACCGAGCACATTAATCTAATCCATGATGTACAAATATAAAACGGTACATCAAATAGTCCAGAATATCATGAATAATATCATATATATATAATTATTGCATTTAATCTAAACAATAAAATAGCTCTAAGTAGTACGCATTTAATTACAGAATAAGAAATTAACATGCATCTCAAATAGACTGTAAAACATCCACAGCATGATTAAACTATTTCAATTCAGTTGATTGATTTAAAATAGTTTAAAACAATATCCATAAATTAACCATTATGTTAATTTTATCCCAAACCTAGCATACTATTTTTTATTATGCATTCCAGTTAATTGTCGAGTCCCAGAAATTCATTAAAATTATTTAACCAGGCCCAATCATTCCTAGATACCAACTCCCGTGCCAAAATCCAACACTGGACAACCCATATGATGATTCCAGGAACCAGTTGATGTAAAATCCCAAGTGTTGATCGGTTCGCCTAAACCGGTTGATGCAAAATTCTAGATATTGACTGGTTCGCCTAAACCGGTTGATGTAAAATCCCTAGATATCAACTGTTTTGCAAAAATCCACTGAATCTAAAAGATATCAACTGATTCATCATAGATGTTGATTGGTTTAATAACCAGTTGAGGTTTTTCCCCAAGGTGTCAACCGGTTTCAACCAACCGGTCGACTGAATTACCAAGGTGTCGACCGGTTCATACAAACCGGTCGACGTGTACACTAAACCGGTCGACCGAACTGTGACAGTTCGTCTTCCACGGCTCCGGCGACTACGTCTTCCTTCGTTAAGGTCCTAAGACTAGTGTTTTAAGTCCATAACAACCCTAAACATTATGTAAACCTCTTATGCACAATTTAAACAAGTTAAAATCACAACTTATGCGATAAACTTTAAACAAAATTCAAACATATACACATACAATTAACATATTGTAATTCAAGTTTTAGCATACATATATGGTTGATTTTTAATAACTTAGAGTTCCTGGAGTTTCCCTAGGCATGCCCAGAACATAGGTTTAAGGGAAGGAGATAGAAATAGAATATGCCTTTAGGTTTCGGTTTGAAACATTTCAACGTCGTTTCTAAGTTCCGGCAACCCCAAGTAATTCTCCTCCTCTGATCACTGTTCCATTCCTCTGTTACTTCTTGGTTCAATCCACGAGTAACTCCCTTCAATAATTCCTTGAGCCTCTATATGTTTCACTCAAGCCTCTCTCTGTTCTCTCTCTAGAACCCTTACATGAATATGATTTGTTTTCCAACCGTAGCCGACGTATACCATTCAATATATATAGGCATTTACTTAAAACCTAATTTTAATTCCCATCCTAATTATAAGACGGCTAAACTAATTACATAAAATAAAACCCTAAACTATATATGACACCTACAAAATATAAACTAAGTCACACAAGTTATTAAATAAAATACGTCACTTAAACACCAATTAAATTAAACAATAAATTTAAACTAAATAAACAATTACAATTAAACATATAGCCAGATATTAAACATTTAACTGCACATAAACCAAATAATCAAATAAAATGCACATAAAATAAATAATCAATTAAAATGCACATAGAACAATAATTAAATTCCAATAATATCCTTTTGAGAAATAGGGGTATTACATTCTTCCCCCCTAACAAAAGGAATTCCGTCCTCAGAATTCACAAAATTCTGAATTTTTTTATTGTAAATTCATTTCCATTCCGTTGTGGACTTTGCCTCTTTTTATGGGCTCCACTAAATTCCAAATCCTCAATGAAAACTTATTGTTTCGTTATTTAAGAAACACCAACAATTGCACATAGGTTGCATTGCACAACAATTTATTCGTACCCAATCTCTATACCAGTGTACCAATCCATAGTCCTCCAAGTGCGATAGAAAATACGCACAAAATTCCTATGCATGCAGCGCTTAACAAGTTGGTGACGCTGAACTTTAGGCTACTGCCTAAATTGATAAACAAAATTCGTGAAAAGTCAATTTAATACGTAAAGCTAACCTTCCTCCAAAAAGCACATTGCTTCCTATTTGAAAGACATCCTAAACAACCCATTCTGAATAGAAACTCTAATGTACGAGTTCAACGATCTACAAAATTCGACTGGCAATCCTTTACAAAAGAGAGTATTTCTCTCCGATGTATATTTAAATAAAGTCAAAGTCTTATGATGTAACCTCGCTTCCATGCCAGACCAACCAATGAGAGATTTGCATGCCTTTATAGCCAAAACCCCAAACGTTGTCACACTAACCTCCTTGTGCCAACACTAGCATCGATAATAACTGAAAAGCGAAGTAACACTTTCAATTACCTATGTGAACCTAGGATATATCGCCTAAGCATATCCTCCATGATCAAGTATAATGTCTCGATCAAATCTCCTGTCTAGAGATGCGAAGCAAAGCTATTGCTCGAACATCTTCAGAAAATTCCTGTGACATAGCACCCTTTTATTTACTATACTGAATAACCACATGTTATAACTCCGTTATCAGTACAATGTAGAACTGACATGAAATGCCAAAATAAACACTACCAAAAGTAATGTCCACAAGCAAACTTGCTTTATCCATCACTCTTAATCCATATAAAATTAAAATTTCAACTAATGTTGGTAATTTCTACCAACCATCCACTCTGGATTAATCCGACTCCCATTTTGATATAGGAAGTGAAGACAAACTACTAATCCTCCTTTAGTACCCTAAGCTCATCTGAGTAAGGTACTACCTCCTCTAAGGCCAGCTCCAATACTCTAAGTTGACCGTTTCAATTTCCTTAGTAATAGCAAGTGTTATTTTTACACATGCTAAAACCCAACTAATTTCGCAATAATCACCGAAGGTTCATTTACCATCTCGGTTGATAAGATTATCCTCCTCCCAATAACTTCCACTAGAAGAAACTTAATGCAAAGTGTGAATCACCACATCCATCCATCTAAGCCGTCTCGTGATCCGTGCTATTGAACTGATATCTTACCAGTTCCAAATAGATAAAAAGAAACTGATGTAATTTTATCTGTCAAGCAAAATCCCAACCAGAATCCTGACCCTTGTGTCGAATCAACAATCTCTCGACTAAATCTGTGGAAACTACTCTGTCATTCCCACTCTAGTATGAGAAATAGCTATAAGGATCTAACGATCTCTGATGGTCCATCCGAATTATCTAATGGATAATAGACCTTAGGATCACTGTGTCCCTCTTCCTGTCTGTCCTCAAAACATCTGCTTCACTTAGTGAAGCATCATATTCCTACAAGGATAAATAAAGAACTAAGAGTTATAAACCTCAGTCCTTACATCCTCCTCCCAACTTGACAACTTATCGATATAGAAAGTCAATCAATAATTCTATTTATCACAAGTCAACTAACTATAACTTTTCCACATACACCGTGCACCTCTTCTTTATTTAGGTGTTCGGTCTCACCTCTATGTCTTTGACATCCCACTTCTCTAACACAAGTAAGTGTCCATTAAACTTCCTGTCTAACTTCCAAAAGAATATGTTATCCTTCCATCCTCCAAATGGTCAGCAATTTCCTAGCAACAACTATTTGTTGTGAACTATGACCTAAAAAAAAAAAATTCCATATTATTTGTGCAAATGAAGAGACTTCGCTTCCTCCTCGATATGCAACCCCAGCAACTCCTCTGAATGACACGCCCTCTTGAATACAATTCTTGATTACGAATAGATTGATGAATAGTTATTCTGTCTACTATCTTCAGTCTGTGTCATTCCGATAAGTACTTAAACCAGTACTAGATCCTCCTGCTGACTTGGGAACAACTTTTGAAATTTTCAAGAAGATGTTCAACAAAGTCAGTACCTCTGCTAAATCATCGTGGCGTTAAAGCACATCAAACCAATCGTATTAGATTATTTGACTCGTACTATTGATTTAATTATCCCATCTTGAAAACATATCATAATTATGCATGTCTAAGTTCAATAGATTGGCTAGAATTTTGTACATCTACCAAATCCTATAACCACATGCTCACAATCCTAGCGTAAATAACGCTATTCCTCCAAAACCGTAGTTGGCTGATCACACCTGTGTCCCTAACTAAACCACGTTCCCAATCCTGAATATTTAACGAAAATGAAACACATAAGATACACACAATAAAGTAAACTATAATCCTACCTAAAACATCGTTCTTTCCTGAAAAAGAAGTCTATTTTGGCTTCAACCTTACCAGACCGGTTCACAATTTCCTTTGCTAATTTCGTAGGTAGTCATCCAACCTCGAAACATAACCTTTAAACATAGCTTAAAACAAAATCCATTTGCCTAAGCAAATTCCAAAGGCTCAACCCTCTTCCTCCTTATACACGGAATATACAACGTCTAACGTAACTCTATAAAGTAACTTAGAACGTCACAACCTAATCCCCATACTCTCCAGAATGTGATATAAAATCATTACTTCATTCTGATAAGAACTCCCTCCGATCCTAGACTCCTGAAGAGTACTTTATATCTACCTTTTTTAAAGGTAGTACGCAAGTTTAACTATATGAAGATTGATCCACACCAACTCTACTAGTAACATTCACTATACCACTAGTGAATAAGATCACCCTCGCGCGATCCTTCATCTTCAAGAGTTAGTACCCTTTCTTGGATACGTTACAACCCCTCTATTAGGATCCTCTTCAGATTCCTATACCTTGTTTGTCTCCTTTATGAGAACAACTAAAGTCGTGTTAGTCCTATTATACGGTGACCTAAAACATACTCCTAAATCCTTCCTTGGCTTTTACTTTTAAAAGTAACGCCCACCGGAACTAATCCTTCGATCCTAAGTTCTGTTTCTAACAAAGAACTCAATAACGTACTCCTTTACTCCTTTGGGTCTGCAGCGCTTTCGCCTTGGACCCCATCCTCCTCCAAGTGTCAACCATTCCATACTATGGAATATAATTGACATCAACTCCTCCTAACAAACCGTAAAAGAGTACAACGAATCCTAACATGGCTCTAAGTTTTAAGAGACGCAACGCGGAAGTCATACAATGAAAAACACTCCTAAGGACACTAGAACCTGGAGTGCTCTGATAGCAACTGTGATACCCCTCAATTCTAGAGCCACGGGTGATCAAGTCCGAGCACAGATCCGAGGGATACCAAACAATTAATATGTAAACAAGTAAGAATACAAAAGAATTTAAAATAAAATAATAAGCTGAAAAGAATTCTAATATGAAAAAATCCTCAAACGAATAAAAACATTAATATAACTTAATCTTTCCAATCCGTATAACTCGGGAATCCATTAAGTGGACCCCTAATAATCCCCAACTGTAAATGAAATACAGAACCAAAATCCAAAACTAAAATAATAAAGGAACTCCTATGTAGTCGGAAGAGTAAGTGTCTGTATCTGCTTCATCGCGATCAAGCTCTAAGCCTGGTACTGACGAATAACTGAAAAATAAGAGTGGGTCAGGCCCACATGCAAGTTCCATCCTACTACAATCCATACATAAACCCGATACGCAAATACATCCTAGATAGCTCGGCAATAGCTAAAATAGTCCATATAGATATAGATACACACTATAAGATGCTCATTAACCTGTAGTCATCATACCTGAGTAGAAGGTAACACACAAAACGCACGTAGCGTATTCATGCACACCTATACCTACCAGGGAACGCCATTAGGTCCAGTTATCCATCCAAGGCGATATACGCATCCTAACAGTGATCAGGAGACTCAAGCTCATATCACGGTACCATAATGATATATATTTAAAGTTCTCTCCTATCCATCCCTAAGAAAACTAGTTAGTCGTTCAGCTTATTCAACTGCACAGACTAAACATCCGTAAGAAATCCAGTTAGTCATTCAGCTTGTTCAACTGCACAGACTAAAAATAAATAGGATTTTATATTCATAATCCATTTCCTTCCTAATACAGAAAAGTAAAACAACCATCGGTTATGTCGTTCAACTGTTTTAGTTGACAGGACATGCATCCATGTAGGATTTAACTGTTTTAGTTAATTCATTCCGTATGCATGAAGAAGTAGGACTTAGCTTTTTGATCTAATCCATCTCCAATATGCCACCGTTCCATACCGGTGCATGTAATGCAAATGATCCATAAATGATACACACTCAATTGAACCTCAAATACATCCCCACTATCCATATAATTGATAACGTCAGTATTTAATGGTTCATCAATTAAAATCCAGCACAATATCCATGTAATTGACAGACATATTTTAATAGTCCAGCAATTAAAGTCCAAATCAATAATTTAAGTAATTATAGAATCAAGTTTAATATTTCAGCAATCAAATTCCAAAACCGTAATCCATGTAATTGCAGATTAAAGTTTAATATTTCAGCAATTATAACCCAAAGTAAGTGTGAAACTCCTCGAGTCCGAGACATGACATAATGCTAATCAGAAATATAAACTGAGCATATTAATCTAATTCATGACGTACAAATATAAAACGGTACATCAAATAGTCCAGAATATCATGAATAATATCATATATTCAATTATTGCATTTAATCTAAACAATAAAACAGCTCTAAGTAGTACGCATTTAATTACAGAATAAGAAATTAACATGCATATCAAATAAACTGTAAAACATTCACAGCAAGATTAAACTATTTCAATTCAGTTGATTGATTTAAAATAGTTTAAAACAATATCTATAAATTAACCATTATGTTAATTTTATCCCAAACCTAGCATACTATTTTATATTATGCATTCCAGTTAATTGTCGGGTCCCAGAAATTCATTAAAATTATTTAACCAGGCTCAACCATCCCTAGATAGTAACTCCCGTGCCAAAATCCAACACTGGACAACCCATATGACGATTCCAGGAACTAGTTGATGTAAAATCCCAAGTGTTGACTAGTTCGCCTAAACTGGTTGATGTAAAATTCTAGATGTTGACTGGTTCGCCTAAACCGGTTGATGTAAAATCCCTAGATGTCAACTGGCACTATAACAAAAGTGGGTTTTTACGATAGAGTATTTACGAGGATCTCTTATTTTGCCTCGTTGAAGCTACTTTTTACGAGGCTTATAAGATGCTACTTGTAATTGTGACCTTTTAGGTCACACTTTCACAGGTGTTAATTAGAATCCTCGTAAAAAATGTTTTTATAGGAGGTTAAAGATCTCTTTATTGTTTACATATATTAACAAGGGAATTTTCCAACTTTAACGGGAGAAAAATTTCTTTGTCTATAATAGAACTTTTAAGGCACACTTTTTGTCCCGTGATAAGCAAAAATATGTCCTGCTTGCCATCTCCCAAAATTTCCCACTCCCGCGCCACTCACACTCAATTAGAGCCACTTAATATATATATATATATAAATAATAAATAAATAACTAAAAATAAATTCACTCTTTCTCATTTCCGGACAAAACCCCTCTTTCTCTCATGCCCAGGAAACCACCGCTCAAATTTGTGAAATTGGCTTCGCTCAAACATTCCAACCTACTTGGTTTCTCAATTTTTACTGATTTCTTTTGTCTCCACCAAAGCCCTAATTTCATTGCCCTAGTTCTTAATCTTTGAGGGTGCATTCATCAAACAAATCAAAGCCCTAGTTCTTAATCTTTGAGGGTTCATTCATCAAACAAATCAAAGCCATATTCCTTAAACTTTGGTTGATTATTTCATTTCAGATTAAAGGTGCGAAAGAGGATTTCATTGCCCTAACTCTAGGCAATTTCAGATCAAAGGTGCGAAAGAGGATTTCGTTGCCCTAATCCCATCCTTCCTTCCTGTAGCAGTATCCGGTCGTTTCTCGCCGCCGTCGACCTCTCGGGGGAGATAACCGTTCACTTTCGGGTAAGTACTATTGTTTTTTGTCTACTCTCAATTGTTGATCAGTTGCCAGTTAATTAATTTAGGACATGTTTATAATTTTCTGATGCGAATTGCTTTATTTTGAGTGTTTATTGTTTGATTTGGAGAGTTTTGTGGTTAGCTAAGATTTATTGGGTATGTGGGTTTCTCCTGCCCGGCGAGCTTCCCTGCAAATTCCGGCAGCCCATATTCATCTTTTACGGCTGCGGTTGGCCAGAATTTCTTACAGTCCATCTCAATCTCTCTCTTCGTTCCTCTTCTCTCACTGTTGTGATCTCGTGTATGTACCCAATTTGTTTTCAATTTTTAAATTTTCATTTTATTTTATTTTATTTATTTATTTTATTTTATTTATTATTATTATTTTTCTCATTTTATGTATATATCTCTGCCTCTTATTTAATCAAAAATGGAAAATAAAAAGTAGAGCATAATGAAATGAAATGAAATTAGGACTTGATTTTGGGACTTAGTTGTTGTATGAACTGTGATATGGAATGGAGGATGGACATTATTGTGGAGTTGTGGGCTGTGTCCCTGTTGATTTTGTTGATAGAGGAGTATGGGCTAGCTTTGGTTTTGTTGGGGCAGTTGTTGTGCTATTGCAAGGAGTATGGGCAAAAATCTGAACTGGAGTTTATTGAGAATTGTTGTGATTAATTTGGGACTGTGATTATATATATGTGTATTGCCTTGTGGTTTCAGATTCTGATAGTTAAACTTTAAATTGTGATGCATGTATATAAGTTTTAAGTTTGAAATTGAAAAATGAACTGTAATGCATAATATTGAAATGTGATGATAAAATTCTTTTAAACTCTTTTCAATATGTGCATGTGTTGTTAGAAGTTGGAATTTGTGAAAAACAAACTTGTTAAAATCTATGCAGAAGTGGCTCAAATGTTTGGTTGTTAGGTTTGGAGGGACTGTGGTTTACATTCAACCCTCCCTCCCCACAGGTGTCCCAATATGTGTAGAATGGGTTACCCATCTCTTTCCTTACTTTCCTATTTTTATATATGATATTTCTTAATAATTTTATGCAATTTTTTTTTAATTTAATTTTTCTTGTACTTGTCAAGAAAAAAAAAATTCTGGTTTATTATTGTGTATAAAATTGTGTTGGCATATAAATACTTTTTAATTAATTCGATTATGTATATATTTTGATTAAATTTGTAGTTTTTACATAATTACATTGGATTGTTATTGTGTGTATTAATGGGTGCTTGTAATAAGACTAAATGGCTCAATTGATTTACTTTTAAAATTCAAGACTTGTGTTTCTTAAAGGACTTTTTATCTTGAAGTGTTAACTTTGCTGTGAGTATATTTGGTACAAATGTACAGATCAAACCTTTGGCATTGTTTGTACAAAAGGGTTGCCTGCTTTGCACATGATCATTCACAGCACCGGCCTTTAAATCGCACCAAGCACTGGCCCTTTTGTAGTGAACATTATTAATATATTTTCTTAATTCAGAGTCAACTGTTCATAAACTAGGAAAGGAAGTCTACAACATTAATTCTGAGCGAAAAAGTTTACAACATTGTATACTAATATTCTGGTTGTTGTTTTTGTTATCTAGATGAGTTTAATTGATTTCAATAGATTATTTTCATAAAATTGATATTTCACACCTAGATAAGTGTTTACATTGCTCCGCTCCCATACACTCTCTCCTATCCCTTGTATTATCCAAAAAGTTCGCTACTCCATTTAAACAGATTCAGATTAGTAGTCACAGGAAGCACATTGCCATTATCGTATTGAAATTATTATCTAATCCGCATCCTATCCAAAGAGTTGTGGCTTTTAGTTGGCCAATTGAAAAGATGAAATGGACTTTTACCCTAAGAAATCACACCTTCCAGAATTTGGGAGGATTAGATCTCTTTACTACTTGTTCAATGGGAGAAGGCATTCTATCCAAGGTTCAGCTAAATATAATGAATAATGATAATTCTAAGAGATGCTCAGAATGATTGATTAAGGTTGTCTTTTCCCATTGGGACATGCATTAA
Source organism: Cornus florida (assembly GCF_030987335.1). Classification (NCBI taxonomy): domain Eukaryota; kingdom Viridiplantae; phylum Streptophyta; class Magnoliopsida; order Cornales; family Cornaceae; genus Cornus; species Cornus florida. The sequence continues at coordinate 46,206,587 of NW_026775572.1, forward strand.
TTTGAAATCTGGTAGCCAAAAATATTGAAGATGTAAATATTTGCAAAATTAATGGTCATTTTAAATTCTTTTGTTGTTATTTGAGACCAGAATATCCTGGTTGTCTCTCAGTACCTGCAGACTGCTTTAATTTGAGTTTTTGTTTCTTTTATTTTGAACTAAAATTGACTTTTGTGCAGGCTTATATGTATGGATTTTTCAAGAACAAGCGCATTGTCCTTTATGACGCATTGATTCAGCAGGTGTGGATGCATATTGTATTTGAAAAAAAATTATGCTCATTTCCCTATACTTTGTTCATTAAGCTTGAATTGTTGAACTACTCGTGCATATTCTACAAGTAAAGCATGTTTTTCACCTACTTTACCATCAATGCATTGATTTAATTTTGATGTGTGTTTAAGCCAAAAAAGGAAAATGAAAAACCATGTCCCCGCCCCCCCCCCCCTCTTACACACTCACGCGCGCGCGCGCATACACACACAAAAAGAAAACCATTTTTTGCATCTTGTCTTGAATTTATGTAGTGGTTGATTTGTATATTAAAATGACACAACTACTTCAACTGGCACTCCTGTTGTAGCATCAATATTAAGTTTTTGTATCAGCCCTGTAGTGCAATGAACATGCACAATTCCTCACCTGTTAGTTTTTCCATAAATAAATGTAAATTGAAACCCTTGTTTGGCCATTATATATGTCTGATTTTTCTTCTTGATTTGCTTCCGGAATATATAAGAGCCACATTTCTAAACAAGTTCTACAGCTTTTTAAGACTGGGACAAGTTTGGTGTCTTTAAACATGGAGTAACATCATTTGAGTTCAAGAGTTTCTTGTAAATTTTTAGGTTAATTCCCCATTTTTGTTTTGTTTGGATTAGGACTGGTTGAGTTTTTTTTTTTTAAATGTATTATAAAGATATGTTCCTCTTCTTCTTTTCTATTTTTCTACTTCCATTAGCAATGCCATGTGCTTATTGAACATAATTTAATTCGTATATACGGTATACCTTGTTCGCTAGTAAGAAAATAACTTCCATGTATAATTAAACATGACAAAATGGCTTGGATATGTGGTTTCCATGTAGTTGATTTTGTTGGGAATATTTTGTTTAATGAGGTTTAGTTCTGATGACCATATAAATCTTAAAATGATTATATTTTAATACGTGCTCAACATGATTATTTCAGTCAAATAATTTTGTTCAACTTTGCTTGCTAAATTTTGCAACAAGATTTCTCTTTTCAAATTTATATATTGTAAACAGTTTTTAGGGAATGAAGTAATTTGAGTTTTTTGGTAACCTGCACTTGTCTTAAGCTAGTGTGATGTAACCCAAAAAACTAAAGTATTCTTACTAGAGAGCACAGTTCTTGTAATGTTCCTTTGCTATGTAGCAGTAGCTTCATCATTTGATATTGAAGATCCCGACAAATTAGGCATCTATATCTTCAGTCAAATTTCTTGGGCAGTGCATGAATTTTGGGCATCATGGGAGTTGTTGGATGTTCTTTTATAGGAAATTAGATTGCATACACTGATGCTGTCATTTATTGGTTGAAATAGTGTTATACTTCACAATGCTATAGTTTGGGATATTACAAATTGGTGCCTTAAGTGGTAATTCCTCCACTCCCCCCAACAGCCCCACCACCACCACAATGGGAGTATGTGTGCAAGTTTTAATGTTAAGCAGAATCCCCACCCAAAAAGGGAAAGAAAAAAAGAATAAAGAAAAAAAAAAAGAACGAATTCATATGTGAAGTCATGTAGATACAGATTTTTTAGGCCTTGCAGCCACATTTCTTGAAGTGTCTTGTCTTTTCTTTTTTCCTCTTCTGTTTTCTCAATTATTCTTCTTTCAGTTGACAAAGTGATTTAATGTAGTGCAAAAATGAGGAGGAAGTAGTTACTGTTATTGCACATGAACTGGGTCATTGGAAGCTTAATCATACAATGTACTCTTTCATTGTTTATGCTTTAATTATTCTCTTTGAATGTCCCATGATACCCTGCTAGTTATATATATCATCGTTACATATGTATGGGTACTGGTGTCAGATGTCATTAGTTTATAAGTTTTTTTGTAATTGGAGCCAGTGTTTTTAAAGGCATTGGAAATTGTGAAGTCACGCCTGGTTTCTTGTCTTGAGAAGAGGGTCAATGAAAATTTGAGGCATGGCATCGTGACTCCATTAACATGGTTTCAAATTTGTGATTCATGAAGTTTTCTCTGAGACTAATTAAATTTAGTAAATATAAGATAAAAATGTTGGGAATGTGTTGGGTGGAGGAAAATTAATTATGTTGTCTAGTGTAGAGGATTTTGTTGTCATTTTGCAATTATTATAAAACATTTTTCCTTAATAATATATTGAATCAGAGAAAACTCTCGGAAGTCTTTTTTTTTCTTTTCTTTTTCTGGTAAGTAGAAAACTCTAACCATGTAATTACCTTAAAAATTCACCCTAACTAATATTCTAGAACTTAAATTTGATTACTAGAAGCTTTGAAATTTAACTAAAAAATCGAAAAAGAAAATATATCAAATAACTTTAACTAATTTATATATATTTTCATATTCAGTCACTTCTAATTGGAAGAGACTTATCCTCTAGTTTAATCCTTTCTTTACAATGAAAAAAGTGTTTGGAATATTTTTAAGTTCTAACGACATCAACTTTTACCCAAATTTGGTCTCCATGAATTGGAATTTCCTTGTCTTCCGTTGACTAAATCATTATGAAATAATATTAAAATTTTCAACATAAAACAGTTTTGTTACTGGTTCTTTAATGCAATATTAGTCAAGGAATCATTTACTTGATCCTAGGATTTGGAAAGTATTGACTTGGATTAATTTTTAAGGACTTTTGATGAATCTGGGTGATCGATTTTAATGACTTTGACTTGAATAATCTTCGCGGTATTCTTGTTGGTCAACTTTGTTTATAAAATTTTTAACAAAAAAAAAAAAAAAAACTTTGTTTATAAAATATACTAGAGATAATAGGATGTCTAGTTTTGAAAAAATGACATGAAAAACCAATCTATAAGAAGTCATTGACATAAAAGTTAAGTAATACTCAGTTGAGAAAAATAACTAAACAGAGATATAAAATGCATATTTCTCTTCTACCGTTCACAAACCATATTTAACAACCTACTTTAAACATAAGTCTTAAATAAGTACTTAACAAGACTTGTTTTTCTTGTATGTCGTTAATTACAAGTCGTAAAAAATCAACTTTCTTGTAGTGTAATAGTAGTTCTTCAGTCATTATATTATTACATACTAACGGTGGAGTGCATGCATGTTTGGAATTTAGGATAGATGTATTTTGTGTGTGTGTGTAGAGAGAGAGAGAGCATTTTTTTTAGATAAGATTAGTAGATGTGGTAACCAGCTTCAAAACTTTTCATTCAAATTTTTCAGTTTTTGTTTCGAGAAGTAGAGAGAGATTCTATCTTGAATATGTAATGCGATGGTTGAACATCATGCATTGTTCTTCTAACTTTTACTACAAATTGAAGACAAACAAACATTTAAAATTACTAGAACACTTTTATATAAAATCTTGTAAAGGGAAATTAAAAATAAAAATTAACTTACCACCTACGGCAATCATGTTAGATGACATTTCTTCTGCTGAATCTAAAATAAAGGAATTAATAAAAAAAAAAAAAAAAAAACATGGTTTATAACTATTCAGTTTCTATTGTTGAATTGGTTAGATTTGTTAACGGTCAATAACATCATCCTTGCCTTTGTTCCAAAATGACGTACAAGTAAATAATTCCAAATATTTAGCTCCTCAAGGTGTATAACTACTGCTACATACAACTCTTAAATCTTTCCATCCTGAATTGCTCTCTTTTTCTGTTTTCCAATTAGCACGGTCATAAGGGGCATGCAGATTCCATTCCCTATAGCTGCGATTGTGCCCACAAACATTAGTACATGATGAGTGGAGTTAGCAAAGGAAAACAGTTTGAAATATGGAACAATTTCATTGACTTCATTTTTCTTTTGGGTATTATTCGAATTATCCTGGCTGTAACAATTCTCCAGCTGTTTTCTGCGAATGGCTTATTGATGTTGCAGCCTGCTCTGTGTTCGTATCTCCACTCAAATTGCTCTCCCCAGCTATCTTTCCAAATGCAAAACTTAATTTACTAACCGTGAACTATGACTGCATTTGTGAACTTGGATCAAAGCTGCAAAAGAAGAACATACATTTGAATCACTAACCTATGACTAAGCCAGAAAGGCATAATAGTGGAAAGTTGTTGGTAATGTCGAGGAAATTTTCCTTATCTTAAATTTTTCCTCATCACAAAAATGCTAATATTGTCATCCTTGTCTACTTTCCATACCCATGCTTCGTATATTTATTATTCATATTTAAGTTTAATATTAATAATTTATTAAAGAAAACATTATTATATTGAAGCCAATAAGTTCTCCAATATGTTCTCTAGAACTAATTAGTAGCATTATTTTAGCTTTGTGGTTGTTTTACAACTATTAACTATATTTGTGTCTAGCATCTTTAGGTTCCATGTTGAACTTGTTATTTTTTCTTTGATGTTTTATATCAATGTGCCTGAGAGAAGAGTATAGTAGTTATGTTTTTTACATTTTATGTCTAAACCTTTATTGGCAGTTGGCATTCCTGGTAATGAAGTTGTTAAGACACAGAACTTGCACTTACGGGGTTTTTGCCCTTTTTTTGACCTTTTTGTTCTATTTGGAATTGGAGGATTACATGACAGAGTTGAGTCCCTGGCAAAGCATGGGCATGTGGATTACATGTTTCTTTTTGGGGTTTTGATTGTTGGCTTCTCAAAGTGTGGGACTCTATTTTTGATGTCCATATCTTGGTAAATATTTTAGAGAATATGAAATAGAAAACTACCATTTTATTGTGTATATGTACTTGGGATATAATGGGGACACAACAACAGTCGTTTTGCACATCTACCCTGCCTCTAATTCTACTATAAGCCTTCGTATATATTCTTTATTAGCAGTTCATAACTTCATATACATTATTATCATACTAAAATTAAGACTTGTGTGATGCAGGTACGAGCTTGGATCTTGTACCATGGACAACGAGGTGAAAGAAGTGTGAAAAATTGGAAGTCAGCTTGTGCCAGGAATTAATGAACAATGTGAAGATTTACATATTGATCTATTTTTGGGAAATACTGGATTTTCTTTTTTAATTTTGGCATATTGAATAATGCTGAATTGTAAATTAATGCCTTACTCTTTTGATATGTACGTTTAATGGTGAATTTAAATATAAATTATTTTGTATATTGGTATTATATTATTGTTTAGTTGAAATTGTGGCCAGATTATATATGTGAATGATTGGATAGCAAGGTGTAATTATTATATCAATATATATATATATATATATATATATATATATATAGCTATCTACGGGAGGCTTTAGATCTAGTAAATAAAATATATAGATGTATTGACGAGAGGCCAAATATGTCGTGCATTAATTATTAATGAGGGGATAAACAACTCGTTAATTAAGTATTAACGAGAGGCCAATAATCTCGTAAATTAATTATTAACAAAAGGTTAGAAATCTCGTGAGAGTTTTATTTATGAGATGTTAGAATCATCGTGCTTTAATCTTTTACGAGTGTTATTATTTCCCGTAACAAGTGAAGAGTATTTATAGGACCATAATAGACGAGGCGCTCCGAAGTCCCGTGAAAAAGTTCCACAGAGGTCCAGACACTTGTAAAAGACCTTTAACGAGTGGCTAGTAGTGTCGTAAATTAATTATTAAAGAGAGGCTAGAAATCTCGTGACAGTTTTATTTACGGGAGGTCCAGACATTCGTAAAAGTCCTTTTTTCTTGTAATGTGGTTTGCAAAAATCTACTGAATCTAAAAGATGTCAACTGATTCATCATAGATGCCGACTGGTTTAGTAACCAGTTGAGGTTTTCCCCCAAGGTGTCAACCGGTCGACCGAATTACCAAGGTGTCGACCGGTTCATGCAAACCGGTCGACGTGTGCACTAAACCGGTCGACTGAACTGTGATAGTTCGTCTTCCATGGTTCCGGCGACTACGTCTTCCTCCGTTAAGGTCCTAAGACTACTGTTTTAAGTCCAAAACAACCCTAAACATTATGTACACCTCTTATGCATAATTTAAACAAGTTAAAATCACAACTTATGTGATAAACTTTAAATAAAATTCAAACATATACACATACAATTAACATATTGTAATTCAAGTTTTAGCATGCATATATGGTTGATTTTTAATAACTTAAAGTTCCTGGAGTTTCTCTAGGCATGCACAAAACACAGGTTTAAGGGAAGGAGATAGAAATAGAACTTGCCTTTAGGTTTCGGTTTGAAACCTTTCAACATCGTCTCTAAGTTCCGGCAACCCCAAGTAATTCTCCTCCTCTGATCACTGTTTTATTCCTCTGTTACTTCTTAGTTCAACCCACGAGTAACTCCCTTCAATAATTCCTTGAGCCTTTATATGTTTCACTCAAGCCTCTCTCTGTTCTTTCCCAAGAACCCTTACATAAATAGGGTTTATTTTCCAACCCTAGCCGACGTATACCATTCAATATATATAGGCATTTATTTAAAACCTAATTTTAATTCCCAACCTAATTATAAGACGGCTAAACTAATTACATAAAATAAAACCCTAAACTATATATGACACCTATAAAATATAAACTAACTAAGTCACACAAGCCATTAAATAAAACACGTCACTTAAACACCAATTAAATTAAACAATAAATTTAAACTAAATAAACATTTACAATTAAATGTATAGCCAGATATTAAACATTTAAATGCACATAAACCAAATAATCAAATAAAATGTGCATAAAACAAATAATCAATTAAAATGCACATAGAACAATAATTAAATTTCAATAATATCCTTTTGAGAAATAGGGGTATTACAATTCTCGTCATTAATCCGGTCTCAACACAGACGTCGTTCCTGTCCTTAGGTCCAACCTCAAACACACTCTTACACAGTCCACTTAACAACCATGAGATCCACTCATTATTAATCCATCATCCTACGCAACCTTAACAACTATACAATTATATACCTGCTCTAAAAATCCCAATCATACTTTAATCAAACAACCATAAAAAAACTAAAAGCAATATGGCACCAAATACCACAGTAAACAACTAACATAAAATATCTCTAATCTCCTTTTAACACCCATACCAAGTAGACAACTCCATAGCATTACTCGATTCAATTCTTATCTCGTCAAAACACACAATATAACTATTTCATACCTAAAATCTCAAAACCAAAGTCGATCATTCCTATTATTCCTCAATAGAATCACACATTCACTTTCTCTAATCACAAAATTATAAGACAACATTGACATTTGTCCTCAAGGCATTGCTCGAATCAAACGCCTATAAAAACTTCCTAGTACATGACTCACATCACATCACCTAATCGTCCTCAAACTACTATTCCATACACATTCCCTAGCCATCTCTGCTAGTACCAAACACCGGAAACACAATTCGTTCGGCAACTCGTGCCTCATATTCCACCGATTAAGACCACTCACAAAACAAACGCTACTAAAAACCAACAACTTTATCTCCCTCCGTGGGAGTGAGTCAAGCAAACTAACCAAACCTTTATTGATGAACTCTAACAACATAACAAACACACACAGGTCCGTTCACCCACAGACGCACACAACTTGTAAATGGAGAACAAGACTCATGACAAACGACGTCCTTGCCAGGACTAGAGCAAATGGAAAAGGGTAACGACCCCATTCTCACAAGAGACTGACTACTCGTACCTGAATCCACATGACACCCTATCACATGCTACTCACCAATCGTCCAACCATAGACATCCAATCTTACCTGAGACGAAATGAACTCCCTACACACAAGGAGAAGAACCAGCTGGAAACACACATAGGACTACGACCTCGATTCCAGGCAACCTCACCACTAACGGACCGTCACGCTCTATCAACATAGAAACCTCACATACAATACACCGTGATACCCCTGCTAATAAAAACCAATCAGGTAAGAACACCGACGTTCATGGCACACTAACACTAGAAACAATCACAGCCCTTCGGACACTACATCCCGTTCTACCCAGAATCAATCACTCCCAACCGACAACCTCTACGTCATAAAATGACACTTTACCATCCATTCCCTCTCTACCTTTCTGGGCCACACTCCCTCAAACTCCTTGCTCACAAGACCCGTAACCTCAGTCACAACAATCCACTAACTCCTCAAAAGAAAAAGGTACCTATCCGGCAACACCGTTCTCGCTGGTTCTAAAAACTAAGCCGTCCACAATCGCCTCAACTTGTGTACAATCCCATCACCTGCCTGACAACATACAACAACACTCACAATTCAAATCTATTCTCACATCATACCTGAAACCATTATGCTCATCAATGCTAAATATCACACCATAACGCCTCTACTGCCACTCATTTGAAACAACGGTTCAAACCTATCACCCTACCAGACTATCAAGTCATAACTAAGCAATCCTTCTTCAAACATCCTTAAGGTAACACCATCAAAACAAGAAATAACCATTCCTCTCGATACTCCCCCAACAATAACCACTATTTACCACTAGGAAAGAACCTCCATACGGCAATGCTATGCTGAAAAATCCTCAAATAAAATGGGCACAATCTCAGAATGCTCAACACCCAACAGTCTTCTCAAAACCACCAACTATGCAATCAATCATTAATACTTAACCAACTACTTAAACCACTCTTTCTAAGGCGATCTACATGCCTAAACTAGAAAACTTAATACCCTAGGTTCAACACCATTACCTCCCCTTTTCGCCGTTCCTCAGAACACCCTTGGCCCCAACAAAGGTCAAATGGGGCTAACAACTGAACCCACAAAATCAACCTCGTCCCAATCATTCTAATCATCAATCTACCTTTTTGAATCCTCAAACACCAATCACAATCTCCTAATACCTCAGATATAACATAAAATCCAACTCCAGTCCACAGTTTTAAAATCCTAGAACACAATCTATTTGGTAACACCGTACCTACCATCAATCACTTCATCCATAAACGACCGAGCACTTCAATGACCTCATACAACCTGCCTTATAGGGTAATCTTGCTCTACACAACTAAAACTAACCACTATACACTACCTCGAGACTCTCTCGACAATCGTGACAACCTATAACCTTACTCATCCACTGAACCATATAATTAAAGAATTCATTACCCGTAACATGCTCCTACAACTATCCAAAATGAGAATCACTCCTTGACAACCCAGTCTCCAAAACAGACTCTTACAAGACACAAAATACTCCACACCCTGCAACCGGTCCTATATCACCGCAGACATACAAAATCCAACAAATACCCACAACAATCAGAACTAATACGCCTCCTCAGACCATACCAGAAGATACACATCTGTATCCCATAGATTACATTCGTAACTCAAACAACTTCTGTCACACCTACCACGACCGGTTAAAAAAAAACCTCCGCACCAAACCGTGACCTAAGTCACAAACCCTAACCTCCTATGGTCATACCTTTCTCCCTCGAAACCTTTACTCACACACCCGTCCTCCACGATCATAGGAACCCATCCACCGATGCATGAAACTCACACTCTACGAACACTATGCCATAAAATATAAACCTGTTCTAAAGTCATGCTCTAAGTACAGCACAAAATTCACAAGAAGATCAAATGACTACACACCAAATAACTAAATCCACGAGCTAGAAGCCCATGCCATTCGTTCGATAAGAACCGGCACCCAAAAATCCTGGAGCAATCGAGCTCCTCACCTCTCAGGTCAAAACTTATACAACCATCTTTGTTTCATCCAGTACTCTGCCGTTCTAATAACCATGCCAATGTTTAACCGCATATACACATAATTACATTAAGTTATATATATATACACAAAATGACTGTAATTCACAATACCATATGCAACATGTTTGCACATACCGTGCTCACCATTTGCCATATTATCACTAAAATGAAACTGCACACACTGTGCCTACCACTTGCTGTCACCACATTCCTCATACTTGTCATCTTATCACAATTAACATGCTTTCAAATAACATGTACACTTCATTTATATATACTGGCATTTAAACACATAAGCACTTAGCAAATAGGCATATCTGTCAAACATTAAACATTAAATTAGGAAACAAGGAAGCATGCTTCTTAAACAGTTAAACACCTTAACACATAAGCACATAAACATACAATTCAACTTCCTATGTAACCCTAGGTAGGCCTTTACCCGTCGTCTTAATGGTATTCGAACCATTGTTCTGATACTATTTTGTAACGACTCGAACCCGAGGGTCTGAATCGCTAACCGGGTCCTTGCCCAAACTTGAGGTCAACAAAAGACGTTACTATTCTTTCCTATGGCAATACATAATATACGTGTCATCCCAGGGTTTATAAATAATAATAATAATAATAATAATAATAATAATAATATGAGATCATGGCTACAAAATAGGTCAAACAGTCCACTAATCCATCAAAATCTATAAAAGAACGTCGTCCACCATTTCCTTTCCCAAACCTGAAAAATGTTAAAATAATGAGGTGACCATAAGTTCAGTAGGTTTCTAAGACACACTTCTTATGACCCCGTGAATCTATGTATAGAATAGAGATCAAGATAACGGGATCATACTATACCAGGGATACAATCCATAATCACAACGTCAAATATAATTGTTGACCTTAAGGATTCCATCCAAGGACAATCTAGAGGTTTTGATGATAACAAACCATTAATGGTGTTTAAGAACTAATGTTCACATTAAGTGTTGTAGATGATTCGCATTCAAAGAAAAACCTCAATGAAGATCATAAAGACCATTCCAAGAATTTCATTACTCAAGATCACATCTATGGATAACAAATGAGACAAAGAAGACATGAAGTTGTAAGGAACCAAATGCAAAGTCCATCCAAAGATAGCTTGGACATCAATGATCAAGAAAGCCACTTAAAGAAAGGAAGAAAACAAAAATACCTCAAAGCCTAAAAGATCATGAACAAAGCCTGAAGAAAGAGGTAGATAGCTTGGTGAGTGCTAGCTTAAATTGTAAAGTTATTTTTGAAGTAACTTTATTTGAAAGCTCATCTCTATAGGACCATGCATATCATATCATCATTCATATGCTCCTATATATATTAGCAATAGACTATGCACTTTATTCATATATAATTACACATGAAGTCTTTGCTAAAGAGTGAGTTAGTTCAAGCTTGCATAAGCTTTGAAAGAACTCATCACTTGTGCTACAAATATTAAGACCATACACATTAATTATATAGTTCATATTGGTCAACAATTAAGGCATGAGAAGCCTTCATTACCATGATTTGGTAACGGACATTAGAACCCCAGAATGTGTGTCATGAAAAACTGTGTTTTTGGCTAAGTGTAAAAAATGAATTTTTGAAATAATAATTATTTCAAAATAATTTTTCCCGGTTATAACTCTTTATACTTCAACTAGCCTAAACTGATTTTATCAGAATTTTTGACCAAGTCTACATTGGTCTACATGCGGATTCATTTTTACCAAAACTGTCAGAAATTCAAATTTGTACTAAAACTAAATTTCTACATTTTGATTTAGTTGGATTTCAATTTTCTAGTATTTTTATTGAATCTAAATGGGGGTACTTCCTTATTTACATTGTAAACTTAAAGTAAATGGACATTTAGTTAAATGTTTTCAATGGAAATAAAGTATGTGCAGATGTCCTGTACACAGACTGTCTCACCTGTTAACTTAGAACAATTCATGAGGCAGCAGGTTCATTTCGGCTTACCGAAATAGAGGACCAACTCAGTTCGGTCTACCGAACCAAGAAAATGAAAATCTACTCTAGAAGTTTCAGACGACCGAAACTCAAAAGTCAAATGCATTGGCTCGTCCGATTCTCACAGAATGGTTTAGAACAATGGAGGAAGAAGTTTCGGTCGACCAAAACTGAAGAAAGAATTCTTTGGTCTACCGAAACAAGTATGATGGCCAACCTTAAACTATTTTGGACGACTGAAACATAATGATGTTTCATTTCGGTCGACCGAACCAGCTCAAATTCAAATTCAAACGGCTATTTCACCTAGAACTGTGTGCCCAACAGCTCTATTGTATATCAGATGCACCAGAAACTCTATAAATAGAGTTGGGTTTTCTGGTTTCAAGTTGAGGCTCTTAAAAGGAACTTCTACAGAGCTTTCGCTCTAGTTCCTCCCTCTTCTTGTGGAGCTTTTGCTCTAGTAGTCCACACAAGGAATCACCATTGAAATACATTACATATCATTAATGTGATTCATCTTGCAAACTTAGAGTTGAGCTTCTATTTGATTATTTCATTTGTAACTCTAAGTATGAGAGCTGTAATTTATATATTTGTCTATGTGACAGACATTCATTGTAAGTTTCATTATATATCCATTCTTGAGAGAAGAAGACCAAAAGGTGCTCTTAGCAAGGGAAAACTTGTTTAAGCTATTGTAAGGATTCTCTTTCTCAATCCATAAAAGAAAGAAGGTGTCTCTCTAATGAGAGGATTTGGTAGAGCTCTCCACCCACAAAAGTGAGCAATGGTTCCTTCTTAGCCGTCAAAAGAAGGAGAAGCGAGATGGCTTCATTACAAGGTCGGTTCTTCACCCGCAAGCAAGAACATGTAAAGGTTTGCTCTCCACCCGCAAGGAAGAGCCATAGTGGAATCCTTGAGAGGTTTTCTTAAGGCATGGACGTAGGCCAAGATTGTGCCGAACCATGTACATCGCGTGTCCCTTGGTTTGCATTTTCTCTACTTTCTAATCTCTATTCTCTTTATATTTGATTGCATATTTATTTACTCAATCTTCATATATCAAATGTTTAGTTTATTTTGAGTAGAATAGTTATATAAATCAATTAACTAGTATGTGAAGCTTAATTGATTGTGTGAGGACGATTGGATGAATGCTTGGATTAAGTTTAATGAGTGATTGATTTTAGTTTAGACTATATGTTCTATATTTGATTCATATATAGCTAAAATGATGTTGCATACCAAATGTTTGACAAAATGCATATTTAACACATCATTCACCTTTAGAGTTTATATGCACACCAAGTGTTTGATAAATTTGTTTTAAACTCTATGAGAATGTTTTCATAACATTTGCACCTTGAATATTAATCACTTCAATATTGTGCAAATGCTAATTCTAAATGATTAGTTGAATTGAATGTATTGAAGCTTAAAGGAATTCATTTATTTGAATCAATGATGATAACACTTAGTTGCATCACTAATTAGCATGATTCAATGTACAAAATGAATTGGTCATTTGCTAAAAGCAATCTACTCATTTGTAGCAAGCTCATTGTTTTACATTCCAAATATTAAGTGGTATCTACACTACAACTCACTAGAAAAGCATTCAATCACAATGAAACATATTTGACTCTAAAGTATAAGACAAATAAAATGAGATTAGAAAAGCTAAATCGAAAAAGTTTCATAGTTTGCCAATGACCCTATTCACCCCCCTCTAGGGTCATTACTTGGGCAACAATAACCACAATTGTCATCAAAGTCACAAGTATACCATGTATGACAATGAAGTGCAATGCCATGCCCATGTCACTCCCCTTATCCGAAACATCTTCGTTTCAACTTCCAAATCGTTAGCGTAATCCGACCCAAAGCACATCCAAGGCGTCACGAAAGGAGGATTGGCTAACTATCCAAGACCACAAGGCACCTCCAACCACACTCCCTTCTAGACTACACTACCACCATGGACCACTAGGCGTCTCCTAGGCGTCCGGTTTTTTTTTTTTTTTTTTTTTTTTTTTTTGCAAACACATTTCAAAATTTTTTCCCCAAAAACAATTTTCATTTGTTTTCTACAAACACTTTTCCCTTTCTCTTTTATTCCCAATGGATGCATTAATACTTCATGCTTCTAAGCACAATTCAACAATAAAATTATACATGCTCTTCTACATCATCATTATTTTATTATTATTATTATTATTATTATTATTATTATTATTATTTTCTTGATAGGAAATTCCAAACAATTATTTCACAACCACAACATCAATTTCCATAGCAATTGAGAATTCACATGTCACACAATATATCAAAATTAAGCATGCTTCTTCACAATAATGTAAATAGCCATGTATATAACCCAATTAGCATGTAAAACACATTTGTCATTTTGAGTACATACAACCACAATAGCAATGGACAAAATAATTAAAATTAAGTATGCTTATGAAGAGGAAAATTCACAAAAATCCAAGAAGTCATGGATTAGAACACCTCTACCTCAAATTTGTAGAAAAACCCTTAAAATGGGTCTCATTTCGAAATCCCAAGGGAGGCCAAAAGCTGAAATTGTTTGTATTCACAAGTAGATCTCGCCGTGCTCTCCGTTTTGCCGCAAACGGCACCCAAAAACTCCTAGTGGTTAAAGATTAATCAAACTTGAAAGCTTGAGAAAAAAGAAAAAGAAAAAATAAAAAATAGAGGGGAAAATGATCTGGTGTCGAAAGAGAGTGAGGAAGACAAAAAAAGAGGCCAAAGTTGGCCTCTTGGCCACAAAACCAAAAATTGGTGGGTCCCACCACCTTTTTTTTTTTTTTTCCCATTTAATTCATATATATACATATACAAATAAGTAATAACATCACAACTTTTGGAAAGGCGGGTTCCGAAATCATTATCAAACTGCAGAAGGATGGAAGTTTTAAACCTTGGTAAGAATATGATAGCTGATAAGTTTCTGTGCTTTTTGGAAAACATATATAGTCTACATGTTTTAGTTTTGCACTCTAATAGGTTTCATGGAGACATTAACTACCAAGGGAAAATTAATGTAAGCTGGTGGAATCTTTATATCATTGACCTAACTTTCAACAACTTTGGCGGCAATCTACCATCAAGTTATTTCTCAAATTTGAAGGCAATGATGATTGATAACTATAATGCACAACCAAAGTTGATTAATTTGGGTTATCTGTTAAAAGATTCTTTTGAAGATGTTTTTAGGTATTATTCACATTGAGTGAAGGTCACCTACGAAGGAAAAGAGGAAGAGTGGGTGAAAGTTTTAACTATCTTTACATACATTGATTTTTCAAGCAATGTATTTACAGGGGAAATACCAGATACTGTTGGAAATCTCACATCACTTATTCTTCTCAACTTATCACACAGCACTCTCAAGGGCTCAATTCCAACATCATTAGGAAACTTGAAGAAGCTCGAGTCATTAGACCTTTCACAGAACATGCCGACAAGGATGATCCCGACACAACTTACAAGTCTTACATTTATTTCATTCTTGAATGTGTCATACAATCTTTTGTTTGGAAGAATTCCGACAGGTTCCCAGTTTCAAACATTCTCAGAAACTTTATTTCTAGGGAATCCAGGACTATGTGGCTTCCCTTTGAACATGAGTTACAATAATATTGCTGGAGATTCACCCCCAATATTCGGAGATGGGCATTCAATCTTAGAGACAGAGGTTTACCTAAGTGCAGCATTGGGATTTATCGTGGGGTTAGGAATCATCATCTAGCGACAGAGACAAAGGCTTCACAAAAAAGAGGTAAAATTCCACCGCAACAGAATTAAAACCAAAACTCATCAAACTCTAACTCCAACAACGAAACATCCAAGTCCAAGAACAAATCGGCCAATGCTTCTTTTTTCAAAGCCTTAACCGATGAACAGAAGATGACAAACTCAACCTCCTAAAACACACCAGAGGTATATGTCGAATCTCCACTATTCGATGTTCTTCTACCAATTTTTCAGACCAGTTGGTCACCAATTAGGTATATGTCTGGGTTTCAATCGCTTGTGGAGTCCTTGTCCTTCCTCTCTCACCTCGATATCTCCAGCAAGACCCTCAATTCCTTACCGCATTATACCACCTTGTTCACTATCACTGCCACCGTTATTGGACCATATTGTCCACCATCACCACAACGCCAAATGGGGGGTCTGAGTAGGTGGTGTTGGTTTGATTTTAGGGTTTTGGATAAGAAATTGGTTCGTTGTTGATGGTGGTAAGAGATTGAAAGGTGGTAGCGATTGGGTGAGGTGGGGGGAAGTTAGGTTGAGATAACATACCTTGGCGATCTATTAGGTTGTGTTTGGATAAATAGGGGAGAAAAGAAAAAAAATGATAGTGTTAGTTAGGAGAGAAAAGAAAAGAAAAGAAATGATAATAATAATTTCTATTCGTGTTTGGATAGATAGGGGAGAAAAGAAAAGAAATGATAATAATAATTTCTATTCTTGTTTAGATAGATAGGGGAGAAAAGAAAAGAAATGATAGTTATTCTTGTGTGGATAAGATAGATAAGAGAAAAGAAAAGAAAGGATAGTGACCAAATTACTGTACTGCCCTTTCATAACCACTTCATACATTATCCATTTCCAAAATCTTGTTTCTTTTTTATAGTTCAATGCCATGGGTAAAAACAAAAGTAAAAAATAAAAATAATGGGTGAAAACAAAATTAACTTTTCGAAACTAATTTAAGCACAACAAAAGAAATTAACAATTTAGTGTGTACAAAATGTTTCTTGCTAATTAGTCAGGGGGGAAAGAAATTCTTGCTAATACAAATAAAGTTTTTTTGGGTAAGCTAGTATTATGATTCTATAATTTAAACATTCCAAACTCATCCCAATTCAGTCAGATTCAAAAACTCAATCAATTATCAAAATCTGACTACTTAAAGTGGCTAAGAACATGTTTGCAGGTCACAAAATGATTTTCATTGCGTAGTGTAGCCATAACTAATTCAGCACATCACCACCAAAACGGTGAACAATCTCGGGATTCACTTAATGTTTTTATGGACCTATACAACTACTGTAAGATGCTATTTAAAGGAGGAGAAGAAGAAGAAGGAAATTGTTTCACGAGAGGAGATGATAGAGAACATGATTATGAAAGGGGTGGGGTAAGGGGGTGAACATTCACAGGCCGGACTTCCTTTTGTACTATAATGTTCTCTTATTTTGTATATCAAATCAAACATCATCAGCGCACTCATACAAAGCTCAGACAAACTTCCTAAAGAATGAACACATTACAAACTTTGAACTACAAGAATCTCATCCCTTTTCCCATCAAACAACACATTCAAACAAACTTCCTAAAGAAAAAACACATTGGAAACTTGGAACTACAAGAATCTCATCCTTTTTCCCGTCAAACAACACAGCAATAGAAGGAACACGTACAACTACATAACCACCAGAATGGAACTCACAAAATGCTTCCACCACAGAACAGAGACACCAGCAGTGAAAAAAAATAAAATAACCTATATCAAGCATTCCAAAATAGATAACACATTATAATGTCTCATTAAAATAAAACAAACATATGGTCTCAAAGTTAATATCCCAAAAGCTTCATAGCGAAAGAGAAACATAATATAACCAAAAATAGAAATAATACAAAGTTCTACCAAAAGACATCCCCAAAAGACAATATAACTAAAACCAAAGTCAACGTCTAGAATCATCAGACATCAATTCCTCCAAGAGTTGCTTACGATGATTAAATGGGCAACCAAGAAATTGTGTCATTCTATCAGAATGATCATGCTTAGTAAAAAAAAAATGAAAGCCTTAACAATTGCATGCTCCTCTATTCCAATTGCTGCCAACTCCTTAAAGATTTCTTTTTCATATTTTCCCTTTTGGTTGCACTTCTCATAAAGATTGTTAAATGTTTTCTGAAGATCATTTCCTCTTCAAGAAGTTCATTTCCCTCTTTAAGAGTTACAACAACACCTCTCATTACTCCAATCATTTCATTATCTTGATCAACAGTTAAAGATTTCCTTTTTCTTTTTCCTTTTGAAGAAGAAGTGGAATGGGAAGGTACACTTGAAGGTGTTTCAGGAGACATCATATTCATATTTTCAAACTCAGTATCCAAAAAACCCGTATAATCCAAACTTGCTTCATTCTGTGATACCAAGTGATCAATACCATAAATGCTATCTATAGGATCATCATTATGAGTTGGCACCCATTCATTGCTTTCCTCACTAGCACTTGCTGCTGATTCATTATTCTTCTCCTTATCATTTGCTACCCATGTGTCCATCATCTCCTTAGCAATTAGGGCATTAAACCCCCTTACCCTATCCTTGGCAAATAGCAGTCTTCCATTTCTCAGTTGCTAGTTTTGCCTGTTGCCAAAACATAAAAGAGAAAAAAATATATATTATCATTATTTCAAAATGAAAAAAATAATAATAAAAAAATAATATATCTCTTAAGAGTAAAATAATAATAATAATAATAATAATAATAATAATCACAATTAGAAAACCAACTGCAATCAAATCAGCCCAAACTTCAGATTTAGTGCTCCACATTTTTGTTTCTTGACTCCGAGCAAACCCACTCAAACCATTTTTGAACAAGTCAAAACACTCGTTAAAATGAGTCTTGGTTGTTTTCAATTGATTCTTCACTTTAGCTTTGTTGATATCAATTTCAAGTTTTTGTTTCAATTCTTCAACAATTTTATGATAAGCTCTTGTTGTGAATGTCTCATCAAGCATATTCACCTTGAGATATTGATTATGTAATGCATCCACAAATATATCATCCATTTGTGCATTTTCAATCCAATCTGTCCCTCTTCGACACACCACTTATGCTTGATTCTTTACTCATTCTTATGTCTATATAATAATAATACAAAGAAAGAGACAAAAAAAAAAAAAGATTCAATTGAGGATAGATAGATAAAAATAAAAAATAAAAATAAAAAATGCATGCAAGGTAGGAGTTTATAACAAGTTATTAGCATTTTACATCTCCAAATCAAAACAAGCACTCTAACATAAAAGACGTTAAGTTTTTTCAAGCAAATAAACATATGAAATATCACATTTGATTAGCTACATAGTCATGCCACATATGGGAAGCTATTGAATCTTTCAAGTACTCCCCCAAACTAAGCTTCGCTTTTCTTAATTGGATCAGCCTCTTCATTTCGAGTTTCATTGAACAACTCTCGGTCTACTTCATTAATAAGGCTTTCATCAGGATCCATGCCCATTAAATAGTTGTGTATGATGCAACATGCTAAAATAATATCAAGTTGAGTATTAACATCATATATTGGTTCAATACTGCTTCCTATGATAGGAAATCGTTTCTTCAACACACCAAAAATTCTCTCAATAACATTGCATAGTGATGCATGTCGAAGGTTGAATAGCTCTCGAGGATTCTCCGGTCGGCGTGAGGACCATTCTTTTAAATGGTAGCGCACACCTCTATAAGGCATGATACGTCCGGCCTTCAATGGGTATCTCGCGTCAACAAGATAATATTTCCCTATTAAGAACAATAATAATTAATATTGGCTTCATATTAATAATTTTTTAGTTAATATTAACAAAATTTACCTTGAGGAAGTTTTAGTTTATCTCCATTTCTTTCTAGTGCACTAGCCATAACTCTTGAGTCTGAAGCGATACCCTCCCATCCAGGTAAGACATAGGTGAACTTCATGTCAAATGAACAAGCAGCTAACACAATTATTGTTAGATAATTCTTCCTACCACGATATCTTGGTGCATCTTCGTTAGATACTCTCACACAAACGTGTGTTCCATCAATTGCCTCAATGCAATTCTGAGATAAATTATTATATAAAAATTTACATGTAATAGTTAGTGAGAAAAGAAAAATTGAAGTATTGAGGGATACAAGTAATAATCACATTTACCTTAAAATATGGATGAAACATATTGTTATTGAGTATTTCTGGGGGGACGTTCGATCCATTAGGTTGCTTGAGGAATTGTTCTTCCAAGGATATTATTGCTTTTAACACACTATGAAAATGACTGCTTATGGTTTTACCAGAATGACAAAAGAAAAATAACATTGTCCGATTCCTCACATTGTGTGATATAATGTGAAGAAACTTGACAACTTGCTCTTCAACACTTGCATGTCTTGTGGGTCAAAGACCACCATCTCTCGTAAGCAGCTCACAGAATTTTGAAAAGCTTCTGGTCCCATACAAGTAATGTTACGACATTTCACACTTATCCTAAGCTCGTTTATTAGTTTATCCCATGTTATTTACCTTTCAATTTCTGGTTGTGTAATAGGTTTATCTATATAATTTCTACGTTTTCGACGCATAAACCAATATACGACAATAGTAGTGACTAGAGTTGCAATTTTACGTCGTCTTTGTTGCCACATTAAATGAAATTTTAGTATCTCATTTTGTTGTCTCTCCATTTAAAATTGTAAAATGCAAAATGATATATTAATAACCAAAAAATAAAAAATTGAAAGCAATTAAAATTGATGAATAATGACCAATGACAACAATTATAAAAGACAACAATTATATGTGCTAAAGAATTTTTATGTCTAATTGTTATTATCTAGTAATTATTTTCATGACTAAATAACATATGTTACTCCTCTAATCTTCTTTGGTCTAAAGCACACCCACTTTATATTGTGTAATAACAGGAAAAGCTCTTGCTTGACGCTAACAAGGCTTTAGAAAGGAAAGTAGAGAAATAGCGCGTTATGCTTAAATATGTGCCAATTTAGGCTTTTGAGTTTTGGTTGTAAGATATGTCCATTTTATTTCATTATTTTTACCTCAACATATTTTCATTCAACAATAAAAGATTTATCTGTAGTTTGTATGTGTTTATGAATTCTCATATGTGTTTTTGCCTTTTTATTTCTTTCTTGTTTGGTTAAATTCGAATGGTAAAAATAAAACATGATTCATTAAGAAAAATAAAACAGTTGCTCTATAATCTATTGTAATTTTTTTTTTTTTTCCTGGCAAACAAAATAATCTATTGTAATATGAACACCACATATTGATAATAAAAAGCAGCATATATCTTGCTCTCTCCAACTCATGAAAACTATAATGTGACTCACACATAAGTTACATCTATTTCAGTATTTTATGTTCAAGAAGGAACATAAATTATTGCATGAGAAACAACAATATAGCATTGTTATAGCATGAACTACTCGCAGCTTTGGTCATTCTTGTAACTCCAACTTAGAACGGTACCATTTCATTACTTAAATCTACTAAGCAATGCCATGTTTTTAAATATAACCATGTTTTAGATTTCTGAAAGTGCATAAAGCTGGCTGTTTTTCCCTCTATTCACTATATAGCTCTGAAAAGTCCAAGTTCAAGTTAAAGTTGAACCACCACCACCTAGTAGATTCAACACCTATGTTGCTAAAAATTCTGGAGTGCTGTAGACTAATTCAACACCTAAGTTGACTTTGACAAAACATCCATTGATAAGTTCATTTCACACCATACTTTTTTCATTACAGAGCAAAAAACCCCATTCAGCAGTTCCTTCCATGTAATAATATATATGTCATATATCCATATTGTTTTCAATCTCTAGATAAGTGTCTTTGAATAAACTCTAGAATTGAATTTGACAAACATCATCTATATTCAAATGACATCGCCCATATATATAATATATATAGACACACACAGTCACACACTACACAACACGCATTCAATATATATATATATTTAAAGAAGTAGCCTCATATACAGAAACCCCCTTCATGTATCCCAAAATTATTACTAGTCACTGAAAATTAACAAGAAAAATAATAAATTTATTACTAGGGTTTATTGAAAATTAGCAAGAAAAAAAATCCAAAAATTGATTCAAAAGCATCAATTGATTGCAATAATACTGACCTGGTATGATTAGAGGAAGATTTATGGTGATGGCTGAAGCTGGAGAAGAGAAAGAAGCAGTGTCGCCCTTACCCGAAGCTGAAGAAGAGAAGGAAGCAGCGTCGCCTTAGAAAAAATGAACTCTATTGTTGCCCTAGTAAACCACGTAAGAATAATTATATAATTGGGACATAAATGGAATTACTTTTGTGTATGTTGATTTGTAAAAGGTATTTTTGGTATTGATAATTTATAACTTACTCCACTATCCTCTCTCTCTCTATCTTCTCAAATTGGGAGAGAAAACATATAAGGGATAGGGAGGGATATCTATCCCTCCCTATCCTTTCTTTTCTCTCCACTTAACCCACTCAAACACACTCTCACATTATCCTTTCTTTTATTTTCTCTCCATATCCCTCAAAATCAACCCTACCAAACACACGTTTAGGGTTTTGGGTTAGAAATTGGTTGTTGTTGATGGTGGTAAGAACTTGAAAGGTGGTAACAATGGGGTGGGGGTGGGGTAGGAGGTTGGGTTGAGATAACATACCATCGCGATATATATATATATATATATATATATATATATATATATATATATATATAGATGGATGGATTAAAGGTTATGAGAGAGTTTTGGAAAAGGGTATGTATCTATTTTCTTTTTCCAAAACTCTCTCATAACCTTTAATCCATCCATCTATATATATATATATATATATATATATATATATATATATATATATATGGATGGATTAAAGGTTATGAGAGAGTTTTATTGATATTGTATAATATACAGAGAGGCCAGGGTTTCGGTGGTGGTGGCAGCAGTGAGGTGACGTAAGGTGACGTCGTATTGCACTCTCACACATAAGGGTAATTCGGTCATTTAAGTGTTTTGATATATTTTTTTAAAATTAATAAAATAATGAAGGGCAAACTAGACTTTTCACACCATTTAAGGCTTTATTGGGATGTTACATCAGTCAGGTGTGTTATTTTTCAAAAAGGGTAATTTACATAAATCTCCTCTATGGTTTGCCATAATTACAGGAGCCTCTCCTCGGGTTTAGGAATTTACTCGGACCTCCCCTAAGTATGAAAATATCCTACACGGACTTCCCTGATATGTGAAGGACCATTAAATACACTAACGGACCTGTCAAAATTACTGAAATACCCTCAATTTTCTATGATAAATGACTAAAGTACCCATATAAATAATATATATATATATGATATATATATATATATATATATATATATATATATATATATATAATAGTGTACATAAAAATGATGAATTTACTTATATACCTTCATATTATTATATCTATACATACATCTATATCTATCTTCATCTTCATCTCCATCTTCAAGTTCTGAGTTATGAAAATAGGATGCAATTCTTGTAAGCTACTTCGATTAAAATAGAAATAATATGGCAGGCATAACCCAAATCCCTCCCATATACAACAGTGTCATTTAAGAATGGAAATAATAAGTTTATGCTAAATTATTGAAGTTCTACTGCAATTTTTAGAGGAATTGTATTGGAGAGAAAAACAAAGATGATTAATCTCTATATACATCCAATTAGAAGTGTTTATGGGAATTCTTCACCAATCTCTTATAACGATACTGATAGAGGATTTATATATATGCTTTTCGCCGTCGCTGACTCACAGCCTCGCTGTCTCACAGCATCGCCATCACATATCCTCACCCTCGCCGTCTCACAGCCTCGCCATAACAGATGTTTACTGTCGCCATCTCACAGCCTAGTCGTCTCAAACCCACCACCACAACCCGTCATTGTCACAGATCTTCACCGCCATCACCACTGACTAAATCAGGTGAAGCTTTAGTAGATAAAGGCTTGAAGCTGATGTGGCAACATATTGACAGTGGATGAAGATCTGGAAAATGAAAATAATTATATATATATATATATTTGAGTTTATATGTATTTATATATATATATATATATATATATATATTAAGGGTAGTTTGGTCCACTTTATTTTATTTATTTTTTTAATAATATATTGTGAACATAGTGGGGATAAGGGTATTTTTCATATTTTACTTAATTTAGAAGATGACATTAGCACAATCCGTCAATCAATGACGTTAACTCTGATAGAAGGGATGTGTGTATAGGATATTTTCATTTTTAGGGGAGGTCCGAGTAAATTCCCAAATCACATGAGAAGTCCTTGTAATTATAGCAAACCATAAGAGAGGTCTATATAAATTACCCTTTAAAAAAAGACCCAAATATATTGCTGTCATTAAGACAAACATTAAAAAATAATTTGTTATTGTAACCAAAAACTTTTTTACTTTGGAAGAAATTTTTAATAGAGATATTGTTTTTGCAATTTTTAAATCAAATAATTAAAAACATATCTAGAATCTAATCATAAAAGAATGGACATACTAGTCCCAAATTATTAAAAGCATACAATAAAATCTAATTACAAAAGAATGGACATGCTAGTTAGGGGTGGCAAATTACGACACGATAACATGACACGAACACAACATGAGTTAAAAGGGTTTGGGTTTGGCATAAAAGGGTTTGGGTCATAAAAGGGCTGACACAATTTACCCGTTCACTTAATCGTGTCGGGTTAGGGTTAAAGGGTTCAAGCCATGTAACCCGTTTATGACCCATTTAACTTAACATGTTATAATCGTGAATATAACCCATATAATATGTTACCTATTTAAATCCAATTATTATGGATAGTTAAGTCATTTCAATATAAACCTTGTCTATATCTTATGATTTTTTTTTATTTTGAATATTTTGGTTAATTATGACAAAATTTTCTATTATTTAGTATTTGATTAAATATTAAATGTCTCGTTTTGATAAATAAAAAAAATAAAAAAATTATTAAACAGGTTGACATGTTTACCTATTTAATAAATGGGTTGGGTTTGGGGGTACCTATTTAGTATAATACCCTTACTTCGACACAACACGATTATGACCCACGAACACGAATTGCCACCCCTAATGTTAGTCTTAAAATTAATCCTAGCAAAATTTAATTTCATTACTAGTGCACTTTAGTAATTTTACGTTACAAATTGATAGAAACTTGACTACCATTTAGTAGGAGGGTTTTTTATTTATTTTTATTATATATATATATATATATATATATATACTTTTGAAAGATATGGAGGTTTTTTGGGTCAAAATTCCTTTAAGAAGGTTTGTTGCCATTGTTTTTTGCTTCTTCTTATTCTCATGAATGATAAAATTGTAATTTTCCATCCAGTTAACTTCTGCTACACATGTATGTGCGGTGGAGTTGCTATGAAGTTCCTTAAAGTTTGTTTTACTTGGTTAACATTTGGCCACGTAGGTCTTCGCAGGATTTGAGACCGCGTTGGGTTGGATGCGACAATCACAAAAGTGAAGAATGTTGACTTATTTGTTACTGCATTCACCCTTAAAAAAAAAGTATTTACTGCTGAATAACTAATGTCACAAATGAATCTAACTCAATTCAATATTTAAATTTAAATTTTACTTAAACAAAATATACCAAAAAAATTAAATAAATAAACACGTTTTCATATGTTAATTTAAAGAGTTTCATCCAAGATTAAAGTTACTTAGGCTAACTTTAGACAACAAATAAAATACTTTATATAACAAATAAAATACTTGATGATTCACAAAATAATGAAAAGAGCCACGACTTTTTTTTTTTTTTTTTAAGTATTTAAAAAGGCATACATTTAGATCTTATCTAAAAGCGACCCATGAAGTTCTTTGATAAAGTTATTGATACTTTTCATACCATTGGGTTATCAAAACAAAACTTGACAACGTTTGGTACTAATTATCGTTTGCTCACTCACCACTTTCACTTTCAAAAGATAGCATTCACATAGTGCCAAATAGCTAATGTCACACATAAATTTAACTTAATTCAACATATTATTTAGGGTAATGATACTTGCACCAATTTATTATACCAAATGTTTTTGATTGGTTATTTATGCATAGTACATGTAAGTGGAAGGCTCCACTTCTTTATTTATGCATAAATGGACCGATTAAAATAAATAGATCTAACAATTCATTACAACAAATCGCATAAAGAAAGAAGTGGTGCCCTCCACTTACATGTATTATGCATAAATAACCAATCAGAACATTCGGTACAATAAATCGGCGCAACGAATTGGTGCAAGTATCATTACTCTATTATTTATGTTGTTATTTGAAGTTAAATTTTACCACCAAAAAATTAGAGTTCCTAAAAATCACTATCACATGTTAATTTTACGAGTTTCATCCTAATGTTAAAGTCGATTAAGTTAACTTTAGACAACATGTAAAATATTCAATGTTTAGCAGAATAATGAAAATATTATTCGACACTATATGATTATCGTCTTTTGAGGGTGAAGGTAGTAAGTAAGCAAATGACAGTTAATACCAAACTTTGTTATGGTTTTTTCGATGACACATTGGTCCAAAAGTAATAGGAACTCTATAAAAACTCTATTAAAGAACTCTATGGTCCACTTTTAGGTAATAACTAAACGTATGATTTTTTAATACTTGAAAAAAAAAAGGTCGTGGCTCTTTTCATTATTTTGGAAATCATAGAATATTTTATTCGTTCCCTAAAGTTTGTTTTACTTAGTTAATATTTGGCCACGTGGGTCTTTGCTTTGTAAGACTTTAGATCACGTTTGGTTGGATGCGGCAATTACAAAAGTGAAGAATGTTGATTTATTTGCTACTACATTCACCCTAAAAATATATATTTACATAGTGCTTACTTAGTAATGTCACATATTAATCTAACTCAATTCAACATACTATTTATGTTGTTATTTCAAGTTAAATTTTACTACAAAAATTATACCAACCAAAAAAACACTTCCATATGTTAGTTTAAAGAGTTTCATCCCAAGATTAAAATCACTTAGGCTAACTTTAATCATGACAACACTACCGGTGAGGATTTGCTACATATTTTTAATTGATTTTTATTAGAAAGAAACATGGTGTGACTGTTTTGGCCCATAGTCCGAATCTAAGTTACATAGAGCGAGAGCGGGAGCGAGAGCGAATTCGAGAGCAGGAGCATGAAAGCGACAGAATTAAGTCATAAATAGTGAGAATTTGAGCCACCACATGTGATAACCCCTAATTTCGAAACAATCCGCCCACAAAATCAGGGAATATCAAAATAATTAAAGTATTTCAAACAAGCATATATAACAAAAAGAATTAAAAAGAATAAATAATACTTTTATTAATACTTTTCCAAAATTACAACTTCGGAATCCCGTAATACAAGGACCCCTAAAAATATTATCCAATAATCTAGTCAACTATAAATAAAATAAGTTTATCATCCTACTTTGGAATAAACCGAAAGAATAGATAAGTCCTCTCACTGCGAATCCTCAACCTTGAGACTTGAACCTCTATAACCTGAAAGATAAAAAATAAAAAAAAAAGTGGGTCAAACCCACGAGCAAGTTCTCTCTACCAGGCCTCTGAAAACCAATAAGCAGATCATCTCTGATCAAAACTAAACCTAATAAAGTTTTAACTTTAATATAACATGATATACAGATATATATATATATATAAATAATTATATATACTATACTAATCACATCTATTAATAGGTTTATTAAATTTCCAAACCTATTAAACAATGATTAAAAATAATAATCGTACCTAAACCAATCCACTATTTCTTTTAAAGAAAAGTTTCTTTGACCTTAATTTCATCCTAAGTAGTTATTTAACCATTTAAACAATAAATTATAACTAAAAGAAGTAATTCCTTTAATCTAAAAATCAATAATAATTTATTTATTTAAATCACAAATCCAATACCTATGATTTGACAAATCGATCATGTCTCCACCAATATTATTTTAGTAATATATATAAAATAATACACTAACCTTAAAATACTAGATTATTCTAATATAGGAATATTTATTACCTCCAACTCATATAACTATAGATGTAATTTTTAATCATCTAATATACATAATAATTTATTTATGATTTGGCATTACAAGTATATTTATTTATATATTGGCAATTCAAGTATACATGCACAAGTATATTTATTTATACATTGGCAATTCGACCATGCCTCCACCATTATTATTTTATTAATATTGTAAAATAATATAACTACCCTTTTAATAATAGATTATTCTAATATAAGAATATCTATCAACTCCAAGTCATACATACAATAACCCTAGATGCAATTTAAACATCTAATATACATAGCCATTAAATTATGATTTGACAAATCAACCATACCATTATAAATATATTTATTTATATATTGGCAACTTAACAATACCTCCTTAAGTATATATATTTATACTTTTAAATTAACAACTCATCCATTCTTCCTATGTATGTATTTTATTCATATAAATATTTAGGCCATATATTTAAGCCTTTGGCAACTCATCATGTCTACAATTCAACCATGTGCCAACTTTAAACTTAACGATGAACTAAATCACACATAAACATCTCATGCATATCATAAGCATAACATTAATTTAATAACCAGCCTATCCAGATATACCAAATAAGAATAATTAATACTAATCATCTTAAATAATATATATATATACACATATATTATTTAATATATATATATATATATATATATATATATATATATACACACACACATATACATCCTTCTATACACTTCATAAATGAATTAAACGATATATACACATATATAAATAATTTGTAACGATCCACTCGACCACATGGTATGATATTGTCCGCTTTGGGACTGAGCCCGCACGGTTTTGCTATTAGATTTTACCCCAAAAGACATCATACCAATTGGAGTGACACACCTACATATAAGCACTTCACCTTTTTCTTGCCTAGGCGATGTGAGATTGTATACCTGTAGCCTATCAATGTCTCGCATCCGCCCATGGCACACCCGCTCATAGGGTCATCACAATCCACCCCCTTGGAGGCCCGATGTCCCCGTCGGCACACTTCAGGCTGGGTCAAGCTCTGATACCATTTGTAACGACCCACTCCACCACATGGTATGATATTGTCCGCTTTGGGTTTGAGCCCGCATTATTTTGCTCTTGAGTTTTACCCCAAAAGGCCTCATACCAATTGGAGTGACACACCTACATATAAGCACTTTACCTTTCCCTTACCCCAGACGATGTGGGATTGTGTACTCGTAGCTCGTCAGTGTAGTGGCCTGCTAGTGTCTCGCACCCCCTCACAGGGTCATTACAATCCACCCCCCTTAAAGGCTCGACGTCCCCGTCGGCATACTTCCGGATGGGTCAGGCTTTGATACCATTTGTAACAACCCACTCCATTACATTGTATGATATTGGCTACTTTGAACCTAAGCCCGCACAATTTTGTTCTTGGGCTTTATCCCAAAAAGTCTCATATCAATTGGAGATAACACCACCACATATAAGCACTACCTTTCCCTTATCCAGGTGATGTGGGACTGTGCATCCGTAACTCGCCAATGTGGTAGCCTATCAGTGTCTCGCACCCACCCACGGCACATCCGCCCACAGGGTCATCACACCATGCGCAGAGCGAGAGCATGAGAGCGACACCTACTGAGAAGGATGGTGTGACTTAGGTCCGAATCCCATTTGGTACCAAATTCCATCTTTATCCAATTTTTTATTTTATTTTATTTATTTATTTATATATATATTTTTTTGGCGCGTTAAAAGCATAGAAAAACCCAGAAGCTAACACATTATCCCCCTCATTTTTTCTCTTTCTCGAAGTTCACTCCCTAGCTTCGTCTTCGTTTCTTCCTTTCTTTCTCTAACTTCCATCACTTCTCTCTCCTATTTCTTCCCTGTATATGTGGTTTAGAGTTCTTTCTTCATCTAGTTCATCGATCTTTCTTTCTCCTGTTCTCTATTTCTCTATTCGATTTGGCAAATTCTAATGGGAAAAATGAATTGAATGACAAAGGAAAGGGAATCTCTCATGCTGAATGTTTATGGGAAGATGGGTCATTTTTTAACTAAAATGTTAAGCCTTTTGGATGAGATGAGAATAAAAGACAAAGGTTTGATGAGTTTAATTTCAGCACCGTGATATCTGCTTGTGTTAGGGTTTTTTACTGAATTGAAGTCTCGTGGCTATGAACCAGGTACGTTTACTTTAATAAATTCCATAATATGATTTGTATGGTTTGTTTTCTTATTAATAAAGTTCCAATAAATTCAATTCTAAGAAAATAAATCTAATATTGATTAGAATAATTTATGAATTTCCCACAACTTTTGTCAATATCTATGATTATTTGGATTTGATTCAATTCCGCCTTATCCGTAACAACCACCCTTTGAATACCACCATGCAAAATGTATAACTAAGAGAGAACCCTGAAAATTGTTATATATTGTCGTAGTTCTTCCACGCTTATGTGGAATATTTT
Source organism: Cornus florida (assembly GCF_030987335.1). Taxonomy (NCBI): domain Eukaryota; kingdom Viridiplantae; phylum Streptophyta; class Magnoliopsida; order Cornales; family Cornaceae; genus Cornus; species Cornus florida. The sequence continues at coordinate 46,236,961 of NW_026775572.1, forward strand.
AGAATGCTTCAGCCATATATTCTACCTTAAAAAGGCTATATACAATTATAAAGGTAATACGCATACATAATTGTATAACAATTGATCTCAAACTCATTTGGAAGCTTCCTCGAGAGGGGTGTTTGAGGTTAGATCTTTTTACCGGAATCTGATGGAAACTCCAACCCTTTTCCTTAGAGAGCTGTTTGGAGGGTGAAATCCCTTTTGAAGTGGCTTTCTTTACATGGACCACTGCCCTTGGAAGCATTCTCACTTGTGATAACCTCAGAAGGAGACGCCAGGTCGTGGTGAGCTGGTGTTGCATGTGTAAGAAGGCGGGGGAGTCTGTGAACCATCTTTTGCTTCATTGCCCAGTGGCGAAAGATATTTGGGATATGTTCTTGGTTGCTTTTGGATTGGCTTAGGTATTTCCTGAGTCAACGGTTAACCTACTTGAGGCTTAGAAAGGGTGTATAGTGGAAAACCGAGTGTGTGATGCTTGGAGGGCCACTCCTCTATGTTTATAGTAGGGTTGTGGAGTGAGAGAAATAGGAGATCCTTTGGTGGGGAGGAGTCTCTTATTTGGTCGCTCAAATACAACATACTGAATTCTTTGTTTGTTTGTTTGTTTTTTTTTTTTTTTTTTTTTTGGTAAATGGGCGGAATTGTATATCTACAAATAGTCTTTTGGTTGAGGCATTCGTTAAAACTTTGAAGTCTTTAGTTGATGCATGTTGTGACCAGGTAATAACCTAGAATCATAGCATCACCATCAACCTCTCAACCAATGACTAAATCAAGATCGGAGAAGGTAAATAGGCAAGCAATCCTGGCCAAACCATTCTAGGTACAACTTAGTCCCAATTGGCTACCTCGAAGTCATGATGTCCAGGCTTGAGAACTAAATGAATGGTAGCCACCATACATGAAGTCTCACCGGGACCTACAACTTGTGGTGGCCTAATTTTACCACGTTATCTTTCATGACAACCTTATGGCCCTAACAAAAGGACTAATCTAATAGAACAATTAAGGAAATGGAGCCCAAGGCAATAATCCCACCCTAACCATCAACCATGGTAATGGAGTTTTTAATTATTTTATTTTTACCTTGACAAGAAACCCGTACAATTTTTTTTTTTTTAAGTGTTCCAATTGAAATTTGGACACTCGACCTTCTACTTTTGAAAGTAAAGGAGATGTCACTTGGCTACAAGTCTTGAGACACCGAATGGTAGGTAACAGACATAGAATCCCATCCCATCTATTCACAGGAACCGCTTCCTCAGTAGGTCCCAGAAGGGGGCAACTGCGACATTCTTAGCTAGTTCAGATTAGCAACAATGGTAGTAAGTATCAGAATCATGGGGTAAGATGAACCCAACAATTCGCCAAACGTACCACTGGTTCCACTAGTTCGGTAACCGCCAATGCCACCCCCAATCAGTCAACCTCAAGGCCAGCAAATGAGTGTCAACAGAGACCAGTTGGGCAAGCTTATCAAAAAACAATATGAAATTTTGTTCAGCAAGATCGATAGGGACACTTCACTAAGCCTTATTTGGAGTGGGTCGTTGAAATTCCCCTACCAAGTAATTATAAAACTCCTGAGGGAAACAACATATGATTGAGTACATTGGCTGATTTACAGCCCAAATAAGGGAAGCTAGTGCCAACCTATGTTACATGGACTATTCAAAAGTAGGGAAATACTCGTCTCAAACACATATTGCTCGAACATGGGTATTGGATGTGTCCAACACTTTTGGGTGGACATGTAATTAAAAACCATATCCAATCATTCAATTATATTATATTATTAATTTAAAATGAGTTAAATGCCTATATTGAACACTATATTAGATAAAAACAATTGTTTTTCTTTTAGAAAATAAAATAAAATAATTAAATAAAATGAATATTTAGTAGTGTCCATGTGTCCTTTTGTTTAGAGATCTGACACGTCTGACGCATTGATACATACCTATGTCCGACACGCATACCCGAGTTCATGTAACATAGGTGCCAATAAGTGGCTAAGACACAAACTTTTCTTCAATTCCTTGACAACCTTGGCCTTTACGTGGTTCACGAACTTGCCAAGGAACTCAATTCAAAGTTGGAGACCAATGGAAGATGCATTACATTTCAAGTTCTATAGAACTAAGCCAATTGGATGTGCAACCGTAGGAATTTCTCAACTTAATACTTGTGTTTCTATAGTTAAAACCCTTTTGGCCATCCGATATAGATAATCTTGTGGCGATCCGTGGCAAGCCACGACCCTCGTATCTCAAAGATCCGTTGACATTCCATAGACGAGTATACGAATCGCAGCTGTCATCTTATGTATAGGGGTGCACTCCAAACCACAAGTAACATCGGGTTTCTGTCCGAAGAAGTGGTCATTATTTATTTGTAACATCGTTCAAAATGCGAAAAAAAAAAAAAAAAAAAAGAACAAACTCGTTAGATTCGGAATAGTCTATGGAAGTACTCAGGCGAAAAAATATGATTTTTGGCCAAATAATCTTTTCATAGCTATTGGGCTACCTCTTCTCGATCACGCTTAATATATCGTCTCTTAGGAGGTTGAAAGAATGCTTGTACCCTCTCGTGCGTAAATAAACTCATAAACACTCTCATCCATTTTTGATGGCTTTGAAGAAATGTCTTCCCATCAGAATCTGAAGAATTTTTTTGGACAGTTGGACTCGGGCACTAGAATAGATCGTGATGACGAAACCATTTTTTTATTAATTTTATTTTTAATGAAGATGAGGATTCAAAGAAGAGAATATGGACTTCAGTATTCAAAGAAGAGAAATCGGAGTTGAGGTTGCAAAGAAGTGGGCTTAAAGATTCAAAGAGGAGAAAATGAGTGGTTTATATGGCCGTCGGGAAAAATACACAATATTTTTTTTGAAAAATAAATTTTTAAAAATTTTACCAAAAAAAAGAAATAAAAAATAAAAAAATAAATAAGTGGCTAATTACATTAGCCCAATAAAAACTTGACTTCCTTAGTGAGTAAACAATAAACATGTCTATGCATTTAATGTTAAAAAGTTAAGTCACCATGTAGGCTCTCTCCCTCTCTCTCTCTTAATCTCTCTCTTAAGCTCTTAATTGAGTTGCACAGGCTATTGGTTCCTTTTTAAATAAATTGCAGATAAGCCCCCTAATTATACCTCAAGATACAGAAAAATCTTCTGAACTTTCAGTTTTGCGTTAAACCCCTTTGTATTTTTCTATATTTGACAAATTACCCCTTCTGTTAGAATGTCATTTTAACCATCTAACCTTTTGCAAAAAAACCCATTGAACCGCTTTTGAGTAAAAACCCTCGTCACCTTTCATAATTGTGCAAAATGCCCCTAAAGTCAGATGGCCATTCAGTCTTCACTAATTTATAATATAAATTATATGTAGATATACATATATCTATATATATATATAAATAATATATATATTATGTTGAATTTCATGATTAACCTTTCAATATCTACAGTGAAAAAGATGTATAAGAAAAAATAATGCTAACATCTTGGGCGGCTAAATTAAAAAAGATTATTATTATTATTTTTTCACATTAGTTATAATGTGATATTATATTTTTGTGACTAAGACAACAACATATAATCTAGTTTTAGTATTTTTTCTTTCGTCATTTAGTTCTTTCTTGTCAACATTTTGAATTCATGAATTAGCAAGGGATGCTCATAACTCATCACAAATGCTACATGACAAGTTAGAAAACTCTACCAGCAAACAGACAGACAATGGATTTAGAAGACTCTTCCAATGGTTTGTAGTATGTTCTTAAACAATTAACCAAGTGATATTTCTTCTGTTGAGGATGAAACGAAAAGTACCAACCTAAACAAATAAATGATTTTGAAGCCAAAACAGGAAGTTTCCTTGTCATTCATTGGTCTTATCTTAGATCAAGTGTTCGAAAATGATTGCAGATAGATCTAAAGCCACTGACCGTAACTCATTTCAACTTCACTTGTTGCCTAAGAATGAGGTTTTCAATATGGTTTTTCTTGATCACCACATTCTCAATCTTCTGTATTACTATCGTTCCAGCTGACAGCCAATGTTTAGACCATCAGAAAACTTTGTTGCTCCAGTTAAAGGACAACCTCGAATTCAATTATCGTTTTTCAACCAAGCTGCGGTTCTGGAATCATAATTCGGATTGTTGTGAGTGGGGTGGCGTGACGTGCGACAATATGGGTCATGTTGTTGGTCTAGACTTGAGCAATGAATTTATCTCTGGAGGAATCCACAATTCAAGTAGTCTTTTCAGTCTCAAGTATCTTCAAAGTCTGAATCTTGCTAATAACATCTTCAGCTCTTGGCATATTTCTTCTGGGTTTGAGAAGCTAACTAATTTGACATATTTGAATTTGTCACATGCCAACTTGAGAGGGCAATTTCCAATTGAAATTTCGCTCTTGACAAGGTTGGTCTCATTGGATTTCTCTTGGAACTACGACTTAAAACTTGGCAACTCAAATCTAAAATTGCTGGTTCAGAATCTCACGAAGATCACAGAACTCCGTCTTGATGGTGTAAATATATCATCCATGGGAGAGGAATGGTGCCAAGCCATATCTTCTTCACTACCTAATCTTCAAGTCTTGAGCTTGTCTCGCTGTCATCTCTCAGGTCCTCTTTGTTCTTCTCTTGAGAATCTCCGGTCCCTTTCGGTGATCAATTTGAGTGAGAACAATTTGTCAGCCCCAGTTCCAAATTTCGTTGCAAACTTCACCAATTTGACAGAATTATATCTCAAGGATTCTAATTTGCATGGAACATTTCCGGAAAGCATCTTCCACGTACCAACTCTACGTACACTTGATGTAGGGGTCAATGAATTACTTCAGGGCTATTTACCAGAATTTTCCCAACATGGATCTCTCCAGACCATGATTCTTCGGTACACAAATTTTTCCGGGACATTACCAGATTCTATTGGTAACCTTCGAATGTTGTCCATGATAGATGTTTTTAATTGCAGCTTCACTGGACCGATCCCTAGTTCATTGGCAAACCTTACTCAACTTGTTCATTTGGATTTGGCTTACAACATGTTTATTGGTCCAATTCCATCATTTTCCAAGAATCTCTCCTACATATACTTATCCCATAATTCACTAAGTGGAACCATTCCATCATCTCTTTTAGATCTTCCGTCGCTGAAAGAAATTTATCTTTCATTTAACAAATTTGATGGTCAAGTTGGCGAAATTTCTAATGCTTCCTCCTCTCTACTAGAGATCCTCAATTTGAGAAATAACAATTTACAAGGGTCGGTTCCCATGTCTTTCTTTGAGCTCGGAAGGCTTACTGACCTTGTAATCAATTCCAACAACTTCAGTGGCCTATTACAATTGGAAAATTTTTATAGGCTGCACAATCTTTCTTTCCTCGACCTTTCATATAACAGCTTGTCAATCCATACAACAAGTGGCAGTAGTTCAAACTTCACTTTCATCCCCCAGTTTGAAGGATTATATTTGGCTTCTTGCAAGCTGCAAAGTTTTCCAGATCTGAAGAACCAATCAATGTTAGCTGAGTTGGACCTTTCCGACAACCAACTTGAAGGGGAAATACCAAACTGGATTTGGGAAGTTTCGAATGGAGGGCTACTTGTTAGCAATGGAGGACTCACTTACTTGAATTTCTCTCACAATCTCTTTTCTGGTTTGCAAGAGCCCTATGTTTCTCACACTTACCTTGCTGCCTTTGACATACACTCTAATCAGTTTCATGGGGAAATCCCCATACCAGGAGTGTTGGCTGAATTCATGGACTTCTCAAGCAATAGTTTCAGCTCTTCTATCCCTACTATGATTGGCAGTTTCCTCACCAATTCTTATTTCTTTTCTCTTTCAAATAATAGCATCATTGGAAACATTCCTCAGTCAATATGCAATATGGAATACCTTCAAGTTCTAGATCTGTCCAATAATCGTTTGAATGGCACAGTACCATCATGTTTGATCAAAAGGAGTAGTACTAGTCTTGGAGTATTAAATCTGCGAAATAACAGATTAAGTGGAAAAGTTTTGAGTATGTTTCCCAAAAACTGTAGTCTACAGACTTTGGATCTCAGTGGTAATAATTTGGACGGGCAGGTTCCGAAATCGTTGTCAAACTGCAGAGGGATGGAAGTTCTAAACCTTGGTAAGAATATTTTAAGTGGCAGATTTCCATGCTTTTTGGAAAACATATCTAGTCTACATGTTTTAGTTTTGCGCTCTAATAGGTTCCATGGAGACATTAACTGCCAAGGGAAAAATAATGAAAGCTGGTGGAATCTTCAGATCATTGACCTAGCTTTCAACAATTTTGGCGGCAATCTACCATCAAGTTATTTCTCAAATTGGAAGGCAATGGTGATTGACAATGATAATGTTCAACCAAAGTTAGATCATCTGGGGTATGAGTTCGGAGATGGTTCTGGGTATTATTCAAGTCGAGTGAATGTCATCTACAAAGCAAAGGAGGTGGAGTGGGTGAAAATTTTAGCCATCTTTACATGCATTGATTTTTCAAGCAATATATTTGATGGGAAAATACCAGATACTGTTGGAAATCTCAAAGCGCTTGTTCTTCTCAACTTATCGCACAATGCTCTTAATGGCTCAATTCCAGCATCATTAGAAAACTTGAAGCAGCTCGAGTCATTAGACCTTTCACAGAACATGCTAACAGGGATGATCCCGACACAACTTGCAAGTCTTACATTTCTTTCACTCTTGAATGTGTCATACAATCTTTTGTTTGGAAAAATTCCGACAGGTTCCCAGTTTCAAACATTCTCAGAAACATCATTTGTAGGGAATCCAGGGCTATGCGGTTTCCCTTTGAACACGAGTTGCAATAATATTGCTGGAGATTCACCACCACCAATATTCGGAGATGGGCATTCAATCTTGGAGACAGAGGTCTACCTAAGTGCAGCATTGGGATTTATCGTGGGCTTAGGAATCATCATCTGGCCACTTGTGTTCTGTAGAAGATGGAGACAATGGTACTACAAACATGTGGATCAGGTTTTTCTGAGAAGAATAATACAGAGAGGAGCTTACAGAAATCCAATTCGAATGCTTAGTGGGTGAAGAGAAGTGAATGAAGTGGAGTGCTTGGGATGAACTTGAAGTCTTGGCTCGAGTCATTCCAATGGAGAGTAAAATCAATGATCAATGCATATGGTAAGCTTGCAATTAATTATGTAATAAGAGTAAGCTATTTAATTGAAGCTGTTTTAATATAACCAAGGGTGAATTCAGGAATTGTCAATAGAATGGGTTAATAGTAATAATATATATATATATATATATATATATATATATATATATATAATTATAATTTACTTTTCTGGGTGGGCGGTATTGTGCTTATTTGGTAAAACTTCATAGTTTTTTTTAAAAATTTTTTTTTTTTAATGCATTTTTGCCTAAAATAGATTCCATTTCTTCATTAAAAAGAGAAGATCACAGAAATTGAGAATGCTTTTTAGTAAATTACCCTTGGCAAGTGATGCTGATATAATTCCAAATATAAACTGTAATAACTTGACTTCAATCCTCATCTATTGTGGCATTCATGATTAGTGTAATGGACAAGGCTACACATTCTCAAGAATTTTTAAAATTTTGAAAGATTCCTCATTTCAATATAAAAACACTCCAGTTATTACACCATATCACTGATTACAAGAGGTTGAAGTACTAGAGGTGCATGTTTAAGTTTTTTTCCTCACCATAATTTGCTTGCATCGGTGGTTTTTTACTTCACTTGAAGAAAAGTCTCTCAGTACCATCTTCATTATATCCATGCACTCCATCTTTTTTCACTCTCCAAACACACCTTGTGCTCAAATCCCTGTCTTCAACATAGATGTCAAAAGTTTCATTTACATTTTCCCATGCAAAACCGCAAAAGAAAAGTGTAGTTCCCCAAAAATTATCATGGAATTTCCAAAAGGCAACACTTGAATACCAAGATCATCGTCCTTCGATTTACAATGAAGGGTTAGATTTATCCCTTCTTCGAGATCGTTGTAAATGAAAACTCTAGTCACGGAGTTTAATATATTATCTATGTTTGCATCAAGGGGAGCAGAAAAAACAAGCCCATTCCATAGGACAATGAACAAAGCAAGCAACAATGGACATTTGCTGAACGAACCCATCTTCATGAATTCTTTGGAGAGGAAAGAAAGGGACTTTGAAATTTTGATGATATGCAACTTGTGTTTGCAATCTTTTATATATATATATATATATATATATAGATATATAACACAATGATGGAACATGAGCATGTTACGCAATTTAATAATTGAGTATCCTTGACTAAAATTTAGAGCATGTTAATCTTCAAATTTAATTCTTTGATAAAAAAGGAAAAAAAAATATCGTGTGTGGTCATATATGATTATTATTTTTTTTTTTTTTTTGTTTTAATATTATCTATGTATAGAATATTTAAATCATGAGATTATACTTATTTAAAAATTGGAATATTTTTCTTTCCGCAATTTAAGTTTTTAAATGGAATGGCAAGTGAGGTCCAACTCTTTTCTACATTCAATTACCCAAATCACTTAAGCACTTTATCATTTTCCTTGAAATAAATTTTGTCCAAATCACATGCCACAAAATAATCTTTATCTACTGCCTTTTGGCTACAATGGATAAGAAAAAATAAAATAAAATTAGTTAGGAGGGAAAAGAAAATAAAGGAAATGAGAGGATAGTATTAATTGCTTATCATATTTCCAAAGAGGCTCCGTTCTCAAGTGTAATATTTGTGATTTATATAAATATATATATACATATATATGTATTTACATTAAGGAAAAAAATTATTGGAAGTGGTTGGACCCACCACTAGCTTATTCCGTGGCCATGAGACCACAATTTGGTTTTTTTTTTTTTTTTCATCAAAGCTTCCATTTTCAATTAGTCTCTCATCCCTTGGAATGTTTGGTTGCCGTTTGCGGTAAAACGGAGAGCACGGCAAGATGTACGTGTTGATACAAACAATTCCTCATTTGGCAAACCCTAGGAACTTCGAATTTTTTAACCCATTTGGGGGTTTTTGCATCTAAGTGAGGTAGGGGTGCTCTAATTCATGTTTTCTTTGATCTTTTACGAACTTTTCCCCTTTAATTTGATTCTAAGCATGTTTGATTTTAGCAATTTTGCCTATATTGTTATGATTGTATGTAATTAAGGTGATGGATGTATTATAAGTGTTAATTGAACCTTTGATTATGATTATATACTTGGTGGTGAAGATACATGCTTAATATTGATATTTTAGATGCCCCATGATTTTTAATTGTTAAGAAAAGTGATGTTGAAATTATGAAAATAAATGTTAGGATTTCCCCTTAATAATGTGAACATGATGTAGACGGAATGTATGAGATTTATTGTAAATTTTTCTTGAAAAATTGTCATGATGCTAGATATATGATGTGTATCTTTACGTGTGTTATGTGTAAATAATATATGTGTGTATGATTTGTTGATTGGATATGGAAAGCATGCTATAAATTCATGAGAAAATTCTTCTTTTATTATGAAATATTGTTAAGGTTTAATGATGTGAAAATTATGGTAAATTGTGAAGCATGAAACATTCATGCATCCATTGGGAAAGAAAAAGAAAAAAGGAAAAGTAATTTTTTAAAAAAACCAATGAAATTGTTTTAGGGAAACGTTTTTGAAAGTATTTGTGAAAACCGGATGCCTAGGAGGCGCCTAGTGATTCGTGGTGTTAGTGTGATCTAGAGGGGGTTAGAGAGAGACTCTAGCGTGGTTGAGCTACCCAGTCGACGCCATTGAGGTGCCATGTGGTCGGGGAAAAGCTAGCCAATCCCTCCCTCGTGACGCCTTGAAGGTGCCTTGGGCCGGATTACACTAACGATTTGGAAGGTGAAAGGGAAATGTTTCGGAAATGGGGAGCAACATGAGCATGGCATTGCACTTCATCGGTATACATAATGAATTTGTGACTTGGATGACATTTGTGTTTATAGTGGATGTTGTGGTTATGGTTTACATTCCCGGTATAGTATGATCCCGTTCTCTTATCTTCTATTTTATACGTAGATTCATGGGGTCATAAGAGGTGTGTCTTAGACACCTTCTACTGAGCTTAAGCTCACCTCATTATTAACATTTTTCAGGATACGGAAGGGAAGTGGCGGACGACGTTCCTCCACAGGTTTTGACGGGTTAGTAGACTATTTTTGACATATTTTATGGCTATGATCCCATTATTATTATTATTTTTATTAATCGTATTATGTATCGATATAAGAAAGGACAGAAGTACCTTTAGTTGACCTCGGATTCGAGTCATTACAAATTTGGTATCAGAGCAATGGTTCGAAAACTAGTAGGACGACGGTTAGACGCCTACTTAGGGTTGTGTGGAAGGTGGATTGCATTGTTTATGTGCTTATGTGTTAAAGTGTTTGTTATCTGAGAAGTATGCTTACTTGCTTAATTGTTTATATGTTTACGGTTTTAAAAAACATGTTTATTTGCTAAGTGTTCACATGCTTGCGTGTTTAAACGCTAAAATTTGTATTACATGCCATGTATGTAGAATAATTATATGATCCAACTATGTAAATGAAATTTGAAAGTATTTGAAAGCATGTTATACATGATAAGGTGGAAAGTATGTGATATAGGACGGTGGTAAGTAATAAGCACGGTTAGTGCAATTTTTTTTTATGATTAAGTGACAAGTAATGAACATGGTATTGTGGGTTTCATTCATTTTGTGTATATGTATATATTTATTCTTATATGCTTATGTGGATGAGCATTGGGGTGGTTTCTAGTACGGTAGAGTACTTGTCATGGCATTGAATGTTGTGTTAGTTTTGACCTGAGTAGGAAAAGAGCTCGGTTGCTCCAGGGTTGTTGGGTACTAATTCTTATCGAATTACAGGTGTTGACTTCTAGCTTGTGGATTGAGCTATTTGGTGTGTATTCATTTTGATCTTCTTATTACATTTTGTGTGGTACATAGAGCACGACTTTAGAGCGGGTTCATATTTTATGCCATGGTGCCCTTGTTGTGTGTGAGTTTCATGCATTGGTGTATGCGTTTTAGTGATCGTGGAGGTCCAGTGTGCGAGTGCGAGTTTCGGTATAACCTTAGGAGGTTAGTGTTTGTGACTTGGATCACAGTTTGGTGCGGAGGTTCTTTTCAAACCGGTCGTGGTAGGTGTGACAGAAGTTGTTTGAGTCATGAATGTAGTCTATGGGTTGTAGAGGTGTATTTCGGGTTTTTTGGTACGGTTTAGGGAAGTGTGTTGGTTCTGACTGTCATGGGGATTTGTTGGATTCTGTAGGTCTAGGGTGATATAGGATCGGTTACAAGATGTAGATCATTTTGTAGTCTTGTAAGAGTATGTTTTAAAGACTGGTTTGTCGAGGGGTGATCCCCATTTCGGAGAGTTATATGAGCGTACTATGGGTAATTGACTCTCGGTGAGTCGATTACATAGCTCGGTCGATGAGCGGGTTTCTGGGTTGGCACGGCTGTCTAGAGAGTCTCGAGGTGGTGTATATTGGTTAGTTTTAGCTGTGTAGTATAGGATTGCACGATAAGGCAGGTATTATGTAGTCATCGGTATGTTTGGTTGTTGCGGATGAAGTGATGGATGGTAGGTACTACGTTACCAAATGGACTATGTTTTGGAAGTTGAAAGTTATAGACTGGAGTTGAATTTTATGTTGCGTATAGTGTATGAGGATATAGTGCTTGTTGTTCGAGGATTCAAAGAGATAGACTAACGATTGGAATGATTGGGATGATGTTGATCTTATAGGTTTAGTTGGTAGCCCCATTTGACTTTTGTCGAGGCCAAGAGTGTTTTGAGGAACGGTGAAGAGGGGAAGTAGTGATGTTGAACCTAGGGCATGAAGTTATCTTGCTTAGGCATGTAGATTACCTTTGAAATAGTGGATTAAGTAGTCGGTTGAGCGTTAGTGATTGATTGCATTATTGATGATTTTAAGGAGACAATTGGGTGTTGAGCATTCTGAGATTTGTGCTCATTTTGTTTTAAAGATTTTTCGGCATGGCATTGTCGTATAGAGGTTCTTTCCTAGTGGTAAATTGTGGCTGTTGTGGAAGGTATCGAAAGTAATGCTTATTTTTTTGTTATGATGGTGTCATAGGTTGAATTGTTTGGTGGTGACTTGGTGATCTGGTGAGATGAAAGGTTTGAGTTGTCATTCGAGGATGATGGTAGTAGAGGCGTTATGGTGTGATGTTTAGTATTGATGAGAAAAATGGTTTAGGATATAATCAGAAGGTGGATTAGAGAGTATGCGTTTTTATTATACGTTGTCAGGTAGGTGATGGGGGTGCATCAATCGAGGTAATGGTGAGCAGCTTAGTCTTTAGAGCCAGTGAGGACGATGTTACCAGATAGACACCTTTTTCTTTTGACGAGTCAGTGGGTTGTTGTGACTGAGGTCATGAGTCGATGTACACGGTGATCGAGGCAGTATCGTTTGGGAAGGTAGTGATGAAATGGGTGGTAAAGTGTCACATTTTATGGCATATGGGTTGTCATTTGGGAGTGACGGGTTCTTGGTGGAATGGGATGTGGTGTCCAACGTACAGTGATTGTTCCTAGTGTTAGTATGTTGTGGGCATTGGTGCTTTTATCTGGTTGGTTTTGGTTAGCATGGGTGTTACGGGGTATCGTATGCGAGGTTTCTATGTTGATAGTGTATGACAGTCCGTTAGTGGCGAGGTCGCCTAGAATTGAGTTCGTAGTTCCGTACGGGTATCCATTTGGTTCTTTTCTTTATGTGTAAGGAGTTTAGTTCATCTCAGGTGAGATTGGGTGTCTATAGTTGGACAATTAGTGTGTAGTATGTGACAAGGTGTCAGGTGCATTTAGGTGCGAGTCGTCAGTCTCTTGTGAGAGCGAGGTTTGTTACCCTTTCCATTTAGTTTAGTCCTAGCAAGGACGTCGTTTGTCGTAAGCATTGTTTTCCATTTAGGAGTTATGCGCGTCCGTGGGTGGACGGATCCGTGTGTGATTTGTAATGTTGTTGAGTTCATCGATAAAGGTTTGGTTGACTTGGTCGACTCACTCCCACGAAGGGAGATAAAGTCATCGATTTTTAGTAGTGCTTCTTTTTAGAGTGGTTTTGACAGCACGAGTTGTCGAATAGGGATTGTGTTTCTGGTGTCTGGTACTTTCGGTGATGGCTAAGGGTGTGTCGTGAATTGTAAGCTTGAGGATGGTTAGGTGATGTAATGTGAGTCATGCACTCGGATGTTTTTATAGGCGTTTGATTTGAGAAGTGTCTTGAGGACAAGTGTCGATGTCGCCTTAAAACTACGTGATTAAAGAAAGTGAATGTGGGATTCCGTTGAGGAATAATGGGAATGATTGATTTTGGTTTTGAGGTTTCAGGCATGAGACGGTTGTATTATGTGTTTTGAAGAAGTAATTAAGAATTGAACCGAATGATGTTATGGAGTCGTCTACTTGGTATGGGTGCTATGAGATTATTAGGGAATTTTTACACTGGTCGATGATTCTGACGTTTGGTGTTGTGTTATTACTAGCTTGTTAGGGTTGTATGATTAAAACATGATTGAGATTTTTAGAATAAGTATGTGACTGTTAGCCGTTGTGGTTACGTAGAACGATGGATTGATAGCGATTGAATCTCATGGTTGTTTTATGGACTGCAAGAGAGTGTGTTTGAGGTTTGGACCTGAAAACAGGAACGACATCTGTGCTGAGACCAGATCGATGATGAGAATGGCCTGGCCAACCATTTCTCTTGAATCAGTCCCTCTTAGCACGATATCGGGTTAAAGGTCAATGATTGTTTCAATTTGTCAAGGATAATGAGGGCACGGTATTGCGCGTTGTGTTGGTGTGACAATGTGGATTCGGATGATTTGTTTTGGGTGATGGAGTGTGTTAGGTAGTACCAAGTGTTTGGTAAAGGGTTTGTGGTATGATCATTGATTATTGAAGATCTTGTTTTGAGGATTTAGGTTCTAGGTATAAGATAATACGTTTTATTGCTCTTGTGACTCTTGATTATGTAGTCGTTGGGAGATTTGTTGTTTAGTTATCTTGAGGATGATAGGTTTAGTGATTACTGCTTGGTGTGGTTGGTAGTCGTTGTACTGGTATGTAATGGTGTAGTTAAATGTTAGGTAGTGAGTGTTCGATCTGACAGAGATGTATAGATTAGAGTTGAGCTTGATTGTGTGATGGACGAGGTTCTTTGTCTAGAGTTTTGTGTGTCCTTTTAAGGAGGAGTTGAGATTGAATATTGTCATGTTCGGTGGTCTAGAAACCGTTCTTCTTTTAGGCTTCGAAGTCTTGCGTAACAGTGTATAATGGACTGATATCCATTGAGAGTCGGATGTAGGGCCTAGTTGGTGTCGTGTTTTGATGTCGTGAGTAATGAGTACCCTCATAGGGTGGTGAGTATTGTGTTTTTGTGGCAGTGGTGTGTGATTGCCTGGTGACGTCTGGTGTTAAAGGCAATAATGTTGGTGAGTTCATGGTTTTGGGATTTTGTGAGGTGTTCTCGGGAAGGTGTGTGGTTGTGGGCCTCCTTCTTTAAGGATGGTAGATTCCGAGGACGAAATCTTTTAAGGATGGTAGATTGTAATGTTTGTGATATATATATTTACATTAAAGGAAAAGATTATTGGAAGTGGTGGGACCCACCACTAGCTTATTTAATGGCCATGAAACCACAATTTGGTCTCTCATTTCTCTCTTTCCCGCAGGTTCTCTTTCTCTCTCATTCTTGGTTTTTTTTTTTTTTTTTTTTTTTTTCTCCACCAAAGCTTCCATTTTCAATTAGTTTCTCATCCCTTGGAATGTTTGGTTGCCGTTTGCGGCAAAACGAAGAGCATGGCAAGATCTACGTGTTGATACAAACAATTCCTCATTTGGCCAACCCTAGGAATTTCAAATTTTTAGACCTATTTGGGGGGTTTTTGTATCGAAGTGAGGTAGGGGTGCTCTAATTCTTGTTTTCTTTGATCTTTTGCAATTTTTTTCCTTTAATTTGATTTTAAGCATGTTTGATTTTAACAATTTTGCCTATGTTGTTATGATTGTATGTAATTAAGGTGATGGATGTATTATATGTGTCAATTGAACCTATGTGTAACGACTCACTCCACCACATGGTATGATATTGTCCGCTTTGGGCCTGAGCCATGACACACTTACATATAAGTACTTCACCTTTCCTCTACCCAGGCGATGTGGGACTGTGCACCCGCAGCTCTCCAGTGTGGTAGCCTGTCAGTGTCTCTCGCACCCGCCCACGGCACACTCGCCCACAGGGTCCTCACTCCCGTAGCTCACCAGTGTGGTAGCCTATCAGTGTCTCTCGCACCCGCCCACGGCACACCCGCCCACATGGTCCTCACTCCCGTAACTCTCCAGTGTGGTAGCCTGTCAGTGTCTCTCGCACCTGCCCACAAGGTCCTTACTGTGAGGACCCTGTGGGCGGGTGTGCCATGGGCGGGTGCGAGAGATACTGACAGGCTACCACACTGGAAAGTTACGGGTGCACAGTCCCACATCGCCTAGGTAGAGGAAATGTAAAGTGTTTATATGTAAGTGTGTCATCTCTAATTGGTATGAGGCCTTTTGGAGTGAAGCTCAAGAGCAAAATCGTGCCGGCTCAGGTCCAAAGCGGACAGTATCATACCATGTGGTGGAGTGGGTCGTTACAAATAGTATCAAAGCCTGACCAGCCGGAAGTGTGCCGACGGGGACGTCGGGCCTCCAAGGGGGTGGATTGTGAGGACCCTGTAGGCGGGTGTGCCATGGGCAGGTGCGAGAGATATTGACAGGCTACCATACTGGAGAGCTATGAGTGCATAGTCCCACATCGCCTGGGTAAAGGAAAGGTGAAGTGCTTATATGTAAGTGTGTCATCTCCAATTGGTATGAGGCCTTTTAGGGTAAAGCCCAAAAGCAAAACCATGCCAGCTCAGGCCCAAAACGGACAATATCATACCATGTGGTGGAGTGGGTCGTTACACTATGATTATGATTATATGCTTGGTGGTGAAGATACATGCTTAGTATTGATATTTTAGATACCCCATGATTTTTAATTGTTAAGAAAAGTGATGTTGAAATTATGAAAATAAATGTTAGGATTTCCCCTTAATAATGTGAACGTGATGTAGACGGAATGTATGAGATTTATTGTAAATTTTTCTTGAAAAATTGTCATGATGCTAGATATATGATGTGTATCTCTATATGTGTTATGTGTAAATAATATATATGCGTATGATTTGTTGATTGGATATGGAAAGCATGCTATAAATTCATGAGAAAATTATTCTTTATTATGAAATGTTGTTAAGGTTTAATGATGTAAAAATTATGGTAAATTGTGAAGCATGAAGCATTCATGCATCCATTGGGAAAGAAAAAAAAAAAAAAAAAAAAAAAAAAAAAAAAAAAAAAAAAAAAAAAAAAAGGAAAAAGTAATTTTTTTTAAAACCAATTAAATTGTTTTGGGGAAACGTTTTCGAAAGTGTTTGTGAAAATCGGACACCTAGGAGGCACCTAGTGGTCCGTGGTGTTAGTGTGATCTAGAGGGGGTTAGAGAGAGACTTTAGCATGGTTGAGTTACCCAGACGACGCCATGGAGGTGCCATGTGGTCGGGGAAAAGCTAGTCAACCCCTCCCTCGTGACGCCTTGTTAGTGCCTTGGGTCGGATTACACTAACGATTTGGAAGTTGAAACGGAAATGTTTCGGAAATGGGAAACGATATGAGCATGGCATTGTACTTCATCAGCATACATGATGAATTTGTGACTTAGATGACATTTGTGTTTATATTAGATGTTGTGGTTATGGTTTACATCCCCGGTATAGTATGATCCCATTCTCTTGTCTTCTATTTTATACGTAGATTCTTGGGATCATAAGAGGTATGTCTTAGACACTTCCTACTGAGTTTAAGCTCACCCCATTATTAACATTTTTCAATATAAGGAAGGGAAGTGGCGGACGATGCTCCTCCACAAGTTTTGATGGGTTAGTGGACTGTTTTTGACATATTTTATGTCTATAATCCCATCATTATCATTATTGTTATTATTATTAATCGTATTATGTATCGACATAGGAAAGGACGGTAATGCCCTTAGTTGACCTCGGATTCGGATAAGAACCCAGTTAGTGATTCGGATCCTCTGGTTTGGGTCGTTACATCAAGCAATGCACGCGATTTGTGATTTTGGAGCGATCCATACCACTTTTCATATCGCTTTAGCTCGTCCTTTATAAAAATAAAGCAAATTTGGTATTAACAAAGTTTCATTAAAATTATTAGACTTTCCCAACATTTCCTCTAACTTTTGGGAGAATAACAAAAATTACTATTCATGCCTTATTTCATCTCTCCAAATAATTTTTTTTCCTTTCCTTTCCATCCAACATTTTCAAGCAAACACATGTTTTTTAGTGATGCTTAGGCCTTTGTTCTACTTTAAATAAGTATTAATATTGAACATTTTACCTGGAAAAAAGTACTAATATTGAACATAACGGATTAAATTGAATTATTTGCATGGTCCATTTTTCTTGACTTTTTAATTCGTTTTGCATTCTATCATCTTTATAAGTGTTTTTCTCTCCTGGAAAAAGGTACTAATATTGAACATAACGGATTAAATTGAATTATTTGCATGGTCCATTTTTCTTGACTTTTTAATTCGTTTTGCATTCTATCATCTTTATAAGTGTTTTTCTCTCTTTTTACCGCTATTTGTTTAGCATATTATTTGGTGAAAAAATGTAGCTTAACATCACACAATTATCTTAGCCTATTTGGAGAGTTAACAGAAACTGAGTTTATACTGCAAATCTCAAGAATGTCTTTACCTTCATTAATAAATCATAAATTATCCTTTAGAAATCTAAGAAATACATACATATATATATATATATATATATATATATATATATATATAAATTTGTTTGAATTATTAAAATTTTGATAAACTCCTCATTC
The DNA here is from genome assembly GCF_030987335.1 of Cornus florida. Lineage (NCBI taxonomy): Eukaryota > Viridiplantae > Streptophyta > Magnoliopsida > Cornales > Cornaceae > Cornus > Cornus florida. Next base: position 46,255,043 of record NW_026775572.1, read on the forward strand.
CAATATAAAAACACTCTAATGTTTCATTTCTAAACTAATACAAAAACTAAAACTACAAGATTTTTTTTTTTTTTGGTAGATGAATGGAAACTACTATTGTAATTTATTAGTAACATTAAATAGAAATACTCCAATTATTATAACATATCACTAATTACAAGAGGTTGGAGTACTAGCAGTACGTGTTTCAATTCTTTTTCTCACCAACTTTCTTTGGTATTTTCCACGTAAAAAAATGTTTTTCAGAACCAACGTCGTCATACCCATGCACTCCATCTCTTCTCACTCTCTAAATACACGTCAGGCATGAATCGCTAGTTGCAGCATACATGTCAAAAATTCCATTCACATTATCCCATGTAAAACCACAAAAGAAAAGTGTAGTTTTCAAAAGGGTTAACTATAGTTACACCCCCTTAGGTATGTCCAATCTTCAAGGAGACCCCTCTACATTTATAAAAATTCAGTCAGACCCCCTACTTTTTCTGACGCACATCAGTCTCCCCCCTCGGTCAACGGTCAAAGCTGGTCAGAGACACTTTTTGCTGACATCAGCAAAAAAATAAATTTTAATACCCAAATTGCCCTTGGTTATGTTTGGTGGTTGGAAAGAGAGAAGCGAAGCCACTTTTAGGTTGTGTTTGGTAGGGTTGATTTGGAGGGATAGGGAGAGAAAAGAAAAGAGAGGATAGTGTGAAAATGTGTTTAGGTAGTTTAAGTAGAGAGAAAAGAGAAGATAGGGAGAGTGTGATACCCCTCGGCTCCGAGACACGGGTTGATCAGGCCCAGGCCCAAACCCGAGGGATATCAAACAATTAAAGTATTTTAAATCGAACACGGAATACAAAATTGTTTAAGAAATAAAAATTTAAAAGCTAAAAGGAACTAGAAATAAATATCTACCAAATATAATTATAAAAATCCAAGCTTCAAAACTTCTGTAAGTTTACAACTCGGGAATCCATCTATTGGACCCCTTATAAAATTCTCAAATAGGAGTTTAAATCATAGAAATAAATTCTACAGCTAACATAGAGAAGATTCCTACATAGTCGGAGGAATGAATATCTGTATCTGCTCTGCACGTCCAAGCTTTAACCCTGTAACTGACGAACACTTGAAAAATAAAGGAGTGGGTCAGGCCCACATGCAAGTCCTGATCTACTACAATCCAAACAGTAATCCGATACGCAGATACATCCTAGAAAGACTCAACAATATCTAGAGTAGTCCATATATGTATAAGTACACACTATAGGACGCTCACTATTCCAAAAAGGTCTGTCTCAGCCTGAATAGAGATACCATGCAAATCGCACATACTATGGTCATGTGTATCTAGACCTACCAGGGAACAACACCTATGTCCAGCTATCCATCCTAGGCAATATACGCACCCTAACCATGGTCCTGAGACTCAAACTCATACCATGGCACATATAATAAATATATAAAGTCCGTGTCCTCCTATTACAAAATATCAACCATCTAAAAAGTGGTTTGATAAATGTAAAGCAAATCCATCCTGAAACCATATTAAGTCATTCAATTATTTGATTGATATGACACAAGTAGGTGACGGACTTAACTCATAGGGTTAATCCATACCTTAATCCAATTTGGGTAGGACTTAGTGTTTTGAACTAAGCCATCCCTAATATGACACCGTCCCATACCGGTTCATATACATCCATTTAAGTAGGACTTAACCTTTGTATGGTTAATCCAACTCATTCCAAATTAGGTAGGATTAGTGTTTTAACTAATCCATACCTAGTATGTCACCGTCCCATACAGATACATACAATCCTCCAATTCCATAGTTAATAACACAGCATAAACATGTATCAACTAATTTCCAAAAGAACCATAAATATAGTTTGACATATTTACAACCAATTTATGCATCCAATATACCATTTAAATATCACATTACAGTGCTTTATATATATATGAAAAGACTGTACATGTAGTTCCTCCAGTTAATATAGTTGACGGAACAGTAATAAATACCAATCCACCATACTTCAAGATTTGCATATAAACAGTTTGACATGTGTACAACACATTAATCATCCTACATAAGGTTTAGAAATCCCTTTCCAGTCCCATTTTATTAAGTAAGACTGAAACCTACCACTCCTCATGCACAACAATATCTGATGCAATAGTTGATAAATTTAAAACATCCATTAATTCCATTTAAGCATACTTAATCTTCTAGATAGATAAACATATGCTTATAACATAGTTGAACATGCCTGATAAATTTAAACATGCAAAAGAACCCAAAACTTTGCTCAAAGCAGTAAACAGTTTACAAAGATTTCAAAGACAACTTCACATATGCAGTTTCTTCGTTTAACCTTAGGTTGCTTCAAGGTTCAACACAATACCATTAACAATACTTCCAACCATTTTTACATCTCTGGAACTATTATACAATCCAATTTTACCCACTGAAACAACCCAGTCATCTTCCCATAGGTCCAGAAACAATCCAAAATCACGCAGAAGCAAGAAAAGAAGCTGGAGCCGCCTCCAGAATATTGGAGCCGCCTCCCTTCTTGGTGGAGCCGGCTCCTCCCTTATTGGAGCCGGCTCTACCCTTGTGGAGCCGGCTCTAATCCCTTGTGGAGTCGGCTCTCACACCCCCTAGAGCCGGCTCTCTCTTTTGGTGAGCCGGCTCTCCTCCGTTGAGAGCCGTAATTCCTTCTCTAGTTGTCTTCCTCACCTCCGGCTAAATTCAAAACCAATTTAGTATTTTAGAACCTTGTTCCAGTGTTTATACACTATCCTAGATTATATGAGAAACCCCCCAACATGCATCAATAATCCCAATTAACCAAGCTTGAACCCAAGACACAGTATGCATCAGTTCACAGTTCTTTAAAAATTTGCACAGTTTGATTCACGAGATTTATTTCCGTTTGAACATGCATACAAGATAAATTTAATCATTAATCTGTTTTTAATCTTGGTTTAATCCCTAGAGTCTTTCTAAGCCTGTACAGAACACAGATTAAAGAGATAGAGTGGAAACAGAACTTGCCTTCAGTTTCAGACTATGGAACTGCAGACCTTTGTCAACTCCGGCAACGATGGTTGTCTTAACTCCCTCTGCTGCTCCTAATTCAATCCCCAACCTTCTCCTTGAATTCTTCCTTCAATCCCCAAAGGTTCTCTCTGAAACTCTCTACAACTCTCTGTTTTTCCCTCTCTGAAAACCTGATACTTGAATGCAGGTTGTGTGATGTTTGTTTGCTAAACCCTAAACCCACAAGAAGAAATATATTTATAGGCTTAATTCTCCAACCCTAATCCGTATATAGCTAGAGCCCTAATGTAAACCCTTAGTCGGCCCATGCAATTGTCCAAGTTACAATACACGGCGACTTAATACAACCTAGGTCGGCTACAGTAACTCCAACCCTAACTGACATGTACGTAAATCAACTTAATTATATAATTTAACCTTTAAATAACTTCCACAGAAATATAATCCTAATCGAAAATAAATTAACATTTAACTTAACCCAATTCAAAATAATCCAATAACAAAACAATAATATTAATAAAAGAAAACAATTAATTCAAATAAAAGGACAAACAAGCAGATAATCAATTATCAAGCAAATAATCCAATAAAATGACACATAATAAAATAAAATGCAATTAAATACAATAATTAAATTCCAGAACTGTCCTTTTAAAATTAGGGGTATTACATTCTTCCCCCCTAACAAAAGGAATTCCGTCCTCGGAATTCGCTTTTACCTTCTTCCAAAATTTATGAAAACCGCGAGCGACTACCAACCTCCTATTCTCAAGTGGACTCAGCCTCATCGTGATGACTCCACTGAACACGTACCAAAGAAAAACCTGATTATGAAAGATTTAATCTTTACAGTCGACAATACGATTCGGTGACTCTAAAATAAGTCGCATCCAGCTACAACTCAAACTTCCTAACATTAATGTGTTGATACCGACTCTCATCTCGCTGATAATTCCACAACATGAAAACATGGGACACATTGTGGACGTGATCCAAATTATCTGGAAGTGCCAACTTATAAGCGACAGCTTCAACGTGATCCGTAATTTATGAACCGATAAATTACGGTGACAACTTCCCTTTCTTCCCAAAGCGCATGACACCTTTCATAGGCTACACTCTAAGTAAAACCTGATCCCCAACTTGAAATTTCCAAAGCACGTGTGCAATGATCTGCACAACTCGTCTACCTACCTTGGGCGTACGCAAGCGATCCCTAAGAAAAACTATCCTCTCAGAAGTATCCTTGATGAACTCAAGACCCAAGAATCTGCTCTCGCCAAATTCCACTCCGGTATCGGCAGTGGCTGTAGAGTTCCTGGCGACCTCTGATGATCAATCTTGACCATCTGACAAGTACTATACTGAAAAACGAAAAGAGCAATGTCTCTCTCTATACCTGCCCACCAAAACTACCGCTATTCCCTTTTAGACCATCGTACTATCCTGGGGATTCAACATTCGGAAACAAAATTACCCTATCGTTTTACACCAGTTCATTTATAAACTCCTTGGTAATCGTCATGTCTTAACACATCATACACGTAAACAAATATTTGTTTGTTTGTCCAAAACCAATCACTCCACTGTGACAATCCTCCATTATCGTACTATACACATACCAATATAGTTTAACAAACCCATATGTATATTCATATCCAAAAATACTATCGTAAAACACAATGAAGATAGCCAAAACCACTAGTTTACGTTATTAAAACTCCTTCAAATCCATAAACCTCCAAAAGAAAAAAAAAAATTGTCTTAAATTCTTTAAAACCAAAACTAGTGTAAACAGTACTATTCTTTAAATAATACTTATACTCGTACTAGTAGATAAAGTCATAGTACTCTTAAAAGAGCATTTATCCTTGAACTCCGGTGCTCTCCTTCGTGGATGCTCCGGTGTCTTCTCCATCTGGATCTTCTTCGGGGTCTTCCTCTCCGCTTGGCTCAGCTTTGAGCACCACCGAAGTTGTGTTAGGTCCACAGTATGGTGGCCAATCTCACACACCAGAAACCTTCCTTGACGTGTACTCCGAAGCAACACCCATTGGAATCAATTCCTTATTTTCCAATTCTTCCTTCTTGATCGACCTTCTCAGGGGAATCGCCGGAGTAACCTCCTCAGCCTTGGGCCCGTCTTTGCTTTCATCACGGACCCCATCCTCTTCCTAGTGCTAACCATTCTGAAATTACAGAATAAACTTGACATCAGTACCTTCTAAACGAACCGTAAAGGAATTCAACGAATCCTAAACTTAAGCTCTAATCAAGAGAAAACGCTACGCGGAAGACTTAATACGAAACACCCTAGAGACACTTGAACCTGGAGTGCTCTGATACCAACTATGATACCCCTCGGATCCGAGACACAGGTTGATCAGGCCCAGGCCCAAACCCGAGGGATATCAAATAATTAAAGTATTTTAAATCGAACACGGAATACAAAATTGTTTAAGAAATAAAAATTTAAAAGCTGAAAAGAACTACAAATAAATATCTTCCAAATATAATTATAAAAATCCAAGCTTCAAAACCTCTGTAAGTTTACAACTCGGGAATCCATCTATTGGACCCCTTATAAAATTCTCAAATAGGAGTTTAAATCATAGAAATAAATTCTACAGCTAACATAGAGAAGATTCCTACATAGTCGGAGGAATGAATATCTGTATCTGCTCTGCACGTCCAAGCTCTAACCTTGGAACTGACGAACACCTGAAAAATAAAGGAGTGGGTCAGGCCCACATGCAAGTCCTGATCTACTACAATCCAAACAGTAATCCGATACGCAGATACATCCTAGAAAGACTCAACAATATCTAGAGTAGTCCATATATGTATAAGTACACACTATAGGACGCTCACTAGTCCAAAAAGGTCTGTCTCAGCCTGAATAGAGATACCATGCAAATCGCACATACTGTGGTCATGTGTATCTAGACCTACCAGGGAACAACACCTCTGTCCAGCTATCCATCCTAGGCAATATACGCACCCTAACCATGGTCCTAAGACTCAAGCTCATACCATGACACATATAATAAATATATAAAGTCCGTGTCCTCCTATTACAAAATATCAACCATCTAAAAAGTGGTTTGATAAATGTAAAGCAAATCCATCCTGAAACCATATTAAGTCATTCAATTATTTGATTGATATAACATTTAACTTAACCCAATTCAAAATAATCCAATAACAAAACAATAATATTAATAAAAGAAAACAATTAATTCAAATAAAAGGACAAACAAGATAATCAATTATCAAGCAAATAATCCAATAAAATGACACATAATAAAATAAAATGCAATTAAATACAATAATTAAATTCCAGAACTGTCCTTTTAAAATTAGGGGTATTACATAGAGATAAGGAGGGATAGTAAATTGTACATTTTTAATACCCAAAATATCCTTCACAAATCCACATACAAAAATGTAATTCCATTGATGTCCCAATTATGTAATTCCATTTATGTCCCAATTGTTGAGTAGTCTTGGTCTCTGTTAAGCATTATGTACACACTAAATTGTTAACTTGAGCTATGCATTCAAGTCAAATCAAAGCTCTCATTTATTTTGCTTTTTGTTGTTTGTGGACGGGCCTTAAAAAAAAAAAAAAAAAAAAAAAAAAGGGGCTGATTGTCACTCCACCATAGGAATGTGAAATTTTGATAAAGACATTTAACCCATGCAGATGGGTAAGACATTTAACTCTACTTTCAATTTAAAAAGAAAAATGTGTAATGTGATAACTATTATAAAGAGTAAGAGAGTAATTTGGCCACTATTCTTTCTTTTCTCTCATCTATCTTATCCAAATAAGAATAATTATTCTTTTTATTCTTTCTTTTCTTTTCTCTTATCCATCCAAATACGAATAGAATTCTTTTCTCCCCTAACTAATATTATCTTTTTTTTTATTCTTTTCTTTTTTCCTCTATTTATGCAAACACACCCTTAGTTTTAGAGAGAGAAAGAGGTGGCGGGACCGATTGGTCCAGGTCAGCTTCACGCGGCCGGACTTGTCCACCACCATTTTGAGCTTGTTGACAGGGCCATGAATGGGAGAGAGTTGCAAACAGGAAGAGAAAAGTTAAGAGGATGCTTGGAGCTCTCTGAATAAGCGTCTCTCTCGCCTTTAGGGTTTCAACATTCTCACAACCACCATATCCTCTTTACTCTCTCTCTCGAAAATTGATTTCTGGGTTTGCCTTCTTCGTCTCCATCCCCTCCAAATCTCTGTGGTTTTACTTGAAACCTAATGTGCGTTTGTTAATTTGTCACAAAATATACGAACCCATTTGGTAATGCCTCAGGTTCTGGCAATATTTTTTTTGTTTTTCTTTTTTTGGGCATGAAAATCTGACCTGAGAACTAAGCTAATCCCACCCCACACCTTTACCACCTGCAAGTACTTGCATAATTAACCTTTTTCATTGCCAGGGCTAATATAAGTTTTCTTGTATTATATTAATGAAATCAATCTTCATTTTCTTAATAAATTTTGATGGAATGCATGTTTTCTTCCTATTAGTGTTACTGTTTTCAATTGGGTTTCTTCATTTTCAACGATTTTGGGATCCAATTGTGTTATTCTCTCCTGGTTAAGTTTTGATTTTGATGATTGTGTGAGAAATTTACAATCTTTTGAGGCGATTTTTGTTTGTGTGAGAAATGCCATTAACAGATTATCAAGGTCCATTAGCTTCTTTGACTAATTTTGGCCGTACGATCATGAGCATTCGTTGTGATCAAGTTCATTCCATGGAGAATAATTATGTTTAATTGGATGTGAGTAGGTATACATCTCAAATCATGGGATTCATGGGCATCAATTACACTTCTCCAACACTTTCTTCGGCCATCAGCAACTTGGTCCCGCTTTCATCTTTATTATTGCCATCATTTTCAGGTAATTTGGATTGTTGTTCATGATTGTAGACTCATCCATTTTCCTCATCCATTTTTTTTTTTCCTGAAAATTATTTTACAAATACAATTCTATGTAAAATGATTAATTAATTTGCCACTTAGCATCGATTTCAGTGGTTCGCCGGTGAGAGCTTAGAACTGAGCTTCGAAGTGGGTTCGCTCCGAGTTGAATCAAAACCCATCAAAGAACAGATCGTTTAGCCATCGCCGCGTCGACGAAGCTCTGACCTCTGGGATCAACCCGTGTCGTCCTTTTGATGCAATCGTCGTTGTGAAGCGCACCGGACCTATTCATAAAACTCACCGGAAATGGATTTTCGTTTGGTCACCAATTGGTTATGTGGGAAAATGACAAAAAGGGTAAATTAGTCATTTTATTTAATTATTTTGCTTTGTCAGCTAACAATGTCTGACAGGGTCTGGGTGTAACTGAAGTTCACCCTTTTCAAAAAATTATCATGGAACTTCCAATAGACAACGTTTATCGTCGTCCTTCGAATTATTCACCCCACTTTTTATGTTGTTGTAAATGACAACTTTAGTCATGGGGTTGAATATATTATCTGTGGTTGCATCAAGGGAAGCAGAGAAAACAAGCCCATTCCATAGGACAATGAACAAAGCAAGCAACAATGGACATTTGCTTAACAAACCCATCTTCGTGACTTCTTTGGAGAGAAGAGAAAGGGACTTTGAAATTTTGATGCTTTGCAATCTTTATATATATATAACACAATGATGGAATACGAGCACGTTATATATGCATCTATGCATAGAATAGTTAAATCATAAGATAATATTTATTTAAAAATTAGAGGATTTTTCTCACTGAATTTAAGTTTTTGGTCAAATAAAATGGGTGAGTGAGGTCCAACTATTTTCTACATTCAATTGGCCAACTCCACTTGACATGGTAATGAAGTAATTAAGTATTTTATCCTTTTCTTTGAAATAAATTTTGTCCAAATCACATGCCAGAAAATCATCTTTATCTAATACCTTTTCACTACAAGTACCTAATTTAATTCTTTCTGTCGCTCCAAGATGAAAATTTGTGAAATCTTCCAAATAATACTTTCTGCCGCTCCAAGATGAAAATTTGTAAAATCTTCTAAATCTTCAATTATAGCATATAAAGATTGATGATTCTTCAATTAGAGTAGATAAGAATTGATGATAATGGGGAAACCGAAAGAGGGAAGCTAAATGTAATAGGTATTTTTAGTCAAAACAATATCGTATTAATTAATTAATTAAATTATTGATATGATGTCTTTAACAACAACAGTAAGATTAAATACTTATAGATGCTTGGAAATAAATTTTCTTGGAGATGATCTATTCCCCTCTTAATTAAATTATTGATGTGATGTCTTAACAACCGTAAGATTAAATACTTATAAATGTTTGGAGACAAATTTTCTTGGAGAGGATCTATTCCTCTCTTTCTGTCCCTCCAAGATGGAAATTGCCAATTAAAAGCAAACCTATTCACATATTGTTACAATTTTACTGCTGTCAAAAGTAAAAAAACATAAGCCGGTAAATGCTCTGACCCCCCTAAGTTTCGATTTATTACTCTTATATTAAACCTGAGCCATTTTTGTTATAACACCTCATTCAGGTTTGGTTTATCTTGTTGTGATACTCTTTGTATTTTTATTTTTTTTTTTTATTTTTTATCTTTTTCAAATTGATAAAATATAATGCCTAAATTACCCTCTATTGTTCTGTGTACACTTTTACCTTAATTTGTTAGACATTTATACCCTTCACATATTATTTCAATTAACGTGTTTATTTCACCTTATTATTTTGGGCCAAACAGTGACACGTCCCACCCAACACCACCTAGCCAGGGAAAGCCAGAACTCCAACGACGACTAGAGAGAACGGCGATGACGACTACGACTGATGAAGATTGCGACGATGAAGGCACGTGCCTCTGCCGACGAAAATCTGAGGATGGTGTGGGGCTTCCTATGACGACGACGTGGCAGCGAGAATCCGACGAGAATAACTGCCAGAAAATTGCACGATGTCGCCCGAGACACTATTCTATTTACGACCTGTTTTCAATGGCCTACAGCTCGCTAGAATGATGTGGGTCTGTTTTGTAATGCCGAAACTGCTGGTGATGTAGTTATATGTTGTTAGCCGGAAATAATGGAGGTTTCGAATGCGTTTTTGTTGGATTTGTATGATGTGTCGCTATGGTGCTCTCTAGTGTCGGTGGCCTCGGATTCGCATCATCTTGCTCTTGATTTGGATAGATGTATGGAGGGTTTGAATAAAAAAAACGTTTATATTTTGATTCCAGAAATCAAAAAGTTTTGAGCTAAACTTTTGGTGGATCGCCGGAAAGGATGGTGGTTGATGGTGGTGGTAGATTGCCGGGGAGGATGGTGGTTAAAGCCCTAATTACAAGTCGCCAATCGCTCGCAGACCAGTCGCGGATTTTCTGAAAAGAACAGTTCCCATTTTAAGCTAATTGAACCAACATCTAATTTGGTTATACATTGCAGGGTAATGAGTAACTAGGTCTGGTTCAGGCAAGGTGGTCATTTGTGAGCAAGGATGAAAACCTACTAACAAGGTTGCAGCTCATTAATTTAGCTTTTCATTTTGGGTGGAGTAGCAAGTGAATGGAATTTCTGTCAATTTTTTCGGGTTCAATGGGACTGCTGGTGTGTGGAGGATAAAGGCATTGGAGGAATCTGGTGGTTGATTGGAGAGAACTACCGTTGAGGACATAGATATTGTTGTCCGTGCTCATCTCCATGGATGGAAATTCATCTTTCTAAATGAAGTGGAGGTACTTTGTTGCGATAATTTGTTTTTGTCTGCTCTTAAGATTTCTTGTGGGTAAATTGTTTGTCAATTGACAATGATTCTGATCTCCCCCATTTTCAGTGCCAATGTGAATTACCGGAATCTTGTGACTCCATTGTATGTGGCTCAAGTCAGAGAAGTTCAGAGTCTTCAAGGTCAAATAGGCTGCAAAATCCCATCTCTGTATGCGACCCAAGCTTAATTTGCCAACAGTATCCTGCAGCGCTGCTTACTGTAACCACCAGGTCGCTCCGACAACCTGGTTCTTCCATTACCGCCAACCTCCTTACCCTTTCCCATATACTAGGTCACGTAGCAACCTGGTTTTCCTCTTTTACCGGTGATCATTAAGGAATTTTTTTTTTTTTTTTTTGGGTTTTGGCAATTAATTTAAGTGTTAATTACACTCACACCCCCTGAGGTTTACTTTATTGACAATGAGATGAGAGTTAAATCATTTTTTAACAATGACACCCCCTCACATCTAATAAAGTTAACAAAAACACCCTTATCACATCTCACATATGATGAATTTACTTTATTACCCTTTGACTATTAATTGACCTATTTAAATACTAAAATTACAATTCTAACCTTCCACCCACCCACCCACCACCACAATCACTTCATCGATGAACATAAATCATCAAATTCAGGACGTGTTTCTGTATATATTTATATTAATTGTATATATTTTTGTGTGATTACTGAAGAATATATGTATATCGATTAACTTCCAAAAAACATATATATGTATATTGATTCAATAGGGTTGCTGGATGATTTATTTAGAAAAGAAAAGTTCAAGAATTTAGTGAGTTTTTTTTTTTTTTTTTTAAAAATATATATATATATATATATATATATATATATATAGAAAACATACCAAATTCTATAACTTTCCTTTTCTAAATCAAAAATCATTTTTTTTTTTTGCTCTTCAAAAACCCGATTGCAATCACAGAATTAATGCTCAAATATACAACACAAATAAGGATTTCCTTTCTAAATCAAACTTTTTCTTTCTCTACAAAACCCGATTGAAATAGAGAATTAAAATACACAAATATACCTACAAAATGAATGCCGGTCAACAAGAAGATAAGCAATCCCTCGTCATCGCCTCTGCCGCGATCCACAAGCCACAAATCAATTTGGATTCCTTCACAAAATTCCATAAACCCTAATCCACTTCAACTTTTACCGCCGCAATCCACTTCCTTCTTGTACTGCCCATCTGCAACTAACCTCCTCTTCACTCCCACAACGGCTTATTGGGCTACCACGGGCACAGATCAACCATGGTGGTGGTGATAAGATTGATGGTGATATTGTTTAATCACAGGTGGGTAGAAAGAGATGGTGGCAGTGGCAGTGGCAGTGGCAGTGGCTGTGTCGGTGGGTGTAGAGAGATGGTGGTGGCGATCATGGCTAACTTTGGTTTAGACAGGACATAGGTATGGACAAATTTGTCATTTGAGATATATTTTTTATTTTTATTATTAAAATGAATTAAATACTCAAGGGTAATTTCATCTTTTTCTATCTTTTAAAGGCTTGTTTGGCTGGAATTTCTAGCAAGGGGTGTGAGTGTTCAAAAAAGGGCTAAGTTTCATCTTCTTGTTAATATGGAAAACTTTAGGGAGTGTGAGTGTAATTAACCCTTAATTTAATAAAGGGTAATATTGTTATTTCGCGTTTTATCTGCACATGTCAGTAATGACATAAGCATGAGAATTAATAAAGCCAAGGGCATAATAGTAAAAACATTTTTTTCATACTTTTTGTAGGAGGTGTGAGAGCAATTTTGATTGAGGTTTAATATGAGAGCAATAAGTCCAAACTTGAGGGTGTGTCAGAGCATTTAACCCTTAAAATATAGTAATAATTCAATTCTCCTTTTTATATATATATATTTTTCTAAAATTTCACAAATGCTCTTTCACAGTTTATTTTTAGGATCAAGTGCAGAAAACACTCTTACTGTATACTTTGTATAACACTTTTTTTCTTTATTTGAAAACGTGTGCTAAAAATATTCCTATTCTTTGAAACACCGATTAATAAGAAATCTGACATAAAGTAATATTGTAATACCCGTTTTACCCATTTTACTCTTTCGAAAATACCTCAAGGGGGTGGGTATGCTAATAATCTCATATGTTATGGGTGTTATGTGTATATTAACTAAATTTAACCCAATTTCAAGGATTTTCTCTCTTAAAAAAAATTTTGTTATCACAATTGTCAGATTAATATAATGTATATCACATCGAATGAAAACTTTAGTTCCTTTTATAATTATAAAAAAGAAAAAAAATATTCTTAATTAAATTTTAATATAGTTATCAGTTTTCATTAAATATATAATAAAAAAATTAAATTAAATATACTTATTCATTATATATAAATAATATTCATTTAATTTTTATAACTTTTGAATTTGCAATAAATTTTCACAATATATATATATATATATATATATATATATATATATATATATATAATCCTTTACATAGCAACAAATTGGGTATTCATTTTTCTTGAAAAAATAATAATAAATAAATAGTACCTACCATAATTATATTATTTAAATCACGATAAAACTATATTCTCAATTAAATCTAGTTGTTAAGATTAAATAATTCAAAACAACAATAGTTTATAAAGTGCATAAAACACCTTTATAATATACTTATAGTGCATATCACACCCCTTATATACTAAATGACTATTTTCGTCATTTCATAAAATGATGCATTTTTAAATCATATGTAAAATTTGTATCACACCCCTCATATAGTAAATGACTATTTTCATCATTTCATGAGATGATGCATTTTTAAATCACATGTAAAATTTGTATATAAAGGTAATTTAGTCATATTATAACTTAAATGGGACTGTAAACATATTTATATGGATGTTTTCTGCACTTGACCCTTATTTTTAAGCTATAGAATATAGATTACTTATGCTGCAACTCTTTGTTCTACTTTAGATAAGTATTAATATTGAACATTTTACCTAGAAAAAAGTATTAATATTGAACATAAGGGATTATATTAAATTATCTTCATGTTCTATTTTTCCCGACCTTTTATATTTTTCTGTATTCTATCATCTTTTATAAGTGTCTCTCTCTCCTGTATAAAATCCTGACTTTGCACCTTCCTGTATTACATCTTCTTGCAACTTTATAACATTATTAAAATGAGAATTTAACATATTTACGTAATTGTTCATTATTGATTTAAACTCATTTCATTCATGATTTAAAATTGTTACATTCATCATGCATGGAAAGTTGTTATATTAGGAACAGAATGAAAATGACACTAACTAAGGTGCACAAGATGGATACACTCCTACTACTCCATTGAGCTTTTCTTCGGGAAAAAATATAAAAGCATTCCAAATTTCAAATGCCTAGACATAGAAGTCAAAAGTTGAAGGCTAAAGTTAGTGAAGTTCACAGCTTAGACAAATCTCAAAACATGGTACACAAATCACAAATCTCGTGAAAATTGGAAATTTTTTTTAAATTCCGGTAAAACAACTATTTTAAATTCTGATCACCAAAATTTAATCTTTTTTGGTTGTAAATTTCTGTTCTTCTCTTCTTGTTTTCAATTACCCATGATTGGTTTTTTGGTTTTGAAGATTGAATTATTGCAATTTTTGTTTGTGGTTTTATTTTATAAATCAATTGAAATTCTAACCATGATAGTCATTCTTAACATTCTCCTTTCTTTCTTAGATCGACTTCTCTAGCTCTCTCTCTTTCTGTTAGGTTGTAATTTTGAAAAATAAACCAAGAATGGAAACAAGTTTAATTCTATTTGGTAGCTTTGGATTCATTAACAAACATAGATAAATTTTTCCCACTCTAAAAATTCAGTAGCAGGCTCATTGCGCTCTCCTTAAACCCAAACAAACAGTTTATACACACACACACACACACACACACACACACACGTAAGAAAATCTATATATATATACATAAATTTCCCTTAATTTCCCAAAAAAAAAAATTATAAATTTCTGAAAAAAAGAAGACAGTGGGAGAATCTGGGAATTCGGAGTTCCTCTCTCTAGAATACCAAACTGTGAAAAAAAGATGGCTTGGGCCTGTTTTTTGGATTGGGCTTTTATTTTAGTATTGCGGCTTAACTGATTTGGATTTGTTTGGTTGGGTCAATACCAATAATAGATTTTTTTTTGGGCGATGCTAAAAATTACCATAGGAATAATTTTTTTTTTTTTTTTTTTTGGTGGGATTGAGCCCAACCCAGTCCTACCCTAGATCGGCCATTGGGTGGAATATAACATATATGATAATGTTGAATAAGTGTCTAGATATTCGGGATGGTAATCTTGTTACATATTTGATATTTGTTTCAGTTTGTTTGATATAATCCCTTGATGGGTTTGAACTGCTTGCAGGGCTGTTCAGTTTAATTGGAGTAGGGATTTTTGTTTGTTTGTTTTGTTTGGATAAACAGTGTACAATCTCAACTCACATGGCAGCTATATATACTACTTTGGTATATATAGGAATTATAATACGAATCCCAAATGGCATAGGAATCCAATTCGAAGGGCAACTTCTTTTATTATTATTTTATTGATAATATGAATCTCAAGTTATATAGAAAACTCAATTATAAAGGCAATTTTTTATTATTATTTTATTTACCATTTAAAAACAATAATAGTCTTTTTTTTTTTTTTTTTTTTCTTTTTTTTAATAGGAAAAACTTTGGTATAGAAGTTGCCTTTTTTTCTTTTTTTTTAATAGGAAAAACTTTTATTTTAGGATTGATATTATAGAAATCAATTAGAAAGGTAACTTCTTTTATTAGTTGTGTAGAAAACTCAATTAGAAAGGCAACTTTTTTATTATTTTATTTACCATTGAAAAACAATAATAGTCATTTTATTTATTTTTTATTTTTTATTTTTTTATTTTTTATTTTTTATTGAGAAAACTTTGGTATATGAATTATAATATGAATCCCGAATGGTATAGGAATCCAATTAGAAAGATAACTTCTTTTATTATTCTTTTAGGGTTAAGTACAAAAAAACACCTTCACTATGTACAAAAGGTGTAAAAAATCAAAATTAATTTTGATAACTCAGGCTTACGGTGCGGAGTGCGCAGACGTGAACATTATAAAGGCCTTCACGAACTAGAGTCAACAAGGTAGTGAACCTAGTTGATTCCATCCAATCACCTTTGTGACAAAAACAAGAAGCTTTGAAGTGTCAACTGGTAGGGAGTTATTTCCCGAGTCCTAAACAAAACTGATCCACAAGGATAGGTTTGCTTGCCTTAGAAGTGTTTAGTTGATGCCTGTTGTGTAATCCAAAATCATAACATCACCTTGAACCTCAAAATCAACGATCGAATCAAGACCGAAGAAGGTAATTAGACCAACGATCCAGGCCTAAACCATCCTGGGTACAACTTAGTCTCAATTGGTTACCTCGAAGACATAATGCCCAGAATGGATGGTGAGAAGTCTCAATGGGGCCTATAACTTGCGATGGCCCAATTTCAATTTGTTATCGTTCAGTTACAAAAACTAAATGACAACCTTATATATGGCCTTTACAAGAGGATTAATCCAACAAAGCAATCAAGGTAATGGAGCCCAAGGCAACGGAGTTCTTGCCCCCAAAACCATGGTAACGGAGTTCTCTTTATTCATTTATTTTACTTTTACCATGACAAGAAATTCACACTTTTTTTTTTGGCCTTGGATTTGAACCTTCGATCTTCTACTTTAGAAGGTAGAGAAGATGTCACTAGGTTACAAGCCTGGATGGTTTGGTGGTAATTGAGTTCAAGCATTGCAAAACCATTAAGGTCACCAAGTTCGTGCTTTAGTGAGACCTCAAATGGGAGTTAACAAATAGAGTCCCACACCTCATATTCATAAGGGATCGCTTCCTCAACAGGTCCCACAAGGGGGCAAATGCAACCACTTCAGACTAGTGACAATGGTGGTCACTATTAGAATCATGGGGGTCAAGATGGACACAACGTTTGGCTAAACGCACCACTGGTTCCACCAATTCTATCGCCGCTAGTGCCACCCCCAATCAATCAACCCCAATGCTAACTAATGTCACGAAAGACCAACTGGAGGAGCTCGTCAAAAAAATACATAACAATATTCCAAAGGATTGATAGGACCCACTTCACTAAGCCCTGTGACGACCTATGTGGGCGGATACGAAGAACTAACAACATACTAGGCAAGTTACAAGTGCACAATCTTACATCATCTGGGTGTGAAAATGGGAAGTGCTATATATGTAAGAGTGTTATCTCTAAATGGTATGAGACCTTTTGGAATAAAACCTAATAATAAAATTGTGTGGTATCGGACCCAAAGCTGACAATATCATAACATATGGTGGAGTGGGTTGTAACAAATGGTATTAGAGCTTAACCAAGCCGGAAATATGACCAACGTGGACATTGGGTGCCTGAGGTAGGTGATTGTGGAGACCTTTGTGGATGGGTGTGTTAGCGGGTGCGAGGCACTGACAGGCTATCACATCAAGCAAGTTACACATCATTTAACACACAATACACATGGAAAAGAAAATGAAAACTGGAAAAGAAAATCGGTCTCTATATAAGAAATCTATCTACCATCCAACTTGTGACGTCCCAGATTTTTTTGACCATTTTTTTTAATTTTTATTTATTATTTTAATGGTGCACGGGGATGCATGCCACGGTGTTCCTGGAGTTAGTTGGTATGTTTCTTCGGTTTACAACCTATAGAAAACTCACTTGAGTTCATTGTGGCCATTTTTGGATTTCGGACCAGGAGGTCTCGTGTGGGTCTTGGGTCGCCCGATTGTGCGAAAATGATGAGGGCTTAAATGAAAGGCCGTTGGGGGGTATTATTGTTATCATTTCGGTGGGATGTTTTCTTAGTGTAATTTCATGAAAGTTACTTGGAGGAAGGGAGTAATTAGCTATAAAAATTTAGGTTAAATAATGTAATTAGCAAGAAGTTGTGTGGGACTATATATATGAAATGTTTAGCCACTACTCATCATCTTCCTCCTCACATTTTCTCTCTCTATATCTAATTATATATCACCCTTCAAGAATTAGTTTAGAAAATCTTCAATCTAAAGCCCTTACCCTTTGATTTTGAGATTGCTCAAGAAGGGAAAGTTACTCCTCTCCTTCTCCTTTACACACCCATACAAAGAAATTAGAAATTTGAGCCACTTTGGATTTTTTGATTTCTTGGAGATAGAATTTGGAAGAGGGGCTAGTTAGAGATGTTGGAAAGCACCTCTTAATCTACAAAATAAGGTGATTTTGGAGGCCATTGGAACATTTTGAGATTTCAACAAAGGCAAGGGTGGAGGCTTTTGGGGTTGCTTCAAGAGGAAAGGTTGATCTCCTTCGCCTCATCTTTCGTCCTACGGAGCTGGTTTTGTGAGGGACGCATTTTAATTTCGGTGGGATTAGGGTTTTCACCCTAATTTGAGGTCGTGGTGTCTAATTCATGGAGATTTTTATTTTTTATTTATTTATTTTTGAGTAATTATGAGTTGATTTCATGATATAGCATGCTATGTATCCTTGTTGTAGAAATTTGATTGACTATATGAAAAATTCACGCCTTATGTGGTGCTTAATGATGTGATTACATGCCATCTATGTGTAAAGATTGGTTAGTATGTTTAGCATGATGAAGTTGTACAAATTTGTATGTTAAAGTGATTACTTGAACAATTTACTAGCATACTTACTTATGACAATTGTGTTAAATGTCAATCCATATTAAAGTTGTAGGAATTGGTAATATTGAATTTGTGTTGTAAAAACATGTATGTATTATGTGAGTATTTGATGATATCCTTGATTCATGATAATAGCTAAAATATTATTAGTTGTTAAGCTGTCAAATGGAGCATACATGCTAGCATTCATCATGCATGCATTGGATAGATGATGTGTGTAAGAGAAAGAAATGTGAGAACATTGGGATTTCAAGTAAGTGAAGTTGTGATAGATGGAAGACAAACGGTGGTCTTGTTTATGAGATTTCAGTAGTTAGGCCCCAAATTGTTGGATGAGTGGTGGTCTCACGCCAAGGATAGCTAGCCAGTGTTCTAAATGATGGGCAAACGGTAGACTTGTGCCATTTGGAGTTAGAAGCCTCTAGTGTGGATTTGTTTAGTGAGATGGATTGATTGGGAAAGTGCTATTGTGTGTAGGATGAGATTATGTGATTGGTTCAAGGTGGATTCATAGCATAAACATTGATTGCATTGTTAGTCTTGTAGTGGACTTATATATGTGAATGTGGTTAAGTTGATATATACATATATTGTTAGTAATGCCATATATTGTTGACTTCGTTATTTCCCCCGTAGTAGCATGATCCCCTTACCTTATTCTTCTTTTTTCTATATGTGTTTACTCACGAGGCTTTAGAGCCATGCCTTAGGCATACTCTACTGAGTAATGATGCTCACCCCTTTACTTTAAACATTTTTTAGGAAAAGAGTTACCTGGGACGACCTTTGAAGTTGATGACATGTTCTGAGTAATTGTAGATTCACTTTGGTGTATATGTATCTCAATGTATATTTGAAGAGTTTTAAACCCTAAGTTATATTTCCTTTCTTTCAAGTTGTAAACTCATGTATTTGATAACTTGCACTATTAGATCATGATGTATAATGAGGCCATGCGGCCATTGAGTATTACTTTCATCTTATTTTACATACATTCTTGGGATTTATCAATCTCAAGCTTTATATTATGTTTATAGGATGTTTGGGATGAGTTTTTGTAATACCCCTAATTTTAAAAGAATAGTCTCGGTATTATTTTAAATATTTTAATTGCATTTTTATTTATTTATTTGATTATTTGGCTATTTGATTACGTGTTTAATTGAATTGGTTAATTAAATATTTTATTTGCTTAAATGTTTTATTTGACTTAACTGATTAATTGAAAGTATGTGCTTGAATGTTATTTGAGTTAGTTGATTTAATTGATGTGTTGTTTATTTGTAATTAATTATAGATTAAATAATTAAATATTTATTTTATTTTATTTTATTTTATGGAGATGGTTAGTAGTAATGGGCTAACCAATTGAGTCCCACGGATTATTTGGATATGAGGTTTAATGGGTAAGGATATTTACCCATGGATAGTTGTATATGTATATATATAGTTATATAAGGAAAGTAATTTATTAATTAGTATTATTGTAATGTTAGTATAAATAAATAATCTGACGTATATATTTTACATATTTATATAATAAGGATATACATAAATTATATACTTAACATATTTTTGTTACCTTTTTAATATTTTATTTTTATTATTTTCTTTGTTAAGTTGACTTGGATTGGGAAAATGACTAGGGTTATTTTATTTAACCTATAAATATATAATTATAGGTTAGTAAAAGGGGTTAGAAAATAATCACGTAGTATATTTTGGAGGAAAAAGGCAGAGAGTTTTGAGAGAGAAAGAAGGAAGAAAAAAGAAGAGAAAGAGGAAGAAGGAGGCTAAGGTTTTTATCAAAATCCTTAAGGCAAGTTCTAATTCTTCTCTTCCCCTTTGATTCATAACCTATGCATGCTAGATTAGTTCCAGGAATTTAATTAAATTAATTGAATCTTATTGCATGAATTAAATCTGAAATTACAGTTCATGTATATATTGATGGGTTTGTGTTAATGTTTAATGTTTTGATGAATTGATACATGTATTGTGTTTTATGTTGTTCAAAGTATGTTTATATAATGTATAATTGTTATTGGGACAACTCTGGGACTTAGATTGATGCATAGGACATTAACAATGGTGATTACAAAGAGTAAACTTCATCAGAGACAAAGGAGAAGAAGGGACGCATGATTCGGTCGACCGAACTAGGGCTATCGGCCGACCAAATTGGGGCTATCAGTCGACCGATTTGGGTGCTGTTTGGGGACCTGGGATGTTGAACTGCTGATTGCTAATTTGATTCGGATCTATTATACCTGGGATATTGAACTGCTATTTGTTGAATTAATTTAATGGACCCGTTATTAAATATTTTTAAATTGATTTTAAATAGGTTCATTAAGGATTGGAATGTATGATTTAAAATACACATGTTAAGTATGAAATTTAATTAATTTAAAAGGTTAAATTAATTAACTATGGATGGATTAAATTATTTTAGTCAATTGTTTTTATTTAAGTGAATTTAATCAGGTTATAAAGTTGTACAATTCAATTGAGATGCGTGTTAATTTCCGGTGAAGTAAATTATATGCATGCTACTTAAAATTGTTGTTTCTACTTAATTAAATGCAAAGGAAATATATTATGACTTATATCATGTTTAATTGGATGATTAAATGTTGTTACATTATTCACTACAAGAAATTAGGGTTTTAGGGACAGTCCAAACTGTCCCTAAAAGCCTGGAATCCGTCCCTAAAAGTCAAATTGGTCCGTGACTAAAAGTAGCGTGCCAAAAGAGCTTTAGGGACGGTCAAAGTTAACTGTGACAAATACTTTTGACCTTTAGGGACAGTCCAAATTGTCCCAAATAACATTGTTCCTAAACCTTTTTAGGGACGGTCTAGACTGTCACTAATAAGGTACGAATTAGGGACAGTTTGAAGGACTGTCCCCAATACTAACAATATTAGTGACAGTCTATCTATAGTATTAGGGACGGTCAGACCGTCCCTAATACATTATATTTAAATTATTGTATTAAATTATAATTATTGTATTTTTAAATTATAATTATTGTATTAGGGACGGTCTTGTATATATACATGTATAAATTAAAGTGATATATAATTAATATATAAATATATAAATTGTATAATTTAGTTTGATATGTTTGTTCTTTCTAAATTCGCAGATTGTGGCCAATGAAATAAATACTACACTTGCATTTGCTTCAAAACAACAATCACTGTAATTCATTGCAAAATCAAACAACAGGAGCTATTATTCATTGATTATTCCACTTTGAGAACATGAAAAATCCCATTTGCACAGTTTGAAGGACTGTCCCCAATACCTACAATATTAGGGACAGTCTATCTACAGTATTAGGGACGGTCATACATTATTTTTAAATTATTGTATTAAATTATAATTATTGTATTTTTAAATTATAATGATTGTATTAGGGACGGTCTTGTATATATACATGTATAAATTAAAGTGATATATAATTAATATATAAATATATAAATTGTATAATTTAGTTTGATATGTTTGTTCTTTCTAAATTCGCAGATTGTGGCCAATGAAATAAATACTACACTTGCATTTGCTTGAAAACAACAATCACTGTAATTTATTGCAAAATCAAACAACAGGAGCTATTATTCATTGATTATTCCACTTTGAGAACATGAAAAATCCCATTTGCCACCACCCAGAAGAAATGAAGCCCAATTAACTAAAACATAGACAAACCTATACATATATACGACCATTTATATCTGTTGTAGCCCACTATGGCCACTCTTCACACAACCTTCAATGGTACCAACTCACTCTGTGTAGCATCCATCTCAAGCTTTGAAGGTATGAAACTCTTTATAAACAAAGCAACATACAGCAGAATGATGAATGGGCAGGAAATGCCGATCCAAAATGAAAGAATAACAAATGCATTCAATCTGTAGAACATCGATCCTCACTTGATAGTACCCTGCCCAAAACCTGCATTAACATAGCTCAAAGTTATATATATACATATATTTGTGTAGATATAGCATTTGGAAGGAATCAAAGGATTATTAACTTACTTGTCAGACAAGGATTCCTTCAATTGATGATCTAACTCCAGAGTGTAAGTCATTTGCATCATCTAGAAAATATATATATTTATATATATATATATATATATATATATATATATATATTTTCAAGATCAATTAAAGTAAGAATTTTAGTTGATAAAAATTGACCGGAGTTAGATTTGGATTTTAAACTTACTTAGTGGTGTTTTGGAAATGAAAAAGCAAGCTCTGATTACAATGTAGCAAAGCAGAAGAATTAACCCTTTCATGTAGTGGGATGTCCCGTCCTACAAGACGATAGAAAGAAAATACACAAAATAATTCAACTTCTATGGAGCATCTAAAAGGACTTTAACCATGTAATAATACACAAAATACAGTATAAATTTGATCTATCCTAAACCCGAAGTTCTAAACTGGCCAAAATAGTAAAAGTTATAGCCAGTTTTCACTAAATCTGCTTTAATTATATTTTTTCAAGATTCCATATCATTTTGCTAGAATTGTTCATTTGACTAGAATACCTAACAACTTTTTCTTCTTTTTTTTTTTTTTTTACCTAGTCGAAATACATAACAACTAATTACACTAAACTAATAAATAGTATATGGTTAGCAACAGCAACAACAACAGAAGCATAAGATCCACGAGAAAGATTTTATCTATATGTAAAGATCATGCAGAAAAAGATAAATATGTTGATAGATTCTTATGTAAATGCATGCAGAAGAGAGGCATGACAACAACTTTTCAATGTGGTATTTTCTGGGGAGAATGAATTAGAGGGCACCACTACAAGAATTTTAGTTATTAGGGACAAAAAAAATCGTCCCTAAAAGTACTAAAATTGTCCCTATTACCTTTTAGGGACAGTTAATGTGACCGTCTCAATTAATTGCGTTCCAAAAGGGTTTTAGGGACGGACTAATTGGGATAGAATAAAAATCCGTCCCAAATACTTATTTGGGACGGAAGATTCGCCTCCGTCCCAATTAAGTATTTGGGACGGATATTTTTCTGTCCCAACTAAGTATTTAGGACGGTTGTTTTTCTGTCCCAATTAAGTATTTGAGACGGTTATTTTTCTGTCCCAATTAAGTATTTGGGAATTTCATTTTATTATTATTATTATTATTATTCCATTTTATGATTATTATTTTAATGGTAGTGGTATGCCGGCTAGTATTTCAGTAGTCCAAATCTCTTTTTGCCTGCTTGTTATATCTTATATATTTATTAAAACTATAAAAACGGTAAATGTAAAGTAAAAATTAATACAAAAAAGTTAAATTTAATAACCATTAATTGAATATAAAAAAGTGATATCAATTATGGTCATATCAGTACCTAATAGCATAATATGTAAATATCAATAACATAGTTGGAATCATTCATCATTCGGACCAAACGGGCCAAACATCGGTGGCTGCGAATTATTTAATAGGCTACCAAAAGGTCCATAAGTAGGCTGCTGCTGCTGCGGTCTGCCAAGTGCAGGACGATATCCGCCGAATGGTGTGAACATGAATTGAGGAGAAGACACCCTTTGATTCTCCAACATACCTTTCACAGTTGCCTTCAATTCATTTACGGACTCCATCAATTCATCATATTTTTGTTCTGCTCTATTAGAGTTCCTCCTTTCAGCCTCCAACTCTGCCTCCCACTCTGCATTTGTCTTCCTCTTACGACTTGAGGATGCTGGAGCCATCTTTCCATAACCGAAGCCACAAAAATATGTACCCTTTCCTGTTCCAAGACAGTTCACCAAAATCTGCTCATCCACCAGGACTGAACTATTAGCATCCACATAAACAGATGGATCTAAGGATTGGGCCACCATTTTCTCCTGCATTTTACAAAATCAATGAAGTAAATTAAATGAAGAACAATTATTAGCTATCTCCATACACATCATGCTATTGAAATTCAGCAATACGCATATAAAACAAAGAGAAATACGCAACTCTTATAGGAAATTTACATACAATCAGTGCACCATAGAAATTTGAGGAAGCTTCCAAAACTAATCATATGCAACCATCCACTTCAACTACGATTGCTAACAATGACCAACAGCTGGATGAACCAACCCAAACAAATCTAATTTACTCTAGAAACAGCTAACATCATAACCAAATTACTCTAGAAAAAAAACAAACTCATCATGAAAAATAAAAGATGATTGCATCAAAATCCCATAAAGGCGAACCATTAATTTCCATAAAGTGTCCAAACACTTGGACCACTAAAATATCACAACAATTTTGCACATATTCATACTAGATTTTGCTAGCTAAAGACCAACAATTATAGATGACGGGTTAAACGTGCTTTTGTTGTTCTAGTTTCATCCCCACTTCTTGTCTTAGAAAAGTTCTTTTTTGGTAAATTTGTTATTGCCTTTTTTCTAATTCTCTAATTAAACCTTTCCTTTTTTTTCTAATTCTCTAATGTATAGGTTTCTCTTCTCTCCAGCATTCTAGGACTGATCATCTTGCTGCAACAGAACTCCTATCATCCTCTTTCAGTTATGCAGACAAAAGCTCCATTTACATACGTAGGAATTACCAACATCAAGATTCCAGAGAGAACCCATTCAAGCAAAATAAATAAATAAATAATTACTTTTGGCTATTAAAACATCACAAAAAGAGAATTCCAGTGAAATGGCACATAAATTAGCAAACAATCTAATGTACACGCAGCATACTAGGCTATCTCATAGCTCAATCATGTCATTCAGTCTGGAGTACGTAAACAGAATCAATCACATACCTCCCAAACCAAGAAGACGAAAACAATTATAAAAGAAAAGCAAAACCAACAGCGCATATAAAAGCAAGAGTTGAAGGAGCTTAGTAACATGGATAATCACCGTTCTAGCTAGATGATCCGAGTAACTAAGTAACAGCCATTTAACACCTCCAACCAAATATTCTTTCACAAAAAATAGGACATTTGACAAGAAACAGCCAATATTACAGAAATAAAATTGTGTTCCAGAATATTTCCATTTGGAATGCCACATTAACTGTTCGATATTCTGAAACTTTATCATAATCACATGCTTTAGAGGGGGAAATTTTGTTTGCTTATCTCCAAGTAGCAAGATATAGCAAATCAACCAACTAGCAACAATAATTTATAATCCTTACAAACCCTTAAAACTGGAACATTGGGTACAACATATATATATATATATATATATATATATATATAATCCTATAGAGGCATAAAGAAAAATAGGTAAGATTAGTAAAAAACAAGTTCAAATGTTAGGTTTAGAGTACAACCTTTGTGTTTATCTTGTCAAAACGTGAGAAGATTATATTTTCACTCTAGTACATATTTTTCT
This sequence comes from Cornus florida, assembly GCF_030987335.1. NCBI lineage: Eukaryota > Viridiplantae > Streptophyta > Magnoliopsida > Cornales > Cornaceae > Cornus > Cornus florida. The sequence goes on from NW_026775572.1 coordinate 46,281,066, forward strand.
CAATGACAGCTCTATATTCAAGATCTATTATTCATGCATTATCCACAAAGTTCATGATTAATTTGGAAAGACATCAATAATAATTTGTTTAGTGTGCTCCATACAAAAAGTTGGGGACAGTAGCATGAAATGTTGCAACTATAATTATACCAGTGTTAAAAGTCTTCATCGGGCAATTACCTAATAAAATCAAAATCTTATAAGGTAATCTCAACAGACTCACTCCCTTTAAAATGAAACAAACAATAAAAGAAACATAACACATATAAGCAAATTAAGCACACCAGCACATGAAAAAGATGATTTTCACAGAATGAGACCGGACTCCAGAAATAAATATTGTAGGCATTATATGGAAAAATGATGTTATTTGTGTTCTTAGTCACATAATTGCAAGCTTACCATTTGGGGTATATATATATATATATATATATATATATATATTGAATCCCCTAAAGTTATTGGATGGATGGAAAAAGAGTAGAAAGAAAAATAGAATTGACTACATAAAGTAAACTCAGATATATTAAAGTTCTTTGCTTTTGAAACATATACATTAAAGTCTTCTTAAAACCCGACAATTATTTCTATGGGGTAAAAAAATCATAACTTACATATGTTTTGCGAGCATCATCATGAATCCATCCACCATCTTCCTTGTAATGTGTTTTCTGGTACATTTTGATGGCAGGTCCTTCGAGATGATGTTCATTGTCTTCATCGCTATGTTCATCATCTTCATCAGCTTCTTTCTGTAATTTTTTTTATTTTTTTAATACATTACAAGGTATGGTTGTAGAATGAGAACAAAATACACAAATAAAAATAAAGTATTGTGTTATATATTACCAACTCATAATGAATTTTGGCAAAAGACTTTGACCCAGCAGAATGTAACATCTCTACATTTCCCCTGTTTTCTTTGTTTCTAGCACTAATTTCCTACAATGTAATTTAAAAAATAAACAAATGAGGAAAAGAAAGAAACATTTAAAAAAAAAACAAGTAACTAGGTAGTTTATATTAACCTGAAATTTATCTGTCATCCACCTATCGCACATGATTTGCCAGTCCTCGTAAAGTACACGAGGATGTGGGTTGCGGCGTGCACTCTCTTCTGTCTCGTACTTATTTTAATGATCTTTTAAACGATTCCTGAACTTTCTATGAGCAGTGGCCAATGAGAGATCTGCACCCTCCTTTGCTTTTTCATCAACATTGCAGTCAATTCCGAATTCCCCCTTTAATTTTCACATGAATAAGCCAAAAACAAATGTCATTTAGAAGAAGTATAATTAGCAGCAATCCTGCTGACTGACTTTGAAATTATACGTGAAATTGAGCTACTTTTGTACACTTATCATATTAATGAAACATCTAGCTTTGTAACCTACTAAAAGGTGACATAGGTGCCTACATCTGAAGAATGTTCTGGGGCCATGGCCATCAAAGCAACTACATATTTGTATTTACTACTACAACTAAAATAACATCAGATTCCTATTTGATGTAACATAACTGACCAAATAGATGCATAAAAGTAAATTTCAGACTCTTTTGTTACAGTTTTAGATTTTCATAACATATAGTAGTGTCATTAGATATGGTATGACAATTGCTCAAGCATCAGAAGTACTAAGCCAATTTAATTAAGCTAACTTTCTTTCCAAATATATGAGAGATGGAGAGAGAGTTAAACACTTTCTTCCAAGGGAGAAATCCAATGTTTTGGATCATCCAAGCCAGACTAAAGATTGCTAGGTTACCACATAATGTCTTGTTTAAGGACTTCAGATGGATTTTAAAATAAAGTCCAGCATCACTCGAATCTATCTAAATTTTACGTTTTATGGCAGAGTGAAGGGTATATGTAACACATTATAATCTTATTAAGACACTACAAATTCAAAAAATATAGCATGTTTCGTTCAATTTTCTAAAAACTGTAAATAGATGTTTGGTTGACAGTCTTTAAAACCTGTTTTCTAAAAATTCAGTTAAAAAATGCCTGTTTTCAGAAAGGACAGGCCCCAAAGTTTCCTATAGTTTCCCTACTGAATAATATGAAGTAACATCAGTATAAAACTGAATCCGAAATGAATATTGGAACTGAAATAACATAAAACTACAAAAGTAGCTCAATTTCACAATACAACTCCAATATGATAAGTGTACAAAAGTAGGAATGAACAGCACTTAACCCTGCTGACTGACTTTGAAAGACAGTTTTTAAAAATAGTATAAACTAAAAATTTACAAAAAAAATTATACGTTATAGTAGCAAAAAGGAATTAAGATATGGGTTAAGCAAGACATACCATTATTTTAGTGTAACAGAACTTTTTATGATAGTCTAGGACATCTGGCCAAGTCTCATAGCATAGTGGTTTATGTTCTTGAGCAATCATCCCAAGCTCTCTCTCCCAAACATCTGAATTTTCCTCCACCGGTTTCAAATAATCGTCTGTAAACTTAATCAAAACAATCCCCCCATTGCGCTTTTTAATGTCAATTTTTTTTTTTTTTTTGTTTACAGCTTTGCCACGCCTCTTGACATTTCTTGATGGACCTGAAAAATGAATTCATGAGAGTAACACGTAGGAGTATTTTTGGACCAAGTTCAAATGTAAAGATCATAAAAAAATCATCTTCCACTGCTGGTTGTGGCTGTGGCTGGGAAGATACATTAATGTTTTGGGCAAGGTCATTGTTGGATCTCAAGGACCGACGATTGGACGCCATAGTAGATTATAGCAATAAGAGAATCAAATCTTTTATAACATGTTTTGAAACAAATAAATTAGAAAATAAAAATTAAGTGGCAAAGGAAAGTATCAAAATAGCCAAACAATAGATAATTAAAAGAACGAAAAAGAGATTAATAATAACTCAAAAAAATAAAACACATATTCTAAAAGTCAAAGCTAAGTACTGAAGACAAATGTAACCAATTTCAACATTTCAATTTGCATGTGTTCAATTTTTAAATAGAAAAAAAAAAAAATTATTTCACATTTAATCCAAATCACTACCATCTTCTTCTTCATCATCTGAACTGTCTTCAATCAAGATTTCATCATCATTGTCAAAACAGTCAATTTCATGACGAGATTCTTCATTACTTTGTAGAATTATTTCAGCATCAAGACTTTCAACCTCCAAGCCATCCCTATTCAAAGTTGGTGGATTTATGTCAAAGTTGGTCGCCTCAACAACCTTATCCACAATGCATGGTTTGTCCTCTTGATATACTGTAGCATACATTCCATCCTCAACTCTACTGTTATCCTCCACTTCAGGAACGTCATATGAGCTTCTATGTGTTATATCTTGAATGACCTCCCACGTGCCTCGTAATTTGGTGTCTTTGACAAAGAAGGCTTGTTTTGCTTGATTTGCCAACACAAAAGGCTCATCTTTGTACCATTTACGGGCTACATTTACACTCTTGAAATAAGTATCCCTCTTAATACCTGTCCTTGTGTTGAACCAATCACATTTGAATAGGATTACCCGTCTCTTAAGAGGATATTGTAACTCAATGACATCTGTCAAGACACTATAGTAATCAACATCCTCTGTTTTGACTAACACACCACTATTTTGAGTTTTTCGATTTTTCTCCTTTTCCTTTGTATGAAACTTGACCCCATTTACAATGCAATCAGAATATCGATTTATCCGAAAATCGGGTCCATAAGCTAGTGAATACAGGTCACCACTAATTTCTAACTCTTGATAATGACGCTCTTCCTTTATCTATTAAAAAAAATTAGAACATTAAATAAATGCATACGGATACCACATTTAAAACAAATACTAGGGATATGAAGTACATTAAGGACTTACTCGTGTTCCCAACCATCTCGAAAATTCTTTTGCGTGTCTTAATGGTACATTATCCTTGTTTTCATTCTCGAGTTCAGCCTTGTGTGCACTAAACAATTAAGTGATATTATGATACATTTCAAAATTTATAAATAAAGTATTAAAAACATAGAGAATATATAACTTACACTACATATGAAGCAATTTCTGCTCAGTTATTTAACACGTAAAATTTAGCCTTTTGCATGCTTTCAATATCTAGTATCTCTAAACTTCCAGCCCCTAAAGGACGAACCACTTGCCTTAGCTCTGAAAAAGTGGACCAATTGGTGCAATAGTTGCCCTCGTAATTTCTTTCTTCTCGATTGAATCGTGTCTCAATCCCTTGAAAAAACCTTGAGCAAAATGTGACGCATTCATTGTCCACATAAGCTTCAGCGATGGACCTTTTAGGACGTGCTTTATTACGCACGTAAGACTTGAGAGTACGTAAAATCTACTTAAAAATTAAAATATTACGAAATCATGATGTCTAGTTTAATGCTTCCAAAATATTTTTTTGTATTACAAATGTATAGTACCTTTCAATAGGGTACATCCATCGATATTGTGCAGGTCCTGCAATGATGGCCTCGCGTGGCAAATGCAGAGCTAAGTGCACCATTATGTCAAAAAATGATGGAGGAAATATCATTTCTAACTTGCATAATATGATAGCAATATTCCCTTCCAATACCTCTAAGACATCTAGTTTAAGGGTCCGACAACACAACTCCTTAAAAAATAAACCAAGCTTTGTTATCATATTACAAATATCATCGGGCAACAATCCTTGTATAGCTAGAAGCTTTGTCACACGTGCACACATAATCCTTACAGAAGCTTTGTCACACGTGCTGAATCCTACACCAATGGCAATAACTGGAAGGCCTGTCAGAAAATATAGTCACTACATGTTAGTAAGAATACATGAGAAACCATCACAGTTCAATCGGTTTCATTTTTATAAACAACTTTAATTACCAAGATATACAGACAAGAAACATAAATGTTGGAAATGAGATTAATCTGGATCAAGAATAAGCACCTCTCTGATGTACAAATCAGTAAGAACAATGGGGGGAATTTGGTTTCTAGAAACATAAAAGTAAAAATTACTTTGACAGAAAATCAGGACTTCTCTTGTTTTGAATATTGACCAAGACCACAGTAGATTATATAACCACCTACATATTCTCTCAGTACATTTTATTTTATATATTTTTTAGTATTAATACAAGACTTGATGATTTTAGGTGGGAAAGGGCTTGTCCAAGGATGAGAAGGCTCAAAAACTAGCAATCAGACATTGAATTGAAGCTGTAAGCAGAATACCCATTCTATATTTTTGTTATTTCTGTTCCAACACATTAAGAGTCAAAACACTTCATTTTTCCATGAATTATCAGGGTCCAACAAAAATTTATTTGACACATTGTTCATGATTTGAAAACTTACGCTAACCTTTTTAAGAAATTAGGTAGTTTCAGCCAAGTTCCTAAGGGTACACTTGCCCGGTATCATTCCTAACTGGTAACGGTTAATTTTGAGAAATCTGAGTCTTTATTTTAGCCCATGATCAGATATTCAATAGAAAGATCAGATTCACAGGGAGAAATAATAATAATGATAATAATAATAATAATTGTGGGTTGGAAGCTTTATATTCTTGGGAAATCTTAAACTAATTCTTCAAAAATTAAAAATTATCATCTAAAATGAAGACTCTCTAGGAACCACTAAATCAGAACCACCTTTAAAAATTACCAATCAACAGCTTGCCTCTAAACCAACCAATCCAGCCATATCAAGCTCGCCTAATGATGATTCTAGCAAACAACTGGACAACTGGAGTAGATCATATAACTATGTTTATATAAATTTCTTACTCTATATCATAATTAATCAGAGCACCAATGTTGACACAAGTACTGTATACAAACATATATAATACAAATATAGGCATAAAAGTTTGTGTGCCCCAAATCCCAATAAGATCTAAATCCACTAGTGTAGAATTCTCAAAAACACGCATATGATTCATGATTTGAAAATTAGGGAAAATTTATCAAAAGTGTGGACGCCATTGAAGAAATTACGCGCACAATAACCATACGATTGATTGCAAAAACTTACGGATAATTGTCGATTTCAATCACCGATCGAGAGATAGAGAGAGTGAGCTCCGATTGACACGAGAGAGATTGAAGCAGCAAAAAAGCAGACCTTCCAAATTCAATCGATCCTCCGATCACTATGCTTCTTAGCTCCGATTGACACGAGAGAGGTTTTTCGTATCACGCTGAGAAGAGTGTGGCAAGCCGAACCCGCATGAAGTAGCTGCAACTGGTGCGGCGTCGTCGGTTGTACAGAGAAAGTATATGAGTGAGAGAGATGAGAAGCCGAACTGGCCAACATGAGATAGTTGCAACTGGCCGGTGCGGCGTCTGCTGTACAGAGAGTAGATAGATGATAAATGTTTAGGTTAAGTTTTATAATGAGAGAGATGAAAATGATAGAGACAAAGAGTGGGTTTACAACTTTATAATACCCAAAACGGTGTAGTATGGAAATTTTTTAATATTTTGCACATGGGAAAATTGGAATTAGGAAGGGAGGAAATCAAGCGCCAAAATTTCCCAGCAGTGAAATTTTCCCACCAAAAAAATTCCCTGTTATTTTTTAGCTCATTTGGGACAATAAGTATGTTGGCGTCCCAAAAAAGCAGGATCATTTGAGACAATTATTAAGCTGTCCCAAATGATCTGTCCCAAGAGCCTCATTTTCCCACCAAAAATATTCCCGGTCATTTTTTTTTTCTCATTTGGGACGGTAGATATCTCATTTGGGACGGTAGATATATTATTGTCCCAAAAACTAGCCTCATTTGAGACAATTTTTAAACCGTCCCAAATAATCCGTCCCAAAAGCCTCCTTTTCTTGTAGTGCACACAGCATGGCATGGTCCATAACCTAGGCCAGATGCCATCCCATTTTTGGTTGAACATGTGGAGGATGGTTAGACAGCAGCAAAGTTAGGTTTCCTACCTGTAACCACACCAGAATTAAAGATTCTTCCCTGCATGCAGGCAATCAAAGAATGAACAACTCCTCAACTATACCCAAGCCAAGTTATTCATATTGTTTAAAGTGACTGCTCTTCACACTTGTAAGTCAAAACACAAGTAAGATTGCATCAAACAATGATACCCTTGATATTATATATATGTAATACAAATATAAGTTCTATGTTTATATCTTAAAAATAACTTGCAGGAAAGCGTATTTTCTGAAAGCTATTTTATGTCAAAAAGAACAAAAATATGAAATTTAGCGATTAGTTCATAACAACCCAATCTGTGAGATAAGTCCACAGCCAGATCAAACAAATCTGTTTTTAGTCTAATGCCATAAACTTTTTATATAATTCAACTACATTATCGAAAAGGAAAATTCTGAACACATCTGTTGCTAAAGTATTTGTTATAGAAAATCACATTCTTAACACTTTTTTTTTCTTCTTTTTTTTTTCATTTTTTTTTTCCCTACACAAAAGATTAACCTAAGTCTGTTCAAGGCAGCTGTATAGTGTATACATCACAAATTGGGTGTCTCGGGTGGATTCAGACTTAACCTAAGTTCTTGGACGGGGTTTAGATTTAACCCAGGCTCTTCCCTTTCAACCCAAGCCCAACCCAGTCCAACCTTTAACCAGAATGTCCAAGCCCGATCTCAACTTCAAACAGATTTGAACCCAACCCAACCTCAAGCAGAATGTAGAGACCCAATAGCAAGCAAAAATAAAATAAAATCAGCAAGCAACTATCAGATCTAAGAAAGAAGAACAACTATCAGATCCATAATTCTGCATCTAGAACCTTCTTCTATCTCTCTATGAAAAAGTTCCAACCTTAGGGAAGCCGGAAAAATGATAGCTAATGAAAAATATTTATTTATATATTAATTATTAATCTGGGATTTAAACTTTCTTTATTCGCCTCTAACCTATTAGGATGATTCCAAACTCTTTCTATTAAATTGACAACCCCAGTAAGTTTAATGCCATGTCAGGTTCAAGTGTCTAACCTTGTCTTTAGAGGATGTGTGGTTTCATATCTTCATTTAGGGGCATGAAATGACAAAAGCTGCTAATAAAGCCAAGTTCGAAATTTTGCAGCCCTAGAGATTAGAAAGTGAGTTTGGCAGCACTGAGCCAAACACAGAAATCTCAGCAATAGAGCTCTAACACAATAATAATAATAATAATAATAATAAATAAATAAATAAAGAATCATTCTACAATTCCTTTTTTTAATTTGTTGGAACTCTATAATGGCATTTTATAACTAGACTGTCCTAAGGAAAAGCTTGTGGCCTCACAAGTGATTGTTAATTACTTCTAACATTAATAAGTATATTGGAGGTTGATGATTTATTTGATCACTATCTTATTATTTGTATATTTGGTTTTTTTTATTTTTATATCTCAAGGATGACAAGGAGAGAATTCTTAGCACCTTTCAGTAAAATATAAAATATAAGCAGAATGTACCGAGTACCCTCTTTCTCATATGGCCCCAACATTTCAACAAATTATTCCCATTATATTTATTTATTTTTTAAACATAAAATGCAATGAATGAAAACCACACTTCATCCGCAACAATTCCCTACCTCCATTTGTGCACAAAAAATCAAGAATGGTCACTTAAAGGCATGTGACCCCCTATAAACCACAAAAATGGTCACTTAAAGGCATCTGACCCCTATAAACTACAAAAATAGTATGACATCCAAATTTCATAATCCAACATGCTAGCTTATAGTTAACTTACAAAATTCCTCTTAGCTTTCTCGTGTGCCCATCCACCTTGTTCCTTAAAATGTGTGTCCTTGTACAAACGAATAGCAGGATCCTCATCCCTTTCACCGTCCTCATCTTCTTGGCTCTGCCTTTCTTTGAGTTTGACCTGCAGTACAAAGTAATAGTGACTATTAGACAAATATATGGTTTAGAATGTAGAATATAAAATAAAAATTTATAATTATTGTTTCATATATTACGCACATAAGCATCGTAACGTCTGACGAAGGACATTGATCCAGAATAATGTGGAACCTCAATCTTGGAACGATTTTCTTTGTTTTTTCCACTTATTTCCTAAGTAGTAATTCAAACAATATTACAAATTAGGAAACCTAAATAGCTAGTGAATGAAGTTATTATATTAAATAGTAAAAAACAAGTAGTTAAGAAATTTTGAACCTGTATTCCAAGTCCCATTTCAAAGAAGAAATCAGTGTTCACATTTAGAGTTTCTCAAACTTAAGCTGTCTTCTTCGAAGCACAATTCATTTCAAAATTCATTAAGAACCAAAAATCTCATATATATTAATAAAACAAAAACTCTGGAAAAGCATCACTATGTTAGCTTCAATTTCAAAAAATTTTGCAATAAAAAATCCAACCATAGATATGTATTAAAATTCATTAAAAATAATGTCGTCCCAGGACTTATGTACAATTTTCTGCAAAAACATGTTTTCTTTGAAAATTCACCAAAAATAGTATATTAATCCAAATTACATGAATCCAAAGCCGTTTGAAAGCTAACCTACTGTACTTTGATACCAATATTTTATTAAAACAAGCACATGAACAATCAGTATAGTTTTAAATATAATAGTAGCCAAAATTTAGTTTGAAAACAGTTTTTCACAACATAATATACTCAAAAATCCATAACAAATTCAATTCTCAACCAATTTGAGTAAAATAAAACTCTGTAAACTTCTACCCGGTGTACTATAGTATCTCAAAATTTCAAAGCCAATTAACGAGTCAAAAGTATGATAAATTCAGCCCTAAACCCATACTGTTCAGTTCAATCTTCAGCACAAATATAAATTTCCAAACCCAACAAGTTTTCAGCTCATTTCACCCTTTGACAAAGTATTCGACAATTCAAACCATAGTCCAAGAATATGAAACAATAGCAGCATTTTTTTCTAAATTTATAACAAAATAAATCAAATTTTAAAAATGGTTAAGAGAGGGAAAACCTACCTCTTTGAGCCTCTTTTCCCAATTTTCCTTCTCTATTTTTCTCTCTTTGTTAACCCCTATATGTACTTCAGCATCAAGTTCATTACTCTCAGCTTTCTCCATCTCTTTGTACAATAAATATACCTAAATGTATATATGTCCTCCTACAACCCAGGTGAGAACCTTCCCTTTGGAAGCTTGCTGCCTTGTGAGTATACAAGTGTACATATAATGCTTCCTTACATAAAACTTCTCACTATACAAGTATACATACATGTGGCTTCTCTTGGAAACTGTCCACATGTTTCCCACTTTCGCAAGAACGAGGAAAATTTGAATTCAAAATTGCACCTTTTATGGGGTATTTTTAAAACCTTAAATCAATTGTTCTACAATAAAAACATCAGGTTTCTAGTTCTGTCTGCACTCTACTTCCTCAATGATTCAACAAATGTATGCAAGTCAATAATCATCAAAGCCACGTAAAAGCAATCCAAATCAAACTTTGAAAGAAATTTGTATGAATATATTTAAATTAATGAAACTTCTCTAAATAATCTACTCCATCTTACTGCTTTGACACTATTAGACAGCCATTTATTTTCTAACACATCTTTTTTTCTTTTTTTTTTTTCTTTTTTTTTTTTTTTTTTTTTTTGGTAATACTCATTTATTTGTCTAATAGTGCAAAGAAGAAGATTGCTTTTGCTTCCCATGAGTTTAGAAAACTTCTAATGAGCCTTATCAGTAGTACTACTGCTCTTTTTTTTTTTTTTCTTTTCTTTTCATTTCATTTTTTTCCTTCTCTTACATTTGTGAAAAATTACATTGCAATTTTCTCGACAAAAATGATGATTTACACTCAATTATGTAGTATACTTTTCCCTAAAACTGACTTAATATAGGGAGATGGAGATCAGGGGACTAGGTTGGTTTCCATATCATCATTGTCTCCGGCAGCCAGAGTCAGTTCCTCTGCCATCTTTGATGGAACTACTAGGTTTAATTTTTCTCCGTATTTTTCTTCATTATTATTAATTTGGGTATTTTTTATTTTTGTTTACTCACAATTTTGGTATGCTTCAAGAATTTGCATACTTTATCTCACAAATCAAAATGGGTTTGATCTTCTTTTGAAGGTTGTATACCTCTTAGTTTGGCCCAAAGAGTTCTCCAAAATTTCCTGAGTGCTTTCAAGGGGATTCAAACTCACAATCTCCAAACAATGAGGTAAGAGTGTTACCATTAAGCCATTCCCTTGGGGTTCAGTAAAATACTTCATTAAAAATTGATTACACTCCAACAAAGTTGGGGCAATTATGCTTGAACTCTTACCATTACATGAGTATACAGTGGCACGTTGCATTTAAAAACTTGGTTCATGGGTGTTTGTTAAGTAAGTTCCAGACTTTTAGCTAGTGATTTCAATTGAGCTAAAGACAAAAATTGTGACCTCAATGATTCTATAAGAACTTTTTTACCTTTGACTTAAAGCCAAAGGGAAGAGGTATTTTATTTTCTATTTAGCCAATCATGTTGTTTTAGCATAGTTTTGTTGTTTGAGAAATTTATGTTTTACTGAGTTTTCTTTTCTTTTTTAATTAATAACTATACTACCCCATCTTCTTTTTTTTTCCTCTTCTTTTTTTTTTTTTTTTTTTTTTTTTTTTTTTTACACAATAAGAGCCCAAGTAATAATTTTTGGAGAAATTTATTGAAGTACACTTCCCTTCCCCCCTCCTCCTCCTCCAAAGGGATGATTAGCACCATTTGCGAACACTTAGAATTGATTTAGGCATGCCACAGTTAGCAATTAGAAACAAATTGCACTCATAAGAGGTCAACTTTGATGATTAAGGGCACCCACAACTGATCTTGCGAAACAATAATAAGGGAATATGCTCTCTGTCACTGTTTCATTGACAAGATCAAAATATGCATCAAATAATTCACATGAGTATAATCTAAAAACTAAATATACTGAACCATCAAACAACATCACAGTAGTTTATCATGTAAATTGAACTTTCTTGCGGAATATGAATATATAGAGAGAGGGAAAAAAAAAAGTAATTAACAAAGACCTTGAATAATTAACCTAATTAAACAAGTGTGTATATGAATTCATACACTTCTGACCTATTAAAAAGATTTCAAAAATGAATGGAAGAAAAACTAGATTAAAACAAAATATATCCTTGTAAGAAGTGGTTTGTAGTCAATCGTGATCTCAAAGAGAAAGATAAAAGATGTTCAATAGATGGAACAAAAACGAATCAAAGAGGTAAAGAAAAGAATCTTCTGACCAATACCGTACCAAACGGTAGCCGCCGTTGAACGTTGTCAGCCTTGGCTTGTTCGTTCGTCCGCCCTTCGTCGGTTGGCCGGCGTGATAAGTCGGAGCGTTTTAGAAAGGCAAAGAGGCGGTGCCAAACTGGTTGGTTCTTAGGAAACTCGAGATTCCCTTCGAAGAATGTGTAATCCCAAACTACATGGACCATCAGATCAAGCAAAAACAAAAAGATTTACAGAAATCAAAAACCCTAAAAATCAAGATCAATTATGATATCAGAACCACAAACATAGATACATTATCATACATAACATTAGAGACTGAAGGAACACATAACAGAATATATAAGGGTTTATAAAGTTCCATCACAATAGTACCTCCTGATTCTGATAGCCTCCTCTAAGCCCGAGATTATCTTCGAAACAACAGAGAATCACTTCTGTAAACCTGTATTTCCCACAGCGATTTAGACTCAGACCACAAGCTGACTCCAGATTTGGTGAAGATTGAATCTTGTGATTCGGTGAAGATTGAAGCCAAAAGAATGTTTGATTAAGAACCTCTATCTTCTGCGACAGTGGAAGAGGGTGGAAGAGCCTTCGTCTTCTGCAACGATGGAAAAAGGGTGGAAGAGGATGGAAGATGGTGGAAGAGGCGTGAGGGCTTGAGCATTCAGAACTGAAGACTAGGTATACGGATGTAATGATATATATGATTAAACGACGTAGTTTTTGCCCTTCTTCAACATTTTGTAAAATAAAATTATTTTATATATTATATTTTTGTAGCGCCAAACAAAAAATGAAGTGCCAAATGTTGCCGCCACACTATTTTTTGTGGAATTGGGGACAGGTTAGTTAAGGTTTTAGGGACAATCTTTAGACTATGCCAAAAACTAAGATTTTAGAGACGGACTAGCTAAAATTTTAGGGACAATTTATGAGATTGTGCCAAAAAATAAGGTTTTAGGGATGGGCCAGTTAGGTTTTAGGGACAGTCCTTGAAATTGTGCCAAAAAATAAGTTTTTAGGGACAGTCTAGAAGACTGTCCTTAAAACCTTATGTTTTAGGGATAGTTTTTAAGACTGTCCCTAAAGGATTGTTACTAAAACCCATATTTCTTGTAGTGATTGGAATCATCTTTAGATTGGAAATCTTTAATTGGTTATATGATGGATTAAATGCACCATTATGGGATGAGGGCATATTAGGAATGGATTAATGGAATAGTTAAGTCCAACCTATTTATATTTATAAGGAAATGAATTAACCACAGAGTTAAGTCCTACTTATTCGTGTCAGATCAACAGAACAGTTGGATGATATATTATTAAAATAACACTTGGATAGCTAGATATAGTATGCTTGTGTGCCCTGGTAGGTCTAGGTACTCATGCCCACTATATGTGCGTTTTGCATGTTGCCTATATTCAGGTTGAGGCAATCCTATAGTCTAGTGAGGTTCCTTTAGTGTGTGTGTGTATATATATACGGACTATAAGTTATTGTTGAATTAATTAGAATGTATATGAGTTCTAAGTCTCTGTTTGGGATGTAATAGATTAGAACTTGTTTGTGAGCCTGACCCACCATTATTTTTAAGATGTTCGTCAGTTCCAGACTCAGAGATTGTTCGTGCTAAGCAGAGACGATCTATTCACTCCTCCGTCTTAACGTAGGATTTCCTTCTTTATGTTTTAGTTTGGATATTATTTTATTTCAGTTGGATTTTGGATTAGGGGTCCACATGATGGATTTACCAAGTTGTAATTTTAATTAATTACTCGCATCAGAGGATTTTGTTATTGGAGGTTTATTATTGGATTAATTAATGAGGTTTATTACTTAGTATTCTGTCACCTTTTATTCTTTATTCTTAATTCATTTTGTATTCCATGCTTGTTAAATACTTTAATTGTTTGATATTCCCTCGGGTTTGGGCTTGGGCCTCATCAACCCATGTCTCAGAGTCGAGGGGTATCACAGTTTTAGACTTAGTTTGTGGTCGTGGTTGATAGCAAGGAGGTCCCCATGGTCTTAGGTACCATAAAAAGGGTTTTTAGGGCATTCTGGTGCCCTTTGAGTGCTCCATGGACAAGGGACGAGCGCTCCACATATGGGCAGTACGCTGGGGGTTAACCTCGAGCACTCGCAACTCAATTCACAAGCGCTCATAACCCCTGACTCCATCTCAGCTTTGTCACTCCGACTTCAAATAATGATATCTCCTTCGTTTTAACTCCGAATTGAGTCGTTCTTGTGTCTAAACAGATCACATCAAAATGATCTTTCCATTTTAGTGAAGACTAAACATGTTTTCCATATGTTAGGCCATTTCTTTTGGGATTAGAACTCTATGGGAGGTTCCCTTATGTTTTGTATGCCCTATGTAGACCTATTTGGTACTTCACTTTGGTCATTTTTACCACGGTGATGTCATTTGACCTTTTTACCTTTGTGACCTTGGGACTTCCAAATTGAATTTTAAGTATGGTAATAAGTTTTATTCATTCAAGTGTCATCACAGTGTATCAATATGGCACTAATGTGGCTTCCAAGACATCACATAACGTATAATGACAATTTTGCCCATAGTTGACCTCCGGTCCAGATAAAAAGCCGTGTGATGATTCGGACCCCTGGGTTCGGGTCGTTACACAACCTTACTAGGCTTAGAGCTAACCTGCTATTGATTTTTAGCAAAGAACAAACCCATTTCCATTGAGGCTATATCTATTTACACTCACCCATTATCTTTTCTCCTTACCCACTCAATCCCTTTTTTCTTCTCTCTACTTTGTCCACTCAACTCCACCTTTAAATATGGAGTCTTCAACACATTCCTTATTGAATAAGGATTCTATACCTTGTCTAACAAGAAGTTACTATATCAACCACAATTCTAAAAATCATATAGAGACAACTTTATTAATTACAAAAAAGGACTTACCCTACAAGTCTGCAGGTTTTAGCAAAGCCATATTAGGCAAGTCCGATTCGCAAAAGTCCAACCGATCAGACCCTTCAGAACTCCTAACAGAGAAAGTTCATCTAAGTTAAACTTCTTCAAAACAAAATCCTTTAGGAATCTGAGACACAAAAACCCAACAAGGACCAACTTCAAAGATGATTTATGTTGAAAAACCAAATTGTTGCCTCCCTTTAAGTCATCTTATTTAAAGGAACTCTCACCACCATTAGTAATTAGTAATGGAAATAATAATTTTTTTTTAAAAAAAGAAAAAAAATTAATAATTTAAGTCCATTGACAATTTTCTAATGAAGAATACATTATTATCTGTGATTGTGATAATCACTCTCTTTGTGATGTTTCCGACTTTCACCATTTTCCATTTTTCTGGAATTTTGTCGTTGTAAGGGCATTTTTGTCTTTTCTCGTTTTACGTGCCGGAGACCATGGGGTGTGCCGGGTGTGTTAGTGAGTTGTTTGGAGCATTTCATTGAGTTCAGGACTTTTTGAAATGCAAATGTGATTATTTTAGTTTTTCGGGCTGAACGGTTCCGTGTGGAACCTGCTACTGGTGTGGTCGTGCACGGAAGTGTTGGTAGGGTCCATTTGTGTCACATGCATTTTATTTAATGTGTTGTGCAAGGCTGTAAAATTATTTAATGTATACATTTACATGTGGTGTAAAATGAAAACAAAAGAAAAAGGAAAAATAAAATGAAATTTGGTGGGGCCAACAATTTTTTTAAATGGTCATGAGACCACACTTTGGTCTCATTCCTCTCTCACTCCCGTAAGTCTCTCTCTCTCCCATTCTAGATTTTTCTTTTTTCTTTCTTTTGGTTTCAAGATTCAATTCTTAATTTCTCCCTCAATACTTGGTATTTTTGGAAGCCGTTGCGGCAATTTGAAGAGCTCGTCAAAATCTACAAGTTGATCGGAGCAATTTCTAGTTGGTGCACTCTTTGATTTTCGAAATCTAGGGCACAAATTGGGGGTTTTTTGCTTAGATTGACGTAGGGGTCTCTAATCCTCAATTTCTTGCACCTTTGTGAGTTTTTCTACTTTAATTGTTGTCAAGCATGATTAATTTGAATTGATTTTCTCTTAAATGATTTAATTGAGTATATAAAGTGTGCAAATATGTGTATTTGTTAAATTGTATGAAAAGCACGCCTTATTTAAATTGATTGCCGTGGAAATGATATAATTGTTGTATTAGAAATTCTATGCCTATATGAGTCGATGATATTATGTGAGAAGTATGACTAAGTGTTAATTTCCATGCCATAATGTTCAGTATTTCCTTGAAATTGCTATGAAGGAACATGTTAAGTTGTGATGTGTGAATTTCTTTTATTCTCATATTATGGGAAAAATATATGGCATGTATTCATGATATAGGGCATGAAAATGGGCAAAATGATTTGAAATGAAAGTGAAAGGGGATTTTGGGGAGAAATTTGATAAAATGGTTATTAGAAAAACTCGGTCGCCACGGAGTCACCAAAGGGCCGGTGTGTTAATGTAACCTAGAGGGAACTAGGGAGATTGCCCTAGCGTAGTTGAGCTATCTGGGCCCCAAATGACGAAGCGGGGGTACCAAGAGTCAGGGACAGTAGCCAACCCTTCTCTCGTGTTACTGCGGAGTCACCAAAGGGCGGGTTATTTTAACAGTTTGTGAAGATGGATGTGTTTGAAAATGAGGAGTGACATGCATGACATTACATTCATGGCACGACATTTACTTGTGTTGAACTTGGAATTTATAATGTATTTTTCCCAACTTAGCATGATCCCGTTCCCTATTGTCATATTCATTGTTTGGATTCACGGGGCTACAAGAGGTGTGTCTTAGGTATCACCTATTGAGCAATTTGCTTACCCCTTTATATTTAACATTTTTCAGGACACGGAAATGAAGTAGCGGACGACAATCCACCCTAGCCTTAGCTTGGAGTAGGAAAATGTCTCTTTTTGCTATCTTTTGTATTTAGGCCTAATTTTGTAAGTGTTGACTCAAAATGTATTATTTTGCAACATATGATGTATTTAGGTTCATTTTGTGTATGGCCATTGGGGAAATGTAATTAAGTTCTAATCACACTAAATCCTTTAGTGTATTTTACGTAACGTGTTGTAAATTACGTTAACAATATGGTTGTTGTTATTGTATTAGGTGTTGAAATGTATTTAAATATGTATGTGGGTAAGGTGGTGTTGAGTGATTGGTTATCAAAGTTGGCGTATCCTGGTTTCCTTCATACAGTGGCATTTTGAGTGTGGACAACCCAACCAGTTGACATGAAATCCCATACGTCGACCGGATAACTTGAACCAGTCGACGTGAATTTCTCACACGTCGATCGGTATCTTGGCAGTGAGCTTTTCCACTATACACGTCTTTAACCAGTCGACGTGTAGCCTCCCATACATCGACCGGTTCCTATGTAGTGAATGTTTGTGGCTTATTTTACCATTTTGCCCTTAACCACTATCTCAAGTCTATTATCAGACATTATAAGGCCCAATAAAATACAATAATTATATTTTAACCATAAAAAAGACTATATTGCCCCGGACTTTATCCTATTTATTATGTGATTCGAGTAAATGACTATTATGCCCTTTGAGTCTCAAACATTTGAATTGTGGTAAATTACCATCTTGTCCTTTTCGACTTTAATATATAAATTTAACGTGAGAGGACTGTATTACCTTTGGATGATTTTGGGTCAGGCAAGGACCCGTTTATGATCCGGATCCAGTGGATTTGGGTCGTTACAGATTTTGTATCAGAATAATGGTTCGAATACCATAAGGACGACGGGTAGAAGCCTGCTTAGGATTGTATGGGAAAGTTGAGTTGCATGACTGTGTGCTTATGTGTTGAAGTATTTAATTGTTCAAAGAGCATGCTTACTTGTTTACTCGTTTATTTGCTTATGTGATCACATACCTATATGTTTAAAGAAATGTATATTGTTACCATGATAATGATTGAAAGCATACCAATCTTGTTATGATGATAAGGATGAGGGTTATGGTAATGGCAAGTGGTAGGCACGGTTTGTGCAGTATTATTTAAAATGATGATGTTACAAATAGTGAGCACGGTTGGTACAAACATGTTTCGTATGGTATTGTAAGTTTCATTCACCTTGTATATGTATATATGTCTGTATTCTTATGTGTTTATGCGGTCGCGCAGGGGATAGTCGTGTGAGTTTGACCTGAGATGGTGAGGAACTCGATTACTCCAGGATTGTTGAGAACCAGTTCTTATCGAACTGATGGGTTGGTCTTTTAACTCGTGGATTGAGCTATTTATTGTGTAGCTATTTTTATCTTCTTGTTATATTTTGTGCGGTGCTTAAAACACAACCTCAAACGGGTTGTATTTTAGGGCATAGTAACTGTGTTGTGTGTGAGTTTCATGCTTTGGTGTGTGGGTTCTGGTGACAGTAGAGGTCGGGTATGCCAGTGAGGGTTTTGGTGTGACCATAGGAGGTTGGTGTTAGTGACTTGGGTCACGGTTTGGTGCGGAGGTTCTTATCGAACCGATCATGGTAGGTGTGATAGAGTTTATTTAAGTCATGAATGTAGTCTATAAGTTGTAGATGTGTGTCTTTTAGTACGGTCTCAGGGAGCGTGTTGGTTCTGACTATCGTAGGGTTTTATTGGACCTTGTAGGTCTAGGGTGACGTAGGACCGATTACTGATATGGATCATTTCGTGGTCTCGTAAGAGTCTATTTTAGAGATTAGTTTATCGAGGGGCAATCCCATTTCGGAGAACTGCAGGAGTATGCTAAGGGTAATCGACTTTCGGTGAGTCAGTTGCATAGCTCAGTCGATGAGCGGGGTTTTGGGTTGATACAGCTGCCTAAAGAGTCTCAAGGTGAGATATAGTGGTTAGTTTTAGTTGTGTAGGGCAGGATTACAGGCAAGTAGTGTGGGGTCATTGGAGTGTTTGGTTGTTTGTGGATGGAATGATAGTTGGTGAGTATTGTGTTATCAAATGAATTATGTTCTAGAATTTGAAAGCTGTGGATTCGGGTTGTAGTTCAGATTGTGTCTAGTGTATTAGGAGATAGTGCTAATGATTGGAGTGATTGGGACGAGGTTAATTCGTTAGGTTAGTTGGTTGCCCCATTTAATTTTGTCAGGGCAAGAGTGTTTTAAGGAAAAAGTGAAGAAGGTAGGTAATGACGTTGAACCTGGAGTATGAGGTTTTCTGGGCTTTATGCTCATTTTTGTTTTGAGGATTTACCGGCATGGTATTGCTGTGTTGAGGTTCTTTTCTAGTTGCATGCAGTAATCATTATGAGGAGTATCGAGAATAATGCTTGTTCTTTTGTTACAATGATATTGTCTCAAGGATATTCGAGGAAAAATCATTTAGTAGTGATTTGATGGTCTGATGGGATAATAGGTTTGAACGGTTGTTGGAATGAGTGACAGTGGAGGTGTTATAGTGTCATGGTGTGATGTTTAGTGCTGATGAGCAGGACGGTTTAAGGTATGATCCGAGGATGGATTAGAGATTATAAGTTGTTTGTTGTGTGCTGATAGGTAGATGATATGATTGTGCACTAGTTGAGGCGATTGTGGATAATTGAGTCTTTCGAACCAGTGAAGGCAATGTTGCCAGATAGACACCTTTTTTCTTTTAACTAATAATGGGTCGCTATGACAGAGGTCGCGGGTCTTGTATGCAAGAAGATCGAGGTAATGTCGCATGCGAAGGTAAAGATAGAATAGGTGGTAAAGTGTCATTTTAGGGTATAAGAGTTGTCATTTAGGAGTGACAGGTTCCAGGTTGAATGGAACGTGGTGTCCAACGTACAGTGATTGTTGCTAGTGTTGGTACGTGGTAAGCGTTCATGCCCTTATCTGATTCAATTTTGGTTAGCATGGGTGTTGCGGAATAACATTTGCGAGGTTCCGGTGATGACTATGTATAACTGTCCGTTAATGACGAGGTCGCCTAGGTTTATGTTTGTAGTTCTGTATGTGTATCCAGTTGGTTTTTCTACTTGTGTGTAAGGAGTTCATTTCATCTCAGGTAAGATTGGGTGTCTACGGTTGGACGATTGGTGAGTAGTGTGTGACAGGGTGTTAGGGGCATTCAGGTGTGAGTTGTCAGTCTCTTGTGAGAGCGGGTTTCGTTACCCTTTCCGTTTGTTCTAGTCCTGGTAAGGACGTCGTTTGTCGTGAGTCTTGTCCTCTATTTGGGAGTTGCGTGTGTTCGTGGATGGACGGACTTGTGTGTAGTTATTGTGCTGTTAGAGTTTTTCGGTAGAGGTCCTAGTTAAAAAGTCAACTCACTTCCACGGAGGGAGATAGAGTCTTTGGGTTTTGCAGTGCTTGTTGTGTGAGTGATTTTGATCAGTGGAATATGAGGCATGGGTTGCCGAATAGGGATTGTGTTTCCAGTGTTTGGTACTAATGGTAATGGCTAGGGGATGTGTTGTAAATAGCAGTTGAGGATAATTAGGTGGTGTGAGGTAAGTCATGTGTTCGGGTGTTTTTATTAATGTTTGATTCTAGTAGCGCTTTGAGGACAGGTAATGGTATTGTTGAATGTTATGCAGTTAGAGAAAGTGAATGTGGGACTCCATTAAGGAATAATGGGATGATTGACTTTGGTTTTGAGGTTTTATGCATGAGATAGCGCATTGTTCATTTTGACGAGGTAAAAATTTAATCGAGTGATGTTATGGAGTTATCTACCTGGTATAGGTACTGTAAGGAAATCGAAGAACCTTTATGCGTAGGTCGATGATTGTAGTACTTGGTGTCTTACTACTTTTAACTTGTTATGGGTTGTGTGATTGAGGTATGATCGGACTTTAAAAGGTAGTGTGTGACTGTATAGTTGTTGAGATTATGTAGAGCGATGGATTAATTAGAGAGTGGATTTCATGGTTGTTTTGTGGATTGTGTGGGGTTGTGTTTGAGGTTTAGACCTGAGGACAGGAACGACATCTGTGTTGAGACCGGATCGATGATGAGAATGGCCTGGCCAACCATTTCTCCTGCATCAGTCCCTCTTTAACACGATGTCGAGTCAAAGGTCAATGATTGTTATGTCTTGTTCGGAATAGTGAGAGCATGGTACTGTGCGTCGTGTTGGTGTGACAGTGTGGATTCAGATGGTTGTGTCGGGTGATGAGGTGTGCTAGGAAGGACCAAGTGTTCGATAAAGGTTGTGGTTCGATTATTTGATCGTTAAATATCTTGTTTTGAGGATTAGTGTCCTGGGTACAGGATAATGTGCTTTACTGATTTGGTGACAAATGTTTATACAGTTGTTGGGAGAATTGTTGTTTAGTCATTTTGAGGTTGATATATATAATGATCGTCGTATAACGCGATTGGTAGTCGTTGATGCGGTTATGTGATGGTGTAGTTCCGTGTTGGATAGGGAGTGCTTAGTTTGACAGAGACGTATATAATTATAATTTAGTGTGTCCTTTGAATGATGAGTTGTGGTTGGATGTTGTCTTAATTGGTGGTTTGGTGACTGTTTTTTTCTTTCTTCCGAGCCTTGGAGCCTTTTGTGGCAGTGTAGAGTGAACTGATGTCCGTTATGAGTTAGGCGTATGGTCTAATTGGTCTTATGTTACGATGAGGTGAGAGATGGGCAACTGCATTGGGTTTCTGTAGTGGTAGTGCGTGGTTCCCTGGTGACATCCGCTATCAAAGGCAATAATGTCTGTGGGTTCATAGTCTAGATGTTTTGTGAGGTGTTTTTAGAGAGTGTGTGGCTGTGGACCTTCTTCATAAGGAGGGTAGATTTTGAGGACAAAATCTTTTTAAGGAGGGTAGATTGTGATGTTTCTGATTTTCACCATTTTTCATTTTTTTGGAATTTTGTCGTTGTAGGGGCATTTTTGTCTTCCCTCGTTTTGTGTGCCGAACACCGTGGGGTGTGCCGGGTGTGTCAGTGAGTTGTTTGGAGCATTTCATTGAGTTCAGGACTCTTTAAAATGCAAAGGTGATTATTTTAGCAT
Organism: Cornus florida; assembly: GCF_030987335.1. Classification (NCBI taxonomy): domain Eukaryota; kingdom Viridiplantae; phylum Streptophyta; class Magnoliopsida; order Cornales; family Cornaceae; genus Cornus; species Cornus florida. The sequence goes on from NW_026775572.1 coordinate 46,303,258, forward strand.
TTTTCAGTTTTCGGGCCGGATGGTTCTGTGTGGGACCCACTACCGATGTTGTCGTGCACGGGAATGTTGGTACGGGCCATTTGTGTCACATGCATTTTATTTAATGTGTTGTGCAAAGTTGTGAAATTATTTAATGTATACATTTACATGTGGTGTAAAATGAAAACAAAAGAAAAAGGAAAAATAAAAGGAAATTTGGTGGCGCCCACAATTTTTTTAAATGGTCATGAGACCACATTTTGGTCTTATTCCTCTCTCACTCCCGTAAGTTTCTCTCTCTCCCATTCTAGACTTTTCTTTTTTCTTTCTTTTGGTTTCAAGATTCAATTCTTAATTTCTCCCTCAAAACTTGGTATTTTTAGAAGTCGTTTACGGCAATTCGAAGAGCTCGTCAAGATCTACAAGTTGATCAGAGCAATTTCTAGTTGGTGCACTATTTGATTTTTGAAATCTAGGGCACAAATTGGGGGTTTTTGCTTAGATTGAGGTAGGGGTCTCTAATCCTCACTTTCTTGCACCTTTGGGAGTTTTTCTACTCTAATTGTTGTCAAGCATGATTAATTTGAATTGATTTTCTCTTAAATGATTTAATTGAGTATATAAAGTGTGCAAATGTGTGTATTTGTTAAATTGTATGAAAAACATGCCTTATTTAAACTAATTGTCGTGGAAATGATATAATTGTTGTATTAGAAATTCTATGCCTATATGAGTTGATGATATTATATGAGAAATATGCCTAAGTGTTACTTTCCATGCCATAGTGTTCATTCATTCCTTGAAATTGCTATAAAGGAACATGTTAAGTTGTGATGTGTGAATTTCCTTTATTCACATATTATGAGAAAAATATATGGCATGCATTCATGGCATGGGCAAAATGATTTGAAATGAAAGTGAAAGGGGATTTTGGGGAGAAATTTGATAAAATGGTTTTAAGAAAAACCCGGTCGCCGCGGAGTCACCAAAGGGCCAGTATATTAATTAATGTAACTTAAAGGGAACTAGGGAGATTGCCCTAGCGTTGTTGAGTTATTTGGGCCCCAGATGACACCGCGGAGGTACCAAGGATCAGGGACAATAGTCAACCCTTCTCTCGTGTCGCTACAGAGTCACCAAAGGGTGAGTTATTTTAACAGTTTGTGAAGAGATGAATGTGTTTGAAAATGGGGAGTGACATGCATGACATTGCATTCATGGCACGACATTTACTTGTGTTGAACTTAGAATTGATAATGTATTTTCCCCGGCTTAGTATGATCCCATTCCCTATTGTCTTATGTCTTAGGTACCACCTATTGAGCAATTTGCTTACCCCTTTATATTTAACATTTTTCAGGATATGGAAAGAAGTACCGGACGACAATCCACCCTAACCTTAGCTTAGAGTAGGAAAATTTCTTTTTTTTGCTTCTTTTGTATCTGGGCCTAAATTTGTAACGTGTTGACTCAAAATGTATTATTTTGCAACATGTGATGTATTTAGGTTCATTTTGTGTATGACCATTGGGGAAATGTAATTAAGTTTTAATCACACTAAATCATTTAGTGTATTTTACGTAACGTGTTGTAATTACGTTAACAATGTGGTTGTTGTTATTGTATTAGGTGTATTTAAATATGTACGTGGGTAAGGTGGTGTTGGGTGATTAGTTATCAAAGTTGGTGTATCCCGGTTTTCTTCAGACAGTGGCATTTTGAGTGTGGATAACCCAACCAGTCAACGTGTAATCCCATACGTCGACCGGATAACCTGAACCAGTTGACGTGAATTTCCCACACATCGACCGATATCTTGGTAGTAACTCCCATACATCGACCGGTTCCTGTGTAGTGAATGTTTATGGCTTATTTTACCATTTTGCCCTTAACCACTATCTCAAGTGTATTGTCACACATTATAAGGCCTAATAAAATACAATAATTAGATTTTAACTATAGAAAAGACTATATTGCCCCGAACTTTATCCTATTTATTATGTGATTCGAGTAAATGACTATTATGCCCTTTGAGTCTCAAACATTTGAATTGTGGCAAATTACCATCTTATCCTTTTTGGACTTTAATATATAAATTTAACGTGAAAGGACTATATTACCTTTGGATGATTTTGGATCAGACAATGATTCGTTTAATGATCCGGATCCAATGGATTTGGGTTATTACACTCTTGTAGCTGTTAAATTAAGAGATGAACTCGCGATGAGAGTGCTTTCTTAATTGCTTCACTCTTATTTTTTATTTTTTATTTTTTCAAAAATCAATCTTGTAGTAATGTTTCTATTTCATGTTTTTTATTTCCAAAATGTCAAAAAAAACACAAATGCGCATTTAAATATGTTTGGTAATCTTATTTGTATATTTAAAATTTGGAAATATGTTCTTAAAAGGTCCAATTTTTAGAAGAAAAAAAAAAGAAGAAATTGTTTATACTTGTTTATCACCAAAACACCGTTCCCAACTTATTTCCAATTTATGCACATAATAGACATTGTCCTTTATATCTGTCACTCATCAACTTCTTAACTCGCTCCACTTTTCACGATCTCTTAACTTGAGACCAGGGGCAGAGCCAGTGTGTGCCTAGGGAGGGCAAATGCCCCCCCTCCCCCCTTAAAATTTTTAATTTATAAAATTATCTTATATATATTTTTCTTTCTTTTTTCTTTTACTCTTCAAATTCCTTTGATTTCCCTTTCTTCAATTAAACTCTATTTTTTTTTTTCCTTTCAAAGTTCTCATTTTTCTTTCCTTTTTATTCTTCTTCTTTTTTCTTTCCTACTTCTTAAAATTATTCCTTTTGCACTTCAAGGGTATGTAATTTTTTTATTTATGAAGTCAATTAGTGTAATTTTCGTGCATAGTTTCCAAAATACAAAGATGTATAACTACAATGAAAATATTGCTAAACAATATTTTAGTTCTTATATTGGTCCAATATTTATATTTCTTATTCATTTAGCATATTATTTTGCAATGATTTGTTTCTCCTTTGCTCCTTTTTTTTTGCATTGCGCCCCCCTAAATTAAAATCCTACCCTTGCCTAAGGCCCATCTTCTTTCTTCACGAGCTCTTAACCGGAGACCAAACTTCTTTCATCACTCTCACTCACGATCTCTTGCAGTGAAAGATAACAAATGGATGACAGCCTAGAGGTTTGTATATGATGTCTAGACTTTAATTGGAAAAACTTAAAAAACTTATAAAGGTATATGTAGTAAAGCCCCAGAACATCTATGTTAAGATAAATACACATTATTGAAGAAGGAAAAATGTTTTGTGGCTTTGAGGTGTGTAGCCACTTTACTTAAGGTGTTATTTGCCCACACTCTAATTGAGTTTGCTATTGAGTTTCATAGCGAAAAACACCTTAAAGCCGGAATGTGCAGTTAGCAATATTGAAGAATTCTCTTAAACACACAGTTAAAACTGTTATAAAGATGACTGAATAGAGAGAATGAGAGAATATGTAAGTTCATATCTTATCTGAATTTAGCCACCCCTACTTATAGAATTCAGGCCTATTTATAGAATTCAAGGGTGCAAATTCAAGTGCAACCGGGCATGACTCTTGGTGCAGAGGAAGTGACTTTTAATTTCAATACAAATGACATGTCTTTTCGTACAAATCAAATAGGCATCGACTATTTGTACAAATCCTGTAAACATGACTATTGATACAAACCGAAGAGGCATGACTTTTGGTACAAACCCGTTAACTATCTCTCTCTCTAACTTTTGTTAGCCTCTTATTTCCTTCTCTCTGATTCACTCCAATTCCCGTTATCAAATTATTACTCCTTGTAATCTAGCTTATTTATGGGTGTAGGTGCAAGAAATTTCGTTGACTGAAAACAACCAAATAGAGTTATCGTGAACAACACTAAAAAATGGTAATCAAGAAAATGATAAGAAGATGATTGCAAAGAGAGAGAGATTTAGGGAGAAGTTCTTGCCTTTATTGAGGGGCTATTCTTATTATATACAAGAAACCCTACTAGAGTTCCCTTTTGGGCCCTTTTCTTAGGGTGCATGATTTCTTTCTCACGTCTTTTTTTCTTTTCTTTTCTTTTTTCTTTTTCTTATCCATACATGTCCTTTGGGCCAGATTCTTTTTGGGCCCGCAAGGCTTTTTTAAGCAGTATCGCAAACTAGCCGAATACGTTGGATAAATTGGGTTGGTCGCTTTCTGGTGCATTTGGCCCATTCCCTTGGGTCAAAACAACTTGTTGGTGGACTTCCTGACTTTGACATGTGTCGTGCTGGGATTGGGGCTCCTTCTTTCACAGTTGTCGTGACTTCATTAGTAGGGAATTTGCCCTCCACAATGGGAGTTTTCAAAATCCAATATACATATAAGTATAAGTAGTGGCAGGTAGAGAGAGATTGGGAGTTAAGTATTTTTTTTGGAGGTACGTTTTGAAGTATGAGTTTCTCATTTTCATTCTTCATTAGTCACCTTATTTACCTCCTGCCTTGTTTAAATTCAAGAAACCTTAGGATCCCAGAACTCAGTTTGGTCCTTGTTATTTTACGAGCCAAATAAAATTTACCAAACATGTTTATGAATTATTGTTTACAAAATTCAAGAAATAAATGATTGTTACCAAACACTAATATGTTTTTAAAAAATTACAAAATAAATAGGAACTATTAGAAATAAAAACAAGAAATAAGGAACACATAAATGGAAATGTTACTAGACAACAGAAATATGGAACACATAAACGGAAATGTTACCAAACGACTCCAATTTTTTCACTCTTTCTAAACGCTTAAATATATTAATCTTTCCAAGTTAAAACATGTGTCATATCGGACTTGGATCCTCTATAGGGATGGCAATTTCCTTCAATCCGTCGGTTTTCGGCCCACCCTGTCCCTAATGGGGCAGATTTGGTAACCTCTTAAATAGATTTGGGGCACGTATGGTAATATAATTGAAAACCCGAAGTGGGTTTGGGGCGGGGGCAGATTTAGTGATGAACCCGCCCCGACCCCGCCCCAATTATATATGTACCTTTAAATTTTTTTATATATATTTAATATTTGTAAGAATCATGTAACTTTGCTGGATGTATTACTTAATATATTAATATTTACTGGTTAGTAATTTAAAAGCTTGGTCAACTTATTTATCAGCCCAATTTGAGCACATTGGGCTAACAAAAGTGACATAACCCACCCCGTCCCGCAATTAAATAGAGTACATAGGGCATAGTCGGAACTTTGTTTATCGAAGTAGGAGCGGAGATGATATATCAATTACAAACCCGTCCTAGAGTTGGGGTGGAGTTGGTATAACGAATTTTCTAACGGGACGGAGTAGGGTTTAGTCAAACCCACCCCAACTCCACCCTGTTGCAATCCCTAATCCCCTCATGTTGAGAAGGTCATGTGGTTTTGTCATGTGCTTCAAAACTATATCGTTTTGAGGAACACTAACTCACATTTATTATAATCTTCCAAAAAATAATAAACTTACCATTATTATATTTATTTTCTTTCTCCTTTCTCCTTTCTCTTTCCATATCTATCACTCTATTCCCCCCCCCCCCCCCCCCCCCCCCCCCCGCGGCGCTCTAACCATGGCCATCTCCACCTCTTACACCTCACCCTTTAATGATGGCCATCACTTTTCCCCTTGCAACCTCCTACCACCATCTCCTTCTCCACCAACCACCATAGTTATAGACACATATACCTTGGTAAGACTATACACTTAAACCCATATGTATAAATCTAATTTGAATAAGAACTAATATCTCCACACAAATGCACTCATGAATCAAAAAATATATATAAATCACATATTGTTTGTTGAAAATCCTTTAATTTTTTTCAATTAGTTTTCATCTTGTGATTAATATTCTAAAAACAAAACAAGTTATTTAAAAGAATGAGCAAATACTGCCTTAATTAGTTTCAAGTGACTGCCAACTATGTCTTCAAACGTTAACATTTTAAGGCATCTTATAAGTCTTGTAATTTCCATTACATGAGAGGATCCGAATCCGTGTCATATAAAGATACGTTGGTTGGTTGAAATGGGTAAATCATTTGACCTCGAATTCTCTTGGGTACAAACAATTCTTTAAAAGATAGTGTGTTAAAAAAAAAAAAAAAAAAAAAAAAAAAAATTGGTTTCACTCTAGGTTGGTTACTACTTAATTTGAATAAATTAATAAGTAGTAAATTAAATAATCATAAAACAATAATTGCATTCATTCAGAATTGAGTAGATCAAGGGTAAATTACAACTCTATGAGGCATCTTTATAAATTATAATTATCAAAATATATAGCTGAAACAAAAAGAGTTTAGCCCACTGAACTAAACGTGGCTTCGCTAAATACCTTGTGTCATGTCAAAATACTTCGTCATAAATAATAAACATGTGTTGTACCAATTATAATCATGGAGAGAGAGAGAGAGAGAGAGAGAGAGAGAGCGAGCTGCACATGGGACCATTTTGAGCTCTGAGGGCATGTGGAGGAGAAGATTCAGCTCTTTTATTCTATATTAATTATATATATATATATATATATATACACACACAACAGTAGCAGCACAATAGGGTTTAAGAACATGGATCCACCCCATTGCAATGGGGTAGACTTCCAGCTACCAACTAATAAAGTCATGTGGTTCCCTGAGAGTAGTTTGTCTTGGTCCAATATAAAAATCAGGACATTGTAGGAGCTACACTTCCTTCATCACCAATACAAAGATTGGTGGGTCCTTAGCAAAAAGAAAAAATTGGTGGGTCCCATTTCCCTTTGAATTAGGATGCATTCCCATTGTAGAATCAATGCAATTACTATATATTTCCTCATCGAAAGATATGTTAGACGACTATATACTATGTTCCTCCATGACCTCCCTTCAATGTAATTACTTTTTGAGAGCATAAGGTGTAAATCTTTTTTCTAAGGCTGCCTCACATCACAATCACTGAATTGCATAGTTTTCATACTATGATTCACACCATCGGAAAGGTGTCTCACATTACCATCACTAAATTGTAGTCTATATGGTTTTATTCACATCATCCAAATATTGACATACAATACAATGACTTCTTCTTTTCTGATGTCACATTCAAACATTTAATTTGAGGTGTAGAATCAAAAGTTTTGGTAGAATATCTATGTAAATGATGATTTTTGTAACGCGTGAAAGAGAGTAGTGTGTGCCGGAATTTCGTAATTTCCAGTTACGATTTGAAAGTTATTGCACTTTTTTGTGGAGGTGCGTAGAAAATAACAAACGACGCAACAACTTGCTCAACAATAAATCAAATCAAAAGATCCAACTCCGACAGTATGTAGAATACTATACGATAGAAAAGACTAAAGAAAAAGAAAGAATAACGCAAGAATATTACATGGTTCACCAACTAGAACTTACTGAAAAAAAGAGATGTGGACTCTTCTTCTTATTCAGGGATCTAAAAAAATTACCATCAATCATCATATCAACCCACAAATAAAACAAATCCCATAAATCTCTCTAATCCACCAACAAGTAGTCAATGCACAGCCATGAAAACTCTCATTTTGTTTTAATAATAGAGAAATAAAAACATTTCGAGACAAATAATGAGGGTTGGGGATACTACATAATAAATACCTCTGCTGTATTGCATACTTTCTTACGCATGAGATGGTAGAATATTTATTACTCCCTCCGTTTCATATTAAAAGTCCACTTCGAGAATTGTGACTCATGTCGAAAGTGGACTTTTAATATGAGATGGATGTAGTATATGAATTAAAATATGAGTAGTTAATTTCTTGATGAAAAATTTGGGTGAACCTTGGATGTACATGTTGCTTATAGTGTGGGTTAACTGTTAAAAGCGAAGGACAAAGAGGGAAGAGTGACATACAAGGGAGGAGGTAAGAGATAGAGGGGGGAGGAGGATAGGACATTTCAAATTAAATTAAGGCCATTCAGGAGTTGTGGCAGTACAGGGAGGAGAGGAGCCTTGGGATGGAGATTGACATTAATTGGGGCACAAGGACAAAAATACCAGCTTGGTAGGGTTAAGGAAGTGGGTGTTTGGGCTTTTCAAATCTCTCTCGTTCTCTCTCTCTGAGGGGATAATTGATAGGAAAGGGCTTCTTCCTGGTGCACGATACCTGTTTGTGGGTTAGGTGGCATCCCCTGCCCCCCTTATTGGACCCATCCCTGGATTCGTTCTCTCTCTCACACACACACATTCACACACACACACAACTTCTAGGGCCAAAAGATACAAGCCAACTCATTTCTCTTTTATCTTAAGCAACCTTTCTTTTACATAACTAAGGTACGACACATCCAACTCTACTTTTTCTAATTTGATTAATAGGTTTACCTTTTTCTTTTCTTTTTTTCAAAAACGAAATTGAATTCTCTCCTATACACTAAATAGAGACCTTCACATAAGATGGAGTCAATATTATTACTAGTGGTAAAAATAAGGTGATTTCCACTCTTATCATGTGTACTAAACTATCCAGTACATATTAGAAATTCAAATTTCTTAAAACCATCCGAAAAGTACTAAAATAAAAAATTTATATATCATAATGGGCATTTATATTTCTCTTCAAGTCACCCAATTCTCTCATTAACAAGCACATATATAATATCAACTCTCTCCCTCTCTCCTTTAGCAAAGGAATCAAATAAGATACATCCCACAAGTGTTTGCTTACTTTCTTAAAATTTATATTCAGTGACAACTGTCCATGTAGAAAAAACAACCCTTTTGTCAGCTTAAGGAAAAATAAATGCAAACTATGAAAATAGCTATAACTATATGCATTATTGAAGTATTTGTCTTTTGAGAAGAAACCACAGAACATGTAGCTATTTTAAATAATAAAAACTAAAATTGATATTAAAATCCCACTTCCATACACAAACTAAAAGAGAGAGAGCTCTCTCTCCTTCCCCACTCACACACACAATTATATGTGTGTGTATAATAAACTCTTCCTTTGAGTTGTAAGGTATATAAGTTATATATCCATCACAGGAACTAATGCATCTCCTTTCAATTATGTAATAAAGAAATTTTTGTGATATTGTCTTTCTATTCCTTTTCTTATACTAAGTTAAACACCTCTCTCTCTCTCTGAAGTTGACAGTAAGATTAGCCACAGCTTTTTAGATTGGTGGCACAACTATAGGTTCTGGAATGGACTTCTTCACTTCCAATTTCATGCTACAAAGCCCTCTTGAAGATAATCATCAACCATGCTCATTTCAAAACTTCCATGGTTCTCTATATCTGTCTTTCTATATATGCATACACATATCCACATATATATATTGTGTACATATATAGTTATATATACTACTATATATTCTCTTTCTTAATGAATTTGAAATGTTTATGTTGGTGTAGGTGTTGCTTCACTTCTAGGGAAGAGATCCTTGTCATTTTCAGGAATTGAGGTTAATTGTGAAGAAACTAATATTAATAATGGGGATATTGATGATTTGTCTGATGATGGGTCACAATTGGTTGGAGAGAAGAAGATCAGGAGGCTAAACATGGAACAAGTGAAGACACTTGAAAAGAACTTTGAGTTGGGTAACAAGCTTGAGCCTGAGAGGAAATTGCAGTTGGCTAGGGCTCTTGGTCTGCAACCAAGACAGGTTGCTATTTGGTTCCAAAACAGGAGGGCAAGGTGGAAGACCAAGCAATTGGAAAGAGACTATCAAGTCCTCAAGAGACAGTTTGATGCAATCAAAGCTGATAATGATGCCCTCCAAGCTCAGAACCAAAATCTTCATGCACAGGTATATATATATATTGGAAATTTAGCTCTCTCTATTGGTTCAGCATGTACCTTTATGAACTAGTCCTACATATACTATTTTTTCTTATACCTTGTGCAGATGTGTGTATGTGTGTGTATACACATATTTACTATTAGTTAACCTCTTACAAGGTCTTCTTCTGTTGATGATTGTGATTCATAAGTTGGGAGAATCATCATGCTTCTTCCTTAGTGTTGACTTTTAATTTGAATTTTAAATTTTAAGGGAGCTTTGAACCAATTTGATTCAGTTTTTTTAGAACTTTGAAAACAACTTGCAGTTTCTAGAAAATAGAAAAGAGTTTTTTCTGGAATTGAAATTTTTTTTTTTTTTTTAAACTGCTTTTAGATAAAAATTTCAACAAACTGTCTACAAGAGAATTTTCAAATGTTTTCATTTTGTGGTTATTTGAGAATTGAAAATTATTCTTAGAAAGTTGAACCAAACAAGGACTTTAATTTTTTATTTTTTTGTTAATAAACCTCTTAAACATGTGGTGGGTATGGATAAAACATATTTTCCTATGTTTTTATTGATTTTTTGATTTTGATTTTTGGGCCTTTTCTTCATAGTTTAAGCTCAAGATATACCTTGGTGCATCGGTGAGTAGCTCTATATTACAGGTTCAAATCACGAAAACAGTCTTTCCACATTCTATGAGGGCTAATGTGAATTGTGCTAGCCCCCTTATATACCTCTAGCATAAGTATCATCATAATGTTTGCTTCTTCAATTAAATTTTCATATTCTCAATTGACCATAGAGAATTTTTATGATCCATTTGAGGCCTATAATATATATATATATATATATATATATATATATATTTATATATATTTATTATTTTTAATTCAATTTATGCAGATATTGGCACTGAAAAATAGAGAACCAATTGAAGCAATCAACCTCAACAAAGAAACTGAGGGTTGTAGCAGTAACAGAAGTGAGAACAGCTCAGAAATCAAGCTAGGCATCTCAAGGACACCAGCTATTGACAGTCCTCTCTCTACCCATCCAACCAGCAGACCCCTATTCCCATTGTCCATGAGGCCCACTGTTATGACCCAACTCTTTCAAACCTCATCAAAACCAGACCTTCAGTGCCAGAAAATTGATCAAACAGTCAAAGAAGAAAGCTTTTGTAACATGTTCTGTGGCATTGATGATCAAACAGGACTTTGGCCATGGTTGGAGCAACAACATTACAATTAAATTGGACTTAATTATGGCCTAATTTGGGATATTACCGGTTTCGCGATTTCGCATACTTCAGTGAGATTGTATAAATTAGCATAGTATCATATTGAATTTAAAGTGAGGTTTTGAAGATTTTTGTGGAGGATAGACGAGTTTGTTTCTCTGCATTTACTTGTTTTGTTTTTGTTTTTTTTTTTTTTTTTTCAAACTTAAAGAGATGTTTGGTAGTTTGATTTAATAAAACAATCATCCAAATTGAATTATATTTACTATACAGTGAGAGTACTGGTTTTAGCTCTAGAATGGGCCATGAGATAAAAGACAATTTTTTTTTTGCCATTTCTAATCTTTCTATCCCTTTTATTGTTTTGGAATTATAACTTTGTACCATACACAAATGCTTGCAAAGTTTTTTTTTTTTTTTTTTGGTCCCCTCTGGAAGTTAATTAAAGCAAACACACACAAACACATCGGCAACAAGCTCCTAACCGATGTGAAAGTTAAGCGAAAGCACATTGATAACACGCTTCTAACAGATGTGAAAGTTAAGTGAACGCACATCGACAATATGCTCCTAACATATATATTCGAACACCGAACCTTTTCTTCTAAAAAGAGATATCATATCAATCTTTCAAATAATTTAGTTGATTTCATCCACCAATCAAGGGCACATCCGGAGGGTGGGCTGGGTGGGCTTGAGCCCATTCCAAATTTTAGCCCAATTCAAAAAATATATATTTATTATTAATATCAGTCATGACAATTTCTGAATTCACCCTTATAATCAGTACGATCCTTAATTACTAATATACAATCTATATTTGAATTTGAGCAATGCTATCTAGAGAGTGCTCTGGTGACATGAGTAATGAACTCTCTATTTATTAATCACTGAATAGAAATAATTTTTTAAATACTTAAAAATCAAATTAATCTTTTAATAAAATTTTCAGTCTAAGTGTCAATAAAAAGTTAACAACGGGCGTCTATGACTCATTTAATTTCCCAATCTAAATTAAATTCTTAAATTACTCAATTTGAATTTAATAAATATACGAATTTAATTTTATAGATAGACTGAGTATAAAAACGTATTACAGTAGTGAATGAAAGCAAACATATGGAAGAGTAGAAGAAAACAGGGAGGGTTGGATTTGTTCATTTTCATGAAGTACTTGGACAGAGATTGTCAAGGAATGGGTATGGCGTCAGAAAAAAAACAGGTATTCACCACTTCACTGCACTCTTTTTTATTAGTCTCTGATTTTTATTAGAAAGAATTCACGTGACCCACTGTCTTTTTACCCACTCCCTTGCAACAAACACAAACAGTGCTCTTTTGATTTGCACCTTGTTTGGATCAGGAAATTGGAATGAAAAGAAAAAAATTAATAATAAAAGGAGGGGATTGGAAAAGAATGAGGGATAACCTGGCTACCGTGTATGTTCTAAAAACGAGGATGGAGAGGAGGGGATCAGAAAAGAATGAGGGATAACCTTGGCTATTCTTAAAATGATATAATTTGGTAATAAAATAAAAAAATAAAAAAGATAATATGATGTCAAAGGGTGTGGTCCTCTCTTTTAATTTTCTGTAATTGCTATTGACCCACAAGCACTGATAGTTGTGTAGAGAGTGTCAATTTTCTTAGTACGTGCAATGTTCATAGTGCCTTTGGAAACCTTCCATGAGGCTCCATTAAAGGTTGTAACAAAACCTTTCTCTGACAATTGTTTCGCCAAAATCAGATTCTTCCTTAAGTCAGGGATGTTCCTGACGTCCTTCAACTTCTAAACTGATTCATTCAACTTGATCTGCACTCCACCCTTGCAAACGACGCTGCAAGGCTGATCATTATCAAGATATACATTGCCAATGTTACCCAGTTCATAGATATTCAATAGCTCTTTACTTGAGGTACCACGAAACGATGTGCTGGAATCCAAAACCCATGATTCCGCCTTGCTCTCCAAAGAGTATATCAATACATCATCTGATTCTCCTGAGACAACGTTTGCTTCAATTTTTATTTCGGTTTTCTTCTTTGGAAGTTTGCAATCACCATGTCAATGACCCTTCTTGCCACAATTCTAACACTTAACATCATTGAGATCTGTGAAATTCTTGGGATTTCTAGATTGTGCGCTTCCATTCCTTGACTTAGATCTGCCTCTGTTTCCATTATTGTTGACATTCTTCTTGTTTGAACCCTTACCTCTACTTTCAACATTCAAAGCTGAACCACTGGTGGAAACTCCAACTGTTTGCCTTCTGATTTCTCCAGTCAAAATCATGCTCACAACTTTATCAAACTTCAACTTGGTCTTCCCTACAGAGCTACTAATCATTGTAATTGTGCCACTCTAACTCTCGGGCAACTGCCCTTGAATTAGCAGTGTTCGGACCTCATCTTTAAAGTCAATATCAACAGACTCTAATTGGTCAACAATTTTGTTGAACGCATTTAGATTTTCGATCATTAAACTAACCACTTTCGACCATCTTCATTTTAAACAACTCCTTGATCAAGTGCACATTGTTTCCTATAGAAGGTTGTTCATACATACTAGAAAAGGCTCCATGAAAGACTTCGTTGTTTTCTCGTTTGGTGTTATGCCATCCCAAACCCAAAGTTTGTGCACTAAAAGATAGTGGTGTAGGGCTATGATGAATGTGGCCAAGTTTTACATTTAGAAATTGCCACTACTACCTTTCACTAAAAATATAGTTAGGGCGAGTAGGGATCGTCCCAAGGATTGGTGGGTCGTATTAAGTTGTGGAATCAAGATTAGGATTAGTAGGTCGAGTGATCAAAAGATTGGTTTGTGGTTGAATTATACTAAGATACAATTTAAACTAAAGTAAACAATTAAATGTAATGGAGAGAAAATAAGAGAGAGATCTTGGGGTTTAGAAATCACCACTATTACTAAGCACAGCTTTTCTACACCCTTAATGAATGATAAATGAGGGGGAAAACATGTATTGCAACATAGTATGTGTGTGGTTGTTTCAACAAGTATGGATGAGAAATTAAGCATATATTGTCTAAGCAACATGGTGGATAGCAAAATATATCAAACTGAGCCATTAATCCTTTCTTTAAACTCACAATCCAAACATATCACGAGGTTAGAGATATGTGCTACTTGCTTTCATAAGTATGGAATATCAAACAACAAACATGGATTGTCCACCCATTTAACATCTAAACTACAACTACACTACAATTAAGCTAATAACATAAAATTAAACTAAGGGAGAGGCACAATCCATCAAGAAATGAGTATGAACCATCAAATAAACCACAAGAACATTCCATTAAGCACTATGTCTTGACAATCTCTAGATCTATAGCATTAATACACATAGATATGCATCAATAACACAAGAAATAGAGATAAACACATGAACTATTCTAGCATACATAGACATATGGATAGAATGAAATGATCAATTAGAAGCATTAAACCACATAAATCACTGAATAAACAAGATCTATATATATAAAAGTGTCAAAACATGTATCACAATACAAGTCCCCTCAAAATACATAAATCAAGATATAAAAAGCATGCTTAGGGCTAACTCTAACCCCAAAAGGACGTCTAGCCACTCATGGATGGTGTCCTCCAACCCTCAAGGGCTAACTCCATGATAAAGATTGCTCCTCTTCTTGGTTGATGGAAGAACTCCAAGCTTGTGTCTCTAACCTCCTCCTTTCTTTTCTTCCTCACTAAGAATATAGAAATTGTGTCTCTATCTACTCTCCAGTATATGCTCTCAAAAAGTGGCTCATATTCCTTATATAGGTAGGTTAAATATCAACCCAAATGTGTTGGGCTCGTACACCAATATTCCTTCCAATGATTAGATATGAGACAACTTTTAATGAACTAGAAATTGGATTTTCTCAGGATTTGGGAAGTTCGATCGATCGAATTTGTAGTGAAATCAATCGAACATGGCTGAGATCTATCGAATTTAAACTGGATCGATCCTCTATGGCGGCGCCTTTTTGGATAAAAACAAATCTGAGATATTTTGAAGATATTTTTGGGAAAGAGACAAATGTGGTAGGTAGGGTGGTACAAGTGGATAAGATGGAATCTTTTTGATCGATCAGAATAAAGTTGGATCGATCGAAATTTGTGGATCTTTGAATAAGGACAAGAGAGCTTGGATCCATCTTGGAATGCTGAGATTGATGAACTTTCGATCGATCGAATATTTTCTGAGATCGATTGAACTTGCTAAATTTTCACCACTTGCTTCCTTTTGTTCCCACTTTGCTCATTTCTTTGATTCATCTCAAGATTGCTTCAATTATGCTCTTATGTAGCTGAGTTAGCTTATTTTGGGGATAAGTACCTGAAAATGGAAATAATACAAAATTAATCTAAAGCGAGAAAATAAGATAGATAAAGGTCCTAGAATACCTAAGCTTAAGGGGTTTAAATGCGCACTTTTCAGCACTCATCACACCCCTAAACTTAAATATTGCTAGTCCCTAGCAATGAACTAGAAAGTAAAGGAATTAAATGAACAACTATACAACTACGAACTAGAAAGCAATAAATGGATAACGCCACTTTCGTAGGGAACACGATTACATTTAGCATATGCAACAAGCCTTTTGAACCCCTAGTTTACTCCTAGTGGACGAGTGAAGTCTCGTGAGGGTTTCTAGAAATGATACGCACAAACATTAAGCTCATTCTTTCAAAAGAGGCACCAATATTGCAAACAAGCATTGGGAGAAAACTACCTCAAGTATGCAATTTTTCAACCATTTCCAAGCAATCTCCCAAAATTCCAATCTCAAGCAAGCAAGTATAGTCTCCACACATCAAGAAAATGATCATGAAAATAAAAAAAACTCTAGAATCCTTTTTGCGTGGACCGGCATCAAGTATGTTGCTATCTTAACCAACTAAAGAAATGATCACATCCTTACCCTCAAACTATCACACAAATCTAGTACCGATCATCAAGACAAAAAGTGGACCTTTTATTAAAACTTTATTGATCTAGGTGCGCTTATTCTTTTCACTCGATTTTTTTTTTTTTTTTCTATCCCTAAGGATCAAAGATGGAAGCATAGTGCAATGTGTTGATCTATTAAGTTTTCTAGTGATCCATGAGGTCGAGCGTTAGGTCAATGACTCCCAAACCAGACGGCTTGAGGGCATTAGGCGTTCAAACACCACTAAGGACTTACAAGGTCAAATCAACTAGGCTACAAATCAAAACAACCTCTATCTAATCATTTCCCACTTCTTACCTTTTGGGAGAAGTCCTCACTTTTTACTGCTTTTGCAACTTCTCCTTTTTCTTTCTTCATTTTTTTTTTTTTTTTTTTCAAGTTCAATTACTAACCCAGAGTTTGGGCCCTCTACCTTTCAGCGCGAGAAGTTCAGTACTTGATGAGGCTAAAATCCCGGCTACTTGGTAAAAAGAGGTTGTTATCCACCTTTATCAAAATGAAATCTTTCAATGCACTACTAGCTCAATTGGGATATAATCAATTCAATAATCAACAAAACATGTACCCCACAGATGAATGCTAGTATGCGCTTGTGCTAGTGTAAAATATTAGAGTGAATCTCAAAACAATCACAAAATTAAGATGATGTGGACCACAAGTGCAAGCATGATATCAATCTTTCGAAAAATTTACCCCTAAATGGCATCCACAAGGCATACAAGGAGTATTGGACTCTCAAGTCAAGCAATTTTTAAATTTTAAGCAATATAGTCCTCAAAAGATCAAAATAATCGCTAACATCAATCTCAAATCTCAATCATGCAATTAAAGTTCAACTTAAGTAGAATGCAACAAGACACCTTACCCCCAAACTTAAACCACACATTATCCTCAATGTTCAATGAAAAGAATGAAAAAGATGAAAAAAGTATACCATGGTGGCAAAGACATGAAGCTCGGCAATGACCCAATTCGAAAGACGTCTCCCCCAAACTTAGAATCAACAACCTACTTGAATAATCACACTAGCAAATTCACATTAAATCTCAAATAGGATAAGAATGATCAAATCATACATTCTAAAGAAATACAACAAAAGATAAAAGAGAGATATGAGATTAAGCCCAATAAAAAAGTAACATGACTGCACATAAGGGCACAAGAGAGATTTTTTTTTTTTTTTTAAACAAACACAAAGAAATTCAAGAAAGTATGAACAGTGATTGCTAAATTTAACGTCTCTAGCTAGACGCAATGCTACTTTGACACAAAAAAAAAAAAAAAAAAAAAAAAAAAAAAAAAAAAAAAAGCATGAAATTCAAAAAGGGAAGAAAAAGGTCAAACCAAATATGCTCAGATCGATCAAGGTCAGATCGATCTCAAAAAAATTTTGATCGATCGGACATACATGAACCTGCAGACATGTTCGAACGATAAGACAGAGAGGTCTTTGGATGCAGGTTCAAAATTTTCTAAGTGTTGAGACTGTAGATCAATCCAAGATGAAGTTGGATTGATCGAAGAACTAAAGATCGATCTAGGAACAAGTTCGAACAATGGGACAGAGAGCTTAAATATGCAGGTTTTCTTTGAACGATTGGACAGAGAGGTGATTAGATGCAGGTGGATGCAGGCATGATGTTCGATCGATCGAACTTTCATTGAGATCGATCGAACAGGCAAAAACTTTTTCATTTTGCATTGCAACCCTAGATGTCTTCATACACAGGGTCTATTAGATATGCAGCTTCCAAATGTCTTTGGAAGACCTGTCCTTCAATGTAGGGTTTTAATCTCTGTCCATTAACCTTGAAAATGTTCCCCTTTTTCAAATTTTGAATTTCAACCACCCCATGAGGTGCAACAGAGATGACTTCATAGGGACCTTCCCATTTGGTTCTCAACTTCCCAGGAAAGAGTTTCAATCTAGAGTTGAAGAGCCAAACTTTTTGACCGGGTTCAAAAGACTTCTTCATAATGTGCTTATCATAAAAAGCTTTAGTTCTTTCTTTGTAGAGTTTGGCATTATTATAAGCATTATGTCTCAACTCTTCCAACTCACTCAATTGTAATAACCGGTTCTCTCCGGCTTTATTAAGGTCAAGATTGAGCTTTTTAAACCGCCCACAAGGCTTTATGTTCCAACTCAACTGGAGGATGGCAAGGCTTTCTATATACAAGTCTATAGGGAGATATGCCAATGTGAGTCTTATGCCGTCCGGTAAGCCCACAAAGTATCATTTAACTTCCGTGACCAATCTTTCCGGGTGGTGTTAACTGTTTTCTCAAGAATATGCTTAATTTCCCGGTTAGACACTTCTACTTGCCCACTTATTTGAGGATGGTAAGGAGTGGCCACTTTATGAGTAACGGAGTACTTAAGAAATAAATACCTTAAGAATTGGTTACAAAAATGCTTTCCTCCGTCACTTATCATAGCCCTAGGCATACCAAAACGAGTAAAGATATTGGATTTGATGAATTGAATAACCATGGAATGGTCATTTGTTTTGGTAGCACATGCTTCCATCCACTTGGAAGCATAATCAATGGCAAGGAGAATATATTGAAAACCATATGACATAGGAAATGGACCCATAAAATCAATGCCCCATATGTCAAAGATTTCTACAACAAGGATATTGGTCAAAGGCATCATATCTCTTCTTGACATTGATCCCATCTCTTGACATCTCTCACACGACTTACAACAGTTATAAGCATCTCTATGGATAGTGGGCCAAAAGAGCCCACTTTGAAGAACCTTCAAGGCGGTCTTCTTTGCATTAAAATGCCCACCACATACAAGCGTATGACAAAACACAAGAACACTTGGAATTTCGCTCTCCGGAATGCATCTCTTCACAATTTGATCCGGACAGTAACGGTACAAGACAAGGTCTTCCCAATAATAATTCCGGATATTGGCAAAGAAACGATTCTTCTTGTTCTTTGACCAAGAAGTTGGAAGCTTGCCAATTGCCAAATAATTTACAATGTCGGAAAACCAAGGCATTTGCCCATTGGAGATTTAAAAGAGTTGTTCATCCAAAAAAGAGTCATGAATAAGTGGGCTAGGGGAAGGTTCTATCAATAACCTTGAAAAATGATCGACAACCACATTTTCGGTGCCTTTCTTATCCTTGATTTCAAAATCGAATTCCTGAAGAAACAAAATCCATCTAATCAATCTAGGTTTTGTTTCCTTATTTGTCAAAAGATGTCTCAAGGCAGCATGATCAGAGTAGACAACAACCTTAGACCATAAGAGATAGGACCGAAATTTATCAAGGGCATATATTACGACAAGTAACTTTTTCTCGGTAGTGGAGTAGTTCAATTAAGCTCCCGATAAAGTTTTGCTTGCATAGTATATGGCACATGGAAGCTTTCCTACTCTTTGTCCCAAAACTGCTCCCATGGCATAATCTGAAGCATCACACATTATTTCAAATGGTAATGACCAATTGGGAAGCTGCATGATAGAAGCGGATGATAACATGTCACGCAATTTATGGAAAGCGTCAAGGCATGCTTGATCAAAGACAAAAGGAGTTTCCTTGGCGAGAAGATTGCACAAGGGTCTAGCAATTTTGCTAAAATCTTTGATGAAACGACGATAGAAGCCGGCATGACCTAGAAAGGAGCGAACTTCTCTCACCGTAGAAGGTAGAGGTAATTCAAAAATGAGCTCAACTTTCGTTTTATCCACCTCAATTCCCCTTTTTGAGATGACGTGACCCAAAACTATACCTTCTTGAACTATGAAATGGCTCTTTTCCTAACTAAGAACAAGGTTTGTTTCACGACATCTTTTAAGTACCAAGTTTAGATTCTTGAGGCATGCATCAAATGAAGACCCAAAGACAGAAAAATCGTCCATAAAGACCTCTAGATACTCTTCTACCATGTTTGAGAAAATTGACATCATACACCTTTGAAATGTGGCAGGGGCATTGCACAAACCAAATGACATCCGTCTATAAGCAAATGTGCCGAAAGGACAAGTAAAGGTGGTTTTCTCTTGGTCTAAAGGGTCAAGGGCTACTTAATTGTAACCCGAATAGCCATCAAGAAAGCAATAGAATTGTTGCCCGGCCAATCTCTCTAGGATTTGATCAATGAATGGCAAAGGGAAATGATCTTTCCTAGTGGCGGCATTCAATTTTCGGTAATCAATGCATACTCACCATGAATTGACGGTACGCTTAGAAATTACCTCACCTTTTGCATTTTCAATCACCGTAATTCTCGATTTCTTGGGAACTACTTGAGTTGGACTCACCCATTTGCTATCAGAGATTGGATAAATAATACCGGCATCTAAGAGCTTAACTACATCTTTCTTAACCACTTCTTTCATGTTTGGATTAAGTCTCCTTTGGGCATCCCTAAAAGGTTTTGCATCATCTTCTATAAGTATGCGATGCATGCAAATAGAAGGATCAATTTCCTTAAGATCCGCCATACTCCATCCGATGACTTCTTTGTTCTTTTTAAGCACATTTAAGAGCGCATCTTCTTGGTCCTTTTCAAGACTTGAAGAGATGATGACCGGAAGAGTGTCTTTTGGGCCTAGAAATGCATACTTGAGATTGGAAGGTAGAGTTTTAAGCTCAAGAATTGGTGGAGAGACTAGAGATGGCACTGGTGGAGTGCTAGGAGTTTTCCAAGGTGAAAAATCCAAGCTTGCAACAGATTCCATGAGATTGCTTACTTCATTCATTGATTTTTCATCATCAAACCCACAATTACCATACATTTCAAGAAGACAAGAAGCAAGAGAAACATCAGATAGGAGAGATGAAAGGTTATCCTCGATTGGTTGTTTCATAACCATGGTTGGAATTGACTCTTCAACAACCTCATCCAACACATCTATAAGACAACACTCGTCTTCATCTATGCGATGTCGACTTGCATTGAAAACATTAAGCTTGACCATCATATTACCAAAAGAAAGGTCCATAACCCCGGATCTACAATTGATGGTTGCATTTGCGGTGGCAAGAAATGGCCTTCCCAAGATAATTGAGATGTGGTTGATAGGATTGGCAACTGGTTCGGTGTCAAGAACTGCAAAATCAACCGGGAAGTAGAACTTACCAACTTTGATGAGAATGTCCTCAACCATGCCTCTAGGTGTTTTGATGAATCTATTGGCTAGTTGAAGCACCATCGAAGTTGGCTTCAACTCATTCAAACCTAGTTGGACATACACGGAGTAAGAAATCAAATTAACACTCTCTCCTAAGTCAAGAAGAGCTCTACGAACTTTATAGTTTCCAATCACACAAAAAATGGTCGGAGCACCGGGATCTTTGAACTTAGGTGGAGTGTTATGTTAAATGATGGAGCTTACATACTCCGTGAGAAACACTTTTTTAGGGCTTAGTCCCTTTCTCTTCCTCTTTTGTGTGCAAAGATTTTTCAAAAGTTTTGCATAAAGTGGAATTTGCCTAATTACATCCAAGAGAGGAAGATTTATGTTGACTTGCTTAAAAATTTCCATCATGTCATGAATTTTTCCTTCTTGCCTCCCAAAAGGCGAAGTGTAAGACCCCTAGTTTTCAAAAGGATAAAAATTGGAATTTAAAATTTATTTTTTTGTGAAATTTTAATTTGATTTTGTAGCTAGGTGCTTATGTGTCAAATTGGTTATGTGTTTGATTTTATTTTAATTAATTGTTTGTTTTATTTTGTTGATTTAAATAGATTATTTTCTTTACTTGTAGTTTTAATTGATTTAATTGATAAATTGTTATTTAATTGGCTTGTATGTTTAAATGGTTTAATTTAGTAATTTTTAATTTTGTTATAAATAAGTTAAATGAGTTTTTGGTTATTACGTTAGTTAACTAGGGTCTCTAGGAAGACAGTTTGTTTAACCGACATGGCTAAATCTTGGTTGTTTTATAGGCCGACTTGGGGTAACATTAGGGCCCTGTCTCTATTATTACAAGGATTAGGATTTTAGAATTTAAGTCTATAAATACAACCAGTATGATGTAGTCTAAGGTTTACGCTCATAACTCATAGCACAAAAACGGGAAGATAATTCTGTAAAAACAGAAGGTAGAAGGAACAGAATACTGTATGGGTGGAAAAGAGAAGAACAGAGGGGACCAAGGTGGGATTTTGGTGGATTATTCTAGAGCACTAGAAGGCTTTACAGTGGTTCATGTTGTCAGAACAGTGGACACGACGTCGAGGTTTCATAATTGAAATCACAGGCAAGTTATTTCCTTTCTCTCTCCCGTTGCCTGTGTTCTGTGCATCCTTAGACTGTCTTTAGGGTTTTAATGGATTACTAACTAAAGTTTACATGCTTGTTATATTCTAATTCAGATATCTATATGCATGGAATTGTTCTGTTATAGTTCTAGTATTTTTGTGTTTTAGTCTGCATTAAAAGCATGGTTAATCGGTTAAGGTTTTAAACACTATAATTGAATTAAACTATTATGTACAAGGCATTGGGATGTTATTGGATGTTTCTAGGACTCTTAAGATCAGATTTAAGAAGCAACAGAGGGGTAGAAAAGGGTCGGAGATGGAGCAGATTGTCGGAAACGAAGAAGGAACAAAGCCGAGGCTCTCAAAGGGGAGAGAGCAGGCTCTCCCATGGAGAGAGCCGGCTCTAGGCAAGGAAAGCAGGCTCCCCCTTGTGGGAGAGCCGGCTCTAGGCAAATTGAGCCTTCTCCACTTATTTTGGAGAAGGCTCTGTGATCCTATTTGTTTACAGAAGCAGTTTTGTGCATTATTTGGTTCAAATGTGGGGTTTTCTACACTGTTTGGTCTACTGTGAAGGTTTTAAACACTAAACCATGGAATATTAAAGCCCTAGGATGTATAAACTTATTTGCATGCTAAGGTTTTAAACGGTAGGAAAAATCTAGGTCAAGTCGCAGCAGTTTATGGACTTAGCGGACCGGAAGGACTTAATGATGCAATCGGTGTCTAGAAATTAAAAAGAGTTGGAACAGGGATTCCAAACATTATATCATGCTATATTAGAGCCACTCTTAATAAATTAGTGTCTTCGTACTCATGAATTTAATCATAGGAAGTTTCACAGCAGTGCAGGCTGTTAACGGATGGAAGGGGTTTAATTGCCTAATTTAATTTTACCAATATAACGGATTATATATATATTCATAAATCTTATTTTGGTTGCATGCTAGAGTCATTTATATATCATGTTTGATCTATGCATACTTTGGATGTTATTTGTTGAAAATATTAATGTTGTACTGCAACGCACGAACTTAAGCTAGGAGTTTTAATTGTTGTAATATTAAGCATTACACTGTAATTATTTGGATTAGTGGATTTAAATTGTGGAACTAGTACTTGGGTTCTGTCAATCTAATTGGATGTCGGACTGGAATTAATTGAAGAATTATACATATATATTTTCTGTCAATTAACTGGATAAATGCTGGATTTTAACTTGATGATTTATTAAACTTTATCTCGTTAATACATGGATGGATGTTGGATTGTTAATTGATGAACTATTTAAATTCTGTATTATTAACTATATGGATTATGTGGATTTTATTTGATGAACTGCTCAAAATGTTGCATCATTACAGATCATTTGCATGGTATACACCGGTATGGAACTGTGGGATACGGAGGGACGGATTAGATCAAAACGTTAATCCCTACCCATTCAAACATACGGAATAGATTAACTAAAACAGTTAAATCCTACATGGTTTTATGTCCTGTCAACTAAAACAGTTGAACGACATACTGGATGGTTGTTTATATTACTGTACTAGGATGAATAGGGAATTAATTAAAACACTTAAACCCTAATTATATATTGTGTCTGAACAACGAACAGTTGACCATTATAACATTTTATTTGGATGGAACTTATATACATAAAGATGTAGGTTAGTCAAAGAAGCTGCACAAGCTGAATGACTAACTGGACCACATGATATCTACGTTATGTCAGAGAAGCTGCACAAGCTGAATGACTAACTAGATTTCTTATGGACGAATAGGACAGGACTTTATATATATATTATGGTACCGCAGTTTGAGCTTGAGTCTCATAGTCGACGGTTAGGGAGCGTATATGTAGTAGGATGCGTAGCTAGTTATGCTGATCGAGGTATACCCTGTTAGGCTTAGGTAGTCATGCCCACTCAGGTACGTTTTGTATGTTGCCTTCTATTCAGGTTGAGACCCTCAGCATAGTCTAGTGAGAGTCCTGTAGTGTGGTTATATGTATATATCTATTTATGGACTATACAGATATGGTTGAGGCATCTAGGATGTATCTGCGTATCGGGTCCCTGTTTGGATTGTAGTTAGGATAGAACTTGTTCGTAGGCCTGACCCACTATTATTTTTCAGGTAACGGATGGTATCAGGTCTTAGAGCTTGTTCGTGCCGAGCAGAGACGACTACTCACTCTACCGACAGCATAGGTGGTTCCTGCATGGTTGATCATTGGATTCCTTTCCGGTGATTCGTTACTTAGTGTTGGTTTTATTAGGGGTCCACTAGATAGATTCCCGAGTTGTACTAGAATTGGAAAAGTTGGATGTATCAGATTAATACTTTATTTATAAAATTCAATTCTAAGGTTTTCAGTTTTAGAGTATCATTCTAGTTTCTTTTCAGCAATTTTATTTATTCCTATTTCCTTAATTGTATTCTGTGTTCATTTATTGCTAATTGGTTTGATATCCTCGAGTAGTCGGCCGTGGGCCTGGCCAACCCGCATCCGGAAATCCGGGGGTATCACACGAAGTCTCTTTTAAAGCATAAGGGAAGGGAGCTTTTGGCTCATAAAACTTTGCAACTAAAGGAATTAATGAAGAAGCTTGAGAATTCCGATTAGGGACATTTTCATCGAAGGAAGTAGGAGTAGGATTGGAAACGGGACGGATGACAACTTTTGGTTGCACCGGTTCACTATCTTCCTTTGGTTATTCAACCCTATTGTCAACTTGTCTACTACTTCTCAAAGTGGTGATGGCTTGCACTTGTGCTTGGCAAGAACACCTCGATGTGGAGTTTGCTTCCACAAAATGTTGAGCTTTTGGGTTCCTTTTGGGTTGACTAGGTAATCTACCCACTTCTCTTGCATTCAATGCGTTAGCTATGGTCCCAATTTGGGATTCAAGCTTTGATATGGATTGAGAATGAGAATGCAACAAATTTGTGTTCATTTCTAAACTACCCAAAGCCACCAAAACTTTATCTTCGAATGTAGGATTGCTAGAAGGTGCATGAGGATAATGAGAACAAACTTGGGAATCATACATTTAAGGATATGAGAAGTGATTCATTCTTTGGTGATGAGAAGAAGAAACAAATCCTTGAGAACTTCCATTCCTTTTATAAGGTGGAATGTATTTGCTTCGAAAATTTTTAGCTTGATAAGGACTTGAGTTTTCATTCCACATTGGGACATATGCACTTGAATAAGGATGAGCAAATGTAGTATTGACTTGTTCAAAATATTCATTAAACACATGTCCATGGGAATAATTGGAAGTAGTATGTAGAACACTTGAGCATGTTATGCAAGGCTCACAAGGATGAGAAACATGATGAAGAGAAGATGATTTGATAGCCGGTCTTTGACTCAATAAGAATTGATCAAGTTTTTCAGAAAGAGTCTTAACTTCGGCTACAATTTCCTTTGATTCTTCAATTTGACACACTTTTGCATTTTTCTCCTTTTTATTAGAATCATGATCAAACCGAGAAGTGTGATATTTGTGCAAATAGTTTTCACTCATTTTCTCAAAAAGGTGCCAAATATCATCTTCATGTTTTCCAAAATATGAGCCTCCACATGATGTATCAACTATGTCCTTATGCATGTCGGATAGGCTTTCATAGAAATATTGGACGACTTGCCATTTTGGAATACCATGATGTGGACATTTTCTTAGCAAGTCGTTCAATCTCTCCCAAGCCTCATGCAACAACTCCCCTTCCCTTTGAGAAAATTCTCTAATCGAAGCTCGCATTACATTGGTCAAGCTTACGGGATAAAATTTTTTAAAAAACTCATTTTGCATTTGCATCTAAGATGTTATTGAATTTACCCCCAAAGTATTGAACTAATGCTTTGCTTTGTTTTTTAGTGTGAAAGGGAAGAGAAGTAGTTTAAGAACTTCTTCTAGGACATTCATGTACTTCACAGTGGAGCATATTTCTAGAAATTCATTAAGATGTTTATACGGCTCCTCACCATCTAAGCCATGAAATAGCGGACACATTTGAATGATCTCGGGCTTAATTTCATATTGATTGGCCTCAAAATTAGGAAGCATGATGCAAGTTGGTGCATGGCATTCATGAAGATTATAATGATTACAAAGGATCATTAAAGGAATTGGAGCTTGAACTCCGGGAGGAAATTGATTGAAAGGAGGATGCTCCATGAAGTTTGGGTCTAAATAACCAAGATGACCCTCTAAATTCTTCATTGGTTATGATGGGGTTAAGACCGTATGAAATTCAAGTAACACGACAATGAAATCAACTAAGCAAACACTTCGCCCCCGCAACAAATCAATAATCAACAAACCTCCACATACAATGATCCCATACTCCCATGCTATCAACAATATGCAAAGAAAAATAAATTGCCTCCACGTGGGCTCACGATTTATCTAAGAATTGAAATACAAGTGTAATACCCCTAATTTTAAAAGGATAGTCTCGGCATTTATTTATTATGTTTATTGTATTTTTGCATGATTATTTGGATTAATTATTTTTATTTATTGTTTTGATGTAATTGTTTACCTATTTGGATTAAGTTGTCTTTTATTCTTTAATTGGCATTTTATTGTTTAAGTGTTTTTAATTATTTAATTGGAATTAATTAGTTAAGTGGATTTAATTCAATTTATTATTTTTTTCCATTTAATTCTGTTTTAAGTTACAGTTAAATTTAGGGTTGCAATTACATAGGTGGCCGACGTAGGTATTTATCTTAGGTCGGTTTATGGGCCGAGATGGGCTCTGGCTTTAAGGTTACATGGATTAGGGTTTAATCACTAAGCCTATAAGTATGTGTGTCACGGTGGTTTAGGGTTTGAGAATAATTAAACGTAATTTCTGTAAAAACAACAGAGACCGTAAGATACAGAGAGAGAGAAACAGAGAGCAGTTGTGGGAAAACAGAGTGAGGCTTAAGAGGATTTGTACAGAGAGGACCAAGGAGGTTGAGTAAGGATTAGAGACAGAGTTATAGGAAGCTTGACGGCGTTCAGAATTGCAGGAAAACTTGGAGACGACACAGGATTTTCATAATTGAAATCACAGGCAAGTTCTTCTCTTTCTCCTTCCCTTTGGCTTGTGTTCTGTGCACCTAGACAGTCTCTAAGAGATTAATTGGCCTTAAACTGAACCATGCATGTTTGATATATGATTTGCTTGATCATTTTATCGGTGCAAAATTTATTTACAAAATAAATTTTGCGCGTATGTATTCTTGACTCTGTTTTGGCATAACGTCCCACTGTTCTAATTTTTATTTTGAATCTTACTGAAATCAACCAAGGTCTGACTAGATACTAGATGTAAATTAAGACTTCAAATTTAAATTGGAGAAAGTACAGAGGGGTTGGGATAAAACTGATCTTGCAATTTAGTTTCAGTGCTGTTCTTCAACAACACTAGTTTAAATGGCTTGATTAAACTCTGTAATTGCTTTCAAAACTATTGTAAACAATCTTGGGGAATGATTCTAGACTAAATTATGCGTCCTAAGATTAGTTTTAGAGACCAACAGAGTGGTTGGGTTTGATCAGAGAAGGAGCGGACGGACTGAAACGAAGCAACGGGGACAAGGCTCTCATAGGAGGTGAGAGCCGGCTCCATAGAAGTGGGAGCCGGCTCCCACAACAAAGTGGAGCCGGCTCTAGGGAGTCCTAGAGCCGGCTCTAGGCTGGAAAAGAGCCTGCTCCAAATTCTGGAGCAGGCTCCCTTGTTATTTTTTATTTATTTTACGATTTTTTTTAATTTTCTACATACTATGTTCACTGTTGGAGCATGGAGACTGTTTGAATGAATTTGGAACTTTACAGAGGGATCAAGGAATGAATTTTGAGTGTTATTAAGACCCTATATTGAGTAAAGTTTAATTCTAAGTTGTCAGGACAAACAGTGTAAAAATTAAGGCACTTAACAAATGGAAGTTGAATTAATTGTTGAATTAAAATTCAGCAATTTGATGGAACATAATGTATTTATAAAACTTGTTTTAGAATGCATTCAAGTGCATGATAAGGTCATTTAATTATTAATTTTGATCTATGCATGCTTAGGAGGCTAGTTGCTGAATTATTAAATTGTTTAGTGCAACTATATGGTTAATGCTTGGATTTAAACTGCTGAAATATTTAAACAATCTTCTGAATTATTTTAGCAATTTATTGGTTAATAATAGGATTATTTAACCTATTCACATGCATGATGGAGTCCCTGACATATTAAATTTGGTCTATGCATGCTCTGGATGTTAGTTGTTGATTTGTTAAATCGTCTCCTGCAACTATATGGTTAAATGCTTGGATTTAAATTGCTGAAGCTTTAAATATTTTTCTGCAATTGTTTGGATGGTAGTTTTTGGTCTGTAAATTATTGAACTGTTATATATGTTGTAATTTACATGGATATGGAGGATGGTATGTACCGGTATGGGACGGTGACATACTAGGGACGGTTTAGCTCAAAACGCATAAACCTAACCTAATGGATTAATGGAATGGATTGAAAGATATCGAATCCTAATTGTGACTAAGTCAGATCAGCTGTAAATAAATTGGATGACTTCCTGGATTAACGGATGGTAGTTAAGTCATATCAACTGAATAAGTTGAATGACTAACTAGTTGGTTTATTGTATGACAGTTTAATAAATAGTTGAACTGCATACCCTGGATTTGGACGGACTTTATATATATGGTTATGGTACCACGAGTTGAGCTTGAGTCTCAGACTCGTTGGTTAGGGTGCGTATATGCAGTGGATGCGTAGCTGGTTATAATAGGTTGAGGTGTACCCTGTTAGGTCTAGGTACTCATGCCCACCTTTGGGTGCGTATTTGCATGTTGCCTTCTATTCAGGTTGAGACCCCTATTAAGACTGGTGAATGTCCCTTAGTGTGGATATATTTATACGTATAGACTAGATAGATATTGTGAGGTGTCTACGGTGTATCTGCGTATCGGGTCACTGTATGGATTGCAGTTAGATTAGAACTTGCTCGTGGGTCTGACCCACTCCTTTATTATTCTTTTCAGGTACAAGACGGTTCCAGCCTTAGAGCTTGATCGTGCTTGTCGAGGACAGTCTCACTTTCATCTGATTACGTAGGACTTCTCTCGATGTTTCTAGTATTATCTATTTTCAGTTTCATTATCAGTTGAACTTTTAGTTAGGGGTCCATCAGTGGATTCCCAAGTTGTAACTTTGAGATTTCGGAGGATTGGAGTTTCAATTTTCAGTTGTACATAGAGGATTTTATAATTAATGTTTCTTTCAGTTTTATTCTATCTTTATTGTTCCTTTTGTCATCTGTGTTCGTTTTAAAATACTTTAATTGTTTGATATTCCCTCGGGTTCGGGCCTGGGCCTGATCAACCCGTGTCTCAGATCCGAGGGGTATCACAACAAGCCTCCACGCGGGCCGACGATTTAATTAGAGATTGAGTTAAGAAAGAGCTCACAAATGGTCCTTTAGCACTTCAATTCAATTTTAGCCTTGCAAAATTTTTAAATTTTAGCTTTTTCCTTGCTTTTGCTTAGCTCCTTTGCTTGAAATACTCATTTGCTCACCTTCTTTTCAATGCACCTAGTCAACAAGAATCAACACAATAAGTAACCAAAATGAAAACAAAGTAAAGACACGATCAAAAGAGTACTAATTCCTAATTAATTCCACAAATACGACTTTGCCTTCAATCAATCCCCGGCAACGGCGCCAAAAACTTGGTGTTATACCGTCCCAAACCCAAAGTTTGTGCACTAAAAGATAGTGGTGTAGGGCTATGATGAATGTGGCCAAGTTTTACATTTAGAAATTGCCACTACTACCTTTCACTAAAAATATAGCTAGGGCGAGTAGGGATCGTCCCAAGGGATTGGTGGGTCATATTAAGTTGTGGAATCGAGATTAGGGTTAGCAGGTCGAGTGATCAAAAGATTGGTTGGTGGTTGAATTACACTAAGATGCAATTCAAACTAAATTAAACAATTAAATGTAATGGAAAGAAAATA
The DNA here is from genome assembly GCF_030987335.1 of Cornus florida. Taxonomy (NCBI): domain Eukaryota; kingdom Viridiplantae; phylum Streptophyta; class Magnoliopsida; order Cornales; family Cornaceae; genus Cornus; species Cornus florida. Next base: position 46,333,538 of record NW_026775572.1, read on the forward strand.
AGAGAGAGATCTTGGGGTTTAGAGATCACCACTAAGCAAAACTTTTCTACACCCTTAATGAATGATTAATGAGGGGGAAAACATGTATTGCAATATAGTGTGTATGTGGTTGTTTCAACAAGCATGGATGACAAATTAAGCATATATTGTCTAAACAATATGGTGGATAGCACAATATATCAAACTAAGCCATTAATCATTTCTTTAAGCTCACAATCCAAACATATCACAAGGTTAGAGATATGTGCTACTTACTTTCATAAGTATGGAACATCAAACAACAAGCATGGATTGTCCTCCCATTTAACATCTAAACTACAACTACAATACAATTAAGCTAATAACATGAAATTAAACTAATTAAACTAAGGGAGAGGTACAATCCATCAAGAAATGAGTATGAACCATCAAATAAACTACAAGAACATTCCATTAAGCACTATGTCTTGACAATCTCTAAATCTATAACATTAATACACATAAACATGCATTAATAACACAAGAAATAGAGATAAACATATGAACATCTATTCTAGCATACATAAACATATGAATAGAATGAAATGATCAATTGGAAGCATTAAACCACACAAATCATTGAATAAACAAGATCTATATATATATAAGTGTCAAAACATGTATCATAATACAAATCTCCTCAAAAATACATAAATCAAGATATAGAAAGCATGCTTAGGGCTAACTTTAGCCCCAAGAGGATGTCTAGCCAGTCATGGATGGTGTCCTCCAACCCTCAAGGGCTAGCTCCATGGTAGAGATTGCTCCTCTTCTTGGTTGATGGAAAAACTCTAAGCTTGTGTCTCTAACCTCCTCCTTTCTTTTCTTCCTCACTAAGAATATGGAAATTGTGTCTCTATCTACTTTCCAGTATATGCTCCCAAAAAGTGGCTCATATTCCTTATATAGGTAGGTTAAATATCATTCCAAATGTGCTGGGCTCGTACACCAATATTCCTTCTAATGATTGGATATGAGACAACTTTTAATGAGCTAGAAATTGGATTTTCTCAGGATTTGGGAAGTTCGATCGATCGAAGTTGTGGTGAGATCGATCGAACATGGCTAAGATCTATCGAATTTAAGCTGGATCGATCCTCTATGGCGGCGCCTTTTTGGATAAAAACAAATTTGAGATATTTTGAAGATATTTTTGGGAAAAAGACAAATGTGGTAGGTATGGTGGTACAAGTAGATAAGATAGAATCTTTTCGATCGATCGGAATAAAGTTGGATCGATCGAAATTTGTGGGATCTTTAAATAAGGACAAGAGAGCTTGGATCCATCTTGGAATGCTGAGATCGATGAACTTCGATCGATCGAATATTTTCTGAGATTGATCGAACTTGCTGAATTTCCACCACTTGCTTCCTTTTGCTCCTACTTTGCTCCTTTCTTTGATTCATCTCAAGATTGCTTCAATTATACTCTTATTTAGCTGAGTTAGCTTATTTTGGAGATAAGAACCTGAAAATGGAAATAATACAAAATCAATCTAAAGTGAAAAAATAAGATAGATAAAGGTCCTAGAATACCTAAGCTTAAGGGGTTTAAATGCGTACTTTTCAGCGCGCGCTCATCATTGTTCTTGATGGTAAAGGCCATTGATTTTGACAATGTCAATCTGACAGTGCCAAGAACCTTCCTATCAAGTAGTTCCCAATCCGCATCCTTTGTATCCTCTGCTTTCTCTCCCAAAGGCTAATACAGATTCTTCTGTTACAATATTTTCTCAATTTGCATCTTCCAGAAATTGAAGTTTGTGCCATCGAACTACTAGATCATGGATATGGATGCCTTATCTTCTGATGTTATTACTCTTACTCGAACGAACAGGTTGGATACCAAAGACTCCAGAATTTCATCAAACACCTTCTGTCCCCTAGGTCCTCAACCTAAGGCTCTGATACCAGTTGTTGGTGAAAAAACACAAACAACCTGATGTTTTAATACCAGTTGTTAGAGGAAAAGTACAAAAATTAACGTTGTTCGAGGAATTATCACAAGCAATTACGAAGAATAAAAAAAACGATCATACACAAGAACACAAAATATACATGATTCACCCAAATCTTAGGTCTATGTCCATGGAGCGTACCGAACAATTCTACTATGAAAAAAGATAAAGAATACAATGAAGAATTCTCTTTTAATCTCTCTCAATTGTTATCTCTTGTGTTGCCATAAATCAATCCAATCATACAAACATTACGATAATCTTACACCTCGTCATCATACCCTCAAATCTTATTAGGGTTGTATATATAATAATCCAAACAATAGTCGCATGTTTTTGTAAAGTCCAAAACCAATATGGAAAGTAATACGCAGCTTCCCATAAGAGGGGAACCAGTTGGATTTTTGTACACTAACGTAATGTAACTTACTGCCCAAATGGAACCGGTTACATGACATGGAAGTAGATGCGTTTTGGCAGTAGCCAAAACCAAATTTGTAACGCCACATGCGGAACCGGTTGCAACATCCCAGTAGCCAAAGCCAGACACCAAAAAACAGCAAATTTGAACCTCCTTAATCTTTCACGTAATCAGCAAGTGATCAGATTCTACAAAACCACAACAGCTTGATGATTGGGACGTGTGGCCGCTTCCAATTGGCCTTTGGGTTGGACGGGTGGACTCCTCTAGTTTATGCATTATTTTTGGTCCCACACTTTACCTCCAATTCCCTCAAATTTATGGATCTTAGTATAAATTATAAGGAATTTAATTTTGGTTAACAAATGGGATTCTAATCGATTCGTCTTCATCCCTCCACCCGTTTCAAGTTCATGTACCGAGTGGAGGTGACCTTAGTGCCACGTTTCGAGCTTCGTGCCGTGTACCTTGATAAATAACCGGTTATAGGCCTTTGTTTATACTTCTAATTGTTATTCTGTCTTATCACGATCTTAGTCCTTGTGCAGTTATCTTTAGAGAACTACTTCCTCCTATTTTTGTTGTGTTTCACTGTTTTTTTTTTTTTTTTTTCATGACTGAGGGTGGTTAAGGTTCCCTAACTTCTTGTTCACCCTGCAAGTCCATTGTTTTGTTTGCATTGAGAAGGGCTTGTGAGGTCCCTGCGTCAGTTTCTCTTAGTAATTATTCTCTAGATGCTAGTTTTTCTGAGCTTGTGGATTTAAAAGAGGATGAGATGTTTTTTACAACGAATCTTCTGACTTTTCATTTCCCATTTCACACTTTCTATCATGTAGTTCTCTACATTTGTGAGTAAACCCTATTTTTTTTAGGATTTTTTGTGCCCTGTTGGTCCTAAATGGAATGAGGGGTCTTAACCTCGATCTGACCAATCTTCTGGTTTGCTACAAAATTGCTAAGTTTTAGAACATTTCCCGTCAATATAATCTCCATACCCTTTCCGGTAGATACATTTGTAAGGATTTTCCTAATTCTGATAAGTACTGGAAGGATCAACTAGTTGTTGTGGGTGGAGGTTGGAAAGTTCCATCTTCCAAGGACTACCCTATACGCCAATCTTTCGAAACATTAAAGTTGCCCTCCCATAAACCTCCTCATGGAGCCAAATGCATATGCTCTAGATGTGAGGTTCATATTTTTAGTTTTGTTAACAACTTCCTTGGTGTAGATAACGATTGTGTGGAGAGTTTGGTGGCGTAACCTGAAGGCTTGATTATCTGCAACATAACATCTAGCGTTATATCCTTACTTCTCTTTCTTTGCTATCCTTTGAAAATTTGGGTGACCTTGCATCAGATGCCCCAACTAGCCCAATCATGAGTTATCCAAGGTTTTTCTAAATATCCTTTTCTAGAAGAAGCGATCGGATGGGTGAGAGTACTCCTAATGTTATTGATACTGAGAAAGGGAAAAGGAAGCATGCACTTTCTTCTGAGTATGTCATCGATCCCCTTCCTTCCAAGTCTTGCCCCATCTAGGGCGAAAAGTTCTAAGGCTTAAAATAAATTGTTTTTAATGGGGTTAACTAGTTATTGCTTGTTTTGATATAAATGTGGTCCAAGGAATTGCCTTAGTCAAGATATTACTAAAAAAAAAAAAAAGAGTTATTAAAAACTTAAAAAAGGGAATCGGAACTGAAACCAGTTCGGTTGGGTTCCGGTTTCATGTCCCAACACTTGTCCACAAGGTCGCCACAATCACTCCCCTTTAGTGCCCAATGTCCCCGCACTTCCGATTGGGTCAGACTCTGATACCATTTATATGGTACTATTTGTACAAAAAAATAAAAAGAGTACTTAATTAGGGATTATATATTTTTTTTTTTTTAAATATATACATTTTCTACCACGAGCTAAAACTATGGTATAACGTAACACATTACACATACCATAACCGGCTTTAGTCCATGGTAAAATGGAGGACATTCTATATCGGGAATGCCACCGTGGTAGTAAAATGAACTTCAACCACATTCTATCTCGAGAATGCCACTGTGACAGTAAAATGAACTTCAACTACTGAAACCGTGGTTGAAAGTCCTCCATTTACTCCCATAGCCGATAATACCACAAACCATATCCGTGGTGGAAAGCATTTTCCACCATGGTTAAAAGTGATTTTTCTTGTAATATGAAACATGCTGAGCGTGCAAAAGGTGTCATCTTAGAAGTAGAAACTAATCCCAACCTTATCTTCATTGTAAGTTCTTTGCTGCCCATTAATTACTTTGTTGTTGTGTAATATATGGAACATTTTGTTACATGATAAGTCAACAGAACAAGACATGATTAAGATATATTAGATCTTGACATGATTAAGATATATTAGATCTTGACATTCTGATGTTGTGTGATTTGGATGAACATGTTAAGCAGATGGACAATGATATGAATCTATCTACAGCTTTATGTCGAGTCTAGGCTTGTTTCAATTTTGTGTCCATGTATAGCAGCCCAAATTGGCACATGACTACGTGGACTTGGATGCCATTGGACTTCCCAGGTCCATTTGCAAAATGCAACCCATGCTTTCAGTCCCTGGTTCAGCACGTGCCCACCATTGAGTGGGAGTTGGGGTCCAATGGTGGCTTGGAAGGGAATCTAATATCATTAGTCTGACATGAACTTCAGCTTATAATGAATGGCTTTGCAAAAGTTTATTCAGAATCACAGATCCATTTCAATGATACATAATGTTTGGAGCTATGGTTTTTACTGCTTAGAATCTGACCAAGTTATAAAGTTGTAATATTATGTAATCATCAAAAATAGCTCCTCTTCCTAGTGAGTCCCACCCTGGTTTTCATCATTTGAGCTTGCCTGTATAGCTGCCTAACCTTTACCTAAATTCTCTTTCCTACCCCTTTTTTTTACTTTTTTTTTTTTTTTTTTTTTTTTTTTTTTGTTAGTTAGTTAAATACTCTCACACACCCACAAATGCCTACTACGGGGTTGGAACCCCACACCTCTCATTCAACCAAGGAGGGGTTAATTTAACCAGTTGGACTAATGGTTCAGTGGTAAATCTCTTTCCTTTTGTAACAACCATTTCCTTCGTTATTATAGAGTGGCTTCTGTCATTATAACCTAGAAGTCATGGGTTGGAATCAAGGACATAGACTCCCCGCATGCGGAGATAAAGCTATAATGACAAGAACCTCAAACACTGATCTAGCCCTTTTTAGAGACTTCTATCATATTCTCACTACGATATAATCTTATTGTTTTATATATTTGGTGATGTTAGTGTGTACTATACGTCTAACTAAATTATTTCAGTTCCAAATGTGTGTTAAGAGACAATGCTTAATCATCTAGGTCCACAATATTGACACATTGCTTCCTAACTTGTAATAAATTGACTAAATCCTACCCCTTACGCCCTTACCTAAACTTTTTGGTTAATTATGTGGTTTTTGGTAGTATTGAAATTTGCAGCTTAACATGGCATTATATGCATGTGTCATGAAAGGAAGAGCTCATTGCAAAGCAAACCTATCACACCCTTTTTGTCGCCTTACTCGTTTACATGAGGCCAAGAGAGGGAACGTGAACGTGGTCTCGGTTAATCACAATTCAACACGCAAGTAAATGTGTCAAGCTTTATTCAGATTTTTGCTTACATATCGAGTTGTGATTGCCAGCACCACGTAATAATGTCTCCAAAACCACGGTTCAAATTTTACTGTAGTTCCATCTGGGTAAATACCTACCCTTAATCCAATATTTCATGAAAAGAGTGCTGCTTAAACTGGTAGGTACTGACACATTCTTCAAGTCCCATACCATGCTTATGGATATTCTTATCATCCCTTCAAAATTCTGCCAGAGAAAGAGGAATATATGGACCAACCTAGCTAAAGTGTTAAAAGGAGCTAAGCACTTGGGTTACTGATTCATTGAGACTTTTGACCAATGTTCAGTAATTCTCTTCTTTTTCTGATATTAATTGTTTATCTCTATTTCCTTTCCTCTCAGGAAAGCACATATATGTGTATGGCTTTGGAGGAGTTGAGAAAGAGCAAGTTTATATTGGTGTCTAGTCATGGCTGTGTCTGAGCAGGTTGGTCCAGTTAGGTGACCTCTTCTATACTCATCTTTATTAAAAGATGTTAAAGAGAAATAGAGACCATTTTTAGAATGACACAGTGTGTTTCATCCTCACTTCCTTTAGTCTTTGCAGGCTCTATTTAGTAGTTTTACTTTTCATGAAAGTTACATTAAAATAGTTTTTAACACAAATAAGTTATCCAGTGATTAAACCTAATCTATACATTTGAGTCCATCACTCAATAAAGTTATGCTCCTTTTATCAAAATGGTTGATCAATTAAAAAATGGATTCATCTTGATAATGCATGACCAATTCACATGGATGGGCCTAGGATCTTGTTTATTGCAATCTACATTCATATTAAATTCATCATAAAGTACTTCTTGTGAATCGATTTGTGTACGTAGAGAGCAGCAACACGCGTATAGAGCAGCAACACGAATTCGAATGTTCAACTTGTATCCTTAAAACTGTGCAGAAATGAGAATGAAAATTCTTAGAATTTCATTTTTTCGAAAGCTGCTTCCGAATCATTTATTAGTTTTGTGTGACATGCCTATGTAACTTTATGCAACTGTTATATATTGTCATTTACAATTGGACTTCTTGGACTAGATACAACAAAAGTTGGCTTATTTAACCTGGAGAAAATTGGATCAACCATATGGTACAACCCTCCCAAATGGAACTTTGTAATTGTTAACTAGCATTATCATAGTACATTAGTATATTGGCGGGAAATACAGGTGGAACAATGCCCTACATTAGGGCATGGTTACAGCTAAAAACCATCCTCTTTACAGATAGAATAGGCACTTTCACGGTTATTGATATTATCTTTGCAGGCCCGAAAGAAATTGAAAATCAGCCTGGTGGATGATGACTTCAAGCGATTTGAACTCCCGACCTCCAAAATGTGATATGAGAGTCTTCTCATTAGACTATCTCCTTGGAATTCAAATGAAATCAACGTTGATCGAGCAAGTATGTTTTATATTATATAATAAAAAATAAAAAATAAAAAAAAAATAAAAAAAAACACCTTTATATATATATATATATATATTTGAGGCAATTAGGTGATTGGATTCATGGGAATATAAATGATGGGGGGCATAGGATTCCCAAAACCTTTAACTTTTAAGAGAGCGTTGCTTTGCAGTAAAAGATAGGGGAGGAGAAAGTTAGTGAAGTTAAGATCCCACAACCTGCCCTTAAAAAGTTAACTCTAATGTCATAAAAGTGTGCCCACACGGACTTATTAGGAATCCCAAGCAAAGTGAAGTGAGACCAACACAACAACATCACATAAAGCATAACAAATAAAGATTAATAATACTAGCATAAACTCCATTTCTAATATTCACAGACGTGGGGCCTTTATTTTGTCTTTTTTCTTCACATTGGATCAAAATAATATTTTCAAATATTTGTTTTTTAAAAGCAAAATGAAGTCTGAAAAAAAAATATATGAATAATAAAAGGCAATTGTTGTTGTTTATTTTTGACACTGGCTCACCTATAAATTTATTCATGCCCCACTTTTCAATAAATAGAATATCTTACAGGTATAATAATATCTTTTAGGGCTTGAAATGAAACAACAAAACTTTTTTTATTTATTATTTTTCTATAAACACTCACATTTGTCCTTATGGGAACTTAAACCCTAAACCTGCCACTATAAAATGCGAAGAAGTACCACTCAACCATAATCGTAGGTTGATTTGATTTGAGTTGGAACAAACTTGGGATAGATTTGAATCTAGATTGTAAGGGTTTATATCTGAATTTGAGGTCTGAGTGTGATCCAATAAACTAATATTATATCTCATCCTTATCATTCATAAAATTTGTTATTCACTTAACAAAACTAAGCATGTGAACTCTTAAAATTAAAAAGTATCACTAACATATATATATATATATATATATTGTTAAGAAAATGTATCACTAACATTGCACCTTGCAAACCCTTTAAAATTTTCATACTCCCTGCCAAGCGAAGAAATGTTTGTGCAACTAAGATCAATAGGAGAATAAATGAAGATAGGAAGAAGAAAAACAAACAGAAAGTGGTGTACTAGCTCTTTGTTTTGCCTTTGCTAATTTTTAGTTTTACATCAAACTTTATTTGTTGGCTAAAAATACTCTCTTTCTTTTTCTTGTTCTGCTTTATTTTCACCTTGTTTTCCTTTCTGTGTGTCCCATGCACACTTCAATTAATTTAGCAAAAAGAAATCATCAAGGAGCGCTAATTCGTGAGCTCATTGGGCCCTTTAGCAAGAAAAGCATGGATTAGTGTTTATAAACACCTTATCAATTGGACTATTATAACATAATGCAGTGCACAAACAACAAGAGAACAAAAATCAAAATGTACTTAGAAAAAAGAATTAAGCAGGTTTTGCATTGTATTCTTTGAAAAGGTAGTATCCCTGGTAAAGTTGTCCCGGACAAACTGTTTTCCTTTCTAAGACCAAGAAACCAGGGATAACATAACATAGAGTTTGAATATATTCTCAGCTGTTACATATATATATATATATATATATATATATATATATATATATATATATAGACACACATATATAAGGGCTAGTCTAGTTTACGGGATTGGAGAGGGTCAAATGTAGGTATGTATGACTAGGAAAATGTACTTTCTATTGAAGATATTAATATACTAATGCCATGACTTTAAATTGTATTAAAGTTGGCTATTCTGGACAATTGTTTCTTTTTGTCTCATTTTTTTTTTTTTTTTTTTTAAATTCTGTTACTTTTTTACTTCTTTTGTTTTTCCTTTTTCTTTTTCCCTTCTCTCTCTTCTTTTTCTCTTTCAAAAATAGAGACCGGAAAGATTAGACATGAAACCTTTATTAATAGAAAGAAGGTGAAAATATGTTCTTTTTCATAAGGAAATCTTTTCTCCTCTACAAAGAGAGTAAAAAAATGAAGAACTGAGTCCTACATTTGAATCATATAGTATGTATACCTGTCTCTCTGTGTGTGTGTGTGTTTGTGTGTTTTGCACTTGATTAAATGTTGCAACAGTTAGTATTAAGACATTTGATGAACAAAAAGCAAGATATTTTTAATGTGATGATATATATATATATATATATATATATATATACAAATTAAGTTGGTGTAGAATGACCTAGAGCCCAACATTCTATGCATTTGAAAGCTGGACCAAATCAAATGCAGGTTATGATAAGCTCATTGAATATTTAGTACGAAATCATTAGCATTTCCTTTTTGTTTAGACTAATTGTCGCAAGAAAGGCCCACGTTTTTTTTTTTTAAGTGGTTGTTGATAATTTCACAGTACAGAAAAGTAGAAAATCCGAGATGGAGCGTAGACACTTGGTGATCATTGATTCGTCAGGTGGCCGCGCAAGTCGGAATGATGAAGGGGGTTTATGAAAAAGAAGACGCGTTTAAGCCCCGCCCCCATGTCACCAATCTCTTTCGGAACTTGGACCTCCCTACCAAGCTCCACTTGCAACTTTTTCCACTTTATAATCATACCTTATATATATTACACACACACAAACACACATATGTATACATGTGTTTCTTGAAATAGTTACATAAGATTGATGGAAAGTTTAGTAACACTGCATGGTACATTATGGCATCTCATGAGGCTGCATGTTCACTCCTTGAATTGATCATTCATTATATATACATATACATATATACATATATAGCATGAAATTAGTTATAATGATATGAAAATTAATCTAGACTAGTGACAATTGCAGCAACCAAGAAAATATTCGGAGGGAAAAGGAAGAGAAAAAGGAATATTGGAGGTAATTAATTAATTAAGGAGGAAAGCAAAGGAGCAGAGGCTCCATTGAGACTTTTATTTCAATCTTTTCTTAGTTATTAATTGTGGAGGTGGGGAAATGCCATTAACTAGAGCTAGGCCATTGGAATTATTCCTCAAGAGACTAAGGTGTTGTATTGAACCATTTTTAAGATTTAATAAACAGTCCACTATGTTAGTAAACCCTACTGCCTTTGGACATGCAATGATTTGAACTGGTCATTTTCTTGGAAAAATATAGGCATAGTATAAGTCACATACAGCAGAAACGGGAGATAGAGCGAATTCGAGAGCAGGAACGCAAAAGCGGTAAAATTTAAGCAAAAATAGGAGATATAGCGAATTCGATTCGAGAGCAGGAGCACAAAAGCGGTAAAATTTAAGTCACACTGAGTGAGAACGGAAGTAAGAGCGTGGCATATTGTGTCAAATCAATATGCAGTTCTTGTACTCTCTTTTATCTTTGTCATGAGTAAAAGTAACTACTTGCAGTACAACATACTGAGATGCTACATATGGGAATTACTCAAGTTCATCTCCCCATCACCCCCTCCTTTCTATCTATCAGTTCATGATGAATAAAAGTGGTTATTTATATTTATATATATATATATACTACAAAATCTAGAGATGCTATATATGATCACAGTCAAGTTCATCATTAGGAGATTTGGGAGGGCAATTGAACGATTTGAATATATTCCAAAATACTGTAAATCTTTTGTCACCTCCCAACTTTTAGTTGGGATCAATTAATATTGACCTTATACATATATAGATATAGTACATATATAATACTTTGAACAAAAGATAGGAGAGTGACTGGACAAGAGGGATGACCAAGGGGTATATACTAACATTTCAAGTTCAGTCACTACATGAAAAATGACTTTCATCAAAAAGGAAAAAAAAAAAAAACAAAAAACAAAAAATGACAAAATTAAAGCATAATGAAAAGTGGGCGAGTGGAGAGAGGAAATTTATTTTTTTTTCTTTTCTTTTTTGAAATAAGAAGTCTTGTGGGGTGAAGAGGGATGGCTATATATGTAGGCTTTTTATTCTACTTTGAAAAGTTAGGGTTTGTGGGGAGAGTATGGTAAGCTTTTGCATAGGGTTCCATCTATCACAGTTCTTTGATTGCTTGTTGTGGGACAAATATCACCGACTCTTCACCACCCATCCTACACAAAACCTTTTACAGGTAACATGCCAATCTGTACACTTCAAAAAATAATAATAATAATAATTTGAAGTTCAAGTAAATGTGCACACTCTCAAAATATTAACTATAACATACAAGAAATATTTTAATGCTTCTGGTATATTGATGTCATAGTATTACTAACTTATTAAATTTTGACACTTTAGGTACTTTTAAAGTAAACACACTTTTATTTATGTAACAATATATAAGTGATTGATATCTCATTCTTAAATAAAATTATTTTACTTTCCAAAAAAAAAAAAATTAAGTAATTGATAACACCGATGATATCACCCGTGCAGATAAATCTTTTTCCAAGCATACACGTCATTGATAATGCCCAATTGACCGTATAATAAACGTGCTCCTAGTTATTTACAAAAATTGCACAAACAAATACGGTGAATTTTCATTAAGTTGGCATACCGATAAGGTGATATGTGCTTTGAAGGACCATATGTTTGTACAATCCGTCTCTCTACGTATTTTTTTAAAATTCATATGTATTTGCAAACATATCAGATCAGTAGCATGTATTTCATAACTTTGTTTCTTGAATCAATGCCACTTTTTTTGGCGGGAGATTTCACTATCAATGGTCCAGATGGATGAGACGGCCATTGCAATTCTCTGTCTTTCACATTTGGCATGGCTCCACCGGATGGTGACATTGTGGATGAGATTGTCTCACGCCTTCCGTTTAAAGCCACGTGGCAGACATTTTGTTGTCCATGTGGCATGAGACATTTCATATACGGATTCATAACCTCTACATTTCTTACAATTAGCCGCTGTCAATGTATTGTACTTGGGTGGCTTGAAATGAAGTGAGGTTTCATATGAGATTCGATTCAATTCGAGATCTATTCTAATGAGTTCGGATTCTAAGTTTGAATCTAACCGTTTAAAAGAGTTGAATGGGGTTTTTCAATGAAATATCCTTAACGAATTCAAGTCGAACATGAATTTTAATATATTATTAAATGAATAAGATTTTGTCTAGGTATAATTCTCTCTCTGTGGTTAGAGAATTTTCGAATAAGGTTGATACAATTAGAAAGCTGACTCAAAATCGTTCAATTTAAACACAAATTTGAAGTATGAAAAGAGATAAAATTCCACCGTCTATTATGGTCTCACCTCAGTGTCAACGAAGTTTTGAATCCTGTTTTGGGTGTGGCCCGCCTCCATGACTTTGGTTTTTCACTTTGTCATTGGACGAGTTGTTCTTTTTGGCCCTTCCACTCTTAGAATGGATTCGACTCATTTTTAAATTATATGAGTTATAGTATATCATGTTTATACGGTACGATTCAAATCCAAATATGAGTCTTGAAAATCAAATATAGATTCAAATCATAAATATTCACATGATTCCGTTTCATTTGGAGTCTCAATATTTTTTGAGACTAGTGAATCTAATTTTACATGAATTGAAAATGAAATTTTGATTTAAAATAGAATTGGTATTGTGAGGACAAAATTGACATTTTGAAATTCTAGATTACCAATGTCAACAAAAACAGTGATTTTTGCTGTTTAATTACTAATTCAAAACTTAATTTTGAAAAAATTAAGTAACTATCATTTTTATTGTTTAATTAGTCAATTTAATACTTAATTTAAAAAAAAAAAAATTAAATGACTATTTCATAATATTCCACTTGAAGTTTAAAATAGAGTTTGGTATGGGTCACGTCATTCAGAAAGTTCATGGATCCTTCATACTGACAAATGTCAGTCGTACTCTTTGGAGTCTACGCAAAAATGCTTTCCCGTTGGCCGTTGGTGAGTCCTTTCTAAAATTTTAAAAAATGCTAGAGGTTCACATAAATTATTGGATAATTCAGAACATGTGTCTCTAATTAAAATTTATTTTTATTTTTTATTAATATTTTGTTAAATTTTAATACTTCACTTTTCTTTTTTAATGTTAATTGGGATGGTGACATGATGATCACCGTTCAATAATTCTTCATTGTTTGTTTCGTTAAGTATAAAAATAGAACATATATAAATTAATTTTATTATAAAAAAAATAATTCTAGCTAAATTAAGTTGATTTTTTTGCAAATACCAATGTTAGATAATATTTGTATGAGAACATTTGTAGAAAATTATCAATTACATATTTGTAACAGTTCATTATCACGTTCTAACGATTATAATAAATAATTTTTTAATATTTAGGAGTTATTAGGTTAATATTTTAAATTTTTGATTTAAATTATTTCTACAAAGTCCTTTTTTTTAAATTTATAATTGTTGGCCGTTTGGATTTCAAAATGATCCAAGTTTGACTATAAAATCTTCCTACTTTTTACCCATGATTGGCAAAAAATTCAATCGCCATAACATCAGCCTCTCCAATCACAGAATTGACCCTGAGATTTGTTTGATTTTCTTGATAGCTACAAGGTATTCCCCATTCAGTGTCAATTTCATGCCATACAATTTAAGCATAGCACGTGTTCGGATCCATGACACATGTTTATATATATATATATAATTTAGGCCAATGCGCTAAGTATAGTTCGGTTTCTAATTTTTTTCAAGAATTTAATACAATTATACACTCCTATAAACTGGTCGATTCGATCGGTTTACATCACAATTCGTTTGAATCCGTTACACTACGACCGATACTGTTATTGCAAACCATGATATATATATATATATATATATATATAAGAGGTTAAAATCATTTTTTTAAAAAAAATTATTTTATCCCAAATACTAAACACTTAACAAAACTATCTTTGAAACTTTATTACGTTTTTAAAAAATTCATCTTATCGCCCCAAAATTGTTAACTTGAAAATACCAAATTCCATAAAACTATATAACCAAATTGCCCTTTCATATTTTAGATTGGAGTTAAAATCATAAAATATTCATATATATATATATATAAGAGGTTAAAATCATTTTTTTTTTTTTAAATATTTTATCCCAAATACTAAACACTTAACAAAACTATCTTTGAAACTTTATTACGTTTTTAAAAAATTCATCTTATCGCCCCAAAATTGTTAACTTGAAAATACCAAATTCCATAAAACTATATAACCAAATTGCCCTTTCATATTTTAGATTGGAGTTAAAATCATAAAATATCCAGTATTCATTTTAATCATCTAACTCCCTTAATTAACAAATAACCTTCTGAATTATTAAAAGTGGTCATTTAATTATATTTTGTGACAGAAGTATTAACTAGCTTGTGAAATGACTAAATTGACCTTGTTATTTTATTTTAATTTAAAACATATTATTTTAAAATTACAATTTTAACCTACGTGGGGTGGGTCATTCCAAATCGGAAATAGCTATTGTTTAAGGCATGGAATGAATCAATCAAAATAATTAATAAGAATAAATGAAAAATCAAACAAAAACATTTATACACATAAATATGTGTTTGTATATATTTAAGACTTCACCGACATTCTCAACCTAAGAGCGTTTAGGTTTGACAATGTGAAAGAGATTGTTACGGATAATTAACTCCCTTCAACTCACTCAACGGTCGACTGTTGTTGAGAGTTAAATTCCTCCATCTCACACAGCGAAAGTATCATTACATCACATCATCACAAGCATATATGGCAATAATAATCATACACATTCACGTACAACATAATATTTTATATGATTCACCAAACTCTAAGATTACGTCCATGGAGAGGAATTTTCACTATTATGAATTAAAGAAAAGAATATACAACCATATGTTAAAATCCCAATCACTTACTCATTATCACTTTTGAGGCTACATGTATACACTCGAGAATTACATATACTCTCTCATCTCCTCACGACACTCACCCTTAAACACTTTACATCTCTTCTCTTCTCTTTCTCTCTCTAAAACCTCTTACACCTATCTCTATTTATAGAATCTTCAAACCTAATTCCTTGTTGGAAAAATATTTCCCAACTTGCTTACAAAGAGTTACTATATCAGTCTTTAACTCTAAAATAGCAGGCACAACTTTTTTCCCAAATCTTCAGCCTTTTCTAAAGTCTTCTAGCTTCTAAAACTAATTAGAAAGCTATTTCTCGCACACATTAGGCAAGCGCAACCGGTTCCATTAAAACACAATTGATTCCGCTTCTTTAACCATTGATCCAACCATTCTTCTTAAGCAAAACCTGTTTCGCTTGTCTAGAATAAAATTCTCCACCAAAATTTGAGCCACAACTCTAATAATCTCCACCTTGGCTCAAAATTTTTATTTTCATGTGCTCCTCCACAGCTCCAACTCAAACAATGATCAATTTATAACTCCACCTTCATTGAAGATTTCTTCACCTCGAACAAAATACCATTATGAAATTGAGAAACGCTTTAACAGAGACAAGTAACGATCTCTTGTGCGTGTTGGATCTTAAGATCAAGTCATCGACTAGTGGAGGAACTTTGTTGTATGATAACAAGTTGTCCAACTTTATTCGAGGTAGGTTAAGTAAAGAGTATTTGAGTCATATATAAGGGCATTTCGGTCATATAGAGAGTAAACTTTCGCATGTGGCACTCACATGTTATTTTTTCATTAAATGACGATTTGGGGGTGACATGATGGATTTTTAAAACATCAATGGGTTTTGAGATGGTTTTCGTACTACAAGGGGTTATATGATCAAATTAAATAATATTGAGAGATTTTAAGATTTTAACCCTATTAAAATAACAAGGTCAATTTTGTTATTTCACAAGCTAGTTAACAGATCCGGTTATATGAATAATTTGAATAATATAGGATAGTTTTATGATTTTAACCCTACTTATATATATATATATATATATTATAGTGGCAAATTAAGAGGAGGGAGACTCGAATACGGGCACACTCGCTCAATACATCTTTTTCTTATTTTTTAAATATTATTCTTCATTATTTATTTTTTTGCACTTGAACTTATTTTATAGGTGCAATTTGAAAAAAATCAAAATGAGTGGGAGAAGCGAAACTATGATGAGATACTTTCACCATCTAAAACAAACAAAACTTCCAATTTTGAAAGGGACACACACATTTAAATCCACACACAAAGTGAATGTGAGGATGGTTGGTTACTGGTTGGTGCAGCCTGGAGCGTGAACAAAAGCATGTGAAGGAGATCTGAGGCCACCCTCTACTCCAATCACGTGGTGGTCACCTCCCAATCGGACGGTGGGAAATCGCTGTTGTATTGCGGGGCCCATTGCAATCTGATCGAGAGTGATGGGCACAACTCTCAGCAGCGCGTAGGCAATTCATTGATCATGCATGAGGAGACTAAACGGCATTCAAGTGAAATCTACTTGAACGTTGGGTCACGAACACAGTCATGTTCCCTTTTAAAACCAGCATTCCAAATAATAGAAAACATTTAAGACAGAGAGACATAATGATGTTGTATTTTATATACACGCACGGATGAGGATCTCTCTCACCTTTTTTTTTTTTTTTTTTTCCTGTTTTTATTTTTATTTTGTTAAAATGTATTAATTTAAATTGATAGCGCAACAATTACATATATATATATATATATATTGCATCTTCAATTTAAATGTATCTTATAAGCGTAAATCATTATTGCATGGAGAAGTACGCACACAAAAGGGTGAGAGCATAAGGAGGTCTGGATAGATATTTACGTATTTGCATCACATATATGTTTACATATTGTTAAAACTGTGGTAAATTATTATTGAAATACACAAGAAGTGAAGAGGTTTATCTTTGTTATAATATAAAAGTTAAAGTGTAATTTTTTATTTTTTTTATATACCAAATGTGCAACTATATTCAAATTGAGCAAATTGGGATATTTTTTCACACAAATTTTATTATGAATATTTTAAAGTTTTTATATAAAAAACAAAATAGCTCAAAATTGACAATAGAGGGTAATTTACAACAAAATTTCAAATTATAAGAATTTATATGCACATACTAAATAGCAGGATATTTCTTGCACCATGTTTTTATCTAGCAGCAATTTATATATATATGTATATGTATGTATATTCATATAGTATATACATGACACTACCATCATTGACTTAACTTTTGATTATTATTCTCACAAAGTTATTTGTTGGTATAAGAATTCAAATTTTACATTAGCAAATGTATATATACCATCCACATGTTACAGGAAACTAATACTCACTTCTCATACATTTATGAGTGCATAGTTTACGTTACTTATGTATATATAATAATTAATAAGTGATCACTTGATATGTTTATAACTGTTAAATAATAATTTAAAAATACAAAAAAGCAGAGAGTTCAAACTCACACACATCTATATCCATATCTACATATATATATATATATATATATATATATATATTTATGTAGATATATGGTGCATACAATACATATGGTGTGGGTGGGCTAGTCCATATCACCAGCCATGATCCATCTTCGGTCCTCCATTAATTATACTCTCGTGGATTTCAGCGTTTTTTTTCAAACTTCCCCTTCATACCCGCGCTCAAAAGTAAGGATCCGTTGAATATTTTAAAAATAATTTTTAGAGAGAGAAAGTATACTTTTTAGAGAGAGAGAGAGAGAGAGAGAGAGTCTCTAGAGGAAAGGGATTGAAACAGATACCAACAAATCAAACCGATCATCATCCACTCTCTCTCTCACTCTACAGCTTTCAATCTCTACAGTGGCGTAGCCCACTTTCTCTCTCCTCCACGGCTCCACCTCCAATCTCCGATTGGTTTCTTGAAGATAAAGCTCTTCGAAATACTCGTAAGCTCAAACTCTCAGATCTACTTATTCAGATTGTGTGTGTATATACACACATACACAATTATACATACGAACCCTCTTTCTCGAATATCGAAAAATCACTGTATCACTACCAATAGGAGATTCTATATATGTTATATATAGATCGATGGTGATCGGCTCATGTGTAAACTTTCTAGGGTTAATTAGTTAACGTGTTTAATTTTTGTATGTATTTGGGGTTTTGTTTGAATCCCTAATTTGGATTCTGTGAATGTTTAGATCAAAGGTGATTGAAAAGTTCGAATCCGAGGCAATTTCGGTGCGCTAAAGACGCACAGTGTCGTTGTTGTTGTGTGTAAAGAGAGACGAGTCCCTTTTGGCTTGCATTTTATATAACACACACCAAAGGACTCTCACTTTAGCATGAACGATAAAGGGAAGTGGAGCGTTGTTGAAGAGAGAGAAGAACAATGCAGAATATGAAGAAGAAGGTGGATAATAATAGTGAAGTTTCAAAGCAGAAAGCGAGGCACATCGTTACATGGTCTCAAGAGGTCTTTTATAGTATAGAATAGTACTCTGTTTTGGGTTTTTAATTGCTTGAGTGATTTTGATGCCCTCTATGCTTCATCTAGTTTTGCCTGATAATGGGTTGTCTGAGTTGCAGGAGGATGACATACTTCGCGAGCAAATTCGAATCCATGGAACAGACAAGTAGACTTCATCTTTTTACTTGATTTTTGTGTTTATGTTCTTTTTTTTTTTTTTTTTTTTTTTTTTTTTTTTTTTTTTTTTTTTTGTGTGTGTGTGTGTAATTAAAGGTCAATTAATTGTTTTGGGTAAGTGAAATTGAGGGCTTTTGTTGTAATATGTGGGTGCAGTTGGGCGATCATTGCTTCGAAGTTCAAGGATAAAACAACCAGACAATGCAGAAGAAGGTTAATTAGAAAAAGAATGATATTTGCATTTATTTTATCCATCAAATCCAATTTTCTTTTTTCTTTTTGTTTTTGTTTTCTTTTTAGTTTAGACTGATGTGGATGTGATAATACTATTGCAGATGGTTCACCTATTTGAATTCTGATTTCAAGAAAGGGGGATGGTCTCCGGAGGAAGACATGCTTTTATGCGAGGTAAATTGATGCTCTACACATGTTCATTGGAACTTTCTGAAGTTTTAGAAGTAATGCCTCCTTAGTTGTGAGATAACTATTATCGAAACAATAATTAGTCAGTCCTCAACATCTATTGTTGTTGTTGTTATTGGAACAATCTACAGCGAATTTTTTAGTTTCCATGTTTTGATGGTAAACAATAATTGCTGCTCTGTTTTGTCTCTCAAGAGTCCAACATAAGTGTCATTATTGGATGTGGTTATGTGATATCTCAAGATGGTTTGCAGGCTCAAAAAATATTTGGTAACAGATGGACTGAAATAGCAAAAGTGGTTTCAGGCAGGTATATTAATTTTTAAATTCTGTTCTTCTTTTGGCTGTAAATTGGTTCATGAAATTGTAAATTAATCTCTAATTTCTTTGTTCACACAGAACGGATAATGCTGTGAAAAATCGGTTCTCCACCCTATGTAAAAAGAGAGCAAAACATGAAGCCTTGGCAAAAGAGAACACCTCATACATCAATTCGAACAACAAAAGGGTCTTATTTCAAAATGGTTTCAATACAGATGGAATATCAAAAAGTGCAGAACCTCTTAAGAAGATGAGGTACAACTGATATATCATATTCGGTCTCCAGATAATGTTCCCAAGATTAAAATGTTACTGATTGGCACTTAATTACTGTGATCTAGGAGGACCCACATCTCTAATCCCACAGAAAACCAAATACTCGGGGAATGTGGAATAACAAGAAGAAGTCAGCAGCTAAGACCACCATTTGCAGTACTGGTACAGAACTTCGACGCTGTCGGTGACTTGCCAATTCAGCATCATGTTAGCGACATCAAGGAGGCCTCAAATGATGGTAATTCACCTTTGGAAACTTTAGAAAACCTTGCTAAGAAGTGCTTATTCACAGCCTGAAGTGCACATTAGAAGAAAATATTTGTGAACAGTTCATCATTATTTATTTCAGGCTTTTCAGCCAACACAATTTTTTTTTTTTTTTTCACACTTTGAAATGTGTGTCTTGATAATTATTCAGCAACTTTGATATTAACATTTTGTAATAATTCGTTATCCTAAGTTAAATTAATGCAAGTTACAAAAAGAAAATAACTAATGATGTTTATCTTTCTTTCTGATCCAAAAGCAGCTAGCACTAACAAGACTCAAGGAACATTTATCAAAAAGGATGATCCAAAGATATTTGCATTGATGCAACAAGCAGAACTGCTCAGCTCGCTTGCAGTCAAAGTTAATTCAGAGAATACAGAGCAGAGTCTTGAAAATGCATGGAAGGTGAGTTAAAATAGGTGACTACTTGCTTGGTTTCAGTAATCTATATCTAATTGTGATCATCTTAGAATGGTCTATTTACGGCAAGCAGCATGGCTCGGTTGCAAAAAAATTCAATGTCATTCTGCTGCCTAAATGTCTGTGACCAACCAATCCCAAGAATTTCTTTCGGTTGCCCACTTCATATTCTTACTGTAATAGATGCATCATGCAATGATCTAGTATGGTTAATTTTTGGCTTAGAGATCTCGATGATAATAGCCCAGTCAAATCACATAATAAATTTAAGAAAGATTGCTTGGACTTATGGTGTAAATCTCGGTAGAAATGTGCTACAGTCTACAGATAGTGGTGCTCCATTTCTAGTGCTTCAGGCTCTCATAGAGTGTTCCAGATTTCCTTTTTAACTTGCAACAAGAGTAAAATTAAAACGATGTTCTCATGTTTGCATATTATCTGATATAAATGAAATATGAATAATCAGGTTCTCCAAAATTTTCTCAATCAAACCAAAGGAAGTGATGTGCTCTGCTGCGAACTCTCGGAGATGAATTTTCAACTTGAAAAGTATAAAGACTTTGTAGAAGACTTGAGGAGTAGTAATGAGGGCAGTCAATCATCTTGGAGGTAATAAATATGCGACCAACTAATACTTAGATAATAACTATTTCTTACTTGCAATAAAACACTTAATTGATGGTTATTGTAGGCAACCAGCTTTATATGAGGAGTCCCCAGACAGCTCTGAGTTCAGTATAGAATCAACTCTGCCATCCCATAGAGCAGGTGATACAACAGAACGAAATCAACCCGAGTTACGTGCAGCACATCAGGATATTGAAGCTGAGTTGCAATCAGCTCATATAGGAGAGCAAAATGGTGTTGGTGAATGTGAAAATAAAGCTCCCTCAGATGTAACAAGAAATCAAGGTAACCAAAATTTTATATTCAATAAGTACTTTTATATATTATTTTCTCGTGCTGCAAATAAAAATTATCTATCTTCTTGTTTCAGAAACGTTACCTTCTTGTGATGAACTAAAAGACAATGATGGAATTGTTTCCGCCTTCTCAAGTACAGAGTTCAGTTCCCCTCTTCAAGTAACCCCACTATTCAGATCCTTAGCAGCAGGGATTCCCAGCCCAAAGTTTTCAGAAAGCGTAAGTGTTTATCTTTGACTCAGTTCATTAATAAGCCATAATTAACAGTAGTAGTTTAAATTTGTCCTGCTATTTTATCAAACCAGCAGTGTTTACAGTGTTACTCTATATTATTTTAAGTGATACTAATTCCACTCTCTCTGCTAATAATCAATCTATTTGTAAGACTAGCTAATAATGAATCTATCTGTAAGACTATCAGTCTACTTGCTGATTATCAATCCATCAGACGTAATTGCAACAGTAGCAGTAGTAGTAATGCTAAAACTTTTCTCTGCTGATTTCTATCCATTGGTACTTTTCAATATACTTTAGTCATCAGCATTTCTAGCTAAAGTGGCAGTACTAATGACTGTTCTAGTTTATGGATAACCTTATTTAAATCAAAGCATCATTATCTAACACGTTGGTAAACTTACAAAAAATGTAAAGTTTAAACTCCGTTTAGGCAGTTGCAAGGTTCAGTGGAAGTCAGCGTTTGAAACTTTATATAGGTAAATTCATGTTCCATTTGTTCTCCAATAAACTACCTGTAACACACGCAAGCTAACCCGTAGCCAAAATTTATTACCTTGCTATGGGACCATAGAAGTACATCTTTCCAAAAAGAATAGGAAAGGTATGTTTAAGACCTTTAATTGATTTCAGAACAGTACAAGCGTATAACATATTCACCTTGCTGTTAAGAAAGTTTGCTGCATAAAAGAACAAAACTAGAAAACATGAATGATAAATCTTTGAAGAGATTCAAAGGTGAGTAATTGACTGTTTGCTAACATGAACTCAACTAAGAAAACACTATTCAAGATCAGGTTAAACTCGGATAATAAGTTTTTTCTATAGAATGTGACTTGACTACCTTGATGAAAAGATTTGTATATTCTAGACTTAAACTTCTAGTTTTTGGTTATTTCCAGGAAATGCCTGGTTCATGCCCTGTTGGCGCAAGCCGCAAAAGCTTACTTACTTTAAAATTTAAAAAATAAATAACTAAATAAAAAACAAAAATTGTATTAAGAATTTTATTAAACCTTGAATTGGAATTTTACATAAACTCGACCTTCCAAAAACCAATAATTAATTAGTCACAGTTTCAAAGTTATTATTCTAGACTTAATAAAATAGAAGTGGTTCTGCTAAGTCGTGACTTGAACTAGTTAATTTAACAAAGCTGCTCTTTTAGTTGTTTGAATTGCTCTTATTGCAGCACTAGTAGTGTACTGCAAACTTCTAGTTCTTGGTTATTTCCAGGAAATGCCTGGTTCATGCCCCTGTTGGTGCAAGCCACAAAAGCTTACTTTAAAATAAGTATTAAAAAAAATAAAATAAAATAAAATAAATAAGAAGGAAGATTATAAAACAAAAATTCTATTCAAGAATTTTTTTAACCTTGAATTGCAGTTTTACATAAACTCGACCTTCCAAAAACAAATAATTAATTAGTCACAGTTTCGAAGTTAGGCTAAATGGTGGATAACTGTGATATCTTTTAGTTTTTTTTGAATATATACGCCATTACATGTTCAAAATATGAAAGTGAAAATTATATTATACGAAAGAAATATTCTCAGATATATATGTCCTTGCCAATAGCTAACATCAGTCATAAACATAATGTGGCCATGCTGAGGACTCAATTACCCTTTCACACTACATATCAATGAAATTCCGTCGAGTTGCTGATGTTTATGGTAGCTCTTGCTTTTATATCTTAAGCAAATGGAATAAGATGTGCCTGTTAAGGTAAAGATTAATGCCCACTACAGGACTATTAACAATTACTTCCCTGTGGTTTTGTTTCCTCTATTAACCATTACTTCCAACATGTTCCATTATTTGTCTAACTTTATTGTTACTAATTGAAACAAACACTAAATTATTCACAGAACAACAGTATTTTGAAGATGTAAAACACTCTAAAGCATCACTTTTCTTTCACAACTAAAAGATGGCCAATTGTTCCAAGCAGAGGCCTGGATTTTGTGAGCTCATGCTTTTGACTAAACTACTTCTTGAGGATGTAAATTCAGATGGTGGCCAATTATCTACTTCTAACCACTCCCAACTTCTTAGTTACTAATGTTTTAACTTGCGAAATAGTTGTTCAGTTTGTATATTTTTAAATCATATTTTCTTTCTTGATATTAGTATATCTTTATGCCATGTTGATATGGGACTGACATTTTTTATGCATCCAGGAAAGGCACTTCCTTTTGAAAACTCTCGGAATGGAATCCCCATCCTCGGATCCCAGCATTAACCCTCCACAACCTCCACCCTGCAAAAGGGTCCTCCTCCATAGTCTATGAACAACCTCATTGATCCATCTCACATATATAATTCTGGGGGTTTACAGCCACTATAACTCTATACTAAAGTTTTCTGCTTATGTAGAGTTTTTTTCCTTATTCGTTTGAGTTCACTTTCCTTGGATTGCAGTCATCCGACCTGAGTTTTTATGAAGAGGCCTATTGAGATCTGCATTTCATTCTAGAATGCTATGGTGCATTCTAGTGTTCCAGACAGATCTAACAATACATTCTGCATTGTTTCAAGAGTTAGCAGCCCTAATACTCGCTCTAATTCCCAGTGTGTCTTTCGTTTTCGTTGTCTCGTGATGGGATTCGGAGTTGGGTACTCCTTTTCCCAATCAAGTTTTTGGTCGTTATCATTTGTACAGAACTTGTAATACAAATCCCTACCCTTTCAAGGGTGTAAGTATGTATACATAGGCATCTCGCCTACAATGCCCTTTCAGAAAAGAGGTTTCAGAAAGAAATAACATACAAAGAGTGTGTGTAATGGAGGATCAAACAGATGAATTGAACTCCTATTTGTTGTTTATTTAGGTGTGCAGAAGGTATAGGAAAAGCCTTATTGGTTTTCTTCTTTTCTTTAATTCTTTATGTAATATGACTTATAGATATTGGAATGGAGAATGTGATATGGTTTTTGTGTGCAGAGTGCAGACATTTTGTTCTTGTCTACTTCATTACTTGTTTACATGAATGCATGGCCAAATCTAGAGAGAATTGTAAAGAAAATGATATAAATCTGAAGCACAACAACACACACACTGACACACACACACACACACACACAGAAACACAAAAGGAATAAGAATAACTAGAGATAAACTTTGGCTTACTTACAGAGGATGAAAATTTGATGTTTCTGTCAAAACTTCTCTGTGAGATTGCTAATGAGGGTCTGTGTTGTGGGGAAGAGGGGGTCTGAGAAGGGGGTGTTATTTAAATTGGTCAGCTGATGATGATGGTGGTGGTGGTGGTGGACAAGGGTGATTATGGCAAAAGCAAAAAGCTATTGGTAAAAAGGAGGGAGAAGAGAGGGAACAATGTACAAAATAAAGTGCAAGTGACTGGCAATCACTTTCTCTCTCCATTTTTATATATTTTTTAATTAGGGTAGTTAGCCCATGCTAGAGATGACCTGTTTTGACCTTCAAAGGACCAGTTTCAGTGGTTTGACCCTAGGGTTAAATTAGTAATTGAATTTCTTCATGGCCCCCTCATTCATGGCACAACCTTTGAAGAACCTAAATCTGTTGACAACTTTAACAACGGGTCAGGATTACCACTGGCAATGCAAATGATAACAACTCTGGTCCAGTTTTCTCAGTTTTATGTGTAGAAAATTAGAAACTTCTTTGGGGTGAATCTGTAGTTTTCTGTTTTTTTATTATTTTATTTTTATTTTTTTGACAAGAAAGTAGTAAGAATAATACATATAAAGAAAACAGCTTAGCCAATTTTTTTTTTTTTTTTTTTTTAATCTCAATCGTGGGTTTGAACTGGCTTGTGAACAATCATTAGTTCAAACAATACCAAGCTCAGCTTGAGTCACTTACATTCCATCCATATTGAATATCAAAATGACAATATGATATTAAGGGGAAAAAAAGAAAAAAGAAAAAAAAAAAGATAATAGAAAGAACATTTTTCAGTGTGGAGCTCATATGTGATGTTGTGACCCGAATTTGGTTCCGGAAGATGACCCATTGAAAGTCCACACAAAGTTTTGGGGGTTCGGGGACTTGCCGGAGAGGAAAATTCTTAACCCGTTTTTTGCTCATTACTCGTAGATCCTAATTAGTACCCTCTTGTAACCAGATATATAAGGGCATTTAGGGTTTGGAGTGGGATATTTGAGAGGGACTGGAAATTGTGTAAAAGAGAGAGAGTGAGAGTGAGACTGAGAGCTAAGGTTGGGGGGCTAAAATTTGTAATCTCCAGATTTTTCGTAGGGTGAATTCTTTCGCCAGATCTTCACCTTAGATGTAGACTTTACTAAACTACGCTAAATTTTTGTGTTCTTCGTGTATAGCATATTTATTTCCGTTGTAATTCTTGATTTTTCTTGGTTCTGTCATTTCATATTACAAACAAATATAAGTAATCACACTACTGCATTTTAGGAACAGGAAGATTGTTGCTTAAATTTAAATAAAATTTTAATTTGTGAAGTGACATTTCATCCTTTGTCAAATCCATCTAGGTTCTACAATTTTTATGAAATTTATTGTTCATTAATTTTCTCAAACCCAAAACCCTCCGGTAATTAAGGTTGTGCTATTGAAAGGAAGGGTGAGGAATTAAATTATTGTAGCCTCAACACAAACAAACTACTTTTATTACTACCTTCGCCCCCATAAAATTGCTTTATAGTCTATATACAAATGTCCAAATGGTAGTTCATGAAACTCCCATTATTATTGGGGTATGGGGAGGGTCGGTACAGTGAGACTATTTCCCGTTTCGAACCCTCGACTGAACTTGAAATTGAGGGCCTATAAACAAAGTAGCCCAAAATCTGTGGCCACTCAGCCATGCTCAACAATGATCAAACTCAGTCATTCAAGATCATAGAATGCAAGTCCAAACAAGAGGGACTAATACACACACAAATACATGTTTCATTCATTTGAGAGATGACTCTAATTAATATCCATTGGGAAACTGTGTGTGTAGTCTATAACACAGAAGGTGGTCTAAGTGTGTGTGCGTGTTTTCTTCATCATAAAAGGATAGAAAGAGCCTCATAGCATGAGAAATTGTAATAGTCCACAAAGATGATTCAAAATGTCATCCAAGAGGTCACAAATTCATAATAGAACAGATTTGTTACTTGTTAGCAATTTTTTATTTTTATTTTTTAAATGAAAGGGTTAATTTTGCCAAATTCGAAATAATTTTTTTAGGAATAATTTTTTTAGGAATAATCTAACTATAAACAAATATTTAATAATTATATACATGCATTTCTTTTATTTCTTATGGTCAAAATTCTTCTGAATTTATGCTTATTTTTGAATGACAACTTTATTCATTCAATTCAACCCAAAAAAAAAAAAAAAAAAACTTTATCCATTCTAACATGTACGTCTGCTCCATTTTTATTCGAATCGAACTAGCGGAAAGATTCTTGAGAGAATAATCAAAACCTGTTCCAATTAAAATCCGCATGAAATTCTTTGGCAACTAAGTTGCAACACTTGTGCCACTTGCTATGTTCTAGATGCATAATTATCAGTTAATTCAGTGCAACAACTATTAGATTACTAATAATATAGTAATAGGTTTAATGCTCTGCTTTGGTTGTCTTTACCTAACTTCCTTTTATCAGTGAGTCAAGTCTAAAGTCAACTATTATTTAAAAATAAATAAAATATCAAAACTGCTCCATGTTATTAACGTTCTTTTACGATGTAAAAAAATTACATAAATAAGAATTTACAAAACCATATGTGGTTGATCACAAATTGTATTAATAGATTATCAAATTGGTTACAGTGTTTTCAATAAAATATTAATTTTAACTGTATACATATAAATAGAATATTAATTCACAAATAAGAATTTACTGTGAGTTATATGTAGCTGAAGATTTAAAAAGTTTTATATTTTTAACAACAGATCTGTGTTTTATTAACTTTACTTATTTTATCAATTAATCTCATGTAAGATAAAATAAAGTAATAAAGTTAGAGATGAGAGGAAACTCCAATTGGTAAAATAGACGAACTGGTTACGTGAGAAAAACCTCGTGGACTATGTACTGTTAAGATTTTATCTCTTATAGTACAGCTGTATGATTGAATTATTTTCTCCTTGATTTAGGGTTAATTGGTAAATAATTAATTACCTATTTTAACTAGTCCTATTTTATAAATTAGATGTAATACTCATTAATGAATGATAATATAGAATTTTTAATTCTCATATTCTTTTTTACGATGGTATCAAAGCCATCATTGAACCGTATTCTTTGAATCTCTTTAAATTTATCTTTGAAATTCATAGGCTCATACACATACATTCTTACACCAGACCCATACACATACACATAAATTCACATCCACATACCCATACCCATACATTCACCATACCCAGACACAGACCCATACCCGCTGCTATGACAAACCATAGTCGTCGCCGAACCTTCACCACTGTCCATAGTCGTTGCCGGATCTACGCTGCACCGTCCATAGCCATGACCTTCACCGCTGTCCAACCGCCGACGACGACGCTGCGACCATCTCAGAACCGCTGAATCACCATAGCCGTCGCTGTCTCCAACCCACGATGACGACGCTGCTCTCCAACCGACGTCGACGCTGTCGAACCGAACCGCTGCCTACAACGAAACTGCTACTTGCCGCTGCCAGCGATCTGCCATCGCCGAATCTGAATCTGCCGTGAACCAGCCGGATCTGAATCTGCCATGAACCGCTGCACCGTTGCTTGTCGGTGATTTTTTAAACGGCAATGAACCGCTGCACCTTAACTGCCAAATGGTCGTCGTGTCACCGGATCAGGCCACTCTCTGCCGCTGCCTCGCCGGATCGCGTCGTGGTTCTCTACCGCTGCCTCGCATCCAGTTTGTTTTTTATTTTATCTTTGTCTCTGTTGCTTAATAGAGACGAGCTTGAATATTGTTTGTTTGTTTTATTTTTTATTTTATTACTATATATATATATATATATATTATAATTCAAAAAAAAAAAAAAAATCAAAACCCTCTGTTTGGCCACAAATGTAATACTATTCCAGTTCTAGATTAGTTCAAAACTAAACCAGTTTTGTAACCTCATTTGAAAATTGGTTCTCGGATAAACCAGTTCAAAGAAAAAAAAAAAAAAAAAAATGAGTGAAAAAAATATTGAATCATCTAGAGCAGACAAGTCTACCTACAAATGCACTCATTACAACCAGACTGGTCATACCAAAAGTCGCTGCTTCAAACTTGTGGGCTATCCGGAATGGTGGGATCATCGCCGTTGGAAGAAGAATTCAACAAAGACCTTCACTGCAGAAGTTGTTAAGATAACAAATACTGGTGGTAAGAATTTTAATATTTCTACTCATGTTGCTAATAGTGCATGGATAATTGATTCTGGTGCCACAGATCATATGACATTTGAATCTAGACAGGTCTCACCTCTTACTTCATCTTCACACAAATTTGTTTCTACTGCCAATGGGACTTCGACCCCAGTTATTGGGGAAGGATCTTTGACACTCAATAATAATCTGCATTTAGATTCTGTTTTAGTTATTCAATCTTTAGATTCTAATCTTTTGTCAGTTTCCCAAATCACCACAGCTTTATTTTGTGTTGTCATTTTTTGGCCTGATTTTTGTGTGTTTAAGGACATCCAAACAAAGCAAACGATTGGTTGTGGTATTAGGCGAGGGAAACTGTATTACTTGGACTTGATGTCCAAAAGTTCCAACAAGCTACGACAAGCATTGACAGTGGATGGTTCTGAGGGGGAGAGAAAAAAATCTGAAATCTGGCTGTGGCATCGATGTCTAGGGCATGCTTCCTTTGGTTATCTGAAAAAATTATTTCCTAGTTTGTTTGCAAAATGTGATGTTTCTAGTTTCCGCTGTGATGTTTGTGAACTAGCAAAGAGCCACCGTATTTCGTATCCATTGTGTTTACATAAAAGTCCACTTCCTTTTATACTTATACATTCTGATGTTTGGGGTTTGTCCAAAGTCACTACTTTAGGTGGATACCGTTGGTTTGTTACTTTTATTGATGACTGTACCAAGATGACCTAGTTGTGCTTAATGAAGTCCAAAGGTGAAGTGAACTTATTGTTTCAGAAGTTTCATAAAATGGTTGAAACTCAATACAATGCCCATGTTCAGGTTCTCCGTAGTGACAATGGTGAAGAATATCAGAGTTTATCCCTTCAGCAGCATTCGGAAGCATGTGGAGCTATTCATCAAACCACTTGTTCCAATACACCCCAGCAGAACGGGGTTGCAGAGCGAAAAAATCGACACTTGTTGGAGGTTGTTCGTGCTTCATTGATAGAAGCGCATATGCCATTATCGTATTGGGAAGAAGCACTTACCTCTGTAGCATATCTCATCAATTTAGTACCTTCCAGCTCTATAGCCTTCCGGACACCATTACAGGCTCTCACTGATGCAGTTGTTGCCCCAACCATCCCAAATCTACCTCTTCATGTCTTTGGTTGTGTAGCATTTATACACCTCCATAAGCATCAACGCAACAAGCTAACTCCTTGAGCATTACGATGTGTTTTTCTCGGATATGCTACTCATCAAAAGGGGTATCGCTGTTATCACCCTCCCACTCGACGAATGTTTATCACAATGGATGTTGTCTTCCATGAAGTGTGATACCCCTCGGATCCGAGACACGGGTTGATCAGGCCCAGGCCCAAACCCGAGGGAGTATCAAACAATTAATATTTTATAGCGAACACAGAATACAAAATGAATTAAGAAATGAAAGTTTAAAGCTGAAAAGAAACTAAAAGATAATCCTTAAATAATTAAATACTTAAATTTGATAAACCAAATATCCATAATTTGAACAACTCGGGAATCCATCTCTAGTGGACCCCTAATAAAAGTCTCACACTAAATGAAAGTAAAATAAAAGATAAAACCCAAATCCAAGATCTGGAACGAAACCCTACATCTTCGGTAGAGTGGAAGATCGTCTCTGCTCTGCACGAACAAGCTCAAGACTGGAACTGACGTACACCTGAAAAATAGGAGTGGGTCAGGCCCACGAACAAGTTCTAACCTACTACAATCCAAGCAGAGACTCGATACGCATGTACATACTAAATAGTTCAACAATAACTAATAATCCGTACATAAATATATCCACACTACTGGACTCTCGCTAGGCCATGAAGGGGGTCTCAACCTGGATAGAAGGCATCACACAATACGCACCTGAGTGGGTATGAGTACCTAAACCTAAACAGGGTATACCTCAACCTTCACAGTCAGCTACACATCCAACTGCATATACGCACCCTAACCGTCGACCCTGAGACTCAAGCTCATGACACGGTAACATAAAAATATATCTAAACTCCGTTTCTATCCATCCACCAGAAATCCAGTGAGTCACTCGGCGTAGTCAACCGTACCGACTTATATATATAAGGAGGATTGTATTTTATAACCCGTGCCCTTATTCCAAAATAGGTAGGACTTAGCAATTTGAGCTAATCCAAACCCAGTATGTCACCGTCCCATACCGGTACATACAATCCAATCCGTCCAATAGTTGATAAAGCATCGACAATTATAACAACAATATCAACAATTCCATACTAAACATAATAGAATGCATTAGCAACCATTCTTAAAAATACCAATAATTGATTCACATTGAAAATATAAATATCAATGTCAACTACTCTTTACTATGCATATTGAAATAGATAATCAACATGCTTATTTACATTTACAGTTGACAAAATAATGACCATATAAATGTCAATACCAACAGTTCCAAACTAAACATGTTAGAACAAAATAACAAACATGCTTAAGCAAGCCAATTCAGAATCCATAATTTGATCATACAGGCTTTATTTGTAATGATGACCTATTCCCAGTTTCCATAGAATTAACAGAGCCTAAATAGATATTTTTCCACTCACATCTATAGCATGCAGAATAAATATAAGTAATCTATTATACTTATAGTTCCGGTCCAACAACTTGACGCACTAACCGTTAAATTTAATCATCACCTAATTTTCAGTGAAATATAAATTTTTAGCATAATTTCTAATTCCATGAACATATAATTCGAGTGGACAAGCTCTCACAGAAAATTTCTAATAATGTAAAGAATGCAAATAATTAATTAACCCAAAGAAAACAAATAAACTAACTAATTAATTCAAATAACACCGAACAGAAAACAATTAAACAAATTAATGAACCAAAAATAATTAATAAACAGAAAACAATTAAACAAATTAATGAACCAAAAATAATTAATAAACAGAAAACAATTAAACAAATTACCGAGACTATCCTTTCAAAAATTAGGGGTATTACATTCTTCCCCCCTAACAAAAGGAATTCCGTCCTCGGAATTCGCTCTTACCTTCTTCCAAAATATCAGGAAACTGCGAGCGAATGACATCTTCCCGTTCCCAAGTAGACTCAGCCTCATTGTGATGACTCCACTGAACACGAACCAAAGGAATAACCTTATTACGAAGAATCTGATCTCGTCGGTCGACAATACGACACGGTGGCTCTAAATAAGTTGCATCCGGTTGCAACTCAATTTCCCCAACATCGATATGCTGATATCGATCCTCATCTCGCAGAAATTTCCGCAACATGGAAACATGAAACACGTTGTGAATGCGATCCAAAGTATCCGGGAGTGCCAACCGATAAGCGACAGCTCCAACGCGATCCGTAATCATGAATGGACCGACAAACCGCGGAGACAACTTCCCTTTCTTCCCAAAACGCATAACACCCTTCATAGGAGATACTTTAAGAAGAACCTGATCCCCAACTTGAAACTCCAAAGCACGAGTGCGACGATCAGCATAGCTCTTCTGCCTACTTTGGGCAGTACGCATGCGATCTCGAATAAGAGCAATCTTTTCAGAGGTATCCTTGATGAACTCAGGACCTAAGAATCGATTCTCTCCAACATCCATCCAACAAACAGGTGATCGACACGGTCGACCGTATAACGCCTCAAAAGGTGCCATCCCAATAGTCTTCTGGAAACTATTGTTATAAGCAAACTCCACAAGTGGCAAATATTCCTCCCAGTGGCCCTTGAAATCCAGAACACACGACCGAAGCATATCTTCCATAATCTGACTCACCCTCTCAGTCTGTCCGTCAGTCTGAGGATGATAAGCAGTACTAAGGTGTAACTCCGTACCTAAAGCCTGCTGAAAACTCTTCCAAAATCCAGATACAAAGCTCGAATCCCTGTCCGATATAATAGACAATGGAATGCCATGTAGCTTCACAATCTCTGAAATGTAAAGCCTCGCCAACTGCTCCGAAGTGTAGTCAGTGCAAATAGGCAAGAAATAAGCTGACTTGGTCAACCTATCCACAATGACCCATATGGAATTATGCCCCTTGAAAGAATTTGGCAACCCTTCCACAAAATCCATAGATATGCTCTCCCATTTCCACTCCGGAACTGGTAGTGACTGTAAAGCTCCTGGCGGCCTCTGATGATCAATCTTAACCATCTGACAAGTACTACACTGAGAAACAAAAAGAGCAATGTCCCTCTTCATACCTGCCCACCAAAATTGTCGCTTCATATCTTGATACATCTTATCGCCTCCTGGATGAACAGAGAACTCAGAGTGATGAGTCTCAGTCATCACATCCTTCCTCAAATTATCAGCAGAAGGTACCACTAGCCGTCCCTTGTACCTTAAACCTCCATCAGCCCCAACATAGTAGAATGGAACCTCTCTGGAAGCTATCTCTGTGACCTTGTCGACACATTGCTGATCAGTGAGTTGTGCTTGTAAAACCTTGCGAATGATGGAAGGTGTAACCACCATGCAAGCCATAAAAGCATCTGACAACTCATCTACATTCTTCAAAGCATTCCACTCAGTAGTGAATAGAGCAGAAAGACTACCAACAGGTCGGCGACTGAGTGCATCCGCCACCACATTCGCTTTCCCTGGATGGTACTGTATAGAAAAATGATAGTCCTTTACAAACTCCAACCATCTGCGCTGTCTCATGTTCAGCTCCCGCTGAGTGAACAAGTACTGCAGACTCTTGTGATCACTGAATAATCTGAAGGACTCACCTAACAGATAATGCCTCCAAATATGCAAGGCAAAGACCACTGCTGCCAATTCCAAATCATGTGTTGGATAATTAAGCTCATGAGGCTTAAGTTTCTGAGATCCATAAGAAATCGGTCGCTCCTCCTGCATCAATACACATCCAAGACCCTGCAACGATGCATCCGTGTAAACAAGATACTCTATCCCGCTTTGCGGAGTAGCCAGAACTGGTGCAGAAGTCAACTTCCTTTTCAACTCATCAAAAGCCCGCTGACAGTGTTCATCCCACACGAACTGTACACCCTTCTTGGTCAGATGAGTGAGTGGTCCTGCTATCTTGGAGAACCCCTGGATGAATCTCCTGTAATATCCTGCCAGACCGAGAAAACTCCGAATCTCTGTAGGTGATGTAGGCTGTCCCCACTCAACCACCGCCGAAACCTTGGCCGGATCCACTGCGATCCCCTTTTCTGACACCACGTGACCCAGAAATTTCACCTCCCGCTGCCAAAATTCACACTTCTCGAACTTGGCATACAACTGGTGTTCACGAAGCGTCTGCAAGACTATGCGAAGATGTCTAGCATGATCGTCCTCCGACCGAGAATAGATCAAGATGTCATCAATAAAGACAATAACAAATTGATCCAAATAAGCCCGGAAGACTCTATTCATTAAATCCATGAACACTGCAGGTGCATTAGTCGTCCCAAACGGCATAACACGAAACTCATAAGAACCATATCTCGTGAGAAACGCTGTCTTAGGAACATCCTGCTCCCTAACCCTCAGCTGATGATACCCAGAACGCAGATCAATCTTGGAGAAGTATGTGGCTCCCCTTAACTGATCAAACAAGTCATCAATCCTGGGCAAAGGATACTTGTTACGAATCGTAACCTTGTTCAACTCCCTGTAATCTATACATAGACGAAGCGAACCATCCTTCTTCTTCACAAACAGAACCGGTGCTCCCCAAGGTGATGTACTCCTACGAATAAAACCCTGGCTGAGTAACTGCTGAATCTGATCCCTCAACTCTCTCATCTCCACCGGTGCCATCCTATAGGGTGCCCTAGCAATAGGCGCAGTGCCTGGAGCTAAGTCTATCACAAAATCGATCTCGCGACTAGGTGGCAACCCTGGAATCTCCTGACATACATCCGGGAAATCCTGTACAATTGGTATGTTAACCAATGACACAGTAATCCCCTCCTTATTTTCCTCTTCCACATGGAACAAATAGGTGCTACCGCCCCCTTTAGAACGTGGCATAGCTACTACATACATATCTTGACCAGGTATGGTAAAAATAATAGATCTATCAAAACAATCAACTTGGGCATGGTAGTGAGACAACCAATCCATTCCAAGTATCACATCATAAGTATGCATGTCCAGGACCAGTAGATTGGCTAGAAATCTGAGTCTGCCAATATCTAGTGTCACAGGCCCATCACTCTCATATATAATAGCTGTATCACCCAATGGTGTAGAAATACCCTGAGGTCTAGTGCATACCCTCGTCCTCATCCCAGATAAAGCAACAAAAGTCCTAGCTACAAATGAGTGTGTAGCACCCGTATCAAATAAAACACGTCCATGTAAACCATGAATAGGAAACTTACCCTCAATAGTCTGAGGTGCCTGAACATCCTGTGGCTTGGGGTTATACACCCTGCCATAATGCAACTGCTGTGGCGCCTGTCCCTGAGTTTGCGGCGGTGCCGGTAAAGCCAGATGTGTCTGTCACTGAATCCGTGGAACCTGTGGAGCTGGTAGAGGCACTGGCGCCCTCTGTCCCTGCTGCACATACTGTCCATGTCCCTGTCCCTGTCCTGCTTTAGGACACTGCCTGGTGGTATGACCATACTCTCCACAAGTGTAACAACTACCCTGGAAAGTACCAAATGGCCTCCTCTGTCGGTTAGCCTGTGGCTGACCCTGTCCTGCCTGTGGTCCCCCATTCTGTTGCCTCTGAATAGGTGCCCCATTCCGATGAGCATCTGAACCACCCTTGTGCTTCTTCCAAGGCTGTTGCCCTTGAAACTTGCCTTTGTCATTCTGCCGGTGACCATTGCCATTCCCCTTTTCAGCTGACTGATTAGTAGAGTCTTTATCTCCTCGCTTCTCACCACGAGCCTGTCTGATGTCCACAGTCAACTGATACTGTTGTAGAGCAGCGTCTACCACCTGAGCATAGGTCGTATAGGCTGGACTACCTGTAATAGCTCTCTTGATAGACCACATCAGTCCCTTGACAAAACTGTTGCGCTTCTTTTCCTCTGTATCCACCTCCTCCGGTGCAAAGAGAGACAAGCGTGTGAACTGCTGCTCATACTCCGCCACTGTCATGTTTCCCTGCTGCAGACTTAGAAACTCGGTCTTCATAGCTGCCCTGACTGCATAGGGAAAATATTTCTCATCAAAGCGAGCACTGAACTCATCATAAGACAATGTCATCCTCTCATCTGAGGTGGTAACTGACTCCCACCACTGTAGTGCATCCCCAACTAACTTGAAAGTAGCAAGCATCTGCTTCTGAACCTCCGTGCACTGAACCAAACGAAGATGACGCTCAATGTCCTGTTTCCACTGGTGAGCTGCTCTCGCATCGGTTGAGCCTGAGAACACAGGTGGACTCCCCTTTGTGAAAGCGCTCCTAGCCTTTCCCCAAGAATCCGTCTGAACCACTGGTGCTGGTACAGGTGCCTGCTGAACCTGTGGTTGGTTCCGGAGTACAGCTGTTACCCCAGCCTCTATAGCCCGAGCAACGAGGTCATTGAGGTGAGGAGGAATCTCTGGATCTCTGTCCCGACCCTGAGTCTGTTGAACTTCCTCCTGCTCCTCCTGAAACCCTGGCATTTGCTGCTCTTCTTCTATTTGCTGACGCTGTAGGAGATATTGTTGCCTACGTGCCGCTCTCCTTTCCTTCCTAGTTCCTTGCATGTTCTGTCCATTTCTAGCGTTAACCAT
The DNA here is from genome assembly GCF_030987335.1 of Cornus florida. Taxonomy (NCBI): domain Eukaryota; kingdom Viridiplantae; phylum Streptophyta; class Magnoliopsida; order Cornales; family Cornaceae; genus Cornus; species Cornus florida. The sequence continues at coordinate 46,370,492 of NW_026775572.1, forward strand.
CTGTTAACACGAAAAGACAGACATCAGTACTATTTCTATACGAACCATAAGGAATACAATGAATCCTAACTTAAGCTCTATTCAAGAGAACGCTACGCGGAAGACTTAATATGACAACATCCTAGAGACACTTGAACCTGGAGTGCTCTGATACCAACTGTGATACCCCTCGGATCCGAGACACGGGTTGATCAGGCCCAGGCCCAAACCCGAGGGAGTATCAAACAATTAATATTTTATAGCGAACACAGAATACAAAATGAATTAAGAAATGAAAGTTTAAAGCTGAAAAGAAACTAAAAGATAATCCTTAAATAATTAAATACTTAAATTTGATAAACCAAATATCCATAATTTGAACAACTCGGGAATCCATCTCTAGTGGACCCCTAATAAAAGTCTCACACTAAATGAAAGTAAAATAAAAGATAAAACCCAAATCCAAGATCTGGAACGAAACCCTACATCTTCGGTAGAGTGGAAGATCGTCTCTGCTCTGCACGAACAAGCTCAAGACTGGAACTGACGTACACCTGAAAAATAGGAGTGGGTCAGGCCCACGAACAAGTTCTAACCTACTACAATCCAAGCAGAGACTCGATACGCATGTACATACTAAATAGTTCAACAATAACTAATAATCCGTACTCTCGCTAGGCCATGAAGGGGGTCTCAACCTGGATAGAAGGCATCACACAATACGCACCTGAGTGGGTATGAGTACCTAAACCTAAACAGGGTATACCTCAACCTTCACAGTCAGCTACACATCCAACTGCATATACGCACCCTAACCGTCGACCCTGAGACTCAAGCTCATGACACGGTAACATAAAAATATATCTAAACTCCGTTTCTATCCATCCACCAGAAATCCAGTAAGTCACTCGGCGTAGTCAACCGTACCGACTTGTATATATAAGGAGGATTGTATTTTATAACCCGTGCCCTTATTCCAAAATAGGTAGGACTTAGCAATTTGAGCTAATCCAAACCCAGTATGTCACCGTCCCATACCGGTACATACAATCCAATCCGTCCAATAGTTGATAAAGCATCGACAATTATAACAACAATATCAACAATTCCATACTAAACATAATAGAATGCATTAGCAACCATTCTTAAAAATACCAATAATTGATTCACATTGAAAATATAAATATCAATGTCAACTACTCCTTACTATGCATATTGAAATAGATAATCAACATGCTTATTTACATTTACAGTTGACAAAATAATGACCATATAAATGTCAATACCAACAGTTCCAAACTAAACATGTTAGAACAAAATAACAAACATGCTTAAGCAAGCCAATTCAGAATCCATAATTTGATCATACAGGCTTTATTTGTAATGATGACCTATTCCCAGTTTCCATAGAATTAACAGAGCCTAAATAGATATTTTTCCACTCACATCTATAGCATGCAGAATAAATATAAGTAATCTATTATACTTATAGTTCCGGTCCAACAACTTGACGCACTAACCGTTAAATTTAATCATCACCTAATTTTCAGTGAAATATAAATTTTTAGCATAATTTCTAATTCCATGAACATATAATTCGAGTGGACAAGCTCTCACAGAAAATTTCTAATATAATTAAGAAATTAGAAACTCCAAATCTTCACAGTCTACAAGACCTTCGTAATTAACTCCATGTAATCCTAATGATTAACGCTTTGTGTCCAATTTTATGTTAATCTGGTCTTTGCATATTTATGATTACCCTAGACCACTCCTAAATCACCCATTACAGTATTCATTCACCAATAAACACATTAAAACAATCACTAGGAAACCTAATCACTGAAAAAATTGGAAAAAACAACCCACAGAAGCAAAACTCACGCATAAACAACCGGGAGCCGGCTCCAGAATATTGGAGCCGCCTCCAATGGCCCTGGAGCCGGCTCCTAGACCATTGGAGCCGCCTCCAGTCCAAGGGGAGCCGGCTCCAATCCAATAGGAGCCGGCTCTCCCCCTCCTCTTCTTCGTGTTCTCCTCTCCGGTCGCCGTTTACGCCTCCGACAATTCACAGTAGAGGTTTACAGAGAGTTTCAATTAATCCTAGGAGATTCCAGTCCTTAACTCAGTCCTTATTATGCTACTAATATGGATTAAACCATGAATTAAATAAGACAGTTCAAGGTTAAACAGTTTACAAGTTTTAAACCAAAATCAGTTTCAGTTACACTCTAAGCATGAAACAGACAACGTCTTTTATTTTTAAACCTGTAATTCATCCTGAAACCATTGAGTATGCAAAGAACACGAGTATAAGGGAGAGAGTAAGGTTAGAACTTGCCTTGTGAGATTTTTGTTAAAATCTCTACGTTATCGTCTACACTCGCCGGCGACTCCTACTGCAACTTCCTCTGTTCCTCGTTTCTAATTCCACAGACGTGTTTTGGTTGTATTATTTTGTTCCCTAAGCAGACTTATCTTATATATTTATAGGCAACCAAAACCCTAAGTCCAATTATACCTACAGTCTGAAACGAGGCCCATAAACTCAACCTAGGTTATAAACCTTGTCGGCTCCTTAACCTAAACAGAACTAAAACCCTAACCACATTTTTTTTTTTTAGTCACAAATTAAAACATGTAATTACTAATTTAACAATAAAAATTCCAAGTAATTTAACAATAAAAATTCCAATTTAACTACTAATTCAATTAAAGAAACAAATAAAAATTCCAATTAATGTAAAGAATGCAAATAATTAATTAACCCAAAGAAAACAAATAAACTAACTAATTAAACAAATTAATGAACCAAAAAGAATTAATAAACAAATTAATGAACCAAAAATAATTAATAAACAAATAAAAATTCCAATTAATGTAAAGAATGCAAATAATTAATTAACCCAAAGAAAACAAATAAACTAACTAATTAATTCAAATAACACCGAACAGAAAACAATTAAACAAATTAATGAACCAAAAATAATTAATAAACAGAAAACAATTAAACAAATTAATGAACCAAAAATAATTAATAAACAGAAAACAATTAAACAAATTACCGAGACTATCCTTTCAAAAATTAGGGGTATTACATGAAGACTCGATGTATTTTTCTTCTATGTCTAAACTTCAGGGGGAGTACCAGAACGAAATTCAGACTCTAGATTATGATTATTACATTTTTTAGGACGGCGATTCTAATGTTAATGACTCACAAGTTGGACTAACCAATCAGGAATTAGGCAAATTGGATTCGAGTGGTATATGTTTGGATCAAAGTGGTGATGAACGTCCAAAAATGGAAAGTATGGCGCCAACCCCATCGTCGTCCAAGTTCGAGTCCCTTGCAACTGATATATCAAACCAGTCGCTTGCTGAGGATGTTCTTGATTTAGTGTCTGAGCCACTCAGAAAACAATTACCACCGCGTCATAGTAGAGGTATTCCTAAACCCATATATGAACCCGAACTTTCCAGTAAAGTTAAATATCCCATGACCAATTATGTGTCGAACCATCATTTGTGATAATCTAATTTGTCATTTGTAAATCAATTATCTACTGTATCTATTCCTAACAGTGTACAGGAAGCCTTAGATGACCTTAAGTGGAAAGCAGCTATGAACAAGAAGATGAAATCCTTGCAGAAAAATGAAACTTGAGAACTCATTGATCTTCCACCAGGAAAGAAACCAGTTGGATGTCGATGGATTTACACTGTGAAGTATAAAGCAAATGGCATAGTTGAACGCTTTAAAGCAAGATTAGTAGCAAAAGGTTACACCCAAACCTATAGAATCGATTACACAGAGATGTTCGAACCTGTAGCCAAAATACACAAAGTTCGTGTTTTGTTGTCTTTAGCTGCGAACTTGGATTGGCCGTTGCAACAATTCGATGTGAAGAATGTTTTTCTGCATGGTGAATTATCTAAAGAAGACTACATGGATCTCCCACCAGGATGCATAATACCCGAAAAGTATAGTCAGAAGGTCTGCAGGTTAAAGAAATTATTATATGGGTTGAAATAATATCCAAGAGTATGGTTTGGAAGATTCACAAAGTTTATGGTAGCCTTTGGCTACCGTCAAAGCAATTCAGACCATACGTTATTTCTGAAGAAACAACAGGGTAAGATCACTACACTAATTGTATATGTAGATGACATGGTGGTTACAGGGAATGATCCTGAAGAAATGAAAGCTCTCAAGAAGTACTTGTCCAGATAATTCGAAATGAAAGATCTAGGTTTTTTGAGATATTTTCTTGGGATCGAAGTATCTCGATCTAATAAAGGAATCTTTCTATCTCAAAGAAAATATGCCTTAGACATATTAAAAGAGACTGGCATGATAGCATGTCAACCAGTTGAGACGCCGGTGGAAGAAGGACTGAAGTTATGTGTTGAGTCTAACTAAGTACTTGCTAATAAAGGAAGATACCAATGACTTGTAGGGAGATTGATGTACTTAGCACACACGAGACCGGATCTGGCTTATGCATTGAGCATTGTTAACCAGTTTATGCATGATCTTGGAGAGCAACATATGAATGCAGTTATGCACTTTTTGAAGTATTTGAAATCTGCTCCTGGAAAAGGAATTTTGTTCACTAAAAATGCTGGTTATCAAAACATAGCTGCATATACTGATGCTAATTGGGCTGGAGCTATAGATGATAGGCGATCTACTTCTGGTTACTTTACTCTTGTAGGAGATAATCTTGTTATATGGAGAAGTAAGAAACAAAATGTTGTTGCTCGTTCAAGTGCAGAAGCTGAATTCAGAGGTATGGCGCTTGCACTTTGTGAAACATTGTGGTTAAGACTTCTATTGCGAGATTTGGGTTATCTACCTGGGCAACCTATTTAACTATATTGTGATAATAAAGCAGCATGCAATATTGCCCATAATCCGATTCAACATGATTGTACGAAGCATGTTGAAATATACAGATTCTTCATTAAGGAGAAGTTGGATGGGAAAATTATAGAGTTGCTTAATATTTGATATGAGGATCAACTAGCCGACATTCTCACCAAAGCAGTCTCAAATCAAGTGTTTTCAAAATTTTTAGACAAGTTGGGCATGCGTGACATCTATGTACCAACTTGAGGGGGAGTGTTGAGATTTTATCTTTTATAGTACAGCAGTAGGATTGTGTAATACCCCTAATTTCAAAAAGATAGTCCTGGTATTTAATTTATTGTTTGTGTGGCATTTTTAATTGTTTAAGTGCATATTTATTTGTTTAATGGTTTAATTGCTTGTTATTTTAATTAATTAGATTTTAAATTATTTAATTGACTTAATTGTAATTGTGAATTTTGAATTAATTGTATTAATTAAATTCTTGGATTTAAACTGGTTCATTGTGTTTAATAATTATGTAATTATTTTTATTTAATTAGCTATTTACCTGATTAATCGTGTATTTACATTTCATTACTTGATGTGTTGTTTTAGTTGAATTTAAATTTAAATGTTTTAAGTATTAACGTGACGGAATTAATTGGTAACACGCATAGTTAAATTAGGTTTTGCTCTATGGGCCGAGTAAGTCAGTTTAGGGTTTGATTGAACATAAGATTAGTTTGGCCTATAAATATACGTATAAAGTTCTGCCAAGGGTTTTAGAACCCTACTCACGACAGTGGAGGCAGAGGGAGAACAGAGGAGGATTTCAGTAGGATTTCTGGAAACCTTAGGAAGACGGCATTAAGATTTTGAACCAAAGTCTTACAGGCAAGTTCTAACTTTAACTCCTTCTCTTTTACTCGTGTTCTTTGCATGCCTAAGCAGTTCCAGGAAATCATTAAGCATAAGAATTAATTGAGTATGCATGTTTAAAAATTATTAAAGCAGTTTGTGTTGAAACGAGTTGTAAATTGCTTGTCGTGTGTTCGACTGTGTATCTACCTTGTTGAATTACTGTTAATCAATGCCTAAAGGAGTTAGATGAATCTTCTCTGGTTAAGTCTAAACATAATTAAAATCATTAAAAACTGTAACAGAGAGGGACGGAATCAATGGAATTCACCGGAGATGAAACGGGTGAGGAAACGGGTGAGAGCCGGCTCTCAGTTGAAGAGAGCAGGCTCACCTTCACAAAGATGCGGCTCCATGGAAGCATGGAGCCGAATCTAAATGTCTTGGAGGCGGCTCCAACAAGATGGAGCCTCCATCTTGTTTGAAGGCAGCTCCAACTTGTTTGGAGCCGGCTTCTTCAAGGTTTTTCAGTTTTTTTTTTTGGTTTCTACGAGTTCTGGGCTACTGTGGTTGGATTTTTAAAGTTCAAGGTTGAATTAGGAGTCATTCTAGGGGAGTACAGTGATGTCTAAACCCTTATTAAAGCTTCATAAGGCATGGTAATACGTAAGATACCATAGGAAGATAATATAGAAAACAGTAGGAAATTCTACATAAAGTTTGAATGTTGGCTTGGATGCGAATGATTCAAGTTACTCATGTTTAAATTAGCAATTGACTTAAGGAATTCATGGTTTAAATCATGTCACAGTGTTATAAAAATATGCATGCCAATTATGATAATTCTCTGTTATGCTTAATAGGAACTTAGTTGCTAACTATACAGTATTGTATCTTATCAACTTACTGGATATCGTGGAATAGTTTAAAGTGAACATGTTAATTCTGATATTGTTATTATTATGCTCATAGTGGATTACAGGATGGACTATACCTATTCTCTATGTTTTAAACTTATTGAAGAATCATGTATCGGTAGTACAGAACAAGCATGTCATATACATATTCTTATCATACTTGTAATGAATTCTGGTTATATTTGTTATGGACTAGTTGTTATTTACTTTCATTATTAGTATTATCAACTGCTGGATGGTATGGAATGTATGCACCGGTATGGGACGGTGGCGTACACCGGTATGCGACGGTAGCGTACTAGGTTTGGACTAGCTCGAAACGCTAAGTCCTACCTATATCGGAATAAGGGAATGGATTATATAAATAAAATCCTACTTATATTTAAGTCAAAGAAGCTACATAAGCTGAATGACTAATTGGATTACTCGCTATTTATGTTAAGTCAAAGAAGTTGCACAAGCTGAATGACTAACTGAACTTACTTTGGATAAATAAAACGGACTTTAAATATATGTTTATGGTACCGCGATCCAAGCTTGAGCCTCAGAGTTGTCAGTTAGGGAGCGTATATGCGGTAGGATGCGTAGCTGGATATGAGAGACTGAAGTATACCCTGTTAGGTCTAGGTACTCATGCCCATCTTCGGGTGCTTTTTCGCATGTTGCCTTTTATTCAGGTTGAGACCCTCTCCATAGTCCAGTGAGACTCCTATAGTGTGGATATACTTATGTACGGATTATTAGCTATTGTTGAATTACTTATGATGTATATGCGTATCGAGTTTCTGCTTGGATTGTAGTAGGTTAGAACTTGTTCGTGAGCCTGACCCACATCTATTTTTCAGGTACTCGTCAGTTTCAGACTTAGACCTGACCGTGCTGAGTAGAAACTACTACTCACTCTTCTAACGGTGTAGGACTTCTCTCTATGGTTTCATTTCGGATGTTCTTTTGAGTATTTATACTTCAGTTTGGATTTTCGTATTAGGGGTCCAATGGATGGATTCCTGAGTTGTTTAACTATTGGAGGTTTTGGAATTTTAAGTATTTAACTTTAAGGATTCTCTTTTAGATTTCTTCCAGCTATTAATTATTTATTTCTGATTTCATTTTGTAATTTGTGTTCATTTTTATATTAATTGTTTGATATTCCCTCGGGTTTGGGCCTGGCCCTGATCAACCCGTGTCTCAGATCCGAGGGGTATTACAGTTGGTATCAGAGCACTCCAGGTTCAAGTGTCTCTAGGATGTTTCGTATTAAGACTTCCGCGTAGCGTTTTCTCTTGATTAGAGCTTAAGTTTAGGATTGATTGTATTCCTTTACGGTTCGTTTAAACTCGTATTGATGTCTATTCTTTCTGTGTTAACAGATGGTTAACGCTAGGAGAGGACGGAACCTGCAAGGGAACAAGCAACAAAGGAGAGCAGCACGTAGGTAACAAGATTGCCTACAACGTCAGCTAAGGGAGGAAGAGCAGCATTTGCCATATTTTCAGGATGATGGTCAGTTCCATGAAGAGCATACAGAAGTTCAACAAGCTCAGGAACAGGTCAGAGATCTAGAGTATCCTCTTCATATCAACGACCTCATTGCTCGGGCTATAGAAGCTGGGGTAACAGTTGCACTTCAGAATCAGCCTCAGGTACAGCCGGCACCATTACCAGCACTGGTTGTTCAGACTGATACTTGGGAAAAGGCCAGGAGTTCTTTCACAAAGGGGAGCCCACCTGAGTTTATAGGTTCCACCGATGCGAAAGCAGCTCACCAGTAGAAACAAGACATCGAGTGACATCTTTGCTTGGTTTATTGCACGGAGGTTCAGAAGCAGATGCTTACTACCTTCAAGCTAGTTGGGGATGCACTACGGTGGTGGGAGTCAGTTACTACCACAGATGAGAGGATGTCCTTAACTTATGATTAGTTCAGTACTCGCTTTGATGAGAAGTACTTCCCTTATGCAGTCAAGGCAGCGATGAAGACAGAGTTTCTAAATCTGCAACAGGGGAACATGACAGTGGCAGAATATGAGCAGCAGTTCACATACTTATCTCTTTTTGCTCCGGAAGAGGTGGATACAGAGGAGAAGAAACGCAACAGTTTCGTTAAAGGACTGATGTGGTCTATCAGGAGAGCTATTACAGGTAGTTCAGCCTATACTACTTACGCTCAGGTGGTAGACGTCGCTCTATAGCAGTATCAGTTGACCGTGAACTTCAGACAGGCCAAGGGTGAGAAGCGGGGTGACAAAGACTCTGCTAATCAGTCAGTTGAGAAAGGGAATGGCAACGGACATCGACAGAATAACAAGGGCAAATTCCAGGGACAGCAGCCTTGGAAGAAGTACAAGGGTAGTTCGGATGCTCACAGGGATGGGTCACCTATTCAGCGACAGCAAAATGGGGGACCACAGGCAAGACAGGGTCAACCACAGGCTAACCAATAGAGGAGGCCATTAGGTACCTTCCAGGATAGTTGCTACACTTGTGGAGAGTATGGTCACACTTCCAGGCAGTGTTCTAAAGCGGGACAGGGACGGGGACAGCATGTGCAGTAGGGGCAGAAGGCGCCAGTGTCTTTACCAGCTCCACAGGTTCCACGGATTCAGGGACAGACATTTCCAGCTTTACCGGCACTGCCGCAACCTCAGGGACAGGCACCGTAGCAGCTACATTATGGTAGGGTGTACAACCCCATGCCACAGAATATGCAGGCACCACAAGCTGTTGAGGGTAAGTTTCATATTCATGGTTTACATGAACGTGATTTATTTGATACGGGTGCTACACATTCATTTGTAGCTAGATCTTTTGTTGCCTTGTCTAGGATGACGACATGGATATGCAGTAGACCTCAGGGTATTTCTACACCGTTGGGCGATACAACCATTTTACATGAGAGTGATGGGCCTGTGACACTAGATATTTGTAGACTCAGATTTCTAGCTAATCTTTTAGTCCTGGACATGCACATTTATGATATGGTACTTGGGATGGATTGGTTGTCTCATTACCATGCCCAAGTTAATTGTTTTGATAGGTCTATTATGTTCACTATACCTGGTTAGGATATGTACGTCGTCGCTATGCCGTATTCTAATAGGGTCACTAGCACTTATTTGTTCCATATGGAAGAGAAAACGGAGGAGGGGATTACTGTATCATTGGATAGCATACCAATTGTATAGGATTTTTCGGATGTATTTTAGGAGATTCCAAGGTTGCCACCTAGTCGAGAGATCAATTTTGTAATCGACTTAGCTCCAGGCACTACACCTATTGCTAGGGCACCATATAAGATGACACTAGTGGAGATGCGAAAGCTGAGGGATCAGATTCAGCAATTACTCAGCCAGGGTTTTATTCGTAGGAGTACGTTACCCTGGGGAGCACCAGTTCTGTTGTGAAGAAGAAGATAGTTCACTTCGGCTGTATATAGATTACAGAGAGTTGAACAAGGTTACTGTTCGTAACAAATATCCGTTACCTAGGATTGATGATCTTTTTGATCAGTTGAAGGGAGCTACATACTTCTCTAAGATTGATCTGCGGTCTAGATATCATCAACTTCAGGTTAGAGAGTAGGATGTTCTAAGGACAACATTTCTCAGTAGATATGGATCTTATGAGTTTCGTGTCATGCCTTTTGGACTGACTAACGCACAAGCAGTTTTCATGGATTTGATGAATAGAGTCTTCAGGGCTTATTTAGATCAGTTTGTCATTGTCTTCATTGATGACATCTTGATTTATTCTAAGTTAGAGGACGATAATGCTAGACATCTTCGTATAGTGTTACAGACGCTTCGTGAATACCAGTTATATGCCAAGTTCGAGAAGTGTGAATTTTGGCACTGGAAGTGAAATTTCTGGGTCATGTAGTGTCAGAAAGGGGGATAGCGGTAGATCCAGCCAAGGTTTCAGCAGTGGTTGAGTGGGGACAGCCTACTTCACCTACCAAGATTCGAAGTTTCCTCGGATTGGCAGGATATTATCGTATGTTCATCCAGGGATTCTCCAAGATAGCAGGACCACTCACTTATCTGACCAAAAAGGGTGTACAGTTTATGTGGGATGAATACTGTCAGCGAGCTTTTGATGAGCTAAAGACTAAGTTGACTTCTGCACCGGTTCTGTCTATTCCACAGAGCGGGATAGAGTATCTAGTTTACACCGATGCTTCTTTGCAAGGTCTTGGATGTGTTTTGATGCAGGAGGAGCAACCGATTTCGTATGGATCTCGTAAGCTTAAGCCTCATGAGCTTAATTATCCAACGCATGATTTGGTGTTGGCAGCTGTGGTCTTTGCCTTACGTATTTGGAGGCATTATCTGTTGGGTGAGTCCTTCATATTATTTAGCGATCACAAGAGTCTGCAATATTTGTTCACTTAGCGAGAGCTGAATATGAAACAGCGCAGATGGTTGGAGTTTATAAAAAACTATCACTTCTCTATATAGTACCATCCAGGGGAAGCGAATGTAGTGGCGGATGCACTCAGTTGCCGACTTGTTACTAGCCTTTCCGCTCTATTCACTACTGAGTAGAATGCATTGAAGAAGGTTGACGAATTGTTGGATGCTTTCATGGCTTGCATAGTAGTTACACCTTCTATAATTCACAAGGTTTTGAAGGCATAACTCACGGATCAGCAGTGCATTGATAAAGTTGCAAAGATAGCTTCCGGGGAGGTCCCATTTAACTATGTTGGGGCTGATGGAGGTTTGAGGTACAAGGGCTATTTGGTGGTACCTTCTGCTGATGATTTGAGGAAGGATGTGATGACTGAGACTCACCATTCTAAGTTTTCTGTTTATCCCGGAGGCGACAAGATGTATCAGGATATGAAGCGACAGTTTTGATGGGCAGGTATGAAGAGGGACATTGCTCTTTTTGTTTCTCGGTGTAGTACTTGTCAGATGATTAAGATTGATCATCAACGGCAGCCAGGAGCTCTACAACCATTACCGATACCGGAGTGGAAATGGGAGAGCATTTCTATTGACTTTATGGAGGGATTGCCTAATTCTTTCAAGGATCACAATTCTATTTAGGTCATCGTGGACAGATTGACGAAATCAGCTCATTTTTTACCTATTCGCACTGATTTCACTTCGGAGCAGTTGGCGAGACTTTACATTACCGAGATTGTGAAGTTGCATGGCATTCCATTGTCTATTATATCGGACAGGGATTTGAGCTTTGTGCCAGGATTCTGGAAGAGTTTTCAGCAAGCTTTGGGTACAGAGTTGCATCTTAGCACTACTTATCATCCTCAAACTGATGGACAAACTAGGAGGGTTAATCAGATCATGGAGGATATGCTTCGGTCGTGTGTTCTTGATTTCAAGAGCCACTGGGAGGATTATTTGCCACTTGTAGAGTTTGCGCATAACAATAATTTCCAGAAGACTATTGGGATGGCACCATTTGAGGTATTGTATGGCCGACCGTGTCGATCACCTGTTTGTTGGTTGGCGGTTGGCGAGAGCAGATTCTTGGGTCCTGAGTTCATTAAGGATACTTCTGAGAAGATTGCTCTTATTAGGGATCGTATGCACACTACCCAGGGTAGGTAGAAGAGTTATGCAGATCGTCGTACTCGTGCACTGGAGTTTTAGGTTGGAGATCAAGTTTTGCTCAAAGTGTCTCCTATGAAGGGTGTCATGCGCTTTGGGAAGAAAGGGAATTTGTCTCCGTAATTTGTCGGTCCATTCATGATTACGGATCGAGTTGGAGCTTCGCTTATCAGTTGGCACTTCCAGATAATTTAGATCGCGTACACAACATGTTTCATGTTTCCATGTTGCGAAAATTTCTGCGAGATAAGGATCGGTATCAGTATATCGATGTTGGGGAGATTGAGTTGCAGCCGGATGCAACTTATCTGGAGCCACCATGTCATATTGTCGACCGTCGGGATCAAATCCTTCGTAACAAGGTTATCCCTTTAGTCCATGTTCAGTAAAGTCATCACAATAAGGCAAAGTCTACTTGGGAATAGGAGGATGTCATTCGCTCGCAGTTTTCTGAAATTTTGGAAGAAGGTAAGAGTGAATTCCGATGACGCCTTTTGTTAGGGGGGAAGAATGTAATACTCCTAATTTCAAAAGGATAATATTGATATTTAATTTATTGTTTGTGTGGCATTTTTAATTGTTTAAGTGCATATTTATTTGTTTAATGGTTTAATTGCTTGTTATTTTAATTAATTGAATTTTAAATTATTTAATTGACTTAATTGTAGTTGTGAATTTTGAATTAATTGTATTAATTAAATTCTTGGATTTAAACTGGTTCATTGTGTTTAATAATTATGTAATTATTTTTATTTAATTAGCTCTTTACCTGGTTAATCGTGTATTTACATTTCATACTTGATGTGTTGCTTTAATTGAATTTAAATTTAAATGTTTTAAGTATTAACGGGATGGGATTAATTGGTAACACGCATAGTTAAATTAGGTTTTGCTTAATGGGCCGAGTAAGTTAGTTTAGGGTTTGATTGAACCTAGGATTAGTTTGGCCTATAAATATACGTATAAGGTTCTTCCAAGTGTTTTAGAACCCTACTCACGACGGTGGAAGCAGAGGAAGAACAGAGGAGGATTTCAGTGAGGATTGCCAGAAACCTTAGGAAGACAGCGTTAAGATTTTGAACCAAAGTCTTACAGGCAAGTTCTAACTTTAACTCCTTCTCTTTTACTCGTATTCTTTGCATGCCTAAGCAGTTCCAGGAAATCATTAAGTATAAGAATTAATTGATTATGCATGTTTAAAACTTATTAAAGCAGTTTGTGTTGAAACAAGTTGTAAATTGCTTGTCTTGTGTTAGACTGTGTATCTACCTTATTGAATTGCATTTAATCAATGCCTAAAGGAGTTAGATGGATCTTCTCTGGTTAAGTCTGAACATAATTAAAATCATTAGAAACTGTAACAGAGAGGGACGGAATCAATGGAATTCACTGGAGACGAAACAGGTGAGGAAACGGGTGAGAGCCGGCTCTCTGTTGAAGAGAACAAGCTCACCTTCACAAAGAGGCGGCTCCATGGAAGCATGGAGCTGGCTCTAAATGTTTTGGAGGCGGCTCTAAGTTGTTTGGAGCCGGCTTCTTCAGGGTTTTTCAGTTTTTTTTTTGGTTTCTGCGAGTTCTGGGCTACTGTGGTTGGAGTTTTAAAGTTCCAGGTTGAATTAGGAGTTGTTTTAGGGGAGTACAGTGATGTCTAAACCCTTATTAAAGCTTCAAAAGGCATGGTAATACGTAAGATACCATAGGAAGCTAATATAGAAAACAGTAGGAAATTCTACAGAAAGTTTGAGTGTTGGCTTGGATGCGAATGATTCAAGTTGCTCATGTTTAAATTAGCAATTGACTTAAGGAATTCATGGTTTAAATCATGTCACGGTATTATAAAAATATGCATGCCAATTATGATAATTCTCTGTTATGCTTAGTTCTCTGTTATGCTTAATGGGAACTTAGTTGCTAACTATACAGTATTGTATCTTATCAACTTACTGGATATCGTGGAATAGTTTAAAGTGAGCATGTTAATTCTGATATTGTTATTATTATGCTCACAGTGGATTACAGGATGAATTATACCTATTCTCTGTGTTTTAAACTTATTGGAGAATCATGTATCGGTAGTACAGAACAAGCATGTCATATACATATTCTTATCATACTTGTAATGGATTCTGGTTATATTTGTTATGGACTAGTTGTTATTTACTTTCATTATTAGTATTATCAACTACTGGATGGTATGGAATGTATGCACCGATATAGGACAGTGGCATACTAGGTTTGGATTAGCTCGTAACGCTAAGTCCTACCTATATCGGAATAAGGGAATGTATTATATAAATAAAATCCTACTTATATTTAAGTCAAAGAAGCTACATAAGCTGAATGACTAATTGGATTACTCGCTATTTATGTTAAGTCAAAGAAGCTGCACAAGCTGAATGACTAACTGGACTTACTTTGGATAGATAAAACAGACTTTAAATATATATTTATGGTACCACGATCCGAGCTTGAGCCTCAGAGTCGTCGGTTAGGGAGCGTATATGCGGTAGGATGCGTAGCTGGATATGAGAGGTTGAGGTATACCCTGTTAGGTCTAGGTACTCATGCCCATCTTTAGGTGCTTTTTCGCATGTTGCCTTTTATTCAGGTTGAGACCCTCTCCATAGTCCAGTGAGAGTCCTGTAGTGTGGATATACTTATGTACGGACTATTAGCTATTGTTGAATTACTTAGGATGTATATACATATCGAGTTTCTGCTTAGATTGTAGTAGGTTAGAACTTGTTCGTGGGTCTGACCCACTTCTATTTTTCAGGTACTCGTCAGTTTCAGACTTAGACCTGATCGTGCTGAGCAAAGACTACTAGTCACTCTTCCGACGACGTAGGACTTCTCTCTATGGTTTCATTTTAGATGTTCATTTGAGTATTTATACTTCAATTTGGATTTTCGTATTAGGGGTCCAATGGATGGATTCCTGAGTTGTTTAACTATTGGAGGTTTTGAAATTTTCAGTATTTAACTTTAAGGATTCTCTTTTAGATTTCTTCCAGCTATTAATTATTTATTTCTAATTTCATTTTGTAATATGTGTTCATTTATATATTAATTGTTTGATATCCTTTGGGTTTGGGCCTGATCAACCCGTGTCTCGGATCCGAAGGGTATCACAGATTGAATTATTTTCTCCTTGATTTAGGGCTAATTGGTAGGTAATTAGTTACCTATTTTAGCTAGTCTTATTCTATAAATTAGATGTAATACTCATCAATGAATGATAATATAGAGTTTTTAATTCTCATATTCTTTTTGAAGATGCAGTCCAAAGTAAACCGATCCACTATGTTTGAAACAAAGTACAATGAACTTTGACTTAGGCTCACACCCTATCGTTTTACCCAACACCAATAGTTGACAATCCTCTGGCTTTGCGACGTCCCGTCCAACGACACTTGACCTCAGGCTTACTCTTGATCTCTGTAGAAGGATCGTTGGTAGATCAAATAACACTCCTTGAATGCTTTGACCATTTCAAAGTGTGATCATTTTTACTTCTGTTCTTTAATATCTGAATTCAGTATAGAAGTAGATTTACTTTTCTCTGATCGTTATATATGCAAAACTTTGATCACGATCAGGATTTGAACAACACTCTAAACTCACTCTTGTGTTTATGCGTGTGTTCTAGAAAGAATGACAGAGAAATCAACTTTAATTTTCTGCAAAAATATCTATCTAAGACTTTTATGAAATATGAAGTTGTAATGCAAAAGTCATACAAACCTAGATGAATATCAAGGTTATATAGAATATTCAAAGACCTAATCATGCATAAAATAAGGGAATTTTCGTGCATAGGACTTTTGGTAGTATTATAAACCAATTAGGAAGTTTGAAACAGAACAGGAAACAAGTTACCTTAAACTATATCAGCAGTGGTACCGGTAGCCAATATGTGGAATCAGTTCCCAAATGACAGAATGCTTTTTTCGAAGCTATAGTTCTTGAACCGGTTCCTAAACTTGGTATCAGTTCCCACTTAACAGATTTCTAAAACAACTTGGAAAACTTTGTTTTAGTAACTTGAAGAATATACCATGTAGGTATAGTGTCTTAAGTGGGAAACACCTTCCTAAAGTGTTGTTATTTCCTATTTCGATGATCTCAATTTACCATCTTCGAACAACCTGCCAATTCCGTGGTCGATCTCGATCTTGATATGGTAACTTAAAATTACAACTCGATCAGACTTGTTTTGACATCAAAATTTGCCAATCACAAAAATTATATCTCACATTTACAAAATCATATGCATTGATTTTGTTGAGATTGTGTATTAGTTAGTCAAATCAAAGGTAAAACCACATTTCATATTTTAATTGTACACGTCAACAATGACATAAGCATGGGTTAAATAAAACAAGGGGTGTAATGGAAAATTCACTTTTTCTGTCTAAAAAAAAAAATCAAACGGCTGTTAATTCAGATAGGGCTGTTACAATTTTATACCAAGTTTAATATGAGAGCAATAGATGCAAACCTTAGAGCATCTCCAATGCCCTCTTAAATGGCCGGCCTCTCAAACTCAAAATATAGAAAGTGGATAAAAATAAGGCACTCCAATTGCCTTTCAAAAGACCTCTTATATTTTGAAATTGTTAAAAGTATTGCCAAATATAACAACTCTCAAATGGCTTTTCAAACTCAAAATATAGCAAGTGAATAAAAATAAGGCACTCCAATGGGCTCTCAAAAGACCTCTCATATTTTGAAATTGTCAAAAGTTGCTAAAATGAAAAGAGGACTCTCAAAACATAAAATGGTTGTTATGTCAAAAAATAGCATTTGGATGAAATGCACCATTGGAGTATAATTGTAAAAATATCACATTTTGACACTGTAGCTCCTCGCAAAATATAGATTTGGCATGGAAATATAGCATTATGCATTAGAGATGCTCTAAGGGGGGTATAAAAGTATTTAACCCTAAAATAATCGTCAAAGGTTGTATTTCAACTGTACTTCCACACTTCTTAAAGTAAAATGTTAAGAATTCAAGTTTCACGTAATCGAAGGGCAATGTAGATATGTGAGTTTTTTGGTCCAGATTAAAAAAAAGTACTGTAATAAATAAAGAGATGCTATATATGCACTCTACTTTTCTACAATATTACACTTTTAAAGGAAATAACAATTCTATCTTTAATTTTATAAATAAATAATTATTTCTTCTCAATTACTACAATTACCCTTTTAGTAATGGAAAGAAATCTGCATCTCCCTCTCTCTTCTCAATTAACGGTCACTTCA
Organism: Cornus florida; assembly: GCF_030987335.1. Classification (NCBI taxonomy): domain Eukaryota; kingdom Viridiplantae; phylum Streptophyta; class Magnoliopsida; order Cornales; family Cornaceae; genus Cornus; species Cornus florida. Next base: position 46,387,948 of record NW_026775572.1, read on the forward strand.
GTCTTTCTCAATTATTTCTATTAAATATATCATATCTCTCTCTCCTTAGGGTTTAGTATTTTATCTTTGTAAGTAACAATGGAACTTATGGAAGATCTCATACATGAGGACATAGTGGAGTTGAACAAAGTAATTTATCTTGTTAGTAGGGGAAGTATGGAGGAACTATCAAACCTTAATGAGTCATTCAACTCCATCGATGTTAATGGTGATGTTATTATTATTATTATTATTATTATTTTCGTATTGTAGGCCATATCTAAGGAAAGCATATTATCTCCTTTAAAAATTCAATTAAAAAGAATAAGCAATGAAACCAAAATCACAAGATAAAAAGGAAGGAAAAAGAAGGAAGAGAATGAAACCAAAATCAATGGAAAAACTAAACCTGATACTATTCTTAATTGACTACTTTTTTTAAGGTGTCAAAAACCAACAAACGTAATTCATCATAGAGGCCCCTTCTTTTCTTTCTGATTTATAAGTCCATGTTTGATTATTATCTATTTTTCTTTTTCAAAAGTCCATGTTTGATTATTATCCATTTATCAATACATGAAAAGTAAAAACTATAAACAATACCAAGTTTAATAATTTAAGAAAAATGGAACAGTTAAGAAAAATTAGTTTTTTTGGCTCGGTCCCTTCCTTTTAATGATTTATTTGGGTATTTTAAGTTCTTAAAATAACTTCAAATAATTAAGTATAATTTCCAAAACAAAAAAATGTTAGAGTAATTAAAGAAGGGAAAAAAGAAAGTTTACAGTGCAAAAGTTAATTAGAGTATAATAAAATAAGAGATGATGCATTAATTAGCTTAGAGACTTTTTTGTCATTTATTTTAGAGACAAAAGAAAAGTTTTGTTTCGATTGCATGAAATTGTTACATTGGAAATAGAATTGAAATTAGAAAAAAAATAGTTTCAATTTTAAACTATTTTTTTTTTTTATTTCAATTTCAATTTCAATTTAAAGGAAAGAAAATTCAAACATACGAGAACACTTAAAACCTGACCCTTTTATCATGCGAACAAAACTTCTGCACCAAATTGTATATTTATTTAATAAAAGCTGTAAACCCGCCAAATGCTTAATTCCATCAGGATAAGAATCCTCTTATTCATCTTTATTAGAAGCTTGCACGTAAACCAAAAGTTCTTTATCTCTACTTGAGCTCAAATTGACCCTAAAATCTTCCAATAATAATTCACTCGATTAGCATAAAGTACTTTGGGCAATTGAGACATTAAAAATTTAATTAATGCCCTATAAGGAGAATGTGTCAATCCATTCTACACCATTAAAACCAAAATGAATTTTGAAATTTCTTCAGTTTTTCAATCATATAAAAACATTCATCATTCTTAAAAGAAATCAAACTAAGTAAACACTTTATTTTCAAACAAACCACACGTGTGTGGTCTCAACTATAAGAAAAACTTAATAACAACTTTGTGAAACAAGAGTTACGCGGGATACGGAAACAGTTGATTTTAATTGTGATTAACTCCTTTAATGACCTAAATCTGATTATTAGGTCAACTTGCTTAATTTATGATTGATTAAATTGCATGATCAATTAAACATCCACAATCATAAATATAAATACTGAAAAGTAAAGCAAGTTAAGTTTAGAGAGATTGCACTAGGATTTTTAGCGAGGAAACCCCAGTTGATAAAATACGTCAACTGTTATGGGAAAAACCTCGTGGACTATGCAGTCCAAAGTAAACCAATCCACTCTGTTCGAAACAAAGTATATCAAACTTTGACTCTGGCTCACACCCTATCGTTCTACATTACACCAACCGCTGACGATCATTTGGCTTTGCGACTCCCCATCCAACAGCAACTTGATCTCAGACTTACACTTGATATTTGTAGAAGAGTAGCAGGTAGATCAGACAGCACTCCACGAATGCTCCAACCCTTTCAAAGTGTCATAGCGCTTACTTCTGTTCTTCAAGATCTGAACTCAATTGTAAAAGAATTAAATCCTGCTTCTCATCTGGAATATCTGAATCTTCAGTATAGCTCCGATTCCGATGAGATAGAGAACAACACTACTAAATCACTCATGAATATATGTGTATTCTCTGATAAATAAATTCGGAATAATCAGATTTGATTTGCTAAATTTTCTCTCTCTAGAAGGCTTTCTCAAAATATAGAATTGATTTTCCCTCAAGCCATACCTAAACCAATGTACATGACAAGGTTTGTATAGAGTTTTGAAAGTCCTAATCCCTCAGAAAATATGATAAATTTCGTGCATAGGGCTTAGAAGGAAGCTGGGATCAAAAAGGAAACATCAGAAGAAAGAAACTGGAAACCTGATGCATCTAGAACTTCTTGAACCGGTTCAACCATTCAAGATGGACAGTAAGGAATCCCACGGATTCTCTGAACCTGTTCAAGATGGTCAGTCTTGAAATTTTAGCATTTTGACGATGTTGAACCTGTTCGATAGATCTTGAATCAGTTCAAGATGGACAGAGTGTAAAAACTTGTTCCGAACCTTTCGAAACCCTTCCTAAATGTTCTCACTACCTTTCAAACTTCTTAGAGGGTTGTTCTCATCATCTCGGAGTGTAGTATATTTTGAACACTTAACCTTCTTCAAATCTGCATCCGATCTTCAATCTTCGAAATTTTTAAATCAAAAATTACAACTCGATCGGACTCGTTTTGACATCTAAATTAGCCAATTACAAAATATATCTCACAAACCTAATGCTTATCAAATTTTCATTGACATTTCTGTATCTAACATTAAAGATAGGGATATTGTTCCTTTTGCATACTCTTATTTAAGTGGACATATAATTTTTCCAGATGTGTTACACATATATATAATACAAGCTCTCTCCCTAAGTGATGCGGGACATCACAGGTACCCCTATTGGAATGAGCTTGTGCACACTTTCCATTTTTGACTAAGGATAGGCTCTAATACTATCTGTCACAATTCATCCCAACACCGCTTTGCACACTCTCCTCTTGCTGCTCATAATTTTTTACAGAACTTGTCTACACAATTGGAATGTTTACCCATAGCATGGATACAGACACGAGACTCGGATAGGTTAACACACCAAATTTTAAAAAAGTAGGACACGGGTACAGTTAGGACACCACTATATGTAAATATGAAATTTCATTTATGTATTGAGAAATAGTATTATAAAACTTAATTCATTTATAATTTTTATACTAAGAGTTGTAATGACTTTTATATCATATATATAGTTATTCCACTACTTTGTCATAATAGTGTTTTTATTTTAAATGAACAAATATCATTTAATACTTCACTTGTGATCAAATATGTATAATGTCATTTTTTCTTCAAGAAAAAAAGTTAAACACTTTAGAATATATTCATATTATTTTTAAGATTAATGGATAGACTTGTGTTAAAAATATTTAAAAATATCGGATAAAGTGTTCACGAAGTGTCTGAAAAATGTTCAAAATAATAAAAGTTATTTTTATTTACGACCACGCATATGAAGTGTCATGTACAAGGAGTGTCGCATAATTAATGGCTGTAATGTTGCTTTTGATTTTTAGACTAGAGAATTAGTCCACACAACCAGAATACGTGCCAATCCCCAATCCTTATTAGACAAATTTGGTGCCATCCTTGTTGGGTTCACACTTGCACTTAGACGTTGTAGAATCCAAGACATTGAACTTGGTCTCCAATTTGGGACTATGCATGGTCCATGCTCACATGACCATCGTGCACCTTGCTGGATCCACTAGCTTTTTAGTGGGTACCCAATTTCGTTTTCTTCAAGAACAATCTTATATTCCTATTAGAATTGTTGTACACACGTGAATGCTTAATTAATATATGTACCTAAATTTCTTTGTCAATATATATATATATATATATGAGTAATGATTCGAAACCGAATTTAATCACCGATTAAAATCTGAAATTGCCACGTCACTCACTCATTCATTAAATAGAAAATTCTATCATTTTAAAATGACTACTTTACCCTCAAAATATTATCCAAACCCTATCACGTTTTCTCTCTCAAATAATCATCCAGTCTTTGTGTTCAAAATGGCTCTCTCTCTCTCTCTCTCTCTCTATATATATATATATATATATATATATTTAAATATAAATATATATATCAACCACAACCCCATCGTCTCATCAATAAGTAAGCAATTCCCCTCCATGATCTATAATCTTTAGTCAATCCGACTGGGTCAAGTGATGAACAAGAAAGGCTGTATCATCATCCAACATTTAATTTAACAATTCACTAGAAAAATTAATGATGACCCATCAAACTAGCAAATAAATCATAATTTTTCTTCTCTCTTCTCTCTCCGATTCTGACTCTGACTCTCTCCCTCTCTCTCTCTCTCTTCAATTTCGCATCTCTCACATATATGCTCTAATCTCTAACTTCATTAGGGCTTTGTGAAGGAAAATGGCTCTACTCATCAATGTCATGGTGTACTGTTGATTTGGGTTTTCTTTGAATAAAGAAAACGATAGAAATGAATAAATTATTTGAAAAGTTTGATGGGTCATTGAGAAGGAACAAATTTGAAAGTCTTTTAGGGAGAGATGTGAAGCTAAGGGATTGTGGCAGTGGAGGGGTGGAGGCAACACAGAGATGGTGGCGGTGGAGGACAGTGAACGGAAAGATGGTGGCGGTTGAGGTGGAGAGGCGGGTAGGATAGTGACCGAGATGGAGGAATTTTGAGAGAAAAATAAGGAAGGGTTTGGATGAAATAAGGAAGGGTTTGGATGATTATTTGAGAGAGATAGAAAACGTGGAAGGGTTTGAATGATTTTTTGAGAGTAAAGTAGTCTTTTTGAAGTGGTAAAATTTTCTATTTAATGAATGAGTGAGTAATGTGGCAATTTCGAGTCTTATTCCGTGATTAAATTCGGTTGCCATATCATTATTCTCTCTATATATATATATATATATATATCAACAAATTCCAATGGTATATATCAACAACTTCCAATGGTAGGTCCAATGTGAAAGGGGATTGCGCATGCAAGAAAATTGGTCAAATTGTTAATTTTTTAAGCCTTGACCGTTGGTGAGGTGACCTTGCACCTTTTTGACATCTTCCAAAGTTGGATGCCCATTCATGTCTCCTTTTTACATTGTCCAAATTATCCTCATTCCTAAGAACAGAATAATTGAGAGCCCCTTTATAATAAAGAATTTAATTACCTAGCAAAGTCCGGTGGTTTCATTAATTTGTTTGCAAAGATATAGATTAATAAATTATTAAATGGTCCGACTATGTAATCTCACGAGTTATCGCGTAACTAAAAAGTATTAAATAAAATTAATATATTTTGTTATGTGATCATTTATAATTTGTTGACATATATAGTCTCAAATTATTTAATAATTATTTAAATTACAAATAGTCTAAGCGAGTTCAGATTTTTGAATTGAATCCATTAGTTTTGCATTGATATTGGACTTAGATTCAAAATCAGGGCGAGTTCAAAATATTGAATTTTACTGTATTTGGTAAGGAATTGAACTTTATTTTCCTAGGTGTATTTATTGTAACTTGTAAGAGCTTTTATGTGAATTTAAACTAGTGGACCATCCACAAATTACAGGTACAAGAGCTCACATCAATGCTTAATTCGTGCATGCTTAGGAGAGACAAAACACCTTTCAAAAAGAAAATTGATTTTAAGATTGAAATAAACCACTAAAAAGATTAGTCCGCATTTCTTAGAAGCATCAAGTGGAATCGAGGTCAGAGTAGCACCATTCCTTTACAAAATAACACACACATTCACACACACATACATACATATATTAAATGTTCAAATAATGCACACACACTTTTGTTACAACAAATGCAACGATTCCAAGAGTAAATTAAGAAACACCATAAAATTTAATCACATCACATAGAAAGAACATAAAAAGATTTATTCGGTAAAGTCTACACCCACAATGGAGATTTGACAAAAATTTTCACTATACAAAAAATACGAGATTATAACCTTCAGTCCCTCATACCCTTTCTCTGCAATTATTAGTCTCTCTCTCTCTCTCTCTCACTCCAAACCCTAAACACTTTTATATATTAGATTACAAAAAAGTACTAATTAGGATCCATAACCCTCAAGCATGGACCTGTGATGGACTTATGGGGGAAATTGCCCCCACTTAAATTTTTTCCTTTTGCAATTTTACCCACTAATTTTGCTATTTTGAATTATATATTTGAAAATTTTGACTTTGCCCCCCACTGAAATTAGAAAAAAACTACACTATTGCTCAACAATTTTTTTTTTACTAAAGGTCACCCCTTCTCACATACTTTTCTGGGTCCGTCCCTGATGACCCTCAAGCAAAAAATGGGTTAAAAAAATTTCTGCTATGGGTCGTAATCCCGGCATTAAATTCGAGCCACACCACCACACTTAAAACATTGTTCTTAATAGGACTAAGACCGTCAGCCTCCATTATAGTAAAATAAATTTCATATCATCCAAATTAATGTCTACTTGTGCACAAATTAATATTTAATTTTAGTGTTACAAGGGAAGTCCTGTTTTACATCGGATCCGATAGAAAATGAAATGAGTATATATAAGTTGGGTGTTAACACCACAAGCTTTTAAGTCGGATCACGAAACACCTAACCCGTGATAGTTAGTATCAGAAACAGACACAGTTATTGATCCGGTATCACGCCAAACACCCGACCTGATTGTGCCACCCGAATAAATAAGGTAACGAAAGTATTGTGAGTTCAGATAAGAGATACTGTTACAAAGGACGAATATATAAGTCGAATCGCAAAACATCGTACCCATTACAATTAACTTGTATTGAAATCAGTCCATTTCTGCATACCCCAATGACCAAGATTATATGGGTAAATGACTTTAGATTTTAATTATATTTTATTTTTTTGTGACCAAGTTGTAACAAATTTTAGAAATCAAAGCGCCAAATTTCCACTAATAACACAAGATGTTGAATGTTGCTTTTGTGTTTCCCAACAGCTTTAACATGCGTGAGAGAGTTCCATAGAAAAGCTGACACGTTTTTGTATGGATGTGAGAAATGTCTTTTGCTGAAAAATCCATGTATATCTGAAAACACCAACTGGTGGCTGAGAATTTGTGATTGTATGGTGAGATGTCTCACATTGACGCAAGACTCGAGTTGTGACTATTATTTCAAGCAAAAGACTTGCATTTGTCAATCTAAAATGGAAGGTAATATAAGTCAACTCATTTATCAAATTAGTTCCTACAAGAGAAATCTCAGTTAGGGCCAAGAATAAGAACAAGCGTCCAGGGCATTGACATTTGCATGCATATGTATGCTTGCTTAGCAAAAAAATAACATTATTTAAAGTCCTCGGATTAATTTGACTGATTTTATATAAATAAAAATTGATATTATCACAATATTAGAGGTACTAATTATATAACGATAATGTCAACATTCACTCAGATAATTTTTTTATCAATATTCATTCACATAAATCTTTATTATTATATTAGTTATATAGAATTTACATGTGGATGGTTCTTAATTTATTCCTTTAAAATGAACAAGAGTCAATTGAGTCTCAACATTTTGTAAAAATCAGTACGGAAGTTCTAACAGGAAAAAAACGCATTCTCATTTTCACACGCAGTACTCAAAAGCAAAAGTTCAAATTTTCTTCTGCTAGCCGGCAATAGATATTGATTGTGGCATTATAGGAAAAAATTAAAAAATAATGATTTCTCCTCTGAAATAGAGGGCCAAAATAGATTTCTATACGAAATAGAGGACCTAACATTATTGAAATTAGAAGATGATATATATATAAATATAAAATTAATCCTTTTCTATGGAGAATTGATCCATTAACCCTTTATTTGAGAAGTATCATACGTATTAGAATTCATATATGATAAGTAACTCTACTGCATAGCTCTGTATCTATATCAATAATATATATTTTTTTATTAGTAAGAAATTCACCCACCCATTTGTCTTTGCACTGTACATATTCGGATCCTTATCATTTTTTTTGAAAGATAGAGGAGATACAACTAGACTATCGTTGGTATATATATATATACATATAGAAGGGTGTTTGAGTCATTTTCTTTTATTCTCAATGCTTGAATAATGACATAACTTAATCTATAGAATGGTACTACATACCCACCCATATATACTAAATTTCTTCTCCATACGAATTTGATATGCGACAACAGGGCGGAACTAAGGTGGGGCTGGGGGTGGCCATGGCCCCTCCTAATTTTTTGGATTTTTTTTTTTTTTTTTTTTTTTTTAGTATAGGTAAAAATAAAAGTAATATAGTATGTATGGTATAAAATCTATACTTGGCCCCTTAAATGAAAAAAAAAAAAAAAAAAAAAAAAAAAAAAAAAAATTTCTTTTTTTAATTAGCATTTAACAAAAAAATAATTTATATATAATCTAAAGCAAAGTGATTTAAACTATAGAATCCCCATAAAAACTTACTCATATAAAAATTTAATATGATTATCTTAAAATTTCAACTCAAACACAATTGTTTCCATAATGTAACTATCTTAAAATCCTTCCAACTTAATCACGATTATTTCCATAAACTTATCATCATAAAATTCTATCTCATACACGATTCTTTCTAATCACTTTTTTTTTTTTCTTTTTTTTTTTTATTTTTATCGGAATACTTTGATACGAATTCTATAAAAAATTAATTTTTACAAAATTTAGAACAAAATTTTCATTTGAAATTTTGAATATCAACAAAAATCGATGATTGAAGAATCTAAATTCTTAAGTTATTAATTTGTTTGTGTTTTTGTATCATAGTTATAATTTTTATTGATATATTGTGTAATAATTATTAAATTGTGTAAGTATTACATGAATTTCTTATTTTTTTTATAAATTAAAATCTAATTATTTAATTAATTTTTTTTAGAATATTGGCATAAATCTTATTTAAATAACTAATTTTTTACCTATTTAAATAAATTGGCAAAAGTTTAGATAGATATATTTTTGTATGAATATAATAAATAGTAAAATATTTTTGCCTATTTAATATATTCCCCCCCCCCCCCCCCCCCCCCCAAGTTCTAATGTGGCTTATAATTTTGATCCCCCCAACCTCAAGATCCTGGCTATGTCCCTGTGCGACAAGACCCTTCTTACACTCTTTCACACCCAGACTTGCAACATCTTAGTTGCGGTCGAACCTAGCTAGCATGACACTGGATCAAAGATTGAGTCTGATTATAATATCAATTGTAATAAGATCGGTAATTGATACTTGATCTTCAAACTTAAGTTATTAGATAATGCTATATACTTCCACGGTTCCACCCATATCTATTGAAATCTCTTGTTCATCTGGATTTGATCCAAGACAAGACCCCCTTTAACACTTAATTTGTATAATCCCTCATTCCTCAAAAGAGGAGTGAGGGATTTAAACATCAAAATGGATATTTGCCTTGTGTGAATATATATATATATATATGTGGGTTAAGTGCAAAAAATTCCCCTCTATTATCGATAGAATGCAAAACAGTCCGTGATAAAAAAAAAAAAAAAAAAAAAAAAAAAAAAAAAAAAAAAAAAAAAACAACAACGCCCTATACTATTGATTGTGACATTCTAGGAAAAAAATTAAAGAATAATGATTTCTCCCTTGAAATAGAGGGCCAAAATAAATTTCTATACATTGAATTTAGTTTTCATTTCAATCCTACGAAAATAGAGAACCTGGCATTATTGAAATTAGAAGATGATATAAAAAAAATAAAAAAATATAAAAAAATTAATCTTTTTTTTCTTTTTTTTTTTTTATTTATGGAGAATTGATCCATTAACCAACCTAGTGCATAGCTTTGTATATGTATCAATAATATATATTTTTTTATTAGCAAGAAATTTACCCACCCATTTGTCCTTACAATGTACATATTCGAATCTTCGTCATTTCCTTTGGAAGGTAAAATGGATATAACTAGACTATCATTAATATATATCAATAATATGATGAGTGAAATACCCTAAAGTATTAATATATATATATATATATATATATATTGAAAGAAAGGCATATAAAGGGTGTTTGAGTCATTTTCTTTTATTCTTAATTCCAAAAAAACAACGATATAACTTAACCTATAGGATAGTACTATATACCTACCCATATATATTAATTTTTTTTTCCATTCAAATCTTCTTACATATGTATGTGACAAGACTCTTCTTACACTCTCTCACACCGCAACATCTTAGTTGTCGTTGAGCTTTAACTAGCATAACACCAGGTCAAAGATTTAATCGAAATATAATACCAACTCTAATAAAATAAATAATAATCATATGATTCTTAATACAGTATACTTTCGCGATGGCCCATATCTACTCAATCTATTGTTCATCTGGATGCGATCCAAGACAAGATCCTCCTTTTAACACTTAATTTGTATCTCATTCCTCAAAAGAGAGGTGAGGGATTTAAACATCAAAATGGAAATTTGCCTTGTATTTATATATATATATATACAAAATTATTGACATGGTGCAAGGGTGAAGGGGCATCTGAGTAAATGTAACATTTGGATAGTGAGAGTGACGAACACATATATGTCAGCACGAGTCCCCACGGAGGTTTTGTCGTCTTATAACTAGGAAGGAGCCAGACTGCTTCTCCTCTGCGTCCTCTGGCTCTGTTCAATTCCTTCCCTTTTTTTAAGCCTTTTTACATTCTCTTTTCTTTCTCTTCTCAAAAAGCCCTTTTCATACATACTCTATACTTATTATTGTATTGTTTTCTTCTTCTCTCTCTTTTTGGTTAAGGTCTCAAACCAAACCAAACTCCAATTTTGTTTTAGAAAAAGAAAAGTAATATACTAGCTATAGCTAGCTCATTTTTGGTAACGCTCTTCATCGATCTTCTCTCTCTCTCCTCATCTCTCTCTCTCTCTCTCTCCTCATCTTTGGAGTTTGGAGCATCCAATGGGGAACTGCTTAGATTCTTCTGCCAGAGTTGATACCACTCAGCCCTACCACAACACTTCTGGTAATACATATACTTGCTTTGTTTGGAGTTCATGCAATCTCACAACTCTGTTTTTATACCTCTCTCTATAAGCATGTATTGTTCAATTTTATTTTATTTATTTGTTCATTTTTTTTTTTTTTTTTTTTTTTTTTTTTTTTTTTTTTTTTTGTAAATTGAATTGCTGTCTTTCTGAGGGTTTAGTTGGCTTTAAAAGTACCAACTCTGATGGGTACAAATTAAATGTTCTATCTTTGGTTGGTAAATCAAATTCTTATGGGTATTATTATCAATACCATTATTTACTTATTTATTTATTTGGTTTTTGGATTTTGTATATAGTTTAATTTTACGGGTTTCTGTGTTATGGAGTGATGACAATTTAATTAATTTTTTTGGTTTTATTTTTCTTGTGCTTGATTATAGTCTTAATTTTGGAGAAAATTTTGTTTTGTGGGCAAGTCTTTGTTCTTGAGGCCACCAATCGGGCCTCATTTGTTGGATGTTTGGACATCTATGTTCTTGTTTAGGGTCTAGGGTTTTAATTAGTTTTTTTGGCTAAGTAGGGTTTTAATTAGTTGCTTAAACCTATTGTCTGATTCTTTGTTCCACAGTTTGAAACTAGGTTACTGACAGAGTTACTTGGACTAATTCGCGATTTATTTTGATTAATTGACTTGGTGAGTGAGCCTTTCGAAGATCGGTTCTAGAGTGGGATAGTTTTTCCCAAAATAATGTAACTAACTGAGATGCTTCAATATTCTGATTTTTGTCATGGATTTTACTGTGTTTCTCTCATTTGTAATGTGCAAGTGTGAGAAATGTGTCAAGGTTGCTTGGATGACAGGGTCCTAGTTTACTTTACGGGCAATTGCATATATCCGAGATTTACGTTGTAACCACAAGTACAAGGGGTCTGGTTGAAACATTTCCTTGTTATACCCCGGGGAAAAAAAACCCCTCTTCGGTGATCTGTACTAGTAGTGCACCTAGCTCTTCCAAGTACTGATGCACGGGAGAGGATTTATGTTTGTTTAAGTATAACTTTTAGGTGAGCACTCTTTGTTTATATATTCTCATTGTTATGGCGTTTGTGATTTTAAAACTAACATAGTTTTTGAGGAGGATATATATATATATATATATATTTAAGATAGACTGCCCTCTTCATGTTGGAAGAAAAGATGACCAAAGCAACACTCCAAAGGATGCCTACTGCAATAATGCTTATTGTTGAAATTAATCCAGCCTAACTCAATCTTTGATTCTATATATAATTAGGGTTGGAAACATCTCCGAAGACTTAACCCATCTATAGAAGACTAAGACCAAGTCCCCAATGACAGATCAACAACAGTGTTAATAGATGTTATAACATTAAATTCTTGACTTCCAACATATAAGGAAAATAAGCATGTCAAGTTAGTCTTGTTTTCTTGTGGTTAGGGGCGATGTTTTTGGCAGAATCCTTGAGAACTAATCCTAATTAAATAAATAAAAAAAAATGGAAAAGAAACTGCAAAAAATGATAATTTTATTTGACCCTTGAAAATAAATTTTACACTAGGAAAGTCAAGTTTTTGCCAACTTTGTGAGAGTCAATTTTTGAAAGGTTGATGATTATACTTTAGATGAATTATTGGTAGTCATGGGTTATGTTAGATGCACTTTGAGGGACAGATGGGGTTTTGGAAAATGATGAAAATGTAGAAGCCATATCTTTGAAAGTTCCAAATATATATATATATATATATATATATAAATATTTTTGATAAGCTCCAAAACAAAAACTTGGCAATGAGAAGATTTTAACTTGAAGTGAATGCCAACTTTGAGCAAATTGTATATTTTGGAAAATATGGTTGAATTAGGTTTGCATCATGTGGTGGATGACTGGATGCTCTTCAGAACCACCAGAATTCAAAATGTCAAATGCTTAGGCTCAATGGGTTTTTTTTAATAGAAATTTCAGAATTCTTCTCCACTGATTCGAGATGGAGAAAACACGTAGAGTTCACTAGAAACGAGAATGGCAGGAATGATTTCTTGCACTGCAACAGATCTCAAGCATGAACCCCTGAGCTGGGAGCAGTTGATAAATTTAGATTCAGAACTCTTTGTTCGAGCTCTGCAACTTTATGTATGTAATCCCTTTGCAGAGGTCATAAGAATCTAAATTACCATAACATGAGAATAATCCATACATTTCCATAAATACCAAATACTAAATTATATGTTGAATTATCAAAAGTTTGTACTGTAAATTACACTTTGTGAGAAAGACCACAAATAGTATTTACATTTGAACTTTTTTTTTGGGTAAGGTCACAACTGACACACACAGTTTTGTCTCCCTTGGGGCTCGAACCCCTCACCTACCTTTGGGGAGGAGAGGACGTACCATCTAGGCCAATGGCCGGTGGAACAAGCACAAGGAGGCCATACCTCCTTGGTTTGAACTCAGACTATTCCTAAAGTTCTGCTAAAAACTGCCTGCTTTTGTTGTTATGCAACAATCACAAATATCTTTATTTATGTTATTAATTTTATTTTCATCTTTTCTGGCCAGCTTCATGGGCCTCAAAAGTCACCAGCCAAACTAGCAATTCTTCAGCTCCTTCGAAGTTGACCGTTTCATCTTACACTGAAAAGAGCAGTGCTGAAAATCTTCCTACTCCGAGATCTGATGGTGTTCCTACTCTGAGATCTGAAGGTGAAATTTTGTCATCCTCTAATGTTAAAGACTTCACATTTAATGATTTAAAGAATGCCACAAGAAATTTCCGCTCCGACAGTCTTCTTGGTGAAGGAGGATTTGGTTATGTTTTCAAAGGATGGATCGATGAATATACACTTACTGCTGCGAAGCCTGGATCTGGTATGGTCATTGCTGTCAAGAAGCTTAAACCTGAGGGTTTCCAAGGTCACAAGGAGTGGCTGGTATGTTGTTCATTTTGATCCTTACGAGTTGATTATATTTGGATATATATATATATATATATTGTCCAGTTACTGATGGCTAAGTTTTTGCAGACAGAAGTTAAATATCTTGGCCAACTTCATCATCCAAATCTGGTTAAACTTATTGGGTACTGCACGGATGGCGACAACCGTCTTTTGGTCTATGAATTCATGCCCAAAGGGAGCTTGGAGAATCATCTCTTTAGAAGTAAGTTGTGCATTAGATGAACTTCTAATAAGCCTTATAGTAAGCGTAGTTGATGTGTAAACCTTCCAACTCTATATTTATAGGTAATCTATGCTAAATCTTTGGCGTTGGTCTTTTTCTATATTCCAACAAGCATTTCCCTTAGTATTCTTCCCTATACATGTTTATTGTTTTCGTTCCTTTTGTTTCTTCTGTTTTTCTACGTTTTTTCATTTGGTGTGTTGTAGAATTATGGGAAAAGAAAACCATCCGTCTGCTACAGAAGATAGCCCCTGTAATTTCTGTAATGAAATGATGGGATTGAATTGAACCGGTGATACGTCCAAGATGGCAAAGTAATATGCCATGTCTGCTCCCAAAAATTTCAAATGTGTGCATCTGTTCACTTAATATGAATGTCTGTGACTACATTGCCAAGAGATTAACAAAATTGTCAGCTGTCTTTAATAAATTGGTGTCGTATGTCGGGCCTCCAAATAGAATTCAATTGATCACAAAACTTAGAACATGTTTTGCATATGATTGACCAATAACCTTCAAAAAAAGTAGCTATAAGAAAGCCAGGATGAATGGCTCTCATTTGATCGTTGTCCTGTGAAGGACTTGAATTGTGATTTTTTATTTTTTTTCCTTATTCTGATTTCAGTGTAATGATTGTTTCGGTCTAGTTTATTTTTAAATTAATCTGCTTCACAATATTTATGACCTTCACATGCTTGAAGCACTTGTCTCAAATTGGTAAGTGTATGGAATCTCTCGCTAGTTATGACTGAAAACATTCTTATTTCTTGCTTAATAGGAGGAGCCCAGCCACTTTCTTGGGCTACAAGGATTAAAGTCGCCATTGGTGCTGCTAGAGGCCTCTCTTTTTTGCATGATGCCGAAGCACAAGTCATATATCGTGATTTCAAGGCTTCTAATATCCTACTAGATGCAGTACGTTGACTAAAAAGAAGTTCATTAACATTTGAATAACATTTTACTGAATTTTTTTTGTAAAGATAATAATTTAGAACTTTATTATATAACTGGCATAATGATGCTCTTGGGATACAGGACTTCAATGCAAAACTATCCGATTTTGGTTTGGCTAAGGCAGGGCCTACTGGTGATAGGACTCATGTGTCCACTCAAGTTATGGGTACTCATGGCTATGCAGCTCCAGAATATGTTGCTACAGGTCCGCTAATCGCCTGTTTTACTGTGCTATTGTTGCTCACATACCTTTAATATTGTGACACTAACATTGTGTTAAACCTCTTGCTGATGAACAGGTCGGTTGACAGCAAAAAGCGATGTCTACAGCTTCGGGGTTGTTTTGCTGGAACTATTATCCGGGCGTCGTGCTGTTGATAAAACTAAGATTGGCATAGAGCAGAATCTAGTGGATTGGGCAAAACCATATCTTGGTGACAAAAGGAAATTATTTCGGATTATGGATACCAAGTTGGAGGGCCAATACCCTCATAAAGAATCCTTCACGGCTGCAACCCTAGCCGTACAGTGCCTACAAACCGAGCCTAAACTCAGGCCACGAATGGCCCAGGTTTTAGTAGCACTGGAGCAGCTGCAGCTCCCCAACAAGGCAGCCAAACACTCACAATCCGACCACCAGACTGTTTCTAATCCTGTTCGGAAGTCGCCTTTGAGACACCACCGGTCAACTAGAAATGTGACGCCCTCTGCATCCCCGTTGCCACCCCACCGGCAATCTCCACGTGTACGTTGAGTTGATCAACATGTCAGTTGATCCGGTATTTCGATGTAAATTTCTTCTTTTGCTTCCATATTTCTGTGTCTATATAATGTTTGTTGGAAATTTGGAATGTATTTTTACTGATACTGAGTACTGCGTTATGCAGAACGTATCATCACCACCTGTATCATTTATTTTATGAGTGTCTCAAGGTAGCTCTATATTTCATTGGGTGGTGCAAATTGTTTTCTTCTTCTAATTCTGTTTACACCTGGAATTGTTTGTTTGTTTAAGTTCTCTCTGTACTAAAGGCTGTGTTGGCATGGAATTGGAATTGGTGGAGTTGGAAAAAAACAACTCACAAAATTGAACCAAAATTTTCTCTAATTCCAAAACTCTAATTTCATGCATATGAAGCATTTGTATATCACTTTGATTTTGTTATGAACATATAAATTATTCTTCTGACAAGTGAACCAATTGCCAATTCCATAAGCACAACATTAATTTTCTATGGTTTCTGTAAGTGCATTATTGTGGCTAATCCATGGTTTACAGTATTGGTCGCGGTGTGACGGATTCGAACAAAATCAGTGTAAACTGACCGATATGCGTCGCGCATCGGGCTTAAAAAATGATCGCACATTGGACGATATGACGAAAAAAATAAAAAATCTATTCAAACAGGAATTCCACAAAAAAGATAGAAAATCTATTCTTAACATAATAGGAATTCCACAAAAAAGATATAGAAAATATATTCTAACAGGAATTCCACATTCATAAAAATAGTATAATATTCTTGTGTATCACTCTCCTATTCTTTAACATTGAATACTAAAAAGAATTTTCAAATAAGTTAAATTGGTTAGAATTATATAAAACTTGGAAAGTCCTTTGTAACAACTAAAAAAATAATGAATCAAACTCATCTTTAAATTAGAAGTTTGAACTATTTTGAGTTACATTTTGCAAATCAAAGACCAATTTATAATTAGATTAAACCCATAGAAATAAGGAAATTATTTTACAATATGTGTCTTCACTTTTTATCAATGTGTATAGGTTTATATCTCTATATCAATTGTCCACAGAAAGTAGAAAAACACATTTAGAAAAAAGAAAAGAGAGTGCGTGTAACGACCCGTCCGCTCTCTTCGGGCTCAGGGTTGCGTTTACATAATTAGAATGCCAACAGTGAGTTGGGTAATGGAATATGGTTTGAAAGCACTTATAAGGGGTAAATAAGTAAACTTGCTCTTTTACCCAAATTTTTACTTCTTTTTATTTTTTTCAAAATAAAACTATTCAACCCACAAAGTAAAAATTAAATGCAAGTAAGTTAAAGATTATAGAGTAACGTGAGAGATTGACACTGTAATTTTAGCAAAGAAACCCATCAAATTTTGAGAGAAAAACTTCGGAGACTTGCGAAACAATCCCTATCTTTTAAGCAAATTAGAATGGACCCACTGTGCTATACCAAGAAGTAAGAACTAGTTGTAGAACACCTGTAACTTTGCGAATCCACCTTCTGTTGATTGGTCCATTTTTGACAGTCCACTCGTTCAATGAACTCAACGAGTGCTTAAACCCTAAAAACCTAGCAAAAATGGGCTTACACTCAACTGTGCTTGCACGTTTCCCAATATTTCTGTTCTGACTCCGAAATCGAGACTCGGTCGAAGTTTGTTTTGACAGTTTAATATGACAATTACAATGATATATCTCACACCAACAACCTCTCTTCTAAGCGATGTGGGATGTCACAATCACCTTTCTTGGGACCTAGCATCCTCGCTGGCCTATCCCCACGACCTTATGCATGCTCCCTCATTTTTAGTTGTGGATCTGATACCATATGTAACGACTCATCCTTCCCTGTGTAGATATTATCCGCTTTGCATACTCTCTATGTTCATGATTTTTAAAACTAGTATACACAGTTGAGTACCCATAGGGACCAGAGACACGTGTCCCCTGGATTTTTTCCTTACTTTATTTTTCTATATATATTTTCCTATAATATGTATATATGTTTTGGAAATGTATAAAAATGCCCCTCCTGAAATTTCTCCTTCCATTGTATACTTTATGTTTACTTAAATTTTTTTTTTCTTACATTGTTTCATTATTATATTCTATATATGTAATTTATTAATTTATCTCATCTCAAAAATATCAATTTCTATATATATATATATCCACATCTCTCTCTCTCTCTCTCTCTCTATATATATATATATATATAGACACACACACACACTCCATAAACACATAGTGTACAATGTGCCCCCTCTTATGTATTATTTGTTTGTTTTCATACTCACCAAAAAGGACTTGAGAAGGTAAATCCCAAGTCTCTTTTTGTTTGCTTAAATAAAATATAAAAAATAATAATAATAAAGGAAAAATAAATAAACTCTTTCTCATCGAACACTAGTCACCTTTTTTTCTCCCTTATTTAAGAAGACTTGTTACTTTGCAAATCATGTGGTCCCATACGAGTTAGCATCCAACACGGACTTTCCAATGGACCACTCAATGAACGTTCGAATGACCAACTAGAAATAACGCGTTGTGTGTGTGTATGGTGTGTGTGTACGATCAATATGTCTGTATATATTACAAATCCTACCATGACACAAATCCATATGATTTTGGGAATCTTATTTTCACTAGGGCACTTTACTCATATGACTATATATATATATATATATATATATATATATATATATCTCTTTCCACTTCATTATCAATCCATAAACCCTAAACACTTTCTTCTCTACAACTTGTTAGATCAAACAATTCCCATCTTTTCCATATGGATTCCAAACCTTCCGTTGTTTTCGAGATGTCTTCCAACCCAGTTTTTCGAATTTGGCACAAACAGTTTAAACCCATTGACAACCAATCTTCCTGGGTTGAGTTCAGCATTCACTCCAGTTCCAGTCACAAGAAATTATGGATGTCAGGGTTAAACAATGCAGAGCCCAAAGTTCTTCGCGAAACCGAGCACCCTCTTACCGGGAAAGCAGTCCGGATTGATGTAGCATCCATTATGGAGAATGGAAGCTCGTCGTATAAGTTGATCAGTATCATGTTGGATTCGCTTGGAATCGACAAGGATGATAGGTTGTTGGTTACAGGAGAGATAATTTCCACCGCTCGCAAGATCATAGATGATGAATGGAATGGAAGAGAACAAAACTTGTGGTTTATGGCTGTGGAGATCAACATCACCACTGTGAAGCTATGTGAGGGTCAGAAAACAAACAAATTGATCAGTTCCTAAATGTTGTATATGCTCTTTTTACTTTTCTTTTTTTCCTACCAAGTTTGAGCATCTATTTTAACGGATCGTTGTGAAAGGATTGTATTTTAATATTAACGTCTAATGAGAATTAGTTTTACTCTTAACATGTTTTATTGATTATGAAGCCTAACTCAAAAACAACAATCAAGTTTGGGATTTTTGAAATCAAAATTACAACCCAACAAGGCTTTTGACAAAGGAATGTCATTAGTGGCACCAAACCCTAACAATCTTTCCATTGGCAATTTCGAGACAAAAATTAAAAACCCAGTAGTCCTCAACCTAAGTCACACACAGACTACAAGTCACACAATACTACACATAGTGGGACTCACGCATCCAAGGGTAAAAGTTCATACCATCATTTAAAGTGGATGGGGTGTGATAATACACAATACTAGCACTATAATGAAAAATTACCACCCTAAAATCTACCATAATCTTCTATCAGTAGCAGCTTGTATACAAAGTAAAATCATAGATTTTCATAAACTGTAGCATTACTTATGGGGACTCTAATCACTCCTAATATATAGAATTTCGGCCATAAATTTCTCAAGAGGAAATTTCCAGAAAATTCAGTTTTAAAATAAAAAATAAAAGATAAAAAAATAAAAAGGAACGAAAGAAAAAGGAAAAAAAAAGACGTAATGCAATGACCTAGATGTCATATCAACATATTGAAAGTATATAAACCAGAAGAGGTGAAATAGGCACTAGATTTAGTTTATATAAACAAAAGAACTGCCAATAAATGGCATGTCAAAATACAAATGCGATGCACCCGTAACTATAACAAAAGTTTCACAATTTCATACATTTTGAATATTCTGTTATAAAAGTCAGGAAAAGAAGCGGTAAAATATGTGCAGCACCAAAGCTTTAAATGAAACAAACCGATACACCATTTGTAAAAAAACCCCACCAAAAAACACATCTAAAGCTAAGGAAAACAAGGAAACACACACTAGGCACACCACACACTTGTTATAGTTCAAATCCATTTTCAAGATCTACAGCTACAATTTAGATAGCAAGGACAAATTAAAAACTGCACTGAGTCAGTAGTATTCTTTCACCTCCTTCAGATACCGTCAATGGAACTTGACGCTGCAATATCACCTCTTCCACTCTGCTTGGATCACCTTTTCTGAAATGGAGAACCCCCACAATACCGGCCAATCAGAAAGTTGAAAAGCATTCAAAAAATATTAGTAAATAAATCTGAAAATGGCAATTTATATACTAATATTTTGAGTTCACAATCGAGGAGATAAATTAAAATAAGCCATCACATCTGTGTATATAGTGTGTGCGTGTCTATCCAACAAGAAAGATGGTTAAGAAAAGTTAAATTTTAAACTCAACCCCTCCAAAATCAAAAGACCAAAGCAAAAACATTCCTGGAATTAGCAAGCAATCAACGAAACACTCCAAAATTACGTGAGATGAGCTTAAGACAGGAAAATGTCTGGCATAAATAGGTTCCCTGATATTTTTGGAATCAAAAAGCACCGATCACCATATATATTGTTAAGCCTCCAACGAAATCCGTCACGCACACATAGTATCAGGAGTTCTTACCATTAGCATCTCTAGAAGACAATAGGGATTTTTCACTTCTGATCCCTCCTTTGCTGCTTGCTTGAACCAGCCTCTGAACTCGCGGTGACAAACTCAACTTTCCATTGGTAGAAGATGGCAGAGAATGCCGCCTGGTTAAACCATTCTCCTCAGTCCCATCTTGACTGAACCTCGGGGAGCCTTGCGCTCTAAACTTGGCCTTTGCAGACTCAGTTGTTGCCATGTAGCTAGGAACTCTTGGTGTGTTATGTAACCCATTATCTTGAGAATCCTGCTTTGCAGGTAATGAAGCTCTTCTCCGGCTGGTTCTCTGGTACTCATTGCTGGTTTGACCATCCTTTGAGCTAAGCTCCTTATCTGCCAGGGGAGTATTCTCATTTGTACCATTTTTCTGTTTAGGTTGCAAGTTAACTGGAGGATGTTCATTTAACTCATCAACAGGACCATCTGCTGCTGGCGATTTTGGACTTGTTTCTTCATCAGAAGGTTTTGGCACTGCAACTGCTGTATCTTTTTCCACCTTCTCAGAAGGATCGCCAATGCCCTGCTCTGGACCATCAGGGGCAGCAGTTGATGCCTTCTTAATGCGACTTGGTTTCTCAGTATCAATCTCTGGCCGAACAGAAGACTCTTTGGAGGGATTGGAAGTTTTCTTCAAATTACGTTTAACCTTCTCAATCTCATTCTGTGGATGTTCCTGAACAGAACTAACTGGATGATTTGAAACTTTCCTCATGTTACGTTTAGGTTTTTCAGACTCTGAAGTGGCCTTGCTCGAGCCATTCTCAAGCTTTGAAGTGGGCAGTCTCTGGACACTGCGTTTTGGCCTTGCTTGATCAGTTTCTACTGTTTGGATACTGCCATGCTTTGTCTGAAACTTTGAGTCAATAATTGGTTTTGAAGGGGTTTCCCAAGCGCGTGACATTGTCCAGCGGTTTAGCCAATCCCAGGCAGAGTTTGGTTCCCCAGGACCATACTGAAAGTGCAGAGGCATTGTTGTAGGCGACAAAGCAAGTAGCTGAAATCAATGACAATGTATAATTTAATACTCATTTTAAAATAGCAATTCAAAAAACAAGGGCGGAATCAAAAATATATATACTACATGGGACACAGGAAAATCAGCACTTGATTTATTCCTTTTTTTATTCTTTTTTCTTTTTTCATTTTTTGGTCATACATACATGGCACCTATATTACTCAGGTATATAGGAATAAGTGTGGAGGAAGAGGAGGGGGGAGGAGAGGAGGTTCAGGGATGCAAAGATCAGTGAGTCATATTTGCCCAGCTTAAGAAGCTTAGTTGTAAGGACTCCATTTAATAATTCATCCTATTAGATTGTCATAGTTAGTAACTTTACAAAGCCTTTCTCCCAAGTCTTGGTCAGCATCATAAATCTTGTATCGCCATTCCATTTGTAGATGTTATAATATGCTACTATCCTATGTCATAGTCAACAACTTCACAAAGCCTATATCCCAGGTCAGGAGTTAATTGTCATAAATTCTGTATCGTCATTCCATTTGTAAATGATACAATATGGTATTATCCTATGTCTAGGAGCTTTACACACTTTTATGCTCTGTTCGTTAGGAAGGAAGTAAATTGGATGGAAGGGAGAGAAGAAGGGAAGGATGAGACATCCCTAGAGAAGAGATTATGGACTTCCCTCGTTTTGTTCGGTTGGATGGAAGAGAAGAGAAGAACTTACCAAATTTCTTTGTTCGTTGCGAGAGAAGGGAAGAGAGAATTTAAAATTATTTTTATCATTATACCTTCATTATTTATTTTTTTTTCCGGTAAATAGCAATCATTTTTGCTACTCATTTAAACAGTACCATTAATTTCACTCTCATTTAAACAGTACCATTAATTTCACTCTAATTTATTGTTTGTTTTAATTATATATATATATATATATATATATATATATATATAATCATATTTCATCATGTAGACTGTATATTTTTTCTTTATGTAGATTGTGTATTTTTTCTTCTGAATCCTCTTTTTTACTAATAAGGAAATTATATAACAAACAATCCATATATATATATATATATACTTTCTCCTTTATCTTGCCTTAACCTTCTCCTTTATCTTACATATATATATATAATCCTTGTTTGGTCGAGATCTAGATCTATATATATATATATATATAAAACACATGAATCATATCTTGATAGGTCTTTTTTTTTTTTTTTTTTTTTTTTTTTGCGTGAGATGAGATGTGTAGGGTTTAATTTTTAATATTTGGATAGGATAATATTGTAATTTAATATTATTATAATAGCTCCACTTGTTTTCTCTCGTCTTCCGCCCAAATTTGGGCAGATGAAAATTTGTTAAGAGGGAGGGATAAGACATCCCTCCTATTATCCTCTCTCCGTGTCTCCTTCCTACCGAACGAAGGAATTTTGTTCCTTCCCTTCTATTTTCTTTCCACCCCTCTTTCTTCCTTCCTACCGAACAGAGCATAAAACTTACTGCTGTTGTAGTTTCCAATGAGATATCCAACGAAACTGATAGAACCAATAGAAATACAGAATAATATATAATTGACCTTACCTTACAAACAAAATCATTTATCGACAGCTTCTCTACTCGAATAGACGTATTAGTTTCACAAGAATTCAAAAGTTTAGGATCCTGATGGAAGAAAGCAAACATTATTCAGCTAAACAATAGTATGAAATCAAAATATCAACAGTACCAACTATAAATGAATCTGCAGACATTTTTTTTTTCCTTATAGGACAGTAATATACGAAAAACCATGGATCAAGATGCAATTATTGCAACACATTCAGAAATTACCAGATTTAATTTACTCCCATTATCAGAACGTCTGACCTTTTGACCACGAACAAGTGCTTGAAGCTTAACAATTCTATGTATGCAGTATAAAGTAGCAACAGCCTGTCTTCTAACCAAATGACCACGAATAAATGCTTGCAGTCTTATGATGCCCTTGAGAGCTCGAAATGCCCGGCGAGCCTTCAAAGATATCATACTGAAATTAGTACAAGTAAAACATTGACCGAAATATGAGTCTTGTACATAATTTACAAAACATGACTGAACTCTAAAAATAGAGTTAAGGAACACTAATATTTAGGTGAGATTGAAACATACACGTGTATAGCCAATGTGTGCAGTCAGATAAATAAAAAAAAATAGATATTTATACAGAGTTAGAAAATTATGCATGCCAGTAGCAATAACCAATAAGTATTGGGAGCAATATTGGAGAGGCTAGCATTACTATGATTTTTGTGTCAGCATAAAAGGATAGCAAGAAATGACTTCATCCCAACATACATTTGGAACATTGCAAGAACCAGAGAGCATTGTCAATTGCATGGACAATCTTCGCAGGACAGACTTAGGCAGTTAGATCCATCATTTCAAAGGTTGTTAGAATCGGGACCCTACGTTTAACCGATTGAAAGGTTCATAGGATCGAGTCATTGGATCAGATCACGGATCATAAAAGCGTACAAATGACAGGAAATTGGATACAAACTAGATGAAGAATTTTAAAATAGACGAGAAAAAAACAAAATTACAAAAAGTATTACAACCACAACATAAGTATACATAAATTCATCCGAGTAATTTTGATAGTGTAATTTAAAAGGTAGAATCCTAATAACCATGCAATTTACAAGTTGTAAGATTGTGCATAGGAAATTAAGGTTCATTTTTTCCTTGCAAAAATATAAATTTTGTGATACCAAAATTAAATTTCAATGAAACATCCCAGATAATTGTTTATTATAATCTACCAACAACCAACTATATATGACACAACAACCAACTTTTTTGACAAAAGTCATAAAACCAGTTCAATTTGCAAATAATTTGAAGTATCATGACAAAGTACACTTTTTTCAGTTATATATATATATATATAGAATCCTAATAACCATGCAATTTACAAGTTGTAAGATTGTGCATAGGAAATTAAGGTTCATTTTTTCCTTGCAAAAATATAAATTTTGTAATACCAAAATTAAATTTCAATGAAACATCCCAGATAATTGTTTAGTATAATCTACCAACAACCAACTATATATGACACATGACACAACAACTAACTTTTTTGACAAAAGTCATAAAACCAGTTCAATTTGCAAATAATTTGAAGTATCATGACAAAGTACACTTTTTTCAGTTTTATATATATATATATTGGAACAATTTAATAACCATCCTACTACGAAACCATGGCAATCCTGAACGATCCTATGGCAATACCACTTTGATCCCCTCCACGATTTTTCATGTGACTGGATTAATCTGATAATTTTGAATTGTTGCTGTACAAACGTACGATCCATGTCAAGATTTTGATAGCCATGCCTAATTGCAATTCCACAAGAACCCAGAAAAGATGAGAAATATGAGTTGAAAAGAATTTATCATAACCATTCAATTTGACACCAAGCATTTTCAAAAGTTCAATAAATGAATATGTACCAGTTGAGATCAGTATGAAGTTCAAAGTTAGGAACATACTTAATTTGCTTGTGCAAAAACCTGTAGCAAGACTATCATTGTAGTGCAAATCATTAAATTATAGTTTCTTCATTCCTTGAAAAAATATATATATCCTTTGGTCCCAAAGGGCAATGCATCTTATTGTTTGTATATTTCTCCAACTACATTATAGAGGCATGCACGAATCTCATAATGTTGAATTGCTGCTGTACAAACCTACGATCCATGTCAAGATTTTGATAGCCATGCCTAATTGCTATTCCACAAGAACCCAGAAAAGATGAGAAATAGGAGTTGAAAAGAATTTATCATAACCATTCAATTTAACACCAAGCATTTTCAGAAGTTCAATAAATGAATATGTACCAGTTGAGATCAGTATGAAGTTCAACATTAGAAACATACTTAATTTGCTTGTGCAAAAACCTGTAGCAAGACTATCAAATCATTAAATTATAGTTTCTTCATTCCTTGAAAAAAAATATATATCCTTTGGTCCCAAAGGGCAATGCATCTTATTGTTTGTATATTTCTCCAACTACATTATAGAGGCATGCACAAATTACACAATATATTATGCCAGACTCCCAATGCTCCAAAGCTTTGGAGACTTGAGCATCTAAACACCCTATGTATGAATTAAAGCACAACGATGTGTGCTTCTGTTCACATTGGAGCACAAATGCATCTTTAATATGATGAAGCTGATAAATTTTTTGGTCTTGTTTGAAGTTGCCGACTTCAAATTAAAAGAAAATTGCTAAAATGTACCATAGATTTCTTTCAGAATAAATAGTCAAGGTTTCTTCAAGTCAAAATTGTGTTTCATAATTAACTTTACAGCTTGATGCATCCCCAGTCACCACAACAAAAAACACGACATAAATTGACAAAAGAATAAAATCATTGCAAAAAATTTGAGCAGTAACAAATTTCATATTGAAAGAGAAATTCAAGCACGAAGCTGATGGATTTAGACAATGGAAAATAACTGGAAGGGATCGTTAGGATAGCTGTAAAAGCTGAAAATTCAACACGTGAACGGTTATTCCATTGCCTAACGTTGAAGCACAACAGTAAAAAAAAATAGAGTAAGAGAAGATTACCAGATAACCCCTGAAAGCAGCCTGTGCCTTTATAGCAGCTTCCTCAAGCATGATTCTCTCAGAATCCTTTGGCGAACCCAGATTTGTGGTTTTTTGTTCATCCCCATCCTGCCTTGCAGAAGATATAATCACCCCATCATTTGGCAATGTGGGAGCTGCTTCCTGTCTTAAGGCTGAGTTCTCTTCAATCCCAGTTCCAGTACAAGGAACCTGCTGTGGAATCGAAGGAGGATCCACTGCCAAATCGTATGCTGGTTCTTTAGAAGAAACCAATGCCGCTTTACCACTTGCAGATTTCTTTACACAATAAACAGAATATTAGTTAGAACTGCAGGTTTTCAAAGCTTCATATGCACCATGGATTAGTCAGAATAAATAAAAGCATAAGATTAGAATATTAAGGAGTCACTGCTGCCAAACAAGCAGCATCTTATCTAATTACTCCTGTAGGAAATAATGAAATTTATCATCAACAATAATGATAAAGTCAGAGTTTGCAACAAGAAGACGCCAGGAATTACAACATCAATGTTGTGATGCACCACACCAACAAGATTCATGCTCCCAAATATTTACAAAACCAGCAAGAAGATAAAATCATGATGAAACCAAACTAAATGGTTGAGATTGTGCATCATCTGTGATATTAACAAAAGTGTTACTGCTAAAGAGGCTAATACAGAGCATAATTGGTTAAGCACAGAAAAATTCAAATTTTGTCAAAGGTCATATGTTTCAGGCACAACTTCACAACACTCATTGCAATGTTGTCAAATGCAAATCGAAAACAGTAAAAGAGGATTTTAGTGTCAATAACTATCTTACCGAAATCTCTCTTCCTTTTGATAAGTTAGATTTTGATGTCTTTTTCCCAAAAAGAACAGTCTTGATCCATTTGCCTGGAGATTTTCCCATCACAACAAGTCCAAAATTCACAAAAACTTGAATCTAAATCAAAAAGCCTGCAGTATTTTACATAATGGAACTTCAGTTTCATGTAAATGCAAGCATAAAATTATTTATGTCAAGGGAAAATAATAATAATAAAATGCCCAAATATAATCTTGTGTAGAGTTAATAAATTCAGGAAAAAATCAAACAGCCCTTAACATACCGGTGTATACAATATTTAGTTGTCTTGTCAAAAGAATAATATTAAGTTAGGGGATAAAGAAAGAAAGAATAACAACAAAGTCCCAATATACAAGTAGACTCCACCCTATCCCATTGGACCGCTTCATCACAACTATGGCTAATTAAATTTTACAATCATCATTACTGATTAAACAAGGGGAAGAGGGGGAAAAAAGCCCACTAAACTCAACCCAGCAGAGAAACCTATCCAACCATAAATATATGCACCTTAAAACATGATACTTGATAAGATCAGATCCATGTTATAAGATAGAGGGTAGTTTTTACAACATAATTTCTCAACTCGTTATAAGCTATACCAAAGCCGCAGACTTTGATGTATATAAAGGAGAAAGAGAAAGAACACTGTTTAATGTCACAACAGTGGCAGCCTCTTGATTGAAATCTTATCCAAGGCAGTTAAAATCTCAGATTCCAACCATGTTTCAAAAAAATATTCCATAGCACCAGTTTATATCTTATTACTTCCTAAATCTTAGCCGAACAAGGGGAACAGCAAAAAAACAGTGAATGCTCCACATTATCATAGGATCGAAGTGAAATCACTTCACTTTTACACTTTTCGTATGCTTTTTTAATCCTTCATACCTGTTACGACAAAGTTTCTCATCTAAATTTCGTTTAAGTTTTAATAGCATGATTCTAACATTCATTACAGACTACACCATCCACTTTTGTCTACCTTGCCCTTTTCTCTCACTAAATCTCAAGTTGGCAATCATGTTAAGTTACGGGAAAATGACACCTGAAATCATGCTTAATTAATGGTAACACCACAGGAAATTGAAAGCTGAAATAACAAAAAGTGATCCCAATATTCTACATGCAATGCAATAGACACACAAA
Source organism: Cornus florida (assembly GCF_030987335.1). NCBI lineage: Eukaryota > Viridiplantae > Streptophyta > Magnoliopsida > Cornales > Cornaceae > Cornus > Cornus florida. The sequence continues at coordinate 46,416,391 of NW_026775572.1, forward strand.
TGAATGAGAAACAAAATCAAACAATTGCACTTATCGTTCAGTGTCCAAACTCCCCATAAATTCTTTTCAGGTCCACTCCAAAGTTGACCCACAATATAGGGCATATGGAAAGGAAACCAAAAAGGGCACGAAGCAGCACCAACTAAGGTCAAACCCTTCAAACACAATCCACAACCAAAAACTCAGCCCACAATTGAACTAAAAACCTAACTGTAAAATCACACACAGGAGGAACCATACCAAGAGCCAAATTAACTAAACAAAACCTCTAGAATATGAGCCTATACCAACAATAGTATTCAAAGAAAATGACAAACACATGTGATTCGTGTCAATGTATGAAACAGAGAAGGATCAGATCGAGAAAATAGTAGCAAAAGCGAATCAAAAACAACTTCTAAAAAAATAGAGATCGGGTTCATAAACAATCAAGCACAAAGAGAGGAACCGAAAATAAAGCGATTCGGAGAGCGCATTGGATCTGAAACTTGCCTGACACAATGCAATACTTTGAAGCCCTAAATCGACCATTCCTGTACTCCAAAAGAAACGAAGCGATTAATAGTGTGGAAAACAAAACACGAGATGAACAAAAAGAAATATGCACATAGATCTGAGTAGCGTCGGTGGATAAAAAGAAAAAGATCTAAGATCTTCGTACCTATATGTGTGTGTGTTGTGTGTGTCGTGCTGGGTTGTGTATGTATAAATATATAAACATATATATGTGTGTGCATAATAGAGAAGAATAAGATGGAGGAGAGAGAATGCACCAAGTGAGGATGACGAGTAGAAGGAGCAGCTATGGAGATCCGTCCATTTTACTTCTTCACTCTACAGTGTGTGTTACAATTCTGGGCAGCCCCCACTAAGGACAATTTAGAGGACACCTGAAGATTGCAAATTGTTGGCTTCAAAAAAATATAAATAAAAACAATTTTTTTTTTTTTTTCAAAATAAATAAATAAATTTCTAAAAACAATTTTTTTTTTTCAAAATAAATAAATAAATTTCTTAGAAATTTCAATTAGGTGGGCGAATTTCTCATTTAAAATAATATAAAAAATTCTTAACCTAGAAAATAGAGTAAATTGAGCGGGTTGAAGGATCAACAAAGGCGGAGTATATGTTATATATATATTAAAAAATAGACCCCAAAAAAAAAAATTATGACCTCACATATCAAATCAAGTTTTTAGCGAGATAAAAGTTAAAAATCATCTATAAATAGAGTTTAATCACATATAAATAGAGTTTCTTGATTTCAGAGAGATTTTTTTCTTCTACATATTCTCTTTATTGATTTTTATCTATATTTGTTCAAAAAGATGAGAAATTGACCCCCTCTCAAGTCTCTGTAATTTCCTTACAACCCAAACCTTACGAGGAAAAATATTATGGCCTGTTGAGAAAAAGTGGTTGAAGAAAAGTAAAAATTGATTACATATTACAAATGGATTGGGCTAATAGGAAGAGGAAGAGTAGTACTATGGATTGGGTTGATAGGAAGAAAAATAATAGTACTAAAAATTGATTACATATAGATTTGACTGATAAAAATAATAGTACTAAATTTTTTATAAAAAAAAAATTTTAAAAAAGAAAAAGAAAAATAGACTTGAAGTATAGCCCATTAAAAATTCCGCCCATGAATCATACTCTTAATGTTGAGTTCAACTCTATATCAGTCAGAAACGAATCAGAGTGAAGTTGATATTTAATCAAGTCAAATTTGACTAATTTTGTTACAACAATTCAAGTTTTAAAGATAAATAATATGCATTCGTGTATATATATATAAAAAAAAAAAAAAATTCATATTCAAATTTTTATTTTCAAGTTAAACTAAGATGAGAGAAGAAACGGAATCAGGCAAGTGATTTTTTTTTTTTTTTTTTTTTTTTATCTAAAATTAGTTTGATTAAGAAATGAATCACTTTTAAATAGTTATTTATTGACCCATGACTTGGTTTTTTTTTTTTTTTTTTTTTTTTGGTGACATTCCTCTATTTAATGACCATTCTTATTAAATTCTAAAACATGATTAGCACCCCACATGGACCACATGTGCTTTTAACTCCCTTGAAAGCAAAAATGAAATTAATGAATCCCTTTTACATCATTTTGGAGACTAGTCCCATGGCGGTCCAAAACAGTCCCGCAAACTTTCAGCCAAACAATCCAACATACCATGACATTTAAGGTTTGGTTTGAAAATTGAACTTTTGAAAACAAATAATGAGGGGTATGGTTGGAAAATGAGTGAAGAGTTTTAGGTCAACTTAGTTAGATGGTTTACAACGATTATCAACAGTCCTAAATTTGCATCGTCACAACATAAGAAGCACAAACACTTTTACAAAGGTAACGTGTATCTGTGTCAAATACAACACTCTATTAATACTTTATGAAAACGCGCCTGAAATTTATGGACATGTTAATAATTTAGAAATATTTGTGTATTACTTTAGACACTTGACCGACACATTCCTAACACTTGGTCAATATATTAATAACATTTGACTAACGCATCGTATTAGAAACAAACATATAATAATGTTGAAAACGATACAAATATTCAAAGCGTCCAACTTCTTTTATTTTTTAAGAAAAAATTAGCATTATGCTTAGGGAATATGGTAACAAAACTATAATAATAATGATAGGCACTAGAGTGTATTAACATATAATGACACTTCTCATATATATGTTATGACAGTTCATAACATGTCATATGTTATGTCATTATATACATATTCATATCATATCTGTATGCTATAGTTTAAAGATTTAAAGGTATCACCGTGTCCATGTCGCCCTACTTGGGTCATAAGGTTTAGCTCAAACAAGAAACGACCTAAGCTATGTCTAAATTTCTAGGGCACAAAGCTGTTCCAAAAGCCTACCCACTTCGAAAGAAGTTTAGGCCCAACCCAACCTACCCTAGTCATAAGACTCATAACATAAACCTACTTACTATTAGGTCTTATGAGTACTGCGTGAGAGCACAAGGATACCACTATACCAGGCCTTGCGTGAAGCTTCCATGTTTCTGTTGACCCACTGGCCAAGCTGTGGTGTGAACTGCAAACAAGATAGAGAACACAGGCTTTGGGCCTCATCCAAACTCCAAATTTTAGATTTAAAACAATGGCACGAACAAATCTTATATTTTGATTATTGGTTAATTAGTTGATCATTGTAACTTTAACAATAAGCTTGTCAACTTCTTGAAATGAGCAATGAGATGGGTAAGGGTGCACAGTTCGGTTTCGGACCGATTTGAGAGTGTTTTGGAATCAAACCGATCCCAACAGTTCAAAAAATTTAGATTCAAACCAAATCATTTACCAAAGGAACCGAACCAAATCAAATTGTAAGAAACTGGTTCGATTCAGCTCTACGGTTCTAGTTGAACCATTTTCCCTCCTGAATTGTATACTCTTGTGTACCAATAAACCAACACATTCAAATATGCTAATACATACATAAACTTGTAGAAGAGAAGTGAATACATTCAAACTACTAAAAACACTATGAAATTTGAACTCCTGACCTCCCTTTTGAGGGTGGATAAATTATACCAGCTGAACTAGTTGTTTGGTGGTAAAATGAGCATGTTATTTAACTTAATTGACATATTTGAATTGACAAATATAAAAATTATACTATATTAATTTCATGTATAATATGTTGGAACTAGAACACAAAGTGATCTACGGTATTGATCTATTTAGATGCAAAATAAACTTGAAAATCATATTGAAATTTGTTAAAAACGGATCAAAATCCTCTCTTGCACAACAGTAAACCGATCTCTTTCAGTTAATGATGCCCGTTAATAAAATGTTGTGATACAATACTAAACATTACAATATTTTTCTAACGTGCATTACTAACTAGGAAAAAACCAACTGTTGAAATCTACCTAATCTCATCTAAACCAGGTGGAATTTATTTAGACTGAAAGGAGCTAGGTCTTATATATAGTATTAGTCACGCCAACCCTCATCACATCAGATTGTAACAATACAGCCAATTTTGGGATGGGGATGTCCCATTCCAAATGGTCCCATTGACATTCCCAATGAGTAGAATTTCCTTGTCCATTGATTTCAATTAGAGCTATTTAAATCAAATACTTTATCAAATGCATTAAAATTATAAAATAGTATGTCCTATTCCAATTAGTCACATCTCAAATAATGTAAGACTTAAGTTTAGGATATCGTCTTCATTCACACTATAGGTTCCAAAGGCTTCTCTCTCAAATTTGCTCGAGTAAAAAGGGTTATTTATGTGTTAGTTAATTAAGTCGTTTTGGATTTGGATCCAAGGAGAGATTATAGAATTCATTCAACATGCAATGAACATCACCCACTCAAATTGATGATTACAATTCAAACATTACACTGTTTCATCTTAAATGCTCATGTGCCCTGATGATATGGTATCACACATTAATTAAATGAAACAAGTGCAAAAAACACTCTTAAAATATATCCTGTGTAACATTTTTATCCCTATTTTAAAATGGGTGCAAAAAACACCCATAATCTTTTCACATTGTGCAAACACTCAAAATCTTTTCACATTGTGCAAAAATATTCCATCTGACATAAATTAGCCCATCTGACATAAATTAGTGTTGTAATACCCGTTTTATTCTTCTGAAAATGCCCAAGAGGGTATATATGCTACTAAACTCATAGTTTAGGGGTGTTATATGCATATTACCTTTTTTATTTTTAATTTTTTTTTTCTCTCTCTCTCTCTCTCTCTATATATATATCTCTAAAAAAAAAATTTTTTTTTTTTTTAGAGATATATATATAGAGAGAGAGAGAGAAAAAAAAATTAAAAATAAAAAAGGTTTCAAAATTTGTAGAACAAGGATTTGAATGATTTGTGATTTCAGTTTACTATTTTCTACTATTTTTTTTTTCTTTATTTTTTTTTTTTTCGTACCAACACTGTTAAAAAGAAAAAAAAAAAAAGAAAAAAAAAGAATCCCAATATCTGTGCACTAGTTTTCGGAGTTTGAATGAGATTTGTTTTTTTTAGTTTGTACTTTATTTTTGTTTTTTTATTTTTTATTTTTATCTTTACTTTTCTTTTATAATTTTATTTTTACTTTCTATTTGTATCTTTACTTATTCATTGCCCGCATCCTCCAATAGTGTCCTTTTTGGTCATTTTAGAAAATTATTTATTTTTATATATTTTATAAAATGGTCCAGTAAGTGTAATTTAGTCAACTTAGGGTTTAAATTTGTCATATGGATCCATTTGCACCAAACTGAAACTTTATGAATGTTTTTTGCATGTTAGGGGTGTTCTCCAATAATGTCATTTTCGGTCATTTTGCAAAATCATTTATTTTTATATATTTAATAAAATGGTCCAGTAGAGGTAATTTAGTCAACTTATGGTTTAAGTTTGTTAGGGAGACCTATTTTCACCAAATTAAAATTTTAGGAGTGTTTTTGTACGTGAGGAATGTGATATGCACGTGTTTTATGCACTTGACCCTTAATTAAATATGGACATATAAATTAAAAAAAAAAATGCATATATTTATGTGAGTTTTATCATTATGTGTCATAACGCGAGATACTATGTCATTACTACACTTGGACTACGTCACATAAAGTGAGTGTGAGAGTGGAAGCAAGTGCAAGAGCGATAAAATATGAGTTATAGAGAATGAAAATAAGAAAAAGCGTGTGCAAAACGCGAGAGCAAGAGTAGCACGAAAAGTAACAGTGACACTAGTTTAGAACCCGGAACATTGGGATGCGCTTTATTTTACGCATTTTGTTTTTGACTAAAACAGAAACATTAATTTTATTGTACGAGTGTTTTGAAAAAAAATCGGAAGCACGTTTTTAGGCGTTTTGTTTTTGGCCCTTGTTGCTCTAATATTATGGTTTTGGACCATGAACAGTTGTCAAAATAAGAAAAAAATAATTTTTTTGGTGTTTTGGTTTTGAACCACTGTTCACGAAGTATTTTAATACTGTGTAAAATAAAACAAGGTCATACCAAATATGCTTTTATTGCTAAAATTAATTTTGTAGCAGTCCAAAAACAAAAATAACATAAACAAAATGCATGCCAAATGAGCCTCAATCTCACATTGTTTTCAAGCAATTAATGTATATGTAACGGGTGGTTAAAGCTATTAATGTATTGATAGAATGTATGTGTAATTGGTGGTTAGTATTCCAAGTGTACTTTTGATAATTAATAAATAACAATAAGATATGGAAAATAACAATGACACATCCAAAAATGTTAAGCAGAATTGTTACATCTTATATTTGATTAACTTTATTTTCTTATATTTTATTTTTTTATATTTTCTATTAATCAAATATAATAGGTTTAATAATTTTACTTAACTCTTCGATGTAAGTATCATTATTATATAAAAAATAATTTTTATGCCGACTAATTGTAATAAATTATTAAATTTATTATTTTAATTAATTATTTATATAAAAAAAATTATTTATATTTTACATAAATAATTAATTAAAATTATTCGGTAGTACACCGACGCTAGTATCACTGCTCATAAGATACTGAATGATGCCATCCCATAAGTCGCTTAGACATGGATAAGATACTGAATAATGCTATCCCCATAAGTCACTTAAACATGTCCTTGTCCAACTCGTTTTCATTGGTTTCAATCGATGTCCTACACTAGTTTAAATTAATGCTAAAGTGCTGGCAAGTCTATATGGAAATTCATTGCTTTTGAGAGTTATGCATTGGCCAATAGGTTGAATTACCTTCTATATGTATATATAAACTCAGCAAAACCTTTTCATTTGAAACTCAATACATGAATCATGTTTAAATATCATTCCACTTTATTTAAGGATGTAGTCTCACTTAAATAACATATTATTTAGTTTTTTTTTTTTTTTTTTTTGGGTCTCATGTGTGTATACATTCAAACAGAATTGAATCAATTCATCTAAATCGATCTGTTCAATTAGGTACCGGCTCTGTCCCGTGTATGACGATCATAATTAATAAAATACAGTACGAGTACGAAAATATACGAGTATAATTTGATATTTTTATGAAAACGTAAAAATATAAATGCGGATGCGGATGCGTATGTATATAATACATTATATACATTAAAAATTCGGAACAAAAAATTTGACTATACACATCTTATTATTTTCTTTTATATCATAGATTTGTAAGGATAATGAATAATAGGTAACAAATAATAAAATAAATATATTACAATTAACAATAACACAATAATCATAACAGAAATAAACTATCTAAATATAATTAATCAATAACCATATGTCCATAACATGATCAATTCATCACAAAATTAATCATCACAAAATTAATGAAAAAAATTCAAATTCAATTAATCAACTATGTTACTTAAATTAAAAATAAAATTAAGCTGCTTGAACCTTTTGGGATACTTTTGAACAAATTTTAATATCTCTACCTTGTACCCCGGATAAATGTGATTTGACTATTGAAATACCTCCATAATAATTAGAGTTTTGTTCAACATGATCCCAAAATGCATCCTTTTTTTTTTTTTCATTTTTCCTTAATAGCCTATATATTTATAATAAATGCATAAATATATGGTGTGATATTTGTGAAAATATCTTTATATTCTACTAAAACATCTAGTGAATGTGGAGATTTACTAAAATAATAATAATAATAATCATAATAAAGATACTAACAAAATTTAAAAGATATCAAAACAAAACAAAAAATTTATAAATGTCTACAAACATTAATAAAAATCTATCATTCTTTAAAATTATATTGTTCCACAATGTATATATATGTGTTTCATTACTTTGATTAAAGATCAAGTATTGGATGGACAATAAGAAGAAATTAAAAACAAAATAGAGTGATAGTAGAACAATTGAGTGGTCAGAACCTTTTTCGGGATTGCATAACAAATAGTATTATTTTGATATTGTGAAAGAGAAGGCTATACCAAACAAAAGACAATAGTTCGTATTAAAAATGTGTGTTTGAGAAAAATACACCATTAGAAACGTGAACGAAATAATAATAAAATAATTAAGTTACCCTAAAATATAAATACGAATTAAACCTTTCAACTCTAATTGACAAGTGGAAGTATTTTTTTAAAATTCGTAATAACGTTAGACAATTTTTTAAAGATTGAGTGAAAACATGGCGAGATTTTTGGCTGGAGGATGAAAAATTGTCTCTCTATTTCGTTCCGTTGTATTTATGCATTGCCAAAATACCATATACTTTACTATTATTGCTTCCATTTCTAATAATAATAAACAAGCAATAATAGAATATTATTATTTTGAAAGGCAGAATTAGCATTACTATTATTGCTTGTTTTTGCTTCTTTGGAGTAAACTTTTTGTCTCGCAACAAATTCTTATTCCCAAGACAAGAGGCCAAAATCGCATTACATTTAGCTCAGTGAATTATAAATAGAAAAAGGGTTAGGTTATACTAACACGTCATTAAAGTATGTATTGACAAAATTACCTTCACCGACAAAACCCTATTCCTGGGCGCATTCGTAATCTTAAATCTAAAACTTCACAACCTTATTTGACCTTATCTAGCGACTGTGTAACATTGTCACCGTCACAACTCACCAGGGGTATTTTGGTTACAAAAGTACTACGGTCTCTCGTGAATCCACCAGCTTGAAAAAAAAGCCGCAGCCCCTCACGAGCCTCACGTGCCAAGGCGCGTGACTCCGGTATACCCGCGAGTGCACCATATAAAAATGGTCAGCACCGTAGATCCCGCGACATCATGGGTTTGAATCCGGAGCCGCGTTGACTTTGGCATCTCTGTACTGAAGATCAACGGCGTTGAAACTCGTTGGCAATTTAATATTGTAGTTTGCGTAGTTCCAGATCATGAGTAGGTTCCTTTCTTTTTGTGCATAGACAGATAGGCACCTTTCCAAGTAGGTGTACAAGTTGCCTTCGCTTACATGGAACTTTCACACTCTTTGGATCCCTGACTCTCTTCACAACAATGGGTTCTCTCCCTTTTTCCTTCTTATTTTCTCTCTCCTCATAAAATTTTCCTAGAAAGTTTGCTTTAACTTTCTAGCTCATGTATCCATGGCTCATTTTAGTCATAAATTCTTAGTTTCATGTCATTGTTTATGTCACTTCTAGTTCAACATGTTGAATTATTGAAGTTACTTCATTACATAACTTCCTAGGAAGGCTAGAGTATCATTTTCCTGAGAAAATGAAGAATTTCCTCTGTTTGTTTCCTTTCTTCTTCCTTTTCCTTCTGTTTCCTCCGGTTTCCATCGCGCAATTGTCTGCATCAGAAAGCAGAATCATGTTCCAAGTCCAGCAATTTCTTGAATATCCACAAGTCTTTCAAGGATGGAATAACTGGACTAACTTTTGTTACCTCCCTTGGTCACCTTCAGTAGTGATTGTTTGCTCAGAAAATCACATAACTGAAATAACTGTCATTGGCAACAAAACCTCCCCTTCTCAATTCCCAAATCCCACTTCAGCAAACTCTGCCATATCTCAGCTAACTCTCTCATCAAAATTCTCCATTGATGCATTCTTCACAACTCTAACAAAGCTCTCAAACCTGAAAGTGTTGTCTCTTGCGTCCTTAGGACTATGGGGTCCATTACCGGCCAAAATCATCCAGTTTTCGTCGCTTGAAGTGCTTAATATGAGTTCAAATTTCATATATGGGAGCATCCCTGCCTCACTTGCCACTCTCAAGAATCTCAGAAGCCTTGTTTTGGCTGATAATTTGCTTAATGGGACTGTCCCAGATCTCAGAAGTCTACAAGTTCTTGAAGAGCTAGACTTGGGTAGAAACCAATTGGGGCCTAAATTTCCTACACTAGGTAACACTCTTGTAAGCATAATATTGAAAAACAACTCTTTTAGATCTCATATTCCATTAGAGCTCATCAACTTTGCTCAACTTCAGCGATTCGACGTGTCTTCCAACAAACTTGTTGGACCTATACCCTCTTCTCTGTTTGCTCTGCCATCAATTCAGTACCTTAGTCTAGCCAAAAATCAGTTTAGTGGCGCTCTTTTGACGAATATATCTTGCAGTGCCAAGCTTGGATTTGTAGATGTTTCTGATAACCTTTTGATTGGGATGTTGCCTTCCTGCATCGGATCAAATTCTACGAATAGAACAGTACTTAGTTCATGGAATTGTCTGTCAAATGGAAGCTCCAAGTATCAGCACCCTTATTCATTTTGTCACAAGGAGGCATTGGCTGTTAAGCCTCCGAGTAGATCAGATCAACAGCAGCAGCAGCCCAGCCGCAAACTTGGCTTGATCCTCGGTATTATTGGGGGCGTTATAGGGGCTGCAGGCGTTTCCGTGTTGTTGATTTTGCTGATCTTGAAAAGAGCAGGAAGAAATCAAGCTAAAAATTACAAATGTGACAGCTTTGTTATTGAAAAAGGTTCTTTTCGCAGCACCCCGGGCATCATTGGAAGTAAGACATTCCTTTTTTGTATGTATATATATATATATACCTTAAAGAGTCATTTCTCAAATACTGTATCATTAGAAGTAGCTTAAGAGTTCTTCTTCTACGAAATCAGAAAACTGTACAGAAAGCTCATTTAAAAAGTTTTGTTTTTCAGAAGACACTGTTATATCTCTCTTAAAAAAGCGTTTTCTGTTTTTTGAGTTTTCAAAAACTGTTTTTTTGATGCATCACTAGGACCTGTCACATGAGCTGAATTGTGAACTTTTTGGCATTTTTACAAATAGTTGTATGTTTATAAAGAACTAAAAATCAGAAAACTGTCCGGAAACTCAGTTAAAAGAGCTATCTTGTACGGTTCTCCAAAAAACAATTCTCGGAAAACTATTTTCAGAAAACTAAATCAAGCAGACCCTAGATATTCATTAAAAATTCATGATATAAGATACTTGGTGTGACATATAATGCTCATTGAATTTCCGCAGGGCATGTTCCGAGGACTAAGAGGATGGCATCACTAGGCATCCCACCATACCATGTTTTTACACTGGAGGAAATGGAAGACGCGACAAATAACTTTGATGCAATGAATCTGGTGGGGGGATTAGGATCTCAGGGGCAGGTGATTGATCCAATCCATCTAATTTTGATAGCATAGATAGACACATATGTGTTGTTCATTTGAATGAACCCGAGCGATTTTTGCAAAATCTACAGCTCTATAAAGGTTGGCTTAGAGATGGCTCAGTGGTCCTGGTGAAATGTTTGAAACTGAAACCGAAGCATTCACCTCATAGTTTGCTGCATCAGATAGAAGTGATATCTAAGCTGAGACACCGGCATTTGGTCAGCGTTCTTGGCCACTGCACTGTCACATACCAGGACCATCCCAACACAGCTAGCACCGTCTTCATTGTCCTCGAATATGTCACAAATGGTTCGCTAAGGGATCATCTTACCGGTAAAGCAGAGAACAACAATTGCAGCTGTTTATCATGAACTTTAAATTTTCAAAAAAAAAAAAAAAAACTAAGACAGCATTTTTTATTTTTTTTTCCTGCAGATTGGAGAAAGAGGGAAGTCCTGAAATGGCCACAGAGAATGGGAATTACAATTGGCATTGCGCGGGGAATTCAGTTCTTGCACACAGGAATTGTGCCTGGGATTTTTGGGAATGACTTGAAGATTGAGAACATATTGTTGGATGACAATCTCATAGCAAAAATTAGTGGCTACAACATGACATTGACCTCCGAGGCGGTAAATATTTGATCTCAGCTTTACTGGATTAACAAGTTTTTTATAAATAATATTTCAAGAATGTCATACATGTATTTATATTTTTGTCATTTTGAAATTTCAGGTTGGTTCAGAGCTCCCACTCAGTAAACAAGATGCATCGAGTCTTCTGGACAGGTACTCTTGCTGCTTAATTTAATATCATATATGTGAAATTGTGGCCTGAATTTTGTTTCAGTAACGATACTTGGTTTTGTCCCGATTAATAGGAAATTTTTTTTTTTGACTTGTTTTGTCTTACAAGTTATGAATTCGTACTTTCGTATTGTAACTCGTATATAAGGGTGCTAGGGTTTGTGGTGTGGGTACAAATGAACACTAAAAGCTGAATAGAGAGAGAGGGAGGGATAGAGGGCAAGTTGTGTAACTCTCTATATAAGGGTGCTAGGGTTTTTGGTGTAGGTACTAGTGAACGCTAAAAGCTGAAACATAGAGGGAGATAGGGGTTTCTTTGTACAGTGAAATCTCTTCACCGATCTTCACTGTGGACGTATTGTTTATGCTGAACTATATAAATCTTTGTGTATTGTGTGATGCATGGTTTACGTTTATCTGTCGTTTCTTGATTGTGTTCTTGATTTTAGTCGTAACAATATGTTACGAAAATTCAAGCCATCTCATGAGATCTCTACATGCAGAGCTGAAGATGCAGAGAAGGATGATATCTATGAGTTGGGTGCCATTCTACTTGAAGTCATTACTGGCAAACCAATCACATCTGATGCTGAATTAAATGACTTGAAACTTGAGGTATAAACTCAATTTCTTCAACCTTAATTCATTTTATTTATCAACCCATTTCAGAAATTAATTATAGATTAAATTTGGATTGGATTAATTCAACTTAAATTCCTTGTTTGGTTCATAGCTTGAAAGGGGCTTAGCAGAGGGACAATCCACACTTGGAGGAGTGACAGATCCATCAATCAGAGGAACTTTTGCATATGATTCTTTGAAAACTATGGTTCAGATCACTGTCAACTGTCTCTGCAGAGATTCGACCAACCGTCCATCAATTGAAGACGTTCTTTGGCATATGCAGTACTCCATTCAAGTTCAAGAAGGTTGGACTAGCAGTGGAAACCTTAGTACAAAATTTTAGAGGTTGAATTGACTTTTTAAACCCTGTTATTGCCTGCCTTTTATGGTTCTTTGTATTATAATTCAGTAATTATCCAAATAGATCTTATTATGAGTTGTAATTACATGAAATATTATACTCATTATTAGACTCATGCTGGGATTACCAAAAGGCCATTAAATTTGCGAACACTTTTGTAGCCCAGCGGTTTGGTTGCTCCTCATTATACTTGAGAGCCCGGCTTTAAATCTTCGCACCTCTAATTTTTAATTTAACATTCTTGTCCTGAAAAAAATTGTCATTAAATTTTACCATATTATACCAAGAGAAACCATAAACTTGCCAAATTGTAGCAAAAACTGAACTAGTGTAACACTTAATGGTTGAGATAAATACTTGACAAAAAGATTGCCACACTTGACAATAATTTTTTCTTTTTTGTTATTACAATCACTAGTGTTGAACAAGCACTCTTAATTAGTGGTGGATAAAAACAAGTATCTGTCCTCCATTTGTAAGATTATTAAAAAGGTTTACGCTGCCATATGTGTGAATATCTGTCAAATTCCATTCTTTTCAACTTTAGAAATCAAAATAAAAAATTCGAAATTTTTTATATTCAACAAAACATTGAATTATTGAACCCAAGAACAAGTTCAAGATTTCATTAAAAAATTATGGCTTAAGCCTGACTTCTGAGCTTGTACAGTCTCATGGTTGACCTCTTGGGTGGAACTTGGAAATGCCAAACTGGGCATAGCTCAAATGCCATTACAGGGAATGCCCAATTTTTCATTTATGCTTTATTTCACTTGGTGCTAGATCTTAGAAGAAAAGGCTAAAAAGCTTTCAGAGTCGGTGCCGAAAAGCCCATCTCCATTTCTGATTTTTCCTGAATATATGCTGCAAAGGGAAGGTGGATGTTAGAGGGAGAAAAAATTCCCTAACACTTTGGAATAGGGCTGCAAACGAACTAAACTGAATCGAGCTTAGCTGTAGGCTCGGGCTCATTTATTAGAAGGTCAGCTCTAAACCGAATCGAGCTTAGCTGTAGGTTCGGGCTCGTTTATTATAAGCTCAGCTCGAGCCAAGCTTAATTGTAAGCTGTAGGCTTGGGCCAATTTATTATAAGCTCAGCTCGAGCCAAACTTAACTGTAGGTTGTAAGTTTGGACCCATTTATTATAAGCTCAACTCGAGCCAAGCTTAGCTGTAGGCTCTGGCTCATTTGTTATAGGCTCAACTCTAGCTCGTCACGATTTTTAAAAGTTTAAGAAAACAAATTAAATCCATGTTCAAAATCAGGGCTCATTTTGAAGCTCGAAGCTCGCCAGACTTATTTAGTAAATCATTGCATTTTTATTTATACTTCCAAATATTAAAGTATTTCAATAAAAAAACGAACCCTATAATAGAAACATAAATGAGCTGTATATGAACCTATGTTCACGAGCCTACACTACCTCAAGTTCACGAGCCAAGCCCTGCACCTTTCAAGATCGGCTCATTTACTAAACGAGCCTAGAAAGCGAGCTTGTGCTCGGCTTGTTTGTTTAGCGAACAAGCCTGAGCCAAGCCCTTAACGAGAAACAACTCCGTTCATTTGCATCCCTACTTTGGAATGATACAAAGGAAATGCATACGCATACACACAGTAAACTAGTAGAATAAAACTGTTGGATGTTTTGTCCCCAGCCAGATATGGTCTCTGCAGCTTATTATTACAGATTTTGACAACAAAAGACTCACTAATTCAGCATTTCTTGCACTGCAAACCCAAAGTAGTTCTCGAAATGGTTAGGCGGTTCATAGATGAAGCAAGAGATCACATCTCTGAGAGTAATCACACCGACGACTTCGTTGTCCTCGCCTACCACATAAATCCTATGAACTGACTTGGAAGCAAGAGTGCTAATCACATTACCAAGAGTTGAGGCAAGCTTGCATGTTATTGGAGTGACAACTTTTCCGGTATCATGAGTCATCAAGGCAATGGTGCTCATGAAATCTGTCACGGTCAGCTGCCTGCAACCGTTAAGAGAATTAGAGATCAAGTTTGAATTATAAAATGTCAATTTTAATCAATTTGACTGCAAAATGTTAGTTTTAAATTTTTTAAGTAACTTGGATCATATGATGTCGTGCAATAGTTGACATATTCTTCTATAGATGGTCAGCGATAATTAAAATCACAAAAATTGGAGCAATTGAAAATAAAGATTGAATCCGAGAGACATTTTAATCACCTAAAATTGGAGAAAAGCTCATGTTTGAGTAACAAGTGTCTGATGTCCCTTATGCTCAAGTTCCCAAAAATTTTCTTATTTGGTCCCTCAACAACTGGGAGACCTCCAATTTGGTTATCTTTCATTCTCTTGAAAGCTTCCAGAACCAGGTCATCTTTCTGGATGCTAATAACCTGAAAACACACGGACACACTTTTGAAACTCAACATTTAATAGGCAGCAACAGAAATACTTATTTGTAGTCCGAAAAAATAAAAAAATAAAAAAAAAAATTCTCACCTCGTTACTAGACATGAATGGAAGTCCTAGATCAGCTATAGAATGTGCGGAAATGCAGTCAAACCAATCCCTTCCTTTGCATCCCTCGAGACCTTGAACGACTGCAGATTGAGTAATGTAGTTCTTAACAAAAGGCTGGCCTGGTTCAATAACAGGTACGTTCCTCAGCCTGTATTTCGACAGCAGCAATAAGACGCTCAACATAGAACTATCTGTTGCAACAGGAATGAATGGCGCCCAACGGTAGGATTTAACTATTGATTTCACCTGAAACAAGAATTTATATAAGATATCCTATTCATTTCCAAGATGAGTAGAAAGTAAGCAGGTTCAATTCTCATGTCATTGATGTCAATATAGTTATGTCTTTCCCAGTAACAAGGCCGGTTCAATATGATGTGATCCCTATGGCAAATTTTTTTTAAAATACCCTTTTTGATTGTTGACAACTTAATATAACTAACAATAATCAACTTCATTATTATTATTCAAATCATTAATAAATCGACTGTTTAAGAGTACAGGACACGCTAAGAACAGTAATAGAAAGTATTTTACTACCGGACTAATTCAAGTGGTCTTTCCTCCCCTTCGGGAACACAGATAGAGCAGTCACTTAATGCGGCTAAGTGACTGCTCTATACCGGATTAGTCCGGTTTATGTGGGACATTAATTGGCTATTGCTTCTCTTTCATTTAAGGGTATCTTTTTCTGAAGAGCATTTTGTGCGACCCTAAAAAAAATGTGGGATTTGAATTGACTTAAATTGGCAGTTATGTGCAAGACTGCTTATGGATGTTCAATGGGCACTTCTGTTAAAATTGAAGGTACACCAGAGGGATATATACTTTAAAGGAATTCAAGAGAGCATTAGAGATGATAAGCACAGACCATTGCATCAGCAAAGAAGAACAATTTGTTAAAATGGGGGTACAAGAGCCAATCATCCTCTATAGAAACCCTAATTGCATAGTTTAACTTACCTTGGTTGACTTAAAGGGTTCTTCTTGAAGGATAGTCTTGTAAAAATCCTCGCCCAACCTATCGGCCGCAGTGGGAGCATCTTTTGCCATCACTCTATCTGCAGCCACACCACCAGCCACAGCTGCACCAACTGCAGCAACAGTTAGGCCAGCAACCGCAGCAGGACCAGTTGCGCCCAATGCCAGTGCTCCGAGAGCACCAACAGCGCCTGCACCTACTCCAGCAGCCGTTGCAGAACTTGCTGACAAGGCAGCAGCAGCAAGTTCTGCAGTCTCTAGCACCCACAAAACAATAGCCGAGTAATCTATGATTCCCAAATACCTCTCTCTCCAATCTGTACCATTTGCAGTGTCCGGATTCCTTACCGGAGCTGACAGGATGTTGCATTCTGATAAAATCTTAACAGCATCACCAATTGATGTGTCTGCAAGAATTTCAATCACTACAAAAGAAACATTCCAAATTTCCAATAAGCTACTATTAGTAATTGAGGTATAACATTAACATCCATAGCAGACCATTTGTGAGATCAGATAAACAACAAGATTGTGAATGCAATACATTTTCTGATGTTACCTTTGCCACCAGGAACTTCTGGAAAGGATGAAACTGGAATCTTCGCAAATGCATCCGTTAAGGACTCACGCAATGAACGTGGCAATCTCGATCTGTTCTGTATGGTCTCGAAGTAATCATCATAGCTTCCGAGCTTTGAACTTTCTTTAACCACTTGTGCTTGTGCCATAGCTGATCCAATATATTAAAGAGGAATATCTAAGATTCTGTTCCGGAGTATCTCAACTACAAAGCCATAAAATTAACATAACCCTGGATTTTCCTTTATTAATATGCAAAATGGGACTCACCCTTGTGGAGAAAACAAGTATCTAGATACAACCAAATAGGAGATTTTGTCACACATTCAAAATTACTGCTACATGTTAATATTTTGTCACATAAATATATCATAGCTGCTCCTCGACGAGAAAGCTTTCTCAACGTAATTCATATAAGCGGACAACAATTTTAGTTCATTTAGATGGGCTTTAGGTACTACTTAACATTTTGGGACTCTTTGATCTATATATTTGAATATTTGCCTTGGTAAATATTTTCCGTATTGTGTTGCACAGAAAATATCTTGCGAGACAATTATAGTTATCAAGCCCCGGCATAACTTAAAAGCTTATCAGAACCACAAGGCACAAACATCTTATTGCAACAAACACTCAAAAAGAATCAAAACATCCTTTCTTTTATAGCACTGGAATTGGAAGCAACATTCCAGCCACATTATAGGCAACAGATCCCCGAGGTTGAAGGTTCCACAGTTTTCAAAACTAGAGTGGCGCCCACATTGATCGACTGTCAAATACACTGAGCTTTCCCCTTGGTTCTTTGGTATTTATAGGGTGCCTCAAAATTGTTTCAGAGCATGGCTAAATTTTATGATGAATGCTAACTGCATTCGCGACTATTGTGACTGCACAAACACGAGCTAGTAGCAATTGTGCTTAGCACAACTCAAATTTTATTTACCTTTATTAATTCACTAGTTTGACACCAAATTTCACTTTTCTTTTTTCTCTCTTTTTCCTTCGTTTATTTATTTATTTTTTATCATTAGAGTATGGATGGTCATTTTATGCAAATAATGCTATAAGTTAGATTTGGTGACCATAATGATAAGTAAATTTGACAAATACCCACTTCAAAGGAGTGCATGGTTCAATGCCTAGGCCATTTATACAATTCCCTAAGGCCACATATGGAATAAGACCAACCTTTTTCTCTATTAATTAATGCTGTAATTAATATTCTTCAATATTTTGATATTGACTCCCATAAATTATGACCTTAATAGGATAAATTCTTTCCAATTCTTAAATTTAATTTGAAAAAGACATTTCATCTAATTCAATAAAACTTTTTCTTTCCCTTTTTTTTTTTTTTTTTTTTTCTCTGCATTTAATTCTTCAAAATTTTCTAATCCCAACAAAAATTTTTAGTTGGTAACAAAAAATCTATTTCAATTAACTTATGTTTTGTTCCGTTGCATCAAAATTGCTGCCCTGAAATTAAAATTGGAAAATTTTAGTTTCGTCGAAAAATTAATTGAGCCTACGTTAGATTACAAACATGATCATCATAGATCTAACTGAATCAGCCTCAGATTTCTAATTAAAATGGGGAGATTATATCATTCCATAATAATATTCAAATAATTAAACATAAAGATGAAAAAATTGAGAGACTTCTGAGAGCAAGAGTGAGTGACAGTAGCAAATTCAAAGGACTGAGTTAATGCCTCTGCGTACCTTAGCGTTCTTAGTTTCCGAGTCGACTCAGAGATCAGGAGCGACTACTGTTTTCGTCTCTCTGTGTGTTCACGCTCTTCCCAAGAACCAGTTACTACTGGTTTTACATGTAAGTGTTTGTGATTTGACACGTGGAAGTGATTTGACACGTGTCGCTTGGCTGAGGCCACGTCTCCAGTCTTGATAGTTTAATGTTTGAAACGGTCCGTGTGAAAAAAGTTGGGGACCATCAATTTTTATTTCTGGACATTTTGGAAAAAACAATTGGGCCGATCAACGATATATATATATATATATATATATATATATATATATATATATATATATATATATATATATATATATATATATATAAGTAAAGTGCATTAAACCCTCCTGAACTATTGAGATATGCGTAAGAAACTTCCCTGAACTATAAAAGTTACAAAAAAATCCCTGAACTATTGGGATATGTGCAAGAAACTCCCTCTGAACTATAAAAGTTGCAAAAAAAACTCCTGAACTATTGTGGTATATGCAAGAAAACCCCTTGAACTATATATTTTTTTTACAATTTACTCCATCCGCGCGAATTGATTGACTAAAAGAGACGATGAAGCCGAGGAATTTGTGGCTGGGATCGGAGTGGTAGATGTCGTCTGAGGAGTGTTTGGATAAGCCAAGGAATCTTTTGTTGGGATTGGTGGGTCTCCTGTCATAGCTCCATCATAACAGTTGCACCACCTGCCAGATCTGTTAGCCATATATATCGCACTTCTCTGCATCATTGCGTTAGCCCATTGCCGTCACCGCCTTGCCTACCGTTCAGTTCACCTTGCTTGCCGGTTCATTCCACCGTCCATTCCAAGCTCGCCGGCCCATTCCGCCATCTCCATAGCCGAGCACACCGTCGTTCGTGTTTCGAGCACACAGTCATCCACAGTTCACCGCCGAGCCCCCTTGAGTTTGTCGCCGCTTCCACAGTTCACAGCCTAGTCAACCGAGCTCTCATCACAATCGAGTCCTCTGCACACAAGCCGCTATCATCCGAGACCGAGCCATCCCATCGACCTCGGATTTCTTTGGTCTCTTCTCTCTCTCTCTCTCTAGCTCTCTGTTTTGGGTTGTGTTGGGTGAAAAACATCTTTTGGCAGAAAAAAAATGTAAAAAATGTATAAGTTAAAACGACGTAGTGTGTTATAAGGGTAAACTGGTCTTTCAAAATTTTCGGTGCCAGAAGCTGATGTCAGGGGGATAAATTGCAACAAAATCGTAGTTCAGGGGGGTAAATTGTAACAAAATCATAGTTCAGGGGGGTTTCTTGCAAATGACCAATAGTTCAAGGGGGTTTAATGCACTTTACCCTATTTTCTTCTGTAAATAGTTTTAACTTATATGTTTTCTTTTTAGTTAAATTTTTTAATATAATTTTTTTTTTGATTTTAGTGATTTGTAAAAATATTTTAATTTTTAATATTACTCATGTATAATTTCAATTTGGTTTATATCTTTTAGATACCTCTAATGTAAAGTAAGTTTTATTTTATAGCATGATCAAAAAGATAATTTATACCAAAAAAAAACAAAAAAAATGTTTGAGTTATAAAATTGCTTCCTAGATTGTGGGGCGGGCTCACTTGTGGGGGCGGACTAATAGTGTAATATATATATAT
Organism: Cornus florida; assembly: GCF_030987335.1. NCBI lineage: Eukaryota > Viridiplantae > Streptophyta > Magnoliopsida > Cornales > Cornaceae > Cornus > Cornus florida. Next base: position 46,436,760 of record NW_026775572.1, read on the forward strand.
ATATATAGGGAGGGATATCTGCACGTCATTTTTAAATATTTACACTACAATTTTAAATAAAATGATAATTCTGGTCCTAACTTTATAAATAAATAATTATTTATTTCTTATTTTCTATTCTTATCTCTATTCTTTAATATTTTAGGTCTTTTTTGACAAGATTAAAAAATATATATAGATAAGAGTCATAAGACCCCCAAAAAGGGTTATTTGTATAGAATAAATTATTTCTTTTAACTGGGCTCATAAAAAATTACCTCTTTTGACATGATTAAATAAAAGTTAAACTTTGTTGAATAAAATCTCTTATGACTGCCAAAAATAAAATTTTTAGTATGAAATAAATTATTTTTTTGAGAGGACCTTGAAAAAAAAAAAAAAAAAAAAAGAAGGAAAACAATAGTAAAAAAAGTAAAGAAAAAGTTAAATTTGTATAAAAAGGTACTTATGACATTATAAATTAAGAGATGGTGCAGTAATGAATTCAATGACCTTCTTGTTATTTCCTTTAAAAGAAAAAAAGGTAAGTGAAGTGCAATTTGTAAAAAGTGGAATGTGAATATCGCCCCCCTATATATATATATATATATATATATATATATATATAGTAATTTTTACAATAGCAATAAAAGAAGATAGAAAAAAATTATCATTTGTCAATTAAATGAATTTTGTATCCATTGAGTATTTTTAAAAGCATTTCTAGTTAATTCATGAATTGATATGTACAAAGTTAGATAATAAAAATTTGTCATTAATTTGTTAATTATGTATGAAAACCGGTTGGATATATCACATATTTACCATCAACGTGTAAGAAATTTCTAACATAAATAAAATTCATGGATCCAATTTGGTGGTAATTTATCCCATGCACATATATATATATATATATATATATATATATATATATATATATATATATATATATATATGATACCATGAAACAATTGTAATACAGAAAATGTTTTTCATACTCACACTATATAAGAGGATATATATAATTTCTTAATAACCAAATATAGTATCTTCACGATCGCAAACATATATTGTTAGTAAATCACAATATATATTTTTGTTTGAAATAGATTAAATTTATGCAGTAGAGTCCATGTTGGCTCTGATACCACATGTAAGAAAATTTTAACTTAAATACAAACATGGTTCCAATACATAAATTTGATAAAGAAGACCTACCCGATATGAAAATCTATTTAAGGGAATTACAGCGGAAACATTACTCATATCATATAGGAGACGACCTTCAACCCTCTTATCTTTCATTGCATACAGGATGATGGATTCCAGATTTCAACGCATATATATAACTGAGGGTTAGGACCGTTCCAGTAGACGTTAAGAGGTGTGTTGGTTCTATTAACCAACACAACTCTTCATATGTAACTCCTCAACAAAGCATCACAACTCTCAAATATATAGGTGTATTCATTCAAATATATGGATAACTAAATATTAATTAATTATTGTTAGACTATTAATTTTTTGCTTACATTCTCCCACTTAGTCTAACAATAATTAATTCTCACTTCTAAATCAAAATAACAAACGAGTGCACTCCAAAACTTAATCCATATATTTATAAGAAGCACCTTTATCGTCCAATTTGGAGTCCATTCGAGTCTACTAATATTGGATCAAGGGCGTTATTATTTCATTAGTGATATAAGACACCAATGGTCACTGATACTAACAAATTAAACTCCAAAGTCATATATATATTGTATGTGCGTATATTTAACACAATATTCATGTCATGCATCGGTCCTATTGTGTCTCAATAAGGACACGCCGTGTCTCAAAACTGGACACTTGAGTCATAAATTTTCCATACACATGTGCACTAATATGGAAAATCTAATAAATGAGGATAATAATTGTGATCACAAAATAAAACTGCCTTTACCTGAGCCAAATACAACCTCCCACTAACTAAGTAAATTAGTTGTCAAAGAGAAATATGCATGCTTACTGTACAATATTAGCGGTAAACACTTGGTTATGAGATCATCAATTTTTTGTTGGGTATCAATGTGCTCAATCAGACACTAGTTGGTTCTGTATTCTCTATTTCATAATAAGGTATTAACGGTCATATTTTAGACCAACTTGAACTCTTGCAGTTTCTTTAATACAAGACTATAGCGGTATTGACCTGAAGTCCAAAACTGATATTTTACAAAGCATGAAATATAGCCTTATAACATGCAAATAAACTCCGCTTCTATCACTTATCATAATAGTAAAACAATACTTGAAGTGGATTTGTATACTGTCCTGACAACTCGCAAAGTCAGTTTTCACCACTCCTATAAAGATATGGTTCTTAATTATTTGCTGATACCTTATAAATTTGTTTGTCACGTACTATAGATCCAAACCAGGATCACTGTGATATCTACTTAACTTTAGGATAGCAAATGAAATATTACAGTTAACCATATGCAAAACCTGAGTATATATTAGGTTCCCAAAGGTATATGAAATTCCTTTTATTTAATCTTGCTCTAAGTATTTCTCGACTATTGGAATATCAAATTCTCACATTTACAATGAGTGCAATTTCATTTTATAGTGTTATATGTCAAATATTTTGAGAACTCTATCCTAGTAGGTTCTTTGTGACAATCCAAGATCACAAGATTTATTTAGGTGCAATTTAATGTCAGTAAAAAGACTTCACCAACACCTTATCTCAAATGTTTGAGACAAATTATTTAATCTCATGTAAAATAATGCCATAACTATCATTTACATTTAACACAAATATGAATTTTACTCCCACTGACTTTGAGAATAACTAAAGCCACACATTTACAGTTTAATTGATGAGAAGGTCAACTAAACTTTCCAGAGTTAATTAAATAATACCTCAAAATAATTAACTCTGAATGGGATCAACATAACATATAATAAACTTTCCTTTGGGCCAAAATTATCATATGCTAGTCTCCTATTGGTGAAATAATTTTCACCTTTGAAGCTAATTAATCATAGAAAATACAATAACAACTTATACTCATTTGGGCGTAGTGAGTCATCAGTTGTGTCTTCTACACTAATTACCTCAATCCGCTTAGTTAGACAAACTCAATGACTCACCTTTGGGCTTGATCATTGCTCATCTTTACTAAACTCTAACACAATCCTTTAACTTTAACAAAATAATAATTTTGTCACTAGTTATAAATATTATTAAAATTTCATGAGTGTGCCACTTTGGTGACTAAACACTCAATCAAATTTAATGACACTTGTGCTTAGAATTGCAAAATCCTGAATGAATCAAAATATATACATATACATATTATGCAACAATTTGTAACAATTTATAACATGAGACACATGCATAATTATGTATATAATTTCAATAACATGTATAATTTCATAAACTTATATATTATCAAAGATATAAAACATTAATCAGTGATGATAACTTAAGAAAAATGACATATTTATGAAAATTATTAAAACATTAAATCAAATCTCAATCCTTAAAATTTATACATGCTATAAAATAAATAATTTCGGGACAAAAATGAATTATGAATCTTATGAGTCATATAATTATTTCTAGTAGAATCGTGCACAATCTAACTAAGTTTGCTATGGGTCTATAGCAAAACACGTCTAGAATACCACGTGCATAACTCTTGGTGCATAGACCACAAATATAGGTGCATGCAACATGCATGATCAGCAGGTGCATGCAACATGCATGATCAGTAGGTGCATAGACACGCCTATTGGTTAAAATCCATAAGACATGCCTATTGATTATAATCCAAAAGACAAGCCTATTAATTCCATAAGACATGACTATTGATCAAAATTCAAAAGACACAACCATATATATTTGTGTACGAATTAATTTTTGTGACCCAAACTAAAATAGGTACGTGTTGTATGAGTGGTTTCACTTACCCGTGACTTCTTGATATTATTGACAGTACATAACACTGATACATGAATGTTAGAAATTCATGTTGCCACCTAACGTGATATACATATGTAATGTGATTAAATTTATTTACTTCATTCTCTTTAGACTGAATTATTCATTCTAAACAAATTAGAGAGAATTCACGTTATAATAAATAACCGCGCGTGTGTTGGAAAATATTCATTTTGTTGTCATAAACACCCCAAAACAAAAAAATGTTCTCCCAAAATGAAATTTACTTTATTGTCTAACACATTCACGTTAAAACAAATATAAAATTTTTATTTACTGAGATTTTCACATGTACATGCATATACAGTAACATTCTCACGTATATTATCTGTAAACATTGTAAATCTGTTTCATAATCAAAAATAGTGTTGATCCCATGAATCTATGCAAGTGTAGTACGGTTTCAAAGAACATCAAAAAAACAGTTGTGACCTTTTGATTGAATTCAAATAGGATTTTCTTACTGTTGTCTTGATAAGTAACCATATCTCACAATATATATATTTATAGTTCTTTATTAAGATATATTGCAGTGGAAGATGAGAAAATGCTTGTGCTTAAGGTACAGAACAGAACATTTATATATATAAGTATATTCTCTCGACTTTCCCAAATGGCGCAATCTTTGTCCATAATGGAGTAATGAGCAAAATTAATATTGTGACATACGTATGCTTTTAATATAATTTGTATTCCCACTCCTACTAGTGTTTTATTTTCAAATTCATAAACACACCAAGAATGTAATATACTTAAAATATTCAGAATTGTTCAAAAACACAAAGTTTATACATTAGAGTCCATGTTGGCTCTGATACCACATGTAAGAAATATCTAACATAAATAAAATTCATGGATCCAATTTGGTGGTAATTTATCCAATGTACATATATACATATGATAATATGAAACAACTACAATACATAAAATGTTTTTCATACCCACACTGTATGAGAGGATATATATAATTTCTTAATAACGAAATATAGTATCTTCACCATCACAAACATATATTGTAAGTAAATCATAATATATATTTTTTGTTTGAAATAGATTAAAGTTATGCAGTAGAGTCCATGTTGGCTCTGATACCACATGTAAGAAAATTCTAACATAAATAGAAACATGGTTCCAATGCATAAATTTGATAAAGAAGACATACCCGATGTGAAAATCTATTTAAGGGAATTACAGCAGAAACATTACTTATATCATATAGGAGACGACATTCAATCCTCTTATCTTTCATTGCATATAGGATGATAGATTCCAAACTTCAATGCATATATATAGATGTGTGTTGGGACCGTTTCGGTAGACGTTAAGAGGGGTGTTGGTTCCATCAAGTAACACAACTCTTCATATGTGACTCTTCAACAAAGTATCACAACTCTTAAATATATAGGTGACTATTCATTCAAATATATGGATAACTAAATATTAATTAATTATTGTTAGACTATTAATTTTTTTGCTTACACAACGTTGTGCCGATGGTACTTTAAAAATTGTGATATGATACCTATAAAATGAAGCACATTAAAATAAATTCAAAATTTCACATACACATAACATTAGAAAAATACATAGTAATTAATTAATTAATGATGCATAAATTAGTAATTTTTCGTTAATCTAACATAATGACAATTCTTATGCTAAGAAAATTCAAAACAACCAAAACTTTGGGGATACCATTCCCAAAAAAGACATATTGGAAAGATATTTAGTTCAAATTAGATCTACTCAATTCAAATTGTACATTTTATTTTTCAGTAACTCTTTCAATTGAGACCATGGATGTAGGTTTAACAATTCTCAAATTTCTACAGTTCCTATTTCCAATAATCTCCTTACTTGTCTATAGAAATAAATGATAATTCGGCTTGGTATGTTTTGCCCTTACTGTGAATATAGATTTATTTAATTTTATACTTTACCACCTAAAAAATAAATATAAAAAAAATACAGTTGTTTCAGTTTCCTCCATCATCTTAAAAATTAGACCAAAAAAAAATTCAAATACTTATAAATTAAAAATAGAAAAATATATTACCTCAACATTAGTTAACTTCTGCAAACTGAAATAATACTAATAAATATAATTCATGCAAACTTCTAAAATGATACTAATAAACAAAATTCATGCAAACTTTTTGCAAACTCATTTTCTGTGCATGATAAACGTAACTAGAAAAAACAAAATTCATGAAAGGAACATTGGTTTTGGTCATGAATAATGAGTTGTATCTCAAAGTACTCCCTCAAAAATGATCAGACGAAAGAGAGAATCAGTCGGAAAACATATTGTGTAGGCCAGGCCCAGGATGATTTTCGGTACTCAGGCCTTTTAATGCAAAGCAAGTTGTAACGTATTTTTCGTTTTCGAGTCTTACAATCCTTCTAAGAAAGTGTCACTCTTACGTTTCACGCAAATTGAAAAGCAAATTCTTTCCTAATTCGCAAATTCAATTTTTTCAATTCACGAATTCAATTTGTGAATCCTCGAATTCGTAACGATTTCTCATTTGTTGAATTATAGACCACTATATGTGACATTTATTATTGAAGACAATTTCTCAAAATGTTCCCTCTCAAAATCACTAATTCATATACAAAGTTCTTGACAGAAAAAAAGAAAAAAAGGAAAATTCATGGAAATCATGGAATAAGGGTGGTAATTGTCCAGGCAAACATTGACATCTTGACATGCACAAGTCCTACTATTGAACAAGGTCAGTGTACCCTCATCAGCAGGAGAGACAGGACTTTTAGGTGAGATCATGAATGACGATGAAGGCGGGAACAATGTTAGGCTTTCTTGTTGAGAATTCGACGATGGCAATCTGTTCAAGTAGCTCAGTGGCACACCCTATCCCATTATGTGTAGAAGGGTAGGTCTGCTTCCTCGAGAAGGACTCACCCTAGTTCACATTCCTCCACAATGACTTTCTTGGACTCACTTGGCACCCACATTGCAACAAATGAGGTAATTCCAGCTGCTAACACTGATCGAAAACTCGGGTTCAATGTGATTGCCTTGGTTGCAGCAGCATCTCTCTCTGGGTCAAAGGTTGATGATGAGGAGTTTTGAGTGTTCTTCGGAATGCAATTAGGTTGTTCATGAGATGGTTGCCCTCCAAGGTACGAAGAGCCAACAATGTGGCTTTTGTTATTGGACAATGTTTCATAACTAAGGTAATTAACATTGGCCAACCTGTTTGTAAGGTGTTTGACTGAATGGAAGAAGAAGAACAATTTCAATCACTACAAATCAAACATTCCAATATGCCACATTATTAGTAATTGAGGTACAACATTAACATCCAGAGTATACCATTTGTGAGATCAGATAAATAACAAGATTGTGAATGCAATTCATTTTTCGAAGTAATCCGAGCTTTGAAATTTCTTTGACCACTGGTGCTTGTGCCATATCTGATCCAATATGTTAAAAGAGAAATATCTAAGATTCTGTTCCGGACCCTTGTGGAGAAATGAAATATCCAGAGACAACCAAATTGGAAATTAATTTTGTCACATATTCATGCAAAGGCCAAAGAAATATAACTGCTAATTAGTGATTTTTTCGTCACATAGATTATAGATATATCATAGTTTCATTTATATAAATGGTGATTTTTTAATTTACATTCACATATAGTACTTGGCCAGTTATATTTCTTTACATTAAATGTAACTAAAATTGCTCTCAAAATTGTTCCACCAATGGCTGAAGCCCAAGTATTTTTTAAACCTTACAAACTGAGAAATAAGATTTCCAGACATGAGTGTACGAGTTTCTTATTTAAAAAAAAAAAAAAAAAAAACACTCTTTCCTCTAATCAAAAGCCTTGTTAAAAATTTTAGTTGACAAAAAAAATTACCAACGCACCCATAAATTACTCACATCAACATAAAGAGAGATTGTTCATTTATCTCGAACAATCTCTCTCTCTCTCTCTTTATGCTCTAAAAAACAAAGTACATTAAAAATGCACCAAAAAAAAAAAAAAATTTACAATTATTTTCTTTTATTTTTAAAATTTAATTTATTACAACTTCGGTCCCCAAATGAAAGTTTCTGACTCCGCCATTCTATTAGGTAATATTGCTGGGTAAAATTTTAATTTTATTTATATACTGGACAGTGGGTATGGTGGGTAATGGTTCTAGATTAAGTTATATTTAATATATTTGGTTTTTCCTCTTTTCATATTATATAATTATCCAAATCTCAAATCTTTCGGTGATTGAATTCATAAATATAAATTCTTTCATCTGATTTTGAATTTGGGATGGGAAAGATATTTAGTTGAAATTCTCAAACCATGGACTCACTCTATTTCTTAAACATAGGATCAATTCAATTGGAATTTTTTTTCCCCTTCAAAAACTCTCGAGTTAGAAGAACTGTTGCAATGTGGAGTTGTCTTGGCGGCTATTTCCAATCTTCTCCTTCTCATCTCTCCCAAATAAATGACTATGTTTCATCTTGTTATAAATATAGATATATTTGATACCAAACTTTACCTACTAAATAATAAATATTTTGTCTATCTTTAGTTAGATTTTTGGGCTCCAAAATGGACTTTGATTTTCAAAAAAGCATTCCCAAAAAATTAAAATGTTGGAGTGTTATTTTGAAACGGGATTTTCCTAAAGAGTGGTGGGCTCAACTACTATTCACCCGACACTCACAGACCGTCATACGTGGTTGTGAACGTGGCAAATTTTTTTTTTGTTTGTCGAACCAATGCCCCTTCTCTCTCCTTCCTCTCTTTCTCTCTCTAACAATCGGCGATGAGCCTAACATTCCACGACCACCGGTGAACCTATCTTCTCTGTCAAAACTATCTTTATCTCTCCATAAACTCTCTCTCTCTCTCTAAAAACTAGTACTTGAAATAGAGACCCATTTTCATTGTCAGGAAAAAAAAAAATTTTACAGAGACCCATTTAGTTTCTCAAATAGTTGATGAAATTGGGGCGATCAATCTAGGAGAGAGAGTTGCTGAACCTCGCTTCATCTAATGAGTAGTGAAAAACAGCTACTTTTTCCTAACAGCGTTACGAGTAAATCCACTCAGTACTCACCTCATAAGGTGAGTGGTATGCTCGCTGATGTCCTTGTCTTTCATATGTCATTTCTTGTGCTTTAATAAGGCCTGTCTCCTTGTTTTCAAAGTTGTCACGATATCTATCAGAGAGGGGATTCGGAGTGGAGTCTGAATAGCAAAGAAGAACGGCAAGTCAAAGTCACATGGTTCCTATACGTGAAGATCAAAATTCGTGGAACTTTAGTCATTTAGTGGAGAATTGTCAAAATAAGGTGTAATTGGCAAATCCAGTCTCACTCACTTACGCTCGTCTTTTTTACCGCCGTTTCGTTCCCGTGGAAGCCAATCTCCCATGTTTCTCGATGAACCCATCTAAACTCCCTATAACAAACCCAGAAACCATATGCATATGTGTGTAGGGTGTGTATATGTGTATGGTAGGCAACTGTTAGAGTGAGAGAGGGGAGAGAGAAAGAAAGAGGCGGCCCAGTTGGAAAAACAAAAAGATGGACCCATCTGAGCAAAAGGGGAAAGTATTGTGTGCTAATAGCACCGTCGATTCCTCGGGCCGCCCTTACTTTTCCTCCAGACCATCCATCGGCAGAGAGATGAGAGGATTGAAAGTGAGATGAGAGAGCAAATCTGAGACGAAGAAAGGGAAAGCGACCTCGCCAGTTAGACCAATCTAGTATTGACATATGCTGTCGGTTTTTTTCGGGTGAATATTAGTCATCAAAATTAGCATTTTTCTTCCCTAGACGCCAAAGTCATTCAAAACCCATTAAAGTGAAGCCGAAAAAACAAACTTTCATAAACGCGTTCTCGGGAAGCTAAACTGCACTTTAAGTAATAAATTTTGATTTCCAAAATTATCCTTATATATGATAAGATATTACAGTACCATATTAACCTACTGTATTACAACATTTGTTTTCTTTTTATGTTTTTGGGATAGGAAGAACACTGACATGTGAATCGTACGTAACGAAAAATACTTAGAAAGTTTTAATTATTTTAAAACAGATATGTGTCTTTACCAACTTTCTTTATTTTAGCAATTAATAAATCAATATCATGCAATATAAAATAAAGCAAAGTAAAGTTAGAGATGACACCGGGATTTTAGCAAGGAAACCCCAGTTGATAAAATATGTCAACTGTTTGTATGGGAAAAACCTCGTGGACTGAGCAGTCCAAAGTAAATCGATCCACTATGCTTGAAACAAAGTACACTGAACTTTGACTCTAGCTCACACCTTATCATTCTACCAAACAACAACTGCTGACAATTCTCTGGCTTTGCGACTCCCCGTCCAACAGCAACTTGACCTCAGGCTTATACTTGATATTTGTAGAAGAGTAGCAGGTAGATTAGACAACACTCCTCGAATGCTCCAACCCTTTTAAAGTGTGATCGCTCTTACTTCTATTCTTCAATCGTCTAAATTCGATATTGTTCGGCTCGCAAAAAAGCGCTAGTTCCGCTTTCCGGATTGCGTGGAACGGCGGAATGGAATGGTGTTGTGTGCAGACATGCCATGAACTGCAGTAGTTCCAAAGTAGAAATCCGAACGGTTATCTAGTTGGAAAGTTGTAGAGATCAAGCGATTGTACGAAGGTCTGGAATGATGACATTCGAAGGGTCTTTTTTGTTTTTGAACAAGGACTTCAAACTATTCTATGGCTAATGGAAATAAAGACGATATTGAAGTGCAAGTGCTGAAATTTAAAATAATTGAAGTGCAGGACTTGGAATGTAGAAGGAAGTGCGAGTGTCGAAATTTAAAGTAATTGAAGTGCAGGACTTCGAATGTAAGAAAGGAAGTGCGAGTGCTGGAATTAAAGACATGGAAAACTACTAGACGGAAAGTAGTGAAAGGAAGTACTGGACTTAACTCAAACATTATGAGAATTCATTACTAAAATGAATGCTATATATAATAGCAAAGTACTAGACTTCAACATAAAAGTATGTAAATTCATTGCGGAAATAGAAAATACATGAACTAGCAAAGTGTTAGGTTTAGACATAATGTAAATTCATTGTTGAAATGAGAGATACATGAATAGCAAAGATACTAAATTGATGTGTTGTATGCTGGACAGGCAGACCCTGCAAACTAGCCTTGAGTGCTTTATTTATAGAGCTTTTTTGCATGCAACAGCTTGGTGTGGCAGCTTCAGCAACTTCCACGTGGCCAGATTCTGGACTGCCAAGTGTCCCATGTTCTTTGGCAGTTGTAACTTCTTTTCTTCTATCTTCTTCTTGCTTTTATTTCTTCTGAAGCATAACCCAAGCCATGTTCTCAATAGTCTTTCATGAACTTGGATCGTGGGTGGTTTTTAGAATGACTTTCTTCTTGTCTTCTTCACAAATTTACACGCGTCTCACGTCTATGTTCCTCTTTTGTTTCCCGTGAATTCCTTCTCCAATTTAGACATGATTTAATCATCTTAAACCCATCATCCATAATCCACGACAACCGTTTTCAGTTAGTGGTAGTAGTTGTATAAGACACCACCACTTTCAACTGATGCAGTCGTAACAAATCAAGTATCCCACGTTCCTTGGTGGTCTTTCCTTCTGCAGAATCCTGTTTCTATGTAACTGCCATATATACATCATGTATATATATAGCAGTTACTTGCAGACCCACCTTCTCCTGACTTTGGTTAACTTCTTTCTAATTGAACTTTCTATTATGGTCTTTGTATCATGATGTTGTAGCCCTTTTTTTCAGCGATTTCTCCGTCATGGGTAATATACATGTAAATATATATTCCCCATGCTATAAATCATGGCTCATATTCTTTCTCCTTTATGACCTTAGACTCTACGACGCCATGACCTCCTAAGTTTCAGCGTTCTTCTTAACATGGATTTGGTGCCCACAACTTCCCTTTCCAGCTCAGAGTTCAAGGCGTCGTGGTTCCTGGACTCCAGTGGTTTTCTTCAACATGGGTTGTATCATCCCACGTTTCCTTAGTTTTTTGCAACTCTCCTTAACCAAACCTTCCTTCCTACTTTCACGGTATCATGTTTTCTGGGTACAAGCAATTTTTCTTTTAATCGTGGGTTTAATATATACATAAATATATATGCATGTATATATATTACAAATATATTAAACCCCATGTTTTTCAGAATTGTAGCAACGAATATTGACTGAGTTTAGACAAACCGTTGAAGTTTCCTAAAAAGAAGGAGAAAATATAGCCTCCACGCTTTCCTCTTTTGGCTTGGTCAACTTTGATTTTAAATAGAAAACATCCACTTAATTAGTATCCTATAAGAATAGGATTATCCAATAAAATCAACTCTTAAAAGAATTAATCTACCGTGGCAAGTCCAGTAGAACTTGCCACGTGTTGATAAACCATTGGTTAGTTGATTTTAACTTTAATATTCCTATGAGGTTGCACTCATGATAGTAACTCCCTACTACCTTCCTATATTTTTAGGACATTATATCCAAAGTTGGTAAGTCCTATGAGGACTCACCAATTTCTTTTAATCAGTAATTCTACGTGATGGAGTTTATCTTAACCAATCATTCTTCAAATGAAACTACGTAGTTTCAATATTCCAAAGGAATATTTTGTCAAAGTTCTGATATGGCGTGACAAGTTTCATTGGAACTCGCCATGTACTTCTCCTCTATTGGTAGATCTTATAAAAAATTCCATGTCATACCTTTCCCTTCTAGATAATTAGAGTACCAATCCAATATGGCAAGCTTGTTAAAACTCGCCATTTGTCATCTTTCCATTGGGCAAAATAATGGAGTAAACATATGCTCCCCAAATTCTATACCATGTGGAACAATTTGATGATAAGGCATGGGATTTGAATTTCGCCATCACGGTTATTCAATTTTCCAATATTTAATACAGCTCACTCCTCGGTTTCTACCATACTAGTCCTTTTCAACTGCCAACCTTCTACGTGTCGTGCACCCCAAAAGATCTATTTATGGTTCCCAAAAAAAAAAAAAAAAAAAACTTTTTATTTTCCTTTTTTGAATTTCAAAATTCCAACTAACTCCTTCTAAATACGCCTTGGACTCTTGGAAAAACTCAAGATAATCATTAAGGGAAAATTTGTAACACATGGCTGCTCCCTCGGCCTCCTCTGCAAACAACCTCCTTTGCCATTGATTCCGTATCTCAAAAAGAGTCCTATCCATTTATGGCTTTGGGCTGTTCGGCTTCTCAATCCTTGTTTTTTCCCCTTTTGAATTTTTAAATTCTTCAACCACCAACCCTCAAAAGGCATATCTAGACTTTAATGCCTTTCTTATTGCTTCTATATATACACCATTTATCCTTATCGTTTGCCAACAACACCTTTTCCTCTGTCTTCTTCTTTCTTTCTTTCTAGCCAACGAACCCTAAAAGAAGAGAAATCTCAACTCGCGAAAAATTACAAACCATGGCTCCTAAGAAACCCTCTAAACAAACCACTAGCTCATCTCTGCTAGCCCATTCTGTTCAAACTAAAACTAAGACTTGAAGCCATAGGCATCAAGTTCAAGTACTCTTGAAGTCCTTACTGTTAGGCTTCATCTTGAGCTTCTGGTTCATTTTTAAAGACTCTTCAGTTGGACTATGTCCAGCTTTTACTGACGTAGCTCCTTCTGAATTGGCCAAATTCTACCCTTCTGGTAAGTCTTCTCTCCTCTTTTATTCAGAATTTTCCCTCATCCCAAAGAAAGGAAAGAAAGTGAAGCCTTCTCTCAGCATAAAAAATTGGCCAACATACCGTTCATCTTAGTCTTCCTGGGTGAGTCGTCTCTCCAAAGATGAAAAGATTTCTTCTCAATGGAAAAAAAACAAGGCATCTTTGACATCATTCAAATTAGTAAGTCTTCTATCGCTTAATCCAAATCTCCTTTTTCCAGCTCTCTTATTTTGGTTTTCAACCACCAATTCCCTCCACCTTAAATATGGAATGATGTCCCCCATTTTGAGAGATATTTGTTGCATTACAAGTGTTAAACCCCATGGAGATGATGTAAGTGCCACCCTCTTCATTGAGCAATTCCTTTTCCCTACCAAAACCACTAAAAGTAAGAAATTTATCTCTTCCAATCTTCTTTTCATCAAACACTGCAAGAAAATCGGCCCAGTTCAAGAAGATGAACACATTGCTTTCCTGATATGTTGGCTTTCTGGCCATTTATTATGTGTTCTATCTAGCCAAGTTACAAAAGACTTTGTTTAAGTAGCCGTTTCCTTAGCCAAAAATGGAGATTTGGCACTGGCTCCTCTTGTGTTCTCTCACTTGTACAGAGGTCTACATGACCTGCTTGCTTCAAAGTTTTCAAGGTTTTAATGCCCCTTCTGGTTATTCCAGATGTGGATTAAAGTGTATTTCCAAAATAGAACTTCACCCCTAGCCACTTCAACTGGAAAATCTCTTCTATGCCATTCTTTGGCAACAACAGATCCTTTTCCTTTCAGCTTTGCTGAAAATTTTAAATATTTCTACAATCAATGTGAGACTGGTGATGGTTGGATCCATCTCCTGGAGTGTCTACCAAAAAATATTTTGAAGATTGGAAAAATATTTGGGCTAGCTTTCTTCTTACCCGTGATCTCCATTATAGCTCTGCCCAGCTCACTCTGAAAAATAACTTTTGCGGTGTTGAGTTTTATAATCCAGCTCAACTGGCTAGGCAAATGGGTTTTACCCAAATGATTCCTTTGCCACCCTACAAGTCCTCTGACAGGTTCTTTAATCATTGAGTAAGGCTTACCGATGCTGAGCAATTTGCAGCAATTGATAAAGCTTATGTAGCGGAAATAATAGCTTTTAATTTACAAGGCCTTACTAGCAAGCCTCGGTCAACCAGTGAATTCGATGTATGGTGGTTAACTTATATTTCCTCTACCCAGACAAAAAATCATAAGGCTATCTGTGATTCCATACTGGCGTCTTTCAAACCCTTGTCTCCAGGTAAATATATATTTTACTATAAATTATGTCTCTCCATCTTTTCCTTTAACTTCCATCAATCTTCCATATTCTAAGATTTGGTAAATTTTAGATGGAGAAGAAGAAATACTCGAGGAAAGTGAAGAAGATGAAGGTGAGGAGAAAACCACTGCAATAACTAGCAAAATTGAGGGTGTTGCCAAAAGTGGTGATTTAAGTATTGAAAGTCTTTCCTCAAGTGACGATGAAGAAGATGAAGAAAAAGTTAAAGAAGAAATACTAGAAGAGGAGGAGGATGCTTTGTACAAAGCAAAGGGAAAAGGAAAAACTTCTCAGGTGCTTCAATGTGGTTGGACTTAGTTTTTTCATATTCTGGACTTTACTTACATCTCCTTTTACAGGAACTGGCTATTGTCAAAAAGGAATTTTAGCTACAATTCTCCTCTTCTGATGAAGATTCCTCTGATGGTGAAGTCGGTATTTCCAAAGGACAAACCGCTACTCAACATTCCAGTAAAGCCCTAAAAGTGCGTTGCCCCTGGAAAGATTGTTGGAAAGGCAAAAAGAAAAATCATGCCTAATCTAGACAAAACAGAAGAGTTTAAATAGCCCAGAGACTCCCCAAAACACAAAAAATAAAAACCATCCAAAGAACTTGTTTTGGTAAGTCTCAATCTTTGTCCCTTTCCAGTTTCACCACCTTACGGTGTTTGTAACTTTCTTCCAACTTAACCAACAAGGCTCTTCTATGGGACACAACTGTGACGTTTCCAATTTTCAGCATTTTTTTCTTTTCTGGAATTTTGTCACCGCAAGGGGATTTTCGTCTTTTCACGTTTAGCGTATGGGATTTTTATAGGGTCCATTAGCATTCCATGCATTTTATTTGATGTCTTATGTGCATTTTATATAATTGTGTATATGTATATGTATGTGGTGTAAATTATAGGCAAAAGAAAACGAGAAAAGAAAAGAAAAATAGGTGGGGCCCACAACCTTTAGAAATTGGATCAAGACCATAATTTTGGTCTCACTTTCTCCTCCTCTTTCTCTCTCTACGTGAGTCTCTCTCTCTCACCTCTCAAGCTCCTTTTTCTTTTTCTTTTTGGTTTCAAATTTTAAGTCTAGATCTCTCTCTTTATATTTAATCATTTTAGGTGCCATTTGTGGCAAATTGAAGAGCACGTCGAGGGCTTCAAGTTGATCGGAGCCAATCTCCATTTGGCCACCAATTGAAGGATCTCTAGAATCCTAGGGTTTGAAGCAAATTGGGGGTTTTTACACAATCTTGAGGTAGGGATCTCTAATTCCCATCTTTCTTGCACCTTAGTGAGTTATTCTACTATATTTATGCTAAGCATGCTTAATTTAAGTTGATTGCTTGTCTAAATTATTAAATTGTGCGTATGAAGAATGTATCTATGTGTACTTGTTGATTTACATGGAGATCATGCTTAATTTTTGATTAATCATGCCTATTGTGTTTATTAAAAGTGCTAAATGATGTTGTGAGCAAGCATGATAATTATGTGACATTAAATTCCCATCTTATAGTATTGTCAAAGTATGTTTGTGCATTCAAAGCATTGGGCATAAATAAGGGAAACACTGTTTTGATAATGAGAATGGGGATTTTGGGGAAAGAAGTTTGATTAAAGTGTTTTAGAAAAAAAAAAACCAGGTCGCCGCGGGGGTACCAAAGTGCCGGAGGGTTAATATAGCCTAGAGGGAATTAGGGAGATTGCCCTAGCGTGGTTGAGCTAGCTGGGCCTAAAATGACGCCGCGGGGGTACCAAGGGTCAGGGACACTAGCCAATCCTTCTCTCGTATCGCTGCGGGGTCACCAAAGGGCGGGTTATATTAACCGTTTGAAAGTGATGGTTTTGAATAATGAAAATGGGGAGTGACATTGGCACACATTGCATTCCGTTGCATTATACTGTGTATAATTGAGACTGTTTGTTATGCGATATTATCCCGGCATTGTATGATCCCTATCTCCTATTGCTCTATTATTTGTTTGGATTCACGGGGCTGCAAGGGGTGTGCCTTAGGCACTACCTACTGAGCTTTATGCTTACTCCATTATTTTATATTTTTCTGGAACCGGAAAAGAGGTAGTGGACATCGACCTTCCACAAGCATGAAGATGACTAGGAATTTAGTTGTATCTTTTGTGTATTTCCCATTTTTGTAAAGTCCCATGTACTTGAAAAGAATATCTATTTTGTAAATCATGGCTATGTAACATAATTGAGATACTTGACTATATTTTGATCTAAATGGAAACTATGCAATTGCTTATATTGAATGGTAGGTTGGTGACGTCTTGTTGGAACAATTTATGGTATCTAATTCTTGTATAATGATGAGCAATTGCCGTGAATTCAGAAATTGAGTCCATAACAGGTTGACCATGGGTTTAGTATGCATTACACATAGTCAGTATGCATTCCAGTGAACTTCATTCTAGGATTGCATGTTTCGGCCGGCTGATCCTTCTCATCAGCCGACCGAAACTCCAGGTTCGGCCGACCGAACCCCATCGTCAGCCGACCGAAACGCCTGCACAATGAAAGTCCCGAGAGCTATTTTCCTCACCATCGTTTTGGCCGATCGATCTTACCTTGTCGGTCGACCGATCCTGCCTTGTCAGTCGACCGACCATGGGCCATCAGCCGGCTGACAGCCCCTCTTTGACCTGTATTGTTTGGACCTCCTTGTAAGTTTGACTTGGGACATTTTGGAACCTTGGATTTTTTTGTATAATGGTTAAAAACTCAAGAAAATTAATGGTGTGACCTAGTTAACCTCGGGTTCGGGTAAGGACTTAGGTAACGGTTTGGATCCACGGATTCGGGTCTTTACAACAACTTCATGAATATCCATCTAGACCAACAAATTGCAGAATGAGAAGATTTAGCCCTTTAAGCTTCGATCATGGAAAGTTTGACCAGCAAAAAAGAGGAAAGTCTGTCTATTTCAACTTCTACTACTGGAATATCTATTCCTTTCAGAACTGGTGGAACTTCTACCGGCCAAGTTCTTTCCATCCCAGAGGCAAGTCTTTAATTATACTATTAAACTTCGTCTCATTTCTTTCTTTCTATCTAATACAAACTCATTCTCACTTCAGGCCACTCCTTCTATGTTTACCTCAACCTCTTTTATGGTGCAGAGAAGAGCCCTTCCAACTTTGGCGGATCTTTACAAAGTGATTAAGGCGACCAAATCTTCAAGTACTTCTACCTTAAGTACTAGTGTCATCATGCTCCCAGGACTTTCAGATGGTGCTATCATGGTGGCCAAAGCAAAGTTATTAACTTATCTTGCTCATAATGTAGAGGATGTTGTATCCTTCCACCAGAGCCTGGCCAGCGCTATTATGACTCTCAAAAAACATTCTGGATTTCCTGAGTATGTCCAAGCTTCCTTAACCAAACTGCAACACCAAGACTAATTCATTGTTGCTCATGTGAGCTCCAGCTCTTCCACAATTGCTGAGTACGAGAAAGAGGCTAAGCTCAAAGAGAAAGCTCTTGAAGATTTCTAACTTTCATTAGAAGCTTATCCAGAAATCAAAGAACAAGCTGAAAAAATTATAGCCAAGAAGAAGGAGTTGAATGTAGAACTGGCCAGGATTCAAAAAGAATTAGAACAGGTTGAACATGAAGAATTTTGATGAGCGCTGAAAAGTACACATTTAAACCCCTTAAGCTTGAGTATTCTAGGACCTTTATCTATCTTATTTACCCGTTTTAGTACTTATTTGTGTTTTTGTCTATTTCAGGTCAATAATGTTAAAATGGGCTAAAAATGAGTTCTTAAGGCCTTTTTGGAGTCTTAGCGATGATCCGGAGCAAAAAGAGGCTGATTTGGAGCAAAAAGAAGCTGATACTGAAAAGTTGGAAAGTTGGATGGATCGTAGAAAAAGTTGGATCGATCGAACTTTTAGTTGGATCGATCGAAAAATAAGTTGGATCGATCGAAAAAGTTGGATCGATCGAAAATAAGTTGGATCGATCGAAAATAAGTTGGATCGATCGAACTGGACATGCTGGCAGCAAGCTGTCACTTTTTCCGTGCGCGCCCGAAAGTTCACCTACCAAAAAGTTGCGGGATTAGATATTTTTGGGCATATATTCTAGACTTAGTGACTAAGAAAAGGACCTTCTATATAAAGGGAAGCAACCCATTTGTAAAAGGGGATTCTTTAGGCTTTTTATCATTTTATTTTCTACATTGTAATTTTTATTTCTCTCTCTAGAAAAGTTAGAGATTAGGGTTAGAAGAAAAGAGAGAAGTGGAGGCACATCTCAATAACACATCTCTAAATCCACTATCTTTCCACCTCTAGAGCTTCAAAGAAGAAGAAGAAGAAGAGGAAGAAGAAGATGGAGCCATGTTTGAAGCTTGATTTCATGACTACATCCACCTCCTCCATGATTGACTAGATCTACACTTAGGGCTTGGATGAGCCCTAAGTCTTGTGTAATTTAAACCCTTATATTTATATTTTTGGGGATTTATATATATATTGTTGTGATTAGTGTTCTAGCCTTGTGAATTTCATGAATCTTGGTATATTTCTATGATTTCCATGGTCTAATTCTTCCTATTAATTCTCTAGTTTATTTACATGTCTATGTGTGATTAAATTAGGAATTATGTCTCACATGATTCATATGGGTTAATTCTTCTATTGATTCTCTATTTTAATTACATGTTGTCTTATGTGTGATTATTTGGGGAATTGATCTCTACACTAGTTTTTCTATATTAATTGCATGTCTATGTGTGGTTAATTGAGAATCTAGTGATGGCTAGACATTAGTGCTTAATGGAATGCTCTTGTTATGTCTCTTGATGGTTCATACTTATTCCTTAATGGATTGTACCTCTCCCTTAGTTTATTTTCATGCTAGTAGTGTAGTTGTAGTGTAGTGTTAGATGGGGGAGACAATTCATGCTTGTTCTTTGATGTTCCATGCTTTTGAATGCAAGAAGCATATGCTCTAATATTGTGGTGTAATAGAATTTTGAGCTTAATGAAGGATTAATGACTAGTTATGATATGTTGTATCTTTCACATGTGTTTAGACAATTTATTCCTCTCCCAATAGATAAATTGTGGCCTCTCACATGATGTTTAGACAATACATGTTTAACTAAGTCATCCTTGTGAATTATTTGGACTATGAACTTAATGAAAGGTTTAATGACTTGATTTGATATTTTGTTCTCTTCACATGTTGTCTAAACAATATATTCCTCTTTCAATAGATATATTGTAGCCTTTCACATGTTGTTTAGACATTATACACTTGTTGAGTCACCTTTGCTAGTCGAACCAATTTTGTTCACAACAATGTATTCCCCATTAATGGAAAACAAGTGGTTAATTACATGAGCTTAGTGGTGATTCCAACACCCTAAGTCCTCTCTTCTCATCTCTTAAATCCCTATCTCTACTTAGTTTTATTTTTATTGCATTTTAATTAATTCTTTTCTAGAAGTAATCAACCAACCCAACTCTCTTTTGCAATCATTTGGTACGCTAGAGTCGAAGTTGAAATTCCAACACGTATAATCCCTTAGGACGATCCCTACTCACTCTTACTACGTTAGTAGTGGTGTTGGTAGTGGTTTTTATAAATTTAAATTTGACATAAAAAGCTTTTCTTGAACCACACATTCACTACATTTAGTTTGGCATATTGGAACGGCCGTCGTCAGATTTTGGCGCCGTTGACGGGGATTAACGGTTTTGTTGGAATTAAACTAGACAATAGTGTTCATTAGATTACTTCTATTTTTATTTTATTTTTCATTGTATATTCTTTTCTCTTGATTCTCATTATTATTTGTTCAATTAGGTACTTGACTACAAGGAAGGCGAACTTTGGAACTTAAAGCAATCATTGGAGCTTAAAAGCTAAATTTGGAGTTAAAGTGCTAAAGGACCATTGTGAGCAATTCTTGGCACTCTTGTATTTTAATTGTTTCACTTCTTTGCATGCTTGTGATAGCCCTTGTTGAGGCTCATTTTATTGCTAAATTTTTGTCCAAGCATAGGCCCTTGTTGAGGCCAATTTTTTCTTGCATTTGGGTTTTAATTGTGAATGGAGGAATTGTTTGATCCAAGTTTGGGGGGGAATTACATCCCTTCACCTTATGCCCCTCCATCACATTTTAATCCTTATGAGATTGAATCCAATTCATTTCATGCATCATCTTATTATGGATTTGATCACTCATTTAATCCTTCTTATGACTATTGCCCTCTACCACGATTTTATGATGAATCAATTCCACCACCTTCTAAATACTCACCCGGATTTGAAAAAAAAGTGTTAGCTTTACTTGATGTGCATATTTCACACACTTCACTTATTAATTCTCATTCTCAAACTTTAGCCAACTTAGAAGCTCAAGTTGAGCAAATTGCAAGTACTCTTTCTCATCAAGAGGAGGAGGAAGAGGCAAATAAAAAAATGACAAGAACTTCAATGTATATAGATGAGGATGATGAGAGTGAGGAGAATGAAACAAGTGAGCTAATGCCTAGCACTCTATCTTGTATAGAGGAGGAAGTGGCAAGTGAGTTAGTGGTTAATCTAATAGAACATAACATGATTAATGAGGACTTTCCTTGTTTTGATTATGATTTTATCTCGGAGATGGCTACTCTAGAGAGTGAGGAGATGTTGACCACACTTGAGGTAGGAGAGAAGGAGGAGGAACTTGTTGAAGAGGGCCTTCCTTCTATTATCTCTAATGACCCTCTTGAGGAATGTCTTTTGGAAATGTATAAAAATTGTGGTTTTGACTTTAAAAGCTCTAAAAATGAAATAAACTCTCTAATGGACTCCTTAGCTTACTTAGAAGGTGAGGAAATGGTAATTTATGAGGAGGAGAAGAGGGATGAAGAGAGGGTATTTCTTCTTAATCCAAATGAGTCTTTGAAAGACAATGCCTCACCAATTATCAATATGGATGACCATTTGAATGTGTTTCAAGAACACAACAAAGAGGCAAGCCTAACCATGATTGATTTTGTTTTCAAGACCGTGGATGAAAGGAACAATATCATCTCTTTTATTTCTTTTCAAGTCATTCTTTTGGAGGATGATTTCATTGTCATAGGTGGGACATTAAATGAGAAAAGTGAAAAGAGAGTCAATAAGGATGTTTCATATCTAATTTTTGATTCATTTGATTAGTGAGTTGACTTAACGTCTTGCTAGAGACGTTAAACACTAGTATTCGTAGAGTTTCACAACTCTATTCCTCCCTCATTTCTTTTTATTTTTCATTCTTGTGTACATTCTTCCATCTATTTTTCAAATTTTCATTCTTGTTACCATTATTGGGGCTTAGCATAGGATTTTCTGCACTTTCAGTTCAAAATTAGGCATTTGGTGCCAGTTCGATCGATCACAAGAGCACCTTCGATCGATCGAATTGTTCTTCGATCGATCCAACTATGGATTCGATCGATCGAACTCCACATGAGTCCCAACACTTAGAAAAATTTTGGACCTCATCCAAATTCCAAAATGCATGCTCTCGGGATCTCCAAATTTTTGAAAGTTCGATCGATCGTAAACCATTTCGATCAATCGAACTACCTTTCGATCGATCCAACATGTGGTTCGATCGATCATGAGTCCCAACACTTAGAAAAATTTTCAGGCCTCATCCATTTTTCAAAAATGCATGCTCTCGGGATCTCCAAAATTTTACATGTTCGATCGATCGAATTTCATCTCGGATCGATCACAGCTATGTTCGATCGATCGAACTTCATCTTCGATCGATCACAACTTTGCCCCTTTGACCCTTTCACTTTTTGACTTTTTCCTATTTCTATTTTTATTTTATTTTATTATTTTATTTTATTTTTATTTCATTTAGTTACCTCTCTCTCTTGACTAAAAAAAAAAAAAAGAAGTTTTTGGAAATTTGTTAAAAACACAAAAATATTTTTGTTAATTTTATTTTATTTTCAAAAATTCCAAAAATATTTTTATTTTATTTTCATTTTTACTTTTATTTCCAAGCTTTATTTTTATTTTTATTTCAAATATTTAAAATTAAAAAAAAAAAATCAAATCCCAAAAAATATTTTTCTTTTATTTTATTTTATTTCCTTTTATCTTATTTCCAAAAATCCAAAAATATTTTGTTTAACTTTAATTTTTAATTCTTCTAACTTATCAAAAAAAAAAAATCTTTGCATTCCTTATTTTCTTACATTTTTATTTACTTGCCTTTTTATTTTTATTTGTGTACATATTTGTTTTGTCTAAAAAATAAAAAATAAAAAAATGAGACGATTTTTCAAAGAAGCATTCCGTCTTGCTAGAGATGTTAAACTTAGCACCCATTTTGCATATTTCTTACATTTTTCATTTTTCTTTGCATGTTTTCACATATATATTAAAAAAAAAAAAAATGAAAAAAAAAAGTAAGAAAATTTTGTATATACTTGCATTGTACATATTCTTTCCATTTTTTTTGCATTGTACATGTTCTTTTTCATTTCTTGCATTGCACATATTGTTTTTCATTTCTTACATTGAACATATTCTTTCATTACATTTTGCCTTATTTAATTTTCTTTTTATATATTATTCATACATTTTATTCTTTGTTTTTCTTGCATTTTGTATATACTTGTTTTCATTAAATGAAAAATATAAAAAGATTCATCATTGTGCCCTTATGTGTAGTCATGCATACTTTATGCTTTAGTTAGGGCTTGATCTTATATCTCTCTTGCATCATGTGTTATATTGCCTTAGAATGCTTGATTTGATTATTCTTATCCCATTTAATATTTGATGTGAGTTTGCTAGCGTGGTTATTCAAGTTGGTTGTTGATTCCAAGTTTGGGGGAGACGTCTTTCGAATTGGATCATGACCGGGCTTCATGTCTACACCACCACGGTATACTCTTTCCATTTTTTTTTCATTGTTCTCATTGCACATTGAGGACAATGTGCGGTTTAAGTTTGGGGGTAAGGTGTCTTGTTGCATTCTACTTAAGATTTGAGCTTTAAATGCATGATTGAGATTTGAGATTGATGTTAGCTATGATTTTGATCTTTTGAGGACTATATTGCTTAAAATTTAAAAATTGCTTGACTTGAGAGTCCAATACTCCTTGTATGCCTTGAGGATGCCATTTAGGAGTAAATTTTTTCAAAAGATTGATATCTTGCTTGCATTTGTGGTCCACATCATCCTGAATTTGTGATTGTTTTGAGATTCATTCTAAGATTCTACACTAGCACCGGTGCACACTAGCATTCATTTGTGGGGTATATGCTTTGTTGATTATTGAATTGGTTATATCCCAATTGGGCTAGTAGTGCATTGAAAGCTTTCATTCTTGATAAAGGTGGATAACAACCCCTTTTCATTGAGTAGCCGGGATTCTTGCCTCATTAAGCAGTGAACTTCTCGCGCCGAAAGGTGGAGGGCCCAAACTCTAGGTTAATAATTGATTAAAAAAAAAAAAAAAAAAAGGAAGTTGCAAAAGCAATAAAAGTGAGGACTTCTCCCAAAACGCGAGAAGTGGGAAATGATTAGATGGTTGTTGTCTTGATTTGTAGCCTAGTTGATTTGAGTTTGTAAGTCCGTTGGGGTGTCTTAACACCTAATGCCCTAAAGCCATCTGGTTTGGGAGTCATTGACCTAAAGCTCGCTACATGAATCTTCTAGAAAGCTTAAGAGATCAACACATTGCACAATATTTCCATCTTTGATCCTCAATAAAAAAAAAAAGAAGAAAAAAATAGAGTGAAAAGAATAAGCGCACCTAGAAGAATAAAGCTTTAATAAAAGGTCCACTCTCTTATCTTGATGATCGGTACTAGATTTGTGTGCTAGTTTGAGGGTAAGGATGTGATTACTTCTCTAGTTGGCTAAAATAGGAACACACTTGATGCCGGACCTCTCACATGGATTCTAGACTTGTTTCGATTTTCATGATCATTTTCTTGATGTGTGGAGGACCATACTTGCTTGTTTGATGTTGAGATTTTGGGAGATTGCTTGGAAATGGTTGAAAAATTGCATACTTGAGGTAGTTTTCTCCCAATGCTTGTTTGCAATATTGGTGCCTTTTTTGAAAGAATGAGCTTAATGTTTGTGGGTACCATTTCTGGAAACCCTCACGAGACTTCACTCGTCCACTAGGGGTAACCTAGGGGTTTAAAAGACTTGTTGCATATGTTAAATGCAATCGTGTTTTCTACGAAAGTGGCGCTATCATTTTATTGCTTTCTAGTTCATAGTTTAGTCGTTCATTTCATTCCTTACTTCGTAGTTCATTGCTAGGGATTAGAAATATTTAAGTTTGGGGGTGTGATGAGCGCTGAAAAGTACACATTTAAACCCCTTAAGCTTGAGTATTCTAGGACCTTTATCTATCTTATTTACCCGTTTTACTACTTATTTGTGTTTTTGTCTATTTCAGGTCAATAATGTTAAAATGGGCTAAAAATGAGTTTTTAAGGCCTTTTTGGAGTCAAACTAAGTCTTAGCGATGATCCGGAGCAAAAAGAGGTTGATTTGGAGCAAAAAGAAGCTGATACTAAAAAGCTGAAAAGTTGGATGGATCGCAGAAAAAGTTGGATCGATCGAACTTTTAGTTGGATCGATCAGAAAAGTTGGATCGATCGAAAAATAAGTTGGATTGATCCAAAAAGTTGGATCGATCGAAAATAAGTTGGATCGATCGAACTGGACATGCTAGCAGCAAGTTGTCACTTTTTCCGTGCACGCCCGAAAGTTCACCTACCAAAAAGTTGCGGTATTAGATATTTTTGGGCATATATTCTAGACTTAGTGACTAAGAAAAGAACCTTCTATATAAAAGGAAGCAACCCATTTGTAAAAGGGGATTCTTTAAGCTTTTTATCATTTTATTTTCTACATTGTAATTTTTATTTCTCTCTCTAGAAAAGTTAGAGATTAGGGTTAGAAGAAAAGAGAGAAGTGGAGGCACATCTCAATAACACATCTCTAAATCCACTATCTCTCCATCTCTAGAGCTTCAAAGAAGAAGAAGAAGAAGAAGAGGAAGAAGAAGATGGAGCCATGTTTGGAGCTTGATTCCATGACTACATCCACCTCCTCCATGATTGACTAGATCTACACTTAGGGCTTGGATGAGCCCTAAGTCTTGTGTAATCTAAACCCTTGTATTTCTATTTTTGGGGATTTTTATATATATTGTTGTGATTAGTGTTCTAGCCTTGTGAATTTCATGAATCTTGGTATATTTCTATGATTTCCATGGTCTAATTCTTCCTATTAATTCTCTAGTTTATTTACATGTCTATGTGTGATTAAATTAGAAATTATGTCTCAAATGATTCATATGGGTTAATTCTTCTATTGATTCTCTATTTTAATTACATGTTGTCTTATGTGTGATTATTTGGGGAATTGATCTCTACACTAGTTTTTCTATATTAATTGCATGTCTATGTGTGGTTAATTGAGAATCTAGTGATGGCTAGACATTAGTGCTTAATGGAATGCTCTTGTTATGTCTCTTGATGGTTCATACTTATTCCTTGATGGATTGTACCTCTCCTTTAGTTTATTTTCATGCTAGTAGTGTAGTTGTAGTGTAGTGTTAGATGGGGGAGACAATTCATGCTTGTTCTTTGATGTTCCATGCTTTTGAATGCAAGAAGCATATGCTCTAATATTGTGGTGTAATGGAATTTTGAGCTTAATGAAGGATTAATGACTAGTTATGATATGTTGTATCTTTCACATGTGTTTAGACAATTTATTCCTCTCCCAATAGATAAATTGTGGCCTCTCACATGATGTTTAGACAATACATGTTTAACTAAGTCATCCTTGTGAATTATTTGGACTATGAACTTAATGAAAGGTTTAATGACTTGATTTAATATTTTGTTCTCTTCACATGTTGTCTAGACAATATATTCCTCTTCCAATAGATATATTGTAGCCTTTCACATGTTGTTTAGACATTATACACTTGTTGAGTCACCTTTACTAGTCGAACCAATTTTGTTCACAACAATGTATTCCCCATTAATGGAAAGCAAGTGGTTAATTACAGGAGCTTAGTGGTGATTCCAACACCCTAAGTCCTCTCTTCTCATCTCTTAAATCCCTATCTCTACTTAGTTTTATTTTTATTGCATTTTAATTAATTCTTTTCTAGAAGTAATCAACCAACCCAACTCTCTTTTGCAATCATTTGGTACGCTAGAGTCGAAGTTGAAATTCCAACACGTATAATCCCTTGGGACGATCCCTACTCACTCTTGCTACGTTAGTAGTGGTGTTGGTAGTGGTTTTTATAAATTTAAATTTGACATAAATGGCTTTTCTTGAACCACACATTCACTACATTTAGTTTGGCGTATTGGAACGGCCGTCGTCAGATTTGAATTAGATCAAACAGCCAGTGCTCTTGTCAATGCATCTGAACCTTTAAGGAAGGAATGGGAAAAACAGGTTGATGAGTTTCCTCAATTTGAGGCTGCTAAGGTTAGAGCATTGGCTACTCTTGAAGAAGCAAGGAAAATTTAGATGGAACTTGGAGGTGTTCTGGCTTCTATTTAATCTCATGTGTCTCTCTTTTTGGTACTGTTATGTGGTTTGTTTTTAGAAAACTCATGGGTTTCTGGATAATGGTAGAAAATAAATAAATACTTTTGAAATCACTTGCATGGCCAACTCTTGGTGTTAGTAGCCATTTTTGGAATTTGTAATGAATTCAAGTATTTAATGGAAGTGATATCCGTTTCTTAATTCTTTTGTATGTGCCTCTTCTATAATTATATGGAGAGAATTTCTAAATCATTGAAACTGAAAAAATTCATTCATATATTAACAATAAGGTCAAGTCATCAAATGACTTTCCATAACTAAGGAACTCAGAAAAATGAAAGAAAATTGCTTAACATGGAAACACATGTATATACAAGGAAGATGAGTAATTTCCAGTATGAATAAAACCTGGATCATGTAATATAGCCTCTTCTCAATGAAATGCTCCATACTGAGGAAATTAACTGATCTTGGGAAAACAACTAAGTCTGCATCATAACTTTAGCCAATGCACTTTTCCAAGTACTTAGTTTTTCCTTCTTGGAATGGCCAAAGTATGGCCATTACACTTCCTTTCCAACTTTCTAGTTTACTTGGAAAGGAATGTACGAGCCACATTGTGTGGCTGGTTGAAAAACTATGTCATTCCAATCTTCATAGATTGTAATACCCCTAATTTTACAAGGATAGTCCTGGTATTTTAATTTACTGTTTTGTTTGCATTTTTACGTATTTAATTGGTTTGTTGCTTGGTTAATTAATTTGTTTGGATTATTTGATTTAATTGCATTATTTGTTTTACTTGTATTACTTAGTTTAATTAAATTATCTGAATTATTTTTATTATTTATGTGTACTTAATTAATTAGTATAAATGTTTAATTATGTAATTAGGTTAAATGAGTATTTATATTACGTTAATTAATTCTTTAGTGTTTCTGTTAGAAGTCCCGTAGGTGGAAGCCGACAAAGTTTATAACGAGGGTTGTTCGTGGGCCGAGTTAGGGCTCTGTTTCTAATATTACAAGGATTAGGGTTTTAGGGTTAAACTTATTAATACACCATTATACTTTAAGTCTAGGGTTTTCGATCATAACACTTAGCTCATAGACGTAAACTGAGTTTTGTAAAAACAGAGAGATACAGAGTGAGGTTTTGAGAGAGTAGAGCACGTTTGGTGTGGGATTCGACCGAGGCTTCAAGGTCGGACCTAGGAGAAGGGAAGAGCAGATGTAAGAGGAGGATAGACAGTAGTTCAGTGTTGCCAAAACAGTGGACACGACGCTAAGATTTCATAATTGAAATCACAGGCAAGTTCTTTTCTTCCTCCTTCCCTCTGGCTTGTGTTCTGTGCACCTAGATAGTCTCTAGGGATTAATTAATGATTAACTGAGTTTTACATGTATAATACATGCCATATTGATGATATATATGTGTTGTATTATGTTAAATTACAGTTCGTGCATGTCTGTTTTCAATTATATTCTTAAAGCATGCTTAGTCTGTAGAACTGGTAGTTTTTGTATTTAACTTTAACTACTATAAACACATCATGGGGATGATACTAGACACAGTTAGAATCCTTAGGAACAGTTTAAAACCAAATAGACAGGTTGGGAGTGACCAGAGACGAAGCCGAAGGTCGCAGAAGTTGCAGCGGTTGAAGACGACTCTCAGAGGAGGTGAGACCCGGCTCCCACACATGTAGAACCAGCTCCAAGGGTATTGGAACCGTCTCCAGGCTTATTAGAGCCTGCTCCCAAAGTCTTGGAGCAGGCTCTCTTCAATAGTAAACTCTCTGATTTTTTTTTTACGAGTTGTGGTTACTGTTGGGACATGGGAACTGTTTTAAAAATTTTGGAACTTCACAGAGGGATTAAATGGTTTATTTTGAGTGTTTCTAAAACCTTAGATTGATCAAAGTTGGCCTCTGAGTCAGTGGGACAAACAGTATTAAATTAGTAAACTTTTTATACTGTTAACGGATAAAAGACGGATTAATTACTTAACTAAATTTTAGCAATTTAATGGGATTTAGAATGTTTATAAAACTTAATTTAAATGCATGATAGGGTCGTCTATGTATTTGTTTTGATCTATACATGCTTTGGGATGCTAATTATAGAAATATTAAACCTTTTCGGCAATTACTTGGATTACTGTTGGATTGCAATTGCTAGAATGATGAAACGTTTTCTACAACTAATTGAATAATGTTTTGGACTGTAAATTACTAAATTATGATTTATATATTGTAATTTACATGGATATGGAGGATTGTATGCACCAGTATGGGACGGTGGTATACTAGGGACGGTTTAGCTTCAAAACGGTAAAACCTAACCTAACGGATTAACGGAATGGATTGTAAACTATTGAATCCTAATTTGTGTTTGAGTCAGATCAACTGACTAAGTTGAGTGGCTTCCTGGTTTAGTTGGTTATAGTTAAGTCATATCAGCTGAATAAGTTGAATGACTAATTGGACTGTGTTCCGTATGTCACTTCAATGAATAATTGAATGACATACTCTAGATTTGGATGGATTTTCGATATATGATTATGGTACCACGAGATGAGATTGAGTCTCAGGCTCATTGGTTAGGGTGCGTATATGCAGTGGATGCGTAGTTGGATATAGTAGGTGGTAGGTATACCCTGTTAGGTTTGGGTACTTATGCCCACCTTTGGGTGCGTTTTCGCACGTTGCCCTCTATTCAGGTTAAGACCCCTATTATAGTCCAGTGAATGTCCTTAGTGTGGATATATATATACGTATGGACTAGATAGCTATTGTGAGTATATCTAGGGTGTATCTGCGTATCGGGTCACTGTATAGATTGCAGTTAGATTAGAACTTGTTCGTGGGCTTGACCCACTCTTTTATTCTTTTCAGTTACAGGACGGTTCCAACCTTAGAGCTTGATCGTGCTGTTCGAGGACAGTTTTCCATTCATCAGATTACGTAGGACTTCTCTCGATGTTTCAGTTTTATTTACTTTCAGTTATTTTAGTTCAGTTGGGATTTTATTTAGGGGTCCACTAGATGGATTCCCGAGTTGTAATCATGGAGGTTTTGGAAGTTGGATTTTATTAATTTTATGAGTTGAGGATTTTATATTAGTATTCTTTTTAGCTTTTAATATTTATTCTTATTTCATTTTGTCATCTATGTTCGTTTTAAAATACTTAATTGTCTAATATTCCCTCGGGTTTGGGCCTGGCCTGATCAACCTGTGTCTCGGATCCGAGGGGTATCACATAGATGGAAGGGTGATACTCTTTCAAGTATATACCATTCACAGGATGCTTGTGGGATCCTCCATCTATGTCCATCAATCTAGCCCATTTTCTAAGGACTCATTCCACCAAGTAAGGACCATCTTAATTAGGGGTCCATTTTTCATATTCCAAAGTTTTAACCCCAGGTGGAAATTTAACTTACCATACCAAGTCTCCTTCAACAAATGCTTTTACCTTAACCTTTTTGTTGTATGCCGGCATGACTTTCTTCTTCTGAGCAATAATATGGTCTAAGGCATTGAGACGGACTTCATCAAGATCTTCTAGTTCTACTAACATGGTGTGGTTGTAATCTGCTGGAGTTAGCTTGTTTTGCAAAGCCACCCTTGCAGACCTGATGGTTATTTCTATTGGGAGAATGGCATCATGTCCATACGTAAGCATATATGGTGTGACGCCAATACTTGATCTTTTTGAACTCCTATAAGCCCAAAGGGCCTCAGAAAGTAAATGATGCCACTCCTTTGGATGATTCTCAATCATCTTTTCAAGGATGTTGAGAATTACTTTGTTGAAAGCTTCTGCCTGTCCATTTGCTTGGGCAAAGTATGGAGTAGAACTGATTACTTAAACGCCACATTCAGCACAATAATCAATAACCTCACTTCCCACAAAGGAAAGGCTTCTATCTGTGGTAAGAGTCTCTGGAATTCCAACCTGTGTATAATATGCTTTTTGATAAAATTAATAACTGTTGATTGCTCACAAGTCTTTAATAGAATGGCCTCTATCCACTTTGTGAAATAATTTATTGCAACTACCATATAAGTGTGGCCATCTGCAGATGGTGGTCTTAACTTTCTAATAAAGTCCAAAGCTCACCCTCTAAATGGCTATATTTTTACTATTGGCTGCATGTTTATTGCTGGAACCCTTTGGACCGGGCCATGTTCCTGACATGCAATACAGTTCTTTGCAAACTTTATGTAATATTTCAAAATGTCTTTCCAATAATAACCATACCTTCTAAGAAGCCATCTCATTTTGATTTCAGCTTGATGTGCTTTGCATATTCCAAGGTATGATTCTGCCATTACTCTCATGGACTCGTTCCTACTAAGGCATCTTAGCAGGAGTCCATCTTCTTTACTCTTTTTATAGAGATCTCCATTAATCAAAATGTAATAAGGTGCCAAAAGCTGAATCCTCTTGTCCACATTAGCACTAGGATCTTGCAAGAAATGAATAATTGGTGTTCTCTAATCATCCAAGTCTAATCCATCTATATCAACAATGAAAATCTCCCACGTTTTCTTGGCAGGTTTGATTCTTTCTGGCTTATCAGCTTGGAAATAACCTGCCATCTCATATGGTGACTCTATAGAAGGGAGAGTCCTTCTTTTGATTGTGATCAAAGTTTTTCCTACACCCGGTGGGACTTTCACATGGGAGGCTAGTTGTGCTAAATCATTAGCCTCCGTGTTCAAATGCCTTGGCCAATATTTGAGTTGGAAATCATTAAACTGGCAAAGTAATTCCAAGGCTAAATAGTGGAAAGGCCTCAAATGCCAGTTGAGACATCTATATTCTTCAGAAAGTTGGCTAAGTATCAAGTTGGAATCTCCAATAATCTGGACCTTACCCACTTTTAGCTATAACAGGATTTCCTATGTGTATAACATGGTTCATATAGAGATTTGCAAAGTCTTATTCCTTCTGAAAATAAAGGAAATTTCGTGTATAGGACTTTGAAGGAAAGTTGGATCAAAAAAGAATTAAACAGAATAAGGAAACTAAAAAACTTTTGCAATCAGGACTCCTGGAACCGTTTTCCAATCTTTGTACCAGTTCCAAACGACATAATGAAGTTCTTCGAATCTTAGCTCTTGGAACCAGTTCCCAAACTCAGGTACCGATTCCCACTTGATAGAATCCAATTTGAACTGGAATTTTATGTTTTTAGAACTTCTGGAACATATACCATATAGGTATTTGTGTCATAAGTAGGAAACGAAGTCCTACTGTATTGTTCTATCCTTTTCGATGATCAACAGTACTTTCCTCTTCTGAACAACCTTCGAATTCCACAGTCGATGTAGAGTCTGATATGGTAACTGAAATTACAACACGACTAAGACTTGTTTTGTTACCGAAATATGTCAATTACAAAAATATACCTCACATGACAGTCCATGAAGAAGAAGATTATTGGTGAGCAAAACTTGAAGAAGAAGTTGTTTGAAGCTGATGATTATTGCTTAACTTGATGCCCCAAGTATTTTTTGGTTTTAGTGAATTTTTTTATGATTCCATTAATCTTGAATTTTATTTACATATTACATGTGTGTGTGTGTTTATATATATACATGGAGAGAAGGATGTATTGGGTAGTTATTGAAAGACAATTGATAGGATAAAAATTGATTAAGGAATAACTGATCGATAACTATTGATTAAGAATATATTTGTTTGCTATGTAGAGAGATACAGATGATTGGGGTACGTACGTGTTCTGAATAATGATAATAATTGATTAAGGGTTAGCGTTGTTTTTAATTCCAAATTGAAGATAGGGTAAAACTTTGTTATTCTTGTATAACAGTTTAGATAATGATTAGAAAGTGATTGAAAAAGGTGTGGAAACTTATCTAGATGTTTAGAGTGCATCATCATTCTCAAATTCTTTTATGACTTTAGGTTTGTATTATTATCTCAATTATTCACACTTTTGTTCAATAGTTATTTTCTTTTTTTCTTATTTGATTGTTGTTGCTTGTTGAATGATGGCTTTTTTTTCATTTTTTTTTTTTAATAAACAAATTAATAGTAAATTTGCATGTGCTTGAATATATAAATTCGGTTGTTTCTTTCACCTCAGCATGTGATTAAGAATTTTAACATCACTGTGAAGATTTTGATAACTTACAGAGTTTATTGTATTTACATGAAGTGGTCTGCATTTCAATTTTTAATGTTAGTAAAGTTAATAATTTGATAAATATGCCATAGTCTATGGGATGGGTTTCTTTGCCAATTGACCTGGTTATTATTGGTTTGTGTTTACACTAAACATAACTACTACTTGACACTTCCATCATTGCTATTGTGATTGTGTTCACCATATTTTTGTGATAGTTTCAATTAAATGAATAAACAATCTTAAGAAAGCACCAGAAAAGAGGGTCTGCTCAAATGTAAGGCCAGTTAGTCATTTCCAACACAAATATTGATTGTAGTTGCATTAATAGCATTGCACAATTTTATACCACAAAAAACAATAGTTGATGCTGAATTTCGACGATACGACAACGATGAAGGTTATGTTAGTGACAACGTTAGTGACAAAGACGATCTTGACAGGCATACTACTAAAATTCACGAAGAAATGAGCATTATACATGAAGGGATTGCTAATTCAATATGACATTAGATAAATCGATCATTCCAAAGTATTGTTTATGCCATTAGATAGTGGTATGAATTTTTGTTTAATTTTTCTTTTAGTCAATTATTGTTTATTTTAGAATTAGTAGTTAAATTATTTATACAATTTGACAAATTCATTAGAAATTTATTATCTTCTTTAAATAAATTTACATTATTTATTTGTTAATATAACTATTATGCAATTTTATTGGTACAAATATTTTTATGTGGTTTTTTCTTTAACAACAAAATAACAAGGAGGCTCATTTGTAGCCCATTTCTATAGGAAACAAAGATAAAAGAGCAATACTCCCACCCAATAAGACTATAATTTTGGCACTCTCAAATTTTATTCCTATTCAAGTACGGTTAAATAATTATATAAGGGTATTATAACGAGTAAAATAATTTTTGTAGTTAAACAACTTCTCAAAGGCTATGTTCACCAAATGTCTTTTTTTATCAAATTCCTTCCAACAAAGTCATTTCTATAAGTTCTTTATAATAAAATAACTTTTTTGATTTTAAAAGTTCATCCAAACGCAACCAAAATGAAAAGAGTTGCTTGTACTAAACGTAAATATATTTGTTACCAAACTTTTCCTCCTAAATAATAAATATAACATGAATAGAGTTGTTTCAGTTTCCTCCATCATTTTAAATATTAAGCGAAAAAAAAAAAGTGAAATTAATCCGCATACTACAAATTAAAATTAGAAAAACATCAAACAGAAAAGATACTAATAAACATAATTTATGCAAACTTTTGCTATTCATTTTATGTGCATGACAAACGTAACTAGAAGAAACAAAAATCATGAAAGGAACATTGATTTTGGTCATGAATAAATGAGTTACTACTCATCCCAAAGTTACTCCGCTCAATAAATGACCAGACGGAAGTCAGAATAGAAAACATATTGTGCAGGCCAGGCCAGGCGCAGCCCTGGATGGTTTTCGGTTCACATGCCTTTTAGTGCATAGCAAGTTTTATTTATTTATTTACTTTCCGAAAAAAAAAAAAAAGTTTTATTTATTTATTTTTTACCCGAAAGTGAAGCAACTATATATATATATATATATATATGAATTGAAGGATACATTGGGCCAAGAAGGGCCCAAAATGGAACATTATAAGTATGAAAAAGACAAATAAAGGCCCAACATGCCGCCCAAAAAGAACAGCAACGGAATACAAAATGTTTTACAAGTGCAAAGCAAGTTGATCGTATATTCTCTCTCAAAAAATGAAACACATTTTAATTAATTCACTAATTCATATACAAAGTTCTTGACAGAAAAAAAGACAGGAAAATTCTTGTAAAAGGTTGATGGAAATTGGAATAAGGGTGTTAATTGTCCAGGCAAGCTTTGACGTCTTGGCATGCACAAGTCCTGTTGAACAACCCATCACTTGTTATGGTCAGTATATCCTTAAACTTTTAGATGAGGTCATGAATAGCAATGAAGGTGGGAACAATGTTAAGCTTTCTCGTCGAGAATCGACAATGGCAATCTGTTCAAGTAGGTCGTGGCACACCCTATCCCATTATGTGTCGAAGGGTAGGACTGATTAATTCGTCGGAAAGGACTCACCCCACTTCACATTCCTGCTAGGATTGATCACTCCACCCTGACTTTCTTGGACTCACCTGGCATACCACCCACATTGTCAATGAGGTAATTGCAGCGCAGATCGAATATTCGGGTTCAATGTGATTGCCTTGGTTGCAGCAGCAGTGTTGATGAGGAGTTTGATTGATCTATGGCATTGTAATTAGGTTGATCATGAGATGGTACGTTGTCTTTCAAGCTATGAAGAGCCAGCAATGTTCCAATCATGACTACATTGTAATTAGGCTATGAAGAGATCGTTTATCATGAAAGTTTGACTAGAATTTCAATCACATTCCAAACTTGTGGTTTGACACATGTCACTGGCTGAGACCACGTCTCAAGTCGTGACAGTTTAATGTTAGAAATGGTCTGTAGGAAAAATTGGGACCTTCAATTTTTATCTCTGAAAATTTTGGAAAAAAATTTGGGCCAATCAACAATTTTTTTTTCCCTTCTGTAAATAGTTCTAGGTTATCTTTTTAGTTAAAATTTTTTAATATGAAAAAAAAAGTTGATTTTAGTAATTTCTAAAAATATTTTCATTTTTTTCAAAAATAGTGGTGAAGATATAATATAATGTTAAAGCTAATTGTCAGTAAAAGGGGAGCAAACTTTTTATTACGCATATATCTGTGAAATCGGGTTTCATTTCTTTTGTAATTAGTTTCTCCCAAGTTTATTAGAACTCCTCATAATAAACATAAAAAACTAATAAACATAAAAAAACTAAAAAGAAAAAAAAAAAAATGACACTGTATATGGTTATGAAAATATTAATTTAAATTTGGTTTATATCTTTTGGGCACTCCCAAATTGCTAAAGTTTTTGTATAGTCAAATAAAAAAAAATTATTTAACAGAAACCCCATCCATTATAAATGACGTTAATTTTGGCAAGTAACATAAAAAAAATAATAATTGAGTTAAATAAATAAATTATTCTTATTAGAATTTGTTAAATCCATTTCTCAAGTCTACTTCCAAATAAATGACAATGGAGTTTTATGTTTACTGTGATGGGTGTGTTATGATTTTGGCTACTTTTATCTCGTACAAATGGTAGGTAGGATGTTTACATTTTCTTGGAGAGAGAATGGATAGAAGTAGAGTGGAAATACAAAAATCGTCAGAATATAATCACATTTTGGTTCTATCACAGTTGTTCCAATTTCCTCCAATATCTCACATATTACCTAACTAGTAGCATATCAAATACTTATAAATTAAAATTAAAAAAAAAAAAAAAAATAGATAAGCTAAACCTTAGTTAACTTTCAATTCATGCAATTTTTTGAGACTCGTTTTCTGTGCATGGCAAACTTAATTAGAAGAAACAATAATCATGCAAGTAACATTAGTTTTGGTCATGAATGATGAGTTACTACTCATCTCAAAGTTATTTCGGAATAATGACTACATAAAAGAGAGATTCGGGTTTAAAAAAAAAAAAAAAAATCCCAAATATTCTCTCTTAAAAATGAAGCATAATTAAATTAAGTCACGCTTAATTTAAAACATAATTAAAACATAATGAACAATATGGATTGTAATTGGTCAAGCAAGCTGACATCTTGGCATGCCCAAGTCCTATTGAACAACCCATCACTTGCTATGGTCCGTACCCTTATCAGCAGGAGAGACGGACTTTTAGGTGAGGTCATGAATGAAATGAAGGTGGGAACAATGTTTAGCTTTCTTGTTGAGAATTCGACAATGGCAATCTGTTCAAGTAGCTCGTGGCACACCCTATCCCATTATGTGCAGCCGGGTAGGTCTGATTCGTCGGAAAGGACTCACCCCCATTATTGTTGATGAGGAGTTTGATTGATCCTTGACATTGTAATTAGGTTTATGATGCGATGGTAGTCTTCCAAGGTATGAAGAGCCAACAATGTTACTCTAGAATGTCAATCACTTGCTATGCTCAGTACCCTTGTCAGCAGGAGAGAGAGGACTTTTAGGTGAGGTCATGAATGGCAATGAAGGTGGAAACAATGTTATAAGCTTCCTTGTTGAGAATTTGCCGATGGCAATCTGTTCAAGTAGCTCGTGGCACACCCTATCCCATTCTATGCAGACAGGTAGGTCTAATTCGTCGGAAAGGACTCTCCCCGCTTCACATTCCCACTAGGATTGATCACTCCTCCACCATGACTTTCTTGGACTCCCTTGGCACCTATATTGCAACAAATGAGGTAGTTGCAGCTACTAATGCTGATCGAAAATTCGGGTTAGATGTGATTCCCTTGGTTGCATGCTGCAGCAACTGTCCGTGTCAAAGGTTGTTGACGAGGATATTGAGTGTTCTTTGGCATGCAATTAGGTTGATCATACAAGGGTACTTGACACGGTCTTCCAAGTATGAAGTGTATGATTATTTATTTAATTGTGGCCCACATGATTTGGAAATGTGACATATTACTTGGTGGGTAAGTAAATAGATATCAATTAATATTATTTATTTTTGATCAACCTATAATTACCTTTTTGGTAATTACTTATTGCAGAAGTGTTTTCCTTTCTTATTCCTTACTTTGATGGAAAGTATAATTATGTTACTATAAGGAAAACTAATCCTCTCTCTACCTTTATAAAAATGCATATAGTCCATCAATTATGTACAATTAATGATACAACACGTAAAAGTTTTATGTGTGCAAAAGGCCAAGAGAGAGAAACCAGTTTCCACCTTTACCTGTTGATCAGAGTTGCAGATTAGTTCGTGATTAAAGGATCTAGAAGTTAGATTTAATCTCAATAAGGTTTGATATCATGAATCGAGGCATTTATATCTAACTAGTATTTATTTATGCATTATAGATATGTGAAAATCATGAAGTTTTATGATATGGGATTCATGTAAATTTGTGATTAATGGCTTAACACGAATTATTATAGTTTACATGTGATATCAGAGTCAACGGTTTAGGAACTCATTATTTTTCATTAAAGTTGCATAAATAATATGTATAAATTTAAAATTAAATGATTGTATAATCCATTCTTTTAGAATCGTATGTTTAGATCAGTCCGTGTGGTTTTTGGGTTTGGGTACCTCAATTTTCGAGCCAAAATTGAATTATGAAAGTTGATTACTGATACATAGTTTACATATGTGTAATAGTACAAACGTATACATAATGTGTGTAAGACAAACAACTTCAATACTTTAGGTTACTGATTTTTGTGCATGACTAATAAAGAACATTGAATTATAATAATAATAATAATAATAGCATTTGTCTTACTATTGTTTTATAAATACATAATAATAATAGCATTTGTCTTCCAGTTGTGAAAGGATTACAAAGACTCATTATTATTATTATTTAAAAATTAATAAATACATAAAGTTTGTATATTTATTTATTTTATTAAAGAGGTTTAAATTATTGTTATAAGTATTTGTCCAATGATTTGAAGATTTTGATTTTAATTTAAAATAAATTAAAATTAAAGTTATTGAATACATAAAATATATGTATTGATTTATTTATTTTAGGAATTTGAATTTCTAGAATAATTTGTGAGTTTAGAAATTTAATCTAATAAATTAGACATGCAAATAATTTGTTGTTTCATACCCTAACATACATACATATTGTAGAATCAATTTTAAATTGATTCAATTATGATCTTTAAGTCCGAAAATAAAATAATATAGTTTATTATGTATATAAAATAAAAAGATATTTTCTATGAAATTTCAGACTATTAAGTTTTTGAGATAAACTTTAATTGACAATTATGAGTATGTGTGTATAATGTTAAATAGGTAAATTAATAATTAATTAATTGCTAGTTAATTTAATATTCATATTATGTGTGAGTTAGTAGCTACCAAAGTGGCCTAACCATAATGGTCGATGAATATTAATTTTAGCAGTAAATATAACTTAATGATGAATTAATTACTGTCTAATTTAATATTAATATTATGTGAAGATTGGTAGCTACTAAAGTAGCCCAATCATAATGATTGATGAATATTAATTTTTGTAATAGACATAATTAATCATAAATTAGTTACTATCTAATTTAATATTCATATTATGTAAAGGTTGGTAGCTACTAAAGTGGCCTAACCATAATAGTTGATGAATATTAATTTTAGTAGTAAACATAATTGCAATATTTAATGAATTATAATGCTTATAATTTTTTGTGATATTCATGAATATTGATTTTATTTAATTATGAGAAATAATTCCTCAAAGGGAATTGATTTTCAAGTGATTAAATAAAAATTAAAGGGTCGTATGTATTTTTTTTTAATTAGGTAAATATAGGATATCCAAAGGTAACTTATTTGTTTAATTAAATAATGCATTACCAATAAAGATATACATATAAATACATGTAAGCATCATTATTAGTATTTTATAATTGCCACCCAAAGGGATACTATAGTTATACATTGTATTTATATTTTTAAGTTATACATACGTGTTGTTAACTCAAAGCATTATTGTTGTTAAGATTTTATCTTATTATATTTGTTTTATTACATCCCTTAATGCGCATGCTAAATCTGTACTGATTCTCAATATGACTAACTTCTCATAATGAAATGAGTAAGTTGAGTTCAAAATTTAGATGTGTTAAATCTTGATTTAGCATTTTAAATTGAGAAACCTGCTGTTATTACTGATAAAGATAGTGGGTGAGAATTTTTTTTTCATAAAGGTTGGGAGATATTGAACAGATTAAGCATTATAGTTATGCGAATAATTGTTTTCCATAGTTATAGTGCTAAGGAATATTTTGACTAGAAGAATGTTTTCGTATTGTAAATAAATATCTAAAACGAAAATTATTAATTGATATCACTACCATGCATTTTTGTTGGTACTCTTACCATGTATGGGTATGATCTTAGGATGACTAATGTTGCTACCAAATTAAGAACCTTATGGATGATTGTGGATAAGAATTTTCTTATTCAATTTATCTCAATTTTTGTTTACTCGGTATGTGTCATTTCGAATTAACACTATTAAGACAAGTGGAAAGTAAAAGAATTGACCATTCTGTTAATTTAGGAGGAGACAAAGTTTAAGCAGCATATAATCATTATGTTCATCTGATGACTCAAGGAATTAGAAAGAAATTTGGGAATAAGTCAGAAAAGGCAATAAATGAGCAACACCCAAAATTAAAAGATTTAGGTCAATCTACTAAAAGAAAGTAATGTAATAATGAAAAAGTGTCATTAATATATTGAACACTTTTAGAAAGATTACATGATATATAAAGAATGATTCGAAAAAGAAAAGTACGCTTTTGGCTTTTGTATATTGCGAATTCCTTGTTGAAATTCTTTTTAATACATGATAGATTGACTTAAGTACTAATATTTATGTTTCTAATAGATGCAAGAATTTTTTATGGCCTAAACCACAAATTCAAATAAGAATTTCTTATTTATGATAATTGGGAAAAAGTTTTGTTGAAACCATTATGACACTATGTTTAATGTTAGACAATGGATTTTATTTAAATTATTTTAAAATTTTTATGTTTATTCAATTTCCCATAATTTGATTTTATTTCAAAAACTTTATGTTAATGGTTTTTCATTTAAATTTGGTAATGATATTTATTTAAGAAATTATAATTTGTGAGTTATGGTATTATTGTTGACGATTTCTGTAAATTCAAATTTGATGGTTTATTTATTAAAATCCTTTTGATCTTGTATCATAATGTTAGAATTAAGCGTAGCTCAATTAATAGAAAATTTATCTTTGGCATAAAAGACTAGGTCAATATCTAGTGAAAGGTTAGGAAAATTAGTAAAGGATGCGATTCTTCTGAATCTAAACTTTACTGATTTTGATGTGTGTGTAGATTGTATTAAGGGTAGACAAACTAAACGCACAAAGAAATGAGTCACAATAAGTACATAGCTTCTTGAAATTATTTGTAGACCTTTTGATGTTCCATCTTTTGGAAGAGAAAAGTATTTTATCGCCTTTATAGTTGATTTTTCATGTTATGGATATATCTATTTGTTGTATGAAAAATCTCAAGCAGTGGGTACTCTTGAAGTATACATAAATGAGATTGAAAAACAACTAGATAGAAAGTGAAAATCATAAGGTCATATAGAGGTGGTGAATATTATGTAAAGTATGATGAAATAGGTTAATACTCTAACCGTTTGTTAAACTCCTTGAAATGTTTGCCATTTGTGTTCAATACACTTTGCTATACATGCCATAGCAGAAGCGTGTAGCTGTAAGGCGTAATCGTACTCTTATGGAATTGGTTAGGAGTACGTTAAGTAATTCCTCGTTACCCATAATGTTGTGGATATTAAGTAATCTAAAGGGTACAAGTTTTACTATCCGAAATATAGTACGATAATTATTGAAACCAGTAATGTCAGATTCATTAAGAATGGTGAAATCAGTGGGAGTGATAAAAATAAGAATTTGATCATTTCAGAAGTTAGGGTACAAATATTTTTACCCATAACTTATAAGGAAATAATTGTTCCTTCAGTTATTGAACCGTATAACAACGAAGAACAATTAAATGATCAACAACTCTATAATGAGATTGTCACCAATGAATAGATTGTAGAAGAATCATAAGGAATAACATTAAGACGATCTCAAAGAGAAAGGAGATCTGCTATTCCGGATGACTATATGATATATCTGCAAGAATCTAATTTTGATATATAGTGAGATATATATGGATCCAGTTACATATTCACAAGCCATTAACAGTAATGATTTTACTAAATGGATTAGTGTCATGAATGAAGAGATTATAAAGAAATCTTCTCTCTAGTATTTAAGAAGGAATCTTTTAAAATATCATGGCATTAATAGCTTATTATGATTTAGAGTTACATCAAATGGATGTGAATACAATTTTTATGAATAGGAGTTTATAAGAGGAAGTCCATATGGAACAACTTGAAGACTTCATATTAGAGGGTAAAGAATTCATGGTCCGTAAACTTAAGATGTCAATATATGGATTTAAACAAGCTTCCTAACAATGGTATATTAAGTTTAATGATACCATTATTTCTTTTGGTTTTAAGAAAAACACTATTGATCAGTGTATATACTAGAAGGGTAGTGGGAGTAAGTTTATATTTCTGATTCTATATATTGATGATATTTTATTTGTTAGTAGTGATCTTAGTTTATTATATGAAACTAAAAGTTATCTCTAAGAACTTAGAAATGAAATATATGGATGAGGCATCCTATGTGATAGGAATAGAAATATTTCATTATAGATCACATTGATTTGTTTTTAGAATTGTCTCATAAAGCATTTATTATAAGAGTTCTAGAAGATTTGGTTGGGGGAACAATATTATGAAAAAGTGCAAAGTAATTTATGATTACTTTGTCTATTATGAAATTTTAATTTATAGCATGCTTTGAGGCTATAATTTATGGTTGCAGAATTTATTTCAGGACTTGGAGTTATAGGTACCGTTTTCAGATTGCTGAAAATTTATGCTGCAATTGTTGATCTTCTTGTATGAAAAATGATAGGTATTCTAAACTTGAAATACTTTATCATTAAAGAAGATATTTAGAAACAACGAATGTCTATTGAAATTATAAGCACACAACTTATGATTGCAATTCATTAATGAATGGACTATCATCTAAGATATTTATGAAACATGTTGAAAGAATGGGTCTTAAATGTAGTCAATGATGATTATGTTTTAATTGTGGATTGCTTAAATAGTGCTTATATATATTTGACATTTTGCGCTGGTTTAATGTGTTTCTGATATTTCCTATTAATTAATGTACATGTACGTATTGTTTTAATAAGTGGTAATAGGAATAGTCTTGGA
Source organism: Cornus florida (assembly GCF_030987335.1). NCBI lineage: Eukaryota > Viridiplantae > Streptophyta > Magnoliopsida > Cornales > Cornaceae > Cornus > Cornus florida. The sequence goes on from NW_026775572.1 coordinate 46,480,468, forward strand.
AAAGACATTATTGTTAGATCATTATTGATACTTCTCATTTATAGACTATGTTGAATAGATTACTAGTGTTGTGGTACATGGAAGGGACTATGTCATTTAAGGATATATAACCGCCATGACTCGCATTGGTAATTTATTTACCATGGTTTTTATGATGATCAATTTAATGAGTTAATCTGATTTATGGTGCACATTAATGACTATTTTACTAAACCACTACAGAAATTATCATATGTGCCAAGTGGGAGAATGTAAGATTATTTATTTAATTGTGGCCCACATGATTTGGACATGTGACATATTACTTGGTGGGTAAGTAAATAGATATCAATTAATATTATTTATTTTTGGTCAACTTATAATTACCTTTTTGGTAATTACTTATTGGAGAAGTGTTTTCCTTTCTTATTCCTTACTTTGATGGAAAGTATAATTATGTTACTATAAGGAAAACTGGTCCTCTCTCTGCCTTTATAAAAGTGCATATACTCCATCAATTATGTACAATTAATGATACAACACGTAAAAATTTTATGTGTGCAAAAAGCCAAGAGAGAAAAACCAGTTTCCACCTTTGCCTGTTGATCAGAGTTGCAGATTAGTTCGTGGTTAAAGGATCTAGAAGTTGGATTTAATCTCAACAAGGTTTGATATCATGAATCGAGGTATTTATATCTAACTAGTATTTATTTATGCATTATAGATATGTGAAAATCATGAAGTTTTAAGATATGAGATTCATGTAAATTTGTGATTAATGGCTTAACATGAATTATTATAGTTTACATGAAGAGCCAACAATGTTTGATTATATGGAAGATGATGAATTCCAATATGCCCTATTAGTAATTGAGGTATAACATTAACATACAGAGCATACCATTTGTGAGATCATATAGACAACATGATTGTGAATGCAAAACATTTTCTATTGTTACCTTTGCCACCAGGAACTTCTAGAAAGGATGAAATTGGAATCTTCTCAAATGCAATATCCGTTAAGGACTCGCGCAATGAACGTGGCAATCTCGACCTGTTCAGTATGGTCTTGAAGTAATCATCGTAGCTTCCGAGCTTTGAACTTTCTTTAACCACTTGTGCTTGTGCTATAGCTGATCCAATACATTAAAGAGAAATATCTAAGATTTTGTTCCGGAGTATCTCAACTACAAAGCCATAAAATTAACATAATCCTGGGCTTTTCCTTTATTAATATGCAAACTGTGGCTCACCCTCATGGAGAAATCAAGTATCTAGATACAACCAACTACAGAGATTTTGTCACACATTCATGCAAAAGGCCAAGAAATATAACTGCTAAATGTTAATTTTTTGTCACATAAATATATCATAGCTCCTTCTTGACGATAAAGCTTTCTCAATGTAATTCATCTAAGCGAACAACTAGCAGATTTTAGTGTATTTAGATAGGCTTTAGGTACTAAACATTTTGGGACTCTTTGATCCATATTTTTGAATATTTGCCTTTTTAAATATTTTCCGTAATGAGTCACATACAAAATATCTTGCAAGACAATTACAGTCATCAAGCCCTGACGTAACTTAAAAGCTTATCAGCATCACAAACATCTTATTGCAAAAAACATTCAAAAAAATCAAAACATCCCACTTTATCCTTTCTTTTAAAGCACTGGAATTGGAAGCACGGCCACATTATAGGCAACAGATCCCCGTGGTTGAAGGTTCCACAATTTTCAAAACTAGAGTGGCGCCCACATGGATCGACTGTCAAGTACACTGAGCTTTCCCCTTGGTTCTTTGGTATATATAGGGTGCCTCAAAATTGTTTCAGAGCACGGCTTAATTTTATGATGAATGCTAAGTGTAATACCCCGATAATTTTAAAGGATTTATTAATTAGGATTAATTATTTTATTTTATTTTTCAATAATTTATTTTATTTTATTGAGTGCTAGATTAATTATCTTATTTTAATTAAGTTATATTTCGTGATTATGTATGATGATTGATTGTTTGTGTGGTTGATTATTGATTGAATTATTGGTGTGTTGATTTTATTGGTATTGTGTGACTTAGTTGTAAATTCTTGTTTGTTTATGTGCTTCATGTAATTAGTTATTTTAATTTTAGTATTTAATTAATTATCTTATTTATTTAAATTAATTGGATTGGGTTTAAGGAAAGTTGGACCAAAAGATGTGGTCTTGGGTTTGTATGAAACCTTATTGGATTACTTAATGAAGGCCGGTGGTTATTTAATTATTTAAATGATCACTTTTGTATTAATTATAAATATATAAATATAATTAATTAATAATTGTTATGGAAAGATATATATATAGATATATATTTATTGATATTTATAAGTATATATGATTTAATTAACTAATGAGTTAATTATGGAAGGAATATATATTTATATATATATATGTTTATAGATATAAATTATTTAAAGATTATTATTTTAATTCATAATACTAGTTGGAATAGGATTTGGAATTTAAGGTGTATAAAAATACACATAAGGCTTTAGGGTTAGAGGTTTTACACGTTAGAAAAATAAAACAGACAGAGAGAGAGGAAGAGGAAGGGCTGACAAGGAGGAGGTCGGATCTGAAAAGGAGGACGTCGGAATTGGAAGAGATAATTAAAGCTTAAAGCGTCGGTTTCGTTTCGAAACTTTCAGGCGAGTTTTCTCTAACTTTCCTCTTAGAACTCATAAGGATTTCACCTTGAGTATCAAGGTTTTAATTAAATTTATTTGTTTAAAAATTATGGTTAGATCGGAATAATTAAAAAGTATAAACTAGTATATTTGATTTTTAGATTATTGGATTTTAATTGATATATATAGGTGTTATGTATATTTTAAAATCAATCTATAGGTGGATTTGTGACCCAAGAGAGTTAATTATGGTTTCTTTATTTTCTAGAATTGTTCTGGAATTTTCTGGAATTTTTCTGATATTTTTAGGAATTTATTAGGATTTATTTTCCTATTATTTGTTAGGAAAATAATTATATATATATATATATATATATATATATATATATATATATATCTACTAGGTAACTGGCGCATGTGGAGCGGCGGCACAATAAAGAATTGATCCAGTGCGGCGCGGTGTAGGATAATAGGGTGTATACGCCAATTAGGGCCATTTGATTAATTAAACTTATGTGAATTGATATGGTGCATCGCGGCGCATAAAACTTTGGTGCGCATGTGTATCTGGACCATAGAAGTGGTCTGGTCAACTATGGGATTATTTGGTGTATTGCAGACCATGAGAAAATGGTGCACTCGCTGATCTGGACCTTAGATCTATTATAGTTAATAGAAAATAATCTAGTGTGAGCGTGTTCATTTGCGCACTCATTTATGACCATTGGATGCGGCATAAAGGAAGTGATGGATTCAGTGTGGTGAGCTCACGGTAGCTGAAAGAGCTTAGCCAATACCAGCACACAAGGAGGCTTGAATACAGCGCGTGCAAGTGCATAGTAAGCACGTGGGCGCGCGTGGGAAACTATGTTGGCCTAATTCGACACTAGAAATTAAAACGGTCATAACTTAGTCATTTTAAATCGAAATTGGGTCATTCTTGAGCTCAAATTCAAGGATTTTTCGCCTTCTTTCCAATGGTACCAATTTCATTATCAGATTCCCATCCTACTAGGAGATATTTATGTTTTAGTGAGAAAGTGTCGGAAAACTATTTAAACCAATATGGAGTATTTAAAGGAAACTATTTCTGACATATTTAGTTGCACTAATTTGTGTAAATATAATAAATTAATAATTTGTTATGGAAGGAAGTGTATATATATATATATATATATATATATATAATTATTTATATATGTGTATATATAGTTTAATTTGTCTATGAGTTGTATGGAAGGATGAATATATATATATGTATGTATGTATGTATATTGATTTTAAATAACCAAGGATTATTAAAGAAGGTGTTAAACACATAAATACATTAAATAACATATGTGTAGGTATATATATATATAAATCATTTAAGATGATTAATATTATCATTCTTATTTGGCATATCTTAATAGGCTGGTTGTTAAATTAATGATATGCGTATAATATGCATGTGATGGCTATGTATGATTTAGCGTATTGTTAATTTTAAAGTTAATTCATGGTTAAAGTGTGGGCATGGATGAATTGTCAAATGATTAAATATATTACCTAAATATTTGTATGAATAGAATACATATATGGAAAGCATGGATGAATTGCTAATTAAATGTATGAATAAATATACCTGTGGAGGCATGGTTGAATTGCCAATGTATAAATATACATACACGGAGGCATGGTTGAATTGCCAATGTATAAATAAATATACTTATGGAGGCATGGTTGAATTGCCAATATATAAATAAAAATATTTACAATGGCATGGTTGATTTGCCAAGGCATAATTACGTTGTTATGTGTTAGATGATTAAAATATCATCTATAGTTGTTGTATGTATGGATTGGATTAGGGTTAGATATTCTTAAATGAGAATAGTTTAGTACTTACTGGTTAGTGTATTATTTTACATTAATAAAATAATATTGGGGAAGACGTGGATGATTTGTCAAAACTTGGATTTTGGATATGTGATTTAAACAATTAAAATCATTATCGGGTTGGGATTAAATAGAGTATTTCTTTTATTATAATTTGTTGTTTAAATGATTAAACAACTGACTAGGATGGGATTAAGGTCAAAGGAGTTTTTATAAAATGAAATGGTAGATTGGTCTAGGTATGAATATTATTTTAATAATTATTTAATAGGTATGGAAATTTAATAAACCTATTAATGGATGTGATTAGTATAGTATATATAATTATATATAGACATGTATATCGTGCTTTATTAAAGTTAAAACTTTATTAGGTTTGGTTTTGATCAGAGATGATCTGCTTACTGGTTTTCAGAGGCCTGGTAGAGTGAACTTGCTCGTAGGGTTTAACCCACGATTTATTTTTCAGGTTATTAGAGGTTCCAGTCTCGAGGTTGAGGATCCGCAGCTGGGAGACTGTCATTCGTCTATTCATCTTGTGTACTTTTAAATAGTATTGGATTATTGGATAATGTTTTAAGGGGTCCTTGAGTTATGGGATTTCCGAATTGTAATTGTTGGAGAATCATTAAGTAATATTTATTTATTAGTTTTCTTCAGCGGTTTATTTATTCTTTATTATTCATCTTTGTATTCTGTGCTTGTTAAATACTTAAATTGTTTTGATATCCCTTGATTTTGTGCGCGGACTTGATCAATCCGTGTTCCAAAATTAGGGGGTGTTACACTAAGTGCATTCGCGACTATTGTGACTGCACAGACATAAGCTAGTCGGGATTGTGCTTAGCACAACTCAAATTTTATTTACCTTTATTAATTCACTAGTTTGACACCAAATTTCACCTTTTTTTTTTTTAATATTTATTTTATATGGATGGTCTTTTTATACAAATAATGCTGTAAGTCAGATTTGGTGACCATAATGATAAGTAAGTTTGACAAATACCCATTTCAAAGGGGTGCATGGTTCAATGCCTAGGCCATTTAGGCAATTCCCCAAGGCCACATATGGAATAAGACCAACCTTTTTCTCTATTAATTAATAATTAATATTCTTCAATATTTTGATATTGACTCCTATAAATTATGACCTAAATAGGATAAATTCTTTCCAATTCTTAAATTTTATTTGAAAAAGACATTTCATCTAATTCAATAAAGGGTTAAGTGCAAAAAAACTCCCTTGATATATAGGACTTGTGCAAAACTAGTCCTTACTTTTTGAAAATGTGCATGTTAGTCCATAAAATTCAAAAAAGGTACAAATAAGTCAATCGGACCATTTTTTGACAAAAACTAAATATGAAAACCCTATTTTACCCTTTTAATTCCTATTTTGCCTCTCACCAATATGTGCATATAACCCCTTCTATGGCTCGGATTGGCTGGTACTGGTTGAACGGCTCGGCTCGCCGGAGATGTGACCAGATTCTTGCCGGAAAATTCGCCGGAGAAGACGCGTGGGGCGCGTGACAGCGCGTGAGATCTATGCGCAGAACTTCAAGTGGCACGTATAGGCGCGTGTAATGTCGTCTGTGGCTTTTATTTGCAGCATCGTGTTCGTCTTAGTCTTGTGGACCTTATTCTGCGATCAAAATACGGTTTTGATCACGTTTAATTTTTGCATTGTTGGCTCTCTTTCTCTCTTATATCTATAATTTTTGGAGTCCAGCCTTTATCTCCAGTATGAGCCTCGCGTTCCTGCTGATGTTGATGGGATACTCTTTCTGGATATGAATTGAAGTTTACCGAGATAGACGACGCAATCAATGAGAGAGAACAAGATTTAAGGTAATTTGTTACTCTGTAGAGAGAGAAAATCAGATATACTATATATAATATATACACTAATATATAGAGATATATAATAATAGGATATTTACATTAGTAATCTTGGCCGTCAATTATAGGTTTAGTGGGTTTGACTAGTTTTTGAAATTGGGGTTAGCGGCGCTTAATTTTATTTTATTTTAATTATTATTATTTTTTTGATAAGTGGGTAAAATGGTCATTTTACATTGCCAATATTTATAATTATTAATTTATTCAACTGAAGTGAGGTATTATCGTCATTTTATACCACACATGGACCTATTTGTACCAAATTAATAGTATAGGGAACTTTTTTTATCACACAGAGACAATTTTGTACTATATCAATGTAATAGTTATGATTATATATATATATATATGTATATATATATTAAAGTTATAAGATATTTCTTTTTTTTTAAAGTAAGTGGGCCCCACCAATGTCTTAAGCATCGCAAAAGGCTATAAGGCCATTACGTAAATCCATTAGCTTCTCTCTCTGTTGTTTCATTTTACTCTCGGCAGTTTCTCTTTTTCTTTCTTTTTTTGCAACTTCAAACCTTGATCTAGTTATTTCCTTTGAGAATTTGGTAGAATATTGTGAAGCAAAGTTGTAGAGCTCGTCGAGACCGTCAATTTGATAGGAGCCGATCATCATTTGGCCAAGCCTAGGGATTCCGAAATTAGGGCTTGGATTTGGGGATTTTGGCGGTTTTCACCTCCATTGAGGTAGGGGTGCTCTAATCCACTAATTTTTACATTTCTTGTGAATATTTCCCCTTAATTTGACTTAAGCATGCTTACTTTTAATTTTTTTGTGATTATGTTTATTAGGGTTATTTATATTGATGGTGATAAATGTGTGTTATGTGCTAATTAGGCTTATTAGTATGATAATTTTTAACTTGTAAAGAAGCATGCTTAGTATTGATTTGTTTTCATGATTTTCAATTGCTATGACAATTTATGTTATGAGTATGGAAATGAATTTGTGAATTGTATATTTAAATTACTAGTAAAATGAGAAATGAGAATATGAGTTGTCCATTTTTAGTAACTTATTAATTTATTAAAAAATGTATGTGGAAACTTTATGGTTGAATTGATGAAATGAAGTATGAAGCATTTATGCATCCATTTGTAAGAAATAGGGGAAAAATGTTTTAAAATAAACGAATTTGTTCTTGGAAAAAAAATATATTTTTTAAAGGAGTTTGCGAAAACCGGACGCCTAGGAGGCGCCTAGTGGTCCGTGATGTTAGTGTAGTCTAGAAGGGAGTATGGTTGAGCTAATTAGGCCGGATGCGACGCCTTGGAGGTGCCTTGTGGTCGTGGATAGTTAGTCAACCCTCCATTCGTGACGTGGATAGTTAGTCAACCCTCCATTCGTGACGCCTTGGAGGTGCCTTTTTTTTTTTTTTTTTTTTTTTTTTTTTTTACCTAGAGGTTACATGGTAAATGAAAAGTGAGCCTCACCAATGGTGTAATACTACTCTGAATTATTAAAAAAGTTGCATATCACACCTTAATACTAACTTTTTATCACTTTAGTTAGCTAGCCTTAACAACAACAACAACAACAACAACAAAAAAAAAAAAAACAACCTACTAATATGAAAAAATTTACTTAAATAACTAATTTTTTAGGGTGCATCAAGGACAACTCGATCAACCTAATAAACAACAAGTGGAGTCCACCACTAAGGTGATTCTAGCCACCCCAAGTGAATCATGAAGTACTGGATGATTTGAATTCATGTCTAAGTTAGCATTATTAAAAATATATATATACTATTATATTTTTTAAGAATCTAAATTAAGATTTTGCTTTTCTTACACATTTTAAATTTGAAATAGGCATGTAATATTCCATTATATCACATGAGAGCTCATTATATTTATGTTTATGTTTGTATTTGTTATAGTGCAGGCTACAAAAAGAAACCATATTGAATTTATGTTAAATTTTACAACTTCAATTAGGTTAGTAGTTCACCCCCTAAAATGAGAGAGATATATCTGTATTATATAGAGAGAGAACCAGGCGCTTATCTATATTTGTATTATATAGAGAGAGATATATATCTGTTTTTGTTTAAGGTGGGGCTTTAGGCCCAGGTGGGCAAACAAATGAGCCCAAATCCACTAACACTAACCTAACAGTAACATGTAAATTAGCCTTTACATTTTGAAATCAAACAAAACAACAGAACCTTTTCATTTACCATTCACAATCACAAATTCACAATCCACATTGACGACTGAGTGTATATATATATATATGTATATATTATACATCCCCATCTGATAAGGATTTTCAAATCTTCATGGAGCACCAAAATCTCATCCACCTCAGCATTTGCAACAAATGAAGAAAATACTCCGTAATAGAGAATCAACAAGAATTGGATGATCGACTCTTATCATCATTTCTCATAATCAGTCCACATTCACATCATTTTCAATCATTTTGAAAGTATGCATGAACCTTAATTATGTGAGACAATCCACCTCCAGATATTATTACATGAATTCTCCCCAACCCGTCACATAAACAAAAATTGAATAAAGTTAACATATTTGTTTGAGGAATTATTTAGCTCACAACATGAGTTATATATATATATATATATAAGGGCGGATCTAGGAATTGTCAATAGAGTGAGCTAATATTTCTTTGGGTGGGCTAATACTAATAATACATTTTTTTTTTTGGCTTGGGCTAAAATTGCATATAGTAAAAAATATATATATTTGTTTTGGAACCTATCCCTAAATCCGCCCTTGTATATATATAGATAAGCAAAATATACCCAAATCAAAAAATTCATGCAAACCTCTCCAATAATTATTGATTATTAGGTGACTAGTTTAGTTGAACGGGTCACCAATGAGTGAATTATCAATGAGTAATGGTGGATCCAAGAATTATCAACGGAGTGGGCAAATATTTTTTTGGGTGGGTTAATACCAGTAATTTATTTATTTATTTATTTTGACTGGGCTAAAATTTGGTATAATAAAATAAAAATAAAAACTTAGAGTGAGCTTGAGCCCACCCTTCCATCCGTAGTGTGAATGAATAATATATTTAGTGGATGAAGGCTTAAGTGTGAGTTACCACTCCTAACCCACCAATTCATCACACATGATAAATTTCAAAATCAAATTACTCTTCGGTTTTTTTTTTTTTTTTTTTTTTTTTTTTTTTTTTTTTTTCTCTATTCTTATTTTTCTTTCTCCTCATTTCTGTCTCCTCGTTTCTGTCTCCTCGTTCTCTTTCGTCTCCCTCTCTCTCTCTTTTTCTTTGAAAATTCAAACTAATATGTTAAAACTGTACAACTGGTGGAAATTCAAACTATTTCTTCCTCTTCCTCGGCCACCTCAATCACCCCTTGTTCCTCTCCAACCTTCTCTAAAAGAAGTTTGAGCATGAAATGCCTATTTTAGAGGCGTTGAATCAAAATTCTTTAATCGAAGCTCATGAGATTGGAGTGATCCCATCAAGTTATTTACTGACAAAATCGACAGATCTTTCGACTCTTCAATTGCTACAACAATGTGTTCGAATTTTCTGGGCATACTTCGGAGGATTTTTTCAACAATTCTTTGATCTTGAATATCTTCTCCATTCACCTTCAATTGGTTAGTGATCGAAAGAATACGATTAAAGTATTCTTCTACACTTTCAGAATCTTCATCTTAATCGTATCGAATTCAGCTCGAAGAGTTTGCAATCTTACCACTTTAACTTTATCTTCACCCTTATAAGTGGCCTGTAACGTATCCCACGCTTGCTTTGCTGAAATGGCTGTCGAGATTCTTTCAAAAATTACTTCATCAACTGCTTGATAAATGAAGAACAATTCCTTCTTATCCTTCTTTCGATTCTCCTTCAACTCATTGAGTTGTGCTTGACTCAGCCCCGCTTGATTCGCCGGTTCTTCAAAACCATTTTCAATAATTTCCCATAAATCTTGGGATCCATACAAAACTTTCACTTGTATACTCCACTGATTGTAATTCTTCCCACTAAACTTGGGAAGTTGGGGCTGCAACATGTTGTTAGACGCTATTTTTCTTTGCCGATCTTGTAACAAAGCTCTTATACCACTTTGTTGGAGTTGGTGGGCTAGTGAACACAAATCGGATACACTCACTTATATTCAACTGAATTAGTAAATACACAATTCAGAATCACTCACATCTATAAAGCTGAATTCTTTATCTTGTATTGCTCAATTGTTTGTTGTGTTCAAATACACTTACATGACTCACCTATTTATACTACTCAATGTATACTTTTAGTACATGAATTTAATACATGTAATGAACCACACAATGAACCAAAATATTTCATATACACCAAAATGTTCCATGTACTGGCAATTATTATGAGATTCTTTGCACCTTCCCAAGTATTACTTGGTCTTCTTAGATGAATCTAGACAAGTCTTAATTAATCTTCCAACACTTATGGCATGAACAGTTCTTGCAAGTTGCTGCAGTCCTTCTCAGTAAAAATTAACAAAGACTTTTGTTGTCATATATGGCGTACCTAAAACAAAAGCGTGAAGGATGACCTCTACTCTGTTAATCTGTAGACTACTATGTTGGCTGTGTTAGGAGAAGTTAACTATTAATTACTAAAAACATTTGCTTATGAACCACATAATCTCATTTTGATGACCTCTACACTGCTAGTCTGCTATGTTGATTGTGTTGGGAGAAGTTAACTATTAATTACTAAAAACATTTGCTTATGAACCACATAATCTCATTTTTATGACCTCTACACTGTTGTTTGCTATATTGGCTGTGTTGGGAGAAGTTTAACTATTAATTACTAAAAAAGTTTGCTTATGAACTACATAATATCATTTTAAATATAGCTGTATGCTTGGCTCAAACATATGAAATGTAAATCAGTTCCCACGAAGGCTTTATTCATCTAAAACAATTGGCTAAGGAATTAAAATGATGAAAGCCTCTTCTTTGTTCGCTCCAATTGCCAAAAGGTAAGCTGACATTAATTTCACCTACTTGCACTTTGGTTAATTTTTAATTGATATAGCACAAATGAGGTAAATGGTCTACAAGTTGAAAATCGATTGAATTTGACATTGCAGGCTGGAAAGTAAGGTTGCAGTGATTACTGGTGGTGCTAGTGGCATTGGCGCGAGTACTGCAAGGCTGTTTGTCAAACATGGCGCTAAGGTCATCATCGCGGACATCCAAGATGAGCTTGGTCACTCTGTGTGTGAAGACATTGACATGGATCAATCAATTTCCTATGTCCATTGTGACTGATGTCCAAAATGCTGTTGACAAGGCTGTGGGCAAGCACGGTAAGCTTGACATAATGTACAACAATGCAGGCATCTCAGGTAACCTGGATCAAAGTATATTATCTGTGGATCGCGAAGATTTCAATAGGTTATTCGATGTAAATGTGTATGGTGCATTCTTGGGGGCCAAACATGCGGCAAGAGTGATGATCCCAGCCAAGAAAGGCAGCATTCTGTTCACTTCAAGCTTGTGTTCTGTCATCAATGGTGATGGCCCACATGCCTACACGGCTGCAAAGCACGTTGTGGTTGGACTCACCAAGAACTTATGCGTGGAGCTAGGGAAGTACGGGATCCGAGTTAACTGCATCTCTCCATATGGCGTGGCCACGCCATTGCTGAATAAATTACCTGGATTGGACTATAATACCCCTAATTTTAAAAGGATAGTCTCGGTATTTATTTATTTATTTTTATTGTATTTTTTTAATTGTTTAATTGATTATTTGACTAATTGTTTATGTGTTTAATTGAATTAAGTGTTACTTAATTAATTGGCTACTTATCTATGTATTATTTGTATTTTGTCTAGGTGTTATTTGTATTATTTGTTTAATTAAATTGGGTGCTTAAATGATGTTTTTGATTAATTGTAATTAATTGTAAATTAAATGATTAAATGTTTTATTTTATTTTATTTTATGGTTATGGTTAGTGGTAATAGACTAACTAATTGGGTCTCATGGACTACTTGGATAGGAGGTTGGATGGGTATGGATAATTACCCATGGATAGTTGTATATGTATATACATATATATAAAAAGGAAAGTAATTTATTAATATTATAGTAACTTTAGTATTAATAAATAATCTAATGTATATATTTTATATATTTATATAATAAGGATATACATATATTTTATACGTAACATGTTTTAAGTTACCTTTTTAATATTATGGTAACTTTAGTATAAATAAATAATCTGATGTACATATTTTATTTATTTAATGAGGATATAGATAGATTATATACGTAACATGTTTTAAGTTACCTTTTAATATTATGGTAACTTTAGTATTAATAAATAATCTAATGTATATATTTTATTTAATTAATAAGGATATACATAGATGATATACGTAACATATTTTAAGTTACCTTTTTAATATTTTCATTTTTTATTTTTCTTTATTAAGTTGACTTGGATTGGGAAAAGGAATAGGGTTATTATTTAGCCTATAAATATACAACCATAGGTTGAAAAAGGAGTGAAAATATATCACGTAATATATTCTATAGAGAAAGAGTTAGAGAGAGAAGGAGAAAGAGGAAGGAAGGAGGAGAAAACCCTGTTGAGAGAAGATCAAGGAAGAAGAAGTTTAACTTTCGATTCGAAAGTTTAAGGCAAGTTCTTTTTCTATCTCTTTCCCTTTGATTCGTATTTCTGTACATGCCTAGGAAATTCCAAGATTTATTAAACACATAAAATTAAATAATTATGCATGTTTAATTAGATTAGAACATAGGTTTTATGAATTTTGTTCAAATATGTTCTTGTGTTATGAATTGATAAATGCATGATTTTGATTTGATTTCTGGTGTGAATTTTTACATATTTGAATTATGTATTTTTCATATCTGTGGAATGATGTAACGTAGAAACATGTCTAGGATTCCTGAACATTAAATAGGAACTAGGTTTGGGTTTAAATAAATTTAAATACACTCAATCATAACGATGCTTGCTATTTGAATGTTTTAAACAAACGAATGGATTTAATCTTTTAAAATGCTTTAGCAATTGAGATAAAATGTGTAGGATGAATTGGATATGCAGAATGCTTATTTGACGATATAATAAAATATCAGCATGTATAAGATTCAGTTTGTGTAAGACATATGATATAGGAAGCTTAAATAAATAATAAGTCATTCATATTATGTGATAACTTGATATCATATTATCATAGTTATTTCTGGAATGTTTGATGTATTTCTTTAATTGTTACATCAATTATTGGATTGTGTAGTTTAATGCACCGGTATGGGACGGTGGCATTCTAGGGACGGATTAACTTATCAGTTAAGTCCTACCTATTTTATATAAGGGAATGGATTAATTAAAATGTTAAGTCCTACTTATATTCAAGTCAGGTCAGCTGAACAAGTTGAATGACTTATGGAGGATTAATTTATTATATAAGGGAATGGATTAACTAAAATGTTAAGTCCTACTTATATTCAAGTCAGGTCAGCTGAACAAGTTGAATGACTTATGGAGGATTAATTTATTATATAAGGGAATGAATTAACTAAAATGTTAAGTCCTACTTATATTCAAGTCAGGTCAGCTGAACAAGTTGAATGACTTATGGAGGATTAATTTATACTGGATAGGATGGTTACTAGATTTTATATATATAAGTATGGTGCCATGATATGAGCTTGAGTCTCAGGATCAGTGATTAGGGTGCGCATATCGCCAGGGATGTGTAGCTAGATATAGTGTAGTTGTGTACCCTGGTAAGTCTAGGTACTCATGCCCACTATATGTGCGTTTTGCATGTTGCCTACTATTCAGGTTGAGACAACCCTATAGTCTAGTAAGGTTCCTTTAGTGTGTGTATATATATATATATACGGACTACTAGTTACTGTTGGATTGACTAGGATGTATACGTGTATCGGATCTCTGCTTGAACTGTAGTAGAGTAGAATTTGTTTGTGGGCTTGACCCACCATTATTTTTCAGGTGTTCGTCAGGAGTAGAGGTTGTTCGTGCTGAGCGGGGATCAGTCTACTTCATTCTTCCGATGCTACATAGGAGTTCCTTTATGATTCAGTTTCCTGATTTAGACAGTTATTGTTGCCATTTGTTTAGTTTGGATTTTCTAGGGGTCCACACAGTATGGATTCCCGAGTTGTATTTTGGAGGATCAGTTGTATCAAAAGAGTTTATTATTTAATGAAAATATATTATGAGGTTTATTATTAGATTATCATTTTAGTTTCTTATCAGCATTTTATTTATTCTTCTTTGTTCTTTTGTACTCTGTGTTCGTTTATTATCAATTTGTTTTGATATCCTCGGGTATTTGCGCGTGGGCCTGGCCAACCCGCATTCGGGAATCCGGGGGTTATCACAGTTGGTATCAGAGCACTCCAGGTTCAAGTGTCCTTAGGAGTGTCTTCCGTTATGTGACTTCCGCGTTGCGTCTCTTAAAACTTAGAGCCTGTATTAGGATTCATTGTACTCTATTTACGATTCGTTAGGAGGAGCTGATGTCAATTATATTCTGTAGTTACAGAATGGTTGGCATTAAGAAAAGGATGGGTTCAAGGGGAAAGCGACAAAGACCCAAAGGAGTAAAGGAGTACGTTATCGATTTCGTTGCCAGAAGGCAAAGTTAGGGATCGATGGTTTAGGTTCATTTAGCGTTACTTTAAAAGTATAAGCCAAGGAAGGATTTAGGTGTACGTGATAGGTCACCGCATATCGGGGCCAACACGACTTCAGTTGATCTCAAAAAGGAGACAAGCGAGGAGTAGGAGCCGAAGAGGATCCTAATGGATTTATGTGCATCCAATAAAAAGGGTACTAAATCTTGAAGATGGATGATCGCGCGAGGTGATCTGAATTGCTACTAGTATAGCGAATGTTATTAGTAGAATTGGGGTTGATCAATCTACAAATAATTAAGCTTTCTTATCATCTCTAAAAGAGATATATAAGAAGTACTCTTCAGAAGATTGGGGATTTGATGGAGTTCTTATCAGAACGAAACGTATGATTTTGTATCACATTTAGGAAGGTATTGGTATTATGTTGTGACGTTCCAATTCGCTTTATAAAGCCAAGTTAGATAGTTTACATTCAGCGTGTAGGGAGGATGAGGGTTAAGCCCTTAGTATTTGCTTAGACAAACATATGTTGCTTTTAAGCTCTGTTTAAAGGATATGTTTCGAGGTTGGATGATTACCTACGAAACTATAAAAGGATATTGTGAAACAATTTGGTAGTGTTGATTTCAAATGAGACTTTTTTTTCTAGAAAGAACGATGTCCTAAGTAGGAGTATATTTTGTGGTAGTGTGTTTGTCATACGTGTTTTATTTTCGTTGATTATTTCGATTAATGGTATATGGTTTAGTTGGGGACACAAGTATGTGATTAGCCAACTATTGTTTTTAATAATATGGAGTAATAGCGCTATTTACGCTAGATTTGTGAGCATGCGGTCGTAGGATATGGTAGATACACATAATTTTAGCCAATCTATTAGACCTGGACATGCGTCATTCTAGTATATTGTTTGGGATGGGATAGTTAAACCATCACTGTGAGTCAAATAATCTAGTATGATTAGTTTGATTTACTTTACTCTAGGTATGGATTTGTGTCATATTACAACGCCATGATAATGGTGGTTGTTAATATTTTGGGATGCGTGAGATGGTGGTAGATAAAGATCACTGTAACGCCACGATGATTTATCTGAGGTGCCGGATTTGCTGAACATCTTCTTAAAAAATTCCGGAAGTTGTTACTAAGTCGAAAGGAGGATTTAGTACGGGTTTAGGTACTTATTAAAATGACACCGATTGAGGATAGTAGACTGAATAAATATTCATCAATATATTCTTAATCAAGAATTTTATTCGTGAGGGCGTGTCATTAGGAGGAGTTACCGGTATTGCATATAGAGGAGGAAACTAAGTCTTATTCACTTGCATAAATAATATGGAATTTTTTTTAGGTCACAATTTGCAACAATTAGCTGTTGCTAGGAAATTGATAACTTATGTAGAGGATGGAAGGATTTCATATTCTTTTGAAGTTAGACAAAGAAGTCGGATTGTCATTAACTTATTTTAAAGAAGCAGGGTGTGTCAAAGACAAGATGGTGAGACCAAACACCTTTATAAAGATGAGGTGCATGGTATGTATGGAAATGTCGTAGTTTGTTGACTTTTGTTGAGTTAAAGTCGTAGTTGACTATTGATAAATGGAATTACCGATTGACTTTCAATATCGGTAAGTTTATCACAGATCAGTAGTGGATAGATTTAGTTGCAGAATTCGCTTTTGAAGATGCTCCAATTTAAACAATGGGTATAGACGAAAACTGGTGGTACCGGATTAACAGTACTTTCTGCAGACAAATTGGATAGAGGATGCAAAGATTGAGTTTCACAACTCTTAGTTCTTTATTTATCCTAGTGGAAATATGATACTTCACGGTATGAAGCAGACGTTTGGAAGACAGGCAGGAGGAGGGACATAGTGATTTTGTCTCCCATTGTAATTTTTATTAGATAGTCGAGATGAACCATTAGAGATCACTAGATCATTTACAGCTATTCCCTATATTGAAGTGGAAATGAGATAGCATTTTCCACGGATTTAGTTGAGGGATTGCTGACTTCGCACAAGGGTCATAATTCTGGATGGGATATTGGTTGACTGATAAATTAGGTCAGCTTAGTTCTTGTCTATTTCGAACTGGTAGGACTTTAGTTCATACGAATAGAATGGATCACGAGATGGTTTAGATAGATAGAAGTGGTAATTCACATTTTATATCAAGTTCCGTCTGGTGGAAGCAATTATGGAAGTGGATGCTCTTAACAAATGATAGAATATTTAAATCTTTCGGTTAGTTGTTGAGTTATTAGATGCATTTATAGCAGGTGTAATAATAACACTTGTTATTACTACGGTAGTTGAGAAGGTCAACTTTGAATATTGGAGCTGACCTTGGAGACGGTGTTACCTTACTCAGATGGAGTTTAAGGTACTTGAGGAGGATTTCGTACTTTCTGTAAATAATGATATGACGGTCGGGCGACTGAGATGGAAATTTATAATTTTCTTAGTACACCCAAATGGTTAGAAGGTACATCACGACATCAAATGTCGATTTTGGTGAACAGATACAGATAAGGATGCATATACAATTGCCCTAAGTGTAAAACCTGCTACAAAGGTGGAAAGTTGATCATCAGATATCGTAGGAATCTTTAGCCACTTCCTATAACAAATATGGAAGTTGAATTAAATAGGAGTGACGGTCGATGGGAAGGATCGATATTGATTTGAAATTTCAATTTTCCATATGGAATCTGAGTGGTGGATTGAGAAAGATCGCTTGAGGACATAAATTTGAGTGATACTTATTTTAGAACTTCATAGTAGTTCTATAGTTCAGTGATGGTGGTGTTATAGCATGTGAATGTCCATATTAGTGGATGCAAAGTGCTATTTCGAAGGAGCTTTATGAAGATTTTGGAGCAGCAGCTCTACTTCATATCTATAGACGGAGGATTTAATTGAGAGATTAAATTAGACCATAAAGGATATGTTTGAGGTGTATATCCTAGATTTTCATGGACAGTTGGAAGTGTTTACTTCACCTGTCGGAATTTTATCTGTGATATTGTTGGCACAAGGAGGTTAGTGTGATAACTTTGGAGGTTTTGTATCTTTCACAATGCATACCTCTCATTTGTTGGTTGGAAATGGAAGTATGGGTTGTACAATCAGACCTTGACTTCATTTAAAAATATGTCGGAAAGAGATATTTTCCCTTTGTATTGAACTGCGCGCGGTTGGGAGGCAACAGTAGGATGTTGTAAATAGTTGAACTCGTATACTAGAGTTTTTCCATCAGGGAGTAGTTTGCTCGTTCTGTTTTCTATGTAGGAAGAAGGCGATTTTTGGAGAAAGGTAAATTTTACTTATTACATTGACTTTTAGAAGATTGTGTTTCGCAATTGAGGCAGTCGCCTCTGAATTAGCGTTACCAAATTAGTAGCGCTGGGTGCATAGGAGTTTGTGCGTATATTCTATGGCACTTGGAGGTATGTAGATCATTCTCTTGTCGACATGTGAGGATTGCGTTAATACAACCTACACATTGTATGATTATTGTGTTTCTTAAAATATAGGAACCCTGTATACCACTTGGTATATTGGAGTTAAGTGGAGCCCTTATAGTGAGGCTGCGTCTACTTGGGAATATGAGGATGTTTTTCGCTCACAGTTTCCAAGCATAATGGAAGAATAATGGAAGGAAGTAAGGGCGAATTCCGAGGACGGAATTCCTTTTGTTAGGGGGGAAGAATGTAATACCCCTAATTTTAAAAGGATAGTCTCGGTATTTATTTATTTATTTATATTGTATTTTTAATTGTTTAATTGATTATTTGACTAATTATTTATGTGTTTAATTGAATTAAGTGTTACTTGATTAATTGGCTACTTATCTATGTATTATTTGTATTTTGTCTAGGTGTTATTTGTATTTTTTGTTTAATTAGATTGGGTGCTTAAATGATGTATTTGATTAATTGTAATTAATTGTAAATTAAAAGATTAAATATTTTATTTTATGGTTATGGTTAGTGGTAATGGGCTAACTAATTGGGTCCCATGGACTACTTGGATAGGAGGTTGGATGGGTATGGATAATTACCCATGGATAGTTGTATATGTATATATATAGATATATATGTATATACATATATATAAAAAGGAAAGTAATTTATTAATATTATAGTAACTTTAGTATTAATAAATAATCTGATGTATATATTTTATATATTTATATAATAAGGATATACATATATTTTATACGTAACATATTTTAAGTTACCTTTTTAATATTATGGTAACTTTAGTATAAATAAATAATCTGATGTATATATTTTATTTATTTAATGAGGATATAGATAGATTATATACGTAACATGTTTTAAGTTACCTTTTAATATTATGGTAACTTTAGTATTAATAAATAATCTAATGTATATATTTTATTTAATTAATAAGGATATACATAGATTATATACGTAATATATTTTAAGTTATCTTTTTAATATTTTCATTTTTTATTTTTCTTTATTAAGTTGACTTGGATTGGGAAAAGAAATAGGGTTATTATTTAGCCTATAAATATACAACTATATGTTGAAAAAGGAGTGAAAATATATCACGTAATATATTCTATAGAGAAAGAGTTAGAGAGAGAAGGAGAAAGAGGAAGGAATGAGGAGAAAACCCTGTTGAAAGAAGATCAAGGAAGAAGAAGTTTAACTTTCGATTCGAAAGTTTAAGGCAAGTTCTTTTTCTATCTCTTTCCCTTTGATTCGTGTTTCTGTACATGCCTAGGAAATTCCAAGATTTATTAAACACATAAAATTAAATAATTATGCATGTTTAATTAGATTAGAACATAGGTTTTATGAATTTTGTTCAAATCTGTTTTTGTGTTATGAATTGATAAATGCATGATTTTGATTTGATTTCTGGTGTGAATTTTTACATATTTGAATTATGTATTTTTCATATCTGTGGAATGATGAAACGTAGGAACATGTCTAGGATTCCTGAACATTAAATAGGGATTAGGTTTGGGTTTAAATAAATTTAAATACACTCAATCATAACGATGCTTGCTATTTGAATGTTTTAAACAAACGAATGGATTTAATCTTTTAAAATGCTTTAGCAATTGAGATAAAATGTGTAAGATGAATTGGATATGAAGAATGCTTATTTGACGATATAATAAAATATCAGCATGTATAAGATTCAGTTTGTGTAGGACATATGATATAGGAAGCTTAAATAAATAATAAGTCATTCATATTATGTGATAACTTGATATCATATTATCATAGTTATTTCTGGAATGTTTGATGTATTTCTTTAATTGTTACATCAATTGTTGGATTGTGTGGTTTAATGTACCGGTATGGAACGGTGGCATTCTAGGGACGGATTAACTTATCAGTTAAGTCCTACCTATTTTATATAAGGGAATGGATTAACTAAAATGTTAAGTCCTACTTATATTCAAGTCAGGTCAGCTGAACAAGTTGAATGACTTATGGAGGATTAATTTATTATATAAGGGAATGGATTAACTAAAATGTTAAGTCCTACTTATATTCAAGTCAGGTCAGCTGAACAAGTTGAATGACTTATGGAGGATTAATTTATTATATAAGAAAATGGATTAACTAAAATGTTAAGTCCTACTTATATTCAAGTCAGGTCAGCTGAACAAGTTGAATGACTTATGGAGGATTAATTTATACTGGATAGGATGGTTACTAGATTATATATATATAAGTATGGTGCCATGATATGAGCTTGAGTCTCAGGATCAGTGATTAAGGTGCGCATATCGCCAGGGATGTGTAGCTAGATATAGTGTAGTTGTGTACCTTGGTAAGTCTAGGTACTCATGCCCACTATATGTACGTTTTGCATGTTGCCTACTATTCAGGTTGAGACAACCCAATAGTATAGTGAGGTTCCTTTAGTGTGTGTATATATATATATATACGGACTACTAGTTACTGTTGGATTGACTAGGATGTATACGTGTATCAGATCTCTACTTGGACTGTAGTAGAGTAGAATTTGTTTGTGGGCCTGACCCACCATTATTTTTCAGGTGTTCGTCAAGAGTAGAGGTTGTTCGTGCTGAGCGGGGATCAATCTACTTCATTCTTCTGATGCTACATAGGAGTTCCTTTATGATTCAGTTTTCTGATTTAGACAGTTATTGTTGCCATTTGTTTAGTTTGGATTTTCTAGGGGTCCACACAGTATGGATTCCCGAGTTGTATTTTGGAGGATCAGTTGTATCAGAAGAGTTTATTAATTAATGGAAATATATTATGAGGTTTATTATTAGATTATCATTTTAGTTTCTTATTAGCATTTTATTTATTCTTCTTTATTCTTTTGTACTCTGTGTTCGTTTATTATCAATTTGTTTTGATATCCTCGGGTATTTGGGCGTGGGCCTGGCCAACCCGCATTCGGGAATCCGGGGGTTATCACATGGACGATAAGAAAAGGGCAGAGGAGGCAATTGTAAACTCTAATTAATTTGTGTTAGACTTTAATCACATATTATCATAAAACCCTAGATATTAGAACTTCAATTAATTTCACATCCTTATAACGCATAAATAAATATAGTTAGATATGCATACCTCTATTCATGATATCAAACCTTGTTGAGATTAAATCCAATGTCCAGACCCTTTAACCACGAACCAATCTGCAACTCTGATCAACAGGCAAAGGTGGAAACTGGTTTATCTCTCTTGGCCTTTTGCACACAATAACCTTTTACATGTTGTCTTAATCATCGTACATAATTGACGGAGCATATGCACTTTTATTAAGGCAGAGAGATGACCAGTTTTCGTTTTAGTAACATAATTCTACTTTCCATCAAAGTAAGGAATTAGAAGGAAAACACTTCTCCAATAAGTAATTACCAAAAAGGTAATTATAAGTTGACCAAGAATAATTAATTGATATTTATTTACTTAGCCACCAAGTAATATGTCACGTGTCCAAATCATGTGGGCCACAATTAAATAGATAATCTTACATTCTCTCACTTGGCACATATGATAACTTCTTTAGTGGTTTAGTAAAATAGTCCAGTGTGCACCATAAATCAAATTAAGATATTAATATGGTCATCATAAATACCATGGTAAACAAACTACCAATGTGAGTCATGGTGGTTGTATGTCACTAAATAATACAGTCCCTTCCATATATCACAACACTAGTAACCCATTTAACGTAGTCTATAACTGAGAAGAAATAATAAAGGTCTAGCTATAATGTCTTTTCTAAGACTATTCCTGTTTTCATCATTTAAAGTAATACATGCATGTACATACATAAATTAACAGGAAATATCAGAAACACATTTTAATGAGCTCAAAATGTCAAATATATATAAGCATTGTTAAGTAATCCACAACAAAAATAATAATTAACTTTGATTACATTCAAGACCTATTCTTTCAACATACCCTATGAATGTCTTGGGTGGTAGTCCTTTTGTTAATGGATCTGCAACCATAAGTTGTGTGCTTATATTTTCAAAAGACACTCGTCGTTTCTGAACTTCTTCTTTAATAGTAAGATATTTCAGCTCCATATGCTTTATGCCATTGGAATACTTATCGTTTTTAGTAAAGAAGACAGCTGCGATGTTATCACAATAAATTTTCAGCAGTCTGGAAATTGAATCCATAACACCAAATCCCAATAAAAAGTTCCGCAACCACAAACCATGATTTGTAGCCTCAAAGCATGCTACAAATTCAGCCTCCATAATAGATGAAACAATAATAGATTGTTTTGCACTTTTCCATGATATTGCCCCTCCAGCTAAAAGGAACAAAAAACCAAAAGTGGATCTTCCACTATCCACACATCCAGCAAAATCTGAGTCTGAGTAACCAATAACCTCTAAGTCACCAGTCCTTCTAAATGTGAGCATATAATTCTTTGTTCCTTGTAAGTATCTCATGACTTTCTTTGTAGCTTTCCAGTGATGCATTCCTGGATTGCTTTGGTATCTGCCTAGCATTCCAACTGCAAAACCAATATCTGGACGAGTGCAAACATGTGCATACATCAAACTTCCCACAATAGATGCATAAGGAATATTTTGCATTTCTTTATATTCTAATTCATTCTTTGGGCATTGCATCAAACTAAATTTATCCCCTTTTTGTATTGGAACAATACTAGCTGAACAATGTTCCATACCAAATCTCTCTAGAATTCTCTCAATATATGTTTTCTGAGACAATCCTAACAATCCACGTGACCTATTACAGAATATTTCTATTCCTATCACGTAGGATGCCTCACTCATATCTTTCATCTCAAAATTCTTAGAGAGATAATTTTTAGTTTCATGCAATAAACCAAGATCACTACTAGCAAGCAAAATATCATCAACATATAGAATCAGAAATATAAACTTACTCCCACTAACCTTCTGGTATATACACCGATCAACAGTATTTTCATTAAAACCAAAAGAAATAATAGTATCATTAAACTTAATATACCATTGCCGGGAAGCTTATTTAAGTCCATATATTGACTTCTTAAGTTTACAGACCATGCGTTCTTTACCCTTTAATCTGAAGCCTTCGGGTTGATTCATATAGACTTCTTCTTCTAAACTCCCATTTAGGAAAGCTGTTTTCACATCCATTTGATGCAACTCTAAATCATAATGAGCTACAAAAGCCATGATAATTCTAAATGAATCCTTCTTAGATACAGGAGAGAAGGTTTCTTTATAATCAATACCTCTTATCTGAGTAAAGCCCTTGGCTACAAGTCTGGCTTTATATCGTTCAATATTGCCATTAGAGTCGCGTGTGGTCTTAAAAACCCATTTACACCCGACTTGTTTAAATCCTTCAGGCAATTCAACGAGTTCCCAAACTTTATTTTGTTCCATTGACTTCAACTCCTCATTTATGGCAGTAATCCAATTAGTAGAATTATTATTATTAATGGCTTGTGAATATGTAACCGTATCCTTACATATCCCTATATCAAAATCAGATTCATGTAGCTATACCACATAATCATCCGGAATAGCAGGTCTTTTTTCTCTTTGAGACCGTCTTAATGTTATTCCTTGTGGTTCTTCTATAACTTCATTGGTGATAGTTTCATTATGGAGTTGTTGATCATTTAATTATTCTTCGTTGTTATGCAGTTCAACAACTAGAGAAACAATTATTTCTTTAGAAGTTGTGGGTAAAGGGTTCCTTGTAAAGCAGTTCCAAAAACTCCATTTGAACTGTGGATAGGAAGGAAACCTAGTTTAAAGCACCTGCATGTTTGGGGTTGCCCAGCGGAAGTTAGGATTTATAATCTACATGAAAAGAAATTAGATTTTAGAACAGTTAGTGAGTACTTTATTGGTTACCCAGAAAAATCCAAAGGGTATAGGTTTTACTGTCCTACACATAGTACAAAAATTGTTGAAACCGGTAATGCTAGATTCATTGAGGATAGTGAAATCAGTGAGGAAGAAAAGACTCTTCATAAAGTATACTTAAATGGGGTTGAAAGGCAACTAGATAAAAAAGTGAAAATAGTAAGGTCAGATAGAGGTGGTGAATATTATGGAAAGTATGATGAAACGGGTCAATGCCCTGGACCGTTTGCTAAACTCCTTGAAAAGCGTGGCATTTATGCTCAATACACTATGCCAGGTACGCCACAGTAGAATGGTGCAGCTGAAAGGCGTAATCGTACTCTTATGGAAATGGTTAGGAGTATGTTAAGTAATTCCTCTTTACCCATATCATTGTGGATGTATGCTTTTAGAACTGCTCCACAATGATATGGGTAAAGAGGAATTACTTAACATACTCCTAACCATTTCCATAAGAGTACGATTACGCCTTTCAGCTGCACCATTCTACTGTGGCGTACCTGGCATAGTGTATTGAGCATAAATGCCACGCTTTTCAAGGAGTTTAGCAAACGGTCCAGGGCATTGACCCGTTTCATCATACTTTCCATAATATTCACCACCTCTATCTGACCTTACTATTTTCACTTTTTTATCTAGTTGCCTTTCAACCCCATTTAAGTATACTTCAAGAGTATTCACTGCTTAAGATTTATCATGCAACAAATAGATATATCCATAACGTGAAAAATCATCTATAAAGGTGATAAAATATTTTTCGCCACTAAAAGATGGAACATCAAAAGGTCCACAAATATCTGTATGAATAATTTCAAGAAGCTCTATACTTCTTGTGGCTCATTTCTTTGTGTGTTTGGTTTGTTTACCTTTAATACAATCCACACACACACAATAAAATCAGTAAAATCTAGATTCCAAAGAATTCCATCTTTTACTAATCTTTTTAACCTTTCACTGGATATATGACCCAATCTTTTATGCCACAAGAAAGAAGAATTTTCATTAATTAAGCTGCGTTTGGTTCCAACATTATGATGCAAGGTCAAAAGTGTTTCAGAAAATAAATCATCAAGCTTTATCTTGTATAAACCATCAACAAGAATACTAAAACCAACAAATTGGGATTTTTTAAACAAACTGAAACATCCATTACCAAATTTAAATGAAAAACCATCAACATCAAGTTTGGACATAGAATCAAATTACAGGAAATTGAAGGAACATAAAGAGTTTTAAACAAATCTAAATGAAATCCACTATCTAAAACTAAACGAAATGTCCTAATGGCTTCAACTGAAATTTTCTCCCTATTCCCTATGAACAAAAAATCATCATTTGGATTTATGGTTTGGGTTGAAAGGAATCCCTACATCGTATTGGAAATATGAACATTAGAGCCTGAATCAACCCACTAAGTATTAGAAGGAACTTCAATTAAGTTTGATTCAAAACATACAAAAGCCAAAGGCTTACCCTTCTTTTCGAACCATTCTTTACGTTTCATGCAATCTTTTTGAAAGTGTCCAGATTTGTTACAAAAATGACACTTATCATTCTTGTGTTCCTTCTTTTGAGTAGCTTGATCAGAATCCTTTATTTGGGGTGTTGCTCGCTTAATGCCTTTTCCAGGCCTTTTCCCAAATTTCTTTCTAACTTCTTGAGTCATGAGATGAACATTATGATTATCTTGTTACTTAAGCCTTCCTTCCTCCTGAACTAACATACTGGCCAATTCATTCACATTCCACTTGTCCTTAATAGTGTTATAGTGAATTTGAAATGGCCCATACTGAGTAGGTAAGGAATTGAGAATAAATTGAACGAGAAAAGTCTCATCCACATTCATCCCTAAAGTTTTCAATTTCACAACAAGATTGGTCATGTCAAGAACATGCTTATGCATACTACGAGTACCATCAAAACGCATAGTAGTGAGGTCAGCCATTAATTTCCCTGCAAGAGACTTATCTATAGTACGGAAACGTTCTTCAATATTTTTCAAATATTCCTTAGCACTATCAGTTTGGGGAAGAGTTGTTTTGATATTGTTTGCAATAGTCATTCGCATAAACATAATACTCAATCTGTTCGATTTCTCCCAAACTTTATGGAGAGTCTTTTCTTTCTCACTGCTTTCACTAGTAATAGCAGTAGGTTTCTCAATTTGAAATGGTAAATCAAGATCTAGCACACCTAAGTTGAACTGAACTTGCTCATTCCATTTTGAGAAGTTAGTCCCATTGAGAATTGGAATAGATGAAGCATGCGAATTCACTGAAACAGGAAGAGATACTGCAATAAAATAATCATAATAAGGTAAATACTCATAACATTAATACTTTGAGATAACAACACATATAAAAATAAATAAATACATTGTACAACTATGGTACCCCATTGGGTAATAATCACAAAATATAAAAAATAATGCTTAGATGTATTTATTTATATATAGCTTCATTGGTGATGCACTAATTAATTAAATAGACAAGTTACCTTTAGATATCCTATATCTACCCAATTAAAAATTACATACAACCCCTTAATGTTTATTTAATCACTCAAAAATTAATTCCCTTTGAGGAATTATTTCTAATAATTTAATAAACCCAATATTCATGAATTTTACAAAAATTATAAGTATCATTATTCATGAAATATTGCATTATGTCTATCACTAAAATTAATATCCATTAATCATTATGGTTAGGCCACTTTGGTAGCTACCAACCTTTTTATAATATGAATATTAAATTATCTAGTGATAAATTCAACATTAAATTACTCACCATATTATATACTCATAATTTACAAAGTCAATTAATTAAATTATTAGTGGGTGTCTTAAATTTCATAGATATAATACTGTAACATATATTTAATCATGTACAAAACAAACAAAAACATGATCATAATTTAAGACCTCGATTTGCGTAGCAGCGGAATAATAATAAAATATTTCACTATGTCACTTGATTACACGAAATAGACAAAAACCAATCTCTTTGACTTGTTTTTTCCTCATTGTGATATATATAATATACAATCACCGAACACAACTTAATTGAATCACCAGATTCGTTTTTCACCCTTTAAGTTGTTTTTGTCTCTATATGATATATATATTTATGTATATATATTAACAGACTTAACTTATGTTATATATATATATATACACACACAAGTTCGGCAAACAAGGTACAGCACATAACATCAATTGTCTTCGACAAACAGATAACAATACAACAAATTTGATCATTATATATGTACAAACAGTTTCTTGACGCTCGTTCAAACACGAGTACACGAATTAAAACAGTGTTCGTATACCATAAATTAAAATCATATTATTTGATTTTAATTTAAACTTAGGCATATTATTTATGCAAGAATAATGGAAAAAAATAATAAGTTCCAAAACTATTGACTCTGATACCACATGTAAACTCTAATTAATTTGTGTTAGACTTTAATCACAAATTATCATAAAACCCTAGGTCTTAGAACTTCAATTAATTTTATATTCTTATAATGCATAAATAAATATAGTTAGATATACATACCTCTATTCATGATATTAAACCCAATCTGCAACCCTGATCAATAGGTAAAGGTGGAAACTGGTTTATCTCTCTTGGCCTTTTGCATACAATAACCTTTTACGTGTAGTCTCAATCATCGTACATAATTGATGGAGCATATGCACTTTTATAAAGGTAGAGAGATGACCAGTTTTCCTTTTAGTAACACAATTTTACTTTCCATCAAAGTAAGGAATTAGAAGGAAAACACTTCTCCAATAAGTAATTACCAAAAAGGTAATTATAAGTTGGCCAATAATAATTAATTGATATCTATTTACTTAACCACCAAGTAATATGTCACGTGTCCAAATCATGTAGGTCACAATTAAATAAATAATTTTACAACAATTTCTATAGAAGCAAACTTAAAAGGGGTGATGTTGGACGCTGAAGATGTAGCTGAGGCAGCATTGTACCTGGGAAGTGATGAGTCCAAGTACATGAGTGGGCTGAACCTATTAGTTGATGGGGGTTACAGCACCACCAATACAGCTCTTGGAGATGCCTTCAAAACGCTAGTTTCTTGAACCAGTTTCGCTGCAGTATCTACTTTCAATTTCTTATTTGACTAGCTAATATATGCAAATGTTGAGTACTTAGTTTGTTTTTGCTTTCTTGGTTGTGTGTTTTCCAATCCTACTCCGCGTTCGTGCTCTTCCCAAGAACAAGTTACTGCTGGTTTTACATGCATGTGTTTTTGATTTGACACGTGTCGCTGGGCATTTTGGAAAAAATTTTCTGTAAATTTTTCTGTAAGTTGGGGACCATCAATTTTTATTTCTGGACATTTTGGAAAAAAATTTGGGCCGATCAATAATATATATTTTCTTCTGTAAATAGTTATGTACAGAGATTTAAATTCTCAAACAACCAACTCAATAATCCGTATGAATTCAATTTAATCTGGATATATTTTTTTTCAGTTACTCTTCCAATTTTAGAATCTAGTAGATTTAACAACTCTCTTGATATCAGTTCTATTCTAGGATCAAATTTGCTACCCATCCTATTTTCAATAAATGATAATTCGGAGGGTATATTTTGCTATATCCATATTTTATAATAAACTTTACCACCTAAATAATAAATATATAAAAAAATAGAGTTGTTTCAGTTTCCTCCATCATCTTAAAATTTAGACGAAAAAAAAAAGGTGAAATTAATTTCATTAAATACTTATAAATTAAAATTAGAAAAATATATGATCTCAACTTAGTTTACTTTTGCAAACTGAAATAATACTAATAAACATAATTCATGCAAACTTGTAAAATGATACTAATAAACAAAATGAATGACACTAATAAACAAAATTCATGCAAACTTTTGCAATTCATTTTCTATGCATGATAAACGTAACTAGAAAAAACAAAATTCATGAAAGGAACATTGGTTTTGGTCATGAATAATGAGTTTATCATCTTAAAGTTACTCCCTCAATAATATGACTAGACGAAAGAGGGAATCATTCGGAAAACATATTGTGTAGACCAGGCCCAGCCCATGATGGTTTTTGGTACTCGGCCTTTAGTGTAAAGCAAGTTATAACACTTTTTGTCCTTAAGTTACACAATCCTTTTAAGACGGTGCCGTGCTTTGTCATGCTTCTCGTGCTAATTGGAGAGCAAATTCTTCCATAATTTGCTAATTCAATTTTGTTAATTCACGAATTCAATTTGAGAATTATTGAATTCACAACGATTTCTCATTTGTTGAATAATGGACAACTAACATTTATTATTAGAGACAATTTCACAAAATGTTCCTAATACTGAATAAAAACAATTAGAAATGTGTAGAACTAATAATAAACCTACAATATGAAAAAAGAATGACAAATCTTTGTCATATTGTTGTTCATTGTATATTCATCACTTTTATTTTGTTATTTAAATAATAATAAAAAATATTAAATGTGCGTACAGTGACTATAGAGACATATATTTGCAGACAAAATATATAAATACTTTTTAGTTTTACTTTATTTTTAGTTAAGACCCTTATTCTTTTATAATTATTTAAAGTATTCAATTTCATGTAAAAAAGAGTCTAAAATAAATATATAGATTTATGAGGTTGCCTTACTTTACAAATAAAAAATATGGTATAATTTTTCTATACATTACTTATTATTATTAATATTATGTATCTCTAGCATAGAAGAAATAAGGTTACTTGTAACTCAAACACATTACAAATGTACAAGCGCTTTGGAGGCGTTCCCAACCAAATTTTATATTTAATTTGTAGAATTCACGTCCCCACTTTTGCTCCACTTTATGTGACTTAGTTTTGTCCGATTTATATATTGACATCGTGTATTTGTGATTGGAGATGACCTACTTACGGTGAGTAGGTAAGCCTTGTCTTTTTTTTCTTTTGTAAATAATTAAAGATTATCTTTTTAATAAAATTTTGAATATATGAAAATAAAAGTTAATTTTAGTAATTTCTAATATATATATATATATATATATATATATATATATATATTTACACGAATTTTAAGGTGACTCACCAAAAAGAGATGTCAAATTATTATTTCTTTCTTTCCTTTTTTTTTTTTTTTTTTTCAAACTTTAATGTATATATAAATCAGGTTTCATTTCTACCAAAAAAAATTGGCATGCTGGTAATTATTGCTTTGTATAATTTTAATTTTATTTATATCCTTGTTCCGTGGGTAATTGCTAAATCAAGTTTAATATTTTATATATTTGGTTTTTCCTCTTTTCATATTATATAATTAATCAAATCTCAAAAATTGAATCTAACATATTGGCGATTGAATTCATAACTATAACTTCTTTCATCTTATTTTAAATTTGATATGGAAAAGATATTTAGTTCAAATTCTCAACAGACCTTCAAATTCTCCTAAACATACCATCAATTTAATTCAATTTGGACGGTAGGTGTAGCTTTAACAACTCTCAAGGGTTAAATTTTCTACTGATTCTATTGGAAAAAAATAGGTGAAATTAATTTCTTCAAATACTTATAAATTAAATATATATATATATATATATATGACCTCAACGTTAGTTAACTTTTGCAAACAGAAATGATACTAATAAACAAAATTCATGCAAACTTCTGCAATTCATTTTATGTACATGATAAAGGTAACATTGGTTTTGGTCATGAATAATGAGTTAGATCTCAAAGTAACTCCCTCAAAAATGACCAGACAAAGGAAAACATATTGTGCAGCAGGCCAGGCCCAGGATGGTTTTTGGTACTCAGGATTTTTAGTGCAAAGCAAGTTGCAACACTTTTTGTCCCTAAGTCACACAATCCTTATAAGAAAGTGTCGCTTTCATGTTCCTCGTGCGAATTGGAGAACAAATTCTTTCATAATTCGCGAATTTAATTTTGTCAATTCACGAATTCAATTTGTGAATCCTTGAATTAATAACTATTTCTCATTTGTTAAATTATGGACAACTACATGTGACATTTATTATTGAAGACAATTTCAAAAAATGTTCCTAATACTTAAAAAAAAACAATTAGAAATGTATAGAACTAATAATAAACCAACAATATGAAAAAATAATAACAAATCTTTGTCATATACAAATACCGTTTAGTTTTACTTTATTTTTAATTAAAACCCTTATTCTTTTATAATTCCTTAAAGTATTCATTTCATGTAAAAAAAAAATCTAAAATAAATATATAAATTCATGAGGTTGCATTACTTTGCAAATGAAAAATATGCTATAATTTTTGTATATATTAATTATTATTCATATTATGTATATCTAGAATAGAGTTTACTTGTAACTCAAATACATTGTTTAGTGAATAACATACAAATGTACAAGTGCTCTGGAAGCGCTCACGCTCTTATCAAATTTTATATTTTGTCGAATTCGCACCCCCGCTTTCGCTCCCTGTGACATAATTTTGTATTCATATATTTATATATTGACATTGTAATTTGTTTTTTCCCTGCTTAATCATTGTACATATATTCTCTCTCAAAATCACTAATTCATATACAAAGTTCTTGACAGAAAAAAAAAAAAAAAAAAGGAAAATTCATGGAAATCATGGAATAAGGGTGGTAATTGTCCAGGCAAACTTTGACATCTTGAGATGCACAAGTCCTACTATTGAACAAGGTCAGTGTACCCTCATCAGCAGGAGAGACAGGACTTTTAGGTGAGATCATGAATGACGATGAAGGCGGGAACAATGTTAAGCTTTCTTGTTGAGAATTTGACGATGATAATCTGTTCAAGTAGCTCGTGGCACACCCTATCCCATCACGTGTAGAAGGGTAGGTCTGATTCGTCGGAAATGACTCACCCTACTTCACATTCTTCCACGATGACTTTCTTGGACTCCCTTGGCAGTTGGCACCCACATTGCCACACAAATGAGGTAATTCCAGCTGCTAAAACTGATCGAAAACTCGGGTTCAATGTGATTGCCTTGGTTGCGCGCAGCAGCATCTCTCTGGGTCAAAGGTTGTTGATGAGGAGTTTGAGTGTTCTTCGGAATGCAATTAGATCAGATAAATAAAAAGATTGTGAATGCAATACATTTTCCGATGTTACTTTTGCCTCCGGGAATTTCTGCAATACATCTTCGCAAATGCATCCGTTAAGGACTCCCACAATGAACGTGGCAATCTCGACCTCTTCTGGATGGTCTCGAAGTAATCCGAGCTTTGAACTTTCTTTGACCACTAGTGCTTGTGCCATATCTGATCCAATATATTAAAGAAAAATATCTAAGATTTTGTTCCGGACCCTTGTGGAGAAATGAAGTATCTAGAGACAACCAAATTAGAGATTAATTTTGTCACATATTCATGCAAAAGGCCAAATAAATATAACTGCTAATTGGTGATTTTTTCGTCCCATAGATATATCATAGTTTCATATATATAAATGGTGATTTTTTAACATTAAATGTAAATATACATGTCACATATAGTACTTGGCCAGTTATATTTCGTAACTTTAAATGTAAATAAAATTGTTCTCAAAATTGTTGCTGAAGCCTAGTATTTTCTTAACCTTTCAAACTGAGAAATAAGGTTTCCAGTCATGAGTGTACAAGTTTCTTATTTAAAAAAAAAAAAAAAAAAAACTCTAATTCCTCTGATCAAAAGCCTTGCTAAAAATTTTAGTTGATAAAAAAAATTACCAACGCACCTATAAGTTACTGACATCAATATCTATTGCGATTAATTTGAAATGGTTTCGTCAAATAATTAATTGAACCTTATAAATTTTGTTGAAAAAATAGTCAGAACTCAAAAGGTTACATCTTAGGCATCGTCTTGATGACCAAAGTTGATTAGAAACATGATCATCATAGGTCTAACAGAATCAGCCTCAGTTTTTTAATACAAAAGGGTGATATACATACATACATACATACATACATATATCTATTTACCCTATAAAAGTGTATTCTATTTGTATTTTTTATATACACTTTTTTAAATAATAATATATACTTTTCAAATAACTACTAACACTTCTTCTAAAAGTCACCTTTTATTATTTATACACAATTAAATCACTTAATTTATTTTAATAAGTAAATGTGAGTTTTCAAATAACTACTAACACTTCTTCTAAAATTCACCTTTTAACTGTACTATCACCTCTTCTAAAAATCAAATTTTAACTGCGAACACCTGTTTGTTCAATTTTATTTGTATTTTTTATATACATTTTTTTGTAATAATAATATATACTTTTCAAATAACTACTAACACATTTTCTAAAAGTCACCTTTTATTATTTATATACAATTAAATCATTTAATATATTTTAATAAATAAATGTGACTTTTCAAATAACTATTAACACCTCTTCTAAAATTAACATTTTAACTGCACTAATACCTCTTCTAAAAGTCACCTTTTAACTACAAACACCTGTTTGTTCAACCATATAAAATATATATAATAACTACTAACACATCTTCTAAAAGTCACCTTTTATTATTTATATACAATTAAATAATTTAATTTATTTTAATAAATAAATGTGACTTTTCAAATAACTACTAACATCTCTTCTAAAATTCACCTTTTATTTACTAACACATCTTCTAAAAGTCACATTTTAACTGCAAACACCTGTTTGTTCAACCATATAAAATATATATATATATATATATATATATATATATATATATATATAGTCCTGTTCAGTTGCTCCCTGGTGTGTAGGAAGCAACATACGCGATTTTTATTTCAGTCGTTGGATTTCATCCAATAACTGAAATTGAAAACAACTATACTAGTTGTTTCTGGTTTTTTTGAACTCCAAAACCACTCAATTGGAGTGTTTTATATAAAATTAAACACCTTAAAATAAGGAGGTTTTAATAATAAAAATATTAAACAAATAATTCCACTAATATCGTGGAGTCCTTCTATTTAGGGGAAAAAAGAAAAAAATTCTCTTCATATGAATTTTTTTATACAAAACTTACATTTTTTTTTTTCTACCTCTTTTCTCTATATTTATGTTCTGGTGAAAAAATTTCTCTTCAAACAGTGCAAGTTTTGTTACTGCATACTCGGTAAATTTCTTACAGAGGTTAGTATCTTACTCAACATACTCCTTTCTCAATGCATGATTATGGCTAGCTTCACTTTGGAGACATTTTTTTTAGTAGGTATTCTCATGCAATCAATTTGTTTCTCCAATTGTTGAGTTTTTTTTTTTTTTTCCCTAGCTAATATTAAAAATGAAAGAAGATAAAAAAAAAAAATTTAGGAGATATCATCACAACTGATGGTATAAAATAATTCTTAGATTTTCTTCAAATATTGCATGCCAACATAGTAGAAAAAATGAAGAAGAAGAAAAGGAAAGACCTTCAAAAGAATTCACTTCTAATACATAAACCATAATAAAAGCATCATTTTAATACACAAATATAATCCATATGATTAAATAAAATAATATCAAATTTATTAATGCAGAATAAAAAAGTTTTGGCAGGACATTCAAAAGAAAGGAACTAATAAAAAAAATAAACTAACGTACAAAATTAGAATAAAAATTTCAATTAAAAAAAAAAAAAAAAAAAAAAAACTTATGGATAACTCTTCTGAATCAGTAAAAATAGAAAATGGTATGTGATTGTATTACCTTAATTGTCTTTTCTGAGTATGTGCTTTGTGTGTTTTGCTCTATATATGTGAATCTTCTCTTTCCTACCTTCTACATTGTTACATCCCACTTGTAATTTGTCTTCATAACTTTAAAAAAATATACTGAATCCTAGTTTGTATAGATAGATATGACAACGAATAATTTATGTTAAACACTAGCCTATCAATGAGCAAATTATACATACTTGTTCATAGAGTTGTTTTGGAATCTTAATCTTCATGTAGCCCAAATTATCAAATTTAAATCATAGACTAGTATATATAGTTTCAAAATAACATCTTTTAAGTAGAGGCAAAAGTGTAAAAGAATTATTATTTTTTATAACATTTGGTTTTTCATTTATTTTGTTTGAACTCTCTAATTGCGACGTTGAAGAAATCGAGATAGGAAAAGAAGAGGAAATATACAATCCTCAAGTTGCACATGGGAAGAAACCAAAACAAGGACAAGAGTTCAAATCTTTAGATGATTTTTATAAGTTTTACAATAAGTATGCACGAGAAGCCGGTTTTAGTGTGCGAATAGATAAGAGTAAGAAAAAACAAGGGACTGGTGAAATATATTGGAAATAATATGTTTGCTTTAAAGAAGGTGAAATGGATGAAACTTACAAAAGGAAAAAGGAGAAAGAAATCGAGATGAATAAGAATCTCATAGATGGTTTCAACAAATTAAAACAAAAGTGGGGAAATGTAAGCGAAGGCTGCAAAGCAAGGTTAACCATATTTAAGCGTAAAGAACATTATGTGGTCACTCGTTTCATTGAGGGCCATAACCATCCACTTGCAACCCCAAGCAAAGTACATTTACTAAGGTCACATTGTAATGTTTTAGATATATGCAAAGAGAAAATTGACTCAACAATTGGCATATGTAAATGTACCCACATAACAATAGTTTGATATTTTGGAGACACAAGCAGGAGGAATTCAAAATGTTGGGTGTACATAAAGAGATCTTAGAAACTATGAGCGTGATATGAGGGAAAAACTCAAGGGTCATGATGCACACATGATGAATGAGTACTTTTTATCAGAAAAAGAAAAGAATCCTTCTTTATTTTTTGAGATTGACACTAATGAGAATGATAGAATCAATCGATGTTTTTGGGTTGATCAACATGCAAGGAAGGCGTATAACTTTTTTAATGATGTAGTTGTGTTTGATATGACATACAACACAAATCGTTATAGCATGATATTTGCTCCACTTACAGGACTCAACCACCACGGAAAGACAATCATTTTTGGATGTGGTTTTTTAAGTGACGAGACTACTAAATCATTTGTCTGGTTATTTGAAATATGGCTCAAAGCAATGCCAAAGGGTCCGCCAAATGTTATTATCACTAATTAAGACCCAGCAATGGCAAAGGCTATATCTAAAACTTTTCCACACACCCTTCATAGATATTGTATTTGGCACATATTAAAAAAATTTCCAGAGAAGTTAGACTCAATAGTGTTCCGAGATCACTATTTCCTTTATTAAGCATCCATATGGAAATCGGAGACAACTGAAGAATTTGAAGAAAGTTGGAAAAATGCATTGGAAAAAAGTGGATAACAAGATAATGATTGGTTGAGAACAATGTATGCATTACGTGATAAGTGGGTTCCTGCATATGTCAATAAGTTCTTTTCTGTTGGAATGTCTAGTAGCCAAAGAACAGAAAGCGCACACTCATTCTTCAAGAAGTATTACTTAAAAAATAATTCATTAATGGATTTTATTATAAGATTTAACAGAGCTTTAGGACACCTAAGACATGAAAAGGTGATTGATGATCATGTTAATGTCAATGAACAACCAAAATTGAGATCTAAAGTGCCTATGGAGAAACAAATGATGGGTGTGTATACAAAACAGTACTTCCATAAATTTCAAGATGAGCTTTATGCTAGTGATGAATATAGATGAACTATTTCAACAGAAAGTGAAAATCAATGTTTTTACGAGGCTAAGATGGTAAATGGAGGCTCTAAAGTGCGTCGAGCTGTGTATGATAAGATTAATGAAGAAGTTAAATGCAGTTGCCAGTCTTTTGAATTTGAAGGTATCCCATGCAAGCATATTCTAGCCTTTTTTAGAATAAAACAAATAAATGTTTTTGCCTGAACATTATACAATGAAAAGATGGACAAAGTTTGCAAGGGTTGGAAGTGTAATAGGTAAGGATGGTGTGGAGATTAAAGATGTGCAAGATAAGTCAGTTATGGTTAGGCGTACCAAATTATTACAACTTGCATCGGCTATAGTTGATGAAGCTGTTATCTTAGAAGAAGGGATTGAGCTACTGACAAAGACATTGGAAATAGTTTATGAACAACTCAAGGTTATGAATTCAAGCCAAGATGCTAAAAATAATTGGTTTGAAAAAGAAAAACAATGGGACGTGCCTCAACAAAGAACTTTTAACGATCCCCTACAAGTTAGAGTAAAAGGATGCGGTAAACGTCTGAGGTCATGGAGAGAGAAAGGAAAGTCAAAACGTAGGCGTTGTCATGGTTGTGGCAAAGTTGGACAATCTCACAATAAAAGAAATTGTCCGAAACTTAACAATAGGTAAAATATTTTCTTTTTTTAATTATTATTCACTTACATTTTATGAAATAAATTTTGACATACATTGTTCTCTCTTTTACAGATCAAACATAAATAGTGATGAGGATATCACTTCCGAGTCTGAACATTCTAAACATACTGATCATGATAAAAGTGACTAAACTGTGTCAAAGGTTTATATACTTTAAATTTTTATTTTTTGAAAACATGTTTTCATTAGATTGTTTCAAAATAATTATGATTTTGTTTACTTTGCATATTTATGTATTCTTATTTCTGTTATTATCATTTGTACAAAATAATTTAATATTATTTTATTTTTATCTAGGTATGGTGGAGGTGGAAAGAAGAAGATTAAAGTTGTCCTTAGCTTTTTTCTTAGAGTTTTATTGGTGAAACATGTTAAAAGACTAAAAGTTTTTAGTATCAAGACCAACTGGTTACAAGCTCAGTCACATGCACCCCGACCAAGTCCTCCTTTTGTTCCACCTTCTCTGTAATGATCCGGTCATTTTACTTCCTTTCTTTTTTTTTTTTGATAATTTTCTTTTTTCGTCTTTTCCCTATTTTGTCATTTTCTCGTTTTTCATTTTTCCTTACATAACCTCACTTTTTGTGCTCGGATTTGACTTTGGCCTTGCATACATCCATGATATTTAAATTCCATGATATCTACATTTTTACTGTTGTAGAAAAACATGTTAATTGTTTACTTTCCTTGTAAAGGGCATGGATGCATGACTTTTTGGTGAATATTCGTAACTTAAGGGGTTTTGTGTAATTAAATAAAGTAATTATTTTTAGTCTTAGGGACCATTTTACAATTTAATTTAGGAGATATTTTGGAAAGGGATCTTTTAGCAATTTTTGGAAAGTGTGACAAGTGTCACACTCCCATGGTGCCACTTGTTGGCATTGGGGTGAAAGGACTTGGAAGCATGATCTCTTGACACATGGAGGATGGAGATTCACCCATTTGTTGGCCTAGGATAGGAGCACTTGTTGGCATGGATGGTTGACAAGTGTAGGCTCAATGTTAAGTCTTGAAACTTTATATAAGATGGTGATAAGTGTAGGCTTCACAATTGGTCTTGCAATTATGTGTGTGTGTGAGGTAGTGTAAGAGAACATAGTGAGTGGAGAAACCCATCACATTTAGCTTAGGGTTGCATTTCATTTTCATTTCATCTCTTTCCTCTCAATCCCTAACCTAGCCACCATTGAAGGAAAAGCTCGGTTTAAGGCTTTAGGCTTCATTTTGGTGCCATTCCACTCACCTTAGAACCAAAAACTTGGAATACTTTATCTTCCTCTCACTCTCCTCTACAAAACCCTAGATTGGTTTACCATTTTAAGCTTGGTTGTTTTGGATTATAGAGATTCAATTCTCTATTGAGGTATGTGTGGTTGTATGTTTATCCTTTTTGGGTTTTATATATATTGGGGCTATATATATATATTAATTACAGGCTCTTTAATTCTTGTATTTGCATATAAAGAGAAATTTGATATGCTTGAATTAGGATTTCTAGATTTAATTCATGTATATGAGTATTAAGTTATATAGGTAGATTATTGTTTAATGATATGCCTAATACTTGTGGTTTCATTGAGGGCTTTTAATGAATATCTTGGAATTGCACTTAAGTTGTTAAATAATATAGATTTCATTGAGAATTAGTATGAAAAACCTTGTATGTGGTACTTGTAATTATTTGTAAGTAGATTACTATATTGCATGATTAGCAATAGTGGCCTACATTGATAGTAAGTTGATGTAACATAATGTGTAGCATCATTAACTTGTCACTTTAAACATGTAACCACAGGGGCATGGTTTGTATGGTTTCACCCAAATTGTGCTTGGTAGGTAGTTTTATGCATTGAGATTATATGAATGTCATGGACTTGCTGATTTTTGGAAGCTTGTAAGGATATGAAATGTTTGATGGCTAGGGTTTGGCTCTAATACGGAAGGTAAGAATTCTCCTAAGTCATAGTGCGCACTAGGTTGTACCTTGTGGGTCGTAATTACCCGAAATAACTTGTATGGTCTCATGATCACATATACTAGTCTTTCCATTATTTGATTTCGCATTCCTTTCCAAGTTGTAAATTATGGATTTCTTGTAGCTTGTGATTTAGTAATCTTAGTTTAAATGCGGTTAGTGTACTTGTTTATGTATATTTGGATGCTATGTATTTATCATTTCAAATAATTGTATAGCTTGAGATGATCTCTTAGAGTACCATGGGAACATAGACGTTAGGTGGAATGCACCCTTGTAATGGTCTATGTTTGGTTCACATTATACTTGAAACTATAGGGTATGCGCATGCACCACATCTTACGAGTAACTTGATTACTCACCCTAATTGTTTGGGTTATTTTGCAGTTAAAGAAACCTTGTTTTGGGATGCACAACATCCCTAGACATGGCTTGGTCGCATTGGATTACCTTTTATGTAACTTTGTATGCATGCACTTGTTTAGCATGCCTTGTTTTATTCTCTTGTAAACCATGGATGTATAGTATATTGAAGCTTGTTTAATTTCCTTGGAAATGTGTAATATGTTATATTTGGATCCTTTTTGAAGGGGAAAATAGAATTAGGACTTGTAATCTTCTTGGTAGAGTCCCAATGTCATTTTCACCTTAGTTTCATCTTTTATATAATCATGGATCATATGTAACGAGGCCTTAAAGCCATCTTTTACTTATTTCCTTTTATTGATTAAATTGCACCCTTAATTATGTTGTACACACTTGTAAATGATCATTTATGTTTATCTATGTTTTGGAAACTTGTATTTCATTTTTGGGTGTTAAGGGAATCATTCTTGAACAATTAGAGTGCTTGTATAGGTTCAAAAATGAACTTGCAGCAGACAGCAGAAGCTGCTGCAATTTTTTTTTGCCTTGTTCCCAGGATCGAGCCGGCTTAATTGCCAAAGGAGCCGACTTTCTCCCTAACTCAGTCGACTAAGTTCCTAAAAGAGTCGACTTAGTTCACCTGGTCATCATTTTCATCATTTTGCATGCTCTCGGCCCAACTCAGCCGACTTAGTTACTAAAAGAGCCGACTGAGTTCGTTCGCACCTCATTTCTTTCATTTTTAGTGCTCTCGGCCTAACTCAGCCAACTTAGTTCATAACTCAGCCGACTAAGTTGGGCTGCAGCGATGACCTATCTTCAAATGGTCATAACTTGCTCATTTTAGATCCAAATTAGGTGATTCTTGAGCCTAAACTCAAGAGCTC
The DNA here is from genome assembly GCF_030987335.1 of Cornus florida. Taxonomy (NCBI): domain Eukaryota; kingdom Viridiplantae; phylum Streptophyta; class Magnoliopsida; order Cornales; family Cornaceae; genus Cornus; species Cornus florida. The sequence continues at coordinate 46,521,519 of NW_026775572.1, forward strand.
GAAGTCAGCTTTCCAATGGTACCAACCACATACTGAAAATTCAACCATAGTGAGAGTTATGATGGTTTTAGTGAGATAGGGTCATGGTATCTTTAAATCGGAGGACGCCGATTGTCCTATCCTCATATCTTTATCATCCGGACTTCGAATCAAGTGATTCTTAAGTCTGTCTTTAATTATTTTCCGTTGTCTTTCTAATGGTGTGTACGGTGGCACCCATATAGTTTAAAATGACCATTTTACCCTTGGTTCATTCCTTAAAGGGTTTTGAAATCCTAGTTCCGGTTTTTCTTCCGCTGAGTCATGGGACTCCTCGGAAGGTCGTTCTTGTGTCTTAGGGATGAAATACATCTCTATAGACTTGTTCATGGTTAGCTTCCGTATTTTGGATCCTTTTCGGGTCATCACAGGACACACTGGGTTTGTAAATCCTGGGTTGTCACATTCTCAGCTGCTGAAGTTGCCATACTTTCTTTTGTATTCATTGTTTGGATTTCTCACAAACTCTGCAATCAAGTTTTGAATATTGATCTAGCTTATTATCAAATACATGGAACTCTTTAGTAATTACATTTAGTTCTCTGTTTTTTTTTAGCTTGTTATTAACTGGAATGTGGATTCTGTTAATCATTTTAATAGAATTTGCAATAATTCTTCATTTAGTACTTGTATACCTTTTCAAGGTTGGATTTCTTTTTCATTTAATGGTCTTTACTAGATTGGTACTGTTTTTGTCAATTTAAATAAATAGTATTTCAATAGTAAAAGGACTCAACATTTTGAAATCCACACACCCTTCATTAAGGAATATTTATTTATTTTTATTTATTATTATTATTATTATTTTCAATTTCGTTAAGGAAGTTATTTATTTATTTTTTCTCTCCTTTCAATTTCGTTAAGGAAGGTGTCAAAGGTTTTTTTTTTTCTTTTTTTTTTTTTCAATTTCGTTAAGGAAGTTATTTTTTTTTCTCTCCTTTCAATTTTGTTAAGGAAGGTGTCAAAGGTTTTTTTTTTTTTTTTTTTTTTTTTAATATGGAAGGATTTAGTAATATAGAGAAAAGAGGTAGAAAAATTTGTACGAAGAGAATTTTTTTCTTTTTTCCCCTAAATAGAAGGACTCCACGATATTAGTGGAATTATTTATTTAATATTTTTATTATTAAAACCTCCTTATTATATGGTATTTAATTTTATATAAAACACTCCAATTGAGTGGTTTTGGAGTTTAAAAAAACTAGAAACAACTAGTATAGTTGTTTTCAATTTCAGTCATTGAATGAAATCTAACGACTGAAATAAAAATCGCGTATGTTGTTCCCTACACACCAGGGAGCAGCTGAATAGGACTGTATATATATATATATACATATATCTAACATCCATATCGCCCTATATCTCACTCCTCTCTATTTCTTTCCATCTCTCTTTGAAAAGAATTTCTTCACAAAAAGTTTGTTACAGGGCTCTGAGAGAAGACTCATCTTTTAGTTCATGTACATCAAATTACAACTCAAAACTCTTAATTTTTTTTTTTTTTAAAGGTATGTTTTAATTTGAATTGAAAAATAATTTATATATTTTATCTTTTTATCTAATCATATATATTTATATTGTTTCATACATAATTAGTACATGAGGAGTTATTATATTTTATATATTCTCCTAATTAATAGTTCAGTACTATTCTTTTATTACGATGTGAAAGAATTATGCATGAATATTAAATTTGTTCTGTTAAGAAAAATAACATGAATAAAATATATGAAATATTGTATTTTATATGCAATATACGTGTACAAGTATATATAGATAACTGACGCGTATAATCATTGATTAAAATGTCAGTTAGTTATCGTATAATTCTTTCACGAATGAATTATTATATATACAATACATAATTAGTACATGAGGGCTAAATAATAGACTTGATGATAGAGTTAAATGAACAACTTTGGGATTAAGTTTCTTAATTAATAGTATATACATTATTATTATTTTGTAAAGAGTTAAGTGCATTAAACCTCCATCAACTTTCTTTTCTTTCCCAATAAACATCCTGATCTAAGTGAAAAACACTTAATCCCTTAAACTATTTCAATTGTTGCAAATCATTAGTAGACCGTTTAAAAACTAAAACATCTTCAAAATCACGTATTCTTATTTAAAAAAACAAAAACCAAATCAAACAACTCTTGGTTTAAAAAACATGCAACTTTTTGGTCAAATTAAACCAGTTTCCTACTTAAAAACTAATACATCAATTGTTGACAAGTTACCTATTTAACAACTAATACTTGTTTGGAACGAGATAAATCAAAAAATAAAAAAAGAATAATAATAATAACTTCAAAGTTTTAGTTTTTAAGTTATTTATTATTGATTGTTTACGTAACTTATGTAACTGCAATTGTTCATCTTGCATAAACTGTTTTGGTTTGGTTTTAAATTTGGGTAAAATAAATCATAAGTGAATAAGAGGAGTTTCTAGGACTGTTTGGATTTAAATTGGACCCTAAGAAGTTTAAAAAGAATTGGGACAGTGACTGAAAATTTCGCCAGAAGCGAAGAATAAGACTAGAGATGGAGGAGCTGGCTCTCAGGAAGAGAGAGCCGGCTCCCTAAGTGAGGGAGCCGGCTCCCATGAAGAGAGATCCGGCTCTCCACGAGGGAGAGCCGTCTTTGGAAGCCTTAGAGCCGGCTCCCATGATGGGGGAGCCGGCTCCCTTGAAAAAAACCCCTACGGGGTGTTTTGCGACATTTTTCTGATCGCAGGGGCTTAAATATAGTTTCTGGAAAGTGAAGGGGGTTTTAAATGTTTAAAAATTAACCTATTAAAACCTTAAAACAGTTGGTTTATGCTAGGGTGTTAATCCTAACGGGCATCATGAAACATAAACGAATGATAGGCATGCTGTCAAGGAAGGAAGAAGGTTTAAATTACTCGTTTGTTTTAGGAAATTAAATGGACTGGTGTTCAATTATTTATGGGATGTTATATGAATAATATATATATAATTTAATGAAGGTCAGGAAGGTTGGTTTACTGGGTTAATGGACTTCATGACATTTTATAATAGTTTGCATGTAGTCACGGAACATAGAAGTTATTTCTAGTGGTCGTTGTAGTAAATTGAACGGACTAATAGGTATGTATTTTAGGATTGGAGTGTTGGTGTTCTGTATATACTTTTGAGCACCAATATATCTTGCTTTGGATTCATAATTGAGAATTTAATGAACATCATGAAATTTATATAATAAGTTGCATGCTGTTAAGGATTATGGAAGGTTTAAAATACTGGTCTTATTTAGCAAATTTAATGGACTGGTATGAAAGTATCTTTGGGATTTTGCTTTGATATGCTCAACTAATACCGTTGATTATCATTATAACATGCTATGAATGTAAATTGATGAACTGTTATATTTACTGTTTTGTCAAGTGGATGGATATAGATGGTTTAAATTGTTAATCAATACTTTAGCAATTTAAACGGAAGTTCTATGATTATAATCATATACTGGATGCATGATAGAATCTTATCAATATCTGATTTCTATTATGTTGGTTTCTGGATATACTTGATGTTCATTTGAGTGTGCATCATTTATGAATCAAATGCATAATATGCACCGGTATGGGACGGTGGCATATCGGGGATGGATTAGATCAAAAAGCTAAATCCTACCTCTTCATACATACGGAATGGATTAACTAAAACAGTTAAATCTTACATGGATGCATGTCCTGTCAACTAAAACAGTTGAATGACATAACGGATGGTTTTTTTATTTTTCTGTATTAGGAAGGATTTATGTATATACATATGATACCATAATGTGAGCTTGAGTTTTAGGATCATGGTTAGGGTATGTATATCGCAAAGGTTGGGTAACTAGATATAGCTGATGTTCCCTGGTAGGTCTAGGTACATGGCCACTGGAAAGTGTGATTTACATGTTACCTTCTACTTAGGCTGAACTATACTATAGGCTAGCAAGCATCCTATAGTGTGTATCTATATATATATGGACTATTTTGGTTATTGCCGAGCTGTCTATGATGTATATGCGTATCAGGTTTATGTATGGATTGTAGTAGGATGGAACTTACATGTGGGCCTGACCCATTCTTATTTTTCAGGTATTCGTCAGTACCAGGCTTAGAGCTTGATCGTGATGAAACATATATAGTCACTCACTCTTCCGACTACATAGGATTTCCTTTCTTATTTTAGTTTTGGATTTTGGATTTTGTAATTATTGTTCATTTGGGATTATTAGGGATCTACTGGATGGATTCCCAAGTTGTAAGGATTGAAAAATTAAATTGAATAAATCTATAATATTTTTATTTGGAGGATTTTCGTATTTAGAATTCTTTTCAGCTTATTATTTTATTTTTAATTCTTTTGGACTCTTGCTTGTTTACATATTAATTGATTGGTATCCCTCGAATTTGTGCTCGGACTTAATCACCCATGGCTCTAGAATCGAGAGGTATCACAGGTTCTATCGACTATATGCACTGGGAGTAGAAGAATTGCCCAATGGAGTAACATGGCACGCACAAGGGACGCTCCCATAGGGTTACTATCATATTGGAAGCGGTTGCGTCAAAAGATTTGTGGATTTGGGATGCATTCTTTGGAATGCCGGATTCACACAATGATATAAATGTGTTGGATCATTCTCCGGTATTCAATGGTATCATCAATGGTCGATTGCCCCCGGTTAATTTTATGGTGAATGGGCATGCACATCGAATGGGGTATTACCTGGCTGATGGTATATACTTTAAGTGGGCAACTTTGATATAGAGCATCCGCACCCAACCATTGCAAAAGAAAGATTATTTGCTCAAAAACAAGAAGCCTGTTTAAATGATATGGAACGAGCTTTGGGGGTTTTATAGATCAAGTGGGCAATCAAGCAAGGACCAGCCAAATTTGGAAGAAAGAAGATTTGTGCATCATATATAATGAAAACATGCATTATCCTTCACAACATAATCGTAGAAGATGAGTGGCACGCCAATTTAGAAAGATGGACTCCGCCACTGGAGAATACAATCCCAATTCCCACTTTTAGTCAACAACCATCGATTCTAGCAACACAAATCTATGCTCGCCAGTTCTAGATTCACAGCAAAGAGACAAATGCACAGTGGAGGAAAGATTTGATTGAACATTTGTGGAACCTCTCTAGTGATGAAGATGTTTAAATTATATTTATTTTTATTTTTATTTTTATACTTTGAAGATGTTATGAACGTTTATGTAACAGAATATTTATTACGAAATTGTAATTTTTTGGATTAAAAATAAGTGGGGGTATTTATAGAGTTGAAAAGTTTTTTTATTTTTAATTTTATAATTTTTTACCTTTTTTTAAATAGATATATATATATATATATATATATATATATATATATAGCCGTTAAGGCACTATTTGTGTCAACCAAACAATGCCATAATAGCTACATTATCATATTTAAATGAGGGGGCAAAAAAGTGAAAAATAATTATTTTTTAGGTAAAAAACCAAAAAAAATATTTTTTTATTTTTTATTTTTGTAGGCCAATATAGTCTTAGGCACTATTTGGGTCACCAATTTGTAGGTCACCCAAATAGTGCGTAAGGACTATATTATATATTTACTATTTTTTTTTTTTCTGAAAAAAAAATGAGACAAGAAAATGTGAAAAACAAGTTTTGGGAGATTAGGGGCCTGCCAAACACGCCATTAAGTCCCCTTTTATTTTTGAAAAAATGCCCGTTGGGCTGCTGTGCACTTGCCTTATTTTATTTTTCCAGCCTCAAAACGAGTTTTCTAAATTTTATTTACCTAATAGTTAGTCTAGAATACTGATCAAGTGTGGTATATAGGACCTGTATTAATTCACTAGTTTAACACGTGTTCCTGGCTGAGGCCACGTCTCAAGTCTTTGATAGTTTAATATTTGAAATGATCTGTAGAACCAAAAAAAAAAAAAAAAAAAAACAACAACAGTTGATTTTAGTAATTTCTAAAAATATTTTAAGTTTTTAAAAAATAGTTCTAGAGATATAATGTTAAAACTGATTATGAGAAAAAGGGGAGTCAAACTTTTTATTACTCATATATATGTGAAATCAGGTTTCATTTCTTTCTTTTTCCTTTTTATGAATAAATCGGGTTTCATTTGTTTGGTTATTAATTTTTTACAAAAGAAAAAAAAAAATTAAATAGAAAAAAAAAAATTGTGACATAAAGTATAATTTCAAATTAATTATTCACCAAATTCCAAAAAATTTCCTTCCAATTAAGAAATTAAATTTCATAACATAATCAAAAACATAATTTATTTAATAGAAATAATATGAATTATAAATGACATTCACATCAATTTTCGAATTACAATAGAAGTTCTCACATACTAAAAAAAATGATTGAGTTAAATAAAGTAATTAATTTGGGTGCGGTAAAATTACTTCTTCAATTGTGCTAATGGATTCCCATCTCACAATTGAGATTAGGAACTTCGTGTTTCCTGTGCTTGCTGTGTTATGATCTTGACTGCCGTAAAATTACTTCTTCAATTGTGCTAATGAATTCCCATCTCACAATTGAGATTTGGAACTCTGTGTTTCCTATGCTTGCTGTAGGGCTGCAAGTTGGGCTGGCCAACCCAACCCAGCTCCAACCTAATCTCAACCCGAATCGAGTTGGGTTAGGCTAACCTGAATTGTACTTAACATGGGTTGAGATCATAATTCGAACCGAATATTTTCGGGCGGGTTGGTTTAAGTTGACAGGTTAAATTCTTTTTTTTTTTTTTTTTTTTTTTTTAAAATTTAATTTTATATATATATAATTTTTTTTTTGAATTTATATATATTATATTATATATATATATATATGTATATATATATATATATATGATTATATTATTATTAAAAATATATGTTTTTTTAGGGCAATCATTTCTGCCTCCCCAATCGCCTCAATCTCTCCTCATTCTCTACTCTGAAATTGCCCCCTCTCTTTCTGTGCAACTGCAAGCTACAAAATCAACCAAGAATCACAAGTTCAAAACCCATAGATTTCTGTTTATCCATCTTTCTGCAAGAATCAAAAGTTCAAAACCTATGTACTTTCTCTCTCTCTGCAACTGCTAACTTGTATGTATGGGTTTTGTTTTAATTTATTTTTGGAAGTCAAAGCGGCGGAGGAACGGCGGCTGTGGATCAATGGCTGACGCGAGGGACGCCGGCGGCAACGGTAGAGGAACGCCGGCGGCGACAGAAAGAGAAAGAAAAAGAAGAGAGAGAAAGAAGAGAGAGGAGAGAGAAAAGAGAAAAGAGGAAAAAAAAAAAAAAAAAAAATTTAAGCCCCCTTCTCAACTCTCAGGTTTCGTCCATGGACGGCGGCAGAGACAGAGAGAGAAAGAAGAGAGAGGAGAGAGAAGGAGAAAAAAAAAAAAAAAAAAATTGGATTTTCGGTTGGGTCGGGTTGAGCCCGAGCCCAACCCGAATATGTCTGGGTTTTGATAAAACCAAAACCTAACTCGAACATGAACCCGATTTGTGAATATAAGTTCCAATTTTAAATTTTTTTGGTTGGGCTGGGTTAATCCGCCCAAGTTGCAGCCCTAACTTGCTGTGGCATGATCTTGACTGCTTTTAGCTTGTAGAAATGGTAGGTAGGATGTTTCCATTTTGTTGGATGGAGAATGAATAGAAACAAAGTTAAGAAACAAAATCCATACATAAATTATTATATTTTCATACCATCCATACAAATAGAGTTGTTTTAGTTTACTCTAACATCTCAGATACTACAGAAAAATAGTAAGTGCTGCAAATATTTATAAATTAAAGTTAGAAAAAATAAAAGGTGAACTTTAAAAAATATTATGAATTGAAATAATACTAATAAACAGAATTCATGCAAATTTTTGCAACTCATTTTCGGTGCATGACAAAAGTATTTAGAAGAAACAAAAATCATGTAAGGAACATTAATTTTGATCATAAATAATGAGTTGCTACTCATCTTAAAGTTATTCCCTGAATAATGTCGAGTTGAAAGAGAGTTTCCGTAAAAATATATATATATATATATACATGTTGTGCGGATCAGGTCAGCCCTGCTTTTTGCTTGCTTTTGATGGGGTTGGCCATAACCTCTCTGGTGATGAAGATGTTTCAGGTTGGTTATGGCAGTTATTTCTTTGGGTCTGTTGTGGGTTGGGCCTTCTCTCTGTTTTGGGCCTCCAAGCATTCTTTGTTAGTGTATTACCTTTCCGGAAATTCTTTGTTTAATCTTATTCAGTTTCAATTAACCCCCAAACATCTCATATATGTAGTATTTTAGTTGCATTCACAATCTTCTTAATTATTAATGCAATAACCCATAAAAATAAAAAAATAAAAATAAAAAATAAAAAACCCATATATTATCTCTCTTGAAAATGAAACATAATCATTGTACAAAGTTCTAACCAGAAAAAGAAAAAAAGGGAAAATTCAAAATTTCATTTTATGATTGGTTTAGTTTCTTCGTGGCATGTGGGTACTATCAGGATTTTGACAACTCAAGAAGTTAAAAAGATTTGATGGTGAGTGGTGATGGAGAAAAACTTCAGTTGGAAGCGTTGTTGTTGCCCCCAAGCACTTTATAAAAGCTGACATGATAGAATTTCACATGATATATAATTGAATAGGTTGCCTGGCTGGCTTGGATTTTGCTGAACATGGTAGAATTTCTTATAATTGGAAGATCCCTTTTGGGAGTGATGCAGAAATATGTATTATTGGCGATTCAATTTTCTTACTTTTTGTATTTATAAGGAGGATAATGCTGAAAGCAAGTTTATACAACATTTTTATTATTATTATTTTGTATTGTGCTGTATTTTTAAAAACAGTTTAAGGTTATTGGTTTTTTATTTATTACAGGTTTTATAAATATATGTTTATCAATAAACAAAAGTTACACATAAATACTCATTTAAAGGATAAACAATAAACAAAAATAATGAACTAAAAATTTCAATTAACAGTATTGTATTCTCGCCCATTAATATTATTTGGTGGAATTGTCTTCTTCCTCCTATTTACAATTCTCTTCAAATAAATGATAATTCTATGTTTGATAGATAGAGTAGGTGTAGAGATAGGTGTGGATGAGAAATTCACATGTCATATTCCTTACCTCCTAAATAATAAATATAAAACGAATAAAGTTGTTTCAGTTTACTCCAACTCTTAAATATTGGAGGAAAAAAATAGTAAGTTAAATTAATTTTTGCAGATAACAATAAATTAAAATTAGAAAAACATGTGAATTAAAATTTCAAAAATATTATGAACTGATATAATATTAATTGACAGAATTCAGGTAAATTTCTCTATTCATTTTTTGTGCATGACAACGTAATTAGTAAAAACAAAAATCACACTCTTATTTAAATTGCATTCATAATTCTTAATTTCTCACATGCACAGGGATCTATATGTGAATAGAAAGTCTGTGAATGCAATACCAAAAAAAAAACTTTGCAAATATTCACTATGAAACATAGTTTAATTAAATCCCTAATTCATTGTACAAAGTTCTAACCAGAAAAAGAAAAAGGAAAAAGGAAAATTTGTAAAAGTTTGGAGTAGGGTTGGTACGTAATTGTTCAAGCAAGCTTTGACATCTTGGCATGCACAAGTCCTACTGAACCACCGCCCATCACTTGATATGGTCAGCAGTACCCTTATCAGCAGGAGACACAGGACTGTTTGATGAAGTCATGAATGGCAATGAAGTTGGAAACAATGTTAAGCTCCCTTGTTGAGAATTCGAAGACGGAAATCTGTTCAAGTAGCTCGTGGCACACCCTATTCCATTATGTGCAGCCGGGTAGGTCTGATTCGTCGGAAAGGACTCACCCCATTTCACATTCCCACTAGAATTGATCACTCCTCCTCCATGACTTTCTTGGACTCCCTTGGCACCTACTTTGCCAACAAATGAGGTAATTGCAGCTGCTAATGCTGATTGAAAATTTGGGTCAGATGTGATTGCCTTTGTTGCTGCAGCAACTGTGCCTGTCAAAGGTTGTTGATGAGGAGTTTGATTGATCTTTGGCATATAATTAGGTTGATCATGAGATGGTTGTCTTCCAATAAATGAAGAGCCAACAATGTGGCTTTTGTTATTGGACAATATTGTTCCAGAATTACTAAGGTAATTACTATTGGCCAAAGATGTTTGTAAGGTGTTTGAGTCTGTGGAAGAAGAAGATGAAGAAGAGAAATTGAAATTTGTTGAGCAATATCTTGGTGCAGAAGCATAGTTTGAAGTTAGTGATCTGTTGAAGTAGTGAGAGGAGGTGGGTGGTGGTGCAGTGAGGTCAAGTGTGATGGTTGGGTGTGACTGAGTGGTTGAGATTGTGGAGTTGGGGAAATAGAATGGCTGTGGTCTTGAATTGTTGGGGAGAGAGAAGTTGAGTCCGTGGAGTTTGGTGGCGGAGGAGGTGGTGGAGGTAGCTGAAGCTCCAAGGCCAGGTTGTGAGGTTGATGAGGCAGACTTTAGCATGGAAACAGCTGCAGATGTGGTGGAGGCCATTGTTGTGGCTGATATGGGAAGTGGGTGGTTGTGAGTTCCTTCATAAGTGGTGACCAGAATGGACATGTCCTCAACACATCTTTGCACCTGAAAACAAAAAAGCTAATGATTAGGAACACGAGAAACTATAGGAGATGCACACTACGTGCCTATTTGGTTTGTCACTCTCTCAAGAACTCAGACAACAGAAAACTTTTAGGCCTTTTTTTAAACTGAGTTTTTAGAAAATAGTTCTCAGAAAATATCATTCAACCAAGTAAGTTTTTTTGTGTACAATTTTCTATTTTCAGTTACCAGAAAACATAAACATGTTATCAAAATATTGAACCAAGTAGGCCCTATATATCTCTTTAGTCTTCAACAATGCCACTAAGAGTTATAACCTAGTGGCATCTTCTCTGCCTAGCTCACAAAAGGTTCAAGTCTCTGTAGGGACAAATCGTTTTGTGAGATTCAGCTTCATCTATCCTTGACAAGCATAATTTTATTTTCTGTTTTGTTACAAACCAATTAATGTATGTAGAAATTAATACTAAAAGACATCTGAATTAACCAAGTGCATTGGTAGTAAGTTCTTTCTAATTCTCTGCTTTTACTTCAAAATAGAGGATAAGTAGAAGCATTTTCTATAAGCATCATGCCAAAACTCTCTCTCTTTTCATATTATTAAATTGAATCTTTAAGTTTGCCATTTTAGATTTACAGAAACGCAGTTAAGAAAATATACCTGTTTTCTGACTGGGCATGACGGTGACAATGTGCACCGGAAGTAAGCTCGTGGGCATGGATTTCCTTTCGCTATTTTCTGTCCATATTTCCTCCATTGGCATCCGTCATCCATCTATACATGCATCATTGAAAATATTAAGAACTCATTTTCGATGTAAGACTAATAACAACAAAATTTTGTTAATGTTTTATAATCATTTGAATCAAATATGTTTCATTCAATAGAATTGGGCATTCCAATTATTTATTTGTTTTTCATCTTTTGTTATATTTGTTATAGAATTAGCTACTTCTAAGTTCTAATCTTGTGTGATGGGAGGTGTTTATTTTTTTATTTTTAATTAATTAAGAAAAGGAACAAAGTACCTGAGGCTGAGATTATTAATTGCACAATATAATCACACACATTATAGATTATAATTTACTATCAATTTATTCAAAGTAATCATGCTGGAATTAATTTGTTTGTGGCTGCAGGTTTGATACTAACCGTAGGTGTTTCGCATATAGCTCTAATAGAAACCCTGGCTTTCTTCATAGGGTTATCCTGTGGAACATCATCTTCTCCACTTCTCACTGTCTTTAAACTTTTACTAGGTGGCCATGTCTCCAAGCTATTTTCCGGGCTTGGATTCTTCGTAAACTCAGTTGCATTCGGATCAAATTTGAAGTCCAACCCTAGCTCTAGTCCATTGTCAAATTTATCATCCTCTCTATCTTTGCTTGAATTAGTACTAGCCTTCTTATCATCCTTCTTAGGCTCACTTGAAGCTCTTCCAAGGCTGAGCGCGACAGTCAGTTCAAACTGATCTTCATTGTCTTGGTGGATAGGACCAGTACTGTTTGTGGATTTCTTAACTTCTTGTTGTTGAAAAATGCCTTGAAAATGCATTTTCAGAGATTGGTATTCCTTCATGATGTGGGATAATGTCTGTTTCAACCTTTCATTTTCTTCTCTAACCTCTCCCATCTCAGCTTTAGCTGATTTCAGCTCATCATCCTGGGTGGAACAAATACATAGCCAGCTACTTTAGTATCAATTTCAAATGCGAATATCTAAAATGAAAACGAAAAATAAAGCAGCACAATTTATATGCGTATGTATGTCTATGTGTATGCATGTGTGTGTGAGAGAGGAGAAAATATTATTAGGAGAGCGCTCTCACATATCATGATAGTGCTCTAGTGGAGAATTTTTAGGAAAATTTAAATAAATAAAAAGACTATTATTTGAAGTCGATCTAAGACATTTTAGAAAATAATTTTCAAAAAATCTTAAAACAAATGAGAGCTTGCTTGGTTTGTCGGTTCTAATATAAAATTGTTTTAAGAGAACTGTTAAAAATAATTATTCAAAAATAGTTTATTTATTTATTATTATTTTTTTTTATTAACTGGATTTTCAAAAAAATTGAATCAAACAGATGTAATTAACAGTTTTCGAATTTTCAGATTATATATATTTTACAGGTTATAGTAAACCAAACATGTCTTCTATAATTGACTAATGAATACCCACTTGCAGTCATCATTGGCCAATCAATATATGGTGCAAAAGAAGCTGAATGTATTGACTTTGAAAGTATAACTTAGCCTATTCTATATGAATCTGGATATGATGTTAGCAGTTTTATTGTAGCTCGTCAGATCTCAATTATTAAATTGCTCAAAAGTCATATTAATTATAAAACCCTGTTGGATATTATTGGTGTATTGTAGACTTGTAGTTCAAATATTCACTACACCAACTTTTAGAAGGTGCAATAATGTTAAAATTTCTTGAAAAAAAAAAAAATAAACAAAAAAAAAAATAAAAAATTGGGAAAAATTTATTGCTTTGAAGCTTAAATGGATGATGTATATAGGAAAACTAATCCAAATTTCAGCAAATGAAGAGGAGTTTTTTTGGTTTCTTTACCTGTTTGTCGATACCCAATTCATTTTCATTGGATGAGGAAGGCTTTGAACTGTTGTAGTCCTCTCCTTTTACATGTTTCAGATCGCCTACCTGAAATTCAATGAAAAATGGAGTGATTTGACGAAGATGCAATAATAAGTGAATGAATTGAATTTGTACTGAAGACCCATTAATGGAAAGTCAATGATAATTTAGGATATATATATAATGAATTTTGAAAATGATTGTCTAGCCTATGAAAAAACTTGCTAGAAAAATCTGAAACTCGTCAATACAAAGAATCAAAAACTACAACTGATATAATAAGACCTTCACCAAAATTAGATTAATAATAACAAATCACGAATAATTAACACTTTAATTCAAGATAATTAAATAAGGAAGTCAGAATTCACCTTTTTATTCTCCTGAAAGACACAGTCTTCATCAGCATTAGACTTAATTATATGATCTTCCTTAACCATACTGAAAATGGTAATATATAGAGTCTCTTTACGCAAATTTGCTTTTGAAGTTTTTCTGTGTTCGCCATTTTTAATGGCAAGTTTTAGGTTCTTATATAGTGTATAAGAAGAGCCATCAGACTTTGACTTTTTAGAAAATAAAAGAATTTTCAAAACCCTAGCGTATGGCTTATTGCATGCTGCACACAGAAAGGTTAACTGCCCATAATTTATTCCAAGTAGGTTGCGGTCAACTCTTTTTTAATTTTTTAATTTTAATTTTATTATTTTTAAGAGAATCAAAAATAAAAAGAATTCAACTTCAACGTTTCACACACGTCATGTACAGATAAGTCTCAGTTGAAGTTTCTTTGGATTGAACGTCAGACTACGGTGACTACCACCGAATTCGCCGCCGTCCTGTTGACTTATGTGAGTCCCATATGGCCCCACTGTAATAATAAAATCTTTACAATATTTTATTATTATTATTTGTTAAATAATGTGTATTTTTTGTCAATGAAAAAATATGTTTTCTTAATTTTTTATTAAATCCATCTTAATTTTGAGTACTCATTTTGAGATAGATAAAAATAAAAGACTAATTTATTGTGACTGACATGTTTTGTAATGATAGGAGAATTGAAAAGGAATCTCAGAATTAATACCGAATTTGAGGTGGTTGGCTATGTTTATAACGTGTTAAACAATTATTTTTTTGAAAGTATTGGAGTAAATGAAGTGAATAAAAACACGTCAAATTCGAGACTTATTCGGAGAATCATTCGATAATCCTATTATTTTTCTTTTTTTATATTAGTTATAATTTCTTCTTAATGGAAAAAAAAAAATCTTAAACTTGGTCTTTGCCAAGAACGGCTATCCAACTACTCCAATTTTCTTTATTAATAATACTGATATTTTATTTATCTAATATTCATTTCGTCTCAAAATAAATATCTAACTTTTTATTTTTATCTGTTTCAGAATAAGTGTGCCTCATTTGAAAAGTAATGTACTATTTTTTATTTTATTTGATAATATTACCAATTTAGTTTTCTTGCATTGAACCTGTAAAAAATAAAACATCACATTACTGTTGACCAATTGTTCATTGGTAATTTATTCACTATTAATATAATAAAAAATATTATTATTATTATTATTCTCTTAAAAAGTTAAATCCTAAAAAAGAGACAATTGTTTTGAGATAGAAAAAGTAATATGGCTATCAACAGATTTTATTTTAAATGGTAAAAGAAGCTAGAATTCTTGTCATTCAAGTTTTGTGTTCTTTTTTTTTTCCACTTTTTTTTTTTTAATATTAATCAAATACTAACACATATTTTTTTTCTCACTCAGATGTTTAAACCTCTCCCTTCGTCTATGAAGATGGGGAGATTATACAATTTTATTAATTCTGTTAACAATAGCCTTCTGTCCATTGGTATCTATCTCTCAAAGTGAATAATGAGGAATCGAGTTTCTAAAAGAATAAAGTGGGTGTATGATGTGTGTTTCTTACCAATGAAAAAAAAATAAATAAATAATAATGTTATTATTAGTGTTGGTTTTTCTTAATCAAACACAAAATCCTTCAATTAGTCATTACTGTAGCATAATTAAAATTTATAATAATTAAATATATGAAAAATATTATTTTATGTGCGGACAAAATCACATATTTTTTAAAATTTTTGTTTTTTTTATTATTTATAATTTCACATGTTATATATAGTATGGATTTTTATTTATTTGATAATTAAGTTTATTTGTATTCAACAATTTAGTAAAAAGTATATTTAATAAGTCTTTTTGGTAACCCCTACGACTTAAAATTCATGAATAAGTTGTTAAATAGTTTTCAAAAATTCATTGAAAATCCTTTTTTGTATTGAATTATGCTGTAAAAGAAATTGTGTATCAGTATATTTTGAAAACTACATGCAAGGACCGCAATAATCAATTTTATTAAGTTAAAGATTATATGTGCCTAATTTCATTACACCGCAATTACGTTAGTATTGTCACCTATAATTACGGAACGCGGCTACAAATTCACCGTCAAACAAATATGAATCGGTCATATTTCATTCAATAAGGCCAAAGAACTTAGATATTCGTTCCAATACACATTTTGTCCATTTAGTTAAAAAAAACGGAAGAAGAGACTTTGAATGGTATTCAAATCCCCTTCAGTTCCACCGTTGCGTGGAAAGCTATGTTGCATGCATCAATCACAATGAAGGCCATTCCCCCAACTTAGTCAGCAACAAGAACTTGAATCAGGGATGCAAACTCTTTCTCTAAACGCGTATATAATGCCGCTGTTGCCCAATCTTTAGGTACTGGTAGAGAGGACCCCATCTAATGAAATGGGTCACGAACGCGTAGCTTCACCGTTTCCAGTGTGTTAAATCCAATTTCAAATCATTTGAATGTCAATTTTACTTTCTTTGGAATTCTCTAGAAAAGGAAATAATGATATGCCACGAGAAGCAGGAAACTTCATTGTGGCTTCTTTTTGCATCTTCTAGACAAGGCTCTTGGATGTGCGCTTATGGTCTTGTATAAGCTGCCATTTCACTTTCAGTTTTTCACTTCCTTTTTCTTATGCTTTTTATTTAGTAGATGATTAAAAAAAAAAAAAACTTTGACAATTGTATTTACAGTGACAATTTTTTTTTATTTTTAATATTTTAATTAAAAATAAAAAAATAAAAAACCGAAAGGGTTCGCATAGAGAGTGAGTCAAGGGAGTTTCTAGAAGAGAAGCTGTCTGGGAATGTCATAAAAGTCGTACAAAAGATTACTCCTGTTCTCTTCCATTATGGCAACATTTATGGATGACCAATTAAAGCCGACCATGCATTGTTGAAATCCAACCCAGATATAACTGGCCAATCGTTCTCGTGTTGAAATTATAGAAATGGGTCCACTGGAATATGGCAAAATTAATGGGACCTTAAACTGGAGAAAGTATGCAATATCCGGGTATTCGGTCCATTTGTATATATATATATATATATATATATATATATATTTGAAAACTTTTAATTTCTTCTGTATCAAGAAAATTGAGAAGTTTTATGGTTATGTATTAGACCACTATTATATGTGGAACTTGTCTTCCATCAAATAGATGAGAATTGAAAGGTATATAAATGAATAGGTATATAGCACTATTTAATAATTTAAATTTTTTTGATAAATGGACAAACGTTCAGCCGTTACCGTTGGTTTTAGAGTCAAAGTTAGTCCTTAATCCGGTGTCATGCCAAGCGCTCGGCTCGGAGGCGTTCAAGTCTGCCCTTCGGATAAATAGAGTGGCCTGACCGCAACTAGGGCATTCCGTGGGTTCGAGTAGGGGAGAATGTTTACATCAGATCTAGATGAGAATTGAAAGGTGTATAAATAGGCGGGTATGCAGTATTATCCAATAACTTAAGATTTTTGGTAAATGGGCAAGCGCCCACCTGTTACAACTATCTTGAAGTGCAAAAAATTATCAAAATAACACACCTGGGCGTTCAAAACACTCTCTCCCATCTTCATGGTACTGATGCATGTGTGTGCAAAATGATAAGAGCATCTCCAATGGGCTGCCAATTCGAAATATAGCTGGTGGGTTAAAATTGGGCTCTTCAATGAACTGCTATATGGGCTGCCAAAATTTACTTTTGCCATTTCTTGTACCAAATCTAACAAAACAAATAGCAATAGTTATTTCTATATTTTGTTGTCTGCCTCCCTCTCTCTCTCTCATCCATCTGCAATGACGGACTCTCTCTCTCTCATCCATCTGCAACGACCAGCCATTATTGACAGCGACCGGCGCTTAAAGGCGACGAACACCACCTCCTGCTTCTGTTATTTGATTTTTGTATTTTCTCTTCCCCTACAGACCTTGATTAGCAGTTGCAGAGAGAGAGGGAGGCAAGCTTGAGAGTTGAGAGACAATGGCTGAAGCTTACGAACGGCGAACCCAAACTGGAACAGCGGGCGATGGAAACTGAAAGATATGGGTTTTAAACTTCTAAATCTTGTTGATTTTGTAATTTGCAGTTGCAGAGAGAGAGAGAAAGAGGGTAATTTCAGAGTTGAGAACGAGAATAGAGATGGAGGCAATTGGGGAGGCTGAAATGATTTGCCCTCAAAATATATATATTTTTAATGATAATATAATCAAATATATATAATATACATATATATATATATATATAATATATATATAGATTTTTTAAAAAGAAAAAAAAAATTATATAAAAAAATTAATTCACAAATAGTGGTAAAAAAATTATAAAAATTTTGGTTTTTTTTTTTTTTTTTTTTTTTTGTCCTTTTTTGAGCAGATATTTTAGATTTTTGTTTCTTTTTAATTAGGTTTAATTTTAGTTTCCTTCTAATATCTACAACTTGATTTGGAATGTGACTAATATTAATATTACTATGCAAATGGTAGTTGAAAAAGAATGATGGTTGTGTCAAAAAATAGTATTTTGCATGAAATGCACAATTGAAGCAGAATTACTAAAATAGCATTTTGCATAAAATGCACAATTAGAGCAGAATTACTAAAATATAGCATTTTGACACTGTAGCACCTGTCAAAATATAGATTTGGCATGCAAAAATAGCTTTTAGCATTGGAGATGCTCTAAATAGGGTGACACTATATTTTTTATTTTTTTTGGTTGGAAGGAATGGAAAGGGAATTTTTAAATTCTTTTTACCAATATACCCTCATTATATAAAATTATAAAAATTAGCTACCCATTCCAAATTTTTGGAAAGGTTAAAAATAAAAATTATATATTTTGTAGTTATTATCCCTTCTTTCTCTCTCCTCTTCTCCCCTGGGCAGATGAAAAATAAAGGAGGAATGCTTTCATAATACTTAACACGAAAAAGTTCTTTTATCGCTGCTCATTCATTTCCTCCAACCAAATACAATATTAAAGAATTCCATTTGGTTGTTTCTACCAGGTTGATTATTTACCTAAAAAAAAAATTGTTGGTTAATGATTTGAATTTACTTTTCCTTTGACAAAAAAATCACATATGTATTGGTCTCTAATACTTCGTTTGGTTGGAGGAATGAAAAAATAGATGGAGGGGAGAGGGGAATGGTTGGATGAGGCATCCCTAATGAAAAAAAAAAGGTGTCTCTCTCATTTTTTTTGTTTGGTTGGATAAAATGAATAGTAAAAATGATAGATTTTGTGACACATTTTTTTGGGTAAGGGAAAAAGAATTTTTATATTATTTTTACTAATATACGCTCATTATATAAAATTATAAAAATATATTCATTCCAAATTATGCAACAAAAAGGTTAAAATGAAAATTAAAAGATAGCTTCTTGGTTATTATCTTGTTTTCTCTCTAATTTTTTTTCAATTTTGGGTGGATATAAAATTACAAAGTAATGAGGGATGAAACATCCCTCCCTTCTTCCTTTCCCTTTTCCCTTCCTTTCAACCAAACACAAAAACCTTTTTTTTATCACCCCTCTTGTCGATTCCTCCAACTAAACATAAAGAAACTTGAACTCTCATCTTACTATGAGAAGCGGAGAAAATGTCAACAATGACTAGATTTCTATTGGATCAATGTTTTATCTGCTCTTTCCGTCGCTGATATTACACTGATCTCATTTGCCTGGTTCCTAATATATATATATATATATATATAGCAATTAACATGCTTGATGTTGATGGTTGTACTATAGCAAAATTTTTTGTTTGCTTTCTTGTAAAGTATTAGAGATAAGGTTTAGTTGAGGGGTATGCTTTTGTAAAAGATGAATCTGTCCATTTAGTGCCTTCTAAAAAGTTAGCACAAAAATTTTGAAGGAATAACACAATTATTATTCATTAGTCAATGCAACAATTACATAAATATGTTAAAATTTTAATTTAATAATATTATAAAGTTACATAATTCGATATAATATGTTATATAAATATTGTATTTGGTGATAAAACTATTGTATTGTGTAGTAGTATGTTGCATTACTGACGCATAACTGTATTGAATGAGTGTGCAGATCTCCTAAACATTCAGTTCCCCGGTGTGTGCGTGTGTGCATATATATATATATATATATATATGTGGATGTCTCTTTGACTCAGCTGGTTTGACACTCTCTATGGGGGGTCTTGGTACAAAAAGGCAACTAACACATGCGGACAAGAGCACAACAAAATAGATAAAATCAATCTTAATTCTCAAATAGCATATTAGCTTATGTTAATCAAAATTTATTCTAGAATCTTAAGTTGGTACCGAATTAATAATTTATGTAATTAAACTTAATTATTTATATGCGTTGCTGCTACTGATTGAACTTCAAACTAATTTCAGCGAAGAAAATCACTATTATTACAAGCATTTCAATATATATTTGTATATATATAGCAGAAAAATGTCATCATCATCACATCAAGTTGTATCCATGTTGTCCTGATCAAGTTGTATTATATATATGTTCCTATATTATATTCGTTTTCCGGTAAATTAAAATTATATATATTGTCTAAATATTCTGTCCACCTCCAACTTGCAAATGATCGACAAATAAAAATGATCTGGATGTGCTGTAAGAATTTGAAGGTGTCCACGGCTCTAATTATTTGAACTCATGATTACCGACTATAATATGTTGAGTTATGTTAGTTATGTTTTAGTGTAGTGATATTTGGACAGAAAAGTTAGATAGAATTCCTTAACCGAATATATTTGGTTTTGGTCTACCAATATTATCTTGTACAAGAAAAACTAAATAAATAGACAACACATATGGTGGATGGAAAAAAAAAAATGGAAGTAAATTCAGAGGTTTAATTTGTTTAAATATGGCCGGTGATATAACACAATTGTAGACAATTGATTATGTAGATTTTAAATTATAATATTAGTGAAGTTTACTGCGTAATTATATATTAGTATATTGGTGATGAATTTAATAGAGAACTGCAGTTCTCATTGAAAAGGACAGAGTGAAAATGGAAAAACAAATTCATGAAGGGTTCGATAGGTTTGATTAAGCATGTTTTTTTTATTTCCATTCATCGTACCAAACTTTTCACATGAGTTGTGGCTATCAGGAGACACAAATTTTGACCTAAATTGGCTAAAGAAGACTTCTAATAATGCTTTAGAGACAATTTTAAGCTTTGTGCATCTAGAAAATATGCACGGTGTTTTCAAATCCTCGGTCTTCGCATCTGTTTTCAAGTTCATGGACGCAAGCACACGTTAATAATATCGTCTGTAATGTAGCTCCAACAATCTTTTCTTCGAAAAAAACAAAAGGAAAAAAGCACAAAGCGTTGATATGCAGATCGAAGACTATCATCAAATGAGACATGCACAATGCTTGTGTACGGTGAGGGAGCTAGGATTTCAAGCCAGGAGGACACCAAGCAATATATATACATATAAACATTGCCAAAAAAATAAAATAAAATAAAATTCAAATATGCACGTTAAAATAATGAATTTTAAAAAGTAAAAATTGAAAAAGGAAAAAGAAAAAATGTGAGGACTTTAAAAGGAAAAAGTTAAAAGTTTCAATTAAGGAAGGAAAATTTAATTTTTCTTAAAAGAAAATTTAAGGAATTTGAAAAATAAAAGAGAAAATAAAAAAATAATTTTAAAAATCACAAAATTTAGGGGGCATTATATAATTTTATATATATATATATATGTAAATATATTAAAAAATATTATATATTATAGAGGACAGGGCCAAGCCAGGCCAAGAGGGGCACATGCCCTTCCTGGCCTTGCATTGGCTCCGTCCCTACTCGTGGAGTCTACCATGCTCACTTTGGAGATTAGCATTTTCCTGCACCGTATTCGTTAATGCCCCGTTGATAAAAATATATAAAAAAAGGGTTACATAGCAAAATTCTAGTGCACTTTCATATATATATATATATATATATATATATATATATATTTTCCACTTCTAACAAAAGTTTTTGTATAACGATAAATAGTCACAGAACTGTTAGTTGTTGAAATCAGAACTGTTAGTTGTCAGTTGAAATTATCAAAATGTCCTTCCTTAAGTGATAAAAGGGTATTTTTGTCCTTTAAGTTGCAACAGTTACTTCAACGGCATTCTAGTCATTAACAACTTTGAGGCAGAGAGAAAAAGTAACCGATAAAAAAATTCAACTAGCTAGTCAAATATCCAGATACTTGGGAATCTAACAGATCACCCTTAAGCATGATGATCCAGATAGAAGCCTAATCATAAAAATAAAACCTCCAAAGCTTCAGACTTCAGTAATCATCTGAATCAAGTAGCATTTATTTTATACATGTCTGCGTATGTGTGGTATATATACATATATATTAATATATAGGTCATTACATAAATGCTGATTTAAGTATTCAACTGAGATTATCTATGCTTTGCTCCGAATTAGGTTGACCTCGTGATTAAATTAAGACGCTAAACAACAACTGATATCAAATCAACCTTCAATAAGTCTACTTTAATTAAGCTTAATATAAAGTATGACGAAACAGATACTAGAAAAGAAGAAAAAAAACTATATATAATTAATGTTATGAAACTATTTTGATCAGTACCCATGAATACGGAAGTCTATGCAATTTTATTGTTTAGACATGAGTTATAATAATTTCTACCTGTTTAATTAAGGAAAGACTAATGATTAATTATTTTATGTGGTACAATATATATATATATATATTAGACATGTTGACCTAATTCATATGCAATAATTTAGGAAATTTTTTCAAGTTGGTATAAAACCATGACAGCAGAATGCAATTAAATAAATCCCACATATATTCTAAATTTAGTGGTTTCTATATATTGCCAAACTACAACAATTATATATATATAGTTACTTAGCTGTGCAAGTAAACCTAAAAGATGATGCTTTACCATTGACAAATGAAGTCTAACCTGCTCCTGAGAAGATTTAACCATTATATTGAGATTATAATACTTAAAAAAAAATTATTGAAAGATTTAACCATTACATGCAAATTGATGACAATTTGTGTGTCTGTGTGTGTATAGGTCAATGAGTTAAATCTCACACAATGTCACAAACAATAAAAATATATATATATATATATATATATATATATATATATATATATCCACAAATGTTTCCATATAATATTTAATTTTTGAGACTATTGACTTGTAATGATTGGATAAAGATTATGTATAGAATTTGGTTTTGACATCCTATATTATTCATACAGTAAAAAGACGAGAATGATAATAATGATAATTATATAACATCGTTAAGAAAACGGTGTTTTATAATCAACCTTCGTGACTTATAGATATTTTCTTTCCTCTTAAAATGAAAGACAACAAGTTTGAGTCTCTTCAAAAATATTATCGAAGTTCTTTGCTCAGACAGTAAAAAAGAAAAGAAAGTAATAATGAATCATATGATAGCACTCATTTTAATTACTTTACATAAAATGGTCTATCATTTTGCTTTAACATTAAATTTGTAGTGATGCTAACTTAATTTATTGAAAATTTCAGATTTGACATGATTATAGAGTATTGCTTAATTTGAACATACTGATGGTGGCTTGCGTTGGCATGTTGCTGCATGCCAGTGGACATATAGCTGAGTCCTGATGTATACTATTATAATGTGTTAAAGAGTATTTTTATAATTAATGTTCTTGATCTCAACTCTAGCTGTTTTGCCAGGAAAAAAAATTATTTGTATATTACCCAAAAACAAAACTCTGGCGACTGGCGAGTATGTATTCTATTTTTACAGAGTTTTTCTCGAGTTAAATGATAGTTAGCATTAGCTCCGTTTATTTTGACGTAAAATACTTTTCTCAGAAAAGATTTTCTTTTTTCAGATAAAATATTTATTTTATTTTTTATTTTTTTTTTGTTTGACAAAGGTTTAGGTCGAGTCCATCGGGTGGAGTGTGTAAAATAACTCGTGAAAATTGATGAATAAGTTATTTTTGTTAGATTTTAATATATATATTTTTTGTAAATATTTTACGACAAAATCAAATATCAAAAAATACATAAAATACTTTACGCTCAAACAAATAGGGTCTTAGCACATGCACTCTCGTTTGGGGTGTAAAATATTTTATATTCAAACAAAGGGAACCTTTGTGTAAAATTGGAATGGATAGAATTGGTCGAACATCTGCACACTGGCTTAGAGAATTAGGCGCTCTACCAATTAAGCTAATACTCGAAATTGATCTAATTTCAAGACTCCAATTGCATACATATTTATTCAAATTTGTGAAGCAAGTAGAAGGTAGCCAACTTTGGAATTGTGAGAAAGTTAACCTTGCTTGAAGGTTACCTTGGCATTTCTATCTGGAAATATTTTATGTAACAAAGCATAATTATCATTAAAAAAAAATTAAATAAAAAAATAAATAAAACAGTTTTAAACTCTTGAAACACTCACCATATATCTAGATGATAGTATAAAATTCTAACACTTAGATTGCCAGGAGCAATCGATTAGGCCTTCTCAATGTTTTTTAATGTTTCGAGTGGAGTACACTTCAATGCATTCAAGAAAAATCTTATGTTACATTTAGTAATGTTTTGACACTTCAACGCATTCAAGAGTTTCCATTACCAAGTTTACCAATTCTTGAGCGAAAAAATATAAATATTCAACATATATGGTACTCCCTCCGTCTCTTATTAGTAGTCCATTTTTCTTTTTTTACATGTCCCAAATTAGTTGTCCTGTTTAAAAAGTCAAAGTATCTTTTCTTTATATTTCCATCATTGTCCTTTATCTTTTTATAAAATTTCAAACTTTATAATTATATATATTTAAATTGAAAAGAATAATTTGATAATTTTAAAAGGAGACAATATATTAATTTTATGTCCCCTTCAAAAGTTAAGGGGACATGAAATTAATCAATTTTAGTAACATTTATGCTAAAAGTTCAAAAATCAATCAAGGAATTTCAAATTCTCAAATTTGAGATATACCCATCTGATGTATTTTACCGATGATTGATCAATCACGTAAAATCAACGTATCAAAAGAAGCCCACACAGAGTTGCCCAACTTTACAATCCTGAGGGTAATATAGACTTTTTGTATTAATAAAAAGGACAAGCACATTATCACTAATTTGGATAAGGCTCATATACACACACACACACACACACACATATATATATATGACATAATATACACACCACAAGAGTGAAGCAGATAGAAATGGCTGAATCCAGTGTTCCCATGCCAGCTTTGGCCTCTCAGATATGCCATCAAATAAGCTCAGTTTTCACCCAATCCGATTCCACACCGCAAGCACTTGAAGTGATGGTAGAGGAAATCTCCGGTGCTGCGACTCGCAGAGGCCGAATCTTCGTGTACGGGGTGGGGCGTGAGGGTCTGATGATGAAAGGCCTCTGTATGAGGCTGTTCCATCTCGGCCTCTCCGCCCACTGCGTGTCGGACATGACAACTCCTCCCGTCTCCTCCCCGGACCTCCTTATCGTTTCTGCTGGACCCGGCGGCTTCTCCACCGTCAACGCCATATGTGGTGTCGCCCAATCCAACGGTGCACGGATTTTGTTGGTGACTGCTCAGCCCGAGTGTGGATCGTCTGTAGCATACGCCAGTGCAATTGCTTACTTGCCGGCAAAAACTATGGCCGATGATCATGATGATGGTGGAGGTGTTGGGTCAGGAGGAGGATCTCGGCCGTTGCTTCCAATGGGAAGTTTGTATGAAGGGGCTATGTTTGTGCTATTTGAGATGGTGATTTTCAGATTGGCTGAGGTTTTGGGTGAGAGTCCTGAGGCCATCCGGTCTCGCCACACCAACTTAGAGTGAACTGCTTATTTGATGAGAATTACTATGTATATGTACATGTATCTGTCTAAAATTAGACTACAAAAATTGAACTTCAATGCTTATTTAGGAAAAGTTCCAATTGAAGTTTCAAACTTGGAGGGCCTTTCTAGTTTAGCCCCCCAGAACTACCGGCAGTTTGCCTGTTGTTTGATATATTATGACACTAGATTGATTAACTTTCATGTTATACACTAGGGTTTGGAAACATTGAATCAGTGTCTTAAATTTGAAATCCAAAGAAATTTAATTCAAAATTTATACTATATTTTTTTCAATCCCAAATACAAGGGTCAATCCCAAACACAAGGGTCATGCGATGTTTAAATCAAAATTGTACTATATTTTCTTCAATCCTAAATTCAAGAGTCAATTCGGTAAGGCCAAACATAGCATTACAAACTTCTCGAATTGAATTTCAATCTCATTATTTATTCCAATTATCATCCATCCTTCCAATAAAAACCATAGTTCGCAGCAGCGGTATCACAGTATCGATCACGGTGCTATGGACTCGAGCAAATGTCGGTATAAACTGACAGAACTAGTCGATTCATGAAAATAT
Source organism: Cornus florida (assembly GCF_030987335.1). Classification (NCBI taxonomy): domain Eukaryota; kingdom Viridiplantae; phylum Streptophyta; class Magnoliopsida; order Cornales; family Cornaceae; genus Cornus; species Cornus florida. The sequence goes on from NW_026775572.1 coordinate 46,547,665, forward strand.
ATAATAATATCGGAGTCTTAAAAAATGGTTACAAAGTAACCCACCGATACATTGAACCACGGTTTCATGTTATACTTGCAAGATACATATATGGCACAGTACCTTGTGGACCTTCATGCAGCAACCATACTGAGCAAAATTTTGCCTTCAATTTGTGGCCTCTCAAACATCTCACCAAACAAAGAACCCCAAAGAGTCCAAAAAACAATCTCATTTTCACATTCAAGATTTTTCCTTGGAAGTTCTTTGTCTAACTGCTACAAATATCAATATTTCAGCAACAACAATCTTCTTGCAAGAATGAATCTTTTGGCAGGATCAGAGAGTGGTCCCAAACTCTCTCATCCGGATATACAGCTATCATCGATAATTCAAAATAGTGACTCAACTAGAAAGAAAAAAAAAATGGGTACGAGGCTACCTAGCATGATGTTTGATTTTCACCTACAGGAGCTAAAAATTTACTAGCATGATTTTTGGTATATCAAGCCTGTGCAAACACCGCATACAAAATTTACCAGCAAGCCAGTAGTTACCATCTATTCTTACACAGTCTCAATTGTTCAAGCTTATTTATTTTCTAACAGCACAACAGATAAAATACTACCCCCAAAAAATAAAGAAAAATAAATCTTTGAAAAAAAAAAAAAAAATTTGTTAAATGTGGGAACCTGAACAATGATCATATATATATATATGTGTGTGTGTGTGTGTGTGTATTCTTCCTAATTGTTACTCACACACGTCTCTTCTAAAACTTTTGTCCTAACCTCCCTTTGGGAGGTAAGATACTGATACCGCTAGGCCATTGGCCTGTTGGTAATGATCATATACTCATATTAGCCAAGCAAAGAAGTCCGGTAGCAGCCACTTCAAAAAAACCCAATCTGATTTCAACATTCTAACCAAAAAAAAAATCTGCCAAAATTTTTGGGAGAATTTTCCCAGTAACAGGCCAACAGAGCAAAAGTAAAGCCAAGGAACTCACAACAGGAGTACAATATAACACCAACAGGAGAGGAAATCATACGGCTATCCACAGTCCCATGTTGTAGGGAACCTTACAGCGAAGACTATCCCTGGCTATCTGCTCCATTCAAAGTCTGATGATCTGGGATTTGCATTATTCGTACGGCTTGTATTTTCTGGCTTTATAGAATTTGCAAAGTTGTGCCAACCTAATAGGTATGGCACGATGAACTGCAGAGAACAAGTCGAACTATATAAGACAAGGCAATAATGTTGGATCCACATAAACAATATTGATAATAAGGACGAGTTAATTGCATAAAACTCCGCTACAAAAAATTTGTACATTTGTACAAAAAATTTAGCAGATATCCACCCTAGAAGACAATATTGTGCAAGACACCCCTTTTACATCAAGATACCGTTAAAAAGTAAATGGTCAAAGCATGAAAAACCCAATTTCCCTTTTTTGGATTAATTTCATCAAACCACATGAGCTATAAGAAATTTGCATATTACTCCTTGTTACAGAGGAACATGAAAAGTTCTTCCAGTTCAAGGGGTTTTTATGCATCAACCTTAAGGGAAATTTAGTAATTTTCTAGACACATTTAGGGGCAACCTAACAGCGGTTAGAATGTTGACTTTATTTGCAAATTTTCAGTAGTTCATGGGGTTACCTTTATTCCTGGAGTAACATGCAAATTTTTTATAGTTCAAGGAGTTTTGTGCAATTAACTTTAACAATGATCAAGGAGAATGCAATTCTTAATGCATTAAAAAGAACTTATTCTTAAAAGAATTTGTAACATACATTGAATGCTGAGATGAGGATTGCGAACTCTGCTTTGGAAACAGGGATGTAAATGCTCTCATCCAAATTTAGTAGCTTGTTTTGAACACCTTCAATATATCCAACAGCAACACATCAAATGTTACATGAGAAGTAAAATCTCTCTAAACATTACGACAATATTTTGAGAAAAGAGAGTATTACTGAGATTAAAGAAATGGCCAGAGCCATCTGGAAGGGGCTCCACCTTCAACACCTTCCTCACCTTACCTTCGTCACTGCAGAATAAGAACAACAAACTTGATTTCTTGAAATGACAAAACAAGGAGGAAAATGCTATATGAGGGCTCTCTCACATGAACTTATCCCCTCAAACATTGGATCAGGAGCGTTATGACAACTGTTAAGGTTGCAAGCTCATAGTGACATCACCTAATGATTTTCTAAACAATAATACTATAGCATGAAGTTTCACTTTTTAGATAGACGTAAACAGTAACCAATACCATGAATCCATCTATCAACATATATCCAAGTTCGGAAACATATGAGCATGCCACGTTTAACAAGCATTCTAAAAATCTTGGGGTTGCCAAGTCAAAAAGTCTCCTGTAAGATGGGTAGATGCAACCATGAAGCAACAATATGTATGTCGTAAACTAATGAACTCCAAACAGATTCAACAGACTAAGTATAAGTAAGACCCTCTAATTTCAATATATAGATCCCTGGTAAACATCTTATTTAAATGTATCCAAGGTTTTTAGTGTCAAAGAAATTAAGAAATCCAACTGCAATTTTAAGAATAAAATCCCTTAGACTTGGCCAACAACAAGAAGTTTACTGAAAGAGTTCAACCCAAGGACCACCGACAATGTGAGAGATGCTAAAACCGCACACCAGTTGAGGATTTTCTAAAAACCAGCAAGCTTCTGAAAGAGGTAAAGTCAACTACTATAGTATTAATGCCAAAGGTTTCAAACGCCTCATATCTCTTGTGGCAACATTTTGTACAATATCATTTCCAAGGTTTCGGCTAAATGGTTGATTTCAGCAGGTTTCACCCAGTGTGATTTCAAGATTTTGTGGGAACAAGAAGGATCTAGCTACCAATGGGCATTAGCTTAAATGGTATGAGCTCTACTCCCCGAAGGGGAGGTTGAGTATCTGACACCTGCTAGGGGCAATATTGTAGATGTGGGAAAGAAGCTGCATACCCTTAAGAAAGTGGATTTATGAATTTGATTGAATTGATCTCGACGCTTTGAGTGTTTGCTTAAACTTTTAAAAAAATTTATATATAAAAAAATTTAAATAAATGAAGAAGGATCTAGCTCAAGAATTGTTGAGGACCTACAACAAGGATATTGGGAAGCCTGGGATTACTTTAAAAGTGGACTTAGCAAAGACTTATGATAACATTAATTCATACTTTATCCTCAGTACAATGAGATTGATGAACTTCCCTGAAACTCATTTCCCGGACTCAGACTTGCATTACAAGTTACAACAGCAATGTTTTTTGTTTCCTTGAACAGAGAGCTGGTTTGTTACTTCAAAGTGTTAAAGGGCTTAGGCAAGGGGACCCCTTGTCCCCTTACCTATTCATATTGGGCATGGAAGTATTACAACAGGTTATCGCTTGTAAATTTCAACAAGAAAGTGAGTTTCAGCTTCTCTGGAGGTGTAAGAAGATCCATCTTACAAATCTCTGCTCTCCAGATTATTTATTGCAATTCTGCCATGGGGGTTCAAAGTCTGATTCCATCCTTTATATTGCTTTGTAATAATTTTTTCAGTAATCGGGCCTCGCCGCTAATTCTTTAAGAACTCATGTGTTCTTGTCTCAGCCGAATGTCATAAGATCACCTCTGATCTTGGATTCTAGGTTGGATCTCCTCCTGTGAGGTACCTTGCTGTTCCTCTTATCTCCTAAATTGGGGGATTTCGACTGCAAAGTGTTAGTTGATAAAGTCACTGAAAAAGTCAAGTAAGGAACTAATAGGACTCTTTCTTATGCTGGGAGACTTCGGCTTGATAATTCTGTCATGCAATATGCAAATATATTGGGTACCTTCTTTTGTCCTCCCTAAGAAGAGTGTTTGCAAGTATTAACCAGTTGGTTAGAGGTCTGGTGCAGAATTAAGCAATGTAAATCTAAGGTAGCTTGGGAAGAGATTACTAAATCAAAGCAAGAAGAAGGTTAGGGATTAAAAAATTAGAAGAATGGAATAGAGTTCTTGAGAGTAGACACAATTAGTATCCTTTTAAGTGATAAAGGTGATCCAGTATGGGTGGAATGGGTTAAGAACTATCTTGTGAAAGGAAGAAGTTTTTGGGCTATAAAAGCTGTTTTTGGGCTATAAAAGGTTTGTGGGCTCAGAGGAGTTTATTACAGATTTGAGACCAAGTTAGACCTCTAATTAAAGTTCAAATCAGAAGTGGTTCCAATACCTCTATATGGTATGATAATCAACATAATTTTGAGTCCACTGCATCCAAACCTTCATATAATTTTTTTTTTTTTTTGTAAGTAAAATTTCATTAAAGAAGTGATCAAAGGAGAGCTAGCCCAAAGAACAACTGCACAAGAGGCCGACTATACTCTCAAACTATCCACAAAGTCCCTTCAAGGATTCACAATACCACCCATTAACTCGAAAAAATAGAAAACTCAGGATGGAGTGTTCTAACACCCAAATAAGAATCTTCTCTCCATCAAAGGACCTCCTATTCCTCTCTCTCCACAAACTCCACCACAAGCAAAGGAGGGTCTGAGACTTGATTACCCACTTTACAACCTCTCCAAACCTTAAGCATGCCCATCCTAGAACACCAAATAGAACAAAAAAGACATGGCCCTTCATATAAATTTACCAACAAATACTAAATCCAAGGTTACAGACATAATGGAACCATCTACTCAGACCTGGAAGTGGCTTGAGGATATCTTGATTCAGTGTAGCAATGTTACTGGGAATATGCCTTCCTATCTTACTATTTCTGGAGACGATTTGACTATATGGGCTGGTTCTCCTTCAGGAATTTATTCGGCGGATTCTTTAAGGAAGAAGGCAACAAAAGTCCCTCGGTATAATCTGGTCTGAGGCCATAAGACTATTCCCAGACAAGTTCTCTTATGGTGTAGTTCACCAAAAGTTGAATACCTTGGATTAAGATTCACAGATACAATCCTTGCTGTGAGCCTTACTGTCATTTATGCAGTTCTTCTGAAAAAACTCAACCATCTATTATTCTCTTGTGCCCTCTCCTTCAATATCTGGAGCCACATAATATCAAAATGTGGTTATTCAGCTCAATACTCTCATCTTGGCCTGAGACTTTAACTGATTTGACTAGAAAATGGAATGGGAAATGCTTGCTAAAAAGAATTGGGAAACTTTGGTTTTGCTGCTTCTGTTTATCAAATTTGGAAGGAAAGGAATAATAGAAGATTCCTTCATAAGGCTAGGTCTAGCACTGTCATTCAATAGGACATTGTTTTTCAGTGAGAACCAAACTGTTGTCTTCCATATTAACCGTGAAGCCAAAGCATCAAAACATATGGCCAGTTAGCCAGTGGGATATTACAGAAGCAGTGAATTTCACTTAAAAGCGTTTAAGGGCTGGTTTGGTTCATTAGTAATTCGATTCAAGGTTTCCGGTGTTTAGTGCTTGCTGAATATTCCACTAATGTAGTGACGGCTTCTGCTTATGATGGTTTCCTCTGGAGTGTTTATTGCTGATTGGCTTCTTTCTTGCTGCAGATAAGATCATATGCAGGTTTCCTCTGCTATTCTGTTTCATTTGTTGTTGGGTTTGCTGGTCTGTTTGAATTTGCTTTGTCTTTTTCTTGTGGGCTGTTGTTTGCTTGGTTTTCTATAGTTTGGCTAGGTAAAGGAGGTTGCTTTCTCTTTGCTTTCTTCTTGTATTGTTTTTTTGTTTCTTATTGAAATCTAACTTGCAGGAAAATTAAAATAAATAAAAGATGATCCTAACCATCTCGCAAAAAAAAGATCTATGAGCATATCTACAAGATTTTTATGCTTTAAGTAAAATAAAACAAAAAACACTAAAGTTCCAAAAATATCTCAGATGACTGATCAGATGGACCTGATAGCTTAGATCTGAAAAATTACCATCAGACCGTGTCATTCTTAACTGGCCTTAACGGTATATGCACATTCTCAACTCCATATCAACTCAGCCTCTAACATAAATTCTGGGAGCCTCAGAAGAAAAAACAAGCTTAAGGGGAAACATGTTTTTATTACTTGATAGTCGTTATGCAACAGTTAGCAGCTAATACCATTACGAAACCACTGACACCCATTATAGATCAACCAAAATCATTATATAACATTGATACCCATTACATAACAGCCATTATGTATACCAATTTATTGGTGCGTTGGTACCTCTCCAAATCGGTATATAATGGTTGATACTTGATACCCAAAAAGGAATCTCAGTTATTTTAAACAAGTATCCACATATTGAAAAATCATGCTCAGTGTGTATCCATTGTAACTCATTATGAAATTATTAAGTAGTAAGACCTTGAAAGTTCTCCTTATGACTTATGAGTCTAATTAATGATTAGGGCACGTTTAATGATTATGACTGATTTAAAAGAACTGATAATTTAAGTAGGATTTGTTAAAAGCATAGGCAAAAACTTGAAGATACACAGTTCATGACTTCGTATAATCATAAAAAACATATGATGGCCAAAAGGAAACGTGATGTTCAAAATTCCTATGCAAATTGGCTCATTTGGAACATGGAACCAGAAGCATGTTTGGTCATACAAGTTTATGTTAGAAAAAAAACTGAAAAAAGTTCAAAAAATTTCTGAGAATTACTGAAAAGGCGATCCAATTACATAGACCACCCTTTTTAGTTCTCTACAAACTTTTTTCTCCTTCCAAAGTTCTTGAAAACTGTTTTTAGAGAACTGAAACAAACAGGTGCTATATTGCTCCATATAAAGTTTATCAAAAAGATGATACTAGTACCTTCTCCCTTTATTAGGGTCATGAAAAAATTCGCATGCATCCCTTGCACCAAGACTAATTAGAGTTCCAATTTCAGTCATTGACAATGAAAATACCTGAAAAGTTGCAGAAATAAAACAAAATTTAAGTTCATTTTGGTTTCTCATATCCAAGTCAAAACCCCAAGGGCTGGCAAACTCAACTCCCATTCCCTCGCCCCCACAAATCAAAGATAAAATAAAATAGATACAATATAATAAAACAGAACCCAATCTTCATGCAGCTTAGTTTACCATATTGAACTTTGGAAGGTAAAAATTTTAGTTTGGTCTACCCCTCGTATACTTTCATTGTAAGGCAAAAATTTAAGTTCGGTCTACCTCATATATATTTTCACTGAAGCTACAGGCATTGCCATTAACAATAGAACAATTTTATGATTGTATTACTGGCATAATGTTAAGCCAGCAACCATATAAACCCCAGAAAGGCCCAATAGCATAAAATCTGATAATGCATACTGTGACCGAGAACTCATGAAAAGCTTGGGCCTCAGCTCATTAAGTAACTAATTCAAGCTTGTTCGCCAATTAATAAACCTAGCTTGAAGGTATGTCCCAAGTTGGTTGCTTAATAAACTAACCTTGAACAACACCAAGCACATCTCTCATTTAGGCTAGTAAACAGTTGTATAAATGTTGCATAGTTGTAGTTATTAGGTCCTTTGTGAAACTTAAACAAAATATAGTAAAAACAAGTGTTGATGATGTAGGACAGTTTTAGTAGGTTTATATTATTTTTATTTATATATATATATTTAATTTTAGGAATTTAAATTTTAGGTTTTTAATTTCCTTTTAACATTAGTTTCTTTATATTTTTAGTTTACTTAATTAATTTGTTTCCTTTTTGTTTTTAATTTCCTTCTAGTATGTTTTCTTTCATTATAAATATATGTAATGGAGAGAGCAAAATATTAAATTAAATTTATCAATAATATTTTAATTGCTTTGCAATTTTTATTCAACTTTGTGGATTCAAAGTTACCACCTTGTGGATCGCTTTCGCTTACATTAGTTAGTATCAGAGCCTTCGTTTTGGCAGCAACCGCTCTCACGACGTTGATCGGGGAGTGCAAACCCCTTGGGCAGCCATGCATACTCAAGATCGGTTTGTAGCAACTCGTTTTGGAATTGGTGGCAACCAAGTTCGTGGTTCAATTCGAGTTCGCGCTGATGATGTGTCTCGCAGCCTACCAAATATGGGTTATATTTCTGTATATCCATGTAGGTCTCCAGCCTAGCGGATGATTCCGGTGATGAAGAGTACAGATTCAGAGGGAGACGCAACAAAAACTACAAATATTAGGCCAGTAGTAAGTTTGAGAAAAAACTTGATTTACTTACTTTTACTTCTAGCTGAGAATGTCTTGGATTGGCTTAATGAAATTGAATACTTTCTCAAGCATTTTGACATACTTGAGCACAAGCAAGTTCCTCCTGTAGCAATCGTGCTTAAGAAAGGTGCTTCGGCTTGGTGGGAACAAGTAAAAACTAATCAGAGGTGGCAAGGAAAACAACCTGTACAATCATGGTCAAAGATGAAAAGGTTGTTAATTGCTAAATTTTTACCACCAAGTTATCAGATGTTGTATCACCAATATCCAGATTGCTGGAACAAGAGTTTGTCTGTCAATGAAGAATTTTTCTATGAAGGCAGTGCTATCAAGAATCACGATAATTTTGTAGAAGCAATCAATAATTTTCAAGAGGTTGATTGTAAGCAAAATTGTGTTGCAACACCTCTTACAATTGAAGTTGATGCCGTCAAAGAATTCAACGCACTCAAAGAAGACGATAATGACAAGAAATTTGTGGCTGAAAGTGAGCAACATGAATTAGTTGATGATCGGATGAATAAGATTTTCAAATTAGATGTCCAAGACGATATGGAGGGTAGCCAAGCTTCAGATTTTAGTTTAATTAAGGACCAACCACGAGTTCATGTGATAGTGATACAAAGAGATTTGAGTGAATTGGACAAAATTGATGGTGAACAGCCACTGAACAAATTTGATGGTGAACAGCCACCTGATGGTTCCTTGAAGCAAACTGAATTGGGTGCACAAGTTACGGTTAGTCACTGCTTGAAGAAAAAGAGTCTATTAAAGGTGTGCAATACAAGACAAAACAATGGTGAACATGTGACGGCTAAAAGACCTTTTACCATTACATGTGATAACAACTTATGGGCCTTTAAACTTTACAAGCCTATTCCTTGTTTGGTTAATGTACTTGGTCCAAAGGTGTCTTCCATGAATTTGGTTAAGAGACTGGCAATTAAAGTTAACAACATGAAAGATGTCTTGCGGAATTCTACAAAGTACAAATTTTTGGCTACCATGACAAAAGAAGTTTATGAAGGACTAAGGTGGTATAAAATGTTATTCACTGAAACTCGAGAACAAGTTTTTTTTAAAGTGGAGGAGACTGATATAGGACAGTTTTAGTAGGTTTATATTATTTTTATTTTTATTTTAGGAAGTTTAATTTTAGGTTTTTAATTCCCTTTTTTAACATTAGTTTCTTTATATTTTTAGTTTAATCAATTAATTTGTTTCCTTTTTGTTTTTAGTTTCCTTCTAGTATTAGATTTTCTTTCATTATAAAATGATACTCTGTCCGATCAAATTGGCCTCCTCCTAGTCCGAATCTTTCTTACGTGTAATTATCATGTAATTACCTAAATCGTTATATTTACTTTGCGCGCTAAATATACCAAAAATAAATTAAATAAATAAATATGGAAAGAAGCTAAAGAGGTTTTGACGACCCCTCTCCATCTCTTTGATTTCTTCAGAGTGGTATCTTCGTTCTGCTGCTTATTTCATTCTCTCTCTCTCCAACTCACGGTGAAACAAAACATTATTCTCATTCAAAAATTTAAAGTTGGAGGCATGATTTGGAAAATGTTAATGTTGAGATATGTGAAGAGGTTGAGAATGGGACTCATCCATTATATTCTTGGTTGGAGTCATCTTCTTCTTGGCAATAAAGAACTACTTTCAAGTTAAATTGGAAATCTATAATGTACAAATGAAATATGAAAATTCCATTAAGGCTTAGATTTAGATATAGTATCTATGTTGCTTTATGACTACAAACAGTTGAACTTCTATGATTGAATTGTTGGTGTTTGGTAATGTTTTTGTTTTCAAATCTTTCTTTTTGTTAAACCTTGAAAGACTAATAAATGGATCAATATGATTTATGTTAAAAAGTTAATGTTTTCATTGTCTTCAACTTTTCGTTATATATTTGTAAATAATAAGTATAATGGAAATAGAATTAATGAATGATTCGGGATGCCAACAATTATATCCTCTGATAAAGGTGAGTTGTGTTCATCCAAGTGATTATATTCAACATTACTTTTTGCTTATATGTGATTTGCTAAAAGAGTAGCCCATATATCATCCACTTCGAAATGAACTTTTTTCTTTTTCTTTTTTTTTTTTTTTTTTTTTTTTTTTTTTTTTTTTTCTAATCAAATCCCCAAAACTGATACAATATACAAAAGCCAAAAAAAAAAAAAAATTTAATAGAAAAACATGAATATATACCTTCAATCTTATTAAGGTTTGTTTTTTTTCTCTTCAAGCAAACATATACATTTATATGTATTTTCTCCTTTGATTTTATGAACCAATAAAGACTTCTCAATCCTTTGTTTTCCCTTCAATTTTGCAAAGTGAAAAAGAGAGAACCGTGAGTCAGAGAAAGAAAGAATGAAAGAAGCAGTAGAACGATGATACCATTGTGGAGAAATCAGAGAGATAGAAAGGGGTCATCAAAACCTCTTCAACTTATTTTTTAATTTATTTTTGGTATCTTTAGCTCGCAGAGTAAATATAACCATTTAATTAATTACGTGGCAATTAATATAGCAATTACACGAAGGATTCGGACTAGGAGTAGGCCAATTTGATCAGACAGAGTATCATTACTCATATAAGTAATGGAGAGAGCAGAATATTAAATCAATTTTATCAATAATATTTTAATTGCTTTGCAATTTTTATTCAACTTGGTGGATTCAAAGTTACCACCTTGTGGATTCAAGGTAATCCTAGATTGCTTCCGCTTACGTCAGTTGACAAATATAAAGCAATTAAATCATAAGAAAAAGTTAAAAATAATACTTTTGAAGTGTATTACAAACATGTAAGTTCCTATTTGTATTAATCATTTTAAATGTGCTAGAACCTAATGTAGAATTGACTATAAATATTCTACATAATTCAATATCCTTTGGCACAAAACTTATGGTTCGGCAGAATATAAATGAACCAAACTCAAACCCTCTCTAAGCTTGGTTGAAAACACCAATATACCAACTTGGATCAAAATTCTAATATACCTAGCAGTCCGAGCTCCAAAGTCCCACGGATTAAATTAGCTCATTTCGGGCCTAATGCAAGCAAACACACCCACATTCCCTAAATTCATAGAAAAACAAAAAACAAAACCAAAAAACAGATATTACCTGCTTTCGGTTCCAGTCATATTGACGAACACCAGAAGCAGGAGCAAACTGAAGCATCACATAACCTTCCCTGGACAGCTTATACGCCCCTGACTATAAACACAAACCAATCGAATCCAATCAAGCCAAAACAAATCAAATCACCATACTTCACAAACAATCCAAAATACACTATGAATCAGCCATACAAAATTCAGAACCGTGTTCTTACAGTGAACAGACAATGAATCAAAACATACATCTAAAGGCGTGAACTCTGGAGGCCGTGGCTCCACCGTAAGAGCTGCCTTCCCTTTGTATATCGAGTGACCAACAAAAACCCTAGGGGCTGCACAATGAAACAAAGAAAAATTAATTTCTTTTCATTCGCCCTCCGTTTGGTCACTGGGAAAATGAGAAGGGAAAGTAACCTGATTGGGGAGCGAAGGAAGAGTCAGCTGGGGCGAGTCTCTGTTGCTGTTGTTCGTAGTATTCAGAGTGTCGGCATTTCAAGGAGAGTCCTTGGGTTGAAGGTTTGGCTGTAGAGTGAGAAAGGGGTTTGACATTGAAGCGAGTGAAGTTGTGGGAAGAGAGAGAGTAGTGAGAGAAGAGTTTACTAGGGTTTTGGATGGTGAGTCCTGGCGAAGAAGATGTGAGGCTGTTCATTTTTTGAAAATCTAATGTGGGGTTGAAATCTATCGTGGGATTAGCCTATAAACCCGTATTCGGTTTTGTATCTTTTGTCATTCCCATGGACCAAATACCTGTGATTCGTCGGATGTTATACTTATAAGTTGTAAGCAATCAAATATAATTATTACAATTTTACCTATAAAAAAATATATATAATTATTACAATTAAATAGTAGGAAAATATTGATGAATATATAATTTGTTTAATGAGTTTCAAGGAAGAATATATTGTTATTTTAGGGTTCTTTTTGACATTTCAAAAATTAATATTGGTGTATGAAAAATATCATAAAGAAGAGATGGGTTACCTATTTTGTGATAAGATGCCTCTCAATCAATGGTCCAAGGTGTAGAAGATGAAGTATCGAGACACGTATTACTTGAAGGTGGAGGAGGGCTAATTTGCACTCTCACGCTTTGTTGGGGATAATTAACTCCCTCCAACCCACTCAACGGTCGGCTGTTGTTAAAAGTTAAATCCCTTTTTCACCACATACAGCGGAAGTATCATCACATCACATTAACACAAGCATATATAGAGATAACAATCATACACATTCACGCACAACACAATATTTTATATGGTTCACCCAACTCTAGGGTTACGTCCATAGGAGAGAGAAATTTGCACTATTATAAATCAAGGAAGAGATATACAACCACATGTCAAAATCCCACTCACTCACTCATTATCTCTTTTGAGGCTACATGTATACACTCGGGAATTACATATACTCTCCATTCTCCTCACAACACTCATCCTTAAACCCCTTACATCTTTTCTCTCTTATCTCTCTCCTCTCTAAACCCCTCATACCCATCTCTATTTATAGAGTCTTCAAAACTCAATTCTTTGTTGGATAAGTATTCCTCAAATCCAATTCTTTGTTAGATAAGGATCAACTTACCTATAAGGAGTTACCATATCCATCTTCAACTCTAAAATAACAGGTATAACTTCTTTCCCAAATCTTCAGCCTTTTTCCCCAAGTCTTCTGGATTCCAAAACCAATCAGGAAACTATTTCTCGTAACTTCCAAAACGAAAAAGGAAACTAATTTTCTGCACACAAATTTTGAGCTACAAACCCATCAATCTCCACTTGGCTCAAAATTCAATCTTCACGTGCTTTTCCATAGCTCCATCTCGAACAAGGATCTCTTCATATCTTCACCTCAAATAAAGCACTATGATGAACTTGAGAAACACTCTAACAATCTCCACCTTTTTCTCAAATTCATCATTCTTCTTTTCTTTATCTTCTCTATCCATCTCATTGGTGTTCAATTGCTTACGCATGGCAACCCACCAATCTTCAACTCATCTTCATCAATTGTTTTTCTGGCTTAAAGCAACAAACATCTCCTCGTCATATTCCCCTTTACTCTTTATCGGGCTTAGAGCAAACCCCTTCATTCTTCACACCCGTTGCCCTATCTTGAGAACTAGCACTCACTCTTGACTTGTCCTCAAAACTTGTTCCTCGTGGGCTTCACCTTTATCACCTTTTCCCCATCTTGAAAACGAGCATCCTCTAGCTTGTCACAAGACTTGTTCCTCATGGGCTTCACGCCATCACCTTCTTCATACCTTCGTGTCATCATCAACTTTGATTGAATCTCCATAGCACCTCACTATCATCCTCTGCTCTGACAAACTTCGCAGCAAACTTCTTCTACTAATCTTCAGGCCCAATCACAGGCTCTGACCCACTATTGGCTCTGATACCAGTTGTTGGGGATAATTAACTCCCTCCAACTTACTCAACGGTCGGCTGTTGTTGAGAGTTAAATCCCTCATTCATCACACACAGCAGAAGCATCATCACATCACATTAACACAAGTATATATAGAGATAACAATCATACACATCCACGCACAACACAATATTTTACATGGTTCACCCAACTCTAGGGTTACGTCCATGGGAGAGAGAAATTTGCATTATTATGAATTAAGGAAGAGAATATACAACCACATGTCAAAACCCCACTCATTCACTCATTATCTCTTTTAAGGCTACACCCTCTCCTCACAACACTCATCCTTAAACCCCTTACATCTTTTTTCTCTTCTCTCTTTCTCTCTCTAAACCCCTCATACCCATCTCTATTTATAGAGTCTTCAAAACTCAATTCCTTGTTGGACAAGTATTCTTCAAATCCAATTCTTTGTTAGACAAGGATCAACTTACCTACAAGGAGTTACCATATCCATCTTTAACTCTAAAATAGCAGGTATAACTTCTTTCCTAAATCTTCATCCTTTTCCCCAAGTCTTCTGGATTGCAAAACCAATCAGGAAACTGTTTCTCACAACTTCTAAAACGAAAAAGGAAACTAATTTTCTACATACAAATTTTGAGCCACAAACCCAACAATCTCCACCTTGGCTCAAAATTCAATCTTCACGTACTTTTCCATAACTCCACCTTGAACAAGGATCTCTTCATATCTCCACCTCAAATAAAGCACTATGATGAACTTGAGAAACACTCTAACAATCTCCACATTTTCTCAAATTCATCATTCTTCTTTTCTTTATCTTCTCTATCCATCTCATTGGTGTTCAATTGCTCACGCATGGCAACCCACCAATCTTCAACTCATCTTCATCAATTGCTTTTCTGGCTTAAAGCAACAAACCTCTCCTCTTCATATTCCCCTTTGCTCTTTATCGGGCTTAGAGCAAATCCCTTCATTCTTCACACCCCTTGCCCCATCTTGAGAACTAGCACTTACTCTTGACTTGTCCTCAAAACTTGTTCCTCGTGGGCTTCACCTCTATCTCCTTTGCCCCATCTTGAAAACGAGCATCCTCTGGCTTGTCACAAGACTTGTTCCTCATGGGCTTCACGCCATCACCTTCTTTATACCTTCATGTCATCATTAGCTTTGATTGAATCTCCATAGCACCTCACTATCAGGCTCTGACCTACCATTGGCTCTGATACCAGTTGTTGGGGATAATTAACTCCCTCCAACCCACTCAACAGTCGGCTGTTGTTAAGAGTTAAATCCCTCCTTTATCACACACAGCGAAAGCATCATCACATCATATTAATACAAGCATATATAGAGATAACAATCATACACATCCACGCACAATACAATATTTTACATGGTTCACCCAACTCTAGGGTTACGTCCATGGGAGAGAGAAATTTCACTATTATGAATTAAGGAAGAGAATATACAACCAAATGTCAAAACCCCACTCACTTACTCATTATCTCTTTTGAGGCTACATGTATACACTCGAGAATTACATATACTCTCCCCTCTCCTCACAACATTCATCCTTAAACCCCTTACATCTTTTCTCTCTTCTCTCTGTCTCTCTAAACCCCTCATACCCATCTCTATTTCTAGAGTCTTCAAAACTCAATTCCTTGGTGGACAAGTATTCCTCAAATCCAATTCTTTGTTGGACAAGGATCAACTTACCTATAAGGAGTTACCATATCCATCTTCAACTCTAAAATAGCAGTTATAACTTATTTCCCAAATCTTCAGCCTTTTTCCCCAAGTCTTCTGGATTCCAAAAACCAATCAAGAAACTGTTTCTCACAACTTCCAAAACGAAAAAGGAAATTAATTTTCTGCACACAAATTTTAAGCCACAAACCCAACAATCTCCACCTTGGCTCAAAATTCAATCTTCACGTGCTTCTCCATAGCTCCACCTCGAACAAGGATCTCTTTATATCTCCACCTCAAATAAAGCACTATGATGAACTTGAGAAACACTCTAACATGCTTAACCAGAGAATAATCATATTCGGCTTTGGAGAGAACTACTTGTTCATTCGCAGGAGTGGGAATAGTCTCCTCCGAAATCGAAGCTTGATTAGCCTAAGTTGGCTTGCCATGAAGAGCCCAACAAAAGTCAACATAGGGATTGTTTTGGCCATAATGAGTACACTTCTTGTTGCCACGACCCCCTCTGTTGCCACAAGTACCATAGCTTGGGTTGGAAAGACCTCTGCCCCCTCGTCCTCCACGGAAAGTATTATGTCGCCCAGTAGGAACAACAAGACCAGAGTGGTTGTCCTTCTCAATTATAGGGGCATGAATAGATACTCTTCAAACTTAAGCAAAAGTCTTACTTGTTGTGGTTGTCTCCTTTCTCCTTACCATACAAAATATACGAATTGATTAGAGGGAGTTCCCTGAAACTCCTCTATGGGCCTTTCTTTTTCTTCTTCTTCTTCTTTTTATTTTTTATTTTTTATTTATGTATGTAGTCACAGGTTGGTAGACATTCAATTCCTCCCACATGCTTTTCAGTTTTGAGTAATAATCTCAACAGAACGATCTCCCTGTTGGAGATTGATGAGCGCTGAAAAGTGCGTATTTAAACCCCTTAAGCTTAGGTATTCTAGAACCTTTATCTATCTTACTTTACCATTTTAGATTGATTTCGTGTTATTTTCATTTTAAGGTACTTATCTCAAAAATAAGCTAACTCAGCCAAATAAGAGCAGAAATGAAGCAATTATTGGATGAATCAAAGAAAGGAGTCAAGTGGAAGCAAAAGGAAGCAAAAGATGGAATTCAACATCTTCGATCGATCTCAGATCAAAGTTTGATCAATCCAACATGATCGATCTCAGCACTTCAAGATGGATCTGAGCCATGATGACATTTTCAGAGATCTTAAAAGTTCGATCGATCCAACATCATTCTTCGATCGATTGAACTACCTTGTCCTTATCCAAATGATTGATTTTATCCAATTGTACCACCCTACCAACCACTTTTGTCCTTTTCCCAAAAATATCTTAGATTTGTTTTTATCCAAAAAGGCGTCGCCATTGAGGATCGATCCAACTTTAGTTCGATAGATCTCAGCTATGTTCGATCGATCCAAGTCCAAGGTTCGATCGATCGAACTTTCTCCAGTGCGAAAAAGTTAAATTTCCAGCTCATTGAAAGCTGTCCTTATCCAATCATTGGGGAATATTTTGTACATGACCCCAACTTATTTTGTGTGTCACTTGACCTACTTATATATAGAATATAATACACTTTTTGAGGGGGATCCATCGATCACAATAGAGGCTATTCATAGGGAGGAAGAAATGAGGAGAAGGCTAGAGACACAAGCTTGGGAGCTCTTCATCAACCAATGAGTAGATTTCTTCCATGGAGTTTGCCCTTGAGGGTTGGAGAAGCATTACCATGAGTGGCTAGACATCCTCTTGGGGCTAGAGTTAGCCCCAAGCATGCTTTCTACATCTTGATTTTGTGTATTATTGAGGGATTAATGTTGTAATACATGTTTTGGCACTTTTATATATATAGATCTTGTTTATTCAATGATTTATGTGATTTAATGCTTCCAATTGATCATTGCATTCTATCCATATGTTTATGTATGCTAGAATAGATGTTCATGTGTTTGTCTCTATTTCTTATGTTATTAATGCATGTCTATGTGTATTAATGCCATAGATCTAGAGATTGTCAAAACATAGTGCTTACTGGAATGCTCTTGTATTTTTCTTGATGGTTCATGCTCATTACTTGATGGATTGTGCCTCTCCCTTAGTTTAATTAGTTTAATTTCATGTTTTTAGCTTAATTATAGTGTAGTGGTAGTATAGTTGTTAGATAGGAGGACAATCCATGCTTGTTGTTTGATATTCCATACTTTTGAATGCAAGTAGCATATGTCTCTAACCTTGTGGTGTATTTGGCTTGTGAACTTAATGAAAGGATTAATGACTTGCTAGATATATTGTGCTTTTCACATGCTACTTAGACAATATATACTTAATTGTTAGATATATTGTGCTTTTCACATGTTGCTTAGACAATATATACTTAATTGGTCATCCTTACTAATTCATCAACTAAACACACACACACATCAATATTGCAACACACATTTCCCTCATTAGTCACTTGTTAAGGGTGTAGAAAAGTATTGTTTGGCGGTAACCTCTAAACCCCAAGATCTCTTTCTCTTACTTACTCTTTATTGCATTCAATTATTTAGTTTAATTTGCTCTCTAGTTTAATCAACCAAACAACTATTTGTTTGATCACTCGACCTACTAACCCTAATAGTGATTCCACAAGCTAGTACGACAACTCAATCCCTTAGGACGATCCCTACTCACTCTTGCTACGATAGTAGTAGTGTTGGTAGTGGTTTTTATAAATTTAAATTTGACATAAATGGCTTTTCTTGAACCACACATTCACTACATTATTTTGGCGTATACGAGCGGCTTTAACCCGTCAAATTTTGGCACCGTTGCCGGGGATTGATTGATTGGCAACGTCGTATTTGTGTAATCAATTAGGAATTAGTACTCTTTTGATCGTGTCTATACTTTGTTTTTAATTTTTGGTATTTATTATGTTTGTTCTTGATTAACAAGGAGCATTGAGCTAGGAAGCAAGTAAATGAGCATTCAAGCAAAGGAGCTAAACAAGTAAGGAAAAATGCTAAAAATCTAATTTTTTTTTTTTTTTGCTAAGCTAAGCTATAAATTTGGAGTTAAAGTGCTAAAGGACCTTTATGAGCTTTTCTTTACTTAAGCCCTTAGTTAAATCGTCGGCCCGTGTGGAGGCTTGTATTTCAATCCTTAGTTAAATCGTAAGCCCGCGTGGAGGCATTTTAATTATTCTTTGCATTGTTATCAAAGCATGGGAGTATGGGATTATTGTATGTGGAAGACGTTTGTTGATTATTGACTTGTTGCGAAGGAGGAGTGCTTGTTTTGCTGTGATTTGTGTGTCGCTTGTAGTCTTGTATAGACCTTGTCATATCATTCATTCTTGGCATTCACATGGAAAATCTAGAGGGTAATCTTGGCTACTTAGACCCACGTTTCATGCAAAATCCCCCTCTTAATCAACATGGCCCTGGAGTTCAAACTCCAATTCCTCTAATGGTCCTTCGTGATCATTATAATCTTCATGCATACCATGTACCTACTTGCATTGTGTTGCCTAATTTTGAGGCTAATCAATATGAAATCAAGCCCGAGACCATTTAAATGTATCCACTCTTTTATGGCTTAGATGAAGAGGAACCATATAGGCATCTTGACGACAGCTGTTCCTTATACGCCAAATTGATGTAGTGAATGTGCGGTTCAAGAAAAGCCTTTTGGGTCAAGTTTAAATTTATAAAAACCACTACCAACACTACTACTAAAGTAGCAAGAGTGAGTAGGGATCGTCCCAAGGGATTATACGTGTTGGAATTTAACTTCGACTCTAGTGGATCACAAGATTGCAAAGAGAGGGTTTGGATTGATTAAACTAAGGTGCAATGAAATTAAAATGCAATTAAAATAAACTAATTAGAGATATGGATTTAAGAGATGAGAAGAGAGGACTTAGAATGTTGGAATCACCACTAAGCTCATGTAATTAACCACTTGTTTTCCATTAATGGGGAATACATTGTTGTGAACAAAATGCGACTACCAATTGTAATATTAAGCATGGACCATCTAATTTAAGCATGAATTGTCTTACCTAAACTAATTGTAGCACAACCCATCTAGTTTAAGCATGACCCATCTAAGTAGTAATAATTGTAGCACACATCAATCTAGAGGATCATGGAATTTGTAATAATAAGCCATGGAATATCTAAGCAATCATAGATTGTTTACCTACCTACAAGCATGAATTAAATTGTAGAACAACCCATCAAGCATAAGTATAAACCATCTAATTAATTGACAAACCCATTCAATGAAAACCCATACTTAGCCATCACTAAATCCTTAATTAATCACACATAGACATGCAACCAATATAGAGAATCTAGTGTATAGATCAATTCCCCAAATAATCACACATGAGACAACATGTAATTAAAATAGAGAATCAATAGAAAGAATTAATTCATATGAATCATGTAAGAAATAATTCCTAATTTAATCACACATAGACATGTAAATAAATTAGAGAATTAATTGGAAGAATTAAACCATAAAAATTATAGAAATATACCAAGATTCATGAAATTTACAAGGCTAGAACACTAATCACAACAATATATATAAATCCCCAAAAATAGAAATATAAAGGTTTAGATTACATAAGACTTAGGGCTCATCCAAGTCCTAAGTGTAGATCTAGCCAATCATGGAGGAGGTAGATGTGGTTATGGAATCAAGCTCCAAATATGACTCCATCTTCTTCTTTTTCTTCTTTGAAGCTCTAAAGATGGAGAGAGAGAGTGGTCTAGAGATGGATCTTGAGATGTGCCTCCACTTCCCCCTTTTCTTCCTTAATCTCTAACTTTGCTAGAGAGAGAAATAAAATATACAATGTAAAAAATAAAATGATAAAAAGCTCTTTTACAAAATGGGTCACTTCCCTTTATATAGAAGGTCATTTTCTTAGTCACTAAGTCAGGAATATAGCCCCAAAAATATCTAATCCCGTACTATGTGATAGGTGGACTTTTGGGCGCGCACGGAATAAGACAGCTCGCTGCCAGTAATGTTCGATCGATCAGAGAAAAAGTTGGATCGATCAGAGAAGTTGGATCGATCAGAGAAAAAGTTGGATCGATCAGACTTGGCAGCTTTTTAAGATCAGCCTCTTTTTGCTCCAAATCAGCCTCCTTTTGCTTCGGATCCTCACTAAGATTTAGTTTGACTCCAAAAAGGCCTTAAGAAACCATTTTTAGCCCATTTTAACGTTATTGACCTGAAATAGACAAAAACACAAATAAGTACTAAAACGGAAAAATAAGATAGATAAAGGTTCTAGAATACTCAAGCTTAAGGGGTTTAAAAGTGTACTTTTCAGCGTTCATCACACCCCCAAACTTAAATATTGCTAGTCCCTAGCAATGAACTACAAAGTAACGAAATGAAATGAACAACTAAACAACTATAACTAGAAAGCAATAAATGGATAACGCCACTTTCGTAGGGAACACGATTGCACTTAGCACATGCAACAAGCCTTTTAAACCCCTAGGTTACCCCTAGTGGATGAGTGAAGTCTCTTGAGGGTTTCCAGAAATGATACCCACAAACATTAAGCTCATTCTTTCAAAAAGGTACCAATATTACAAACAAGTATTGGGAGAAAACTACCTCAAGTATGTAATTTTTCAACCATTTCCAAGCAATCTCTCAAAATTTCAACATCAAGCAAGCAAATATGGTCCTCCACACATCAAGAAAATGATCATACAAATTAAAACAACTCTAGAATCCTTTTTGAGTGGACCGGCATCAAATATATTGCTATCTTAGCCAACTAAAAAATTAATCACATCCCTACCCTCAAATTAGCATACAAATTTGTACCAATCATCAAGACAAAAAGTGAACCTTTTGTTAAAGCTTTATTATTGTAGGTGCGCTTATTCTTTTTACTCAATTTTTTTTTAAGGATCAAAGATGAAAGTATAGTGCAATGTGTTGATCTCTTAAGCTTTCTAGCAATTCATGAGGTCGAGCGTTAGGTTAATGACTCCCAAACCAGACAGCTTTAGGGCATTAGGCGTTCAAACACCCCTACGGACTTACAAGCTCAAATCAACTAGGCTACAAATCAAGACAACCTCCATCTAATCATTTCTCACTTCTCACCTTTTTGGAGAAGTCCTCACTTTTTATTGCTTTTGCAACTTTTTTTTTTTTTTTTTTTTCAATTCAATTATTAACCTAGAGTTTGGGCCCTCCACCTTTCGGCACAAGAAGTTCAGTACTTGATGAGGCTAGAATCCCGGCTACTTAGTGAAAAGGGGTTGTTATCCACCTTTATCAAGAATGAAAGCTTTCGATGCACTACTAACCCAATTGGGATATAACCAATTCAATAATCAACAAAGCATGTACCCCACAAATGAATGCTAGTGTGCGTCTGTGTTAGTGTAGAATACTAGAGTGAATCTCAAAATAATCACAAAATCAGGATGATGTGGACCACAAGTGCAAGCATGATATCAATTTTTCGAAAAATTTACTCCTAAATGGCATCCATAAGGCATATAAGGAGTATTAGACTCTCAAGTCAAGCAATTTTTAAATTTTAAGCAATATAGTCCTCAAAATATCAAAATCATCGCTAACATGGATCTCCAATCTCAATCATGCATTTAAAGTTCAACTTTAAGTAGAATGCAATAAAGACACCTTACCCCCAAACTTAAACCACACATTGTCCTTAATGTGCAATGAGAACAATGAAAAAGATGGAAAGAGTATATCGTG
Source organism: Cornus florida (assembly GCF_030987335.1). Lineage (NCBI taxonomy): Eukaryota > Viridiplantae > Streptophyta > Magnoliopsida > Cornales > Cornaceae > Cornus > Cornus florida. Next base: position 46,569,848 of record NW_026775572.1, read on the forward strand.
GTGGCAAAGGTATGAAGCCCGGTAGTGATCCAATTCGAAAGACGTCTCCCCCAAACTTGGAATCAATAACTTACTTGAATAACTACACTAGCAACTCACATCAAATATAAAATGGGATAAGAATAATCAATCATTTTAAGACAATATAGCACAAGATGAAAGAGAGATATGAGATCAAGCTCTAATTAAAGCTTGAAAGTATGCATGACTACTCATAAGGGCACAATGGTGAATCTTTTTATATTTTTCATTTAATGAAAGCAAGTATATATAAAAATGCACGAAAAACAAAGAATAAAATGCATGAACAAAATATAAAAAGAAAAATAAAGAAAGTAAAATGGAATGAAAGAATATGTACAATGCAAGAAATGAAAAACAATATGTACAATGCAAGTATATATAAAATTTTCTTACTTCTTGTTTTTCATTTTTTTTTTATTATTATTTTTTTAACATAACAAGCATGTACACACACACAAAAATAAAACAAATAAATATGCAATGAAATAAAGGATGCAAAACAAATTTTTTATTTTTTATTTTTATTTATTTATTATTATTTTATTTTTTTTTATATGTTAAAACATGCAAAGAGAAATGAAAAATACAAAAAAATATGCAAAATGGGTGCTAAGTTTAACGTCTCTAGCAAGACGGAATGCTTCTTTGAAAAACCGTCTCTCTTTTTTTTTTTTAATTTTATTTTTAGACAAAACAAATATGTACACAGACAAAAATAAAAAGGCAAGTAAATAAAAATGCAAGAAGTAAAAAGGTAAGGAAATAAAGAATGCAAAGAAAGATTTTTTTTTTTTTTTTTTTTTTTGAAATTAAAATTTAAAATTAAGAAAAATTAAAAATTAAAGTTAAACAAAATATTTTTGGAAATAAGATAAAATGAAGCAAAATAAAATAGAATAAAAGAAAATTTTTATTTATTTTTATTTTTATTTTTTTTATAAAATAAAATAAAATAAAATAAAATAACTAAAATAAACTAAATAAAATAAAATAAATATTTTTGGGATTTTTGAAATATAAACAAAAATAAAAATAAAAATAAAAGTAAAAGTAAAAATAAATTTTTAAAACCTACAGACATGTTCGATCGATCTCAAAAAATGCTCGATCGATCTGACAGAAAGGTAAAATATGCAAGTTTTCTGGGTTCAGAAATTTTCTAAGTGCTGGAACTTGAGATCGATCCAACGATGAAGTTGGATCGATCGAAGAACTTCAGATCGATCATGAAATGAGTTCGAACGATGGGACCGAGAGCTAAAATATGCAGGTTTATGTAGGTCCAAAATTTTTCTAAGTGTTGAATCATGAATGGAGTTCGATCGATCGAACTTGGAAGTTGGATCGATCAAAAACCTCATGATCGATCCAAGAATTAGTTCGAACGATGGGACCGAGAGCTGATTTGGATGCAGGTTCCTGCAGGTTGAAATTTTTTTTAAGTGTTGGATGCAGAATGGAGTTCGATCGATCGAACTTGGAAGTTGGATCGATCGAACTCTGCAGAATGCTCAATAATGACATGAAAGCTCATGCATTCCTCACTAAAGTTCCTTTCAATGCATGTGAACCCAAAACAAATATCTAGGCTTCGCAAGAAATGAAAAACAAAAAGAAATGAGAGAGGAATAGAGTTGTGAAACTCTACGAATACTAGTGTTTAACGTCTCTAGCAAGACGTTGGGCCAACTCACTAATCAAAAGAATAAAAAATTGGATATAAAACATCCTTATTGATCCTCTTTTCACTTTTCTCATTTAATGTCCCACTTACAACAATAAAATCATCCTCCAAAAGAATGACTTGAAAAGAAATGAAAGAGTTGATTTCGTTCCTTTCATCTACGGTCTTGAAAACAAAATCAATCATGGTTAGCCTTGCCTCAATTTTGTGCTCTTGAAGTGTATTTAAAGAATCACTTCCTTTGTGAATTGGCAAGTCAATGTCTTTCAAAGACTAATTTGGAATATCAAGGAACACATTCTCTTCATCCTTTTTCTTTTCCTAAAAAATAACCATCTCCTCACCTTCCAAGCAAGCTAAGGAGTTCATTAGAGAGTTTATTTCATTTTTGGAGCTTTCAAAGTCAAGACCACAATTTTTATACATTTCAAAAAGACAAGTCTCAAGAGGGTCATTAGAGATAATAGAAGGAAGGCCCTCTTCAACGAGTTCCTCTTCCTCTTCTCCTACCTCAAGTGTGGTCAACACCTTCTCACTCTCTAAAGTAGCAAGGTCATAGATAAAATCATAATCAAAACAAGGAAAGTCCTCATTAATCATGTTATACTCTATTGGATTAGCTACTAACTCACTTGCCACTTCCTCCTCTATACAAGATAGAGTGCTAGGCATTAGCTCACTTATCTTATTCTCCTCTTCACTCTCATCATCCTCATCTATATACATTAAAGTTCTTGCCATTTTTTCATTTGTCTCGTCCTCCTCCTCTTGACGAGAAAGAGTACTTGCAATTTGCTCAACTTGAGCTTCAAGCTTGGCTAAAGTTTGAGAATGAGAATTAATAAGTGGAGTTTGTGAAATATGCACATCAAGTAAAGCTAAAACTTTTTCTTCAAATCCGGGTGAGAACCTAGAAGGTGGTGGAATTGGTTCATCATAAAATGGTGGTGGAGGGCAATAATCACAAGAAGGATTAAATGAGTGATCAAGTCCATAATAAGATGATGCATGAAATGAATTGGACTCAATCTCATGAGGATTAAAATATGATGGAGGAGCATAAGATGGAGGGATGTAATTTCCCCCCAAACTTGGATCAAACAATTTCTCCATTCACAATTAAAACTCAAATACAACAAATAATGGCCTCAACAAGGGCCTATGCTTGGACAAAAATTTAAGTAATAAAATGAGCCTCAACAAGGGCTATCACAAGTATGTAAAGAAGTGAAACAATTAAAATACAAGAGTTCCAAGAATTGCTCACAACGGTCCTTTAGCACTTCAACTCCAAATTTTAATATTGGCTTTAACCTCCAATTAGTGCTTCAAGTTCCAAAGTTTGCCTTTCTTGTAGTCAAGTACCTAATTGAACAAATAATAATGAGAACAAGAGAAAAGAATATATAATGAAAAATAAAATAAAAATAGAAGCAATCGAATGAACACTATTGTCTAGTTTAATTCCAACAAAACCGTCAATCCCCGGCAACGGCGCCAAATTTTACGACGGCCGTTCCTTATACGCCAAATTGATGTAGTGAATGTGCGGTTCAAGAAAAGCCTTTTGGGTCAAGTTTAAATTTATAAAAACCACTACCAACACTACTACTAAAGTAGCAAGAGTGAGTAGGGATCATCCCAAGGGATTATACGTGTTGGAATTTAACTTCGACTCTAGTGGATCACAAGATTGCAAAGAGAAGGTTTGGATTGATTAAACTAAGGTGCAACGAAATTAAAATGCAATTAAAATAAACTAATTAGAGATAGGGATTTAAGAGATGAGAAGAGAGGACTTAGGGTGTTGGAATCACCACTAAGCTCATGTAATTAACCACTTATTTTCCATTAATGGGGAATACATTGTTGTGAACAAAATGCGACTACCAATTGCAATATTAAGCATGGACCATCTAATTTAAGCATGAATTATCTTACCTAAACTAATTGTAGCATAACCCATCTAGTTTAAGCATGACCCATCTAAGTAGCAATAATTGTAGCACACATCAATCTAGAGAATCATGGAATTTGCAATAATAAGCCATGGAATATCTAAGCAATCATAGATTGTCTACCTACCTACAAGCATGAATTAAATTGTAGAACAATCCATCAAGCATAAGTATAAACCATCTAATTAATCAACAAACCCATTCAATGAAAACCCATGCTTAGCCATCATTAAATCCTTAATTAATCACATAGACATGCAACCAACATAGAGAATCTAGTGTAGAGATCAATTCCCCAAATAATCACACATGAGACAACATGTAATTAAAATAGAGAATCAATAGAAAGAATTAATTCATATGGATCATGTAAGAAATAATTCCTAATTTAATCACATGTAGACATGTAAATAAACTAGAGAATTAATAGGAAGAATTAAACTATAGAAATCATAGAAATATACCAAGATTCATGAAATTCACAAGGTTAGAACACTAATCACAACAATATATATAAATCCCCAAAAATAGAAATACAAGGGTTTAGATTACACAAGACTTAGGGCTCATCCAAGCCCTAAGTGTAGATCTAGCTAATCATGGAGGAGGTAGATGTGGTCATGGAATCAGGCTCCAAATATGACTCCATCTTCTTCTTCTTCTTCTTTGAAGCTCTAAAGATGGAGAGAGAGAGTGGTCTAGAGATGGATCTTGAGATGTGCCTCCACTTCCCCCTTTTCTTCCCTAATCTCTAACTTTGCTAGAGAGAGAAATAAAATATACAATGTAAAAAATAAAATGATAAAAAGCTCTTTTACAAAATGGGTCATTTCCCTTTATATAGAGGGTCCTTTTCTTAGTCACTAAGTCAGGAATATAGCCCCAAAAATATCTAATCCCATACTATGTGATAGGTGGACTTTTGGGCGCACGGAATAAGACAGCTCGCTGCCAGCAATGTTCGATCGATTAGAGAAAAAGTTGGATCGATCAGAGAAAAAGTTAGATCGATCAGAGAAGTTGGATCGATCAGAGAAAAAGTTGGATCGATCAAACTTAGCAACTTTTCAAGATCAGCCTCTTTTTGCTCCAAATCAGCCTCCTTTTGCTCCAGATTCTCACTAAGACTTAGTTTGACTACAAAAAGGCCTTAAGAAACCATTTTTAGCTCATTTTAACATTATTGACCTGAAATAGACAAAAACACAAATAAGTACTAAAACGGAAAAATAAGATAAATAAAGGTTCTAGAATACTCAAGCTTAAGGGGTTTAAAAGTGTACTTTTCAGCGCTCATCACATCTTAATGAATTTCTTGAACTATGTTCTACCGTGAGGTACATGGATATTCTTGAGGAATTTCTTAAATTACTTCTCTTCCCTTTCACGCTTAAAAATAAAGCAAAACATTGGTTCAATACTTTAGGGGTAAATTCAATAACATCTTGGGCACAAATGCAAGATGAGTTTTTTTTTAAAATTTATCCCGTAAGTTTGACCAATGTAATGCGTGTTTCAATTAGAGAATTTTCTCAAAGGAAAGGAGAGTTGATGCATGAGGCTTGGGAGAGATTGAATGACTTGCTAAGAAAATGTCCACACCATGGTATTCCAAAGTGGCAAGTTGTTCAATACTTCTATGAAAGCCTATCCGACGTGCAAAAGGACATAGTTGATACCTCATGTGGAGGTTCGTATTTTGGAAAACATGAAGATGACATTTGGCACCTTTTTGAAAAAATAAGTGAAAACTCTTTGCACAAATATTACACTTCTTGGCTTGATCATGGTTTTAATAAAAAGGAGAAAAGTGTAACAGTGTGTCAAATTGAAAGTTCAAGGGAAATTGTAGTCGAGGTTAAAACACTTTCTCAAAAACTTGATCAATTCTTGTTGAATAAAAAACCAGCTATCAATTCATCTCCTTTTCATCATACAACTCATCTTTGTGAGCCTTGCATGATATGTTCAAGTATTTTGCATACTACTTTTGATTGTCCCCATGGACATGTTGTTAATGAACACTTTGAACAAGTTAATGCTACATTTGCTCACCCTTATTCAAATGCATGTGTTCCATTATGAAATGAAAGCTCAAGCCCTTATCAAGCTAAAAATTTTCAAAGAAAATACATTCCACCTCATAAAAGAAATGGAGGTTCTCAAGGGTTTATTTCTTCTTCTTTCCATCATTAAAGAATGAATGACCTCTCACATCCTCAAATGTATGATTCCCAAGTTGGCTTTCATTATCCTCAAGCACTTTCTAGTAATTCTACATTTGAAGATAAGGTTTTGATGGCCTTGCGTAGCTTAGAGAATGATACCAACTTGTTATATTCCCACTCTCAATCCATATCAAAGCTTGAATCCTAAATTGGGACCATAGCTAATGCATTGAATGCAAGAGAAATTAGGAAATTACCTAGTCAACCCGAGATGAATCCAAAAACCCAATTTTATGTGGAAGCAAACCCTACATCGGGGTGTTCTTCCCAAGCTCAAGTGCAAGCCATCACCACCTTGAGAAGTGGTAAGCAAGTGGACAACAGGGTTGAACTACCAAAGGAAGATAGTGAATCGGTGCAACCTAAAGTTGTTACCCATCCAATTCCCAATTCCACTCCTACTTCCTTGAATGAAAATGTTCCTAACTGGAATTCTCAATCTTCTCCATCATCCTCTCAAATTACAAAGTCTTGTGAGCCAAAAGCTCCATTCCCTTACGCTTTAAAAGAAACTTCGCCTTATGGGAGGCAAGAAGAGAAAATACATGACATGATGGAAGTTTTTAAGCAAGTCAACATAAATCTTTCTCTTTTGGATGCCATTAAGCAAATTCCACCTAATGCAAAATTTCTAAAAAATCTTTGCACACAAAAGAGAAAGAGCAAGGGACCAAGCCCTAAAAAAGTGTTTCTCACGGAGCAAGTGAGCTCCATTCTTTAACAAAACACTCCATTTAAGTTCAAAGTTCCTGGTGCTCTGACTATTTCTTGTGTAATTGGAAACTATGAAATTCGTAGAGCTTTTCTTGACTTAGGTGCAAGTGTTAATTTGATTCTTTACTCCGTATATGTCCAATTAGGGTTGAATAAGTTGAAGCCAACCTTGGTGGTGCTTCAAATGGCCGATAGATCCATCAAAACACCTAGGGGCATGGTTGAGGACATCCTCGTCAAAGTGGATAAATTCTACTTTTCCAGTTGACTTTGTAGTTCTTGATACCGAACCGGTTGCTAATCCCACCAACCACATCCCAATCATCTTGGGAAGACCATTCCTTGCCACCGCAAATGCAACAATTAATTGTAGATCCGGGATTATGGACCTTTCTTTTGGCAATATGATGGTCAAACTTAATGTTTTCCATGCAAGTCGACATCCCATAGATGAAGATGAGTGTTGCCTTGTTGATATGTTAGATGAGGTTGTTGAGGAATCAATTCCAATGATGGTAATGAAACAACCAATTGAGGATAATCTTTTATTTCTTTTATCCGATGATCCTCTTGCTTCTTATCTTCTTGAAATGTATGGAAATTATGGGTTTGATGATGAAAGATCAATGAATGAAGTAAGCAATCTCATGGAATCTGTTGCAAGCCTAGATTTTCCATCTTAGAAAACTCCAATAGAACCTCTTTCTCCACTCTCTAGCACTCCACCGGTCTCATCATTAGTCTCTCCACCAATTCTTAAGCTTAAAACTCTGCCTTCCAATCTTAAATATGCATTCCTAGGACCAAAAGCGACTCTTCCGGTTATCATTTCTTCAACTCTCGAAAAAGACCAAAAAGATGCTCTCTTAAGTGTGCTTAAAGAAAATAAGGAAGCCATAGGATGGAGTGTGGCGGATCTTAAGGGGATTGACCCTTCTATTTGTATGCATCACATACTTATGGAAGAGGATGCAAAACCCTTTAGGGATACCCAAAGGAGACTTAATCCAAACATGAAGGAGGTAGTTAAGAAGGAAGTTGTCAAACTCTTAGATGTCGGAATCATTTACCCAATCTCCGATAGCAAATGGGTGAGTCCAACTCAAGTAGTTCCCAAAAAATTGGGGATTACAGTGGTTGAGAATGCAAAGGGTGAGGAAATCTCTAAGCGTACCGCCAATTCATGGCGTGTATGCATTGATTACCGCAAATTGAATGCCGCCACTAGAAAAGATCACTTCCCCTTGCCATTCATTGATCAAATTCTAAAGAGGTTGGCCGGGCAACAATATTATTGCTTCCTTGATGGCTATTCGTGGTACAATCAAGTAGCCCTCGACCCATTAGACCAAGAGAAAACCACATTTATATGTCCATTCGGTATGTTTGCTTATAAACGAATGCCTTTTGGTTTGTGCAATGCACCCGCCACATTCCAAAGGTGTATGATGTCAATTTTCTTGAATATGGTGGAAGAGTATATAAAGGTTTTCATGGATGATTTTTCTGTTTTTGGGTCTTCATTTAATGTATGCCTCAAAAATTTAGATCTAGTGCTTAAGAAATGTCGTGAAACCAACCTTGTACTTAGTTGGGAAAAGAGTTATTTCATGGTTCAAGAGGGTATTGTTTTGGGTCACGTTATCTCAAGGAGAGGAATAGAGGTAGATAAAGTGAAGGTTGAGCTTATTTCTGAATTGCCTCCACCTTTAACGGTGAGAGAGGTTCGCTCCTTTCTAGGTCATACTGGCTTTTATCAAAGACTTTAGCAAAATTGCTCGACCTTTGTGCAATCTTCTTGCCAAGGAAACTCCTTTTATCTTTGATCAAGCATGCTTAGACACTTTTCATAAATTATGTGAATTATTATCATCTGCTCCTATCATGCAACCTCCCAATTGGTCATTGCCATTTGAAATTATGTGTGATGCTTCTGATTATACCATGGGAGCAGTTTTGGGACAAAGAGTGGGTAAGCTTCCTTGTGCCATCTACTATGCAAGTAAAACTTTCTCGGGAGCTCAATTGAATTACTCCACTACCGAGAAAGAATTACTTGCTGTAGTGTATGTTTTTGATAAATTTCGTTCCTATCTCTTAGGGTCCAAGGTTGTTGTTTATTCTGATCATGCCGCCTTGAGACATCTATTGACAAAAAGGTAAACAAAACCTAGGTTAATTAGATGGATTTTACTTCTTCAGGAATTCAATTTTGAAATCAAGGACAAGAAAGGTACCGAAAATGTGGCTGCCTATCATCTTTCTAGTTTATCGATAGAGCCTTTCCCTAGTCTACCAATTTGTGACTCTTTTCTGGATGAACAACTCTTTCAAATTTCTAATGGAAAAATGCCTTGGTTTGTCGACATTGTGAATTATTTGGCAATAGGCAAGCTACTAACTTCTTGGTCAAAGAACGAAAAGAATCGTTTTTTTGCCAACATCCGAAATTACTATTGGAAAGACCCTGTCTTGTACCGATATTGTCCGAATCAAATTGTGAGGAGATGCATTCCGGAGAGTGAAATTCCAAGTGTCCTAGTGTTTTGTCACACTTTTGCATGTGGTGGGCATTTTAGTGCAAAGAAGACCGCCTTGAAGGTTCTTCAAAGTGGGCTCTTTTGGCCCACTATTCATAGAGATGCCTACAATTTTTGCAAATCATGTGAGAGATGTCAAAATATGGGGACAATGTTTAGAAGAGATATGATGCCCTTGACCAATATACTAGTTGTTGAGATCTTTGACATATGGGCCATTGATTTTATGGGTCCATTTCCTATGTCCTATAGTTTTCAATACATTCTTCTTGCCGTTGATTATGTTTCCAAGTGGGTGGAAGCATGTGCTACCAAAACAAATGACCACTCCGTGGTCATTCAATTCATTAAATCCAATATCTTTGCTCGTTTTGGTATGTCAAGGGCTATAATAAGTAATGGAGGAAAACATTTTTGCAATCAATTCTTGAAGCACTTATTTCTTAAGTACTCCGTCACTCATAAGGTAGCCACTCCCTACCATCCTCAAACAAGTGGGCAAGTTGAAGTGTCTAACCGGAAAATTAAGCATATTTCTGAGAAAACGGTAACACCACCCGAAAGGATTGGTCAAGGAAGCTAAATGATGCTTTGTAGGCTTATCGGACGGCATATAAGACTCCCATTGGCATGTTTCCTTATAGGCTTGTATATGGAAAACCTTGCCATCTTCTAGTTGAGTTAGAACATAAAGCCTTGTGGGCGGTTAAAAAGCTCAATCTTGACCTTGATAAAGCCAGAGAGAATAGACTACTTCAATTGAGTAAGTTAGAAGAATTGAGACACAATGCTTATGATAATGCCAAACTTTACAAAGAAAGAACCAAAGCCTTTCATGATAAGCATATTGTGAAAAAGTCTTTGGAACCCGGTCAAAAAGCTTGGCTTTTTAACTCTAGACTGAAACTCTTTCCTGGGAAATTGAGAACCAAATGGGAGGGTCCTTATAAAATCATCTCTGTTGCACCTCATGGGGCGGTTGAAATCAAAAATTTGAAGAAGGGAAACATTTTTAAGGTTAATGGACAGAGGTTGAAACCTTACATAGAGGGTCAAGTCTTTCAAAGACATTTGGAAGCTGCACATCTAGTTGACCCGGTGTATGAAAACATAGAAAATTGCATTAACAAGGGACCAAAAGCTTCTTTTGAGCTTAATCCAACAAGTTCTTCAAAGAACCATTTGTTGGGTGGAGTTCAAAGCATCTATCACCCCAACAAGGAGGGGATGCATAACAAGATCTTTGATCCGGGCTAAAAGAGCCCAATGTCTTGCTAGAGATGTTAAAAACTAGCAAAAGCATTTCGTAGGGTGTCAAAACCCTATTCCTCCCTCATTTCTATCTTAAATTTCATTTCTTGCGAAGTCTAGATATTGGCTTTGGGTTCATACACATGGCTAGGGACTGTGATTAGGATTGCATGCACTTTCATGTTGAAATTGAGCATTTTGCATAAGTTCGATCGATCTCAAATGAGAGTTCGATCAATCCAACTTCATTCTGCAGCAAATCTACATCCAAATCACCTCTCTGTCTCATCAATCCAAGGAAATTTTCCGATCTCAGTTCTCTATTAGATCGATCAGAAGACCTTAGATCGATCCAACTTCAAAGTTCGATCGATCTTGAGCTCCAACACTTAGAAAAATTTTGAGCCTGCATCAACCTGCATATTTCAGCTCTCTGTCTCATTGATCGAAAACATTTCAAGATCGATCTGAAGTTCTTCGATCGATCCAACTTTATCATTGGATCGATCTGCAAGTCCTAACACTTAGAAAAATTTCTGAATCCAAAAACTTGCATATTCTACCTCTCTGTCAGATTGATCGAACATTTTGCTCAGATCGATCTCAATTTTGGAATTTATTGTTTTGACTTTTAAATTTTAAATTCAAAAAAATATTTTATTTTATTTTATTCTATTCTTTTCAAAAACTCCAAATTTTTTTTTTTATTTCATTTTTATTTTACTTCCAAAAAAAAAAAATAAATAAATAAATAAAAAGATTCACCATGGTGCCCTTATATGTAGTTATGCAAACTTTATGCTTGAGTTAGGGCTTGATCTCATATCTCATTTTCTTATTGTGCTATATTGTCTTCGATTGCATGCTTGATTATTCTTATCCCATTTGATATTTGATGTGAGTTTGCTAGTACAGTTATTTAAGTAGGTTTTTGATTCCAAGTTTGGGGGAGACGTCTCATATCTCATTGCCGGGCTTCATGTTTTCGCTACCACGGTATACTCTTTCCATCTTTTCCATTGTTTTCATTGCACATTGAGGACAATGTGTGGTTTAAGTTTGGGGGTAAGGTGTCTTTGTTGCATTCTACTTAAAGTTGAGTTTTAAATGCATGATTGAGATTTGAGATTGATTAGCGATGATTTTGATCTTTTGAGGACTATATTGCTTAAAATTTAAAAATTGCTTGACTTGAAAGTCCAATACTCCTTGTATGCCTTGTGGATGCCATTTATGAGTAAATTTTTCAAAATATTGATATTTTGCTTACATTTGTGGTCCATATCATCCTGATTTTGTGATTGTTTTGAGATTCACTCTATTATTCTACACTAGCACAGGCACACACTAGCATTCATTTGTGGGGTACATGCTTTGTTGATTATTAAATTGGTTATATCCCAATTGAGCTAGTGGTGCACTGAAAGCTTTCATTCTTGATAAAGGTGGATAAAAACCCCTTTTCACTAAGTAGCCGGGATTCTAGCCTCATCAAGCACTGAACTTCTCGGGCCGAAAGGTGGAGGGCCCAAACTCTAGGTTAATAATTGAATGCTATAAAAAAAAAAAAAAAAAAGAAAGTTGTAAAAGCAATAAAAAAAGTGAGGAGTTTTCCCAAAAGGTGAGAAGTGGAAATGATTAGATGGAGGTTGTCTTGATTTGTTGCCTAGTTGATTTGAGCTTGTAAGTCTGTGGGAGTGTTTGAACACCTAATGCCCTAAAGCCGTCTGGTTTGGGAGTCATTGACCTAACGCTCGGCCTCATGAATCGCTAGAAAGCTTAATAGATCAACACATTGCACTATACTTCCATCTTTGAGCCTTAATAAAAAATAAAAAAAAATAAAAAAAATCGAGTGAAAAGAATAAGCGCACCTAATATAATAAGCTTTAATAAAATGTCCACTTTTTTTTCTTGATGATCGGTACTAGATTTGTGTGCTAGTTTGAGGGTAAGTATGTGATTAATTCTTTAGTTGGCTTAGATAACAACATATTTGATGCCGGTCCACTCAAAAGGATTCTAGAGTTGTTTTAATTTGCATGATCATTTTCTTGAGGTGTGGAGGACCATACTTGCTTGCTTGATGTTGAGATCTTGGGAGATTGCTTGGAAATGTTTGAAAAATTGCATACTTGAGGTAGTTTTCTCTCGATACTTGTTTGCAATATTGGTGCGTCTTTTGAAAGAATGAGCTTAATGTTTGAGGGTGTTATTTCTAGAAACCCTTATGAGACTTCACTCGTCCACTTGGGGTAACCCAGGGGTTTAAAAGGCTTGTTGCATATGCTAAATGTAATCGTGTTCCCTATGAAAATGGCGTTATCCATTTATTGCTTTCTAGTTCATAGTTGTATAGTTGTTCATTCCTTTACTTTCTAGTTCATTGCTAGGGACTAGCAATATTTAAGTTTGGGGTGTGATGAGCACTGAAAAGTGTGTATTTAAACCCCTTAAGCTTAGGTATTCTAGAACCTTTATCTATCTTACTTTACCATTTTAGATTGATTTCGTGTTATTTCCATTTTTAGGCACTTATCCCGAAAATAAACTAACTCAGCCAAATAAGAGCAAAAATGAAGCAATTCTTGGATGAATCAAAGAAAGGAGTCAAGTGGAAGCAAAAGGAAGCAAAATATGGAATTCAACATCTTCGATCGATCTTAGATCAAAGTTCGATCGATCCAACATGATCGATCTCAGCACTTCAAGATGGATCTGAGCCATGATGATATTTTCAGAGATCTTAAAAGTTCGATCGATCCAACATTATTCTTCGATCGATCGAACTACCTTGTTTTTATCCAAATGATTGATCTTATCTAGTTGTACCACCCTACCAATCACTTTTATCCTTTTTCCAAAAATATCTTCGAAATATCTCAGATTTGTTTTTATCCAAAAAGGCGCCGCCATTGAGGATCGATCTAACTTCAGTTCGATAGATCTCAGCTATGTTCAATTGATCCGAGTCCAAGGTTCGATCGATCGAACTTCCTCCAGTGCGAAAAAGTTAAATTTCCAGCTCATTGAAAGCTGTCCTTATCCAATCATTGGGGAATATTTTGTGTACGACCACAACTCATTTTGTGTGTCACTTGACCTACCTATATATAGAATATGATACACTTTTTGAGGGGGATCCATCTATCATAATAGAGGCTATTCTTAGGGAGGAAGAAAGGAGGAGAAGGCTAGAGACACAAGCTTGGGGGCTCTTCATCAACCAAGGAATAGATTTCTTCCATGGAGTTTGCCTTTGAGGGTTGAAGAAGCATTACCATGAGTGGCTAGACATCCTCTTGGGGCTAGAGTTAGCCCCAAACATGCTTTCTACATCTTGATTTTATGTATTATTGAGGGATTAGTATTGTAATACATGTTTTGGCACTTATATATATATAGATCTTGTTTATTCAATGATTTATATGGTTTAATGCTTCCAATTGATCATTTCATTATATCCATATGTCTATGTATGCTAGAATAGATGTTCATGTGTTTGTCTCTATTTCTTGTATTATTGATGCATGTCTATGTGTATTAATGCCATAGATCTAGAGATTGTCAAAATATAGTGCTTAATGGAATTCTCTTGTAATTTTCTTGATGGTTCATGCTCATTGCTTGATGGATTGTGCCTCTCCCTTAGTTTAATTAGTTTAATTTCATGTCATTAGCTTAATTATAGTGTAGTGGTAGTATAGTTGTTAGATGGGAGGATAATCCATGCTTGTTGTTTGTTGTTTTATACTTTTGAATGCAAGTAGCATATGTCTCTAACCTTGTGGTGTATTTGGCTTGTGAGCTTAATAAAAGGATTAATGACTTGCTAGATATATTGTGCTTTTCACATGATACTTAGACAATATATACTTAATTGTTAGATATATTGTGCTTTTCACATGTTGCTTAAACAATATATACTTAATTGGTCATCCTTGCTAATTGAATCAACCGAACACACACACACATCAATGTTGCAACACACATTTCCCTCATTAGTCACTTGTTAAGGGTGTAGAAAAGTATTGTTTGGTGGTGACCTCTAAACCCTAAGATCTCTCTCTCTTACTTACTCTTTATTGCATTTAATTATTTAGATTAATTTGCTCTCTAGTTTAATCAACCAACCAACTATTTGTTTGATCACTCAGCCTACTAACCGTAATAGTGATTCCATAAGCTATTACGATAACTTAATCCCTTGGGGCGATCCCTACTCACTCTTGCTACGTTAGTAGTAGTCTTGGTAGTGGTTTTTATAAATTTAAATTTGATATAAAAGGCTTTTCTTGAACCACACATTCACTACATTATTTTGGCGTATACGAGCGGTTTTAACCCGTCAGAGATTAAAAATATCGTGATACAACTGATAAATACGAGAAATATTATTTTATGGAGAATACATGTCTTTGAGATTTTTCCATATATCTTTGGTAGATTCAAGGAATGACACGTTGTTAAAGATTTTAGGCTTCAAGCTGTTCCATAACCTAGTCATAATCTGAGCATTTTCTTTCTCCCAAGCCTCAATAATCTTTTCATCACTGGTGGGTTTGGTTGATTTAAGATAGGACAATTTTCCTCGAGCCCGCAAGAACACGTCTACGACTTGAGACCATTGAAAGTAATTCAAGCCTTTCAGTTTGGTGTTGGTGATTGACCCAAGAAGATGGGATTCCTTAGTATCCTTCACAAGAGCTGCCGAACAAATGAGATCAAGTATTGAGCGGGAGCTGAGATAAGAGAACCAAGATCTAGCCGAGATGAACCTGAAAGAAATTATCGTGGAAATAGCTGAAGAGGGATCTGAGAGAGATTTCCAAGACGAGAACTGAGATCACCAAGGAGAGATCACCGAGAAGAGATTGCCGAGAGAAAGCCGAGATAGAATTAAGATCGGATAGCCTGAATAAGACTAAAAAAATTTAACAGAGGTACCAATTTTCACTCTGATACCATGTTGAAAGAGAGAGAGAAAGAGAATATATGTGTAATGTCCCGGATTTTTCCAAATTTTTCAGTATTTTATTTTCCGGGCATTATTTTATTTAATGTGGGGCCGGTACATTTTATTACATTATTTTATTTAATGTATGGCATTTAGATGTTGTATATATATGTGTGTATGTATGTATTAGTGGATGGTTAGTGGAGGAAGATATTTATGGGACATGGATGGTATTGTTGTAAAGAGGGGAGGGCTAGTTGGTACTTTGAGTGGTCAAAGCCCTTTGACTAACAACTCACCATCCACATCACCCCACCACTTTTCTTCTTTTACGCCCCCACTCTTACGCCACTCTCTCGCTCTTCACCTTCATTCTTTTCTTCCTTTTTTTCTCCTTCTTCCCTCTAGAATATCGCCAAGTTAGAGGGAGATTCTTGAAAGGGCATAGTTGGGAAAGCTGTAAAGTTTGGAAAGAGAAACATTTGGATATCGATCTTGCATCATTTTGGTGGAGTCGTGCATTTGGATATTGAGCTTGATTTCTCCATTTGAGGTAGGGAAGTTTAAACTATAAAGTCTTGGGTTTTTGTGAGTTTTCCTTACTTGATTTTGTGAGTGGCATGCCATATGGAAAATGTGTTCTTGTTATATGAGATTTGTTTGCTTCACTTGAGTTCATGCAATATGTATGGGTGAAAATGTATATGATTATGTGGAAAATCATGCTATTGTGATGTGTATGTGTTATTTTCCTTAAAATATGCCATGATATCATATGTTGAGTTTCTTGAGAATTTCTATATTGATGATGTTAATGCTCATGTTTAAATTCTTTAGTAAATGATGTTGAGAAATGCATAGCACACATATTATGGTCATTGGTTGGGATGGGTTGGAAATGATGTTTTATGGTTTCCAACATTTTCAAATGATTGATTTTGAAAAAGTTTTAAAAGGGATTTGGATATGGTTTTGTGAAAACGGATGCTATGAAGTTGCTATGTGATCCTGGGTTAGCCAACCTAAAAGGGGGCACGAGACGACTTGGACGTGTATAATTGAACTACTTGGGCCTTGAATGACGCTAGGGAGACGCCCTAGGTCAGGGATAGCTAGTCAATTCCCTTCGTGACGCCTAGGAGACACCTAGGGTCGGATTGTGTTAACATTTTCGATGTGGGTTGTGTTATGACGAAAATGGTCCTAGGGTCGGATTGTGTTAACATTTTCGATGTGGGTTGTGTTATGACGAAAATGGTTTTGGGGAAATGGTGAGAGTACATTCGTGATGTTCATTTCATCATTTAAAAGCATAGAAGTATAATGTAGATGCTTACTTATTATTTTCTCCCAAGTCATGTATAGTCCCTTATTTTTTTATACCCTATGTTGTGTGTGTGATTCGTGGGGCTACAAGAGATGTATTTTAGGATATTTCTGCTGAGCCATTGTTCTCACCATATATCTAACATTTTTCAGGAAATGGCAAGGACGTGATAGATGATGTGCCACCACAAGCTTAGTTTTAGCTTGATGATATATTTTTGTAATCATTTTGTAAAAGCATTCTTTTAAGATATAAATACATGTAATGACCTTATTCTTTTGTCGGTTTCAAGTGAAATCATTGTAGTTGTGACCACGGAGGCCTTGGCATGTAACCCTATTCTTTTAAGTACATTTATCATGTCAAAGATGTATGAATGTTTAAATATGGATTTGATTATCAATGATGAATGTATGAGGTTATTTTGATGAATGTATGAGGTTATTTTATTACATGTTTAGATGTTTCGAGATTACATTTGAATGGGTTGGGAAGCTTATTTTTTGACAAATTTCATTATGGGCCATCATCTAACCGGTTAGAAGGGGCTATCTACCCGGTTAGATGAATGGGACAATGAGTAGGTTTGATGGGATTCATCCATCTAGGACCTTTTAACCAGTTAGAAGGCCATCTACCCGGGTAGGAGTTCCCTTCTACCCGGTTAAATGAATGGGGTAGTAGGGGGGTTAGATGGATTCTTCCATTTAACTGATTAGAAGGGACCATCTAACCGGTTAGATGGCTATTTACCCGGTTAGATGAACCTATCTACCCGGTTAGATAGGCTTTCCATTTGGGCATGTATTTTGAACTAGTCATCTAACCGATTAGGAGAATTCATCTACATGGTTAGATGAGCTGGTATTTATTATTTGACTACAGATTTTTGTATAATCACCTTATGACCCCCAGACTTCAACCAAAGCATATAATGACCATAAAAAATAACGATTTTACCCTTTTGGGTTATAAACCATTAATTGACCATGGTAAATGACTATTTTACCCTTTGGGACTCTAGAACTATTATAATGATGTGAAATGACCGTAGTACCCTTATATGACCTCGAGTTAAGGTAAAAACCCGGGTAGCGATCCAAACCCCTGGGTTTGGGTCGTTACAATATGAAACTGTATAGGTTATTGAGTGAGTAATATAAAAATATAATGGTCATTATATAAAAGAAGTTAGGAGAGTAGCTAAGTGGAGAACAAGTAAACCCTATACATGGTAATTCTATATATGGTAATGAGGGGTAGGTAACAACTCATACAATACCATACAACACGTGTGAAAACTCATACAATACTAACTGTACATGTGTGACAACTTATACAATACTGTACAACGTGACTACTCATACTATACTGTATAACAATTTGTAAACCTTATTTGGGTATAGGACAAAACCTTGTACTATGTTCTCAATATTTAGGGTTGAAATTCCTGAAGAGTTCAAGGAAAGATTCAAACAAGATAAGTGAAAAAGGTTTATAAGGACTCTTTAACATATATATAACATCTATCTCTAACCCTAAAAAATAGATTGATTGCTTCAACTGGAAAATCAAAGTTTTCATCCTTTACATGATACTGAAGCTTTTCGAGAGATTTTTTAGAAAAATCTGATTGTATATTTTTTAGGGCATACACTTAAACACGAGAGTGAATAAGGTGATATTATTTATTAATCAATGATAAGTGCTGAATATCGTATATTCGAGCTCTTAAATGTGTATACATTAGTGTTTTAGCTTTATTTTTATGTCGGTTTTATACTCATTTTAGAATAATTGTCTTTTGTAGGTTATTTCCCGAAGAACAAGACAAAACTATGTCTCTAGAGCTCTAAAAGATGTTACTGAAGCTTCTAGGAATATTCTAGGCCTTCCGAGCAAATTATGAGGATAAATACAAGTCCTAGTGCTCGAGCATAGATCCTTTGTGCTCGAGCACTAAGTGAAGAAAATTGCAGGAATTGGCCAAGTATGAAGAGCTCAAGCATAGATCCTCAAAGCTCGAGCATTAGACCTAATGCTTGAGTATAAACATCCCTAGGAAGATGAAAAGACACCTTGAAAGTTCTATACTCCAGAGCTCGAGCATCGATCTTTAAACTTGTAATACTCCTAATTTTAAAAGGATAGTATCAGTATTTATTTTATTATTTAATTTGCATTTTTTAATTATTTAATTGATTATTTGTTTATGTGTTTAAATTATTTAATTGATTATTTGATTAATTGTGTTTTGTGGGCTTATTTAATTTTAAATGATTTAACTGAATTATTTGTTACCTGATGATGTGTAAATTAATTGTTAGGATTTAAATGTTTATTTTCTATCTTATATTTAAAGGAGTTGGACTTGGACAGTAGTAATGGGCAACCAATTGGGTCCCATGGATTACTTAGATGGATGTATTAATGGGTATGGATATCTACCCACGGATAGTTGAATATATAGTTAAAGGAATGTATATATTTAAAGATAGTTTTGTTATTACTATTGGTATTATTATTTTACTGTTGGTAATAATAAAAGTAGACGTTAATCTATATACACACATATATATAAAAATAGTTGTTAAAGATGTATTATTATGGTATGTGTGTGTGTGTGTGTGTGTGTGTGTATATATATATATATATTAATTAACTTATAACAATATTTAATATATAATAAATATATATTGTTATAAGTTAATTAATATATATAAGTGGAATACTTTGTGTATATATTTATATTTATTCTTTTCTTTTCTTTTCTTCCACGTTACTAGAGTTGGAATTGGAATAGGATAGTATAGTAAAGTTAATAATATATAATAAATATATATTGTTATAAGTTAATTAATATATATATATATATATGTATATATATATATTATATATATATAAGTAGAATACTTAGTATATATATTTATATTTATTCTTTTCTTCTACGTTAGTAGAGTTGGAATTGGAATAGGATAGTATAGTTGTATATATATATAGATATTGTGTCTGCCAAAGGGTTTAGAAAACCCTATTCACGTCCATTGTGGAGGCAGCAATTCTAGAGAGAGAAAGAGAGAAGCAGAGGAGAAAAAACAAAGGAGTTAAGGTTTTGAATCAAAAACCTTAGCGGCAAGTTCTAATTCTATCTCTTCTCCTTTGACTTGTGATCTATACACGTTTAGTTAAATTCTAGGATTTTTAATTAGATTTAATAAACTGATTTGCATGCTAGAAATCTTATTTTACAGTGCTTGGTTATATGCAGTGGGTTGTATGATTTTTAGTTGTTTTAAATAACTTAATTCATGATATGTGTTCTAAATTGATATATGAATGTTTATATACTTTTAAATCAATATTGGAACAATCTGGGATGTAGTTGCTAAGCTTGGAACCTTCAACAATGGAGGTTTGAAGTAACAGAGCCTTAGGAGAAGAAGAAGACGGTCTGCCGCGGGAGTTCGATCGACTGGTTTGTTGTTTCGGTCAACCGAAGTGGCACAATAATGAGGAGTGGAAGTTGTATTTCGGCCTACCGGAATGGGTATTTTGGTCGATCGAAATAATTGTATCGGCCGACCGGTTTAGCACTTCGGTCGACCGGTTTGGCACTTCGGTCGACCGGTTTGGCACTTCGGTCGACTGGTTTGGCACTGGATCTGGATTTTTGGGATACTGTTTATATCTTTATGATTAATGGAATTTGCTTTAATAGTTTAAATTTATTAATTGGATTCATGGAGGACTGGGAAGCATGATTAATATTAATATGCTATGATAAGAACAACATGGACTTTAAATATGCATATATGTTGTTGATGAAGGATATAAATGCTTAACTTTAATCTAGCATGATCTCGTGTTGTATGTATATGATTTTAGTCATATATTGTTAGTATAATATGATCATATATATGTCTGATTTATATTATGCTCATCTCTGGATTTAAATTGATGTAATATTATATTTATTTTCATCAATTGTGTGATGTAATGCACCAATATAGGATGGTGGCATTTTAGGGACAGATAAACTTATCAGTTAAGTCCTACCTATTTTGTATAAGGGAATGGATTAACTAAAATGTTAAGTCCTCCTCCTCATAAGTCAAGTCAGGTCAGTTAAACAAGTTGAATGACTTATAGAGGATTACTTGTAGAGGATTACTTTATACTGGATATGATGGTTACTGGATTTTATATATAATTATATGCCATGATATGAGCTTGAGTCTTAGGATCAGTGGTTAGGGCGCGTATATTGCCAGGGATGTGTAGCTAGATATAGTGTAGTTGTGTACCCTGGTAGGTCTAGGTATTCATGCCCACTACATGTGCGTTTTTGCGTGTTGCCTACTATTCAGGTCGAGACAACCCTATAGTCTAGTGAGGTTCCTTTAGTGTGTATTTATACATATACAGACTATATATTTATTACTGAATTGACTAGGATGTATACGTGTATCGGGTCTCTGTTTGGGATGTAGTAGATAAGAACTTGTTCGTGGGCCTGACCCACTATTATTTTTCAGGTGTTCGTCAGTTCCAGCCATAGAGGTGGTTCGTGCTGAGTAGAGGTTATTCATTCATTCTTCCGATTCGACGTAGGGGTCTTCCTTATGTTTTAGCATTTGGTTTCATTTTTATTTTACTATTTAGTTTTAGTTGGATTTTGGTTAGGGGTCCACATGATGAATTTTCGAGTTGTAACGATATCAGATATTGTGGATATTGTCATTTGGATGTTTATTTAATGATTTTGTTTAAGGGGTTATTATTTAGTTTTCTTTCCTCTTGTTTATTTATTCTTAATTTTTTTTGTACTCAATGCTTATTTAAATATTAATTGTCTGATATTCTTCGGTTCTATGCTCGGACTTGATCATCTGTGGCTCTAGAATTGAGGGATATCACAATACTCGAGCATTTGCCTCTAGAGCTCGAGCACAAGATGTTGTGCTTAAGCACAAATCCAAAGAAATCAAAAGAAATGCTAAGTGTTGAAAGAAAAGACGTTTCAAAATTTATTGATCAGAAAAATGGCTAAGTGTGGAATTAATGCTCGAGCACAAGCATCAAAGCTCGAGCATAGAACTTTATGCTTTAGCATTAGTGATCTTAAAGGTTTCTTTAAGCGTGGGAAAGTTGTAAAACTTGTTTTCTTTGCTTCCATATGAACCTAATTGTCCCCAAAAGCTGAAAATCCCATTTAAAAGGGATTAAGACTTGTTATCCATTATAAACGAAGACAAAGAGACACAAAGACTTCTCTTTGGCAATTTTAAGATCTCATGCCGGCTTTTAGGGTTTTGGAAGATCTCTTTGAAGATTAAAGAATAAGATCTTAAGAAGAAGAGTTGTAGTCCATGAAGATGGCTTTTACACCAACAATGATGCTATGTTTCATCTCCATGAGTAGCTAAATCATCTTTTAGGGCATTGTTGCAACCCTAGTCCGAGTAATATGGTTTGAATGTTCTTAACTTTGGGAATTTTCATACTTTATGAATTTTAATTGCATGATTATGAGCAATTGACTTAGGATTTCTAAGCAATTGGATTTTCAATGAATGAAACTGGTTTTTATTTATTTATTATAAAATTAACATCTTGTCTTAAAATCAATTTTGTTTTAATCAAATCCAACTACTTTCATTGTTAGAGATTGACAACTAAGGGCTTCTCTTAACGGTAAAAGTAGTGATCATGCAATAATACTAAGTCGAATTGTGAATGATTGTTTTGATAGTTTACTGTTAAGTGCTGAAATATGCACATTTCAGCCCTAATTTTGAGTATATTAGAACCTTATTTTATCTTTATTTTCTCGTTTTAGTCTTATTTTATGTTTTTCCCCTTTTTAGGTGTATAAGGTTGAAATGAGCTAACTCTGATCTTTTAAAGCATTTGGAGAGCTAACCAAAGTCTTAGCGAGATGCCGGAGCAAAAAGGAAGTTGAAGCTGAAAATTTTCTGTTGGATCGATCGAACCAAGCCATGATTGATCTTACCAGATCGATCCAACCAGAACCCTTGATAGATTGAAGGCCTTATTCTTATCCAAATAAATATATTTGCCCTAATCGAAATAAATATCTCCCATCATTTGTGATCGATCCAACCATCCCATGATCGATCGAAGACTTTATTCTTCTCTCCATAAATAACTCGAGCTTTGTCCTTATCCACATATATATCTTCCACCTACCCGTGTTCGATCAAACTTGCCTTGAAATCTGTGAAAAATATAATTGAAGCCTCAATTTAAGGGGGCTCGTGGTGTAATCATTTGGGATCCTAGTGCACGAGGTCTAACCAATTAATTTGAGGTCACGAGAGCCACATATATAAGGGAATTAGCCCATTTTGGCAAGGAGGTGGGACATTTTGCAAGATTAGAATTAGAATTAGGATATTTTGGGACATTTTATCTCTACATTCATACACTCTTTCTCTAAAGTTTCAACCAAGGAAAAAGAAGATGAGCCAAAGGTTGGAGATATATTATGAAGCTACCTTGATGACATCTACCTTCTCCATGAGTGGCTAGTTCTTCACTTGAGGCTTGGATGAGCTCTAAGCTTATGTAATTAAACCTTCATCTTTCAATTTTGGGGATTATTAATTGTAATTAGTGCTATGGTATTGTGAATTCAAACTTGGTTGCACCAAGATTTATATTGATAATTCTTTTTATTGATTCTCTATGTTGGTTGCATATTGTCTTATGTGTAATTAATTGAGGATTAATCTCTACACTAAATGCTTTTTGTAATTATGCTTAGTAATGGCCATATATGGTTCTTATTGGATACAATTGCTAATTAGTTTGATGGGTTATACTTAGTCTTGATGGGTTATACTACACCTTAGAGTAATTATATTTAGGTAGACAATTTATGCTTGAATTTGATAGTCCATGCTTATTCATTGCAATTTATATTATCCTCTTGATTATTGATGTGTGCTTGTAGTTACAATAAGTTTTCCCCACTAGTGGTGCATTCCATGCCCTAAGCCTCTCTTCCTATCACTCATCTCACATTTAATCTAGTTTCAATTTGATTGCATGATTCATATTGTTCAACATTAGTTTAATCAATCAACCAAGCATCCTTTCAATCTCACGCTCATTAATGTCAAGTTAGATTCCAAGCCGCATATCCCTGTGGACGATCCCTTCTCACTATACTAACGTATAAGTGTTTTGTGGTTTTTATAAATGTAAAAGTTGATGCCCACTTAGCATATTCTCAATTCTAAATATAAAACATACTTTTGTGGTACACTCCTAGGTCGCATCATTTATGCCTAGGGAAGACGAATTATTCTACACATTAGTTTAGAGTAGTTAGGTATATAATTTGTGCCAACTGAAGATAGATTATTGCTTCATATAATTCATAATTTATTCTCTTGAAATTGAATTGGAATTCGTGTATAGTCATTCAATTCTCGATCATACATAAACATTGAAATCCCTAAGGTTAAAGCATTTAACTATGTTATGTGGTTAATAGTGAAGTCAAGCCCTAAGTGTTTCTTCCCTTGATCTTACTCGTTGATAATTTGTTTATTTTTAGTTTACATGCTATTTAGATATAATTAAACAAACAATTCATCTCTCTCTGAATTAAATTAGCAACTAAGTTTACACTTCAAAGTCCACCACAGTCCTTGAGGTTCGATACCCTCAACTTAACATATCCTACAAGGATTCGTTCTATTGCGAGTGATTTATAATTGAAAAATAGACACATTGATACGACCGAGCGTGTGCACAAAATAATGCACAACATTATGGTTTAGAAATAATGTCAAGTGGGCATCATATTTTATAATTTATAAACCACTAAATACTTATACTATGGAGTATGAAGTGAGCAGGGATTGTCCCAAGAGATCTAAACAATTATAGATTTTTAGAATTGTATTATACTTTAGTGCCTATGTGATTCCTGAAAAGGGTTTTGTTTTGTAATTAGAACTAATTTAACTTAAGTGACTGCAATAAAATAATGGAGTTTAAAAGATTGGAAAGCGACTTAGGGTGTAGGATTCACCACTAAGCACATTCCTTAACTCACTAACTTTCACTAATTGGGGAAATAATTAAATGTAATTCTAATGTAGCTAACATTTGCAAAGAAAAGTATGAATCCTCAATTTCAAGCTTGAATTACCTACTTAATGACAATTAAATTAGGTATAGTATAATTCATCAATCCAAAGCATGACTCATCAATTCAAGTTACAATTTTAACATACATCAATCAAGAAGGTAATGCAATTATGATAAAGAGCATGAAATTCAAACACAAGTATGGATGGTCTACTTACCTAATAATTAAATTACAATTAAACTTAAATTAAACTAATTAAACATGAACTTAAACACTTAATCAGGCAATGAATTAACCTAATTATGTAGTACCATCCATCAAGTAAAAGTAATTTCCATCAAATTGAAGCACAACTACAACTAATTATCACCATGTATAGACATCACAAGATTCAATTCATAGAGAAATCAAGTGTAAAGGTTGATTAACAAGCAAAAACACATAAGACAACAATAATCTAACATTGATAACCAATTAGAAGAATTTATTCAATAACATTCAAAGTCTATACAAAAATTACACAACTTACATCCCCAAAATAGTAAAAGAGAGAGAAGTTAGGTTACATGCTTAGGGTTTATCTAACCCTAAGTAGAAGAATCAGCCACTAATGGTTGATAGAGTTGAAGACAGAATAATCTCCATCCTTAGATTCATCATCTCTGAGCTTTTTCTTCCAAATCCTAGCCCGTTCTTCTGTTTCTCCTCTTTTGTGTTTTCCAGAGAGAATATCGATATATAAAAAATAAAACTTAATAATAAAATAATAAAAACTCACCTCAATAAAATAATAAATAACCCTAAACTAATGGTTCACTGGACCCTAAGTAACAAACCCTATTAAAGCCTATAAGTTACAAAAATAAGCCCAAAAGACAAAATCCTGTAGCCATCAAAACAGGTCCAACCCGTAACTTGAATTATTGCCAGCAACATGGCGTCTAGACGTAGCTTTTGGCATCCGGACGCAGTGTATTCTCTTGCATCCTTCGCATTTTTCTGATTTCTTCTGAAATGTTCTGGAACTTTCTGATGTCTCTAAAAATATGGTAATGGACTGATTTAAACCCGTTTGAACTTTATTGCCATGAAATACACATAAACATAAATTAGGACTAAAACATAAAACTAAGATAAATGCAAAGACTAAAATACCCTAGCTTAGGTGTTGAAATGTGCAACATTGAAGCACTTATCACGCCCTCAAACTTAGATATTGCTAGTCCCTAGTAATGAACTACAGTATGAAAATGAAACAAACATATATACAACTATGAACTAATAAAGCAAATAAAGATAACACCACTTTCGTAGGGATCACGATTGCATTTAGCATATGCAACAATCTTTTTCAACCCCTAGGTTACCCCTAGTGGACGAGTAAAGTCTCGTAAGGGTTACCAGAAATAGTACCCACAAACATCAACAACTTTTTCTTACTTGAGAAGTAACGATACATATCAAACAAGCGTTGAAAGTAGACTACTTTAAGTATGCAAATTTCTGTCATTTCTAAGTTATTCTCAATATTTCAACATCATATAAGCAAGAATGGTCCTCCACACATCAAACAATTAATCATGCAAATTGAATCAATTCTATCATTCTTTTTGAGTGAACCAGCATCAAAATGTGTTGTTATCATAACAAATCAAAGTAATGGCATAACCTTACCCTCAAACTAGCATACAGATATAGAACAAGACATCAAGACATGGAATTAACCTTGTTATTCAATCAAACATTTTTTTTTTAATTGATTTCATTTTTTTCCTTTTTTTTTTTTTTTTAGTTCCTATTTCTATTTCTATTTCTATTTCTCACCTTTAGCGAGTGATTTTGCTCACCTTTGGTGAGTGCTTTTATTTCTTTTCTTTGCAAGGTCATTTTATCAAGAATGAAAGCTTTCAAAGCATACTAGCTCAATTGGAATAAACCAAAACAATAATTAACTAAGCATGTACCCCACAAATTGAATGCTAGTGTGCACAAGTGCAAGTATAGAATTCTAGAATCAACTCTCAATGATTTTCAACCAACAAGATGATGTGTATCACAAAAGCAAACATGATGTCAAAAATTAAAATTTATCCCTAAATGGCGTCCTAGAGTATACAAGAAGTATTAGACTCTAACAACTTGCTTTTCAAAGGCATTATGCTTCAAAAGTTCGAAATCATTGCCAAACACATCTTAAATCTCATTATGTATTTAAAGCTTAATTTAAAATAGAATGAATCATAATGACCTTACCCCCAAACTTAAACTGTACATTGTCCTCAATGTGCAAAGAGAATAATGAAAAATGATGGAAAGAGTATACCGTGATGGCAATAACTATGAAGTCCGGCAATATTCCAGTAGGAAAGATGTCTCCCCCAAACTTGGATGCAAAAATCTAGTTGTATAACCATACTAGCAAACTCATATCAAAGATCAAATGGGACAGGCAATGCATACAGTCCAAAACAATATATAACACGATACAAAGAGATATGAGATGAAACCCTTGGTAAGAAAGAAAACATGCATAACTATACATAAGTGCACAATGGGAAAAAAATATTTAATTTTTTAATTTTTTAATTTTTCTTTTTATGAAAGCATGTAAAGAAACAAAATGAAAAAAAAAATAAAAAATGAAAAGGAAAGTAAACAAGCATTATACAAGGGATAAAAGATACAATATGTCTTATGGGTGCTAAGTTTAACGTCTCTAGTAAGACGGAATGTAACTTTGAACAACCGTTTTTTATTTTTTTTATTTTTTTATTTTTATAAAAAAAACATAACATGTATGTACACAAACAACAATAAAATGTAAAGAAATAAAAATTCAATAAATAAAAATGCAATGAAATAAAGAATGCAAAGAAAATTTATTTATTTATTTATTTATTTTTGGGCGATGGTCGCCCAAAGCCAGGCGAATGATTGCCCGGCACCTGATACTTACACGCAAAATAAATTTTTTTTTTTTTGGGCAATGGTCACCCCAGGCCAGGCGACTAATCGCCCTACACCTGATACTTAGACGCAATTTTTATTTTTATTTTTATTTTTTTTCAGGCGATGGTCGCCCAAGGCTGGGCGAATGATCGCCTGACACCTGATACTTCTTGTCAGAAAATGCTCACCCGGGCGATGGTCGCTCGACAACTGATACTTAAATTTTTTTATTATTTATTTATTTATTTATTTTTAGAACGAAGGTGGAGCTCAATACAACTAGTGTTTAACGTCACTAGAAAGACGTGAAATGCTTTTAATCTTCAAAGTAAATGGGATCCACCAAGAGGGCGGATTCCACATTTCTTTGAAGAGTTTGTCCATCAATGAATGGTTTAAGCCTTTGACCATTAACTTTGAAGGTCCCATCATCTTTTAAATTTTGAAGTTCAACTGCCCCATGAGGTGAGACGGAGATGATTAGATAAGGGCCTTCCCGTTTGGTTCGAAACTTTCTAGGAAAGAATTTAAGTCTAGAGTTGAAAAGCCATGCTTTTTGCCCAAGTTCAAAGAATTTTTTCACAATATGTTTATCATGAAATGCTTTAGTCCTTGCCTTGTACCTCATTTCTTAATTCCTCTAGCTCATTGATTTGGAGCAAACGGTCCTTTCCAGCCTGATCAAAATTAAGATTGAGCTTTTTAATTGCCCAAAGTGCTTTGTGTTCTAGCTCAACCAGAAGATGACAAGGCTTCTCATAAACAAGTTTATATGGAGACATGCCTATTGGAAGTCTTGTAAGCCGTCCGATAATGTAATACCCCTAATTTTTAAAAGGATATAACTGGAATTTCTTTATTTATTTTATGTGCATTTTATTGATTTATTGATTAGTTGATTTATGTGCATTTAAATATGATTTATCTAGTTGTGTTTAAGGGTTTTATTTGCTTAATTGATAATTGTGGTTGCTTAAGTTCATTGTAATTATTTTTAATTTAATTATTGGTTAATTTAAAGTTTTGATTATTAGTGACTTAATTGACGTGTAGTTTTTGGTAGCTTATATAATTTAGGTGTATTGTATTTATGTAATTGACGTGTAGTTTTTGGTAGCTTATATAATTTAGGTGTGTTGTATTTATGGTTTAGATTTAGGGTTTTATTTTTGTGTAGTCGCCGACTTAAATTAGGTTTTACGTAAATCTTATAAATATACGGTTATATAATTTGACTTAAGGTTGGGACGTGTATATATATACATCTTATACGTCTGCTAGGGTGAGGAAATTAAAACTCAATTCACGTAAGGGTTTATGAGAGGAAAAACAGAGAGGTTCCTTGAGAAGGAAAAACAGAGGGAAATTGAGAGAATCAATTAGGATTGCAGCCATGGATTGAAGGTGGGATCAAGGAAGAAAGAGTCGATGGCTTGTGGAATAAAGCTGGAACAGTGGGAGAGTTGCAGGTAGTCTACAGTTCGTTGCAGAATTTAGCAACGGCGATGAAGGTTTCAAACCGGAATCTTAAGACAAGTTTCATTCTCTCCTTCCTGTAAACTTGTATTCTGTGCATTATAAATAGAATCCAGGAATTTAATTAAAATTTTTAAAACAAATTTTATGCATATTAGTTTAGTCTGAAATTTGGTTAACCGTATAATAACTGAAGATGGCTTTTCTTGCATAAATTGTTAGATTATGTATTAAATCTCTGTAAATTAATTCATAATGCAATGTGAGGTGTTGTTAGGATGGTTAGGAAGTTAGTTAACCTTTATAATGGAATTTTGACACATGTGATCAGACTTTAGATTGTTCATACATTCAGTTAACTGTGATTGGCGTTTGTGGATACGGTTTTGTTTTTGTTTTAGATTTTTGTCAATTAATGCATGCTGGATGGTGAGAGGTTTCTAGGGCTTTAAGAATTTAAATTGAACCCTAGGAATGTTAAAATACTTGGGACAGGAACGTCGGACTTCGCCGGAAACGCAGAAAAATTATCCGACGAAGTAGAGACGAGGCAGAGGGGCTCTCAGGGGTGAGAGCCGGCTCCTAAATGGTGGGAGCCGGCTCCCATGAAGAGAGAGCCGGCTCTCTATGAGGGGGAGCTGGCTCTAGAAGCCTAGGAGCCGGCTCTAATAAAGGGGAGCCGGCTCCCATGGGAAAAAAAACCCCTACGGGGTGTTTTCTGTAATTTTTCGAAGTTCTGGGGTTAAACGCAAATACTGAAAATTAAAGGGGGTTTCAAATATGTTAAAATTAACCTATTAAGACCCTTAAATAGTTGGTTTATGCTAGGGTGCTAATCTTAAGGGGCATCAGGAAACAGAAACGTGGAATAGGTATGCTGTCAAGGAAGGATGAATGTTTAAGTTAATAAGTTTGTTTTAATAACTTAAACTGACTGGTATCGAATTACTTTTGGGATATTATATAAATTATTTATATACTTTAATGGAGGCCAGAAAGTTCGGTGTAGGATATGGGCATAGACAGTATTAACTTAAATATTAAATGGTATGCTGTCAGGAGTGGTAGGAATTTTAGTTGCTAGTTTTGGTTTAGCGAACTAAATGGACTAGTATGGGAATACTGTCAGGGGTTTCATATAATGAGCAGTTTGGAATTCAGAGTGTCATATTATATCAGGCACAGGTTTTGGAGTGGAGGATTAAAGGGACGTCATGTGGTGTAAATGCTAACTTTCATGCTGTTAAGGATTTATGGAGGATTTCATTACTTGTCTTTGTTTTGGCAAGTTAAATAATATGGTATGAGAGGATGGTTTGGGATATCTAGTATAATGTATTTAGTTCATATTTCTGGCTGATCATTATAACAGGTGATGGATGTTAATTGATGCACTGTTTAACTTCTGTTTTATCAATTGTATGGATGTGGATAATATAAATTGTTTATCAATACTTTAACAATTTATTTGGAGGATTAATGATTATAATCATATACTGGATGCATAATAGGATCTTAATAATATCTGTTTTCTATTATGCTGGTTTCTGGATTTATTTGATGTTCTAATGAATGTGCATCGTTTATGGATCATTTGCATTATATGTACCGGTATGGGACGGTGACATATCAGGGATGGATTAGATCAAAAAGCTAAGTCCTACCCCTTCTTACATACGGAATGGATTAACTAAAATAGTTAACTCCTACATGGATACATGTCCTGTCAACTAAAACAGTTGAACGACATAATGGATGCTTGTTTTATCTTTCGGCATTAGGAAGGAATTTATATATATATTTATGGTACTGTGATACGAGCTTGAGTCTCCTGATCACAGTTAGGGTGCGTATATCGCAAAGGTTGAGTAGCTAGATATAACAAATGTTCCCTGGTAGGTTTAGGTACTTGGCCGCTGAAAAGCGTGTTTTATATGTCACCTTCTACATAGGCTGAACTATGTTATAGGCTAGTGAGCATCCTATAGTGTGTATATATATATCTATGGACTATTATAGATATTGCCGAGCTATCTAGGATGTATCTGCGTATCGGGTTTTGTACGGATTGTAGTAGGATGGAACTTGGATGTGGGCCTGACCCACCTTTATTTTTCAGGTGTTCGTGAGTACCAGGCTTAGGGTTTGATCGTGGTGATGCAGATACAGTCACTCACTCTTCCGACTACATAGGATTTTCTTTCTTATTTTGGTTTTGGATTTTAATTCTGTAAATGTTTTACTAGTTGGAAATATTAGGGGTCCATTAGATGGATTCCCGAGTTGTACGGATTGGAAATTTTATTTATATTAAAACTTTTATTTTGGAGGTTTTACAATTAGATTTCTTTTCAGCTATTTCATTTTATTTCATTTTTATTGTATATTCTGTGTTTAATTACATATTGATTGTTTGGTATCTCTCGGGTCTGTGCCCGGACTTGATCACCCGTGGTCCTAGATCCGAGGGGTATCACAGATAAGCCCACAAAGCATCATTCAGTTTCCTTGACCAATCTTTTCGGGTTGGATCAATAGTTTTCTCTAGAATGTGCTTGATTTCCCTATTAGATACCTCAACTTGCCCACTTGTTTGGGGATGGTAGGGAGTGGCCACTTTATGTATGACAAAGTATTTCAAAAAGAATTGCTTCAAGAATTGATTGCAGAAATGTTTTCCTCCATCACTTATCATGGCCATTGGCATACCAAAATGAGCAAAAATATTTGATTTGATAAATACAATTACCACGGAGTGGTCATTCGTTTTGGTAGCACAAGCCTTAACCCACTTTGACACATAATCAAAGGTAATGAGAATGTATTGAAAGCCATAAAACATTGGGAATGGTCCCATAAAATATATGCCCCATATATCGAAGATTTCAACCACGAAGACTGAAGTTAAAGGCATCACGTCTCTTTTTGACATTGATCCCAACTTTTAGCATTGATCACACACCTTGCAAATGTTATAGGCATCTCGGTGGATAGTGGGCCAAAACATCCCACTTTGAAAAACCTTCAAAGCGGTCTTTTTCCACTAAAATGCCTACCATAAACAAGTGTGTGACAAAACACAAGGACGCTCAGAACTTCACTTTCCAGCACACATCTCCTTATGATTTGATCTGGGCAATAATGAAATAGAATGGGATCTTCCTAATAGTATTTTCAGATGTTAGCAAAGAGTCGGTCCTTTTCTTGTTTTGAGCAATTAATGGGAAGTTTGCTGGTTGCAAGATAGTTAACAATGTTGGCAAACTAAGGCAAATTCCTATTTGACATTTGAAAGAATTGTTCATTCGAAAATGATTCATGAATTTCAAGATTTGTAAAAGATTCAACCATTAGTCTAGAAAGATGATCGGCAACGACATTGTCGGAGCCCTTTTTGTTCTTGATTTCAAAGTCAAATTCTCGAAGAAGTAGGATCCATATTATTAAGCGAAGTTTGGTTTCCTTTTTCATTAAAAGATGCCTAAAAGCGGCATGATCGGAAAACACAATGACCTTGGATCCTAAGAGATATGACTAAAATTTATTAAGGGCATAACGGCAAGTAATTCTTTCTCGGTGGTAGAATAGTTCAATTGGGCACCTGAGAAAGTCTTACTCGCATAGTATATAGCACATGGTAGTTTACCTACCCTTTGCCCCAAAATAGCACCCATTGTGAAGTTGGAAACATCACACATAATCTCAAATGGTAAAGATTAATTTGGATGTTGCATGATGGGAGAAGATGATAGAAGAATGCGAAGTTGATGAAAAACATTAAATGAAGTCTCCTTGGCAAGAAGGTTGCACAAGAGTCTAGCAATTTTGTTAAAGTCTTTGATGAACCGGCGATAAAAACCAACATGTCCTAGAAAGGAGCGGATTTCTCTCACCGTAGTAGGTGGAGACAATTCGGAAATCAGCTTAACTTTTGCTCTATCTACTTCTATTCCTCTTTTAGAAATGACATGTCTAAGCACGATTCTTTCTTGAACCATGAAATGGCTCTTTTCCCAACTCAAGACAAAATTAGTCTCACGACATCTTTGAAGCACTTTTATGAGATTTTTGAGGCACGAATTAAATAAGAACCCAAAAACTGAGAAGTCATTCATGAAAACTTCTAAATATTTTTCCACCATGTTTGAAAAAATTGACATCATATACATTTGAAAAGTGGCAGGAGCATTGCACAATCCAAAAGGCATCCGTCGATAAGCAAATGTATCGAAAGGACATGTGAAGGTGGTTTTTTCTTGATCCAATGGATCTAGGGCCACTTGATTGTACCCCAAGTAACCATCTAGGAAGCAATAGTATTATTGCCCGGCCAATCTTTCTAAGATTTGGTTAATGAAAGGCAATGGAAAATGGTCCTTCCTAGTGGCAGAATTTAGTTTTTGGTAATCTATACAAACACGCCACGAAGTGGCGGTGCGTTTCGAGATGAGATCACCTTTAGCATTTTCAACAACTATGATTCCCAACTTTTTGGGAACCACTTGAGTTGGACTAACCCACTTGGAATCAGAGATAGGATAAATGATTCCCGTATCTAGAAGTTTCACAACCTCCTTCTTGATAACTTCTTTCATATTTGGGTTCAATCTCCTTTGAGCATCCCTAAATGGCCTTTCATCCTCTTCCATGTGTATGAGATGCATTTAAATAGAAAGGTCAATGCCTTTTAGGTCAGACACACTCTATCCAATGGCTTCTTTGTTAGCTTTAAGCACTTCCAAATGATCATTCTCTTGGCCATTTTCAAGATTTGAAGCATGACTGGAAGAGTCTCTTTTGGGCTTAAGAAGGCGATTGGATGGAAGAGGCTTAAGCTCAAGAGTAGGAGGAGAGATGAGAGAAGGAACTGGTGGAGTACTAGATAGTGAAAGAAGAGGTTATTTCTTGCTTTTCCAAGGTAGGAAATCCAAAGTGGCCATATAGTCCATCAAAGCATTCACCTCACTTATGGATCATTCTGTGTCAAAACCACAACTTTCAAACATTTCGCAAAGGCACGCCTCAAGAGGGTCCTTAGATAGAATAGAGGGAAGAGTCTCCTCTATGGTTTCATCTAAAATATCCACTAGGAAACACTCATCTTCATCTGTGGGATGTTGACTCGCATTGAAAACATTAAGCTTAACCATTATGTTGCCAAAAGAGATGTTCATAATACTGGATCTACAGTTAATGGTGGCATTGGCAGTGGCAAGAAATGGTCTTCCTAGGATGACTGGAATGTGATTGGTAAGATTTGGGATTGGCTCAGTATCAAGTACCACAAAATCAACCGGGAAATAAAATTTATCAACCTTAATTAAGATGTCCTCAACAATTCCCCTCGGTTTTTTAATTGATCTATCGACTAATTAGATAACTACCGATGTTGGCTTTAAGTCCCCTAAACCTAATTGTAAGTAAACAGAGTATAGAATGAGATTAATACTTGCACCTAAATCAAGGAGAGCTCTACGAACCTCTTGGTTTCCAATAACACATGAAATGGTCAGAGTATCTAGATCCTTGAACTTATGAGGAGTGTTATAAAGAAGAATGGAACTCACTTGTTTAGTTAGAAGAACTTTCTTAAGGTCTTTTCCTTTACTCTTCCTCTTTTGAGTGCAC
Organism: Cornus florida; assembly: GCF_030987335.1. Taxonomy (NCBI): domain Eukaryota; kingdom Viridiplantae; phylum Streptophyta; class Magnoliopsida; order Cornales; family Cornaceae; genus Cornus; species Cornus florida. The sequence continues at coordinate 46,604,709 of NW_026775572.1, forward strand.
AAGTCCTTCAAGAACTTTGCATATGGTGGAATTTGCCTAATTGCATCTAGAAGAGGAAGATTAATTTTCACTTGTTTAAACACTTCCATCATGTTATGAATTTTTCCTTCTTGCCTCCCAAATGATGAAGTCTTTCTCAATGCTTGAGGAAATGGAGCTTTTGGCTTATAAGGCTTCTCTAATTTGGGAGATGATGATGAAGATGATGGAATGTTCTTTTTAGAACCACTAGCATCCAAGGAAGTAGGAATAAGATTTGGAATGGGATAGATGCAACCATGGTTGTGTTAGTTCACTATCCTCCTTAGGTACCTTTATCTTATTGTCCACTTTCGTACCACTCCTCAAGGAGTAATTGCTTGAACTTGCTCATTTCCAGAAAATCCTGATGAAAGACTTGCTTACGCCATAAATTGCCCCTTAGGATTGGTCTCAGTTTGATTAGGCAACTTACCTTTCTTTCTCACATTTAAAGAATTAGCTATTTGCCCAATTTGAGCTTCAAGCTTTACAATTAATTGAGAGTGAGAATGAAATAATTGATTATCCTTTCGGAGATCACCTAAGGCTTCCAAGACCTTGTCCTCAAAAGCGGGACTCTTGGGAGGCGCTTGATTTGGATTAAAGTAAGATTGAGAATTTGATGCTTATGGATGATAATATGATTGAGAATTTGATGCTTGAGGATAAGAGTATTGATTCACATTCTGAGGATAGAATGAAGGATGGTAACCTTGAGAATTCTAATTTTGATTTTGGAGATGTGGGGGAACATACTTTGCTTGGTAACCTTGAGTTTGAGGAGGGTTTGCACCGTCTCCTTGATTTCTCCATGCAAAGTTTGGATGATTTTTCTACCCCGGATTGTAAGTATTGGAATAAGAGTTGTTCCCTTGATGAATGAAAACAACATTTGCTTGTTCTTGAGACTCACTTTGTATGATTTGTCCAAGAGGGCAATTTGAAGTATGGTGAGTGTAACTAGAATAAATCATGCACATTTCATTGGAAGGATAGGAATAAGATTGAATTACCGGACCTTGATTTAAAAGGAATTTATCAAATCTTTGAGTAAGATTTTTAACCTCGGCGACAATTTCCATGGAAGTGTCTATTTGACATAGAGCTTTCTTTCCTCCCACATTTGGTAGGCAACCCCCCTAGAAGATGAAGACCTATGCATTGAGTTTTCACTCATTTTTTTTAAAGAGATACCAAATTCCATCTTCATTTCTTTCTATGTAGCTTCTGCCACAGGAAGCATCAGCAATGCCCTTATTAGCATCGGATAAACTTGAAAAGAAACAGTGAACTAATTGCCTTTAGGAATGTCATGATGTGGACACTTTCGTAGCAAGTCATTTAAATGTTCCCATGCTTCATGAAGGGGTTCTCCTTTTTCTTATGCAAATTCACGAATGGAAGTTCTCATTGAATCAGTTTGACTTGCGGGATAGGAACTCTTGTTGCAATTGTGCCCAAGAGGTGATTGTATTTGACCGCAAGTTGTTAAACCAATATTTAGCTTTATCCCGAAGAGTGAAAGGGAAAAACTTCATTTTAAGGACTTCTTCCGGAACATCCGTGATTTTCACGGTGGAATAAACTTCTAAGAACTCATCTAAATGTTTTTAAGGCTTTTCATTGCTTAACCCATAGAAAAGCTGGCACATGTTAATGGTGGAAGCCTTAATCTTATAATGACAAGCACGAAAATTTGGCAATTGAATGCAAGTGGGTGCATTATATTGATTTGGAGTGTAATGATCCCTAAAGACCATTGGAGGATTGAGAGGATTGAGAGGAGGATATGACATTTGACCTTGATGATTGTATGCCATTTGACCTTGTTGAGGGTATGCCATTTGAACATATTATTGTTATTGCTCACCAATTGGGGGAACAACATTTGGCCTTGGCATCCCTAGATTAGGTTGTTGCACCACATGATTAATTGGTTGTGGCATTCCCAAGGGTGGATGCTGTAATACCCCGATAATTTTAAAAGATTTATTAATTAGGATTAATTATTTTATTTTATTTTTCAATGATTTATTTTATTTTATTGAGTGCTAGATTAATTATCTTATTTTAATTAAGTTATATTTCGTAATTATGTATGATGATTGATTGTTTGTGTGGTTGATTATTGATTGAATTATTGGTGTGTTGGTTTTATTGGTATTATATGACTTAGTTGTAAATTCTTGTTTGTTTATGTGCTTCATGTAATTAGTTATTTTAATTTCTGTATTTAATTAATTATCTTATTTATTTAAATTAATTGAATTGGGCTTAAGGAAAGTTGGACCAAAAGATGTGGTCTTGGGCTTGTATGAAACCTTATTGGGTTAATTAATGAAGGTCCGTGGTTATTTAATTATTTAAATGATCACTTTTGTATCATTTATATTTATATATATATATATATATATATATAATTATATATAAATATAATTAATTAATAATTGTTATGGAAAGATATATATATAGATATATATTTATTGATATTTATAAGTATATATGATTTAATTAACTAATGAGTTAATTATGGAAGGAATATATATTTATATATATATATGTTTATAGATATAAATTATTTAAAGATTATTATTTTAATTCATAATACTAGTTGGAATAGGATTTGGAATTTAAGGTGTATAAAAATACACATAAGGCTTTAGGGTTAAAGGTTTTACACGTTAGAAAAATAAAACAGTCAGAGAGAGAGGAAGAAGAAGGGCTGACAAGGAGGAGGTCGGATCTGAAAAGGAGGACGTCGGAATTGGAAGAGATAATTAAAGCTTAAAGCGTCGGTTTCGTTTCGAAACCTTCAGGCGAGTTTTCTCTATTTTTCCTCTTAGAACCTATAAGGATTTCATCTTAAGTATTAAGGCTCTAATTAAATTATTAATTTGGATTAATTAAAAGCATCAAGTTAATTTATTTTATTAAATTGTGTTTAGATATGATTATTTAAAAGTATGAATTATTATATATTTTTAATTTTGGATTATTGGATTTTATTTGTATATGTAGATGTTGGATATATATATTAAAATCAATGTATAGGTGGAACTGTGACCTAAGGGGATTAGTTTTGGTTTTTATATTTTCTGGAATTTTTCTGTACTTTTCAGAATATTTTTAGAATTTGTTTTGTAATTTTTTTATATTCTGGAATTTATTTTAGAATTATTTTTATTAAATTTTAAATTAATTCTATGCACTCTGTGTGAATCGGCGCATAAATCAGGAGATGGGTGATTCGAGGTATGATCTAGTGTGGTAGAATGCATAATAAAAGGTTACATCACTGATCTAGGCCATTGGAATAGTTTAAATATAAGTGGAATGATTCGGTGCATTATGGTGTACATAAAAGAGTGCGCATGTGAATCTGGACCATGGATTAAGTTTGGTCAACAGAAGATTTATCTAGTGTGGGTGCATACATGTGAGCTCAAGTGAGCTAATCTGGTGTGGGTGCGTTTGTGTGAGCTCAAGTGAGCTAATTAAGTGTGGGCGCGCTCACAGTAGTGTTTGAGCTTAGCCAATTATTTTGTCTGTTTGTGACATAAAATTAAAACGGTCATAACTTAGTCATCTTAAATCGAAATTGGGTCATTCTTGAGCTCAAATTCAAGGAAAACTATTTAAACCGGTATGGAGTATTTAAAGGAAACTATTTCTGACATATTTAGTTGCACTAATTTGGGTAAATATAATAAATTAATAATTTGTTATGGAAGGAAGTGTATATATATATATATATATATATATATAAAATTATTTATATATGTGTATATATAGTTTAATTTGTCTATGAGTTGTATGGAAGGATGAATATATATATATATATATATATATATATATATATATATATATATATATATATATGTATGTATATTGATTTTAAATAATCAAGGATTATTAAAGAAGGTGTTAAACACATATATACATTAAATAACATATGTGTAGGTATATATATATATAAATCATTTAAGATGATTAATATTATCATTCTTATTTGGCATATCTTAATAGGCTGGTTGTTAAATTAATGATATGCGTATAATATGCATGTGATGGCTATGTATGATTTAGCGTATTGTTAATTTTAAAGTTAATTCATGGTTAAAGTGTGGGCATGGATGAATTGTCAAATGATTAAATATATTACCTAAATATTTGTATGAATAGAATACATATATGGAAAGCATGGATGAATTGCTAATTAAATGTATGAATAAATATACCGGTGGAGGCATGGTTGAATTGCCAATGTATAAATATACATACACGGAGGCATGGTTGAATTGCCAATGTATAAATAAATATACTTATGGAGGCATGGTTGAATTGCCAATATATAAATAAAAATATTTACAATGGCATGGTTGATTTGCCAAAGCATAATTACGTTGTTATGTGTTAGATGATTAAAATATCATCTATGGTTGTTGTATGTATGGATTGGATTAGGGTTAGATATTCTTAAATGAGAATAGTTTAGTACTTACTGGTTAGTGTATTATTTTCCATTAATAAAATAATATTGGGGAAGACGTGGATGATTTGTCAAAACTTGGATTTTGGATATGTGATTTAAACAATTAAAATCATTATCGGGTTGGGATTAAATAGAGTATTTCTTTTATTATAATTTGTTGTTTAAATGATTAGACAACTGACTAGGATGGGATTAAGGTCAAAGGAGTTTTTATAAAATGAAATGGTAGATTGGTCTAGGTATGAATATTATTTTAATAATTATTTAATAGGTATGGAAATTTAATAAACCTATTAATGGATGTGATTAGTATAGTATATATAATTATATATAGACATGTATATCGTGCTTTATTAAAGTTAAAACTTTATTAGGTTTGGTTTTGATCAGAGATGATCTGCTTATTGGTTTTCAGAGGCCTGGTAGAGTGAACTTGCTCGTAGGGTTTAACCCATGATTTATTTTTCAGGTTATTAGAGGTTCCAGTCTCGAGGTTGAGGATCCGCAGCTGGGAGACTGTCATTCGTCTATTCATCTTGTGTACTTTTAAATAGTATTGGATTATTGGATAATGTTTTAAGGGGTTCTTGAGTTATGGGATTTCCGAATTGTAATTGTTGGAGAATCATTAAGTAATATTTATTTATTAGTTTTCTTCAGCGGTTTATTTATTCTTTATTATTCATCTTTGTATTCTGTGCTTGTTAAATACTTAAATTGTTTTGATATCCCTTGATTTTGTGCGCGGACTTGATCAATCCGTGTTCCAAAATTAGGGGGTATCACAGATGCACACCTTGAGGATCCACAATATAAACTTGTTATGGGTGGTGCACACCATTATGATCCACATAACCATGATCTTCAATAGGATCTACAATTGGATCTATTGGGTCTTCCATTAAAGGTGATGGAAGATCAAAATTTGGAAGATTATGATGACTATCCCTAGTACTACCTCTTAAACACCGAAGAGAAACTTTGAGATTTTGATTTACAGGAGCAAGAGGACGATTAAGTGATCTACGACTATGCATGCACTAGATTAAGTCAACACACCAATACTTCAATTTTTCAACCTCCATATACGATGTTCCCAAACTCCTCAATAATATCAATGCACTTAAAACAAATAAATGCCTCCACACGGGCTGATGCCTTCTACAAGAAGGTATGCTTGGACTTAAAAATAAAACAATTCAAATTAAGCCTCCAGTTGGGTTGTCCAAAGCATGTAAGATGGTAAACAATTAAAGCACAAAAATCAAAGAGAAACTTACAAATGGTCCTTAAGCAACTTCAAAATTTTTTTAATTGCTTCAAAGTCCAACGTTTGCTCCACTTTACTTTAAGTACCTAATTGACAAATATCAGATGAGAAAATAAAAATTAAAATGACTTTAAAGTAAATAATCAACAATGAACTAATGTCTAACTTAATTCTTTAAAACCGTTAAATCCCTGGCAACGGTGCCAAAACTTTGACGCGACCAAGCCATTAAACATTTATACTATGGAATATGAAGTGAGCAGGGATCGTCCCAAGAGATCTAAACAATTATAGGTTTTTAGAATTGAATTATACTTTAGTGCTTATGTGATTGCTGAAAAGGGTTTTGTTTTGTGATTAGAACTAATTTAACTTAAGTGACTGCAATAAAATAATGGAGTTTAAAAGATAAGAAAGAGACTTAGGGTGTATGATTCACCACTAAGCACATTCCCTACCTCACTAACTTTCACTAATTGGGGAAATAATTAAATGTAATTTCAATGTAGCTAACATTTGCAAAGAAAAGTATGAATTGTCAATTTCAAGCTTAAATTACCTATTTAATGACAATTAAGTTAGGTGTAGTATAATTCATCAATCCAAAGTATGACTCATCAATTCAAGTTACAATTTTAACATACATCAATCAAGAAGGTCAATTGTGACAAAGAACATGGAATTCAAACACAAGTATGGATGTTATACTTACCTAATAATTAAATTACAATTAAACTAATTAAACTTAAATTAAACTAATTAAACATGAACTTAAATAATTAATCAGGCAATGAATTAATCTAATTATGTAGTACCATCCATCAAGTAAAAGCAATTTATATCAAATTGAAGCACAACTACAACTAATTATCACCATGCATAGACATCACAAGATTCAATTCATAGAGAAATCAAGTGTAAAGGTTGATTAACAAGCAAAAACACATAAGACAACATGAATTTAACATTGATAACCAATTGGAAGAATTTATTCAATAACATTCAAAATCTATACAAAAATTACACAATTTACAACCCCAAAATAATAAAAGAGAGAGAAGTTAGGTTACACGCTTAGGGTTTATCCAACCCTAAGTAAAAGAATCAGCCACTCATGGTTGATGAAGTTGAAGACAGAACAATCTCCATCTTTGGATTCATCATCTCTGAGTTTTTTCTTCCAAACCCTAGCTGGTTCTTCTGTTTCTCCTCTTTTGCGTTTTCCAGAGAGAATATCAATATATAAAAAATAAAACTTAATAATAAAATAATAAAAACTCACCTCAATAAAATAATAACTAACCCTAAACTAATGGTTCACTGGGCTCTTAAGTAACAAACCCTATTAAAGCCTATAAGCTACAAAAATAAGCCCAAAAGACAAAATCCTGTAGCCATCAAAATAGGTGCAACCGTAACTTAAATTGTTGCCAGCAACATGGTGTCCGGATGCAACTTTTGGCATCCGGACGCAGTGTATTCTGCTACATCCTTGGCATTTTTTTGATTTCTTCTAAAATGTTCTGGAACTTTCTGATTGTCTCCAAAAATGTGGTAATGGACTGATTTAGACCCGTTTGAACTTTATTGCCATGAAATATACATAAACATAAATTAGGACTAAAACATAAAAATACGATAAATGCAAAGACTAAAATACCCTAACTTAGGTGCTGAAATGTGCAACATAGCCCTATCCTACAAGGATTCGTTCTTTTGCGAGTGGTTTACAATTGAAAAATAGACACATCAATCAACACATAATCTTCAAAGTTTACATCGGATTACAATTTGATCAAAACAACAGATTTTCTACAAACCTTCACAAATTTTGAATTTGAATGGAGAACAGGTTTTGATCACACTTTGAAGGGATTCAAGACGTTCGTGGAGTACATGTTGATCTACTAGCTAAATTTCTACATGAATTAAGGAAGTAAGCTAAAGTCAAGTGTTGTTGAACAGGAGAGTTGCAAAACTAAAGGCATTCAGCGATTAGTTCTTGGTAAAATGAAATGGTGTGAGCCTGAATCAGAATCCATTGTACTTTGCTTCAACAAATAGTGGATCGTTTCGCTCAAGGCTACGAAAGTCTCCGTGGTTTTCATTCCAATTGGTCGGATTTCTTCGAACAAGGGTTTTCACGATCAAAAACCCTATATAATCTCTCAAAGTTTATTTTTCTTGCTTTACTTTATAGTTTTTATTTGTGGTTGTGGACAGTTAATTTATCATCATTGTGGGTAAATTTATCAGTCACAAAAATTGGACAAGCTAACCTATTCACCTCCCTCTTAAAGTATTATTTTACAACTTAATCAACTAACCGCTTTTACACCGTACTACTCACAAGTTTGTGCTTGTGCATTTGTTGATAGTATTTAGTTGTCATTGTTGTAATGATAATGAACAACTAAATGAGTTGCAGGTAATATATATATATTTTTTTAATTATCAACATACAATATGTCTATTCAAAGTGAGAGAAAGGACGTTAAAAGACAACCAACAACCTATCACAATCTGAGAAGATAGATAAAGAAACCTCTCACAATTTGAGGCATAAAAAAACAAAAAACAATCCAAACCCCTTATAGCAGGAGGAGTTGATACCTTCATATCCATAATGCAATGTCCTAGAATTTTTATAGATTTTTTTTTTTCCTTTTTATTATTTATTTTATTTTATTTTGGCCATTGGTTTCCATGTTATGTGGTTCTGGAGGTTAATTTGGGCATTTATTCGAGTTTAGAATTATTAGAAATGCGTTACAGGTTGTTTTTCCATTTTTCAAAATTTTGAGCTGGGAGGTCTCGCGTGGGCCCACACCTAGATTTGCGTGCTCGGGAATTTTCCCGACATCATTGGTATCACATTAATTTCATTATTTGGTGCATTATATGTATATATGTGGCACAATGCAAGTTTGTAGCATGATGAGAGTATATTGCACATGGAGGGGATAGATTAGTCCTTTTGGTTGTCAAAGGTGGGGCCCCCAAGTTGACCATCATGTGCATATGGGGATCAAATATCAAATTTTGCAGCTCATTTGCATTATCTCGATCACTCTCTCTCACTGGGCCAAACCATTTCTATCTAGAACAATCCTTAGGTACTTCATCCAACCTGTTAATATGGCCAATAAAATTGCGATAAGTGTTAAAATTAAATATAAAATTAAATTAGGCATTACCTAACTATTGCTTTTTGTAATGACCCGGTCATTTTCTTCCTTTTCCCTTTTTCCTCAAATTTTGCGGATAAATTTTTTCCGTTGTCTTTTCTTTTCTATGGATGGTTTTTTATCGCTTAGTGTCATCTCGAGTGCTCAGAATTGGTTTCTAAGACTCTTTCATGTGAATTGACAACTTCCTTTGAGGACCGAGTCATTTTCGCATTTTTCGTTTTTGGACACTATGTGCTATTTCATTTTTTCTCTATTCTGTCATTTTCCCTATTTCGTCTTATCTCCGTTTGTCAGTTTTTGGCACAACCTCACTTCTTGTGCTCGAAGTTGGTATTTGACTTCACGTATCCTTATCGTGAGTGGTTTCTACGAAATACGTATCTTTACTTTTGTAAGAAAGTACTCTGGTTACTCCCGGTGCCCATAGGGGCATGGATGTATAAATCTTTGGAATTAATTTCATTTCTTGGGGTGTTTTTCATAAATTACTTTTGAAGATATTTTATTTCAGGGGCATCTAAGAAAATATCTTTTGGAAGATATTTTCATTCTGGGGCAGTTTCGCAGTTAACCCTTTTTATAGGGGCCATTATGCAATTAACGAAAGTTATTACAAAATGTCTCGTCTGGAGCCTGGAGCCTTGTACGGGATTCATTTTCACTTTTTGTTGACTTGTAAATTCATAGAATTCCGTTCTGGTCATTTTTCTCCAGTTTCAGAGTTTCTAGACCCGGTTGCCGTCGAACTTGTTCGGGGCATAACTTTTTGTTCGGGACTCATTTTTTGACCGCGTTTCTTCCTTTGTTCATATTTTCTCATTTTGAATCTTTTTTGTTCATGGAGTTTTGCCGTTTGAGCGCGTTTATTCAAAATCCAATTTTTCGGATCCAGCGGGGCCCTTTTAGGGCACTTTTTGTGATTTACTATAAATAGGTGCCTTAAAGAAGAAAAATTAGATTTTCTTCTTTTTCTTCCTCTCCTTACACGACCAAAGGCAGCCATGGATGCCCATGGAGCTGCCATCTTCTCTCTCCTCCTTTAACCTACTTTTCCTAAGTGAAAATCTTTCGGCCTTTGCATTTGTTGCTCGCCTCATCGTGCTCTACCATTACCCCTTATTAGATACCATTTCTGACCAAATTTTGAGTTTGGGATTTAGGCCAAGTTTGGATTTTCATGGGGCTTCTTGGAGATTCATATAGATCGTGTTGTCCCTAACAAAACCTAGGAGTTTCGTTGGATTCGAAGCCGTTTCGTTTTGATGGCTTTTGAGATATTCATCTCAAATTGAGGTAGGGGGTGTCTTAGGATTATATTTATGTTGTATTGATTGTTATATGAGCATATACAATTTGTGAACATGTTTTGCTTAAGATTTAGAATTTAATTTAATTAATTTCTATATTTGAGATTTAATTCATATGGCTTTGTGTATAACATGGAATTAAATTGTGGCATGCTAGGAAATTAAGTTTTAGTATGTTGATTAACATATATTAAATTTGGGACATTTGGATAAGAATTACAAAATTTATTTAATATTTATCTTTTGTGAAAGTTTAATTAACATGGTGATAACAAACATGAAATCATGATGTAATGTGATATTTGGATAGGCCTTGGCATGTTTTCTAACATAGATTAAATTGAGGGCATTTGGAATTGTTTAAAAATCTAGAGGAAATTAATTAATTAGCTTGATTAATTTTGTTTTTAAGTGTTTTAGTCACTCAACTTGTCATTTGATGATATATATGTGATGACCATGGTATGTCCTTCAAAATATATTAAATTGAGGTTATTTGGGATTAACTTGGGATTTAGAGAATTTAACTATTTATGTTTAATTAAATTCTATTTTATTACTCCATGGATTTAATTGCATTTTGGAAATTGTTTTTATATTTAAATCATGGATTTGGATTTGGTGTATGTTCACTTGATTACTTTTGAGCATTGGATAACATAGTTGTTACTTTTATATTCATGAGAATAAGTTTTCCCTTATTGAATATATTATTGTTATGTGTAAGGAATTGCACACTTTGTATTTGACATCTTTCATGCCATAGTAGTTGTAGACTTTGAGCATGTATTGTATAAGTTTCCAAAATTGGATTGTGCTTGGTAAATAGTTGATATCTTGTATATACATGTTGATATATATATACGTTGTTGCACAATTTGTTGATTTTGGAAACTTGGGGATGTCGTTGTTTGGCTACGGCTAGGACTTGGTTCTAGTACGGGGGATTGTCCCTCTATATAGTCTAGTGCGCACATAGGAAGGTTACCCGTAGGCTAGTAACCCTAAAGTAACTATGTTGTCGGTCTGATCTGGCGTGACGTCCGAGTATCCACTTTGTTTAATTTCGTATTTCATTTCAAGTTGATAACTAGATGATATTGTAACTTGTTGTTCTTTATTTGATTTCCTATTTTAAGTTGCAAGATGTTAACCTTGAGAAATCATGCTTTAAGCGTTGTATTGAAAGTTCCAATGTTGGTTAAATTGCATCGATATCATAATTTGTGTTTTGATGTTCAAATGTAGTTTAGGAATGATCCTATAGATTCACTTTGAACATAGACGTTAGTTGGCATGAACCACTCTTGTTGTTTTCGTATCTTGGATTTCAAGTTGAAGACTTTGAGAATCTATATCTTGTTGCTTTGTATAACATGTTTCCATGTTGTTTGAATTGTATGAACAATGTGATTATGCTAGAAATGTTTTAAGGTAGCTTAGGATGCTTCCTGAGTCTCATTTTGACATAGACGTTAGGTGGCATGAACCCCTTTGATATGTTTTACCTTAAGGTGATAAAATTGTAAAATTCTAGGTCGATGCATACTCATCTCATACGAGTAGCTTTATGTTACTCACCCCTACGATACTGGGGCATATTTCAGGTACAGGACTCAAGACTTGAAGATTTCATTGCCTTGGATCGTTTGGTAGCTTTATGTATCAAACTTGTATTCTTTGATTCTACGTATGTAAAGTGTACATAAGTACACTCCTTTTAATGCATTTTACATTTATGACATGAGGCCAAGGGCCATTAACTTGAAAGGTTACAAATATGTTTCCTCTAAAACTTAAGTATTGCCATTGTAGTTTATTTGTGAGAAATGGAGGCTTTGTATGCTAAAACTTGTTAATGGAATGTAAAGAGGCTTTAGGCCATGTTGGTACATCTATTTTATCATATTGCATGCACTTGCATACTTACTTTGGCAAACAACACCATCCTTGATGAAACAAAAACTCTAAGTAGCATTTTTAGGGAGTTTTACCCTATTCTGTTCCGGGGGCATTTCGGGTATTTCAAAATACATTTTTTTTTCATTTTTCCTCATGATTCACGTAGAAAACTCAATTTTGAGGGGGGTTTCTTCTTTGTGTTTTTTCAGAAAATGTCATCTTGGCCCTCAAAAATTCATATTTGTCCGAAAAATCCTTGTTGCCAGGTTTTGCAGAGTTTTAGTGCAAATGTACTTGGTACTATTCATCGACTTTTTTTTGAAAAGTGTGACAACAGATCTGAAACTTCCGGGGGTCTTGTGGGTGTATTTTAAGATTGCATTTTCAATTTAGGCAATTTAAAAACCTCCCAAAGCCCTATTTCCTTTCCTTGGGCAGCAGCTCGGAGAAATTTTTACCCCCTTGACTAGATTTTCTTGGGGGCATTCTGGGCATTTTACAATGCATTTTTTTTTTTTTTGTTTTTGTCCATGGTTAGGGTAGGAAACTCGATTTTAGGGGGGGTTTCTTCTTTGAGTTTTTCCAGAAAAGTCCGTTTAGATGCCCGTTTTTACTCTCAGTTGCAGCAGTAGTGGGCTGTCTTCGTCGGGCCACCACAACATCATTTTTGTTTTTGACCTTTCTCCTTCGTCCGGACTCCGAATAATGAAATTCTTGAGTCCATTATGTTTAATTTTTCATTTTCTTCCCAACGGTGTGCTCGATAGCATTTGAATCCACTTTTGCAAAATGACCATTTTGCCCCTAGGTTCATTTTTGTCCGTTTTGAAACGACACTTCCGCATTTGTTTTCCTTTGGGTTCCATGACCTCATTAAGGGTCACATTGGTGTCTTAGAGACGCATTGTATCTCTAGAGACCGTTGTTTCACCTTTCGCTTTCGCATTTCGGATCCGTTATCGGGTCATCTTTTGGTCATCACTGACGCACCGGGTTTACAAAATTTGAGCTGTCACACTTTTGGACATGTGTTTTAACCTTAACTTTTGCTTTTGGACACTTATTTTAAATCTATTAGGCCACATTAGTAAGTTGGATGCCCTCAAATGAAGAACAAAACCCTAACTTCCTTAAATTTAAATCTCCACTAACCCTTGCAATACCCATGCCAAATGAAAGCCTTTGTCAAGCTCTTTAAATTTGATAACTATGGCCTTGGCTAATTTTTGAGTGTAGGTAGATGAAATCAAAGGATTTGTTAAGTGGGTTTGTGTGTAGAGAGAGATAAAATGAAGATATAGAGAGAAGAACAATGCTTGGGTCCAACCCAGGTTGGATGCAAGATAAAACTTACATATTAGCTAGAGCTTAAGTAATATGATGTTAGATGATGAATTGAACATTCTTGAAATTTTAATAAAGTTGTAGCATATGTAAATAAGCTTGAACAAAATTTTATAAGGAGTTGTAGAACTCCAATTGCTACAAAAACTTTACCACAAGTTCTTATACCTGTCTAGTACCTCTCAAATAAATTTTACAATTTTTGTACGAGTATTTATTATTCTTATAAAAATTCTGGAATAACTGTTGTCCAGTGATCCCAGTTTGAAAATTGATTTTTTGAGAAAGTTTACGAATTTTATTTTAGAGGTTATGTTGCTCCAAATACAATGAAATTTTTACTGAAACTTTTAATGTGAGTTTACTACACCTCATAAAAATTTAATTATTTTGGGCCATGTAATAATTTTTTTAAAAATCCAAAATTTCTTGCTGTTCGTCTTTTTATTGCTGTTGGAAAATAGATTTTGGATAATTTATTTCACTAACATATTGATAACGAATCATGGAAAAACTTACTATTTTTATACTCCCATATGCCTACCTTCAAAATCAATTTAGTTTTCCCAATTTGGATTTCAAACAAATTTTGAAGTATCCACTGCCAGTTTTTTCAAACTAAGGATCACTGTTTTTCTTTTGGAAACTGATTTAAATGGGGAACATTTGGCTTTTGTGAGTGGTTCAGCGATGTTGCATTCTGAGTCTAGTTTTTAAATCATTTTTATTTTCCCCGTTTCGATCTAAAATGAATATCCTACGAAATTTTCAATAACTGCTGCACAAATTTTTTTTAATTAGAAAATGACTTGAAATTTGCTATGTAAATTGTCATATGAATTGAATTACTTATGGTGATTAATTTGAGTATAGGGTCTTGAAAATTGTGAGGTATTGTATTTATTATGCCAAATGTTTGAATTCAAGCCTATGTGACTTCATTTTTGTTATTGTGTTCAATGTCATATCGAGATTATTTTGAATTGAGGAATTATACATTTTATGAATAGACATATGCTATAACATTCAAATGAGATCCATGCACTTCATGGTGTGAGTGTGTGGTGATGTATGTGGGAATGTGGAAATTGAATTTGTGAAGTTTTTGGAGAAAATATTTTCTAAAAACCCGGCATTGGGGAGTTACCTCTTTATTTGGAGATGCTAATTGGTTAATAGGGGCACGGGAGGTACCTGTGAGTAGTTTAGCGACTCGGACCCCAAATGGTAATTGGGAGGTACCATTTTACTAGGGACGATAGCAAATTCCCCTTAGGGATGGAAGGATTGAGGTACCTAAAGTCTGACTAGTTAGCATGGTTTCGGTGTATGTGTGTGGGAGTGGGTTACATGTGTGAGTTGTGTGTGGGGCCATAATGCATAAGCATGTATTCTAGCATATCATTGAATTTTGTTTTTCCATGGATCTTTCTATGTTTAATTTGAATGTGATAGTATATGCCAAATACTTGAAATTTTCTTAACTAGTATTATTAAACGTAAAGGCCTACAAATCTAAATTCCTAGCATGATCTATAAGGCCCGAATACATAATCATTTTCATTAGCATAATTTAATTTTTTATTAAACATTGATTTATTGAATATTTTATGAGATAGGTTGTATTGTGAAATTTGTGGGTGGTGTCAAAGCTTGTTTTAAACTTATGGCAGATAATGGTAAGAAAAAAAAAAAAAATTATAAGAATAATATTATTTAGTGGTAACAGCATGTGGTAATGGGTGTGTTTATGTTAGAGATATATATATATATAACTATGCTGATGTTTGTTTTTAGAAATACTTAATATTATAATAATTTCAAGCTTCCTTTAGAACCTTTACAATGGGTTGGTGTGCTATTATAAAACTATAGTAGGTGGATAACTATTAAAGTTATTTGCCAGCACATGATTTATACACACAACACGTAATGCAAATAGAAATTTGGTTTCCTACAGAGACTGGGCGGGGACGGTGTAAACAATCTATGATTTGTTGGGTTTCTCTGATAGGAAAGAAAAAGAAAAGGAAAAAAAGAAGAAGAAACAAATGAGGGGTTTTTTAGCCGTAAAAATAGAAAAGACAGAGAAGAAGAGGAAGATAGAAAAGAGGGAAAAGAGAATTTCCACTGGATTATAGTAAAGGCAAGGAGAAGGAGCAAACAACTTTGACCATACCAAAGGATAAATGAATAAATTGGGGAGTAGCCAAGGTGAGTGTACCCACTAGAAGTTCACTTGAATGTGTTAAATTTGATGTATTAAAGTTGTTTATATGAAATGAAGATGCATATATATAACTGGATTATATTATATAAGGTCCATACTCTAGCCTGGAAAGAGAGTAATATATTATACAAGATCCATACTCTGGCCTGGAAAGAAAGTAATATATATTATATAAGGTCCATACTCTGGTTTAGAAGGAGAGTAATATATTATATAAGGTTCATACTTTGGCATGGAAGGAGAGTATTATATTATATAAGGTCCATACTCTAGCCTAGAAGGAGAGTACTATATTTTAATGCCTGTAAAGTTGGAAGTTATATGTTAATGTAGTTTAATTGAAGTTATCAGATAGTATTTGTTATATTATACTGATACATGTAGTAGTGTTGCATTCACTGAGCTTTAAGCTCACTCCTTCCATATCTATATTTTTTTCTAGGTATCAGGTTGGGTTGTTACTGCCAGGTTTAGAGTCTTGGGTGTGAATGGGGAAAAGAGCAAAGGAACGTTTTTTTTTTGTATAAAATGTAAATATTGTAATAGAATTTAATATTGTAACTTGTAATTAACGGTTTAGTTTTCTTAGAACTTGCAAGGTGAATTTATAGTTTATTTTTAATTGTAAACTTTTAAGTAGGCACTATGATATATAATAATGTCACGTATGTGTGAGGTTAATGCAGATGGTTAAATACATTCCAATTGTTTAATTTATTAAATATTGTAAATTGGGTTGGGGTGTGTCAACTTTTGGTATCAGAGCTTAGGTTTTCTAGGTTCTGGAGGTAGTAAGAGTCTATATTGGCAGTGGCAGTGGGAAATGTGTAGTAGAATCATTTATTTGACTTGATTTTATACTAACAAATATATGTGGTGATTATGTATCATATATATATGTCGTTATATTTGAGATTCATTGTAGATAAAAAGTAATGAAAGGAGGAAGTGATTATCATAGAATTGAGGAAGAAGCCTCTTATGTTCCTATTGAGCCTGAAGTAGAACAACTTATTCAGGGTGATACGGGAAGAAAACATGAGCAGTTAACTGATATGCAGAAAATGGAGAAGGCTATAACAAACTTGGCAGAACAAAATAAACAATTTATGACAAGTCAAATTAGAATGCAAGAATGGTAAGAGAGGCAACAGAAAGGAAAGAAAGGCTCGGATTATGAGAGGTTTATAAAGTTAATACCAGAAGAAGCAGAGGGGTGGGTAAGAAGAATGGAATCAATATTTGCAGTAATGGGTACAGCAAAAGACTAAAAAGTAAACTTAGCTACATTTTATGTTAAAAAATGAAGCTAGTTATTGGTGGGACATAACAAAACATTTATTGCTTACTTCAGGAGAGAATGAGGTGATATTGTGGAATCCATTTGTTAAAGCTTTTTATGAGAAATATTTCCCTCCAATTTAGAGAAAATAGAAGGAATGGGAGTTTATTCTCCTAAAATAAGATAGAATGTCTATAGCTGATTATGAAGTTAAGTTTACAGCTTTATCGAGGTTTGCACCTAAGTTTGTATAGAATGAAGAAGATAAATGTATAAAATTCCAAGATGGGTTAGATGTGATGCCCTTCGATTCTAGAGCCACAGGTGATCAAGTCCGAGCACAGATCCGAGGGATACCAAACAATTAAGTATATAAACAAGCATTGATTACAAAAGAAAATAAGAAATAAATACACTGAAAGAATTCTAAATAATAAATCCTTAAAAGTTATAAAATCCAATATAGCCAAAACTTCCAATATCTGATACAACTAGGGAATCCACCTACTGGACCCCTAATAAAAACCCAACTGAAAATAAATAACTGAAATAACATCCAAAGCTAAACCATGAAGGGAAGTCTGACGTAGTCAAAAGAGTGAGTGACTGTCTCTGCTCAACACGAACAAGCTCTAAGCTTGGAACTGATGAACACCTGAAAAATAAAAGTGGGTCAGGCCCACGAGCAAGTTCTACTCTACTACAATCCAAATAGCGACCCGATATTCACAATAAAGGACTCTCACTGGACTACAAACCGGTCTCAACCTAACTAGCAGGCAACATGCAAAATGCACCTGAAGTGGGCATGAGTACCTAGACTTAACAGGGTACACCTCCAACCATTATAGCCAGTTATTCATCCCAATGCATATACGATCCCTAACCGTTGATCTTAAGACTCAAGCTCATATCGAGGTACCATAATTATATATTTAAAATCCATCCAAACCAAAATAATGTCATTCAACTATTTATTGACCTGACGTGAATATAAGTAGGACTTAACTTTTAAAGTTAATCCGTTCCCTTATTCGAGAGTCGATAGGACTTAGCGTTATGAGCTAATCCATCCCTAATATGCCACCATCCCATACCGGTGCATATAATCCATAAATCCAACAATTTATAATACAGATAATAAATGTAAACATCAATTGATCCATAATAAGCATAAGAAAATTATATAAATTAACATGCTTATTTGATACTACTCCACAACATCCAATAATTGATAATACAGATGATATATGTAAACATCAATTAATCCATAATAAGCATAATTGAAATATACAAACTAACATGCTTATTTTCTACCACTGAGACATGATTAAAACCATATCAATCACTAACTAATTGCTTATATAGAGGTAAGCAAATTGAATTGTCTACAACCAAAATCAATATGCAAATTTAGTTAAAAATTTCATATTGTTCTAGATATTAATTCCTTATGGCTTACTACGCATTATCATGCCCTCTGGAGTTTTAATATAACCTTAGATATCATTTAAACCCCCCATTACAGCCCTTAATTTAACCTGGAACATCAAAACCTCAACTTAGTGGCCAGATCTTCGCCAAAAATCAACAAAAGGGGGAAGAGCCACCTCCCCTTTGAGTGGAGCCGGCTCCCCCCTTAGGGGATCCACCTCCTTGCTTGGTAGAGCAAGCTCACCCTTGTGGGGAGTCGCCTCTTTGAGAGGGGAGTCGTCTCCCTTCAAAAGGGAGCCGGCTCTCCTCCTGTTTTCATCAACTGCGTCTTCTCCGGCGACTTCTAGTTCCTCTGTCCTCCATTACTAGGGTTCCTAGGTGTCTGAACTAGGTCCTAGAGTAATCCAGAATCATATTTAATTCCATTATGCATGGTTACCAGCAATTAAAACAGGAATTCACGTGAGAAAACTTAAAATCAAGCAATTAAAAGTTCATTAATATTCCTACTGCTTTAATCTAATTTGACATGTATAACAGATTAATTTAAAGTTTATTTACTCCTGGAATTGAATGGGCATGTAAAGAAAATGAGTCAAAGGGAGGGAGTTAGATATAAAACTTGCCTTTACATTTCAGTTTGAAACCTTACACCGTGGTCTCTAAGTTTTTGATGATTGTCGACTATCGTTAAACCTCCTACTGTTCTGGTTCAAACCCACAAGCAATTCCTTCCTTCCTTCTTGGTTCGACTTTTAAATATGGCCGAAACCCTAACTGGTTTTCTCTGTTTTTCTCTCAAATCTCTCTCTGTTCATGAATAGGGTTTTGTTGATTTTAAATCCTAAACAGACGTATTTAGTTATATATATATAAGCGTACACAACCCTAATTGTAATTATACTTAGATATGGAAAAATATATAAAACTCACAAGTCGGCTAACTTGTGAAAATATATAAAACCCTAATATTATATTATACATTATATAATGAAAATAATACTAATTTAATTGTTAATAATTACCAATAATTAAACTAACCCTATATACATATATACCCGTATATACATCCATAGATAATAACTGTACCTATTTAATCCCCTGTCCAAGTAATCCATTACTCCTATTCAAGCCCAACTCTGTTTAAAAATAAAAGGAATACATTTAATTCACATTCAATTTAAGTCCACAAAAGTACATGATTTCAATTTAAACAAATAAACCAATTTAAACCTAACATATCACTTAAACAAATTAATCAATTTGAACAATTAATGCAATACCACATAAGCATACAATTCAATTAAAACAAATAAATCAATTAGACAATTAATCAATTAACAAATAATGAAAATAAAATTGCAATAAAACCATAAAAGAAATATCGAGACTATCCTTTTAAAATTAGGGGTATTACATTCTTCCCCCCTAACAAAAAGAATTCCGTCATCGGAATTCGCTCTTACCTGCTTCCATTATTGTAGGAAACTGCGAGTGAATGATATCCTCTCGCTCCCAAGTAGACTCAGCCTCATTATGGTGACTCCACTGAACACACACTAAAGGAATAAGTTTATTACGAAGAATTTAATCCCTACGATCCATAATACAACACGGTGGCTCCACATATGTTGCATTCGGCTTCAACTTAATCTCACCAACATCGATATGCTGATACTGATCCTCATCTCGCAAAAATTTTTGCAGCATGGAAACATGGAACACATTGTGCACACGATCCAAATGATCCGGAAGTGCCAACCGATAAACTACAGCTCCAACTCGATCCATAATCATGAATGAATCGATAACCCGTGGTAACAACTTCTCTTTCTTCTCAAGCGCATTACTCATTTCATAGGAGACACTTTGAGGAGAACTTGATCCCCAACCTAAAACTCTAGTGCATGAGTACGATGATCTGCATAACTCTTCTGCCTACTCTGGGTAGTGCGCATGTGATCCCGAATAAAAGCGATCTTCTCCGAAGTATCCTGAATGAACTTAGGACCCAAAAATCTGCTATTTCCAACCTCTATCCAACAAACAGGAGATCGACATGGACAGCCATACAATGCCTCAAACGGTGCCATACCAATAGTCTTCTGGAAGCTATAATTAAACACAAACTCCACAAGTGGCAAATAATTCTCCCAGTGGCCCTTGAGGTCAAGAACACAAGAACGAAGTATATCCTCCATGATCTGATTAACCCTCTCGGTCTAACCATTTGTCTGAGGATGATAAGCAGTGCTAAGATGCAACTCTGTACCCAAAGCCTGCTGAAAACTCTTCCAAAATCCTGACACAAAGCTCAAATCCCTATCTAATATAATAGATAACGGAATGCCAAGTAACTTCACAATCTTTGTAATGTAAAGTCTCGCTAACTATTCCGAAGTGAAATCAGTGCGGATAGGCAAGAAATGAGTGGATTTAGTAAACTTATCAACGATGACCCAAATGGAATTGTGATCCTTAAATGAATTAGGCAATCCCTCCACAAAATCCATGGAAATGATCTCCTACTTCCACTTTGGTATAGGTAGTGGCTGTAGAGCTCTTAGCGGCCTCTGATGATCAATCTTGACCATTTGACAAGTACTACACCGAGGTACAAAAATAGCAATGTCTTTTTTCATACCTGCCTACCAAAACTGCCACTTCATATCCTGATACATTTTGTCTCTTCCTGGATGAATAGAAAACTCAGAGTGATGAGTCTCAGTCATCACATCCTTCCTCAAATCATCAGTATAAGGTACTACTAAATGCCTTTTATACCTTAAACCTCCATCAGTCCCAACATAGTAAAATGAAACCTCCTCAGAAGCTATCTCTACAACTTTATCAATGCACTGCTGATCGTGAGTTGTGCCTTCAAAACCTTATGAATGATAAAAGGTGTAACTACCATGCAAGCTATAAAAGATCAGACAACTCATCAACGGTCTTCAAAATATTCCACTCAGTGGTGACTAAAGCAAAAAGAGTTGCATATGGTCAACGACTGAGTGCATCTGCCACCACATTCGTTTTCTCTGGATGGTACTGTATAGAGAAATGATAGTCCTTCACAAACTCTAACCATCGGTGCTATCTCATACTCAGCTCCCGCTGAATGAATAAATACTGCAGACTCCTGTGATCACTAAATAATCTGAAGGATTCTCCCAACAGATAATGCCTCCAAATGCATATGGCAAAGACCACAGTTGCCAACTCCAAATCATGTGTTGGATAATTAAGCTCATGAGGCTTAAGCTTACGAGATCCATACGAAATTGGTAACACCCAAGACCTTACAAAGAAGCATCTATGTAGATAAGATACTATATCCTGCTCTGTGGAGTTGACAGAACTGGTGCAGAAGTCAACTTGCTCTTTAGCTCATCAAAAACTTTCTGACAGTGTTCATCCCACACGAATCTTACCCCCTTCTTAGTTAAGTGAGTGAGTGGTCCCACTATCTTCGAGAACCCCTAAATGAACCTACGATAATATCCTACCCATTCGAGGAAACTCTGAATCTCAATAGGTGATGTAGGCTGTCCCCACTCTACCATTGCTGAAACCATGGCTAGATCTACCGCTATTCTCCTTTCTGACACTACATGACCCATAAACTTCACTTCCCGCAGCCAAAATTCACATTTCTTGAACTTGGCATATAACTGGTGTTCATAAAACGTTTACAACACTGTGTGAAGATGTCTGACATGATCGTCCTCTGACTTAGAATAGATCAAAATATCATCAATGAATACAATGACAAACTGATCCAAGTAAGCCCTGAAGACTCTGTTCATTAAATCTATGAAGACTGCTGGTGCGTTAGTCAATCCGAAAGGCATGACACGAAACTCTTAAGAACCATATCTAGTGAGAAATGCTATCCTAGGAACATCTTGCTCCCTAACCCGAAATTGATGATATCCAGAATGTAGATCAATCTTAGAGAAGTAGGTAGCTCCCTTCAACTGATAAAAAAGATCATCGATCATGGGTAAAGGGTACTTGTTCAGAATAGTAACCTTGTTGAACTCCCTGTAATCTATACACAAGCGAAGTGAACCATCCTTCTTTTTCACAAACAAAACTGGTGCTCCCCAGGGTGAAGTACTCCTACGAATAAAACCTTAGCTGAGTAATTGCTAAATCTGATCCCTTAGCTCTCGCATCGAGCTAAGTCAATAAGAAAGTTTGTCTATCGACTAGGTGGTAACCTTGGAATCTCTTGAAAAACATCTGAAAATTCCTGTACAATTGGTATGCTATCCAATGACACAGTAATCTCCTCCTCTGTTTCCTACTCCACATAGAATAAATAAGTGCTAGTAACCCCGTTAAAACGTGGCATAGCGATGACATACATATCCTGACCAAGTATAGTGAAGACAACAGACTTATAGTAACAATTAACTTGGGCATGGTAGTGAGATAACCATTCCATCCTAAGTATCACATCATAAGTGTGCACGTCCAGGATCAGTAGATTGGTTAGAAATCTGAGTCTACCAATATTTAGTGTCACTGGCTCATCACTCTCATGTAAAATGGCAGTATCGCCTAAAGGTGTAGAAATACCATGAGGTCTATCGCATACTCGTGTCTTCATTCCAGATAATGCAACAAAAGATTTAGACACGAATGAATGTGTAGCACCCATATCAAATAAAACACGACCATTTGTACTATGTATAGGAAATATACCCTCAACAGCCTGAGGT
Organism: Cornus florida; assembly: GCF_030987335.1. NCBI lineage: Eukaryota > Viridiplantae > Streptophyta > Magnoliopsida > Cornales > Cornaceae > Cornus > Cornus florida. Next base: position 46,627,912 of record NW_026775572.1, read on the forward strand.
GCCTAAACATCCTGTGGCATGGGGTTGAACACCCTGCCATAATACAACTGCTGCGGTGCCTGTCCCTAAGACTGTGGCGGTGCTGGTAAAGCCAGATATGTCTGTCCCTGAATCCGTGGAATTTGTGAGCGGGTAAAGGTACCGGTGCCCTTTGTCCCTGCTGCACATGCTGTCCCTATCCCTGTCCAACTTTAAGATACTACCTAGAAGTATGACCAAACTCTCCACAAGTGTAGTACTTACCCTGGAAAGTGCCAAATGGCCTCCTCCGTCGGTTAGCCTGTGGCTGACCCTGTCCTGCCTGTGGTCCCCCATCTTGCTGCCTCAGAACAGGTGCCCCATTCTTATGAGTATCAGAACCACCCTTATGCTTCTTCTAAGACTGTTGTCTCTAGAATTTGCCCTTATCATTATGTTGGTGTCCATTGCCATTCCCTTTCTTAGCTGACTGATTAGTAGAGTCTCTGTCTCCCTGTTTCTCACCTTTAGCCTGTTTGAAGTCTACGGTCAACTGATACTGCTGTAAAATGGCGTCTACCACCTGAGCATAAGTAATGTAGGCTGGACTACCTATAATAGCTAGCTTAATAGACCACATAAGTCCCTTCATTGTAATGACCAGGTCATTTTCCTTCTTTCCTTTTTTGAAAATTCTTTTTTTTCGTCTTTTCCCTATTTTGTCCTTTAGTCATTTTTTCACTTTTCCTTGCATAACCTCACTTTTTGCGCTCGGATTTGATTCCGGCTTTGCATACATCCATGATATTTCATTTTCGTGATATCTACATTTTTACTTTTGTAGAAAAGCATACTAAATGTTTACTTTCCTTGTAAAGTGCATGAAAGCATGACTTTTTGGTAATTATCCTAAACTTGAGGGGTTTTTGTGTAATTAAATAAAGTAATTATTTTTTGTCTTAAGGACCATTTGGTAATTTAATTTGGAAGATATTTTCAAAAAGGACCTTTATGCAATTTCTGGAAAGTGTGACAAGTGTTACACTCTCATTGGTCCACTTGTTGACATTTGTGTGGAAATACTTTGATGCCTTGGATTATGACATGTGGAGGGTGGAGATTCACCCACTTGTTGGCCTAGGATTGGTGCACTTGTTGGCATGGATGGTTGACAAGTATAGGTTCAATATTGAGTCTTGGAAGTCTACATAGGATGGTAACAAGTGTAGGCTTGAGATTAAGGCTAGGAATTAATCATACATTCTTGACAAGTGTAGGACTCACCTTTAGTCTTGCAAGTGTGTATGTGAGAGAGGTAGTGCAAGAGCACCTAGTGAGTGGAGAATCCCACCACATTTAGCTTAGGGTTTGGACTTCATTTTCATTTATCTCTTTCCTCTCAAGAACCCTAACCTAGCCACCATTGGAGAAAAGCTTGACTAGTAGCTTTGACTTCATTTTTGGTGCCCTTCCACTCACCTAAAACATTAAACTTGGAATACTTTAGTTTTCTCTCACTCTCCTCTATAAAACCCTTGTGTGGCTTTTATTTTTAAGCTTGGTTGCCTTGGATTATAGAGATTCTATTCTCTATTGAGGTAGGGGGTGTTATAATTTATTTTCCAAGTGGTTTAATTGTTCTTATAGTAATATCCATGTTGTATGCATGCCTCGTATTGAAATAAGAAATAAATGAATTAATTGATTTAAATTGATTTAAATTCTACTTAATTGCACCATGCTTAAATTCCATTTTCGACTTGATGTATGGCATGTCTATGAGTTACTGCTTGTTATATATTTAATTGGAATCATTTGGACAGCTCTTGAAATCTTGAGAAATTACTTAATTGGTTTAATTAATTTCTATCTCATTGTTCTAATGATTTAGTCATTCAATTCATGGATCTTGTTGTGTTTTATCACATATCATGACTTGTTGCTCTACTTGTTGATTTTGGAAACTTGGGATATTATCAAGAACTTGACTAGGCTAGGAATTGGTTCTAGTACGGGAGATAGAGAGCTCCCCACTCTATAATGCGCACTAGGGGAAGGTACCCATGGGTTAATTGCCCTAAAGTGATCCCAAGAGTGCGGTTTTAATCCGGGCAATATCCAAGTATTCACTTTGGTTTGATTTTACATTTAAATTCCAAGTTGTTAATTTTGTGAATTTGTATCTCATTATGCTATGTTGAAAGTTTTAATGTCACTTTAATAGCATTGATTGAATTGTATTAAAATGTAAACCTTGTAATAAGTTGAACTTATGCATACTCATCCCTTACGAGTAAACTTGTTTACTCACTCCGAAGTTACCAGGTATTTTTCAGGTAAAGAAGCAATATTGTGGGATGCACAACAATCTTAAACTTGCTAAACCACTTGGAGTGTTTTTGTTATAGTAGAATATGCATTTGTTAGCATATCTTGTTCCATTTTGCTTATTATGTCAAAACGTGTATTTATTGTTCAAGACATGTAATGTGCACTTAAGTGCACCTTTTGATACTCTATGGATGTGTGTGTAATGAGGCCAAGGGCCAAACATGTTTACTTTAGCACTTATATTCATTTGGTGCAATAGCTTGCCTTAAAAACATATTTTAACCAACCTTGGAGGTAGCATGTGAGATTTTTGTAAATGATGTGTATGAGGCCATGAGCCATTGTTTTACATTCAATTATCCATACTACGGTGTTTGACATGTTCACATACTCAAAATCTCATTGAAAATCAGTTTTAAACGTTCATTTTTGAATCAAATCATCATAGGAATCAAAGTATAGGTTGAACCTTAACACATTGGGCTCACAACAGGATTTACAGCAGCTTTTCGAGGAGTTTCGGTCGATCGAAACTCCAGTTCGGTCGACCGATGGCCCAAAATGGCCTACCGAACCAAGCAACCCTTAAAAATCACTATTCATAAAGTATTCTGTGAGTTTCGGTCAACCAAAACTCACACCACCTCTATTTTAGTCGACTGAAACTCCTCTCACGCGCCTGTCTTCCAGATTTGTTCCAGCACTAAAGTTTCGACTTCAAATGGCCATAACTTCTTCGCTTCTAACACAAATGGGGTGATTCTTTAGCCAAAATTCATGATCTTGAAGTCATATTTCCAATGATACCAACCATACATTAAACTCCAATCGTAGTGAGAGTTATTCGTGTTTTAGTAAGGTATGGTCAGTTTTTGCTTAAAACGGAAAGGGGGCGTTTTGCGGGAACTCTTATCCAAAGTTTTTAGAACCTCTTGGAATGTTGTGAAATGGTTAGATTAGGTTGTATTCACCTTGTTTGAATTATTTAGAGTCAATTTTCTCCTTTTTAATGTGAATTGACCATTTTGCCCTTAATTGACGGATTTAGCCCGTTTTAACTCTAGTTTCCTCTTTTGCTCTCTTTAGCTTCCGTGACCTCATAGAATGTCACATTGGTGTCTTAGAGATGATCTATATCTCAAAGGACTATAATTTACCTTCCCCTTCCGCAATCTGGATCCATTAATGGGTCAATCCTCGGTTCATCACTTATCCACCGGGTTGAAGAAAACCTCGGTTGTTACAAGTGGTATCAGAGCTCCTAGGTTCAAAAACCTTAGGATGACGGGTTTTGGGTGCATATCATGTTTTTTTTGGTGTTCTTTGATTTTATTCATATGCCTTGATAACATGTTTTAGTATTATAACATGTTTACATGCTTAGTTTGATAACATGTCTAAGTGCTTATGTGCTTAAGTACCTAAAAGTTTTTAATATCTATTTAGCATGTTGTATATGCTTACCTGCTTTAGCATGACTGTATGTCACATACATTGACATGCTTCTTGTTTTGTGCATTCATAGCATGAGTTGCATTCGGTCATAATAACTTGTGTTATTGTTGACCTCTTTCTTCTCGTGTGTCTAGCATCATGGTTGTCACACGTGGAGAGTCTTCACGCCAGGGCAATGAGGAGTAGGTGGATGACATTGAGTTTACGAGGGGTCCGGGAAGGCCTAGGATTCCAGTTCGTGGCACGGGTCCTAATCCACCACGAGCTCCGACTTACGAGGAGCAAATTGCACAGGGGATGGCTCTGGGAATGTCAGAGTCCATTCAGCAGATGTTTCGTCAATAAATTACAAGGATGCAGATTCTGATACCGGTACCAGCATCGGCACCAGTTGCTAAGGAGGCATTGGACTACTTCATGAAGTTATAGAGGGTTAAGATCGACCAATTTGCAGGGAGTATGGATCCGCTTGCTTCAGAGGCATGGCTAGATCTCATGGTACGCAAGCTTGATAAAATGGCAGTGCCTACAGACTAATTGAGGATCTCCTTAACAGCTTCTATGTTCATGGGAGATGCCGATATTTGGTGGAGGTCTATGACCAATGTCCACAATGTTGAGGTGATGACTTGGAATGAGTTCAAAGGTTTGTTATTTGAGTGCTTCTTTCCTAGGGCTATGAGGCGGGAGATGAGGATACAGTTCACAGGTCTTTATCAGGGCACTATGAGTGTCATTGAGTATGAGACACGATTTACTTCTCTCTCTCGTTATGTCGAGGACATGGTGGTGACATATGAGGCCAGGGCAATGAAATTTCAGGATGGACTACATCTTGACATCAGGCCACGAGTCTTAATTCTTGATTTGAGGACTTACAGAGAGATGGTCCAGAGGGCAATGTTAGCTGAGGTAGAGGAATGGGATCAGTTACGAATCAGGGGTTCACATAAGCGGCCTCGCAGTGACACTCCGTTATCTTCCAGGAATCAGTGGAAGAAGGCTAAGGCCAGGGACAGTTCATGCACTCAGGGATAATCACAGCAAGCTCGGTCTGTATTTATAGTTCCTGTATCTTCGGGATCAGCCCGGGGAGTGATTTGTCACCATTGTCAACAGTTGGGGCACATCAAGCCTCGCTACCTACAGCTTTAGCCACAGACCAGTCAATCACAGGCTAATGAGTCTACAGCTTTGACGAAGGGGTTTCAGGGGACTTGCAACTACTGCAAGCAGCTTGGTCATATGAGGAAGGATTGCCCTTATCCACGGAGCAGAGCACAGGGTGGCATTGGTTCACAGGCCACGCCAGCACAGTTTGCAGTTGTTCAGTCGGGTTTCAGGGTGCCTCAGGCACCACAGCCAGTGGCACCGCTAGTTGGTTCTTATCCGGGTAGAGGTTCTACACCTACTGCTTTCGGACACTAGTCAGGCCACCAGGGCAGTTCTCAGCAGTCAGGGGCTTAGGGATGAGCTTATGCATTGCCACAGGCCGATACCTCCACTGGGACTTCTACAGCTCGAGGTATCTTCCCAGTCTTTAGTTTTTGGGCTAGAGTCCTTATTGACACAGGTGCATCACATTCATTCATATCTGTATCATTTGCACATTCTTTGGGTTTAGAGGTCACGCAACGGGATGGTTTCCTTTGTGTTGACACGCCAATTGGGGGTCTAGTGTCTTTGGATCATGTTTGCTGGGGTTGTGCTATTGAGATAGCTGGGCGGACTTTGGAGTTCGATTTCATCATTTTCGATATGACAGGCTTTGACGTCATTCTTGGGATGGACTGGTTGTCTTCCTTTCGTGCCACAATTGATTACTTCTGCAGGCGAGTGTTTGTTTGCACTCCCATGGGAGATCGTTTTCACTTCGTGGGAGATCGGAGCGATTCCCACTCGACGATGATTTTCAATATTGGTGACTGGAGTTGCCACAGGTCCTACTTGGCTAGCCTGTTGGCTGATGAGGATAGTTATTTGGGCCGTGTTCTTCTGGCAGTTGTTGAGGATTTGTTGATGTCTTTCCAGAGGAGCTGACAGAGTTACCTCATCTTCGGGAAGTTGTCTTTGCCATCGATGTCATTCCTGGTACTGCACTGATCTCTATGGCACCGTACCGTATAGCACCGGCAGAGCTTGATGAGCTTAAAGCTCAATTGGATGATTTGAAAGCTAAGGGCTTTAGTTGTCCTAGTGCTTCACCCTGGGGAGCACCAGTTCTTTTTGCGAAAAAGAAGGATGGGTCTTTGAGACTTTGCATCGATTATTACAAGCTGAACCACGTCACAATAAAAAATAGGTATCCTTTGACTAGGATTGATGACTTGTTTGATTAATTGAAGGGAGCGATATGCTTCTCAAAGATTGATTTGAGATCGGGTTATTGGCATTTGAGGGTTAAGGATGATGATGTATCTAAGACCGCTTTCCGCACACGGTATGGCCATTATGAGTTTCTGGTGATGCCATTTGGTTTAACCAATGCTCCAGCAGCTTTTTTGGACTTGATGAACCGTGTATTTAGTGACCATCTTGATCAGTTCGTAGTGGTCTTCGTCGACGACATTCTTGTATACTCAGCTTCGGTAGAGAAACATGAGTATCATTTTAGAGCAGTTTTGCAGATCCTTAGGGATAACCGGTTTTACGCCAAGTTTGAGAAACGTGAATTTTGGCTACCGGAAGTGAAGTTCCTTGGATATGTTGTGTCAGGGGGCGGTATTGCAGTAGATCCGTTAAAGATTAAATCAGTGATGGATTGGGAATGTCCGAAGACAGTGTTTGAGATTCGAAATTTTCTTGGCCTAGCCAGTTATTACTGGAGATTTGTTCAGGATTTCTCTCGTTTAGCGGCACCTATGACTTGACTTACCCGCAAGGGAGTTAAGTTCGTATGGAACGAGGCATGTGAGTTTACTTTTCAGGAGTTGAAGGTCAGGTTGACATCGGCTCTAGTCTTGATCATTCCTGAACGTGGTTTGGGTTATGTGATCTTTGGTGATACTTCACGAGAAGGTTTGGGTTGTGTCTTGATGCAGACAGAGTGGGTGGTTGCTTACGGGTCTCGACAATTGAAGACTCATGAGTTGAACTACCCTATACACGATTTGGAGTTGGTAGCAGTTATCTTTGCCCTAAAGGGGTGGAGACATTATTTGTACGGGGAAAAGTTTGAGGTTTTCCCTGATCATAAGAATCTCAAGTATCTCTTCTCTCAGAAGGATTTAAACTTGATACAACGCAAATGGGTTGAGTTCATGGAGGACTATAACTTTGAGTTATAATACCATCCGGGTAAGGCCAATGTGGTGACCGATGTATTGAGTAGGAAGTCACGGGGGACTCTTATTAGCATTTCCATTCACAGATGGAAGATGTTAGAAGAACTTGTAGATCTTGGTCTACAGTTTTACGAGGACGCTTTATCGGCTTTTGTTTATCCTCGTGGCTCAACCGGCTCTTGTTAGCAGAGTTATTGAGGCACAGTTGGAGGATGGGAAGATGAAGGCCATCTATGTTCAGATTTCAGGCGACGAGAATGTAGAGGGTTGGACCTTACATTCAGACAGTGGTCTCAGGTACAAGGGGATGATATTTGTTCCCTTGTTTTGTCGTGAAGACGTTCTTCGGGATTTTCACCACTCTCGACTCATAGTTCATCCTGGGGGTACGAAGATGTATCATAATCTACGGCGACAGTTTTGGTGGCAGGGTATGAACGAGATGTTTCACAATTTGTGGCTCGATGCCTTACTTGTCAGTAAGTGAAGGCAGAACATCAGCGACCGGTAGGATTGTTGCAACCATTACCAGTAGCTGAGTGGAAATGGGAGCACATCACTATGGATTTCGTAACGGGACTTTCGAGGTCTCAGGCGGGGAATGATGCCGTTTGGGTCATAGTTGACCTAAGACGGCTCACTTCTTGCCCATGGCAGTGACAAATAGTGTAGAAAGACTAAGTGGACTGTATGTGAGACAGATTGTCAACCTTCACGGGGTTCTTGTATCCATCGTCTCGGATAAGGATCCGTAGTTCACGTTTCACTTTTGGTGGAGTTTTCAGGAGGCTCTTGACACAGTGCTTCACTTCAATACGGCATTCCATCCTCAGACTGATGGTCAGTCAGAACGCACCATTCAGATATTGGAGGACATGTTACGGGCTTATATCTTGGATTTCGATGGTAGTTGGGAGGATTACTTGCCTTTGGTTGAGTTTGCCTACAACAACAGTTACCAGGCCAGTATTGGTATGGCACTTTTTGAGGCGTTGTATGGCAGGCCTTGCAGATCTCCAGTTTGTTAGACCGAGGTCGGTGATATCGTTGCCTTGGGTCCCGATATTATCATTGAGACTACAGAGAAAATTAAGTTAATTCGACAGCGGTTGGTTACCGCACAGAGCAGACAGTAGAGTTACGCTAACAGGAGGAGACGATCCTTGTTTTTTGAGGTAGGAGACCAAGTCTTTCTCAAGATTTCTCCTCAGAAGGGACTTTTGAGATTTCGACAGACTGGCAAGTTATCTCCTAGGTTCATTGAACCATTTGAGATAATGGAGCGCGTCAGTGAAGTTACTTATCGTTTGGCGTTGTCGCCAGACTTGGATAGGGTTCACAACGTCTTTCATGTTTCTAGGTTGAGGAAGTACGAGCTAGATCCATCACATGTTTTACGATGGACTGACATGGTTGTTGATGCGGACGTGACCTACGAGGAAGGTCCAGCCCAGATTCTTAATTAACAGGTCTTGTGGACCAAGACCATTCCATTGGTTAAGGTCTTGTGGAGACACTACGGCGTCGAGAAGGCTACCTGGGAGCTTGAACAGGAGGTTTGCTCTCGGTATCCCCATTTGTTCTCTCTTTTAGGTACGATTCGATTTCGGGGACGAAATCTTTTTTTTAGAAGGGTAGATTGTAATGACCCAGTCATTTTCCTTCTTTCTTTTTTCGAAAATTCTTTTTTTTCGTCTTTTCCTTATTTTATCCTTTAGTCGTTTTTCACTTTTCCTTGCATAACCTCACTTTTTGCACTCGGAATTGATTCCGGCTTTGTATACATCCATGATATTTCATTTCCGTGATATCAACATTTTTACTTTTGTAGAAAAGCATACTAAATGTTTACTTTCCTTGTAAAGTGCATGAAAACATGACTTTTTGGTAATTATCCTAAACTTGAGGGGTTTTTGTGTAATTAAATAAAGTAATTATTTTTTGTCTTATGGACCATTTGGTAATTTAATTTGGAAGATATTTTCAAAAAGGACCTTTATGCAATTTCCGAAAAGTGTGACAAGTGTCACACTCTCATTGGTCCACTTGTTGACATTTGTGTGGAAACACTTTGATGCCTTGGATGATGACATGTGGAGGGTGGAGATTCACCCACTTGTTGGCCTAGCATTGGTGCACTTGTTGGCATGGATGGTTGACAAGTATAGGTTCAATATTGAGTCTTGGAAGTTTATATAGGATGGTAATAAGTGTAGGCTTGAGATTAAGGCTAGGAATTAATCATAGATTCTTGACAAGTGTAGGACTCACCTTTAGTCTTGCAAGTGTGTGTGTGAGAGAGGTAGTGCAAGAGCACCTAGTGAGTGGAGAATCCCACCACATTTAGCTTAGGGTTTGGACTTCATTTTCATTTATCTCTTTCCTCTCAAGAACCCTAACCTAGCCACCATTGGAGAAAAGCTTGACTAGTAGCTTTGACTTCGTTTTTGGTGCCCTTCCACTCACTTAAAACCATTAAACTTGGAATACTTTAGTTTTCTCTCACACTCCTCTATAAAACCCTTGTGTGGCTTTTATTTTTAAGCTTGGTTGCCTTGGATTATAGAGATTCTAATCTCTATTGAGGTAGGGGGTGTTATAATTTATTTTCCAAGTGGTTTAATTGTTCTTATAGTGATATCCATGTTATATGCATGCCTCGCATTGAAATAAGAAATAAATGAATTAATTGATTTAAATTGATTTAAATTCTACTTAATTGCACCATGCTTAAATTCCATTTTCGACTTGATATATAACATGTCTATGAGTTACTACTTGTCATATATTTAATTGGAATCATTTGGACAACTCTTGAAATCTTGAGAAATTACTTAATTGGTTTAATTAATTTCTATCTCATTGTTGTAATGATTTAGTCATTCAATTCATGGATTTTGTTGTGTTTTATCACATATCATGACTTGTTGCTCTACTTGTTGATTTTGGAAACTTGGGATATTATCAAGAACTTGACTAGGCTAAGACTTGGTTCTAGTACGGGAGATAGAGAGCTCCCCACTTTATAGTGCGCACTAGGGGAAGGTACCCATGGGTTAATAGCCTTAAAGTGATTCCAAGAGTACGGTTTTAATCCGGGCAATATCCAAGTATCCACTTTGGTTTGATTTCGCATTGAAATTCCAAGTTGTTAACTTTGTGAATTTGTATCTCATTATGTTATGTTGAAAGTTTTAATGTCACTTTAATAGCATGGATTGAATTATATTAAAATGCAAACCTTGTAATAAGTTGAACTTATACATACTCATCCCCTATGAGTAAACTTGTTTACTCACCCCGAAAGTTACCGGGTGTTTTTCAGGTAAAGAAGCAATATTGTGGGATGCACAACAATCTTAGACTTGCTAGACCACTTGGAGTGTTTTTGTTATAGTAGAATATGCACTTGTTAGCATATCTTGTTCCATTTTGCTTATTATGTTAAAACTTGTATTTATTGTTCAAGACATGTAATGTGCAATTAAGTGCACCTTTTTATACTCTATGGATGTGTGTGTAATGAGGCCAAGGGCCAAACATATTTACTTTAGCACTTGTATTCATTTGGTGCAATAACTTGCCTTAAAAGCATATTTTAACCAACCTTGGTGGTAGCATGTGAGATTCTTGTAAATGAGATGTGTGAGGCCATGAGCCATTGTTTTACATTCAATTATCCATACTACGGTGTTTGACATGTTCACATACTCAAAATCTCATTGAAAATCAGTTTTAAACTTTCATTTTTAAACCAAATCATCATAGGAATCAATGTATAGGTTGAAGCTTAACACCTTGGGCTCACAACAGGCTTTACAGCAGCTTTTCGAGGAGTTTCGGTCGACTGAAACTCCAGTTCGGTCGACCAATGGCCCAAAATGGCCTACCGAACCAAGCAACCCTTAAAAATAACTATTCATAAAGTATTCTGTGAGTTTCGATCGACTGAAACTCACACCACCTCTATTTCAGTCTATCGAAACTTCCTTTAGGCGCCTGTTTTCCAGATTTGTTCCAACATTGAAGTTCCAACTTCAAATGGCCATAACTTCTTCGTTTCTAACCCAAACGGGGTGATTCTTGAGCCTAAATTCACGATCTTGAAGTCAGATTTCCAATGATACCAACCTTGCATTAAAAAACCAATCGTATTAAGAGTTATTTATGTTTTTGTAAGGTAGGGTCAGTTTTTGCTTAGACCGAAAAGGGGGCGTTTTGCGGAAACTCTTATCTAAAGTTCTTAGAACCTCTTGGATTTTTGTGAAATGGTTAGATTAGGTTGTATTCACCTTGTTTGACTTGTTTAGAGTCAAATTTCTCCTTCTGATTGTGAATTGACCCTTTTGCCCTTAATTGACGGATTTAGCCCGTTTTAACTCTAGTTTCCTCTTTTGCTCTCTTTAGCTTCCGTGACCTCATGGAATGTCACACTGGTGTCTTAGAGATGATTTATATCTCAAAGGACTATAGTTTACGTTCCACTTCCGCAATCTGGATCCATTAACAGGTTAATCTTCGATTCATCACTTATCCACCGGGTTGAAGAAAACCTGGGTCGTTACATTAATGAAACTATTACATTTTTTCTCCTCTGTATCCACCTTTTCTAGTGCAAAAAGAGACAAACGCATGAACTGTTTCTTATACTCTACCACTATCATATTCCCTTGATCAAGATTAAAGAACTCTGTCTTCATAACTGTCCTAACTACATATGGAAAGTACTTCTCATCGAAGCAAGCATTAAACTGATCATAGGTTTATGAAGTCCTCTCCTCTACAATGGTAACTGACTCCCACCACTGTAGTGCATCTCCGACGAGCTTGAAGGTAGGAAGCATCTGCTTTTGAACCTTTATGCACTGAACCATTCGAAGATGTCGCTCGATATCCTTCTTCCACTGATGAGCTGCTTTCGTATCGGCAGAGCCTGTGAACTTAGGTGGGCTCCCCTTTGTGAAAGAACTCCTAGCCTTTTCCCAAGGATCAGTCTGAACCACTGGTGCTGGTATAGGTGCTTGCTGAACCTATGGTTAATTCCGAAGTGCTGTTGTTACCCCTGCTTCTATAGCCCAAGCAATGAGGTCATTGATATGAGGAAGATATTCTGGATCTCTTCCCCCGATCTTGAGGCAAAGTGAGAGCAAGCAGAGAGTTCGCCGGAGGATTTTAAGAAGACGTCGGTGTAAGGCAAGTTCTAATCCTATCTCTATCTCTTAGGCTCATGTTCTTTACATTCCTAATGCAACTCCAGGATTTAATCAAGTTTAAAATCAAAATTTAATATATGTTTGGATGCTTCAAAAAAAAACCTGAACATGTTTGTATGTTTTGAATTATTTGTTGTATACTGTTTCTTCCACATGTCTTGATGTAGTTCTTGTCTGTCGATGTATAAGGGGTTAGATTAATCTGAAACACCTTGTAATAACATTAAAATTAATTTGTTTGTAAGCTTGGATTGTTTGAAGCAGTAACTAAATTTGAACGCTAAAGTAATCGATTGCAGTTCTTGGTATACAATACTTGATTACTTTGATGTAGGTAGTTGTATAACGAATTAGGTTGCCTCTTGAACATGCTGGAACTTGGTTTAAATACCTAGACACCCTAGGAGTGGAGGACAGGCCATCGGAAAACCGCCAGAGTTGGAGAAGAAGGCAAAACAGCAGGTTTTCTTTTATGTGCGGGTTAATCGTTTTTAAACTAGTTTGTTTAATTCCTGTTCCCACTGAATGTGATTATTAATCAAGGAAGTTAATTAACTTTTGAACACCCAAGGACTTAATTTTAATCAGCCAGAAATTTGGGTTGGAGGATCAACACAGCCGGACACCGCCGGAATTGGAAAAACGACGCACAGGGGAAGGAGCCTGCTCTATTTCAAGTAGAGCAGGCTCAATTAAAAAGTAAAGCCGGCTCTACTTTGTAGTAGAGCCGGCTCTACTTGGTAGTGGAGGCGGTTCCTTTGTGGGTTTCCAGTTTTTCCATTTTTCTGAGTTTTGGGCAACCGTTTGGGCTACGAGACTTGGATTTTGGTAATTTCAGATTCTGTTGGAGGCTGTAATGAAGTGTTTAGTGATGTTCTAAAAGCTTATAAAAACTTCAGGGAACAAACTAAAACAAATTAAACAAGTTGAGGTTCATTCTTGAATAATGGATAAAGTTTAACTAAACTAGATTACAGTTTTCGGATGTAAAAGATGTTAAATTGCTAAGTCTTTATATGGAAATTCTTGAGAATTGAATACAGATATTATGGTTCAGGAATTCTATATAAGCATGCAAGGTTACAAATATTTAATTTTGCTTGCTGTGGATAGATTGACAGTTGCATACATTAGATATGTTGTCAATTATGAGAGGTTATTAGAGTAGACTTAAATCAGTATGTTTCTATATATATACTCTGCTCTAGCATGTTTTGTGGGGATAATTGATGTTTGCATGTATGTAATAAATTATCAATTATTGGATCTTGGAAAGTAGTAGTTATAAGCCTGTTAAGCTATAGAATTTTAACATGCTTATTATGGAATCATTGATGCTTATACTTGATGTATTATTATCAATTGTGGACTTTCTGGAATAGTTATATTTTACATATATATATATATTATCAATTATGGATGGATGTTTTTGTATGCACCGGTATGGGACGGTGACATACCAGGGGGATTAGCTTAAAAATGCTAAGTCCTACCTACTCTGGAATAAGGGATGGATTAACTACAAAAGTTAAGTCCTACCTGTCTTTTGTGTCAGATCAATAAATAATTGAGTGACACTTTGGTTTGGAATGGAATTTAAGTATATTTTTATGATGCCACGATATGAGCCTGAGTCTTAGAGTCGTTGGTTAGGGAGCATATATGCATTGGGATGCATAGCTGGCTATGATGGTTGAAGGTGTACCCTGTTAGGCTTAGGTACACATGCCCACTTTGTGTGCGTTTTGCATGTTGCCTCTATTCAGGTTGAGACCGGCCTGTAGTCCAGTGAGAGTCCTTTAGTATGATTATATATATATATATACGGACTATTAGCTATTGTTAAGTTGGTTAGAATGTACATGCGTATCGAGTCTCTGCTTGGATTGTAGTAGGATAGAACTTACGCGTGGGCCTGACCCACTTCTATTTTTCAGGTACACGACAGTTCCAGGCTTAGACGTGTTCGTGCTGAGCAGAGGTCTCTATTCCCTCTTCCGACGATGTAGGGCTCTTTCCATAGTTTTATTTCTGGATGTTTATTACAGTTATTTTATCTTCCATTTGGATGTTTAATAGGGGTCCACTAGAGATGGATTCCCGAGTTGTAAACTGGTGGAGTTTTGGAGTTTGGGTTTGATGGATTTTAATAATTATAATATCTTGCGGATTCTATTTTTAGTTCCTTTCAGCTTTAATTTCATTTCTTAATTCATTTTGTATTCCGTGTTCATTATAAAATATTAATTGTTAGATATTCCCTCGGGTTTGGGCCTGGGCCTGATCAACCCGTGTCTCGAATCCGAGGGGTATCACAGTGCCTAACCTCAAAGATCGAGCACTATTACACAAAGCTCGAGCCTTGAGTCCCTAATGCTCGAGCCTGGTACCTAGTGCTCGAGCCCATAAGCTTGGATCAAGCAATGTTAAAAGAGGTGAAGCCTGAGAATATTTTAAGTGTTGAAGAAAAAGACGCTTCGGAAAATAGTTGAAGAAATTTGACTAAGTGTCAAAGTGAAGATCGAACACCAATCCTTGAGGCTCAAGCACCAATTCAAATAAGCTCGAGCCTGAACCTTAAAGCTCGAGCCTTTGTTCTTAAAGCTAGAGCCTTCCATGACATGTCAGATTTAAGTTAAGGGAGTGTTCTCTTTTTAAGCCGTATCTCATTCCAGATGGCCAGAAGACCTACAAACCCACCAAGCCTTTATCTTCTTCTATAAAAGAAGGCGTAAGCCTTGATGGAAGGAGTCCTTTTTTCTCGTATTATTTAGAAAGCTGATACTGTGGTGGCGGCTTTTAGGGTTTCCACAACCTTAGAAGGTGAAGATCTTGAGAAGAAAAGTGTCATCCGTGACGATGGAGACAACTCCAACACAAATGATATCTGACATCGTAATGAGTAGCTAATTCCTCTCTTAAGGCACTGATGTAACCCAATCTAGTATTATGTTTTGATTGTTCTTAATTCTGGGATTATTTTAATATATATTATGTTTTTGATTATATGATTAATTGAGACAACTCAATTGGTTTTCATGCTTTAAATAGATTTGAAACCGTTATTACATTGTCTTAGATATAATTGTTTGTTTTCTATTCTCAACCTATCCTATTAGACGATATCTGGCGGAGCCTTACCGGACATGGGAATAGAGGTCATATAATGGTGTTCCAACATTTTTTATAAAAGAATGTTTTATAGTTTATGCTTAGGAAAGATGGATTATTTGCAAAGTAGTTAAAGTAGTTAGAGTAGGGAGGTGAATAGTCCATACTAATCGCAGATAGGTTATAGTTAACTATTTTATAAAAACATCTTTCTTTAAAACCCGAATTGAACGAATATTATTGAGTTCAATTCATTTAAAAATATAATTTGTTAAATCCCTAAAGTTGATATAATTAACCATAATATGATGATTATGGTGAAGTCAAAGCCCTAAGATTTCTCTCTCTGATCGCTTAATTTAACTTAGTTTAATATTTCAGTTTAATTTTAGTTTGTTTTTAATCGTGACAACCAAGCAAACTTTTTAACCAGTTACCTGTGAAACATTCGGACTAAATTAAAGATTGAACATAAATTCTCATCTCCCTGTGGGTTCGACATCCACTTTATTGTACTATCCTACACGGAATCATTATATTACGAGTGGTAAAATTAGACAAATCAAATTTTGGTGCCATTGCCGGGGAGATTTGTTATTTAGTTTAGTTTTTAATTAGTTATTTTGGTTTACCAGTCTTCGGACTTTCTAATATCTCACCTTAATTCTTTTTATTTTCAGGTACAGGAAATTAGCAATGAGGATAAAGATGCTTAAGGGATAAAAGTTTCGGTTTATTAAACCTTCTGTGAGTTTTTACTGTTTTCTTTTACTTGAAAATTTTTATTTTTGTTACTTTTAGGATTATTGGAATGATTGGATGTTAACTCGTCAAACTAGGTCAAAACCTTTAGTGCATGATCCTGAAATAGAGAGAACTCTTACTAAATTAAGAAAACTTAAAAAAACATTTGAATACTATAGGTAGTTCCTTTGATAATATGGCTAATATTCGTGATGCACCGTGTAATGGAAATGGTAATGGAGGACGGGTTCTACCTGTCCCTCCATAACCACAATTAAGGGACCATTTCATTCCTACCATATACACTTCTCCTTCGTGCTTTGTATTTCCGGGTGCTGATACAACCCATTTTGAAATCAAACCTGCTATGATCCAAATGCTTCCTACCTTTCATAGGTTTACAACAGAGGATCCCTATACACATTTGGATGTATTTTTGGAATTGTGTTCAACTACCAAGTTGGCCACTCTTACCAATGATTCATTCAGGATACGACTTTTCTAATTTTCTCTCAAGGACAAAGCAAGAACTTGGTTGCATTCCTTTCCTCCAAATTCCATATCTATATGGGAGATGTTGCAACAAGAGTTCTTGAAAAAGTACTACATAGTAGGTAAAACTTGTCAAATGAGAAGAGAAACCATGGCATTTTCCCAAATCCTGGGAGAACAGTTCTATGATGCTTGGGAAAGAT
The DNA here is from genome assembly GCF_030987335.1 of Cornus florida. Taxonomy (NCBI): domain Eukaryota; kingdom Viridiplantae; phylum Streptophyta; class Magnoliopsida; order Cornales; family Cornaceae; genus Cornus; species Cornus florida. The sequence goes on from NW_026775572.1 coordinate 46,644,703, forward strand.
ATAATGATCTGTTAAGAAAGTGTCCATACCATGATATTGCATAATGGCACTTAATACATATTTTCTATGATAGTCATTCCGATTCTTATAGAAACATGGTTAATGCTTCTAGTAATGGAGTTTTTTTGCGTAAGAATCCAGCTGACGCTTGGGAACTGTTTGAGGCCCTAAGTGAAAATTCAACATAACATGCGTCTTCTTCTAGGTCTAGGTCTTCACCTGGAATGCATAAAGTTGAAAAAGTCTTTGAGGTAGACAAATCTAGTGAGTTAGCTGCTCAAATAAAAGCCTTGAATTGTAGATTCGATTAAATTTTATCATCTAGCTTTGCTCCTGTTGCTAATCAACAAACTGCTTTACCAAAGGAAGTTTGCTCAATCTGTGCTAATCCTTCCCATTTTGCTTACACTTGCCCTATGATGGGACAACCATCTGAGATCCCACAGGAGCAAGTGAATGTTGCATTCTCTAGACCAGCATACAATCCATATGCTTCCACATATAATTCTAGTTGAAGAGATCATTTAAATTTGTCATGGCGTAATCAAAGCCAAGGAACCACTGTTCCTTAATCTCAGGGACAGTATCAAAATTTATCCAATCCTATGCCATAAAATATTTTTTTCAATCAATCTGGTATCTACCGTCCACCTCAGTTTAGGAATCAACCCACTCAAACTCCTAATCTTCCACCTCCTCCTAGAAATTCTACTTTTGAGGACCAAGTACTCAATGCTCTTATTAATCTTAAAGCTAACACCCAACTTCTTAATTCTCATTTGCAAACCATAGCAAAGCTAGAGGCACAAGTTGGGCAAATAACGAGTACTCTATCTTAAAGAGAGGATGGAAAACTACCTAGTCAGCCAATAGCCAACCCGAAAGGGCAGACTTACATGATTGATGAAACCAATTCCTCAGGTATTCATTATGAGCAAGTTTAGGCTATTATTGTTCCGCACTAGCTGAGCAATCCGTAAAGCTCAATTGGATGATTTAGATGATTGAAAAAGCTGAAGTTATATAGTTAATGATGGTTTGGTTTTATGAAGATGTACCTTTTGGATGCTATGGTTTTATTATATAGTGTATTTCTGGGGTGGAGGCTGCATATAAGGGCAACCTTTTACGATTCTTGATGTGGTTTTGTAATTCTTCCCCTGAATGGGGCACCATTTAAATTCTCCATATTATATATAAGTTTACCATTTAACAAAAAAAAAAAAAAATCATGCTAAGTATGCTCTTATCGTGCCAAGATGGATTCCTGCAAACCAATAGCTATGCCAATGGTGTCAAAAAAATCTCAAGACTTTGATTCTACTTTATACCATGATCCTACTAATTACTAAAGATTGGTAGGAGCTTTGCAATACCTTATAACTTGGCCCGATATTTCCTACTCAGTTAACACCATTTGTCAGCACATGCATAAGCCTACAACTGCTTAGTACAAGGCATTGAAACGTACTTTATGTTATGAACGTAAATGGTACATTTGATCTTGGACTACACATTCTTCGTCACAGTGCACTAAATTTATATGCCTTTTCAGATACAAACTGGGCAGGGTGTCCCACTACACGTTTTTGCGCATTTCTTATTTCTAATTGTATATCATGGAGTGTAAAAAAACAACTAACAGTAGCCCGATCTAGTGCAGAAGCTGAATGTGACAACCCTGGTTTTTCAAGCCTGTACGTCCTGTGATGAATCGAAGATTGACCCGATAGCGGATCCAGATGAGGAAGTAAGAAACAAAACAACGGTCTCCTAAGGCACAACACACCTCTAAGACACTTTGATGACCTTCCATGAGGTCATGGAACTCAAAAGAATCAAATGCGGAAGCTAAAATAAAAAAATAACAATTAAGCCCCCAGGGGCAAAATAGTAATTTCAGAAACTATGGATTCGGGTGCCACCGAGTACACCGTTGGAATGACAACAAAAAACTAATCAAGATAGACTAAAGAATCGCATGATTCGGAGTCTGGACGAAGGAGAAACGGCAAGACGAAAAAAAACGAGCACCTAAGGCTAAAAGGGTAAACTAATAATTATCCAGAAAGATCAGGGAGCAACCGAGCACACCGTTGGAAAGACAGCGAAAAATTAGTCAAGTTCAAAAAAACGTTCACTCGACTTGGAGTCCGGACGAGGGAGAAAAGAGGGTTTGAAGTTGAGACGTCGCGGCAGCCCGACGAAGGCCATGGCAACCCCATGCGTGCGCGGCGCCCAATGGCATGCACATGTTGACAATAAGGGTCCAAAGCAGATTTTCCAGAACTGAGGCTTGAAACGGATTTTTCTGGAAAAATACGAAAAAGAATCCACCCCTAAAATCGAGTTTTATACCCGACCACATGAAAGGAAACGAAAAAAACACACTGAGAAATTCCCAAAATGCCCCTAGATCAGAAGAGGGCAAAAAGCTGCTACAGTAACTGTCCTGATCTGAAAACAGAAATGGGCTATCAAACGAATTTTTCTGGAAAAACACGAAAAAGAAACCCATTCCGAAATCAAATTTTCTACCCGGCAATGCCGTAAAAAAAAAAAAAAAAAAAAAAAAAAAAAAAAAAAAAAAAAAAAAATCCAACAACAACATCAACAACTATGAAATGACCAAAATGCCCCTAGATTAGTAAAGGCTTAAAAACTCAAAAGTAAATCCATCGAGTACTCATTTTGTGAAATAGACTCTAAACTTGAAAATGATCATGCACGCAAACATAACTTACCTAATAGGATGTGCTACAATGGTCCATGGATTAAAAATACCGCTGATGCAAAATTCGACCCCCCGACGGCCAAAAAGGCATAAATGAACGAGAAATGGGAAATTTGAAAACCAAAATTAACAAATGATTTCAAATTACCATTTGGCCCTTCGCCACACTTCACACATGATTAATGAGACCCTATGAAAGAATAAAAATGAAATTCCCACACCCGATGCAAACATAGTGAGGCAAAGACTTGTCATTTTTCAATATTTTCATAATATTTCATGAAGTTGAAAGTTACATAGGATACAAACTAGATACCATTGGCCTATAGCCTCATCTTATACATGCCAAATACATTGTAAAGAGTGTACTCATGTACACATTACATGTATGGAATCAAAAAATACAAGTTTTGACGTATAAGGCTACAAAATGATATTTCATGCTAACATTTGCATGAAATGAAAATTTGAAAGCTACAAGTCATCCAAGGCATGATGAGCATTATAAACCAAGTCTTCATACCTGAAACAAATCCCCAGTAACTTCGGGGTGAGTAATATAAAGCTACTCATAGAAAATGAGCATACATCGACCTAGCATTTTACAAGGTTATTACATTTACATGAAGCAATTCAAGGATCATGCTACCTAACGTCTATGTCATAAGTGAGACTCAGGGATCATCCTAAGCTACTCATGCAATTGAAACAAACAACGGCATACAAGTATACATACTCAGGTATACAAAACGATGCTAAAACACGATATACAACATATAAGCATACATTTCCAAGTATACTAAACCATATTAAGACAAGTCATGCAATGTCTAAGTATATTCACACAAGTGTACATTTAATGTGGAATCTCGTATATCAAGTACACAACACAAGTATACTAAATTCTATTTAAACTCATGGAACAAGTATACAAGTTCAAGTATACTAAACAAGATTCAAATACCCAAAGCAAGTATCAATTCTCAAGCTACAAGTAATCTATGATTAACAACTTCAAATTAAACGCGAAATCAAATAGTGAAAAGACTAGGACATGCGGTTGCTAGACCAAGCAAGTATTTTCAGGTAATTACGACCCACAAGGTACCACCTAGTGCGCACTTATGACTTAGAAGACACTTGTCCACGTACTAGAGTCAAACCCTAGCCATCACATAAATTATGTCCTCACAAACTTTCCAAAATCAATAAGTTCAAAACTTATACAAAATCAAATGCAAGTTACCACATTCCATGCACAAGTAAGGTTGAATCTATACAAACCATATTCTAGAATTCAAGTCTATATAGCATATGACATGTCATGTCCTCAATATGCAATTTATACCCAAACTAAGAATATTTTACAACAATTGAACCAAATTACCATCCTAAGTCACAAGTACTAAATAAGTTACAATTTAGTAACTAGCTTTCAAGGTAAACAATTGTAATATTCTAACAAGCTATATACCTACATAAGATATATTTAAATAAGTCATGCAAGACAATGATATCCTATATCATGCTAAGTCAAATTCTTTGATTTAAACATAGAAGCAATTTCAAAGACATAGTTAAATCCATGGAACAAATAGATATAATTTAATTAACTAAAATAATTAAATTCTCTATATTTCAAATCAATCTCAAATTTTCTCAAATTAATATATGTTAAGGGACATAGCATAGTCTTCACATATATCACATCAAATATCGAATCAATGGATTAAAATACTTAAAATAAAATTAATTAAACTCATTAATTAATTTTCTCTAGATTTTCAAATAACTCCAAATGTCCTTAATTTTACATAAGTTGAAGAACATACCAAGGCCTATATTAATATCACATTACAAGTTGATTGCATGCTTGTTACAACTATGTGATTTATCTTTCACAAAACATAAATATTAAATAAAATTTGCATTTCTTATTCAAATGCTCCCAATTTAATATATGTTGATATACATACCAAGGCCTAATTTACTAGCATGTCACAATTTAATTCTAAAGTACACACCTTCATGAGAATTAAATCTTAAACATAGAAAATAATTAAATTAAATTCTAAAACTTGAACAAAGGCATGCTTACAAGTTGTATATGCTTATATAAAATTCAATACAACATTAATTTAAACCTAAGACATTCCTTACCTCAATTTGAGATGAAAATCTCAAAAGCCACCAAAATGAAACGGTTTCGAATCCGACAATACTTCGGGGTTTTGTCCGGGAAAACGCCGTGAACATAAAACTCCAAGGAGGACCTACCAAAATCCTTACTTGACTTCAAACCCGAACTCAAAAAATGGCCAAAAACAGGTTCTAGTAAGGGGGAAAGATGCGCGTCATTAAGACAAACACAAAACGCAAAGGCACTATGATTTTTTAACAAAGGAAATGAGGTTTAATTGAGAGAAGAAGGGTGGCAGCCCCCCTTGGGCTGCCATGGCAGCTGCTTGTCATGCATAAAGGGAGGAGAAGGTCAAAAATGAAATGTCTCACCTACCTTTTATAGGAAAACCCTAAAAGTGCACCTAAAGGGCCCCGCCGGGTCCGAAAAAGTGAAACTTGAGCAAATGCAATCAAATGACTAAACTTTATGAACCAAAAAGAACCAAAATGAGAAAATATGAACAACAGAAAAAATGGCGTCAAAAATTGAGTCCTGAGCAGAGAGACATGTCCCGAACAAGTTTGGTGGCAACTAGGGCCAAAACCCTGAAACTGGGGGAAAATGATCAGAAGGTAATTCTAAGAGTACATGACTCAACGAAAAGTGAAAATGAATCCCGTACGAGGATCCAGGCTCAAAACGAGGCATTTTTGCAATAACTTTCATTAATTGCACAATGACACCTCCAAAAAGTGAAAACTGCAATAATGACCCAAAATGAAAATATCTTCCAAAAATATTTTCTTAAAAACCCTTGAAATAAAATATCTTCAAAAGATATTTACGAAAAACACTCCAAGAAACAAAAATATTTCTTAAGAACTATGCATTCATGCCCCTATGGACACCGGGAGCAACCAGATTGCTTTTCGACAAAAGTAAAGATACGTATTTTGTGGAAACAACTTAGAATGAAGATACATGAAGTCAAAAACTAACTCCGAACACAGAATGTGAGGTTATGCCAACAAAGTGACAAATGGGGCAAAGACAAAATAGAGAGAAGGACGAAAAGTGAATAGTGTCGAAAAACGAAAAATGTGGAAATGACTCGGTCCTGAAAGAAAGTTGTCAATTCAAAGGAAAGAGTCTCAGAAACCATTTCTGAGCACTCGAGATGACACTAAGTGACAAGAAACCAAACTCAGAAAAGAAATTTCAACAAAAAAAATTCATCCGTAAAATTTTGAGGAAAAATGAAAGGAAGGAAATGACCAGGTCATTACACTGAACATCATGCAATGGCATCTACTACGGCAGAATTAACTTAGATCTCCTTTATACTTTGAGTTCTTGGGATGCCCCTTTCTCAACCTCCTATACTTTTTGTAACATTAGTGCATTTTACATGATGGTTAATCCAGTTTTCGATGCTCGTATGAAACATATCGAAATTGATTATCATTTTATTCGAGAAAAGTTGCTCTTGGATCATTAACAACTCGCTTTATTCCTTCCGAACAACAATTAATAGACATTTTTACCAAGCCTCTTGCTCGCGACACCTTTCGAGATTTGAGATTCATTGAGTCCTCCTCAGTCCAGTTTGAGGGGGAATAATGAAGAAGAATATTCTCAAGGAATATTTGAATTGAGAAGGAAATGGAATCAATCAATGGAAGTCAAAGTTTTAAATTAGAAAATCTTTTAATTTTAGTAATTAGTTTCCTCCTTGATTTATGCTACAATCCATTATACGGTTCATGTACAGTGTGTGAGAGAATCTTCTTCTTCATTACGTAGCACGAGGAGATAGTACCTTCGAATGTCGATCATATGTCATGTTTATTTGTTTTTTTCTCCTAGCTCAAAATGTCAAATAACAAAAAGGATAAAAAGAAAAACAACAATGGCAATATTCTATTTTCAATCCTCCTTTTTCTTTGCCTAACCTATATAAGTTGTAATAACAATATTGTTAGGCTTTACATCCAACTCAAAAGGAAAATATGTAAGACAAGACATGAAAAGATCAAAAATGTGTTGAGTTAACAAGGGCTGTTTGGATAGCAGTTTAGTGCACCGGCATTGCGGGTGAGTCTGGTTACCTCTGTCCCTGGCTTGGCTTTGATCACATCCAACCTTGAGAATGGTTTCTTTTTGAGTGGTCCCCCAGATTCAACAAAGTACGCTCCATTCATCATCAGATCTCCCTCTGACCTCCATTGCCAATTCCTCCACTCACTCTCCGGAGCAGAGACCCTCATGGTCACCTGAAACCATATATGCAGACCAAAACTAATACTCCAATGTGTAACATTTCATTGAGCTATATATATGTATATGTGTGTGTGTGTGTGTGTGTGTTTGTGCATTCATGAATCATGTAATGGTTATATTTTATGCTTAATTAAATACCTGTTTACAATTACTATTAGGAGGGGCAATGAATCGATTGCCTTGGCTGATGATGGTAGGATGAGAGCTACCACCAATGGCGTACATGAGCCAATGAGTGTAGTCATTGTTCACAACATGGACAAAGCCCCATCTACATCTTGGCATCCTCTGTGTTAAACCTTGTCCAAAGTGGTTGAATGCCACTGTAATTTGCATTTTTGCATCACCCGAGTACTCATCACTTGCACCAAACAACATCACCTGTATGGGAAATAAATATATGACAAAGGCCAATAATATATTTATTTAGCTATTAGTTTCAGTCATCATAACAAATTACCATACTATTTGTTTATGTAATTTTTTTGAATCATTTTACAATACTTCGTTTTGAGGTAGAATGTCGAATTAAAATCATATATTCCCTTTGCATGGGAAAAAGTGAAAATTAATTAATCTCACATGATACATTGTCGGTAGAGTAGATCCCACCTCATGTGAATTAATCTTCATCATCTACTTAATCTTGATATGCTTGGGAAAAGATTTGAATTCGTAAAAGGTCGATCATAACCACCACCGACCAATGGTTGCACGGGTTAGGAAGAATGATAATTTGTAAACTTAAAAATATGACTGCGATTGAATTAAAACTCTAAATTGTATATAAGATGATGATGATGATGATAATAATAATAATAATACAAACTTACTAATTAATAAGCAACCAAATAACCATCTTCTCTAATTTTCATAATTTTTAGAACCCTTCCAGTCATTGGATTTTTGGACTTATGGTTGCAAGGTAAATTTGTGATATGTGAAATTACCTACAAATCATACATATCATTGAGAGCTAAACTCAGGACGTCCGAATTTACGATTCGCCCCCTGACACCCTTCAACCACATGACACCCTTCAACCACATGACTACCCATGCGGGTTAAAAATAAAAATGTTCATGATGTGTTTAAAATTTTACTTGTATTTTGTCACTCGTTGTCCAATTTTACTATTTGATCACATTATATATATATATATATAATTACCTCATTGTGGCGAGTGAAATGGCAGTTGGAGATGGTCATTGCAGTCGAGCCCATGATAGCATCAATGAGACCATCTGTGCAGTTGGACATGGAAACATGATCAATCCACACTTTGCTCGAACCAAAAATGGATATCGCATCACCATCACTTTTGGTTCTTAAACCAAAATGGTTTTCAGAATCTCTGATGATACCACCACTTCCTGGAACAATGTCATGAATGCGAAGTCCATGGATGATGATGTTCTTGACATATTGGATGGTAATGCCTGCACCATATGCAATATGGACATTCACTCCCCTAGCATCAATCGTCTTATGACTCGTCATGATGAGTTCCTGATTGAGTCTGATAGTCATAGACCGCGAAAAAATGATCCACAGAGGCTTCTCCTGGATCACAGCATAGCGAAGGGTTCCGGGCTTGGGATTCTGCATATCATCGTCCGAGGGATCATTTACCAGATAGAACTCCCCGTACTTTCCACCGGTGGTGTTGCGCCCAAAGCCAAGCACGCAGTCGGCCAGCCTCTTCCGGTTAGTAGCCCAATCAGGGCGGCACCTCCAACACCGGTCAATGGGGTTCGTCGCCTTGCATTTGCCTCTATGTTTTCTAAGGCCCCTCCTTGTGCTATTAGTACCACCAACTAATGCCCTAAAAAAAATTCAAAGCATAAAAAAGAAAGGCATTAAGTACATTTATGATATATATAATATTATCAAGATGATGCTTTCACAAGGCGAGTTCTATCCGGTAAATGATCCCTCCTCCAACTTTCACGATTTTGTAGAGAGCTCTATGGGCTTTAGTTTTTGCACAAAACGACTAACAAAACTGTTGCCACGTTCTTTTATGATAAAGATTATGAAATTCAATGAAACGACTAACAAAACAGTTGCAACGCGATAAAGTTCATGAAATTTAACTCATGATGTTTGTCATTTTTTGTTCCAAAAATACGCTAATACCTACAAGTCATTTGCATTTGCGTACCATTATAATAGTGACAGAAAATTGATATATTTTTTAATCTGAAATCTCTATAATACCCTTCTTTATTAATTAAAATAACCTTTAATCATTTTTAGATTCATAAATCAACCGGTATTCATATTTCTTTTACACATCTATATATCGTTAATTTTGTCATTTAGTGTTTTTGTGGTTATTTTATTTCCTGAAGGGTAAAATGATAAGTTACATATATTTTAACGACACTTTAACAATTGGGAGTAAGTTGCAACTTTTAAACCAAGAGGTTAGATGCATCACCGGGTAGATATTTGCAAAATCTTAAAAGTTACGAGAAATTTTTTTTTTTTTTTTTTTTTTTCTTAGTTAGTACTTACACACACGTGCCTCCACTGAGGCTCGAATCATTAACCTCTCTTTAAGAACTAGGGATTTGATACCGCTAGACCACTGGCATGTTGATTTTTGATTTTTTTTTTTGCAATTACCCTATAAACAAGTATGAGAATTTTAACTCACTCGGCGACATGCATGTTGAAATGATCAGTGACTTCCTCTGGATTTGGATGATGTGAATCGAGGGTGGCTAGATGAGCTTCCTTGGCCCTGATTTGCCAGTAATCATCAAGGGCTTCCTTGGCCCTGATTTGCCAATACTCATCGAATTCTTTGACGTGGGCATGTAAACTAGGCACTATTGAAGCCAAGCACAAGAAAAAAAAGAGATTATTTTTTGAATTGCTAGTAATGAAAGCCATTGTTGTTGTGCAAGTCTTTCTTTTTTTGCATCCACAAACGAACCACGTACTGGGCAATGACTCGATTGGCTTGGGTTGGGGATGGCTCAAATTGTTGGGAGAGGGAGAGTTTATATGGCGGGAAGAATGGGTTGAGTTTTCTAATAATACAACTTGAATGAGTTGTTAGGGAATTAATATTGTTGCTATAACAAAGTAATGCAACAACTATGCTTTCATCATGGGATTATTGTTATTCATTAGATTAACTATAGACTATAGTTACCATCCATCAATTAACAATTAATATGGAGTAAGTTTGTACTTGTCTATTTGTTGCATTCATTTAGTTGTTGTTGTCACCATTACCAAACTACCAAAGTAATATTTCGAATTAAAAAAAAAAAAAAAAACTCACTACGAAAGTAATATTTACTTGCAATTTAATTAAACTTGCTTACACGTGCATTATTTGATATACAAATTGTTGAAAATTTTAAATAAATAAAAATTAGAGTTAATTAAAATGACACCCCTCAGATTTATCTTATTGAGAGTCAAATGAAAGTTAGCTCCATTTTGAACATTGACCACCCCTCAGGTTTGACAAAGTTGATAAAGTTAACAAAGGCACCCCTCTGCCACGTTTGATACAGTGAATTGACACTATTGCCCTTTGACTTGATAGTAGACTTGTTTGGACTGTAAAATTACATTTTTAACCTCTACAATTCATTAATTAGACCAAACTACACTTATATGCAAAGAAATGACAGTAAAAAATGTGGGTGAAATCCACATTCAAACCCTTGTATCACAACCACCAACATCACCACTCCACATCCCCACCACCACCCATATATACATCATCAAATTGAGCGTAATCTCCATCCAAATCTACACAAGTACAAATCAAAATCCACATACATGTAAGAATAAATCTCATATATATAAATAAATCTCATATATATAAATATATATATATATATATATATATATATATACAAATCCGCATATTGAGAGAGAATCACACGGAGATCTGCAACTCTAAAATTCTATAAATTTTGTGGATTTCCAACACATTGAGAGAAGTTCATGGTTGGTTGGTTAACGTTAAGTTGGTGGTGAATTATTTGATTTTCTGTGTTCTTATGGTGGAAGTGGTTGAGTAGCAGCGGTGGGGGTGGTTGAAGTGGTGGGGTGGTGACGATTGATCAAGATGGTGTGGCCCGGAAGAACGTGCACCGGGTATAAAACTAGTTTTGCAGTGGAAAAATCATTGCAATGATATTCCAACGTTGGTTGCTGGTGGCGAAAGGGAAACAGAGCTTCTTCTGGGTTCGCTAGGGAAGAAGATGAAGTGCACAAGTGGGTGCAACGCCACGCGCGGCGATGGAGGGGTATGTGAGCCCATTCCGGTGGCAGTTGGGTCCGGAAAAGGAATAATCCAACCCCACAATACCATCCCCATCCCTTCAATGATGACAATTTGAGACTTACAGGGTCCAAAGTTAACGCAATCTGGACTAATATGGAACTCCACATCATACCTTGTTGCACGTCTTCTACACCTACTAGAACAATGATTTCTCCAATTACGTTCAAGCTAGGTGGCGGTTTCACAGGGTGGCCGTGGTAGGAGAAGGTGCAGAGGCCATGGTGGTGATGGTTTATAAGAGGTTGAGAGATGGCGGTAGTGGCGGCTATGTTTTTTGGGGGCAGTGGTGGTAGGTGAGGGTGAGACAGGTGCTTTAAAACATGTGGAAAATAATGATGGGGTATTTTGGTCATGTAAATATTCTGTTATTTTGGATTAAGAAATTATTATAACCTCTTTTTATACCTTTTTAGGGGCTGTTTGGTAGCAATTTTTGACAAGGGGAGTGAGTGTTCAAAAAAGGCCAACTATCATCTGGCTGTCAATAACGCAAACCTCAAAGGATGTGAGTATAATTAACCCTAAAAATTATATTTTGTGATCATATGCTCTTTATTTTTAAAAATTTGGATTGCAATGTAATTATCATGGGTTAGGATTATACTTGTCCATTTGTGGTTTAACTGACAGTATAATTCGTGAACTTTAAATCTTATTTAGTGGAATTTAATATTGTCCATTGGTATTTAAGTTTCTAGAATAGGAAGGAAGACTTAGGACCTGTTTGATAACGTCGTTGAACACTTAACAAAGAACACGATAAGCGATTTATAAAAATAAGTGTGTTTGTTTACGATTTAGCCTACCACTTGAACTATTTCGCACGGCTTAAACGTAGCAAAAATTTTAATCGTCATAGAGGTTGCTAATCACTAATCGCTTATCGCATAGCACAGTGAGTGTTTTTAGGTTTTAAATTTTTTATTAATATATTTCAATTTTACCCTTAAATAATTTTGAATCTTCAGAGCTAGTCATGTTTAGTTTACTCAAATGTCTCAAAAGTTTTAACTAACATTACTTTTTTCTTCTCAAATAATGTGAATTCAAATAATATTAACAAAATATAAATAAAATAAACACTATATATATGTTTCACTTGAGTTTATAATCAACACAGTAACTGGTACACCAGAGGTGCGTCCTTCCAATGCAACCCCTCGCACCAAATTTTTTTTTTTTTTGGGTTAAAGTGTAAGCTTGTATTAAGATAAGGGGAGAATTTACATGGAGATCCCAATGGGACTAATAAGCTGCCTAGGTAGGAACAAAACAACACTAACACATAAGCCCTACATATTAACAACCTAAACAACAGGCCAGACAAACGCTTACAAAGAGAGAGATTGACTCACAGCTGTCAGCTGCAACTTTTACAACAAGCTAGACAACAGAAGCTTTTGATCAAGCAAATATCAAGGAACAAGTATGTTGCACCAAGCACAGATGGACAACCCATTGACAGATGCACAAATTAATCAAATGCAAAAGTCTGGGCATTGGCAAATCTACAACCTTCATTAAAAAGTCTCTGCAAATCCTCAACTTACGAATATCCCTTAAGTCAGAAGCTCTTTTTAGGGTGATTGAAGCAAGTCTTCCTCTAGTACACCTATTTATCTGGTTAATGATGGAGGTAGTGGTTGATGAAGAATTTCTGAAAGTTCTATTGTTCCTCTCCATCCATAGAAAGAAACTGCAGCAAAGAGAAGTAGTCTATGCACAAGAATGATTTTGGGCCTCCAGTTTGCTGCACACCATGCAATTAAATCCTTCCAGCTAGATGGTTGGATGTAAAACCCTGCTGTGTGCTGAACAAAGGACCAAATCATCCTTGATAAGTTACATTGAAAAAATAAGTGATCTAAAGACTCATTATTAGCCAGACAAAGATAGCAAGCATTAGTGTGATGCTTGTGCTTTATAGTTTTCCTGACAAGTGTACTTAATCTACCCTTTATGGCAAGCCAAGCAATAAAACTGTGCTTAGGGATATGATTCTTAAACCAAATGGTGTGGTTTTAAGGGAAGATGAATATGGGGGGGGGGGGGGGGGTACCCAATTGACTGTGTCAAGCTCATTGGATGAGGCTCGTAATTCTTGTAACTGGGAGTGAAAGTTTTGTGATTGGAAAAATGGTATGTGAGCAAATGATGCCGGAACAACCCAATGATTAAAGGAAATTGGACTTTTAACTTTGACTCTCAAGTCCAGTTGAAGAATTTTCCCATCATTAAGGTTAAGCTAGTTCACTAATGGCCCATTTAGCAGCCAGCAATCAAGCCACATCATTGTGTTAGTACCCTTCCCCACCCTATGCTTTACAAGGCCCCTTGCCATATCCCTTAACTTCAACAACCTTCTCCAAAAACCTGAGCTTAGAGCTGAAGGTTTAATAGTTCAGAAGCTTATATTCTTGATCAGATATCTATATGTCTAAGAAACCCAAAGACTTTCCTTTCTTCTAGCAAAAAGTTTCCATACATGTCTCAGATTGGCAATTATGTTCGTCATTTCAAGGTTGGGAAAGCCCAGACCCCATTAATATTAGGCCTACAAACCACCTCCCAAGCCACCTTAGCACATGATTTCTTTAGTTCAGGATTAGACCATAAAAATCTCTTTAAAATTTGGTTAACCTCCTCAATAACTTTCTTAAGTAAAATAAAGTTTTGAGCCCAATAAGATTGCATGGAACACATGATAGATTTAGTGAGGACAACTCTCTCTGCAAATAAGAAAAATCTGGAAGTCCACATCTTCACTCTTGCAGTGATTCTTTCCACTAGGGAGGTACAATCAGTTGAGCTAATGGCTTTTGATGAGAATGGGAGACCCAAGTAATTAACAAGTAGTGTGCCAGACCCAAATTATAGAAGGGATTGTATATCAGTTTTTACATGGCTTTAAACTCTTGAAAAGAAGACTAAGCTATTGGAGAGGTTAATACTCAAACCAAAAAAAAAACAAGAAATTGATTGAGGGCTTGAAAAATTCTTTGAATTGAAGAAAGGTTTCCATGGGAGAACAACAACACATCATCAGCAAAGGTTAAGTGAGAAAGGGCCAATCTGCTGCACCTCCAATGAAATTTAAAACTTCGGTTGTTGGCAATTGAATTGTTTATAGAGAGGGTGAAAACTTCTATAGCCAAGACAAACAACAATGGGGAAATGGGGTCCCCTTGCCTAATTTCTCTTTATCCTTTAAAGAAACCAAAGAGTACTCCATTGAGATAAATGTAATAAGATGGTGTAGTAATACATTGTGTGATCCAAAGGATAAGGCACTCGGGGAATCCTATCAGCTTCAATGTATCAATGATAAATTACCAGTGAATATTATAAAAAGCTTTTTTGAGATCAACTTTCATTGCACAATTAGGAAGATGTGAAGCTTTATGATAACCATTAAGCAATTCATGTGCCAAAATCACATTTTCAAATATATGTCTACCCTTCACAAAGGCATTCTGAGAGGGACTAATAAGAAAAGGCAAGATGGAGCTAAGCTTTGCTGCAACTAACTTAGAGATACACTTGTAAATCAAATTGTAACAGGAGATAGGTCTAAAATCATGAACAGATGATGGGTTGAGTATTTTGGGCACTAGGGTTATATAAGAACAATTAATTTCTTTGAGCATCAATCAAGAAATAAAAAAGTCTTTAATGGTTGCAGTGACTTCATGACCAATGATGGGCCATGAGTGAATAAAAAAACTTGAATTGAATCCATCAAGTCCTAGACTTTTAAAAGGATGGAATGAAGGCAAACATTGTTTTATTTCTAGGTCAGATGGAATTGCTGTTAGGGAAGGGATGAGGTGGCTTGGGATAGTTTTTGTGATAAGGTGTGAGAAGGATGCTATACCTGGGTATTGCTGGTATGATTGGCCAATTGTGCTTTAAAAATGGTTGATGAATTCCCTCTCTAGATCCTCACCATAGAGCTGAAACCCTCACTGTTGGTAATAAACTCCACCTTCCTTCTATTACACTTGGTATTGGAATTCCTCATGAAGAAAACTATGTTATGATCACCTTCTTTAAGCCAGTAAATCTGAGCCTTCTGTTTGTAGAATATTTCTTCAGCCAAGCAAAGTTCAAAGAACTTATTAACCTACTCATTCTCTCTGATTCTCAAATGATCATCAATGGGGTTCAGGTCAAGGCTAGACTGGCATGAGTAAAGATCTTCTCTAAATGCCTACACTCCGGCTGAAATATCACAAAATTCTGTCTTATTCAGCTGTTTGAGAGGTCTCTTAAGAGCTCTAAGTTTTTGCACAACTCTGAACATCTTGGTACCATGAACTTCAAGATGCCAGCCCTGAGCTACAATTGACAAAAAATCCTTGTGCATTGTTCAAAAGCTAAAAAACCTAAAAGGTAAATTCCTTTTCAGATTGATCTCACCAAAACTTACAACCATTTGAACATGGTCAGAAACTCCCCAAGGCTTGAAGTAATATTCAGATTGTGTAAACTTGGAAATCCAAGCATATTTAACAAGTACCTTATCAAGCTTCCTTGAGATATTAGCATACCCAAAACTTCTGTTAGACCAGGAGTGGAAAATACCATTAAATCTCATATCCAGAAGTTCACTTTTACTTAAACAAGACTTGAACTCCTCTATACTTGTGGTCCATCTTATAGTACCCCCAAAAGAGTCATTAACATGCAGTAAGACATTGAAGTCCCCCAACAGAATCCAAGGCAAATTAGGCTAACCATGATTATTAAGACTCCTACACAAAATTTTCATCTCTACTGCTGTGTTTGCTTCATAGACGAAGGATGCCAAGCATCTCACCTTTAAATCAATAAGGAATATTGAGCAATAGATGACTTGACTTGTCATACTAACAAGTGAAATAATGAGCTTTGTGGGATCCCAAAGCAGCCAAACTCTACCCAAAATAAAGTTAAAGTAGTTACAAGCAAAATTCCAATTGGGAGCAATGAAGTTATGAACTACATCGGCATTTTCGGGATTGACATTTGTTTCAAGGATTGCAATGTAGTACCCCTAATTTTAAAAGGATAGTCTTGGCATTGCATTTTAATTATGGTTTTATTACATTTTTGTGTGACTATTTGGTTATTTGTTAAGTGTTTAATTGCTTTCATTATTTATTTGATTTATTTTAATTATGGTTTTATTACATTTTTGTGTGACTATTTGGTTATTTGTTAAGTGTTTAATTGTTTTCATTATTTATTTGATTTATGTGTGATTTTAATTGTTAATTTAATTGTTAGTTATGCATTTAAATATTGCATTAATTGATTTCTTGCTTCTTTATTGAATTATGTATTTAATTGTTATATTGATTTTGCACTACTTGGTTTAATTTAGTAACTTAGTATTTTCCTTTTTATGTGTAAATTGGTTTAATTAAAGGTTTTAATGGAATTAAATTAGGGTAATAATTATAAGGTTTCATTGTATTAAATTAGGTTATGGTTATAGCTTTATAATAAAATTCACGTACATGTAGCCGATATATATATAGCATGGGTTGGTCTATGGGCCGAGTAAGTCAGTTTAGGGTTTAATTGAACCTAGGATTAGTTTGGCCTATAAATTTACGTATAAGGTTCTGCCAAGGGTTTTTAGAACCCTATTCACGACTGTGGAGGCAGACGGAGAACAGAGGAAAATTACGGTAAAGATTGCCGGAAACCTTAGGAAGACGACTCTAAGATTTTGAACCAAAGTCTTACAGGCAAGTTCTAATCCTTACTCAATCTCTTTGGCTCGTGTTCTTTACAAATCTAATGCACGTCCAGGATTGAATCAAAATTAAAAATTAAAATTGATTTCGTATTTAGATGTTTAAAAACCGAACATGTTTATAAGTTATGCAACGGTTGTTTAAAATTCTTTCTTGCATATCTCTTGATTTAAATTCATGTCTGTTTATGTGTAACGAGTTAATCTAATCTAGAACACTTTGAAATAACATAAAATTAATCTGTTTGTAAGATTGGGTTGTCTGAAGCAGTGAGTGAACATGAACGCTAAGGTGATCAGTTTAAATTCTTTTTATACAATACTTGTCTATTTGGATGTCGGTAGCTGTATAAAGAATTTAGTGGGCTCTTGAACATACTGGAACTTGGTTTAAACACCTAGATACCTTAGGAATGGAGGACAGGCCATCGGTGAACCGCCAGAGGTGAAAGAGACGAAGAACAGAAAGAGAGCCGGCTCCCGTGAAAGGAGAGCAGGCTCCCCAAATGAAAATGCAAGCTCCCTCTTAGAGGGAGCAGGCTCTGGAGGTCATGGAGGCAGTTCCCCATGGTGGGGAACTGGCTCCAAGGTTGAGGGAGGCGGCTCCCTCTTTGAGGGAGCAGTCTCTCTCCAGTTTTTTCATTTTTCTGGGTTTTTCGGCGACTGTTTCAGCTATGGTGCATGGATTTTGGGATTTTCAGGTTCTAGTAGGAGCTGTATTGAGGTGTTTAGAGATGTTCGAGGCTGGATAAAATCTCTGATAGAAGATTTATGCAGAATAAAACAACCTTGTGTTTAGTCCGACAGTAAACATGGTTAAAAGAAATTAGTTGTTGTCTCGAAATAAAAGAACTTTAAGTTGCCTCAATTTTTGAAGGACAATCTAAAGTATTATTTTCTTAGTTGATTCTGCCTATGTGTTATAAAAATAAGCTTCTGAATTTATAGATTCTAATATGCTTATTGGGAAGTAAGTTGTTTCTGTGAGGAAAGGATTTGAAGTTGCTGCATTAAAGGATAGCAATTCTCGTGGATGGTTTCTTTTAAAGAATCAAATATGTTCCAGTATTATAAAATTAAGCCTGTGAAGTATATATTCTGTTGTGCTTACTTGGAATAAATTGTTTTACGTATATGTCCCGTTGAATTAATTATTGAACTTTGCGATGTGGAATTGATTAAGCCTGTTAACTTATATAATTTTACCATGCTTAATATGGAACCATCGATGTTTATATCTAATATTTTATTATCATTTATTGGATATATGAAATAGTTGATAACTATATTATTACTTGTTTTATCAACTGCTGGATGTTGTATTACATGCACGGGTATGGGACGGTGGCATGTCTAGGTTTGGATTAGTTCAAAATACTAAATCCTACCTACACAGAATAAGGGAATGGATTATAAAATAAATCCTACTTATACTTAAGTCAAAGAAGCTGCACAAGCTGAATGACTAACTAGATTACTTGTTATCTATGCTACGTCAAAGAAGCTGCACAAGCTGAATGACTAACTGGATTTCTTATGAATGGATATGATAGGATTTTAAATATATTTTTATGATACCACGATATGAGCTTGAGTCTCAGAGTCGACGGTTAGGGAGCGTATATGCAGTAGGATGCGTAGCTGACTATGTTGATTGAGGTGTACCCTGTTAGGCTTAGGTACTCATGCCCACTCAGGTGCGCTTTGCATGTTGTTTTCTATTCAGGTTGAGACCCCTTGCATTGTCCAGTGAGAGTCCTGTAGTGTAGATATATATATATATATATATATATATATATATATATATATATATATATACGGATTATATAGCTATTTTTGTGTTGATTAGAATATATATGCGTATCGAGTCTCTGCCTAGATTCTAGTAGGATAAAACTTATTCGTGGGCCTGACCCAGTTCTATTTTTCAGGTACTCGTCTGTTCCAAACTTAGACCTGATCGTGCTGAGCAGAGATTACTATTCACTCTTCCGATGACATAAGACTTCTCTCCATGGATTAATTTTGGATGACTTATAGTTTTATTTCAGTTTGGATTTTTGTATTAAGGGTCCAATGGATGGATTCCCAAGTTGTTTTGCTATTGGAGGTTTTGGATTTAGGTATTTAATTTTAAAGGATTTTATTTTTAGAATTCTTCCAGCTGTTAATTATTTCTTATTTCATTTTGTATTCCGTGTTCGTTTTAAATACTTTAATTGTTTGATATTCCCTCGGGTTTGGGCTTAGGCCTGATCAACTAGTGTCTCGGATCCGAGGGGTATCACAGTTGGTATCAGAGCACTCCAAGTTCAAGTGTCTCTAGGATTCTATCATATAAGACTTCCGCGTAGCGTACTCTATTGTTTAGAGCTTAAGTTTAGGATTTGTTGTATTCCTTTACAGTTTGGTTTAGTCGTACTGACGTCTGTCTTTCTGTGTTGACATAATGGTTAACGCAAGAACCAGACGGAAAAATCAGTGACGAAGGGAAGCGGCACGTAGGAAGCAAGATCTCCTACAGCGTCAGCAAATGGGGGAAGAATAGCTACTGCCTAGGTTTCAGGAGGAGGAGCAGGAGGAAGGTGGTCAATTGCATATCGAGCAAGAGGATGAACAACTAACTCAGGAGTCTTAGGACCAAGGCTACAATTAAGGCAGGAAACCAGAATATACTCCTCAGTTAGTCTACACCATTATTCAAGCTATAGCAGCGGGGGTAGTAACTGCACTTCAGAATCAGCTACACGTTCAGCAGACACTAGAAGCAGTACTAGTGGTGCAAAATGTGTTTAAAGGACATTGTTTTGCCTGCGAAAATTATGGGCATACAGCCAGACAATGTCCTAGGTTCACTCAGAGACAGCTTAATGAGGGACCACAGGCAGGATGGGATCAGTCAGAGGCTAACCAGCAGAGGAGACCGTTTGGTACTTTTTGGGGTACTTACTATACTTGTGGGGAGATGGGTCACACTTTCAGGCAGTGTCTTAAACAAGGAGATAACGGGCCATCCAAGCAGGAGGGTACCGACTCACAAGGAGGATGGTTCTTTTAGGAGTAATTTTTGTTATTTATAGTAGTAGAGGTATTAGTGTGGTACAGATTTAATCACACACACTAGTAGCATGTTAAAGAATATTTTATTATTATTCTTTTGACAGGTTATGGTTTAAAGTATGTTGAGGTTTCTTCTATAAATGGTTTATGGAACTATTTTTTTTTTATTATTATTTTTGTTGCAATAATAAAGGATTATCACAGTGGAGTAATTGGTTTTGGACAAACAAACAATATTTGTTTATATGTATGTTGTGTTGAGGCAGCACGATTACCAAGGAGTTTATAAACGAACTTGTGTAATTCGATATGGTAGTTTTGTTTTCGAATGATAAATTCCTAGGATAGCACGATAATCTAAAAGGGGGTAGCTTCAGAGTATTTTAGTTACCTTACGTGTTTTGCTCTACAAAGTATTCAACATTCTGGTTTGGATAGTTTAGTTGGTGACACTAGATGTTGCAGGCTCAGATTTCTAGCCAATCTAGTGGTTCTGGACATGCACACTCATGTTGTGTTACTTGGGATGGGTTGGTTATCCCACTACCATGTCTAAGTTAATTATTATGATAGGTCTGTGGTTTTTACCATACCTGGTCAGGACATGTACGTTGTCACTATGTCACGTTCTAATGGGGTATCTAGCACCTTTTTGTTTTATGAGGAGGAGATTACTGTATCACTGGATAACATATAAATTATGCAGGAATTTTTGATGTTTTTTTTTTTAGATTCTAGGATTTCTACCTAGTTAGGGAATTTACTTTAGGATTGACTTAACTTCAGGCATTATGCCTATTGCTAGAACACCATACAGGATGGCACTAGTGGAGATGCGAGAGCTTAGGGATCAAATTCAGCGATTACTCAGCCAGGGTTTAATTTGAAGGAGTACTTTACCTTGGGAAGCATCGGTTTTGGTTGTGAAAAGGAAGGATGGTTCATTTCGCCAGTGTATAGATTACAAGGGGTTGAACAAGGTTTCTATTGATAACAAGTACCTTTGTCAAGATTACTGTATCATTTTAGATCTGAGGACGATCATGCTAGGCATCTTCAGATTAGGTTGTAGACGCATCGTGAACACCAGTCGTATGCTAAGTTCGAGAAATGTGAATTTTGGCAGCGGAAGATGAATTTTCTAGGCCACGTGGTGTCAGAAAGGGGAATAACGGTGGATTCAGCCAAGGTTTCTGCGGTGGTTGAGTGGGGGCAGCCTACTTCATCTACCGAGATTTAAAGTTTCCTCGGTTTGGCGGGATACTATCGTAGGTTCATTCAGGGGTTCTCTAAGATAGAGGGACCACTCACTCATTTGACTAAGAAGGGTGTACAATTCTTGTAGGATGAATATTGTCAAAAAGCTTTTGATGAGCTGAAGATTAAGTTGACCTCTGCACCGGTTTTATCTATCCCACAGAGTGGGATAGAGTACCTTGTTTACACAAATGTTTCGTTGCAAGGTCTTGGATGTGTTTTGATACAGGAGGAGAAACTGATTTCATATGGATCTCGGAAACTTAAGCCTCATGAGCTTAATTATCCAACACATGATTTAGAATTAGCAGCTATGGCCTTTGCCTTACACATTTGGAGGCATGATCTGTTGGGTGAGTCTTTTAAATTATTTAGCGATCATAAGAGTCTGCAGTACTTGTTCACTCAGCGGGAGCTGAATATGAGATAGCGCAGATGGTTGGAGTTTGTGAAAGACTATCACTTCTCTATACAGTATCATCAAGGGAAAGCGATTATGGTGGCGGATGCACTCAGTCGCTGACCTGTTGGTAGTCTTTCTACTTTATTCACCACTGAGTGGAATACTTTGAGGACAGTGGATGAGTTGTCGGATGCTTTCATGGCTTGCATGGTAGTTACACCTTCTATCATTCACAAGGTTTTGAAGGCACAACTCACGAATCAGCAATACATTGACAAAGTTGCAGAGATAGCTTTCGGAGAGGTTCCATTCTACTATGTTGGGGCTAATGGAGGTTTGCGGTACAAAGGACGGTTAGTGGTACCTTCTGCTGATGAGTTGAGGAAGGATGTGATGACTGAGACTCACCACTCTGAGTTTTCTGTTCATCCAGGAGGTGACAAGATGTATCAGGATATGAAGTGGCAGTTTTGGTGGGCAGGTATAAAGAAAGACATTGCTCTTTTTGTTTCGCAGTGTAGTACTTGTCAGATGGTCAAGATTGATCATCAGAGGCCGCCAGGAGCTCTACAACCACTGCCAATACCGGAGTGGAAATGGGAGAGCATTTCTATGGATTTTGTGGAGGGATTGCCTATATCCTTTAAAGATCACAATTCCGTTTGGGTCATCATGGACAGATTGACGAAAACAGCTCATTTCTTGCTTATTCACACTGACTTCACTTCGGAGCAGTTGGCGCGACTGTACATTGCAGAGATTATGAAGTTACATGGCATTTCGCTGTCTAATATATCGGACAGGGATTTGAGCTTTGTGTCAGGATTCTGGAAACATTTTCAGCAGGCTTTAGGTACAGAATTACACCTTAATACTGCTTATCATCCTCAGACTGATGGACAGACTGAGAGGGTTAATCGGGTCATGGAGGATATGCTTCAATCGTGTGTTCTTGATTTCAAGGGCCACTGCGAGGATTATTTGTCACTTGTGGAATTTGCATATAACAATAGTTTCCAGAAGACTATTGGGATGGCACCATCTGAGGCATTATACGGCCGACCGTGTCGATCGCTTGTTTGTTGGATGGAGGTTGGTGAGAGCAGATTCTTGGGTCCTGAATTCATCAAGGATACTTCTGAGAAGATTGCTCTTATTAGGGATCGCATGCGCACTGCCCAGAGTCGGCAAAAGAGTTATGCAGATTATCGTACTCGTGCCTTGGAGTTCCAGGTTGGGGATCAGGTTCTTCTCCAAGGGTCTTCTATGAAGGGTGTAATGCACTTTGGGAAGAAAGGGAAGTTATCTCCGCAATTTGTCGGTCCATTCATGATTACGGATCGGGTTGGAGCTGTCGCTTATCGGATGGCGCTTCTGGATAATTTGGATCATGTACACAATGTGTTTTATGTTTCCATGTTGCGGAAATTTCTACGTGATGAGGATCGGTAGCAACATATCAATGTTGGGGAGATTGAGTTGCAGCCGGATGCAACTTATTTGGAGCCACCGTGTTGTATTGTCGACCGTCGGGATCAAATTCTTCGTAATAAGGTTATTCCTTTGGTACGTGTTCAGTGGAGTCATCACAATGAGGCTGAGTCTACTTGGGAACGGGAGGATGTCGTTCGGTCACAGTTTCCTGAACTATTGGAAGAAGGTAAGAGCGAATTCCGAGGACGGAATTCCTTTTGTTAAGAAGGAAGAATGTAATAATACCCCTAATTTTAAAATGATAGTCCTGGCATTTTAATTATGGTTTTATTACATTTTTGTGTGACTATTGGTTATTTGTTAAGTGTTTAATTGTTTTCATTATTTATTTGATTTATTTTAATTATGGTTTTAATACATTTTTGTGTAACTATTTGGTTATTTGTTAAGTGTTTAATTGTTTTCATTATTTATTTGATTTATGTGTGATTTTAATTGTTAATTTCATTGTTAGTTATGCATTTAAATATTGCATTAATTGATTTCTTGCTTCTTTAATTGAATTGTGTATTTAATTGTTATATTGATTTTGCTCTACTCGGTTTAATTTAGTAACGTAGTACTTTTCTTTTTATGTGTAAATTGGCTTAATTAAAGGTTTTAATGGGATTAAATTAGGGTAATAATTATAAGGTTTCATTGTATTAAATTAGATTATGGTTATAGCTTTACAATAAAATTCACGAATATGTAGCCGACATATATATAGGCCGAGTAAGTCAGTTTAGATTATGGTTGGTTTATGGGCCGAGTAAGTCAGTTTAGGGTTTAATTGAACCTAGGATTTTTGGCCTATAAATATACGTATAAGGTTCTGCCAAGGGTTTTTAGAACCCTATTCACGACTGTGGAGGCAGAAGGATAACAGAGGAGAATTACGGTAAGGATTGCTGGAAACCTTAGGAAGACGGCGCTAAGATTTTGAACCAAAGTCTTACAGGAAAGTTCTAATCCTTAATCAATCTCTTTGGCTCGTGTTCTTTACATATCTAATGCACCTCCAGGATTGAATCAAAATTAAAAATTAAAATTGATTTCGTATTTGGATGTTTAAAAACTGAACATGTTTATAAGTTATGCAACGGTTGTTTAAAATTCTTTCTTGCATATCTCTTGATTTAAATTCATGTCTGTTGATGTGTAATGAGTTAATCTAATCTGGAACACTTTGAAATAACATTAAAATTAATCTGTTTGTAAGATTGGGTTGTCTGAAGCAGTGAGTGAACATGAACTCTAAGGTGATCAGTTTAAATTCTTTTTATACAATACTTGTCTAGTTGGATATCGGTAGCTGTATAAAGAATTTAGTGGCCTCTTGAACATACTGGAACTTTGTTTAAACACCTAGATACCCTAGGAATGGAGGACAGGCCGTCGGAGAACCGCCGGAGGTGAAAGAGACGAAGAACAGAGAAAGAGCCAGCTCCCATGAAAGGGGAGCAAGCTCCCCAAATGAAAGCGCAGGCTCCCTCTTGGAGGGAGCTGGCTCTGGAGGTCATGGAGGCGGCTACCCATGGTAGGGAGCCGGCTCCAAGGTTGAGGGAGGCAGCTCTATCTTTAAGGGAACAGTCTTTCTCCAATTTTTTCATTTTTCTGGGTTTTTTGGTGACTGTTTCAGCTATGGTGCATGGATTTTGGGATTTTTAGGTTTTGGTAGGAGCTGTATTAAGGTGTTTAGAGATGTTCTAGGCTAGATTAAAATCTCTGATAGAAGATTTATGCAGAATAAAACAATAAGGTGTTTAGAGATGTTATAGGCTAGATTAAAATCTCTGATAGAAGATTTATGCAGAATAAAACAACCTTGTGTTTAGTCTTACAGTAGACATGGTTAAAAGAACTTAGTTACTGTCTCGGAATAAAAGAACTTTAAGTTGCCTCAAATTTTGAAGGGCAATCTAAAGTATTATTTTCTTAGTGGATTCTGCCTATGTGTTATAAAAATAAGCTTGTGAATTTATAGATTCTAATATGCTTATGGGAAGTAAGTTGGTTACTGTTTCTGGGTGGAAAGAATTTGAAGTTGCTACATTAAAGGATAGCACTTCTCGTGGATGGTTTCTTTTAAAGAATCAAATATGTTCCAGTATTATAAAACTCAGCCTGTGAAGTATATATTCTGTTGTGCTTACCTAGAATAAATTATTTTACGTATACGTCTCGTTGAATCAACTATTGGACTTTGCGATGCAAAATTCATTAAGCCTGTTAACTTATATAATTTTACCATGCTTAATATGGAACCATTGATGTTTATATCTAATATTTTATTATCAATTATTGGATATATGAAATAGTTAATAACTACATTTATTACTTGTTTTATCAACTGTTGGATGTTGGATTACATACACGGGTATGGGACGGTGGCATGTCTAGGTTTGGATTAGTTCAAAATACTAAATCCTACCTACACGAAATAAGGGAATGGATTATAAAATAAATCCTACTTATACTTAAGTCAAAGAAGCTGCACAAGCTGAATGACTAACTGGATTACTTGTTATCTATGTTACATCAAAGAAGCTGAACAAGCTGAATGACTAACTGGATTTCTTATGAATGGATAGGATAGGATTTTAAATATATTTTTATGTTACCGTGTTATGAGCTTAAGTCGCAAAGTCGACGGTTAGGGAGAGTATATGAAGTAGGATGCGTAGCTGACTGTGTTAATTGAGGTGTACCCTGTTAGGCTTAGGTACTCATGCCCACTCAGGTGCGCTTTGTATGTTGCCTTCTATTCAGGTTGAGACCCCCTGCATAGTCCAGTGAGAGTCCTGTAGTGTGGATATATATATATATGGATTATATAGCTATTGTTGAGTTGATTAGAATGTATATGCGTATCAAGTCTCTGCCTGGATTGTAACAAGATAAAACTTGTTCGTGGGCCTGACCCACTTTTATTTTTTAGGTACTCGTCAGTTCCAAAGTTAGACATGATCGTGCTGAGCAGAGATTACGACTCACTCTTCCGATGACGTAGGACTTCTCTCCATGGATTAATTTTAGATGACTTGTAGTTTTATTTCAGTTTTGATTTTTGTGTTAGGGGTCCAATGGTTGGATTCCCGAGTTATTTTGCTATTGGAGGTTTTGAATTTAGGTATTTAATTTTAAAGGATTTTCTTTTTAGAATTCTTCCAGCTGTTAATTATTTCTTATTTCATTTTGTATTCCGTGTTCGTTTTAAATACTTTAATTGTTTGATATTCCCTCGGGTTTGGGCTTAAGCCTGATTAACTCGTGTCTCGGATCCGAGGGGTATCCCGTATCACATGCAATAAAACTCAAATTAGAATCTCTAATGAGATTTTTGACCTCTACTTGTTTGAGGGGAAAGTTCAACCCTCTTATGTTAAAAGTAGCTCAAATTATTGAGAAGAGTTTGAGAGGCTGCACATACCTCTAAACCCTTTCAGGGTGACAATTTTCCCTTTTCCATTCTTCTTCTTGTTCTTGGAAAACTTTCGTTTTCTAGGTTTGATTTGCCTGCCCTCCATAGGGGAGTAAGCAGGGTCATTGCTGTCACTCTCACATACACAGGACTGGCTTAAGACATCCTCCTCACAATCAATTCCTTGTTCACCCAAATTCTCTCCAAACAGAGCTTCAAATGGATTCACAGTTGGTAGCGGTTGGGGTTCTTGAGTTTTAATTCCCTGGGATATTAGGCAGGGAGAAGAGGTCCACATATAAACATATTTCCTTGCATTTCCCTGAATTTGTTGCCTCATATGTGGGGAAAGGAGAAATGTTATCAGTGGTAGTTAAGGGTGTGGTACTTAGAATAGGAAGAGAGTTACTAATTGGATGAGGAGTTCTATTAGTGCTGGTTAAGGGTGTGGTACTTAGAATAAGAGAATAATTACTAATGGGTGGAGTTTTGTTAACCTTCAAATTCCTTCTTGATACCATCTCCCATTTGTGATACTCCTCGACTCCGAGACATGGATTGATCAGGCCTAATCCCAAACCCAAGGGAATATCAAACAATTAAAGTATTTATTCAACATGGAATACAAAAAAATAAGAATAAAGAATAAAGCTGAAAGAATACTAAATAATAAATCCTCATTAATTAATCCAATAATAATCCTCCAAAAAACTAAATCCTCTGAAACTAGTAATTAATTAAAATTACAACTTGGGAATCCATCATATGGACCCCTAACCAAAATCCAACTGAAATAAGTAATATCCCACTAAAACATAAAGAAGAAATCCTACATAGGGTCAGAAGAGTGAATATACTGTCTCTGCTCAGCACGAACGATCCCTAAATCTGGAACAGACGAACACCTGAAAAATAATGGTGGGTCAGGCGCACAAACAAGTTCTAATCTACTACATTCCAAATAGAGAATCAGAACTCATATACATCATAATTAATTCAACAATAACTAATAGTCCGTAAATATATATAAACACACTAAAAGAACCTCACTAGACTATAGGGTTGCCTCAACCTGAATAATAGGCAACAGGCAAAATGCACATATAGTGGGCATGAGTACCAATGTGACGGCCCTGGTTTTTCAAGCCAGTGCGTCCTGTGATGAACCAAAGTTTGACCCTATAACAGATTCAAAATGCGAAAGCGAAAACATAAACAAGGTCTCTAGGGATATACAACATTCCTAGGACGCCAAAGTGACCTTCCATGAGGCCACGAGACTCCACGAGAACCGACGCAGAATAAAAGATCAGAAAAAGACCGAAAGAAGCCCCCAAGGGAAAAATACTTATTTTACATAGAAATAACATCACTAGGAATGTACATCATTCCCAAGACACATGGGAAGTCATGGAACTCAAAAAAAGCATAGCGGAAGTAAAATAAGAAGGAAAACTGGACAAGTTTAGCCCCAAGGGAAAATTGGTAATTTTCCAAAAATATCCAAGTGTAACCAAGTACACCAATGGATATACAATGAAAAATTAATCAAGTTAGACTCCAAAATCACTTGATTCGAAATCCGGATGAAGAAGATATGGCCTAACGCCGAAAAACGGACAATTTAAGCCTTAGGGGCAAACTGGTAATTTTTCAAAAAGATCTAAGTGTAACCGAGTACACCGTTGGATATACAACGAAAAATTAAGCAAGTGAGGCTCAAAAATCGCCAAAAACGGAGTCCGGATGAAGGAGAAACAACCATTCGAAAATAAAGGAAGTCAGCGCGGCAAGAGGGCTTCAAGGCAGCCCCCAGGCGCATGCCGCACGTACCAAGGTAGTGCCACGTGCACGCAAGAATGACGCGCACGCCCAGGAATAGCACCACGCATGCGTGTTGCTGAGCACGCATACAGCTGAGCGCGTGCGAGCGCGTTTGACACACGTTGATCGGTTGATCAACTAAACATCAAACTTCGCAATAGCATGAATCATTGTAAAATAGGGCTATTGGTCGGGTAAGTCGAACCACTGGGACTGCGCTAGTCTTACGGCAACCTTAGTGTCTAGAATCTTTCTCGAATGATGAGGGGGTGTTCATAAAGGTTTTGTTTGTTGTCACTTAAATTAGGAATTCAAAGTGCATAAACACTAATTTGCAAGGAATTTAGGATGAAATAGAACAATAGAGAAGAGGAGACTAGGGAAGTGAATCCGCCTCCATCCCTATACATATGCTAGATTAGACCTAAATTGGGGAAAAACAACATATGATGGTCAAGACTTACATAGCAACACATGGTTGCCATATAAGTAATCAAGAGGTACATTAGGTCTCAAACAAGTATAATCCATCAAAAGATAAACATGCTTAGACTACCTAACTAAGGTGTAGCTTATACACATTTACTTAAATGAGAGACTATCAAGTTCTTGACAAAATGATAAAGCACATGGAGTTAGAGATTAAGCATACACCATCAAAGGACTTCCTAAGCAATGGTCTATCAAAGTCACCTATCAACATGCCATGAAACCATTTCATAACCTTGCTTCCACTCTCACTATGAAAAACTTAAGCAATATGATTACTCTAAGACATCATCTAAAGCAAGATAATCAACTTAAAGAAATCATCCATACATGTATCAACATTCATTACAACAAGTGAGGTGCTCTTGGTTATGAAAATACCATAAAATATACATGGCAAATCCCCAAAATAGACTATCCTAGGACATGCTTACAAGGGAGGGACTTCATCACCTCCCTAGAGAAAGAGTTAGTTACCCATTGCTAAGCTAGAAGAAGGAAGAAGCTTCATCTTCATGGCCATTTTCGTGCAACCTTCTTGGAGCTTGAAGAACACACCTCCTTTGCTCCCTTCTCTCTCCTCTAATCTTGTAGAAAATGTAGGATCCGATCCATGTGGCCCTTAGTTGCCTTATATCTATCAACTAAGCTCTCTCTCTCCTCCAAAGACATTCCCAACCACTCCATAAAGAAGGAGGGTGGAAATGTGGAAACCAATGCACAAGTGGGCTGAAGAGGGGTGCATTTCCGAGCTGCAATCTGGCTGATTTTCGAGCACTCGAAGAGTGGTCTCGAGCACTCTAAATTAGTTTAATGTGCAACATGCTTTTCTTGCTCAGCACTGACCTACTTTGGTAAAACTGCTATAACTTTGTGCCCCAAACTCCGAATGATGATCTGTTTGAAGATTTGGAGATCTGATTCAGTGCTTCCAAAACTTCATGTTTTGATGAAGACCCAATTCTCAAGTCTGGTTGGTCGAAAATGGGGAGAAAGGCAGTACTTCAGTGCTGCCAGGCAGTTCTGCGCACCTCTGTTAAGAAGATCATAACTCTCTGTTCCGAACTCCGAATGATGAACCACTTGAAGATTTGGAAAGCTGATTCAGAGCTCTAAATCTTTCATGTTATGATGGAAGTCCAGTTCTTGAGTTTGCTAGGTCGAAAATGGCGACAAAAGTCAGGTTCTACCGCTGCCAGAAATTCAGAATTGGCACCCTTTTTGTTCTTAATTCCACAAGGCATCATTTTTGCTTCCTTTTTGCACTTTAACCTGAAAATGCACAAAAACATGCAAATGGAGTTAATCTACATAAAATAATCAATTAATGGACTTTGTTAATGTAATTTAGGGCGCCTGAATATACAGTATTCAGCGCTTATCACACCCCCAAACTTACATTTTGCTAGTCCCTTAGCAAAACCAAAATGCAAAGCTCAATGGAATGAAAACACGGGAATGCTATTACAAAAATATTCACCATGGCAAAAATAAACATAAACATAGCTCAAATACAACTTGAAACAGATAAAGAGCTGGAGATGGGATCATTGGGAAGACTACCTTGCATATATGAAGCATTGATACAAAAATTGGGAAAAACCATTTCAACATGCATGCATCAACATCATAGTCCATATAAATAATTCAATTGTCATCTCTTAAATGGAAATAACTCAAACTCCAGTGAAAATGAATTGGATTCTCAACATGCGGCTTTTACTTTCTTTTCCAATTCCCAAGCACAAGTTTTCAAATCATTGAATTCTCCTTTAAATGAGGTCCCTAAGGCATGATTTTATTTACAAGACAACTTTTGTTGCTTGTGGACAATTTATTGCAACTCATAAGCGAAACATAGAATGGTTGTGCAATACTGAAGTCCCTTAAGCTTTCTAACCAACCTATGTAGCAAGCGTTAGGCCAACAGCTCCCAAACCAGATGGCTTTAGGGTGTTAAGTGTAGAGACACTCCTAGGGCTTAATAGCTCAAGTTGGAAAGGCTACGAACTCTAACGAACCATGTTTATTACAATTTTTTTTGAATGACCGTGCAATGTTTAAGTCCTTTAAGCTTTCTAACCAACCCTTATAGCAAGCGTTAGGCCAACAACTCCCAAACCAGACGGCTTTAGGGTGCTAAGTGTAGAGACACTCCTAGGGCTTAATAGCTCGAGTTGGAAAGGCTACGAACGTCAACTGGTCATTATTTGAATTTAATTTAATTTAATTTTATTTTTTTTTAAAACCTTGCCAAAGGTATCCATCTAACAGGTTCATCAAATCAGATTAACTAGGCCAAGGTCAAGGTCAATCAAGTTGCATGCCTCACAGTTAAGTTTCCAATGTGCATCTGTGCATTGTGAAGCTTATAAGAGTGTAAATCCAGCAAGAATCTAATTGAGGCATTTATACAGACTACATTGTATTTGCATGATCACTTCAAATTCAAATTTCTTTATTTTCAAAAATTTCTCAATTGCTTCTATACACAAGGTATTAATGCTTTGTCTCCGACAAGTTCCAAGTTACACTATCATTGCTTTACAAAAATATGATACCAAAACTATACCAAGAATGCTTTGATGCACCCCCAAACTTAAACTACACAGTGTCCTCAATGTGGGACATGGATGTAAGTTAGAGACAAAAATGACAAAGAGTATAAAAAGGAACAACAATACCCAGGGGGAGGAAACGGCATGGTGATACAAAAACCCCCAAACTTGAATTGGACTGCGCAACCTGGAGAGCATCATGAAGAACAAAAAGAAACAACCACAAACAGCATTAATAGCACAAGCATAAATACAGAAAAAGAATGTACCGAAAGTTAACAGAACGGAAAGAATTTGCATTGCAAAAAGAGTTTACATGATTACAAAAAGAGCTGTACAGGGATCATGTCTACTAGAGCAACCTATACATAGCAAATTCTTACAGTTCAAAAGGAAAACAAAAGATACAAGAGAAATAGTTACATATGAAACAAAAAGATAAGGTCCAACACTCGCAACAAGCTACGGTCCAGAGGGTAAACGGGCGAGGATGGATTGGAGGAGAGATTGAGTCTTACGCCGTTCAGCGGAAGCCAAACGACGTTCCTCAGCTGCGACACAGTGGTCTTCAGCAACAAGACGACGATCTTCTTCAGCACGTGAAGAAGTCTCACATAGAGTCCGAGTGTATGCGGACAAAGAATTCTCAAAATGATCCAGTCGCTCATGAATACCGGCAATGCTAGCCCGGATGAAAGCCTGGTCCTGGTGAGAGTCGACCGGAGGCTCTACCCTTGCAGCGGCTGCTGCGGTGGAAGCATCCTCAGAAGGAGGAGGAGGTGGAGCTTGGATGAACAGGGGGGCAGCAGGCTGAAGGGTACTAGAATGGCTAAGAACATTGATCCACCAGCGCTTGGTAAAAATTTTAATCTTTTTGCCTTTTGGTTCATGGGGAGGAACAACGAAACCCTTGTGCTGAAGGAGCCGAGTGATGAAAAACGGCAAAGGCAATTTCCGATTTTCAACTCGCGGAACCCGTGCATTATGAACGTCATGCCAAAACTTCATAAATGTGGTCCAAATGAGCTCTGGGATGGAGAACCATTGGCCTTGGTCCATGGCATATAAGGCTTGCAAAAGGAGGTCCCGACGCTCGGTGCTATGCACCAAAGGGCAGACATTGTGCTTGAAGACAGTGTCAATGAACCAGAGGCGTTCCGGAAGATTGGTTTTACGGATAAAAGACCGGGGCCTGGTAGGATCGTCAACAGTGCAAATGGCAGCAGCAATCTGCTCCACAGTTAATGTATCCGGCTCCTCATATAAAGGGATATTTTCACGATTGACAATGTCATCGGGGCACTCAATGGGGCAACCAGAAACCTGAATGATGTCAGTCATAGTGAAAGCATAGGTGGTGCCATCAATGGATGTAGTGAGAGAAATGGGTGGCTCTTCAGGGCATTGGAGATTCTGGTAGAAGAGGCGCACTACACTGGGGTAGGTAACCCTGGCAAGGGGCGCGCAAATGTGCTGCAGACGCCGGTTAGTCAATTCGGCGACAGCCCACGAAGTAGTGGGTAGAATGTCAAAGGCATCCGTGAGCGGAAATGAGAGTTCGTAGTTGAGTTGTTTGCGATCCCAAGGATCACGTGGTCACTCACGATTGACAGCACGGGCACCCGAAGAGGGTCTAGGAGGGCGAGAAGGACCGGCACGAGACATTTAGAGAGGTGGACTTGGTTGAGGAATTTTAGCGAACACCTGGCGTGCACCATAAAAAGGAGAGGGTGAAAATGAGTGGGGTGGATGAAGCTAACCCAAAAATTTTGACAAGCAAACCAAGCTCTAGCATAGAGCTAGTATCAACAAATCATCAACACAACAAAACACCAACATTGCAAGCCCATCGTCCTTGTAAAATCATCATGAATGAACAAAGGCAGGAAAAACAAAGGTAGAAGAGACTGACCTGAATTGCACTCTATCCTAGAGTAAGAAGAATAGTAGGAAGAGGGAGGTGAGATGATGGGGTGGTGGTTGTTGATGAGGGTAGGTGGGTGAGTATGGTGACTTGCGTGGGGTGAGAGAAAGGTGGTGGTTGTGGGTGGAGGTGATGAGAGGTTGCAGAGAGGTGGTTGATGCCGAGAGGATTGATGAGAGAGGAAAGGTGGTGGAAAGGCTTGATGGAGGTGGTGATGGTTGAAAGAGAGAGAGAGGTGAGGCTTGGGTGAGTTATTTTGGGTGAAGGGAGAGAGAGAGAGAGATGAGCCGAGAGGGGGAGTGAAGGTTGGTGATTGTTGGGGGTAGAGTGAGTTATAGGATGGCTGGAGGTTAAAAGGTGTGAGGGATTGGTTAGGTTCGAGTGCTCGAAGAGGCCCTTCGAGCACTCAAAATAAGGACAGAGGGCTCGGGCGAAGGGCATGAAGAGGTCAAGCACTCGAAGCTTGGGCTTCGAGTGCTCGAAATTTGAGCAGTGGGTGAGGTTGAAAGAAGTTGGTTTGGAGATTGGGTGTGTTGGGTTGGTTGAAGGTTGGTGGAGATGATTGGGTGAAGGAAGGTGTTGTGAGGTTTGTGTGGTGTGGGTTGGGAGCCGAGAGAAGGTTGCATGGGGAGGTTGGTTGGTGTTGTATGTTGGTTTCATGGTTGGGAGAAAGAGGAGAGCATGGTTGGTTTGGTGAGATGCCGAGAGGGTTAGTGTGGTGTGTGAGTGAAGTGGGGGTTGGTTGGGTGTTGGGGGCATGCATAGGAGGGTTAAAGTGGGTATGAGGGTGGTGAGGTTGGTGGTGGTTTCATGGATGGGTTTGATGCTGAAGTTGCATGCATGCATGGAGCTTGCATGCATGCATGCATGCCTTGGGGATGGGTTGTGTTAGTTGAGAGGAGGAAGAAAGGTGGTAAGGTTGGGGAGAAGGAGGTGTGGGTTGCATGCATGGAAGTGGAGAGGATGGTGGAATGCATGGCTTGGTTGTTGGGATGGTGCCGAGAGACGAAATTGGAGTGGTGAGGTTGGATGGTTATGGGGTGATGTGGGTTGGTGTTGGATGATGGTGAAGTGGAGGGGTTGCCGAGATGAGGGGGCATGGTTGTGTGGCTATGGAAGTTGGTTTGTGGTTGTAGGAGATGGGTGCTGAGAGAGAGAAGAAGGTTGGAGGTGAGTAGGTTGCAGGAGATGGTTCATGGTGTGCCGAGAGGATGAGGGTTGGTTGGTGGGTTTAAAATAGAGTGAGAGGCTAACATCGAGTGCTCGAAAATGAGCCGGCGAGCACTCGAAATTAAGGCAGTGTCTCGGGTGTTTGGTGTAAGCAATGTCGAGCACTCGAAATGGGCTAGGCGAGTGCTCGAATTCTTGGCAGAGGGCTCGGCATGGTTAATGCATGGAATTCGAGCACTCCAACAGGAATTGAGAGTGCTCGAAAATGAGGCAGTGGGTTGGGTAGGTTGGTGCATGGAATTCGAGCACTCAAACTAGAATTTAGAGTGCTCGAAAATGGCGCAGTAGGCTAGGGGGTTGTGGGTTGAAAGCTGCAAGCACTCCAAAGGGACTTTGGATTGCTCAAAATGAGCACAGAAAGCTGGAATTTTGAGCATCATGGAAGTTGAATCTTTCATCCAACATGGATGTATGCAAAAAAAATTTCATTTTTATGCATGCATGAATGCAAAAATTTTCATCATGGATGCATGCATGAATTTTTTTATTCTTATGCATTGTGAATGCATGCAAAATTCCTATGCATGGATAAATTGTGTATACATGGTGCAATTTTCAATTTGCCTGGATACATTGGCTTGAAAGTTGAAATGTTGCATAGATGAAAAAAAAATTGAAATTTTTCATGGAAACTTTTTTTTTCATGGAAATTTTTTTCTTGAATGATGCATGCATGAATTTCAATTGCATGGAAAAATTTCCAACTTGTACAACATCACACATAGCATGGATGAATGAAATTTCTGGAGAAAATTTTTTAAAACTTTGCAAATTCATTCTAATGTAATGCATGGATGGAAAATTTTTGAAAACTTTTCAACTTCTTTCTAATGCATGGACAATTTGGAAAAAATTTCAAAATGTAGCACCTTTCCAACGCATGGATGATTTTGAGAAACCATGATCCAACAATGCATTGCAGATGAGAGGCTATGCATGTGAGAGCCATGTCGAAAGTCCGAGAAAATTGCCTGATAGAGCCAAAAACTTCCGGGAATGAAAACAAGAGTTGAGAAGGTCTAAGAAGCCAGTCTAAAAATGTGGAACATAACTTAAGATAGTTCCAGAGAAAGTTAAATTTTGGCATTTCTACACCGTTTCCCAGAAAATTTGCAAGGCACGAGCAATTTCAAAGAGAAGGAAGCTTGGAAATTGAAAGAATTGCTTCCCTTGAGTTGCTAAATTTAATGTCGATAGCTAGACAAAGCTAGAGCAGGCACTAATCCTCATAAATTGGATCCGTCAAGAGGACTTCCTCAACTTTTCGGGTTAGGATTGTGCCGTCAATGCAAGGCTTAAGCCGTTGGCCATTTACCTTGAAGAGTGATCCACTTGCAGGATCATGAAGTTCGATTGCTCCATGAGGAAAGATGGTAGTGACAATGTATGGACCATGCCATCTTGACCGGAGTTTACCGGGAAAGAGTTTCAAGCGGGAATTGAAAAGCCAGACCTTTTGTCCCGGGGCAAAAGACTTCTTGACGATGTGTTTGTCATGAAAACCTTTAGTCTTTGCCTTGTAAATTTTTGCGCTTTCATACGCGTCATTACGCAATCCCTCAAGTTCATTTAATTGCAACGCACGATTAGAGCCGGCTTGTTTGAGATTAAAATTGAACCTTTTTATGGCCCAATAAGCACGGTGCTCTAATTCTACCGGGAGATGACATGCTTTGCCAAAGACAAGTCGATATGGTGACATGCCAATGGGTGTCTTATAAGCTGTCCGGTAAGCCCAAAGCGCATCGTTTAGCCTTACTGACCAATCTTTGCGGTCCGGTCTAACCGTTTTTTCCAAAATGTGCTTAATCTCCCGGTTAGAAATCTCTACTTGACCACTCGTTTGAGGGTGGTAAGGTGTAGCAATCTTATGAATGACGGAATACTTAGCAAGGACGGATTTTAGATAACGATTTCGGAAATGAGATCCGCCATCACTAATGATTGCTCGGGGCGTACCAAAACGACTAAAGATGTGAGACTGAATGAAATGGATCACGACTTTATGATCATCGGTTTTGGTAGCCTCGGCTTCAACCCATTTAGACACATAATCCACCGCTACAAGGATGTACTCATAGCCATAAGAAGATGGAAATGGTCCCATGAAGTCAATCCCCCATACATCAAAATTTTCAACAATTAAAATGTTAATGCGGGGCATCATGTCTCTTCGGGACATGGATCCAAGTTTTTGACATCGTTCACACGATTTGCAAAAATTGTATGCATCCCGAAACAAGGTAGGCCAAAAGAATCCGCTTTGAAGAACTTTGTTAGCGGTCTTTTTGGCACTAAAATGGCCTCCACAAGCAAGAGTATGGCAAAAATTTAGAATGCTTGTGGCCTCGGTTTCAGGAATGCATCGCTGTATGATTTGGTCCGGGCAATACTTGAATAGTTCCGGATCTTCCCAAAAGAAATGCTTGACTTGGGAGAAAAATCGGTCCCTCTCTTGTTTGGACCAATTAGCTGGAATTACAATATCCGCAAACCATGGAAGAGTAGAATGTAAAACTTGAAGAAGTTGCTCATTCGGAAAGGAATCACGGATGGCTGCGAATTCTGAAGATTTCTCAATAAGTAAGCGAGAGAGATGATCGGCGACAACATTGTCGGTCCCTTTTTTGTCCCGGATGTCAATGTCAAACTCTTGAAGTAAGAGGATCCATCGAATTAAACGGGGTTTTGTCTCTTTTTTCGCTAACAAATGCCTAAGAGTGGCATGATCTGAAAAGACGATGACCTTGGAGCCAAGAAGATAAGAGCGAAATTTATCCAAGGCATACACCACGGCTAGCAATTCTTTTTCAATGGTGGTGTAGTTCAATTGGGCATCGCAGAGAGTTTTGCTAGCATAATAAATGACATGCGGAAGTTTATCCACACGTTGGCCCAAAACCGCCCCTAATACATAGTCAGATGCGTCACATATGATCTCAAAGGGAAGAGACCAATTAGGGGGTTTCATGATTGGGGCGGATGAGAGGAGAGTGCGAAGTTTGATGAAAGCTTCCATGCAAGCGTCATCAAAATTGAACGGAACATCCTTGGCCAAGAGATTACACAAGGGCCGTGACATTTTGCTAAAATCTTTGATGAAGCGACGATAGAATCCGGCATGGCCAAGAAAAGAACGGATTTGACGGACGAAATTCGGAGGAGGAAGATTAGAGATTAACTCAACTTTTGCTTTGTCTACCTCGATTCCCCGCTTAGAAATGACATGTCCTAAAACAATGCCTTCTTGGACCATGAAGTGGCTTTTCTCCCAACTTAGAATGAGATTCGTCTCTTTGCATCTTTGGAGCACAAGAGATAAATTTTTGAGACACAAGTCAAAGGAGGAGCCAAATACGGAAAAATCGTCCATGAAAACTTCCAAGAACTTTTCAACCATATCGGAGAATATGGACATCATGCACCTTTGGAACGTTGCCGGTGCATTGCATAGACCAAAAGGCATGCGTCAATAGGCAAAGGTACCAAAGGGACATGTGAATGTTGTTTTCTCTTGATCTTGGGGGGCGATTGCCACTTGGTTATAGCCCGAATAACCATCAAGAAAACAATAGAAGCTTTGGCCGGCTAACCTTTCTAGGATTTGATCAATAAATGGGAGCGGGAAATGATCCTTCCTAGTTGATGAATTGAGTTTCTGATAGTCAATGCACACACGCCACCCGGTGGTGGTTCGTTGTGGCACGAGCTCACCCGCTGAATTTTCAACAACGGTGAGACCGGATTTCTTGGGGACAACTTGCGTGGGGCTCACCCACTTGCTATCAGAGATAGGATAGATGATTCCCGCATCTAGCAATTTGATCACCTCTTTCATGACCACTTCCTTCATATTTGGATTTAACCGGCGTTGGACCTCTCTAGTAAGCTTTGCGTCATTCTCCATATGAATGCAGTGCATATAAATGGAGGGGTTAATTCCTTTCAAATCTGCCACTGTCCAACCAATAGCTTCTTTATGCTCTTGGAGCACCGCTAAAAGGTTGGTCTTTTGGTCTTTTTGAAGGTCCGAGGCAATAATGACCGGAAGGGTTTGCTTTGGACCAAGGAACACATACTTGAGATGGGCCGGGAGCGGCTTAAGCTCAAGTTGTGGCGGAGATAGCAATGATGGGACCGGAGGAGTGGTGGAAAGTTGGGGAAGTGGTTCTTTTGGAATTTTCCAAGGAGGTACATCCATGACAGCATTAATATCAAGCAAGGAATTGACTTCTTGAATGGCCTGATCAACATCAAAGTTTGAGAAGTCAAAATGGGACATGCAAGTTTCAAGAGGATCTTTGCTTAGAATGAAGGGGAGAGATTCTTCGACCACTTCATCAATGACATCCACAAGAAAACAATCATCCTCATTGGGGGGATGTTGAGTTGCATGAAAGATGTGGAGTTTGACTTGCATGTTTCCAAAAGTAATGTCCATCACCCCGGTTCGGCAATTAATTGATGCATTAGCCGTGGCTAAAAATGGCCTACCAAGGATCACGGGAATGTGCTTTTTTGGGTTATGGACCGGTTCCGTATCAAGAACCACAAAATCTACCGGGAAGTAGAATTTGTCCACTTTGATGATAACGTCCTCGAGAATACCTCGTGGATGCTTGACCGATCTATCGGCAAGTTGCAAAACCACGGAAATCGGCTTAAGACCTCCCAAACCAAGTTGTAGGTAGACTGAGTATGGAATTAAATTCACACTAGCTCCTAAGTCAAGGAGGGCCCTCTCGATTTTGCTGTCACCAATGACGCAAGAGATTGTGGGGGCGCCCGGATCCTTATACTTCGGAGGAGTGCTGTGCTGAATGATAGCACTAACATTTTCAGTCAACCTCACCTTTTTTGGCAAATGATTTTTAGAAGTGCGCTTTGAGTGCACAAATCTTTGAGAAATTTTGCATAGCGAGGGATTTGCTTGATAGCATCCAAGAGGGGCAAGTTAATCTTCACTTGCTTGAAAACTTCCCACATGTCTTGAATTTTACAATTCTTGTTTCCAAAATGTGTCGACTCTTGAAGACGTTGAGGAAACGGAGCTTTTGGCTCATAAGTAGTTTCCACATTTGGGGTGACATGTGTGGGATTTCCGTGAATGGTATTTGGACAAGAATTTGGATTAGAAGAGCTTGGATTTAGATTTTTCAAAGGAGGGTTTTTCTCACTTGTGTCTCCATCAACCTTGTTGTCAACCACTCTACCACTCCGAAGGGTGGTGATAGCTTGAACTTGTTCATGAGTCGGCCCACTCGGAGGAGGGGTTTCATCAATCACATGCATTCCTCTAGGATTTTCAAAAGGTTGAGAGGGAAGCTTGCCCTTGTCCTTTTGAAGCAATTGATTCACCGAGTTAGCTATTTGGCCCACTTGATTTTTGAGATTAGCTATGGATTGAGTATGAGAATGAACCATTTGGAGAGTAGGCTGCAAGGATGTCAAGAGTTGCTTGTTGGCATCCATTATTTGCTTATTTAATGATTCCATCATTTGCTTGTTTGCAGCTACTATCTCATCAGTTGGACACACAGGAGGTTGATTGGAGACATTTGGATTGTAAGGAGGACGGTAGCTTGAAGAGGCTTGGAAAGGTCTACCTTGATATTGAGAAGAGGGCTGATTTTGCCGCCCTTGGTTTTGGAATTGGGAATTTTGTGGGGCTTGTTGCCGCCACGAGAAATTCGGATGATCTCGCCAACCCGAATTGTAGGTGTTGGAATATGGATTGTTCCCGGGCCGCGAGAACATGGCATTAGCTTGCTCTTGGTTGGGATTGGGAAATTACTCCGGTGTGGGGCAATCTTCCGAGAGATGGAATGGACTAGTACATGAAACACAAACTAAACTTGCCGAATTTTGAGACAATGAAGGAGGAAGATGTGGTGCCATCAATTGGTAGAATTTATGAGCTATGGCATCCACTTGAGATGATTCCTCCCTTATAGATTTTGGTTGAGAAAGGTTGGTGTTCTTTGCATTGGTTGAGGCCGGAGCCCTACGAGAATTATGTTGAAGTGAATTTTCGCTTAAATTCTCAAGTAGGGTCCAGGCCTCATCCGCATTCTTGGACATGAACATCCCACCACAAGAAGAATCAACCATGAATCTATGGGTTTCGGTCAAGCCGGCATAGAAAGCTTGCACTAATTGCCATTTTGGGATCAAATGATGAGGACATTTCCGAAGAAGATCTTGTAACCTTTCCCCAAGTCTCGTGGAGTTGTTCTCCATCAACTTGAGAAAAGCTTAGAATAGAATGCCTCATTTGGTTGGTTTTACTCACCGGATAATACTTCTTAAGAAATTCTTGTTGCAATTGAGCCCAAGAAGTAATAGAGTTGGGAGCGAGGGAGTTCAACCAATATTTTGCCCTATCCTTTAGGGAGAATGGGAAAAGATGTAAGTGAAGTGCATTGTCCGGAAAACCTCTTAACCGGATGGTCGAACAGATTTCAAGGAACTTATCAAGATGGTTATATGGATCTTCATTATCAAAGCCATGAAATGATGGAAGCATTTGAATGGTACTAGACTTGATCTCATCTTGAGCTGCATCGATATTTGGCATCACTATACAAGAAGGAGAAGCATAGGTGGTAGGAATGAAATGATCTCTAAGAGTCATTGGTTCTACATTAGGAATTTCAGCCCTTTCATTCCCCGGATTTCCTACGTTATCCCCCATTGTATTGAATTCAGTTTCAAGATCCCTTGTAAGAGTGGGTTCCCTAAGGTTCCATCTAAGAGTTCTTTCAAGTGAATTTATATCAATAGGCGAGTCAAGTGTGGGTAGAGAGAGTGACCTACGGCCAAACATCAACAATTCACAACAATATCATCACAACAAATCTTTATCATCAACTCCACATACGATGTTCCCTTTCTCCTCAATTATCAAGATAGAAAATAAATGGCCACGACAAGGACCGATGCTTGAACACGAAATTAAAACAAGATAATAGCCTCTACAAGGGTTTCACAACTAAATTAACTACTTCTAAAGTTAACACATGCACAATATCCACAATTCGAAACTAGAAGTCACGAGACTTACCTGGGGTCTTCTAGACTCACAATTTGCTAGCATTCCCACGGCGAGCTTGGGGTCCCTAGAATCTTACAACACTTAAAACACAAAGATAGTCAAAACACACAAGGAATATTCACAAGACACAATATTCACAATCAAACTAAAATTAACCCTAAACTTTGGTTGCTAAACCGTATGCAAGTCCCCGGCAACGGCGCCAAAAATTGATCGGTTGATCAACTAAACATCAACCTTCGCAATAGCACGAATCATTGTAAAATAGGGCTATTGGTCGGGTAAGT
This sequence comes from Cornus florida, assembly GCF_030987335.1. Classification (NCBI taxonomy): domain Eukaryota; kingdom Viridiplantae; phylum Streptophyta; class Magnoliopsida; order Cornales; family Cornaceae; genus Cornus; species Cornus florida. The sequence goes on from NW_026775572.1 coordinate 46,686,883, forward strand.
CGAACCACTGGGACTGCGCTAGTCTTACGGCAACCTTAGTGTCTAGAATCTTTCTCGAATGATGAAGGGGTGTTCATAAAGGTTTTGTTTGTTGTCACTTAAATTAGGAATTCAAAGTGCATAAAACACTAATTTGCAAGGAATTTAGGATGAAATAGAACAATAGAGAAGAGGAGACTAGGGAAGTGAATCCGCCTCCATCCCTATACATATGCTAGATTAGACCTAAATTGGGGAAAAACAACATATGATGGTCAAGACTTACATAGCAACACATGGTTGCCATATAAGTAATCAAAAGGTACATTAGGTCTCAAACAAGTATAATCCATCAAAAGATAAACATGCTTAGACTACCTAACTAAGGTGTAGCTTATACACATTTACTTAAATGAGAGACTATCAAGTTCTTGACAAAATGATAAAGCACATGGAGTTAGAGATTAAGCATACACCATCAAAGGACTTCCTAAGCAATGGTCTATCAAAGTCACCTATCAACATGCCATGAAACCATTTCATAACCTTGCTTCCACTCTCACCATGAAAAACTTAAGCAATATGATTACTCTAAGACATCATCTAAAGCAAGATAATCAACTTAAAGAAATCATCCATACATGTATCAACATTCATTACAACAAGTGAGGTGCTCTTGGTTATGAAAATACCATAAAATATACATAGCAAATCCCCAAAATAGACTATCCTAGGACATGCTTACAAGGGAGGGACTTCATCACCTCCCTAGAGAAAGAGTTAGTTACCCATTGCTAAGCTAGAAGAAGGAAGAAGCTTCATCTTCATGGCCATTTTCGTGCAACCTTCTTGGAGCTTGAAGAACACACCTCCTTTGCTCCCTTCTCTCTCCTCTAATCTTGTAGAAAATGTAGGATCCGATCCATGTGGCCCTTAGTTGCCTTATATCTATCAACTAAGCTCTCTCTCTCCTCCAAAGACATTCCCTACCACTCCATAAAGAAGGAGGGTGGAAATGTGGAAACCAATGCACAAGTGGGCTGAAGAGGGGTGCATTTCCGAGCTGCAATCTGGCTGATTTTCGAGCACTCGAAGAGTGGTCTCGAGCACTCTAAATTAGTGTAATGTGCAACATGCTTTTCTTGCTCAGCACTGACCTACTTTGGTAAAACTACTATAACTTTGTGCCCCAAACTCCGAATGATGATCTGTTTGAAGATTTAGAGAGCTGATTCAGTGCTTCAAAAACTTCATGTTTTGATGAAGACCCAATTCTCAAGTCTGGTTGGTCGAAAATGGGGAGAAAGGCAGTACTTTAGTGCTGCCAGGCAGTTCTGTGCACCTCTGTTAAGAAGATCATAACTCTTTGTTCCGAACTCCGAATGACGAACCGCTTGAAGATTTGGAAAGCTGATTCAGAGCTATAAATCTTTCATGTTATGATGGAAGTCCAGTTTTTGAGTTTGCTAGGTCGAAAATGGCGACAAAAGTCAGGTTCTACCGCTGCCAGAAATTCAGAATTGGCACCATTTTTGTTCATAATTCCACAAGGCATCATTTTTGCTTCCTTTTTGCACTTTAACCTAAAAATGCACAAAAACATGCAAATGGAGTTAATCTACATAAAATAATCAATTAATGGACTTTGTTAATGTAATTTAGGGCGCCTGAATATACAGTATTCAGCGCTTATCACACGTGTAATGACCCGGTCAATTTCTCCCTTTCCTTTTTCCTCAAGATTTTACGGATGAATTTTTTTCGTTGAAATTTCCTTTCTAAGTTCAGTTTCTCATCGCTTAGTGTCATCTCGAGTGCTCGAAAATGGTTTCTGAGACTCTTTCCTTTGGATTGACAACTTCCTTTGAGGACCGAGTTATTTCCACATTTTTCGTTTTTTGACACTATTCACTTTTCGTCATTTTCCCTGTTTTGTCCTTTTCACTATTTTGTCTTTTCCCCGTTTATCACTTGGTTGGCATAACCTCACTCCTTGTGTTCGGAGTTGGTTTTTGACTTTACGTATCTTCATTCTAAGTGGTTTCCACGAAATACGTATCTTTACTTTTGCAAGAAAGTACTCTGATTGCTCCCGGTGTCCATAAGGGCATGGATGCAAAGTTCTTTAGAATTATTTTCTTTTCATGGGGTGTTTTTTGTAAATATATTTTGAAGATATTATATTTCAGGGGTTTTTAAGAAAATATTTTTGGAAGATATTTTCATTCTGGGCCATTAGTGCAGTTTTCACTTTTTGGAGGGGCCATTGTGCAATTAATGAAAGTTATTGCAAAAATGCCTCATTTTGATCCCGGATCCTCACACAGGATTCATTTTCACTTTTTGTCAAGTCGTGTACTCATGGAATTTCCTTCTGGGCATTTTTTTTCCAGTTTCAAAGTTTTTGGCTCCGGTTGCCGCCGAACTTGTTTGGGGCATATCTCTCTGCTCAGAACTCAGTTTTTTACGCCGTTTCTTCCGTTGTTTATATTTTCTAGTTTTGAATCTTTTTTGTTCATGGAGTTTTGTCGTTTGAGCGCGTCTGCTCAAATTTTACTTTTTCGGACCTGGCGAGACCCGTTCGGGGCACTTTTTGAGATTTTCTATAAATAAGGGGACTTAAAATTAAAAAGTCATCTTCTCCCCTCTCCATGCACGACTAGAACCTGTTATGGCAGCCCAAAGGGGATGCCACCCTTTTTCTTTCATTTGAACCTTCTTCCCTTTGTTAAAAAGTCGAAGTGCCTTCGCGTTTTGTGTTTGTCTTGACCACGCGCATCTTTCCCCCTTATTAGAACCCATTTTTGGCCAAATTTTGAGTTCGGGCTTGAAGTCAAGTTGTGATTTTGATGGGGCTTCTTAGGGGTTCATGTAGATCGTGTTGTCCCCGACAAAACCCCGCGGTATCGTCGGATTCTAAACACTTCTTTTTTCGGTGGGCTTTTGAGATTTTTATCTCAAATCGAGGTAGGGGATGTTTTAGGGTTATATTAATGTTGTATTGATTGTTATATGAGCATATACAACTTGTAAGCATGCCTTGTTCAAGTTATAGAATTTAATTTAATTATTTTCTTTATTTAAGATTTAATTCTCATGATGCTAGGCAACTTAGAATTAAATTATGGCATGCTAGAAATTTAGGCCTTGGTATGGTGGTTGATATATATTAAATTGGGGTTATTTGAATAAGAATTGCAAATTTTATTTAATATTTATCTTTTGTGAAAGTTTAATTCACCTAGTTGTATCAAGCATGGAATCAACTTATAATGTGATATTAAAGCTTGTTTAAATATATCTTGTGTAGGTATATAGCTTGTTAGAATATTATAATTATTTACCTTGAAAGCTTGTTACTAAATTGAAGCTTATTTAGTAGTTGTGGCTTAGGATAGTAATGTGACTCAATTGTTGTAAAATATTCTTGCTTTGTGTATAATTGCATATTGGAGACTTGACATGTCATATGCTATTTAGACTTAAATCATTAAACATGGTTTATGTGGATTCAACCTTATTTGTGCATGGAAGATGGTTTTATGCATTATTGATTTTGATATAAGTTTGGTATAACTTATTAATTTTAGTATAAGTTTTGAACTTATTGATTTTGGGAAGCTTGTAAGGACATATTTCGCGTGATGGCTAGGGTTTGACTCTAGTACGGAAACAAGAGTCTTCTAAGTCATAAGTGCGCACTAGGTAGTACCTTGTGGGTCATAATTGCCCGGAATAACTTATGCATGTGTGCACTAGGTAATGCCTTGTGGGTCGTAATTGCCCGGAAACACTTGCTTGGTCTAGCGACCGCATGTCCTAGGCTTTTCAATATTTGATTTCGCATTCAATTTCAAGTTGTTAATCATGGATTACTTGTAGCTTGAGAATTGATGCTTACTTTGGATATTTGAATCCTATTTAGTATACTTAAACTTGTATACTTGCTCCGTGAGTTTAAATTTCATTTAGTATGCTTGTGCCGTGTATACTTGTTTTAGGCGTATCTCTTTTAGCTTAGTATACTTGTGTTCGTATACTTGATTTAAGAGATTTCCATATAAAATGTATACTTGTGTACATATGCTTAGACATTGCATGACTTGCCTTAATATGGTTTAGTATACTTGGAAATGTATGTTTGTATGTTGTGTAGCATGTTTTAACAATGCTTAGTATACTTGAGCATGTATCCTTGTGTGCCATTGTTCACTTTAAATTGCATGAGTAGCTTAGGATGATCCCTGAGTCTCATTTTGAAATAGACGTTAGATGGCATGAGCCCTTTGACATGTTTCACCTTAAGGTGATATAATTGTAAAACGCTAGGTCGATGCATGCTCATCTCCTACGAGTAGCTTTATGTTACTCATCCACGGAGTGGGGACATTTTTCAGGTACAGGAACCTTGATTTGGGATGCACACTATGCCATGGAAGTTTCGTAGACTTGAAGTATCATTTTCATGAAAATGTTGGCTTGAAATGCCATTGTAGCCTTATTTGTCAAAATGTGTAGATTTGATTCCAATTATGTAATGTGTACATAAGTACACTCTTTACAATATATTTGACATTTATGAGATGAGGCCATAGGCCAATGACATCTAATTTGTACCTTATGTAACCTTTAACTTCATGAAATATTATGAAAATATTGAAAAATGCTAAGTTATTGGCTCACCATGTTTGCATCGGGTGTGGGAATTCCATTTTTATTCTTTGATAGGGTCTTATTAATCATGTTTGAAGTGTGGCCAACGGCCAAATGGTAATTTGACTCCATTTTATATTTTTAGATTTCAAATTTCCCATTTCAAGTCCATTCTTCTCATTTTTGTCCGTCGGGGGTTCAGATTTTGAGTCAAGGCTTCTCGGGAGCCGCGGACCATTCCCGCGCACTTAGAATCATTTATTACACTTGCATGCACATTCGTTTCAACTTAGAAATGCATTTAGGGCCAAATGCATACTTGGTGCAAAGTTGCATTTTTTGAGTTTTTGACCCTTTACTGAACTAGGGCCATTTTGAGTATCTTACAGTGTGTTTTTTTCATTTTCTTCCACTTACTGGGTAGAAAACTCGATTTTGGGAGGGGTTTCTTTTTTGTGTTTTTCCAGAAAATGTCATCTTCATACCCGTTTCTACTCTCAGTTCTGGACAGCAGAACTTCCTTTTAGCTTTAGTAGCTTTTTTGGACCCTCTTGACCTATGTTGTTCAAGGGGCATTTGAAGGACTTTACAACATTTTTTTTTGGGCTTCCTTCCACATAGCTGGGTAGACAACGTGATTTTAAGGGGGGTTTCTTCTTCGTGTTTTTCCAGAAAAACTCGTTTAAGGATCCGTTTTTAGCCTCAGTTCCGAGAAAAAAATTCAAATGGTGCTTGCTATCAAAACACTATTTCTGCCCAGATTTTTGAACCCGGAAAGTTGATATTTTTTTGAAACTTTGAGGCTTCATATCTTCTTCGTCCCAACTCCAAATCAAGTGATTTTTGAGTCTAAGTTTATTAGTTTTTGCTAGTCTATACAACGATATACACGGTTGCGTCCAATTCTATCTGAAAAGACCATTTTACCCCTTATCAAATACCCTTGCCGCACTGATTTTAAACCCAAAAGTTGATTTTTTTGAAACTTTGACGTTTCATATCTTCTTCATCCGGATTCCGAATCAAGTGATTCTTGAGTCTAAATTCATTAATTTTTCCTTGTCTATCTAATGGTCTGATCATTTGCATCTAGTTTTATCTAAAAAGACCATTTTACCCCTTATAAAATACCCTTGCCGCACTAATTTTTAACCCGGAAAGTTTGATTTTTATGAAATTTCGAAGTTTCATATCTTCTTCATCCAGACTCCGAATCAAGTGATTTTTTGGTCTAATTTGATTAATTTTTTGCTGTCTTTCTAGTGGTGTGCTCGGTAGCACCAGATTTTATATTTTTAGAAATGACCATTTTGCCCTTAGGGCCTGTTCGATCTTTTTCTGATTATTCGTTTCTGCATCAGTTCTCATTAAGTTCCACGACCTCATGGAAGGTCACTTTGACTTCTTAGAGTCTTATTTTCTATTTTCGCTTCCGCATTCGGATCCGTTATCGGGACAATCTTTGGTTCATCACAAGACGCACTGGCTTGAAAAACCAGGGCCGTCACAACACGCATGGCTGACAGTAACTTTATAAAGCTACTGAGTGATTTTTTTCTAAAATTTCCAGAACTGAGAGTTGGTTCAAAGGCTTAAACGAATTTTTTAGCAAAAACACAAAAAAAAAAAAATGAAACCCCCCTTAAAATCCAGTTTCTACCCGACCATGTCAAAAGAAAATTTTAAAATGCATTATAAAATGCCCAAAATGCCCCTAGATCAGTTTAGGTCAAAAAAATTTAAAATACAACTTTGCACTAAGTGCTCATTTGACCCTAAATGGATTTCTGGGCAAAAACGATGATGCACGCAAATGTAATTAATGATTTTAAGTGTGCGGTAATGACCCGTGGGCCCCATAAATGCCCGATGCAAAATTTGACCTATTAAAGCTCAGAAATGCCTAAAAATGGACTTTTAAAAGAAATTTGAAACTTAAAATTATAAAAAAAAAATATTCAAAATGACCGTTTGGCCCTTAGCCACGCTTCATGCATGATTGAAGAGACCTTATGGAAGTATTAAAACCCATTTCCCACCACCCATGTAAATGTAGTGACGTTAAAACATGACATTTTCCTATTTTTCAATAAAATAGGTTTGAAAGTAAAAGTACTTAGAATATAAAATAAATGTCCATGGCCTATGATCTCATCTTATACATGTGAATACATCATAAAATGTGTACTTATACACACATTACATATTTAGAACCAAATATATAAGTTTTGACATATAAAGTTACAAATAGCATTTCATACTAACATTTGCATGAATTAAATACTTCAAGTCTACAATACATTCCAAAGCATAATGTGAATCCCGAATCTTGATTCCTGTACCTAAAAAGTGTCCCCACTACGTGAGTAACATAAATCAATTCATACGGTCATGCCACCTAGCGTTTATGTCAAAGGTGAGACTCAGAGAGCATCCTAAGCTACCTTAGACCATTTTTATCATAAACTACATCATTCATGCAATTAAACAACATAGGAGCATATAGTGTAATGCAACAAGACATAGGTATTCAAAGTTATCAATTTGGAACATAAAATGCAAAAATAACTGAAACGGTTCATGCTACCTAAAGTCTATGCTCCAAATGAGTCTAAGGAATCATCCTGGGCTACATTGAACAATTAAAATACAAATTACAATTTCAATGCAATTTAACAAACATTGGAACTTCCAATACAACGCAACAAAATATAGATTATAAAAGTTATCCATTTGAAACCTAAAGTGCGTAAACAACTAAATATTACAATTTAGTAAAAGTAGAACTTCTAATACAATGCATCAAGACATAGATTATCAAATTAAACCATTTGAAATCTAAAATGCGGAAAACAACTAAATATAACAATTTAATATCATTAGAACATCTAATACAACGCATCAAGACATAGATTATCAAAGTTATCAACTTGAAATCTAAAATGCGAAAACAACAAGTTATCACAATTTAGTGCCATTAACTTGTAATCAAAAGCGAAATCAACAAAGGTGGATACTCAGATATCGATTGGATCAGACTGATACGGGGCTACTTTAGAGCTACTAACCCATGGGCAACCTACCTTAAGTGCGCACTAGACTCATAGAAGGAACTCTCATCCCCCGTACTAGAACCATGTCCTAGCCGTAGTCAAGCAAATGATATCCCAAGTTTCCAAAATCAAAAAGTTGTGCAACCACGTATATATCATATATACATATACATATATATATATATATATATATCATGCACAATTCAATTTTGGAAACACACAGCACATGCCCTAAGTTCACAACTACTATGTCATGCAAAATGTCGAATCTTCAGTGTGTGATTCATTATACGCTATAATAATGTTATTCAATATTAAAAACATAACTTCATACTTATAACACAGGCTCAGAATCATGATTTAAACATATAATCAACGTCAAATACATGATTAACTCATTATGCAATAGAATCATAAATTAATTAAATATATTAATTAATTTCTCTAGATTTCAAATCTCATCCAAATAATCCCTAATTAACATATGTTAAACAATATAGCATGGTCTTTACATATACCAACTCAAAACTTAATTAGTTTATTGGAACAATAAAGTAGAATTTAATTAAAACATGATAATTGAATCTCTAGATTCTAAAGCAACTTCAAATGGCTCCAATTTAATATATACTAGTGAACAAGTCCTAGTCATTGTAAATATTAAGTTAAAAACTCAATCAAGTCCATGGAACCATTAAATAGATTTTAATTAATTCATTTAATTAAAATCTCTAAATTTTTAAACTCATCCAAATGCTCTCAAATTAAAGTATGTTAATAAACATGCCAAGACTTTATTTAATAGTATATCACAAGTTAATTCCATACTAGATACAACTAGGTGAATTAAACTTTCATACAAGAAAATAATTAAATAAAGTTTCAATACTCATTTAAATATTCTCAATTTCGTATATGTTAATGAGCATATCAAGGCCTAATTTAATATCATATTACAAGTTCAATCCATGCTAAGTACATCCATGTGAATTAAATTTCATCCAAAGATAATAATTAAATAAAAGTCTCAAAACTTATTCAATTACTCTCAATTTAATATATATTAATGAACATATCAAGGCCAAATAATTAAATACCAAACTATATACAACCATGTGAATTAAATCTTATACACAGAAAATAATTAAATTAAATTCTAGATAAAATACTTAGGCATGCATACAAGTTGTATAAGTTTAGAAAACCATCAATACAACAATTATATAAACCTAAAACATCCCCTACCTCCATTTGAGATGAAATCTCAAAACCCACCGAAAGGAAATTGCTCCGAATCCGACGATACTTCGAGGTTTTGTCGGGGACAACGAGAGAAATAATATTCACCCTTGAGGCACCACCAAAATCCCAACTTGACATCAAACCCAAACTCAAAAAATGACTGAAAATGGATTCTAATAAGGGGGAAAGAACCGCCTCGCCAAGGCCTACGATAAACCCTAAAACATCACAACATTTTACAAAGGGGAAAAAGGCTTAAAAGGGAAAAAGGAGGTAACAACCATGGGAGGACCTGCTGTCTGGCCATGGAAGAAGAAGAGATGAAATGTTTTAAATTTTTTCAAACTCCTATTTATAGAAAAACCTTAAAAGTGCCCCGGACGGGCCCCGTTGTGTCCGAAAAAGTGGAATCTGCGCAAACGCGCTCAAATGGAAAAACACCGTGAACAAAAAAGAACCAAAATAAAAATAAAAATAAATTGAACAACAAAAGAAACGGCATCAAAAATCGAGTCCTATGCAGAAAGATATGCCCTAAACAAGTTCGACAGCAACCGGGGTCAGAAACCCTAAAATTGGGAAAAACGACCAGAAGACAATTCTAAGGTTACACGACTCGAAGAAATGTGAAAATGAATCCCGTACGAGAAAACAGTCTCAAAATGAGGCATTTTGCAATAATTTTCGTTAATTGCACAATGGCCCCTCCAAGAAAGGATAACTGCAAAACTGGCCCAGAATGAAAATATCCTCCAAAAAATATTTCTTAAAAACCCCTGAAATAAATATCTTCAAAAGATATTTACAAAAAACAACCTAAGAAACATCAATGTTTCTAAAGAATCCTCTGATCCACGCCCCTGCGAGAGAAAGAAACAATCGGCAATCTTTTCTCCAAAAGTAAAGTTACGTATTTCGAGAAAATCAACTGAAATGATAACTCGTGAAATCAAAACTCAACTCCGAACACAAAAAGTGAGGTTGTGCCAACAAAGTGACAAACAGGAAAAGACGAAAAGTAAATAATGTCCAAAAAATGAAAATGTGAAAATGACTTGGTTCTTTAAAGAAAGTTGTCAATCCAAAGGAAAGAGTCTCGGAAACCATTCTCAAGCACTCTAGACGACACTAAGCGACGAGAAATCAAACTCAGAAGAAAAAAAAAAAAAAAAAAAAAAAAAAAAAAAAAAAAAAAAACCCGTAAAATTTGAGAAAAATGAAAGGAAGGAAAATGACTGGGTAATTACAACCTAAACCTACCAGAGCACATAACTACACTATATCTAGCTACACATCCCTGGTAATATACGCACCCTAACCACTGACCCTGAGACTCAAGCTCATATCATGGCATATAATCATATATATATAATCCGTCATATCTAGCCATTAAAATAAACTATGGTATGTCATCCAACTATGATGTTAACTTGACACGAATATAAGTAGGACTAAACATTTTAGTTAATCCATTCCTTTATACATGAATAGGTAGGACTTAACCTTTTTAGTTAATCCGTCCCTAATATGCTCACATCCAATAATGGTGCATTAATTCATAATATAACCATATTAATATATTATCAAGAAGCCTAACTTGTTAGCTACCTCCATGATCACATCCCACACAAACATTAATCTCATCCACGATATATAAATCATAGATAAATTAAATACCATAGCCATAATCCATTTTTATAGATCACAAGGACATCCATTCATATAATTAAATCATAATTAATAATTTGAAATTAATTAATAACATATAACATTATCCCAAAAAAATGATTTACAATTTAATAATTAAATAAAATCATTTATTAATACAATTACGTGTAATAAAAATAAATATCACGTTACTACCAATTTAAACATTATTTTATTTTTCCACTAAAATGGAAAAATCACCCTACCATTAACTAGTGTCCAAAAGTGGTTATATTAATTAATCACATAACACGTTACATGTTATATTAATATTTATTCTAAAGGTCCAACATCTAACCAATACATCATTATCATATTGGTTAAAATAATTTTAGGATAATATATATAAATTAACAAATTAATATAATGTACGATATAATTTTTATCCACACGTAACAATGTAACGTTATCCAAATAGCCAATAACCACTTAACCAAAAGCCGAATACCACTTGCAATGTTAAAACAATTCCAAACAAAAATATTAAAATAAGAACAAAAATATGCTACCTAAATAAGATATTTCGGTCGACCGATGCCCTAATTCAGTCGGCCGAAACACCCACGTCGTTCAACTAATACACTCCATCAGTCGGCCAAAACGTGTTGTCTTCTTCTTCTTTGTCTCTGACGAACTTTTTGCCCTTTTTATCTCCATTGTTAATGTCCTATGAACCAATCTATGCTCCAGAATTGTCCCAATAGCAATTTTATATTATATTATCATGTTTTGAACAGCATAAAACACAATCTATGCATCAATTTATCAAAACATGGAAATTCAACACAGACCAATATTAAAAACACATGAACTATAACTTTCAATTTAGTTCATATAAATAAGTTCAATTAATACAATTAAATTCCTGGAAATAACCTAGCATGTACAGGTTGTGAATCAAAGGAGAAGAGAAGAATTAAAACTTGCCTTAAGGATTTTGATAAAAAACCATAACCTTCTTCTTCCTCTTTCTCTTCTTTTCTCTTCCTTCTTTCTCTCTCTAAACTCTCTTCCTTTTCTTCTAAAATATATTATGTGAATATTTTCTAACCCCTTTTTACTAACCTATAGTTATATATTTATAGGAAATAAAACAACCCTAATCCTTTTCCCAAACTAAGTCAACTTAATAAGGAAAAAAATAATAAAAATAAAATATTAAAAGGTAACTAAAAATATGTTACGTATATATATAATCTGTATATATCCTTTCTATATAAATATACATCAAATTATTTATTATTAATACTAATGTTATAATAATATTAATTACTAAATTACTTTCTTTATATATAAATGTATATATATACATATACAACTATCCATGGGTGGTAATTATCTGTACTCATTAAACCTCATATCCAAGTAATCCATGGAACCTAATTGGTTAGTCCATTACTACTATACATATCCATAAAATATAATAAAATAAACATTTAATCAACAATTTATTATAATTAAACAAACAAGTCAATTAATCATTTAATTCAAATAAAACATTTAAGTACATAATTTCAATTAATCATTTAACCAAATAGCCAAATAATCAATCAAGTAAATAAATAAAAATATAATTAAAACATTTAAAATAATACCGAGACTATCCTTATGAAATTAGAGGTATTACACCATTTCTAAGAGCTGCTTGAACTACTTGCCCTCTGATTTTGTGTGTGAGAGTGATAAGGCATGCAACCTTCAAGAGAATGACCAAAAGAATTACAATAAGAGCAAGAAAGAGGTTTCCATCAATATTTTACCTTAATTTCAGCTAAGGAACTATCATTTTTCCTAACATGAAAAGAGTTGTCCAATGTGGATTAAGGGTTGATTTCAACGCAGACTTTTGTATAGTCGATTCTACTTCTGTTTGTGGTATTGGCATCTGCAAAGAGAGGTTTACCTATGGTACTGACAATGTAGTTTAGACCCTTGGGAGTCCAAAATTAGAATGGTACATTGTGCAAAATAACCCATATCGTGCTAAGACTTAACTACAACACAAAACAAAAAGAAAAGAAACCAAGAAACCACTGAAACCACTGAACTTCCATCGCTGGCCACCGAATCACCTGAAACCACCATTCTTACCAGCTCACAGTATTAAATTTCACCACTACGCTTCACCGTCAAAACAAAATCCCCAACCACCCACCCAGAATTCCAACCCCAAAACCAAACCAGCAATTATTTCACATATTACCCAAGGAAAACTCCTTACTCCTCTCAATCCCCTTGCAGCATCCAAGCCCCCACTACCAACAATGAAACTTAGGGGTAAGGACCCTATTAATTCTCTCCCACATTCACCACCTAAGAACCCAAAACCTTCCAACGCATCAGGGAGTAATGATCCCAATCATCTTTTCCCACGTCCACCTTCAGTTGCAAGAACTACGAAGGAGAAGGTTAGGCTTGCATTGCAGAATGATAGGTTTTTAAATCCCTCAGGGCTCGAAGTCAATGATCTGGTTCTTCTTCCTGATGGCATTGACGCAACGATTATGGATGCTTCAAAGTTTGAACTCATCAAGGAAGTTGCAAGGCTCAAGTCCCTTCTTTAGGAGAAAGAATTGGAATTGGCAAATGTCCAGTGTATATTAAAGGAGCCTTCAGGATTCTTGGCCCTGTTCCTCGAGCTAAAGGAGATCGTGGCTGGGCCCCGGCAACCACCGAACGGCGAAGACAGAGAGGACATGTCTCTTGCTAGGAGTCAGCCTCACGCGTCGACAATCCCAATTGCCTAATTCGACCCGGGAACTTCGAATTCAAATTCAATCCTTCTGACTTTTGAGGGAATTCATCAGAATGTCACATTCATGATAGAGACAGCAAGAGATGACCTTACCCAACATACCCAACACTTTGTGATACCCCCAGATTTCCGAATGCAGGTTGGCCAGGCCCACGCCCGAACACCTGAGGATATCAAAAACAAATGGCAATAAACGAACACATAATACAATTATGATAAATAGGAATAAATAAAAATTACTGAAAGAAAACTAAAATGATAATCCAGGAATGAAAACCTCAGAATACTTTTTATATAAAACAACTATTCTAGTACATCCAAATCCAATACAAATACAACTCAGGAATCCATCTAATGGACCCCTATTTAAAACCCAACTGAAGATACACTAAACTAAAAAGGAAAACCAGAACTAAATATACATAGCAGTCCTACGCAGTGGAAAGAATAAGTAACCGTCTCTGCTCAGCACAAACAACCTCTAAGACTGGAGCCGTCCGATACCTGAAAAATAATAGTGGGTCAGGCCCACAAACAAGTTTTATTCTGAGTATAATCCAAACAGAGACCCGATACACAGATACATCCCAGATATCTCAACAATATCTATATAGTCCGTAAATATATATATCCACATTACAGGACTTTTACTGGACTACAATGGGGGTCTCAACCTGAATAGAAGGCAACATGCAAAAACGCACCCAAAGGTGGGCATGAGTTCCTAGACCTAACAGGGTATACCTCAACCATCATAACCAATTACGCATCCTAATGCATATACGCTCCCTAACCAACGATCCTGAGACTCAAGCTCATATCGCAGTCTCATAAATTATATATATAAATTCCCATCCAAATCAATATAGTGTTGCTCAACTGTTCGTTGCCAAGACACGACATAAAATTAGGATTTAAATGTTTTAATTAAACTTATTTCCTTCCTAATACAGAAATATAAACAAACATCAACTATGTCGTTTAACTATTTTTGTTGACAGGACATGCAACCATGTAGGATTTAACTGCTTTAGTTAATCCATTCCGTATGTATGAATAGGTAGGAATTAGTATTTTGATCTAATCCGTCCCCAATATGCCACCGTCCCATACCGATGCATATAATGCATATAATCCGTAAATGATGCAACACTTCAAACAGTACATCAAATAAAATCCACATAATCCATATAGTTGATAAAAATAGAATTTAACCAGTTCATCAACTAAAATCCAAAATAGCATTCCTGTAATTGCTAAAACATTATTTGATAGTCCAGCAATTAGAATCCAAAGCATTTAATCCACGTAATTGCAAAATAGAGTTTTAATATCTCAGCAATTAAAATCCAAAGTAAACATAAAATAAGTCTGATAATTAAATGACCCCATTATGCATCCAAAACATGATTTATAAATCATACGACAGTCCATTAAATTGTTAAAACAAAACTAAACGATTTAATCATGTCTATCCGTTAACAGTATGCAAGATCAGTTAAACTTCCCTACTGTTAAATCCATTAGGATAAAAATATTAATTCTACTGTGTGGGTTCAAATACAGCCTAATAGCATGTTTAGAATCCATGCTACAGTCCATTAAATTGTTAAAACAAAAATACACAGTTTAATCCTTTCTATCCGTTAACAGTACGCAAGATTTTTTAAACTTCCCTACTGTTAAATCCATTAGCATAAAGACTTTAATTATGCAATGTGAGTTCTAATACAGTATAATATAATGTTTAGAATGTGACGACCCTGGTTTTTAGGCCAGCGTGTCCTGTGATGAACCGAAGATTGACCCGATAACGGATCCGATATGCGGAAGCGAAAATAAAAAATAAGACTCTAAAAAGTCGAAGTGACCTTCCATGAGGTTGTGGAACTCAATGAGAGTTGATGCGGAAGCAAAAGGTCAAAAATATGACAAACAAGCCCCCAGGGGCAAAATAGTCATTTCTGAAAATATAAAATCGGGTGCTACCTAGCACACCACTAGAAAGACAGAGAAAAATTAACAAATCTAGACTTAAGAATCACTTGATTCAGAGTCCGGATGAAGAAAATATGAAACTCCAAAGTTTCATAAAAACCAACTTTCAGGTTTCAAAACAGTGCGGCAAGGGTAATTGATAAGGGGTAAAATGGTCTTTTTAGACAAAACTGGATGCAAATAAGCATGCCGATAGATAGACTAGGAAAAATTAATGAATCTAGACTCAAGAATCACTTGATTCGGAGTCTGGATGAAGAAGATATGAAACGTCAAAGTTTTAAAAAAACCAACTTTTGACTTTAAAATCAGTGCGGCAAGGGTACTTTACAAGAGGTAAAATAGTCTTTTCAGATATAATTGGATGCAATCATGTATGCTGTTTGATAGACAAGCAAAAACTAATAAACTTAGACTCAAAAATCACTTGATTTGGAGTTGGGACGAAGAAGATATAAAGCCTCAAAGTTTTAAAAAATAAACAACTTTCTGGATTTCAAGCATGTGCAGGGTCTGCATAGATTTTCGGACTTCAAATGTGGTTTTGAGGGCTTAAACTATATTTTTTGGCAAAAAGTTATGAACAAACCCCCCCCCCCTCCCGCCCCGCCCCGCCCCGCCCCCAAAAATCATGTTTTCTACATGACTATGTCAAGAGAAGATTTTATTCTCCAAGTGAAATACCCGAAATGCCCCTAAGATCAGAGCATTTTCCGAAAAAACCTTAAACGCACCAGGTTCCTAGATCTGCGAGTTATTTTCGGCATCAAAACGATTTGTTTTGCAAAAACACAAAGAAGAAACCCCCCCTAAAATCATGTTTTCTACCCGACACGTGAAAGAAAACAAAAAAATGCCACTGTGGAATACCCAGAATACCCCTAGATCAGAAAGGGGCAAGAGGGTTAAAAAGATGCTATGAGCATAGCAGAAAAGTGAACTTTGCACGGGATTTCTGGCACCAAGACGATATTTTCTGGAAAAACATAAAAAAGAAACCCCACCTAAAATCACGTTTTCTAAGCGACCATGTGAAGATCGGAAATTATTTCCTGAAGGAAAACCCCAAAGTGCCCCTAAACCAGATTATGCAACAAAATGTCAAAGTGAATCCCTAGGAGGCTCAATTCACAAAGGAAAGGGTTTTTCCTAGAAATGATCCTACACGCAGACGTAACTTACCTAACTGAACGTACTACAATGGTCCATGGCTTTAAAATACCACCGATGCAAAATCCGACCCCCTAACGGCCGAAAAGGCAAAAATGGACTTGAAATGGAAAACATGAAAACCAAAATTGACAAATGATTTCAAATTACCGTTTGGCCCTTGGCCACACTTCAAACATGATTTATGAGATCCTATGAAAAAATAAAAATAGAATTCCCATACCCGAAGCAACAGTTATGACATAATATCTCATGAATTTTCAATATTTCCATAATGAAATTTGTAAGTAAAAGTGCATAACATACATAATATATGATATTGGCCTCCGGCCTCATTACATACACATCAAAAGAGTGTCAAAAGTTGCCCTTAAGTGCACATTACATGGCTTAAATAATAAGTACAAGTTTTGTCAAAATAAATAAAAGTAAACATGATATGCTACCATGTGCATATTCAATGTCATCAAAAATACTTCAAGACTTCTAGCATGTCTCTGAGAGTTGTGTATCCCACAACAAAGCTTCTTTACCTGCAAAACACCCAGTAACTTCGGGGTGAATAAACAAGACTAACAAGTTTATTCGTAGGGGATGAGCATGCATCGACTCGATTTCTTTAGAGATTTTTAGGACTAACATGATATAATTCAAAAGAGATCATGCCACCTAACGTCTATGTCAAAGATTAGACTCAGGGATCATCCTAAGTTACCATGGAGTATAAGCAACAAGAATTAAGATATATATACATATATAAAACAAGTCAAAGTTGGGATAATCCAAGAACATGACAAGAAGGTTACTTGAACATAGATTAACATGAATTGTATTATCAATACAATTAAACAAGGCTTGGAATAATTCCATACAACACGATAAAAGGATACTAGAACATAGATTAACATGAATTGCATTATCAATACAATTAACATGATTGGAGCATTCCAATTAACACGAAAGGGTTAATACACGAAATCAACAACATGGCATAATATCTATGCTATTAGACAAAGTTGGAACCATTCACATAACACGAAAAGAGTTACATATGACATTAAGGATAATACATAATATCTACGCAATTAAACAAAGATGAGATATTCCATAAAACACGAAAAGGAAGATTTATGGAGTCAGGAGCAAGGCATAATATCTATGCATTTAAACATGGGTAGAATCTACCACATAACACGAAAAGAGTCTTAAATCTTCAAGGAATACAACACTTAGAATTTAAGGAGTTAAATCACGAATAAAGCATAAAATCTATGCAACAAGACAAGATTGGTGCATTTCACATACACGACAAGTTTAAATCTTCAAGGAATAGCAACTTGAAATTTAAAGAGTGAAATCAACCAATGTGGAAACTTGGATATCGCCCGAATTAAAACCGTACTCTTGAGATCACTTTAGGGCTACCTTTCCCCTAGTGCACACTATAGTGTAGAGGGACATTCCCCCATACTAGAGCCGAGTCCTAGCCATGTCAATTCTTGATTGATATCCCAAGTCCCAAAATCAACAAGTTGTGCAAGTCAAGATTGTATCAAAATACAAGAAATGCATTAACCACATATCATGCACAACCAAGATTTTGGAACACACAAGTCATGCCATAAGTTCTCAACTATGATGGCATGTGAAATGTCAAGAAATCAAAGTGTGCATTTATATAGACCACAACCAAGATAAATAGCACATGGAATCCATCGAAGCAAATATACCACAAGTATAAGGTACATGATATCAATTGCATACTAAACAACACATGTGTACATAAACCATTCCAAGACAAATGAACATGTTCATTAAACACATTAATGAAACCAAGATACAAAAAGTCTAGATACATGATATCAAGGCATGATTAACTCGAAGGAGACATAAATGGAAATTTAATCTACTTAAGGGATTAAATTATCAAGGTTACATGGCAAGTCCAAATGTTCTACGAACAAGTTATGTCAAGGATCATGTCAAGGCCAAGTTCAATGTCAAGTTTCAAGTTCATTTCATACACAACACAACCATGTGAGTTAAGTTCCATACAAGAGAAATGAATAAATATAAGTTTCAAAACTTATCCGATTATGCTCAATGTAATACACGTGAAGGAACTTATCAAGAAAATCATGAATACAAGGTTAGAAACTTAATCAAGTGTATAGAACCATTAAATGAATTTTAATTATTTTATTTAATTAAAATCTCTAGATTTTGAAAGTCATCCAAATGACCTCAATTTAATATATGTTATACAACATGTCACAACTTGATTTAAGAACACGGTACAAGTACATTTCATGCAAGGTATGGCCACGAGTTTTAAACTTTAATACTAGAAAAATAATAATTGAAATGTTTCAAAATCTAATCAAATATTTTAGATTTAATATATGTGAAACTATATGACATGCATATCAAGAATTTCAAGCCGGAAATCCAACGGGATGAATAGTACACTTGGAGCAATTTAATTAATCTAATTAATTAAATTATTACTAGATTTCAAAACTTCTCCGATTACTCTCAAATTAATCTATGTTGAAGAGCATGCTAAGGCCTATTATAATATGCTATCACATGTTGATTTAAAGCTAGATAAGGCCACATGATTTAATATTTTATTCAAGATAAATATTAAATAAAATCTTCATTACTTATCCAAATAATCTAGATTTAATATATATCAATCTACATATCAAGGGGTAATAGTCTATCATGCCACATGATTAAACAAAGCTATGGACAACCAGGAAAATTAAATCCTTCACAAGAAAAATAAATAATAAAATCTCTAGATTTTACATCCAAGCATGTAATCAAGTTGTATAAGTATCACAAGCATGTAATATAGCAAGAATTTAAATTATAACACCCCCTACCTCAATTTGAGATGAAAACCTCAAAACCCCACTGAAAAAAAAGTGTTCCGAATTCGCCGAAATCGAAAGGTTTTGTCGGGGACAACACGATCTACATGAATCCAAAGGAAGCCCCATGAAAATCACAACTTGACTTCAAACTCAAACTCAAGAAATGGTCAGAAATGAATTCTAATAAGGTGGAATGATAGAACACTTCGAGGGGAACAATAAATGTAAAGGTCGAAGGATTTCTACCAAGGAAATCAAGTGGAGGAGAAAGAGAAAGGGTGGCAGCCAAGGAGCTCCCATGCTACCGGCCAAGAGAGTGGAGAAGATGAGTGAAAATCTGATTTTTCACTTTAGGGCATCCTATTTATAGTAAGTCTCAAAAATTGCCCCGAAAGGGCCCCGTTGGGTCCGGAAAAGTGGATTTTGAGCAAACACTCTCAAACAGCAAAACTCCATGAACAAAAAAGATTTAAAATGAGAAAATATGAACAACAGAAAAAATAGCATCAAAAACTGAGTTCCGAGCAGAGAGTTATGCCCCAAACAAGTTCGGCGGCAACCTGATCCAGAAACTCTGAAACTGGAGAAAAATGACCAAAAGGAAATTCTATGAATTTATGAGTCAACGAAAAGTGAAAATGAATCCCATACGACGATCCAGGCCCTAGACGAGATATTTTGCAATAACTTTAGTTAATTACACAATGGCCCCTACAAAAAGGGTTAACTGCGAAACTGCCCCAGAATGAAAATATCTTCCAAAAGATATTTTCTTAGATACCCCTGAAATAAAATATCTTCAAAAGATATTTACGAAAAAAACCCCAAGAAAGGAAAATAATTCCAAAGAATTGTGCATCCATGCCCGTATAGACACAAGGAGCAACCAGAGTACTTTCTTGCAAAAGTAAAGATACATATTTCAAGGAAAGCACTCAAGATGAAGGCACGTGAAGTCAAAAACCAACTCCAAGCATGAGAAGTGAGGTTGTGCCAATAATGTGACAAACGGGGAAAAGACAGAATAGGGAAAAAGACGAAATAGGGAAAAGGACGAAAGGTGCATAGTGTCCGAAAAGTGAAAATGTGAAAATGACTCAGTCCTCAAAGGAAGTTGTCAATTCACATAAAAGAGTCTCAGAAACCAATTCCAAGCACTCAAGATGACACTAAGCGACACGAAACAGAGCTCAGAAAAGAAAATTAAACGAAAAAAATTCATTCGTAAAATTTCAGGAAAAGAGAAAGGGAGGCAAATGACTGGGTCATTACATAGAATCCCTACAAATCACCAAAACAATCCAGGAACCTCAAAAACCCAAAACAGACCCTTAAAACACGGCATGTAGCAAGTTTGGCATGAGAGCATGCACTTATAAGTTGAGAACCTGCTCTCAACCATTGGGAGTCAGCTCCCACACCTTGGGAGCAAGCTCTGTGGTCTAGGGAGCCGGCTCCCTCAATCCATAGAGCCGGCTCTCTCTCTCACAGAGAGCTGCTTCCTCCGTTTCCTCTTCTAGTTCGTCTTCTTCACTTCCGACGCTGTTATAGAAGGTTCTGTGATATTTAATACAATTCCTAGGGTTCAATTCATGTCCCAAAATTCCTCATAAGGCATCTAAACTCCAGTATGCATCATCAACAGAAACTTATAACACATATGAAACACTAGTTGATATGAAGAAACGGATTAATTTTTCAGCACATAAACTATTTAATCTTGATTTAAAAAATACAAGACTGATTTAAAAACATACAAGATTTATTTAATGTCTGATTAAAACCCTAGAGATCATCTAGGCATGCACAGAACACAGGTCAAGGGGAGAAAGACAGAATAGAACTTGCCTGAGATTTTGAATCAAAAACCTCATCGTCGTTTTCCCAAGCTTTTCGACGACGTCCGTTCACTATCAACCTCCTACTGCTCAACCTTCCCTCTTCCTAGATCCGTCCTTTAATCTACAGCCGAAACCCTAACGGAAATCCCTCTGTTTTCCTCACAATCTCTCTCTCTCTGTTTTCACTCCACTGTACGTGCATATGGTTTTTCCAACCCTTTTGAAGACGTATACTAGTATATTTATGGACACCAATAATAACCTAGGTCCAATATTAATTAGAGATGGAAAACCTAATTAACTCCTAGTCTAGTCGGCTAGTACGTGATCCATAAAAGACTAAAATCCTAATTTTATATTACAATTAGAAAAACTAATTTAATACAATTAATTCCATTTAAATAACCTAATAAACCATTTAAAAATAAATAAAACAAGTAATTCAATTAAAGGAAATAAAATACAATGAAATTAACAATAACACTTTAATCCAATTAAAGACAAATACAATACAATTAAATTAACAATAAAACAAACAATTCAATTAAAACAAACAATCAATCAATTAATTAAAATAAACAGGCAACCAAACACAAAAACAAATAAAAATGCAATAAAAATAAAACTTAAAATGCCGAGACTATTGACAAGGCCGCTTGATATATGCCAAAATAATGTAGTGAATGTGCAGTTCAAGAACAGCCTTTTGGGTCAAGTTTAAATTTATAAAACCACTACCAACACTACTACTAACGTAGCAAGAGTGAGTAGGGATCGTCCCAAGGGATTATACGTGTTGGAATTTATCTTCGACTCTAGTGGATCACAAGATTGCAAAGAGAGGGTTTGGATTGATTAAACTAAGGTGCAACGAAATTAAAATGCAATTAAAATAAACTAGTGAGAGATAGGGATTTAAGAGATATGAAGAGAGGACTTAGGGTGTTGGAATCGCCACTAAGCTTGTGTAATTAACCACTTGCTTTCCATTAATGGGGAATACATTGTTGTGAACAAAATGCGACTACCAATTGCAATATTAAGCATGGACCATCTAATTTATGTATGAATTGTCTACCTGAACTAAGTGTAGCACAACCCATCAATTTTAAGCATGACTCATCTAAGTAGCAACAATTGTAGCACACATCAATCTAAAGAATCATGGAATTTGCAATAATAAGCCATAGAATATCTAAGCAAGCACATATTGTCTACCTACCTACAAGCATGAATTAAATTGTAGAACAACCCATCAAGCAATAAACCATCAAATTAATTGACAAACCCATCCAATGAAAACCCATGCTTAGCTATCACTAGATTTTCAATCAACCACACATAGACATGCAATTAATATAGAAAAACTAGTGTAGAGATCAATTCCCAAATAATCACACATAAGACAACATGTAATTACAAAGAGAATCAATAGGAAGAATTAAATCATATGAATCATGTGAGACATAATTCCTAATTTAATCACACATAAACATGTAAATAAACTAAAGAATTAATAGGAAGAATTAAACCAAAGAAATCATAAAAATGGACCAAGATTCATGAAATTCACAAGGCTAGAGCACTAATCACAACAATATATATATAAATCCCTAAAAATATAAATACAAGGGTTTAGATTACACAAGACTTAGGGCTCATCCAAGCCCTAAGTGTAGATCTAGCTAATCATGGAGGAGGTGGATGTGGTCATGGAATCAAGCTCCAAATATGGCTCCATCTTCTTCTTCCTCTTCTTCTTCTTCTTCTTTGAAGCTCTAGAGATGGAGAGAGAGAGTGGTCTAGAGATGGATCTTGAGATGTGCCTCCACTTCTTTCTTTTATTCTAACCCTAATCTCTAACTTTGCTAGAGAGAGAAATAAAAAATACAATGTAAAAAATAAAAAGATAAAAAGCTCCTTTACAAAATGGGTCACTTCCCTTTATATAGAAGGTCCTTTTCTTAGTTACTAAGTCAGGAATATAGCCCCAAAAATATCTAATCTCGTACTATGTGGTAGATGGACTTTTGGGCATGCACGGGAATAAGACAGCTCGCTGCCAGCTAATGTTCGATCGATCCAACTTTGATTTTCGATCGATCCAACTTTGATCGATCTGAGAAAAGTTCGATCGATCTCACTTTTTCTGCAATCGATCTCAGAAAGTTGGATCGATCCAACTTGAGAGTTGGATGGATTCAACTTGGCAGATTTTCAGTATCAGCCTCTTTTTGCTCTAAATCAGCCTCCTTTTGCTCCGGATCATCACTAAGACTTAGTTTGACTCCAAAAAGGCATTAAGAAACCATTTTTAGCCCATTTTAACATTATTGACCTGAAATAGACAAAAATACAAATAAGTACTAAAATGAAAAAATAAGATAGATAAAGGTCCTAGAACACTCAAGCTTAAGGGGTCTAAAAGTGCACTTTTCAGCGCTCATCAACTATCCTTTTAAAATTAGGAGTATTACATACTTGCACCTCCTTAGTTGGTTGTGGAAAAGGGAACAGGGAACAGGTCAACTTCAGGATTTGAACCAACCCTCATTCACACCAGCTATTGGCTCATTGGCCTCTGAGAGTTCACCACTTTAAACCTTCAATACCGCTCCGCGAAACTGGTTAGTTATTTCTTAGACTCTACAGCAAGACTGGAGATTTAATTTTCATGAACCAAAGGGCAACGAGTTAGGCATAATTGTTGAACCACCTAACATGGTTGGAGAGGAAATAGCTCTTTTTTGGCAATCTTGCTTGGTAGGTTCCCTCGCACCATTGTTATGATATAAATCTACTATAAATAAAAATGTAAAGATTTAGACATGAATTCTAACCTCATTTTCATAAATATTTCATTTTCGTAATTCATTCACTTCATATTATTTTATTTCATCTTATTGCCAATTTTATCTACAAAATTTTATATTTGTGCTCAATTTACCTCACAACGGTGTAGATTTACAAAAAAGATTTTACATTTAATAGTTTGGACGAGAACGCTCTTATACAAACAAACATGACAATATATCAATTATAGATTAATTAGCTCAAATTAAATAATTGAGTGAAAATTGAATTGATATTAGATTCCATCGTACAACAACTCTCGATAAGGGTAAATCACAAGTATCTCTCATAAGAATCTATATTATAAGATTTATTCATTGCGATTGATTTCTACATCTTATCATTAAATTAAAAACACAACATGGTATCATGCATAGACATGATTAGGGCTAAGGCTTTCTTGTAGGAATCAATAAAATAAATAAATCGTTTAGACATCCTTTGTACTCAAACCAGCTAATCCAATCACCGTTGATTAGTGACGATGAACTAAAAAAAACTTGACTTACTTGAAATATTACTTGTTTAGATATCTGTAAGTTGGCATTAAGGCATTGCAAAATAAATATGGAATTGAAGTTATTCCTGAGCAACCAATGAAATTATCCCTTGGTTCAAATTTATTTCGTAATTCAAAGTCTAAACCATTCAAAGCTAGACTAACATATTCAGTTTCTAGAAGGGCTACTTGACATTTGTGTCTCACCATTTTAA
Organism: Cornus florida; assembly: GCF_030987335.1. Taxonomy (NCBI): domain Eukaryota; kingdom Viridiplantae; phylum Streptophyta; class Magnoliopsida; order Cornales; family Cornaceae; genus Cornus; species Cornus florida. The sequence goes on from NW_026775572.1 coordinate 46,711,730, forward strand.
ATATACCAATAAAGGCTTCAGCCGTTTCTCCAGGCATTTGGGACAGCCTAGATAAGTCAGTCATCGACACCTCTGATTCGGTCTTATAAAATTGGGTATGAAATATTTTTTCCAATTGTTGCCAAGTATAAACCGAATTTGCCAGTAAACTTATATACCAAGAAAAATGCGGTCCCTTTAAGGGAATTAGCAAATAGCCTTAATTTTAAGAATTCATTTGCTCTATCCTTACTATATTGAATGGTAAACCGACCAATATTTTTATGGTTGAAGTGAAGTCTTTTCCCAAAAAGGTAATGAAATTGGGAACTTTATAACCTCTTAAAAATGTATATTAGTCTATATAATCCGGATATGGCTTCCTATATCTAAGGCGACCAACTCTACTTAGGGCTGGTCCGTAAGTTTCTTGAATTAAATTAGCCAATTGATCTCTATCAACCATAAGGGGTTGAAGATTTAGTCGTTGTGCTTGAGGCTGATGCATATAAGGTGCCTGAGGCTGGGGCACAAACGACACCTGAGGCTGAAGCATGTTTGGCACCTGAGACTAAGGCACATACGACGCCTGAGGCTGATGCATGTTTGGCACCTGAGACTAAGGCACATACGACGCCTGAGACTGAGGCGCTGAAAAATTAAAACCAGTATTAAAATTATCTCGCCCCTCTTGGGGCTGACATACCTGTGGTTGGTGTTGATAAATCAGATTAAGTGGTCGCCAATTCACATTCTGATTAGCTCCTCCAATTAGTTGATACTCCGCTGGTATCTGATATTACGGCTGATTAGCATGGGGTTGATAATGTCCATGCAATGGCTACAGAAAGGGTTGAAACCCTTGCCGCTGTTGTTGGTAGTAATTCTGTTGAACCCCAACAGGCGCTGGAACTTGTTGTTGTGCATGCAACAAAGTATTTGTGGTATTCGACCGTACCATAAGGTATTGATCAAACCTTGTTGACAGGACGGTCAAAAAATCATTCAAATTAGCAAATATGTTATGGATTGGCTCTAGTGCTCCATAAAAGGTACGGCTGGTAATGTCCATCCGTTGCACTAAGTTGTTAACATTCTCAGCCAACATCTGATTGATTGATTGTTGATTCACTTCCATTTCAGCCTGTTGTTGATTCAATTCGAATTTAGCCCTTTATTCCTAATATTGAGGCAGCTTCTCAAGCAAATTTTGTTACTGAAATTGAGTAAATGCCATAGATAAAGGTTGAATTTAGACATTTTCAAGGCCCCACTAGGCATGCAAATTGTTTGGTTCTTTTTTTTTAAAGGCATGCCAAAGTCTTTTGACCCAAGGGGTTAGATAGCTAAACTATCCTTGGTGCAGACCGAATTCATAATCGACCCTTTTATAAATCAAGCAACTGCTGGAAGGCAAGGAAAACCTATTCCTTCAGGTTCTTCAACGCCTCAATAAAGAGTACTTTCAATACTATAAGTGGAATAGATGAAGGGAGTAAAATAAATTGCACGAGCATTCATTTATTTCAAGAGGCTTAGAAAATAAAAGTAAAGAGGACTGAAGCCAAGCGTCGGCTTTTATTTCAGAAGTAAAATTCTCATACAGAGTACAAGAAGTGATTTATTCTAAATCTAACACTAGGCTAATCCTATGAACAGAAGTAAATTAAACATAAGGCAGGCCGTGTTACAAATGAAGTTGGTTTTCTCGCTTTAACTGCAAGCACTATTCCTTGCTTGATCTTATGAACGCTATGACTGGGGTAAAGGCTTGAGAGACTGTTCTTCTTGACTATCTTGTACACAAGTAAAAGACTAAGTATGATTAAAGAAGAATGGAAATTACAGAAATAGGAAATTTGTTATGGTCGGGGACTTTTTTGCATAAGGCCCTATTGTGCTATTTAAAGATGTCTGAAGCAGCCGTTATTTTCAGCAGTCAGCAGTTTCCTTTTCAAATTCAAATATTATATTTGAATTGAAAACTTCCTTTGTATTAAGCTTATCCAAATGTAATTCTTTTTGTCTTTTGTCTCAAGTTTATCCAAATGCACGTGTTTCCCATCAATGCCTTGTGTGGAATAAAACTCCTTGGTGACGTGACTTTAAATCAGGGAATTTTAGTCTTCAATTTTAGATAGGGTTCTTTTATGATAACAATATTAAATTATTATCACTAAAAGGACACGTCTCTTCTTCCAATCAACTAATGATATGTGGCTAAATTAATATCTTTTCCTCCAATCAACCAACACCATGTGTCTGAATTGAAAATTAAATTTAGGATACAAACACAAGGGCAACAGAAAGGGTGATCTTTATGAATGTGCTCTTCTTTTTATTCGATTTAAGAAAGCTTCTGAAGATATTTGGCATCAAAGGCTCGGACACCATCAATCAAAGATTATGAGTTTTCTTGAAAAAAAAAAAAAGTTGATTGATGTTACAGGTTGGACTAAAAGACCTTCCATTTGCTCAAGTTATGAAATGAGTAAAAGTACTAAATTACCTTTTCTTTCTTCTGAATTTTTTTTTTCTGTTGAGCCCTTTAAAAAAATTCATTGTGATCTTTATTCCTGCTCGTTCAGTTGAACATTTTAAATATTTTACATTATTTGTAGAAGATTTTTCTCATACTCATTATGATACCCCCTAATTTTGGAACACGGGTTGATCAAGTCCGCATACAAAATTAGGGAATATCAAAACAATTAAAGTATTTAAATAAACACAGATTACAAAATAAAATAAAGAATAAAGAATACGCTGAAGAAAAACTAATAAATAATAAATCCATAAATAATTCTCTAATGGTTACAGCAACGGAATCCCGTAAATCAAGGGCCACTTAACCAAATTTCACTATCCAGAATTTATAATTAAATACTAACGTCAAATGAAGTAATAATATTCTACTTTGAAATCAACCGAAAAAATAAATAAGTCCTCCAGCTGCGGATCCTCTATCTAGAGACTTCAACTTCTAATAACCTGAAAAATAAAAATAAAGTGAGTCAAACCCACGAGCAAGCTTAATTTCTCTACCAAGCCTCTGAAAACCAATAATCAAATCATCTCTGACCAAAACCTAACCTAATAAAGTTTTTATTTTTAATATACAATGATACACACACACACACACACATATATATATATATATATATAATTATATATGCTACACTAATTGCATCTATTAATAGCTTCATTAAATTCAAAACCATTAAACAATGATTAAATTAATAATCATTCCTAGACCAATTCATATTTCTTTTAAAAAGAAACTCCCTTGACTTTAATTCCAGCATAAACAGTAATCATATAAACAAAAAATTATAATAAAAGGAATATTATATTTAATTTCAAAACCCAATAATGATTTTAATTATTTAAATCACATGTCTAATATCTAAACTTAGACAAATCATCTATGTCTCCACCAATATTATTTTATTAGTATATATAAAATAATACAGTAAGCTTTAAACACTAGATACTCTAATATACAAATATCTATTACTTCCAACTCATACGTACAATATCCAAAGATATAATTTTTTTAATCATCTAATTCATATAACACTTTATTTATGCTTTGGTAAATAAACCATGCCATTACAAATATATTTATTTATACATTGGCAATTCAACCATGCCTCCACAAGTATATTTATTTATACATTGGCAATTCAACCATACCTCCACCATTATTATTTTATTAATATTATAAAATAATATAACTACCCTTTTAATTATAGATTATTCTAGTATAAGAATATCTATCAACTCCAAGTTATACATACAATAACCCTAGATGTAATTTAAACATCTAATACACATAACCATTAAATTATACTTTGGCAAATCAATCATGCCATTATAAATATATTAATTTATATATTGGCAACTCAACCATATCTCCATAAGTATATATTTATACTTTTAAAGTAGCAACTCATCCATACTTCCTATATATGTATTTTATTCATACAAATAATATCTATGTCTACAATTCAACCACGTACCAACTTTAAACTTAACAATAAACTAAACCATACATAGATATCCCATGCATATTAAAAGTATAACATTGATTTAATAACCAGCCTATTACGATTTAATCAAATAAAAATAATAACATTAATTATCTTAAATAATATATACATATACACATATATTATTTAATATATATATATGTCTAACACCTTCCTTAATAATTCTTGATTATTTAAATCATAAATACATATATATCAATAAATATATACCAATATATACACATGTATAAATAATTTCATATATATATATATATAGACACACACACACACACTTCCTTCCATAACAATATATTAATTTAATTATAATTACGCAAATTAAATGCTACTAAATATCGTCAAAAATGGTGTCCCATAAATAACCCATCTCGGTTTAAATAATTTTCCGATATCGTCTCAATAAAACGTAAATATCTCCTAGTAGGATGGGAATCTGAGAATGAAATTGGTATCATTGGAAAGAGGATGAAAAATTATTAAATTTGAGCTCAAAAATGACACAATTTCGATTTAAAATGACTGAGTAATGATCGTTTAAATTTCGAGTAACAAAATAGGTGGAATAATAGGCTGAGCTCAATTGCTACTGTAAGCGTGACCGCACCGAATCATTCTATGTTGACCAGAACAAGTAAACGGTCCAGATCTGAGTGTGCACCATTCTCCATAGTCTACGCGCTACACTAGATCAATTCCTTGTTGACCAAACCACTTTTATGGTCCAGATGACCATGGGCACCACACCCCCATGTGCCATACCACACTGAATTATCCATCCCTCATCAGCACCATCCAAGGGCCAAGATCGGCATACACAATAATATATATATATCGTGCCGCACCGGATTAACTCCCTATTGATGCGCTAATTGTACAGAAGCCTTATGTGTGTGTGTGTGTATACAATTTTCTAAACAAATAATAGAAAAATAAATATAATAAATTCCAGAAAAATATATAAAAATATCAAAAAATTCCACAAAAATCTATATATAACATCTATATATATAATTAAAATCTAATAATTCAAAATGAAAAATATATATATAATTCATTCTTTTAAATAATTAGATCTAAACATGATTTAATCAAATACATTTAATCTAAAGCTTTTGATACTCAAGTTGAAATCCTTATGAGTTCTAAGAGAAAAGTTAGAGATGAACTCGCTTGAAGGTTTCAAAACGAAACTAACGCTCAAGCTTTGATTGTCCCTTCTAATTCCGGCATCCATTGATCTGATCCGGCCTCCTTTTTGTCAACCTCCTCTTCTTTTTTCTCTCTATCTCTCTTATTTTTCTAACGTGAAAACCTTTTCACGATAAAACCTTATGTGTATATTTATACACCTTAATAACCTAATCATATTCCTAGTATGACTACCAAATAAAATAATTAAAATAATAATTTTTAAATAATATATATATATATACACACATATATTATATAATATATATATATATATATATATATATATATATATCATTCCATAACACTTACTAATTAATTATATTTATATATATATATTTATAATTATCCAAAAATGATCATTTAAATAATCACATAACCATGGGCCTTTATTAATTAACCCAACAAGGCTTCATAGAAGCCTAAAGACACATCCTTTGGTCCAACTTTCCTTTAGCCCAAATCCAATTAATTTAAATAAATCTAATAATTAAATAAACACTTAAACTAAAATAACTAATTACATGAAGCATGTAAACAAAACAAGAAATTAAAACCAAGTCACACCATACCAATAAAATCAACACTAATAATTCAATCAATAATCAAACACACATACAACAATCATCATATCAATTCAACAAATATAATCACAAAATATAATCTAATTAAAATAAGACAATTAATCTAAGCACTCAATTAAATAAAATAAATTATCTAAAAATAAAATAAAAGTAATTAATCCCAATTAAATCAAACAAATCATTTAAAAATAAAATAAAAATAATTAATCCCAATTAATAAATCCTTTAAAATATCAGAGTATTACACTCATGGATCTATCCAATAAGACATAAATCTGATTTTTTTTTTACTGCTGTACTATATATCGTAAATTTGTTCAATGTCCTTTTTTCTTCAAAGATAAAAGTTTTTCAATCTGATGGAGGGGGAGAATATTCAAAAACATAATTTTTAGATTATCTCAGTAGTTATGGGCCGGTATTCTTCATCATTCTTCTTGTCCAAAGCACCCCAGGTCAAAATGGGGTTGTTGAGAGAAAACATAGGCATGTGGTTGAATATGGATTGGACTTACTATTTCATGCTAGATTACCTAAGAAATATTACGTAGATGCTTTTATCACTCCAGTGTTTCTCATAAATCGTTCCCCGTCAGAGAGGTTAAATATGAACTGTCCAGTTTATTTGTTATATAAATAAAATCCAGACTATTCTAGCCTGTCTTTGGTAATCGATGTTTTCCTTGCCTTTGTAATTATGCTGCAAATAAATTTTAGCCTTGCTCCTTACCATGTGTATTTTTGGGATATAGCAAAAAATATAAAGGTTATAGATGTATTTATCCTCCAACTGGTCAGGTGTTTATCTCTCAGCATGTGGTATTTGATGAAAATATTTTTCCTTTTAAAAATCCAGCTGATTTGTTCGTTGATATAAATGATTGAGAATTGGTCATCTTTAACTGGTTATATTCTTCAAACCAAATTGACAATATTGAATCATTCCCCTATATTGAACCTTTTGAGGGAGCTTCATTATCTTTTGATCCATTACTTTTGCAAAACCAAGTTAAGCAAGACCATTCTGAACTTTCACATGTGTCTCAACATATACATGCGCCTTTAATTACTTTAACCTGTTAAATCTAATGCTACTCAAGATTATACATCAAATGCATTGGTACATGGTAATACTCACGACTTTTCTCTTAATTTAAATATAGTTGAACGTGATAGTCCTTTTTCTAATGATCATCCTATGGCAACGCGATTATAAAGTGGTATTGTTAAACCTAATCTGTGATATACTCTTCTTAGTGAACCCTCTAGTTCTATTCCCACATAACCAAAGTCTACTAGATTGGCTCTAGCTAAAATACCCAAGTTGGTAGAAAGCTATGCTAGAAGAATTGGATGCTCTGAGCAATAATAAAACATGGGAGCAAGTTCCGCGTACTAATGATATGAATGTGGTAGGATATCATTGGGTTTTCAAAACAAAACTTCATTCTGATGGTAGTTTGGAGCGTTTGAAGGCTCATCTTGTGGCTAAGGGATATTCTCAACAAGTAGTTTATTTCTTTGAAACCTTTACCCCTGTCATTAAGCCAGGTACCATTTGGATTGTCCTTACCCTTGCTACAGTCAAAGGTTGGCCTATTAAGCAATTAGATATAAAAAATGCCTTTCTTCATATGGAGATCTTCTAGAATCTGTTTACATGGAACAACCACCAGGTTTCTTAGATCCTCTCAAACCTACTCATTTTTGCAGACTACGACGAGCATTATATGGACTCAGACAAGCCCCACGGAGCATGGTTCAAAAAAATTTCCCCTCTTTTTATTTTGTATTAGCTTTATGTGTAATATTAAAGAACTGTGAAACCGGAACTGGAACCGTGAGAACCGAAACCGAAATTTCGGTTCTCACGGTTCCGATTCTGGTTCCTAAAATGAGGAACCGTTGAGATTCGGTTCGGTTCCGGTTCCGGTCTCACGGTTCGGTTCTAGAACCGAACCGAACCGTTATATATGTATTATATATATTTTATTATATTATTAATATTAATAACTCTAATTTATAAACCTTTAAAACAAAATAGTAGGGCAAATCATTTCAGCCTCCCAAGCGCCTCCATCTGTATTCTCGTTCTCGACTTTGAACTTGCCATCTTTCTCTCTCTTTCTCTCTGTCCGTCTCTCTCTGCAACTACAAAATCTACAAGAATCAGAAGTTCAAAAACCATATATTTCAGATCTGTCTACAAGAATCAAAAGTTCAAAACCCATATCAGCATATTATTTCAAGATTGTTCAAAAAATCAAAACCCATATCTTTCAGTTTCCATCGCCCGCTGTTCCAGTTCGAGTTCACCGATTGCAAGCTTCAGCCGCTGTCTCTCAACTCTCAAGCTTGCCCCCCTCTCTGTGCAACTGCGAACTTGTATGTATGGGTTTTCCTTTAATTTTTTTTCTAAATCAAGGTTTATAATTCTTGTTTTGCAAACTAAAATCAAGTGTAATCTTTTTTTTTGTGTATGCATATATATATCAAGGTCTGTAATTTTCTCTCTTCTTTTTCTTCTTCTTCTTCTTTTTTTTTTTTTTTTTTTTTTTTTTTTGCGAATAACCTTTCATATCAAGCCTTGGAAAGGAAGAGGGGTGGACCGTGGCCGGAGATTTGCGAAGCACTTGTTGAGGATTTAACGATTGTCTTTGCGAAAGTCTTCTCAGATCTTCTGGGCTTCCGGTCTTAGTTTGGTCAACAGTTCCACTGCTCACGATTCCCCTTCCAATTCCATTTTTTAGGAACCGTTCAGACCGATTCAGGTTACGATTCCAGTAGGAACCGTACCAAACCGAACCGTATGTACCTCTATATAATATAGCAAATTCTTCTCTTTTTATTAACAAATCAACTAATGGGATTATTATTTTGTTTTCTAGGATCCTCTCAAACCTACTCATGTTTGCAGACTACGACGAGCATTATATGGACTCAAACAAGCCCCACGAGTATGGTTCGAAAAATTTAGCATTTTTTATTGGGTATTGGCTTTACGTGTAATATAGCAGATTCTTCTCTTTTTATTAACAAATCAACTAATAGGATTATTATTTTGTTACTCTATGTGGATCACATGATCTTGACAGGCGATTCTCCATCATTGCTTGATTCCTTTATCGATATTTTAAGTCATAATTTTGGTATGAAAGATCTTGGTTCCATTCACCATTTCCTTGGCATTGAAGTTTGTCATTTTCCCAGTGAATTGACTTTATTTTACTCAAGCTAAGTATGCTCTTTTCATGCCAAGATAGATTCTTGCAGACCAATAGCTACGCTAATGGTGTAAAAAAAATCTCAAGATTCTGATTCTACTTTATACCATGATCCTACTAATTACTGAAGATTGGCAGGAGCTTTGTAATACCTTACAATGACTCGGCCTGACATTTCCTACTCAGTTAACACCATTTGCCCGCACATGCTTAAGCCTACAACTGCTTAGTACAAGGTATTGAAACGTACTTTACATTATGAACGTAAGGGGTGCATTTGATGTTAGACTACACATTCTTCGTCACAGTGTATTAAATTTATATGCTTTTTCAGATGCAAACAGGGCAGGGTGTCCCACTACATGTTTTTGCACATTTATTGTTTCTAATTGTATATATGTTTGGCTCTTTTTTTTTTAAGGGCGCCAGAGTCTTTTGACATAAGGGGTTGGATAGCTAAACTATCCTTGGTTCTAACCGAATTCATAATCGGCTCTTTTGTGAATCAGGCGACTGCTGGAAGGCAAGATGACCCATTCATTCAGGTTCTTCAACACCTAAATAAAGAGGACTTTCATCATTAACAAAGGAATGGATGAAGGGAGTAAAGAAAACTACACAAGCATTCATCTATTCCAAGAAATTTAGAAAATAAAAGTAGAGGGGATTGAAACCAAGCGTCTAACTTTTATTTCATAAGTGGGATTCTTATACAAGTGAAACAAGCATAAGAATTGGATTCTAATACTACTCCTAAGCAAAAGAAATATAATACAATGAAAAGACTTAAGTAAATTTGCAAAGAATAAAAGATATCGATAAAATGAAATTATGATATTCTGGTCGTGGACCTCTGTGCAAATTTCTTCTGGTGCTATTTACAGAGAAGTCTTGTAACAGTTTCTTTCAGCAATTTCTTTTTAAATTCAAATATTATATTTGAATTAGAAAACTTCTTTTGCCTTAAGCTTATCCAAATGTCCAAATTTTTGAAATAAAGCTGACGTGACTTTAGACTCCAATTTTTAAATAAGAGTCCTATTAGTAATATGGTATATATCTTTTATTAATTGGCTCAAGTGTTTGCATCAATTTGAAATAATCCTCTATTATTGCAACCTATTATAAGAAAACATCCACCAATCAATTAACTCTAATTAATTGGATCATCAACTTACTCTCCAATCGACTTGTGTCATGTGACTGAATAAATATTTATTTTTAGGGTGCAAACAATATTATAGAGTGTAAAGAAACAACTAACAGTAGACTGATCTAGTGCCGAAGCTGAAAATCATGCAACGGCATCTACCACGGCAGAATTAACTTGGATCTCCTTTATACTTTGAGATATTGGTATGCCCCTCTCTCAACCTCCTATATTTTTTGTAACATTAGTGCATTTTACATGATGATTAATCCAGTTTTCCATACTCGTATGAAGCATATCGAAATTAATAATCATTTTATTCAAGAAAAAGTTGCTCTTGGATCATTAACAACTCGCTTTATTCCTTCCAAACAACAAATAACAGAAGTTTTTACCAAGCTTCTTGCTCGTGACACCTTTCGAGATTTGAGATTCAAACTTGGCATGTATTTTAGGAAAGTATTAGATTTTGTAAAACAGATCAGTGTCGTTACTAACTTTACTTATTCTAGCAATTAATCACATGCAGATAAAATAAAGTAAAGTATAAAGTTAGAGATGATACCAGGATTTTAGCGAGGAAACCCCAGTTGATAAAATACGTCAACTGTTATGGGAAAAACCTCGTGGACTGTGCAGTCCAAAGTAAACCAATCCACTATGCTTGAAATAAAGTATACAGAATTTTGACTCTGGCTCACACCCTATCACTCTACCCAACATCAACTGCTGACGATCCTTTGGCTTTGCAACTCCCTATCCAATAGCAACTTGACTTCAGGCTTACACTCGATATTCGTAAAAGAGTAACAAGTAGATCAGACAACACTCCATGAATGCTTCAACCTTTTCAAAGTGTGATTGCGTTTACTTCTGTTCTTCAATCGTCTGAATGATGTAGAAGAAGATCTGATTCGTCTGATTGATGTTAATACGACTGTATGATCACGATCAGGATTTGAACACCACAACTTTAAACTCACTATATGTTTAAGTGTATGTGTTCTAGAAAGATATCAGAAAAATCAACTCTGATTTTCTGCAAAAATAATCTTCCTAAGGCTTTGAATAGTAACTGAATAATAATTAATGTAAAAGCCGTACCTAAACCGATGTATGACATGGTTTATATAGAGAATAAAATGACCTAATCTTTCTGAAAATAAGAAACAAATTCGTGCGTAGGATTTGGTACAATTCTAGACCAATTAGGAAATAATTCAGAATAAGGAAACTGAAGTTGTATAGTAAATAGGACTTCTTGAACCGGTTCAAAAAGGCTGAACCTATTCAAGTTTGGCAGAGACTTTTCGAAGCCAAACTTGAGCATCTTGAACCGATTCAGAGGGGCTGAACCGGTTCAAGGTTGGCAGACTTGAAATTTTGGTTCCTTCAGCCTAGATTCATTCTACGATAAGTTCTGAATAAAATGAAAAGTGTAGAATGTGTCCAACCTTGTTTAGAATCCTTCCTAAAGTGTTGTACTTACCTTTTTCTTCGAAAATCTTCAAGTATGGTAAGTTTGAACAACTTCCAAGTTCTATAGTCCCTGTTGAATTTGATAACTTACATAACAAGTAATTCGAATTAGCATTCGACTTGGACTTGTTTTGTCTATGATAATTGTCAAAAATAAATTAATATCTCACAATGAAGAAGAAGATTCAAGGAATATCTGAATTGAGAAGGAAACGGAATCAATCAATGGAAGTCAAAGTTTTAAATAAGAAAATGTTGTAATTTCAGTAATTTGTTTCCTCCTTGATTTATGCTACAGACCATTATATGTTTCATGTACAGTGTACGAGAGAATTTTTTTTTTTCCTAAAGATAGTTAAATTTATTGATAAACTAAAAGGTGTACCGTGTAAGTTAGCCGAGGCTAACCAAGCAAGAGACAGCCCAAGAGATTACAGGCCCAACGCCAAGACAGCCCAAACATGAAAATAAAGAGAACCGTTACATGTTGAAACACTATGTAGTGTATGACAGAATCTTCTTCTTCATTACGAAGCACGAGGAGATAGTACCTTCGAATGTCGATCATATGTCATGTTTATTTGTTTTTTCCTCCTAGCTCAAAAGGCCAAATAACAAAAAGGATAAAAAGAAAAACAACCACCATAACAATTTTCTATTTCAATCCTCCTCCTTTTTCTTTGCCTAACCTATATAAGTTGTAATGTCAATATTGTTAGGCTTCACATCCATCTCAAAAGGAAAAGATTGAAGACCAAAAATGAAAAGAACAAAAATGTATTGCGTTAACAAGGGCTGTTTGGATAGCAGTTTAGCGCTCCGGCATTGCGGGTGAGTCTGGTTACCTCTGTCCCTGACTTGGCTTTGATCATATCCAACCTTGAGAATGGTTTATTTTTGAGTGGTGCCCCAGATTCAACAAAGTAGGCTCCATTCATCATCAGATCTCCCTCTGACCTCCATTGCCAATTCCTCCACTCACTCTCCGGAGCAGCGACCCTCATGGTCACCTGAAACCATATATGCACACCAAAACTTATACTCCAATGTGTAACATTTCATTGAGCGCTATATATATATACATATGTGTGTGTGTGTGTGTGTTTGTGCATGCATAAATCATGTAATGGTAATATTTTATGCTTAATTAAATACCTGTTTACAATTATTATCAGGAGGGGCAATGAATCGATTGCCTTGGCTGATGATGGTAGGATGAGAGCTACCACCAATGGCGTACATGAGCCAATGAGTGTAGTCATTGTTCACAACATGGACAAACCCCCATCTACATCTTGGCATCCTTTGTGTTAAACCATGTCCAAAGTGGTTGAATGCCACTGTAATTTGCATTTTTGCATCATCCGAGTACTCATCACTTGCACCAAACAACATCACCTGCATGCATACATGCATCATTAATTTCATGATCACACATTATGTATATTATTTATATACACACACATACGTACATATATATAAATATATGACAAAGGCCAATAATATAATTTTTTAGCTGCGTCATCATAACAAATTACCATACTATTTGTTTATGTAATTTTTTTGAATCATTTTACGATACTTTGTTTTGAGGTAAAATGTCGAATTAGAATCATATATACCCTTTGCATGGGAAAAAGGGTGAAAATTAATCACTCTCCATGATACATGGTCGGTAGAGTAGATCCCACCTCATGTGAGTTGATCTTTATCCTCTCTTTAATCGTGTTGTGTCTGGGAAAGGATTTGAAATCGTAAAAGGTCGATCACAACCACCACCGACCAATGGTTGCACGGGTTAGGAAGAATGATAATTTGTAAACTTAAAAATATGACTGCGTTTGAATTAAAACTCTAAATAATAATAATAATAATACAAACTTAATAAGTAATAAGCAACCAAATAACCATCTTCTCTAATTTTCATAATTTTTAGAACCAGCCATTGGGTTTTTTGACTTATGGTTGCAAAGTAAATCTGGGATATGTCCAATTATCTGCAAATCATACATATTATTTAAACCCGAGTGTTTTTGTGTCTAAAAAGAGCCAAACTCAAGACGTCCGAATTTATGATTCGCCCCTTGACATCCTAGCTTTAACCACTAGACTATCCACGAGAGTTAAAAATAAAAATGTTCTAACTTTCATGATGTGTTTAAAATTTTACTCATATTCTGTCACTCGTTGTCCAATTTTACTATTTGATCACATTATATATATAATTACCTCATTGTGGCGAGTGAAATGGCAGTTGGAGATGGTAATTGCAGTTGAGCCCATAATAGCATCAATGAGACCATCTGTGCAGTTGGACATGGAAACATGATCAATCCAGACTTTGCTCGAACCAAAAATGGATATCGCATCACCATCACTTCTGGTTCTTAAACCAAAATGGTTTTCAGAATCTCTGATGATACCACCACTTCCTGGAACAATGTCATGAATGCGAAGTCCATGGATGATGATGTTCTTGACATATTGGATGGTAATGCCTGCACCATATGCAATATGGACGTTCACTCCCCTAGCATCAATCGTCTTATGACTCGTCATGATGAGTTCCTGATTGAGTCTGATAGTCATAGACCGCGAAAAAATGATCCACAGAGGCTTCTCCTGGATCACAGCATAGCGAAGGGTTCCGGGCTTGGGATTCTGCATATCATCGTCCGAGGGATCATTTACCAGATAGTACTCCCCGTACTTTCCACCGGTGGTGTTGCGCCCAAAGCCAAGCACGCAGTCGGCCAGCCTCTTCCGGTTAGTAGCCCAATCAGGGCGGCACCTCCAACACCGGTCAATGGGGTTCGTCGCCTTGCATTTGCCTCTATGTTTTCTAAGGCCCCTCCTTGTGCTATTAGTACCACCAACTAATGCCCTAAAAAAAATTCAAAGCATAAAAAAGAAAGGCATTAAGTACATTTATGATATATATAATATTATCAAGATGATGCTTTCACAAGGCGAGTTCTATCCGGTAAATGATCCCTCCTCCAACTTTCACGATTTTGTAGAGAGCTCTATGGGCTTTAGTTTTTGCACAAAACGACTAACAAAACTGTTGCCACGTCTTTTATGATAAAGATTATGAAATTCAATGAAACGACTAACAAAACAGTTGCAACGCGATAAAGTTCATGAAATTTAATTCATGATGTTTGTCATTTTTTGTTCCAAAAATATGCTAATACCTACAAGTCATTTGCATTTGCGTACCATTATAATAGTGACAGAAAATTGATATATTTTTTAATCTGAAATCTCTATAATACCCTTCTTTATTAATTAAAATAACCTTTAATCATTTTTAGATTCATAAATCAACCGGTATTCATATTTCTTTTACACATCTATATATCGTTAATTTTGTCATTTAGTGTTTTTGTGGTCATTTTACAATTTATTTATTTTATTTCCTGAAGGGTAAAATGATAAGTTAAATATATTTTAACGACATCTTAACAATAGGGAGTAAGTTGCAACTTTCAAACCGAGAGGTTAGATGCATCACCGGGTAGGTATTTGCAAAATCGTAAAAGTTGAGAGATTTTTTTTTTTTTTTTTGGCAATTAACCTATAAAAAAGTATGAGAATTTTAACTCACTCGGCGACATGCATGTTGAAATGATCAGTGACTTCCTCTGGATTTGGATGATGTGCATCGAGGGTGGCTAGATGAGCTTCCTTGGCCCTGATTTGCCAGTAATCATCAAGGGCTTCCTTGGCCCTGACTTGCCAATACTGATCGAATTCTTTGACGTGGGCACGTAAACTAGGCACTATTGAAGCCAAGCACAAGAAAAAAAAGAGAATATTATTTGAATTGCTAGTAATGAAAGCCATTGTTGTTGTGCAAGTCTTTCTTTTTTTGCATCCACAAGCGAACCACGTACTGGACAATGACTCGATTGGCTTGGGTTGGGGATGGCTCAAATTGTTGAGAGAGGGAGAGTTTATACGGCGGGAAGAATGGGGTGAGTTTTCTAATAATACAACTTGAATGAGTTGTTAGGGAATTAATGTTGTTACTATAACAAAGTAATGCAACAACTATGCTTTCATTATGGGATTACTGTTATTCATTAGATTAACTATAGACTATAGTTACCATCCATCAATTAACAATCAAGATGGAGTAAGTTTGTACTTGTCTATTTGTTGCTATCATTTAGTTGTTGTTGTCACCATTACTAAACTACCAAAGTAATATTTGGAATTAAAAAAAAAAAAAAAAAAAAAAAAACTCAAGACCAAAGTACTATTTACTTGCAATTTAATTAAACTTGCTTACACAGGCATTATTTGATATACAAATTGTTGAAAATTTTAAGTAAATAAAAATAAGGGTTAATTACAATGACATCCCCTGAAGTTTACCTTATTGACAGTCAAATGAAAGTTAGCTCATTTTTTAACATTGACCACCCCTCAGATTTGACA
The DNA here is from genome assembly GCF_030987335.1 of Cornus florida. Taxonomy (NCBI): domain Eukaryota; kingdom Viridiplantae; phylum Streptophyta; class Magnoliopsida; order Cornales; family Cornaceae; genus Cornus; species Cornus florida. The sequence goes on from NW_026775572.1 coordinate 46,727,829, forward strand.
AAGTTAACAAAGGCACCCCTCTGCCACATTTGATACGGTGAATTGACAATATTGCCCTTTGACTTGATAGTGGACTTGTTTGAACCGTAAAATTAAATTTTTAACCTTTATAATTCATTAATTAGACCAAACTACCCTTATATGCAAAAAAAATGTGAGTAAAAAATGTGAGTGAAATCCAACTTCAAACCCTTGGTAACACAACCACCACCATCACCACTCCACATCCCCACCACCACCCATATATACATCATCAAATCCAGCGTAATCACCATCCAAATCCACACATGTACAAATCAAAATCCACATACATGTAAGAATAAATCTCATATATATATATGTGTGTGTGTGTGTGTGTGTGTGTGTGAGAGAGAGACTCACACGGAGTCTCACATCCGCATATATATATAAATCTCTCAAATCCGCATATTAAGAGAGAGAATCACACGGAGTCTCGCATATATATATATATATACACATATACATATACATATATATATATGTAGATCTGCAATTCTAAAATTCTATAAATTTTGTGAATTTCTAACACGTTTAGAGAAGTTCATGGTTGGTTGGTTAACGTTAAACTGGTGGTGAATTATTTGAGTTTCTGTGTTCTTATGGTGGAAGCGGTTGAGTAGCGGCGGCGGTGGTGGTTGAAGTAGTGGGGTGGTGACGATTGATCAAGATGGTGTGGCCCGGAAGAACGTGCACTAGGTATAAAACTAATTTTGTAGTGGAAAAATCGTTGCAACGATATTCCAACATTGGTTGCTAGTGGCGAAAGGGAAATAGAGCTTCTTCTGGGTTCGCTGGGGAAGAAGATGAAGCGCACAAGTGGGTGCAAGCCTACGTGCCGACGGAGGGGTGCGTGAGCCCATTCCCATGGCAGTTGGGTCCGAAAAAGGAATGATCCAACCCCACAATACCATCCCCATCCCTTCGACAATGACAATCTGAGACTTACAGGGCCCAAATTCAATGCAATCTGGACTAACATAGAACTCCACATCATACCATATTGCTCGTCTTCTACACCGACTAGAACAACGATTTCTCCGATTACGTTCAAGGTGGCGGTTTCACAGGGTGGTCGTGATAGGAGAAAGTGCAGAGGCTGTGGTGGTGATGGTTTATAGGAGGTTGAGAGATGGCGGTAGTGGCGGCCATGTTTTTTTGGGGGCAGTGGTGGTAGGTGAGGGCGAGATAGGTGCCCTAAAACATGTGGAAAATAATGATGGGGTATTTCGGTCATGTAAATATTCTGATATTTTGGATTAAAAAATTATTATTCTATTGAAAGGCAATAGCGTCTTTTTATACCTTTTTAGGGACTGTTTGGTAGCAATTTCTGACAGGGAGTGTGAGTGTTCAAAAAAAGGCCAACTATCATCTGTCTGTCAATAACGCAAACCCCAAAGGGTGTGAGTGTAATTAACCCTAAAAATTATCTTTTGTGATCGTATGCACTTTATTTTTAAAAATTTGGATTGCAATGTGATTATCATGGGTTGGGATTATACTTGTCCATTTGCGGTTTAACTGACAGTATAATTCGTGAATTTTCAATCTTATTTAGTGGGATTTAATATTGTCCATTGGTATTTAAGTTTCTAGAATAGGAAGGAAAACTTAGGACCTATTTGATAACGTCGTTGAACACTTAACAAAGAACACGATAAGTGATTTATAAAAATAAGTGTGTTTTTTTACGATTTAGCCTACCACAACTATTTCGCACGGCTTAAACCAAGCAAAAATTTTAAGCGTCATGGAGGTCGCTAATCGCTTATCGCATAGCATGGTGAGTGTTTTTAAGTTTTAAATATTTTATTAATATATTTCAATTTTACCCTTAAATAATTTTGAATCTTCAGAGCTAGTCATGTTTAGTTTACTCAAATGTCTCAAAAGTTTCAACTAACATACTCTTTTCTTCTCAAATAATGTGAATTTAAATAATATTAACAAAATATAAATCAAATAAACACAATATATATGGTTCACTTGAGTTTATAATCAACACGATAACTGGAACACCAGAGGTGCATCCTTCCAATGCAACCCCTCGCACCAAATTTTTTTTTTTTTTTTTTTTTGTTAAAGTGTAAGCTTGTATTAAGATGGGGAGAGAATTTACATGGATATCCCAGTGGGACTAACAAGATGCCTAGGCAGGAACAAAACAACACTAACACACAAGCCCTACATATTAACAACCTAAACAACAGGCCAGACAAACAATTACAGAGAGAAAGATTGACTCACAGCTTCCAGCTGCAACCTCTTCAACAAGCTAGACAACAGAAGCTTTTGATCAAACAAATATCAAAGAACAAGTATGCTGCACCAAGCACAGATGGACAACCCATTGACAGATGCACTAATTAGTCAAATACAGGAGTCTAAGCATTGGCAAATCTACAACCTTCATTGAAAAGTCTCTGCAAATCCTCAGCTTTACGAATATCCCTCAAATCAAAAGTTCTTTTTAGGGTGATTGAAGCAAGTCTTCCTTTGATACACCTCTTTATCTGGTCAATGATGGAGGTAGTGGTTGATGAAGAATTTCTGAAAACTCTATTGTTCCTCTCTATCCATATGAAAGAAACTGCGGCAGAGAGAAGTAGCTTATGCATAAGAAAGATTTTGGACCTCCAGTTTGCTGTACAGCATGCAATTAAATCCTTCTAGCTAGAAAGTTGGATGTAAAACCCTATTGTGTGCTGAACAAAGGACCAAATCATCCTTGATAAGTTACATTGAAAAAATAAGTGATCTAGAGACTCGTTGTTAGCAAGCATTAGTGTGATGCTTGTGCTTTATAGCTTTCCTAACAAGTGTACTTAATTTACCCTTTATGGCAAGCCAGGCAATAAAACTGTGCTTAGGGATATGATTCTTAAACCAAATAGTGTGGTGCTAAGGGAAGATAAATGTGGGGGGGAGAAAGTATTTAATAGTATGGGCAAGGGAGAAGTTATTATTTGGTGAAGGTACCCAACTGAATGTGTCCAGCTCATTGATGAGGCTCGTAATTCTTGTAACTGGTTTGTGATTGGAAAAATGGTACGTGAGCAAATGATACTGGAACAACCCAATGATTAAAAGAAATTAGACTATTAACTTTGACTCTCAAGTCTAGTTGAAGAATTTTTCCATCATTAAGGTTATGGTAGTTCACTAATGGCCTATTTAACAGCCAGTAATCAAGCCACATCATTGTGTTAGTACCTTTCCGCACCCTATGCTTTACAAGGCCCTTGCCATATCCCTTAACTTCAACAACCTTCTCCAAAAACCTGAGCTTAGAGCTGAAGGTTTAATAGTCCAAAAGCTTATATTCTTGATCAAATATCTATACGTCCAAGCCACCTCCCAAGCCCACACACCATTAATCTTAGGCCTAAAGACCACCTCCCAAGCCACCTTAGCACATGATTTCTTTAGTTCATGATCAGACCACAAAAATCTCTTCAAAATTTGGTTGACCTCCTCAATAACCATCTTAAGTAAAATAAAGGTTTGAGCCCAATAAGATTGCATGGAACACATTATAGATTTAGTACGGACAACTTTCCCTACAAATGAGAAAAATCTGGAAGTCCACATCTTCACTCTTGCAGTGATTCTTTTCATTAGGGAGGTACAATCAATTGAGCTAATGGCTTTGGATGAGAGTGAAAGTCCCAAGTAATTAACAGGTAGTGTGCCAGACCCAAATTGTAGAAGGGGTTGTATATCAACTTTTACATAGCTTTCAACTCCTGAAAGAAGACTAAGCTCTTGGAGAGGTTAATACTTAGACCAGAAAAAACAAGAAATTGATTGAGGGATTGAAAAATTCTTTGAATTGAAGAAAGGTTTCCATGGGAGAACAACAACACATCATCAGCAAAGGTTAAGTTAAAAAGGGCCAATCTGCTACACCTCCAATGAAATTAAAAACTTCAATTATTGGCAATGGAATTGTTTATGGAGAGGGTGAGAACTTTCATAGCCAAGACAAACAACAATGGGGAAATGGGGTCCCCTTGCCTAATTCCTCTTTGTCCTTTAAAGAAACCAAAGAATGCTCCATTGAGATAAATGTAATAAGATGGTGTAGTAATACATTGTGTGATCTAAAGGATAAGGCACTTAGGGAATCACATCAGCTTCAATGTATCAATGATAAATTACCAGAGAATATTATCAAAAGATTTTTTGAGATCAACTTTCATTACATAATTAAAAGGATGTGAAGCTTTATGATAACCATTAAGCAATTCATGTGCCAAAATCACATTTTCAAATATGTGCCTACCCTTCACAAAGGCATCCTGAGAGGGACTAATAAGAAAAGGTAAGGTGGAGCTAAGCTTTGCTGCAACTAGCTTAGAGATACACTTGTAAATCAAATTCCAACATGAGATAGGACTAAAATCATGAACAGATGATGGGTTAGGGATTTTGGGCACTAGGGATATATAGGAATAATTAATTTCTTTGAGAATCATTCTAGAAATAAAGAAGTCTTTAATGGCTGCAGTGACTTCATGACCAATGATGGCCATGAGTGAATAAAAAAACTTGAGTTGAATCCATCAGGTCCTAGACTTTTAAAAGGATGGAATGAGAGCAAAAATTGTTTTATTTCTAGGTCAGATGGAATTGTTATTAGGGAAGGGATGAGGTGGCTTGGGACAGTTTTTGTGATGAGGTGTGAGAAGGATGCCATACCTGGTTATTGCTGGTATGATTGGCCAATTGTGCTCTAAAAATGGTTGATGAATTCCCTCTCTAGATCCTCACCATTGAGCTAGAAACCCTTACTGTTGGTAATAGACTCCACCTTCCTTCTATTACACTTGGTATTGAAATTCCTCATAAAAAAAGCTGTGTTCTGATCACCTTCTTTAAGCTAGTGAATCTGAGCCTTCTGTTTGTAGAACATTTCTTCAGCCAAGCAAAGTTCAGAGACCTTATTAACCAATTCCTTCTCTCTGATTCTCAAATGATCATTATTGGGGTTTAGGTCAAGGCTAGACTGGCATGAGTAAAGATCTTCTCTACATGCCTGCACTCCGGTTGAAATATCACAAAATTCTTTCTTATTCAGCTGTTTGAGAAGTCTCTTAAAAGCTCTAAGCTTTTGCACAACTCTGAACATCTTGATACCATGAACTTCAAGTTGCCAACCCTGAGCTACAATTGACATAAAATCCTTGTGCATTGTCCAAAAGCTAAAAAACCTAAAAGGTAAATTCCTTTTTAAATTGATCTCACCAAAACTTATAACCATTGGAGCATAGTCAGAAACTCCCCAAGGCTTGAAGTAACATTCAGATTGTGTAAATTTGGAAATCTAAGCATGGTTAACAAATACCCTATCAAGCTTCCTTAAGATATTAGCACACCCAAAACTTCTGTTAGACCAGGAATAGAAAATACCAATAAATCTCATGTCCAGAAGTTCATTTTTACTCAAATAAGACTTGAACTCCTCCATATTTTTGGTCCATCTTATAGAACCCCCAAAAGAGTCATTAACATGCAGCAAGACATTGAAGTCCCCCAACAGAATCCAAGGTAAATTAGGCTAACCATGATTATTAAGACTCATACACAAACTTTTCCTCTATACTGTTGTGTTTACTGCATAGACAATGGATGTCAAACATCTCACCTTTAAATCAATAAGGAATACTGAGCAATTGATGACCTGACTTGTCATATTAGTAAGTGAAATAGTGAGCTTTGCGGGATCCCAAAGCAGCCAAACTCTACCCAAAATAGAGCTAGAGTAGTTACAAGTAAAATTCCAATTGGGAACAATGAAGCTATGAACTGCCTTAGCATTTTGGGGACTGACCTTTGTTTCAAGGATTGCAATAAGACTCAAATTAGAATCTCTAACGAGATTCTTGTTTGAGGGGGGAGTTCAACCCTCTTATGTTCCAAGTGGCTCAAATTATTGAGAAGAGTTTGAGAGGCTGCACATACCTCTAAACCGACAATTTTCCCTTTTCCATTCTTCTTCTTGTTCTTGGAAAACTTTGGTTTTCTAGGTTTGATTAGCCTACCCTCCATAGGAGAGTAAGCAGGGTCATTGTTGTCACTCTCACATGCAAAGGACTGGCTTAAAACATCCTTCTCACAATCAATTCCTTGTTCACCCAGATTATCTACAGACAGAGCTTCAAAGGGATTCACAATTGGTAGTAATGGTTGGGGTTCTCGAGTCTTCCCTAAGATATTAGGCAGGGAGGAGAGGTCCACAAATAAACATATTTTCTTGCCTTTCCCTGAATTTGTTTCCTCATATGTGGGGAAAGGAGGAGTGCTATCAGTGGTAGTTAAGGGTGTGGTACTTAGAATAGGAGGAGAGTTACTAAATTGAGGAGGAGTGCTATAAGTGGTGGTTAAGGGTGTGGTACTTAGAATTGGAAAAGAGTTACTAATGGGCGGAGTTTTGTTAACCTTCAAATTCCTTCTTGATACCATCTCCCATTTGTGATACCCCTCAACTCCGAGACATAGATTGATCAGGCCCAATCCCAAACCCAGGAAAATATCAAACAATTAAAGTATTTAATAAACATGGAATCCAAAAAAATAAGAATAAAGAATAAACCTGAAAGAATACTAAATAATAAATCCTCATTAATTAATCCAATAATAATTCTCCAATAAACTAAATCTTCTGATATCAGAAATTAATTAAAATTACAACTTGGGAATCCATCATGTGGACCCTTAACCAAAATCCAACTGAAATAAGTAATATCCCACTAAAACATAAAGAAGAAATCATACATAGGGTCGGAAGAGTTAATAGACCGTCTTTGCTAAACACGAACGATCTCTAAGTTTGAACTGACGAACACCTGAAAAATAATGGTGGGTCAGGCCACAAACAAGTTCTAATCTACTACATTCCAAACAGAGACTCAGAACTCATATACATCCTAATTAATTCAACAATAACTAATAGTCCGTAAATATATATATACACACTAAAGGAACCTCACTAGACTATAGGGTTGCCTTAACCTAAATAGTAAGCAACATGCAAAACGCATGTATAGTGGGCATGCGTACCTAGACCTACCAGGGCACACAACTACACTATATCTAGCTAGTTACACATTCCTGGCAATATACGCATCCTAACCACTGATCCTGAGACTCAAGCTCATATTATGGCATATAATCATTTATATAAAATCCGTCCTATCTAACCATAAAAGTAAACTATGATATCTCATCCAACTATGATATTGACCTGACACGAATATAAGTAGGACTTAACATTTTAGTTAATCTATTCCCTTATACATGAATAAGTAGGACTTAACCTTTTTAGTTAATCCGTCCCTAACATGCCCCCCAATTCATAATGGTGCATTAATTCATAATATAACGATATTAATATATTATCAAGGAGCCTAACTTATTAGCTACCTCCATGATCACATCCCATACGAACATTAATCTCATCCACAATATATAAATCATAGATAAATTAAATACCACAACCATAAACCATTTTTATAGATCACAAGGGCATCCATTTATATAACTAAATCATAATTAATAATATGAAATTAATTAATAACATATAACATTATCCCAAAAAAATGATTTACAATTTAATAATTAAATAAAATCATTTATTAATACAATTACGTGTATTAAAAAAAAAAATTGCCACGTTCCTACCGATTTAAACATTATTTTATTTTTTCACTAAAGTGGTAAAACCACCCTACAACTAACTAGTGTCCAAAAGTGGTATATTAATTAACCACATAACACGTTACATGTTATATTGATATATTTGCTAAAGGTCCAACATCTAACCAATACATCATTATCATATTGGTTAAAATAATTTTAGGACACTATATATATATATATATATATATATTAACAAATTAATATAATGTACGATATAATTTCTACCCATACATAACAATGTAAGATTATCCAAATAGTCAATAACCACTTAACCAAAAACGGAACACCACTTACAGCGTTAAAACAATTCCAAAAAAAAACATTAAAATCAAGCAACAAAAATATACTGCCTAAATAAGATATTTCGGTCAACCGATACCCTAATTTAGTCGGCCGACACACCCACGTCGTTCGACCGATACACTACATCGGTCGGCCGAAACGTGCTGTCTTCTTTTTCTTCGTCTCTGACAAACTTTTTGCCCTTTTTATCCCCATTGTTAATGTCCTATGAACCAATCTATGCTCCAGAATTGTCCCAATAGCAATTTTATATTATATTAATATGTTTTGAACAACATAAAACACAATCTATGCATCAATTTATCAAAACATGGAAATTCAACACAGACCCAAATATATAGGTTGTGAATCAAATAAGAAGAAAAGAAATAAAACTTGCCTTAAGGATTTTGATAAAAACCCTAACCTCCTTCTTCCTCTTTCTCTTCTTTTCTCTTCCTTCTTTCTCTCCCTAAACGTTCTCCCTTTTCCTTTAAAATATATTACGTGAATATTTTCTAGCCCCCTTTTACTAACATGTAGTTATATATTTATAGGGAATAAAATAACCCTAATCCTTTTCCCAAACTAAGTCAACTTAATAAGGAAAAAAATAATAAAAATAAAATATTAAAAGGTAACTAAAAATATGTTACGTATATATATAATCTATATATATTCTTTTTATATAAATATATATCAGATTATTTATTTTTAATACTAATGTTATAATAATATTAATTAATAAATTACTTTCCTAATATATATATATATATATATAGACACACACACACATACATATACAACTATCTATGGGTAATTATCCGTACCCATTAAACCTTCTATCCAAGTAGTCCATGGAACTTAATTGGTTGGTCTATTACTACTATCCATATCCATATAATATAATATAATATAATAAACATTTAATCAACAATTTATTATAATTAAATAAACAAGTCAATTCATCATTTAATTCAAATAAAACATTTAAGCACATAATTTCAATTAATCATTTAATCAAATGGCCAAATAATCAAGTAAATAAATAAAAATGCAATTAAAACATTTAAAATAATACCAAGACTATCCTTTTGAAATTAGAGGTATTCTGAGGGCTGCTCGAACTACTTGCCTTCTGATTTTGTGTGTGAGAGTGATAAGGCAACCTTTAAGAGAATGACCAAAAAAAATTTAATAAGAGCAAGAAATAGGCTTCCATGGATATTTTACCTTAATTTCAGCTAAGGAACCATCTTTTTTTCCTAAAATGAAAGGATCTGTCCAGTGTGGATTGGGGGTTGATTTCAACGCAGACTTTTGCATAGTCGATTCTACTTCTGTCTATGGTATTGGCATCTGTAAAGAGAGGTTTACCTATGGCGCTGACAATGTAGCTCAGACCCTTGGGAGTCCAACATTGGAATGGTACATTGTACAAAAGAACCCATATCGTGCTAAGACTTAACTATTACCCAAAACAAAAAGAAAAGAAACCATGAAACCACCGAAACCACCGAACCTCCATCACCGGCCACCGAATCACCTGAAACCACCATTCTTACCTGCTCACAATACCAAATTTCACCACTACGCTTCACCATCCAAACAAAATCCCCAACCACCCACCCAGAATTCCAATCCCAAAACCAAACCAGCAATTATTTCACATATTACCCAAGGAAAACTCCCTACTCCTCTCAATCCCCCTGCAGCATCCAAGCCCCCACTACCACCCACGAAAATTGGGGGTAAGGACCCTATTAATTCTCTCCCACGTTCACCACCTAAGAACCCAAAACCTTCTAACACATTAGGGCGTAATGATCCCAATCATCTTTTCCCACGTCCACTTTCAGTTACAGGAGCTATGAAGGAGAAGGTTAGGCTTGCATTACAGAATGATAGGTTCTTAAATCCCTCAGGGCTCGAAGTCAATAATGTGGTTCTTCTTCCTGATGGCATTGACGCGACGGTTATGGATGCTTTAAAGTTTAAACTCATCGAGGAAGTTGCAAGGCTCAAATCCCTTTTTCAGGAGAAAGAATTGGAATTGGCAAAGGTCCAGTGTATGTTAAATGAGGATTCAGGATTCTCGGCCCTGTTCCTCGAGCTGAAGGAGATTGTGGCTGGGCTCCGGCAACCACCAGACGGGGAAGACAGAGAGGACATGTCTCTTGCTAGGAGTCAGCCTCACGTGTCGACAATCCCAATTGCTCAATTCGACCCGGAAACTTCGAATTCAAATTCAAACCTTCTGACTTTTGAAGGAATTCATTAGAACGTCACACTCATGACAGAGGCAGCAAGAAATGACCTTACCCAACATACCCAACACATCACACCTAGTCAGTTTCACCCTACCCAAAAGCACAACTCGGTTCAGGAACCTTCTGTCTCATTCTCATTCCATCCTAACCAGAAGCCACAAACACTTGCACTTCCTCAGTTGGTTGTGGAATAGGGAACAAGGAATAGGTCAACCTCAGGATTTGAACCAACCTTCATTCACACCAGCTATTGACTCGTTGGCCTCTGAGAGTTCACCACTTTAAACCTTCGATACAGCTCCACGAAACTAGTTAGTTATTGCTCAGACTCCACAGGAAGACTGAAGATTTGATTTTCATGAACCAAAGGGCAGCGAGTTAGGCAAAATTATTGAACCACCTGACAAGGTTGGAGAGGAAAGAGCTCTTCTTTGGCAATCTTGCTTGGTGGGTTCCCTTGCACCATTGTTATGATGTAAATCTACTAGAAATAAAAGGTAACGATTTGGACATGAATTCTAACCTCATTTTCATAATTCATTCACTTCATATTATTTTATTTCATCTTATTGCCAATTTTATCTACAAAATTTTATATTTGTGCTCAATTTACCTCACAACGATGTAGATTTACAAAAAAGATTTTACATTTAATAGTTTAGACGAGAACGCTCTTATACAAACAAACATGACAATATCAATTATAGATTAATCAGCTCAAATTAAAATAATTGAGTGAAAATTGAATTGATATTAGATTCCATCGTACGACAACTCTCAATAAGGGTAAATCACAAGGATCTCTCATAAAAATCTATATTATAAGATTTATTCATTGCAATTGATTTCTACATCTTATCATTAAATTAAAAACCCAACATGGTATCATGCATAGACATGATTAGGGCTAAGGCTTTCTTGTAGGAATCAATAAAAAATAAATCTTTTAGACATCCTTTGTACTTAAAGCAGCTGATCCAATCACCATTGATTGGTGATGAAGAACTAAAAAAAGCTTGACTGACATGAAATATTACTTGTTTGGATATCTGTAAGTTGGCATTGAGGCATTGCAAAATAAATATGGAATTGAAGTTGTTCCTGAGCAACCAATGGAATTATCCATTGGTTCAAATTTCTTTCATAATTCAAAGTCTAAACCATTCAAGGCTAGACTCACATATTCAATTTCTAGAAGGGCTACTTGACATTTGTGTCTCGCCCTTTTAAACCTACCAATAAGGGCTTCAATCGTCTCTCCAGGCATTTGGGACAGCTTAGATAAGTCAGCCATCGACACATCTGATTCGTTCTTATAAAATTGGGTATAAAACATTTTTTCCAATTGTTGCCAAATATAGACCGAATTTGCCAGTAAACTTATATACCAAGAAAATGCGGTTCCTTTAAGGGAATTAGCAAATAGCCTTAATTTTAAGAATTCATTTGCTCCACCTTACCACATTAAATGGTAAACTGACCAATATATTTATGGTCGAAGTGGAGTCTTTTCCCAAAAAGGTAATGAAATTAGGAACTTTATAGCCTCTTAAAAACACATATCAGTCTATATAATCCGGATATGGCTTCCTATATGTAAGGCGACCAACTCTTCTTAGGGCTGGTCCATAAGTTTCTTGAATTAAATTAGCCAATTGACCTCTATCAACCATGAGGGGTTGATGATTTGGTCGCTGTGCTTGAGACTGATGCATATAAGGTGCCTGAGGCTGAGGCACATACGATACCTGAGGTTGAGGCACGTTCGGCACCTGAGGCTAAGGCACATACGATACCTGAGACTGAGGCGCTAGAAAATTAAAACAAGCATTAAAATTATCTCGCCCCTCTTGGGACTAACATACCTGTGGTTGGTGTTAATAAATCGGATTAAGTGGTCGCCAATTCACATTCTGATTGGCCCCTCCGATTAGTTGATACTCTGCTAGTATCTGATATTATGGATGATTAGCATGGGGTTGATAATGTCCATGCAACGGCTGCAGAAGGGGTTGAAACCCTTGCCGCTGTTGTTGGTAGTAATTCTATTGAACCCCAACAGGCGCTGGAACTTATTGTTATGCATGTAATAAAGTATCTGTAGTATTCAACCGTACCATAAGGTATTGATCAAACCTTGTTGATAGGACGGTCAAAGAATCATTCAAATTAGCCAATGTGTTATGGATTGGCTCTAATGCTCCATAAAAGGTACGGCTGGTAATTTCCATCTGTTACACTAAGTTGTTAACATTCTCAACCAACATCTGATTGATTGGCTGTTGATTCACTTCCATTTCAGCCTATTGTTGATTCAATTCGAATTTAGCCCCTTATTCCTAATGTTGAGGCAGTTTCTCAGGCAAATTTTGCGACTGAAATCGAGTAAATGCCATAGATAAAGGTTGAATTTAGACATTTTCGGGGCCCTACCAGGCGTGCCAAATTGTTTTGCTCATTTTTTTTAAGGGCATGCCAGAGTCTTTCGACCCAAGAGGTTGGATAGCCAAACTATCCTTGGTGCTGACCAAATTCGTAATTGGCCCTTTTGTGAATCAGGTAACTACTAGAAGGCAAGGAAGACCCCCTTCCTTCAGGTTCTTCAATGCCTCAATAAAGAGGACTTTCAACACTATAAGTGGAATAGATGAAGGGAGTAAAATAAATTACACGAGCACTCATCTATTTCAAGAGACTTAGAAAATAAAAGTAAAGGGGACTGAAGCCAAGCGTCAACTTTTATTTCTTAAGTAAAATTCTCATACAGAGTACAAGAAGTGATTTATTCTAAATCTAACACTAGGTTACTCCTATGAACAAAAGTAAAATAAACATAAGATAAGCCCTATCGCGAATGAAGTTGGTTTTCCCGCTTCGACTACAAGCATTGTTCCTAGCTTGATCTTATGAACGCTATGACCGGGGTAAAGGCTTGAGAGACTGTTCTTCTTGACTATCTTGTACACAAGTAAAACACTAAGTATGAAATTACAGAAGAATGGAAATTACAGAAGTAAGAAATTTGTTGTGGTCGGGGACCTTTTTGCACAAGGCCCTATGGTGCTATTTATAGATGTCTGGAGCAGCCATTATTTTCAGCAGTCAACAGTTTCCTTTTCAAATTCAAATATTATTTTTAAATTGAAAATTTCATTTGTCTTAGGCTTATCCAAATGCACGTGTTTCCCATCAATGTCTTGTGTGGAATAGAACTCCATCGTGACGTAGCTTTAAATTGATAAGCGCTGAATATTGCATATTCAAGCGCCCTTATTTGCATTAATTAAGTCTATTAGTTGATAATAATGTATAGTTTAGCTTTATTTGTTTGCTTTCGTCTACTTTCAGGTTGGTTCCCCCGAATATGATTAAAAGAGCGGTTTTGACAATCCTTTGAAGGATCAGAGCACGCTGTTGCTAGGGACCGTTATTTGAGCCAAGTTTCTTGAGTCAGCATGTGCGTGAGTTTTGTGGCCTTGCATTAAAAATGACGGCCGTGTCACCGGACCAGTCAAAATGGCTAAAGTGAGGGCTGAGTGCTCTGAAGACAAGGCTCCGCGGGCGCCCGTCGCCCCACCGCGGGCGCCCGCCAATCACTCCAGAATGCTACATTCATCCGCGGGGCCCCGCAGTCATCCACGAGCCCCCGCCGCTAGCTCCGCAGGCGTCCACCGCGTCCCTGCAGGCTCCCGCCGTTTTGTCCAGTGAGCTCCCTCGGTTGCCAAAGACCCGCGGGCGCCCACTAGCGCCCCGCGGGCCCCCGCCAATCTGCAGAAAGCAGATCACCTGCTCCTGATTTCAAGCTGCATTTTGTCTCTTAAGTAATTTTTGTGGTCCTGATTGCTTCTAGGGTGGTTGGAGCTCGAAATTGTGTGGTGAGAGGGAGGATTTTGGCTTGATAAAAGAGAGGAAACATGTATTATTCTATATCTCATATTTTTGCTAAGTTTAGAGAGAGAAATATTGAGTTATTGAGGGATTGGAGTTTTGGAGCCCTTAAGCACGAAAATGGAAGGGAAGATCTCTCCTTCTCCTTCATCCATTGCTCTTATGGGTAACTAACTCCCTTTCTAGGGAGGTGATGAAGCCCTACATTGTAAGCATCCTCTAGCTTTTGGTTTATTTTGGGGAAAATGATGTATATATGTGACTACTTCACAATCTAGAGGTTACATGTGATGTAATGAATCTAATTTCTTATAAATGATTATGATAAATGTATTATCTTGTCTTAGATCTTATTTTCTCATGATTGTATGGCTTGCATTTTCATAGTGACAATGGAAATGAGATTGTGAAATGGATTTATTGGCATGTTGTATGAGAATCTTGATATTCCATAGCTTAGGACCTCCTTTGATGGACTATTCTTGACTCTTGACTTCATGTGCTCTTCCCATGTGATTAAAGGCTTGATAATCTCTAGCTTAGAAAGCATTTTTAAGACTACACCCTAGTTTAGGTAGTTCAAGTATGTGTAACTTTGATAGATTATTCTTGCCATTAATTTCATGAATTTCTTGAAGGAATGTAGCAATTTTGTGTTGTAGCATTTCATAGTCACATATTTGTGTTGTTTCCCCTAAGTTTTCCTCAATTAGTATGTTTATAGGGTAGGTAGTGGATTCACTTCCCTAGTCTTCTCTACTTATATCTCTTTCCTTTAAGTTTCTTGCAAATTATTGTTTTAAGCACATTTTAATTTCAAGTGACAAACCAAACAAAACTATACCCCTTTTTTATCATTCCAAAAGTGATTTAAAACCTCGATTGCCATAAACTATCAGTCCCAGTGGTTCGACTTACCCGACCAATAGCCCTATTTTATAATGATTTGTGCTATTGCAAAGGTTGATGTATAATTGACAACCGATCATAAATCAGGGAATTTTAGTCTTCAATTTTAAAAAGGAGTCTTTTATGATAACAATATTAAATTATTATCACTAAAAGGACACATCTGTTCTTCCAATCAACCAACACCATGTGTCTGAATTGAAAATTAAATTTAGGGTACAAACACAAGGGCACAGAAAGGGTGATCTTTATTAATGTGCTCTTTTTTCTATTCGATTTAAGAAAGCTTCCGAAGATATTTGGCATCAAAGGCTTGGACACCATCAATCAAAGATCGTGAGTTTTCTTGAAAAGAAAAAAAAAGTTGATTGATGTTACAGGTTGGACTAAAAGACCTTCCATTTGCTCAAGTTATGAAATGAGTAAAAGTACTAAATTACCTTTTCTTTCTTCTGAATTTTTTTCTGTTGAGCCCTTTAAAAAAATTCATTGTGATCTTTAGGGGCCTATTCCTATTCATTCAGTTGAACATTTTAAATATTTTTCATTATTTGTAGATGATTTTTCTCATACTCATTGTGATACCCCCTAATTTCAGAACACGGGTTGGTCAAGTCCGCGCACAAAATCAGGAAATATCAAAACAATTAAAGTATTTAAACAAGCATAGATTACAAAATAAAATAAAGAATACGCTGAAGAAAAAACTAATAAATAATAAATCCATTAATAATTCTTCAATGGTTACAACTCGGGAATCCCGTAACTCAAGGACCCCTTAACCAAACTTCACTATCCAGAATCTATAATTAAATACTAACGTTAAATGAAGTAATAATATTCTACTTTGAAATAAACCGAAAGAATAAATAAGTTCTCCAGCTGCAGATCCTCAACCTTGAGACTTGAACCTCTAATAACCTGAAAGATAAAAATAAAATGGATGAAACCCACGAGCAAGCTTTCTCTACCAAGCCTCTAAAAACCAATAATCAAATCATCTCTGACCAAAACCCAACCTAATAAAGTTTTTATCTTTAATATATAATAATACACATATATATAAATAATTATATATACTACACTAATTGTATCCATTAATAGCTTCATTAAATTCAAAACCATTAAATAATGATTAAATTAATAATCATTCCTAGACCAATTCATATTTCTTTTAAAAAGAAACTCCTTTGACTTTAATTCCATCCTAAACAGTTGTTTAATCATTTAAACAATAAATTATAATAAAAGGAATATTATATTTAATTTCAAAACCCGATAATGATTTTAATTATTTAAATTACATGTCTAATATCTAAACTTTGACAAATCATCTATGTCTCCACCAATATTATTTTATTAGTTTATATAAAATAATACAATAAACTTTAAACATTAGATGCTCTAATATACGAATGACGATAGATATAACTTTTTTAATCATCTAATACACATAAAACTTTATTTATGCTTTGACAAATAAATCATGCCATTACAAATATATTTATTTATGCATTGGCAATTTAACCATGCATCCACGCATTGGCAATTCAACCATGCCTCCACCATTATTATTTTATTAATATTATAAAATAATATAACTACCCTTTTAATTATAGATTATTCTAATATAAGAATATCTATCAACTTCAAGTTATACATATAATAACCCTAGATGCAATTTAAACATCTAATACACATAACCATTAAATTACACTTTGGTAAATCAATCGTGTCATTATAAATATATTGATTTATATATTGGTAACTCAACCATGCCTCCATTAGTATATATTTATACTTTTAAATTATCAACTCATCCATACTTCCTATATATGTATTTTATTCATACAAATAATAAGGTAATATATTTAAGCATTTGGCAACTCATCTATGCCTACAATTCAACCCTGTACCAACTTTAAACTTAACAATAAACTAAATCATACATAGATATTCCATGCATATTAAAAGCATAACATTGATTTAATAACCAACCTATTATAATTTAATCAAATAAGAATAATAATATTAATCCTCTTCAATAATATATACATATATACAAATATTATTTTATATATATATATATATATATATATATATATATATATATATATACATCCTTTCATACAAATCATAAATTAATTAAACCAATATACACACATATATAAATATATACATCCTTTCATACAAATCATAAATTAATTAAACCAATATACACACACACACACACACACACACACACACACACACACACACATATATATATATATATACATCCTTTCATACAAATCATAAATTAATTAAACCAATATATACACAATATATACACATATATAAATAATTTTATATATATATATATATATATATATACACACACACACTTCCTTCCATAACAATATATTAATTTAATTATATTTATGCAAATTAAATGCTACTAAATATCGTCAGAAATGGTGTCCCATAAATAATCCATCTCGGTTTAAATAATTTTCCGACATCGTCTCAATAAAACTTAAATATCTCCTAGTAGAATGGGAATCTGAGAATAAAATTGGTACCATTGGAAAGAGGACGAAAAATTCTTAAATTTAAGCTCAAAAATGACCCAATTTCTATTTAAGATGACTGGGTGATAACTGTTTAAATTTCGAGTAATAAAATAAGCAGAATAATAGGCTGAGCTCAATCACTACTGTAAGCGTGACCACACCGAATCATTTCTATGTTGACCAGAACAAGTCAACGGTCCAGATCTGAGTGTGCACCATTCTCCATGGTCTGCACTACACCAGATAAATTCTTTGTTGACCAAACCACTTTTATGGTTCAGATGACCATGCGCACCACACCCCCATGTGCCGCACCACACTGAATCATCCATCCCTCATCAGCACCATCTAAGGGCGTGCACAGGATATATATCGCGCCACACCGAATTAACTCCCTATTGATGCACCAATTGTACAGAAGCCTTATATATATATATATATATATATATATATATATATATATATATATATATAATATTCTAAACAAATAATAGAAAAATAGATATAATAAATTCTAGAAAAATATATAAAAATATCAGAAAATTCCAAAA
Organism: Cornus florida; assembly: GCF_030987335.1. Taxonomy (NCBI): domain Eukaryota; kingdom Viridiplantae; phylum Streptophyta; class Magnoliopsida; order Cornales; family Cornaceae; genus Cornus; species Cornus florida. Next base: position 46,746,003 of record NW_026775572.1, read on the forward strand.
AAATACCAGAAATTCCAAAAACCCTAATTAACCCTCTTGGGTCATAGATCAACCTATAAATTGATTTTAATATATATATATATATATATACATATATAACATCTATATATACAATTAAAGTCTAATAATCCAAAATGAAAAATATATAATAATTCATACTTTTAAATAATCTGATCTATACAAACATTCATCTATTCCAAGAAACTTAGAAAATAAAAGTAGAGGGGATTAAAACCAAACGTCTAACTTTTATTTCATAAGTAGGATTCTCATACAAGTGAAACAAGCATAAGAATTGGATTCTAACACTACTCCTAAGCAAAAGAAGTATAATACAATGAAAAGACTTAAAGTAAATTTGCAGAGAATAAAAGATATCTTCTAGTACTATTTATAGAGAAGTCTTGTAACGGTTTCTTTCAGTAGTTTCTTTTTAAATTCAAATATTATATTTGAATTAGAAAACTTCTTTTGCCTTAAGCTTATCCAAATGTCCGTGTTTTTGAAATAAAACTGACCTGACTTTAGACTCCAATTTTTAAATAAGAGTCCTATTAGTAAGACGGTATATATCTTTTATTAATAGGCTCAAGTGTTTGCTTCAACTTGAAATAATCCTCTATTATTGCAGCCTATTATAAGAAATCATCCATCAATCAATTAACTCTATTTAAATGGATCAACAATTTACTCTCCAATTGACTTGTGTCATGTGGCCGAATAAATATTTATTTTTAGGGTGCAAACAATATCATGGAGTGTAAGGAAACAACTAACAGTAGCCCGATCTAGTGCCAAAGCTGAATATCATGCAATGGCATCTACCACGGCAGAATTAACTTGGTCTCCTTTATGCTTTGAGATATTGGGATGCCCCTCTCTCAACCTCCTACACTTTTTTATAACATTAGTGTGTTTTACATGATGATTAATCCAGTTTTCCATGCTCGTACGAAACATATCGAAATTGATTATCATTTTGTTCTAGAAAAAGTTGCTCTTGGATCATTAACAACTCGCTTTATTCCTTTCAAACAACAATTAACAAACATTTTTACCAAGCCCTCTTGCTCACGACACCTTTTGATATCTGAGATTCAAACTTGGCCTGTTAAGTCCTCCTCAGTCCAGTTTGATGGGGAGTAATGAAGAAGAAGATTCAAGGAATATTTGAATTGAGAAGGAAACGGAATCAATCAATGGAAGTCAAAGTTTTAAATAAGAAAATTTTGTAATTTCAGTAATTTGTTTCCTCCTTGATTTATGCTATAGACCATTATGTGTTTCATGTACAGTGTATGAGAGAATCTTTTTTTTTTTTTTTTTTTTGACACATAAAGTTAAATTTATTGATAACTAAAAGGTGTACATTGTAGGTTAGCCCAGGCTAACCAAGCAAGAGACAGCCCAAGAGAGTACAGGCCCAACGCCAAGACAGTCCAAACATGGAAACAAAGAGAACCGTTACATGTTGAAAGACTATGCAGTGTATGACAGAATCTTCTTCTTCATTACGTAGCACGAGGAGATAGTACCTTCGAATGTCGATCATATGTCATGTTTATTTGTTTTTTCCTCCTAGCTCAAAATGCCAAGTAACAAAAAGGATAAAAAGAAAAACAACAACCATAACAATATTCTATTTTCAATCCTCCTCCTTTTTCTTTGCCTAACCTATATAAGTTGTAATGACAATATTGTTAGGCTTCACATCCATCTCAGAAGGAAAAGATTGAAGACCACAAATGAAAAGAACAAAAATGTATTGCGTTAACAGGAGCTGTTTGGATAGCAGTTTAGCGCTCCGGCATTGCGGGTGAGTCTGGTTACCTCTGTCCCTGACTTGGCTTTGATCATATCCAACCTTGAGAATGGTTTCTTTTTGAGTGGTGCCCCAGATTCAACAAAGTAGGCTCCATTCATCATTAGATCTCCCTCTGACCTCCATTGCCAATTCCTCCACTCACTCTCCGGAGCAGCGACCCTCATGGTCACCTGAAACCATATATGCACACCAAAACTAATACTCCAATGTGTAACATTTCATGGAGCTATATATATATATATACACGTGTGTGTGTGTGTGTGTTTGTGCATGCATAAATCATGTAATGAAAATATTTTATGCTTAGTTAAATACCTGTTTACAATTATTATCAGGAGGGGCAATGAATCGATTGCCATGGCTGATGATGGTAGGATGAGAGCTACCACCAATGGCGTACATGAGCCAATGAGTGTAATCATTGTTCACAACATGGACAAACCCCCATCTACATCTTGGCATCCTCTGTGTTAAACCATGTCCAAAGTGGTTGAATGCCACTGTAATTTGCATTTTTGCATCATCCGAGTACTCATCACTTGCACCAAACAACATCACCTGCATGCATACATGCATCATTAATTTCATGATCACACATTATGTATATTATTTATATACACACACATACGTACATATATATAAATATATGACAAAGGCCAATAATATAATTTTTTAGCTGCGTCATCATAACAAATTACCATACTATTTGTTTATGTAGTTTTTTTGAATCATTTTACAATACTTTGTTTTGAGGTAGAATGTCGAATTAGAATCATATAAACCGTTTGCATGGGAAAAAGGGTGAAAATTAATCACTCTCACATGATACTTGATAGGTAGAGTAGATCCCACCTCATGTGAGTTGATCTTTATTCTCTCCTTAATCTTTTTTTCCCTAGTTGGTACTTTCACACATTTGTCTCTTTTGAAACTTGAACCCCTGACCTCTCTTTGGGAGGTAAGAGTCTGATACCGCTAGGCCACTGACCCGTTGGTATCCTCTCCTTAATCATGTTGTGCTTGGGAAAGGATTTGAAATCGTAAACAGTCGATCATAACCACCACCGACCAATGGTTGCACGGGTTAGGAAGAATGATAATTTGTAAACTTAAAAATATGACTGCGTTTGAATTAAAACTCTAAATAGTATATAAGATAATAATAATAATACAAACTTACTAATTAATAAGCAACCATATAACCATCTTCTCTAACTTTCATAATTTTTAAAACCAACCATTGGTTTTTTGACTTATGGTTGCAAGGTAAATCTGGGATATGTCCGATTACCTTCAAATCATACATATTATTTAAACCCGAGTGTTTTTGTGTCTAAGTAGAGCCAAACTCAAGACGTCCAAATTTATGATTCGCCCCTTGACATCCTTTAACCACTAGGCTATCCACGCGGGTTAAAAATAAAAATGTTCTAACTTTCATGATGTGTTTAAAATTTTACTCATGTTCTGTCACTCGTTGTCCAATTTTACTATTTGATCACATTATATATATAATTACCTCATTGTGGCGAGTGAAATGGCAGTTGGAGATGGTTATTGCAGTTGAGCCCATAATAGCATCAATGAGACCATCTGTGCAGTTGGACATGGAAACATGATCAATCCAGACTTTGCTCGAACCAAAAATGGATATCGCATCACCATCACTTCTGGTTCTTAAACCAAAATGGTTTTCAGAATCTCTGATGATACCACCACTTCCTGGAACAATGTCATGAATGCGAAGTCCATGGATGATGATGTTCTTGACATATTGGATGGTAATGCCTGCACCATATGCAATATGGACATTCACTCCCCTAGCATCAATCGTCTTATGACTCGTCATGATGAGTTCCTGATTGAGTCTGATCGTCATAGACCTCGAAAAAATGACCCATAGAGGCCTCTCCTGGATCACAGCATAGCGAAGGGTTCCGGGCTTAGGATTCTGCATGTCATCGTCCGAGGGATCACTTACCAGATAGAACTCCCCGTACTTTCCACCGGTGGCGTTGCGCCCAAAGCCGAGCACGCAGTCGGCCAGCCTCTTCCGGTTATTAGCCCAGTCAGGGCGGCACCTCCAGCACCGGTCAATGGGGTTCGTTGCCGTGCATTTGCCTCTACGTTTTCTTAGGCCCCTCCTTGTGCTATTAGTACTACTAACTAATGCTCTGTGTGAAGAAAAAGTTCAAAGCATAAAAAAGAAAGGCATTAAGTACATTGACGATATATATATATATATATATATATATATATATATATATATATATATATATATATATAAAATGCTATCAAGATGATGCTTTCACAAGGAGAGTCCCCTGTAGGATTGAGAGACTTGCATGGAGAGTCTGAATATAAAAACGAGGGTTAAGGGCAAAAAATACCTCCTCCAACTTTCACGATTTTGCAGAGATCTCTATGGGGTTTAGTTTTTGCACGAAACGGCTAACAAAACTGTTGCCACGTCATTTACGATAAAGACCATGAAATTCAATGAAACGGCTAACAAAACAGTTGCAACGCGATAAAGTTCATGAAATTTAATCCATGATGTTTGTCGTTCCAAAAATATGCATTTGCATTTGTATCGTTATAATAGTAACAGAAAATTGAAATATTTTTTAATCTGAAATTTCTATAACACCCTTCTTTATTAATCAAAATGACCTTTAATCATTTTTAGATCCATGAATCAACCGGTAATGTCAATAGGTTGCATATTTCTATTATACATCTATATATCCCTAATTTTGTCATTAAGGATTTTTGTGGTCATTTTACAATTTATTTATTTTATTTCTTGAAGGGTAAAATGATAAATTAAATATATTTTAACAACACTTTAACGATTGGAAGTAAGTTGCAACTTTCAAACCGAAAGGTTAGATGCATCATCGGGTAGGTATTTGCAAAATCGTAAAAGTTGAGAGAAGTTTTTTTTTTTTGCAATTAACCGATAAAAAAAGTACGAGAATTTTAACTCACTCCGCGACATGCATGTTGAAATGATCAGTGACTTCCTCTGGATTTGGATGATGTGCATCGAGGGTGGCTAGATGAGCTTCATTGGCCCTGATTTGCCAGTAATCATCAAGGGCTTCATTGGCCCTAACTTGCCAATACTCATCGAATTCTTTGACGTGGGCATGTAAACTAGGCATTATTGAAGCCAAGGACAAGAAAAAGAAGAGAATATTAATTGAATTGCTAGTAATGAAAGGCATTGTTGTTGTGGAAGTGTTCCTTTTTTTTGCATCCACAAGTGAACCAAGTACTGGGCAGTGATTCGCTTGGCTTGGGTTGGGGATGGCTCAAATTGTTGTGAGAGGGAGAGTTTATATGGCGGGAAGAGTGGGGTGAGTTTTCTAATAATACAACTTGGATGCGTTGTTTGGGAATTCATGTTGTTGCTTTAACAAAGTAATTCAACGACTATGCATTCATTATGGGATTATTGTTATTCATTAGATTAACTCTAGTTACCATCCATCGATTAACAATTAAGATGGATTAAGTTTGTACTTAATTGTCTATTTGTTGTTAGCATTTAGTTGTTGTCTTAGAGGTTGTTGTTGTTACCCTTACCAAACTACCAAAGTAATATTTGAAATAAATAATAATAATAATAATAATAATAATAATAACTAACTAACTAACTACCAAAGTAGTATTGACTTGTTCTTTGTTCAATACAAGCTTATTGGTCGCAGGCATTCATTCTTCCAAAGAAAGTACTTGAGCAAATCAACCAGTTGCTTAAATGTTTTTTTTGGACTGGGGTAGACCTCAAGAATAAAGAAGCAAAGGTTGTTTGGCAAGTTGTCTGCAGACCTAAAGCTAATGGGGGTCTTGGTTTTCAAGATTTCGATTTGGCTAACAGAGTTGCTAACTTGAAGCACATTTGGAAAATCTGCAAACAGAAGGAGAGCATATGGGTGGATTGGTCCAATGTTTATATTTTAAAAACTAAAAGTTTTTGGTCAGTTAAACCCACAAGTCTAAGCTTAGGGTTTTGGAGGAAGCTCCTAGGGTTAAGGTCAATGGCAAGAGGACTAATAAGGCATAGGGTAGGGGAAGGAAAGGATACAAGGTTGTGGTTAGACTACTAGCTACCAAATGGTCCAATTGTTCAGCAGCTGAGGCTTACTGGTTTGGAAATTCTTCAACTAGATAACAGCATTCTAGTTGATAGCCTAATTTCCAACAACCAGTGGGTCAATCCAAACACTATACAGCTGCACCATTTTTTCCAGTCCAGAAGCTTCTTATCACAGTTACAAGAACTACGTCACCCTACCCATAATTCAGATTGTATTGAATGGTTACCTAGTCCCACCAAAGAGTTTACAATGTCACACACCTCCAACTACTTCATCCCCCCATCCCCCACCACCACCACCAACAACCACCCCCCCCACAGCCCCCCCCACAGCCCCCCCCCCCCCCCCCCCGGCGCCCAATTTTTCCTTGACACAAAGTAGTTTGGTTCAAACACCATATACCTAAGCACAGTCTCATACTTTGGTTGGCTGTGAGGGGAAGATATATTATACACTTAAGATGCCAAACCTATCCTCAACAAACATTACACAAACAGCTGCTATCTATGTAATTCTAATTGGGAGTCCATTGATCATCTTTTCTTCAAATGTGAGTACTCGTCACACATCTGGAGGTTGGTTCAAGAAGTGGCAAGGTTCTACATTAGGCCGGTGCTCCTCTGAATTCTTGGTGCATAAGTTGCTATGGGCTGCTGTTGTGTATTTCATTTGGATGGAAAGGAATACAAGAGCATTTAAGAACCAATCAACCTTTTCTTACAGCATTATAGCTCAGGTCAAGAGTTGTGCTAGAGCAAGACTAGCAACAACCAAGCTTAAAACCAATTCTGACTTGAGGAAGATATCAGCTATCTTAGAAATGCAATTGTTTTTTCAAGAAGGTTGTTCACTGCTTGTGGACAATCTTTGTTACTTCCCTGAATCATGGTATGTGGTGCTGTTGTTTACAGGGATGGAGCGGCTTCATTACTGTTCTTGTGGAGGGTTAAAATTTGAAGTCTTATTTTGCTTGTTAGGGAAAGAATTTGGAGGTCATAAGATGGTTTTAGATGCCTATGTTTGTTGTTTTCTTCCCCTAATTGGGGCACTATGTACATTCTGTTATTCTTATATGCAAGCTTACCCTTTAACCCAAAAAATAAAAGTAGTATTGACTTGCAATTTAATTAAACTTGCTTCCACGTGCATTATTTGATATATGAATCGTTGGAAATTTTAAATAAATAAAAATTATTTTTTGTGATCGTATGTACTATATTTTAAAAAAATTGGATTGAAATGTGATTTGCATGGATTAGGGTTATACTTGTCCATTTGTGATATAATTAATAGTATAATTTCATGATTTTTTAATCTTATTTGATGTGATTTAATATTAGCCACTGGTATCTAAGTTTCTAGAATAAGAAAGAAGACTTAAATAGGGTATGTTTATTTGTAGATAAACGGTCCCTGCTATAGGGTTTCATAACCTTATTAAACCCCATCATGCGACAACTCTCAACAAGAGTAAATCACTCTAAAGATCTCCTACAAGAATATGTATTCTAAGATTTAAGAATAAATCACTCTAAAGATCTCCTACAAGAATGTGTATTCTAGATTTATTCATTGCAATTGATTTCTACATGTTATCATTAAATTAAAAACCCAAAGGACTTGGCTTTCTTGTAGGAATTGAATCAAGAAAAAAATAAATATTTTAAACCTCCTTTGAAATGTCATTTGTACTCAAAGCGGTCGATCCAATAAGGTGGTTAGAGAGATTAGAGAGAGAAATAGAGGAAAATGGGGGAAGGGGAAATGTAGTTTTGAGGTAAGGTGGGGGATGCATAACTTTTTTTAAAGAAAAGAAAAATAGAGCAAAATGAAGAGAGAGAAGGGTCATCGCCGGCCACTGGACCATCACCGGATGACGGCAACCCCGCCAAGGCGAAGGCCGGTGACCATGGTCCCCGAACCTTGATGTGGTTGAAATTAGAGAAAAACTCTACTATTGTTCCCCACAACATTCTTTTGTTAAAGGTCGCTCCCTCTTACATACTTTTTTGGGTACATCTCTTTGTATACATATTACATGATATGTGTGGTACTGTACTATAGATAATGGCATATACTATAGTTGCTTGCTTTCTTCATGAATATACACGTTCATGTACATAAGATAGCAATCATAGCATTGATGTAAGATTCGTAATTATTTTCTTTTTAGTTTTGGATGCATGCCATTTGGTACATGAGCACAGATTTAATGAATTTAAAGTGGGGTTTTTTTTATTTGAATGTGTTTATTCATTCTCGCATCAAAGGCATACATAGTGGAATTGCAATTCTTTTCACACCAAAGTACAGTGAGGTATTAAATCTTTATTTGTGTGGAAAAATAAAATATTTGAAGAGTTGTCAAGTTTTTGTCTTTTCTTCAAAAACCAAACCTAACAGACATGAAGTCTTTTAGTAGCTTTTTTTTTTTTAAAACTTGAAAAAACCATTGTTGTGTGTGTGTAATTGTACAATTATATAGTCATTTTGTATACATACACACAGGCATGAGCGCACAACACTAGCCTAACATAGTCATTGAATAATGCTCTTTAGTATAATAATTTTGCAATGAATGCCTCAAGCCTTTGTTGTTTTTTTTGGATAAACAAAGTATAGAAAGAATTAAATTTTTTAAATCTTGATTTATGTGTATGTTATTACATTAGTTTTTGTAATTTCTTTATGCATATGAAGAGGTTTTGTTTGTGTTAAAGTCATTTACAGTAAAGTGAATCAAGTGTTCCATAATATGTGGGTATGGTTTATGTGCATTATAAAGAAATTGTTGAACCTAAATAAAATGAGACTGTGCAGTTTAGGTCCTTCCTTGGGGTTTAGGAGGACCAGTAAGGTGACCTTTTCAAATGTGTGAGTGATGCCTTCCCAAAGGTACGTGACATGCTCATGGATGTTATTATTTTTGAAATTTTAAGACATTGGTCATATTGAGGTCTCACTGTGCACTTAATTATATTAGGGCATTTGTTCTGCCCAAAGGCAATCACTGTCTTAATGTGGGATAAGGGAGTATAATAATTGAGAGCACAAAGATTAGTTTTGGATAACCCACTTTTCGAAGGTAGTGGAAGTATTAAGCAATAATTCAAGCATAATCAACTAGGTTTATGTATTTTGTTTGCAGATTGGGGGAATAAAGTGAAATTTAAAATTCTACCCAAAGGTGATTTTTAGATGATACTTTATTTGTTCTCGCATGGTAGACAATTTTGCACATAATAAAATATCTTGAGAAATTCGGCTTAAAACCCCAAGCACGAATTAAAGTGATAATCCCTATGGCTGTGACATATGGTTTTATATGTTGTTTTGTGATGTTATTTGATATAACATGTATTAAAGTTGCAGAAGCTTTCGCAGTTTAGAAATAGGTCATATAGATTAAACCATTGAATGGTTCAAATTATACTGCCTAGAAGACATATTTTGATAGTTGAGTTTCTTAGATTACCAGTCTATGCTTTTTTAGGGAAAACCCCTTTATAGTGGTAGAGTCTTCTTAGGTAGAAAAGTTATTGCATGTTAATTGGACTAAAGGTAATACCATGGCCATCAGTTTAATCTATGTTTGTATTGGTGAAACTTGTATTTTGGTACTTAATATTGACAAAGAGCATCTTGATTTGAGGGCACTAAGAAGCAACTACAATTTTCTTATCTAACAAAGCTTATGTTAGCTAGATGTGATGGACCGGTTTAGTAAGGAGCACATCGATAAGATATGCAAGTTGATTAATGGTTTGAGCTAGTAGGAAATTATATTTGGTGATGAATTATTGGTCCACATGGTGATATATTCTCTATATAAGAACTTTTGAGGCTTTAAAGATGAATTATTTTATAAGATGTTTAATGGGACATTAACCAGTTGTGAGCACTTTATGTGATCTAAAGAGAAATGGCTCAAGGGTGTTAAAAGTGAATCAGCTCATTTTGCCTTGAATAGTAATGGCATGAATAACTGTAAGAAAGTAGGCAGCAAAAAAGGAATCAGGCAAACAAAAAAAAGGGGGAGCAAAAAATTAAAAGAAAGAATAATGATACAGAGTCTGAGAGTCAGACACATTCGACTAAAATTACGTGAGTGAGGGATGACATCATTAAGTCAGATACATCCATCATTATTTTAAAAGAAATCTTCAAATGGAAAGGACATCAAAAGAAAAAGAAAGGTTATTATGGTTTTATAAAATAAGGTAGGAAAGAAAATTGCAACATTACTACTTGAGCCCAACTTGGTAAAAGTATATATATATATATATATAGACATAGTGGATAGATTACATATTCACAACAACATAAAACGGTACTATTATCAAAGTTTTTTTTTTTTTTTTTTTTTTTTTGATTAAAGGGTAAGCTTGTATTAAGAAGGGAAAAGAATGTACATGAGGTCCAAGTATGACAAAAGAAAACTGCCAGAGGCAGGACCCCAATGGCTCAAAACAAACACAAGCTATGTGCAAAACAATAGCTTGGGACAATACACTGCTAAAGAAAAATGTGTGCCATACCACCTGAACCACAGATGGACAGCCCCTTGAGCTGAGACAAATGCCGTAACCATCAATACTTAGTCAAAGGCAAGAGCTTGAGCATTAGCAAAGCAGTAACCTTCGATGAAAAGCCTCTGCAAGTCCTCAACTTTATCAATCTTCCTCAAGTCTGTTGCTCTTTTAAGGATGATTGAAACAAGCCTCCCTCTGATACACTTCTTGATTTGGTTAATGATAGAGGTAGTGGATGATGAAGTATTTCTGAAAGCCCTATTGTTCTTCTCCATCCAGATGAAATAAACTATAATAGAGAGCAACAACCTATTCAATAGAAAGCCTTTGGACCTCCAACTAGCTGAACGCCATAAGATTAAATCTTTCCAGGATGATGGTTGGATGTAAAATCTTGTTAAGTGCTGTACAAAAGACCAGATCTCTTTTTAAAACTTACGTTGAAAGAATAAGTGATCCAATGACTCATTGTTAGCCAAACAGAGATAACAGGCATTGATATGATGCTTGTGCTTCATTGGTTTCCTGTCAAGTGTGTTTAACCTACCATTTGTGGCAAGTCAATCTATAAAACTGTGGTTGGGGATATGATGTTTGAACCATATGATGTGGTGCCAAGGGAAGATGAATATGGGAGGAAGAAGGTATTTGATTGTATATGCAAAGGAGAAGTTAACATTTGGTGAGGATACCCAAATGATTGTATCTGATTCATCTAATGGGGTTGGTAGTTCTTGTAGTTGGGAGTGAAAGTTATGTTATTGGAAGAATGGAATGTGTGCTAAAGCTACTGGAACAACCCAATGATTAAAGGAAATTAGACTATCAACTTTGACTCTCAAGTCCAGTTGAAGAATTTCAGCTGGTTCAAAAGTGGCCCATTTGGTAATCAATAGTCCAACCACATCATTGTGTCTATACCCTTCCCCACCCTATGCTTTACTAAGCCCCTTGCCATATCCCTTAACTCCAGCAGCCTTCTCCAGAAAACTGAGCTTAAAGCTGTAGGTTTTACAGTCCAAAAGCTCCTATTTTTTATTAGGTATCTATAGGACCATGCAACCCAGAGATTATCCTTTTTTCTAGCAAAGAGCTTCCATATATGCTTCAGGTTAGCAATTTTGTTTGTCATTTCCAGGTTTTGGAAACCCTAGACCCCCATTAATCTTGGGCCTACAAACCATCTCCCAAGCCACCTTAGCACATGATCTCTTCAATTCTGAACCAGACCACAAAAATCTCTTCAATATCTAGTTCACTTCCTCAATAACCTTCTTAGGTAAAACAAATGTTTGAGCCCAATAGGATTGCATTGAGCAAATGATGGATTTAATGAGAACAACTCTTCTAACAAAGGAGAAAAATCTGGATGTCCACCTCTTCACTCTTGCAATGATTTTTTCAACAAGGGCGGTGCAGGCAGTTGAGCTAATGGCTTTAGATGATAATGGCAAGCCCAAGTAACCTGTAGGTAGTGTGCCAATCCCAAATTAAAGAAGTGAAAGTATATCAGCTCTTACTTGGCACTCCTGAAAAGAAGACTAAGCTCTTGGAGAGGTTTATGGTTAATCCAGATAGAGCTAAGAAATGGTTGAGAGCTTAAAAAATAATTTACACTAAGGAAAGGCTACCATGGGAAAACAATAACACATCATCAGCAAAAGTTAGGTGTGATGATGCCAATTTGCTACATCTCCAATGGTATTTAAAGCCTGAATTACTACCAATTGAGCTATTTATGGAGAGAGTGGGAACCTCCATTGCAATGACAAACAATAATAGAGAAATGGGATCCCCCTATGTAATTCCTTTTTGTCCCTTAAAGAAACCAAAGAGTGCACCATTGAGAGAAATGGAATAAGATGGGGTTGTAATGCATTGAGTTATCTAATGGACTAAGCAAGCAAGGAAGCTCGTACGCTTCAAGGTATCAATGATGAACTGCCAATGTATACTATCAAAAGCTTTTTTAAGGTCAACCTTCATTGCACAATTAAGAGGATATGATGCTCTATGATATGCATTAAACAATTCATGTGCCAAAATCACATTATCAGATATGTGTCTTCCCTTCACAAAGGCATTCTGTGAGGGACTAATTAAAAAGGGTAAGGTAGAGCTAATTTTTTCTGCTAACAACTTAGAGATATATGCATTCGTAGATCAAATTGCAACAAGATATGGGTCTAAAATCATGAACAGAGGTTGGGTTGGGGATTTTGGGCACTAGAGCAATTGATTTAAGTGAGTAATTTGCCAGAAATGAAGAAGTCATTTATGGTAGCAGTGACTTCTAGTCCAATAATGAGCTATGAGAGTATCAAAAATATATATACATTTTTGAGTTTATCAATCAAAAATGTATATATATTTTTCTGTATATCTACAAGGTTGTGTCATTTTTTTTTTTTTTTTTTTAATTTATGAAAAAAAGAAATGACAAAACCTTTTAGGATATACAGAAAAATATATATACACTTTTGATTAAAACAACTTTGATAATAGTGCCGTAATATGTTGTTGTGAATCTGTAATTTGCATTATGACTTCCAAATTTGAATTATGTTTACGCCTCTGTATTGTGTGTAAGTGTGTGTGTGTGACCAACAGGCTTGTGGCCTAGCGGTACAAGACTCCTACTTCCCAAAGGGAGGTCAGGGGTTCAAACCTCCGTGGAGGCAATGTGTGTGAGTCCCAACTAGGGAAAAAAAAAAAAAAAGTGTGTGTGTGTAAGTTTAATCTTTTAAATTATGTCAGTTTGATAGAATGAGAGAGAGTAAATACACTAATCTCATTCTGATTCTGTTTAACTTAGGCGATCGCCTAAGGCCCCTAAAAGTATTCTTTCCTTATTGTGTTAGACTTCTTAAAATTTTATTTCCTTTATCAGTTAGGCCCTAAAATTATTATTTCAACTTCTATTTCCTTACCTTATTAGATAGCCGAGCCAATAAGAAGACTCCTAAAATTATTATTTTCTTCTTTATTAGACTTTTTAAAAAAATTATTTCCTTATATTATTAAGCCCCTAAAATTATTATTTTATCTTTTTAAGTTCCTAACATTTTTATTTCCTTATATTATTTATTCCAACTAATTGTAACTATTTCCATACTATAAAACCCTAAAATTATTACTTTCTTACCGTATATTATTATTGTTATTATTATTACTATTATTATTTACAATATATATATATATATATATATATATATATATATAGTTAACAATATATTATAGATTTCTTTATTTTATTATATTATTATACTCCTCGTAGCTAAAGAATTTGATTAATTCTAAAATTTTCATTTCACTTTCTATCAAAATTCACAAATCTATCCTTATCTAATTTGTTTTCCTCCACCCCTTCTTCCATGTTTCTATTGAATATATATTTAACTAATAGTTAAGCTAAAAAAATTAACTAATAATTGTGGAAACTAATTTTTAAATAATTTAAAAATAATACAATAGTGAAAAAAAAATATTATTCACTTAGATTTGTGTTGCCCTACTCTCAAACAGTTTCATTTAACTAATATTATTAATATATTAAGAGATCACTTTTATAATTTTTGCCAAAGACCTCAAATTATATTGAGCCGCTCCTAACTACACGATGGCAGTGAGACTTTCGACCCCTCCCTCTCAACAATTAGTTTGCCATACTTAATCTCATTAAGGCTTGTAACAACTTCAAATTTGCTATCCAAGTTTTCTTATTTACTTATGGAAGCGAGAATCCCTTCTATATATGGGTGTGACATTGTCGATCATGTCGTCTTTTTTTTTTCCCCTCTCTCAAAATGCCAAATAACAAAAAGGATAAAAAGAAAAACGATAACAATAGCAATATTCTATTTTCAATCCTCTCCTTTTTCTTTGCCTAGCCTATGTAATTTGTAATAACAATATCGTTAGGCTTCACATCCATCCCAAAAGGTAAAGATGGAAGATAAAAAATGAAGAACAAAAATGTGTTTAGTTAACAAGGCCTGTTTGGATAGCAATTTAGTGCACCCGCGTCGCGGGTGAGTCTGGTCACTTGTGTCCCTGACTTGGCTTTGATCATATCCCACCTTGAGAATGGTTTCTTTTTGAGTGGTTCCCCAGATTCAACAAAGTACGCTCCATTCATCATCAGATCTCCATTGCCAATTCCTCCACACATTCTCTGGAGCATAGTCCCTCATAGTCACCTAAAACGGCACCAAAAATAATAATGTGTTACATTTCATCAATGACAGAAAATCATTCTTATTCTTCTAAACTTCTTCTCATTTATCATCATATTTTCTTTATTCTTATAAACTTCTTTCTGGAGAGTTAGTAAAAAATATGAAAAGGCCTTTGAATGTTTGGTTCAAACCTCAACTTATATCAAATTCTCCATGAATACATGACTATGTATGTGGATACATGTATATTTGTGTTTGTGCATTCATGAATCATGTAATGGTAATTTGTTGAAACTTGATTGTATAATTACCTGTTTACAATTATTATCAGGAGGGGCCATGAAACGATTGCCTTGGCTTGATGATGGTAGGATGCGAGCTACCACCAATGGCGTACATGAACCAATGAGTGCAGTCGTTGTTCACGACATGGACGAACCCCCATCTACACCTTGGCATCCTCTGTCTTAAACCCTGTCCAAAGTCGTTGAATGCCACTGTAATTTGCATCAGCGCATCGCCCGAGTACCCATCACTTGCACCAAACAACATCACCTGCATGGATCCATCCATCATTAATTTCTTAATCACACATTACGTATATTCTATACACTTACACGCATGGGCAAAGGTAAAAAGTCAAATTAGAATCATATATACCCTTTGCATGGGAGAAGGGCGGATATCACCCTCACATGAGACATAGTCGGTAGAGTACTGAACCCATCTCATGTGAGCTGATCTTCATCCTTTCCTCTGCGTGATCTGGATTCTTAAAAGGTCAATCATAAACTACCCCTGGTTGCACTTAGAATGAATAGTAATATGTAAACTTTAAAATATGACTGTAATAGTCTGTTATTGAATAAAAACTCTAAAAATATAGTATAAGCTAATAAAAAATAAACATACTAATTAATAAGCAACCAATTAAAAACCATCTTTTTGTACTTGAACACATGTTCTCTAATTTTAAAATTTTGCTCCTGTTTTGTCACTCGTACGTTGTCCAATTTTACTATTTTGATCACATTATATAATTACCTCATTGTGGTGAGTGAAATGGCAGTTGGAGATGGTGATGGCAGTTGAGCCCATGATAGCATCAATGAGACCATCAGTGCAGTTGGACATGGAAATATGGTCAATCCAGACACTGCTTGAACCAAAAATGGAAATCCCATCACCATCACTTCTGCTTCTTAAACCAAAATGGTTAGTAGAATCTCTGATGATACCACCATTTTCCGGAACAATGCATGCATGTGGAGTCCATGAATAACGATGTTCTTGACATACTGGATGGTAATGCCAGCACCATATGCAATGTGGACATTCACTCCCCTAGCATCAGTCGTCTTATCACTTATCATGATGAGTTCCTGATTGAGTCTAATAATCATAGGCCCCGAAAATATGATCCAGAGAGGCTTCTCCTGGATCACAGCATGGCGAAGGGTTCCGGGCTTGGGATTCTGCATGTCATTGTCCGAGGGATCGTTTACCAGATAGAATTCTCCGGACTTTCCACCGGTGGCATTGCGCCCAAAGCCAAGCACGCCGTCGGCCAGCCTCTTCCTGATGCTAGCCCAGTCAGGGCGGCACCTCCAGCACCGGTCAATGGGGTTCGTCGCCTTGCATTTGCTACCTTTTTCTGCAAGGTCCCTCCTTGTGCTATTAATACTACCACCTAATGCCCTGTGAGAAAACAAAAACAAAAAATAAAAAATAAAAAAAATTGAGAGGTATTGCCTGAATGATAAGGGCCAAGCCTTATTAATTAAGTAATTGCTAACTCTCTAACCATGGTCAAAAATAAGCCTCCTTCAACTTTCACCATTTTATAAAATTAAAAAAAAAAAAAAAAAAAAAAAATTACAAAAACTCTTCTAAATTGCACAAAATCCCCCTTTATACTATTCAAAAAGTATGCAGATACCCCCACTTTACAAAGTGACTGAAAATTGACAATTTTTGAACTTGAAATGTTTATAATACTCTTCTTCATTCATCAAAATGAGTTTGAATCATTTTTAAATCGATGAATTTACCCAGAATCTAAATGGGTTTTCTATATTTCTATTTTTGTGACAAGGGTTTATCCTCTTCTCTTTTTTTTTCTTCATTAGCAAGAAATTCACACACACCCTCTTTGCTCTTTAAATAATCGAACTCTCACCATCTATTTTGCAAGGTAGAAGGGATACTACTAGATCACAAGACCCTTTGTGGATTTATCCATATTTCGTATCATATATATATATATATATATATATATATATATACACACACACACACACATTATACCTAATTTTCTTGTCATAAATAGTTCTTCTGTCATTATAAACTTTTTTTAAAAAAATTTTAAGGGTAAAATGGTACTTTCAAAAAACCTATAAAAATGTATGAGAATTTAACTCACTTGACAACATGATTATTGAAATGATGAGTGACTTCCTCTGGGTTTGGATGATATGCCTCCAAGGTGGCTATATGGGCTTCCTTGGCCTTGATTTGCCAATACTCTGATGCGTGAGCATCCAAACTAGGCACTATTGAAGCCAAGGACAAGAAAAATAAGACAATAATTGAATTTCCATTGATGAAATAAGTCATTGTTGTAGTTTTTCTTTTTTTCCTTTCGATCTTTCACAAAAAAAGAACTTTAAATTTTTTGGCATCCACAAGCGAGCCACTGGGCAGTGACTGGCTTGGCTTGGTTCGGGATAGGGCAAATTGCTCTGAGAGAGAGTTTATACACTACACCACAGGAGTCCTAAGAACTTCCAAAGAACTGAGAGACGTTTGAGACTCATAACCTAAGAAATATGTGGCGGGAAAAGTGGGGTGCCACTTCTATATATAAATATCAATATTGGTTATAAATCTATTTAAAGAAAATTATTATCTGAGGAGTATAATAAAGTCGAGGAATTAAGGCCTTACTCTGATTGCCACTCAAAAAGCAGTCTACTGTTTTTCCGAGTGACAAAAAACCAAAAAAAAATAAAATTAAAAAAAAATTGTATTTGTTCCGCTTGAAAGCTGAGTTATAACTGTTATGGTTTTCAAGAAACCACTAGATAGTGTCAAAGTGTGACAGAATAAAAAGTTGTGAAATATTTACAAGAAACACGGATTATTTTGAATTCATAAAGTAATGTATTTCGAATTTACGAAGTCGATAAAATTCATAGAGAATTCTAGAATGTTATTGATAATTGAATGAATAGTCCGCTATGCAGTAAATGTATTTATAAATAAAAATCCTAATTAAAAAGAACACCCTAAAAAAAAACTAGCAGTATATTACCCATTTTAATACTTATAAGATTTTGTTAAATGAATTGTCACATGCAAATAATTAAAGAAAATAGATTTGCCTGGTAATTAAATCTTCGTTAGTGATAGTGATTACTAGAAGACAGAAAACAACTTGAATTACTTCTAAAAATTTCACATTAGTACCGGGAGCCATAGAAACTATAAACGGACTTCCAAAAAGTGTTTCTAATTAATTTCCAAGGAAAACCTAGCTGCATCTTTAGGTAAAAGAGAATTACCAATATTATGAGCATACTTTCTCGAACCCTCTATTGCGAGATTTGAGTAAGATCAAATGTATGCAATCTTACTTGCGCATTTGAAGAAATTATAGGACCTCCAAATTACAATGAAACAAACTTACCGTTACACCAAGACTCACCCCTCTATTCATACTCATTACATTCCAACTTATAGAATGGATCCATTTGAAAAAATACCCTTGCAAAGAAAATGTTTAAAATCATAAATTTAATAATCTCATACAGAGAAATGAACAATCCGGAATAAACAGCTACCCCAGTGCAAGAGACTCTCGCCATTACGAGATTTAGAAATTGTCGGATATACAAGGCCTTACCTCCGCATGAAGAAACTATTACTGATTTCGAAGCCGTGACATCCAGGTCACAATAGAGCTCCGGAATCATATGGGATATCCCCTATTTTAAAAATGTTTCCCTTCAAAATGATGATTTAAACCATCAACGGGTTCCATTTCAAGGAACTTCCAAACAGGGCCTTGAATCATTACTTCATACAATAAAATGGATATTCAAAAAAAAAGGAGCTATTAAAAGACAATAACAAGATGAGAATAAGGAAAAGGTCAAAAACATATTAATTAATTGAACATTAAGAGTTACAACAATTATACAAACTTTTACATTGTAGATGCCAGGTTATTATTCCCCAAGCATGTTTACCTCAATTGTTTCCAGAAGGTATTACAATATATATATATATATAATGTATACAGGTACATAATCCTGCCCTAGACTCAATAATTTATTCTCCTCGTCTTCATCTGACCCTACTACCTTAAGACAAGTTATTCTCACTCTTATCTTGATAAGAGTCTAGTCTGAGTATCTGCACTTAAAGGAGCATAGCTAGAAATCTTGAACAAGTGCAGCACCCCGACCTTGCGAGTTTCAAAACAACTAGTAGAAAAATTACGGTACCTCGGTACTGGATATATTCTGTCAAATGCTTCATATGCTTTTGACAAGAACAGCGTCACTGTCAAATGTCTTAAGACGCTTCCCAGACCTTGTAATCTTTTCCCTCAAAGGCCACAGACCATTTTTGGGATTCCGTTGGGGGCTCATAATGACCTGGTCCGATCTTCATTGCCACTTTTTTATCAATTATGGCAGCATAAACATCCCTTTCTGTCTTGGTTATTTTAACCTGAATTGCGCGTACAACATTAAGTGATATATGTATAGTCAACAGTTTTTGAGGCCTATGTTATACTATATATTAAAAGAAACATTATCAATGAAGCTAACTTCTTTATACTTACCGTACTACGACACTGTATCTTGTTCCGGTTTCGGATAGATAAAAGTGCTTTAATTTCAGAATGATAGTGAGAGAATAGGTGATCATAGAAAACTGCCGGTGTTCCAGGGTGAGTCAGGATGTAAGCATACCCTTGCATCTCCTTTCCGCCAGGAAATCTCCAATGACCCTTTAGGGAAGAAAAGGGAGAAACAAATTAGATTAAGTCTCCAGTGACATCAAAATTGACAAGCAGCATTGTAACATGATTCATATTTACATTCTCTATTTAGAAACCATTCGTGTCTCGTGGATTAAATTTTAACTCTCGCCACACCTGATGTTTTTTTTAAGGATCAATTTAACCATTCTACAAGTGAGGAGCACTGCTGAGTTTTAACCCGCACAAAGCCCCGGGTTCATACAGATTCAATGTCCACTTTTGTCGGGTCTATTGGAGAATCATCAAACATAATGTGTGCAAAGCTGTATCAAACTTGTTTCGGAGTGGAAATCCCTTTAAAAACAGGTCAACTCAACTTTCACTGAGCTGGTCCTTAAGGTGGATAACCCAGAGGCCTTCGAGGATTTCAGACCTATCCCATTGGGCATCATGTAGATCCCAGTTCAGAAAGGAACGGTAAAACCAAAATGTTTATAATAAAGATAAGAGTGGTTTAACCTTAAATCTGACAGAAGCTAATCTTTAATAATTGGGAAGGCTTACATGCCAAATGGTAGAACTTCTAAATTCACCAAAAACTGCACAGCAGGATTAGTCCAGTTACTCCAGTATGGCAATGTAACAAGTTACGCGAATAACGTCTCCCAGTCAAACAATCTTTTGAGTCCAGTAAGAAATTATATGGTGGAAATGAAATATCTCATCTATTGCAGCGGCATGTTTTTTCATAGTTGGTACTCACACTCACGTCTCTACTGAGACTTGAACCCCTGACCTCCCTTTGGGAAGTAAGAGGCTGATACCGCTAGGCCACTGGTCCGTTGGTAAAAAAATTGAAAAGTTAAGCAGGTGGAGTCAATCCACAAGAATGAAATGCAGGAAAGGGAACAATGAATTAGCAAGAATTCAAGATTGACCACTGCATGAGCCTTAAAATTAAGCAACTGCATTTAAACTTTACAGTAAATCACATTAAAAGCTGACAAGTTTATGAGTGAGTTTACCTCAAGGGTGGAGCCAAAAATTTTGATTTGGAGGGGGCGAACTCATACTATGTAGTTAACATTTGAAAATTTTATAAATCTATTGTAATATATATATATATATTTATAATACTAGTCTTAGTATATATTTTGAGAAAAATATAATCTAAAAAATGATAAAAATGCAACCTAAATAAATAGAGATGAAAAATTATATGAGAGAGAGAAAAAAAAACATAGAGAAGAGGAAACAACAAGTTAAATGTGAAGAGAGAAGTGGTAAAGAAAAAACATTGTTAAAAACTTAAACTTTGATTCTATTTTTAAAAAGATATATCATTATTACTTTGATTGAAGATTAATAAAAATATATATATATATATATATATGTACCATTTTAACTAAACTAAACAAGGAGTAGCTATAGAATTTGTCATGTAACAAATGAGAACTAAAAATATTAGCATATATGATACCATTATTGTTGTTGGCATTTTTGCAATCTTGGTCTCATAATACTTCATTTTTTCTTCCTTCCCAGTGCTCCCAAGACTCGACACTGGAGAATTAAGCAAACACCATCTAACAAAAATGTTTGACAAGGAAGGTTCTTGTATTTTTATTAAACATGGGGAGACATTAGTATAATTTTCCTTTTTCTCTCTTGCACTCATATAATGGCGATTATACATGTGTATATATAAATGTAAAATGGAGAAATAATATGTTTCAGTAAAGCCTATTGTTTCACAAAATTTGGACTTCAAAAGTAAGGCTAAAAAAGTTCAAGCTGAATTTTTATGAGTTTCAAGGAGACACGAGTTATATTTATTTCCACTCTCATTATTTTTGGAGCCAATAAACAAGTTTTTGGAAAAGAACCAGAGGGGCCAATCAGAATTTTGGACAAGTTTTGGGGACCAAAATTTAGGTTTATTTACAAAACAACTTTATTGTGGGGCTATAAACAAAAGTTTGAAAATTTCAAGGGGGACCTTGTGCCCCTCTCCCTCCGCCCCTGGTCCTCTTTGTCGGCAGAGTCTTACCATAAGTAGTAATATCCTAATCAATTTTCCATCAGGCATGAGATTGAAATTTTCTAATTACTCGAATATAAAACTAGAAAATAGCAAGAGTAAATGGTTAAAACAAATAGAAAGGAGTCTGTACCTGAGTAGAACCAGTATCATGATTCTCTATGAAGGTAACAGCACGAGACGGCCACCACCCAACAACCCCTGGAGGTTTTCCCTTCTGATCTGATAATCGCCAATATTCACATCTGTCAAGTGCCTACAGAAAGAACTGTGCTGTAAGTGCTATAATATCATACAATTAATAATAGAAAAGAAAAAATAGCTTGGAGGATAAAGTGTTACAAGAGATGAGAGCATTATTACAAACAAATTACTGTTTTTCTTTTCTTTTTTCCTTATTTTTGTTTAAGTTTTTGTTAACCCTAACTTTTAAAGGCAGAAGCTAGAGGTTCCACAACAACAGGCATGCCAGGAAGAGTAGCAGGTACGATTGATCCTATTAAAAAAGATATTTAAAATAAAATAAAGCTGGATGCATGAACTGCAGTTGGATTATTATGCAGATTGCATAGCACGTATCAAACTGAAGGGAAATCTTACATAGTAGCAAAAAAAACAACCATGTTTCATGCCGGGGTGGGGTGGGGTGGGGTGGGGTGGGGTGGGGAATAGGCCTAATAAGAAACAATAGTTTGTAAAGTGACTGGGTCTAAAGATGCGATGTTTGGACAATTGTCTGTCAAGACAATGGATGATTGAATTAGAAACAAACATATTCATAAAAGTTCGAAAATAAAAATCAAAGAAAAAATTTGTGAAAATAGTTTTTCCATGTGTGCAAAATCTAGAAACTGCAGAAGTGAGAATGGCTGACATGCTCTAGGCTGAAGTTTCCGCAAGGATGAGAAGAAGGTTGAATTGAACATGAATTGAAATAGTCAAAAGACATGCTAGCTTATGGTCCAAGTTGGTCTAGAAAAGTGGAATCCTAAAACACAAATCAGTAGCCTCCCATGAACATTTAGGACATTATCTTCATTGATTTGAAGATAGAAATGGGTTTTAGCAACTTGTATATAATTTATACTTTTAGAAATGCCAACAATGTTCCCCTTGTTCACAATTTGCAGTTACTTGTTCCCAGATATTGCATCAAATAAGTATCTCTTATATAGCATTTGAAAACACATTGACTCCTTAATATAAACAAAATCAAAATAATTCTCAAAATAATATAGAAATGAGAATAGTTAACAAGTCTCCACCAAAAATATATTTGTATATATATATATAATAATAATAATAATAATAAAATAAAAAGTTGTGGAAAGATTTTATACTCAAAAGCTATTAAAAAGAATTATAAAATTGTGTAAATACAAAAAGCAGGTTTAATCTCCATGCCAAGTCCGTACTCGCAAAAAGAGAATATTCTGAATGAATGCTTACAGCATGAAGAATTCCTTTGGTTGTGACATCAAATGCACCAGCAGTTCCATTTGTAGCATTGATCCAGTCAATAATTCTCTGCCTATGCGCATCTTGATTGTGATCCATCTCGCCATATGTGTAACTGAGGGAATCCCAATACTCGCCTACAGCGAAGTAAGGTTCAGTAGCATCCAAGTAGTCCTTGACATAGCCACCCCAAAATCCCCGAACAAAGTCAAGCCTCCATCCATCATATCCAACTTCTTCTCTGCAGGTCCCATATCACCAGCAAAAACGTTAGCAGGTCAATTATCCAGAGAAACGGAATGCAAGTATAAGCTCACAGAAATTACTCGTCAATTTAAGAATAATAGAACTCCCATTGAACTGTTAAAGATCAAATGCAAAAAATGCAATGTATGAATGAAACTTCTTCAACTCATACAACTTTGCATTTATATTTAGCTCATTCTTGTCTTGTTCAACTAACAAAGCGCTGAAACCTAGGAGTAAATGGTTAAACAGCACAACTATTCTTGTTGAACAAGCAAAACACAATCAAATCTACCCAAATAAAAAGAATAAGATACCCAAGTATATTGCAGAAATGATGCAACATGTCTTTACTTCAAAATACATACATACCAGAAGATATGTTCCCCTGCCTGACAAGTTAAGAAAAATACTACTCTTTTCTCATCATCCTTGCCTTGGTCCCATTCAAATGGGGTCAGCTACGTTACTTTTTCATTCTTCATTCTTTTCTATTAAGTCGTGTCGCATATCATATCTAATATCTTAAGATCTTTTTAGGTTCTCATCCCATTTTAGCTTTGGTCTTCCTCTTTGCTCCTTACCTTCTATGTTAACTAGTGTTCCTTTTCTTATTGACACATTTTCTGGTATAGATTGTACATGACCATACTGTTTAATCACACTTTCTCTTATTTTATTATCAATATGTGTTACCCCTATCTTTTCCTAACATGTTGATACTAATCATGTCTCTCCTAATTACTCCCATCATCAACCTCAAAATTCCCATTTATACAACACGAATGTACAACCACCACCACCAAGCCTTTCCCAATTACTTGGGGTTAGCTTTGACGACATGAATGTATCATTTTTATTTCTTATTCAACGGTGCTCCATATAAGATGGCCTAATAACTGACTAACCATTCTATAGAATTTTCCATTTAACCTATTTAATATCCTCATATCACAATACCGCCAGTTTGCCCCTACTTATTACATCATCATCTATCTCCCCGTTACTTTGTATTATTGATCCTAAATATCGAAAATGGTTACGTTGAAAATTTCTTTGACTTTAGAATTGTTATACATTATCAACATTGTCATACTACTGATTTACATTCCATATATTTTGTGATGGAGGTCGTGAGCCGAGTGGTCTACGCACTTGCTATAGGCATAGACACATAGGTTATTTACAATTTATTATGTCTTATTATATATTTGACTTTCCGATTTATTTAGGGTTTATGTTCCCTAATTTTTATGTTTGACTTTCTTTAATTATCTAGGGTTTTATGCCTATATAGATGGCTGATGCATACATTGTGAGGCACGCTTTTCTGATTATTGATATTGATATTCAGGATATTGCTTGAGTTTCTTCCCTCTATTCTTCTCTTTCTCCCTCATTCTCTATTCTTCTTCTTCCCCTACATCAGTTTTGGTATCAGAGTGAAAGATTCTTCGCTTATTGAATTTATTCAGCACAAAGGATCAAGTTGCACGCTGTTCACGCCACAAACAAAATACCCTAGCCTTCGTCATCACTCAACCCCAGCAAACATCAAGCCAACAGATTCTCGCCGTCAGTTCTTGCTGCCGTCTTCAGCCTTTGCCGGAACCTGCAAACAGCCTCGCCGTCTTCTTATTCATCATCGGAGCACTGTATCGTCAATGTCGGATTCATCCCTGGTCGTTGCCGGAATCTTTGCTGGTCATCGCCAGAATTGGAGCTTCCTGTCGTCGCTGATTTTTGATCGTCAACTAGCAGAAGCCTCAGGTCCCTGGTTCGCGATTTGGAAAGCCGTCCAGATTTATATCCTATTCCAAATTAGGCCTGTTTGGTTACAGTTACAGAGGTAGTCCAGTCCTGGAACTGAACCAGTTTCAGCAGAAGCCAGCCCAGAAGTAGACCAGTTCCAAAAACAAAACAAAAAATCAATTTCAGTTACTGCCGCTTTTGGATTACCTGCTTCACTTGGGATCCACTTATAGGACTTCGGAAAAGGTACTTTTTTCCTTCATTTGAAAATCGTTCTAATACTTTATATATTTATTTGGTAGTCTAGAAAATTTTGCATGGTCCTAGCTGAAACCATTTAAATTTTGAACCTTTTTCACAATCACAAAAATATAAAAATATAGAAGAAAAAAAAAAAATTTTGAAATCATCTCCACGCACCTTGTTTGCACCCAAACCCCTATCTCTTGTGCATGAACTTTTAGTATAATCGATTTCATTGCATTCTAAATTCCTATTTGTGCATCATAGTATTTAA
Source organism: Cornus florida (assembly GCF_030987335.1). NCBI lineage: Eukaryota > Viridiplantae > Streptophyta > Magnoliopsida > Cornales > Cornaceae > Cornus > Cornus florida. The sequence goes on from NW_026775572.1 coordinate 46,771,651, forward strand.
TAATTTGAATTACTTGGTTCAATTTAAAGTCAAATATTGGCACATATTCCATCAAGTCACCATGACCATTGGAGACTTATACAAAGGTCAATCTGAAATGGAAGAGAAAATTCAAAACATGGAACAAAATATGAATACTTTGCAGAATACATGGCCCGACTCAGTGAAGAGGTGGCTAAACTGACCACTTCTATGGGTAAGCGTCCTAGTAATGAAGTCTGTTTCTCCTATACTTGGGACAAGTCCCAATGGCAGTCATCATGATAATCCAATTGAGTCTTCAAATCCTCACCGCGGTCTTCTCCCTGTGCCAGAGACATCTCGAACCCCTCAACAAAGGGATTCTAACTTTAGGGAGAGTCAAGTTCCAAATTCTAGAAGACCTATATCACATGTTCAGCCTGATCATAGGTTTCCACAGGTATACTTTGAGGATTTAGATGACTTTGAGCCAGTGTTTGAGGATGACCGAGAGAATCTTAAGAGACCTTTTAGGCCCCAGGGTAGATACCAGGAGTCATCACTTCCCTCAAAGACATTACCATGACCAACCTAGGTACTATCCTAATGATTCGGGCGACATTACCAAGAAAGTTAAGGTCGATGCTCCTAGCTATGATGGTAGGTTAGATCCTAATGCGTTCCTTGACTGGTTAGCTGACATGGAAGACTACTTTGAGTGGTATGATATGCCAGATAGTCACAGAATAAGATTTGCAAAGATGAAATTGGTGGGCTCTACCAAGAGGCATTGGCTGGGAGTTCAAAGCAATTTAGAACGCTTGGGTGAACCACCTATTACATTGTGGGCTAAAATGAAACAGAAATTTAAAAAATATATATCTTCCCACATACTACAGGAGGCAATTGCTAGACCACCAATAGATGAATCTGAGACAGATGTCTTCTAGTGTGACTGATTACTTGGCTCATTTTGAAGAACTCATGATAAGATGTGAGGTAAACGAAGAGCAATGGGTAACAGTAGCTAAATTCATCAATGGGTTAAAGCCTGAGATCAAGAGAGAAGTCAATTTGCATGCGCCTGACACGTTGGAAGAAGCTTATCACAAGGCTTTAGAGATTGAAAAGTATTCTAAGCTTCCTAACCCAAGGCGAATGACTTCTCAAGCCGGGGAGTCCCAACAAACAAATCAATATCTTTCGAGGGATCCCGTGGGTTTGCTGCCTCCAAAGATAGCAATAATTTCAACCAAAGATCTAATATTTCCAAGGGTAAGGAAATTTCAATGTCCAACACTAGGCCTGACAAGTCATCTATTGAGTGTTTTCATTGTCACATTAAGGGTCATTATGCTTCACATTGTCCTCATCGTACAATGACAATAAACATTGAGATGAATGAAGTTGTTGAAGATGAAGGGCTTAGTCTAGTTGACGCTATGAAAGATCCCTTCGGAAATGAGAAGGTTGAGGCAGATTTGGATATCGAAGATACACACATTAGCGTCATGAGGTGCATTCTATCTACACATACTGGAGAGGATAATTGGAAACGCACCAGTATCTTCCATACATACCTAAGATGTGGAGATAAGTCTGCAAGATTGTCATTGATGGAGGAAATTCAATGAATGTAGTTTCCAAATCAGGTGTTGCTATGATGAAGCTTCAACCTGAACCGCACCCGCAACCATATAAGGTAGCATGGGTAGAGAAGACTTCCTTATCAGTGTCAGAGAGGTGTTTGGTTAGCGAATATTCAGATAAGATTTGGTGTGATGTCCTACTTATGGATGTAGCCCATATCCTTCTTGGTCGCCCTTGGCTTTATGATTTGGATGTTACTAATTATGGTAGAGATAACACACGTGTGTTCAAATATAAGGGAACAACCATCATATTAACACCCACAAAGCCAATTGAGAGAGAGAGTAAATCCAAACATAAGTTGCAATCTCAGTCTGATGCAAAGAAACACCTCCACATTTTGACCCGAAAGGAGTTTGAGAAAGAAGTAAAGGAATCAGGAATTGTACTAGCACTAGTTGCTAAGGAAGTTCCTGAAGAACCTTCTGATGAAGTGGTGGATCCACCTCCCTTTGAGGTCACTAAATTGGTACAAGAATTTCAAGATGTGACACTGGAGGAGTTGCCTGATGAATTACCTCCCATGAGGGATATTCAACATGCAATTGACTTAGTTCCAGGATCCCAATTGCCTAATCTTCTTCATTATCGAATGAATCCTAAGGAGCGTGTTGAATTGCTAAGGCAAGTTGATGGACTTTTGCAGAAAGGTTTTATTAGAGATAGTCTTAGTCCATGTTCTGTGCCAGCTCTTTTGACTCCTAAGAAAGATGGTTCTTGGAGAATGTGTGTTGATAGCCGAGCCATTAACAAAATCACAATCAAGTACAAGTTTCCCTTACCTCGTTTAGATGATATGTTAGATGAAATGGCTGGTTCCCGGTGGTTCTCCAAGATTGATTTGCATAGTGGTTATCACCAAATCCGCATTAGACCGGGTGATGAATGGAAAACCGTCTTTAAGACACAAGATGGACTTTATGAGTGGCTAGTCATGCCCTTTGGGTTGTCAAATGCACCAAGTACATTCATGAGGGTCATGACTCAAGTCCTGCGACCTTTCATAAGAAAATTTTTGGTGGTTTACTTTGATGATGTTTTAATCTATAGCCGGTCTAAAGGAGAGCACTTAAGTCATCTTCGACAAGTTCTTGACGTTCTTCGAGTTGAAAAGTTATATGTTAATCTCAAAGAAATGTTCTTTAATGAAGATTGAAGTGATTTTCCTAGGATTTATTGTCTCTGCGCAAGGAATTGCTGCAGATCCCGAAAAGATAAAAGCAATTAAAGAGTGGCCTGAACCTAAATCCATTTCAGAGGTTTGTAGTTTCCATGGTTTAGCTACTTTTTATAGGCGATTTATCAAGGGATTTAGTTCCATTATGGCTCCTATCACAGACTATTTGAAGAAAGGGTAGTTCAAATGGACTGCACATGCAGCACGAGCCTTTAATGAAATCAAGCAGAAAATTACTGAAGCACCAGTTCTACGTCATCCTGATTTCTCCAGAGTTTTTGAGGTTGCTTGTGATGCGTCTGGAGTTGGAATAGGAGGTGTCCTCAGTCAAGAGGGTCAACCCATTGTGTACTTCAATGAGAATCTTAACGAAGCTAAACAAAAATATTCTACTTGTCGGAAAGAGCTTTACGTTGTTGTACAGGCACTCCGCTATATGCGATATTATTTGCTTCCTCAAGAGTTTGTTTTATACTCTGATCACCAAGCCTTGGGGTACCTTCAGTTCCAAAGAAAGTTAAGTGCTAAACACGCAAAATGGATTGCTTTTCTGCAAGAGTACACTTCTGTGTTCAATCACCGTAATGGCTCAGAAAATAAGCCTGATGATGCACTCAGTCGAATTGTAGCTGTTCTTCAAGCTATGAGTATCAGGGTTGTAGGCTTTGAAAGGATGAATGATGAGTATTCCACTTGTCCTGACTTTGGGGAAATATTTCAAGAGATTCAGAATGGTAACCGTAGAGATTATGTTGACTTTGTGATTAGAGACGATTATCTATTCCGAGGTTCTAGACTTTGTACTCCTCGCATGAGATTTCTTAGTCTGGGAGTTACATGCAAGAGCACTTGCTGGTCACTTTGGTAGAGATAAAACAATTTCCCTAGTAGAGGTCAGATTTTATTGGCCTTCTTTAAAGGGTGATGTTGCTAGAATCGTTTCTCAGTGTCGCACATGTGAGTTGGCTAAAGCTAAGAAGAGGAACACTAGATTATATACCCCTTTGCCTGTTCCACACACACCATGGAGGGATCTTAGCATGGATTTTTTTCTAGGGTTGCCTAAGACCTTTTAGAGGACACGATTCGATTTTAGTTGTTGTGGATAGCTTTTCTACTAAGAAGCAAAAACACGCTAGAATGGGCGAAGAATCCGTGTCCGACACGCGTCGGACACGGACACGCCCCGACATGTGTTGGACACACCAAAAAACGTGTTTGGAATTTTTTTTTTTTTTAATTTTCGAACACGGCTCGGACACTCCGCAGACACGGCACGGACACTCAACATGTCTGGAAATTTTTTTTTTTTTTTTTTTTTTTTGAATGCTAATAGGTTCTGTTTTTTGTTTTGTACTACCCTTCTGGTATTGTAAATGGTAAAAGTCCTAGGTCAAATGATGGATGGAATAGATGATAGTACATTGACTTGTTTTTGTATCTTTTTTGAGGACTAGCCTTTAAGTTTTTGTGAATGCTAAGTGCTAACAGTAAAGTCCTAAATGTTAAACAGTCATGAATGTTAATAGTCCTTTCTTTCTATGCTTTTGTATTTGGAGTAAAGTTGCAATGATGATTAAATGATACAAATTATTATTCTAATGTCTTGTTTTTTATTTGGTCTTATTTGGCTTTATAAACATTGTTCTTTTATAGTTTATTAGTTATGAGTTATGATTTGTGTTTTTTTTTTTTTTTTGTGAGGTTGATGAAAAATAGTAACACTCACTAATTTTTAAAGTACTACATTATATATATACACACACACACACACACTATTCACCATGTCCCCGCCGTGTCCGTGTCCTAATTTTTTTGGATTTGCCGTGTCTGTGTCGTGTCGTGTCGTGTCGTATCCATGTCCGTGCTTCTTAGGTTTTCTAAGATGGCCCACTTCATTCCCTGTAGCAAGACAGCTGATGCTTCGCATGTGGCTAAGTTGTTCTTTGGGGAAATTGTTAGGCTTCACGGATTACCCATTTCCATTGTGTCTGATAGGGATGTCAAGTTTATGAGTTACTTTTTGAAGACACTTTGGAAACTTTTTAGGACTAATTTGAATTTTCCTCTGCTTTTCACCCCCAAACTGATGGTCAGACCGAGGTTGTTAATAGAAGTTTAGGAGACTTACTTAGGTGTCTATTTGGAGAGCGCCCGAGTATATGGGATTCATTGTTACCTACAGCTGATTATGCATATAATAGTTCGGTGAATAGGGCTACTGGTAAGAGCCCCTTTGAGATTGTTTACGGTTTTCCTCCTCGCCAGCCTGTTGACCTTAATCCTTTACCACCTGAATCTCGTCCTTCTGAGTCCATTGATTCCTTCGCCTAGCACATCCGTGATGTTCATGCCGACATAAGACAGAAAATTGCTCTACGTAATGAAAATTATAAAATTGCTGCTAATGCTCATCGTAGGAATAAAGAATTCAATGAAGGAGATTATGTTATGGTTCGTGTACGCAAAGAGCGTTATCCTAAAAACTCTTTCAAGAAATAGCATGCATGTGCCATTGGGCCATTTTGTATCATTCATAAGTTGGGACCTAATGCTTATTTACTTGACTTACCATCTAATATGAGTATTAGTCCAATTTTCAATGTGGAGGACTTGTTTCCTTACTGAGCCACCCTTGAGCCTCCCACTTTTCCAGCAAGTACACCCATAAGTGGAGTTACATCTTCATCAGCACCAGTGCCAGTTCTTCCACCAAGTCAGCCATGGAGGAAAGATCAGATTGCAGAGATACTTGACCATCAGATTATTGCTTCTCATCAGGGTGGTTATCAGCGATACCTTGTCCGTTCGAGAGATCGTCCAGATACAAATGATGCATGAATCACAGAGGATGAGTTTTGTCGCATTGACCCAGATCTTCTGGAACAGTATCACGAGCTTTACTCTCCGGAGGAGAGTTCTTCTCAGCCGGGGAGAATTGATAGAGGTCCCGAGCTGAGTGGTCTACGCACTTACTATAGGCGTAGACATAGAGGATAATTTGCAATTTATTCTGTCTTATGTCATATTTGACTTTCCGATTTATTTAGGGTTTATGTTCCCTAATTTTTAAGTTTGACTTTCTTTGATTATCTAGGGTTTTATGCCTATATAGATGCCTGATGCATACATTGTGAGGCACGTTTTTATGATTATTGATATTGATATTCAGAATATTGCTTGAGTTTCTTCCCTCTATTCTTCTCTTTCTCCCTCATTCTCTATTCTTCTTCTTCCCCTACATCATTTTGTTTTTGCTCTCCTAATTTTCAGACCCTTTTGACTCTATTACTGTTTTCCAACAAAGCTAATTGTTCAAAATCAAAAGAGAAAGAGAGAGAGCAAAAGCGTATTCTCTGTGTATATAAAAACAACTTACAAAAGGCTTATATATGTTACAAGGTTTACATAATAACACAAACAGCCTGTTAACTAAACATAATTACATAATGACCCATTATTATATATATAACTTCTAACACTCCCCCTCAAGCTGGAGAATATATATCAAATAATCCCAGCTTGGAACAGATAGTTCTTAATCGATTATGACCCAATGCTTTGGTAAACATATCAGCTAATTGATCTTCAGACTTCACGAATGGAGTAGAGATGCTCCCACGTAATATTTTTTCTCGAATAAAGTGACAATCAACTTCAATATGTTTGGTCCTCTCATGAAACACAGGATTTGATGCAATGTGAACTTCTGCTTGATTATCACATAACAATGAAGTAGGAGCTTCAACTGTCAACCCAAGTTCTTTTAGAAAATGTTGTATCCATGTCAACTCACTAGTGGTATGGGCCATTGCCCTATACTCAGCTTCAGCACTAGATCGAGCTACCACCGTTTGCTTTTTACTTCGCCATGTAACTAGATTTCCTCCTACAAATGTGCAGTAGCCGGTAGTAGATCTCCTATCTAAAGGAGAACCGGCCCAGTCGGCATCTGTAAAACCTTCCACCCTGAGATGACCATTTGGTTTATATAGTAACCCAAAACCTGGAGCTTGCTTGAGATATCGGAGAATCCGAAGAACAGCAATCCAGTGTGGCATTCTAGGGGCTCCCATGAAATGATTTACAACACTAACAGCATATGAAATATCAGGTAGAGTGATAGTGAGATAAATTAATTTCCCAACAAGGGGACGAAATCTGCCCAGGTCACTAAATAGATCACCCACATCAGCTACAAGTTTTGTATTTGAATCCATAGGAGTATCAACCAGACAACCACCTAACATCTGTTTCTTCTAATAAGTCCAACACATACTTTCGTTGGGATAAACTTATACCTGTCTTGGATCTAGCTACTTCAATACCCAAGAAATACCTAAGTTTACCCAAGTCTTTAGTGTGGAATCGATATTGCAGAAACAACTTCAACTTAGCAATGCCTTCAGAATCATCACCTGTGATCACAATATCATCAACATACACCATAAGAATTATGAAACCAGCTTTAGTGCGCTGGTGAAATACCGAATGGTCAGTCTGACACCTCTGAAGACCAAACTTTAATGCCGCCTCAGAGAATTTTCCAAACCAAGCCCGTGGAGATTGTTTCAAGCCATATAGAGCCTTTTTAAGGCGACAAACAGTGTGAAGATACTCCCCCTGAGCAACAAACCCAGGTGGTTGCTCCATATAAACCTCTTCTGCTAAGTCACCATGCAAAAAGGCATTTTTAACGTCTAACTGAAACAGAGGCCAATGTTTATTAGCAGCAAGAGAAATCAAAACACGAATAGAGGAAATCTTAGCAACAAGTGCAAACGTCTCGTCATAGTCAATACCATAAGTCTAGGTATAACCTTTGGCAACAAGACGTGCTTTTAAACGCTCAACGGACCCATCCGGAAGATACTTCACAATATATACCCAGCGACAACCAACAGGTTTGACACCTGGAGGTAATGAAACAAGAGTCCACGTGCCATTCATATGCAAAGCATCCATTTCATCCTGCATTACTTTCCTCCAACCCCGAATCAGACAAAGCATCCTGCACAGTCTTAGGAACAAATGTAGTAGACAACTGAGAGGAAAAACATGAGAATGATGGTGATAAGGAATTATAAGAAACATAATGAGCAATGGGATGTTTAGTGGCACACGAGCAAGGAGCTTTACGAAGTGCAATCGGCAAGGAATCAGACACAGTGGAATTTGTCGGATCCAAAGACTCTGAAGATGATGGAGGAGGCACGACAGCAGATGGCTTTGGTCTTCGAGTGTACACCTGTAACGGGGCAGATGAAGGAACCAGAGATTGAGATTGAAGAGAAGGTGAGGGAAAAGGAACTGCAAAAGGAGGCAACTCAAGATTGATATCAAGAAGTGAATCAGTATTGAAAAATACGGGATGGACTCAGACAATGTGACATCCACGCTAATAAAGTAAAGTTGAGAAACAGGACTATAGCAGCGATAACCTTTATGAGAGCGAGAGTAGCCAAAAAATACACACTTTGTGGCACGTGGGTCTAGTTTATCAAAACCAGGACCAAGATTATGGACATAACATACACATCCAAAAACCCTAAGAGGAAGAGAAAACAAGGGAGAATCAGGAAATAAAATAGAATGTGGAGATTTGCCATTTAATACAGATTACGGCATACGGTTAATAAGATGACAGGCTGTAAGAACAGCATCACCCCAAAACCGTTTAGGCATACGCATATGAAACAAAAGAGCACGAGTTACTTCTAAGAGATGTCGATTCTTACGTTCTGCAACTCCATTTTGTTGTGGAGTATAAACACATGAATTTTAATGAATAATTCCTTTATCACTAAGATATGTATCAAAGGGAGTTGAAGAATATTCCTTAGCATTATCAGAACGTAGAATACGAATTGGACATCCAAACTGAGTTTTGATTTCTTTGCGAAATTTTTGAAAAATTAAAAATAACTCAGAATGATCTTTCATTAGAAACAACCAAGTCAGGCGAGAATAATCATCCACAAATGTCACAAAATAATGAAATTTATTGATTGAAGAATGTTTTATTGGATCCCATACATCTGAATGAACCAAATGAAAAGGACTAGAAACACGATTATTAACCCTAGACTTGAAAGACACGCGATGGTGCTTACTAAGTTGACAAACTTCACATGACAAGAATTTCAAATAACTAAGACTAGGAACTTGACGCTTCAAAACTTGAAGTGACGAGTGACCAAGGTGACAGAGCCACTAGAATGGAGACAGAGAAGACTGAAGAGCCACAGGAGAAGGTTCGAAATCAAAATAATATAAGCCACCGGCTTCATACCCCGTACCAATCTTCTTCTTCGTCTCGAGATCCTGAAACACACAAGAAGTAGGATCAAATATAACAGAGCACTGGAGAGATTTAGTAAGCTTACTGATAGACATTAAGTTAAAGGGAAACTGCGGAACATGTAAAACAGACGAGAGAGACAATGAATCACTAAGTTGAGTTGTCCACAAACCTGAAACCTGAAACCTGAATGGATGAACCATTAGCAAGAGTAACACTTTGAGAAGTAGGTACAGAATGAAAATCAGATAGAAGAGAAGAACATCCGGTCATATGATCAGATGCTCCAGTGTCTATGATCCAAGGACTGCGAGTGGAAGACAATAGACATGTGTGTGCAGTACCTGAATGGGCAAAGGTAGCCGTGGAAGATGAATTAGATGCTTGCTTATAAGACAAAAACTGAGTATACTCATCCCGTGGAACATGAACTGTATCTGATTCAGCTACATTGTGCGATCCAGAAGCGACATCATTCGGAGAAGAGGAAACTTGATTTGCATAACTAGATGGTTTCCCATGAAGGTCCCAACAAAAGTTCACAGTATGATTAGAAAGACCACAATGAGTACACTTTCTTAATTCCCTGCCACGGCCACGTCCTCCACGTGAATCACGACCACCACGTGCGGAGCGTCCCCCACGACCTCCACGGTAAGTATTATGTTCACCCTTTGAAACTACCAATGCTGAACGCTCACCACTCTGTCCAGTATTCAAATTTGAGGTATCACTTGCTAGTGTAGCACGCTGAAGTCGAGAAAACACCTCAGCAAGAGATGGAAGTGTTGGACTGCTCATAATCTGTGCACCAAAAGGCTCATATGCTGATGATAAACCAGTAAGAAAACGGACAACATTAAAGTCCGCACGCTGTTGTTGCATACTGCGAACATCAGCAGTAATGGGCTGATACATATTCAGCTCTTCACAGACTCCCATAACTTTGGAATAACACTCTTCTATACTTTGAGTACCTTGTTCAAGATTGAAGTACTGTTTACATAGCTCATAAACACGGGTGATATTACCTGTCCCAGAATATAACTGCTGCAATCTATCCCATATCTCCTTGGCTGTATCCAAATAAAGTAACGTTGAACTAATTTGGGGTTCAATACTGTTTATCATCACAGAGATGATCTGAGCATCTTCCTTTTCCCATGCATCAAAGGAAGTATCAGTTGCCTTGAGCTTCTCTTTAGTCAAATGAGAACCAAGACCTCTGCCTTTGAGAAAAATGGCAACAGATTTGGCCCACAATATGTAATTCTTCCCATTGAGCTTAACTGAAGTCATGGGAGAATTAAGACTGTTCGTGGGTGAAAGCAAATCTGAACTTGAACTTGAGGCCATGTTGAATTCAGCAAAACAGAGAAGAAAAAGGAGAGAGAACAAAAATTCTGTATTTTGGCCGAACCTGGAAGCAAGTCTGAAACGGGTCGGATTCTGAAACCGGGTCGGATCCTGGTACGGGCCAGGTCCTCAAACGGGTCCGGCCCTGATATGGGCCGGATCCTGGTACGAGTCGGATCTTGGAACCGGACAGGATCTGGACTATCCCTGGTTTAGTAAATCGGGATTGGAATAGCACAACCGTGTAGCCAAACACGGGTCTTCTTCTTCACTCCGGTAAACAATACGGCGGAGGCGACGGCAACCCAACCACGAGCAGCGGCCGAATCAACTTCCGGCCGAAAACCAATCTCACCTCTGCAAATCGAGACGAAGAAGCTTCTGCCGGCGACGACGAAGAAGCTTCTGCCGGCGACGACGAAGAAGGCAGAGACGACGACCACCAAAGAGGAGCTGCCGGTGACGATGAAGAAGGCAGAAACGACAACGAACACACTTCAGATCTGATTACGGTGAACAAGAAATTGCCAACAGAGACATCAAAACCACAATCACGATTCCGATCGTGATTCAAATCGTGATTCAGATCATGATTCACCACCAACCCACCTACTAACTCTCACACTCATGATCATTGTGCTCTGATACCATGTTCAAAATCAAAAGAGAAAGAGAGAGAGCAAAAGCGTATTCTCTGTGTATACAAAAACAACTTACAAAACCTAATAAGCCTATGTAGGCTTATATATGTTACAAGGTTTACATAATAACACAAACAGCCTATTAACTAAACATAATTACATAACGACCCATTATTATATATATAACTTCTAACACTAATGAAGTTCTTATATCATAGTTTCCTCATTTTCAAACACCATGTCACACCATTAGAGATACCATGACTAAAAGTACATATAGGTTCTTTTGTAGAATGTTTGATGAGTTGGATCTTTTCAACTTAATCTTTTGTCTTTGCTCTTATTTGTCACTCCAACCGTAGATATCTTGCACTTGGATTGTGCACCCTTTCGCACCAATTAATACTTAGCTTAAATATGAGGGAAAAGAGAATGAAAATGAAGGAAGATGTAGAAATCATAGAAGATGCAACACATGGGTTGCACAGAAAGGAGTTCATAACCAGACTACCAGTATCACAGTTTCTCAAATTTCATCCAGTATGACTTTTAATTATGAAAATCTGCACTTGATGAGTTCAGCCATTGGGTTAAGTTCCATTGCTGACTACTGAACCATGATCTTTTAACAATCTCCAGTAGTGCCACAGAACTTGGGAAGAAATTTTAGATGGAGCATCTAGCTGATAATGTAATTAAACACAGGATAGTCATAACCCCACGCACACAAGACGAAAAAATAGAAGATAAAATGGACCCAACAGTAATTATGCACCACCGTTCCAACCTATTTGAATCCTTCTATGAACCCATCACTGCAACCGCTTATCCAAAGAATAAGTAGGTGCTGATTATATGAGAAAATCAGGAGAACGACTCTAAGATCTACTTGGAAATGTTGCAGTTTGTGACTGAAAATCAAGGTTTGATTCTGTTTATGCAATATACTTAAAGCCAACACAGGCTCACTGTGTTCCTTTATATTGCGTCAGCTTTCCGTTGCATGATGTAGTCATTAGAGATTTCAACCCGAGTGTGAGATGCATTCATTAGACTCCACAATTTATTAGAAAAAAAAAAAAAAAAAATGCTAAATTGAAATATTCAATTGGTAGTTGGTCCACTTACTTTATTTAAGGTAAGGTTGAGTCCAAAACTAGCTTCTACCATAAATTAACCCAGAAATGTTTTCTATTTTCCAGAGACCATGTGTTTTGAGCCTTTGTGCAGCATAGTAATGTTCATTTCTGCATCGTCCATACTTCCCTCAGTTCCTGTGTAACGTAGCATGGTAGTGTTGATAACATTTGACCCCAAACACAAACACTTGAGCCACTCTGGCCACAACAAGAACTATTAGGAACTTAAATTTTGCTTTTCAATATATAAATATTAACCTTATAACAATATCTTAGAATATTCAATAAATAGTTACTGTTTTTGTTCAGGACTGTCTCAACTATATAATTTATTAGGACTTATTGATGGATTTTAATAGAGAGAAACGAATAATTGGTTTCCCAATCCTTATCCAGCAAGGGATTCAGTCTAAGGGCTCTATAGAAGGGGTTTGGAGTTTCACGGTAGGAATCTGACAGCACCCAAGGTAGAAAGATCCAGCGGGGACCATGTTTGGTGTGAGAGATTTCGCGAGGTAATCCTTTACATGAGAGTTGAAAGTAATTCTACAAGTCACTTATTTACGGCTTTGGATATCATATCCATTTAACAGAGTTTGGTTTCAATTTTGCTTTGTAGTCTTTAAGTTTTTGGTTGGATAAATTTCACTGTTTTCTGGAAAATATTTACCGTAATCTCATTATTCTAGTAAAGTCCCATTAATCATCCCTATCTGTGGAGTAGCCTTACTGGTGATCCATGATAGATCATTATGTTCTGTATTTGTCTTCTTGTTACATTTTCACATTATTTTTTGCTTACCAACACACCCGAATTAATATTTATGATTCTGCAGTAAAGCAACAACTGGTATCAGAGCTTGGACCTACTTTCACACAGATTTCGAGAGAGTGAATTTAGCTTACTGCGCTGCTTGGGAACCTTCAGAGTATGCAATCCCACTGCCTTCAACTAGCCAAAACAAGTGAAAAAAACAGGGCAAGGAAAACAAATAGCGTACCAGGCCTAAGAGGACACCTATTAAGCTATTCTTCTTATAGGGGATTACTTTTGAAAGTCATTTTCCACTTACAGTAATTGTTTCTACTTACTTATCAACAACAATATATATAATTGCTTCTACCCTTGGAAAGAAAATCAACTTATCAGTGAAACCTCAACAGAAGGTCGAGATTACTAACCTCAGCCACAGCAACCATTCTTTGAGATCTTTCCTCACGAAGTCTTGTGAATGATCAATATTTGGAGCAGCATGGAAATTATCTCCGCTGCTCTTGTTGCCCCTCCCCTGTATGACAAAAGCAAAGTAGTTTACACATCCCATAATGTTCATGCAACATAAGCAGAAGTTCCACAGTTTAAAATCATGCATGTCAGTTCTTATAAATAAAAAATAAAAAAATCATGCATGTCAGTTAACAATCTGGAGAGGATTTCTGGAAGTTGCAAGTTGCTCAGTTATTAGAATAGAACTGCTGGAGTTTGATATATAAAGTTTGGCCTATTCCATAACAGCTTATTTGCCAAGTGGTCCTTTGGTTCAAGTCTCCCCCAATCCGTCTCTATGTTTGCACTTTGCACTCTGCTTTATTTGCCTCTCTCTCCATGTGATAGTACGTGAGGAATGGTATCGGAGTTTAATGTAAATTGTTTGGCCTAACCCCTCACAAGTTAATCTTTTGAGGCAAGTGGTATCCTAACAAGAAGGGGGGAGGGGTTGGAAGTAACAATGTGACACTGGTCTGGTTCACATAAATAGAATGTGCACTAGCCAACAAATAAGTTTAGTCATTCTACTGATGCTCTGCAGCTGCATTCAATAGGTGCATTACAAGCAAACAAATCAGTCTTAAAGCATATACACAGCAAGCAAACACATAAATCAGATGTTCAAGTGATGTGTGGTACTTTGAATCGTATTACAAGAAGAAAATAGAAATTGACGGCAAACTTCACAGAACTAGGTAATTATTTCTGATTTAAATTTATACTTGTGGAAGACAACTAGTTAATCCTTCCAACGGAGGCATGGAGAATTTTATGAAAGGTATGTATTGAATGCTTAACAAAGTTGTTTAATAAAATTCTAAGAGAAGAATTAATGCCAAGTGAGTGGAGGAAAAGCACAATAATACCAATTTATAAATATAAAGGAGATATAAAAAATTATGGAAATTATAGAGGAATTAAATTGATGAGTCATACAATGAAATTGTAGGAAAGGATAATTGAACAAAGATCAAGGAAGAAACATCAATATCTGATAACCAATTCAGATTTATGCCACCAGGTAGATCCACTATGGAAGCCATATCCTTAATACGACAACTAATAGTAGAATATCAGAGTAAACAAAAAGACTTGTATGTGGTTTTCATAGATTTAAAGAACATGTGCCAAGGGGCATAATTTGGTGGGCTCTACCGAGAAAACGAGTACCTATAAAGCTTATAACTCTTATTCAGGATGTATAGTGAGACATTGACTAGAGGTCATTCTACATGTGGCGAAACTAGTGAATTCCCTATAAAAGTGGGACTACAGCAAGGATCGGTGTTAAGTCCATACCTATTTGCAATAGTGTTAGACAAAATAACAAAAGATCGTGAAGATAACATTCCATGGTGTATGGTATTTGCGGATGAAATAGTCTTAGTAGATACCTCTAGGGAAGCCTTGGCAACAAAATTGGAAATGGGAGAAAGACACTAGAAGCAAGAGGCTTAAAATTTTGTAAAACTAAAACAGGAATATATGGAATGTAAATTTGATAAAATAACAGATGAAACAATATAAATATCACAATTGAAGACCAATAAGTTACTCAAAATAGCTAATTTCGTTACCTAAGATCAATATACAAAAAGATGGGGAGATCGATGGTGATGTAGTAAGTAGGATTGGAGCAGAGTCGACAAAACGGAGGCAATCTAGTGGTATCCTTTGTGACAAAAGAAAAATTCTATAGAACAGTTATTGGACCAGCTATATTGTATGGAGTAGAGTGTTGGGCGTTGAAAAAAAGGAAAGAAAAAAAATAAACCATCCATGCAGCGGAGGAAATGAGTATTGCTACGATGGATGATAGGAGTAACTAGAAAAGATAAGATTAATAATAAACATGCGAGGGAAGCATTAGGTATAGCACTTATAAACGATAAAATGAGAAAGTAGACTTGGGTGGTATGGCCATATTCATCGTAGACCCGATGATGCACCAGTTAGAAGAGGAAGAATTGTTTGACTAGAAGATCAACGACAAAGAGGCCAACTAAAACTTATGTGGGAGGAAGTAATTAAAAACTGTTGGAGAATATTATTGTAGGAATGATTAAAGCCCTTAAATCACTCCTTAACAAATTGATATGAGTGAATCATGGGAGTGATTTTAGGAATGTTTCCTATATCATATTTACCACATTTTTGTATTCTTTCACCTATAAATAGAGGTGATCAATGTATACAAAAATTAAGAGAGATTGTAATGAAAAAAATATAGCTCTTTGGACTTTGTGAGTCGTGGATGTGAGCCCTAGTGGCTTAACCATGTTATATTCTTGTGTTTCTCATGTTTAATTTCTCTCTTCAACTTTTATATCTTTTAACATGGTACAGAGCAGGTTTTTTTTTTTTTTTTTTTCCTAGTTGGTACTCAAGAACACATGCCTCTACCGAAGTTCAAACCCCTTACCTCTCTTTGGAAAGTAGGGGCCTACTACCGCTAGGCCACTGGCCCGTTGGTACAGAGCAGGTTTATCATACCCTAGTAACCCTACTCTATACTCTACTCAACTCAGATCTTTCAGATCAACTCGTCTCGAATCTCCGGATCAACTCGTCTTAGACTTTCGACAACTTTGTATTTAATTTCAAGTTGGACATTTGAGTTGAGAGTCTTGGAGATTAAAGCCCTTAAATACAAAGTGGTATGAGCAAATCATGGGTGTGATTTTAGGAATGTTTCCTATATAATATTTATCACCTGTTTTTATTCTCTCACCTATAAATAGAGGTCATCAATGTATACAAAAATTAAGAGAGAATGTAATGAAAGAGATGTAGCCCTTTGGGCTTTGTGTGCTGTGGATGTAAGCCCTAGTGATTGAAACAAGTTATTTTGCTATTCATGTTTAGTTTCTCTCTTCAACTTTTATATCTTTCAATAAAAACGATTTTAAAAAATTAAAAATTAAAAGAAGACATAGTACATAATAGGAAAGAATGGAAAAAGAGAATTAATATGGTTGATCTCTTTCATATGGGATAAAGGCAAGGATATGATGATGGAAGGAAATAAAAATTAAAAAGATCCAAATAGAGTGGAAGGTACAGATGCAAAAACAAAAATACAATATATTTTAAGTACCATACAACAGATTCGCATTTGAGCATTGAGGGTTTAAGATTTCAAGAATTCAGTTACTAGACCCACCCCGAGTAATGGAAAAGTATGGTGGGCCAGGAAAAAAAAAAAAAAAAGATAGCAGATATATGATAAGACATCGAAGTGATATCATTACTTTTAACTGACACATTACACCTACACATGAAATTGTTTCCTGAGCTGTTTGAGTTTTCAAACAACATCTGAAACTACAGATGACATGATCTAATTTTCACCACGACTATGATATTGTGGTTACTAAACTTAAGTTTAATGGCAAAATTATTACTACCTCATGGCACAATGAGAACTGGAACAAAGTTAGGTGTCTCTTTGTATGTCATCCATAAGCCAATCCATTATCTTCAGTATTAAATGTGAGATACAGACACAAAAACTTGACAATTATCATTGGTTCATCTTACTCCACTGGCTTTCTATAGATGGTAAAAGTCAACATCCATGATTGAACTAGTTAATAAAATATTGTTATCAACCATCATATCGATCGAGGTTGCCTGGTTCAGCGGTGCAACGCTTGAACATCAGTGCCATTAGTGCAAGTTCGAGCCGCAAAGCAGCCACTTTGTGAAATACCAAGGTTAGATCTGTCTCGATTCCTCATTCCCCTAAACCTGCTGTAGTGGGACAAGAACCGAGTAACATTCCTCATCAACCATCATATTGAAGTTGCAAAATACAAAGATATCGAATATGTAGTTTTCTCATAATACAACTGAAATTGGTATCAAGTCATGGAAATTTTCCACAACATTAAAAATCACTGAAGTGAATCAATACAAGTATATGAGCGATATGGATCATGGTGTCACAGAAAAGATGCATGCATAACACACTTGCAAGAAATCAAGTGCAAAAGGTACAATGAGAAGTTGAGTAAAATTAGTTTATATTATGATAGTAATACACTCACCCCATGCACTTCCAAGAGGAACATAAAGTAAAAATCAACAAGGTTGCCTTCAATATCATCAAAGTTTGTGTTGGAAAGGAGCATTTTCCTATTTATATAACAGATCATATGGTTGGGCAAAAAAAATGGAAGACTTTGCACCTACTTAAATTTCCTAGGACATGCAAAAAGTGATAATATATCTTGTCGTAATAAAATAAATATAGAAGCTTATCGTTCATTAGTAGGAAGGAAAACCTTATGCTGCAACATCTGTTATATGTTGGCCAATACCTAGTATTTATCAGAAATTAGATCGCCAAAATCTAGATGTAGACAACTATATTGTCAGGGAATTTGATATATTGTGCGGATATTCTTAAAATTATAATATCTCCAGCTAAAAGGCTAAAACGAGATCCACCAGTCATGTTCATCTTGACAAGAGCTGACTACATGTCATGATTATAATCTCACCTATCTCATCGAGGTTTCATCCCATGGATTGAACTACTGGACCTGGACTTTTACAATCTATAACAAAGAAGTATCACCTGGAAATGTGGATCATCCGCAACAACTGCACGATCATCCCAATTTAAACGCCCACCAAAAATATTCCAAACACCATTTTGATTTTTATAGTGTGCGCAGCGGTGATTTAAGACAACATCTCCAAGAACCTTGATACCAGCTTCGTGGAATTTTTTTACAAGAACCTTCAGTTCATCCATGCTTCCATATCTAACACATACACAGTAACAGCTGTCAGTCATATTCATAGGATCCAGGTGTACAATAAGTTATAACTATTTTCCTTCCAATTGAAGAGAAATAGGGAGAGGGATACGAAGGCTACAGAAAGACTTTTCAGGTGATTCAACTCAACTCAACTAAACTCGTCAAAGAAAATTTGTTATCAAATATACTCCAAAAAATAGAAAGACAAATGGATTTTAAGGTCCAAAGTTCAATGCTTAATGTCGATCACATATGAACAAACAACAAGCAATGAAATAATCCCAATTCTTTCAGTCTCTAGTTCAGCAACAAGAATTGTCAATTGTAATATAAGAAAGTTGAAAAGAACAAAATCTAAAAACAACTGAGTTGATATTCCCAGTGAATGACCAATTTTTCACCTACAACATCTAAAACAAAGAGAAAATATTCGAACATGGAAGTGATGGCACAAGTGTACGAAAGGACGAGATGCATTACGAATTTATTTACAAAAACTGCTATAAAAGTTTTGGAACCATTTGTAACTACATACCAATGATTTGTATTAAATGTAGGACGGAAGTGGCAGCATGAAATACCACAATAAAATCTCAAAACTGTAGCTCAGGCTTAACCCTTAAGTTCTGTATCAAATTTTATGTAAAAGCTAGTACAGCATACAACACTTACTAAAAAGACTGGCTGCTGTATGATATGTAAGAAAAAAAGATCATAAAGGTGAAAATTAAGAGTATGACAAGTATTTTCTTAAAAAAAAAAAAAAAAAATTAGATGGTGAGCTAAAGATAAGGTTTAATAAATGAAATGAACAACTAACTAGGGATGGGATATATAGTCAAAATTATACCTTCTAAATTCAGACTACAGTGAACAAAACCATTTGATAGCAATAGAATAATCATCATAATGGGCTTGACAAGGAAGCAATTCAGCTTTTCTAGGTTGTTCATCCTAAGACAATACATTTTTGTGCACCTTTCTTTATTTCTTCCAAAAGATAAAGTGGAGTATTAGATTTGAAAAATAAGCATCGAGAATGTGTAGAAATCTCTGTCTAAATTACTATATTACCTGGAATTCAAGTTATATAAATCCTTAGGCATGTAGCCTTCAGGAGAAACAGATTCTGTGGGTGGAGGTAACCAGACAACAGTAAAACCAAGTGAAGATAATTCTGCAGCTTTTTCATTGAGCTCCATATACCATCTTCCAGATTTATGAGACTCCCAGTTAAATCCTTGGCACAGGATCTCAAAACCTGAGCCTGTTCCTGAACATATTTTTTTAGCGGGTTTTAGTGCCTCCAGTGCCTCAGTTTCCAGTGCCTTGGATTCCTGTTCTACAAACGTCGGAATCGAGCTTCTGAAGATGCTATAGGCTTCCGCTGCCAGCTTTTCAATTTCTTGAAGAATGCTTTCTTGTGCTTCTTTGCTTTTTGTATTTTGACGCTTCTCGGAGGAAATTCCAATCACTAGATTCCTTATTTCATTGATGATTCCGTCAGTATATGCAGTATCAGAAACTGCTTGATCTTTTTCCCCTGTTGTCTGTGAAGAAGCTGATTTCTCTCCTTCAGAAAATTCCTTCAATCCCTGACCTTCAGATTGACCATCTCGAGATTGAGAAAGAGGTATATGGAAGTCATTTTCCATAAAATTCAACCACGTCTGTTCTTTTATCTTGAGCACAAACTGGAACGCCACAAATCCTTCATCTAACGTAAATAATCCCCAACTACCATGTCCATCCTCTTTATGCTGCAAAGCAGTATGCACGAGTCATGCATAAACGAGAACAAGAAAAAGCACAGCCATTTTTTACCAGAAAATTTTGGTCAGTTTCAGAGTGTGATGCACAATTTTTTAGTTGAAAGAATAATTATAAGTCAGGTTCTCTTTAACTAATATTAATACAAAAAATAAAATCCTTCAAGTGCTTCATAGTATTTCTCTGAGGCATTAAAATTTACGTCTTACATTAGTAGAAAACTTTGTAGAAACTTAAGATATTCCACCAGATTATAAGAAAAAGGGAAACAAAAGTTAGTAATCTGAATCTTTTTAAGGAT
This sequence comes from Cornus florida, assembly GCF_030987335.1. Taxonomy (NCBI): domain Eukaryota; kingdom Viridiplantae; phylum Streptophyta; class Magnoliopsida; order Cornales; family Cornaceae; genus Cornus; species Cornus florida. Next base: position 46,791,986 of record NW_026775572.1, read on the forward strand.
ATCTGCAAGCATTAATATGCTTATGAGGTACTTATCCAAAATAATAAATAAATAAAAATAATAATTTACGATGCTTATAAGATTTACTTAAAAGGCATACAAGTGCACCTACTGTCCTACTCCTTCAGAAACAAAGAAGCTTTGAGTTTGTCTTACAGTTGTTTGTCTTTAATTAACCTTGAAACTTCTCAAGTGAACAAGAAAATCAGTTTTTGACATCTTCTTCATGCAAATTACAAGACTTGGCATGTTTGCAGCTGGAAATTCTTTATTTAAATCAGTTTAATTATTGGCATTTCCTTTAAAAGCATAAGCTCAGAGAGCATGTAAGTATTTATATCATCAATATGCCTGCTGCATGTGAGACAGTCGGATTCGGACCCAAGACCTTTCCTGAGATAAAATAGAAGCAAACTGAAATGAGAAAATACATTCCCTCTGAATAATAGAATTTATAATAGACAAGGCAAAATTACAGTAGCTCTTTTCTTCCACAACTTCTAATCTGTTAAAATCCCCCCTTGAATGTACAAGGATATCCACATGCCCAGCTTTGCTGAAAAAAACTCTGTCATCTCTTCTAGTCAAATGTCCCCAAGTTGGTCTCTTGTCCTCAAAAACAGTGTAGAAATAAGACACTGCATTCTTATCTCACTTATAAAGTCCCTATTTACCACAATGGATTTCCTCTCATAATGTTACACTGGGTTATATGCAAATAATGAAATATAATTAGCCGTCTTACTATCACAGTAAACTCTCGTAGGCCTTTACTATACGTTAGGTATATGAGTGTTAGCATATATGATACCACGATTTATGGTATTACTTACCATAATAACAAAGATTTGACTATGCGTATGTTAGCATATATGATAGCCACTATTTATGGAACGACTTACCATAATAGCAGAGATTTGATTATGCTATAGAATATGCCATAGAATATGCTTTAGAATAAGTTGTGATTTGATTTAATTTCCTTTCTTGTAATATGAGCATGTGTCTATAAATACTAGAGCTGTGAATGAGTAATTCATATGATTCAAGCATTTACGCAATTCTCTCCTTTCTCTTCTTTTTATATTTCTCCTTGGTATCAGAGCCAACACCTTTCAGCAGCCTTGCTATTTGTGCGACAGCTACCTTAGGCTGTTTGTGACATAGTGTTACGTTGCCTACACATGTTTTTCTGTGTTGCTATTTTTGTGATTGAAAACAAATATTTTTAAGTTTTACAATTTCTTTTTTACTCTTCTAGAGTTGGGTAAATTGGGATAGTTGGTTTCCAACACCTAGAAGGGCTTGGGTAAAAAAAAAAATTAGTCTACAAAGAGGTTTCGGATATTAAGGAGGAGGCTGTCTGGCTATATGTAAGCAGGCAGCGTTCCTTAAAAAAGGTATGTATTTGGATTTTTCGGGAATGGTCTGAGGAGACATTGTTATTGTTTATGGTCTGAGGAGACCCTTTGATTTATTAACAGAATTTGTGGTGTTTTTGGAGTTTTTTATCGCCGTGTGACAAATTATGTCAGATCCAGGGTCCTCAACTGTTAATTCTCTTGGCTCAAGTTCTGTGGGTGGTGGTGCATTTTTCCCACCAACTCATCGGAAAATCCAGGACTTCAAATCACCACAGTGAAGTTGGATGGTTCCAACTATTTGATTTGGGCACAGTTTGCCAAGATGTTCATTGGTGGCAAAGGTAAGATTGGCTATATTACTGGTTCTGAGAAAGAGCCAGCTGAGTCAAAGAAGGCATATCCACAGTGGTTTGCAGATAACGCTATGGTTATGTCTTGGCTAGTCAATTCGATGCAACCAAACATAGCTGTTGGCTATATGTTTATGAAGACTGCTAAGCAGATTTGGGATTCAGTTCAACGCACTTATTCTCAGAGGCAGAATAATGCACGAATTTTCCAGCTAGAGCGAGATATCACCAGGATTTCTCCGGGTGACTTGACAGTTTCAGGTTACATCACCAAGCTTCGTGCTATTTGGGAGGAGATGTCATATTATGATTCCTTCCACTCTTAGAAGGATCCAATGATGCAATTTTATATGCAGGAATTGTGGAGAAGAATCGAGTGTTTCAGTTTCTTACCGGGTTGAACGATGATTTTGAGTATGCTCGTGTTCATTTATTGGGCTTATCTCCATTCCCTACTCTTGAGGATCCATACTCCTATGTGTTGTCAGATGAGAGCCGTCGGACTCATCCATTAGGTGTTGCTTCTGTTGATCGTTCTGCTATAGCAGTTCGGGTTCCCAACCTATCAGGAACTTCACTATCCCAGTCAATTCAGAGCACTTCCACCAGTCCTCCTCTGGGACGACAACGCGGACGGTGTGACCATTGCGGAAAAATTGGTCACATCAAATCTCATTCTTATGCTCTACATGGACGCCCACCGCAACAGAAACAACAGCCTCGATCCTCTACACATTCTGTTACACAACCAATCTCGTTGTCAACTCCTGACAACCCCGCCTCTACATCTTATGCCACAGTTACCTTGACTCAAGCTGATTTGGACAAGTTCAAGCAATTCTTCAACCAAATGGAGGCATCATCTTAGCCAACCTCCACTTATGCCCACTCAGGTACTATTGCGTCTGCACATAGCGTATCTACATCTTCGACACCGTGGATCATTGATTATAGTGCTTCAGACAATATGACTAGTATGTCCTCACTCTTCCAATCTTATAGTATCTGCTCTGGCCAACGCAAGGTCCGCCTTGCGGATGGCTCTCCATCTTCCATTGCTGGGAAGGGTCCACATATCAATTACTCCTTCATTAACTTTGTCAGATACACTTCATGTTCCAAAGTTGACTATAAATCTTATTTTTCTTAGTACTTAGTAGCATTACCAAACAATTAAATTGTAGTGTAACGTTATTTCCCTCTCATTGTATTTTTCAGGATCTGGTGTCGAAACGGACGATTGGCAGTGGGCGTGAAGTGGACGGTATATACCTGTTGGATGCTCCTTTGCCACCTCAAGCACATTCAGCTTCATTTTCTAATATTGTTTCATCTAATAAAGCACAGCTTATGCATTGGCACATGCGTTTAGGACATATTTCTTTCGGTTACTTGAAACATTTATTTCCTTCCTTATTTTGTAACGTGGCAGTGTCAGATTTATCGTGTGAGACATGTCATATGGCTAAACATGTTCGTCAGTAGTAATAAATCTGCTTTAACACCTTTTGATCTTGTTCATTTAGATGTGTGGGGTCCTTGCCCAGTTGCTTCTAGTCTTGGATTTCGATATTTCGTGTTGTTCATTGATGATCATAGTCGTGTTACTTGGGTTTATCTTATGAAAACCAAAAATGAGGTATACACCATTTTTTTAAAAATTTATGACAATCGTTCAGACTCAATATGGTCGTACCATTAAAAAATTCAGATCTGACCAGGGTATAGAGTACACTTATGGGGAGGTACAACAGTTATGTGCAGAATTTGGGATTGAGCATCAGATGGCTAATGTTAAAACTCCTCAAGAGAATGGTCGTTCTAAGAGAGAGAATCGCCATATCCTTGACTTAGCCAGAGCAATCTGCATTGCCATGAATGTTCCCCAGTCATTTTGGGGAGATGCAGTTCTTACCGCTGTTTACATCATTAATACGATTCCTATGATTCTTAACTTTGCAGCCCCACTGTCAATCTTACATCCCAATTCATCTCTTTTTTTTATTCCTCTACAAGTCTTTGGGGGTGTGTGCTTTGTTCAGCAGTTGGGGCAGACTCGTACAAAGCTTGACCCCAAGGCTTTGAAGTGTGTGTTTTTGAGCTATTCTCACTCTCAAAAAGGTTATAAGTGTTACCATCCTCCTAGTCGTCGGCGGTTTATATCCATGGATGTTTCTTTCTTTGAGTATAAACCATACTATAGTGGTTCAGTTGGTTCTCAGAGTGAATGGTTCCCATTGAATATAATGGATGATCACATTCTTCCGTCTTCAACTCCTCTACCATCACCTGTTTCGTCTTCTATGATTCCTCCTCGTGATACCCCTCCAGCAGGGGGAATTGTTCCTTTTTCACAGGTTTATAGTTGGAGACAACAGGTACAAGCTTTTACTCCCAAGATCGACTACCCTGTTCCTTCGGCACTAGCTCCGCCTTCTCAAGCTATTGTTTCGCTTGATGATCGTCTCATTGCTCTTCGAAAGGGTAAACGTTCTTGTACATACCCTATTTCTAATTTTGTTTCTGATTATGCTCTTTCACCCTCCTATCGGAGTTTTCTTGTTTCTGTTGCCTCGGTTCATGTTCCTTCTATTGTTGCAAATGCACTAGCACAGCTTCAATGGCACGATGCTATTTGTCGTTGGGTGTTTACAGTTAAGCATAATCCAGATGGGTCAATTGCTCGTTACAAGGCCCTATTGGTTGCCAAGGGTTATGCTCAGACTTATGGCATAGATTATCAGGAGACTTTTGCCCCTGTTGCCAAGATGAATACCATTCGTGTATAATTTTCCGTTGCTGCAATTCGATCTTGGCCTCTATTGTCAAGAATGCCTTTCTCAATGGTGATTTGCAGGAGGAGGTGTACATGGTTCCTCCTCCGGGCTTTCGTTCTCCTGCTCATTCTGGTATGGCTTGTCGTCTTCTTCGTTCTCTGTATGGCCTCAAACAGTCTCCTCAAGCTTGGTCCGATCGCTTTGGCACTGCTATGCTCAAGTTTGGTTTCCATCAAAGTGCAACTGATTATACCTTGTTTTTACGTCATTCAAGCGATAAGACAGTTGCTCTCATTGTGTATGTCGATGATATTGTTCTTACCGGCGATGATATTACCGGAATTGATGAGATTAAGAGTTATCATGGCCGTCAGTTTGAGATTAAGGATCTTGGTCTCCTACGATACTTCTTGGGCATTGAGGTGGCTCGCTGGCATTTTCATCTCTCAACGCATGTTCATGACTTGCTTTCTGCTTCTGGTCAGCTTGGCGCTCATCCTGCTGATACTCCGATTGAGCAGAATCATCGGTTAGCTGATTCTGAGGGGGAGTTGTTATCAAATGTTGGTTAGTATCAACAACTTGTGGGGAAGCTCATCTATTTACTTATGACTCAACCTGACATTGCTTATGCCGTGAGTGTCGTGAGTCAATTCATGCACTCTCCTCGTACCCCTCACCTTGATGCAGCTTTTCGGATCCTTCGCTACTTAAAACGGTGTCCAGGCTGTGGTATTTTGTTTGCTAATCATGGTCACTTACGTGTTGAGGCTTGGACAGATGTTGATTATGCGGGATCAATTTCAGATAGGAGGTCAACTTCAGGTTATTGTACCACTATTGGTGGTAACTTGGCTACTTGGCGTAGTAAGAAGCAGGATTTTGTCTCTCGATCTAGTGCATAGGCAGAGTATAGGGCTATGGCTCTTGGGGTAGGTGAGTTGCTATAGCTGAAAACCTTGATGACAGACTTGTGCCTTCCAGTGAATTCCATTCTCACTCTACTGCGACAACAAGTCTGCCATTAGCATAGCAGTTCACGTTCAGCATGACAGGACTAAGCATATAGAGGTGGACCATCACTTCATTCGAGAGAAGATCATCTTTGCTCAAATTTGCACTCCATTTGTCACAAGCTCTCAGCAGCTTGCAGACATTCTTACAAAGGGCGTCAGCAAGATTGTGTTTGAGAATGCATTGTCTGTAATACCCCTAATTTTAAAAGGACAGTCCTGGAATTTAATTTAATTATTTATTGTATTTTTATTAAATTAATTGATTATTTGCTTGTTTTAATTAATTAATTATTTGCTTATTTGATTTATTTTATTTTTAATTCAATTAATTGTGTTTTTCTTTCATTAATCGTTTTAAATTGTTTTTTCTTTAATTAATTGCTTAAATTGTATTTTGGTTTGTTTCATTAATTTAAATGTATTTCTCAAGTTTAATTAATTACGTGCTTACGTGAATTCACTGTTTTGGTAATTAGGGTTTCATGTTTTACATCGTGTCTAGGATTGGAGCCGACATATAATTGGTTTAGGATTTACTTTAGGGTTTGGTTTAGGATTTAAATTAGGGTTTCAATTAAAACCTATAAATACATAAGTATAGGTCTGCCAAGGGTTTTGTTAACCCTATTCACGTAACAGAGAGTTGTGAGAGACAGAGAAACAAAGAGTGAGTCTGACTAATATACAGAGAGGCTCAAGGAGGAAGGAGTGGAGTGCTTTTGGGTTGAACCAAGAGCACCGGAGGTGGTGACCGGCAGCCTAGGACGTTGACGGGAAATCCATAGACGTTGGTTTACAGTTTCAAAATCTGAAACTACAGGCAAGTCACTGTTCTTACTCTTTCCCTTTAATTCGTGTTCTGTGCATGTCTAGTTAAACTCCAGGAATTAATCAAACATCAAAACAGATTCAACGAATGTTATAATTCATCTTGTATGCATGTTGAATCAGTATTTTGTTTCCATTGAATTAATCTGTTTGATGTTACTTAAAAGTTTTAACAGAAATCTTGTTGCCGATTATTTTAGCACTTGTGTTAAATTCCTGTTGTGATTGGATATCTATGTTTTAGTATTAGTTTGAGACATTTAAATGAACCCTAGAATAAGTTCTTAAAACAGTAATGAAGATCACTAAATAAATCTGTTGTGGGTTGCTTAAAATCACGGACTAAGTTTCTGTGATCGATGCTTCAAAACCTAGGTTAAGTACTTGTTATATTTGGATATCAGAGATTTAAAATCAACCTTGGACTGAGTTTTAAGCCTAGAACAAGGACTAAAATCAGTATTTAAGTTCAAAGAAGGAATCTGTGTGGAATTGCTTAAAAATTTCTAACTGACAAATTCTGTTGTCATAGTTTTCAAACGGCGTGTTCAATTCATGTCATGATTGTGTACCATTGATTTAGAGTTAATCTAGAACAATAATGGAACCCTAGAACAAGTACTAAATTATTTACCAAGGCCTGGGTATCGCCGGATGCGAGGAAGACATAGTGGCAAAAATGCAGAACGCGCCGGAAAGGGAGAGAGCAGGCTCTCAAAAATGAGAGAGCCAACTCCCTCACACAAGGAGCCGGCTCCATGCTGCAAATAGCAGGCTCCCTAAGTTAGGGAGCCGACTCCAACATTAAAAGAGCAGGCTCTAAATTTGTATGGAGCCTACTCTCACCCAAATACACACAGGTTGGTATTTTGGGCATTGTTTGGACTGTTCAGATGATTAACACTTCGTATAAACTATTTATTTGATGTGTTGGGACTATAGTAGGCTTAATATATTATGGGAAATATTAATCCATGATTGAGCATAGGAATGGAGCAAAATAAATCTAAGGAAAAGCGGTAGATTGCAAACTAAAATTCTATTGTCGTTGGTTTCAAATATTGTGTTCAATACATGCTATGGTTGGATGTTAGAGGTTTAAAATGTATCTAGGATTAAGATTGAACCTAGAACAAGGATTAAAAACATCGCAGAGGGTCTAGGAAAACACCAGAGTTGAAGAAGATGAAGCTGGAATGGACAACGGCATGCAAGGGAGCAAGAGCAAGCTCCAAAAATGGAAAGAGCCAGCTCTAATATTCTTAGAGCCTGCTCTTGGCTGTTTAGAGCTGGCTCTTAGAGTCATAGAGCCAGCTCAATCCATAAAAGAGTAGGCTCAAAATTTTTTTAGAGCCTGCTCTTTCCCAGAAATTGCATACTGTATGATTTTTATGCGTTAATTGGACTGTACATTGCATTAGGACTTCGTCTAACTTATTTTAAATGTTGTATGGGCTGTTATAGACCTATAATAACATGGGAAAATAATAACTCAAAAATGGATTAAAGGATGGACTGTATAAGTTAAGAAAACTTGGGGGTTGCACACTGTTGGACAAGTTTTATTGGCACCGAAACTTAACAAGGATTGTGTATATGATTTAATTATAAAAATAAATAATATTTCCATAGTATTACAAGTATAGTGAATTAACTAAAAATTCCCTATGCTTACCTTGGGTTTAATTGATACTCAAATTTCTATTAACTGTATCAATTTGTGAACTATATTGGAGGATTTGCTAGGTTTATATACCTGAGCTTGGCAAGGTTGTTGTGTATGATTTAAATATATATATATAAATCATAATTCTATAGTATTTGAAGTATAGGGAATTAACTGAATTTTCCTATGCTTAGATTGGGTGTAGTTGATACTTAAATTTCTATTAACTGTATCAATTCTTGGACTATGATGGAGAAGGTGAATGCTTAAATTTATTGTAGCACTTTACATTATTGGAATTGGATTTTAGGCTCGTACTGAATGCCTATTATTTATGTATATGCATTAAATTTATCTTGTGCATATTGTGGAATGTGGTTGATGACTATTTAATATGGTATGGTCAACTGTGTTAACTGGAGGATTGTATGTACCGGTATGGGACGGTAACATACTAGGTATGGATTAGTTAAAACGCTAATCCTACCTAATTTGGAATGAGTTGGATTAACCATAAAAAGGTTAAGTCCTACTTATATGGATATATATATATGAACCGGTATGGGACGGTGTCATATTGGGAATGGATTAGTTCAAAATACTAAGTCCTACCCAAATTGGATTAAGGTATGGATTAACCATAAAGGTTAAGTCCATCACCTACATGTGTCATATCAATTGTGAATTGAAAGACTTACTACGGTTTCAGGATGGAGTGTTTACATATATCAGACCACTACATAGATGGCTGATATTTTGTATTGGGAGTACGGACTTTATATATTTATTTTATATGCCATGGTTTGGGCTTGAGTCTCAGGACCATAGTTAGGATGCGTATATCGCCTAGGATGGATAACTGGACATAGGTGTTGTTCCCTGGTAGGTTTAGATACTCATGCCCACCCTCAGGTACGTATTTGCATGTTGTCTTCTATTCAGGCTGAGACAGACCTACTGGACTAGCGAGCATCCTATAGTGTGTACTATATATACAGCTATGGACTACTCTAGATATTGTTGAGTCTTCCTAGGATGTATCTGCGTATCGGATTACTGTTTGGATCGTAGTAGAATAGGACTTGCATGTGGGCCTGACCCACTTCTTTATTTTTCAGGTGTTCATCAGTTCCAGGGTTAAAGCTTGGACGAGCAGAGCAAATACAGACTTCCACTCTACCGATGACGTAGGATTTCTTTCCAAATGTTCGATTTGGATTTTATCTTCAGTTTTTACTTTCATTCAATTTGGAGTTTTATTAGGAGTCCATTAGAGATGGATTCCCGAGTTGTATGGATTGGAGGAGTTTGAATAAGTTGGTTTTTAATTAGTTTAAGTTGAGGATTTCTTATTAATTTAGTATTCTTTCAGTTTTTAACTTTTATTTCTTATTCACTTTGTATTCTATGTTCGATTTAAAATACTTTAATTGTTTGATATCCCTCGGGTTTGGGCTCAGACCTGATCAACCCGCGTCTCGGATCCGAGGGGTATCACATTGTCCAAGTTGGGAGTTTCAGATATCCACGCACCAACTTGAGGGGGAGTGTTAGCATATCTGATACCACGATTTAGGGTATGACTTACCATAATAGCAGCAATTTGACTATACATATGTTAGCATATATGATAGCCACTATTTATGGAATGACTTACCATAATAACAAAGATTTGACTATGCCATAGAAAAAGCTTTAGAATAAGTTGTGATTTGATTTAGATTTGATTTAGTTTCCTTTCTTGTAATATGAGCATGTGCTCATTTTATCTATAAATACTAGAGCTGTGAATGAGTAATTCATATCATTCAATCCTTTACGCTGAGTCATGTTGGCATGTTCCTACTCATGCCCAACTTGCCGAAAATAGAAAAAAATAACACTGTGCACTCTTCTAGTCAAATGTCCCCAAGTTGGTCTCTTGTCCTCAGGTACAGAGTAGAAAAAAGACCTGCATTCTTATCTCACTCATAAAGTCCCCATTTACCATAATGGGTTTCCTCTCGTCATGTTGCACTGTGCTAGATGCAATATAATGATGGAGATCAGTGGCAGCAGCCTTTGAAGGTGTATATAAGGAGTTGAAAGGAGAATTCTAAGGCTCAAGCCTTAATTTGGAATATGCTAGATGGTGGGGGGGGTCCACTTTGGAGTCTTGGATAATTGGGTGTTTTGGTTAAGTTGCATCATTTATGAGTTTGGTGGGCATTATGATGCAATGAAAGCTGGGTGTTACTTACTTTTATTTAAGCTATTTAGACATAAGTTATGAATTTGAAGAGTTGCGAGTCTTATTGATTACGTCAATTATGAGGTAAGTTCAAAAGTCATGAGTTAAGCTCCATGTAAGTCTAAAAGGCATGAGCAGAATCCTATAAAGGGATGAAGTGTAAACTTAGCTGATGAGTGAGTGAGTGAATGAATACTAAAAGACTTTTGAAATTTCCTTGTGAGTGATTCGCAAATTAGGAGGTGTGAGGAATTCCTTAGGTGTGATGCCTAGGCTTATTGGTGTGACTCCAATAGGTTGTTATTTCCAATCCTTTCTCTCTACTAATGCATTTCCAATCCTTTCTCCCTACTAATGCATCTTGAAGTCCTACATCATATAATTAGCCGTCTTACTATCACATTAAACTCTCGTAGGCCTTTACTATCCATTATGAGTCATGTGTAGGCATGTTCCTACTCAAAATTTGTGTTATAATGTGTCAAAGTGTCTTGAGTCACTCCAGTACATCAATTAAACACAAGGTAGACACAGAATTGCAAAGAACACAACATGAGATTTGCATTCTCAATCACATAACTAGGCCATAGGTAGATCTTGGTTGGACTCCTAAATTTGTTTTATAACTGTTTTTGACAACAACAACAACAAAAAATAAATAAATAAATAAATAAGGCTTTTAAAATTGAAGTTTTTGATATTCAATCGAATTGTCAATCGATCAAACACTGTTCAGTGGGTATCAATCGAATAGTCATTTGACTGAGTTTTTGACTGAAATTTTCCTTCAAATCCAGTAGGCCTCAATCAAAGGGTCAATCGACTGAGGGGTGTCTAGTATAGTTCGATTGAAGGCTCGATCAATCAAACAATATGGACATATACTTTTGGAAATTCTTTCAATTTTGAATTCTAAAAGAATTTTATTTACCATAGTACATGTGTCTCCTATATTAGCAATAAGTATGGGGTTATAACCAATTTAGGGTATCTCTCACAGGAGCTTCCAACACTTTAGATATATTGAGAGAAATTTATATTTAATCAATCTAGGATTCTTCAAAAGTGGCATACTATATGTGATTGAAAGATTCAAAGCAAGGAGTTGAATTGAGAATATTCATCCGATCATTAACCAAGTGATGGGGAACGGGATATGATTTGAATACATGAGTTGCACATGCTTCAACATTACTTCTGGAGAAGAGGGAAAGAGAAATAAAATTGGGGATTTTAGTATTTTTAGGGTTTTTATTTATGTTTATTGTTATTTTTTGCAATGTTTGAATTTTAGGGTTATTCTGGTATTTTTATGGTTTGGGGTTTGCTTAATAATTTGCCTATTTAAAGGCTCCTTTGTAATTTGAGAACTCAATTTTTGGAGATTATTGATTATTACTTTCTTTGAATTCTCCTTCTGTGTTATGTTGCTTCTCCCATTTATGTTCTTGCTTTTCTCACCCATTCAATCTATCCTGCCTATCTATTCATTCTATTATCACCCCCTTTCGTCTATTTTCTCATCCCCTTCTTCTAGTCTATCTATTCTTCTATTTTCTTATCTCTTTCTTTCTTTCTGGTTTCTTGTCCAGCATCAATTGGTATCAAAGCAAAGATCCAAGTCCTAGAGTAAAGTATCAAGGTTAAAGAAAACAGTTCAAGCATTGTTCTACTGTTCAATTAAACACAACACAATTTCTGTTCAGCATCCACCCATACTGCCATCCACCCAAACCGCCACTGTAATCCACAACCCAACAAATCAATCTAACCCAAACAAAACCCAAAATCAGAACAGCAACCATCGCCAGAAAACCAAACCCCAACCTTTCACCGAACCAATAAAAAAAAATAAAAAAAAAAAAGACATCACGCCACACCACCAAAATCTATTGCTGCCGAAACCCATCTGCAACCACAAACCCTGTCGCCGCGTCAGTGTCAGTTTGGTACTTCAACAACCACATCGTTCAAAGACCATCACAGATTGTTGTTGCCGGAGTTTTCTCTTGTCACCATCGGCATCGGCTGCATCGTCGCCGTCCCTTTTGTCAAGCCCGTCTTCATCTGTTTTACATCATTGTTGGATTTCTCATCATCAACAATTGTTGCACCAGAGTTTGCCGTCAATTTCATCGCCTCATCATCACCGACACTTTCTGACCATCAATAACATCTTTACAAGTGTTCCATCCATTCTTTTGGAAAAGGATGACTGAGAAGAACCAACCTATTTCACACATATCTCTAATGCGGAGATAAAGTGTGCAAAATAATCATTGACAAGCGAAGTTCAATAAATGTAGTATCAAAATCAGGTGTTGATAGAACGAAACTCAAACCCAAGCCTCATCCACAACCATATAGAGTGGCTTGGGTAGGAGAAACTTCCTTGTTGATCTCTAAGAGGTGCCTAGTCCCAATTCAAATGGGTGACTACTCTAGTATGATTTGGTGTGTGTTTTTAACAATGAATGTAGCTCACGTGCTACTTGGTCACCCATGGATTTGTGATTTAAGTGTAACTCATTGTTGTCTTGATGAAATCATGTTAGCCAAAGGAGTGGCTAAGGGAATTTCCCACGTTCCATCTGGAACTGTGTTTAAGTCTCAACCACCTGAATCTAATGTCCCACATCGTCCCATTTCCGATAATGATGCAGAGGATGTTAGCATTCTTGACTCACACATTTCCATTGTTTCAGATAGGGATGTTAAATACAAAAGCCAATTTTGGAAAACACTGTGGGCATCTTTAGGCTCCAATTTGAAATTTCCCTTTGCATTTTGTGCTCAAACTGAAAAGAAAATTGGGATGGTCAGCCAAGGTCTAGGAAAGTTGGTTGGTTACTGTGAAATAATGCACCTTAACACTTGGGACTTACTGTTATCTATCGTGGAGTTTGCATATAATAACTTGGTCAATTGGTCTGCTCAAAGTTATTCTTTAGAGATTCTATCTGGGTGTTTACTTCGCAAACCAATTCACTTTATTTTGTTGCCTCCACATCCTTGTGCATTTAAAATCTCTCATTCCTTTGTCGAGTATGTCCATGAACTTCATGCCAATATACGAAAACAAATTGTTTTGAGTGATAAAAATTATGAATTTATTGCATATGTTCATTATAGGAATTATGAATTCTTGGAAGGAGATTATCTTATAATTTGTGTACCACAACCACCTTATCCTTATAACTCCTTCAATGCATTGGAAGCCTAAGGCATTCAACATTTCCACATCACTTATAAGTCTAGACCTAATGCATATTTTATTTGACTTGTCAACATATAGTAGTATTAGTCCAATTTATCATGTGGAGTATTTGATGCCTAACTGAGGTACCTTTGAGCCTCGTTTGTTGTTATCTTGTGCTTCTACAGGTGGAAATATATTTTCTTCAGCAGCAGCACTTGTCCTCCCATCATGTCAGTTATGGCATTTAAATTGGATTAAGGAAGTTATTGATAGTCAGAGTGATTCACAACGGATGTATTATCGAGCTTCAGATGTCTCATGGATTACAGATGAGTCTTGCCATGTTGATCCGAGCTATTTTCGGCTGTACTTTCTGCTTCACTCTTAGGGGAAGAGTTCTTCTTAGCCGAGGAGCACTTATGGGGAACGGGATATGATTCGAATACATGAGTTGCACATGCTTCAACATTACTTCTGGAGAAGAGGGAAAGAGAAATAAAATTGGTGATTTTAGTATTTTAGGGTTTTTATTTATGTTTATTGTTATTTTTGACAAAGTTTGAATTTTAGGGTTATTCTGGTATTTTTATGGTTTAGGGTTTGCTTAATAATTTGCCTATTTAAAGGCACCTTTGTAATTTGAGAACTCAGTTTTTGGAGATTATTGATTATTGTCTTCTTCGAATTCCCTGTGTGTTATGTTGCTTCTCCCATTTCTGTTCTTGCTTTTCTCACCCATTCAATTTATCATGCCTATCTATTAACTCTGTTCTCACCCCCTTTCGTCTATTTTCTCATCCCTTTCTTCTAGTCTATCTATTCTTCTATTTTCTCATCTCTTTCTTTCTTTCTGGTTACTTGTCCTGCGTCACCAAGTGGTTCACAATGAACAAGTTGGTCGGATGTCACTAGTCATTGGTTATCAGAAGTACATGGAGGAGCAAATCTCACAAGTAGTGTTTGTTAACTTAGATTGTAACCTCTTTCTCATACAGTGAATTTTGATTGCCTAAACTAGGTCCCTGGTTTTTCAATCATGTCTCTGCTTTATTTTATATATTGCTTTGTGTGTTTGTGTGATGATAATTGGACACGTGATTAACTAATTAACTAATTTTTGATTACGACTCAACGGAAATTTGATAAGTTAGTTAAGTGCAAAATAATATCCATAAAGACCTATTCACTCCCCTCTTGGTTTATATCACCGGCCTTGCATGATTCTTTGTCAAAGCCTCGGGTGGTCCAAACTATCACTATATAAACCTCTCTCTCTCAATAAAATTTCAAATTTACAAAAATTAACACATTCCATGAGCCATAGCCCTAAACTCTGTTTCTGCACTTGATACTACTACAAATTTATATGATTAATTTTTGCTATTATATATATATATATATATATATATATATATATATATATATATTATTTTTCCATTATTTTACTCCAATCATTCACCAGTATCCCTATTAACACTTCAGAATCTCCATCATTTACTATTAATACAGGTCATTTGGGGTAAAAATTGTAATATTGACAAGGGATTCCAGTTTATTTACCAAAGCTTCTATATTGTTCATGGTTGCCATATATTATTTGTGTTGATAATTTATTCCTTGTATCTACCATGGAATCTTATTAATTACTCATCATTAGATTATGGCCGTTAGTTAATACAAAGCTAAAAAAGTAGCAAATTCATGCAGGAAGGGCAATGCTAAAACCGGAAACCACTTGTCCTTCAAATGTTCAAAGATTTGGGCTGTGTGAAAATCGTCTCAAACAAGATATGCATTAGAACAAACATATATGTGCATACATAGTAAGAAAAAGAAATTTAAAAGCACTATCAATATATCAATCAAAAATTTTGTTGGATGTATATCAAGTCAAAAGGCCTTAATCCCAACCCCATTTACTTGGAGCTGGTGACATAATTCCCTCTCTCCATTCAGCTCTCGGAATCTTTGTTAAGGATATTGATACTGATACTGTTGCATAATGGGTTGGGAAAACACAAAAACTGCAATTTCAGACTAAGATTGAGTTTGGGTTGACCGAGGCTTGAAATTATACTGAATAAATTTACTTCAGGTTGAAATAACCTTCTAATTAGCCAACCCACTTAATGGGACAGTCCTAGATAGAGACGGATAAACAAAATAATGGTATGTCATTTATTTATAAATAAATAAATAAATATGATATTTATTTTCCTAAAATCAAGGGGTAGAGCAGGAAGCAGTTTTCAATCTACATCATAAAAATTTGTTCCCCTATATCTCCCGGTTTAAAAGTTGTGTCTCTTTTCCAGTAGAAACTATTTCCATAAATGAACGTATTGGTATAGTTATAACCATGTCAAGTTTGTTAAAGGCCTTCTTATAAAAGACACTCATTGTTATCGTAAGGATGGGGATTCTCACAAGATTTGCCTGTATTGAACAAAAGTGTAAATATCTTAAATATCTTCCCCTTTCTGAAAGGAAAGGACTAAAAAGCATAAATACAGAACCAAAACACTGACACAACACAGACATGTTGACACCAACAAAAGAAGTAGAATGGGAACAATGAATTTCTTATATAAATTTATATTATATATGACAAATATTGCTTTATGATAAGTAGATTTAATATCCTATAACAGTAAAATTTTTAACTTACAAATCATGTAATTATGATCACCATATCGAATAAACAAAAGGTATAACAAGGACAAAACATTCGCGTGTGTGTGCGCGCGCCTCCCCCTTAGAAGTGACGGTGCTTTTTTCTCTTCATGCACACATGCATACACACACACAGATAGACACATATATTACATATGCATACATTATATAATGAAGCATATCACTATTAAATTTCCAGTGATAATAACAGATCA
Source organism: Cornus florida (assembly GCF_030987335.1). Lineage (NCBI taxonomy): Eukaryota > Viridiplantae > Streptophyta > Magnoliopsida > Cornales > Cornaceae > Cornus > Cornus florida. Next base: position 46,808,304 of record NW_026775572.1, read on the forward strand.
CTAGGTCCAAATTAATAAATTATTATTTAGATTATATACCTGTAACAAAGTCTGCAAAGCCTTATTTTTGAATACTACTGTTTCAGCTGGAAATGGCGCAGATGGAATTTCCCACTTTTTATCGTTATCCTTGCAAACTCCCCAATGAACAACGACGTCACCAGGTAGATCAGTTTCTATACGCAGAATATTTTTAGCTGTCTCTGGGCATTTCATGACAGAAGCACTCAATGAGTTTTGAAGTGGAACTACTTTCACAATGGAATGCTCTTCATAGAACCCTTCAAGTCGCCTAGTTTTCTTGTTAGGGTCTCCAGATTCATTATTGCTATCTTCGTCTTTAGGGTTAGCTCCTTCTGAGTTGAGGAGTATGTTGGATAGTTGTCCCAAAGCCCCTGGGATTAAAGAGGAACCAACAAAATTACTCAGTTCATCCTCAGAACTAAGAAAGGAGAAAAAATGTGGCAACCACACAAGGAGATGATTACATCAACCTCTGCATTGATGCATGTTTTCAATTAGTAACCCCAAATAGAAACAATTTCTATTCTCAGAAATTAAAGCATCTGAATTCTGAACCAAAAAAAAAAAAAAAAGAAAACTCTGAATGACACTGACTCGACAAGCTTAGCAATGCCAACTGAAACCAAATTCACCCTGCTTATATTATCATCATTCATTAAAGCAATCCATTCAGCAAAAGGACCTCACTCAGGGACCTACTCTCTTCAACAATTGCAGAAAACACTGGGCTATAGTTGAGTCGAATATTCAAAAAGGTCCTTTCTCAACCATGTCAACCCAAAGAAAGAAGAAAACAGGAATGGACAAAGATCAAACAAGCTACAAGTGGCACAGGCCCCATAGCATTGAACTGCAACATGAATAGAATGCAGCATAAAAGATGTTGTACAACCTGGCCATATGCCAAAGCCCTTTTTAGCTCCTACAATATTGCCATCTTCATGAAGGTAGTCAACAAGAGGCACCTTGAAGTCTCTCCCTCTATGCTGATACCAAGCTCCAGTTTCCTCATCCTATACAATAACACATCCACCCACCCAGAAAATAATATATAGATAAAGATAAATTAATTTCAAAGAACCTAAATGAGATAACTAACATAAAGCAGAAAAAATATTAAATGCTAGTAACTCAAAAACAAACCTTCAAAACAAAATTTATAGCTGCAATTGCACTGTTGGTACTAAAATCAATCTTCACTTCCTGAAAGGTATCTCCTTCTGGTGTTGCGGATGATTTTTTCAAAGGAGTCTCAATTGCATAGTCCTGAAAAGAAATATAAATTTTACAATATGCCAGGAAAACCTCTAACCTCTATACACAATCACAGATTTCAGTACACAACCTTAATGGGAATAGAGCCTGGGGGTCTCATCTCAAGAGGGGGTTGATCCCATTCACTGCAAATTCGAAAGAGAAAATATTTTTCACAAACTCTTGAGACAACCAAAGCTGATCATTAAGATTGGAATGATAAAATGAATGAAACCATCGATTCCAAATTCATCAAAAATTAAACACCACTTTCAATGGACGGAGTGGGAGCTGGGCCTAGGAGGGTAGACTTGCTCCAAACCTAGCTTGACCCCATTTGCTTACCAGAAGGTGCATTCACATGCTTAATTGTTCAAGCTTCTACAATTGCACTGAGCAATGGTAACTCCAAAATGAGATAATCATGGAATGAACAGTAAATGAAACCATCTCGCACATAGTAAAGAATAAAATTCTGTGTACATGTAACTTCCAGTTCCGTTTATGCAAGTTTATTACAATTAATTAAAATCAAAACTAAAAGCATGAGCCACCTACAAGGCAAAACATACCTGCTAATGTCATCAACCAAACTTACTCCCCAGTGAAGAACCCTCAAAACTAAAAGCATGAGCCACCTACAAGGCAAAACATACCTGCTAATGTCGTCAACAAAATTTACTCCCCAGTGAAGAACCCACTTCCCAGGAATATTACATCCCACGACAAGCTCCCAGTTATATTGATCCTTCCCATTATTTAATCTGATAGATATATTTCCCTCGACCTGCGAAATCAATCAATCCATAAACATCCCCAATCAAAGCCAAACAAATCCCTTCCTTAGGTTGCAACAAAAAATAAATAAATACATAAAAACTCGAATTGAATTTTTTTATAACAAATTACAGTCGGTCAAGTAGAGGTTTTTTTTTTTTTTCTTCTAAGGATCTACATTATACAAAATAAAAAATTCTGAAATTCGATTATCTTCATGCATCTATTTTTTCAAATCAATCAATACACACTCTAATCAAAACATAAACTGATTTTCTGCTTGGTTGCTGAGAAAATGAAAGGATAAAAATAAAGAAGGAAAAGAATGCAAATATATATATGTGTGCGTGCGCGCGCGCGCGTGTAAATATCAATATATTTTATAGAATTGTGTGCAATTGTGTATTTGGATTCTCAACTTTTCAACTTGTATTTTACTTTAAGGAACTAAAAATGCTCAATTTTAATAAACCAACAAAACAAATGCACAGAAAGTTCATGTTAATGTATACCTTTTCTTCTCAAGTCCTAAAATTCTTCTTGCTTTTCTCATCAATATACAAATGCACAAAGTTCGTGTTAATATATAATATATATATATATATATATATATGAATATATCTATACAAACATATATATATATATAAGAATTGTTAAGAGTTGGAACCTTTTCAGTCCGGTTTAATGGAAATGTCTTCTTGAAGAAGACTTGTGTAGATTCGGAGGTCTCGAAGACAGCTGTATCGGTGGAGCTTGCTCGGAGATGGAGAGCTGTGGAAGGTCTGAAGTTGCAGAAGCTCCTATAATTGGAGAACGATCTGAGAGTGTAATTTATAGAAGATTGTTTGGCCTTCTTCGAATTTAGGCGAAATTTGGGGCTCTCTCTGCGACAGTGATGAAGAATAGGCTCCAGAGCAATGGTCGACATAGTATTGAATCTATTGAAGAAAAAGATAGATTCAGGAATTGTATGTACGAAGAACAGGAAAGAAAGAGATTTGAGGAGGAGAGGAGAGAAGAGAGAGATTTGTTTGCAGATACATTTATATGATTGAGTGACGGATATTTTATTCAATTTTTCAATCACTTTTCACTTTTTACTGTAAATTATGAAATCCTCCCCCAATGTTTTTCAAAATCACGATTTCAAAATTGTTGATTGTAGGTGTTCTTTTGTGTTTAAACTCAACCTGAAAGAGAATTTTTCCGAAGACATAATGTCCAATGAAACCCTAAATAATTATCTACCACAAACCTTATAAGTTCTAAATCTTCATTGATCACTATTAATTTCCCTTTAATTCATAATTCTAAACATTTTTCTTATTTTTCTTGCATCACACCTGATTATCATATAATAAAATAAATAAATCAATTAAAATGAGTTCTGCACTAAATGATGTCCTCATTATACTTGAAATTAAGGAAAAGTTAGACAAATGATGGAGAAATAAGTACAAAAACTATTTTATGATCCGGGATTATACGGTCCGGACGAATTACTAACAAATATGTTATTTTTATTTAGTTTTTTTTTCTCAAAATAAGATATTTTATAGGAGGCTTCTGTAATAAAACATAAAGGAAGGGATTTATGTGTAAATTTGGCATTTCCAAGAATCCGTGTACTTTTACGATAAATTTATAAGTGGGATTGTGGCCGCATATGCAATTTTGGTGACGTGAATCGGGGAAATATCAGGCAACTTTCCGTGGATTAAAGGGGTCAACTATCACCACGTGGGCATTGCAGGATGTTAGTAAAGTGATGAAATTACAATTAAAAGAGGACCTGAAAATTTAATATAAAAAATTATTCAAAATTGAGTTAAACTAAAACCGAATATATGATGTTTACCAATAATATTTCCTTAATGGCTAAGGAAACACAAAATATCTAAGACGCCATAATCATCATTAAGAAAACATAAAAAATTTCAATCAGAGATAAAAAAAACACATATATATATATGCAGGTTCATTGAATGCAGCCTTTATCTACAAAGATAGGATCCAGCTTGCATTCAGCCTTTGATTCAGGGAGTTTTCAATTTTTTTGGGGGCCAAGTTCGGTTTGGATTCAGAGGCGGGCGCAGGAAACTTTGTCGTTCCTCTGGCCTTTCTCGTCGCACAGTATTTTTGATGTCTCTAAAGAGGATTCAGTAATAAAATTAGAAACGTGAAGAATTACCATTTATGAAATGTAAATTTATTTCAAAACCAAAAAATTATTCCAAACAACTTTTATTGTCTAAGATTTGATAATATATAATAAGGGCAAAGTCTAAAATACCCCCTCTAACTTTCACCATTTTTCACTAAACCTTCCTTCACTATTTTTATTCCAAAAAAATCCCCACTCAACTATCAAATGGGGGTAACAGATTCATAATGACATTAACTGAGGATGCAAAATGACTAAAATATCCCTTATACATATTATATATGTAGTATCCCCATTAAATTTCACGTTGCTGTCGTCTTCCGAAAAAATATGTATATATATATTTTCTTGTTGCTGTCAAAATAAATAAACACGTGAAATAACATAAAAACACCATAAGTCCATAACCATAAAAACCACAATAGAAATTTTTTGTACCTTTAAACAAATAAAATTAAAATGGTTGTTGGTAAAGAAAATGAAAACTCATTATAATAAAATGTTTGATCTAATACTAACAGCCACCAGCAGTTAAGTTTCAAGTTGATAGTCACCAAGCCCTTGCAACAAATCATAGACACCCAACACTGCTTAGTACATGGCCAAAAAAAAAACACAACAACTTAGTACACAAAAATCAAAACCCATTATCAGAAGACCAATTGGTGGTGTTTGAAGCAATTAAATAGAACCAAACTACAGTTCTAAGTTAATGCATTTAACAAGCTTATATAGATTCATATTGAATATGAAATTAAAAAATAGTTATATGGGTGTGATTTGCTCACATTGGTTTGGTTTTCACAATAATGTATAGCTAAAAGACGTTTATCACAAATCAACTTCAAATATCATTCTACAATACTAGATTTGGGACTCAAAAATTAATTTAAACATCAGAATAAGCATAAAATAAAATAAAATAAAAAAGTGTATTATATCTCTTTCCTGAAAACAACCACTGATGAGTAAGTAAGTATTCATTCGCAAAAGGATAAGTACTGCTACTTGTCTGATGATGAAATGAAGGAACAACAAAAAAAAATAACTCATAGAAAATTGAAAAGTTGCTTTAGACTCGGTTAGTGATTATTATTATTATTATTCCTTGGGTCCTATATAGGAGAAAAATCAATTCATTATTATGAATTTTAGCCTCTCCGTTGAATCTTTGCAAAGGGGATGATGGCAATTCACAAATTTTGCCTAAGGGATACTTTAGTCATTTTGCATCCTTAGTTAACGTCCCTTATGAATCTGTTACCTGTTTTGATAATTGAGGGGGATTTTTTAGAATAAAAATAGTTAAGGGGTTTAGTGGAAAAGGGTGAAGGTCAGAGGAATTTTTTTGGACTTTGCCCTATATAATAATGGAGAGATTTTTTTTTTTTTTTTTGAAAGATTAATGGAGAGATTGATAGTGATATAATTAGTAGGATTGATTTGGTTAAACAAAATGGAGACAACTTAGTTAGCTTTTATGTCATAAAAGAATAAAACTTGAGTTAAAAGGAAATTATTTATAGAACCATTGTTAGACATATCAAATTGTATGGAACGGAGTATTGAGCCTTTAAAAAAAACAAGAACAAATGCTTTCATTTAGCAAAAATGAGAATGTTAAAATAGATAAATAAAGTGACTAGAAAAGATAAAGTAAACTTAAAGACAAACCGGTCAAGCGAAAAAAACGGACCGTAATATAAAAGATTGGAGAGATTGATTAAAACAAAAATAACGATGAGAAATTAAAATGCTAGAATCTACCATTGAAATAATCTATAACTCATTTCCCGTTCAATACCCAAAATAGAACTATCAATACATTTTTAGTCCATGAGCAATTTGGTTCACAAAAATGACATACTAGTTAAAAAAAAAAAAAAAAACACATTTTGTCTAAATTTTAATTTAAGAAAAATTAATAATAATGGTATGAGACAATTTGCAAGGTTTACAGTAATATGGAGGTTATTTGTGAAATTATTATTTACAAAAGTTGTACCTTCTAAAAATGGCAGCATATGATTATGAAAGGTCCCTTTCGCTCCCTCTGTCTTTTTGTTTAGGAAAATTATTTTGTAGGTGAAAGTGGACCAAAAAGTTGCACGGCACTCCGATGCAGTGGCCTAAGGATATAATGGTAAAATTATATAATTTCGTTTTTTTGCTAGTCAATTTCAATTGGATCAAAGAAGGCCTATAATCTTTTGGTATTTATTTTTTATATATGAATATGAGACACACGGATACGACAAGATATAAAAGTAGTGATATGACAGATTTTTAAAAACAAATAAATAAGACTCGAGTGTAGTAAGAATTTTTGTGATTCTCAAAGGATGAGGGGGCAAGAGGACGTATCGAAAAAGATCTCTTGTTCTTGTTATAAGATGATACACATATATTTGAGAGATATAATAATCTTTCCCTTTGAGAATAATAAAAAATAATATAATTTGACATTTTTATAAATATGTCAAAAAATAATAATATAATATATTATATATAAAAAATAATAATAATAATTTGGTTTTCTAATATTTTTATATTATTTTTTAAATTCCATTGAATATTATTTTTCAAAAAAAAATACAAAATCATTTCGTTATAGCTTGAAAGTGTGTAAAATGTATTATTTCTATGTCCATGTTCCTCTGACCCTTCGGCTTTCTGTCCCGCCCCTCTCTTAATGGGGTAGATTTGGTAGCCTCTTAAATAGGTTTGGGACGTGTATAATAAAATAATTGAAAATCCAAAATGAGTTTGGAGCGGGATAGATTTATTGATGAACCCGCTCTCGCCCTAATTATATATATATCTTTAAAAAATTTATAAATATAAAAAATATATATTTAATATTTTTAAGACCTTGTTACATTACTGAAAGTGTCTATTAATATAATAAATATTCACTACTTAGTTATTTAACATTTGGACCAACTTATTTTTTGAGATAATTCCAAAAAAATGGATTTTTGGGGGTCAAAGGACAAAAAAAAAAAAAAAAGGAGTCAAAATCAAGTTTTTTAAATGAATGAAATTTTTTGAAAGTACATGGACATGAAAAATTAATGTACATCATCTTTTTTATTCCCAAAATACCTTTCTATTGTTGTAATGAAATTATGTTATTAACCCTCTTATATCTAGAGAGAGAAACCCATCTATGACTACCCTTCTTCCCAAATGAACAACCAATAATCCCCATCTGCCATTTCTCTCTTTCACCCACATAACCAGCAAACCCATTTAAAAAAAAAGGTAAAGTACAGCTACACCCTCTGAAGTTTGACAAAAGGACATTCAAAGGAAACTTACCTATTTTTTAAACAAAAACATCCCTTAAAGGTTCAAAAATGGATAAAGACACCCTTTACATGAGAAATTAATTAAATTACCCTTTGACCGTTTAGGGGACTTTTTTAACTTTACAATTTAATAAATTGGACCAATCTACCCTTATGAACAATTAATGCATAAAAAAAGAAGTAAAAAAAAAAAAAAAAACTTTATATTATTCACTTTTTTCATTTTTACTTTTTTAAAGTAAATAAAAGAAGTAATAACAAAATATAATTTATTTGAAATATATGTATTAGATAAAAAAAATCATTTTAGACGTGGACATTTTTAAGAAGTTTGGACATTTATAACGTATATAAAAATAAATAAATAAATAAAAATAAATAAAAAGTGAACAATATAAAGTTTTTTTTTTTACATTTTTTTTTATGCATAAATTGTTCATGAGGGTAGATTGGTCCAATTTATTAATTGTAAAGTTAAAAAAAGTCTCCTAAACGGTCAACAGGTAATTTGGTCAATTTCTCATGTAAATGTAAGGCTGGCCACAGATCGGATCGGATTGGATTAGGTATCAAAACTAATCCGATCCGCTAGCAACGGATTAGGTATTTTTAAATCTGCCACCAATCCGTTAACCCATGGATCAGATTGGATCGAATCCGTGAAATGACGGATCTGATCGGATCCAATCCGCGAACTAAATTTTCTAAAATTGCCTATTTTCACCAATGATGAAAGTGCATAAAACTATGAAAGTGCAGATCCAGAGGATGAAAGCACAGAAGAAGTCGAGAAGAGAGGTGAGGAAGCGGTATTCTAAGAAGAGCAGATCGATGGCTATGTTTCGATTTGGTGAAAGAAATGGCAAAGCAAATCAGAAGAAGAGAGGTGAGGCGGCGGTATTCTGAGAAGAGCAAATCGGTGGCTATGTTTCAATTTGGTGAAGAAGATGGCAAAGCAAATCAGAAGAAAAGAGGTGAGGCGACGGTCTTCTCGCTGATCGATGGCTAGGTTTTGATTTGGTAAAGGGGATGAAGATCAAAAGAAGAGAGTTGAGGTGAGGCACTGAGGCGGCCGCTTGTCAGTTTGCTCTTCTTTGAGTTATTTTATCTTGGCTAGGTTTAGGTTAAATGAAAAAAAAAAAAAAAAAAAAGTTGGTTTGTGTCTTTGTGACGTCTGTCGGTGCACTACTCCACTGGTTGTATTATATAATAGTATAAAACTAATACCATAATATTATAAAACTAATTGTGTTATATAGTACTATAATATTAATATTTTATATATATGTGTGTGTGTGCGCTAAACGGATTGGCCACGGATCGGATTCACAGATTGGATCGAATTTTTTATAGCCTAATCCGTGATCCGATCCGTGAACTACGGATTCAAAAAAATTAAATCCGCCACCGATCCGTAGATTTGACAATCCAATCCAATCCGTACGGATCGGATCGGATTCGCGGATTTTTTGCCCACTCCTATGTAAATGGGTATTTTTGTCATTTTTTGAACTTTTAAGGGGTGCCTTTATCCAAAAAATAAATAAGTTTCCTATGAATGTCCTTTTGCCAAACCTCAGGGGGTATGGCTGTAATTTACCCTAAAAAAAATAAACAATAAAAATAAATAAAAAATAAAAAATCAGCAAATCTTTGTTCTCCCTCTCACACTCCCTTCAAAACATGAAACCTGATTTAAACCCAAAAACAAGGCAACATCAAGATCCAAGCTGAGATTCAAAAACTCAACATGAAAACATCTTGAAAAGACCAACACAATCCTCTGTAATGGTTGACCCATGGCTCGGCAATACAAAAGGTTAATACAAATGCTTATGGATCCACAAGAAAACTTCAAGTGGAAGTGGGTCTGTGAAATCCAAATCACACCATAAAAATTGGAATATTCACAAATGAGAACTGGGCATCTCTCCATTTTTCTTGAAGGTTTAGAGTATCAAAGTAGCAAATATCTACCTTTAAAAAAAAAATAGCAAATATCTCTTAATTTCTAGGGTTTGGTTGGACTTGGCAATATCGGCAAGGGCTTGGGTGTAACTTCCAGCAGTGCTATCAGCCATCCTGGCTCCACCGCAAAAATTTTCGGTGATTTTGACGGTGTGTTTTGGGAGTTTGAGGAAAGAGAAGTTGTCGTGGAAGGAGAGTTTGAGAAGATTGGTATAAATATGTTTATCTTCTCTCTCGAGATATGAGGAATAGAATAATTTCATAACAACAATAAAAAAAGTTTTTTAGAAATAAAAAGATAATGTACAATAATTTTTCACGTCCACAATAGACTTTTATAAAGTTTCATTAATTTGGAAATTTTGACTTTGACTTCATTCTTTTATCTTTTGACCCCCAAAATTCTATTTTTATAAAATTATTTCTTATTTATTAACTCAATTTAAGTAAATTTTGTTAATTTTATTTTACTATCTAATAAAATTAGCGTAACGCGTTTAACCTTATAATTAAACATAAAAGTGGAATTGGAATGATAAATTTTTTAACGAAACAAAATAAGTTTACTCGCCCCGTTACCATTCTTATCCATGTCATGTTCCAATAGTATTCAACAAAAAATATATATATATATATATAAAATATTTTATTTTCAAGGCACTTCTAATCATATTATTCATTTGGCATTCTCACATCCAACAAGTGTCCCGTACTACACAACTTCCTAAAAGAAGAGATTCCTGTTTTGTTGTCCCTTTGCATTACAGTACTACCAAAAGCAAATCTGACATCTTCTCCAAGCTATTCTTGAATGGAACATAGGAGTTTTGTCGCTGGGGATTTGGCCGAATAGGATCTGAGCCGAAAGAAGGACCGTACAATTATTTTTCTTTTATTATAGACAATTTTAGTCCAACTAAAAAAAATTTAATCTATTTCAAAAAAATAATAATTCCTGAATCCGTCGGCTAAGATGCAGAAGGGAAGACTAGTGGATGACACGACACAACTAGGCAAGTGGTTCAAGTATTCCGCGAGAAAATTCTACGTCACAACGAAAAAAAAAAAAAACAGGAAAAAGGCATCGGAGCACACGTGTCACATATTAGAAATACGAGCCTGTGTATTGCATAGTCAAAGCTGTCCGTCGATTCCTCCTGAGGAATTTAAACAGCATATACCAATGTGTTTCTATCTAAGAATATTTTGAGTATTTTTAATCCATCAAATAAAATAGAAATATTTTTATTTTTATTTTTATTTTTTTATCTCTGTTACTTTTGTACATTGTCAGTAACAGAAACACTGTGTTGTAGTTTATCCACACTTAGATTATGTTTGGTAGGGCAGACAAGAAAAGAAATTATTAAATTAGTTAGGAGGAAAAAAAAATAATGAAAGTATAGTGTTAATTACTTATCGGTTGATTAATAAAGAAAATAATAGTAATAATGTTTTAAGAAAGAATTGAAATGAAACTATTTTAATGAATTTTACAATCATACATTTTTTTTTTTTTTTTTGTAGAGTTTGTCTTTTATAAAAATAAGGGCAAATTGAGTTTTAAAAAAATTTCATTAAAAATATTATTCTTTCCTTTCATTTCCTTTCATGTTTGAGAAAATAACAAAAATTACTATTCATGCCTTCTTCGTAATCTCTCCAAATCCTTCTTTTTCCTTTCTTTTCCATCCAACATTTCCTATCAAACACATTTTTTTATTTCCTTTCATTATCTTTCTTTTCTTTATCTTACATTTCCATTCTACTAAACTGGCCCTCAGTGTAAGAAGAACCACTCAATTCTTTCCCATGCTTGTTTTACGCCATGTTTGGTAGGAAGAAAGAAAGATAGAAAAAATATAATAATATTTCTTTGTTCGGTAGAAAGGAGGTAAGAAAGAGAAAAAAGACGATGGATGAAACATCATTCCTCATTCAAAAAATTTTATCCCTCCAAATATGAACAGCAAGACTTTTGTAAAAGTTTTAAAATTAAAGCTCCGTTTGTTTGGATGTATCGTAAAATATTTACGAAGAAAAAAAATATTAAAATTTAACAAAAATAACTTATTCATTAATTTTCGACAAGTTATTTTACATGTCCCGCCGGACGGATTCGACCTCAATCTCAATATAGATATTTGCCAAACACTAACAAAGTAAAAATAAAAAAATATATTATCTGAAAAAAAATATTTTAACATCGAAACAAACGGAGCCTAAAACATTTTCTTTATACGTAACGCTCTCTCTTTTCTTCTCTCCTAATAGAAAAAAATAAAGTATTCTCTTATTCCCTCCTCTCTTTTTTTCTTCATTTTTCTTCATTCCAACCAAATGAAATATTAAATTTTCGCACAGCTAGAGTCGTGGGCACTTTTGATGTGGATTTGGCGCCCATATAAAGTTCATGTGAAATTATGATAACAAGGTTTGACAAAACAAAATATATGGCTTTTACCAGAAAAAAACAAACACCAAAACAAAAAATCTTAGGGGCCCAGAAAATTATTTTTAGAAACAATTTTGAACGTTTTTAGTGTTTTATGATTTTGACATAGCAAAATATCTGTGAAAATGGAGACCATAACATAAAAATTTTGAACGCTAAATAAACTTCTTGTATGACAAAAAATCTGTCAAAGATTAGCAACTTCGCAAGATATTTGAATTCAGAAAAACAAAAGTTTGCATATATTTGCAGAAGATCAAGGGCTGTGATTTAATAACTCCTTCACTTTATATAGTAAGGGGTAATTACACTTGCCTCCCCTGGAGTTAGGCCTAATTACAGGCGATACCCCTAACGTTTAAGAAATTACACTGACTTCCCTCCAAACTGATCGGCATTTTATTCCGGCCATTGACCATGTTAAATGACTAAAACACCCTCTAATATTTTATTAATATGACATGACACTGAAATTAATATATTATTCACAAATAAAGTTACACTTGTGTAATACAAACCCTCGCCTACCGCTGTCCCCCACCCACCAAGGAAACCATTTTCTTTGGCGGCCAATTTTATTCAATGTAGTCATTTCCTCTGATGATCAATTACATTAATCATTACCACTCAACTTTCCCTCTATATCACACACACCATGAATACACATACACATACAACTACCACACAACCACCACCATCATAATCACCACCATTAGCGGACTCTTCTACAACGATACCCAACACGACACTATCATCCACAGGTGAAGCCAACGGTAACGACCTAAAATAAGGAGACTGAGGAAGAAGAAAACTTGGTGGATCCAAGAAAGTGTTTCAATTGGTCAAACTTATGTATAGGTATATAGATGTATGGGCAGGGCAGAACAGAGCTACCATCTCCGGCATAAATTCACCGATCTGAACATGAATATCTGCTGCCTCGACTTTGCCGACATGGACGTGATTGCCATAATATTCACCGACGAAGTTGCACCCGGAAAAACTCCAGATTAGATGCAAATCCGAATTCAGAAACCGTAGTGAGCTCGGCCGGTTCTCGCTGGTGAAGCGGTTTGAGTCGCCGATCAATTGAGAGCTGGGAGACTTGTGAAATGATGACGATTTGACAACGCTGAAGTTGTCACTCTTTTGGCACTCATTGAGTTCGTCTCGGTCATCGTTGTAAGAATGATGCTTTCGCAGAAGACGATGTTGTCGATTGGGTTGATTGAAGTTCAGATCGATGAAGAACTCGAATAGGTCTTGATCTATGCGGGTTTTTGGATTAAGGTGTAGCCGCGGACGACAAAGCCGAGAAGGAGAGCTGCTCTGTCGGCAGAGGGGTTTCCATAGATGCCGGCGGCAAGGGGCTCCATCGATTTCAGCAGCGATTGTTATGGCGGCGACGATTTGCAGCTATGTATATATATGTAGATCTAGAATGAGCTAATGTGTGTGTGTGTGTGTATATATATATATAGACCAGTAGATATATATTATGGGGAAGGCGGCAAGGCATGCCGGATGGCGGAGAGGAATACTAAGTAGCCATGAAGGAGCCGACGAAGAGTAGAAGGTGCGGTGGGCGTAGAGGATGAAGCCGCCATTGTTGGGGCAATGACGATCTCGGTAGTGATGAGGATACACACACACACACACACACTGATATTACATAGTATTTGTTCCCTTTTTTGTTTTTCTAGGTATATAAGTTATTGTAATACAAAAGTAAGGGTTAAAATGTCTTTACAAATATAGTAAGGGCAAATGTGGTATTACAGGGTTAAAAAATGCTGATGTCATCAAAAATCATCATTGACCACGTTGACTTTCACCGGAGGGGGCTAAGTGTTACGACGGAGCAAACCTTGAGGGAGGGTAGTGTAATTTTTTAAACGTTAGGGGTACCGCCTGTAATTAGGCCTAACCCCAGGGGAGGTAGGTGTAATTACCCCTATAAAGTAATAAAGCGAAAGGTAAGGGTTCAAATATATGCAAACAAAAGTTTGCATATATTTGTAGAAGATCAAGGGCTGTGATTTAATTACTCCTTCACTTTATAGAGAAAGGTAAGGGTTCAAATACTCAGAAAAACAAAAGTTTGCATATATTTGCAGAAGATCAAGGGCTGTGATAGTATTTGAACCCTTACTTTTCTCTTTATTACTTTATAAAGTGAAGGAGTTATTAAATTACAGCCCTTGATCTTCTGCAAATATATGCAAACTTTTGTTTTTTTGAGTATTTGAACCCTTACCTTTCTCTTTATTACTTTATAAAGTGAAGGAGTTATTAAATCACAGCCCTTGATCTTCTGCAAATATATGCAAACTTTTGTTTTTCTGAATGCAAATATATATATATATATATATACTATTATTAAATATACAAAGTGTTTCAGTATTTCAGTATTTATTTATTAATTTTAAAAAATATTTATTAATTGATATAAAACTCAAAAAATTACTTAATAAAATTCAAATTACCTAATAAATCTATACTATTATTAAAAGAGTTTATAAAAAATAAAATAAAATATAATTAGACAAGAATAACTCTACCAGAAATTATATATTTTATTTTCAATAAAACTCTATCACATTAAACAAAATAGACAAAGATATATTTAAAGAGTTTTATATTTAATAAAATTCAAATTACCTAATAAATCTATACCATTATTAAAAGAATTTCTATAAAATAAAATAAAATCTAATAAAATAAAATCTAATTAGACAAGAATAACTCTACCACAAATTACCTATTTTATTTTCAATAAAATTCTATCACATTTGACAAAATAGACAAAGATATATTCAAAGAGTTATATAATTAATAAATTTCAAATTCCCTAATAAATCTATACTATTATTTTCAAGAGGGCACATATCATCAAGCCTATAAATAGAGACTTAGAAGTGTAAATATTCATAGATTCAGAATATCAAATCATCTTTGTTAATTCAAAAAGCCTTGAAAATGGAATTTCTCGGAAGAACTCTTATCACATCATATTCTTAATTAAAGTCATTCTGGTGTGGGATTTTGGATAGGCAGTTATTGTGAATTGTATTATTAGATTTTGAAATGTGTTATTGAGTGGGGTTGCGATACACCAACCTAAATTTTATAATCTTTATATTCTGAATTTGATAGCTTTTCTCGGGATTTGGCCCAAGAATTTGACCATGTCTCTTTTCACCGTGCTCCACTTTTGGTGGGCGGAGTTCATACATAGAAGGAGAATTTGGAAGGTTTTGATTTCTTTCGAGTTATATCCCATAAATGATCCCTTTTCGTTCCCCTGTGAATGCCACGTTGTTGTAGATATGTTGTATATGTAGATTTTAGCTTCTTTGCAATTTTTCTAATTAAATTGAACTTTGCTTATAAAAAATTTACATCACTCACGGCTCACACTATTCTTTGTGCTTAAACAAAGAAAAATTGTGTGGTGTGTAATTATATTTCTATCAAGTAATTTTGTCGAATACTTTAGTGTCTATGCTACAAAACATTCACTTGACTTGCCTTTTCACTTTCAAATTACCTAATAAAATTTAAATTACTATAAAATATTTATCAATTAGTATAAAAAACTATATTATTATTAAAAGAGTTTCAATAAAACTCTAACACAAATATGTATCTATATCTATCTATGATATTATTAGATGTGCAAAGAGTTTTTCAAGTATTCATTTATTAATATAAAAAAATTATTCATTAATTGATATAAAACTCTAAAAATTACGTATATTAAAAGAGTTTCTATAAAAATGTAACAACAAAATATCAAAAAATATTTATTAATTAATATAAAAATAGTTTATATAAAAAGAATTATTTATTAATAAATATAAATATAGTTTTTATAAAACTCTAAAAATTACCAAATAAAATAAATCACTACTTTTAAATTACCTAATAAAATTCAAATTACAAATTACCTAATAAATCAATATCTTTACTAATATTAAAAGAGTTTCTAAAAATGTAACACAAAATATAAAAAAATATTTATTAATTAATATAAAAAGAGTTTTATAAAAAGAGTTTCTATAAAACTCTAACATTTACCTAATAAAATCAATCACCACTTTTAAATTACAAATTACCTAATAAATCTATACTCTTATTAAAAGAGTTTCTATAAAACTCCAACACAAATATATAAAATATCACCACTTTCAAATTACCTATTCAAATTCAAATTACAAATTACTAATAACATTCAAATTACAAAAATAGTTTTTATAAAAAGAGCTTCTATAAAACTATAAAATATTTATTAATTAGTATAAAAAAAGCTATACTATTATTAAAAGAGTTTCTATAAAACTTAACACAAAATATAAAAAAATATTTATTAATTATCATAAAAAGAGTTTCTATAAAACTATAAAATATTTATTAATTAAAATATTTATTAATTGATATAAAAGGAGTTTTTATAAAAATAGTTTATAAAAATAGTTTTTATAAAACTCAAAAAATTACCAAATAAAATCAATCACCATTTTCAAATTACTAAACAAAATTCAAATTAAAAATTACCTAATAGATCTAATTTCTATAAAACTCTAACATAAAATATAAAAACAAATTACCTAATAAAATTTAAATTAAGAAAATAGTTTTTATAAAAAGAGTTTCTATAAAACTATAAAATAATTATTAATTAATATAAAAATAGTTTTTATCAAAGAGTTTCTATAAAACTCTAAAAATTAGCTAATAAAATCGATCACTACTTTCAAATTACTTAATAAAATTAAAATTAAAAATTACGCTAATAAGTCTATACTATTATTAAAAGAGTTTCTATAAAACTCTGACACAAAATATAAAAAAATATCACCATTTTCAAATTACCTAATAAAATTCAAATTACAAATTACCTAACAAAATTCTAATTACAAAATTAGTTTTTATAAAAAGAGTTTCTATAAAACTATAAAATATTTATTAATTAATATAAAAAAAATCTATTGTATTATTAGAAGAGTTTCTATAAAACTCTAACACAAAATATAAAGAAATATTTATTAATTATTACAAAAAGAGTATCTATAAAACTATAAAATATTTATTAATTAATATAAAATATTTATTAATTGATATAAAAAGGGTTTTTTATAAAAAGAGTTTATGAAAAGAGTTTCTATAAAATTCTAAAAATTACCTACTAAATTTAATCACCATTTTCAAATTACATAGTAAAATTCAAATTACAAATTGCCTAACAAATCTATTTTCTATAAAATTTTAACACAAAATATAAAAAAATATTAATTAATTAATATAAAAAGAGTTTTTATAATAAGAGTTTCTATAAAACTCTAAAAATTATCTAATAAAATTCAAATTACCTATTTTATTTATTTATTTATAAAAGAACTATACTATTATTAAAAAAATAAAAAAAACTGTTAAAATTATCTAATAAAATTCAAAGAGTTTCTATAGAACTCCAACACAATATATATATTTAAAAAATATATATATATTAATTAATATAAAAAGTTTTTTTATAAAAAGAGTTTCTATAAAACTATAATTAAAAGAATTGAAAGAATTAACACTTAACAATGATTCATTTCATGAAGAAATGAGATATAAAAAAAAGATAAAGATTGAGAAATAAATAATTTAGAAATACTTTTATTTTCGAAGAGTTATATTTTAAGAATTTATAAAATAATAGTTTTGAATAGTTTGTGATACTTTTTAAGTACCTTTCGAATTTTCTAATATATTTTGTTTATTTTGAGGTGACAATTATTCGAATCTAAATATTATTGGTAACCTTTCGAATTTTCTAATATATGGATCATATTTAGGATGATTAATCCATCAATGGAAGATTTATTTTGTTTATTTTGAGGTGACCATTATTACTCTCTAAACGTTGTTGATATGAATTCATTTAATATCTGACAATATCATACAACGAAAATTATAAACAATTAAAAAATATATAAAAATAAAAATTCGATAAGATACAAAACATTTACCACGTGCAACGCACGTGCCTTTTCCTAGTATATATATAAAAATAAGTGTGTGAGTTAAATTATATATATGTGTGTGTGTGTGTGTAAAATAAAATATTAATAAGGAACTTATTTGTTTTCATGACAACCAAGCACATCATAAAAAGACTATTTTACACTTTCTCATTAAATTTGTTATTTCTTATTAAACTATTTTTTTTTTTATCTCTTCTTTTATCTAAATATTTATTATATCATTTACCTTAATTTTATTATTAGTATAAATTTATCATTTAAAAAAAATTAATTATAATTTCTAATATGATTAACTTATAATTAAATTTTACTATTCAAAATAAAACTTATTATACTCATTTTAAACTTTTTTTTACCATAAAAATACTTCTTTTTGATACAATATTCATAAAATTTAATAAATCACGTAAATAAAAAATACCTTCTTGTTTGTGCAATATATTCATAAAAAAAAAAAAAGAAATTACTTAAATTGTTTTAAAATTTTCTACCTAAGATTTTTATTTAAAAAATTAATATAAAAAATTAAAGGCAAATTTAATGTAGAATATGCCATGATTACTATATGACTTTTTTTTATATTTAGTAATTAGAATGAGATTTTTTATTTTTATTTTTTATTTCAATAAGAAAAATAGATTAAGTGTAATTAAAAAAAAAAAAGAAAAAAAAAAGGCATTATGGTCATTTAATGAAAAATAGTCTAGGCTTTGGGGCAATTTGCAATTTGCAACATGATGTGATAATTAAGAGGTATTATACACAAAAATATAATTTAAGGAAGTTATTTGTAAATTTAGACATAATTCAATAATTCTTTTGCACTTTACCCTTTATTTTATTATCTATTCCAAACCCGATGACACTTTTGTTTATTTGAAAGTTAAAGTAAACACAAAGTTACTAAATAAGAGGTCCTTTGATCAAGATGACAATTGAGGAGGCCACATTATTATTCCGTCTTTCCAATCTTCTCTTCTTCTCTAGTAAATCAGAGTAGGAAATTTACCTTCCATTTTTTACTTTTCTTTTTTAAAAGTAGGGTTTGTAGGGATGTCAATTTTTACCGCCCCGTCCTGCTCCATTAATAACGGATATGGGAAAATTTTTTATACCGTTGGGGCGGGTATGGATACAAATTTTATACCTGTCGCGAGTCACGGGGCGGGCGAGGATTCAATATACATATCCTAGGGGCCCCGCCCCGCTAAGCATATAACTATATTTAATATATATATATATATATATATATATATATATATATATATATATATATATTAATAACTTATTTTAGCAGCTGTAATATCCCTAAAATTAAAAAGGATAAAATTAGAATTTAAATTTCATTCTATGTGCATTTTTGTCTATTGATTTTGTAATTGTTGTATTTTGTTTGTTTTATTTTAAATTGTAATTTAAATGCCTTATTTGATTAATTATTTAATTATCTTATTTTCTTTATTTGAATTATGGTTTGTTTAGTTATCTGAGTTATTGTATTATTTGTTTTATTTTAAATTGTATTTTAAATGCCTTATTTGGTTAATTATTTAATTGTCTTTAATAAGTGCTTAAGTAGAAGTTGAATTAACAGTTTTCAGTTAGGGTTTCTTGGAGCCGTCATACAAGTATTTAACGTGTATGTGACTTAAGTTTATGGGCCGACTCTAGTTTAATTAGGGTTCTGCCTTAGCTCTAGTTTAATTAGGGTTTTCTAAAGGCCTATATATATACGTGTATGAGTTTCACTAAGGGTTTTGGAAGAACCCTATTCACGGCACAATAAAAATAGAACGTAGCAGAGAGAGAGTTGAGAGAACAGAGGCAATGGTAAGAGCTACCAAGGACAAGAATAGAGAGGGTCAAAGGAGGGTTGTGGTGGATTAGATCACACCCATAGGAGGCTTGAAGGAAGTTAGTAGTTGCCGGAAACTTAGAGACGACGCAGGGATTTCATAACTGAAATCACAGGCAAGTTCTTCTCTTTCTCCTTCTCTTTGGCTCGTGTTCTGTGCACCTAGATAATCTCTAGGGTTTAATCAATCAATAACTGGAAGTTATATGTTTAATATATGTTATATGAATGATCTGTTTGTCGTAAATTCAAATCTGTTTACAGTTCATGTATTAACCGCTCCCAGTTTTGTTCTTAAAAGCATATTAAGTTCTGTTGTAATGTTTGTTACTGTGCTTGCTTCCATCTTCTATAAATGAACCATGGGGATATTAATGGGGTGATAGAAGACTTTAGGTTCAGTATTATTGAGGAACAAAGGGGTTGGAATGGAGCCGTGGTTGCAAAATAGTTTCAGTGTTGTCCCTAAAGCATGTCTAGTTCGGTAGCAAATTTGATCTATGTAATTGATTTAAATGGTTAAAATCAAACCTTTGGGATGCTAGTGGATATTAATAAGACCCTTAGGATCAGTTTTTGAAACCAACTAAAGGGCAGAAACATGCCGGAGAAGAAGCAGAAAGTCAGAACGGGGACAGAGGCTCTCAATGGAGGTGAGAGCCGGCTCCATGGATGTGGGAGCCGGCTCCCATTCTCATTGAGCCGGCTCTACATTCTTAGAGCCGGCTCCAGGCTCAAAAAAGAGCCTGCTCTTGGAATTTAGAGCAGGCTCTTTCAAATAGTAGTTTTCTGAATTTTTTTTCTACGAACTGTTTGGATACTATTGGAGCATGGGAACGTTTCTGTTGACTCTGGGGTTTTATAGAGGGATTAGAGGGTTGGCTTTGAGAGTTATTAAGTCCTTAAATTGAGTAAGGTTGACCTCTAAGTGAATGAAATTAACAGTGCGCTAATTTAACAATTGTGCGTACGGTTAACGGCTGGAAAGAGATTTGTTGTCTAGTTTTAATTTGACAACTTAGGGTGCTATATAATGATTCTAAATGAAGATTAAAAGCACAGTGAAGTCTTTTAAATTAATAAATTGGACTTGGGGCATAGGGCATGCCTCTGTGCTAAAAGATAAGACAGAATACAAGTATACAACTTAGTACGCTATTACTGTAATACCCCTAAAATTAAAAAGGATATAATTAAGATTTTACTATTTATTTTAAGTGTTTTATGTATTTAGGCTTAATTGATTAAATTATTTGTTCGTTCTTTATTTGATTTAATTATTTAGTCTTTAATTAATTTAATTGTCATTTAGGTTGTTTTTGAATTGTTTTGTTGGTTAATTATTTTATGTAATTTAATTGTGGTTTTAATTAATTGGTTAATTGTTTTTATTTTATTTTATTTAATTAAATAGGTTAAATTATTAGGGTTTTGTCTCTTTACTGTCACGTTTGAATAAAGCCGCCTTGTTTAATTAAGCCGCCTTAGAGATGTAAGGAATTGTTGATTTCTGTCTCTACGATTAAAGTAGAATTAGGGTTAATATCTTTTCCTAAGCCTATAAATAAAATAATAAGGGTCTGCTTAGGGTTGTAAGCACAAACCTTATTCACGAATAGTGAAAATACAGAGAGTGAAACAGAGAGTTTAAGGGAAAAACTGAAGGAGAGGAAGGTAGGGTTTGAGCCAAAGATTGTAAGCCGGACTAAGGAGGAAGCTTGAGGGCTGTTTGAGGGTTAGAACCGGAGCAGAGGAATCCTTGACGGCGATCACGATCACCGGAAAGTCTAGGAAGAAGACGACGTTGAAAGGTTTCAAACCGAAACCGAAAGGCAAGTTTTTTTCTTCCTCCTTCCCTTTGGCTTGTGTTCTGTGCACCTAGATAGTCTCTAGGGTTTAATTAATTAGGAACTGGAATTTACATGGTTAATATATGCTATATTGATGGCTGTTCGTTGTTGAAATTAAATCTGTTACAATTTGTGCAAGTCTGTTTAGTTTTGTTTCCTTAAAGCATGTAAATTCTATTGGAATTTTAGTTACTGTATTTTCTTTCAACAACTGTAAACGAATGATTGGGATGCTACTGGGATTAGATAAGACTCCTAAGTTCAGTAGTGAAGTGGAACATAGGGGATTGGAATGGAATTGATATTGCAAAATAGTTTCAGTTTTGTTCCTAAAGCATGTTTTGTTTCGGTAACAAATTTAATTTTAATTTGATTTCAACTTCTGTAAACGAATCATGGGAATGTTACTAGGGTGTTATAAGACTCTTAAGATGAGTTTTAGAAATCAACAGAGTGGTAGGAATGGTCCAGAGACAGAGCAAACAGACTAAAATGAAGCAGAAACGGACTGAAGCTCTCAGAGGGGGAGGAATTCAGCTTTCCCATGAGTAGAGCCAGCTCTAGAAAAAGTAGAGCAGGCTCTACCTCAACAAGAGCAGGCTCTAAACTCCTCTAAGCCGGCTCTAGGCTGATTAGAGCCTGCTCTAATTTTCCAAGAGCAGGCTCTACCCAATTTCATGCATACTGTGACTTTTTAAGCTACTTTTTGGGCACTTGGGGTTTCTAAACAGTTTTAAAACTTTAATGGGGTTTTCAAAACATTATTTTAACATGTAATCAAGGTCTTGAATTGCATAAAATACCCTTTTGTTTTAATAGAATTAAAAGTGCGCTAATTAACAAGTTTGCCTACGGTTAACGGATGGAAGGAAATAAATTGTCTAATTTTAATTTGACAATTTGGGGTGTTATAACATGATTCTAAATTAAATTTTAGATGCATAAGGAAGTCTTTTAATTAACAAATTGGACTCATAGCATAGTTTATGGCTCGGTGCAAGAACAATAAAACAGTATACAAGTATGCAACCTAGCTTGCTTTTGATGGATAAAAGGAACTGAATTGCTAGAAGTAATTTAGAATTAATTTTAGCAAATTCTTGGACAATATTGTGATTTTAAAATTTTTTTAAATTGCACGATAGAGTTGTTGATTTACTAAAACTGATCTATTCATGCTCTGGATGCTAGTTGATAAACTGTTAAACAATACATGGGTTAACTCTTGGATTTAAATTGCTGAAACTTTAAATACGTTTCTGCAATTATTTGGATTTTGATTTTGGATATTAAATTACTGTACTTTTATCATAGTCTGTAATTTTTACATGGTTTTGGATTTTAATTACTGGATTAATATATATTCTGTCAATTACATGGATATGGAGGGTTGTATGCACCGGTATGGGACGGTGTCATACTAGGGATGGTTTAGCTCAAAACGCATAAACCTAACCTATTGGATTAAAGGAAATGATTGTAAAATATTGAATCCTAATTTTGTTTAAGTCAGATCAACTGAGTAAGTTGAGTGACCATTTGGATTTACTGTTGTTTGAAGTTAACTCATATCAACTGAATAAGTTGAGTGGTTAACTGATTATACGTCTTATGTCAGATCAACAAAGAAATTGAATGAAATACTCTGGTTTGGACGGATTTTAAATATATGATTATGGTACCGCGAGATGAGCTTGAGTCTCAGACTCGTTGGTTAGGGTGCATATATGCAGTGGATGCGTAGCTGGTTATAGTAGGTTGAGGTGTACCCTGTTAGGTTTAGATACTCATGCCCACCTTTGGGTGCGTTTTTGCATGTTGCCTTCTATTCAGGTTGAGACCCCCTACATAGTCCAGTGAATGTCCCTTAGTGTGGATATTTATATATGTATTGACTAGATAGCTATTGCTGAGATATTTAGGGTGTATCTGCGTATCGGGTCACTGTCTGGATTGCAGTTAGGATAGAACTTGCATGTGGGCCTGACCCACTCTTATTTTTACAGGTGTTCGTCAGTTCCAGGCTTAGAGCTTGATCGTGCTGAGCAGATACAGTTATTCACTTCACCGACGACGTAGAAGTATTTTCTTCTCATTATGATCGTTGGTTTTCTTTACAGTTGTTCATGTTCAGTATTGGAATATTTTTTAGTAGGGGTCCATGAGATGGATTCCCGAGTTGTATTAGAAGTAAAGGAGAAGTTAGTGTATTCAAACTAGTTCTTGCATATAAAGTTTATTCGGAGGTTTTTTTCCATTAAAGGATTTTCATTTTAGTTCTTTTCAGCAAAATTTTATTTATTCCTATATCCTATATTGTATTCTGTGTTCGTTAAATTGCTAATTAATTTGATATCCTTGGGTTATCGGGCGTGGGCCTGGCCAACCCGCATCCGAAAATCCGGGGGTATCACAATTACCGGATGGAAGGAATTAAATTGCTTAAATTAATGTAGTGATTTATTGGACTATAATATGATTATAGAATTTATTTTAATGCTTGATAGAGTCATTGATATATTAGATTTGATCTATGTATGCTCTGGATGGTAGTTGCCGAATTATTAATTGTTTCCTGCAACTTTATGGTTTAACTCTTGGATTTAAATTGTTGAAATACTAAATACTCTTCTGCAATTATTTAGGAGGGTTTTGGATTGTAAATTGCTAAACTGTTAATTATATGTTGTAATTTACATGGTTTGGATGTTAATTGTGGACTCTTATATATTATTTTACAATTAATTGGATTATTGGTTTGAACTGTATATATTGTAGTATCACATATACTATTCTGCAGTTATTTGGATATTTGGTTTTGGACTGTAAATTACTTACTGATTATTTATATGTTATAATTTACATGGATATGGAGGATTGTATGCACCGGTATGGGACGGTGACATACTAGGTATGGTTTAGCTTAAAACGTTAATTCATACCTTATGGATTTTAATTGGTGAATAGTTTTATCTGTTTAATGAATTATATGGATTTTCTGGATTGTATGCACCGGTATGGGACGGTGGCATACTAGGGACATACTGATTCAAAATAACTCAGTCTTACCTATTTTGGATTAAAGGTTCGAATTATAAAAAACATAATTCTCCTTATATTTAAGTCTGTGCAGCTGAATAAGCTGAACGACTTATTGGATTTCCTATGGATGGATATGAATGGATTTTAAATATATGTTTATGGTACTACGAGAGGAGCTTGAGTCTCAGACTCGTTGGTTAGGGTGCGTATATGCAGTGGATGCGTAGCTGGCTATAGTAGATTGAGGTGTACCCTGTTAGGTCTGGGTACTCATGCCCACCTTTGGGTGCGTTTTCGCATGTTGCCTTCTATTAAGGTTGAGACCCCTACTGTAGTCCAGTGAATGTCCCTTAGTGTGGATATATCTATATGTATGGATTAGATAGCTATTGTTGAGATATCTAGGGTGTATCTGCGTATCGAGTCACTGTTTGGATTGCAATTAGAGAAGAATTTGCATGTGGGCCTGACCCACTCTTATTTTTACAGGTGTTCGTTAGTTCCAGTCTTAGAGCTGGATCGTGCTGAGCAGATACAGGCATTCACTCCACCGATGCTGTAGGATTTTATTTCATGTTTTAGGCTTTGGTTTTTTTTTTTTTCTAGTCATTTGAGTTCAGTGGGATATTTTAGGGGTCCACTAGATGGATTCTCGAGTTGTATAATTTGGAAAACAATTTGTATTCGTGAAGGATCAGTTGTAACAGAATAGTTTTATTTATCAATAAAATTTTATTCTGAGGTTTCAATTTTTGGATTATCATTGTAGTTTATTTTCCGCAATTTATTTATTTTTATTTTCTTAATTATATTCTGTGTTCGTTAACTGTTAATTAGTTTGATATCCTCGGGTAATCGGGCGTGGGCCTGGCCAACCCGCATCCGGAGATCCGGGGGTATCACAGCGGCTTACCCAGTTACCCTACAATCCTAATTTGGGATGTAAACTTGGTATTAAATTTGCTTTTGTTTTGGTTATGGTGGAAGTTGGAGCTTAGAACTTCTTGTGATTTAGTTGTATTAAACTTTTATTTTTGTTTATTATATTCTCTGAATTATGATATGTGCATGTTATTTTTTTATTTTTGTTAAGATATATAATTTCATTTATGTTGTGCCATTTTCAAGCTTTCCACATTTAAATAGCAGGAGCTTAAGTTCAAAACAGTGGGAGAAAAAAATTTGTTAGCGGGGTTGGCACGGGGGCATAGTATTTCCCAACGGGGCGGGGCTGGACATGAAAATTCAACCCGCCATGGGTCTCGGGGCGGGCATGGACTTGACAAAAATTAAAAGGGGTAGGGCGGGATTTAGGGAAACCCGCTCCAAACCCGCCCTGTTGCCATCCCTAAGGGTTTACTAGTCTTAAAAGGCCAACTATATACAATACCAAACATCTTTTCGTGTTTGTTTTTTTATTTTTACTTTTTTATTCTTTTCAACTAAAACCCATGTTTTGGGGCTATCAATCCTTTTATAAGGTAGTGTTATATCTCTCGAGGTTATGGCTGTGTTTGTTTGAGTGTAAATTTTTTTTTTTTTTTTTTTTTTTTTGGTATTTGGTAGTATCAAATTCAAATAAAATCTTTCACTGATGAAAATAATTTTCCAAAACTTAACCAAAACAACTTATCAATTAATCCTCCGAAAGTCGTTTTCCGAGTCTATCAATTTCATTCTCGATTTCCTCAACAAAAACATGTTGCATCGAAAACCTCAATCAAGTACATTGAATAGTTACATAGTGACCAAAAACTAGTTTAGAGAGAGAGTTTAGAAAGAGAAAGAGGGCGTTTAGAGAGAAAGAAATGAGCCATTTAATAAAGAAATTTTTTAGAGGGAAAACGAGATGAGGCCTTTTACATGTGTAACTGTGTTATAGTGACCCAAAACGAAACAACTGTTAAGAGAATAGGAAATAAGCCCAATACCTATTGTGGGGGTGAGAGGTTCCATGTCAATCTTTTTTTAAAAAAACAATTATACATTTTTCTATTTTTTGTTTATTCAATTAACTTTTATTTTTTATTTTCTTTGTTATCATTTTTGACTTAGTGATTAATCCATAGTATTACTTTCTAAATCCTTAAAATGTCTCACAAAGTGACACGTAAAATGGAGAAAAAAAAAAAAAAAAAAAACTCACTTGTTGCATTCAATGATAGAGAGATTTATTTCAATTTTCTTATCATTTTTTCAAAAATCAATTGATTATTTTTTTATATTTTTTGTCAAATAATTATTATTGTTGGTTTAAAAATAATTAGACCACATGATAGTAAGAGAAAATTTTAATAATCAATTATTCAAATAAGAATTTTAATTTAATTCAATAATACTTTTAGAAGCCTGACACCAAAAATGTTTTCAAAACCTTTGCCAAACACAGGAAAATAAAAAATTAAGAAAACATTCTACGCAAAAAAGTGTTACATAGAAAACATTTTACAAGGAAAATATTTTTCACTCAAACAAACAGAGTCTAGAGGTAAAAAAAAGTTCAAATATAAAGAGCTCTTCCCTAGGATTGAACTTGGGTTGAGGAGCAAGCAACTTCTACTCAACTCGAACCCAAATTTTAATACTATTTTTATTTTAAACATATTATATGTAATATTCAAATTGTGATCACTTTTTTCTTTTCAACTTTCTTTGTTTAAATCTTAATTTGTTGCTTGTTAATACTTTGAATAATTAATTTTCTAAGAATTTATTTGTAATTTTTTTAGAAATTTGCATTAAGTTTGTTTTAAAAAAAGAGAGGGTAAAGTGGAAAACACACCCCTAATGTTTACATTTTGGGCAAATAACATCCCTATCATTTATATTGTGTATATAAGTTCATTAAGTTTGAAAAAAATTAGCAAATAAGGACTTATGTTGTGAATATAAGTTCGTTAGTTTTGAAAAATGGGAAAAGAAAGATTTGGAGTCACTGTTAAGATATAAAATTCTAAAAATGCCCTTATCTCTTTCAATAATGACCTTAAATATATATATATATATATATGCACATTGAACTGACGCCAAACATATCAAGTCGTCGCCGCTGTTCCATTACTGGCAGAAGTGACGATGAAGAAGAAACTCAAAAAAAGAAAAAAAAAAGGACGATTTAGTCATTTCACATTTAATTAGTTTTTTACCAATTTTTTATTCAGTTATAAAGGGACACTTTAGTCTTTTTAGCATTCAGGTCTTTGTTTACTCCAAAATTAAATGTTATGAATTTTTTATAACGTATATGGGGTTATACACTCGATCGACATGCATACCATATGAGTGTTTTTTGCTCGCGACCCAAGAAAAAAATTATGCTTAGGAGTAGAGTTACAACTCGGGCGGGTTTGAAGTATAACTTGAACCCAACCCATCATATAAAATGTTAAACCCAAGCCCAACCCTAACACTATATTCAACTCTAACTACTCAATTGAAGCCCAACCCATCCTTCTACTTTTAAATTCGAGCTTGCAACTCTGGTTTAGATTCCGGGTTAAAAATTCGAATTTACTCATATGGCTAATTTTCACACCAAAAATTTAATATGATTTTGAATTAATTTTAGATTAAATTAATATTAAACAAATATTTATATATATATATATACATATACATATATATATGTATATATATATTATACTGAAAATATATTAAACTAAATATAAATTAGAAGTCAATAGAATATATATTATACTGAAAATAGAACTAACTGTGACATTAACTAATTTCAAATTACTGAAATTAAATGACTAAATCTAAATTACCAATTACAGTACTGGAATAGAACATTAACTTACAAATTACTGGTAGATATAGGCTGTATACAACATACTGGTGTTGTATTGCAATCCGAGAAAATACTACAAAGGAAATATTACAAAGAAATATTACAAAGGAAATATGTTCGAAGCCTGAATTCTCTCTGAAATGAAGCCTGCTTCGCCAATGGAATGGCCTCAGAATTTATAACCAAGCTTCTGAACTGTTGAAGAACTATTGGGGACATCTTTCCGGAATCTGCGGCGTAACTCTTGGCTTTAAAAGATGCTTCTGACTGTTCTGATTGAGATGTTTATGCTTTTTTACTGCAGATGAATAGTATTCATTGTTCCTGTCGTTTTATGCCGACAGCGACGGCACTATAAATGAATAGTATTTTGTCGGGGGACTGTAGAAATAGTGATTTTGCCGACGGTTATTGTAACAAATAGTAATTCTGACCGAGTACTGTAGCAAATAGTGTTTCTGACCAAATCGTGACTTTGACCTGGATTTTCGACTTTGATTATGTAAATGGATCTTGGCTATCCTAATATAAAGAATCATTAATTGGATTTCTTGGGTGACTTGATTCAGCAGCTGAGGACGCGTCATCAGCTTCTTCATCATCTTGAGAGAGGTCTTGGATGCGGTCCAAGATTGATGCTGCCATTTATTTAAGTTCTGCAATTTCTGACTTACGAGGTCTTCTGGATCGGGTTGTGGTCTTAGAAGAGGCCTGATCTGGATTACTTTGCTTAAGACTTTGTGTGGCAGTAACTGAAGTAACTTGTTTGGGAATATGTTTTGGAAATTCATCTTCAACATAACCCATGATCCTATCAAATTTGAAAGTGTCCTACCATTTGACGTAATGGCGTCGAAATGGCTGTATTGTTTTGGATATTATATTGCCATTTGAAAATCCAGGGAACCTTATATTTGCAAGAGAATAGGAGAAGAATTGGAAACTGGGAATTGTGTTTGTTAACTTTGTAAACAATATGAAAATATTTTTCTTGGTGTGCAAGAGTGAGGGGCAGGATTTCTGTGATACCCTCTAATTTCAGAATACGGGTTGATCAAGTCCGCACACAAAACTAGAGGATATCAAAACAATTAAAGTATTTCAAACAAGCACAGTGTACAAAAAAAAAAAAACTCGCTGAAGGGAATCTATTAAATAAAAGTTTCATTAATAATTTTTCAAAATTTACAACTCGGAAATCCTGTAACTCAAGGACCCCTAAACCAAAATCCACTATCTATTAATCTATTAATACTTACGGAAGTGATAATATCCTATTTTGAAATAAAATAGAAAGAATGGATAAGTGTTCCAGTTGCGGATCCTCAACCTTGAGACTTGGAACTTCTAATAACCTGAAAAAAATAAATCGCGGGTTAAACTCTACGAGCAAGTTCACTCTACCAGGCCTCTGAAAACCAATAAGTATATCATCTCTGATCAAAACCAAACCTAATAAAGTCTTTTATCTTTAATATACAGTGATATATATATATATATATATATATATATATATAATTGATTATATACAATATATCTACACCATCTATAACTAGGTGCATTAAATTCAAAACCATTATCAATGATTAAATAATAATTTTATCTAGTCCAATTCACAATTTCATTTTAAAGAGACTCCTCTAACCTTAATTCCATCCTACACGGTAATTTAATAATTTAAATAATAAAATATAATTAAAAGAATATTATATTTAATTCCAAAACCAATAATGATTTAAAGTATTTAAATCATGCAGCCAATATCTAGGCTTTGACAAATCATCCTTGTTACTACCAATATTATTTTATTAACATGTATAAAATAATACACTAACATGTACTACAAGACTATTCAAATATTAGAATATCTAATCCTAATCCAACTTAAACATACAGTAACCATAGATGATATATTTTAATCATTTAACACATAGCTATTTATTTACGCTTTGGCAAATCAACCATGCCGTTATATTTATATATTGGCAACTCAACCATGCCTCCTCAAGTATTTTTATTTATACATTGGCAATTCAACCATGCCTCCACAAGTATCTATATATTGGCAACTCAACCATGCCTCCTTAAGTAATTTTATTTATACATTGGCAATTCAACCATGCCTCCACAAGTATTTATATATTGGCAACTCAACCATGCCTCCTATGTATATATTTTATTTATACAAATAACGCAATATTTTTTTAAGCCTTTGGCAACTCACTCATGCCTACAGTTCATCCATATTCCAATTTTAGATTTAACGGTAGCTAATTCATACATAGACATCTTATTCAGATTATAAGCATATCACTAATATAATAACCAGTCCATCCAAACATGTCAAGTAAGAATAATAATACTAATAATCTTAATTAACATACATCTATATGTATAATCCTTCCTTAATAATCCTTAATTATATAAAAGTCACATATACATATATATCAACAATTATATATATATATATATATATATATATATATTCATTTATACATGTACATATGGGTTAATTAATGTATGTTTTGTATATATATATATATATATATATATATATATACACACACACACGCCCTTCTTTCCGTAATTAATTATTACGCAAACACATGCAACTATATAACGTAGTAGCATTCTACAGCCTTCAAACACCTAAAATACCTCCTCTACTGATTGATATTAATATTGACAAGCTTGAAATCAATTTTGGGACATCAACGGGCCCCACATCAGTTTCCCGGGACCTTAAACAACCCTGCACGCGCTCCCACGCGCCGCCACACGCCCTCAAACACCTTTCACGCGCTTCCACGCGCCACTCCTAGCTGGCAGATGTTCACACGCGTTCCCACGCGCTGTTCACGCGCTGCCACGCGCTGCTCTTTCCTTTTGGATGACATGGCTTCTTTTGGTTGGCCGTTCCTTCTCTTTTTGAGAGACGCGAAGCACTGGATCATCTCACCTGCGCCTCCATGCACCATTGCTACACCATATCAGTCTCTCTTTGATCAATTTGCACCAAGGGCTTAGATCATTAACACACCCAATCCTCATGGAGCCGCATCACACCGTATCAATCCACTTAACTAAACTAATCCAATGGACCAGATTTGCTCGTACACCCTATTACACTACACCGCGCCGCACTGGATTATTAACCTATTTTCACATCCCGCCGCTACAGAGCCTCACATACGCATACAACACTAATTATGTTTTTTTTCCAGAATAATTATAAATAATTCCATAAAAATATTCAACAACCTTATAAAATTTTCGAAAATTATAAAAAAATTCTCAAAAATTCTAAAAACTCTAAACAACCCTCCTAGGTGCTAAATCAAGCATACTAGTTAAATTTAAAAATAAATACAACACACACATCAACAATTTAAAATCCAAAATTAAAAGAAAATAAAATATAATACTTTATTCTTTTAATTCTTCCGATCTAATCATGATTTAATCAAATAAACTAACTTAATGCCTTTAATTAATCCATTCTAACCATGATTTAAATTAATAATTTAATTAAAGCCTTGATACTCAAGGTAAAATTCTTATGGGTTCTAAGAGGAAAGATAGAGAAGAACTCGCCTGAAGGTTTCGAAACGAAACCGACGCTTCAAGCTTTAATTATCTCTTCCACTTCCGACGTCCTCCTTTTCAGATCCGACCTCCTCCTTGTCAGCCCTTCGTCTTCCTCTCTCTCTATCTCTTTTATTTTTCTAACGTGTAAAACTTTTAACCCTAAAGCCATATGTGTATTTTTTATACACCTTAAATTCCAAATCCTATTCCAACTAGTATTATGAATTAAAATAATAACCTTTAAATAATTTATATCTATAAACATATATTATATTACATATATATATATAAATATATATTCTTTCCATAATTAACCCATTAGTTAATTAAATCATATATACATATATATATCAATAAATATATATCTATATATATATCTTTCCATAACAATTATTAATTAATTATATTTATATATAATTATATATATTTATAATTAATACAAAAATGATCATTTAAATAATTAAATAATCATGGACCTTTATTAATTAACCCAATAAGGCTTCATACAAGCCTAATACCACATCTTTTGGTCCAACTTCCCTTAATCCCAAATCCAATTAATTTAAATAAATCAAATAATTAAATAGACACTTAAATAATAAAAACTAAAAACTAATTACACTAAGCACATAAACAAAACAATAAATTACAACCAAGTTACACCATACCAATAAAATTATCACGCCAACAATTCAATCAATAATTAAGCACACACACAACAATCATTATATCAATAATTCACGAAATATAAATAAAATAAAACAATTAATCTAAGCACTCAATAAAACAAATCAATTAAAAATTAAAATAAACGCAATTTAATACAAATTAAATCAAATATATCATTTAAAAATAAAATAAAAGTAATTAATTCTAATTAATAAATCCTTTAAAATATCGGGGTATTACATTCTTCCCCCCTAACAAAAGGAATTCCGTCCTCGGAATTCACGAATCCATGAAATGAAAACTTTGATTATTTAATTTCAAATTTCATTATTCCTTTTATCCATGTGGAAATTAACCCATCCACACATATTCATAATTAGCAGGCACATCTCGTAATTAGCTAATTCCATATTTATATAATTAATAAATATAAATACACACTAGAAACTCTCACTGGACTAAAGCAGTCTCAATCGGATAGTGGGTATCTCATGTAAAACGCACACAAAGGTGGTCACGAGTCCTCCTTCTACCAGGGCCCATACATTCTTAAATCCAGCTACCCATCTCAATCGGCAATATATGCCTCCATCCTAACCACTGATCCTGAGACTCAAGCTCATATCGTGGCACATATATATATATAATCCATTATATCCAAACATAAAAGTAAACTATCCAACCATATTATTTCAATGGCATGCCATCCAACTATTCCGTTGACCTGATACGAATAAGTAGGACTTAACTCTATGGTTAATCCGTTCCCTTATATATATATAGGTAGGACTTAACTTCCTTGGTTAATCCGTCCCTGAAATGCCACCGTCCCATACCGGTGCATTAAATCATACCATCCACAAATAAATAGGTAGGACTTAACTATTCCGTTAATCTGTCCCTAAAATACCTCCATATTATTTTAATGGTGCATAAATCCATAAAACCCATACTTCATGCAATATATATAATCATACATCAAATAATCCAGAAGTAATTATAATAAAAATCCGATAAATATATAATTATATTATATGCCAATTAAAATCACATAAATAGACATTGAAATTTCTAGAATAATATTAAGCGAATAAATCATTCATTCACAACATGTAAGTTAATTAAAATTCCATATGGTTCAAGTCCTCAGCATAATAATGTATATTACGCATTCTGAGATTTTAACCAGTCTATTTCAACCATTTAAATCACCTAATTTGATCTAAACAACCTTGGAACACCCCAATCCTCAAAACAGAACTTAAAAAAACCCATTCTGCAACTACATTCATCCTCCCTGAATAATACTGAGTGTAGAAGTAATAACTTCCCACAATTCAGTTATCTACTCTATCCCGCACCTACGTTTACTATGTGAACGTAAACTATCGACCTTTATAGTCTATGTCATTCAATTAGTTTTCACAATAAATATTTTCTCCCTACATACTAATTTAGCATACGCTTCTGACGCCTATACTCCTTCCTCCTCAAATACCTTCCAAATCGGTGTCTTACCATTTTCTGGTAAGACTCAACGATTTACCATTAGGACGCACTAACGGACCGAATATAGACTACAATGAATCATAAACTAAAGCTCTCAGTAAAAGAGTACACAACGCGGAAGTCACACAACGAAAGACACCCTAGGGACACTTGAACCTGGAGTGTTCTGATACCAACTGTGATACCCCCTAATTTCAGAACACGGGTTGATCAAGTCCGCACACAAAACTAGAGGATATCAAAATAATTAAAGTATTTCAAACAAGCACAGTGTACAAAAAAAAAAAAAAAACTCGCTGAAGGGAATCTATTAAATAAAAGTTTCATTAATAATTTTTCAAAATTTACAACTCGGGAATCCTGTAACTCAAGGACCCCTAAACCAAAATCCACTATCTATTAATCTATTAATACTTACGGAAATAATAATATCCTATTTTGAAATAAAATAGAAAGAATGGATAAGTCTTCCAGTTGCGGATCCTCAACCTTGAGACTTGGAACTTCTAATAACCTGAAAAAAATAAATCGCGGGTTAAACCCTACGAGCAAGTTCACTCTACCAGGCCTCTGAAAACCAATAAGCATATTATCTCTGATCAAAACCAAACCTAATAAAGTCTTTTATCTTTAATATACAGTGATATATATATATATATATATATATATATATATATATATATAATTGATTATATACAATATATCTACACCATCTATAACGAGGTGCATTAAATTCAAAACCATTATCAATGATTAAATAATAATTTTATCTAGTCCAATTCACAATTTCTTTTTAAAGAAACTCCTCTAACCTTAATTCCATCCTACATGGTAATTTAATAATTTAAATAATAAAATATAATTAAAAGAATATTATATTTAATTCCAAAACCAATAATGATTTAAAGTATTTAAATCATGCAGCCAATATCTAGGCTTTGACAAATCATCCTTGTTACTACCAATATTATTTTATTAACATGTATAAAATAATACACTAACATGTACTACAAGACTATTCAAATATTAGAATATCTAATCCTAATCCAACTTAAACATACAGTAACCATAGATGATATATTTTAATCATCTAACACATAGCAATTTATTTACGCTTTGGCAAATCAACCAAGCCGTTATATTTATATATTGGCAACTCAACCATGCCTCCTCAAGTATTTTTATTTATACATTGGCAATTCAACCATGCCTCCACAAGTATTTATATATTGGCAACTCAACCATGCCTCCTTAAGTAATTTTATTTATACATTGGCAATTCAACTATGCCTCCACAAGTATTTATATATTGGCAACTCAACCATGCCTCCTATGTATATATTTTATTTATACAAATAACGCAATATTTTTTTAAGCCTTTGGCAACTCACTCATGCCTACAGTTCATCCATATTCCAATTTTAGACTTAACGGTAGCTAATTCATACATAGACATCTTATTCAGATTATAAGCATATCACTAATATAATAACCAGTCAATCCAAACATGTCAAGTAAGAATAATAATACTAATAATCTTAATCAACATACATCTATATGTATAATCCTTCCTTAATAATCCTTAATTGTATAAAAGTCACATATACATATATATCAACAATTATATATATATATATATATATATATATATATGCATCTATCCATACAAAACATACATTAATTAACCCATATGTACATGTATAAATGAATATATATATATATATACACACACACACACCCTTCTTTCCGTAATTAATTATTACGCAAACACATGCAACTATATAATGTAGTAGCATTCTACAGCCTTCAAACACCTAAAATACCTCCTCTACTGATTGATATTAATATTGACAAGCTTGAAATCAATTTTGGGACATCAACGGGCCCCACATCAGTTTCCCGGGACCTTAAACAACCCTGCACGCGCTCCCACGCGCCGCCACACGCCCCCAAACACTTTTCACGCGCTTCCACGCGCCACTCCTAGCTGGCAGATGTTCACACACGTTCCCACGCGCTGTTCACGCGCTGCCACGCGCTGCTCTTTCCTTTTGGATGACGTGGCTTCTTTTGGTTGGCTGTTCCTTCTCTTTTTGAGAGACGCGAAGCACTGGATCATCTCACCTACGCTTCCATGCACCATTGCTACACCATATCAGTCTCTCTTTGATCAATTTGCACCAAGGGCTTAGATCATTAACACACCCAATCCTCATGGAGCCGCATCACACCGTATCAATCCACTTAACTAAACTAATCCAATGGACCAGATTTGCTCGTACACCCTATTACATTACACCACGCCGCACTGGATTATTAACCTATTTTCACATACCGCCGCTACAGAGCCTCACATACGCATACAACACTAATTATGTTTTTTTCTAGAATAATTATAAATAATTCCATAAAAATATTCAACAACCTTATAAAATTTTCGAAAATTATAAAAAAATTCTCAAAAATTCTAAAAACTCTAAACAACCCTCCTAGGTGTTAAATCAAGCATACTAGTTAAATTTAAAAATAAATACAACACACACATCAACAATTTAAAATCCAAAATTAAAAGAAAATAAAATATAATACTTTATTCTTTTAATTCTTCCGATCTAATCATGATTTAATCAAATAAACTAACTTAATGCTTTTAATTAATCCATTCTAACCATGATTTAAATTAATAATTTAATTAAAGCCTTGATACTCAAGGTAAAATTCTTATGGGTTCTAAGAGGAAAGATAGAGAAGAACTCGCCTGAAGGTTTCGAAACGAAACCGACGCTTCAAGCTTTAATTATCTCTTCCACTTCCGACGTCCTCCTTTTCAGATCCGACCTCCTCCTTGTCAGCCCTTCTTCTTCCTCTCTCTCTATCTCTTTTATTTTTCTAACGTGTAAAACTTTTAACCCTAAAGCCTTATGTGTATTTTTTATACACCTTAAATTCCAAATCCTATTCCAACTAGTATTTTGAATTAAAATAATAACCTTTAAATAATTTATATCTATAAACATATATTATATTCCATATATATATATAAATATATATTCCTTCCATAATTAACCCATTAGTTAATTAAATCATATATACATATATATATCAATAAATATATATCTATATATATATCTTTCCATAACAATTATTAATTAATTATATTTATATATAATTATATATATTTATAATTAATACAAAAATGATCATTTAAATAATTAAATAATCATGAGCCTTTATTAATTAACCCAATAAGGCTTCATACAAGCCCAATACCACATCTTTTGGTCCAACTTCCCTTAATCCCAAATCCAATTAATTTAAATAAATCAAATAATTAAATAGACACTTAAATAATAAAAACTAAAAACTAATTACACTAAGCATATAAACAAAACAATAAATTACAACCAAGTTACACCATACCAATAAAATTATCACGCCAACAATTCAATCAATAATTAAGTACACACACAACAATCATTATATTAATAATTCACGAAATATAAATAAAATAAAACAATTAATCTAAGCACTCAATAAAACAAATCAATTAAAAATTAAAATAAACGCAATTTAATACAAATTAAATCAAATATATCATTTAAAAATAAAATAAAAGTAATTAATTCTAATTAATAAATCCTTTAAAATATCGGGGTATTACAATTTCTGGAATGGCGCCATATTGTGACCACCATTTGAGAAACCATGTTAGGATTTGACTTTTGAATTTGTTATCCAAATTGATAAACCAAGAATGAGTAAATGACTCATTTTGGTGTAACAATATTGTTTACCAGGCTACCATGTAGTCATAGTAACTAAAATGAATTTTATGACCAGGCAGGGGCTGGAGCAAAGAAGAATGAACACCCCATTCTTCCATGGAAATGATCATTTGGATGTATAAGGAGTAATAGATGACTTTGGTTGGATCATTGCGATATAAAATTAACCTGATGGTTATGGATTCGGTATGATAGAGAATGTTTCTGTAGAATCCAAAAGTCTTCTGGGGATGACTTGGGAAAAAATGAAGGTTACCAGGGAAATAAGATTGCGTTAAGGTGATGGGATCCTTTATGTGACTCAAGTGTGGCTCAATATAAAAAAGAGGGATAGAGGGTTTTTCAAGATAATCATTGGATGACTTTTTTGGAATTGATTGTAGGTTTTGACTAACTGGGGCTTTAACTTAGACCTGAAAGGAGTCTGGAGTAGGATTAACAAGGGCTGACTTAAATGTGGATACTTATGTAAGTGGCTGAAACCTGTTGACTATTGTAAGAGCAGATGACTCTGATTGGGAGACTTGGGGTACTGGAGGGCCACGGGGGGCTCCGGGGCAAATATCAAATGGTTCAATTACTTGCTTCCCCTGGGGGACTCGGCGGGGAGGTTGCCTGTTTGCCATTCTGCAAGAATTCTCTAGTAAGAAATTCTGGAATAGAATTGTCACTCCTTTTGATATATTCTATATCAAAATCAAATATACTTAAAATAGCTTACCAGCGGGCAAAAATTTGTTTAGAAACAATATTTTCAACATCTTTTTCTAAAACATATTTGGCACTTTGACAATCAACTCTGACTAAAAACTTTTGGTTTAAAATATCATCTTGAAATTTACTAATACATAAAACAAATAGATAAAATTTCTTTCTTAATAGTACTATAGTTACTTTGTGCTTTTGTTGAAACACCAGAATGGAAACGAACTAATTGTTCAGATGCATTTGGACTGACTCGTTATTTGAGGATGCCACCATAACCAATATCTGAGGCTTCAGTTTCAATGATTTTGAAAGAATCAGTAGTTGGAATACTTAGACAAGGCAAGGACTTGACATATTGTTTAATGGATTTGACTATACCAGTATGAACGGAAGTCCATGGAAGAGGACATATTGTTTAATGGATTTGACTATACCAGTATGAACGGAAGTCCATGGAGGAGGATTACTTTGAAGACGATCAAATAGGGGTTTATATTGTTTACGGAGGTTTTTGTAGAAATCAGCAATATAATTGAGAGATTCTAGGAACCGTTGGAGTTGTGATTTTTCAAGAATTTCATCTGGAAATTTATCAGCAAACTGGATTGACCTATCAATAGGACGAATTTGTCCCTGATGAATCTGATAACCTAGGAACCTGATTTTGGTTTGGAATTGTTGATGTTGGACGCAGAAACAACAAGACCATTCTTTTGGATGATGGCAAGGAACGTTTTTAAATGTTTCCGGTGTTCATCAAGGGACTTAGAAAAAAGAAGGACATCATCAATATAGACAATAGAGAAATGACTGTAGGGATTGAAGATGTCATTCATAATATTTTGGAATTCATTAGGGGCATTTTTTAATCCAAAGGGCATGACTTTCCACTCATAATGACCAAATGGAGTGGTGAAGGCAGTTTTATACCTATTTTTTATTCTGAGATGGATTTGCCAAAATCTTGATTTCATATCGAATTTGGAAAAAATTACCGCTTAACTTAGTCGGCTAATAAGGTCTTTCTTATTAGGGATGGGGTACTTTATCCATTCTAAAACTTTATTGAGGGGTTTATAGTTAATAACTAGACGAGGCACTCCTCTTTCTATTTCAGAACTTTTCTGGACATAAAAAGCTGGGCAGGACCATGGTGACTTACTTTTTCGAATAATCTTTTTACTTAAAAGAACATAGATTTCCTTTTTACAGAATTCCATAACTTCTGGGCTTATCTAGATTGGTCTTGCTTTAGTTGGAATATGTCGTCTCCTAAATCCTTTAATGTAGGGCAACTTAACCGAGTGTCTTTTGCGATGCCAGAACAAACTTGTTGTTTAATTTGTTATTCAAAATCGTGAATTTTTTGTTGAAGGACTGGGTCAATTAATTGTTTATCTATGCGTTTATAATTGACTTCTTCTTTTAAAAACATCAATTGTTGAGTTTTACTTTGAAGTAAGTTTATTGTTTTGGAGATAGAAGAATCAATTACTGATGTTAATTCTTTTTTAGAAGGGGGACTTAAGAATTTAAACTGGACTACTTGTCCGAATGGACGAGTGATTAATCCTTCATTATCAGTGGTGAATGGATATAAAAGGTAAATAAATGGGACTCCTAAAATTAGCTTATTAGTCATATTTTTGACCAAAACAAATGATGTCTTAAAGCATACATTGTTTTGACAAATGTGAGCTTTGGACAATTTATATTTGATATCCATTTTACTTCCATTTGCTAAGCTTAGATTTTCAGAGGTTTTTTCATAATATTTAGTTGGTATGAGCCATTCTTGTATGCAATTAAGATCAGCTCCTATATCAATTAAAGTAATGACTTCAAGCTTGAAGTCCGTGTTGATAATAAGGGTACCTGTAACATACCATTTTTGAAATATTATGTTGGTTAGGGTTTTGAGTTTTTGTGAGGATTCTGAATGGTTAGATCCTTCTTCATAAGAGGATGAGTCTTTTCCTTTAAGGGAGAATGTAGGATTTGTGTTTATCTTATTGATATCATTTTTATGACTTGGGTATCTGTCTTGAGGTTTTTAATTTCTGTTTTAATTATGTTAATTTCGGCCTGAAGATCTTGGATGGTATGATACCCCCGGATTCCCGAATGCAGGTTGGCCAGGCCCATGCCCGAATATCCGAGGATGTCAAAAATAAAATTGGCAATAAATGAACACAGAGTATAAAAGAATAAAGAAGAATAAATAAAATACTGACAAGAAACTAAAATGATAATCTAATAATAAACCTTAGAATATATTTTCATTAATTAATAAACTCTTCTAATACAACTGATCCTCCAAAATATAACTCGGGAATCCATACTATGTGGACTCCTAGAAAATCCAAACTAAACAAATGACAGCAATAACTGTCTAAATCAGGAAACTGAATCATAAAGGAACTTTTATGTAGCATCGGAAGAATGAAGTAGACTAATCCCCGCTCATCACGAATAACCTCTACTCTTGACGAACACCTGAAAAATAATGGTGGGTCAGGCCCACAAACAAGTTCTACTCTACTACAGTCCAAGCAGAGATTCCATACACGTTATGATGAGGGCTGAAAAGTATACTTTTAAACCCCTTAAGCTTGAGTGTTCTAGGACCCTTTTCTATCTTATTTTCCCATTTTAGTACTTATTTATGTTTTTGTCTATTTCAGGTCAATAATGTTAAAATGGGCTAAAAATGGTTTCTTAAGGCCTTTTTGGAATCAAACTAAGTCTTAGTGATGATCCGGAGCAAAAGGAGGCTGATTTGGAGCAAAAAGAGGCTGATG
Organism: Cornus florida; assembly: GCF_030987335.1. Taxonomy (NCBI): domain Eukaryota; kingdom Viridiplantae; phylum Streptophyta; class Magnoliopsida; order Cornales; family Cornaceae; genus Cornus; species Cornus florida. The sequence goes on from NW_026775572.1 coordinate 46,849,886, forward strand.
CTGAAAATCTGCTAAGTTGGATCCATCCAACTCTCAAGTTAGATCGATCCAACTTTCTGAGATCGATCGCAGAAAAAGTGAGATCGATCGAACTTTTCTCAGATCGATCGAAAAGTTGGATCGATCGAACTTTTGCTGGATCGATCAAAGTTGGCAACGAGCTGTCTTATTCCCGTGCGCTCCCAAAAGTCCACCTACTACATGGTATAGGATTAGATATTTTTTGAGCTATATTCCTGACTTAGTGACTAAGAAAAGGACTTTCTATATAAAGGGAAGTGACCAATTTTGTAAAGAAGCTTTTTATCTTTTTATTTTTTACATTGTATTTTTTATTTTTCTCTCTAGCAAAGTTAGAGATTAGGATTAGAAGAAAAGAGGAAAATGGAGGCATATCTCAAGAACACATCTCTAGCTCCACTCTTTCTCTATCTCTAGAGCTTCAAAGAAGAAGAAGAAGAAGAGGAAGAAGAAGATGGAACCATGTTTGGAGCTTGATTCCATGACCACATCTACCTCCTCCATGATTGGCTAGATCTACATTTAAGGCTTGGATGAGCCCTAAGTCTTTTGTAATCTAAACCCTTGTATTTCTATTTTTGGGGATTTATATATATATTGTTGTGATTAGTGCTCTAGCCTTGTAAATTTAATGAATCTTGGTCCATTTCTATGATTTATATGGTTTAATTCTTCCTATTAATTCTCTAATTTATTTACATGTCTATGTGTGATTAAATTAGGAATTATGTCTCATATGATTCATATGATTTAATTCTTCCTATTGATTCTCTTTGTAATTACATGTTGTCTTATATATGATTATTTGGGAATTGATCTCTACACTAATTTTTCTATATTAATTGCATGTCTATGTGTGGTTGATTAAAAATCTAGTGATGGCTAACCATGGATTTTCATTGAATGGGTTTGTCAATTAACTTGATGGTTTATACTTATGCTTGATGGGTTGTTCTACAATTTAATTCATGCTTGTAGGTAGGTAGACAATATATGCTTGCTTAGATATTCCATGGCTTATTATTGCAAATTCCATGATTCTCTAGATTGATGTGTGCTACAATTGTTGCTACTTAGATGGGTCATGCTTAAAATTGATGGGTTGTGCTACACTTAGTTTAGGTAGACAATTCATACATAAATTAGATGGTCTATGCTTAATATTGCAATTGGTAGTCTCATTTTATTCACAACAATGTATTCCCCATTAATGGAAAACAAGTGGTTAATTACATGAGCTTAGTGGTGATTCCAACACCCTAAGACCTCTCTTCATATCTCTTAAATCTCTATCTCTAACTAGTTTACTTTACTTGCATTTTAATTTCATTGCACATTAGTTTAATCAAATCAATTTCTCTTTTTGCAATCTTGTGATACATTAGAGTCAAAGTTAAATTCCAACACGTATAATCCCTTGGGACGATCCCTACTCACTCTTGCTACGTTAGTAGTAGTGGTGGTAGCGGTTTTTATAAATATAAACTTGATCTAAAAGGCTTTTCTTGAACTGCACATTCACTACATTATTTTGACGTATATCAAGCGGCCTCGTCAGTATACATCCTAGTCAATCCAACAGTAACTAGTAGTCCGTATATATATACACACACACACACACACTAAATGAACCTCACTAGACTATAGGGTTGTCTCAACCTGAATAATAGGCAACATACAAAATACACATATAATGGGCATGAGTACCTAGACCTACCAAATTACACAACTACACTATATCTATCTACATATCCCTGACATTATACGCGCCCTAACCATTGATCCTGAGACTCAAGCTCATATCATGGCACCATACTTATATATATAAAATCTACTAACTATCCTATCCAGAATAAATTAATCCTCCATAAGTCGTTCAACTTGTTCAGCTGACCTGACTTGAATATAAGTAGGACTTAACATTTTAGTTAATGCATTTCCTTATATAATAAATTAATCCTCCATATGTCATTTAACTTGTTCAGCTGACCTGACTTGAATATAAGTAGGACTTAATATTTTAGTTAATCCATTCCCTTATGTAAAATATGTAGGATTTAACTGATAAGTTAATCCGTCCCTAGAATGCCACCATCTCATACCGGTGCATTAAACCACACAATCCAATAATTGATGTAACGATTAAGGAAATATATCAAACAATTCAGAAATAACTATGATAATATGATATCAAGTTATCACAAAATAGGAATGACTTATTATTTATTTAAGCTTCCTATATCATATGTTCTACATAAACTGAATCTTATAAATGATGATATTTATTATACCGTTAAATAAGTATTCTCCATATCCAATTCATCCTACACATTTAATCTCAATTGCTAAAACATTTTAAAAGATTAAATCTATTCGTTTGTTTAAAACATTCAAATAGCAGACATCATTATGATTGAGTCTATTTAAATTTATTTAAACCCAAACCTAGTTCCTATTTAATGTTCAGGAATTCTAGGCATGTTTCTACGTTCCATCATTCTACAGATATGAAAAATACATAATTTAAACATGTAAAAATTCACACCGAAAATTAAATCAAAATCATGCATTTATCAATTCATAACACAAGAACAGATATGGACCAAATTCATAAAACATATGTTTAAATTTAGTTACACATGTATAATTATTTAATTTTATGTGTTTAATAAATCCTGGAATTTACTAGGCATGTACAGAAACATGAATCAAAGGGAAAGAGATAGAAGAAGAACTTGCCTTAAACCTTCGGATCGAAAGTTAAACTTTTTCTTCTTTGATCTTCTCTCTACAGGATTTTTCTCCTCCTTCCTTCATTTCCTCTTTCCTTCTCTAACTCTCTTTCTCTAGAATATATCACATGAATATTTCTAACCCCTTTTTACAACCTATATCTATATATTTATAGGCTAAATAAAATAACCCTAACCCTTTTCCCAATCCAAGTCAATTTAAAAAAAATAAAATATTAAAATATTAAAAATGTAAATAAAATATGTTATGTATATAATTTATGTATATCTTTATTAAATAAATAAATGATACACATTTCATTATTTATTAATGGATTATCCAATAATACCTAAGTTACCATAATATTATAAAGTAACTTAAAATATAACACGTATCAAATCTATGTATATTTTTATTATTTAAATATAAAACATATACATCATTAAATATTACTACCCAACTTACCATAAAAGTAATTAATAAATTACCCATTATTTATTAATGCATTATCCAATAATACTTAAGTTACCATAATATTATAAAGTAACTTAAAACATAACATGTATCAAATCTATGTATATTTTTATTATTTAAATATAAAATATATATATCAGATTAAATATTACTACCCAAGTTACCATAAAAGTAATTAATAAATTACCCATTATTTATTAATGGATTATCTAATAATACTTAAGTTACCATAATATTATAAAGTAACTTAAAACATAATACGTATCAAATCTATGTATATTTTTATTATTTAAATATAAAACATATACATCAGATTAAATATTACTACTCAAGTTACCGTAAAAGTAATTAATAAATTACTTTCCCTTTTATATATGTATATAATATATATCTATATATATATATATATACATAGTTATCCATGGGTAATAATCCGTACCCATCCAATTTCCTATCTAAGTAGTCCATGGGACTCAATTGGTTGGCCCATTACTACTAATCATAACCATAAAAGAAAAATAAAAGAAAATAATAAAATAAAATAAAACATTTAATTTACAATTAATCAAAACACCATTTAAACACATAATCTAATTAAACAATTAACACATAGACAAATACAAATAATACATAGACACATAATCAAATAGTCAAGTAATACTTAATTCAATTAAACCCATAAGCAATTAGTCAAGTAATCAATTAAATAATTAAAAATACAATTAAAATAAATAAATAAATACCGAGACTATCCTTTTAAAATTAGGGGTATTACAGATGGTTACTTCTTTTGGTTGATTATTGAATCTTTCTAATGTTTTAAAGAGGCTAAAATTGGGTTTGCTGACTATTGGAGTTTCAGTTTCTGGGTTACCTAATAATATTTTAAGTTTTTTTAAGATAAAAGGATTTTAACTCAGGGTCCTCTACTTTACTGATTAAATCAATCAGAAGGTGTTCCTGTTCATTAGTTTTTGTGAGAACATTGAGTGACTTGGTTTTACAACAACTATCCTTACATCCTATTGTAATGTTAGGAGAACTAGAAGGATTATCAGATGATTAGGAAGAAAAACTATTTTCTAGATCACTACTACTTTCATCAGTGTCTCGTAGCTGGAGTATTTGGTAAAGAGACTCTTTGATGTCATCAGAAATTTGAAACTAGTTTATCTTCTTTTTTACATAACAGTCTTTTTGCATAATGACCGAATCTACCACATTTATAATACTTAGTTTTACTAATATCTTTGGTGCTTTTGCTATCTTTTTTACCAGTGGTCTTTTTTCTGAGTTTCTTTTTAGGTTTTTCTTTTGAATAGTATTCAATTTTTAGGGAATACTAATTTTCTATTTTTGTAATTCCTACGATATCCTTTGTGCCCCTTGTAGGAGGTGAAATCTGTTGTCTTGAAGGGGCTATAGGTGGAAGACCATATTGTTCACAGAAGGTTCCCATTTCATATCTAGCTCTTTTCCTATCATCTTATAACTGGTTACTAATTTTCATGTCAATACACATCCTTAATCATTCCTTTTGGATTAAGCTAATAATATTGCCGTATGTGAGGTTGTCATAGTCAATGACACCTGTAACTTTACTAAGTGTTTCTCGAATCTTGTGGGCAAAAAGATTGGGTAAACCATTAATGAATTTTTCTTTCCAAAATGATTTATTACTATCATCTTTGAGCATAACTCTGGACAAGAATATATCTTTATACCACCTAAAATCACTCATAGTTGGATAGGTGAGATTGGTGAGTTGGTCATGTATTATTGTAGTAATATTACTTGGAGTACCTATGAAATCTTTGGCTATAGTATAAAGAAGCGTGTTGACTCCATCAGGGATTCCACAACCTATGGTGTGATACCTCCGGATTTCCAGATGCGGGTTAGCCAGGCCCACGCCCGATTACCCGAGAATATCAAACCAATTAGAATCAAACGAACACAGAATACAATTAAGGAAACAAGAATAAATAAAAATTTGTTGAAAAGAAACTAGAATAATAATCCAAATACTGAAACCTCAGAATAAAATTAAATTAATAACGAATTATTCAGATACATCCAAATTCTCCATTTCTAATACAACTCGGGAATCCATCTAGTGGACCCCTAAAAACTCCAACACTGAAATCATCAACTGAAGAACTCCATTGCTAAATCATGAAGAAGCTCCTACGTCGTTGGAAGAATGAGAAGCCGTCTCTACTCAGCACGAACAAGATCTAAGACCTGGAACTGTCTGTTACCTTAAAAATAATAGTGGGTCAGGCCCATAAACAAGTTCTATCCTAACTACAATCTAAATAGAGACCCGATACGCAGATACATCCTAGATGTCTCAACCATATTTATATAGTCCGTAATAGATAAATATATATCTACACTACAGGACTCTCACTAAACTATACTGAGGGTCTCAACCTGAATAAGGCAACATGCAATACGCACCTGAGTGGGCATGACTACCTAAGCCTAACAGGGTATACCTCAACAACATAGCTAGTTACGCATCATACTGCATATACGCACCTTAACCGTCGACTGTGAGACTCAAGCTCAGATCGCGGTACCATAATTTATATATATAAATTCCCATCCAAACCAATGCAGTACCGCTCAACAGTTCGTTGCCATGACATGACATAAAATTAGGATTTAAGTGTTTTAATTAAATCCCTATCCTTCCTATTAACAGAACATATAAACAATCAATCCATATGTCGTTCAACTGTTTTAGTTGACAGGATATAAAACCATGTAGGATTTAACTATTTTAGTTAATCAATTTCGTATGTATGAATGGGTAGGAATTAACGTTGTGACCTAATCCATCCCTCCGTATGACACCGTCCCATACCGGTGCATACATGCAAATGATCCGTAAATGATGCGACATTATAAGCAGTACATCAAATAAAGTCCACATTATCCATATAGTTGATAAACACAGAATTTAAACAAAAAATCCAGAATCCATCCATGTAATTAAACGAGTCAAAGTTTACTAATTCGTCAAGTTATATTCCAGCATCCATCCAGGTAATTGACAGAAAATATATATTTAATTCTTCAATTAATTCCAAGCCATCGTCCAATTAGATTGTCAGAACCTAAGTACTAGTTCAGCAATTTAAGTCCAAACTCTAATCGAAATATTTGCAGTGTAATGCTTAAAATTACCGCAACTAAAGTTCCAAGCTTAATTCCATGCATTATAGAAAAGTATTATGTATTTCAACAATTAACATCTAGGATATGCATAGATCACACTTGTTAATTAAATGATCCTAGCACGCACCTACAACCAGATTTATAAACATATACATACTCCATTAAATTGCTAAAATTAAATTAAACAATTAAACCTCTTCCATCCGTTAACAACCTACACCGTTGTATACTTTTCTACTATTAAATCCTTGAGCACAGAGACATTAATTATGCATATTAGGCTCTAAAACAGCACATTATAATGTTTGGAGCCTATATTACAATCCGTTAAATTATTAAGATAACATTTAACAAGTTCATCCCTCTTACCCGTTAACTGCATGCAAACTTGCTTAACCGTAGATACAGTCCCAACTATTAGCATACCATTAAAGACTATGAAACCAGGGGCTTTAATATACTCTAACATAATATTTACAACCCCCATTAACATTCCAACACAGTCCAGGAAGCCCACAAGTCCAAACAGAGCCTAAAAACTACTTCAGAACCCATCCAAACAACCCTGTATGTGAAAACCATCACAGAGCCTGCTCTAAAAAAAAGTGGAGTAGGCTCCAAGCATCCTAGAGCTGGCTCCCTAGCCCTTGGAGCCAGCTCTGCAAAGGGGGAGCCGGCTCCCCACTTCTGGAGCCGTCTCTCTCTTCTCTTCTCTGATAGCTGTTCCTTCCTGCTTCGTCTATGACGTTTCCGGCTATTTTCCAGCCCTTCTGCTCCCCATGAAAACTATTCCTAAGAGTTTAAAGAATATCCAGATGCATCCTAGTGGTTTGTTACAATAGTTTAAGTTAATTATAATGGCTTAAAACTGCTACCGATTTAATATACGTTTTTGTAAAACTGGAACTTAAATTACCAAGCATAGATACAGAGTACACCAAATTCATACAGTCGCTTAATTTAATGAAAATCAAACATGCCAGATTCAATTACCGTTTAATTAAACCCTAGAGTCCATCTAGATATGCACAGATCACAAGCCAAAGGGAGAGAGAAAGAACAGAACTTGCCTTTTGTTTTGGATTCAAAACTTTGTTGCCGTATTCCTAAGTTTTCCGGCGACCATGACCATCGTCTAGAACTCCTTTGCTCTGGTTCTGATCTAAGAACAACTCTCTACCCTCCTCCTTGGTCCAATTCACTCAGTTGGCCAAAACCTTAATAAGAACCCCTCTGTTTCTTCCCCACAATATATCTCTGTTAATTAGGTACGTGAAAAGAATTCTCCTATCTTTCCAACCCTAAGTCGACATAATGATGTATTTATAGGTTTAGAAAACTAAAACCCTAATTTTAATTTTAATCATAGAAAGAAAAGAACAACCACGTAAGTTATATTCTCAGTCGGCTAACCATATGAGAATATACGTAACCCTAAAAGTATAACATATATTAAATTATGATTAATAAAACAAGTTTAATTATTAATATATACCAATAATTAAAACTAACTCTAAATACATATATACCCATATATAGACATGAATATACCTCCATGGGTAAAAACTGTACCCATTTGCACTATTCAAACAGTCGGTTAATCCTATCCAAGCCCAACCTCATTTTAAAGATAAATAAATAACATAACACATTTAATTACACATTCAAATGCCACCTAAACATATAATTAATACAGACAATACAATTGACCAAATAAACATTTAAACAATTAAGCAAATAGTTAAAATTGTAATTTAAAACTTTTAAACAATTAATTAAAAAAAACACTTAAGCACCCATAAACAACTAAAACACAATAAAATAAAATAATTAATTGCCAATATATCCTTTTGAAACTGGAGGTATTACATATGGTTTCATCGAAAATAGGGAGTCCATTATTATTTTTCTGGACAGCATTTTTGATGTTTGCACGTGAGTCTTCAGTGAGATGTTTTTCCTACCAAGATTTTAGCATTCCTGAGAATCCTAAGGTAAGCAAATCAATTATATCTGGTTGACTAAGGTTATGGGAAGTAACATAATTATTAGCCACCATAGATATGTGATTTAATTTATTCAGAATTTCTTGTTCAGATAAACCATCGATATTCCATTATAGAGTTTATCAGAAGAAACTGAAAATTGATTTTGAATATTTCTTTTTTTATATTGTAAATCTGGAGGTGTTGGCCTAAGGTACCAGTTTTTTGTAAGGCTAGTTGGGTTAACTCGTCTATTAGTAAAACGATTGAATTCTAAGTTGGAGAAAGCATGTTCAGTCATCTGGATATCAGAGGGGTAATTAGAGTTGGAAGAGGAACGGTCAGAATCATTATTATTGTTGATGACAGTTTTTTCATCTTTTACCTTGGCTTTTTCTTTCTCAAGAGTTTGAAGAATAGTTTCAATTTGTAGAATAATAGAAGGGTCTGGCAAGGCCGCGGGAAGCCCTTTTCTGTGAGTTGGCATAGAAATAAGGGGTTTTTCCATGGGTAGAGAAGAAAGTTTTACTGTTGGTGCTGTAAGTGGCGACAATGAAAGTTCAATTTTGTCAAGTTGTGTTCCAATAGTGTGTAAGTATTGATTTGTGAAATTTTTTTGTTCGATTATTTTTCTGGTATCTGGATCAGTAGAGGTACTAACTTTGAGGGGAGAGGCAGTGACTTCGGTTCCCATGTGATCCAGAATTACAGATTCTAATGGAGGATAGGAAGAGGAGACTGTTGTCGTATCAGATTTTTTCCAGTTAACTTTTGTTTAGACATTGACTTTGTTGGTAGTTCTCAAGATAATCAAATAAATTAATTTTTAACTTGTGCTCCATCATGAAGTGCTGCCATTGGCGGAGAATTTTATTTTGGCCTTTTTTCAGTATGGGTTTTCCTAAAAGTTTTCCGTTTTTTCTTTTTACTTAGGAAGGAGTATTCATCATGTAATTTAGAGAGATCATATCTAAAAAGTTTACTAATGGTATTTAATTGTGGGTTAATGGTGTTGAGATTTCCAATAAAATCAGAAGGTGTGGGAGAATTTGGTGTGGATTTAGATTTGGTAGTGTGTATATAACAAGGATGATTAATTTGTTCTTCTATTTTAAGACCTTTTAACTTGATATCTTTCACTCTTGGATCAAGATTGAAATTTTTTCTATTTAAGGGGAGAGGGGGGGGGGGGGGATTTCACTTTCTCGGTCTAATAGACCAACATCAGATCCATTGAAGGAGGTAGAAGGACGAGAACGAGTCAGAAGACGTTGTTCACCAAAGCTTATTCTGACTGTTCCATCAAGAAATTCCTGCACTTTATCAAGATTACTTAAATCATTATTTATCTTGAGTGGATGATTTTCATTCTGGAGAATCCATTTGTTTGGCAACGAAATGTCTTTCCAAGCAATTGTTTTCTTTATTTGGATATTAGCAGCAGGGGTGCTACTTTCAATTAATAGAATATGGCCTTTTATATCTTTCTTTGCTTTGACATTAAGATTAGTTTTTATTATTTTATAATAGAATCTGTAAATTAGTCCTAAGGGTTGAGATCCAGGGAGCATAGGGTATCCTGATGTTTTAATATTAAGGGTCAGAGCTTTTAATAGGTGAGGATCACTTAGGCTAAGAGTTAGATCTGGGTAACAATCGAAATGGACTGGGCTATCACAAAGACTTGTTTCCATTACTCCTAAGAGACTAAGATCATAATCTATGAACTGTGCGTCTCTAAGGGCTAGTAGGATGGAAGCATTAATTCCTCTATTGGTGAATGGTTTTACTGCAACTTAAACTAGACCTGGATGGATAAAATTTTACCCCATTTCCCTATGTCTTTTGATTGCATTAGCAGTGAGCAACTGGCATTTTTCATGTTCTTTTGACAAAGAATTAATTTGTTCTACTGTTTTAATTGTGTAGTCACTAACAAAGGTTGACTTGAGAAAACTAGTTTCATAAGTTTATCGGGTTAGAATTCTTAGAATATTCCAATCTTGAAAATCTAAGTTACTGTCTTCAATGCGATATTCCTCTTCGTTTATTATGTTGGGAATTGGAGGAGGTAAACTAGAATTAGTTCTGAATCTATAACTCATTGAAGAGGTAGATTTAAATAACCTATTCATGATTGCTGGTTACTGACTAATCTTGCGTGGTTTTCCGGTAAAACGGACTGTGCTCATAACTCTACTCAGTTGGTATCTAAATCTTATCCCTGCGCTCATCCACTCATGCCTATTCGCTCAGGCCCTCATTGGGACTTACTGTTTGGTTCATAGGACTTATTGTTTGGATCTGGACTCACAGAATAGAGATAGAACTAACAAATCAGTAGTACGGATTACTGGAATAAGACACTGGATTAGAAGTAGCAGAATCAAGAACAGATTATCCAATATTTACCAAATGGCTCTGATACCAATAGTGGAAGCGCACATTAAATTAAAACCAATATAAACAGAACTAAACTAAATATAAATTAGAAGTAAATAATATATATATATATATATATATATATATATATATATATATATATTATACTGAAAATAGAACTAACTGTAACACTAACTGATATCAAATTACTGAAATTAAATGACTGAATCCAAATTACAAATTACAGTACTGGTATATATATATATATTTAAAAGACTTTTTTCTAATTTTTTAATAAATAACAAACAATAAGTAAAGATTTAATAACGGAAGTTAAAAGGAAAAAAAGGACTCATAGTTTAAATATTATAAACTATAATGTATTTGAAATTAATATATATATATATATATATATATATATATATATATATATATATAATATTATAATTTAGGTTCGGGTTGGCTTAGGTTGCTAGCACCTCAACCCAAGCCCAACCCTAATTAAATTCGGATTGAGATCTTTCAACTCAGGACTAACCTTAATTGTAAAATAATTGTCCAAGCCTGCTAAAAATCGGGCTGGGCTCAAGTTATCCAACCCAAGTTGCACTCCTACTTAGGAGTAATCCAATATGAAAACTAAAGAACTTTAAAAGTTTAATGTAGAGATTAGTCATGTGGACAAACCGAATTAATCTCATTCTCTAACTTGAAGTTTCAAACATAATTGCAAACTTAAGTTAAAATCCAAGGATCGATGGATTGGGCTCCGGTTGAGTACTTACGGTTGAAGATTGAGTTAGAGTTGAACATTTCATATGTCGTATTGGACTTGAATTGTACCTTTAACCTGCCCGAGTTACAACCCTATTGAAACCAGGCCAAAATCAAGATCCTCTCTAGGGTGATTTAGGCCAACCAAGTGTACGACAATTCAAGAGTAGGATAATGCAAAAGCTTTAAATTGATAGTGCAGTAATTATATAAATGTGTTGAATTCGCAATTTAATGGTGTTATGATATTAGAACATGATTTAATATATTATAAAAGTGTTGCATCTTAGATTCAAATTTGTTTTATAAATATTACAACATTGGCAATAGACACTAGTTTAGAAGTTTAGAATAATGTAAAAGCTCTTATATTTCAAGGGGACTTTGAGTATCCAAGCTTAATAGCAAAATATATTGGGTGTGAACTTTCGGGGAAAAAAATATTATTTGCATTCCACAAAAAGTCCTTATTTGCTCCAATGTTTTGTAATGGGCGTGGCTTCGGCTGGTTCCTTAGCTTTTAGGGTTACTTTAGTTATTTTTTTAATTTGAAAATAAAAGTGGAACCTTTAAGGCATGTTTGGCATGCATTTTGTTTTTGCGATATTTTTTTTTCCGTCCAAAGTAAAACAAGCATTTTGTTGTATGATATTTTGAATAGTAATCAGAAATATGTTTGGTAATCTCTATTTGTTGCAAAAATTTTAGAAACAAAAATATAAAAACATGTGTGGTACAAAATTATTGCAATTTTAAAAAGTATAATGACTAGTTTTAAAAGAAAAAATTTAGGTATTGTTTATTGTTACAGTAACCGTTGCAAAGGTTCGAAAATATGTAAAAATATCAAATTAAAATTTGACTTTTACAACTATTTATGAAATTTTATGACTTTTGACTTTTACAACTATTCATGAAATTGTTTTGATATTGTACAAAAAAAAAATATTTTTTACCAAAATCATTTTTTTCAAAAACAATACTAGAGTAGTCCACAAAAATAAAACACTCTACCAACCATGCCCTAATTCCCTATAAATAAAATATTACATTCTTGTGCCATCATCTCTATTAATGCAATGGGCTGCATTCACAGTGTTGTGCGGTGCAGACACCGGAAGGTTCCGGATTCACCAAGCCAAAACTTATGTGTTACATTTGATGTTGACATCACCCCTCGAATACGAGATCGCACGGTCCAGATTTTTTCCAATAAAAAAAAATGCAAAAAGTGAAATGAAGTCCATGACAATAAATTAGGGTTTTCTTTTACACATATTTCAATCCACAAGCCCCACTTCAACATCATATATACTGATTCTCCTTGTCCCTTGGCTCAGGAGCTAAAAAACAACAGAGCCATCTCTCTCGCACAGCAAACACACTCTCTCTCCTCCTCGTTGCTGCAACAGAGATGGGGAAAGGTCCAGGTCTCTACTTAGATATCGGCAAGAAAGCCAGAGGTAACCGACCATTGCTCTAGCATTTCTCTAATTTATTATTGATTGGTCCATAATTAGTTAATCAAATTGGTGGGTATATACACACATATGCACGTATTGTGTTTATGCTTGTTATTGATTTTTTGATCAGAATGAACCTGTTCTGTTTTTGTTTCAGATCTTCTCTACAAGGACTACCAGACCGACCATAAATTCACCCTTACTACTTACACTGACACTGGAGTCGTGAGTTTCTATCTATAATCACACACACATATATGTATGTATGTATCTGTATGTGTGTATATTTTTGTGTGTCTGTATGATATTTTGGATTTAATCAGTTGATGAAGCTTAGGGTTGTGGTTCTTTCTAGTCATTAGCTTAGCTTGTTCTCTTGAAAATGGAAGAAAAGGAAATAAAAATGAATTTAGTTACTCACATTTCTATATGTTGATTTCCTAAATAACTGAGAAATGCACTCAATAAAATTGACTAATTGTATTACAAGCAATTGCCTAGTGTCCTTATTTATTTATTATTTTCCCCTGAAGGGAAAACATAACTTGGGTAAGCTAATGGTTTTTTCCATTGTGCCTTGATATGGTGACAATGGACGTGGGGGTGGACCCTCCGGCCCAACTAGTTGCCGGAAAACAAAATTGAAAGGATTAGATACTGTAATATATTTTCTATATAATAGTAGTCTTAGTATTTTTGAATCTTGATAGAAACTAAGATTTATCATAAGATTATTTGTAAATCAAAAGTAGTCCATGACCTATTAGGTGCATAAAAAAATGAATCATAGATATGTGTACAAAATTGGACCCAAAAAAATTTAACTTATCATATATTTAGTCAAGCATGTTGTAGATTTGTACAAAAATGAGGAGACTTCTATTGGTGCGCTTAAGTTCTCCATCATTAGTACTCTTTTTTGTAAGGTTCTAGGGAGAAATTGTATCCATGGAGGAGTTAGTTGATTTTTTGGACTCTTTGAGAATTTAAAGGCCCTATTTGGCCTTGTGTAGCTTTTGAGGGATGCATTCCCCTTTTGAACGCCTTTTTAATGCAATCTTACTTATCAAAAACAAAAACAAAAAGATGATCTTTTAGAGAGTAAAAATCATCTGAGATGATTTTCGAGGTGGAAATGAAATTCGCTGCAATTTTCTTCCAATGTTTCAAGTGCCAAGTAATGTACAAGAATCTTTTCCAAAAAAATGAAAAAGATTTACTGTACTATGATGGGGCCCATATTATTCAATGGGATCTTATCACATCACCTAATTCACCTATAAGTATAGTCGAACGACTTGAACCTAAACAAGTCAAGTGTCCATGTTTAACACGCTATGTTACACGAAACACATTTCTTTTGCCAAGAAATGAAAGAATTTTTTTTTATAAAAAAAAATGATAGTTGTGCTGCCGTTTCCTTGGGTTTGGTTATTTAATAAATTTTTCCACCCATTGCATATACTCGAGTCCATGGAACATATTTTGTAAATGAATAAATTACTGTTACCTATTACTATGTGCAGTTGAAATTTGGTTGTTATCCTAGATGTGCAATCCACATGATGTGGGCTGACTTGTTACAGATGCATGGAAGTTTGTTAACCTCTTGTATAAATACCATGTTAAGGCTCTCTATGCATTTTCACACCCTATTGCAATTATATTGTTGATTTGGATGCTTCTAATGGCCACATACTTTTTTCTTGGTAAGTATATAATGTCCACGTATCAGTTTTGAAGCTTTATATGTATTTGTATTAATGGAAAAGATAATGAAAGACAGTTTATCTTGTATTTGTTTTGATATTGAGGAGGGAGCCTAACCTTTTGAATAGTACTTTTGCTATCCTCCCTAAGTATAGGATTTGAAGATAAGGATAGGACATTAAGGCATGTTTTATTTAGTAGTGTAAAAATAGTTTTCAAGAATTCTGAAAGGATAAAATAGTTTATAGAAAATTACAATAGATTCTTATTTTTTTAAAAAAAATCAGTCATTTCTTGACACAGTTTCGAAGGAAATGTTAGCAAAACAAAATTTTGTTATATTCCTGGGAATAAAAAACCATTCTTTGAAAACTGTACCAAACATGCCTTTATTGATAACTTGTTTTTAAAAATAATGTTGTCCTTAGCGCACAAAATATATATATATATATTTTCCTTCCCCTTCTCCGGGGCCATTGTTTGGTGCACTGATAAAATGCTCTAGCTGTCAAGCATGAGAACGCTAGTTTGAACACTCTGGTGCAAATAATGCCAAATGTTAATTGTATCCAGTCCAACAACCTCAATTATCGGGGACTACACTTGGCAATGACCTTTTTGTTTCCTTCTCTCTCCGCTATCTTTCTACAAACAATGAAGGATTAAACTTTATCCATTCTTTTCTCTCCTCAGTTAAATAAACTTTAAGCATGTGAGGAGGTAGAACAATCTTCTCATTTCCTTTTTATTGTCTCATAAGTAATGTGATTTGTTTCATTTCCCTTTCACCTACCTGGATATACTTTTGGTGGCGATTATATTTTGGTGTGGTTGAATTCAATTTTTTTATTTTTATTTTTTAATTTTTTTCATATTATGATTTTTTTTTTCCCTCCACATTTCAGGCCATTACTTCATCAGGAATTAAGAAAGGGGATCTATTTTTGGCTGATGTGAACACCCAGCTGAAGAACAAAAATATCACAACAGATATAAAAGTGGATACAAAGTCTAATGTAAGTTACATAACTATATTTCTTGTGAAGGTATGCCTTCACTGGCTATTGTACTTTTTTAGTTTTCTTCTTTTATAAAACAACTGCCATTCAGGGAAAAAAAAAATTCACAGAACTTTATTGAACGATATCAGTCACTGCATATGAAACTAACTTTTTCCAGTATCATTACTCATTAGACAATATAATATATTATCTAGGGTTAAATATTGCTGTAAAAATATAAGGGATTGAACACACCTTGGGAGCTGGAATTTATAGCCTGTTATTCTGACCATAGTAGTGCATTCTGATTTAATTTATCTGTTGCATGTATGTCACAATTTTCTTCAACCATCAGTAGTTATTGTATTTATATTAGCAGTATACTATGTTTTTTGGTGTCCGCACTCAACAAGTAGAAACAAGTATACAGCCAACCAGGCCACAATTTTGTTCAAATTTATCATACACTGACCATTTGGAAATATTTCATCGATCGTTGTTGGTTCATTTTTTTTCCTTTGTTGTTAAGTGAACAAAATTATGGTTGATGCACTTTTTCCCTAAGATCACACCATTCCGACTTCTTCCCTTTGAATTTTATTATTGATTTCTTTACGTGATTATGCTCTTCTTTTACTGCAAATATGAGTTTTGGGTTATTGAGAAATCTTGGTTATCATCTGACATGCATGAAATTTGTTGCTGTCCATTTTAGTGATCTGATATGCATTTCGAATTTTCTATCTTGCAAACTATGTCAGAGCTTGCCCCTTTTTTTACCTGCAACTTCTTGTACATGTTAATGAAAAGTACACCATTTGTAAATATTGGGCGTGTAACTGATCTTTTCCTTTCTATGCCAAGATGATTTAAGCATTAAATGAGAAGTCATTAAATTTTGCATTGCTTATTTGGCTAGAATACATCCAATGTGCCAACGCTATGCAAACTTTGTCAGCAGTGCTGTCATGTTTACCAGCAATTTTCATTTGATATGCATTGACAGATGGCACAGCATTTGTTCATTGGTTGTGAACTAACCTTTTCTTTCTCCTTGTATCTAAGTTGTTGGTTTAAGCATTTGATTAAAACTCATTTGAAATAGGTCTCTGATCATTTGCTGATGAGTTTACGTGGACTGTAGGTTTATACAACCATAACCATTGACGAAGCTGCACCTGGACTCAAGACAATCTTAAGCTTTATTGTTCCTGATCAGAAGTCTGGCAAGGTAATGAATTCCTTTGCTCTTCCTTCTGTCTTTTAGATTTGTTACCTTGCTTTGATATAGTGCAGACTCCTGAGTAAGGAGGGCATGTGCTTTTAAACCTCGTCTAAATTCTATAGATAAGCACCATTGAAAATGATTCTTGAGCAGCCAGCTTATCTGATTAGGTGATTGTGCTTTATAGGTGGAACTCCAGTACTTGCATGAGTATGCTGGAATCAGTACTAGCATTGGTATGACTGCAACCCCCATTGTCAACTTCTCTGGCGTGGCTGGGAACAGTTGTGTTAAACTTGGGACAGATCTCTCATTTGATACTGGCTCTGGAAACGTCACCAAATGTAACGCGGGTTTTAGTTTCTCAACTGCTGATCTCATCGCTTCATTGACATTGTGAGTACTTCCTTAATCTAAAAAAGAGGAGCAAGAGATTGAGATTGTTAATCAATATGTAAATCATTCATATACCTTAATTGTTACCTTGCAACTTCCTTTTTTTACCCTAGTATTATTTATGACTTAAAGATAGTGTAACTGCTCCATAAAGTTGAACAGCTTTGGATGGGAAAGATAAGTGCAAAAGTTGTTATGGATATTTGCCGCTCGTGGACCAGTCAAGGGGATAAGGCCAACATTTTAATACATATATTTTATTATTATTATTATTATTATTATTATTTTTATTTTTTTATTTTTTTCTGCATTGTTAGTTTTGGTAAACTGATAATGATGTAAAGGTGAAACATTGGTTATATTAAAATGTCGAGACCGCTGGGGAAAAGAAATAAACTGAGAATGAGCATTTAAGTTTAACGCAATCCTTTCCTTGAAATTCAGCATGTTGGCTATCAGAATTGTGTTTTATTAATATTGGGTTGATGGGAAAAATAAAAAAAATAAAAAAAAATTGGGTTGATGTGCTTTCTCTATTAACGAGCTTCACTTTTTATTGGTACAGGAATGACAAAGGGGACACCCTTGCTGCTTCCTACTACCACACGGTTAGCCCATTGACCAGTACAGCTGTTGGTGCAGAGCTGACTCATAGCTTCTCAAGCAATGAGAACACACTCACTATTGGAACGCAGCACGCACTGGACCCGCTAACAATGGTGAAGGCTCGGGTGAATAACTTTGGCAAGGCAAGTGCTCTCATCCAGCATGAGTGGCGTCCGAAATCCCTCTTTACCATCTCGGGAGAAGTGGATACCATGGCTATTGAAAAAAGTGCCAAGGTTGGACTGGCTTTGGCTCTCAAGCCATGAATTTATTTAGTCAGGGAAGACCACTGGGCATGAGGCATGAGCAAAAGCCCAGCGTCGTTTTTTGTATGTTGGAGATATGGTAGAGAGCAATAACACAGTTGGAAATGACCTATACGCAGTTTCGTTTGTTTTCCGTACAACTTGTGAGTTGTGCCCTGTTCATGCGGCAATACTGGTTTTTTATGCTTTGATGGTTATGGGCTGTAAAAATAATTCAAACTACTGTTATAAACCGGCGTCATCATTTTCCTTGTTACATTCTCCATCTATTCATCCCAATGTTAATTGTACATTTAACAGGCTGAGAGGAAACTCTCTGCAGTTAACTTCTTAACATTAAGACTGAAATTTGGCGTGAGCTAAGGATTTGTTTGCTCAAGGCTTGGTGTGTGTTTTGTGCAATTTGTGCGAGTGTTGGGTCAATGGGTGATAGGATAAAGAAGAAAATTTATGCGATTTTCATCCAATTCAGGCTATTTCAAGTTCTTCCTAAATTTGGAACGTAATTTTTCTTTCATATGGAAAGAGATTTGTACAGTTTTCCAGTTGAAAACTGACATCATAAAAGACATAAACCTCACTGCAAAGTGCAAACAAGTGCACTGTGCATAACCTTCTATAAGATCTGAACAAGGTACCGGATAGAAATTTGTTCCAACCATTTAAACCAATGCCTTCTATATGCATCGATCATCAAACTTTTCCGGAGCAGCTAGCGACACCTTTCAGATTCCTCAAATCTTAGATGACTTCGGCACGTAGTTTGGGTTTAACCCTAAGAAATATATATTTAAGGTCAAACTGGCAAAATTCTATTTGACAAAAAATTTGAATTAACGACATCACTTCTCCACCAAATAATACCAATTTCAATTATCAATACAAGATTGTGGCCTCCTGAATCAGTCAGAATCTGAAATTTTTGTACACAGCTGTTGCATGTATGAAACTTAGAAGACCCAAGATAAATGGTAACAGAAAACTAATTTTTTGGTCTTTATATACCCGTAACAAAAGAGTTTTGTGATGCAGATCCTATTTAAATTAGAGGAAGAAAAGAAGGCGGCCTAGGCAGCAGAGAAGGAACAGCCAAAGCCCAGGAAGACTTGAGTAAGAAACAAACCTAGCTTCCTCTAATTAAATAGGATCTGCATCACAAAACTCTTTTGTTACATACAAATATAATAAAGCAAGTTGAAATCTATATACATGATTAACATCCCATACTATTTTTACATCAAACTATACCACACGTCCACAGGAATCGAAACACTAACAGAGATGAAACTGTCTCAAATTGTAATAGTAGCAACCATTCCAAATACTAGCGTAAAACTTCAAACAAGCCATATCTCTAACGTTGCATTGTATTAGCCTGGAGGAGACCATCTCTAATCTGAGTAGCAACGTCTTTCACCGCGCCTGGTCCATGTGGGATGAAAACAGCGGAAGCCTTTGAGGAGGCGCCGATATCCTTCATGGTGTCAAAGTACTGGGTGACCAAAACCATGTCCATGACATCCTTGGATGTTGTCCCGGGCACATTCGAGGAGAAGGCAAGCACGCTGTCCCTCAGCCCATCCACAATGGCCTGACGTTGCCGAGCCATTCCAAGCCCAGCCAGGTACTTGGACTCTGCATCTCCCTCAGCTCGTTTTATCTGTAGTATCTTCTCAGCTTCAGCCTTCTCATTTGTAGCAACCCTCATTCTTGAAGCTAGTTTTGACAGAAAACCGAAATCAAATCACGCAGCACAATAATTGGTCAAGCAAGATAAATAGTTTTAATTACCATTTGTGTACATGCGTGTGATTGTGACATATATAAAATGAAATCTTCAATCTTCAGAACCCATCCAATTACAATAGTTACGAGTTCTGTCAGACATGGTTTAAGTTTACGGAATGGGTAAACATCTTCTCTCTCAACACTTTCAATATTCATAGGCATTGAATGTTATGAGTCCAAGGTTGACTCCATATAAGATTAATTTGTGAGTTATATCGCTGAAGTTCCTTTATTCTAAAAAGAACTGAAGATGGTACAATTAGAACAGTCTCAATAATCAATAATTGCATGAAGAAAGATAAGAGCCTGTTACAATATTTTTGTAATGCCAAGGGGTGACAAAAACCAGAGCCTCCTTTTAAGATCGATATTTCCACAATACTAAAAAAATTATAATGCCCAGTGGCGACAAAAATTAGAGCCTCCTTTTAAGATCAATAAATCCACAAAAGCTTGCAACAAATAATTGGTTCACTGATTCTGTAATGTTTGATTTCGGACAGATGGTATACATTATCAAGACAATACAATAATTGTTTCATATTATGAAGTTAAGCATCTAGTACCTGCATTTATCTCGTTCATGGCTCTCTTCACGCTCTCATCTGGTTCGATATCCACAATCAGAGTCTGAACTATCTCGAATCCATAATGGGACATGGCCTATTCATCCACAAGAAAGATCAAAACCAAGAATTATTGAGCAACTTCCTAGTTCTAAGCCATATTACCTCAACAGAAAGATACCTTTTCAAGTTCATTCTCCACAGCTTTTGCTATTTCATTCTTCTGCTCAAAGGCTGAATCCAGTTCCAACTTTGGCACACTAGCCCTGATAACTGAGGCAGTAATACAACTTATTAATATAAAGTTTAACAACTACTCCTCGGGTAAGCTATAATTCCTATAAACAGGTCAACTGCTCTCTCTCAGAGGTAATATTTAGTAGTCATCGATAAGTATACTCAAACATTCATGATAACCAAAAAAGGAACAAATTGTTATTTTTTACTAGTTTCCTTAATTTCCATGGAAAAAGCATGCATTATCAGAAAAATGAGAATGAAGACTTGCTAGAATGAATAATAAAGAAAGGTTATTGAATAGCAACAAAGATTTAAAATTCTGAAAGTTGTTACAAGCTTAAGCTTCAATCCATACCATCAAAGACATAGGCTTGGATCTGCTCCCTGGTGTTGCTGAGTTTGTAGAAAGCATCAGATGCCTTTTCTGCCAAGGCTCGGTATTGAATAGAAGCAACCACATATACAAAAACATTATCCTGAAGATGTAACACAAATTATAACATACTTACATATTGCGTTTCACATCATATTAACCATTCAGAATATAAAAGAGGCTATAGATATTGCTAAAGAGAGCAAATTGTACATGATTTTGACTCAAAAGCATTTCCAATTTCCAACTCAAACTCTAGGTACAAAAATTTATCTGTAATTAACTTGAAGAAATCAAGTATAACATGAATCCACCACATTCAAAAGTTCATATCTTCCATATCCTTTTTTAATAAAAACAAATCAAGTACAAAAAGTTATATTTAGGAAGAAAAAAAAAAAAGTACAAAAAGTTATCTATGATTATGCTTGCTATTTCATTTTCCAAAAGTATTTCGAGTGTTTTGATGTGTAAGAATAATCTAATAATGGTCAATAAACCATAAATCCAGTCTTGCTATCTGGTTGTCAACTTTTCATAAGATACTATGTTCTTAGCCATCTAAATTCCAAGAAATTTAGTCTTTCAGAATGAAGTTGGAAAGTGAGAAACAAACAAAAAAAAAGGGAAGAAAGAAGGAAATTTTTGTTAAAGAAAATTGATATGCAACAAACCTTAGTCTTTGTTTCACATCGAACATCCAGCTGCTGCACACGTAACGAAAGGAGACCTGCTAACTGTTGCCCCAAACACCAAGGCACAAAGTGACAACCAGGATTAAGAACCTCATCAAACTTCCCAAAAACTTCTTTGACAGCTACAGTGGACTGATCCACTTGAATACAGCCTAAAGCTTGTCCCATTGTTGATTTTTCTTACTAAAAAAATAAGTAATTAAGATAAGTTACACAACTCCATAAAGCAATATTAATAATGCACAACCAACGAAAAAATTAACTAGATGTAAAGTTCTAATGAAAGGACAACCAAAGTTTCCAAATAGAAATGAATTGAACTAGCAAAACTTTCAATATATTAAGTGTGTGTATCTGAATTCTACATTCCATGCATTGCCAAAGTGGCGTCCAAATGGCACTTGCAACTAGGTGAGTGGCCAGGTAATGACTCCTAGATTGCAACATGGGCTACGGGGGTCCTAGGGAGTTCTATTTTGGGGGTTGAAGCTTATGGTTCATCAAGGTGTTTCTCGCGAGGTGTAAACCTTGGTCTCTCTTAAAGAGAAAGGGACAGCATGTGAAATCCAAAAGAATATTTCCAAACAACGTGACATCCCATTAAACCACACCACTTCTCACTTGGATGCACTGATGACATGTAGTGCCCCCCCCACTGCTTGCCCTCATGTACATCCCCATTCATAAATAAAGGTCGACTCCCATCATTTTCAAGAGAGATTTTTAATACTTTCAATTATATTCGATGTGTTTTTGACACATTCTCCGAAAAAGCATATAAGCATCTTTACCAATAACAAGACAAACTTTTCTTCAACTGTAACTGGCACTAAAATAATAGAGGTGACCTCAGGATTCCTTGATCTTCTCCATTACTACCATCCTAAATCACAAGACTATATCGATTTTCACCTCACCCAAATCCACATGGGACTACCAACTTACGTCTAGAACTTCCATTATCCACAAGAAGGCTCAGTAACCACGGAGGTACGTGTATGAATAAATTGTATGAGAGCAATTTCAAACAAAAACTTCAAAATGAGGTCACTATAACTGGAATACTACCCATATATAGTGATATTAAAACCGAAATAACTTTGTTACAGATGGGCAAACTTAATGAAAAATAACTAATTTTTTATTAAAAAAAAAAAAAAAAAACAAACAAACAAAAGGCCTTAAAGGCAAATCCAGCTTCAGACTAACTCTGAGCCATTATAAATGCATCAACCTTTGTTAGAACTGATTATAGAACCACATTTGAAAATATTAAGTAGCCTATATACATGCAGTCCTTAAGGCAAAAAAAATTCAAGAGAAAGATTACCATCAGTTGCACTTATTGCTCAATAGCTTCAAGTAAAACTAAGGACTTAATAGGTCAAACATTTCACAGAATACAATTATACATATTAAATGACAAGATATTCAAATCAGCCCCTTACCAGAACCCCAAGGAAGAGCAAAAAAACTGAAGTCCATTGTGTTTTGGAAAACTTAAAACTATATACACACTATTAATTTACAAGATCAGTAGATAATATGTAAAAATATTATATACCTGTTCAATTTACAGGTTCTTTTAAATTAAATTAGCCAACATCTAGTTATGTAGAGTTAACTGCAGATTTAATGAATTTTAACACCATCAACGTAGTAAATTAAGAAT
The DNA here is from genome assembly GCF_030987335.1 of Cornus florida. NCBI lineage: Eukaryota > Viridiplantae > Streptophyta > Magnoliopsida > Cornales > Cornaceae > Cornus > Cornus florida. The sequence goes on from NW_026775572.1 coordinate 46,873,442, forward strand.
ATGAAATGATTACACGTGTTTCCTTAGATATCCACTAAGCAACTCATAAAATTTTTGTTCCTGCGAAAAGCACCAAAATAAAGGGTCACATACTGATCACACGAACCAAATATATGCTGAGACTATAGACTTTAGGGCAACATACCACATCGAAACAGTCTTAACAACATCAACAAGCAGTCTATCAGCTAAATGACAAGTAAATGATGCTATAAGAAGTGTATACCATGTTCAAATTATTCTATATTAACCTCAAAACAGAAAGTTCTAAGGTGGATATTACTACCATCAATTGTTATTTTTACAGTACAAATCCGAATCACACATTATCATTATGTAAAATTTACAGGACTCTGAGATCTCCATCCAAGTTCCAACAACTGTAAACCACTTAAATCCCATCCTCTCCTCCATCACATATACAAATAATAACCACGTGTATATGCCCATATTGTTTAACACTTCCATATTAAATCATAATAAAGTATTAAAAGAATATTAAAATATTTGGAAGAAAAAACCACTGAATGTAAGGTCCACAACAAATATATCTTAATGAAAGAACATAATTAATCACAAAGTGATCATTTATCCAAACCTTCATAGTCAACGGCCACCTTATCCTTAAAATTATTTTTATTAGATAAGAATTTAACCACGTCATCCAATCAAACAAACAAAGAATTATTTCAATTCTTAACTGTTCAGTTCTAAGTTTCTCTAATTCTGAGATATATATATATATAGAGAGAGAGAGAGAGAGAGAGAGAGAGAGAGAGCGACAAAAACAGACACTCTGACTAATTCTTCATCTTCAAATAATTTTTTTTAAGAAGAAAAAAAAGTTCAATTGGAAAATATCTTAGAAATGGATACAAGGTCAATAAAACATCAAGATATTACAAAATTCAGAGAAACTTCAGAAAAAATCATAAATTAATTCTACAAAAATTATTTGTAAAGAACATTGTAATACACAGCATAAAAATGGAGAGAACAACAAGCGAAAACCGATTTGAATTTTACTAAAAACAGGCAATAACACAATTCATCGCAAATGTAACCCTAAAGGACTAAAAATATAGTAAAAACACGAAGGGCAAACAAGCGTGTGTGTGTGTATATATATATATATATAAGTGAAAAGAACTCAAGAAATTCGTGAGAAATGTAGCGAATCAGTGACAGTTGTTCGATTACCTTGCGAACGAATATGAACTCAGAGATTGAACGTGATCATTACAGAAGAGAGATAGAGAGAGAGAGAGAGAGAGAGAGAGGGGAGAGAGAGAGTATTGCGAGAAATGAATCTATTTTGAAAAAATACGCTATATTATATATACACCCATATAGGGGTAGTGGTAGGGTCACTGCGGGAAGGTGTGTAAAGCATGACAACGCCAGCTCGACAATAATTTCTTATTTTTTTAATTATTTAGTCCCTGTTGCGTTTGGGACACACTGAATTTTTTTACTAAAAATTTCTTTCCAGAAATTTCAATACTGACAAAATTTAGAGACAATCATTTTATTTTTCATTAGTAGAAATTCACACTATAAATTGAGATAACACAATGTTTGCTTGGAGAGAAGGATTTGGGATGGATAGATGAGAAGGCCTAAAATAATTTTTTTGGTGTTTGGTTGGCGGGAGGAAATAAAGAGGGATAAAGCATTGTATTTTTTTATCCGTCTAAATTTGAGGGAGGGAAGAGAAAAGAGAGAGAAAGATTATAACGACAAATATTTAATTTACTTTTAATCTTTCTAAAAGTTTATTTGTTAAAATCTTATTTTATTATCTATTCTATTCAACCAAACAAAAAAAATGAGGAAAACACCTTTCCTAAGTGAGGAAACACCTTCCCTTCTTTACAAATGCTTCATTTAGAGCGGACTCATACATATTAAGACTTAAGGCAAGAAATTTTTAAAACATATATTTTTTAATTTAATACATTACCATAAATAGTATTAATTAAGTTTGCATTTTTGAATCTCATACTAATTAAAGAATAAAAATGAGTAGAAAAATTTTAGAAAAATAAAAAAAAAAAAATGTGGAAAAAAAAAAGAGAGGTAGTTTGAGTAGAACTCTATCACACACTGACTTTTTTTTAGTTCAATAACTTCAATTCAATCAAAAAAATAACAGTCTGAGTAATTATACTTGTACATGGAGTCTTTCAATTAATCCTTATCTACAAAGAAAAAGAAAAAATAAAATCACATTTAAAAAAAAAAAGTCTTTTTATTTAACATTATCCACGTGAGGCTTCAGGCAACCATCTCAATCGCCTTGCGGGTTGATTGAGTCGGCGCTCGCCTCATTCTCTGTCCCTTCCATCTGTTTTTATATCTCTCCAATCAAACGAAATGTTAATGAAAAAAATAAATAAATTATTTGATAAATATATATATATATATATATATATATATATATTTGAAAGGTTAATCAAACACGCTGACACACCCATATTTTCATAAAAGTCAAACCTTTCCATTTGGATGAATAAGTTTGTATGGATTTGATCATTAGTATATTTTTTAAAGAAAACATTTATTGAGAAGTTATTGAAAGACTAAACAAGCACTTAATTTCTGTAATCTGTTGAGTGCTATTTGAATCTACATTCAAAGTTAAACTCTCCTCCCTTTTAGTGCTTTGGGATCATATGATTAACATTCCTTATTTTTTCAGGATTTCAGAGGCCATCGACTATTTTTCTGTGTTCACACATCCTTTATCTTTAGGACCACAACACAGACATTGACATTTGAATCTACCTTCTCTACCCTCTTAAAACCAGCATCCGCAGGTTATATTTTATTCGCACGGGTTATATTGAAGTTTGTCGCATCGGCCCATACATGACGTATTGGTAGGTTTATAATTCTTTTTTAAAGGTCGATCGATTTACACCGATATTTATCACGACCGATATTGTTATATAAAATTTATACCAATATTTGTTTAAGTCCATTATCTCGCGACGGGTGCTGTAATGCGAATCATGGTATTTAGTGATGTTATATGAAAATATTTGATAAAGATAAATTGAGACGTAGTAGTTGTGGAATCTTTAAAAGGATTTGCGTGGGTTTTCTTTTTGAGGACGGATGCTATACATAATTTCATACCTAATAATCTAATTGAAAGTCCTAACAGAAAGAATTTTATATCCTTAGAACACTTTGGATAAGGTCAAGAGAATATAATTTTCTTTATTAAAAGTTGCTGTTAGACTATTAGGTCTAATATTTCAATTTTAAGGCTTGTTTGATTACACGAAAATTATTATTGAAAAATGAAAGTGAAATGAATGAAAATAAAATAAGTTCTCAGTCTATTTCTTTTGAATGAATTTTTTTTGAAAAGTATTGTAGGAATTTATCATTTTATAGTTTGAATAATATGAAAATTATCACGAAAGAAAAGACATTATTGTAAGTTCATACAACTTTGTTAAGAAATCAATTTGTCTGGGTGTGTGTGTGTGTTTTTTTTTTTTTTTTTTTTTTTTAATATATATATAGAAAATTTAGGCATGTATAGAAAGCAAATGTCTTCCAATTTTTTTTTTTTCTTGCTAACCAAACTTCTAAAGTGTTCAAAAAAATTCTATTATTATTATTTTTTTATTTTCTTGCAATTTCCATATAACCAAAGGGAGCAAGTGTTGAGCCAATCTTTTAGTTTAGCTATGAAAGGTTTTCATATGTCATCACTCTTCCTCTTTACATGCTATCCTATAATGTTAATGGCCATGAAATTTGAACGTTACCCAGCGATCTAGAGTGTATTCGAGTCTCCTTACATTTAATTTGTCAAGATAAAAAAAAGATAATAAATAAATAAAGGGCAAGAAATTTTATTGGCCAAAAAAATCTAGTATAAAAATGAAAGTATTTATTATCTGTTCTAAATATTTTTTGACAATTTTTATAAGAAGAAATATATCACTAGACGTTATAATAAAATTAAACAGAATGGAAAAACAAGGGTGAACCACAACACTTTGTGACATAGTCAAGAGAGACTTTTTTATTAGAAAGAAATATACACACTCATTTTGTGCCCATTTAAAAACTAGAACTCTCATCATTGATCTTAAAAGATAGATAAGTGATGTGAGGGGATATTTGTCTCACATCGAATTCCAATGAGAGAATAATTAGATATAAATAGGTGGGTACGTAATATTACTGAATAACTTAAATTTTTGGGTAAATGAACAAATGTCTATCCGTTACGGTTGGTATTAGAGCCAGACTCAGTTCTTGATTCGGTGTCACGCTAAACGCCTAATTCAGAAGGTGCCCGGGTGAGTCACTCCTGGTAAGTAAGGTGGCCCGACTGCAATGAGGAAATATTTGCCTCATATCGAATTCGGATAAAAAAATAATTGAATATAAATAAATAAGTATGCAATATTATTTAATAATTTAATTTTTTTAAGAAAATGGTAAGCACCTATGCGTTACGATAAGACACATACGAGACATTTGGTAGAGCCACATAGGGTAGGTATAGAATAAGTAATTAAGTATAGAAATACGTATCAAATATACACGAGTTTGACTGGTGCAACTAATTAACTTGGTAGGAAACCACTAGTGTCAATGTCAAGGAAAGCATGGTCAGCTTAGGTCATTACTTTCGTCACTCGTGACACCACAGATTTCTATTTGGTTCATGAATATACACTTGGTGAGAGAAATAAAAAATAATTTATTACACACTGCTTAATTTTTTTGGCTAGAATAAAAAAATTAGAGATACTTAAAATTCTTGGCGTATAATATTTTAAAAAAAATCAGTGGGATGATCGACCCCACTGACAATATATTAAGTCCCTGGCCAAGTGTTTCAAATCATTTTTTTTAGTATTATTTTACGGTTTAATGGTAATATATTTTTTATTTTTCAAATTGAATAACGAGGGTTTAATTTTTTAAGAAAATAAAGTAGGTGTATTATCTATTTTTCAAAGTGAATGATGAGCATTCGACTTTTTAAAGGAACAAAGTTGGTGTGTGAGTGATTTACTTGAGTTTCTTGTTATGGAAAAAAGAAAAAAGAAAAAAAAAGAGTAATCTTTGATAGCACTAATTAAGGCTTTGAAATTAATTAAAATTTAGTTTATTTTCAAAAACATTACAACTAATTTCATTTCGAGTATATTGATAGGGAATTCAATAATTTAACAAATTTGACTAACTTTACGGATTGAAATGAAAATTGATGTGATCAGGGACATTAAAAACATTAATAATATCACGATGACTTCCGCAGCACTCACCTAAATCAATTAGATTTGTTGGTGTTTGGAACTTCAAATCACTTTCCTTTTCCCACTACTCCTACTCCTACTCCGCTCCTTCAAATCATTTTCCTTTCCCTACTCTCACTTAGCTCCGGCGTAAGATTCTAGCTTTTGTCCTTGTACATTCGTAAAATACTATATGTTTGTACTTTCATGAGAATATTGAGTTGTTCACAAAGTGGTCAAGTGGCATCTAATTGCGCCTCTTCAAAGCAGATAACATTAGATAGGCAGGTGCTAGATTTCTATAGCATCCTTTCCTTGCCCTTTTCAACATTTTATGACATCAGATTTTCAATTTGAATATAAAATATTTTAGTTGTAAAATATTTACGAATTTTTTTATATTAAAATTTAATAAAAATAATTTATTTATCAATCTTTACACGCCAGATAAACTTAACCTCAATCTATTTATCAATCTTTACACGCCAGATAAACTTAACCTCAATCTCGACCCAGAGTTTTGTCAAATATCAAAAGATAAAAATAAAATATTTTACCTACAAAAATAAAATATTTTCAAAAAAAATATTTTATGTCCAAATAAATATGGGTTTAAAATATTTTCCATTAAGGCTCGGTTTGTTTTGATTTTTAGGTAAAATATTATTTTATTTTTATTTTTTCGGTGTTTGATAAAGGTCTACGTCAAGGTTGAAGCCGAGTCCATTGGGTGGGGCATGTAAAATAACTTCCCGAAAATTGATGGATAAGTTATTTTTATTAAGTTTTAATTTTTTTTTCATAAATATTTTACGACAACCAAACACCAGAAAATAAAAATAAAAAAAAATTGAAAAATATTTTACATCCAGACAAACGGAGCCTTAAAATGTCACTTTGTAGGTAAGTTGGAAAATTATAATTTTAGTGAGGGTATCTTTATAAATTTTATAAAAATTAAAGTATAAAATACAAAAGTAAAAAATTATTCGCCCCCAGTTGTCCTATTGTGGGTCCTAGCCTGACTATAAGTAACATTTATTTTATTTATTTATAAATAGTTTTTCTACTTCTATTTTGTGACAGAATTAAGATTCATGCAAACTTTCAAGTAACAATCTTATACTTGTTCAGTCATTCTTGCCCAATAAAAATAAAAATAAAAATAAAAATAAATAAATAAATAAAATAAGGGTAAATTGCACTCACACCTCCTAAGGTTTGGGTCAATGTCACTCAGTGAATAGTCATTGCACTAGTTTACATTGACACCTTTGAGGTCTCAAAAGTTATATTTACTCCAGAACTTGTTAATTGACAGAAATAACCCTAACCCTGACCCAGTAATACCTCACACCCACCACCACCACACACTGCCACACCCACAAACCGCCACACATTGCCCCACCCACTGCCCGCCATAACCACTGCCTCAACCACACTGCCGCAACCAACAAACAATTCACAACCCCACAACGCCACACCCACCGCCGTAACCAACCACCGCCGCAACCATACACCGCTAACACGTCGAAAAGAAACCGTTGCCCTTGGATGAGCCACTGTAGCCACTAATTCACTTAACTGCCAGAATTGACGCCGTCGAGGGACGGTGGTGCTATCTAGTGACGTTAAGATATTGTGGCGGCGGCGGATTTGGCGATATTGGCCTGGTCGGAGTTGGTGACTTCGACAATTTGCTCTGCCATGAAGCATTTGGGCGAGTCCGACCTTGGGCGAGAATGGGTTCGTCTTGGGTTCAGCTTGGTGGTGTGGGTGCAGCGGTGGTTATAGTGGTGGTTGTGGGTGACAGTGTGGTTGTGATAGGTTCGTCTTGTGTTCGGCTCGGTGATGTGTGTATGTGTGCGCAATGGTGGTTTTAGCAATGGTGGTTCTAATTGTTGATTGTGATGGTGGTGGTAGTGGTGGGTTTATCTGGTTCGCGATGGTGGGTGGTGTATGGTGACAGAGAGGGCATGGGATGAAGAGGGGCGACTATGTTGGGTGTTGTATGGTTAAAGAGAGGTGTAGGATGAAGGGGGAACAATGGTGGGTGGTGTAGTGACAGAAGGTACATGGTTAAAGAGATTGAAAATTGAAGGTTATTTTGGTCCTTTAAACTTAGTTTTCAGGGTTATATTAGTAATTTATTATTTGTTAACTAAGTCAAAGGTTTAAATGGTCATTTTCTTTGGTAGAGGGGGTGTGTATGTGTAAACTTTTGAAACCTTGGGGTGTTAATGTAAACAAGTGCATTGACCGTTCGCTGAGTGGCGTTGACCAAAACCTCAAAGGTGTGAGTGTAATTTACCCATAAAATCAATAAAATGTTGGAGCATGTTTTGTGACTTTAGAGCCAGCTTGAGAGAGGCTGGGCTTGAATTTGCATGAACAAATTTCGCTTGGGCCTTGGGACGGAATGAGTCAATTGAACATTGTTTTTAGGTTCATTTAGAAAAAAGTGAAAGAAAACAAACAAAGAAAACTTTTTCGGCAAAAGTGTAAACAACCCCCTTGAACTATTAGAAATCGGCAACTTATCCCCTGGACTAACCCCCTTGAACTATTAGAAATCGGCAATTTATCCCCTGGACTAAAAAATGAACAAGTCAGTACCACAACTATTCAAATCGGTCAAAGTAACTCTTGAAACGCAATTCCGGCCACTTTCCCTTTATTTATTATTATTTTTTTGGCCAATAAAATTTCTTGCCCTTTATTTATTATTATTATTTTTTATTTTCTTGCAATTTCCATATAACCAAAGGGAGCAAGTGTTGAGCCAATCTTTTAGTTTAGCTATGAAAGGTTTTCATATGTCATCACTCTCCCTCTTTACATGCTATCCTATAATGTTAATGGCCATGAAATTTGAACGTTACCCAGCGATCTAGAGTGTATTCGAGTCGCCTTACACTTAATTTGTCAAGATAAAAAAAAGATAATAAATAAATAAAGGGCAAGAAATTTTATTGGCCAAAAAAATCTAGTATAAAAATGAAAGTATTTATTATCTGTTCTAAATATTTTTTGACAATTTTTATAAGAAGAAATATATCACTAGACGTTATAATAAAATTAAACAGAATTGAAAAAGAAGGGTGAACCACAACACTTTGTGACAGAGTCAAGAGAGACTTTTTTATTAGAAAGAAATATACACACTCATTTTGTGCCCATTTAAAAACTAGAACTCTCATCATTGACCTTAAAAGATAGATAAGTGTTGCGAGGGGATATTTGTCTCACATCGAACTCGAATGAGAGAATAATTAGATATAAATGGGTGGGTACGTAATACTACTGAATAACTTAAATTTTTGGGTAAATGGACAAACGTCTATCTATTGCAGTTGGTATTAGAGTCAGATTCAGTTCTTGATTCGGTGCCACGCAAAACGCTTAATCTAGAAGGTGCCCGGGTGAGTCACTTTTGGTAAGCAAGGTGGTCCGACCGCAATGAGGGAATATTTGTCTCATATCGAATTCGGATAAAAAAATAATTGGATATAAATAGATAAATATACAATATCACTTAATAATTTATATTTTTTAAGGAAATGGTAAGCACCTACACGTTACGATAAGACACATACGAGACATTTGGTAGAGCCACATAGGGTACGTATAGAATAAGTAATTAAGTATAGAAATACGTATCAAATATACACGAGTTTGACTGCTGCAACTAATTAACTTGGTAGGAAACCACTAGTGTCAATGTCAAGGAAAGCATGGTCAGCTTAGGTCATTACTTTCGTCACTCGTGACACCACAGATTTCTATTTGGTTCATGAATATACACTTGGTGAGAGAAATAAAAAATAATTTATTACACACTGCTTAATTTTTTTGGCTAGAATAAAAAAAATTAGAGATACTTAAAATTATTGGCGTATAATATTTTAAAAAAAATCAGTGGGATGATCGACCCCACTGACAATATATTAAGTCCCTGGCCAAGTGTTTCAAATCATTTTTTTAAGTATTATTTTACGGTTTAATGGTAATATCTTTTTTATTTTTCAAGTTATATAACGAGGGTTTAATTTTTTAAGAAAATAAAGTAAGTGTGTTCTCTATTTTTTAAAGTGAATGATGAGCATTCGATTCTTTAAAGGAACAAAGTTGGTGTGTGAGTGATTTACTTGAGTTTCTTGTTATGGAGAAAAGAAAAAAAAAAAAAGGGGTTATCTTTGATAGCACTAATTAAGGCTTTGAAATTAATTAAAATTTAGTTTATTTTCAAAAACATTACAACTAATTTCATTTCGAGTATATTGATAGGGAATTCAATAATTTAACAAATTTGACTAACTTTACGAATTGAAATGAAAATAGATGTGATCACGGACATTAAAAACATTAATAATATCACAATGACATCCGCAGCACTCACCTAAATCAATTAGATTTGTTGGTATTTGGAACTTCAAATCACTCTCCTTTTCCTGCTACTCCTACTCCTACTCGGCTCCTTCAAATCATTTTCCTTTCCCTACTCTCACTAAGCTCCGGCGTAAGATTCTAGCTTTTGTCCTTGTACATTTGTAAAATACCATATGTTTGTACTTTCATGAGAATATTGAGTTGTTCACAAAGTGGTCAAGTGGCATCTAATTGCGCCCCTTCAAAGCAGATTACATTAGATAGGCAAGTGCTAGATTTCTATAGCATCCTTTTCTTCCCCTTTTCAACATTTTATGACATCAGATTTTCAATTTGAATATAAAATATTTTAATTGTTATAAAATATTTACGAATTTTTTTATATTAAAATTTAATAAAAATAATTTATTTATCAATCTTTACACGTCAGATAAACTTAACCTCAATCTCGACCCAGAGTTTTGTCAAATATCAAAAGATAAAATTAAAATATTTTACCTACAAAAATAAAATATTTTCAAAAAAAATATTTTATGTCCAAATAAATATGGGTTTAAAATATTTTCCATTAAGGCTCAGTTTGTTTTGATTTTTAGTTAAAATATTATTTTATTTTTACTTTTTCGGTGTTTGGTAAAGGTCTACGTCAAGGTTGAAGTCGAGTCCATTGGGCGGGGCATGTAAAATAACTTCTCGAAAATTGATAGATAAGTTATTTTTGTTAAATTTTAATTTTTTTTTTCATAAATATTTTACGACAACCAAACATCAGAAAATAAAAATAAAAAAAATTGAAAAATATTTTACATCCAGATAAACAGAGCCTTAAAATGTCACTTTGTAGGTAAGTTGGAAAATTATAATTTTAGTGAGGGTATCATTATAAATTTTATAAAAATTAAAGTATAAAATACAAAAGTAAAAAATTATTCGCCCCAGTTGTCCTATTGTGGGTCCTAGCCTGACTATAAGTAACATTTATTTTATTTATTTATAAATAGTTTTTCTACTTCTATTTTGTGACAGAATTAAGATTCATGCAAACTTTCAAGTAACAATCTTATGCTTGTTCAGTCATTCTTGCCCAATAAAAATAAAAATAAAAATAAAAATAAATAAATAAATAAAATAAGGGTAAATTGCACTCACACCTCTTGAGGTTTGGGTCAATGTCACTCAGCGGACAGTCAATGCACTAGTTTACATTGACACCCTTGAGGTCTCAAAAGTTATATTTACCCCAGAAATTGTTAATTGACAGAAATAATCCTAACCCTGACCCTGTAATACCTCACACCCACCACCGCCAAACACTGCCACACCCACTGCCCGCCATACATTGCCCCACCCACTGCCCGCCATAACCACTGCCTCAACCACACTGCCGCAACCAATAAACAATTCACAACCCCACAACGCCAGACCCACCGCCGCAACCATACACCGCTAACACGTCGAAGAGAAACCGTTGCCCTTGGATGAGCCACTGTCGCCACTAATTCACTTAACCGCCAGAATCGACGCCGTCGAGCGACGGTGGTGCTATCTAGTGACGTTAAGATGTTGTGGCGGTGACGGATTTGGTGATATTGGCCTGCTCGGAGTTGGTGACTTTGTGATACCCCTCGATTCTAGAACCACGGGTGATCAAGTCCGGGCACAGATCCGAAGGATACCAGACAATCAATATATAAACAAGTAGGAATAAAACTGAATTAAGAATAAAATAATTATACGCTGAAAAGAATTCTAATTATAAAACCTCCAAAATAAAAGTTTTAATATAAATAAACTTTCCAATCCGTACAACTCGGGAATCCATCTAGTGGACCCCTAATATTTTCAACTGGTAAAACATTTACAGAATTAAAATCCAAAACCAAAATAAGAAAGAAAATCCTATGTAGTCGGAAGAGTGAGTGACTGTATCTGCATCACCACGATCAAACCCTAAGCCTGGTACTCACGAACACCTAAAAAATAAAGGTGGGTCAGGCCCACATGCAAGTTCCATCCTACTACAATCCGTACATAAACCCGATACGCAGATACATCCTAGATAGCTCGGCAATATCTACAATAGTCCATAGATATATAAATACACACTATAGGATGCTCACTAGCCTATAACATAGTTCAGCCTGGGTAGAAGGTGACATATAAAACACGCTTTTCAGCGGCCAAGTACCTAGACCTACCAGGGAACATTAGCTATATCTAGCTACTCAACCTTTGCAGTATACGCACCCTAACCGTGATCAGGAGACTCAAGCTCGTATCACGGTACCATAAAAATATATATAAATTCTTTCCTAATGCAGAAAAATAAAACAAACATCCGTTATGTCGTTCAACTGTTTTAGTTGACAGGACATGCATCCATGTAGGATTTAACTATTTTAGTTAATCCATTCCGTATGTATGAAAGGGGTAGGACTTAACTTTTTGATCTAATCCATCCCTGATATGTCACCGTCTCATACCGGTACATATAATGCATATGATCCACACATGATGCACCCTCAAAATGAACATCAAGTATATCCAGAACCAACATAATAGAAATCAGATATAAATAAGCTCCTATCATGCATCCAGTGTATGATTATATTCATAGATCATCCTTTTAAATTGTTAAAATAAGAATAAACAATTTAAACCATCCATTTCCATGTAATTGACAGAACAGAAAATTAAGACAGTTTAGCAATTATCCTTCATAACATAATATAATGAATATCAGAATTTAAACTGCACATTATACTAGAATTCCAAAACAACACATCCATACTAGTTCGTTTAAGATGTTAAAATGATGACTAACATTTAAATCCTCCCATATCCTTTACGGCATGCAAATTTATAATTAAATCTCATGGCATCTATGTAATTCCCCATTATAAATTCTGTGTCGGATATAATGACACTCCAAAGTTTAAGTACATCATATGAAACTTCAAAAAGTATTTTATATGAGTTCCATTTAATTTGCTAACACAAAACTAGCAACTAATCTTCCACTACTCCCGACAATATGCAGCTTATTAGATAAGGGTACATGACGTCATAACCAACATTCCTGGAACTGAGCTACGCTAAATATATCATTGATATAAATTCTAACAGTAATTACAATGTCAGTCCAAATTAAGTTGTCAAAACAACTTAGCAAAACAAACATTCCTCCTTCCTTGACAGTAGGCCTATTATAAGCTTATGTTTTATGACATGCATTTAGGTTTAGCATCTTAGCATAAACCAACTATTTGAAGGCTTTAACAAGTTAATTTTAATCATTTAAAACCCCCCATCACTTTTCAGTAATTACCTTTAAGCCCCTGAACTTCAGAAAAATTGCAGAAAACACCCGTAGGGGTTTTTTTTCCATGGGAGCCGGCTCCCCTTTATTGGAGCCGGCTCTTAGGCTTCTAGAGCCGGCTCTCCCTCATGGAGAGCCGGCTCTCTCTTCATGGGAGCCGGCTCCCACCATTTAGGAGCCGGCTCTCACCCCTAAGAACCCCTCTCTGCTTCACTGCTTCGTCCTTGCTTCCGGCAGAAGTTTCAACTGTCTGTCCTAAGTTTCTTAAGGATATTAATAGTTCAATTTAAGCCCTAATACTCCTAGAAACTCCTTTGATTTCCCTAAGAATAGTTTGGCAAAAAACTAATTTGAAGACAAAAACAGTTTATGCAACCAACCAATTCAGTTCTTCTTCGCTTCCGGCGAAGTCCAGTGTCATATCCCAAACTTTTGTAGCATTCTTTGGATACTATTTAAGTTCTTATAGTCCTAGAACCTCTCATACTCCAGTATAAATCAAACGACAGAAATTAAACTTACAACAGAATAGTTTAAGCAACAACGGGTTTAAACTTTAAAAACACAGAACAGATTTCAGAAATCATCTAGCAATGCATAAAATCCGTTTTTAATAGTTTAATTAAGTTCCTGGAGTCTATATAAGATGCACAGAACACAAGTTTATGGGGAAAGAGATAGTCTGAAACTTGCCTTTAGGTTTCGGTTCGAAACCTTTCAACGCCGTTGCTAAATTCTCCAAGACTGTTCCCTCCTCTCATCACTGTTCTCTACCTTTGTTATGTCTTGGTTCAACCCACGCACAATCCCCTTAATTCACCTCTCAAGATCCTCACTGTGTATCTCTCTTCACATTCCAGAGCCTCTGTTTTTTTCCTTTTCAAGATATTACAAGAATAGGGTTGCAGACATAAAAGAATATATATATATATATTGCCGTCCCCAATCCTAAGTCTGCTTATAACTTTATATATATATAGCCTTCTATGAAGCCCTAATCCTAGATCCAGCCTAATGATATGTCGGCTACTATATGAAATAAAACCCTAACCCTAAACTATAAATACAACACACATAATTTTATAAGCTACCCAAAATTAAATTAAAACAATAATCAAATATTTAAATTAACCAAAAAGTAAATTAAAACAATTACAATCAATTTAAACAAACACAATTACCAATTAAGCAAATAAAACAATTAAGCTAAACAAATAACAAATAAGTCCAAGTATTAAATAAAAAAAAATGAAATACAAATCAAAATTGAAAATTAAATTCCCATTCCCATTTTATCCTTTTGAAAACTAGGGGTATTACATTCTTCCCCCCTAACAAAAGGAATTCCGTCCTCGGAATTCACAAAAATCTGAATTAATGACTTTGCAAAATTCATTTCCGTTTTCGTGTGGCACAGCCCCTTTAGATGAGCGCCACCCAAATTCCAACACATCCAACCATATACAAGATTCCTATGTTTAAGAAATAGCATAAATGTGCAACTCCTAGATTGTATCTAGCAACGATCCAATCTTACCCAATATTCAATGAAGGGTAACCATCCCTCGTCCTTCCAATTCCACAGATCTAACATATAAAAGTCCTATGCATCCAGCGCTTAACAAGTTGGTAACGCTAAACAATAGGCTACTGTCGAAACCAATAACCAAAACCCGTGAAGAGTCAGTGCGATACATAAAACTGACTTTCCTCCAAAACACATTGCTTTCGATACGGAAAACCGCTCAAACAACCCTTCCCTGATAGAAAACTCCCATGTACGAGTTCAACTAGCTACAAAATCCGACTGTCGCCTCCAAACCATGAGCACTCATTACCAAAAGAGAGTATGGTTCGCCAATGTATCCTTACATAAAGTCAAGGTCTTATTAGATAACCTCGCTTCCATGTCGGACCAACCATTAAGAGATCGACACAACCCGACTATCTAAAATCCCAAACATTGTCGCACGAACCTCCTTGTGCCAACAATAGCACAGATAATATCTGAAATGGTAAGTAACACTTTCAATTACCCATGCCAACCTAGGATACATATCCTAAGCATATTTGCCATGATTAAATAGAATATCGCGGTCCAATTTCCCGTCTAGAGATGCAAAGAATAGTTGTTGCTCCAACACCTTCAGAAAGCTCATTTGACATAGCACCAGTTATCTTCCAGATTGAATAACCACATGCTATACCTCCATTATCAGCGCAATGTACAACTGATAAGAAACGCCAAATATTTTAAGTTGACCACTTCCATTTCCCTAGTAACAGCAGGTGTTATAATTTCCACATGTTAAACGACAATGGTTTGCGCAATAACCACCGAAGGTTCAATTTCCATACCGGTTGATAAGATCATCCTCTGCCCTATCACTTCCACCAGACGTTGCTTAAAGCAAAGTGTGAATCACCACATCTATCCATCTAAGCCGTCTCGTGATCCGCGCTATTCGTAGGAACTGATATCTTACTAGTTCCCAAAATAGACAAAATGAAACTGATTTAAGTTTATCAGTCAACGATCTCCCAACCAGAATCCTGACCGTTGTGTAGAATCAGTAATCTCTCATCTAAATCCGTGGAAACTACTCTGTCAGTCCCGCTCTAGCATGAGAAGTGGCCGCAAGGATCTAATGATCTCTGACGGTCCATCTAGATTATGTACCAGATATCAGACTTTGAGACAGATATTAGATGTTTGGTCTCATCCTCAAGTCTTTGACATCTTACCTTTCTAACATAAATAAGTGGCTATTAGACATCCCGTTTAACTGCAATCGCATATGGAAATCTTTTCATCCTCCAAATAGTAAAAAATTTCCGAGCAACAACTACTTGTTGCGAACGGTCACCTAAAAAAAAAAATATTATTTGTGCAAATGAGTGACTCTGCCTCCTCCTTGATATGCATCGCCAGCACCTCCTCCTAATGACACCCCCCTGATGGGAAAAATTCTTGATTAAGAATTTACTGATGACTAGTAAATTCGTCTACTAACCTCAGTCGGTGTCATTCCAACAAGTACTTAAACCGGTACCAAAATCCTCTTACTGACTTAGGAACACCTGTTTAAAATTTTCCTAGAAGATATTCAGCCAAGCCAGTTCCTTCGATAAACCAGCATGACGTTACAGCTTATCCACTGAATCTATATCATTTGACTTAAAACTGCTGGTTTTTTTTCTTATCCCATCCTGAACACATACTACAACCACGCATGTCTAGGTTCATTTGATTGACTAAAGTTAGATATACTAACCAAATCCTATGATCACATGCCTACAATCTTAGTATAATTAACGCTATTCCTCCAAAACGGTAATTAACTGATACTTGACGAAAAAGAAACATATAAAGCACACACAATAAAACACAATAAACTCCTACGTAAAACATCGTTCCTCCTAGCAAAGAAAATTTCTTTTAGAAATCAACTTTACCCGATTAGTTCACAATCTCCTTTCTACAGTTTCGGAGGTAATCACCCAACCTCGAAACATAGCTCAAAACCAACTCCATTTGCCTCAGCAAATGCCAAAGGCTTAACCTTCATCCTCCTTATACACAGGATACCAACCGTCTAATGTAGCTGTATAAAGCAACTTAGATCGTCAAAACCTAATCCCCATACTCCCCGGAACGTGCTATATAATCTTTGCTTCGTTCTGAGAAGAACTTCATCCGATTCCCAAACCCTTGAAGAGTTCCCTTTATCTACCTCGTTTGAAGGTAATACACAAAGTTAACTATCCACCTCAACTCTATGAGTATCGTTCACTATACTATTAGCGAACAAGATCACTTTCACGTGATCCCTGATTTTCAACATTTAATACCCTCTTTCTTGAGTTTGTTGAAATCTCCTCCACTAGAATCCTCTTTGGACTCCTATTCCTCGGTTGTCTCTTTTAGGAGAATAACTAAAATCGTGTTAGTCCCTTTATACGGGGACCTAAAACACACTCCTATATCTCTCAGTGGCTTATACTTCTAAAAGTAATGCCAACCGGAACTAAACCTTAAATCCCAAGTTCTGCTTCTGATAGAGAACTCGATAATGTACTCCTCTACTCCTTCGGTCTGATTTGCTGTCGCCGCAGACCCCATCCTCCTTCTAGTGTCAACCATTCCATAATTATGGAATATAATTGACACCAGGAGCTCCTCCTAATGAACCGTAAAAGAGCACAACGAATCCTAATATGGCTCTAAGTTTTTAAGAGACGCAACGCGGAAGACTTCTAATGAAAGACACTCCTAAGGACACTAGAACCTGGAGTGCTCTGATACCAACTGTGATACCCCTCGATTCTAGAACCACGGGTGATCAAGTCCGGGCACAGATCCGAAGGATGCCAGACAATCAATATATAAACAAGCAGGAATAAAACTGAATTAAGAATAAAATAATTATACGCTGAAAAGAATTCTAATTGTAAAACCTCCAAAATAAAAGTTTTAATATAAATAAACTTTCCAATCTGTACAACTCGGGAATCCATCTAGTGGACCCCTAATATTTCCAACTGGTAAAACATTTACAGAATTTAAATCCAAAACCAAAATACGAAAGAAAATCCTATGTAGTCGGAAGAGTGAGTGACTGTATCTGCATCACCACGATCAAACCCTAAGCCTGGTACTCACGAACACCTGAAAAATAAAGGTGGGTCAGGCCCACATGCAAGTTCCATCCTACTACAATCCGTACATAAACCCGATACGCAGATACATCCTAGATAGCTCGGTAATATTTACAATAGTCCATAGATATATAAATACACACTATAGGATGCTCACTAGCCTATAACATAGTTCAACCTGGGTAGAAGGTGACATATAAAACACGCTTTTCAGCGGCCAAGTACCTAGACCTACCATGGAACATTAGCTATATCTAGCTACTCAACCTTTGCAATATACGCACCCTAACCGTGATCAGGAGACTCAAGCTCGTATCACGGTACCATAAAAATATATATAAATTCTTTCCTAATGCAGAAAAATAAAACAAACATCCGTTATGTCGTTCAACTGTTTTAGTTGACAGGACATGCATCCATGTAGGATTTAACTATTTTAGTTAATCCATTCCGTATGTATGAAAGGGGTAGGACTTAACTTGTTGATCTAATCCATCCCTGATATGTCACCGTCCCATACCGGTACATATAATGCATATGATCCACACATGATGCACACTCAAAATGAACATCAAGTATATCCAGAACCAACATAATAGAAATCAGATATAAATAAGCTCCTATCATGCATCCAGTGTATGATTATATTCATAGATCATCCTTTTAAATTGTTAAAATAAGAATAAACAATTTAAACCATCCATTTCCATGTAATTGACAGAACAGAAAATTAAGACAGTTCAGCAATTATCCTTCATAACATAATATAATGAATATCAGAATTTAAACTGCACATTATACTAGAATTCCAAAACAACACATCCATACTAGTTCGTTTAAGATGTTAAAATGATGACTAACATTTAAATCCTCCCATATCCTTTACGGCATGCAAATTTATAATTAAATCTCATGGCATCTATGTAATTCCCCATTATAAATTCTATGTCGGATATAATGACACTCCAAAGTTTAAGTACATCATATGAAACTTCAAAAAGTATTTTATATGAGTTCCATTTAATTTGCTAACACAAAACTAGCAACTAATCTTCTACTACTCCCGACAATATGCAGCTTATTAGATAAGGGTACATGACGTCATAACCAACATTCCTGGAACTGAGCTACGCTAAATATATCATTGATATAAATTCTAACAGTAATTACAATGTCAGTCCAAATTAAGTTGTCAAAACAACTAAGCAAAACAAGCATTCCTCCTTCCTTGACAGTAGGCCTATTATAAGCTTATGTTTTATGACATGCATTTAGGTTTAGTACCTTAGCATAAACCAACTATTTGAAGGCTTTAACAAGTTAATTTTAATCATTTAAAACCCCCCATCACTTTTCAGTAATTACCTTTAAGCCCCTGAACTTCAGAAAAATTGCGGAAAACACCCGTAGGGGTTTTTTTTCCACGGGAGCCGGCTCCCCTTTATTGGAGCCGGCTCCTAGGCTTCTAGAGCCGGCTCTCCCTCATGGAGAGCCGGCTCTCTCTTCATGGGAGCCGGCTCCCACCATTTAGGAGCCGGCTCTCACCCCTGAGAGCCCCTCTCTGCTTCACTGCTTCGTCCTTGCTTCCGACAGAAGTTCCAACTGTCTGTCCTAAGTTTCTTAAGGATATTAATAGTTCAATTTAAGCCCTAATACTCCTAGAAACTCCTTTGATTTCCCTAAGAATAGTTTGGCAAAAAACTAATTTGAAGACAAAAACAGTTTATGCAACCAACCAATTCAGTTCTTCTTCGCTTCCGGCGAAGTCCAGTGTCATATCCCAAACTTTTGTAGCATTCTTTGGATACTATTTAAGTTCTTATAGTCCTAGAACCTCTCATACTCCAGTGTAAATTAAACGACAGAAATTAATCTCACAACAGAATAGTTTAAGCAATAACGGGTTTAAACTTTAAAAACACAGAACAGATTTCAGAAATCATCTAGCAATGCATAAAATCCATTTTTAATAGTTTAATTAAGTTCCTGGAGTCTATATTAGATGCACAGAACACAAGTTTATGGGGAAAGAGATAGTCTGAAACTTGCCTTTAGGTTTCGGTTCGAAACCTTTCAACGCCGTTGCTAAATTCTCCAAGACTATTCCCTCCTCTCATCACTGTTCTCTACCTTTGTTATGTCTTGGTTCAACCCACGCACAATCCCCTTAATTCACCTCTCAAGACCCTCACTGTGTATCTCTCTTCACATTCCAGAGCCTCTGTTTTTTTCCTTTTCAAGATATTACAAGAATAGGGTTGCAGACATAAAAGAATATATATATATATATATATATATATATATATATATATATATTGCCGTCCCCAATCCTAAGTCTGCTTATAACTTTATATATATATAGCCTTCTATGAAGCCCTAATCCTAGATCCAGCCTAATGATATGTCGGCTACTAAATGAAATAAAACCCTAACCCTAAACTATAAATACAACACACATAATTTTATAAGCTACCCGAAATTAAATTAAAACAATAATCAAATATTTAAATTAACCAAAAAGTAAATTAAAACAATTACAATCAATTTAAACAAACACAATTACCAATTAAGCAAATAAAACAATTAAGCTAAACAAATAACAAATAAGTCCAAGTATTAAATAAAAAAAAATGAAATACAAATCAAAATTGAAAATTAAATTCCCATTCCCATTTTATCCTTTTGAAAACTAGGGGTATTACAGACTTCGACAATTTGCTCTG
This sequence comes from Cornus florida, assembly GCF_030987335.1. Lineage (NCBI taxonomy): Eukaryota > Viridiplantae > Streptophyta > Magnoliopsida > Cornales > Cornaceae > Cornus > Cornus florida. The sequence continues at coordinate 46,893,805 of NW_026775572.1, forward strand.
CCACGAAGCATTTGGGCGAGTCCGGCCTTGGGCGAGAATGGGTTCGTCTTGGGTTTAGCTTGGTGGTATGGGTGCAATGGTGGTTATAGTGGTAGTTGTGGGTGACAGTATGGTTGTGGTAGGTTCATCTTGTGTTCGGCTTGGTGATGTGTGTATGTGTGCGCAATGGTGGTTTTAGCAGTGGTGGTTCTGATTGTTGATTGTGATGGTGGTGGTGGTAATGGTGGGTTTATCTGGTTCGCAATGGTGGGTGGTGTATGGTGACAGAGAGGGTATGGGATGAAGAGGGGCGACTATGGTGGGTGTTGTATAGTTAAAGAGAGGTGTAGGATGAAGGGGGAACAATGGTGGGTGGTGTAGTGACAGAAGGTACATGGTTAGAGAGATTGAAAATTGAAGGTTATTTTGGTTCTTTAAAACTTAGTTTTCAGGGTTATATTAGTAATTTATTATTTGTTAACTAAGTCAAAGGTTTAAATGGTCATTTTCTTGGGTAGAGGGGGTGTGTATGTGTAAACTTTTGAAACCTTGGGGTGTTAATGTAAACAAGTGCATTGACCATCCGCTGAGTGGCGTTGACCAAAACCTCAGGGGTGTGAGTGCAATTTACCTATAAAATAAATAAAATGTTGGAGTATGTTTTGTGACTTTAGAGCCAGCTTGAGAGAGGCTGGGCTTGAATTTTCATGAACAAATTTTGCTTGGGCCTTGGGATGGAATGAGTCAATTGAACATTGTTTTTAGGTTCATTTTGAAAAAAGTGAAAGAAAACAAACAAAGAAAACTTTTTCGGCAAAAGTGCAAACAACCCCCCTGAACTATTAGAAATCGGCAATTTATCCCCTGGACTAAAAAATGAACAAGTCAGTACCACAACTATCCAAATCGGCCAAAGTAACCCCTGAAACGCAATTCCGGCCGACCTCATTGTAGATTTACAAAACTACCCATCGTAATTAAGAAAAAAAAATACGAAAATAAATAATAAGAGTGAAATACCATGAATGCCCTTCTTGGATATACACTTAGTTTTCCCAAACGTTGCCTAAGTGTTGTAACTTGTAACCCTTTCTATTTAGTGCTTAGAGAAGAGAAGATGGAAGGTCGCGAATGTAGGGCTTCTAAGTGCGATGAAGACTGAGGGTCTCTGAACTATGATTTGAAGGAGTTATTTTGTGGTTTGGTGTTTTGTTTCGAAGATTAAAGAAATCTGAAGTCTCAGAATCGATTGTGCAAGAAATAGGGTTGAATCGTAAGTGTGCTTACTATTCCAAAGGTTAATTTTAGTTTCAAAATCGCTACTTTATGTATTATTTTCATGTTATTTTGATGTTATTGTTTGTTAGGGTTACTGAATACTAAGTGTCACTAAATTTCTAAGGTTTTTGACATTTTTTCTATAAAGGGTTTGTAGTAGATATTTTTGCATGCGTATGGGCTTTGTTTTATATTGTGATTGTTGGTAGGATTTCCGAAATCTTGATTTCAACCTTTTATAATGCATGAATATATATATATATATATATATATATATATATATATATATTGGTACTGTCAGTACAATAATTGAGATATTGACAAGCATGTGCGTATTTTTTGTTTATATAATATACATGGGTCATTATAATTGATGAATTCTTTTGGATTTTAATGGTTTGGTATAGACATAAAACTGCCTTTATGTTTCTTAAAGTGTATTGACCCCACTGTGTGTCATTGTGTTGTGCTTTTGGGGTTTGGTTCTTGCTTTTTGTCCATATGTTGTAGTTATTGTCATTGTCTTGTATTTATCATCTACATAGTTTATTGCATAGGTAGGCTATTGCCTTCTATTTTGTTAATTTTAATTGCAATGCTAATTAATTAATTTTGTTTTTTGTTAACAGATCATGTCTAGGTTAGTTAGTTTAGAGGTACACCATGGAGGATCTTTTAAGGGCACACCCCTTAATTATACAGGTGGTATTGTAACTTCAATTCGTAATATAGATCTGGATTACTTAAATTCTTTTGATCTGAATCATGTGGTGAAGAAGCTTGGGTATGATGATATGAGGAGTGAATTATATTATAGGAATCCAATGGTGAACAGTGATGAAGGGATTAAACAAATATTAAAGGATGAAGATGTTTTGGGCTGCATTAGTTGTCATCAGAGATTTAGTTTAATTAAAATGTTCATTATCTCACCTAATATTGAAGTGGTTGATGGGGAGGGGGATGGATCAGAGCATGCTGAGTGGGAAGATGAAATCCTAGAATGGGCTACTGAGGTGGCAAATGGTAATGTTAAGTTGGCAATGAACAATGATGATAGGGAACAAGGTTTAATTGATGTTGAGATAGAAGATGGCGAGATAGAGCATGGGTATGATGCTGAAATAGAAGATACTGAGATAGAGTATGGGTATGATGCTGAGATGGAAGGTGCTGACATGGAAGGTGACATGGGATATTAATTTGCTAAGGTGGAGGCTATTGTTGCTGGGATAGAAGATGAAATGGCACATGAAGATGGTAAGGTGGAACCTACTGTTGCTGAGAACAATGAACATGCCAATTCTGGGGTGGATCTTGATGACCTTGATCTGCATGAGAGGGAATACAATTTTTCTAACATTGAATCAACATATGCTCCAAGTGATAAGTTTTATAGTTTAAAGGGCTCATCTAAAGATGAAGATGAGGAGGAGAATAATGATGGAGACCGACAGAATCCAAGGGTTACTGGCTTTGAAGTGGGAAAAAAATATGAATCAGTAGAAAAGTTCTGAGTGGACTTGAAGGTTCATGCTATCAATGAGAAGTATGACATTAGATTTGTGAAGAATGAACGAGAAAGAGTTACTGCCAAATGTGCTTGATTGTGGGTGGAGGATATATGCATCAATCAACACTAAAGATGGCAGTTTTGAGATAAAGACATTCAAATCAACTCATCATTGCTATTGTACTAAAATTAACAAGTAAGTATCATCTTTTTTCTTGGCAAAAAAATACATGGAGACCTTGAGGGATGAACCTGCATGGAAGACTGGTGCAATGAAGAAGGCTGTTTTGAGGGATTTGGATGTGATTGTTTCTAGCTCCAAGGTTTATAGAGCAAAGAAGAAGGTAGTCTCACATATTGAAGGGAACCATAGGTCACAATTCAGAAGAGCTAGAGACTACTGCCATTTAGTTCAATCTACAAACCTTGGTAGCATTGCAGTCACCACTATTGACAGACAAACACTTGAAGACCCTGCAAGATTTGAAGGGTTATTCATTTGTTTTGAAGCAGTGAATAAAGGTGTTTTAGAAGTGTGCAGACCATTCATTGGAGTGGATGGATGTTTTTTGAAGGGTCCTTACAAAGTGATAAGTGTTTAAATGTTGCACATTTTAGCACCTAAGTTAGGGTATTTCAGTCCTTACATCTATCTTACTTTCACGTTTTAGTCCTAATTTATGTTTATGTGTATTTCAGGGCAATAAAGCTAAAATAGGCTTACAGCGGTCCATTATGACCATTTTGGAGTCAAGCCAGAACATCAGGACAAGATTCAGAAGGAAGCAGAAAGATGCAGCAGCATCGCGTCCGGACGCTAAACTTCTGGCAGCAATGTAATACCCCTAATTTAACAAGGATAGTTTTAGAATTTATTTAATTATTTAAATTGTGTTTTTATCTATTTAGTTGTGAATTTGTTGATTTAATTGTGAATTATTTAAATGATTTGTTTTGTTTGGTTGTTTTATTTTAATTGTTTTATTTAATTGTTTATTAATTGGGTTTTAATTATTTGATGTAATTGTTTTCTTTAAATAGAATTAATTGTTTTTAATAAAAATTATTGTTTTCCTGAAATTGAATTAATTGTTAAATGATTTAATTAAGTATTAATTGATTTTCTATAATTGGGTTATTACGTTAGTGGGATTAATTAGGGTTTTGTTTTGGTGTCCTTGTTGTAGCCGACTTAGTATCCGTCTCATATTACACTTAGAATTAGGGTTGGGAGGAAACCTTTAAATACATCATTAGGGGTTTGCTTAGGGTTTAGAACCCTATTCATGACATACTAAAGCAAAGAGACGTAAAGAAGTCTGGGAGAGAACAGAGACGGAAAACTGAAGGATTACCGGAACAACTTAGGAGAAAGACGTTGAGATTTCTGAACCGAGTCTCACAGGCAAGTTTTATAACTAGCTCTATCTCTTTGGCCTGTGTTCTTTGCATCTCTAACACAATCCCAGGATGAGTAAAAGCTAAATTAAATTGCTTGGTTGCATGGAATTTGTTCAAAACAGTTTGTGTTTCCGATTAAGTATTTTGCTTGTTTTTATTCTGTTTTGTATAATTCTTGTTCCAATTAAATTTAATTAATGAATAATGAATTTAAATTACTCTGGAGCACCTCGGGATTTAGTTTTAACTAGAAAGAAAGTTGGTTTGAAGGATTAAACAAATTCTATACAGTATGTATTCATGGTTTTGGTTTTGGCTTGTGGAAACTATTTTTGCTAAATTCTTGTTCCAATTGAATTTGGTTAATAAGTAATGAATTTAATTAACTTTGGAACATACTAGGACCTAGTTTTAATCAGTAATAAGCTTGGGTTGGAGGAACACAGTTGCCGGACACCGCCGGAAATGGAGAAGAAGAAGCACAAGGGAAGAGCCTGCTCTAATTTGAATAGAGTAGGCTCAACAAAAGGGTAGAGCAGGCTCTACCTTAGGTAGAGTCGGCTCTTTGGGCTCTAGAGGTGGCTCCACCATGTGTGGAGCCGGCTCTACTAAGTGGTGGAGGCGGCTCCACCTTGTGTGGAGCCGGTTCCTTCAACGGTTTGCAGTTTTTCGACTTTTCTGCGAACCTAGGCTGCTGTGGTTGAATTTTTAAGGTCCCAGGCTGATTCAAGAGCTATTCTAGGGTTATTTAATAAGGTAAGAACCCTTGTTAAATGGGCAGAAGGTATGGTAATTCATAAGATACCATAGGAAGCTGAATTAGGGTCACAGTCTAACCCTTAGGGAAGTTTTTAGTTTAAACTTTGTTGCGGATGATTCAAGTTGTTTAATTTTCTAAATTAGCAATTGAATTAGGAGTTTGATATGTAAATCATATAACAGTGGTATGAGATTAAGCCTGTTAACTAATATAAATTCAGTTAATGCTTAATAAGAAACTAGTTGATGTTTACTAAGAATTGTTTATGTCAACTTGTGGGATGTTGTGGAATAATTACAAGTAAGCATGTAATTACTGTTAATATTATTATTATGCTTATTGTGAGTTACAGGATGGTTATATTTATTCTCTGCATTTAAAATTTGTTAGAGAATCAGGTACTGGATTGAACAAGCATGCTAGTTAAACATTCTTGTTATGCTTATGATTGGATATGTTGATATTGATATGTTATGCTGTCATATATATATTTTTAATACTGGATGGATGGTTTGTATGCACCGGTATGGGACGGTGGCATATTAGGGGGATTAGCTCAAAAAACGCTAAGTACTACCTATTCTAGATCAAGGGATGGATTAACCACAAAAGTTAAGTCCTACCTGTATTTTGTGTCAGATCACTAAATAGTTGAGTGACCCGTTTTGGTTTGGAACGGATTTTAAATATATTTTTATGGTGCCACGATATGAGCCTGAGTCTCAGAATCGTTGGCTAGGGAGCTTATATGCATTGGGATGCATAGCTGGCTATGACGGTTGGATGTGTACCCTGCTAGGTCTAGGTAGTCATGCCCACCTCAAGTGCGTTTTTACATGGTGCCTACTAGTCAGGTTGAGACGGGCCTGTAGTCCGGTGAGAGTCCTGTAGTGTGATTATATATATATATATATATATATATATATATATATATATATATATATATCTACGAACTATTTAGTTATTGTTGGATTGGTTAGGATGTACATGCGTATCGGGTCTCTGCTTGGGTAGTAGTAGTATAGAACTTGCTAGTGGGCCTGACCCACTTATCTTTTTTTCAGGTGTCGGGCGTTTCCAGTCTTAGGGTTTGTTCGGACTGAGCAGAGACGATCTTCCATTCTACCGACGACGTAGGACTTCATTTCTTATGTTAGATTTGGATTTTATCTTCAGTTTGTTTTCATTCAGTTTTGGAGTTTTATTAGGGGTCCATTAAGGATGGATTCCCAAGTTGTTAAACTTATGGAGTTTGGATTGTCAGATTTTCAGTATTCAATTTTTTAAAGGATTTATATTTAGTTTCCTTTAGCTTATTTTTGTTATTTCTTAAATTCATTTTGTATTCCGTGTTCGTTAAAATATTAATTGTTTGATATCCCTCGGGTTTGGGCCTGGGCCTGATCAACCCGTGTCTCGGATTCGAGGGGTATCACAGTTGGTATCAGAGAACTCCAGGTTCAAGTGTCTCTAAGATTCTATCGTATAAGACTTCCGCGTAGCATTTTCTCTTGATTAGAGCTTAAGTTTAGGATTCATTGTTTCGTTTACGGTTCGTTTAGAAAGTACTGATGCCAAGTTTATTCTGTAATTTCAGAATATTTGGCATTAGGAAAAGGATGGGGTCCGCGATGAAAGCAAAGAAGGGCCCAAGGCCGAGGAAGGTTACTCCGACGATTCCCCTACGAAGGCCGACCAAGAAGGCAGAGTTGGAGACTAAGGAATTGATTCCAATGGGGGTTGCTTCAAAGTACAAGGCAAGGAAGGTTTCTGCTGTGCGGGATTGGCCACCATACCGTGGACTTAACACAACTTCGGTGGTGCTTGAAGCTGAACCAAGCAGAGAGGAAGACCCCGAAGAAGATCAGGATGGAGGATATACCGAAGCATCCATGATGGAGGGCATCGGTGTTCAAGGATGACTGCTCTTCTAAGAGTAGTTTTAATTACTAGTAGTAGTGGAGATATTACTAAAAAAGTGTACCCTAGTTGTTGATAAAGAATAACTTACGATTATTCATTTGACAGTTTAAAGTTTGGAAAAGTTCTTAATAAAGTGAACTAGCAGCTTTGGCTATCTTTGTTGTGTTTTATGACAGCAGTGTGGGAATTTATACACATACGGTTTTATTAAATTGTATTGGAATGTGTATGTTGCGTAAATAGATGATTATTACAGAGGAGTGATTGGGGATTTTGAACAGGCAAATAAATATTTGTTTGTAAGTGCATTGTGTTGAGATAGGTTGATTACCAAGAAGTTTATAAGAGAACTTGTGTAAATCAATAGGGTAGGTTTGGTTTAGAAGGAGGAATTCCCAGGATAGATCAATAATCTAAAAATGGGTTGATTGCCGAGCATTTCATTTTACCTTATGTATTTTACTCTGCGAAGTATTCAGAAACATGGGATTTTCAGGGATTGGGTGGTGACACACACATGCAATAGACCTCAGGATATATATATATATATATATATATATATATATATACACTTTTTGGCAATACTGCCATTTTCATGAGAGTGATGGGCTTGTGACACTAGATATTGGTAGACTTAGATTTTTAGCCAATCTTTTGGTCCTGGACATGCACACTTATGGTGTGATACTTGGGATGGGTTGGTTATCACTACCATGCCCAAGTTAATTGTTTTGATAAGTCTATTGTATTCACCATACCTGGTCAGGATATGTATGTCGTCGCTGTGGCACGTTTTAGCGAGGTCATTAGCACCTATTTGTTCCATGTGGAGGAGGAAACGGAAGAGGGGACTACTGTATCATTGGATAACATACTGATTATACAAGATTTCCCAGATGTATTTCAGGAGATTCCAGGGTTGCCGCCTAGTTGCGAGATCAATTTTGTGATTGACTTAGCTCCAGGCACTACGCCTATTACTAGAGCACCGTATAGGATGGCACCAGTAGAGATGTGAGAGCTGAGGGATCAGATTCAGCAATTACTCAGCCAGGGTTTTATTCGTAGAAGTACTTCACCCTAGGGAGCACCAGTTCTATTTGTGAAGAAGAAAGATGGTTCATTTCGGCTGTGTATAGATTATAAGGAGTTGAACAAGGTTACTATTCGTAATGAGTACCCTTTACCCAATATTGATGATCTTTTTGATCAATTGAAGGGAGCTACTTATTTCTTTAAGATTAATCTGCGGTCTGGATATCATCAACTTCGGGTTCGGGAGCAGAATGTTCCGAGGACAGCGTTTCTCACTGGATATGGATCTTATGAGTTTCGGGTGATACCATTCGGGTTGACTAACGCACCAGCAGTGTTCATGGACTTAATGAACAGAGTCTTCCGGGCTTATTTGGATCAGTTTGTCATTGTTTTTATTGATGATATCTTGATCTATTTTAAGTCTGAGGATGACCATGTTAGACATCTACGGATAGTGTTGCAGATGCTTCTTGAGCACCAGTTGTATGCCAAATTTGAGAAGTGTGAATTTTGGCAGCAGGAGGTGAAGTTTCTGGGTTACGTGGTGTCAGAAAGAGGAATAGCGGTGGATCCAGCCAAGGTTTTAGCAGTGGTTGAGTGGGGACATCCTACTTCACCTACCGAGATTCGGAGTTTCCTTGGTCTGGCAGGATATTACAGGAGGTTCATTCAGGGGTTCTCAAAGATAGCGGGTCCACTCACTCATCTGACTAAGAAGGGTGTACGGTTTGTGTGTGATGAACATTGTCAGAAACCTTTTGATAAGCTGAAGACTAAGTTGACTTCTGCACCAGTTTTCTCTACCCCACAGAGTGGAATAAAGTATTTGGTCTACACGGATGCTTCGTTGCAGGGTCTTAGATGTGTTTTGATGCAGGAAGAGCGACCGATTTCGTATGGATCTCGGAAGCTTAAGCCTCATGAACTTAATTATCCAACACATGATTTGGAGTTGGCAGCAGTGGTCTTTGCTTTACGAATCTTGAGGCATTATCTGTTGGGTGAGTCCTTCAGATTATTTAGCAATTACAAGAGTCTGCAGTATTTGTTCACTCAGAGGGAACTGAATATGAGACAGCGTAGATGGTTGGAGTTTGTAAAGGATTATCACTTTTCTATACAGTACCATCCAGGGAAAGCGAATGTGGTGGCGGATGCACTCAGTCGCCGACCTGTTGGTAGTCTTTCTACTTTGTTCACCACTGAGTGGAATGCTTTGAGGAATGTGGATAAGTTGTCGAATGCTTTCATGGCTTGCATGGTAGTTACACCTTCTCTCATTCACAAGGTTTTGAAGGCACAACTTACGGATCAGCAGTGTATTGATAAATTTGCGGAGATAGCTTCCGGGAAGGTTCCATTCTACTACGTTGGGGCTGATGGAGGTTTGAGGTACAAGGGACGGTTAGTGGTACCTTCTGCTGATGATTTGAGGAAGGATGTGATGACTGAGACTCACCACTTTGAGTTCTCTGTTCATTTAGGAGGCGACAAGATATATCAGGATATGAAGCGGCAGTTTTGGTGGGCATGTATGAAGAGGGATATTGCTCTTTTTGTCTCACGATGTAGTACTTGTCAGATGGTCAAGATTGATCATCAGAGGCCGCCATGAGCTCTACAGCCACTGCAGATATCGGAGTGGAAATGGGAGAGCATTTCTATGGATTTTGTAGAAGGATTGCCCAAATTTCTTCGAGGATCACAATTCCATTTGGGTCATCGTGGACAAATTGACGAAATTAGCTCACTTCTTGCCTATTCGCACTGACTTCACTTCGGAACAGTTGGTGAGACTTTACATTTCAGAGATTATAAAGTTGTATGGCATTCCATTGTCTATTATATTAGACAGGGATTCGAGCTTTGTGTCAGGATTTTGGAAGAGTTTTCAGCAGACTTTGGGTACAGAATTATACCTTAGTACTGCTTATCATCCTCAGATTGATAGACAGACTGAGAAAGTGAATCAGATCATGGAGGATATGCCTAGGTTATGTGTTTTTGATTTCAAGGGCCACTGGGAGGATTACTTACCGCTTATGGAGTTTGCTTATAACAATAGTTTTCCAAAGACTATTGGGATGGCACCCTTTGAGGTGTTATACGACCGCCCGTGTCGATCGCCTGTTTGTTGGATGAAGGTTGGTGAGAGCAGATTCTTGGATCCTGAGTTTATTAAGGATACTTCTGAGAAGATTGCTCTTATTCGAGATCGCATGCGTACTGCTCAGAGTAGGCAAAAGAGTTATGCCGATCGTCGTACTCGTGCTTTGGAGTTCAGGGTTGGAGATCAGGTTCTACAAAAAGTGTCACCTATGAAGTGTTATGCGTTTTGGGAAGAAAGGGAAGTTGTTACCGCGATTTGTCGGTCCATTCATGGTTACGGATCGAGTTGGAGTTGTTGTTTATTGGTTGGCACTTTTGGATACTTTGGGTCATGTACACAATGTTTTTTATGTTTCAATGTTGCGAAAATTTCTGCGTAATGAGGATAGGTGTCAGCGTATCGATGTTGGAGAAATTGAGTTGCAGCCAGATGTAACTTATTTGGAGTCCCCATGTCGTACCGTCAGGATCAAATCCTTCGTAACAAGGTTATCCCTTTGGTTCATGTTCAGTGGAGTCATCACAATGAGGCTGAGTCTACTTGGGAACGGGAGGATGTCTTTCGCTCACAGTTTCCTGAATTTTGGGAAGAAGGTAAGAGCGAATTCCGAGGACGGAATTCCTATTGTTAGGGGGGAAGAATGTAATACCCCTAATTTAACAAGGATAATTCTAGAATTTATTTAATTATTTAAATTGTGTTTTTATCTATTTAGTTGTGAATTTGTTGATTTAATTGTGAATTATTTAAATGACTTGTTTTGTTTGGTTGTTTTATTTTAATTGTTTATTAATTGGGTTTTAATTATTTGATGTAATTGTTTTCTTTAAATAGAATTAATTGTTTTTAATAAAATTATTGTTTTCCTGAAATTGAATTAATTGTTAAATGATTTAATTAAGTATTAATTGATTTTCTATAATTGGGTTATTACGTTAGTGGGATTAATTAGGGTTTTGTTTTAGTGTCCTTGTTGTAGCCGACTTAGTATCCGTCTTATATTACACTTAGAATTAGGGTTGGGAGGAAACCTTTAAATACATCATTAGGGGTTTGCTTAGGGTTTAGAACCCTATTCACGGCATACTAAAGCAAAGAGTCGTAGAGAAGTCTGGGAGAGAACAGAGACGGAAAACTGAAGGATTATCGGAACAACTTAGGAGAAAGACGTCAAGATTTCTGAACCGAGTCTCACAGGCAAGTTTTATAACTAGCTCTATCTCTTTGGCCTGTGTTCTTTGCATCTCTAACACAATCCCAGGATGAGTAAAAGCTAAATTAAATTGCTTGGTTGCATGGAATTTGTTCAAAACAGTTTGTGTTTCCGATTAAGTATTTTGCTTGTTTTTTTTTTTTTTTTTTTTTTTTTCCTGTTTTGTGTAATTCTTGTTCCAATTAAATTTAATTAATGAATAATGAATTTAAATTACTCTGGAGCACCTCGGGATTTAGTTTTAACTAGAAAGAAAGTTGGTTTGAAGGATTAAACAAATTCTATACAGTATGTATTCATGGTTTTGGTTTTGGCTTGTGGAAACTGTTTTTGCTAAATTCTTGTTCCAATTGAATTTGGTTAATAAGTAATGAATTTAATTAACTTTGGAACATCCTAGGACCTAGTTTTAATCAGTAATAAGCTTGGGTTGGAGGAACACAGTTGCCGGACACCGCCAGAAATGGAGAAGAAGACGCACAGGGGAAGAGCTTGCTCTAATTTGAGTAGAGCAGGCTCAACAAAAGGGTAGAGCAGGCTCTACCTTAGGTAGAGCCGGCTCTTTGGGCTCTAGAGGCGGCTCTACCATGTGTGGAGCCGGCTCTACTAAGTGGTGGAGGCAGCTCCACCTTGTGTGGAGCCGGTTCCTTCAACGGTTTGTAGTTTTTCGACTTTTCTGCGAACCTAGGCTGCTGTGGTTGAATTTTTAAGGTCCCAGGCTGATTCAAGAGCTATTCTAAGATTATTCAGTAAGGTAAGAACCCTTGTTAAATGGGCAGAAGGTATGGTAATTCATAAGATACCATAGGAAGCTGAAATAGGGTCACAGTCTATCCCTTAGGGAAGTTTTCAATTTAAACTTTGTTGCGGATGATTCAAGTTGTTTAATTTTCTAAATTAGCAATTGAATTAGGAGTTTGATATGTAAATCATATAATAGTGGTATGAGATTAAGCCTGTTAACTAATATAAATTCAGTTAATGCTTAATAAGAAACTAGTTGATGTTTACTATGAATTGTTTATGTCAACTTACGGGATTTTGTGGAGTAATTACAAGTAAGCATGTAATTACTGTTAATATTATTATTATGCTTATTGTGAGTCACAGGATGGTTATATTTATTCTCTGCATTTAAAATTTGTTAGAGAATCAGGTACTGGATTGAACAAGCATGCTAGTTAAACATTCTTGTTATGCTTATGATTGGATATGTTGATATTGATATGTTATGCTGTCATATATATATTATCAATACTGGATGAATGGTTTGTATGCACCGGTATGGGACGGTGACATATTAGGGGGATTAGCTCAAAAAACGCTAAGTCCTACCTACTCTGGATTAAGGGATGGATTAACTACAAAAGTTAAGTCCTACCTGTATTTTGTGTCAGATCACTAAATAGTTGAGTGACACTTTTGGTTTGAAACGGATTTTAAATATCTTTTTATGGTGCCACGATATGAGCCTGAGTCTCAGAGTCGTTGGCTAGGAAGCGTACATGCATTGGGATACATAGCTGGCTATGACGGTTGGATGTGTACCCTGCTAGGTCTAGGTAGTCATGCCCACCTCAAGTGCGTTTTTGCATGGTGCCTACTAGTCAGGTTGAGACGGGCTTATAGTCCAGTGAGAGTCCTGTAGTGTGATTATATATATATATATATATATATATATATATATCTACGGATTATTTAGTTATTGTTGGATTGGTTAGGATGTACATGCGTATCGGGTCTCTACTTGGGTAGTAGTAATATAGAACTTGCTAGTGGGCCTGACCCACTTATCTTTTTTTCAGGTGTCGGGTGTTTCCAGTCTTAGGGCTTGTTCGGGCTGAGCAGAGGCGATCTTTCATTCTACCGACGACGTAGGACTTCATTCCTTATGTTAGATTTGGATTTTATCTTCAGTTTGTTTTCATTCAGTTTTGGAGTTTTATTAGGGGTCCATTAAGGATGGATTCCCGAGTTGTTAAACTTATGGAGTTTGGATTGTCAGATTTTCAGTATTCTATTTTTTAAAGGATTTATATTTAGTTTCCTTCAGCTTATTTTTGTTATTTCTTAAATTCATTTTGTATTCCGTGTTCGTTAAAATATTAATTGTCTGATATCTCTCGGGTTTGGGCCTGAGCCTGATCAATCCGTGTCTTGGATTCGAGAGGTATAACAAGCAATTTTAGTTACGGGTTTGACCTGTTTTTATGGCTACGGGTTTTAACCTTTTGGGCTGATTTTTGCAACCTATGGGTTTTATTAGGTTTTGTATTAAAGGAAAAATAAGACCATTATTTTTAGGGTTAGTTTTCATTATTTTAAGAGTTAGTTTTTATTATGATATTTTTATTAAGTTTTATTTTTTTTTTTATATCGATATTCTCTTTGGAAAACGCGAAAGAGGAGAAACAGAAGAACGGCCTAGGGTTTGGAAGAAAAAGCTCAGAGATGATGAATCTAAGGATGGAGATTGTTCTGTCTTCAACTCCATCAACCATGAGTGACTGATTCTTCTACTTAAGGTTGGATAAACCCTAAGCATGTAACCTAACTTCTCTCTTTTTTACTATTTTGGGGATGTAAATTGTGTAATTTTTGTATAGACTTTGAATGTTATTGAGTATATTCTTCCAATTGGTTATCAATGTTAAATTCATGCTGTTTTATGTGTTTTTGCTTGTTAATCAACCTTTACACTTGATTTCTCTATGAATTGAATCTTGTGATATCTATGCATGGTGATAATTAGTTGTAGTTGTGCTTCAATTTGATGGAAATTGCTTTTACTTGATGGATGGAACTATACAATTAGGTTAATTCATTGTTTGATTAATTGTTTAAGTTCATATTTAATTAGTTTAATTTAAGTTTAATTAGTTTAATTGCAATTTAATTATTAGGTAAGCAGACCATTCATACTTGTGTTTGAATTCCATACTCTTTGTCACAATTGCATTACCTTTTTGATTGATGTATGTTAAAATTGTAACTTGAATTGATGAGTCATGCTTTGAATTGATGAATTATACTACACCTAGTTTAATTGTCATTAAGTAGGTAATTCAAGCTTGATATTGATGATTCATACTTTTCTTTGCAAATTTTAGCTATATTAGAATTATATTTAATTATTTCTCCAATTAGTGAAAGTTAGTGAGTTAGGAAATGTGTTTAGTGGTGAAACCTACACCCTATGTCTCTTTTCAATCTTTTAAACTCCTTTATTTTATTGCAGTTACTTAGGTTAAATTAGTTCTAATCACAAAACAAAACCCTTTTCAGCAATCACATAAGCACTAAAGTAGAATTCAATTCTAAAAACCTATAATTGTTTAGATCTCTTAAGACGATCCTTGCTCACTTCATACTCCATAGTATAAGTGTTTAGAGGTTTATAAATTATAAAATATAATGCCCATTTGGCATTATTTCTAAACCTAAAGTGTTGTGCATTATTTTGTGCACACGCTCGGTCGCATCATAGTTTTGGGGCCGTTGCTGGGGATCTAATGGTTTTAAAGAATTGAATTAGACATTAGTTTTTTGTTGATTGTTTACTTTAAAGTCATTTTAATTTTAATTTTCTCATCTGATATATGTCAATTAGGTACTTGAAGTAAAGTGGAGCAAATGCTGGACTTTGAAGCAATTAAATTTTTTTTGAAGTTACTTAAGGACTATTTGTAAGTTTCTCTTTGATTTTTGTGCTTTAATTATTTACCATCTTGCATGTTTTGGACAACCCAATTGGAGGCTTGATTTGAATTGTTTTATTTTTAACTCCAAGCATACCTTCTTGTAAAAGGCATCGGCCCATGTGGAGGCATTTATTTGTTTTAAGTGCATTGATATTATTAAGGAGTTTGGAAACATCGTATGTGGAGGTTGAAAAATTGAAGTATTGGTGTGTTGACTTATTCTAGTGCATGCATGGTCGTAGATCACTTAATTGTCCTATTGCTCCTGTAAATCAAAATCTCGAAGTTTCTCTTTAGCGTTTAAGAGGTAGTACTAGGGATAATCATCATAATCTTTTAAATTTTGATCTTCCATCACTTTTAATGGAAAATCCAATAGATCTAATTTTAGATCCCATTAAAGATCTTGGTTATGTGGATCATAACGGTGTTCACCACCCACAACAAGTTCATATTGTGGATACTCAAGGTGTGCATTCACCTTTGTGAATGCCACGACCAGTTAATCCTATGGTGCAACAACCTAATCTAGGGATGCCAAGGCCAAATGTTGTTCCTCCAATTGGTGAGTAACAACAACAATATGTTCAAATGGCATACCCTCAACAAGGTCAAATGGCATACCATCATCAAGGTCAAATGCCATATCCTCCCCTCAATCCTCTCAATCCTCCAATGGTCCTTAGGGATCGTTACACTCCAAATCAATATATTGCACCCACTTACATTCAATTGCCAAATTTTTGTGCTTATCATTACAAGATTAAGGCTTCCACCATTAACATGTGCCCCCTTTTCTATGGGTTGAGCAATGAAAAGCCTTACAAACATTTAGATGAGTTCTTAGAAGTTTGTTCCACCATGAAAATCACGGATGTTCCGGAAGAAGTCCTTAAAAGGAAGCTTTTCCTTTTCACTCTTCGGGATAAAGTTAATATTGGTTTAACAACTTGCGGTAAAAAACAATCACCTCTTGGGCATAATTGCAACAAGAGTTCCTAAAAAAGTACTATCCCGCAAGTCGAACCGATTCAATGAGAACTTCCATTCGTGAATTTACACAAGAAGAAGGAGAACCCCTTCATGAAGCATGGGAACGTTTGAATGGCTTCCTACGGAAGTGTCCACGCCATGACATTCTTAAGTGGTAATTAGTTCAATATTTCTTTTCAAGTTTATCCGATGCTAATAAGGGATTGTTGATGCTTCCTATAGCGGAAGCTACATAGAAAGAAATAAAGATGAAATTTGGCATCTCTTTGATAAAATAAGTGAAAACTCAATACATAGGTTTTCATCTTCTAGGCGGGGTCGCTTAGCAAATATAGGAGGAAAGAAAGCTCTATGCCAAATAGACACTTCCATGAAAATTGCCGTCGAGGTCAAAAATCTTGCTTAAAGGTTTGATACATTCCTTTTGAATTAAGGACCGACAATTCAATCTTATCCTCATCATTCCAATGACATGTGCATGGATTGTTCTAGTTATACTCACCATACTTCAAATTGTCCTCTTGGATAAATCATACCAAGTGAGTCTCAAGAATAAGCAAATGCAGCATTTATTCATCAAGGGAACAACCCTTATTCCAATACTTACAATCCGGGGTGGAAAAATCATCCAAACTTTGCATGAAAAAATCAAGGAGATGGTGCAAATCCTCATCAAACTCAAGGTTACCAAGTAAAGTATGTTCCCCCACATCTTCAAAATCAAAATCAGAATTCTCAAGGTTACCGTCCTTCATTATATCCTCAAAATGTGAATCAATACTCTCATCCTTAAGCATCAAAATCTCAATCCTATTCTCATCCTCAAGCATTAAATTCTCAATCTTACTCTAATCTAAATCAAGCACCTTCTAAGAGTCCCACTTTTGAGGACAAGGTCTTGGAAGACTTAGGAGATCTTCGAAAGGATAATCAATTGTTTCATTCTCACTCTCAATTAATTACAAAGCTTGAAGTTCAAATTGGGCAAATAGCTAATTCTTTAAATGTAAAAGAGAAAGGTAAGTTGCGTAGTCAAACTGACACCAATCCTAAGGGGCTCCGACTATTTCTTGTGTTATTGGAAACCAAAAGGTTTGTAGAGCTCTCATTGATTTAGGTGCAAGTATTAATCTCATTCCATACTCTATTTACTTACAATTAGGATTAGGGGACTTGAAGCCAACATCGATAGTAATCCAACTAGCCGATAGATTAATTAAGAAACCGAGGGAAATTGTTGAGGACATTCTAATTAAGATTGATAAATTTAATTTCCCGGTTGATTTTGTGGTATTAGAAGCTGAACCAGTCCCTATTCTTACCAATCACATTCCAGTCATCCTAGGAAGACCATTCTTTGCCACCGCCAATGTCACCATTAATTGTTGATCCGACATTATGGATATCTCTTTTAGCAATATGATGGTTAAGCTTAATGTATTTAATGCAAGTCAACATCCCACAGATGAAGATGAGTGTTTCTTAGTGGATGTCTTGGATGAAACCATAGAGGAGAATCTTCCCTTTATTCTCTCTGAGGACCCTCTTGAGGCGTGCCTTTATGAAATGTTTGAAAGTTACGGTTTTGATATAGAAGGATCCATAAGTGTGGTGAATGCTTTGATGGACTCTGTGGCCATTTTGAATTTCCCACCTTGGAAAAGTAAGAAAAAACCTCTTCATTCACTCTCTAGTACTCCACCAGTTCCTTCTCTCATCTCTCCTTCTATTCTTGAGCTTAAGCTTCTTCCATCTATTCTTAAATACATTTTCTTAGGCCCAAAAGAGACTCTTTTAATCATCATTGCTTCAAATATTGAAAATAACCAAGAGAATGATCTTTTGGAAGTGCTTAAAGCTAACAAAGAAGCCATTGGATGGAGTGTGGCTGACCTAAAAGACATTAACCCTTCTATTTGTATGCATCGCATACACATGGAAGAGAATGAAAGGCCATTTAGGGATACTCAAAGGAGATTCAACTCAAATATAAAGGAAGTTGTCATGAAGGAGGTTGTGAAACTTCTAGATACGGGAATCATTTATCCTATCTCTGATTCCAAGTGGGTTAGTCCAGCTCAAGTGGTTCCCAAAAAGTCGGGAATTACAGTTGTTGAAAATGCTTAGGGTGATCTCATCTCGAAACGCACCGCCACTTCGTGGCGTGTTTGCATAGATTACCGAATGCTGAATTTTGCCACTAGGAAAGACCATTTTCCATTGCCTTTCATTGACCAAATCTTGGAAAGATTGACCGAGCAATAATACTATTGCTTCCTAGATGGTTACTCGGGGTACAATCAAGTGGCCCTAGATCCATTGGATCAAGAAAAGACCACATTCACATGTCCTTTCAGTACATTTGCTTATCGACGGATGCCTTTTGGATTATGCAATGCTCCTGCCACTTTCCAAAGGTGTACAATGTCAATTTTTCGGACATGGTGGAGAAGTATTTAGAAGTCTTCATATATGACTTCTCGGTTTTTGGGTCCTCATTTGATTTGTGTCTCCAAAATCTCAAAAAAGTGCTTCAAAGATGTCGTGAGACTAATCTTGTATTAAGTTGGGAAAAGAGCCATTTCATGGTTTAAGAAGGAATCGTGCTTGGACATGTCATTTCTAAAAGTGGAATAGAAGTAAATAGAGCAAAAGTTGAACTGATTTCTGAATTGTCTCCACCTACTGCGGTGAGAGAAATTCGCTCGTTTCTAAGACATGCCGGTTTTTATCACCGGTTTATCAAAGACTTTAGTAAAATTGCTAGACCCTTGTGCAACCTTCTTAGCAAGGAGACTTCATTTGTCTTTGATGAAGCATGCCTAAATGCTTTTCATCAACTTCACACTCTTCTATCATCCGCTCCCATCATGCAACCTCCAAATTGGTCCTTACCATTTGAGATTATGTGTGATGTTTCCGACTTTGCAATGGGTGCTGTTTTGGGGCAAAGGGTAGGTAAGCTACCATGTGCTATATATTATGCGAGTAAGACTTTCTCGGGTGCCCAATTGAACTACTCTACCACCGAGAAAGAATTACTTGCCGTAGTATATGCCCTTGATAAATTTCGGTCATAACTCTTAGGATCCAAGGTAATTGTGTTTTTCGATCATACCGCTCTTAGGCATCTTTTAATGAAAAATGAAACCAAACGTCGCTTGATAAGATGGATCCTACTTCTTCAAGAATTTAACTTTGAAATCAAGGACAAAAAGGGCTCCGACAATGTCATTGTCGATCATCTGTCTAGATTAATGGTTGAATCTTTTCCAAATCTTGAAATTCATGAATCATTTCCGGATGAACAACTCTTTCAAATCTCAAATGGGACATTGCCTTTGTTCGCCGACATTGTTAACTATCTTACAACTGGCAAACTTCCCATTAATTGGTCAAAACAAGAAAATGACCGATTCTTTGTTAACATCCGAAAATACTATTAAGAAGATCCCATTCTATTTCCTTATTGCCCGAATCAAATCATAAGGAGATGTGTGCCGGAAAGGGAAGTTCCGAGCGTGCTTGTGTTTTGTCACACACTTGCTTTTGGTGGGCATTTTAGTGAAAAAAAGACCGCTTTGAAGGTTTTTCAAAGTGGGCTCTTCTGGCCCACTATCCACCGAGATGCCTATAACTTTTGCAAGGTGTGTGTTCAGTGCCAAAAGTTAGGATCAATGTTAAAGAGAGACATGATGCTTGTAACTTCAGTCTTCATGGTTGAAATTTTCGATGTATGAGGCATAGATTTTATGGGACCATTCCCAATGTCTTATGGCTTTCAATACATTCTCGTTGCTGTTGATTATGTGTCAAAGTTGGTTGAGGCTTGTGCTACCAAAACGAATGACCATTACGTGGTAATTGCATTCGTCGAATCAAACATTTTTGCTCGTTTTGGTATGCCAAGGGCCATGATAAGTGATGGGGGAAAACATTTCTGCAATCAATTCTTGAAACAACTCTTTTTGAAATACTCTTTCACACATAAAGTGGCCACTCCCTACAATCCTCAAACAAGTTGGCAAGTCGAGGTATCTAATAGGGAAATCAAGCACATTCTTGAGAAAACTGTTAATTCAACCCGAAAAGATTGGTCAAGGAAACTGAATGATGCTTTGTAGGCTTATCAGAAGGCTTACTAGACTCCTAGGCATGTCTCCATATAGACTTGTTTATGGGAAGCCTTGTCATCTTTCGATTGAGCTATAACATAAAGCACTTTAGGCAATAAAAAGGCTCAATCTTAATCTTAATCAGGCTGGAAAGGACCGTTTGATCCAAATCATTGAGCAAGAGGAATTGAGAAATGAGGCCTATGATAATTCAAAAATTTACAAGGCAAGGACTAATGCATTTCATGATAAACATATTATGAAAATATCTTTTGAACCTGGGCAAAAAACAGGGCTTTTCAACTCTAAACTCAAATTTTTTCCTAAAAAGCTTCGAACCAAATGGAAAGGCCCTTATTTAATTATCTCCGTCTCACCTCCTGGGGCGGTTGAACTTCAAAATTTAAAAGATGAAGGGACCTTCAAAGTTAATTGTCAAAGGCTTACACCATTCATTGATGGACAAACTCTTCAAAGAAATGTGGAATCCGCCTTCTTGGTGGATCCCATTTACTTTGAAGATTGAGAGCATTTCATGTCTTTCTAACGATGTTAAACACTAGTTGTATTGAGTTCCTCCTTCATTCTAAAAATAAATAAATAAATAATAATAATAATAATAATAAAATTTTAAATTTCAACTGTTGGGCGACCATCGCCCAGGTGAGCATTTTCTGACAAGAAGTATCAGGTGCCGGGCGATAATTCGCCCGGTCTTGGGCGACCGTTGCCCGGAAAAAAAAATAATAAAAAAAAATAAATAAATTTGGGTGTAAGTATTAGGTGCCGGACGATCATTTGCTTAGCCTTGGGCCACCATCGCCCCAAAAAAAAAAAATTGCGTGTAAGTATTAGGTGCCGGATGATCATGGCTTTGGGCGATCGCCTAGAAAAAAAAAAAAATTACTTGTACGTATTAGGTGCCAGACGATTATTCGCCTAGCCTTGGGTGACCATCGCCCGGGAAAATAAATAAATACATAAATTTTCTTTGCATTCTTTACTTCATTACATTTTCATTTATTGAATTTTTATTTCTTTACATTTTATTGTTGTTTGTGTACATACATGTTATGTTTTTTTTTTTTTTTTTTTTTTTAAAAAAAAAAACGGTTGTTCAAAGTTACATTCCGTCTTGCTAAAGACGTTAAACTTAGCACCCACAAGACATATTATGTTTTTTATCCCTTGTATAATGCATGTTTACTTTCCTTTTCCTTTTTTTTATTTTTCTTTCATTTTGTTTCTTTACATGCTTTCATAAAAAGAAAAATAAAAAATAATAAAATGTTTTTTTTTTTTTTTTTGGTTCATTTTGCACTTCTGCATAGTTATGCATGTTTTCATTTTTATCAAGGGTTTCATCTCATATCTCTTTGCATTGTGTTATTTATTGTTTTAAACTGTATACATTGCTTATCCCATATGATATTTGATGTGAGTTTACTAATATGGTTTTACAGCTAGGTTTTTGCATCCAAGTTTGGGGGAGACATCTTTCTTACTATCATTGCCGGGCTTCATAGTCTTTGTCATCACGGTATACTCTTTCCGTCATTTTTCATTGAGGACAATGTACAGTTTAAGTTTGGGGGTAAGGTCATCATGATTCATTCTATTTTAAGTTGAGTTTTAAATGCATGATGGGATTTGAAATGTGTTTAGCAATGATTTCAAACTTTTGAAGCATAGTGCCTTTAAAAAACAAGTTGTTAGAGTCAAATACTTCTTGTATACTCTAGGATGTTATTTAAGGGTAAATTTTAATTTTTGATATCATGTTTACTTTTGTGGTACACATCATTTTGTTACTTGAAAATACTTTGAGAGTTGATTTTAGAATTCTACACTTGCCCTTGTGCACACTAGTATTCAATTTGTGGGGTACATGCTTAGTTGATTATTATTTTGGTTTATCCCAATTGAGCTAGTATGTTTTGAAAGTTTTTATTCTTGATAAAATGACCTTATAAAGAAAAGAAATAAAAGCACTTACCAAAGGTGGGCAAAATCATTCACCAAAGGTGAGAAATAGAAATAGGAACAAAAATAAAAATAAAAAGTAAAAAAGAAAAGCATTCACCAAAGGTGAAAAAAAGAAAGAAAAAAAATGAAATCAATTAAAAAAAAATGTTTGATTGAATAACAAGGTTCATTCAATGTCTTGATGTCTGGTACTATATCTGTATACTAATTTGAAGGTAAGGCTATGCCATTACTTTGATTTGCTAGGATAGTAACACATTTTGATTCCGGTTCACTCAAAAGAATGATATAATTGATTCAACTTGCATGATTAATTGCTTGATGTGTGGAGGACCATTCTTGCTTATATGATTTTGAAATATTGAGAATAGCTTAGAAATGGCATAAATTTGCATATTTGAAGTTGTCTACTTTCAACACTTATTTGATATTTGTCGTTACTTCTTAAGTAAGAAAGAGCTGTTGATATTTGTGGGTGTCATTTCTGGAAACCCTCACGAGACTTCACTCGTCCACTAGGGGTAACCTAAGGGTTGAAAAAGCTTGTTACATATGCTAAATGCAATTGTGATCCCTTTAAAGTGGTGTTATCTTTATTTGTTTATTGTTGTATATATGTTTGTTTCATTTTCATACTGTAGTTCATTGCTAGGGACTAACAATATCTAAGTTTGGGGCCGTGATAAGTGTTTAAATGTTGCACATTTCAGCACCTAAGCTAAGGTATTTCAGTCCTTATATCTATCTTACTTTCATGTTTTAGTCCCAATTTATATTTATGTGTATTTCAGGGCAATAAAGCTAAAATAAGCTTACAGTGGTCTATTATGACCATTTTGGAGTCAAGCCAGAGCATCAGGACAAGATTCAGAAGGAAGCAGAAAATTGCAGCAGCATCGCGTCCGGGCGCCAAGCTTCTGGCAGCAATTTTAGTTACGGGCTTGACCTGTTTTTATGGCTACGGGTTTTAACCTTTTGGGCTGATTTTTGTAATCTATGGGCTTTATTAGGTTTTGTATTAAAGGGAAAATAAGCCCATTATTGTAACCTATGGGCTTTATTAGGTTTTGAGTCATGCTTTGGATTGATGAATTATACTACACCTAGTTTAATTGTTATTAAATAGGTAATTCAAACTTAAAATTGATGATTCATACTTTTTTTTGCAAATGTTAGCTACATTAGAATTACATTTAATTATTTCCCCAATTGGTGAAAGTTAGTGAGTTAGGGAATATGCTTAGTGGTGAATCCTACACCCTAAGTCTCTTTCTAATATTTTAAACTACGTTATTTTATTGCAGTCACTTGAGTTAAATTAGTTATAATCACAAAACAAAACCCTTTTTAGCAATCACATAAGCACTAAAGTAGAATTCAATTCTAAAAACCTATAATTGTTTAGATCTCTTGGGACAATCCCTGCTCACTTTATACTCCATAGTATAAGTGTTTAGTGGTTTATAAATTATAAAATACGATACCCACTTGACATTATTTCTAAACCTAAAGTGTTATGCATTATTTTGTGCACATGCTCGGTCGCATCACAAAGGCCAACTCTTACGTGCACTTGGGAGGAATGGAGACAATGGAATTTTTCCTATTGTTTTTGCTATGGTAAGATCTGAAACAAAACAGTCATGGAAGTGGTTCATAGAAGAACTAGAGAAGGCTTTGGGTCCATTACATCATTTTACATTTATGTCTGACAGACAGAAGGTAATAATTTAATTTAAATTTAATTTATGTTATTTTAATGTATGTTTGTTTGCATGTTTATTTAACTAATGTTTATATGTTTCTTTCTTTGATAGGGATTAGTTGACACTTTTGAAGACATGTTGCATGGTTGTCATTATAGATATTGTGTAAAACACATGTATAAAAATTTCAAGAAGAAGTTTAAGGGGGTAAGTTGAGGAATGAGATGTGGAATGCATCACGTGCACTTACTGAGAGTGTATTTAAGTATCACATGCAGATTCTAAAGGACATTGATAAGGGAGCCTATGAGTGGCTTGCAAATGTGCCTCCTAGGTTATGGCCAAGACATAAATTTGAGGATAATTCAAAGTGTGATTTGTCAACAATCTCGCTGAGACATGGAATGATAACATTGGCGGTGCCAGGGATAAGCCACTCATTACTATGTTGGAGTACATTCGTGGTTATTTGATGCATCGCAATCAGTCCAGAATGCAGTGGATTCAGAATCAGACTAGGTTGTTGTGCCCTACCATAGCAACTAACTTGAAGAGCCTAATGGATGACTGCTGACATTGTACTACCATAAAGGCAAGTGATGATATTTTTGAGGTTTACTATAAAGGTGTTAATGAGGATGTTAACTTAGTAAATAGAACATGTAGCTGTTGAGAATAGGATGTGAAAGGTATAACATGCATTCATGCCATTACATGTATAATATCTGAAAGGGGGCAGCTTGAGAATCATGTGGACAGTTGTTATCATAGGGAGACTTATTTCAGGACATATAACCATATTATATACCCTATGCCCCTCAGGAACTTGCAACGAGAAGTTGGCACTGATCCTATACACCCATCTATTGTTAAGCCTGTAACTGGTAGGCCTAAAAAGGCAATTGGAGAGGTCAGTAAACCTAGTGTTGCTAAAAAAAAAGCATCTAAGGTGTGGAAGATGTGGGGAGACAGCCCACAACCCTAGGACTTGCAAGGTAACTGAAGCAATGCCTAAGAAAAAAGGTCAAGTAAAAGGTAAAGGAGGTAGACCTCATCTGCCTGTTGTTTCTTGTGTACCTGGTGTACTGCCAGACCATATAGATATACAAAATAAAACTAATGCAAGAGGAAGAGGGGCTGGAGGTAATGAAGCTGATGCAAGAGGAAGATGAGTTGGAGGTAATGAAGCTGATGTAAAAGGAAGAGGAGCTGGAGGTGGTGCATGAGGAAGAGAAGCGGGAGGTGGTGCAAGAGGAAGATGGGCTGGAAGGGTTATAACTGCCACTAAAAGGCAACTATATGAGGTATATTGTTTAAATTATTATATGTTCTCATAGTTTATTATGATTTCACCATTGTAGTAATATTTATCATTTTTTTACTTAAGTTAGTACAATACCATCAAGGTATGGGATTATGCTGAACAATTTGAGGAGTAGCCAAGCATCATCAGCATCAGTTGACTTGAATGTCTTATGGAGTAGTCAATCATCATTAGGAAGGTATATATATTTAAATTGATTTCCATAGTCGTGAAGTTCATTATCTCACTGTAATTCCAATGTTGTTAATCTTTTTTTTATGGCAAACCCACTACAATAGATCTAAGACTTTAGGCACCATTGGGAATAGAATATGCAGCTTATGTTTTTTGCTGTGTTTTGGTATGTTTTGGCAGATGACATCATATAACTTTTGGTAGATGGCAACATACAACTTTTAATCCCAATGTTGTGTTTTTGCTGTGTTTTGGTAAATGGCAGCACACAGCTTTTGTTATGTTTTGTTTTTTTTTCTGTATTTTGGTATACTTTGCTAGCTGTAGATGGCAACACATACCTTTTGTATTTTTGTATGGTTTATGTCTCTGATGGTACAATGGTTTATGTCTGTAATTGTACAATGGTTTATGTCTGTAATGGTACAATGGTTTATATTACTTATGCTATAATGGTTTATTAATTATAACAAGTCTATACAGTTGTGTTCTTTTATTGCAGTTGTGTGGCTTTTATTATTCTTATAAACTTGGTGCAGTTGTGTTCTATTATTGCACTTGTGTTACAATGAGAATTTTATAATGTTGCTATGTTGGTACAGTGAGAACTTTATTATGTTGCTTGGTTGTTATGTTGCTTAGTTGGTGTAGTAAGGACTTTATGATGTTGGTAGGTTAGTGTAGTAAGGAATTGTGTGGTCATGTGATTTAATTGACAATGCGCATATATATTTTGTCTGTATGTTAAAGTATCTTATTGTTAGCAATGTGCACATGTTGAAAAAATAATAATAACTTCCAATTATATTTATTACATTACATTCTATTAACTAACCACACAATTAACATCACAATACCACATGATATAAATCATAACATGAAAACATTGAAATTTGTAATTACAGTGTTTCTAGTTATTCTACTTGTTACAGGTTGTTCCACTTCCAAGTTCATATCCAAGTTTCTTATCGCAACTTTTGCTCTCAAACATGATATTGTCCTCATAGCTACCTCTCTTTCCATTCTACTCAAATTAAGTTCTCTTTCATCTTCATTATGTTGGGGATCTATCCATCTCAAGAACCCACATGACCGTATCGGATAGCTTCCACATCCATAGAACCTTCGCCCTAAATTCGCAGTAGTTATTGCTCTTCTCAAAGGAGATTTTACTCCGCAGTAGCAATACAAATCTTCATGCATTACCACGATATGGTACATTATTCGAACTTCTTGAGGTCATGGATGGCTTTATATGCTACAAACAATTTATACAACTTCATAAATTCATACTAACTATATAACTTTAAAAAAAAAAAAAAAATTAAAGAGTAAAATATACTACATTATACAGAGGTGGAGCAGCAGGATGAAAGAAGGCAAATGATGAGATAGAAGAAGGAAAATGATGAAATGGGTTAATTTATTGGCAAAGGGCTACAACGGTAATATTGAAGGCAATTTCGGAATTAAGAGGAAAGGACAGTCACGTGCAGACCTTGTGGGCCGGAAAGTGGCCGGAATTGCATTTCAGGGGTTAATTTGCACAATTTGTGATAGTAGTGGTACTGACTTGTTCATTTTTATAGTCCAGGGATAAATTGCCGATTTTTAATAGTTCAGGGGGTTGTTTGTACTTTTGCCAACTTTTTCTTTACAAAGTAGAACATTGTTTTTGGGTCCATTTTGTCCGAGTGTGACTGTGTGAATTTCTTGTTGTCAAAGAGAAAAAAAAGAAAAGAAAGTGAACTGGAAGAACTTATTAGTTTTTTCAACATACATATAATTAGTAAGAAATATTTAACGGTTTCATTGTTTGCAATGCATAAAACTTACAAAAAAAAAGAAAAAAAAGAAAAGGAGGTATTATTGTAAATTCATAGAAAATTCTCAAGAAATCACAATTGAGAGTGGTTATGAAAAAATCAAAAAAATTGTTTTTTCTTTTTTGCCGTTCAAACTTTTTCACAGTTTTAAAACTTTTCATTTTCATTTTTTTTTTACCCATCCAATCCAACCAAGCATTACTTGCATTCGTAAGTGCGATGTCAATGGGTTCACCGGGAAATTTTTCTTGATCCGGATAATCCGTATACGCGTCCTCTAAAATGAAAAGTTTCAAACCAAATTGAAACCTGAAATGATTTTTTATTTTTATTTTTTAACTAAACTAATTTTGCACCTTTTTGTTCATGTTTACTAAAAAGAAAAAGTTATAATAGGCTTATGTTATATTCATGAGCATCGAATTTGCGCCTTATAATAATAATTGGAGTTTGAGAAATTTGCAATTTTGATAATCCAATTTGGTTCTCTCAAATATAATGAACTCAATTAAAAATATAAATTTTTATTATTTAAATATATTTTCAGTATTTTTTTTTCCTAAATTATTATTATTATTTTATTTTTTTCCTAGTAATTTTAGATTATTTTATATCAATTAAAATAGTGATATAAAATAGAAAAATAATACTTCTTTAAATTAAAATACAATTAATAATTTTCTTTCTAATTGACACACGTTTCATTTTTCACACAAATGATTAAACACATCCTTTCATTTTCCTATATCGATTGTTCAATTATTGAGACAAATTAGATGAGAGTTTTACATTATAAGAATTGTATTTAAATAAATTTTATTTAACTCTATTTCACTCTTGTTAAAAACATCGTGGGAAAATTAGAATTTATTTTAAATATTTTACTAGTTTAACTCATAAAAACATTAATTAATTTTTTTTTAATAATTTTTTTTACATCTTATCAAATATATCAATTATTATTTTTCTATCAGTGATTAAAATATTTAGTATTTATTTTATTTTATTCGTGTGACTTGATTTTATTATTTTTTAATATTTTATTTTATAGTAGTATTATTTATTTTATCTATCCCAATTTAGATGTCACTTTTGTAGAGTTGAAATTTTTAAGAGAACCTGGACATGCTTTGTCTCTTTGAAAAGTTACTAATTTGCTCTTCAAAATTTTAAGTATTTAATCTTGAAATTTTAAACTCTATAGATATAAATGAAAAGATATAAAATATATTATTTAAAAAAAAAAAAGTGATAAATATTTTGAAACAGATAAAAAAAAAGTATTACATTTATTTTTGGGGACAGAGGGAGTATTAATTAATTACTTAAAAAAGACAGATAAAGATAAGATGAAGATCATGACCGACCACGTGTAACTTGGTAGTGTGTGTGTACACACAACTATATATGTATATTGACACGAGGACAATACTTGGGTACAATCCAGGTTGGATGAAGTTCATCCAACCTGGCTACGTGGACCAATCAATGTAAGACACGTGTCTAAAAATAAAATTAAAATTAAGTTGGGTATTACCCAATTATTCGGGTCTGACCCGTTACTAAAACATTTTTAAAGGGACCAAACTATCCCTAACTTCTACCTCTTCATTCTCTCTCGAATCTGCGCCCCCTTCCTCCTCTGACCTGCAGCCGCAACTATGCTCAAAAGCCTAATCTTCATATATAGAGACACACATACACACAGTTGTACGCACACAGGCAGGCATATATAGCACCGAGAGAAGAGAAGAGAAGAGAAGAAGAACCCAGAATTTGTTCATACCCTAATTTTCTCTGGGTTGAATTCAGAAACCTATTTTTTAATTCAGGCTTTGTTCCATTCTCTGCAACATCAATAATTCCATCAAACACACTGAAGCCAATTTCGCACCCAAACACAATCAACACCAATTACCACCTCACCCACCAAACACAACCTCATCACCAATTACCGCCAATAACTCCATACCCATCACCGCCGCGGCGGATAGCACCCTGGGTCAGCGACTCCATTGGGCCGGTGACGTCAACGGCTTTGATACGATTTTCGGTATACTCGACAAAAAACTCTACCGACTCACCTTCCACAAGACCGAAAAAGCCCCCATCTCGGATCGAGGACCTGTAGACCACGATGCCAACACTAGGAGCGATGAACCCAAAACCAGTCACATGACTGAATCGCTTCACAGTTTGTTCATCCCTCGCCCTTACGGTTCTTCCCTCTCCTTCACCTTCCTTAGCCAACCACCAGTAGAGAGAGAATTAAAGAGGAGAAAGAGAATGAAGAAATAGAAGATAGGGATATTTTGGTCCCTTTAAAAATGTTAGAGTAACGGGTCAAACCCAAATAGTTGGGTAATACCCAACTTAATTTTATTTTTATTTTTATTTTTATTTTAGACACGTGTCTTACATTGATTGGTCCACGTGTCAGGTTGGATGAACTTCATCCAACCTGGATTGCACCCAAATATTGTCCTGGACACAAACTCAGAAACGATCAATATGTAGCACGTCTTTCTCGGTCTAGGACGCGGGTCCAAGTAGTGGCGGAGCATCATCTTATAAGCAACTGTTAAATGATCCGCATACTAGTTTTGCTTCCAAACAAACGTCAGTTTTGTCTTTTCAATTGATTAGAGAACAGATCAATTTCATGGAAACAATGAGATTTTCCTCATTCATGTTGTATTCTCACTCCTCAACATTTCCGTCTCTCTCATTTTCTTCTTCCTCTTCTTCTTCTCTCTCTCCTTTCCGTACCAAATCCACAAATTTCCTTTCCTTCAGATCTCTATTCCCTATGAATCCCATTTCCGATGGAAAACGAAATCTCTCTGTTGTGTGTGGCTCAAAGGCCGAAGATCGAAATCAAAAGTCTTCTTTTCAGGTACTTCTCCACACACACACAGTTGTCTTCATGTTCTTTAATACATGCGAATCTTTATATCATTGAAACTAATCATTCATAGTTATACTTAGACACACACATAGATATATGTTTTTACGATTTACATGGCTACTGTGGAATGATCTGATTTGATGTAGTTAGATGTTGATAATACTAATAATGGGCAGGTTTTCAGACCATAGATTGCTAGTACTTTTCATTTTAAAAAATAGCCAGTTTGTCAGTCATGGTTTGTTGGTATAATTGGAATAAAATCTGGTGAGATAGGTCCTGGTTGTAGTGGGTTTGTGTGTGTGTTTTGTTCATTTTTATTGGGCCCCTTTTCCTTCCTTCTTGTTTTGTGGAGAATGGAGATGGGTCCATGATTGTTTTGGTTATGATAGGGTATGCCCCTGTTTACTGGTGTATTGATGGCATTTGTGCCTCTCTTTGAAATCAATCTTACCTTGCAAAAAAGGGTTTCCTATATATATATCTATATATATATATATATATATATTTTTTTTTTTTTTGTGAATAACAATAATAATAAAAAAGTTTGAGGCTTCAACAATTTTTTTCTTCTTAATTAATTGGGAGTGTGTATTAGATTTAAATTTAAGCGAGGGCTATCCTTAATTATACATTAGATTTCACTCTACTATGTCCTTGGAGGCAGTGCACCATTTACCAATTATATGCTTTGATTGTTTTCTTATTTCCTTTATAATGCATGGTCACCATTGGAATTTGTTGTTGGTAAAGTTACATATAACTTATATAAGTCAAGCAATTTGGAAATGGAGTAACTTGGAGTTAGAATTGTTAATGATTAGACCATCCGAAGTCTTTCGCTCAATGATAATTTTTTATAGGAAGATGATAAACATTGATGTACTACCTTAATGCTTTTAAAATTTTAATCTGGTATTTGTGTATTCATTTAGTCCATCATTTGATTGTTTGTGCTTATTTAGTGTGCCGCCGTTATGGTGCCAATAACTATTTTCTTTTTTTGGCTAATACATCTTTTGCAGGGTGGTGAATCATTTTTTAGGAGTGTCTTGGCGAGTATGGAAGCAGTATATTTAAATAGGAACCCTACTGCTAAAGCCATCTTGGAGCTTGTTGGTTCGGTCAATGACGAGAAGATATGCTATGACCATCTCGCATTTAGGACATTTGGGGTATAAGTTGTTGTTGCTTTTGTACCTTCATTTAGTTAAGAGTCAATTATCTCATTGCTGTGATCTTTTGTCCCTTCCCTTTCACCGTACTTCTGTAACTATTTTTTATAGCAAAGTTTTGTTATAAAGGACAGACAATGTTGAAAATCATGCTGTCGTCACTTCTCATCATTTATATATTTGTGTTTGCCTGTGTTTTTTTTCCCCTCCCTCATATTCCCTCTGCATAACTTTTAACGCACACATGCTTTTATATGACAGCCTTTGCCTTGTATAGTTTGTTTGGGGAATTGAATATATATCACTGATGTTTAATGTCTTTTTGTTTTCTTTGTCATCATAGATAAACGGATATGGAATTGATTCTATGGCAAATTTTTTCCTTGATTTTGGTTATACACAACAAGAAGAGTTGAGATTTCCAGCAAAGAAGTTGAAAGCACTCTGGTTTTCTCCTCCAAGTGTTCCACTTTCTGACGGGGGCAGTGGTGTTAATGGCCCCTTTCCTAGAATATTTATATCAGAACTTCTTGTGGATCAAATGAGTCCATGTGCTCAGGTTTGTTGAGACTTTTATTGATTAGCTGTAGTGAAGATCTTTACCGTTGCTAAGTGTATCCGTGATAGTTGTGATAGAGACAGGAATTATATGTAATTTCAATATTGATGCACTATATTTTATTGACATGAAGTTGATGATCATGCCATGCTATTTCTTAATGTTATTTTATTTGTCTAGGGCTTTCACTTTTGCATGGTCATATCGAGAGTGGGGAAAGTTACTTGGTTTTTGCTACCTCTGAAAATGTTGAAGAAAGTTTTGTAGTAAAAAGAAGCATCAAGCATGACTCATTTTTATTTCTGAATTTGATTAGCATACAATTAGGATATCAGGAGGAAATGCTTTAAATGATGTAGTTGATGAGTAAGGATTTTTGTCCTATATAGTATTAATAATATTTAGTCAAACATAAATTCTAAAGTTACATGTTTGATGTGATGTATTCTTGATTTTTTTGCCCATTTGAATTTTTTTTAATACTTATTAAATAGAACAAGGACCCTAATGGGGTGAGATCTGCTTTACTTGAATAAGGTTTTTATCATTTACCTGTACCAAAAAACTTAGTTAAAATGCCTTTATATTAGGGCCATTCCATACTGCATCAGTAAATGATGCAAGTTTTTTTTGTCTGAGATTGTCACTTGTGTAAAATAATTCCATGTATTAGGTCCGTCTAGTGTTTTCTGTCTCTACTCTTCTCTTCCCCAGTGTCCCCCCAAGGCGGGATCAATAATGGGTAATGGCCTTAAGTTATTACTTGTCTATATCCTCATTTCTGGTTCATATAAGGGCAACTGTTTGTTCCTATCTTGCATTTTCTTTTAAAGTACATTTTTCTTAAAATTTTTGCTCCTTAAATGCAGGATATTATTAAAAAATACATTGAAAATTCTAGCAGTGGAAATAAGCATGCAGTTCTTGCAAGTGCACTGGGATCTTTAACATGGGAAAAGCCCTTATATTCTGAATTCCAACAATTGGCAAGGTATATAGTGTTAATTTATGTGCATATGCACCAGTGTCTATTAAACAAATTCATATATAACTCCTAGAGGAAAGGACACCAATCATAATCTACATCAATTTCTATTAACACTTCATTCTAGCTTTGTTATCTCTAAGCTTAATTGGCAACATAATTTTTTGTTCTGAGCTTGTTGCTTTCAGGTCTTGTGTAAACCATTAATTCTATAAGCCTTACTCTTGATTTGTGAATTCCCAGGGAAAGTGAGTATGCAGCCTGGACCCTTGTCAATGGATATGCACTAAATCATGTCACCATTTCCACTCATAGGCTGAAATCTAAATTGAGGAATATCAAAAGTCTCAATCAATTCATTGAGGAGAATGGGTTCAAGTTGAACTCTGAAGGGGGTGTCCTAAAGGGTTTGTGACTATTAATTTCTTATTCCTCTTACATTTTCTGCTGCTTCCCAGATAAGTTATGAAACAAAATTGCACATTTTAATTACCTTACTGTCTCAACTTCAGGTGAATGCCAATAAAAATTTATTAGTAGTTCTTGGTATCCGTATATTCTCTTTATTTCATGTTAGATTTAATGGGCAAGAAAAGAGGCTAAACTTAAGAAGATATTTGAGGCTCTTCTTCTATGTCTCCGTTAATGTAAAATGAAGATGATAGCCCGTGTGCCCCCTTAAATTGTTTCATGTTGATAGCCTGTTTGCCCCCTAAAGTTGTTTCATCGTTTTCCTCTGGGTGACGTGACCCTGATGGCTTTACTTATCCAAGGGAGGGAGGGAGGGAAAGAATGGGAGTTGGTTGTATGGCTTGCTTAACTCTAATTAACAATAATTATTACATATTAAATATTCTATGATTATTAAAGCTTCTCAAGGGAGCTCTTAAATTTGATGTAGTTATTAAGGCCTTATGCCCCGAGAGGATTAGGTCTCTATATCTTCAAGACCCTGAAATCTAGCGTGGATTGGAATGTTGTATACTCATTCCATCCCAAAATAAATGACCTTTTGGGTAGTCCAACTTTTAAGGTGACACTCAATTATGCACGCGTCCCTTTAAATTTCCACTAATCTAAGGATATACATTGTTTATTTACGAACCTCTTCAAAACTTTTGGATGAATCAGGAAAATATAATTTCTTACATTGATTTTTGAAAGGGGACACTTATTTTGGGACATCCCAAATTGGAAAGACGCACACTTATTTTGGTACGGAAGGAGTATATGATTAAGCACTTGGAGGATGTGTTGCATCCTTGGTCCAGTATTCAAAGTTATGAACTCAAATCATGGGTTTGATCATTTTCCCTCAAGTTGTTTATGTTTCCACCCTGCTTGTGAGTCTGATATTTAACCAGGATGTCAAACTCTAATCGGTTAAATTGGCAGACCTCGGATTGTAATAAATGTTGCAGTTGTTTGATTTGTCTGACAATGAGCTTTTTTAAACATTTTGCAAGTTTGGGAAATTATTTAAGTAGTACTGTAATACATTATTATGCTTTCCATGAGACTTGATGGTTTACTGGGATAGACCAATTATTTTGCCACAGTTTCTAAGAATTTACAGAGTTGTTGTGTTATCAATTCCTTGCTAATTGTGCCCATGTTTAATAATTTTGAAAAAATGACTTACTACTCTGTTTCCTTGATTTCCAGTGAGCCCTGATGGTCTTCTGTTGCAAAGTTCAACTGTGGCAGATTCAGTCTCTTTCCATTTCTCTGATGGTGTCACAGAATCAGTCCCTTGTTCTTATATTGAGTTTGCCGAACGCCTTGTATTGCCACAATACAAAAATTTACCCGAAAATGAGGTCAGCAACGATTAATTTAAAAGTTTTAGCGACTTGTTTCAAACTTATTGATTCCACAGGATACAGGTAAAAAATGAGGTCTTAGTATTAATGCCCCGTGTAACCTCAAGAATACAGCTCTCTGATCAAGTATTTACATGATCTTCACAAACTTCGCTCCATCAATTATTTACATAATCATTTCAAAACCTTACTTATTTTTCATCATTTTATCTGCGTTTAACAGTAGTGCTAGTTCTAGAGCATATGTCAATTGATGCTGTCCTCAAACATTTCAGTCCATATTCAATCTTTGCTAGAAACGTTGCTCTGTTTATGCATTGCTGTTGAATTTACTGCTATGATATGTTTGTAGAGAAGTATATCATTGGTAGTTTTCTTTCCAAGTTCTTCAGTTTGCACCTGTTTGAATAATTAATCTTGAATGTAACTTGGTAATTGCTTATTCTAGAAAAAGTTTCCAATCCATATTGCTTTGAATTTCCCGGATCTTATCCTCACTCAACTTATGTTGCCTCAAGCTTCTCAAATTGCATTATCTTCTGTTGTATATGGTTCTTGATGCCTACCAAGATTGTCACTTCATCTATGCTCATCAATTTATCAACACAAACGTATATTTTTAATAAAGTGAAGCACACTTGTGTTAATAGTCTTTCAATAAAATTTCTATCTCAATTCGTTTTTGATAATAGAACACTCTAGAAGCTCTTTTCCATTTCATTAATTCTTGCTCTAGGTATGGACCAAGGTCTCTTTAGCCTCCCCCCTTTATATAGGATATATCCTAGGAAATAATAATCATTCTTGGTAATCTTTAGATAGTTAATCTTCCTCGTTCCTTTTTTTAGCCACCTAATATTATGAGAGTAACAATTCATTTATTACATTTTCCAGCAGGCTTGCAGCTTAATTTGAACTAGGAATCTATAGCATTTCCCTACAATTTTAACTTTTAATCAATAGTTGTTAGGGTTTTGCTAATTAGACAAAACATACCATGTGCTTTCTACCTAATTGTGCCAAACGAAAGGCTATATACATATACACTTTTAGAAAACTTTCATAATCAATATAAGGAAGATACTAACCCTCAATGTCCACCTTTTGCATTGGAAATTCCCTTGTCTCCTTTAACCTTCACAAATTTACCAGTGGAGTAAAAATTCTATATATATATATATTTTAAAATGATTATTCATTTTTGCCATTCTATGAAGAGAGATGTTTAAGATGATAGTCATGGACTAAAAAGTAAGATTCTGAAAGATTGAGGTGCTGTTTTTTAAGTAAATAGTGTGCTTTATTTTGAATAAATAATGTAATTATCCAATTAAGTGTGCTTGATAATGCAATTTGGAGATTACTAAGTATCACTTTAAATGTATAAATTTTTAAGTGAGTGACACTTCACTTATCCCTAAATACTGAAAAAGTGAAATTCAAACAAGTACCTGAAAAGTTCCAATCTACAACGAGCACTCAAAACTTAACCACCTATAATCTCGTTAAAATTATCATCAAACTGCCTAAATTTAGTACCTACTAACTATTTTGGCAGTTATTACTTTATTGGATACAGTTAGAAGAATTATATAAAAGGATAACATATAATTTTATTTTGGTTTTTAATATGTTGACTATCAAATTTGTTTTCTAACACTAAATTTTGATAATTTTTTACTTTATTAGTATCTGTGGTATAAGTTTTCAGAAGATGTATTTTGTTAGAGGATCTAAATATTTAGCTTACATACTCTCTTTAACAGTTTAAGCTTTCAAAGTATATCATTATTGATTAACTTGGTATAAGAGAAGAAAATGTCATGAGCTCGTGGCGGAAATCCAACTACACATAAGGGACCATATCAGAAGATGCAGACTACTAATCCGTATTACAAGGAGATGTTCTGTTCTGTTTAAGCCTTTAATTCTCATCTCGTATCAAAAACACAGTTTGATAAAACTTCTAATCCATTGTCAATCTTTATTCTCAAATACAAACAGATCTTTTATGTTGAGATTAATGATTTTCTAAGTCGTCTTGAAGTGTATTATAAACGTGTAGAGTTTTGATATGCTTCGGTTGAAACTGAGGTTTCTTAAGCTGTTGGTTTTGTAAAGAACACCAACAGTACCATTAATGTAATAGAACTACATTGAATTTAGCATCACCAGGACCTAAAACTAAGCTTTCGCAATGTATGAGCTTGGTACTTATCTGTGTATGTATATGTGTATAATATGTTAAACAATCTCTATGTTGGTCAAGTTATTACTAATTACTTGTGTTAATGACTTACAATAGGTCAAGGAGTTACATAGGCGAGACGGGTTCGAGGTTGGAAATGCTGATAAGATCTTTGAGAGCACATCCAAGGAGCAGGTAACCAGGAGGACTGCATGAGAAAGTTCAATCATTTGACAAAGTTAACAGCTTCAATGGGGGAATAAGTATCTGTCTGGTTTATGCGTAAGCTCCAGTGGAAATGGTTTTTTATAGCTATAATGGTGTAATTTTGTATGCCATAGTTTTAACAGTTTAATTTGCTTATTTTTGTGATATAAATAAGAGGGGTTTAATATGAGCAGGAAAAAAAAGGGTATACCCAAGCTGACTAGAACTAGCTTGATGGATTTGGATGGTGTATTCAACAAATAAAATTCTTTATAGCTGAAGTTTTTACTTGGGCCTAAAATAACTCTACAATGTTTATATATATATATAATTTCTTTTCTCTTACTTTTTCAAGTATCTTTTTGGTCCCCTGAAAAAAAAAAAAAAAAAAAAAAAAAAATCCCATAATTTTCCTCTTCAAATTCATTTATCTCTTCCTTTTATTTTCTTCTTCTTCCTTTATATATTTTTCTCTTAAATTTTTTTATTCTTGCACTAATATATGATGTATGTGCAAAAACATTTTTCTCAGATCTTTTTTATTTTATTTTTTTTCTCATGTTCTTTAAATTTCACTACAATTTTATGGACTTTGATGTTCATATTTATTATATTTTTGAACTTTTTTTTTTACCATATATCTATATATATATGTATATATATATATATATATATTTAGAATAGTAACATATATATATTTAGAATAATAACATATATTATTTGAATCTTGAGTAGTGAACTTTTATTTTTTGCTTTTTTGTTTTGCTGCAGCGCTAGTTGAAAGAAAAATTGATCATGCTCTTCGGGTCCCTGAATTAAATTAAATTTTAATTCTGATCAACAGGCCAGTAGATTAGTGGGAATAGACACCTATTTTTTTTAAAGAGAGATCAGATATTCGAGTTTCAATGGAGTGGAGACGTGTGTGAGTACAAAAAAAAAAAAAAAAATTCTAATTCTCAAACATCCAAACTATGTTTCCATTTCTCCAAATTATGGTTTAAATTCTCAAATATGTGACAGATTTCTTCTATCACAATGAGAGTAAATCTCCAAACCATGACAAAGGCATTGAAGCTCTGCAATTAGTGATAATACATGAGCCATTTCTTTGTAGGTTGATTTTGCCATTTCTTAGTAGTAAAAACAATTTGGTTAGACAAAATATAGAAGATCTTACATACATAGAAACGGAAAGGTGAATTTATATAACATATACATATGTCAGTGTTAATATCAATTTTGAGTATAATTTTTTCTGATACTCAAATATGCATGGGAAGACTCATCAACCTATGATACCGAATAGGGTCAAAGTCCTCCGCAGCCCCACAATCAATATGTTGTCTTTTTCCTTTGGCTTGCTCTTCCAAATCCAATTTTGGCATTCTTTTTATAAGTATTGGCTTAAAATTTTTCACATTTGTGTATAGAATTGTGAAGGTGTGCTATAGCGAGATGGATAATTCTAAATATTGGAGATTTTATAAAAATAGGTAGATTGAAGATAATTTTAGAAGAATGGAGAGAGTACAAATGTTT
The DNA here is from genome assembly GCF_030987335.1 of Cornus florida. NCBI lineage: Eukaryota > Viridiplantae > Streptophyta > Magnoliopsida > Cornales > Cornaceae > Cornus > Cornus florida. The sequence goes on from NW_026775572.1 coordinate 46,932,232, forward strand.
AAGTTGGGGAGTTCTAGAGGATAGATCTTACTATAATGCATTCTAACCGTTAATCATAGAGGAGTACGTGTATATAAGGGATGGAGGTGTGTTTTTGTAGTTATCAAATCGTAAGAATGAGAGTTGAAAGTGTGACTGATTTACCTTGGTGATAGTGTGAAAATATGAAATATATATTGCAACAAATGTTTCTTAGAATAATGTACTAGTTGTGTTTAGAATAATCACGCCACATCTTGTTGGTATAATGGCAGAATTTAATTTATACATTGTTTAAACATTTAAAAAAAAAACTGATATATAAACTATAACAAACCTCTCAATTTTTAAAATTTTGTAAGTATCTCCCAACATTCTTTTTTGTACAAACCTCTTTCAACTATTTAAAAACCATTCTAGTTATCCATTCGTTTGGTGAGATGTGATGGAGGTTGATTTGGTGGGAGGGAGGTGGTGGAGTTTTTCTTGCTTGAGCTGTCAACTTGTTTTTCTTTATTCTTATGTCTATTGCTGTTGTTTTTCTTTTCCTTTCATTACTAGGAGATATCTGTTGGTTTTCATAACCATTTGTAATGCAAAGGTATGCCTTTGCTTTTATCGTTGTCCTTACATCAATAAATTTTCCAATTGAACAGGGAAAAAAATAAAATAAAATAAAATACCATTGAGCATCAAATATATCCTACTTATTTTGTATTAATTTTTGAATTCCTATAATGAATCATAAATGTTATTCTCCCAGAGTTCTTAAATTAGAGTTCCATGTACTGGAATCAAAATCTACCCTCAAAGTGACCCCAATGTTAAGTACTTAAAAGATACTACATATATGAATTCAGGTGAGGTTTCGGTCACATAATTCTTCTAAATGGGTGTCGTTTTCCCACTTCGCACTCTCACTCTTGCACTCTATATACGCTCTTCTCTCAAACTCATTATGTGTGACTTAGATTTTTTCACTTTGCGCTCTCATATTTACTCCCACTCGCGCACCCACTGTGTAACTTGGGGTGAGTTGGTGTGTCTAGTTTACAAAATTTTTCTAAACTGGTGCCGTTTTCCCACTTGGCACTTTGTGTACGCTCTCTCTCTCAAACTTACTATGTGTGACTTAGATTTTTTCACTTTCGCCCTCTCGTATTCACTCCCACTCGCGCACCCACTGTGTGACTTGGGGATGAGTCTATGCGTCTAGTTTACAAAGTGACTGCTTAAAGGAGGAATTTGAAACCAATGTAGAAGGTGAAGGTTCATGTCACCACGGACAATATGCATGTGAATTTCTTCTCAAAGAAAAGAGTATATTTCTACTCTTTATTTGCTAGGTTACCACCATTTTAACAGATAGTTTAACCTACCATTTTAACACATTAGGTTTAGTTGCATCACCAAAGGCCTATTTGCACAAACCACCACGCAACATTTATCTAAAAAAAGCACAACACTCATGCAACATATTACATTGATAACGTTACATAATTGTAATTGTGTCATCAATTTATTACAATGTCGATTTAAATTTGCTGTGTTGTGTCAATTTAAATGCTCCGAGCTAACACCTAAATTCGCATGATGTAATCACCCTTCATGTCAAATATATCCAATGTGGAATTGCATTTTGTCAAAGCTTACTTTCCTCTCTGCACGAGCACCACACATCAATTATTGCGTCGCATGGACATCAAGCAAGGAATAGACAATCTAGTATTTACTAATGGTGAATAAATACTTCACAATTAACTTGTACATCATAAATGCAGCTTGCAACAAGTATGGTGTACTATGTTTTTGTGTGTGTACATACACATACAAAGATATATATATAGAGAGAGAGAGAGAGAGAGTGGGGGGGGGGGGGGGGGGGGGGGGGGGGGGGGGGGGGTGGGGGGGTGGATTTGCAAGCATAAACATTTACTTCATGAACTTCAGATCCCCTTACATTACATTCTCTCCCCAAGGAGGTCACCCACTCTCTAAAGATCACCATATAGTGCAAATGTGTTCCTCTGTTTCTTTGCCAGTGGTCCAAGAACAAATGCCTCCGGCAAAGATATATTTATAATCGAACAAAGAAAAGAAAAAATGAATGGTAAAAAGGGATGGCAAAAAATACACAGATAATTTACCAACCAGAACTATGGTTTGCCATTTGGTTTTGGTGAATTACGAGGGAACTGATTATGATGATATGGAGAAGCATGTGTACCATTTGGTATCGAAAGGCTCCTCGGATGTTGCTGCCCATTCCTCGAAAGCAGCCCGGCCTGAGTGCGAAGACCATTTCTAGCATTTGGGCTGGCCCCAACTCGGTCAGCTTGCAAGGTCTGGAAGTAATACGAAGAGCTTGCCATGTCCTTGAGGTTTGGCAGAGGTTTTAAGGCTTCGACAACTTCACTCATCAAAGGCCTGACCTTTGGATCCCGGCTAAGGCAGCGAGCAGCTAACTGCGCAGCTTTCTGTGCACCTTTTATCGAAAAATGGCCTTCAAGCCGAGGATCTATCAATCGGTAAAACCTTCTTCTCTCTCCCAGATGTGGCCGTGCCCATTCCACAAGGTTGTGTTCCCCATTGGGGCGGTTCTTGTCCATTGATCTTCTACCAGTCAACATTTCAAGCAGAACCACACCAAAGCTGTAGACATCACTCCTGGATGTAAGATGTCCTGCAACAAGCAAGAGAATTAGATCCAGATGAAAGAATGGCAGAGTGAAGATTCCCAAATAGCAAGCTATATAGCAGTGGTATCTAAGAACTTTCAGACAGACCCTGTTCATAAAGAAACATCATAAAATATGTAAAAATTAAGTCTCAAAGATCATCCACTTTCCAATCCAAAAATAAAAATTTAAAAAACTAAAGAATAAGACAGGTAAGATGGCCTACAATACAGGGATATCTCCATCAATATTTATATTAAAGACGCCTTCAATAAAGGATATTTAGAATAATAATAATATTCTGAGTATATCAGTTATCACCTATAGCAAAAGTGGTGTAAGTTGACTTCTAGTGTTTCAACCTTTCTCAGAACTCGAAAATTCAAAATCATCAGCAACATGAAACTAATTGAGTTCAAGACCTCCAATCACATGCAACATGATCGTGCGTGTTCACTGGGATCTATTTGCATCGAACCCTTCAACATCAAACCTAATCAGCAAAAGTGATGTGGTGAGTTGAGTTCTAGTGTATCAAGCTTCCTCAGAACTTGAAAATTCTAAATCATCAGCCACATGCAAACTAAATGAGTTCAAGACCACCAATCACACGCGCCATCATCATGCGCATTCACTGGAAAACGCAAAACAATCACACCCCCGTAAAAATAATTAAGGTAACTAACATACCGCAAACCCATATCTTTGTAGAAGGAGATACCATCAAAACAGAATTGGACTTTCAGAATTGTGTCATTCAAACATTTGAGTCAAATGATAGTGAGTCTCACTGGAAAAACACTGACTGAAGTAAACAGATGGACCAACCAGCAAGTCAAGCTGTCATAAGGTTAAAAATTTAAATTACTCTGCTTCGACAGCTCATATACTAAAATGCAGTTCAGAAAGGATGAATGTCAAGTCTTTCCTGGACAAAAGAACATTATTAAAGCAAACAGGAGAATCTACACCAGGCAGGTAACTAGAATAGAAATAGCAGTACATGCTAGACGAGAGCCTGATTAATCCACATTCCACACCAGGATGAAAGGGCTGGGGTAATCAACATTTGTCAAAGACCAATTACATTTACCTGTCATGACATACTCGGGGGCTGCATAACCATATGTTCCCATCACACGAGTAGAGACATGAGTTTTGTCTCCCTCTGGACCATCTTTGGCAAGTCCAAAATCAGAAAGCTTAGCGTTGTATTCCTGGAATAATATGGTATTTTTTTTTCGGAAGATAATATGGTATTAGAGAAACAAGACAATATTATATAATAAAAAATAAAAAAAAAAATGTACTTTTGAAGAACTTGTCACATACTGCATCTAACAGGATGTTGGAGGTTTTAAAATCACGATATATCACCGGTCGTGCAGCTTCCTCATGAAGAAAAGCAAGACCTTTTGCAGCACCAAGAGCAATTTTCATCCTGATGGACCATGGAAGAGGCAGGGATCCTGCACATAATGATAATTATTAGGAGAGAAGAAACAGAAAGACAATGTAAAGGTATCAATCCAGCCATGTAAGAGGTAGCTTCTGTGATCCAATCATCCAACATCGACAGAACTTGTACATAAAACAAAACACATGGTTAGTTGATGGGATCCTTTTTTCACAAACAAATTTCATATCATTCATTTTTGACATGCCGTTTTAAAAAAATAAAATATTAAAGCATATAAAACAATTGCCTGTAGGACAGTAAACTTCCCCAACAAAAAAAAATGATAAAAGCTTGTTGGTTTGTTATATCCTACACTAAGATGCACTATATCATCTGCCAATGGACCTCTCTCTTCAGAATTTGAATTATTGGCATGAAGTGGCAGCCTTCAAACTTGAACCTGTATTCTTATGCTTGACAATCTGAACTACAATTAGTGGACCAAACAATGGTCATTGCATAGAAAACTATGGTTACACTTTACTGTTGAAGGGACCTATCATAACAAAGAATATTTTGTCTCTTGATATATATCAACATCATTTCTGATGTGAAGGGATCATTAGAGAACTTAGAAACGAAGAAATTCATATGCGTGTTATCAAAGCAACAAGTAGCAGACCTGCTTAATTATATCTCTTCCACAGTTGGATGGACTTCCTCCCATATGATCTTGCTCTCTTTAAACATTTTCTAAACCATGGTTTCCTCCCATTCCTACAATTTCAACCTTAATTGCTATAAACCAAGTGTCAGTTCAGCTGGATACTTCTGAGTATCTGACTTTATCATCTGACGAGTCGTGTCAATCGACTCAATCCTCTACATGCATTGCAAAGATCGATCTCCTCTTCCCAATCCAGGTTTTGATAACAACTCAAAAGATGATCTTCACATTAGGGTGGATATCCGCTGTGCACAACACGTGGAAAACCACTCAAAGTTTATCTAAAAGATGGTAAATAGAAAATGAGGGATAGACAGGTGTCAGATTGAGGACACGGCATGATGATCAAGGATAATTTGTTGTTCAGGAAATGACTCTGATTCAGTCACAAGATGACTATAGCTCGACAAGAAAGTTTCAAGGTGCAAGAAGAATGGGAGCAGAGGCAACAGTTCCAAAAATAGTGCCATACAAAATATGATGTGGAAGACTGTTCAAGTCCTCCTACAACTAGTGTACCGCCAAAGGGTTGTGGTAGTAGGCAAGGCAAGTTAGCTCTGGATGTGGTAGAGACTGCTTCTTGGTTTAGTTAGTCACATACTGTTCGTGAAGTTGGTGCAAGTGGCTCTCAGTTAATTGATCCAAACTCTCATGAAACTAGGTTAAGGGAAATGGATCTAGTTCTCCGGAAGTAGACAATTCTTAGAAACTTAATGAAGAAATTCACATAATGTAGAGAATTGCTTTGCCCAGCTATAACAAGATTTGTCACAAATCAAACAAATCAAATAGTGGATTTTTCTGCTGAGATTCTGAAAGTTCATATGCCACAGGTGAAGGTCTTAAGGTTGGTTTGGGAATGGGGAGTCCATGGCCCATCATGTATGAAGTTATGGATTGTGGAAAGCCAGCAATTTAGAGAGAGTGACACAATTACTCTTGTCGTACAGAAGATCACTATAGGTGGTGGACTTCCCAACTTTTCAACTACATCATGATTTGCATGTCGCCAGTATGTAGTTCCATTTTGTATTCTATATTTTAATTATGCATGTTAGTTATTTATATGTTATATTTTTAATGAATTAACCATTTTATTTTATTATTTGACTTACGACTGTTAACGTTTAACATGACTATTGTAACTCATAATTAGAAGAGAGGGAATCACCACTGCTGGACAGGAAGACCTTTCTGATTGGTTTGAGTTTAAAGATGCTGATGACACCATAGCAACTCAATAATTAAGTTCATCTTCCATGCCTGTCTTCTTCTCAGCTCCATGAAGTTGGTTAGAGCTTAAACTCAAATTCTCCACCTAATTACATAGATGTTGATGGTGATCCAGGTCCACTTAGAATAACGATGAGCGTGGGAAGATATAACCATGGTAGTGATCTTGTGCCTTCCGATAGTTCTAGTGGAGTTGGTGCAAGTGAATACGAAGGAGACTGTGATCTAGGTGCCTTCTTGGTAGCGGCGGAAAAAAACTCGGTTAAGAAGAATGTGAACCATATGAAGACTCCTCATCTGATGTTTATGAAAAGCTTTGGGCACTGTATTTCAACTTATGATAGTGATAGTGAAGAAATCCACTAAGCATCATGACAACAATCGTCCAGCTACATATATATATGGTTATGGAGAAGAAGCAAACAGTTACCAACTCAATGTTGCCTTGATTTTCAGCATTGGGGCTTCTCTAATATTACCCTTAAAGGCCTCAAACCATTACAAAGCAGTGGAAAAGAATTTCAACCCAATACTTCTAAATTTGAGATATTCCCTGCTGTTATACTAGTAAAAAAAAAAAATCATGATAGGACAACATATTGGATCTTTCAGGTTATTTATTTATTTTTTGACAAGTGTATTGAATCTTTCAGGTATATATTTCATATTTATAATTTTATTTTATTTTATTATATATGTATTTTTTTTTCTTTTTGTCTGGGCAGGGGGGTAAGTAGCAAACGACAGTATGCCCTCCATGCCACTCTTTTTGGTGGTGATCGTGTCACATAGCTATTATTTTACATTGACGTTAGAATGTTGTTTGAATATGCTTTATTAAACAACTTTCATATAATTTCATGTTTAAGACTTTCAAGGGCATTGGAGATCATAGAAGTGAATGAAGGTATATTTAGTAAAATTTTATTTCCAAAAGTGACTTAAAATTCAATACAAGTACAATCCCATATTAAATCCTGTTAATAAATTCAAATTCAAAAGATAAGTTGGGTTGTCAAAATATTTCTTGTCACCTTAAGAGGTTATTAAGTTTTATATTGCTAACATGTGACTATTCTAATAGTTAAGCTATCAGGGAGGGGAGTGAAACCATACTTCAACACCTTGCCTCATTTGTGACCTTTATGATTGGGTCGTCCGTATTAATAAAAAGGGACATCATCCAGTTCTGGTCCTGCCACGGCGGGATCATTGGGAGGGAGGACTCGAAACATACCTGACCTTTGGTAGTTCACAGAATGACTGCCTTGAGGTTCTAACTCACACCAGTGGCACTGATACTCAAGTTTTTAATCATTGAACCCACAATGACCCTTGGTAGTCCGTCTTAATAAGTTTTGTATTTGTGGGGGAGGCAATGGAATTTGAGATAGTACATTCTTGTTTAGGAATCATCAAGGTCCCAATTAACGGTAACTGCTTTTGAAGTCACAAAATTTTCCTAACGCAACGCACATTAAAATATTCAGGTACAAATGTTTGAATCCCTCCTCATGCAACTCACATTAAAATATGCAGGTAGGGATGTTTGAATCCCAAAATCCAATAGATTTAGGTTCTTATACAGATCCAATTTAATCCCTCTTACTCCCATCTCAACCAAGTGGTAATAAAACTAGAAATCCAAGTGGGTATATAATGAAAATAGAGTCACCAAAAGATATAAAACGAATATAATTAAGAAATTGGAGATGTTGATAATCATAGAAGTAAAATTTTTTGGAGACGTTGGTAATTATATAATTAAATCAAGAGGGTTAAATGTAGGAGTCCTTATAATATTTAGTGTGATCGATGTGTAACACATAGAGAGAGGCAAATGTACATAATATGCGTGTGTGCACGTGCTTATTCAGTTTACAATCATATTTCAGCATTTTTAAAGAATTACCTGGATTTCTGAATTAAGAGAACAATTTAATGACCAATACAACAGCAACAGGAGAATTGAGTCAAAACATGTACCAACTTCCATGAAACTAGGTGAAACAACTGAAAAAAAATTTCCACAAACCAACACAAGTAGACAGTGACACAGGAAACGAACAATCTAATATATATATATATATGTTGTTACTTAGAAAAGGAATTATAACTAACTATCCCAACATGTTTATTAGAGAAAATAGGTTTTATACCCTCTTAGAGGAAAATAGGCTCAGAATTATTTATTTCTATACCATAAATCCTAAGCATCAAACAAATATGGACCAAAATAATCCTCGGGGTACATATTAAAAGAAAGCCAGTTACGTACTCCTGAATAGATGATTCTCCAAGCTTCCTCGAGGCATAAACTCGTACACTAGCAGCCTTTGATCATCTTCAATGCAGTAACCAATAAGTTTAACCAGATTAGGATGAATGAGGTCACCAAGAAAATTCACTTCGGCCTGCCAAATGAGACGAGAATTGAGAATAACCAAGAACTAAAAAGAGAATGGTCATAAGTGATATTGTGAAATGCATTAGGAAAGTATCAAACCAGCCATTCTTTGTGACCCTGAAGCCCATCATGGTTGAGGGTTTTCACAGCAACAGTAAGTCCTGTACCGGGCTTTACTGGTGCAGTTCCATTCTCTTCAATCCAGCCTTTGAAAACACAACCAAAGCCACCTTCACCAAGGAGACTCTCTGGTCTAAAATTTCTTGTTGCTAGCTTGAGATCATTAAATGCGAATTTCCGAAGCCGAGAAGCAACTTTAAGTTCCTCTTCAAGTTTGGAAGTGGAAGAATTACTTTCAGCATTACTTGGAGTAGTTGATGAGACTATCACAGCAACTTGTTCGTCTCTGCTCGTATCATTTGTAGATTTACTTTCTGTTGATACATAAAAGGAAGCAGGATATAAAAACATAAATATAAAATACCAAAAGGAAGAAAAAGGCAGGTAAGTTTACATAGCACTAAAACTCCCACTGTTTAGGCAATTATGGTAAAACAAATTCTTATGCGGTACAAAAGATATACAAGATCCACTTCAATGAAACAGGACACTAGCATGACAAGGCTGTGAGTTGTTGGATGCAGCTATTTAGGAAGTAAAGAGAAAACCTCTAATAGCAAGACCAAATTATGGTGTGCCTAGTTCCCAAACCCAAAAGTCTTAAAAGTCATGAGCAATTGAAATCTTCTTGTAGGCATGCATTGAACAAACCATCTGCTAGTTATTTCACTACATGATATCTAACCTGCTAGCTTGAGTGCACAAGATAGGATTATCATATCATGTTTCCTAAAAGGTTATAAATGAAACATCAATTTAACATAAAGTAAGTAGGAGCAACTAATTTTCCTCTGAAATCCACCTAAGAAATCCTTCGAATAAGACACTTGAAATAGGCCACTGTACATTGTTCTGGTCTTTAACAGAAGTTATTCTTCTCAGGTGATAAGATTAAGCACACCTTAAACGGATCAATCTTTATATGCCTCGCTTAGATTTTGGGTGAAGGCAGGCCTTGGCGCAACGGTAAGGTACAGGTTCGAAATGGGAAACAGCCTCTCCGCACACGGAGGCAAGGCTGCGTACATCTGACCCTCCACAGACCCCTCAACGGCGGGAACCTCGTGCACTGGGCTAGCCCTTTACTTAGATTTAGGGTATATTAAGATTAGTGAACTAACAGTGGAATTGAGGATTTTGAACTAAAAGCTGATTTAGCACAGAGTCGAGAATCTGATGCTACAAGTGTTGACAGACCCAACTGGACAATCAGATCAAGGCCAAAACTCACAAATAATCTATATTGAGCAGAATTATGCAAGATCCAGATGCTGCAGGCATAAAATAAAGTCCTAATAAGAAGGAAGATAATTCAGAAAAAAAAAAAAAAAACACTTAAGGCGAATTTTATTACAAGTTTTATTACCACAGGTATATATAGTTTTAGTAACTTAATCCCGGAGCAGCTTTTCTTAATTCCTAACTTCTTTACTTGCACGTGATTCACTTTTCTTTTCTTTTTTTTCCCTAATTCATGTGATTCACCTTCAAGTAGCACAAATTTATTGATTACTTACGAACCTAATTAAATCATGCAAACAACCAAAATAAACCAAATAAAACCATTATAACTAAACATATAACAGATCAAGGGCTGTAACCTAATGGTACTTCCACACCTGTCAAAGTAGAACGTCGAAGGTTCAAGTCCCCATAGGAGCAACTAGCAAGTGTGCCTGGGAGTTTCAACTAAGGAAATAAAGAAAAAAGAAAAAAAACAGATAACAGGCCATTATCAAGTTGGCCCGCATATGGAAAGGAAAACGGGAGACAGACCTAACATTTCACATTACGTTGCATAAAGTGGTTGTTCTTAGACTAGAATCCTATCCTCAAGCTTGTTAACCCAAGCTTGTACGATTGCACCAACCAATGACAACTTACAACTAGATTATAAATCCAATCCAATACTAAACTTACTTAGTGTCCCAAAATTATCCCTTGAACTTCAGAATTAAATTCAAAAAAAGTGGGATGCAATCCTATGTGATGCTTAAAAAAAGTCAAACATATCAATTAAGAGACATGAAAAAGCTAACAGATCAAAGAAATCTAACATCATTTTAATCAATAGGCACTCCAAGCCAATCTCAAGAAACAAGTAGGACATTTCTTAAAAATTTGTGACAAAGAAAAAACTTAGCATTTTTCACATGCAACCCAAATTGGTCCAAATATTAGAGGTCTTAAATATCAAAAACTGAACCCTTCGTGAACACATTGCTACCTTTCCCACATTGGATTTGAAAAATAATGGTTTCTTCATTAATAAAGTTTTTGTTAATGCAAAAGATTAAAGTGCAGCTCTCTTGAATAATAAAATAGCCTGCTACACAATTGGGATAGACTCCAGTTAGTGAATTCATGGAGGACAAGTAAATCAGTTCCGGGTTTGTCTTTAGGTAAAATTTGGTAAGTTATGATGAACTATCATACAACAGATCTCAATAATTAATGAAGCTCTTTATGTTGCCCCTAAGATTGTGTAGCTTTTCTCAGAGTATAACAAAACAAAATTTTAGTCTTGGGCAATGCTATATTTTCAATTATAATTTGTTAACACGTTCTAGTGAATTCAAGACAAACAATTGGTACATATGCCTTCTGAATCAGAAAAACAGTAACAAAATAACACACACACACGCTTGCAATACATGCATGTGAATCAATTCTGTATAAATTCTACAGTTCAATAAATGATGTAAGGCAAGCTTTATTGAGAACACAGATCACATAGCAACAAAAAAATATATAATTAAACATAAGGTACAACAATTTAAAAGAAAATAAAGGCATACCGCAGTGAGTACTGATGCCACTAATAGAGCTATCAACTTTAGATCTTGATGAAATACAGCTACCAATAAACCTCAACTTAACCCAACACCCAGTCTCCTCCACAGCACCATCTTTCTTCTTCTTCTTCTTCCCACCCTTTGATTTGCCCACATCCCAAGACTCTACTTTAACGCCATCCCCACCTAATCCCATCTTTCACAAACCCTTGAATCAAACCCAGATATCATCAAAACCCAAATCCCCAAAAATCACCATACACCCGGCTTCCCCTCCGTCCACCACCACCACAACCACCACCCCAACTACCACCCCCCTTACACAAGTCACGAAAAAGTCCCCAAATAGTCCCTGATTTTCATAATCATTTTTTCTTCAAACCCTCAAAAATCTGATGAAAATAACTCAAAACCCACTTCAAAAAGTCACAGCACAGATAAGATTAAAGTGCCCTCCACCACCATCTCTCTCACACAACCCAAAGAAAAGCAAGATTTTCCAGATAGTCCTTCACTTTGACAGCAAATTCCTCAAAGACCCCCCCAAATCAAGTGTAATAACTCCGACCCAATTCAGAAAATCAGAGAAAGATGACACTGATGGCCTCAAAAAAGAGTCAACTGATCCAGATCACATGCTTGACCTTCAAATAAACCATGAACAAACTTGCTTAAGCACTCCACTACAAGCTGTATCAGATAATCTCAGTTCAAAAGTGCCTGCTCCTACAGAGATACTGAAATCTCAACAAAGGACCTAAAGAAGCTGACCAGTTCAAAGCACAAAATAAATATATATATATGTATATATATATTGTCTATATATACATATTAAACGAAAATAAATTATATAAAAAAAATGTAAGAGTATATAGTAGTAACAAATACACAGAATTATCGGTTCTTTCTCTTTTAAAAAAATAGAACCAAAGACTAGAAAAAGCAATTGGGAGCTGCCCGGAGAATGCGGGTAGATGGGCAGGTTTGTGCTACCCGAATCGCCCATCAGACAAATTGACTGTACGGAGAGGCAACTACTACTTGTATGCACTATGTAAGGGTTCTTTGGGAAATATAAAAAAGAGTAAAGAAAGAACGGTCAGTTCGGGCAGAGAGAAGTGGAAAATGTGGCCATTGCCGGTACGGGTAAGAGAGAGAAAGTGTTAGAGAGAGAGAGAGAGAGAGAGGATGGGACCCACTTGAATGGTAACGTGTCTGACGCTGGTGTGAGGACGAAAACACGCGCGACAGGGTGGCTCTTATGGGCGCTATTTATATATATTTTAAGCAATTTTTAGGATATATAGCAATACCATAAACCACCCTAGGTTTCTGAAATATAATGAAATATATATTCCTTTTATGATATGATTATAAGTTTCTATTAATTGAAATGTGAAATTAGAAGAATTAAGACTTGTTTGAGTAATGAAATTTTATTTGGTTGACACTTTGAAAAAATTGTTCTTTTAAAATAGAAAGTTTAATTATAATAATAATAATAATATTGTTTCTTTGAAAAATCTGATGAGTATTCTGAGATACTATTCTAAGATAATGGAAAAACAAAAAATTCTTTTCCTTGGCAATTTTTGGAAGCGAAATTAAAATTGTCTACATTCATATGACAAGCCTTTCATAATTTCTATTTTGTTTTTAAAAGTCTTAAAAACTGGTCCCAAAATTTATGAACAAATAAATCAATTTGTATTTTTGTCCAAAGTTATTTGGGAGGACATTTATGTTATATTTGAGAATATAGAGGTTGAATTTAAAATTAAAGAATCAAACATAGTTTAGTTGATTTAAATAAACTTCACTCGTACTCTCACTATGTGTAACTTAAATTTTATCATTTTTATACTACTCCTCTCGTATTCAGCTTTCATTCTTATTTCTTGCTTACTTGACTTAAATAAGAATATGACATAAAAATCACTTTGCATTAATAATATGAAAAGTGATTTACACATTCCACACTCATAGTACCCTCAATTATTATGATAAATATATGTTAAAGGTAAGTCGTAATTTAATATCCATATTATAAATAAATGGACTTAAAAGTGATGAATTAGCCAGGATATATATAGCATGTTTTAGCTTCTTTGATAGGTAAAGAACATGTGCGTAGGGTTGGCATTGAGCTTGCTTGATGAATTATTTAATGAGCTTAGCTTTATATTAACGTATCATTTAATGAGCTAATGCCTTCAATGATAGCCAAATTCATCTTCCTAAGATTAATATCTCCTTTGGGATGAAAATGGTCAATAAAAGGAAAATTGTATTTAGAGAGGTCAGTCGGTTAAATTAATCGGAGAAAGTATTAAATATTTCAAAAAATTACTCTTTGCAATGCTGACAGGATGTAACGGACGGTTACAAATACTTCATCAAAGTAAAATGGACCTATAATACAACTAAAAATTATCTGTGTACCATGTGAGTGTTGCAACGAATAATTACTCAAATATCATGGGGTATGGTACTCTGGACAATGACAGCCCTTGGATCATAGATGTGGTGGTGGTCCCACCACATTTAAGGGCTGGAATAACCCAAAATACCATACCTCTGAGGTATCTAAGCTCAACCGATGGAGTAGCAACCTATTCAACCTATATAATGTAACTCAATTGGTACTACATATTATACCATCGTGAAGCCCTAGTTTGATTGCATGATCTTTTTTTATATAAAATGAAAAATTTAGCCATTCCATAACTATTTATTTCAACATTTTTATTTTTGTTTATATTTGTATTGTATAATTAAAAAGAATAGTGAATAAATCCTTAAATGATTTTTGTTTATTCGATTTATTATTGAAACAAATGTGTTATTTGATAATAAATGAATCATATTTGTGTCAAAATTCAAGAACACTCGACTAAAATATTAAATGTATTGTGTTCGAGTTAAACCATATATACGACAAAATATTTGTATCTCAATAAGACTAAAAATGATCCATTGAACACAAATGGCTACCCCTACAAGTTGTATATGAGTTGGCAGAATGCACGCGCGACAGGATTGTTCTTATGGGTGCTATATATATATATAAGCAATTTTTAGGGTATATAGCAATACCATAAACCACCCTAGGTTTCTGAAATATAATGAAATATATATTCCTCTTATGATATAATTATTAGTTTCTATAAATTGAAATGTGAAATTAGAAGAATTAAGACTTGTTTGAGTAATGAAATTTAATTGGTTGACAGTTTAAAAAAATTGTTCTTTTAAAATAGAAAGTTTAATTATAATAATAATAATAATATTGTTTCATTGAAAAATCTGATGAGTATTCTGAGATACTATTCTAAGATAATGGAAAAACAAAAAATTCTTTTCCTTGGCAATTTTTGGAAGCGAAATTAAAATCATTCATATGACAAGTCTTTCATAATTTCTATTTTGTTTTTAAAAGTCTTAAAAACTAGTCCCAAAATTTATGAACAAATAAATCAATTTGTATTTTTGTCCAAAGTTATTTGGGAGGACATTTATGTTACATTTGAGAGTATACAGGTTGAATTTAAAATTAAAGAATCAAACATAGTATAGTTGATTTTTAAAATTAAAGAATCAAACATAGTATAGTTGATTTCATAAAATTTTAAATGTACAATACATTCTAAAACCTGATATAATTAACTAGTTAAAATTTAAGTCACACAATTCTTTTAAATGAGTTTACTCCTTCAACTCTCATTCCAACTTCTCAGTTTACACATTCCACACTCATAATACCCTCAATTGTTATGATAATTAAATGTTAAAGGTAAGTGGTAATTTAATATCCATATTATAAATAAATGGACTAAAAAATGATGAATTAGCCAGGATATATATAGCATGTTTTAGCTTCTTTGATAGGTAAAGAACATGTGCGTAGGCTTGGGATTGAGCTTACTTATTGAATTATTTAATGAGCTTAGCTTTATATTAACATATCATTTAATGAGCTAATGTCTTGAAAGATAGCCAAAATCATCTTCCTAAGATTGATATCTCCTTTGGGATGAAATGGTCAATAAA
This sequence comes from Cornus florida, assembly GCF_030987335.1. Taxonomy (NCBI): domain Eukaryota; kingdom Viridiplantae; phylum Streptophyta; class Magnoliopsida; order Cornales; family Cornaceae; genus Cornus; species Cornus florida. The sequence continues at coordinate 46,947,620 of NW_026775572.1, forward strand.
AGGAAAATTGTGTTTAGAGAGGCCACTCGTTAAATTAATTAGAGAAAGTATTAAATATTTTGAAAAATTATTCGTTACAACACTGACGTGGTACAACGGATAGTTACAAACACTTTATCAAAGCAAAGTGGACTTATAATATAATCAAAAAGTTAATAAATTTACTTTGATGGAATGTTTGTAATCATTCATTGTACTGAATAATTACTCAAATACCCTGAGTTATGGTACTCTGGACAATGGATTATAAATGTGTTGGTGGGCCCCACCACATTTAAGGGCTGAAATGACCCTGAGATACCGTACCTCCCATTTATTTAATACTTTCTTGATTAATAGTAACAACCTATTCAACCTATATAATGTAACTCATATATAAAAATTGATACTACTATTATACTATCATGAAGCCCTAGTTTGATAGCACGATCTATTTTTATAAAATGAAAAATTTAGCCATTCCATAACTATTTATTTCAATATTTTTATTTTTGTTTATATTTGTATTGTATAATTAAAAAGAATAGTGAATAAATCCTTAAATGGTTTGTCATGTTACATGTTGTACGATTTATTATTGCAACAAATATGTTATCTGATAAATTAATGAATTGTGTCTGTGTTAAGACTCGAAAACACTCTGCTCAAATAATAAATATATTGTGTTCGAGTTAAACCATATATATGTCAAATATTTGTATCTCAATAAGACTAAAAATGATCCATTTAACACAAATTGCTACCCTACAAGTTGCATATGAGTTGGCAGAATGCATAGATATCCTGCATGGATGTAACCAGTAGAACATGTGGAGATTATAACAACTATTATAATAGATAACAAATCTCATTAATATTATTGGTCACATGCACGAGATGAGATTGGATATATATTCATGTATTGTAGAGAATCACCCCTGGTACAGTATCATGGTAGTATTACAGTTGGATCGGATGAGATCTTGTCTTTTTTTTTTTTTTTTGAAGACTTATATAATCTGTTGTGCGACTGTCACTAATATTTCTCTTAAGTATATATACGAGTATTTTTACATTCCCGCTCTCATCCTAGTAGTCAAAGTTCGAATTGCGATTATCACCAACACTTCTCCTAGAGTAATTTAACAATCAAGACGCGATAGCATTTCTCCCAGTATCTATGCGTGTATTTTTATACTCCCGACCTAACAGGCAGTGTTAGAATTGTGAATGTCACCGACACTTCTCTCAAATTCTATTCGGTAGGGAAAAAAAAAAATTTGGGATGAAAGGGGGAGAGGAAGAAACGGATGAGATATTACTAAAGAAGAGATTGTGTACATATTTCCTTCTTTTTGTTCAGTTAGATAAAAGAGAATAGAATAATCTCATAATTTATTATGTTCGTTAGGAAAGAATGAAAGAGAACGTTGTAATTATTTTTGCCATTACATCCAATAATATTGTAGTTTATAAAGGATAGTATTGCAATTTAAAACTTGTATAATTTAGAATAATATTTAATTTAAAACTTCTATAAAACTCGATTTACCTTTCGTCCTTTCTTCCGCCCATTTTTCAAAAGGAAGAAAATTTGTAAAGAATGAATGATTGAGGGTAAATTGGTAATTATCTAGGAAGATCCGGGTGCAACCGAGCACACCGTTGGAAAGACAGTGAAAAATTAATCAAGTTCAAAAAAAAGTTCACTCGATTTGGAGTCCGGACGAAGGAGAACGAACGAAAACAAAAAATCGACGTTATGACGTCGAGACGGGACACCACGAACACCATGACATGCTAGGAAAGAAAAAAAAAAAAATCAGTCAGAACTGAGAGCCGAAACAAAATCCCAAACGAATTTTTCTATCATTCATCCTTTACAACCATTCATCCTTTACAAATTTTCTCCCTTTTGAAAAATGAGTGGAAGAAAGGACAGAAGGTGGCGTTGATTGTGAAGATTTAAGCACTCCTAAAAAGGAAAAAGAAAAGATAAAGAATTGTTTTTCCAAGACATGAGGTAACGTAGACAGTGATTTAAAGCATTTAGTAGGTACATTTGAAAGCATTTAGTAGGTACATTTGAAAGCATTTAGTAGCGCAACAAGCGGGAAAGAAAAATTTTACCCAAAATGTTTGGTGGATTCCAGTTTTATTTTTATTTATTTATTATTTTTTCTTTTCCGGTAAATAAATATATTATAAACAGGAGCAACAAATTAGAATTTGTTCAAAACTGTAATATCCAAGTCCTTCATAATCGATTCAAGCTTGGTATTGATTGTGACACATAGTAGAATTTTTTTATTTTTTATTTTATTTTTTATTTTTTATGAATAATTTGATTCTCCAATTGATATATGAGTTGATTGCAAATTAGAATTCGATCATTTGCAACCATTTCATTTACTGTTTGCATGAGTCTTGTACAGCTGCAAGCTCACAATAAAGGCGCCCAGCCTCTTAGTTGTGTATCTCTCTTGTTGTAATAAGGATTATTTGTTTTATATCAGAATCGGATAGAAAAGTAATTAGGTATAAATAGGTGGGTATGCAACACTGCCTAATAGTTCGAGTTTTTAGGTAAATAAGTAAGCGTTCACCCGTTACAGTTGGTATCAGAGTCAAACCCAGTCCTTGATCCAATGTCACACCAAGCGTTCGAGTGAGCACCCTGGGTAAGTAGCGTGACCCGAGCCGAGTTTGGGTGGGGGAGAATGTAACAAGGGTCATTTATCCCACATTGAAATCGGATGAAAAAGTGATTGGGTATAAATGGGTAAGTACGTGAATTACCCGATAATTCAAATTTTTGGATAAATTAGTAAGCATTCACCGGTAAGAGATCAAAATTTGAAATAAGAGAACGTCTAGATTCAACACTGGGTAGCCATCCTTTAAATTTGATAATTTTATAGTAGTTTTTGATACGTGAAAGAAATGACTTGTGATTTAATTTTTTAATCGACAAAATCAAATTGTATGAGTACATGCAATGTGAACATCGGTTGGTGGGACAAGTTTTCCAAAAGCATGAAGTGAGCATGACGACGGGGTCAGGAATTTGGTTAATTCCGAAACATATTAACATATGATAAAATAAATTTATCAATGAAAAGAAAAAAAATATGAAAGAATTTTGAAGGGAAAAATTAGAGTTTAATTGAAGAAAAATAAAATGCAAATTTTTTGAAGAGAATAAAAGAAAACTAAAGAATAAAAAAAAATAAAAAAAAAAAAATTAGAGAGCTTTTTTTATATATATAAAACAATAATTTTAGGGGATGGCATTTTATACTTTATAAAATGCCAATTGTGACATTCTAAAACACTCTGACTAGAAGAGCATCCCATGTTGTATATAGGGTGCAAAACACTAAAGTCTTCCAAAATTAGGTACAAAGTATGATCGGATCAAACATCTGACCCTCTTCAGAAGTCGCGCAATGATAAAAATATCATGTACTAGACTAGCCTTATAAATATACCATTGAATCATAATTAATAATTGTTCTATTAAGCATGGTGCATAGTTTTGGTTTTATATACAATAGACATAATAATCAATATTTGAGTACAATAAGAGATGAAGTCGTATCAAGGGCCATGCTCAAGTAAGATTTCTTAATAGATTACTATTTTAATGAAAAATTCATTAATTTACAACTAAATGTAATCTAAAAATTAAATATAGACCAGAATAGATGGACAAAGAGCCAGAATTTGCAACTTAATTCCCCTCCTAGTCCTCCAAAATTTAACACCTAGTCCTCCAAAATTTATGAAGGTTTTCAGTTGAATCCATTTATGCCTACTTGGAGAAATCAACAACCGGAAAGAAAGCTTAAAATTTTCAAATACAACCCTTATCGATAATTTTTTCTGCTTATTTTACACACTTGATTATTTAATAGAATAATTTTAATTTATAAATAAAGTAAACAAATATTAGTTTTAACTTCTTTAAATTTTAGGATTAAAATCATAAAACTCTTCAATACTTTTAAATTTGAGCATAAAACTCCAATAGAATTATAAAACTCCGTGAACTAATAAAAGTAATCAAATTACCCATATATGCGTGCTCACTTATTCTTTTATGCCAAAACTACCCTTAATCCTTCATGTGCCAATCATGTGCTATTGTATACCGTCTTTGTGCCAAAAATACCCATCATCCTTCATGTGGAAAGCATGTGATAAAGGTGGACGTCGTCTTCGGGCGTAGCTACCTGGTACATACAAACCATAGACATTCAGCGATTCTCATAAATACAAATGCCCAACCATCGCAATAATTTTCCACATTCGTCATTGTCTTCGAGGTCTCCTTCAATATCATGTTCGACCACACACAACAAAAGTCGAATCTACCATTGGGACTCCAAGACTACCATATCGAGATCGAGAACGAGATCGATCCTATATATGCTCTCCTTTCGGGTTGATCCTAATAAAGTGTTGGCTTAGTTGACGAAGATGCCATTAGGGACACCGGAGATGTTAACGCAGTCACCGCACATGTTTACTGTTTCGTGAAATTAGAGTTGGATTAAACCCATTGATTTGTCTAATCAAAGTTGAATCAAATTCATTGATTTAATTTGTAAAAAAAAAAAAGTAAAATTGATTTTGAATTTCATTCATTAGGGACATATATGTGTGTGCGTGTCGTGTGTGCGTGTTTTTTATTTGGTGCGTCATTCACTTGCTCGAACCAGATTGTGAATTGAGCTCGGTTAGTTCAGAAATTGAAAGAACTAGTGCTTATGTATTTCAGAATAACACGAGCGGGTTCAATTTAGAAGACCAAGAGCTTTTATATATTTCACCACGTGTGTATGTATGTATGTGTAGTGGAAGACTTGGGTTTCAATTCTTTGTGTGTGTTTTTTATTTTATTATTATTATTTTTTTATTTTTTTATTATTATTTTGATTACATTTGACATCAACCGAAGGCATATAATTGTTGTGAAGAGTTGGTAGTGGTGGTGGAGATACACAGTGGGGAGAGAGAGAGAGGAGAGATTGATGGACATGTGACTACCCAAAGTTAACAAAATGTGGTCATTTAGTGCCTCGAGAATAATGAGTGTCTAGTGTCAATTGAAATGGACTTACAAAGGTTACATTTGTAATTTTAAAATAGTAATTATAAATAATTTAATTTAACATTAAATAGTAAGATTAATTTTATCAATTCATAATTCAACCCGGTGACCAAATGGGGCAATTTGATTACTTTTGTTAGTTTAGGAGTTTTATAATTCTATTGGGGGGTCTTATGCACAATTTTGAAAGTACAATGAGGTTTCGTAATTTTAACCCTAAATTTTATTTTCAGACTACTAATTCAATTCTTGCAAATAAAAATTTTAAATTCCATCCATGTTTAAATCTTATTTGTAGTTAGCTTGAAAGTGCTCAAGGGATTTTTTTAAGTCCTGGCAATGGTTAGAGGGGAGGGGGATGATGGGTGTGGGAATCATAATTTTTTGACGATGAAGGGATCGGCACATTTCTTATTTTTCATATATATATATATTTTTGGATAAATAAGATTTATATTAGTAAAGAAAACAATTTATATGCATTAAGGGACTGAGCATAACGTCCATCCCCCAAAGAATTGCATTTAAGAGGATTCAAATGATAGACCTAATACTTTTTGAGGTACCACGATTAATTAACTTACTTACTTTAGCCGATCACATTATACTTGATTATTATTTGCTATTACAATACTGGGACAAAAATATCTTTTCAGGCTTTCTAATTAAAGGTAAATTTGAGTTTTTAGTAAATTTTAACCGACGTCAATCCACAATACTGACCGATTTTAAAACTATAGGGAAGATTAGTGTTATTTTTGAAAATAAAAGAGATGTCTTTGTTAAATTGTTATTAGGCATTCAATAGAGAAGGTTAGTGTAATTTACTAAAAAATGTAAAGTCATACATTAAACAATATACAAAAATTTACATGAATTGAATTATAATCTACGTTACCAACGAGCCAGTGGCCCAGGTACCAAGTTCCTATTTTTTAAAGAAAATTCAGAGATTCAAATTTTAGTAGAGACATTAAAATATGAGTACCAAGTACTAACTAAGAAATAAAAAATTATAATCTACGTTGAAGGTAAAAAAAACTCAACAAATAATTTTTACTATGCGGATAACAAATAAAGGTTGTAACTTTGTAAGTTATCAAGCTTCATACTCCCTATTCGGCTTTTAGTGTTTTAGCACTCCCATTAGCACTACAAATCCTCAATTGCTATCTAAAAGCAAGAGAGAAATAAACAAAGATGGAAAATAATGCTAATCCCTTCCTCTCAAATAATTTAGCCTTTATGTAGAGTCTCCTAACCTATGAAGCACGGACACGGATACGGGACACGGGTACGATACGATACGGATACGGCGACACGGCAAATTTCAAAAAAATAGGACACAAACACGGCGGGAATACGCCTATAAAATTATATATATATATATATATATATATATATATATATATATTCAAAATATAATTACTAGAATCTTGTACAGATAAATAAAACAACAACAAAGAACAGAATCAATTTCAATAATTTCATCTCTGTTATAAGAAAAATATAGACAAGACAAAATAGAAAATAAATGAAAAATAAAGTTGATCCAAATTCTAAACGAAGATGTGCAGAAGAGACATAGCTATAATGAATGAAATATGTATATGAATAAACATATATACTTTCAGTCTTTCATAAAGTTTTGTTCATGTAACTTATTTATATATATATATATATATATATATATATATATATATATATATATCTTGTTCATGAAGAGAGATAATTGAAGAAGAGGAGAGACTGAGAGAGGAGTGAGAGAAAATAAATTTTGTCTCACAGAAGTGTCGGACCGTGTGTCCGAGCCTCGGACATGTGTGTCCAATAAAAAATAATATTTGGACACTTTATAGAAGTGTCGGACATGTGTCCGAGCTTTGGACACGGGTGTCGGTGTTTGAAAAGTGTCCGATACTGGTACGGGGCCCCTGAAAGGAGTGTCCGTGCTTCATAGCTCCTAACTATTTTAGCCATATTTGGCTTTACTACAAGAAAGAAAATTTACTAAAAATAAAAGATACATAATTTAGAAAAGTTTTCGAAAAGCACTAGTGACTGCATCACTCTTATATTGTTTTATTATTACATTTTTATTTATTTTTTAAATCTTGGTAGGAGATACACTCAAAGGATCGACAATGTTTAACACGATATATTAACACGGTACAAAATAAGTGGATTTGGGTTTGGCTTAATAGTGTTTGTGCAGTGTCTATCTGAATTGACACAATAATTAGTCATGTCGTATTCGTGTTTGACTTACCAATTCATTTATGACCCGATTAAACCATTTAAAAAAAACATGCCAGATAAAATTAATATATGATATATTTGTAATTAAAATTAATAGTATATAATATATTTATAGGAAATATATAATATATAAATCATGAATAAATCATTATTATTTTTTTAAATGTATATCACCAATTAATCACATATTCGTTTACTAAGTCTATCTTCTTCTTCTTCTTTTTTATTTTTTTTAATCTAATTAAATATATCTATTTATATCTATATCTATGTTTATACTATTAATAAATTTCTATAGTTCTATATCAATAGTAGAGATTGTTTTGTGCGGCTAAAGTGTGATTTATCTTGTGGCTACAGAGAATTGTCAGATCCCTGATCCCTAAGCGTGTTACGTGTAAACTAAAGTGGTTTATTGTTACCCGGATATTTATTCCACAACCAATGGAGATAGAAAGTGAAAGGGATATAAATGGGTAGAGATGTACCATTACTTAACAAATTAAATTTTTAGATAAATGGGCAAGCGCCCACCCATTATAGTTGATATCGAGATCAGATTCAATCTTTGATCCGGTGCCACACTAAGCGCCCCTGGAAGGCATCCGGCGAATAAGAAAGGTGGCACAACTCTAACGAGGGCGTTGCGAATTCCAAGGTATTTGTTCCACACGTTACATCTTTTACTAAGTTACACATTTTCAAGTCCTTATGAAATTACATTTTTATTATTCCACACTTATATAAATAATGCATAAATAATATATGTATAATTAAAACTAATAGTGCATAATATATTTGATAATTCTTTAGTGATAAAAATTTGTGATAATAACATATTGATTAAAAGTTATATAAGATCTTTTTTTTTTAAATTTTTTTCCTTAGAATAAATTGAGAAGAAAACATTTTTTTTATTCAATATATATCACAATCACATATTATATTTTAATTAATCTGTGATTTTTTTATATTTTTATATTTTTTTGTCTTCACATTTTTCATCAATATTCAACCATATATATATAAAAGCGCACATATATATAGCGAACTATATATATATAAAAGCGCGCAGACACACACACATATATAGCCCTTTAAATTGCAGTAATCACCCCGCCGGCCTCCAACTATATATATATAAAAGCGCGCGCGGACACACACATATATATAGCCCTTTAAATTGCAGTAATCGCCCCGCCGCCCGCCGCGGGGGGGGGGGTTACATACAATTATCAAAACAATTATCAAACTTGCCCCTACACCCATTTAAGTGATACGAAATTTGTTTCATTAGGGGACTGGGCAGACGAAATCCCACCAAATTAGAAGAAATTGTCATCCCTAAATTCAAGCCCAAATCAACTTGTTCAGAGTCTCCCAAGAATATTTGATCATAGATAGACTAGCAATTAAAGAACTGGAGCAATGCCTTTATTGTATCTAATGACTATTTGACAAAAACTTACATCATTTATGATTAAATTGATTGTGTTTGTACTTATGTAAACTAAAACTGCAAGGTCTGTTTTATTGCATGTAATGACTAAAATTTAACATCATTTATAATGATGGGTCGATAGTGTTTGTAGTTATGTAACCTAACATTTTATGCTTATGGCCAGATGTGTTTAATTATATATGTATTGTGGTTTAACTATTCAGTCACTGACTAATCTTATGTGCATTAATTGGGTCAAATAGTGATATAAATTTAAATTTAAATTTAATAAATAAACAAACAGTCCATTAATAAAGTTGTCAATGTCTAGTATTTTTTTTTAATTTTTTTTTTATTTTGTCTCTCTCTAAATCATAACAGTATATATATATATATAGAGAGAGAGAGTACTAATACGTCTTGGCACAACTTACTAAATAATAAAAACTTCTATTTTCTATGATTAAGTTTGAATTTTAAAGACAATACCAAAAGGTTCATTGGACTTTGAAGAGTCAAATAATTTATTTCACAAATCATCTATAATTTCTATAGATAAGTAATCATAAATGAGAACTTTATAAAATTTTGGAGAAAAATGATTCTTGTATCGATTTGTTACATAGTTTTATGTTTTTGGAATCGGGATCGAATCCAACAGTAAAAAATTTGAACTAAACTGACCTATCTTGTTTGGTCCGATACTGGTTCAACCATTTTTTTACACACCAATCTAATTAATTAATTATATTAAGAAGTCTTAACTACTAGTAAGTATTTCAGATAAAAATAAATAAAAAACTATATATTATGTGTATATATATAATAGTTGATCATAATCACATTCCCGCCCAAAAAAAAGAGGAAGAAAGGTTCCCAAAAAAAATAGATGATCATAATCTTTCTCTTCATCCAATAAAGTAGAGTTATACATCCAATAAAAACCATCCATATATGGTAACTCCTAAGAAAGAATAAGCATTATCACTAGTCCAAATTCATTTCCAAGAAAAGTAAAATTAGTAATACTTAAGCAATAAGCCATTAATACCCCAAGCTCCATGAGAGATGGAGAATGAAAACCTTAATATATTAATATTAACACACACTTTTCGGATATCCACTCATACTCTAGTAAATTAATTATGGTTGCCCAATAAAAGAACCATGGAAGCTCTACTTCAACCATGCAAACCCTACCCACTCCTCCTCCTTCAATCAATCAATAAACAACAAAGACAACAACAACAAGTACCAAAGAAACAACTACGTCCTCCTCCTCATCATCCATGGCTTTCAAGAACTACTACATCTCTCTTCTTCTCTCTCTCATCACCATCTTCTCTCTCCTCACTCTCTCTGATCAAACCAATCTCAAAACCACCCACCCCCACCACTTCACCCGGCCCCGGCCCAAGCAAAAGTTCGGTTTTATGACCTTATTCACCCCCTTCACCCACTTCCCCTCCTTCAGCGTGAGGCCCACCGACGACACCCCTTCCCCCACCACCACCACCACCACCGACGACACCCCCACCACCACCGCCTCCGACGCTGCCACCACCACTGACGCCACCGACAATGTGGCTCCGAATGATGAGCCTAGGGCACCGAAACTACCGGATGGGGAATGGGTACTTCTTCACAAGAGTGTAGGCATATCCGCCATGCACATGCAGCTCATGCATGACAACAAGGTGGTTATCTTCGACCGGACCGACTTCGGAGTCTCCAACCTCAGCCTTGCCAGCGGCCAGTGCCGCCACAACGACGCCATTATTTCTGTGGACTGCTCCGCTCACTCACTTATCTACGACCTCGCCACCAACACCTACCGCCCCCTCACGCTACAGACCGACGTCTGGTGCTCCTCCGGCGCTGTCGACCCCGAAGGCACCCTTGTACAAACAGGCGGATTTCAAACCGGCGACAAGAGAATCAGATTATTTACTCCATGCAAGGATGGGGAATTATGTGATTGGGCCGAATTGCCCCAAAACTTAACCGTCCGGCGGTGGTACGCCACCAACCAAATCCTCCCGGACGGACGGGTCATCATCGTCGGAGGCCGAGCACAGTTCAACTACGAATTCTATCCGAAGAAACCGAAAGAGCTCTATAAGCTCCCGTTCTTGAGAGAAACATCTGACCCATTTGAAGAAAACAATCTATACCCATTCGTGTACCTCTTGCCGGACGGCAACGTCTATATCTTCGCGAACAACCGGTCCATTTCGTACGATTACGTGAATCACCGGATAATTAAAGAGTTTCCGGTGATCCCGGGCGAAAAGAGGAGCTACCCGGCAACCGGAGCGTCGGTGCTGCTGCCTATCCGGTTAACCGGCGGGAACACCAGGTCGCCGGAGGTGGAGGTGATGATATGCGGTGGCGCAAATGGTGGCGCTTACTTGACTGCAGAAAAGCACAGGAAGTTCGTGGAGGCATCAAAAACATGCGGGCGCTTGAAGCTTACGGATCCCAAACCCCAGTGGGTGATGGAAGAAATGCCCATGCCACGTGTCATGCCGGACATGGTGTTGTTACCGACCGGTGATATAATTATCGTCAACGGCGCGAGTAATGGTACGGCCGGGTGGGAGGACGCTCGCGGGCCGGTTCTAAACCCGCTTATTTACATGCCAGGTGAGCCCGACCCGGGTAGGAGATTCAGTGTACAAAAGCCTTCGACAATACCTAGGATGTATCACTCCACTGCGCTGTTGTTGCCAGATGGCAGGGTATTAGTGGGTGGGAGTAATCCTCACTCTGGGTACAACTTCAGCGGAGTGCTGTTTCCAACCGAGCTGAGCCTGGAAGTGTTTCTGCCCCATTACTTGGGCCCACAGTACGATAATCTCCGCCCTACGATCGTGTCTTTGGACGATTTAGATAAGGTGGCAACGTACGGTCACAAAATGGCGTTGAAAGTGAAGTTGAATATGTACCGTCAAGATCTGGGGTTCAGTGTGGCGATGATTCAACCGTCGTTTGCGACGCACTCGATCGGGATGAATCAACGGCTGTTATTTCTTGATGTTGTTGATGTTTCTAAAGCGGAGAAGGATGAGTATAAGGTTTTTGTGAATGCGCCAGCATCGCCGAATCTTGCGCCGCCGGGATATTATATGCTGTTTGTGGTCCATAGTGGAATACCTGGGCAAAGTATTTGGATCAAGATTAAATGATGATGAGGATGATGAAGATAAGATCAATTTTGGTAGTTTAGGGTCTACGAATTTTGTGGGTGTGTTTCGTGGGCCCTAGTTTTCATGATCATAAGTAGAGACATGGATGTAAATTTATTCCCTCAGAAGCCGTCTCCTTGGATATGTCCAAGTGGGGTCTAAATGGTCTTTTTACTTGAATGTATTTTAAAAAGAGAGGCCTTGTTCGATTCTCTCTTTCTGTATGAGAAAATAGTTTTGCTTTTACTTTGTTTTTGATGTAATAATTATTTCATTTGGTGTAGCAAATAAAATATATATTTTTAATTTTTTTATAGGTAAGTTTGAGTCCATGTGAGAGAGTGATATATTCCATGGAGTACCAAAAACATCTCTTAGAACTTGAGAGGAAACAAAAAGTCAAAAGACCACAAATAAAAAATACAAAAATGCAAGTATTCAATAGCTCTCCATATTTAGACAAGCATGAGATTTAATTAGGAATAGCAGCAGGGCGGGGCGGAGATGTCATTTCCCATCCCCATTCTCATTGAATTTTTCAATCTCTATCCCTGCCTCCACCCCGGCTTAAAATTTTACCACCACCCCCATACCCTCCCCGACCCCTTATTTCCAGCCTTACTCCATCCCCGGCCCCGATTAACATATATTATTTTTTTAAAAAAACATAATTTTTCTTATTTTCATATATATACTGAATCTAATTTAGTAATAAATTATTAAATGTAAGAGTATATTAGTAATTTCACACTTAATCGGGGGCGGGAATGGGGAATTTGCCATCCTAGATTTAATGGTATGTCATTTTATTTTAAAAGTAAAAAATGTAGAGTTCAAGTTTAAGTAAAAAAAAAAAAAGAAAAAGAAAAACAAGTTACTTAATTCAGATTTGTAAGAACAAAATTTTTTTCTTCAAAGAACTAAAAATTAAAAATACAATTTTTTGAAAACTCAATTATAAAAAGTCTTTTAAAACATATTTTTGTTTTTTGAATTCTTAAAAATTATTTTTTAAATTTAAACCAAACAAGACCCTAGTTCATTGTTTTTTTTTTCAATCCTATGGAAAACTTTTATCTTATTAAATAAGTAGTAGTACAGGTATTTGACCAATTAAAATTTGGCATCGCTTGTAAGTGTCAATAGTCTTGAGTGATTGAGTTGCTTTCCCTAATATTCATGCCCTAAAAAAAACACTTGGCATCACTTTAACTTTTTAAAATAATTTGGTCTATACATATAAATATTTAAATAGCGTGACCCTTTCAATATGGAAACATGATGATGTCTAAGTGTAAATGATTTTTGATAATTTAAGGGAGAAATCATCCATGAGAAGAACCATGAAGTCAACCTTATGATAGAGGTACTAAAAATTCTCTCCTCATCCATGACTCTGTGTGGAGAATAATATAATTTAAGGGTGTGCTAGTAGCGTACCGAGTCTAGTCTTATTCATTTGTAATGTATTATTTTTTATATTAAGCTGGTGTTTCAGAGTTTGACCTTGTTTTAAATTAGTCATGTGGGTAGAAATGGCAACGAGGTTGCGTATTCTATTGCTAAACTCTCTAGATGCAATGGTTGTACAGACACAGTCTTGGTCCATATTCCTGCGGACATCTACCTTCTTGTCGAGTAGGACATGTATAGGGTGAGGAATGATTCCTATTTTCTGTAATTCCTGTTTGCATGTTGTTTGTCATGCTAAAAAAAAAAAACCTTCAAGTACTCTGGAAGACTATTCTATGAATTTTTAATTTTAATTTTAATATTTTATTTAAACCAAAAAACCTTTTAAGTACTCTAGAAGACTATTCTATGACTATTCTATTGGAAGGGCTTGAATTTTGCGCCTCTGGAATATTTTTCATCTTTTGGGCTTTGAAACAAGGCTTCAACTCTGCAGAAGACATATAGGCATCATCATGGTCTATTTTTATTTGGGTATTTACTCCAATCCTCTATCATTTCTTTCTAAATAATGCCATATTGTTGTGTCTAATTTTCTGTTTTTGTTTTAAGTGCTAACAATAATAATAATAATCAGAAGTAAAAGTTAGTTTTGTTGTTATATTTGTTATTTTGATGTTTACCACAACCCGAAAAATAAAAAAATTAAGAATAAAAATAGGGCTTATTGTGAATCACATTCTTGACCAACCCTTCACACACACACACACACACACATATTATATATATAAAATATCATTTTGTGACTTTAGACAATTAGAATTATAAAAAAAAAATGACTAATGCAATTGACGAAACAAAATTTTATTGAACCGAGTTAGAATAATTCTTTAAAAACTGTACAAGTACAAATTGGCCTTAGACTCTTAAGGCCCCAAGCCCATTTTGTTTTTAACGTGTATGGACCACCTCATAGTCTCATACAGTTTACACAAAAAGGAAATTACTGTTTTCAGAGGGGTAGAAATAGAAAAATTCTTTAATGGAGAAGCGGGGTATCGATCCCCGTACCTCTCGCATGCTAAGCGAGCGCTCTACCATCTGAGCTACATCCCCTTTGCTAAAGCATCCATTAGAAACTATATAAATAACTAGTAGTAATAAATTTAGTATGAGCACTTGGAGAGAAAGGGTATTGTATTTTACTAATTAATATTTACGTATTAAATTAGAGTATTTCTATTTTCTTTCTTATTCATTTTCTTGGAGCAAAATATTAGGAAAAAAAACAAAGAAGGTTACTTCTATTTCTACTATTATAGAAAAGAATATAATGTGTCCAAAGGATGATGAATTTAGAGTTTTGAAATTTATTATGCATCTTTCCATGAAGTCCAGTGACATGTATTGTCACATTTTCTAACGACACATTTTCTAAGGAAATAAGGTTGTGCTCGGTTGTATGGAATTGAAGCATTGGAATTGAAAAAAAAATTTAGTTCAATTTTCCGAGTTGCTTTTATCCAATTCCACCAATTTCAATTTCAATTTCAAAACTCCAATTCTGATCAAAGCCTAAATCAATTCCTTATCCAATTCCTCACCATAAGGCCTCCACTCTTGAGCACCCAAAAATCAAGTGACATAGAGGCTCAGTCCAAACATGGCATAGATATGGGTTACTGTTTTACATGTTTCATTTGATATAACCTTTCTTCAATCCGGAGCTAGAAGATATGAATGGAGTTTCTATGTCAAATTGATAAATCGCTCTGCTGAATTCATTTAATGCATTGGAAGCCTTCTGAATTTCAGTAATGTTACATTGCAACATGCCTATTTTTTTGGCTGATGCCTTATTGACTGCTCTGTGCCCCACTCATCTTTTGCTTCTGTATTCATGATGGTAATGAAGAGCCCTATCAAACAAAGATTAGATACTAAAATGTGTGTCCTTTTGCTTTGGAAAGTAGATCATATACCGCGATGAGGAGTGGTTTGTTTACGAGTAATCTGTTAAGGAATTTAAGGCTTTCAGTTGGGGCTTTGATGTGCTCCATCGATTCAACATTTGCTTCCTCACCATCCTTTCTGGCAGGGGTTGGAGAAGAAGAGGTGTGGCCATGCTTGCAATCGCATTGCTTGGGGGCTTCTTTTTATGCAAGTGTTTAGTGTGGCAGCAACGAACACCTGCTCAATACCAATATGTTATTGACATGGCTTACTCGGGAGGGATGAGCTAGGAACTTGCTATTATATAGGAACTTTACACACTGCCAAGTAATGACATCGGGAATATTAATGACATCACGATCAGCCCCACTCACAATAATCAGACAAAGTTGTCCGACTTTCAGACTCCTAGATAATGGCTTTAAGCTCCATGCTCCAACCAGTTTGGCATCACACAGGATTTCAAAACACAATTCAAACAATGCCACATTTGAGTCAATAGATGACAAATTGCCCTTGCTTTTATAGTTGAAGCAACACAATGTTACTGCCATGTGATACAATGTAAACAGTGAACAGACATTGGATAGAGACTATTGTTTAAGAACTGTGGCAGGTTATTGTATGCATACATACTATACCTACATTTATGAATGTATATATAATTGCAAGTAGACTTCCACAAGGTATCTTGTTCCTGTAAAAGGGTGAATAGGTGAGGACGATTGCAATCAACAAAAATATTGTCAAAGCTTTGTTGTCCTCAATCCACCACTATTGTCACTGCAATTAGACCACCCCATGAGAGTCAGAGGACAAAGTAGTTGGAGAAAGCCGATCTTTGCTGCCTTCCCCGTGCTATGTTCTTATCAAATTTGATCATTTAATGCCTCCAACGCCCAGCGCCACTAGATAGAGGCCTATGAACAACATTGCTGCCTTGCCACTTGCATGCCAGTGGCTTTAGGGAAGGCGAGTGAGCTTGCACTGTGAGTATGACCAAGCCCTGTTCCGAAAAACAAACTTTGCTTAAGCCATTTCAAAGTGAATTTTGACCTGTGATAAACTGATAGGATAACAAAGACAAGTATGTGAATGTTCAAACTCAAAGTTATGTGCATGGAAGTTAAAAGTTGAGGAATGTCATTGGACCATTGAATATCCAGATTCAATCTCAGCTCAACTTTGGGAAGAGCTAGCCTTAAAAATCCTATATCCACACTATCCATTAAGGCATAGTGGGCTTTCTACTAGCCCAAATTCGGCTCCGTCTTGAGAGGATCATCGGGCCATCGATTGCACCAGGCCTAGAAAATATAGAAATTGCCTCAATTTAGCTGCCTAACTAAAAAGATGCTTAGTAAGGGCACAGTGTATTGATTTATATACTGGTGATCATATCTAACAGCTCTTGGTTTCTATCCTTTTTTTTTTTCCCTTGGGAAGAAACTGACTCACCAGTTTGCCCCTAATAAGGGACTCAAACCCTCCCCTTTTGTTTTGGGAGGTAGAGGACATACCGCTGGACTAAAGCCCTTGGTGGTTAGTTTCTATCATTTTAATCATCTATTCATATCAACAGCTCTTGGCTTCTATATGATTATAGCAACTCAATCTAGTATATGAGAGGCATCAAAGGGAGGACTATAACTTCCATCTCATTGACATTCTACAAATTATATGTTATATTACAGAACAGTATGCACATGGTTTACTTAACTTACAACAACAACCACCACCAAAAAAAAAAACAAAGGATGAAGAAGAGGACCAAAGACCTTCAATTTTTGTCACTATTTTGCAACTATTTCTAATTTTTTCCTTTAACTAGAATAATCATGTCAGGACTCAATTCAAAGTTGAATATTTGAAGTTTTTGAACTCCCTATCTAAACTTTGCTGCTTCTCTTCAATCATAATTTGCATTGACCACGAAAAAAAGAATCGAGAATTTAAACAAGAAAAGTTTTGAGTTGGTATAGGATGTTAAGGCTTCAACTCTCACAGTAAACTTTCTACTCCACCATTTATACACCTGTGACTAGAATTGCCAAGGAAAAATCAATTTTAGATGTTCTCAAATGTACCTAAATTAGACGAGACATTTGACTGAATTGTTGAGGACTTTAGTCCCACACATTCGATTATAAATGACTATTGCCATTAGCTATTGCTTTGTATTATTTCATCAATGTATCAGAAATGGATTTCATACTGCACCAGTTTGGGACTACTGTACTTTCTATCTTAGATATCATCTTTCATTAATCTCTTCAATGATTCCTAATTGGTAACGCTAAACAGAAGGCATGTAATATGGCTGTGAGGACCGACAGAATCTTCAATTTGGACCTCTGACTCCTGATTGCAGAAAAATAAAGGCATGCAATATGGATAAAATGGCCGATAAACTTGTTAATCTATATATATATATATTCCCAGTTAACTTGTTAATCTATATTAACACTTCCTAGAGACGATCAAAAGCTCTCTTTCTCTTTCGTGCACATAAGTAGATATGAACCTGAAAATGGTCTATGTTTATAGAACATGTGGTACTACAAATATAAAGTTGTAAACAGAATGAAATTGTGCAAAAATATCAAATTGATTCAACATCTAAATGGCAAATGAAAAGGCAATATATCGATGCAGAAACAGTAATCTTACAAAAAATTTAGAAATTGCTGCACAGAAACTGAATGGAAAGGATTAGTCAATTGATAGGGCAATTGTTTCCCAAGCAACAATGTCATGTATTTTTTATTTATTTATTTTTGGGATAGGAAAATCACACCCATTATTGTGTCATACAGGGTACTCGAACAACTTTTTATTTGAAAGAGGAGGCACCCCTTGGGCTAAACCCTTTATAAGTATCCGATGAACAATATAGAATATACAAGAAAAAATCTATTTCCTCACACAATATTCCTCATATGGATCGAAAGTCAACATAAAAACTGTTACTTGAAAAGAAAAAATCAATCCATCGTCATAGATGTTTCATGC
The DNA here is from genome assembly GCF_030987335.1 of Cornus florida. Classification (NCBI taxonomy): domain Eukaryota; kingdom Viridiplantae; phylum Streptophyta; class Magnoliopsida; order Cornales; family Cornaceae; genus Cornus; species Cornus florida. The sequence continues at coordinate 46,965,981 of NW_026775572.1, forward strand.
TTCAATAGGGCTAATCTAGAAGTTCTTTAAAAAGGATCCTACTTCTTCAACACCAAAAAGGGAAAAAAGTGGAAAAAGGTTACTACTTAGTACTTCATCATTTTGCTTTTGGTACACAATCTTTAGCACCAATATTAGACAAGTTACACAGAGTTAATAACTAATAAAATTATCAATAGTATACTACCCTGTGAAGGCCATAATAATTTTTTTATATGGAGAGCTTTAATTCTCTGTTTCCATTTGCTCATGAACTCAAATTTACTTCTATTTTCTAATTAGTACCCCCGATTCTCATGTCATATATCGTGTGATACCTTATACGGAGTATTTGGTAGCTATATTTTTGTATAATACAGAATGAACAAATGTACTGACAGTTCTCATTTCAAATGTAGACACTTCTGTTCTACACTTGTGCACGTCGTTTTTTGAACACTGCGCTTATTTTCTTCAACAACTGCTGATGTTGATGTAGGGTTGTTTTTTTGGAGTACTCAGCTTTTGATGGTTATGCATGATTTTCAACGTTACAGAATATGGACATAATGAAAGTTTTGGAAATGTGCTTTGAAAAATATACATTCCTGTTGAAAAAAAAAGACAATTCTTGTCTGTAAGACTGTAACTATCCTTCAAATAACTCGAGTTAAATTGCTACTCTACTAAATAGTTCAATGATAGCTTATCAGAAACAAAAGAATTTATCGTATTCAAAAAGATTTCTCTAATATGATGATATAAGCAGAATGAAGTTTCACCACACAAACAATTAAATCAAACTCTGATCAAGTTAGCAAGAAAGTCTTTGCTGGGAATTTCTATAGTAATGTTCGTACCAACGAGCATTTTTTTTATGGTGGATGCAAAACAGTGTCTTGAGATATAGCGGATCAAACTTATTGTTCATGCCTATCAAAATTCTTACTAGACAAATAGAATAACAGAAAAGGAGAAAACAAATTCTGCCCTCTCTGTTCTTCACAGCCTTGCTAAAATGCTACCTTATCCGGCTCTCCATCTTTCATTCGGTCAATATCTTTCTTTGTATGAGATTAAGGCAAGGATGATCATGAAACATAGAGAAATAGTGCACGTGTATCATGAAAAACGTAATTTTCATTAAATAAAGTTCCTAAAACATCTGATGCTAATTAACGGGCCAGTGGCCTAGCGGTATCGGCCTCTTACTTCCCAAAGGGAGGTCAGAGGTTCAAGTCTCAAAAGAGACATTTGTGTGTGAGTACCAATTAGGAAAAAAGTAAAAAAAAAAGAAAAAAAACATCTGATGCTAGACTATGTACTCCTAGTGGTGATAGCCCTTACTTTTTCAATATGACCTCATTCTAGATGCCATGCAGTGTATCTTGAACAACAATGAAGAATTAATGAGCCACAGCTTTCAATGATAAGCTTGAACGAGAACTAATTTGATGTCAACTTGTGTACTATAAGATGCTTAATTTTACGTTGGAAGAGCAAAATTTCAAAAACAAAAAGCAATCCATGGAAGTAAAGCAACCCTACTGAATTTGACAAAAGAGATGGGGGACCTCATACTCTACCTACCATAGAGACTTTTATCGCAATCACCATGTTGCTTGCAAGAAACAAAATCAAGTAAGAGAAGCGCACATAAAAGTCATCTCTTAAAAGCTTTCTACATAGAATATGAGGGTGGACAAAATACTTACTCTGCCTCCAGGAATCTTTTTTTTTTCTCCTCATCTCAAGAATTCATGGAAAAGCAAGGTTGATGATGCGCATCCCCAAATGCTGCCGTTGAATTCATGCTCCAAACCTACACGCCATCTTGTACTTAGCTGTTTTTCATTAATCAAACCTTGACTAACCATAACCATAATTATATATTTATAAATAAACACGAACGTGTAATATAAATGAGTCATTACTTTACATAATGGTAAAAGTTCGGATTGACAATGACAAAAATGCGGTTTGCATCTAGAGCAGCCACTTTATGTAAAATCATCCAAATGTTAGTTCTTAGTCTTCCCCCTAAAACCTACATACAATGGGCATTGCCCAAAACCCGTAGAGCGATTCAAATGAATCAAGAATTATTACAACGCCGTTAGAATGAAATACAAGATTAATTAGAAAAGAATTAATCCAAAAAAAGTACATCCCCATACTATTGCTCTGCCTTTTATGTCATGATAAAAAGCAGAAATAGGAAGGGGAACACCAAGTGGGTTTTTCATGACATAAAAGGCGGAGCAAGACCATGGCGATGTACTTTTTTGGATTAATCATACTCTCTCTCTCTCTCTCTATATATATATGCATTGCTTTCACAATGTATTCACGTAGTTTGTTCTTAACAACTGAGAAAATCTACATTTACACATTTATTCAAACAGCTGCTGAGCGATCTTGATGAAATTCCCAAATGTGCATGTGTAGCAATAATACTACTTCATGTACACAATTAATGGTTAAAACCACAAACTCAAGCAATAAAATTATGAAGAATTTATCACCAAGACCTTCTAATAAATTTCAAAGGCAACACCTACAACATTGTCATGCTAAGTCACACAAGGCAGGAGCGGGAGAGGGAGACACGGTGCAAGAGGTGGAGCACAAAAATGGCAAAATCTAAATCACACAAACTTTTAAGAGCGAGAGTGAGAAAACATTATCAATTTTAAAAAATTATGTGACCGAGAATATAGAGAACTTTGTAACCGTTGCAACGTTCAATAACGGAATAAGCCGAAGGGAAAAGCATTTGTCGTCAATTACTCCTAAAAAAGGAAAAAGGGGGTGTTTTTCTGCAGGGTGATACTATTCCTGACCAGAATAACATGTACAAAGAAAGGTTATTCTTTTATCAATTTGGGTAAAGTACAGTCACACTCCTTGAGATTTGACAAAAGAACACTTAGAAGAAACTTATTTATTTTTTTGGACAAAGATACCCCCTAAAGGTTAAAAAATGGATAAAAATACCCCTTTACATGATAAATTGACCAAGTTACCCTTTGACGTTTATGAGACTTTTTTAACTTTACAATTTAATAAATTGGACCAATCTACTCTCATGAACAATTTATGCATTAAAAAAAATGTAATAAAAAAAGGCTTTATATTGTTCACTTTTTTTATTTTTTTTATTTACTTTATAAATGTCACAACTTCTTAAAAATGTAGACGTCTAAAATAATTTTTTGCTCCAATACATATATTTCAAATAAATTATATTTTGTTATTACTTCTTTTCTTTTTCTTTTTTCTTTTTAAATTAAGATGTTTAATTCTTTCATCTAAAAAAATTAAACCAATCTCTTTTCCTTAAAAATAAAAAATATGGTACCAGTATAACTTTATGCATCTTAAATTATATATCAAATATTATGCATTTCCCAATATAAAAGGGGAAAAAAAGAAAAGAAAAAAAAAGGCATGGATAAAGTTAAGATGCATAAAGTTATACTGATATCTATTTTCTTTTATGTTGGGAAATGCATAATATTTGATATATAATTTAAGATACATAAAGTTATATTGGTACTATATTTTTTATTTTTAAGGAAAAGAGATTGGTTTAATTTTTTTAGATGAAAGAATTAAACATCTTAATTTAAAAATAAAAAAAGGAAAAGAAAAGAAGTAATAACAAAATATAATTTATTTGAAATATATGTATTGAATTAAAAAAATATTTTAGACGTCTACATTTTTAAAAAGTTGGGACATTTATAAAGTAAATAACAAACAAAAAAAAAAAAAAAAAAAAAAAAAAAAAAAAAAAAAAGTGAACTATATAAAGTTTTTTTTTTTCCTTTTTTTTATGCATAAATTATTTATGAGGGTAGATTGGTCCAATTTATTAAATTGTAAAGTTAAAAAAGTCTCCTAAATGGTCAAAGGGTAATTTGGTCAATTTTTTTTATGTAAATGGGTGTCTTTGTCTATTTTTGAACATTTAGGAGGTGTCTTTGTCTAAAAAACAGATAAGTTTCCTCTGAGTGTCCTTTTGTCAAACCTGAGGGGGTGTAGTTGTATTTTACCCATCAATTTAATATTGCACATTATAAACACGTTATCAATTTAATATGTCACATTGTAAACACGTATTCCCTACCGGAATAACGTGGTTTTCAACTTAATTTCATTAAATAAACATGTTATAAAAAATAGATTAAGTACAAAAAAATATTAATTTTTAGCATTTTATATAAAGAAAGTGACTGTCTTATTGTACAGATTTATATTCCCGCACAATCCATTATTCTGTAGCTCCAATAAGCCCCTTTGAAATTACTATTGAACTACTAAAAAGAATTATTTTCTCTTTTTATACTTTTTTTTTCTAATAATAAAGAAGTTTATGTATCCATTTACTAGTGTTTATCAGTTTAAATTATTCACGAGTGTAAATCAGAATTCAAAGGTTCAATTCAATAATTGAGAATTAATCATCATTTGATTTGGACATTAAAGATAGAGATGAATTGCCATTGATTACTTGTTTCATAGTTAATCTTTTAAAATATCCCCATTTCTTAACATGTAGTCTCTTTCAAACCAAAGCAGAAGAGAAAGAAAAATGTTCTGTCCTATCTTTATTTAATGGAAGAGAATTGTTAGTCGCAAGTGTTGATTACCAGACCGAGTCACAAGATAATAAGATCAAGTTCGTCCAATTGATTTGTAAATATGGATGTATATAACTTTAACGTTTGAAAGGAGAGAAAAAATTTGAATGAAAGAAAAAGAAGAAATGATAGCTGAGATATATTTAGGGAATTGATTGCATATTTCTTTATTTAATGCATATTTTCACTAATTTAATTATATCGTTTTTTGCTCATTCACCTATGCATTCTCAATCAGCATCTTCTCATCACAACAGATATTATCATTCCCTCTATGGCACCTTTGTTGACTTTGAAGACATTCCATTGATAAACATTGCACCCAAGGGCGGAGCCCACCCCCAAAAAAAAATTTCTTTTTTACTTTAGGCAATTTTAACCAGTCAAAAAGAAAAAAAAAAAGAAAAAAAAAAGAAAAAAGAAGAAGAAGATGAAGATGAAGATGAAGAAAGAAAGAAATAAATAAATAAAGAAAAGTATTGCCAGTATTAACCCACTCAAATAAATATTAGCACACTTCATTGACAATTTTTAAATTCGCCCTTCATCGCAGCAATGTTAGACTAAATCAATTTACTCCAATTATGGCTGCCATTGGTAGTATAACACTGCAGTTACCAGTTTCAACACTAGTGTCTAGCCCTCCTGAGTCTTCATCTTTTTCATCTGCATTTTTTACGGTTGACCTCGAAACAATTCTTAATCAAGTTTTGATTGGAATACAAGGTGCATCTAATTATTTTCTTTTTCCTATACCAGGTAAAAATTCATGTTAGTATTTTGACTCTACTTGCTGCAATGACACGACATCTGACTTCACTTTTCTTACTACTCAAGTAGTCAAACTCCTATACCTTACTAACCTGTCATACACACCAACGTTGGATCCAACATGACCAACAATATTTCTCATTCTTAATTATCTGTTTCTTATGTCTATCTTGGACAATTGTATGTACGACCTCTCTCTATATGCATACTCTCACTGCCGTTGTTGCATCTACAGAGGTTAATTTCCTTCTCTTGAGTTATGACAGTCTCGTTTAGGTCATGCTTCTTTATGTCGTGTCTAAACCTTAGCCTATAAGGGTTTATTAGGTCAAGTTAAAGTTAAAAGTGAGTCTTGTGTTTCTGCTCTTTTTGATCTTATTCGCTATGATGTTTGAAGACCTTCTCTTGTATCTACAATTTGGGTTGGTTGGGGTGGGGGGAAGAAGGGGGTTGTATTTTTTATTAAAATTTGTCCTAAGCTGCTTAACATATATTGTGATTTTGTCAAAATGGTTTCAACTCAGTTTTCTAAAAAACATCAAAACTTTTCATTTTGACAATGCTTTAGAATATAAAGAAAATGATTTATTTATTTATTTATTTAATTTATTTTTTTTCAAATACTAAAACATTATGGCATTATACCTCACACATCTTACCCAATCATATCATAGTAGAATAATCGTGATGAGTGTAAACTTCGACACATTTTAGAATCATTTCACTCACTCATTCTTTTTGCTTCTATTTCTGTCTCTTTATAGAGGGAAGTAGCTCTTACTATTGTATTCACCATCAATTGTGTACCATCATCTCTCTTGCACAACCAAATACCATATAAACACATCTTTGGTAAATTCTGATACTACAACAATCTTAGAGTTTTTGGGTGTGCTTACTTTATTCTTCTCCAACCCTACGAGGGCACTAAATTACAACCACGTGCTTAACTTTGTTGCTTTCATGGGTATGGAATTGAACATAATGAGTATCAATGCTTTGTTCCAGTCTCTAAACAACCCAAAGTCACTCGCCACGTTATCTTCTAAGAACACAATGTTTCATACGTTGTTCAAATTCAGTGTTCCTAACAATCCATTTATTGTTCCTCTAGTAGCATTCTCTATAGATATTTTTCCTAATTCTCAACCTTCATAATCATCATGAGTGGTTGATCCTCTTTCGAACGAGTTTCAATTACTTGGCCCATCTGAGATACCTAATAATACATCTACTTTAGATTTTTATTATTCTACTTGAGTCACCTGCATATCTTAGCGATTTTTATTACTATTATGTCCTTGCAACCTTACGTGAACCTCACACCTTTCGTGAGACATCCTCTAACCTTTTGTGACAGCAAGCAATAAAAAAAGAGTTAGATGCATTGGCCAAAATTCAGACATGAAATCCAGTTGATTTGCCTTCTGAAAAGTGTGTTGTTGAATGCAAATGAGTATACAAGATTAAATCTCGTTCAGATGGTAATGTTGAGCGCTACAAGGCTCTACTTATAGTAAGAGGGTTCACACGCGAATATAACATTGACTTTAAGATGACATTTGCACTTATTGCAGTTATTTCCTCTGTTCGTACTCTTATGTTGAGTGCTGGACTAAATTGGTGATGAATGTTTAGGGATTATTGCTATTCAACACATTTTAAATTCTAAATTCAAAATCACATAACAAACTAGTTAAATTTAAATTTAGATCGAAGAAGATCTCGGGTCATGCTTGTTGTGTTTTAAAATAAAGTACTATCATTATTTTAAGTGCTGAAGCATTAATTATAAATTGGGAATATTTATAATAAATAAATAAAAAAATTAAGTGTTCGCGAGGTAAGTGAGTGTACGGTCATTTAAAAACTTTACAGTGTCACTTGCCTTTTTAATTGAGTTTATCAACCAAGTAGCAGTTACCCAGAATATTAAAAACAGTTGCATAGTTTTGAGTGATACAATTTTAAAAAAAGAAAGCTAACTGCAAAAGGAACATGGCTTGCATGAGCAATTCGGCTCGAAGTGTCGGCGCCTGCTGAAATTCAGGAAGAAGAAGACAAGGAGAGTGGCGCAGAGTAGCCGGATATACACGAAAATGCTGCGGCTTCACTAAGCGGCGACCCGATATGGAGCCAAAGAGCCAACGTTGCAAGTAGAGGGGTGGCCATTCCGATACAAGAAAGGTAAAGAAAAGAAAGGAAAGGAAAAGAAAATGCAGATCCATGGGTGAGTCATCATCTCTCTCTCCCTCCCCCCTCCCTAAAAAAGGGCCGAGCGATAACGACTGATGGGACATGTTGCTTTTGTTCTCTTCCCCCTACCTATCTCCTCGTTGTCATCTACATTTTCTCTCTCATCTCAATTTACCAAAATAACCCCTGTCCTACCCCTATTTCTTTATACACATATATTCTTTCTATTTTTGAGATACTCCTAATTTAATTTTTTTTTTTTTATTTTTAAAATAAAAGGTAGAAGGGTCAATTCACCGTGGACATAAAAATAAGTGTGGAGTTCAGTTTTCTAGTTAATGCAGATTTAAATTATTTTAAAAAATCAAACTGAAAATTAAAATATTATAAATAAAAATTTTTATTTTGGCTGATAGTTTTTAAAATTTAATTAAAATATTTTTTATTTTTTTAGTTCTTAAAAATTATTTTTAGAAAACTGAACAAATTAGAGGGACCCTATAATATTCATCTTAGATGGACTTTATAATACTCATTTAGGGACACCAAAAAGATAAATTTTCTTGTACGCCAAAACTCAATGTTGGGTGTCGGCTCCTCAAAATCTTTGAATTTGGCCTTATCAATTCAATTCATCTTTTGAAATCACACCCATTGCATATAAATGCGGGCAATGAAAGCTTGACCTCCCAACCCGAGAGGGATCACAAGCTCGAGTGGGTTTCTTCCCTGTGTTGCGGTGTGTGAATTTCTAGTTATGGTGGCAAAAAACTAGAAATAAAAACTACATAAATACAATATTTGGATTAAATGATTATAATTTACACCTTTTCTTTGTCTTTTTGGTACTCATTTTAATCACACGTTTTTAAGGGCACTACTTTTTTTTTGGCTGGCACCGGAATTCATCTGGGCAGCGCTCCTTCGGGACCCACCTCAGGCTACAAATTGGGGATACTGTCGATGGCCCCACACCTCAGCAACAATTTCAGTCGGGCACTATTGTTGCCTACAAAAAGAATCCATGGTTATTTAGGTCCTTTTTGTGAACAAAGTTGGAGCATAGGTTCGGTATTTTTTTTTTTTTTCAAATAAAAAAACAAGAGTGGGGTTTGCTGTTAAATTCTTAGTAGAGGAAAATGTATTATATGTATGTATGTTTGTATTATTATGTATATGTAATATTATCTTATTAAGTTATTATCTTATTCTTTTTCTTTGCAAAATTATTTTTGGTATCTTTTCTCTAGAAATTTGTCAGAAGCTTTAAAAAATATTTTTGAATAAACAAAAAATTAAAAAGAAAAAGTGGATAATAATAATTAAATTTAGAAAAATAAAAAGAATATGAAGAACACGTACACATATATCTCAACATGCACTCGAAAGGAACTTGACAATGCTGAACCTGCCCAAGAGCCCAAGGCCCCAAGGCCTTGACAATCTCCAAAAAAATCCAATTTCTGTCGGAAAACAAGGTCTTCTAAATGTTGACTAAAGTTTATGATAAACATTAGATCCATTGAATGATGATGTACCAAACAAATTTAATCAAGAATCTAGAATCTAATGAATGATTCATAGAATTTTCCTTCGATGCTAACCAAATAAAAATGTTTGGTGGTTCAGAAGGCTTCAATGTTAAAATATAATTATAGTTCCTAAATAAAAATATTTGTATAATAGAAAGCATATTTTTTTTTTAATTATTTGTATGAAAAGATTCCGGATTATAAACAATGCCTTTGAAAGGTTGACAATGAAACGAATTACTTCTTCTGTCTCGAAATAATTGGACATTTTGTGAGTCACATTTTTTAAAGTGTCCAATTATTTTGAGACGAAAGGAGTAAATTAATTTAATTTGAAAGCTTAATTTAATTTAATTAATTTATTTATTTTGAGTCATACATTTCGTTTATGGTATTGTATGCATTGCAAAATTGAACCAACAAAAAAAATAAATGAAACAAGGTAGTGCTAACAAGAACACTAGAAGCTCGCATTGAGCGGAAGCGCAAAATTGATAATTCACACAGAGTGGGAGTGGGGATGAGAATGAGAAAGGAAGCCAAAGGGTGCTCAAAGTGTGATAATGAAAGTACATTCGAAACGTGAGAATAACACCTATTCAAAAAAATTGTATGGCTTAGAGTTAAACTAATCACTACCTTAGTAAATTTTTTAATTTTTTTCACAAGACTTTTGAAAAAGGCAATTACTTATAATTAATCATTTGATATTCAAGAATTCACAAAGTATGTGATATCAGAGATTAAAAGTAAAAATCAATTTAAAATTTGAAAAAAAAAAAATAGTATTAAAAACACTGACCATGTACAACTTGCCCACACTTACTTTTTCCCATTATAACCAAAAATAATATACTGTATTTTATTAAAATTAGGGTAAAGTGCATCAAACCCCCCTGAACTATTGGGGTATGTGCAAGAAACCCCCCTGAACTATAAAAGTTGCAAAAAAATCCCCCTGAACTATTAGGGTATGTGCAAGAAACCCCCCTGGACTATAAAAGTTGCAAAAAACCCCCCTAAACTATTTGGTATGTGCAAGAAACTCCCCTGAACTGTATATTTTTTTTACAGTTTACCCCATTCGCGCGAATTAATTGACTGAAAGGGACGATGAAGCCGAGGAATTTGTTGCTGGAATCGGTGGGTCTCCTGTCATAGCTCCATCATAGCCGTTGCACCACCAGCCAGATCCGTCGGCCATATATATCGTACTTCTCTGCACCGTTGCGTCAGCCCATCGCCGTCACCGCCTTGCCTGCCATTTAGCTCACCTTGCTTGCCGGTCCATTCCACCATCCATTTCAAGCTCGCCGGCCCATTCCGCCATCTCCATAGTCGAGCACACCACCGTTCGTGTTGCGAGCACACAACCGTCCACAGTTCACCGCCGAGCCCCCCTTGACCTTGCTGCCGCCTCCACAGTTCACGGCCGAGTCAACCGAGCTCTCATCACAACCGAGTCCTCCGCTCACAAGCCTCCATCATTCGAGACCGAGCCATCCCGCCGACCTCAGATTTCTTTGGTCTCTTCTCTCTCTCGCTCTAGCTCTCTGTTTTGGGTTGTGTTGGGTGAAAAACATCTTTTGGCAGAAAAAAAAATTGTAAGAAGTGTATAAATTAAAACGACGCAGTGTGCTATAAGGGTAAATTGGTCTTTCAAAATTTTCGGTGCCGGAAGCTGATGTCATGGTGGTAAATTGCAACAAAATCATAGTTTAAGGGGATAAATCGTAACAAAATCATAGTTCAAGGGGGTTTTTTGTAGTTCAGAAGGGTTTCTTGCAAATGACTAATAGTTCAAGGGGGTAAATTGTAACAAAATCATAGTTCATGGGAGTTTTTTATAATTCAGGGAGTTTCTTGCAAATGACTAATAGTTCAAGGGGGGTTTAATGCACTCTACCCTTAAAATTGTTGTACCAATTGCTTTTATATATTGTATATTGATCTCGTAAGATTAACTGTGCTAGAATATAATGTTAAAAAAACTATCGGTTAGTGCTAAATTATACTATTCTTCTAGTATTGTATTTGTATTGTATTTATTTTTGGGCAATTGTTATGGTACGGTATTATTTTCCATAATATTGCTACAGAAGGGGTATTATAGTAACTTCAGAAGTTATAGCCTGTTTACCAAGCAGAGGAGCCTCCTTGTTATAAGGCCCCAACGGGCTCTCCTGCACAGAGAACTCTCTCTCTCCCCTCTCTCTCTCTCTCTCTCTCTCTCTAACTCTGGTTTGATTCATCCTCCCTTGCCGCTCCTCTGTGTGTCTCTCTCTGTGCTTCTTCTGAGTGATGGGTGTGAGCTCTGCGTACTCTCATAATTATCACATTACTATAATCCTCATCACCAGCTTCTTCCGTCACAAGCCCTAGATCAATTTCAACCCATTTCAACTCTGCTTATTCTTCTTCTTCCATAAAAACCTAGAAATATGATCGTTTGATTCCCCAGAAAATTCAAATTCAGGAAGAAAAAAAGCTATGGAGAGTGGAAGACTCTACCACCATAGTTCCAACATGAACTCTTTACTCCAAAATGAAAGACTCCCTTCTTCTTCTGAGGTTCTTGAGTCTCTCTGGCTCTCCAACTCTTCCCCTTCTTTTCATGGTAATTAATTTTCTCTAATACCCATTTTTCATATACTTTCCTCCTTTTTTGGTTGCAATTTTCTGTTCTTCACTTGTTGTTTTCAATTACCCATGATTGGCTTTTTGTTTTGAAGTTTGAATTATTTCAATTTTTGTCTGTGGTTTTATTTATAAATCAATTGAAAGTCTAACACTTACCCATCTATTTGTTTCTGTATCTAAATCTGTAGTAACCTCTGATTTGTTACTTATTGGATTAAAATGTTTTCTTTTATACTAGTAGAGATCAAATTTTCCTAGTTTATAATGCCATAGATTTTTTTGTTTGTTTAGTTGTTGATGATAAACAGAGGAGCTCTGTTTATTCTTAATGATGATTTGGAAGTGTTGAAACTTTGAATTTATTCTATAATATATTAGGTTATTTTTGTAAAATTGTTGTCTATATTGTTGATTTTCTTTGTTTTGTATTGGAATTTAGCTTGCAGTGTACCATAAAAGCTGTATTTTTTTTTTTTTTTTTTCCTGGTTTATTTCTCTTCCTTGCTTTATATTTTAATAAAAAAAGATTTAGTAATTGAACACTTAATGGGAGTGAAAAATATCCAATAAATCATTCTCTTCTGAATTACCCACTTGTGAATTTTGCAACTAATGTGAGAATCGTATGCTATAATGGTTCAGGTTCATCAACATCCGTAGTTAAATTCGAAGATGCTCGAGGAGGGAACACAACAGATAGATTGCTTTTCCCTCCAATTGACAAGGAAGACAATGGCAATGAGGATTATGATGTGTGCTTCCATCAACCCGAGAAGAAGAGGCGACTCACCACGGATCAAGTCCAGTTCCTTGAGAGGAATTTCGAGGTGGAGAATAAGCTCGAACCGGAGAGGAAGGTGCAGCTTGCCAGAGAACTTGGTTTGCAGCCTCGGCAAGTTGCCATATGGTTTCAAAACCGACGAGCCCGGTTCAAGACCAAACAGCTTGAGAAGGACTATGATTCTTTGAAATCAAGCTATGATAAGCTCAAGGCCGACTATGATTCCCTCCTCGAGAACAATGAAAGCTTGAAAAATGAGGTAGTCCTCCGTAAACACAGACGTTTTCTGAAAACAGTTTTTTATATTTTTTAAACTTGAAAAATGAGGTAATAGAGACTTTGGGATTCGATTACTTGTGTTCTGAAAACAGTTTTCGAGAATTTGATAAAGAGAAGAAAAAAACATCCGGTTTTACACTTTTTCTTTGAAATTAGGCCTTTTTGACTTGATTTTAGTTTTCAAACTTTCGAGGTCCACAATTTTTTATTTACAGTGCTAGTTGGCCTTAATAGTTCATTGTTAATGTTCAAATTGTTCCTTTTTCAACAGGTTCTTTTGTTGAAAGACAAACTGCTTTTCAAAGAGAAAGACAAGACCAATGTCGAACAATTTGATCCCATTAAGCCAGTGGAAGCAGAACCTCAAAGACCAATTCAGGACACGAATTCTGAAAACTTATCGAATGTGGCAATGGTGGCCTGCAAGCAGGAAGATGCAAGTTCAGCGAAGAGCGATGTTTTTGATTCCGAGAGCCCACATTACACCGATGGGAACCACCGATGTTCTTCGCTGTTAGAGCCTGCGGATTCTTCTCATGTTTTCGAGCCAGACCAGTCCGATTTCTCACAAGACGAAGAAGATGATCTCGGGAGGAGCCTTTCGCCGCCGCCTTGCTTGCCAAAACTCGAAGATGATGGGTGTTACGACGACACGCCTGTGAATTGTTACCATCTGGTATTCCCAGCTGAAGATCAAGCCTCTTGGTTATGGCCTTATTGAGTTCTTATCATTTAGGGGGCGTTTTTACATTTCTCAGTAAAGCAATTTTATGTGCTACTCTGCTGTAGTTGATGTTTGAAAGCAATAAAACATGTTCTTTTGTGCTCTCAACCCAGAGTTATGGTCAGCAGTGTTTTATTCTGTTAGGATTTAAATTTTAAAGTTAGAAACTCTCTAATGGATTAAGTTTTTAGACTAGATGGTGATAATTGTAGCCTAAAATTAAAATTGAAAAATGTGTTTACTCTTATGCTCCGTTTGGTACGAAGGAAGAAAATTGGATGAAAGAGAGAGGAAGAGGTGAATAAGATATCCTTAAGGAAGAGATTGTGTGTCTCTTGTTTAGTTGGATGAAAGAGAAGTAATACATTACTTGTTTGTCAGGAGAGTAGAGAAGATGGTTAATTATAAGAAAAGTTTTATAATTTAATTTTTTTTAATAATAGCCAAGCATTTTTTCTTTTGTGTCTTCCGTTCATATTCAGGGGATAAAAATTTACAGAGGAGGAAGGATGACAAATCCATTCTCTTTTCTCTTTTCTCTTTGCTTTCTCTCTACCAAACAAAGTAATTTTGCTTATTCCTTCATATCTTCTCTCCACCCCTCTTCTTTCCTTCCTACCAAATAGAGCATTAAGGACCCGAATAAAAAATTTAAATATTAAAGTTACATAAAAAAAGTTACATTTTCTCTACATTTGGTTGGATGGAAGAGAGGAGGTATAGAGAAAACTTTCATTGTTTGATTGGGAATAAGCGAAGAGTGTGAGCAAGGAAGGTGGGAAAATGTTTTATCCGTGGGCAATATTAAGCAGCAAAGAGGAAGAAAAGAAAGAAAAGAAAGAAAAGCTACTTTACAAATATGTAACACTGATCAGAGTCTTTAATCACTTACAAAATCACATGTTAAATCCTACGAAATTTATATGAGGGTATAAAAAAAATTTGTGTCACACCATCCACTATTTACATTCTCTCTTTCATTCAGTTAAACAAAAAGTTAGGAGGAGACAAGTTTTCTTCTTTAGAGATGCCTTATCCATCCATTCCCTTTCCCTTTCATTTATTTTTTTCATCCCTCTAACCAAATGGAGGATTAACAATTTAAACTTTTAGAGTAGACAATGATTACATTGCGATGGAATTTTTTTTGTTTTCCAGGTCAGCAAATTAATTTTCTGGTTTTGTAGGTGAAAAAGATTGGCTCCACTTAATTTCTGAGTAGTTAGAAGATGACAATTGTCTTGTTTGGCTTAATTGAAAATGGAGAACTTTTAAGTCACTTTCCAGGATAAAGTAACAGTGTCATCAACAGCATTTGGAAGTTTACCTAAGAATGGGGGAAAAAGAAGTTAGGCTCAAGCGTGAGATTTTTTTTCACATTCTGTGTGCTTCTGAAAACTGTGAACCAACACGTGCAAATGGTCTCATAAAACACACCCACTGAATTGTTTTAAAGGCAATTGCTTGTATATTTTAACTTGTGAAAGCAAAGGCATTGTGTTTTCTTAGAACAACGTGACAACACAAAGTTAAGTAGAAAGATGAGAAAAGTGGTGAATATATTCTTTTAAAGTCAATTTTTTTGAATGGTGTATTCCTACATATTCTTCAATTGGCAATGACTTTTACCTTGCTTTTCATTTCATTTTAGGTAAATTTTGAATACGGTAATCTATGCAAATCATACGTGTCAATTAAATCTGAGTGATTTTGCCTCCTGTTTTTAAACCCAGACGACTTTTAACTTACTTTATTTCGACAATCGGGATGTCCGGAGATTTGCCCCAACAAACCTTAGGGATTTACTTTTAACTCGCTTTGCCTACGTAAGAATGTTGACATTCTCACTTCAAATACAGAAAAACGGAAGTCTTGTTTCTCTGTACACATTGTTAATTGTGATGCATTTAGACCAAACATTTGAATGTAAACAGAATCATCTAGGGGATTCAAGTTATGTTACTCCGGGATTGTGTTGATAATAATTATATTTGTATATATACTATACCTTAGATGTTAAAATCTAATATAAGTGTTTTTTTATTCATTGTTTGAAGGAGCTTTGAAGGACTTGTAATGGATGAATCATCATGAATCCATCAAGTATGTCATGGTTGATGTGAAGGAATTCAACTTTACTTTTTTTATTGTGGAACCATACCAAACAATGGTTATTTGATGCTGTAAAATACTTAGTTTTTTGTCAGGGGATATGAATTTTTTTACACTAATGTAGCAATTTCTTGGAGACACTCTATCGAATTAAAATATATATGAATGAAGCCCATATTAAATATGTAACGCACAAGTCAAGAAAAAATGATGTCAATTTCATTAAATTAAGAACAGTAAGGATAAAACATATGTTATGACTATTTGTACGAGAAAAAATCAATTGTACCGATTGTATTAATGACGTGGTGTCACGAACTGATTAGATACTAACAGCTAGAGATAGAATTTATTAAAATAAAATATTTTTATTTATGTAACATGATACAATTGATTAATTACACAAATAATGAAGTATTAAATGTGTACCAACACAGCAATTTAGCACAAAAAAGATTTTGGTGAGAAATGAGGACCATCATGATATACACTTAGAGAGCGTCAGTTTGGGGTACATATCACTTGGGTCTGACATTCATGCTTAAAATATTTGTGCGTGAGCGTGCGCGCCAATTGATTAGCTATTGCATATCTCGCATGTGCCGAATATGGAACGAGAAAATTGAAACATGTCTAACTTTAGAAGTGTATGCACATTATATACATATATTGATAGATATATATATATACATATATATATATATATATCTCATTAAGTTCTCATTGCGGTAATCTTTTGTACATGTAACTCCAACACTTATTTAATGTATATGGCAAATTACACAAAGGACCTCTCAAGTTTTTAATTTGTACATGTAGATAAAAGGTGGTCACAATATAACAGAAAGACTCAAATTAACTGTTTGTGATTAGTGGATTGATATGAATTTACATTTTTGTCCTTAGAGTTAAACTATTTGTTTAATGAAAAATCTAAATTTTTTTTTTTTTGTATATTGTTAAAGTTATGGTTTTAACCCTAAGACTCTATCCCAGCGACCAAATTGCAAAACCCACAAAACTATGTGCAACAAAACCAATCACAGACCCAAATCCAACCACAGAGCCACAAATCATTCCGACCTCATCACAGCCAAGTCTTCTGTTCGAAGCTCGTCACTCCATCACTGCCATCACTACACAGCTCTCCACCGTCCGAGCTCAACCTCGCTCACGCATTCGAGCTCGCCACCGCCTCCATCACAGCCGACATCCGCCACAGCTAAGCTCATCCCATCCGAGCTCGCTATCGCTTCCATCTCAGCCGACATCCTCCATGGCCGAGCTCGTCGCCTCCTCCATTAAAGCTGAGCTCGCCGCCATCATCCTCGAGCTCACAGCCAAAGTTGCAACCAGCCCATCGCCGTCACAGCTAGCCGATATCCACCTTGGCGTGCACAAACTACCGTCGCCAAAGCCAGATCCGTCTCGCCGTGCACTGTCGCAGTTCATCTACAGCCGCTGTCGCTCGACGCCATTGATTCCGGCAACTGGGTTGAGTGAATCAATCGCATCGCGACGCTTATCCAAGGGCAACGACTTCTTCTCTTCGATGACAGTGGCGATTGAGACGTCCTCGACGCGTTAACACTTCAGATCGGGGAGCGAATCGGCAATTCCTTTATTGCATTTCATGGTGGCGAGACGCGACTCCGGTTTCAACTAACAAGCTTGGTGAGGACTGTGATATTCTGACCATGGCAAGACAATTTTTGGCATTGGTGACGGTTTTGGGTTGGCTTGGTTCGGCTTTAATCTGTGTTGGGGTTTTGTGGTTTGGGTCTTGCGTTTGGGTTTTGTGAATTGGTTTTGGTTACGGGTTTGCAATTTGACAATTAGGGTTTGGTTGGGTGAGGACAACAATGATGGGACTATAATATGTGTGTTGTAGGCGTCGCCGGGAGAGAGGATGAAAGCCTCGCCGCAGCCGTTGTTCTTCCTCCAGACGAGAGAGATAAGATGAGTTGAGATGAGATCTTTAATCTTGTGGTGTTAACGTGGTGGTGTTGAAGGGCTGAGGGGAATGGGGGCGGTGGCAGAGGTGGAGGAAAGAGGTTGTGAGATTGTGGAAGCAGAGGGAGGGTGGTGGATGTTATAGTGGAGAGAGGGTGGAATGATGTGTTTAGAGAGAGAAAAGAGGAATGATGTGGTAGGGAAGCAATGGGGTGTACCCAGGGGCAAAAATGAAAATTTTCAATATACAATATCTTTTCTTTTTTTCATTAAAAATAAATACTTTAATTTTAAGGTCAGAAGTGTAAATTTATATTTATTTTTTGTGGTCAAACGGTCAATATGGATCTTCTTGTAATATTGCTATAACTTCTATGTACATGCACAATATGAAAACCTCGTGGGTGGTTTGTGTAATTTACCTTAATGTATATTCAGAATGTCCCAAAATTTATGAATAATAGATATCCTATATACATCAATTTCAAAATTATTATAGAGTGAAAGATGAGCTAAATTAGGGTTAGAAGGCACTCAATGTGAGAGAATCTAATGAAGAATAGAAGTGCACACAAATCAAATTAATTTGATTTATCTATAAAACTTAAACTAATTCATGTCAAATAACAATTTTATAAAACGTAAAATCGAATCGAAGTGAACAACAACACCGAACCTTCATGACATAGAATTGTCTTCATAAAATTAAGTCTTTTCATTGATAAAAGGGCAAATTTCTCAAAACCCCCAAAACTATCAAAAAATGATCATAAAACCCCAACCAGTTTTTAAAACCCCCAATAATATAACAACGTTATCATTTTACCCCAATTCTGTCAATTGGCCTCGTTAACCCAGCACATAGTTAACAATTACTTTACCAAATTGAATTTTGTGACCAAAATACCCCTGAATATCATATGGCAAATAAGTAATATATATTAAAATGTGTTATTCCGAAAATACCCCCAAACTTGTCACAGTTAAAACACGTTTTGGTCATCTTTTCCCTCCTCCTTCTCATTCTCTCTCTGTACTGGCTACCATCTCCGCCGCCCAATCGCCGTTAGTGAGATGGTAAGAAGGTGTTTATGGCTGAGATGCTTAATGGAAGAGGGACTAAATAGTACAAAAAAATGAGAAACGAGTGGAAAATAAATGATTGGATCAAGAAGAATAGATAGGGACGATAACTTGTGATATCACATATCCAGTTAGACAAGAGATCGATTTAACCTTATCTTCCCTCAAATCTCAATGGCTTACCCAATTGCGCCTCCACATAAGCTATCACTGTGTGCTCCATTATCTACCGCAGTAACTCATATAATACCTTCGCGCCATTGGCACATCATCCCCGTAATCAAATTGACTCAAGCCCCAGCCCGAGCCCGACCCTGACTCGACCCCAACGCATGATCACTACCCCTCTCAGCCACCATCAATTCCGGTCTAGGAGAATCCATTGAACCAGTCGCCTCCACCCGCAACTTTTTCGCCGCCGCATCTTTTTTATCCTTCAACCTTCTATGACAAAACCATATCTGCAATTGCCGGTCTGTTAACCCCAATTTCTCTGATAGCTCTACCCTCGTGGACTCCGACATATATGTTTCCACTGACCAAACAACAAAACCAGAAACAATCAATCGAGAAACAATCAATCGAGACCTTATAAATACATTCATAAAACATATATAGATGTATAGATATTGAATATAGAAACATATATATGATATACAAAATTATACATACAGGCATA
Organism: Cornus florida; assembly: GCF_030987335.1. NCBI lineage: Eukaryota > Viridiplantae > Streptophyta > Magnoliopsida > Cornales > Cornaceae > Cornus > Cornus florida. The sequence continues at coordinate 46,985,356 of NW_026775572.1, forward strand.
TGTTTTCTCGAGGGTTTCCAATTGGAAAGGAGTCTTCATCTGACGCTTGGGCTTTTTCTGTCCATCAGATGGATTGTTGTTGTTTCTATTGTTCTCTCCTTCTGAAACAGCCTCCATTGAAGATCAACAAACCCTAGAAAAAAAAAAAAAAAAGAGGGTATTATTTGGTGTTCTGTAGCGGCGAAGTAGAGATGTGTACTCTGGAGCAGCTGATGAGGGCTTCGGCGGAGCTGCTCGGGAAGGGTACAATGGGGACGACATACAAGGCAGTGAAGGATAGTTGGCTGATCGTGCTGGTGAAGAGGGTCAACGCCGGCAAGACTGCAATTACGACCGGTGTAACAATACACACACACACACACACACGACTTGTTCAATGAATCAAACAATATTGTTTCCTTTTGTGGTAAAGGATAATATTGTAACTTAAAAAATATGATTTTTTAATTTTTTTAAATAAAAGGGAATATAATAAGGGTTATTTAGTCATTTCACATATCTTTAATGGCCAATTAACAGAGTTGGGGTAAAATGATAACGTTGTTATATTGTTGGGGGTTTTAAAAATTGGTTGGAATTTTATGATCATTTTTTAATAATTTTGGAAGTTTTGAGAAATTGTCCTTGATAAAAAATAATATTATAAGAAGTCAATCATCTAAATATATATATATATATATATATATATATATATATAACGAAACGGTTCAAATTGAATTGATTTTTGTTTTTTTCCCTCAAACGGCAATTGAATTGGGTGTGCACCCTTAATGAGTAATGTAAAAATATAGTAGCTCTAACTTTTTTGGGAGACCCACCTTAGTGACAATGTTATATTAATGGTAAGAGATTCACACGTGAATTTTGCATATCATGTACTTGAAAAAGTGTCCCACAAAAGAAGATTACATGAAAGATTACTAAAATTTTTCAAAAAAATTTTAGGAAGATCAAGTGTATCTAAAATTAATTAAAAATAATACCCACTTAATGGAATATCCTTATTTCATTTTCTATGATTTTTCTTTCTTAAAAAAAAAAAAAAAAAACACAAAGCAGATCATTAGACTCAGCCAAGTGTTCATCTTTTTGAAAAAGATATTTCCTTTGCCGACCAATACAATTCCACAAATTTAAATCAGACACTGGGTTTATGCCACGTGTACGGCTGAGACCACGACACGAGCACGAGCGCAGATCAAACAGTTTTACGTGTCCGGCAAAGGAGCCAAGTCAAACATGCCACGCAACAAAAGCCAGCGAACACCACGGAATCTTGAAGTCAGTGGGTCCCACACTATTTGATGGTGATGCGCAATGCAACGTGGCAGCAACACACTGCGGTGGTGGAGAGAAGAGGTGGGCCCATTTGGCCCGAAGCATCTCTTTCATTTATTCGGTTCCAGTGGTTGCAGATAAGAATGGCAGTGAGGATGTGATGTACCCAAGGGGGGCCTCAGAGAGATGGAGGCCGTGGTGGCAGTGACAGCACACACAAACGTCCACAGACCCCCATCTCACGCTGTCTCTCTCTCTCTAGACTATCTTTCTCTCTCTATATATAGATGTACATCTGTGTGCATATCTATCTATATGTATATTGTTCTTATAGCTGATGTCACACGTGTAGAGTCGTTTTCAGTGGGCCCACACGTCACGTGTCATCACGTGTGCATGTCAGCAGAACATTTTCACTGCATTGCCCATTTTCATGTAGAGAGATTTGGATGAGGAAGAGGAAAAACGATCTCAAACTACATGCAATGCCATTTTTACTTGGACGGTGTAAGATTTTTTTTGAAATGCAATATTTATTATATTTTGAGAATCCAATATATTTTATTTTTTATAATCAATATGAATTTATTGCATTATCAAAATAAAAGTATTGCATTATGAAATTATGAAGTATAGTATGAAACTTTGTATTGAAAAATATTTTGATTTATGTAGGAGTTGAATTGTTATTTGAAAAATAGTACCTCCCTCGCACCGAGACACGAAACTTGGTCGTTTAATTAATTTGATTCTACATATAAACATTATTCTCGCAATGTTTCTTTGGATAATGATATAATGTCTGATTGATATTTTTTTTACAACATAAATAATTAATAAGATTAATATTATAAATAGCAGAGGGTGATATAATACAGGATATAATGGAGCATCTGGAGACTCTTTCGGGTAGCCATCATGACCCTAACGGCTTTAATAGGGGTAATTTAGTTCTTTGGTTCAAGGATAGATACCATTACATTAAATGTACATCTTTTCGAAGACGGCGATAGCTGAGATCCGTTAATGTGATTAGCAATGTTGCAGTCAAGGCACATGGACTCATCATTCTTTTGTTTGTCTAGGCATTTAGTGTTATTGGTGATACCGAACTCGTGTCAAGCTTAGTGACATGGGATGTGCCATGTGGCCTTGCGGGCTAAATCCCCCACAGAATATTTATCTCATTGATTGTCATATGGTAACAAAACTTGAACCTTCAAACATTCGTACTAAGGGTCCGAGGAGATACCCTAAGCCCCAAACTCTAATATATATATATATATATATATATATATATATATATATATTAAGACCATTTTGTGATTGATATTGTACATATCACTTAATCAGCTAATTAGAGCCCAATAAGTTTGGGCTTATTTAAACGCACTAATCCAAGGAATCAACCTGCTGGGTATTGGATCCAGTAGAGGCTTACTAAGGAATTCCTAGGGCCAACCTTCGCTTCTACACACTATAAAATGAGAGAGCCCAAAACAATGCTGCTTCCACGTCTTATGCACGTGAGTAAACAATGTATAATATTATGTCACTAAAATAGAAATTTAGTCATGTTGAAATCTTTTTTTTTCCAGTATTGTAAAATTAATTTAGAAAGATCGTACAACAAAACATAACACAATGTGCAAAAGTTCACAATTTGACCTAATTTTCTGAACATAAAAGAGCACCTTCTTAATAGAGCTGTAGTTGATTCAATTTTCAGTGGAATGCTTTCGTTCAATTGATTTTTGGTCAAATCAAGCAAATCCAAGTCCTTAGTTTGTAGCAAGTTTCTCAACAATTTTACTATATTCTTCAACTATATACAACTTCTTCTCTATTTATATATTTGGATAGGTGTCAAAATATTATTGGGCCACATACCTGCAGAAGGAGCAACTCTCTTCTATTATTTTGGGAAATTAATACATAAAGAAAACATGGAGGGTTATTGAATTAATTCCAAAAAAAAAACTATTTTCCTTATTTATTGAATCAATTAGAAGTGAGTTCCAAATTTTTTAACTCTCCCCCTCCAAACTAAGTTTCCAAAGTATTGTTGATTCGATTGATTTTGAACTTAAAGACCCACGCCACTATTGGGGAAAATAAATAAATAAATAAAAATATAACAAAACTGTGCAGTTAAATTACACCTAATATCACACCTTTTATTTACTCTGAAACCTAATATTATAACTATTACATCTTTTATTTACTCGCGACCACATATGCGTGTCACACCCTCTACTCTTTATACAGACCTCTTAATAGAAATTATGATTTACTCTTTAGAATACTCCTTTAAAATATCTACGGATCTATAAAATTCACTACACTTTACAAATCTTCTTTATACTTTATAAATATTTACAATCTTATTCCAACTCGTAACAAACATAGAAGACTCTAAACTATATATATTTGCATCATTATATGAATTCTCGAAACTACATACTCTCAAGACTAATTTTCACTCTAAAACCTGATGTCATAACTATTACACCTTCTATTTACTCGCGATCACATAGCGTGATGGTTACCAACATCACCCCCTCTTCTCTTTATATAGATGTCTTAATAGATATTATAATTTACTATTTAGAATACTCTTTTAAAATATCTACGAATCTATAAAATTCACTACACTTCCAAAATCTTCTTTATACTCTGTAAATATTTACAATCTTATTCCAACTCTAAACAAACATAGAAGATAAAATTTCAAGGAAGGAGATATGATACTACTTGGTTGCAAGCACATTGTAAATCAAATAAATATTTAATTGAGTGTATTTTAATAACCTAACTTAGATACCACTTAAAATAATAGTCACTCAAAATTTTAAGGGGAGGAAACTTCATGTACCAATTAATGCACAGCACTTAAATTACAAACAACTATCAACTAAATTCTCAAATTATAATTAACACTTAAATTTTTTATAACTTTTCACTTTTTATCAAACAACACAATACATTGAAATCATTTGAAATTTATGGAGTTTTCTAATTTCACAGGAATAGAGGTCCCCGACCATCAACAAGATTTTCCTTTATGCTATATTGACGAAATTAGATCGAATGTCACATGGTGTATTTTTCACTATGTTGCTTTCTTCGATCATGTTCCAAAATTGGGAAGTAAAATTATTCCTTGTTGAGGCACTAGGAACTTGAAGAAAGGGGTCATTCAAATCTTCCAACCATCTATTAATCTTAAACTAATCAATTCTTTGATTGCATCACCTCAGCAATCATTTGGCTATCTATTTAATTCTGGCAAACTTTCAACCTCAATCTATACTTTATTACATTCGGCATAAACACAAAAAGGTGAAATTACGAATTAATAACAATTAATGTCTAATGTGACAATTATTAACATAAACACTTTAAATTTTTATTACTTATTTATTTATTTATTTTTCTAAAATTGGAGATACGAAAAAAGGGAGTTGAAACAAATTGTCATCCTCACCACTGAAAATGAAGTCGCCATTCTGTTCGGCCAGGAAGGGGTACTCTTATATATTGCCTTTTCATTTAAAAAAGAAAAAAGAAAAGAAAAAAAGAGAACAATGTTATATACAATATGAGTATTTTAAATATTGGGTAATTTCACTGACAATTATTTTAGGTTTGGTCAAATATCATCTTTAAATATCTTTTGAAAATAGGTATCCTTCATATTACAAACTTTTGCTCCGTGTTTTACTCACACCCCAATCGTTATTTGCACAGTTCTGATACAATGTAAAATGACTTAAATATTCATTGACTTTGTCAAAACAACTCTTTTAACTTAAATAATTAGATAAAAAGACTAAAATATTCCTAAATATTTAATAAATTTACAAATCATATTATATATCTTTATTGTTTCTTATGTTATAATATATATATATATATATATTATATAATATATAATATCTTTATTGGTGGGTATGCGGGTGGTGGTGATAGGTGGGTTTAATAATGAGGGTATAATGGTCATTTAAGTAACTTGGTATTTAAGAATAAATAGGATTAAAAAATTTGGGGTAAAATTATATTTTTTTATGTTTTTAACGGGGAGTGACGGAAAGTAAAAATTGACCTAAGTGACACTTATTTTCAAAAGATATTTAAGGGCGATATTTAGTTAAACCTGATGGGGTGTTAATAAAATTAACCCTTAAATATTTTTTCTTAAAAGTGTTTTCAAATTGAGCAAATTAGGACAAATTTTTTATTTGAAGACTGAAATATTTAAAATGCTCTTAAGACAAAATAATAATAAATAATAAAAACTAAAATAAATAAATAATAAGAATAAACAAAAAAATAAATAAATATAGGCAATTTTCAAAATTTTATATAACACCAAAAAAAAAAATTGTTTTTTATTTATTAAAAAAGAAATACTTAAAATTTTCTTAAGAGTATTTTGAATTTTTTATTAAAAAAAATTTTCAAAACTTTTAATCAGCAATAACTTACTGTAAATTTTCAAGTGCAAATTTTTTATATAGGGTATTTTTTTGCTTTATTTTTCTTTTGCAAGTAAAGATAAATTTTAATTGGCTGATGTGAAATCCATTGAACACATGTAATCGAAACTTTGTATGTCAACCTCTAGTACAATGACACGTGTCAATATTGGATACCTTCTAATCATATTTCTTTCTCCCTTCGGGTAAAATACCTATTTTTCCCACATATTTTCCTTCTTCCCAAACAACGCTTCTTCCAAGTCTTATACGTGAGTAAATAATTTATAATATTATGTCACTAAAATTGAAATTTAGTCATGTTGAAATCTTTTTTTCTCAGTAATGTAAAATTAATTTAGAAAGATCGTACAACAAAACATAACACAATTTGCAAAAATTCACAATTTGACCGAACATAAAATGGCATCTTCATGGAGCTGTAGTAGATTCAATTTTCAGTGGAATGCTTCCGTTCAATTGATTTTTGGTCAAATCAAGCAAATCCAAATCAATTAGTTATGGTCGTAGCAAGTTTCTCAACAATTTTACTATATTCTTCAACTATATGTATAACTTTTCTACTTAAATAGAATAAAACAGACTGAGCTGTATAACATATATATAATCACACGTATAATGTAGATGCGTATAACGATTGAGAGCATGATCCGCATATAAAGAGAGAAAATTTAAAGACAGATTTTTATATTTTATATTTGTTATGGGAGGAAGAGGAAAAGTTTCTTAGCAATTATATATATGTGTATTATATAAATTAAAAGTTTTATTTCATAAATCGGTAATATAGATGTGTGTATAATTACTGAATGTGATGAATAATTAAAATAAAAGCTTATGAGTTTTTTTTAACAAAAAGGAAGAGTTTCTCAATATCTGTATATGCTTCTATTTTAATTAAAGGAAAAATCTATTTTTTAATTACTAAAATAAGAAAATGTATATAAAGAATAAAAAAATGCTTTCACTTTTATAAGTAGTATAAATGTAGATATATGTGTTGTTGCTGAAGTCACGTGGCTAACTCAACACATATTGAACGGAGGGAAAAATGACGATGATGAGTGGTTGCTAATGCCGTGACTGGCATCATTGAATCGAGATTGTAGACATAGAATTGGAGAAAATTAGTTTAAAATTTGAGTAAAAAATCATCAAATTTCAATTTCAAGGCATCATCAATTTGCTCTCAAGTATATCATAAATGTATTGGGAAATAATTGGATACACAGAGAGTTATTATTATTTTATAAGAATGGCAAATGAATTTACTGGGATCTTTGGAGGTACATCCAATAGCATGAAGGCCAAACATCTATATGTAAACAGGACGAATCTAAAAATTCATAAGAAAGTCTAAAAATTCATATGAGGAGGGCATAGATGCAACACGAATTAATTGACTCTTATTATCTCGCAAAACCAGACCCCTCCCTCCACAAGTTATGGGCAACAAGTAGATAGAGGGGCATGGACGTTGAGTTACACAGAGGAATTGGAGTTGTTTGGTAGAGATGGAGTTGTTATGGAAGAGGACATAAAATCAAAGTGGACTTTTATTTGGGTCAACTGTAGAAAACATTTTTAATGTATACTTTGTGCATCACTTTCGTCTCTATTTGAAAAAGTGTACTAAACACACTCATATTAAGGATAATACTTGCCTACTTACCGATGAGTAGGAAGTTCATACTCAATGTGTCGTAAAAACATAGTGACAAGTGTCACATGATAAAAAATAAAAGATTCAAAATGTTATCCGGGTTTAACCCAACATGATTCAAATCAAACCCTAATCCTCTCCCTCTCTCTCGTACTTGCGAAAGCACTTCTCACATATTTTCACGGTAATTTGATATTATTATGATGTTTTCTTAAGAAACAATATGATCAAAATCAAATCTTAATATGATGTTTTCAATGTGCGGTATAAACATCAAATAAAAAACAAAATGTAAGGGGTTTGCAAATGGGCCTCAACCATCCACAATTCCTATGAATGTTGTAGTCAGCCTCTGGCCAAGAATTGGAATTTCCAATACAAATTATTATTTTTGTTAAACATCTCTCCTCCCATGTCCCAACCTGCTCGAATGATTGATTACCTTTTCTTAAACAAAGTCTTCTTGATTCTTAATTTCTTAAATTATTGTAAATCCTGAAATTTATTTATTTATATTATTTATTTATTTTATTTTTTCTGAAATTTGATATAGCATTTAATATGCATGGGATGAAGACTGCTAGAGAAAAACTGAGGTGTTGGACGGAAGGTTAAGCAGCCGGGAGTGAGAGATAGAATAGAATTGGGCAAGTAGGATAAGATAGAGAGACATGCTAGGGTTTTGGTAGGGTGAAAAAGATATAGACAAGAATTATATTAGGATTTGATTTGGATGCTATTCGGTTTAACCTGAATAGCCTCTTAATTTTTTTATTTTTATTTTTATTATTTTGTATTGTTGGACACATGTCACTTTATTTAAAGTTGTGTGAAAATACCCCCCAATCAAAATTTTGACATTTAGTAATATTATAATACCCATTTTGCCCTTTTACTCTTTCAAAAATATTCAAAGGTGTGTGTATGTTAATAATATCATAGTATAGGAATGTTATATGCACATTGCCTATATTTAACCCACTTTTAAGGATTTTTTATTTTAGTTGTCAGGGTAATATACAGTATATCATATCGAATGAAAACTTTAGTTCTTTTTATAATTATAAAAAAGAATATATATATATATATATATATATATATATTTTTTTTTCAATTAAATATTAATATATTTATCAGTTTTCAATAAATATATAGCCAAAAAAATAAATTAAAGATACTTATTTCTTATATATAAACAATATACATATAATTTTTTAAATTTTAGAATTTGCAATAAATTTCACACACACACACACACACACATATATATAATTCTTTACATAGCAACAAATGGTTATTCAATCTTTATTGAGGAAAAAAAAAAAAAATGAGTGTTCAATCACTTACGGTCATCCTATTATTCAAATCGCGATAAAAATACGTTCTTAATTAAATCTAATCATTAAGGTCAAAAAATTCAAAACAATAATAGTTTATAAAGTGTAGCAAATACCCTTATAATATGCTTATAGTGCGTATCACACCTCATGTACTAAATGACAATTTTTGTCATTTCATAAAATGATGCATTTTAAAATAATACGTAAAATGTGTATATAAAGGAAATTTAGTCAAACTATAACTTAAATGTGTCAGGAGGGGTTTATTTGCATTTAATTGAAACTTTAGAGATGTTTTCTGCATATGAGGAATGTGATATGCACTGTAAGTATATTTGGGGTATTTTTTTGCACTTGATTCTTTTTATTTTAAATCGGGTGAACCCGTTGAATCGATTGATCCAACTTTTAATATTAGGATAGGTGTCAAAATATTATTGGGCCACATACCTGTAGAAGGAACTTCCTTATTCTATGGTCTAAGGCAAGTATTGTTGAAAATTAATAAATAAAGGACAATACTTGAAGTTTATCCTCCCAAGTGAGGTGGACCAATAAAATTAGAACACATATTCAAAAAATTTTAAAAATAAAAAGATGGGTATTATCAATTTTTTAAGGGTTAAACCGTGTGTGGTTTTTTTTTTAATATTTTTTTCATATTTTTTTTTTATCTCTCGCATTCTTTCTTTCCACACTCCACGTTCTTTCATCCCTACCACAGTTCACAAAACCCTAATTTTTGTTCTTCTCTTATGTTAATCCCGCAATGCTATACTCATGGCAATGATTGTTCATATTCCAAGGATTATTCATATTCTTAAAGCTGGTATGTTCATATTTTATATGATAAATTACACTCAGATCTCCTGAGGTTAGGTTATTTTTCAGTTATATTAACATTTTGGTTTTAGATTTCACTTATATTTAAATTAGTGGTTTAGCATTTCACTTACACCCCAAATGTCAATTTTTAATGGGTTAGAGTATTTTTGAGTTGTTAAATGACTCTTTTTGTGACCAAACTACCCCTCTGTCCTCATGTTGACTCTTTTTGTGACCAAACTACCCCTCTATTTGTCTCATCTCCTCTCCTCTTCTTCCTCCTCCACCATCATCATCCCCATCCATCACCCAAATCCCACTTCAAATAGTTTCAAATAATAAAAATCATAAATAAAAAAAATAGTTTGATTAAAATGTTTAATGCTACAGGGAAAAGAAAAGAATAGGTCTTTTATCCATGGGTTTTCATATAAATTCTTCAATATGCAACAACAACGCCCCCAGACAATAAATAAAATGATGATCAGACAGGCCAAACATAACTGTGACCGTGATGATCATTTGTTGAAATTAGGAAAGTAATAAAAGAGATAATTCCACTAATTTAGGCATCAAACAGAACCAATGAACCACTCATGTTTTTTCACACAGAAGTTTAAGCAGATAATTAACAGGAAGAAAAAAATGAAATAGTCTTCTTATAATAATATGAAGTAATTTTATGCCTTCAATGGAATTGCCTTATTCCAATTGCGGCAGAAAATAGAACAAAGTTTAAATGTTTCATGGATGGAAATTGAACAACTTTCATTTCTCAGTGGCATCCAAATGAACCCTTAAGTTTCTTTTCCTAATTCTCAAAACCTTGTATCCTAATATTTAAGATGAATGGTATAGGTTCCAGGCAGAAACCTATCTGAGTAAATCCTGATACATTCATAACATTATTCATTAGGAAAGGCAAACCCATTTCCTCGCCGGTAAATCATCTTTGGTCACAGCTCAGTTTTAGTTTGTTGTCGGAAGTTCGCGGCTGTTAAATATAAAAGAGAGAACTCTGTATATTGTATTGATGTGAGATAAGATGTATACAAGAGGGGTTTATATAGGAGAGGTTATGTGTGATGAACAAGTAAACCATATATGTTTATGGTAACTATACATATGGTAATCCTATATAAGATAAACCTATATATGATAATCATATATAAGGTTAGAATATATTATACAATATAGTAATAATATATTTTAACAGCCCCCCTCAAAATCAAGGTGGATTAAATGAAACCAGTTTGAGTTTGGAAATGAGATATTGAAAGCGGCATGATGGAAGCGATTTAGTGAAGATATCAACGATCTGATCATGTGAAGTGATAGACCGCAAATATAAGGTCTTCTGAAGAAGATGATGATGAACGAAATGACAATCAATCTCAATATGTTTAGTGCGTTTATGAAAAACATCATTATGTGCAATCTTGATTGCACTCCTATTATCACAATAAATAAAAGTGGTAGTGGATGAAGAAACTCCCATGTCTTAAAGGAGCCAACGCAACTACAGAAGCTCAGAAGTAGTATCAGCAAATGCCCTGTATTCAGCTTCTGTGCTATATCGTACAACCACAGTCTGTTTCTTGCTGCGCCAAGAAATAAGTGAATCACTAAGAAAGAAACAATAGCCTGTGGTGGAATGACGATCTGTAGGATCTCCTGCCCAGTCTGCATCGGAATAGGCACGAAGAATAGGCGATGATTAGGAAGAAAAATGCAGTCCATGAAACATAGTGCCTTTGAGATAACGAAGGATGCGATGAACAACAGCAAAATGAGTGGACCGAGGGGCAGTCATGAACTGACTAACGATGTGGACGGCATAAGAGACGTCGGGACAAGTGACAGTGAGATAAACCAAACTACCTACCAATTGGCGATACAAAATACCATCTCGAAGAGATTCTCTATCATGTAGATTAAGTCTTGTATTGCACACAAGGGGGGTATCAACAATCTTGCTGTCAGTGAGACCTGATTTTGAGATAAGATCGGATATATATTTTGCCTGAGTAAGATAGTAACCATCTGTAGATGTAGTTATCTCAAGACCAAGAAAATAACTGAGAGGTCTAAGATCCTTCATCTCAAACTGACGATTGAGAAACTTTTTGAGCTCCTGAATTCCCACCAAATCATCACCAGTAATGATCATATCATCAACATAAAGTAAAAGGAGAATGAGGACACCAAAATGACCCGGGCTTAATATAATCCGTACTGCAAAGGACGGGTCGGGTATGGACAAACATGATGGAGCAAGTTCGCGCGGGATGGGCCCAGGTTCATAAAGTCATTACAGAAGCCCATATTAAAATGAGAAAAGTTAAGTCCAGGCAAAAGGGAGCAGATAAGGCCCAGGCCAGAGGAGGTTGTAACCATTTATAAATAAGGGAAATCGAGAGGGAAAAAAGGTTAGAAAGCATTGGGAGTGAAGAAATTCTCTCTCTATAATTGGGGGAAATTCTTTGTACTTTCAATTGGCGCCGTCTGTGGGAAGAACAGGAAGGATTGATTGATGTTGTTCCAGATCGAATCGGTTCAAAGCACTCTGCAAGGAAGACGATTAATCTGCGAAAGCTGAATCAACATTGGTGATAATACGATTTGTCTCGATGAGTCCAGGCTCCGGTTGATTTCGAGAAGTTGGAGTCCGATCCAAGCAGATTAGATCTGTGCTTGATCCGGCGAACTACACAATTGCGATCTGTTGTGATTACTGAATCCGGCCAGTAGCAGACTAAATTCAGCAAGTGTGAGTTCAGATCTGGTGTGCGCGCGTTAGCGGAACTCCAATCTGGTTAAGAAATCTGCAGTTGATGACTTTGCTTCGATCTGGAATGATGATCGGAGAGGCGAACTCAAATCCTTTGGAGAACGGCCAGCAGACGAAGGTCGATGAGCTGATGAACATGATCGATGCTTTGAGGAAAGAAAATACAGAGCTACGAGCTGGAATGGAGCGTCGTGAGGCTCCTGCAATTCCGAGGCCACCTCCTGAAGGAGAGGGAGCTTTACCGTCCCAAGCTGATCGTCAAGGTGATCCAGAAAGGTGTCAATCGTGTTGATCCACGTCGTGATGAAGTTATAATCGGTGATCTGCCTCCGAATGTCCGTCGAGTAGACGATCGAGAAGGATCTATTTATCTGGAACCGCATCACGAACGGATTATGAGGGAGGAAGCACCGGCATATGAACATAGGGTTGCGTTACTGTGGCGGAGTGAGTTTGCGGAGGACAAGTCGTTCGATCCGCCTTACCGACCTTCATTAGCAACAGTTGATTACCACAGTTAAGAAAGGAGATATGCCGATCGGGGGTTTCCGTCACGGTTTTCAAGGGAAAACGAAGCGTTGCGCTCATCAGCAAGAACGGTTGCATCTCCGTTCACTGATGAAATTCTGAACGCGCCGAATCCGAAGAAGTTCTCCATGCCGGTTTTCATTCTGTTTGACGGAACAACCGATCCAGTCGATCACATCTACCATATTCAGTTGAAAATGGCTTTGAATACTAATAATGATCCTTTGATGTGCAAATGCTTCCCTACGAGCTTGGCTGGACCGGCTTTCAATTGGTTCAAGAATCTGGTTCAGGGCTTAATCGCCAGTTTCCAGGACTTATGCGATAAGTTCATAAGCCAGTACTACAGGAATAAACGTCCGGCTAAGGATGTATCAAGCCTTTTCACAATGAAGCAGCATGAGGATGAACGGCTCCAAGCTTTTCTCACCCGGTTCAACCTCGTTAAAAACATGGTAATGGAGTGTCATCCATCCACAGCAGTCCAATCATTTAAACTCGCAATGAACCGGGGGACGCCGTTCCACACCAGTTGGTGGTTAATACGCCAAAGACCATGGACGAGCTGAACGAGAGAGCTGATGGTTTTGTTCGTCTTGAGGAGGAAGAGGCAGCTAATTCGAGGAAGACGTCAATTATTTCAACGGAAGAGAAGTCCAAAGCCAAGATCCGGCAAAAACAAGCTCAGCCGCAATGTCACCCCTCATGGAAGGCAGAGAAGAGGCCAAGGGAGAAGGAATCAGTTACTCCACTGAGAGTCACCTTAGCGAGGCTATACTAAGAGAACAAAGATAAGTTTCGTCCTCCTCTGCCAATCAGGCAACCTCTTGAACAGAGGGATCAAACTAAACATTGTGATTTCGATAGTGATTTGGGACATCAGACTAACGAATGCAGGAACCTAAGGAGGCAGGTAGAGATGCTAATCGCAAAAGGGGAATTTGCAAGCTATGTTCAAGGTCTGGCGCAAGAGCAGAACCGCCCAACTGAGCAGATCAAGCGGAACCAGAGGCCGAACCAACACAACTCTTAGCCTGTCCGGATTATAAATGCAATTCATGGCCGGCCTGAACAAACGACGGAGTCTGAAGAGTTGTTCAGAATGAGGTTACGCCAGGCCCAGTTGAAAAGAAGGATTGGCAGTGTGCATGCTTTGCACCAGCAGAACGCGTCCACATCGATAAAGTTTGATAAAACGGACTTGCTACGCGTTCAAATTCCTCATGAAGATCCATTAGTCTTCAGTCTGACGGTTGCAGAATGCCTAGTTCGAAGAGTTCTAATTGATCCAGGAAGTAGTGCAAATGTCATGCCCAAGGTGACGTTCGACTGACTGGAGATCGAACCCGAAAAACTCAAACCCATAGGAAATCAGTTGCTCGGATTTGATGGGAAGCAAGTGGAACCCATTGGAATGGTGGAATTGACAGTACAAGCTGCTGAGCGAGTTTTGACTGAAAGTTTTGTGGTCGTGGAAATTCATCCATCCTACAACCTCTTGATGGGCAGAGGATGGATTCACAGAGTTCAGGGTGTCCCATCAACCTTGCATCAAGTGTTGCGATGTTTGGGTCCAGATGGGACCAAGGTGATAGACATACATGGGGACCAGGTTGCAGCTAAAGAATGCTATTCAGTAACTTTGAAATCTACTGGAAAAGGAAAAAATCCCATCCGTTCTGCCAGTTCAAAATAACAATTACAGAACCCTCCTCCCAGCAAGGATAGAGAGGATGAGCCACCAGTTCTGACCACAGAACCCCTTCATGAAGTGAAGATTGAACATGAGAAATCGGACCGAACAACAAGGGTGGGAACCAAACTTACTGAAGAAGAAAAACTAGAGTTGACTGATTTCTTGACTCGGAATGCAAATGTATTCGCATGGAGCCATTCAGATATGCCAGGGATAAATCTTGTTGTATCCTGCCATTCCCTCAATATAGATCCAAATGCAAAGCCAGTGAAGCAAAAGCAGAGAAGATTTGCTCCATAACGAAATCAGATTATAGCTGAGGAGGTTGATTAGCTGCTTGAAGCCAGATTCATCAGATAAGTTCAGTACCCGGCCTGGCTCTCCAATGTTGTTGTAGTGCAGAAGAAGAATGGGAAGTAGAGAGTGTGTATCGACTTCACTAATCTGAATAAAGCTTGCCCAAAGGATAATTTTCTATTGCCAAGGATTGATCAAATGGTAGATGCTACCACAGGATATGAGCGGTTAACCTTCCTGGATGCTTATTCCGGTTATAATCAAATTCCCATGGATCTAGTTGACGAAGAGAAAACTTCGTTTGTTATTGAACGAGGGACTTATTGGTACAAAGTCATGCCGTTCGGATTAAAAAACACTGGAGCTACTTATCAGAGGCTGATCATCAAGATTTTTAAGGGCTAAATGGGAAGCACTGTCGAGGCTTATATTGATGATATGGTGGTCAAGAGTAAGAAGAAGAACGATCATTTAGCGCACCTGCAGGATGTGTTCGATGTGTTGCACTAGTATGGGATGAAGCTCAATCCGGCCAAATGCTCATTCGGCGTAAGCTCCGGTCAATTTTTGGGACATGTGGTCAATCATAGAGGAATTGAGGCCAACCCAGCACAGGCAGAAGCCCTGATCAGAAATGCAGAGCCAAAGACAATTAAGGAGGTGCAAGCACTCACAGGTCGGATAGCTACACTGAGCCAATTTATTTCCAAGCTTTCGGACCGCTGTAAACCTTTCTTTGATACAATTCGAGGGCACAGAAGGCAAACCTAGGGGGATGAGCAACGACAGGCGCTAACCAGCCTGAAGGAATACATGCGTTATCCTCCAGTTCTGTCTGTTCCCGAGCCAAATGAGAAGCTCTTTCTGTATCTTGGGGTATCCAGTATAGCGATTAGTGCCGTTCTGATCCGTTGCAAAGAAGGAAAGTAGTTCCCGGTGTTTTATGTTAGCAAAACAATGTCTGAGCCGGAAAGAAGGTACTCCAGGGCCGAACGAATGATCTTGTCGCTGGTCAACGCAAAAAGGAAGCTTAGACATTATTTTGAATCTCATCCAATCGTCGTTTTAACAACTTTCCTTTTAAGAATGATCCTGCACAAACCGGACCTATCGGGGAGAATGACCAAGTGGGCTATTGAATTGAGTTCATTTGATATTGCATACGAGCCCAGGACGGCAATCAAAGGTCAAGCGGTGGCGGATTTCCTACTTGAATATGATGTTGAAGATTTGGTGGAGGATTATAATTGTTCCTTGTGGAAGCTCTTCGTGGATGGCTCCTCGAATCAAATGGGGGCATGGATTGGAATCCAATTGCGAACACCAGAAGGAACTACGCTGAGCCAGGCGATAAGACTTGAGTTCAACGCAACCAACAATGAGGCAGAATACGAGGCGTTGATAGCTGGGCTGAAGTTGGCTAAAGAACTGAAGATTAAGAATTTGATTGCTTATAGTGATTCATAATTAGTCATTAGGCAAGTCAATGGGGAATATGGGGCTAAGGATAAGACCATGGAAGCATATCGAACTGCGGTTCTGCGTGAGGTGAAAGGCTTTGATCAGATCAGGTTCATCCAATTGCCGAGAGAGTATAACGAAGATGCCGACCGCTTGGCTTGTAGTGCATCCAGTTCTGGAGAGACTTTGGCTAGGGTCATCCCGGTTGACGTACTGATCCAACCTTCCATTTTTGATGGCTACCTAATCCAAGCGCTCAACATGTTAATGTTATACCATATGAGCCGAGCTGGATTGATCCAATCATGGCTTTCATACGTAATGGTGCACTCCCCGAGCAGAAGGACGAGGCAAGAAAAATTAGGTCCAACGCGGCAAAGTATGCCATTGTGCGTGATCAGTTGTATAGACGCTCCTTCTCGGGTCCATATTTGAAGTATGTTACCCCAACAGAAGCTAGATAGATTATGCGAACCATTTATGAGGGAGTATGAGGAAATCATTCAGGAGGAAGACTTTAGCACACAAAGCAATGACACAGGGGTACTTCTGGCCAAACATGGCACTAGATGCAGAAGAATTCTCTAGAAGATGCGATAAATGCCAGAGGTTCGGGTCATTGATACATCAACCACCTGAAGACCTGCACGTAATGGCCACCCCATAGCTTTTCGCGCAGTGGGGGATGGACGTAGTTGGCCCTTTGCCGACTGCAAGATCGCAGAATAAGTACGTTCTGCTAGTAACTAATTACTTCACCAAATGGGTAGAAGCAGAGCCGTACCCTAGTGTCACCCAAACTCAAGTAAGACGTTTCATCTGGAATAATATTATCTATCGTTTTGGCGTACCAAGGTCAATCGTGATGGACAATGGAACCAACCTTGATAGCAAGCAAGTGAAAGAGCTGCTGGATGAATATGAAATCAACCAGAAGTTAGCAGCAGTCAGTAATCCCCAGGCTAATGGTCAAGCTAAAATCACAAACAGGACAATATTTGCTTGCATTAAGAAAAAGCTAGAGAATGAAAAAGGAAAATGGTTAGATGAGCTTCCGAATGTCTTGTGGGCTTACAGAACAACCCCAAGACGGCCGACTAGAGAGAGCCCATTCGCTATGGCCTACAGCACCGAGGCGGTGATACCAGTCGAGCACTTGGTTCCAACGGTAAGGAGCTTGGCATGGGATCAAGAGCAGAATGATAGAATGCTGAGGTTTAATCTCGATTTGCTGGAGGAAAAAAGGGATGTGGCTGCAGTAAGGCTTGCCTCTTATCAACAGACGCTTATGAATAGCCATAACAAGAAGGTGAGGCACAGAGACTTCGCTCTTGGTGATCTGGTTCTGAAAAGGAAGGTGGGAATAGTCAAAAAGATGTTCTTCTCATGGGAAGGTCCATACAGAATAGCAGAGGTCATAGGGAAGGGGGGCGTATGTCCTAGAAACTATGGCAGGAAGGGTGGTCAATAAGCCATGGAATGCTACGTCTCTGAAAAGGTACTACCAGTAGAAGTAGAGTTTAATTTCAAGTAACACGCACGCTTTAAATTGCATACTTGCAAGTGTACGAAATTCCCAAGTTTTATAAAAAGTCTTTTCTTTGTCAAAAAATTAATTGACACTCTTCCCATTCAGCAAAGTTAGTGGCAGCTGGCACTTAAAGCCGAACGCCAAACACTTGCTTAAAAAATAAAAATAAAGCCAAGTGGCAAGAGGCGTTCAAGCTAAGCGCCAAACATTCAGCAAAGTTAGTGGCAGCTGGCACTTAAAGCCGAACGCCAAACACTTGCTCAAAAAATAAAAATAAAGCCAAGTGGTAAGAGGCGTTCAAGCCAAGCGCCAGGCATTCAGCAAAGTTAGTAGCAGTTGGCACTTAAGGCCGAACGCCAAACACTTGCTCAAAAAATAAAAATAAAGCCAAGTGCCAAGAGGCGTTCAAGCCGAGTTCCAGGCATTCAACAAAGTTAGTGGCAGCTGACACTTAAAGCCGAATGCCAAACACTTGCTCAAAAAATAAAAATAAAGCCAAGTGGCAAGAGGCGTTCAAGCCGAGGGCCAGGCATTCAGCAAAGTTAGTGGCAGCTGGCACTTTAAGCCGAACGCCAAACACTTGCTCAAAAAATAAAAATAAAGCCAAGTGCCAAGAGGCGTTCAAGCGAGCGCTAGGCATTCAGCAAAGTTAGTGGCAGCTGGCACTTTAAGCCGAACGCCAAACACTTGCTCAAAAACAAGTAAGATAAAGACAGAATGGTGACAAGGCCGAATGTTAAGCACTTGTGAAAATACACTGCAAAGCTGAAAATAGAAAACTTGAAGGATGGAAGTCGTGCTGAGCAAAAGCATTGTCATTCATTACCAAAAGGTCCCAAGGTACATAGCTCGATACATGAAGATAAAACAAAAAAAAAAAAAAAAAAAAAAAAAAAAAAAAAAAAAACTGTTACTGGATGTCAGTTCTGATGATCTTCTCCAGGCTGTAACCTGTCATTCTCCCTACCATCATCCTCTGGACCATTGAGGTCTTCTCCATCTCAGCTGCCCTATCATCCTTAGAAGGGGAGTCAAGATGAATCACTCCCTCAGCAGGCATAGGTCTGTCAGCAGCAACTGAGGAAAAGGGCACAATGGTAGAAATGCGAATAATATTCAGGGGATGAAAGGGTAGGACAATTCCTGAGGATGCAACCTCTATACACTCAATGAAAATATTCTGAAACCGGGTTGCAGGGTGGGTTTTGATAATTATTTGGGGGATGGATATCCAGAGAAGCGTCTAATTCATCTGGACCAGCACAAGAGTTTGATTCACCTTCAGGGGGAGAACGGTCAATAAAACCGTCTCTGTACCCTTCAGCATACCGAATGGCATTGGTTCTGGTGAAGCGAGCAAGGAGAGCTTTCATACCCCCTTCGACTTTACCAATCATGTTCAGCAAGGAAGACCATTCGTTTAAGAGCTTTTCCTGTGAGTTCGTATGAGACAACCTTTCAGCAATGAATGAGCGCTGAAGGTCTCCCTTTTCAACTTTGAGAGAGTCCCTTTCTGTCAGAGCAACACTCTTCTCAGTTTTCAAGACATCAACCTCATCCTGAAGAGAATCCCGTTCGGTCTTCAGGGTATCCCGTTCAGCTCTGAAGGAATCCCTCTCATTTGCCAGACCGTCCCTCTCTGCCTTTAAGTCAGCAACCCCCTTCTCTGACTCGCTGAGCTTAGACTCCAGCTCAGCAACTTTGGCCTCAAGGAGATTCTCTACTTCAACAGACCTTTTAAGGCCCACAGAGAGGGATTTAAGCTTTTTGTTTAGAGTTTCAATGGTCTTTTGAAAAGTGAACATCCCGAATAAAGTCTGCATGAAGAAAAAGAAATTCAGGTCAGACTAGCTACTAAAGAGTCATAGCAGAAAAGAAACGCATTTCAATAAAAAGAAGAGTCACCTCCATAGCAGCAGCTGGGAACCGCTGGAACATCTTACCAAAGGATAGCTTGTTCTGAATCTCAAGGTCCTTGGGGGTCCAGAAACCCTTGTAGAAAGCAAAGGAGGTGAGTGGGTCCTTGTATATTGAGTCAATGGGGCCAATGGTTGATCCATCTTCACGGCTGAGCAAAGGTCGCCATGGAAGAACGAATGGAATCGGACCAGAGGTTCTGGCCGATTCGCCTTCAGGAATGAAGAACCGGGCAGGGGGCAATGGTTCAGTAACCCTGAAGGAAGCCGTCCTAATCCTCCGGGCTGGTGGGATATCACTCTGATCATGACCGCCCTCAGGCATTGGCCTTTTTCCTAAACTTTTTTCTGATAGACCAGCATTAGCTGGCCCTCCATTGTCTTGAGAATTTCCAGCATCTTGAGTGCTCTCTGAGGAAGTATCAGACGAGATGTTGGAAGGCATAATGATGGGGACAGCAGGACTGATCTCAGCAGTATGGCCCACAATAGGGTTCTCAGCATGAGTGAGCTTAGAAGGCGCATCAGCAGAACGGTTTGTGACTTGAATCACAGTTGGAACAATCACAACTTGCGCTGGGGCAGAGATAACAAGGAAAGACAATGTGGAAGCAGGTGTAGATGATGATGTGATAGTAGGAGCGTTAGAAGGGGTGGGAGCAGGACGCCTCTTCCTGCTGAACGATGGGATCTGAATGTTCTCCATTGTAGACCCTAAAAGAGAGATGTCAGAAAGATTGTCAGATGTAAGCAAATCAGTAGCTGAAGGGACATTGTTCAGCACACTTTCTTGCAAGGTGTCTAGCCTAGCCCTGCAGACGCTGTAAACCAGTTCATCATGGGGAATTTGAAGGCATCTATAAAGAAAAGTGCAAAAACAGGGAAGACAACTTTCACAGTGGCATTTAGTAAGATGTGTTTTCAGCTTTTTATAGCCAGATACAGAACATGCTCCAAAGGAAGAAGGGATAGAGAAGGATTGGCCGAGCGGAGTCTGCCAATTCCCACCAACCACGATTAAATTTCGTCTCCAACATTTTTTAAATGAGTTCTTATCAATGCAAATTGACCGTTTGTCTATAGGGAAGAAGTTATAGTACAAATCATTTTGTGAAATCTTATTAATCCGATAGCAGAGGAGAAGGTCAATAATGTCAAGATTTAGACCCTTGTCACGATTCAAGAGCAGGAGGACTGAAATTACCCTAAGAAAGTTTGGGTTAACTTGTAGGGGGCAGAGCCCCAATTTGTTGAAAGCATAACAAAAGAATGGGTGTAGGGGGAACCTAATGACGTTCAAGTGAACGGCGGAGAATAAAACTTCCCTAGGAAGGAGACCCTCACCAGATCTCCGGTCTACGTTTATTGGATAGACTCTGAGAGAAACGTCGCGAGGAATGTAATTCTTGGATCGAATGGCGTTCAGGTTAGGGGGAGTTATAGAGAAGGGGAAGAGTCCTAGGCAGTAAAGACGTCTTTTTAAGGAGAGATTTAAAAAAAAACTGACCTTGAAAGTTTGTGATGAACGCAGCAACAGCACAGTAGCTAAAAATCGAAAAGGAAAGACTCGCCGGAGAAATTGAAAAGGATTGCTGGAATGTGCAGGAAGGTAGCAGAGAGTAGAAGCGAGATATAAGAAGAAGGGTGAAGGTTGAAAGACCAGAATTTATAAAGAGGAAAAGTAAAGGTGACATGGAACTCAAAAGGTCAAGGCAAAAAGTGGCGCTGCAGATCTCGAAGCTTGGGTTTCTGTCCCAGCCGTTCGAATCCTCGTGTCATTGCTCCGAGCCGTCAGACCAAGATCGTGTCTTTTCAATAATCTTACCCTCATTAATGAGGAGAGAGATTATTAGGGGTAGATGAGGACACCAAAATGACCTAGGCTTGGTATGATCCGTACTACAAAGGACGGGTCGGGTATGGACAAACAGGATAGACCAAGTTCGCGTGGGATAGGCCCAGGTCCATAAAGTCATTACAGAAGCCCATATTAAAATGAGAAAAGTTAAGTCCAAGCAAAAGGGAGCAGATAAGGCCCAGTCCAGAGGAGGTTGTAACCGTCTATAAATAAGGGAAATCGAGAGGGAAAAGAGGTTAGAAAGCATTGGGAGTGAAGAAATTCTCTCTCTGTAATTGGGGGAAATTCTTTGTACTTTCAGAGAATGATACCTCGATTGGTGTGTCGAACAAATAAGGCAGAGTCATATGCACTAGCAGAGTAGCCAAAACGAGAGATAGTCTGACTGAATTTGACAAACCAAGTTCGCGGTGCCTGTTTGAGACCATACAAGGCACGTCTAAGTCTGTACACCTTATTAGAATGATGAGGAAAACCTGGAGGAGGCTATATGTATACTTCCTCGAGTAAATCACCATTAAAGAAAACAATTTTTAATATCCATCTGAAAAAGTCCCCAATAACGAGAAGCAGCTAGGGCAATAAGAGTTCGAACAGATGAAAGACGTGCACCATGAACAAATGTCTCCTCAAAATCAATGACATATTCCTGTATGAACCCTCTAGCAATAAGTTGAGCTTTGTAGCGCTCAACAAGCCCATCTGAATGAGTCTTGATCTTGTAAACCCATTTGCATCCTATAACAGACTTTCCAGGAGGCAGATCAACCAGATCCCACGTATAAGTTTTGGATAGTGCATCTAACTCTTCTTACATTGCATGCTACCATATGGGGTCAGAAGATGCCTTATAAAAATTATGAGGTTCATGTAAAGTAGCAAGAACATGATAACAATGAAAATTACCATTAAGAATAACTGAAATAGGGTGGGTTACCTCGTTTTGGGCCATTTAGAATTTCCAAATGTAAAAACGGACTGCGAATTCAGAATTAGCGTGAAAAACTAGACTGGATAGGTATTTCAAAAAAAAAAATTCAGACACTACTGACGTGGGGCTGAGGTGGCAGTGATGACGTGGCAGAATGATGACGTGGCACTTAATGATGTGGCAAGCTGAAATGGCAAGATGACGTGGGAGGCGCGTGGCAGCGCGTGGAGGAGCGTGGATGATAGAACAACTTGGGTGAACCTTCCGGCGGCGCGTGGGGGTGCGTGCAAGATTGTTTCCAGCGGGTTTTGGTGGTGTTGGGATGATCTGAGAGTATTCTGGTGCCTAGAATGCTCAAAATTGCGAAAGAACTTGCTGAAAACTCAAATTCTAACCCCTAACAAGATAGATGCTTGATGAACTGATTAAAAGTCATCAAGTAATATATATATATATATATATATATATATATATATATATATATATATATACACAAATAACTTGGCTCTGATATCATGTTAAATATAAAAGAGAGAACTCTGTATATTGTATTGATGTGAGATAAGATGTATACAAGAGGAGTTTATATAAGAGGGGTTATGTGTGATGAACAAGTAAACCATATATGTATATAGTAACTATACATATGGTAATCCTATACCAGGTAAACCTATATATGGTAATCCTATATAAGGTTAGAATATATTATATAATATAGTAATAATATATTCTAACACCGGCGATCTTGTCCTTGGTGGCCTCGCCTCGGTGGTGGGGGTGATGAAGGAGAAGGGGTTTCGACGGTGGAAGAATCGACAGACTTGACTATGACGATGATGATGGTGGTGATGGGCGGCCGTAGGAAAGAGAAGGGAGAGAGATGACAGGGTTGCAGCAGAAAGAGACTGAAGAAAAGGGCAAAAGGTAGTGAGCAAATCAACAACTGACATGAATTTGTCAAATTTTTTTTTTTTGGTGAACAATAATAGTTCAAAATAACATTTTCATATATATATATATACATATATATATATATATGTATGTATGTATTTATATAGGGGCTTTTTTGTCATTTAAAATTATATATATTTTGTATTAAAAAATTGAGGGTAAAAGGGTCAATTCACATGTGTCAGAGCCAAAAAAGTAAATTGGGGTGTAAGTGAAAATTAAAAGTAAAATTTTCATCTAGCAGAAATATAACCTAACCTCATGGGATTTGAGTATAATTTACCCTTTATTGTATTTGCAGATCTGTATTTTTTTTTTTTTCCCCGTAATACTCAATCGATTTGAGTTTTCATTCTGGAGTACTATATTGCTTTTGTTTTTGTTTTGTTTTTTTTTTTTTTTTTTTCTTCCTCACATTCTTATTTAGTTTTTTACCGAAATTTTTTTAGGCTAATGTAATTGAGTTAGTATCTAAAATATGGTAAGGGTGGAAGAGGAATTTTAGGAATTGAGATGGAAGTTGGGTATGAAAAATTAAGTTGTGGGTAGGGAGTGAAAGGGAAAAGAGAAGGGAGGGGTTTGGCCCGTTAGAAATGGGTATACCCATTTTTTTACTTTTAAAATTTTTTAAACATGTATTCTCATTTTATTGGTCCACCTCACCTGGAGGATGAACTTCAACCTCTCATGGGAGGACCTAAGTATTATCCATAAATAAATAAAACAAAAAGGGTTATGGAATTAATTCCAAAAAATTTATTTTCCTTATTTATTATTTTCTCTATTTTGTAATTACCGCCAACTTGTATATTTATGAGTAGACCAGCGGGTCAGATGGAAGTAAAGTGGAAAATTTTAACTCTTAACCTCCAATATGTTAGAGGATAAATCCAAAGTTTGCTCAAGATATTGTTGGTTCAATTGATTTTGAACTTAGGGTTAAGTGCAAAAAACTCCCTGAATTATGGGAAAACTTGCAACTAACCCCCTGAACTTTAAAATATGCAAGAAACTTCCCGAACTATGCAAAAAAGTTGCAGATCACCCTATTTGTCACTGTTCCGATTGGATTTTGCAGTTAAAGTGATCACGTGATGGTCACATGACACATACTATATTTTTAATGACTATAATGCCCTTATGACCATGAAAAGACACTAATGCCCCTTATTTTAACTATTAAATCCATACCCCTTTTTATAAACCCCAAACACACCCTTATACTGTTGATCTTCTTCCCAGCGTTTCTTGAATGGGGAAAAAAAAAAAATCGACTCACGAACTGATCTTTCCTTTTCCCATTCCACTTCATCTTTCTCATCCCCGATTAAGGGTCCATCCACGATCAGTCCCTAAACCCAACCTCCACTCTCAATCTCTCCATTAATGTCCCTTACCTTTCTATTCTTCTTTTCCGCGGTACAGTGGGTGTCTAATTCCGGTGATGGGGTGCGATACCAGGTTCAGGATTCTTCTCCGGGCACGGTTGATTTGGTATTTCGAGCATCACGGGTAGCATTTTTCTCCGTCCACAGTTTGTTTGTCGTTGTTTTATATTGCTTGCGGGTTTGGTGCTGGAATTGTGTTCTTCTCAGGCCGTGGGTTGCTGTGTCGTCGACTATGGGTGCGGTTGTCATATTTTTTTCCCCCGGTGAAGTAGGTGTTAAAATTCAGCGGGTTTGTGGGCCGCGGTCAAATTCCGACGGCATGGTTTAAGTCCGATTCTGGTTGGGATTCGTCTCCTGCCGGATTTGTTGGGTCTTGCGACTCTCGGTGGCAGCCATCGTTGCCGAGGTTAGGTTTGATTTGCAGGGCTGTGGTGTTGTTGTAAGTATGTTTGTGACTAATTTGTGATAATGGTGGATAGCTGTTTGTTGCAATAATGTGAATTTACAGTTCTGGATTGTTGATTACATGGTCCGATTTTGTGAATAGGGGTGTTGATTGTGGGGTTGTGATTGGGTGTAAGATTTGGTTTGATTGATTACAGAGGTAGTGGTTTGTGGGTGTTTATGCAATTTTTTGGGGTGAGCACAATGATCCGAATTGGTGATTAGGTGATTAATTTGGGTAGTGGCCAGACGATTGAATGAGCAGGAGGCAATGAATTTCGACCAGGGGCTCTCTTTCCAACGCCGAAAACTAGCATCATTGCGTCCTTGCCACCAGACCAGAATCATCGCTGTCGTCATGTCGAGATCAACCTCGATGTTAACCCCAAACCTTGCCGCCATGGTATCATCTGTTGCATTGGTGTCACATTTTTATTGGTTTATGAAATTATCAACTGCCACATTATGTATAACTCTCAAAACGACGTAGTTTTAAGTAAGAGTAAATTTGTCTTTTAATATTTTCGACCAAGTCATATGCATCGTCCAAAACAACGATTTTTATCAACTGTAGCAAAGAAAGAAACTTCATAGAAGTCAAAATATGAAGAAATAGATATGCCTAGCTACTTTATTCTATGGATAAAGGATCTAATTGATGGATTCCGATCCAGAGTATGCTCATATCCACCGATTCAGTAAATAACTATCAGGAACGAAGTAATCCTCTAATTTTTTTTATTTTTATTTATTTATTTTTTATTTATTATTATTATTTTTTTCCAGACGTAAAGCACGCAGGGCTTTGAACCCAAATACATTACCCACAATGGAAGTAAATATATTAGTAACAGAACCTTCTTCAAAAAGGTCTAAGTGGTAATCCTTAATTAGTGCTGCCTTAGAAGCTATGCTTCAATTGTTGATTCTAGTATTGAGCGCAAGGTTACACCTAGAGGTTCTGTATTACAAGTTAATCCTCTCCTACTAGTACCAATAGGCAGCATAGGGGAAGAAGCACTACACCTAGGAATCAATAACACAAAAACTTTTGGCATACATAGGTGAATGGATTCCATAGGATCCTTCTGAAGGAAATCTCTGATTGATTGAATTCAATTAGTACTAAGAACTCTCTCTTGTTTAGAATTCTAGAGATCCTTAGAATTCGGAGATTTACAGAGAATTAATAACCGGGGCCCTCTCATTTAAAGATAGAGATGCAACAAAACAATAGTATATGGGGTTTTTTGCAACAAAATCATAATTCAGGAGGTTTCTTGTAGTTCAAGGGGGTTAATTGCAAAACCCTAATAGTGCAAGGGTTTTTTTTACATTTAACCCTTGAACTTATACACCCACACCACTATTATTGGAGAAAATAAATAAACAAATAAAAATAAAACAAAGCAAAATTTTCATTTATTTATTTATTAAACAATTTTATTTTATTTTATTATTATTTTTTGTTTTGTAATTGAATCTCTTTCTAGATTTATTTTGTGGGTTACATTTTTTCTTTACCTAGGTGGTTTCACAAAAAAAGATATCGCCTTGGTCCAAATTGCTTCAATTACCATGCAAACAAAATAACGTTAAAGTATATATTCTATCATCATATGGATTATGGAAGTTGCATACTCGAAACTTATTTTCACTCAACGTGCTGTAATAATTATTACACCTTCTATTATTTTCAAAAATCTTCTTTATACTTTATAAATATTTACAATCTCATGTTTCTTACCATGACAATTAGCTGCCAACCAAATATTTGGAAAGTTATTTTGTTGCACATCCCCAACTCCAGATATATTTCAAAATTAAGGTGTATATATTATATCGTTATATAGATTATCGAAATTGCATACTCTCGGAATTGATTTTCACTCTAAAACGTGCTGTCACTACTATTACACCTTCTATTATTTAGTCATCACACATATATGTGATGGTTACAAACATCACCCTTCCCTCCTTATATAGACAACTTAATAGATATTATGATTCTTTAGAATACTCCTTTAAAGTATATAGAAATCTATAAAATTCAAGACACTTCAAAAATTTTCTCTATACTTTATGAATATTTACAATCTCACCCATGGTTTAAATTATTTCAATTCTACACAAACATAAAAGACTAAAATTTCACTCCATTCATGTATTACAGAATCCTCCTAGCGCTTTGGTATTGCCTTGTGTGGCACAACTCCCTTACAAATTAGTGGACCATGACAATTAGCTGCCAACATATATGGAAAGTTAGTCATTTTCTTGCACATCCCCAACTCTTTAATATATTCAAAATTAATTCTCTAAATTGATTATCAAACCACACCTTGATGTTTTTTTATTTTATTATTTTTCTTTCTTTTATCTCCTCTCATAACATTTTTTCTCTCTCGGCCAATCTCGTAATTTTGGATTAACTCACATGTCACTCCTCAAAATCTCATCTTTCCTCGATCTGCCCTTCTTAAAATTCTAGAAAATCCAGACACAATATGGTGATATAACTCAATTCAAAAATAATTTTATTATTATTATTTTTATATTGACAAGCAAGTCTTTCACTTTGGAAGGAGATATGATACTACATCACATTTTGTAAATTAAGTAAATATTAAATTAAGTGTATTTTAATAACCTAACTTAGATACCACTTAAACTAATAGTCACTTAAAATTTTAAGAGGAAGAAATTTCATTTATCAATTAATGCACAACACTTAAAGTACAAACTATCAACTAAATTCTCAAATTATAATTAACACTTTACAATTCAACTCTCTTGAAATTTTTATTACCTTTCACTTTTTATCAAACAACACATACTACATAGAACTCATTTGAAATTTATGGAGTTTTACCACGAAATTAGATTGAATATCACATGATGAATTTTTTACTATGTTGCCTTCTTCGATTATGTTTCGAAATTGGTGGGTAAAATTCTTCTTCGTTGAGGCATTAACCACTGAAAATGAAGTCGCCATTCTGTTCGGCAAGGAAGGGTTACTCTTATATATTGCCTTTTCATTTAATAATAAAAATGTTAAAAAAAAAAAAAAAAACCTGTTATATACCATATGAGTATTTTAAATATTTTGTTTTAAGGGTGTTTTAAAATTGAGCAAATTAGGACAAATTTTTTATTTGAAGACAGAAATATTTAAAACGCCCTCAAGACATAATAATAATAAATAATAAAAACTAAAAAAATTAAATAATAAGAATAGACAAAAAATAAAATACCAAAAAAAAAATATATATTTTTTATTTATTAAAAAAAGAAATATTTAAAATTTTCTTAAGAGTAATTTGAAATGTCAAAAATATTAATCAGTAACAACTTATTTTAAAATTTCAAATTATAAGGATTTATATGTATTTTTTGAGATGGGATTGCACATTTTTTAGTGGTTTTTTTTCTTTTGTAAGTTCAGAAAAATTTTAATTGGCTGATGTGAAATCTATTGAGCATATGTTTTTGCAACTTCAAAGGTTACGAAACTTTGTCTGTCACCACTAGTACGATGACACGTGTCAACCTTGGATACCTGCGAATCATATTTCTTTCGCCGTTCCGTAAGATACTTATTTTTCCCACATATTTTCCTTCTCCCCAAACAAAGATGAGCCGCAAGAGAGATAAACCCTACCTCTCCCGCCATTCCCCCTACTCTTTCCCAAAACGGCGTCGCCCTCTGCCCACTCCGCAGCCCGACTCCGCCGCTGCCGACGACGATCGGCCGGGGAATTCCTCCGCCAAGTCGCTCACGACGGTCATCGTCATCGGAATCTCCCCGGACTGCTCTGTCCTAGACCTTAAATCCCGATTCGAGATCTACGGCGGCATATCTCGCACCCGCATGGACCCTGGTGGTGTCGCCTACATCACCTTCCGCTCCAAAGACGCCGCCGACTCCGCCATTGCCGCCTCCCTCGATCCCTCCTTCGGCATCACACTCAATTCCCACAGAGTACTATCTCTCTCCCTCTCTTTATATATATATATATATATATATATATATATATATTCACACCCATAATAGGGAATTAAAGACTAAAATTTTAGATATTTAAGTGCTGAAACTTTTTATTGTTAGTTATAAATTGTGAATTTGTTGGATAAGTGTTTGAATTGAAGTGTTAAGTGATAATTGAATTAGAATTTAATTTATTTAGAATTAAGAGCTGAATTTACTACTCAAACAGCACTATTTAATTGCAATTTTGGAGTTTTAGATTTAGGATTTGCAGTAGTTGCAGGTACAGGAAATTAAACACTAAATTTTTTAAGAATTTTTAAGTGCTGAAACTTTTAGTTAATTATAAATATTGAATTTGCTGGATCATTGTTTGAATTTAAGTGAAGTCTAGCTCACTAAAAAGATAAAATTGCACACATTCAATTGAATAAGAATCTAATTTATTTTAGAATTAAGAGCTGAATTAAGTACTCGAACAGCACTATTTAATTTCAATTTTGGAGCTGTTGTTGCAGGTTCACACACAAACACACACATAATAGGGAATTAATCACTAATTTTTTTTTAGAATTTTCAAGTGCTGAAATTTTTAATTGTTAATTATAAGTTGTGGATTTTCTGGATAATTGTTTGAATTTAAGTGTTAGTGAAATCTAGCTCACTTTAAAGTTAAAATCTTAATCCATTTTAAATAGTATTCAGTTGCACACATTCAATTGAATAAGAATCTAATTTATTTTTGAATTAAGAGCTGAATTGAGTACTCAAACAGCACTATTCAATTGGAATTTTGAAGATTTAGATTTGGGATTTGTTGTGGTTGCAGGTACAGGTGATGTGGGCGAATGATCCAGTACCTCAGTGGAGGGAAGGTGTTGGGAAGAAGGATAGTGCCTCGACATCGAAGCTGTTGAGAGCTGAGGTGCCTCTGAGTAGACATGGAAGAGGTAATAGGCTTGGATCAGCAATTGTGAACCCTAGAAGTAGTAATAATAATAATAATAATAATAATAATGATTCGGGCTTAGATGTGCCTTTCAAGGGTAGGGAAGTTGTTGCTTATGATGATATTCTGTAGCTTAAAATAAGTTTCTTTCGGGTTTTCTTGAATTGTAACAATCATGTGTTATACATATAGTCCCAAGTAATATCAGGGCCTATAGCTGCTAAAAAGTTTGGAACTTTGGGAGGGTTTAGTGGTGTTTTATGATTTTTTTAGTATGTGTCGGTTGTTTTCTTTTTGTGCTTTTCGTATTTGGTTTTTTGATTCTTCTGTTATTCAGAATTGAGTATGAATAATATTAATTATTACTGTGTACCACTAATGCATAAGTTAGAGAGCTATGAATGGTATTGAAATAGCTTTCCCAATTGTAGTTGGCTTACATTTATAGGTTTATTTGGTTTTGATCAAATATGGATCCAAGTATACCATATTAACGTTTTCAAGTTTCAACATTGGGCCGATGATAATATGTTCTTCAGGTTTTAATTTGCTGTTATTAGACTGCAAGGAGTACTGGTAAAAGTCTCTGATGTCTAGTGATGGACTTGAGCAGTGTTATATCATTAAATTGCCTTTTGTTCTTGATTAGCTGGAAATATTATTTTTTTAATTGAATTATATCATCTTTTGCATCATTTTACTCCTTTCTTGCATCAATGTGCTTATGCATGACCCAGAGTTTTCCTGTTGAGGAAAAACTGCTACATTGGAACGGACATGCTTCCTTCTAATTTTCTTGAATCACTCTAAAGATTTTGGTGAATTATGGATATGAACATGTTGATATACGGAAAGATTTTGGTGAATTGTGGATATGAACATGTCGATCTACAGAAGTAATTGATGGTTGCCTGGTTAGTGAATCATGAAATCAACGGACAGTCTGCTACAGGATGAAGGTTAACTAGTTTCTTGAATGGGTAGTCAGGCACTTTAAAATATGCAATCTCTTATCTGATAATGTAGTGTTGTGGTTAAGATATGAATTGCATCCCATTTGTCTGTCTGTTTTGTGGCCGTCTTCTTTGTTTTTCTCGTGAATGCTGCCTCTGTTACTTCACTTTAATGTGGGTTGTATCGGTTTATTTCCGGAGGATGGGGATCCGATACAGTTTGTTTGATATTCTTGGAGAGAAAGGACGGAGTTGGAGAGATTTGGAGGATGGGGATCCGATACAGTTATTGCAGTTGCCAGTCTCAGCAGATGCAAACATTAAATCAATACAACGCGTAAGCATCTGCCTGTGGAAGAGCATAGACTCGACCTTGAGCCCCCGAACTCTGCTCTACACTGCCCTGATGGCCTGACTGGTGAGTAGAAGTGCTAGGCGTAAAGGCTCCGGCTGGGTACGTGCCAACTGAAGTAAGTGGCTGCTGTGTTTGAGGAGGTCCCAGAGTGAGATGGAGCAGTGAGTAGTGACTAGTGAGAGAAACGAGTGAAATAAGAAGGATAAATAAAAAATAAAAATAAAATAGATTTATTGATCGGAATTTTATGTTACAATGAATAGATGGAAAGAGTGTGAGTTGGGAGAATCCTCCATCATAGAGAGGAGAGAAAAAGGAGAAGACTATTGAAATAGTCTGGCTTATTTGGGTAATTTTATTTATAGATATATAAGAGTGGAGTTCGAGTATAATTTTGGGGTGAGAATTTTTGAAAATAATATTTTTTAACCGAGTTTTCAAAAATAATTTTCAGAAACTGTTAACTAAGCAAGATTCTCTTTTTTGGAAAAGAGAAGAAAAAAGTAAGACAAAAGAAGAGGAAAAGTAAATAATTATTTTGTTTTATTTGGTTGATAATGGAAGGTGAAGGAAAATTAGAAAAGGGATTTGGAAGAAAAATAAAAGAGAAAAAAGAGCGAAAAAAATGGTGGAATGAATTTTTAAATATCTTCTCTTGTTTAGAAGAAGGAAGTGACCTATTCTTCTATCATTGGAGTTCAATCTACTACTGTCATAAGCTGGACCCATTTAATTCATGGATAAACACAAAAGTCTTTAAATAATTGAGTTCATAAACTTTTCATTAAAGAGTTTGATCATTAACATCAACCCATATCCAGAAGGGATTATATAAACAAAATCAAAATATACTTGTCTACTCTAGTAGAGAGAATTTTTTTTTTCCATTGCTAATATGGCATAATAAAAAATTGACACGTGTCATTTTTTTTTTTTTTTTTTTTAAATTCAAAATATATAAAGAAATTCTAATTTTCCCTCTTATATTTAAAATTAAAAATTGACACAAAAAAAAAATATATAGTGAGACTTAATAGACTTGTAAGTTATATAAACTCCGGCTCTGTTTGTTTGAGTGTAAAATATTTTCTATGTAATACTTTTTTATGTAGATTTTTTTTTTAATTTTTAATTTTTTTTTTTTTTAGTATTTGGCAAAGTTTTTAAATATTTTTCAAACAATATTTTTGATATCACGCTTCTAAAAGTTTTGTTGAATTAAATTAAAATTCTTATTTGAGTCATTGATTATTCATTTTTTTCTCTTATTATTAATTGGTCCAATTATTTGTATACCTACAATAATAATTAATTGACAAGAAATATAAAAAAATAAACAATTGATTTTTGAAAAAATGATAAGGAAATTGAAACAAGTCTCTCTGTAATCGAATGCAACAAGTGATTTATTATTATTTTTTCTCCAATTTACAAATCACTTTTTAAGGTTTTAAAAATTAATACTGCAAGTTAATCATTAAGCCAATAATGATGAAAGATAATAATAATAAAAGCAAAATGAAGAAACAAAAATAGAAAATTGTATGCTTGTTGTTAAAGAAGAAATTGGCCTTAGTGCCTCTTGCCCCCACAATAGGTATTGAGCTTATTGACTCTTCTCTTAATCGTTGTTTTGTTTTTGATAAGGCAGCAAGTTGGATTGGCCCAGTCCCAACCCAACCTCTACCCAAATCGGGTTGGGTTGGGGCTGCCCGAATTGTACTCAATATGGGTTATAGTCAAAATCTATCACAAATATTTTTGATGGATCGGGTCGGATTAACGGGTTGAATTTTTTTAAAAAATTATTATATATATATATATATATATATATTTCGTAAATTTATATTATATATAATTGATTATACTATTATTAAAAAACAAAATACTTTTAGGGCTAATCATTTCAGGCTCCCCAATCACCTCCATCTCTGGACATACTTAGGCAAAAACTGTGAGGACCAATACTGCCACGCAAAAACTGTGAGGACCAATATTGCCACCAGAATGAAGCATAACATGATCAGATACTGTAAGTAAGTACAAATTTAAGGAAGTTTTAAGCCAAAGAGGGTAAGGAAATACTGAAAAAAATTAAAAATGAATAAATTAAAATTTAACAGTACAAATTTATAATATTGCAAATTCATTTGTAAAAGACACAATCCATAACATTATGGAGTTGTTCTTCAGTGCACCCAAGAATCCGATCATCGATCTGAAAATCAAACATAACGTCTTTGAAATTATTCAAGGAAGAATATATGGAAATGAAAAAATTATAATTTAATGAATGCCTTAATTTATTATAGTACAAGAAATTAAAATAAATGGAAAGCTTACATTACAAATATGACGGTACCAAGGTCTAGGACAGGGACGGCGAGGGACTTCCGACAGCCGTCATGATGAGTGCTCACCCAAACCCCAAAACCTACAACGGCTATTGCTAAAAGCCGTCGAAAAATAAATTTAACTTTAGTATTTAATTAATTATTTTAAGTATTTGTGTATGTGGGCATTTAATATGCTAGTAGGTAATAAATTATCTTAATAAAAATTGATATATGAGAGTTAGTGGGATTATGAAGATTATGTAAAACCAAGGGTCATGGTAGTTAAGTCTAAATGGTTATATTAGTGGGAATTAAACCTCCAAAATACCATGTTAGTAGGAGTAGTGGGAGTTAAGCCTAAAAGTTATGTTAGTGTGAGTAATTGGGCACTGAAATGTAATTGTTACACCAATGTTCCTGTGGCCAATATATTTATGTACTCTAATCAAATAATAGTAGAAGTGAAATAAAATAATTATTCAAGTATTCCTCCATATCATTTTCATCTAAAATATTATTGAGTATTGTGTGTATTTGAGCCACTATTTTCAACAAAGTGGTATCAGAGTAAAGTCAGAAAGTGGTATCAGAGAAAAATCCAACAACGTGGTATCAGAGCTAGGTTCCATATCATAGCTAGGTTTGGTTTCATGTTTAGAGCCTAGACGATCCTGAAGGCATGATGAAGTTGATCCTAGAAGGTTTTACGTTTTGAGAAGAACATGTTTCTCCTTAATGATGATAAAGAGGGGAAAATGTATTTTCTTAGTGAGAAAATGATGTTATCTAATTACAAGATAATGAGAATCATCATGACTTCATACCTCAAAGCATGTGATTTGTGGGATGTTGTTGGAGAAAAGCCAAAGAATGGCATATCCAACACAATTCGTGTGAAGAAAGAAGAGAAGGCACTGGTAGTGTTGCAAAAGGCAATACATCAAGAAATTTGGGAGTATTTTAGAGAGTCCAAAACTCCAAGTTGTGTTTGGAAGATGCTCGAGACTATCATTTCCAATCATAGAGGTGAATCACTACCCATAGAGTATTGGGTACAATGCTTTAAGGATGATGAGTTTACGAAAGATGATTATGAAAATCTTGATGACAAGGTTGTGGAGAATGAAGAGGTGTATCATGCAAATGAAGTTAAAGATTTTGGAGATTCAAACGTTGAAGGAGAATTTGAAATGGTGAATGAGGAAGAGGTAAGAAAATGAGTCAAAGAAGAGATTGAAAAAATGGAGGAATATAAAGTGAAAATAGAAAATTTAGAAGAAGAAAGTGCTAAAGAAGAGGCAAAAGTTGATGAAATTGGTGAGTTAACAATTTCAAGTATGGTTACAAATTTCACCTTGAAAGAAGTTATATTTGACTTATTTGATGAAATTATTATTTCTTTATATTCATCAAATAATGTTTATTTTGTGGAGAATGATGAATTTCTATTGAAGAAAATTGCTCCAATTAATTATGACATTGAAGCTAAAGGCGGGAAGAATTTTTCGAATTATTTTTTACAAGATGGTTTGAAGAATTTTGTAATTGACACAGGCTGGGTGAATGGAGTTATTTTTTGATTCCAAAGAAGAAGCACATAAGAAGTTCAAGAAGTTTCAAGAATTCAAGAAGAGAGAAAACGAATGGTGTGCCTATGTGAAGAAGATAAATGTTGATCATAAGAGGGTATTATTCAAGCATTTGAAGAAGTTTCACAAGCCCTACACATCAATGGAAATGGCCAAGAAGAATAAAGCTATTAAAGGAGGTGGAATTGAAGATCAACCATCGAACCTTTGATCAAGCTCCCAAGATTAATAAGAAGGGTTTTCAAGTTACAAAATCAAGTTTAAAGGGGGGTGTTGAGAAATAAACTTGATTTTAGTATTTAATTAATCATTTTAAGTATTTGTCTTACATAATGTATGTGGGCATTTAGCATGTTAATGGGTAGTAAATTATCTTAATAAGAATTAGTATATGAGAGTTAGTGTGACGACGAAGGTTTTGTAAAACCAAGGGTCATGGGAGTTAAGTCTAAATGGTTATGTTAGTGGGAATTAAACCTCCTAAATACCATGTTAGTAGGAGTTAAGCCTAAAAGTTATGTTAGTGTGAGTAATTGGGCACTGAAATGTAATTGTTACACTTATGTTCATGTGGCATATATATTCATGTACTCTAATCAAATAATAGTAGAAGTGAAATAAAATAATTATTCAAGTATTCCTCCATATCATTCTCATCCAAAATATTATTGAGTATTGTGTGTATCAAGGCCACTATTTTCAACAAAGTGGTATCAAAGCAAAGTCAAAAAGTGGTATTAGAGAAAAATCCAACAACGTGGTATCAGAGCTAGGTTCCATATCATAGCTAGGTTTGGTTTCATGTTTAGAGCCTAGACGATCCTGAAGGCCTGATGAAGTTGATCCTAGAAGTATCTACGTTTTGAGAAGAACATGTTTCTCCTTAATGATGATAAAGAGGGGAAAATGTATTTTCTTAGTGAGAAAATGATGT
Organism: Cornus florida; assembly: GCF_030987335.1. Lineage (NCBI taxonomy): Eukaryota > Viridiplantae > Streptophyta > Magnoliopsida > Cornales > Cornaceae > Cornus > Cornus florida. The sequence goes on from NW_026775572.1 coordinate 47,021,860, forward strand.
TATCTAATTACAAGATAATGAGAATCATCATGACTTCATACCTCAAAGCATGTGATTTGTGGGATGTTGTTGGAGAAAAGCCAAAGAATGGCATATCCAATACAATTCGTGTGAAGAAAGAAGAGAAGGCACTGGTAGTGTTGCAAAAGGCAATACATCAAGAAATTTGGGAGTATTTTAGAGAGTCCAAAACTCAAAGTTGTGTTTGGAAGATGCTCGAGACCATCATTTCCAATCACAGAGGTGAATCACTACCCATAGAGTATTGGGTACAATGCTTTGAGGATGATGAGTTTACGAAAGATGATTATGAAAATCTTGATGACAAAGTTGTGGAGAATGAAGAGGTGTATCATGCAAATGAAGTTAAAGATTTTGGAGATTCAAACGTTGAAGGAGAATTTGAAATGGTGAATGAGGAAGAGGTAAGAAAATGAGTCAAAGAAGAGATTGAAAAAATGGAGGAATATAAAGTGAAAATAGAAAATTTGGAAGAAGAAAGTGCTAAAGAAAAGGCAAAAGTTGATGAAATTGGTGTGTTAACAATTTCAAATATGGTTACAAATTTCACCTTGAAAGAAGTTATATTTGACTTATTTGATGAAATTATTATTTCTTTATATTCATCAAATAATGTTTATTTTGTGGAGAATGATGAATTTCTATTGAAGAAAATTGCTCCAATTAATTATGACATTGAAGCTAAAGGCGGGAAGAATTTTTCGAATTGTTTTTTACAAGATGGTTTGGAGAATTTTGTAATTGACACGGGCTGGGTGAATGGAGTTATTTTTTGATTCCAAAGGAGAAGCACATAAGAAGTTCAAGAAGTTTCAAGAATTCAAGAAGAGAGAAAACGAATGGTGCACCCATGTGAAGAAGATAAATGTTGATCATAAGAGGGCATTATTCAAGCATTTGAAGAAGTTTCACAAGCCCTACACATCAATGGAAATGGCCAAGAAGAATAAAGCTATTAAAGGAGGTGGAATTGAAGATCAACCATCGAACCTTTGATCAAGCTCCCAAGATTAATAAGAAGGGTTTTCAAGTTACAAAATCAAGTTTAAAGGGGGGTGTTGAGAAATAAACTTAATTTTAGTATTTAATTAATCATTTTAAGTATTTGTCTTACATAGTGTATGTGGGCATTTAGCATGTTAATGGGTAGTAAATTATCTTAATAAGAATTAGTATATGAGATTAGTGTGACGACGAAGGTTTTGTAAAACCAAGGGTCATGGGAGTTAAGTCTAAATGGTTATGTTAGTGGGAATTAAACCTCCTAAATACCATGTTAGTGGGAGTTAAGCCTAAAAGTTATGTTAGTGTGAGTAATTGGGCACTGAAATGTAATTGTTACACTTATGTTCATGTGGCCTATATATTCATGTACTCTAATCAAATAATAGTAGAAGTGAAATAAAATAATTATTCAAGTATTCCTCCATATCATTCTCATCCAAAATATTATTGAGTATTGTGTGTATCTAGGCCACTATTTTCAACAAAGTGGTATCAGAGCAAAGTCAGAAAGGGGTATCAGAGAAAAATCCAACAACGTGGTATCAGAGCTAGGTTCCATATCATAGCTAGGTTTGGTTTCATGTTTAGAGCCTAGACGATCCTGAAGGCCTGATGAAGTTGATCCTAGAAGTATCTACGTTTTGAGAAGAACATGTTTCTCCTTAATGATGATAAAGAGGGGAAAATGTATTTTCTTAGTGAGAAAATGATGTTATCTAATTACAAGATAATGAGAATCATCATGACTTCATACCTCAAAGCATGTGATTTGTGGGATGTTGTTGGAGAAAAGCCAAAGAATGGCATATCCAATACAATTCGTGTGAAGAAAGAAGAGAAGGCACTGGTAGTGTTGCAAAAGGCAATACATCAAGAAATTTGGGAGTATTTTAGAGAGTCCAAAACTCAAAGTTGTGTTTGGAAGATGCTCGAGACCATCATTTCCAATCACAGAGGTGAATCACTACCCATAGAGTATTGGGTACAATGCTTTGAGGATGATGAGTTTACGAAAGATGATTATGAAAATCTTGATGACAAAGTTGTGGAGAATGAAGAGGTGTATCATGCAAATGAAGTTAAAGATTTTGGAGATTCAAACGTTGAAGGAGAATTTGAAATGGTGAATGAGGAAGAGGTAAGAAAATGAGTCAAAGAAGAGATTGAAAAAATGGAGGAATATAAAGTGAAAATAGAAAATTTGGAAGAAGAAAGTGCTAAAGAAGAGGCAAAAGTTGATGAAATTGGTGAGTTAACAATATCAAGTATGGTTACAAATTTCACCTTGAAAGAAGTTATATTTGACTTATTTGATGAAATTATTATTTCTTTATATTCATCAAATAATGTTTATTTTGTGGAGAATGATGAATTTCTATTGAAGAAAATTGCTCCAATTAATTATGACATTGAAGCTAAAGGCGGGAAGAATTTTTCGAATTGTTTTTTACAAAATGGTTTGGAGAATTTTGTAATTGACACGGGCTGGGTGAATGGAGTTATTTTTTGATTCCAAAGAAGAAGCACATAAGAAGTTCAAGAAGTTTCAAGAATTCAAGAAGAGAGAAAACGAATGGTGCACCCATGTGAAGAAGATAAATGTTGATCATAAGAGGGCATTATTCAAGCATTTGAAGAAGTTTCACAGGCCCTACACATCAATGGAAATGGCCAAGAAGAATAAAGCTATTAAAGGAGGTGGAATTGAAGATCAACCATCGAACCTTTGATCAAGCTCCCAAGATTAATAAGAAGGGTTTTCAAGTTACAAAATCAAGTTTAAAGGGGGGTGTTGAGAAATAAACTTAATTTTAGTATTTAATTAATCATTTTAAGTATTTGTCTTACATAGTGTATGTGGGCATTTAGCATGTTAATGGGTAGTAAATTATCTTAATAAGAATTAGTATATGAGATTAGTGTGACGACGAAGGTTTTGTAAAACCAAGGGTCATGGGAGTTAAGTCTAAATGGTTATGTTAGTGGGAATTAAACCTCCTAAATACCATGTTAGTGGGTGTTAAGCCTAAAAGTTATGTTAGTGTGAGTAATTGGGCACTGAAATGTAATTGTTACACTTATGTTCATGTGGCCTATATATTCATGTACTCTAATCAAATAATAGTAGAAGTGAAATAAAATAATTATTCAAGTATTCCTCCATATCATTCTCATCCAAAATATTATTGAGTATTGTGTGTATCTAGGCCACTATTTTCAACAAAGTGGTATCAGAGCAAAGTCAGAAAGTGGTATCAGAGAAAAATCCAACAACGTGGTATCAGAGCTAGGTTCCATATCATAGCTAGGTTTGGTTTCATGTTTAGAGCCTAGACGATCCTGAAGGCCTGATGAAGTTGATCCTAGAAGTATCTACGTTTTGAGAAGAACATGTTTCTCCTTAATGATGATAAAGAGGGGAAAATGTATTTTCTTAGTGAGAAAATGATGTTATCTAATTACAAGATAATGAGAATCATCATGACTTCATACCTCAAAGCATGTGATTTGTGGGATGTTGTTGGAGAAAAGCCAAAGAATGGCATATCCAATACAAGTCGTGTGAAGAAAGTAGAGAAGGCACTGGTAGTGTTGCAAAAGGCAATGCATCAAGAAATTTGGGAGTATTTTAGAGAGTCCAAAACTCCAAGTTGTGTTTGGAAGATGCTCGAGACCATCATTTCCAATCACAGAGGTGAATCACTACCCATAGAGTATTGGGTACAATGCTTTGAGGATGATGAGTTTACGAAAGATGATTATGAAAATCTTGATGACAAAGTTGTGGAGAATGAAGAGGTGTATCATGCAAATGAAGTTAAAGATTTTGGAGATTCAAACGTTGAAGGAGAATTTGAAATGGTGAATGAGGAAGAGGTAAGGAAATGAGTCAAAGAAGAGATTGAAAAAATGGAGGAATATAAAGTGAAAATAGAAAATTTAGAAGAAGAAAGTGCTAAAGAAGAGGCAAAAGTTGATGAAATTGGTGAGTTAACAATTTCAAGTATGGTTACAAATTGCACCTTGAAAGAAGTTATATTTGACTTATTTGATGAAATTATTATTTCTTTATATTCATCAAATAATGTTTATTTTGTGGAGAATGATGAATTTCTATTGAAGAAAATTGCTCCAATTAATTATGACATTGAAGCTAAAGGCGGGAAGAATTTTTCGAATTGTTTTTTACAAGATGGTTTGGAGAATTTTGTAATTGACACGGGCTGGGTGAATGGAGTTATTTTTTGATTCCAAAGAAGAAGCACATAAGAAGTTCAAGAAGTTTCAAGAATTCAAGAAGAGAGAAAACGAATGGTGCACCCATGTGAAGAAGATAAATGTTGATCATAAGAGGGCATTATTCAAGCATTTGAAGAAGTTTCACAAGCCCTACACATCAATGGAAATGGCCAAGAAGAATAAAGCTATTAAAGGAGGTGGAATTGAAGATCAACCATCGAACCTTTGATCAAGCTCCCAAGATTAATAAGAAGGGTTTTCAAGTTACAAAATCAAGTTTAAAGGGGGGTGTTGAGAAATAAACTTAATTTTAGTATTTAATTAATCATTTTAAGTATTTGTCTTACATAGTGTATGTGGGCATTTAGCATGTTAATGGGTAGTAAATTATCTTAATAAGAATTAGTATATGAGAGTTAGTGTGACGACGAAGGTTTTGTAAAACCAAGGGTCATGGGAGTTAAGTCTAAATGGTTATGTTAGTGGGAATTAAACCTCCTAAATACCATGTTAGTAGGAGTTAAGCCTAAAAGTTATGTTAGTGTGAGTAATTGGGCACTGAAATGTAATTGTTACACTTATGTTCATGTGGCATATATATTCATGTACTCTAATCAAATAATAGTAGAAGTGAAATAAAATAATTATTCAAGTATTCCTCCATATCATTCTCATCCAAAATATTATTGAGTATTGTGTGTATCAAGGCCACTATTTTCAACAAAGTGGTATCAAAGCAAAGTCAAAAAGTGGTATTAGAGAAAAATCCAACAACGTGGTATCAGAGCTAGGTTCCATATCATAGCTAGGTTTGGTTTCATGTTTAGAGCCTAGACGATCCTGAAGGCCTGATGAAGTTGATCCTAGAAGTATCTACGTTTTGAGAAGAACATGTTTCTCCTTAATGATGATAAAGAGGGGAAAATGTATTTTCTTAGTGAGAAAATGATGTTATCTAATTACAAGATAATGAGAATCATCATGACTTCATACCTCAAAGCATGTGATTTGTGGGATGTTGTTGGAGAAAAGCCAAAGAATGGCATATCCAATACAATTCGTGTGAAGAAAGAAGAGAAGGCACTGGTAGTGTTGCAAAAGGCAATACATCAAGAAATTTGGGAGTATTTTAGAGAGTCCAGAACTCAAAGTTGTGTTTGGAAGATGCTCGAGACCATCATTTCCAATCACAGAGGTGAATCACTACCCATAGAGTATTGGGTACAATGCTTTGAGGATGATGAGTTTACGAAAGATGATTATGAAAATCTTGATGACAAAGTTGTGGAGAATGAAGAGGTGTATCATGCAAATGAAGTTAAAGATTTTGGAGATTCAAACGTTGAAGGAGAATTTGAAATGGTGAATGAGGAAGAGGTAAGAAAATGAGTCAAAGAAGAGATTGAAAAAATGGAGGAATATAAAGTGAAAATAGAAAATTTGGAAGAAGAAAGTGCTAAAGAAAAGGCAAAAGTTGATGAAATTGGTGTGTTAACAATTTCAAATATGGTTACAAATTTCACCTTGAAAGAAGTTATATTTGACTTATTTGATGAAATTATTATTTCTTTATATTCATCAAATAATGTTTATTTTGTGGAGAATGATGAATTTCTATTGAAGAAAATTGCTCCAATTAATTATGACATTGAAGCTAAAGGCGGGAAGAATTTTTCGAATTGTTTTTTACAAGATGGTTTGGAGAATTTTGTAATTGACACGGGCTGGGTGAATGGAGTTATTTTTTGATTCCAAAGAAGAAGCACATAAGAAGTTCAAGAAGTTTCAAGAATTCAAGAAGAGAGAAAACGAATGGTGCACCCATGTGAAGAAGATAAATGTTGATCATAAGAGGGCATTATTCAAGCATTTGAAGAAGTTTCACAAGCCCTACACATCAATGGAAATGGCCAAGAAGAATAAAGCTATTAAAGGAGGTGGAATTGAAGATCAACCATCGAACCTTTGATCAAGCTCCCAAGATTAATAAGAAGGGTTTTCAAGTTACAAAATCAAGTTTAAAGGGGGGTGTTGAGAAATAAACTTAATTTTAGTATTTAATTAATCATTTTAAGTATTTGTCTTACATAGTGTATGTGGGCATTTAGCATGTTAATGGGTAGTAAATTATCTTAATAAGAATTAGTATATGAGATTAGTGTGACGACGAAGGTTTTGTAAAACCAAGGGTCATGGGAGTTAAGTCTAAATGGTTATGTTAGTGGGAATTAAACCTCCTAAATACCATGTTAGTGGGAGTTAAGCCTAAAAGTTATGTTAGTGTGAGTAATTGGGCACTGAAATGTAATTGTTACACTTATGTTCATGTGGCCTATATATTCATGTACTCTAATCAAATAATAGTAGAAGTGAAATAAAATAATTATTCAAGTATTCCTCCATATCATTCTCATCCAAAATATTATTGAGTATTGTGTGTATCTAGGCCACTATTTTCAACAAAGTGGTATCAGAGCAAAGTCAGAAAGGGGTATCAGAGAAAAATCCAACAACGTGGTATCAGAGCTAGGTTCCATATCATAGCTAGGTTTGGTTTCATGTTTAGAGCCTAGACGATCCTGAAGGCCTGATGAAGTTGATCCTAGAAGTATCTACGTTTTGAGAAGAACATGTTTCTCCTTAATGATGATAAAGAGGGGAAAATGTATTTTCTTAGTGAGAAAATGATGTTATCTAATTACAAGATAATGAGAATCATCATGACTTCATACCTCAAAGCATGTGATTTGTGGGATGTTGTTGGAGAAAAGCCAAAGAATGGCATATCCAATACAATTCGTGTGAAGAAAGAAGAGAAGGCACTGGTAGTGTTGCAAAAGGCAATACATCAAGAAATTTGGGAGTATTTTAGAGAGTCCAAAACTCAAAGTTGTGTTTGGAAGATGCTCGAGACCATCATTTCCAATCACAGAGGTGAATCACTACCCATAGAGTATTGGGTACAATGCTTTGAGGATGATGAGTTTACGAAAGATGATTATGAAAATCTTGATGACAAAGTTGTGGAGAATGAAGAGGTGTATCATGCAAATGAAGTTAAAGATTTTGGAGATTCAAACGTTGAAGGAGAATTTGAAATGGTGAATGAGGAAGAGGTAAGAAAATGAGTCAAAGAAGAGATTGAAAAAATGGAGGAATATAAAGTGAAAATAGAAAATTTGGAAGAAGAAAGTGCTAAAGAAGAGGCAAAAGTTGATGAAATTGGTGAGTTAACAATATCAAGTATGGTTACAAATTTCACCTTGAAAGAAGTTATATTTGACTTATTTGATGAAATTATTATTTCTTTATATTCATCAAATAATGTTTATTTTGTGGAGAATGATGAATTTCTATTGAAGAAAATTGCTCCAATTAATTATGACATTGAAGCTAAAGGCGGGAAGAATTTTTCGAATTGTTTTTTACAAGATGGTTTGGAGAATTTTGTAATTGACACGGGCTGGGTGAATGGAGTTATTTTTTGATTCCAAAGAAGAAGCACATAAGAAGTTCAAGAGTTTCAAGAATTCAAGAAGAGAGAAAACGAATGGTGCACCCATGTGAAGAAGATAAATGTTGATCATAAGAGGGCATTATTCAAGCATTTGAAGAAGTTTCACAAGCCCTACACATCAATGGAAATGGCCAAGAAGAATAAAGCTATTAAAGGAGGTGGAATTGAAGATCAACCATCGAACCTTTGATCAAGCTCCCAAGATTAATAAGAAGGGTTTTCAAGTTACAAAATCAAGTTTAAAGGGGGGTGTTGAGAAATAAACTTAATTTTAGTATTTAATTAATCATTTTAAGTATTTGTCTTACATAGTGTATGTGGGCATTTAGCATGTTAATGGGTAGTAAATTATCTTAATAAGAATTAGTATATGAGAGTTAGTGTGACGACGAAGGTTTTGTAAAACCAAGGGTCATGGGAGTTAAGTCTAAATGGTTATGTTAGTGGGAATTAAACCTCCTAAATACCATGTTAGTAGGAGTTAAGCCTAAAAGTTATGTTAGTGTGAGTAATTGGGCACTGAAATGTAATTGTTACACTTATGTTCATGTGGCATATATATTCATGTACTCTAATCAAATAATAGTAGAAGTGAAATAAAATAATTATTCAAGTATTCCTCCATATCATTCTCATCCAAAATATTATTGAGTATTGTGTGTATCAAGGCCACTATTTTCAGCAAAGTGGTATCAAAGCAAAGTCAAAAAGTGGTATTAGAGAAAAATCCAACAACGTGGTATCAGAGCTAGGTTCCATATCATAGCTAGGTTTGGTTTCATGTTTAGAGCCTAGACGATCCTGAAGGCCTGATGAAGTTGATCCTAGAAGTATCTACGTTTTGAGAAGAACATGTTTCTCCTTAATGATGATAAAGAGGGGAAAATGTATTTTCTTAGTGAGAAAATGATGTTATCTAATTACAAAATAATGAGAATCATCATGACTTCATACCTCAAAGCATGTGATTTGTGGGATGTTGTTGGAGAAAAGCCAAAGAATGGCATATCCAATACAATTCGTGTGAAGAAAGAAGAGAAGGCACTGGTAGTGTTGCAAAAGGCAATACATCAAGAAATTTGGGAGTATTTTAGAGAGTCCAAAACTCAAAGTTGTGTTTGGAAGATGCTCGAGACCATCATTTCCAATCACAGAGGTGAATCACTACCCATAGAGTATTGGGTACAATGCTTTGAGGATGATGAGTTTACGAAAGATGATTATGAAAATCTTGATGACAAAGTTGTGGAGAATGAAGAGGTGTATCATGCAAATGAAGTTAAAGATTTTGGAGATTCAAACGTTGAAGGAGAATTTGAAATGGTGAATGAGGAAGAGGTAAGAAAATGAGTCAAAGAAGAGATTGAAAAAATGGAGGAATATAAAGTGAAAATAGAAAATTTGGAAGAAGAAAGTGCTAAAGAAAAGGCAAAAGTTGATGAAATTGGTGTGTTAACAATTTCAAATATGGTTACAAATTTCACCTTGAAAGAAGTTATATTTGACTTATTTGATGAAATTATTATTTCTTTATATTCATCAAATAATGTTTATTTTGTGGAGAATGATGAATTTCTATTGAAGAAAATTGCTCCAATTAATTATGACATTGAAGCTAAAGGCGGGAAGAATTTTTCGAATTGTTTTTTACAAGATGGTTTGGAGAATTTTGTAATTGACACGGGCTGGGTGAATGGAGTTATTTTTTGATTCCAAAGAAGAAGCACATAAGAAGTTCAAGAAGTTTCAAGAATTCAAGAAGAGAGAAAACGAATGGTGCACCCATGTGAAGAAGATAAATGTTGATCATAAGAGGGCATTATTCAAGCATTTGAAGAAGTTTCACAAGCCCTACACATCAATGGAAATGGCCAAGAAGAATAAAGCTATTAAAGGAGGTGGAATTGAAGATCAACCATCGAACCTTTGATCAAGCTCCCAAGATTAATAAGAAGGGTTTTCAAGTTACAAAATCAAGTTTAAAGGGGGGTGTTGAGAAATAAACTTAATTTTAGTATTTAATTAATCATTTTAAGTATTTGTCTTACATAGTGTATGTGGGCATTTAGCATGTTAATGGGTAGTAAATTATCTTAATAAGAATTAGTATATGAGATTAGTGTGACGACGAAGGTTTTGTAAAACCAAGGGTCATGGGAGTTAAGTCTAAATGGTTATGTTAGTGGGAATTAAACCTCCTAAATACCATGTTAGTGGGAGTTAAGCCTAAAAGTTATGTTAGTGTGAGTAATTGGGCACTGAAATGTAATTGTTACACTTATGTTCATGTGGCCTATATATTCATGTACTCTAATCAAATAATAGTAGAAGTGAAATAAAATAATTATTCAAGTATTCCTCCATATTATTCTCATCCAAAATATTATTGAGTATTGTGTGTATCTAGGCCACTATTTTCAATAAAGTGGTATCAGAGCAAAGTCAGAAAGTGGTATCAGAGAACAATCCAACAACGTGGTATCAGAGCTAGGTTCCATATCATAGCTAGGTTTCGTTTCATGTTTAGAGCCTAGACGATCCTGAAGGCCTGATGAAGTTGATCCTAGAAGGTTCTACGTTTTGAGAAGAACATGTTTCTCCTTAATGATGATAAAGAGGGGAAAATGTATTTTCTTAGTGAGAAAATGACATTATCTAATTACAAGATAATGAGAATCATCATTACTTCATACCTTAAAGCATGTGATTTGTGAGATGTTGTTGGAGAAAAGCCAAAGAATGGCATATCCAACACAACTCGTGTGAAGAAAGAAGAGAAGGCACTGGTAGTGTTGCAAAAGGCAATACATCAAGAAATTTGGGAGTATTTTAGAGAGTCCAAAACTCCAAGTTGTGTTTGGAAGATGCTCGAGACTATCATTTCCAATCATAGAGGTGAATCACTACCCATAGAGTATTGGGTACAATGCTTTGAGGATGATGAGTTTACGAAAGATGATTATGAAAATCTTGATGACAAAGTTGTGGAGAATGAAGAGGTGTACCATGCAAATGAAGTTAAAGATTTTGGAGATTCAAACGTTGAAGGAGAATTTGAAATGGTGAATGAGGAAGAGGTAAGAAAATGAGTCAAAGAAGAGATTGAAAAAATGGAGGAATATAAAGTGAAAATAGAAAATTTGGAAGAAGAAAGTGCTAAAGAAGAGGCAAAAGTTGATGAAATTGGTGAGTTAACAATTTCAAGTATGGTTACAAATTTCACCTTGAAAGAAGTTATATTTGACTTATTTGATGAAATTATTATTTCTTTATATTCATCAAATAATGTTTATTTTGTGGAGAATGATGAATTTCTATTGAAGAAAATTGCACCAATTAATTATGACATTAAAGCTAAAGGCGGGAAGAATTTTTCAAATTGTTTTTTACAAGATGGTTTGGAGAATTTTGTAATTGACACAGGCTGGGTGAATGGAGTTATTTTTTGATTCCAAAGAAGAAGCACATAAGAAGTTCAAGAAGTTTCAAGAATTCAAGAAGAGAGAAAACGAATAGTGCGCCCATGTGAAGAAGATAAATGTTGATCATAAGAGGGCATTATTCAAGCATTTGAAGAAGTTTCACAAGCCCTACACATCAATGGAAATGGCCAAGAAGAATAAAGCTATTAAAGGAGGTGGAATTGAAGATCAACCATCGAACCTTTGATCAAGCTCTCAAGATCAATAAGAAGGGTTTCCAAGTTACAAAATCAAGTTTAAAGGGGGGTGTTGAGAAATAAACTTGATTTTAGTATTTAATTAATCATTTTAAGTATTTGTCTTACATAGTGTATGTGGGCATTTAGCATGTTAATGGGTAATAAATTATCTTAATAAGAATTAGTATATGAGAGTTAGTGTGACGACGAAGGTTTTGTAAAACCAAGGGTCATGGGAGTTAAGTCTAAATGGTTATGTTAGTGGGAATTAAACCTCCTAAATACCATGTTAGTGGGAGTTAAGCCTAAAAGTTATGTTAGTGTGAGTAATTGGGCACTGAAATATAATTGTTACACCTATGTTCATGTGGCCTATATATTCATGTACTCTAATCAAATAATAGTAGAAGTGAAATAAAATAATTATTCAAGTATTCCTCCATATCATTCTCATCCAAAATATTATTGAGTATTGTGTGTATCTAGGCCACTATTTTCAACAAAGTGGTATCAGAGCAAAGTCAGAAAGTGGTATCAGAGAAAAATCCAACAACGTGGTATCAGAGCTAGGTTCCATATCATAGCTAGGTTTGGTTTCATGTTTAGAGCCTAGACGATCCTGAAGGCCTGATGAAGTTGATCCTAGAAGGTTCAACGTTTTGAGAAGAACATGTTTCTCCTTAATGATGATAAAGAGGGGAAAATGTATTTTCTTAGTGAGAAAATGATGTTATCTAATTACAAGATAATGCGAATCATCATGACTTCATACTTCAAAGCATGTGATTTGTGGGATGTTGTTGGAGAAAAGCTAAAGAATGGCATATCCAACACAATTCGTGTGAAGAAAGAAGAGAAGGCACTGGTAGTGTTGCAAAAGGCAATACATCAAGAAATTTGGGAGTATTTTAAAAAGTCCAAAACTCCAAGTTGTGTTTGGAAGATGCTCGAGACCATCATTTCCAATCATAGAGGTGAATCACTACCCATAGAGTATTGGGTACAATGCTTTGAGAATGATGAGTTTACGAAAGGTGATTATGAAAATCTTGATGAAAAAGTTGTGGAGAATGAAGAGGTGTATCATGCAAATGAAGTTAAAGATTTTGGAGATTCAAACGTTGAAGGAGAATTTGAAATGGTGAATGAGGAAGAGGTAAGGAAATGAGTCAAAGAAGAGATTGAAAAAATGGAGGAATATAAAGTGAAAATAGAAAATTTAGAAGAAGAAAGTGCTAAAGAAGAGGCAAAAGTTGATGAAATTGGTGAGTTAACAATTTCAAGTATGGTTACAAATTGCACCTTGAAAGAAGTTATATTTGACTTATTTGATGAAATTATTATTTCTTTATATTCATCAAATAATGTTTATTTTGTGGAGAATGATGAATTTCTATTGAAGAAAATTGCTCCAATTAATTATGACATTGAAGCTAAAGGCGGGAAGAATTTTTCGAATTGTTTTTTACAAGATGGTTTGGAGAATTTTGTAATTGACACAGGCTGGGTGAATGGAGTTATTTTTTGATTCCAAAGAAGAAGCACATAAGAAGTTCAAGAAGTTTCAAGAATTCAAGAAGAGAGAAAACGAATGGTGCGCCCATGTGAAGAAGATAAATGTTGATCATAAGAGGGCATTATTCAAGCATTTGAAGAAGTTTCACAAGCCCTATACATCAATGGAAATGGCCAAGAAGAATAAAGCTATTAAAGGAGGTGGAATTGATGATCAACCATTGAACCTTTGATCAAGCTCCCAAGATTAATAAGAAGGGTTTTCAAGTTACAAAATCAAGTTTAAAGGGGGGTGTTGAGAAATAAACTTAATTTTAGTATTTAATTAATCATTTTAAGTATTTGTCTTACATAGTGTATGTGGGCATTTAGCATGTTAATGGGTAGTAAATTATCTTAATAAGAATTAGTATATGAGAGTTAGTGTGACGACGAAGGTTTTGTAAAACCAAGGGTCATGGGAGTTAAGTCTAAATGGTTATGTTAGTAGGAATTAAACCTCCTAAATACCATGTTAGTGGGAGTTAAGCCTAAAAGTTATGTTAGTGTGAGTAATTGGGCACTTAAATGTAATTGTTACACCTATGTTCATGTTGGCTATATATTCATGTACTCTAGTCAAATAATAGTAGAAGAGGAATAAAATAATTATTCAAGTATTCCTCCATATCATTCTCTTCCAAAATATTATTAAGTATTGTGTGTATCTGAGCCACTATTTTTAACAAAGTGGTATCAGAGCAAAGTCTGAAAGTGGTATCAGAGAAAAAGCTAACAAAGCTACACGATGAGGACTTGAAGTCAACATAAACTTGTATGTATTGTGACGACCTAGGTTTTTAGGCAAGTGCGTCAGGGATGAACCGAAAGGATGATCTGGTAACGGATCCGAAATGCGGAAGTAAGAAACAAGACAACGATCTCCCAAGGTACAACACACCTCTAAGACACTTTGATGACCTTCCATGAGGTCGTAGAACTCAGTGAAATAAAGTGCAGAAGTAAGAGATCGGAAAAATAACGATTAAGCCCCAGGGACAAAATAGTTATTTCTGAAAATATAGAATCGGGTGCTACCGAGCACACCACTGGGAAGACAGAGAAAAATTAACCAAGTTAGACTCAAGAATCACTTGATTCAGGGTCCGGATGAAGAAGATATGAAACTCCGAAGTTTCATAAAATCAAATTTTTGAGTTAAAATCAATACGGCAAGGGTACTTTACAATGGGTAAAATGGTCTTTTAAGACAAAACTAGATGTAACTGAGCATATCATTAGATATATAAGGAAAATTTAATAAATCTAGACTCAAGAATCACTTGATTCGGAGTCCGGGCAAAGAAGATATGAAACCTTAAAGTTTCAAAAAAATAGACTTTTGGGTTCAAATCAATGTGGCAAGGGTACTTTGCAAGGGGTAAAATGGTCTTTTTAGATAGAATTGGATGCAACTATTCATACCGTTGGATAGACAAGCAAAATTTAATAAACTTAGACTCAAAAATCACTTGATTTGGAGTCGGGACGAAGGAGATATGAAGCCTCAAAGTTTCAAAAAACCAACTTTTCCGGGGACGAAAATCTGGGCAGGAATTTTTGACAGAAAACAACTTTTCAATTTTTTTTCCAGAACTGAGGCTAGAAACGGACCCTTAAACGAATTTTTCTGCAAAAACATGAAGAAGAAACCCCCCTTAAAATTACGTTTCTTACCCGGTTACATTGAAGAAACGAAAAAAAAATGCTGTAAAATCCCTAAAATGCCCCTAGAACAGAGTAGGTCAAGAGGGACCCAAAAAACTGCTACAAGCATTTTTTTCTAGAAACAGCCAGAACAAAGAGTAAAAACGGGCTAGTAGATGAATTTTTCTGGAAAAACACAAAGAAGAAACCCCCCTCAAAATTAAGTTTTCTACATAACTTGCGAGAGAATTCAAAAAAACCTCACTGTAAAATGCCCAGAATGCCCCTAGCTCTGTAAGGGGTCAAAAACTAAAAAAAAATGCAACTTTGCACAAATCATGCATTTGATCATAAATGCTTTTCTAGGTTAAAACGAATGTGCACGCAAGTGTATTTAGTGTTTTTAAGCGCACGGGAATGGTCTGCGGCTCTCGAGAAGACCCGATGCAAAATCCGACCCCCCAACGGCCAAAAATGCGAAAATGTATAAGAATTGAGAAATTTGAAAACCAAAATTAACAAATGATTTCAAATTACCGTTTAGCCCTTGGCCACACTTCATACATGATTAATGAGACCCTACGAAAGAATAAAAATGAAATTCCCATACCTGATGCAAAAGTTATGACACAATGTCTAAGCATTTTTTAACATTTTCATATTAAGCCTTGAAAACAAAAGTGCATAGAAAGCAAGATACATATTATTGGCTTCCGACCTCCTCTCATACTTGTTAAATACATTGAAAAGAGTGCACTTATGTACACTTTACATACATGGATTCAAAGAATACAAATTTAGACAAATAAGGCTACAAAGAGGCATTTTATGCTAACACTTGCATAAAATGAAAACTTAGAAACTATAAGCCACCCAAGGAGCAATGAGCACCACGAACCAAGTCTTCATACCTGAAAAATGTCCCCACTGCGTGGGTGAGTAACATAAAGCTACTCGTAGCAAGTGAGCATGCATCGACCTAGCATTTTACAAATTATCACCTTATGGTGAAACATGTTAAAAGGGCTCATGCCACCTAGCGTTTTTGTCAAAGTGAGACTCAGGGATCATCCTAAGCTACTCATGCAATTGAAATGAACAATGACATGCAAGTATACATGCTCAAATACACTAATCATATTAGACAAGAAGAGCAATATCCAACATACCTACATAAGTATTCGATATGCTAATAGAGTACTCACAAATCAAGTATACAAGCACAAGTATACTAAGTAAAGCAAAATACGCATAAGATAAGTATACATGGCACAAGTATACAAAAATGAAATCCGCACACACAAGACAAGCATACTAAGCGTAAATACACTAGATAGAGTTTAGATACACCAACAAGGATACAAGTTCAAGTATACAGTTTCAAGTATACTAAATGAGATCAAAATACATAGGCAAGCACTAATTCTCAAGTTACAAGTAATCCATGATTAACAACTTGAAATTGAATGCCAAATCAAAGTAGAAAGACTAGAACATGTGGTCACTAGACCAAGCAAGTGTTTCCGGGTAATTACGACCCATAAGGCACTACCTAGTGTGCACATGCATAAGTTATTCCGGGCAATTATGACCCACAAGGTACTACCTAGTGCTCACTTATGACTTAGAAGACTCTTGTCTCCGTACTAGAGCCAAACCTAGCCATCACGTGAAATATGTCTTTACAAGCTTTTCAAAGTCAATAAGTCTAAAACTTATAAAAAAATCAATAAGTTAGACCAAACTTATACCAAATCCACTAATGCATAAAACCATCTTTCATATACAAATAAGGTTGAATCCATACAAACCATGTCCTAGAATTCAAGTCTAGATAGCATATGACATGTCAAGCATCCAATATGCAATTTATAAACCAAAACAAGAATATTTTACAACAATTGAACCACATTATCACACTAAGCCACAAGTACTAAATAAGTCCCAATTTAGTAACTAGCTTCTAAGGTAAACAATTGTAATGTTCTAACAAGTTATACACCTACACAAGATATATCTAAACAAGTTATGCAAGTCAATGATATTCTATATCATGCTAAGTTCAATTACCATTTCAAGATTTCTCAAGTACTAATTCTACATCAAATTAGTAACATGCTCACAAAGTGATTAAATGGACTACATTTCATGGGATTATCAACCTATTACATCCAACAACAATTTAAGTGGCCAATACACTTAAAATAAAATTAATTAAGCTCATTAATTAATTTTTCTCTAAATTTTCAATCAATTCCAAATGTTCCCAATTTAATATATGTTAGAGAGCATGCCAAGACATATCCAAATATCACATCATAACTTGATTTCATGCTTGCTAAGACCATGTGAATTAAACTTTCACCAAAGATAAATATTAAATAAGTTTTACAATTCTTAATCAAATGCTCCAAATTTAATATATGTTATTCAACATACCAAGGCCTAATTTACTAATAAGCCACAATTTAATTCCAAGTTATATACACTAACATATGAATTAAATCCTAAATATAGAAATTAATTAAATTAAATTTTAAATCTTAAACAAAGGCATGCTCACAAGTTGTATATGCTTATATATCAATCAATACAACATAAATATAATCCTAAGACACCCCCTACCTCAATTTGAGATGAAAATCTCAAAAGCAATCAAAATGAAACGACTCTCAATCCGACGATACTTCAGGGTTTTGTCGAGGACAACGCCGTGCACGATAAACTCCAAAGAGGACCCATGAAAAACACAACTTCACCTCAAACCCAAACTCCAAAATTTGGCCAGAAATGGGTTCTAATAAGGGTGAAAGAAGCGCGTAGTCAACACGAACACAAAACTTAAAGGCACTTCAACTTTTTAACAAAGAAATGAAGTTCAAAAGAGGAAAGAGGAGATGGCAGCCTCCCTTGGGCTGCCATGGGAGTTCTGGTCGTGCAAGATGAGTGGGGAAGATGAAAATCAAAATATCTCATCCCCATTTTATAGGAAAATCCAAAAAACTGAAAAAGTGAAATTCGAGCAGATGCGCTCAAATGGCAAAACTCTGGGAACAAAAAAGATTCAAAGTGAGAAAATATGAACAACGGAAGAAACGATATCAAAAACTGAGTCTCGAGCAGAAAGTTATACCCTAAACAAGTTTGGCGCAAATTGGGGCCAAAAACCCTAAAACTGGAAAACATCGACCAGAAGGGACTTCTAAGAGTTTATGACTCGACAAAAAGTGAAAATGAATCTCGTATGAGGATCCAGGCTCAAAACTAGATAATTTGCAATAACTTTCATTAATTGCACAATGGCCCCCACAAAAAGGGTTAACTGCAAAACTGCTCCAGAATGAAAATATCTTCCAAAAGATATTTTCTTAGATACCCCTAAAATAAAATATCTTCAAAAGATATTTACGAAAAACACCCCAAGAAAAGAAATTAATTTCAAAGAATTACGCATCCATACCTCTATGAACACCGGGAGTAACCAGAGTACTTCCCTACAAAAGTAAAGATACGTAGTTCGTGGAAACCACTCACGATAAAGATACGTGAAGTCAAAAACCAACTCTGAGCACAAGAAGTGAGGTTTTGCCAACAAAGTGACAAATGGGGAAAAGACAAAATAGGGAAGAGGACGAAATAGGAATAAGGACAAAAAAGTGAATAGTGTCGAAAAACAAAAATTGTGGAAATGACTCGGTCCTCAAAAGAAGTTGTCAATCCACTGAAAAGAGTCTCAGAAATCATTTCCGAGCACTCAAGACGACACTAAGTGACGAAAAACCATCCACAGAAAAGAAAAAATAACGGAAAAAAATTTATCCGAAAAATTTGAGGAAAAAGGAAAGGGAAGAAAATGACCGGGTCATTACATGTATGGGTTTCCATCGCCCATATCTTTCAGTTTCCATCGCCTGCTGTTCCAGTTCGGGTTCGCCGTTCGCAAGCTTCAGCCGTTGTCTCTTAACTCTTAAGCTTGCCCCCCTCTCTCTCTGCAACTGCTAACTTGTATGTATGGGTTTTGTTTTAATTTTTGAAAGTGACGGCGGAGGGATGGCGGCTGCGGTGGATCAACGGCTAAGGTCGATGGACGGCGGCGGCAATGGTAGCAGAGGGATGGCGGCGGCAGAGGGGACGGCGGAGAGAAAAAGAGAAAGAGGAGAGAGAAATGAGAATTTTTTTTTATTTTTTTTAATTTTGGGTTTTGGGTTGGGTTCAGGTTGCACTTGGGCCCAACCTGAACATGTCTGAATTTTGACAAAACTATAACAACCCAAATCCACTGGATTCGGATCATTAAATGGGTCCTTACCTGATCCAAAATCATCCAAGGGTAATATGGTCCTTTCATGTTAAATTTGTATATTAAAGTCCAACAAGGACAAGATGGTCATTTATCACAATTCTAATGGTCTGAGACTCAAAGGGCAAAATAGTCATTTACTTGTATCACATAATAAATGAGATAAAGTCTGGGGCAATGTAGTCATTCCCATGGTTAAAATATAATTATTGTATTTTATTGGGTCTTATAATGTGTAATAATACACTTGAGTGAGTGGTCAAGGGCAAAATGAGAAAATAAGTCACAAATGTTTACTACACAGGAACCGGTCGACTGGTTGAGACGTGCACAGTAGAAAAGTTCACTGCCAAGATACCGGTCGATGTATGGGAAAATTCACGTCGACTAGTTCAGGTCATCCGGTCGACGTGTGGGAATTTCACGTCGACTGGTTCTGGGTTATCCACATTTAAATGCAACTGTCTGAAGGAAAAATCGAGATACACCACCTTTGATAACTAAATACCCAACACCACCATACCCACGTACATATTTATATACATTTCAACACCCAATGCAACACATTCCAAGAAAAATACACCAAAAAGGATTTAGTAAGGTTATTTTTTTTTTATTTCATCTCCAAATACGTCAATATATATATATATACATATATATATATATATGTATGTATGTATGTTTCCAAAAGAATAGTCACTCCACTTCAGTGACAATTTCAAAATAATACCAGTTCGTTTTAGTTATTACAAAATAGTACATATTGTGCCAATTCTTTGCAAAATGAGGCTTAGACGCCAAAATATAACAAATTAGACAGTTTTCTAGTCCAAGCTAAGGCTGTGGTGGATTGTTGCCCGCCATTTCCTTTCCATGCCCCGAAAATGTTAAATATACAGAAGTGAGCATAAAGCTCAGAAGGAGGTGCCTAAGACACACCTCTTATGAACCTATGAATTCCAAACAATGAATAGAGCGAAGAAAATAGGACCATACAACTCGGAGGAGAAAGATAACCATAATATTAACAACAAACAATCCAAGTCACAATCACGCCATGTATGCCAATGAAGTGTAATGCCATGCTCATGTCGCTCCCCATTTTCCGAAACATTTCTATTTCAACATCGAAACCGTTAGTGTAATCCGACCCAAGGCACCTCCAAGGCGTCACGAATGGAGGGTTGGCTAACTATCCATGACCACAAGGCACTTCTAATGCGTTGCATCCGGCCTAGTTAGCTCAACCATACTCTCTTCTAGACTACACTAACACCACGGACCACTAGGCGCCTCCTAGGCGTCCGGGTTTTCTCAAACACTTTTCAAAACATTTACCAAAAACCATTTTTCTTTCCTTTTCAAATCTTTTTCCCATTCCTTCCCAATGCTTATGCATGAATGTACCATGCCATCTAATGTCATGTCATGTCAATATTCATTATTATGCTTTTAATTTAAGCTTAACCACCTAACATGTTTTACAATAACACAAACAACGTATCGTGCTTCCAAGCAAATAAAAATTTTAGCATGTTAAACATAAAATATATGAAAACAAATCCACATAAGCATGTTTCTCACAACAATTCCACAAAACCACTTACACATATATCTTCTACACATAAAATTTCACATAGATATACAAATCATTCAAGAGTTAATCACAATTAAGCACGCATTTCACACAAATCAACTTATACACATAATCATGAGCTTCATATACAACAACTAAATCATTTTAGAGGCAATCATCTCAAATTAAGCATGCTTGGCTATAATTAACAATGAAAAATTCACAAAGGAACAAGAATTTCATGGATTAGGAACTTCTACCTCCAATTAAGCAAAAATCCTCAATTCTTAGCCCCAATTTCGAAATTCCAAGGTACACCAAACTAGAAATTTCTTGGATCAAATCGTAGATCTCGTCGTGCTCTTCAATTTGCCGCAAAAGGCACTTAAAAACTCCAAAAGATGAAGGAGAAATCAAAGTTGGAAAATTAAAAATTAAAAGAAAAAGAAAAATCTAGAAAGTGAAGGAGAGAGAGAGAGACTTGCAGGAAAAAGGGAGGAGAATGGAGGCCAAACATGGCCTCTTGGCCACTTAATGTGGTGGTGGGTCCCACCACCAAAAATAATTTTCTTTTTGATTTATTTTCTACCATAAATTATACACATAAGCTCCAATTATATCATAGCCACACAATTTAGCACTTTAACAATTTATTTAGGCACAAAAATAATAATGCATGGTATACAAATGACCCGAGACACAACTCCCGTACACAACAAGTCTGGTAACAGGTCCTACACGGGACAGTCAGGCTCGAAAAATTGAAAAATACAAAAATAACAATCCTTGCATTTCAAAGAGTCGTGAACTCAATGAAATGCCCTAATTAACTCTCGGACACACCCGGCATACCCCACGATATTCGGCACGCAAAACGAAAAAAGAAGAAAATACCCTCGAAAAATTAGAAAATTTGAGAAATTGAAAAATGGTAAAATTCAGAAACATTACATTCTACCCTCCTTAAAAGATTTCGTCCTCGAAATCTACCCTTCTTAAAGAAGAAGACCCGCAGCCACACACTTTCCGAGAACACCTCACAAAACCCTGAGACTAAGAGCTTAACAACTATATTGCCTTTGACACCCGGCGCCAATAGGCAATCACACACTGCCGCCAGAAAACCCAATGATCACCACTTTATGAGGGTACTCATCATTCATAACATCATACACAAAACCCATTAAATTCTACACTCAACTTAAAACCAATACTGGTCCCCTCTACACCGCTACATAAGGCTTTAGGGTTGAAAGAAGAACGGTCACAAGACTTCTGAACATGACAACATCATATATCAACTCATCCCTTTAAAGGACACCCAAAATCCCAGACAAGGAACCCTATCCATCACATATCAGTACAAACGACCACCAACCGTACCATTCAGCAATCATTATACTGAACAACCCCAAGATGAGTCAACAATGAATCTCCTAACGACTACATAATCATGAGTCACCAGAATAATAAAACAGATCATCTTGTACCCAAGTCACAAATCCTCAAAACAAAATCTTCAATAATAAATGATCGAATCGCAAACCCTACATCAAACACTTAGTACAACCTAATACACTTCGTCATCCAAAACAAACCATCCGAATCCACACTATCACACCGACACATTACGCAATACCGTGCTCTCACTGTCCCTGACAAATTATAATAATTATTGACCTTTGACCCGACATCGTGCTAAAAAGGGATTGGTTCAGGAGAAATGGTTGGCCAGGTTATTCTCATCCTCAATCCGACCTTGACACAAACATCGTTCCTGTCCTCAGGTCTAAACCTTAAACACAGTCTCACACAGTCCACAAAACAACCATAAGATCCACTCACTATCCACCAATCGCTATACGTAGCCTCAACAACTATACAATCACATACCAACACTAAGAATCTCAATCATTCCTCAATCATACAACTCGCAACAAGGTAAAAACAACACGGTTCCGAGCGTCACAATCCTCAACCTGCAAAAGAGATCTCTAATTTTCTCATAATACCTATACCAGGCAAACAACTCTATGTCATCATTCGGTTCAATTCTTGTTCAAAACACACAATACGATTGTCTCATACCTGAAACCTCAAAACCAAAGTCAATCATTTCTATATTTCCTCAATGGAATCACAGATTCACTTTCTCTAATCACAAAACTCTAAGACAACATCGACACTTATCCTCAAGACACTAGTCGAATCAAACGCCTATAAAAACATCCGAGTGCATGACACACATCCCATCACTTAATCATCCTCACACTCACAGTTCACGATACATCCCCTAGCCATCATCGCTAGTACCTAACATCGGAAATATACCATCCCTAATCGGCAACTCGTGCCTCACACACCACCTGTCAAGAACACTATCAGAACAAGCACCACAAAACCGAAGACTCCACTTCCCTCCATGGGAGTGAGTCGACCTATTCAACCAAACCTTTACTGGTGAACTCCAACAGCACCACAAACCACACATAGGTCCGTCCACCTACGGACACACACAACTCCTAAAGGGAGAACAAGACTATGACAAATGACGCCCTTGCCAGGACTAGAACAAACGGAAAGAGTAACGAGCCTCGCTCTCACAAGAGACTGATAACTCGTACTTGAATGCATTCGACACCCTATCACACGTTACTCACCAATCGTCTAACCATGGACACCCAATCTCACCTGAGATGAAGTGAATTCCTTACACACAAGGAAAAGAACCAACCGAAAACACATATGGGATTACGACCTCGATTCTAGGCGACCTCGCTACTAATGGACCGTCACACTTTATCAACACAAAAACCTAGGATACGGTACACCGCGATACCCCTACTAACCAAAACCAATCAGGTAAGAACACCGACGCTCACGGCACACTAACACTAGAAACAATCACAGCCTTTCGAACGCCGCGTCTCGTTCGACCTAGAATCAATCACTCCCAACCGACAACCTCTACGCTATAAAATACCATCCATTTCATCTCTTTCTCCCCATACGATACTGCCTCAATAATCGTGTCCACAAGACCCGTGACCTCAGTCACAACAACCCACTGAATCGTCAAAAGAAGAAGGTGCCTAACCGGCTAAGTTATCCTCACTGACTTTAATGACTAAACCGTCCACAATCCCCTCAATTAGCGCATGATCCGATCACCTATCTAGCAACTCACAACAAACAACTCGTAGGCTCTAATCCACCGTTGGATTACACCTTAAACCATTTAGCTCATCAGTACTAAATACCACACCATAACACCATAACATCTCTACTGCCACTCATTCCAACAACAGTTCAAACTTACTATCCTACCGGACCATCAAACTACTACCAAGGGATTCTTCCTTACACATCCTTAAAATAATACCACCATAACAAAAGAATTAGCATTACTTTTGATACTCCCACAATGACTACTATTTACCACTAGAAAATAACCTCCATACTGCAATGCCATGTCGACAAATCCTCAAAACAAAATGGGCTCAAAACCCAGAATATTCAACATCTAATTGTCTCTTAAAAACCATCAACAATGCAATCAATCACTAACGCTCAACCGGTTACTCAAACTACTCATTCTAAGGCAATCAACATGCCTAAACCAGAAAACTTCGCGTCCTAGGGTCAACATTATTACTTCTCATCATTCCCGTTCCTTAGAACACCCTTGGCCCCGACAAAAGTCAAATGAGACTACCAACTAGACCTACGAGATCACCCTCATTGCAGTCATTCTAATCATCTGTCTATTATTTCGGATCCTTGGACAACATCTATTACTTCCTTATACCCCAGACGCAACATAAAATTCAACTCTAGTCCACAGCTTCCAATTCCAAAAACATAATCCATTAGATACACAGTTCATTTAATAACACAGCACCTACCATCAATCACCTCATTCACAAACAACCAAACACTTTAACGACCTCATACAACCTGTCCTTTTGTGCAACCCTGCACTACACAGCTAAAACTAACCACTATACACCACCTCAAGGCTCTCTCGACAACCGATACAACCTACAACCCTACTCATTCATCGAGCTATGAAATTAAATCACCGAGAGTCAATTAACCACAACACGCTCCTTAGACCGTACCATGACACCCACAATACACATCTACAACCCATAAACTACATTCGTAACTTAGACAACCTCTGTCACACTTACCACGACTAGTTCGAAAAGAACCTCTGTACTAAACCGTGACCCAAGTCACAAACACTAACCTCCTGAGGTCACACCGAAACCCTTACCCACACACCTGACCTCCACAGTCACAAGAACCCATCCACCAATGCATGAGACTCACACACAACACAGCCACCGTGCCATGAAATACAAACCCATTTAAAAGTCGTGCTCTAAATACCGCACAAAATGCAACAAGAAGACTATAATGACAATACCCAATAGCTTAATCCACGAGCTAGAAGTCCAAACCATTTGTTCGATAAGAACCGACACCCAAGTAACCCTGGAGCAACCGAGCTCCTTGCCTACTCAGGTCAAAATTCACACAACCATCCTATGCTCAACTGTGTAAACACACATAAACACATACACAAATAAATACCGTACCCCATACTATGATACAATCGTGTCCCTTCATTTTTTTTTTTTTTAAAAAAAAAAAAAAATTAAACACCCCATCTCCCATAAGAAAAATAATTGCATAAACCATGCCCAAATGACCGTCACAATACCATACAAACACGTTTGCACGTACCGTGCTCACCATTTGCTACATTAACCTTTAAATTAGAACTGTACACACCGTGCCTACCACTTTTCATCACTATATTCCTTGCACTTGTCATCATATCAAAATTAACATGTTTTTTATCATTATCATGGTAATAGTACACATTATTTTAAACACCTTAGCATGTGATCACATAATCAAATAAGCAAGTACGCAAGTAAGCATGCTTTTCAAAATCGTAACCATATAAGCAACTAAGCAAGTAAACGTACTTCTCAAAACGATAAACACTTTAACATGTAATGCATCTAAATCAACTTAAGTCCTTTTTAGGTCAACCCTACCCGTCGTCCTTAGGTTTTCGAACCTAAAACTCTGATACCATTTTTGTAACAACCCAAATCCACTGGATTCGGATCATTAAACGGGTCCTACCCGACCCAAAATCATCCAAGAATAATATGGTCCTTTCACGTTAAATTTGTATATTAAAGTCCAACAAGGACAAGATGGTCATTGTCACAATTCTAATGGTCTAAGACTCAAAGGGCAAAATAGTCATTTACTTGTATCATATAATAAATGAGATAAAGTCTGGGACAATGTAGTCATTCCCATGGTTAAAATATAATTATTGTATTTTACTAGGTCTTATAATGTGTAATAATACACTTGAGTGAGTGGTCAAGGGCAAAATGGGAAAATAAGTCACAAATGTTTACTACACAGGAACCTGTCGATGTATAGGGGTTACACGTCAACTGGTTGAGACGTACACAGTAGAAAAGTTCACTGCCAAGATACCGGTCGATGTGTAGGAAAATTCAAATCGACTGGTTCAGGTCATCCAGTCGACGTGTGGGAATTTCACGTCGACTGGTTCTAGGTTATCCACACTTAAATGCAATTGTCTGAAGGAAAAATCGAAATACACCAGCTTTGATAACCAAATACCCAACACCACCATACCTACGTATATATTTATATACATTTCAACACCCAATGCAATAACAACATTGGTAACAAAAATTTTGGATGATACATAACACATTCCAAGAAAAATACACCAAAAAGGATTTAGTAAGGTTTTTTTATTATTATTTTTATTTCATCTCCAAATATATATATATATATGTGTGTGTACCAAAAGAATAGTCACTCCACTTTAGTGACAATTTCAAAATAATACCAGTTCATTTTAGTTATTATAAAATAATACATATTGTGCCAATTCTTTGCAAAATTAGGCTTAGACGCCAAAATATAACAAATTAGACAGTCTTCTAGTCCAAGCTAAGGCTGTGGTGGATTGTCGCCCGCCACTTTTTTTCCATGCCTTGAAAATGTTAAATATACAGAGGTGAGCATAAAGCACAGAAGGAGGTGTCTAAGACATACCTCTTGTGACCCCGTGAATTCTAAACAATGAATAGAGCGAAGAAAACGGGATTATACAACTCGGAGGAGAAAGATAACCATAATATTAACAACAAACAATCCAAGTCACAATCACGCCATGTATGCCAATGAAGTGCAATGCCATGCTCATGTCGCTCCCCATTTTTTGAAACATTTCCGTTTCAACATCAAAACCGTTACTGTAATCCAACCCAAGGCACCTCCAAAGCGTCACGAATGGAGGGTTGGCTAACTATCCACGACCACAAGGCACCTCCAAGGCATCGCATCCGGCCAAGTTAGCTCAGCTATACTCCCTTTTAGACTACATTAATACCACGGACCACTAGTGTGACGGCCTTAATTTTTCAAGCTAGTGCGTCTTGTAATGAATCGAAGATTGACCCGATAACGGATCTAGATGCGGAAGCAAGAAACAAGACAACAGTCTCCCAAGGCACAACACACCTCTAATACACTTTTATGACCTTCCATTAGGTCGTGGAACTAAATGAGAACTGACGCGGAAGCAAAAGATCGAAAATATAACAAATAAGCCCTCCAGGGGTAAAATGGTAATTTTCTAAAATTATGGATTTGGGTGCCACTGAGCACACCTCTGGAAAGACAACAAGAAACTAATCAAGATGGACTCAAGAATCGCATGATTCGGAGTCCGGACGAAGGAGAAATGGCAAAATAAAGAAAAACGGACATATAAATCAAGAAGGGTAAACTGGTAAGTATTCAGAAATATCCGGGTGCAATCGAGCACACCGTTGGATAGACAATGAAAAATTAATTAATTTAAAAAAAAATTCACTCGATTGGGAGTCCGGACGAGGGAGAAAGATCAAAAACAAAAACAATATCGCGGCGGCCCGACGAGGGTCGCGACTGCTACAGTGCGGCCGACCCACTACTGCTGCAACTGAGAGCAAAAACAGTCATCTAAATGGACTTTTTTGGAAAAACTCAAAGAAGAAACTCCCCCTAAAATCAAGTTTTCTACCTGGCATCACGAGCGGAAACAAAAAAATGCATTGCAAAATGCCCAGAATGCTCCCAAGAAAAGCAGGCCAAGAGAGTAAAATTCAGTCCTAGCTACTGCCCAAGAAAAGGAAATGGGGCTTCGGCAGGTTTTTAAATTGCCTAAATTGAAAATACAATCTTAAAATACACCCAAAAGACCCCTGGGAGTTTCGGATCGGTCGTCACACTTTTCAAAAAAAAGTTGATGAATAGTACCAATTACATTTGCACTAAAGTCTACAAAAAAATCTGACAGCAAGGGTTTTTCGGAAAAAAATGGGTTTTTGATGGCCAAGATGACGTTTTCTGGAAAAACACAAAGAAGAAACCCCTTCCGAAATCGAGTTTTCTACTCGACAACGGGGGCGAAAATGAAAAAAACACATTGTGAAATACCCGAAATGCCCCTGGAACGGAATAGGGTAAAAACTCAAAAAAATGGAACCTTAAGTTTTTGTTTCATCAAAAAGGGTATTGTGTGCCAAAGTGAACATGCAAGTATATGTAATGTGTTGAAGTAGACGTACTACAATGGCCTATGGCCTCATGGCATGTCATTTACAAATTGTGTTCAATCCTTGAAATTCTATAAACATGCTATGAAATTAGACTAGCATAAATGTCATATAAGTGTTTTTGGCCCTTGGCCTCATTACATATACATGTCAAATGCATTGCATAGAGTGTACTTATGTACACATTACATGTTTAGAATCAAATATATACTTTTTGACATAAAAAGCTACAAGTGGCATTTCATGTCAACCTTTACAAGAATGGAAATCTTCAAGTCCACAAACCATCCAAGCATAATGAGAATCTCAACCTTGATTCCTGTACCTAAAAAATGTCCCCACTACGTGGGTGAGTAACATAAAGCTACTCGTAGGAGATGAGCATGCATCGACCTAGCATTTTACGAATTGTCACCTTATGGTGAAACATGTTAAAGGGGCTCATGCCACCTAACGTCTATGTCAAGATGAGGCTTAGGAAGTATCCTAAGCTATCTTATAATGTTTCTAGCATAATCACATTGTTCATGCAATTCAAATAACATGGAAGCATGTTATACAAAGTAACAAGTCATAGATTCTCAAAGTACTCAATTTGAAATCTAAAACATGAAAGCAACCAAAGTGGGTCATGCCACCTAACGTCTATGTTCCAAATGAATCTATAGGATCGTTTCTAAGCTACATTTGAACATCAAAACATAAATCATGATATCGAAATAATTTAACCAACATTGGAACTTCCAATACAACGCATAAAGCATGATTTCACAAAGTTAACATCTTGTAACATAAAACAAGAAATCAAATAATGAACAACAAGTTACAACATCATCTAGTTATCAACTTGAAATGAAATGCGAAATCAATCAAAGTGGATACTTGGACGTCACACCGGATCAGACCGACACCATAGTTACTTTAGGGTTACTAGCCCATGGTAAACCTCCCAATGTGTGCACTAGACTATATAGAGGGATGATCCCCCGTATTAGAACCAAGTCCTAGCCGTAGCCAAATAACGACATCCCCAAGTTTCCAAAATCAACAAGTTGTGCAACAACGTATATATCAATATGTATATACAAGATAATTAACTATCTACCAAGCACAACCAAATTTGGAAACATATACAATACATGCTTTAAGTCCACAAATACTATGTCATGAAAGATGTCAAATACAAAGTGTGCAAATCATTACACAAGGCAACAATATATTCAATAAGTAAAACATATTCTCATGAATATAATTATAACAACTATGTTATCCAATGCTTAAAACATAATCGAGTAAATATACAACAAGTCTAAGTCCATAATTTAAACCAAGAAACAACTTCCAAAACATAATTAAATTCATGGAGTAATTAAATAGATTTTAATTAAACATAAATAATTAAATTTTCTATATTCCAAGTTAATTCCAAATAACTTCAATTTAAGATATGTTGAAAGACATGTTATGGTCATCACATATATAACATCAATTAACTAATTAAGTAATTTAAACACCTAAAACAAAATTAATCAAGTTAATTAATTAAATTCCTCTAAATTTTTAAACAATTCCAAATGCCCTCAATTTAACATATGTTAGAGTACAAGCCAAGGCCTATTCAAATATCACTTTACATCTTGATTTCATGCTTGCTATGACCATGTGAATTAAACTTTCACAAAAGATAAATATTAAATAAATTTTGCAATACTTAACTAAATGATCCAAATTTAATATATGTTAATCAACATACCAAAGCATAATTTCCTAGCATGTCATAATTTAATTTCCAAGTTACACACAACCATATGAATTAAATCTCAAATATATAAAATAATTAAATTAAATTCTAAATTTTGAACAAAACATGCTCACAAGTTGTATATACTCATATAACAATTAACACAACATAATATAATCCTAAGATATCCCCTACCTCAATTTGAGATGAAAATCTCAAAAGCCACCAAAACGAAACAGCTCCGAATCCGACAGTACTTCGGAGTTTTGTCGGGGACAACGCCGTGAACGATAAACTCCAAAGAGGACCTATGAAAAACACAACTTGACCTCAAACCCAAACTCAAAATTTGGCAAGGAATGGGTTCTAATAAGGGTGAAAGAAGCGCGTAGTTAACACGAACACAAAACGTAAAGGCCCTACTATGTTCTGACAAATGAATGAAGCTCAAATGAGCAGAGAGAAGATGGCAGCCTCCCTTGGGCTGCCATGGGAGCTTCTGGTCGTGCAAGGTGAGTGGGGAAGTTGAAAAATAAAATATCTCCCCCCCTTTTTATAGAAAAATCCAAAAAGTGCTTTGAAAGGGTCTTGTCGGGTCCGGAAAAGTAAAATTTGAGCAGACGCGCTCAAATGATAAAAATCTATGAACAAAAAATGTTCAAAATGAGAAAATATGAACAACGAAATAAACGGCATCAAAAACTGAGTCCCGAGCAGAAAGTTATGTCCCAAACAAGTTTGGCGCAAACTAGGGCCAGAAACCCTGAAACTGGAAAACATTGACCAGAAGGGAATTCTATTAGTACACGACTCGACGAAAAGTAAAAATGAATCCTGTACAAGGTTCCAGGCTCCAGACGAGGTATTTTTACAATAACTTTCGTTAATTGCACAATGGCCCTTCAAAAAAGTGAAAACTGCACTAATAGCTCAGAATGAAAATATCTTTCAAAAATATTTTCTTAAAAACCCCTGAAATAAAATATCTTCAAAAGATATTTATGAAAAAGACCCTAAGAAAAGAAAATAATTTCAAAGATTTATGTATCTATGCCCCTATGGACACCGGGAGCAACCAGAGTACTTTTCTGAAAAAGTAAAGATATGTATTTCATGGAAACCGATGAAGGTATATGAAGTCAAAAACCAACTCTGAAACACAAAAAGTGAGGTTTTGCCAACAAAGTGACAAATGGGGAAAAGACGAAATCAGGAAGAAGACAAAAGGTGAATAGTGTCCGAAAAGTGAAAATGCAGAAATGACTCGGTCGTCAAAGGAAGCAGTCAATCCAACGGAAAAAGTCTTAGAAACTATTTCCGAGCACTCGAGATAACACTACGCGATAAAAAAAAAACAACCACAGAAAAGAAAAGACAACGGAAAAAATTTATTCGCAAAATTTGAGGAAGAGAGGAAAGGAAGAAAATGACCGGGTCATTACAACTAGGCGTGTGATACTCCTGAATTTCTGAATGCGGGTTAGCCAGGCCCACGCCCGAATACCCGAGGCTATCAAAAACAAATCGGCAATAAACGAACACAGAGTACAAAAAGAATAAAGAAGAATAAATAAATCGCTGGCAAGAAACTAAAATGATAATCTAATAATAAACCTCATAATATATTTCCATGAATTAATACTGTGTGGACCCCTAGAAAATCCAAACTAAATAAATAACAGCAATAACTGTTTAAATCAGGAAACTGAATCATCAAGGAACTCCTATGTAGCATCGGAAGAATGAAGTAAACTGATCCCCGCTCAGCACGAACAACCTCTACTCCTAACGAACATCCGAAAAATAATGGTAGGTCAGGCCCATAAACAAGTTCTACTCTACTACAGTCCAAGCAGAGATCCGATACACGTATACATCCTAGTCAATCCAACAGTAACTAGTAGTCCGTATATATATATATATATATACACACTAAAGAAACCTCACTAGACTATAGGGTTGTCTCAACCTGAATAGTAGGCAACATGCAAAACGCACATATAGTGGGCATGAGTACCTAGACCTACCAGGGTATACAACTACACTATATCTAGCTACACATCCCTAGCGATATACGCGCCCTAATCACTAATCCTGAGACTCAAGCTCATATCATGGCACCATACTTATATATATATAATTTAGTAACCATCCTATCCAGTATAAATTAATCCTCCATAAGTCATTCAACTTGTTCAGCTGACCTGACTTGAATATAAGTAGGACTTAACATTTTAGTTAATCCATTCCCTTATATAATAAATTAATCCTCCATAAGTCATTCAACTTATTCAGCTGACCTGACTTGAATATAAGTAGGATTTAACATTTTAGTTAATCCATTCCCTTATATAAAATAGGTAGGACTTAACTGATAAGTTAATCCGTCCCTAGAATGCCACCGTCCCATACTGGTGCATTAAACCACACAATCCAACAATCGATGTAACGATTAAGGAAATACATCAAACAATCCAAAAATAACTATGATAATATGATATCAAGTTATCACAAAATAGGAATAATTTAGTATTTATTTAAGCTTCCTATATCATATGTCCTACACAAACTGAATCTTATACATGATGATATTTTATTATACCGTCAAATAAGCATTCTCCATATCTAATTCATCCTACACATTTAATCTCAATTGCTAAAACATTTTAAAAGATTAAATCCATTCGTTTGTTTAAAACATTCAAATAGCAAACATCATTATGATTGAGTCTATTTAAATTTATTTAAACCCAAACCTAGTTCCTATTTAATGTTTAGGAATCCTAGGCATATTTCTACGTTCCATCATTCCACAGATATGAAAAATACATAATTTAAACATATAAAAATTCACACCGGAAATCAAATCAAAATCATGCATTTATCAATTCATAACACAAGAACAGATATGAACCAATTTCATGAAACATATGTTCTAATCCAATTAAACATACATAATTATTTAATTTTACGTGTTTAATAAATTCTGAAATTTCCTAGGCATGTACAGAACACGAATAAAAGGGAATGAGATAGAAGAAGAACTTGCCTTAAATTTTCGGATTGAAAGTTAAATTTCTTCTTCCTTAATCTTATCTCTACAGGATTTTTCTCCTCCTTCCTTCCTTCATTTTCCTCCTCCTTCCTTCCTTCATTTTCCTCCTTCCCTCTCTAACTCTCTCTCTCTAGAATATATCACGTCAATATTTTTAACCCCCTTTTATAACCTATAACTATATATTTATAGCTAAATAAAATAACCCTAACCCTTTTCCCAATCCAAGTCAACTTAAAAAAAATAAATATTAAAATATTTAAAAGGTAAGTAAAATATGTTATGTATATAATTTATGTATATCTTTATTAAATAAATAAATTATACACATCTCATTATTTATTAATGGATTATCCAAAAATACTTAAGTTACCATAATATTATAAAGTAACTTAAAACATAACACGTATCAAAATTATGTATATTTTTCTTATTTAAATATAAAACATATACATCAGATTGAATATTACTACCCCAGTTACCATAAAAATAATTAATAAATTACTTTTCCTTTTATATATATTAAAAAAGTAAGTAAAATATGTTACGTATATAATTTATGTATATCTTTATTAAATAAAGAAATTATACACATCTCATTATTTATTAATGGATTATCCAATAATACTTAAGTTACCATAATATTATAAAGTAACTTAAAACATAACACGTATCAAATCTATTTATATTTTTATTATTTAAATATAAAACATATACATTAGATTAAATATTACTACCCAAGTTACCATAAAAATAATTAATAAATTACTTGCCCTTTTATATATATAAAAAAGGTAAGTAAAATATGTTACGTATATAATTTATGCATATCTTTATTAAATAAATAAATTATACACATCCCATTATTTATTAATGTATTATCCAATAATAGTTAAGTTACCATAATATTATAAAGTAACTTAAAATATAACACGTATCAAATCTATATATATTTTTATTATTTAAATATAAAACATATACATCAGATTAAATATTACTATCCAAGTTACCATAAAAGTAATTAATAAATTACTTTCCCTTTTATATATGTATATAATATATATCTATATATATACATGCACAACTATCTATGGATAATAATCCATACACATCCAACCTCCTATCCAAGTAGTCCATGTGACTCAATTAGTTGGCCCATTACTACTAACTATAATTATAAAAGAAAAATAAAATAAAATAATAAAAGAAAAGAAAACATTTAATTTACAATTAATCAAAACACCATTTAAGCACATAATCTAATTAAACAATTAACACATAGACAAATACAAATAATATATAGACACATAATCAAATAATCAAGTAATACCTGATTCAATTAAACACATAAGCAATTAGTCAAATAATTAATTAAATAATTAAAAATACAATTAAAACAAATAAATAAATACCGAGACTATCCTTTTAAAATTAGGGGTATTACAAGGCGCCTCCTAGGCGTTCGGGTTTTCGCAAACACTTTTCAAAACATTTACCAAAAATCATTTTTCTTTCATTTTCAAATCTTTTTTCCATTCATTCCCAATGCTTATGCATGAATGTACCATGCCATCTCATGTCATGTCAATATTCATTATCATGCTTTTAATTTAAGTTTAACCACCTAACATACTTTACAATAACACAAACAATGTATCGTGCTTCCAAGCAAATAAAAATTTTAGCATGTTAAACATAAAATATATGAAAATAAATCCACATAAGCATGCTTCTCACAACAATTCCACAAAACCACTTACACATATATCCTCTACACATAAAATTTCACATAGATATACAAATCATTCAAGAGTTAATCACAATTAAGCATGCATTTCACACAAATCAACTTATACACATAATCATGAGCTTCATATACAACAACTAAATCATTTTAGAGGCAATCATCTCAAATTAAGTATGCTTGGTTATAATTAATAAAGAAAAATTCACAAAGGAACAAGAATTTCATGGATTAGAAACCCCTACCTCCAATTAAGCAAAAATCCCCAATTCCTAGCCCCAATTTCGAAATTCCAAGGTGCACCAAACTAGAAATTTCTCGGATCAAATCGTAGATCTCATTGTGCTATGCAATTGCCGCAAACGACACTTAAAAACTCCAAAAGATGAAGGAGAAATCAAAGTTGGAAAATTGGAAATTAAAATAAAAAGAAAAATCTAGAAAGTGAAGGAGAGAGAGAGAGACTTGCGGGAAAAGGGAGGAGAATGGAGGCCAAATATGGCCTCTTGGCCACTTAATATGGTGGTGGGTCCCACCACAAAAAATAATTTCCTTTTTGATTTATTTTCCACCATAAATTATACATACGAGCTCCAATTATATCATAGCCACACAATTTAGCACTTTAACAATTTACTTAGGCACAAAAATAATAATGCATGGTATGCAAATGACCCGAGACACAACTCCTGTACACAACAACTCTGGTAACAGGTCCCACACGGGACAGTCAGGCCCGAAAAATTGAAAAAAATACAATAATAACAATCCTTGCATTTCAAAGAGTCGTGAACTCAATGAAATGCTCTAATTAACTCTCGGACACACCCGGCACACCCCACGGTGTCCGGCACGTAAAACGAGAAAAGACAAAAATACCCTCGAAAAATAAAAAAATTCCAGAAATTGAAAAATGGTAAAATTCAGAAACATTACAAAAACTCAGCCCGAACATGAACCCGATTTGTGAACTGTAAGCCCAAATTTCAAAAAATTAGGTTGGGGTTGGGTTGGGCTAGGTTAGCCTGCCCAGGTAACAGCTTTAGTTTCTAATCACTATATCACATGTAAAAGGGCTACCCTCATTTTCTCTCTAAAAACTCTCTCTTTATTAAAAGACACCTTTCTTTTTCTCTCTAAACTCTCTTTCAAGACTACTTTTTGGCCACCATGTAACTCTTCCATATCCTTGATTGACACTTACAATACCATATGCTTTGTTGAGGAGAATAAGCTCGGAAAATGACTTTCAGATGATTAATTGGTAAGTTGTTTTGATTATGTTTTGGGCAATTATTTTCCTTCATAAAAAATTTACTTTGAATTTGAGACTACCAAATATTGAAAAATACATAAAATATTTTTCAGAAAATGTTTTACGCTCAAACAAACGGAGCCTAAGTGTATTAAGTATTGGGGTAAATTACGATCCTTTCTTAAAGTTTGGAAAAATTACACATTGTAAATCGTTCAACGTTTATTACTTTGACCTTGCTTGAGATTTGGCTATATACTCAATAACACCCTTAGCCTTTTTTTTTTTTCTTTTTTCGGTAGACTTATTGACTAATTTTTTTTAATGACAATTTTACCCTTCTTTTGTATAAAATGTAATATAACCTAGGGTAAAGTGCAAGAAACCCCCTCTAATTATGGACCAAGTGCAACTAACCCCTGGAACTACAAATAACCCCCTTCAACTATAAATTTTGTGCAGTCAAAGGACAAATAAGGTTTTCCTGTCCACTTCTATAGCCGGAAGTTTAAAAAGACCTTTTTACCCTTTAGATAAATCATTGTCTTGTAACCTTGAGTTATTATTATAAAATTGACTAAATACATGGGACCAGTGTAATCACAAACACCAATTAAAATTAGACACCTCAGAAACTTCACAACTATCAAAGATCATCAACTTAATCTTTTTTCTTTTTTTTTTTCTTTCTCAAAACCAACATTACACACAGATGTATACGTAAATATATTCTTCCTTCTTCTTTCCCCAATCTCCACAATGGACGGCCGACACAACAATCTCTTTCTCTCCACTACAATCTCCTCCACTATCTAAGCCTTTATTTCAGTCTGGTGGTGACAACGGCTAAATGCTCAACTAAAAATAATAAAGGCCTAATAATCGGGATGGCTATCTGGTAATTGGGATGGCTATCAGAATATGTGATGGTGTTTAGATGACGAGACCTATGACAACGGATAATTCTTGGACACTTTCTTTCATCTTTTTAATCTTGATTTTACTGGAGAACTCAGCTAAATCCCTGTTTCTTTCAAAATAATTTGATCTTGAACCATGGTGTTTTTGAACTAAAAAGTTATTTACCAATTCATGGGGTTTTGCGATTTGGTTTGTTTACGACGATTTTGTGAATCAAATCTTGTGATTGGGTTGGCAAGAGGTTGAGAATTTTGCAATTGGGTTTGCTTGTGATTGGATTTCGTCAATCAGTTCTAGTGATTCAAGGGGTTTATATGGAAGATGTAACGTTGCCATGAATATGGATAATGTGTACAGAGCTATATATATATATATAGGAAAGGATGGGAGTTCACTGTTCAATTAACATATTTTTTATTGACAGTATTTATCTGCATAATGAAGAAGATGAATATATATATTAACTATATGAATCTATATAGAGAGACAAAAAGGTAATTGTCATTTAATATAAGGGTACTATGGTCTTTTACTTTCATAAGGGTTGTATGATCATTTAATTAAATTTGGATAGTCACGTGAGAGATAAGTGTGTAAAATTCGTAGGCCAGTCACCTGATTGGGTAAATTGCAACAAAAGTCCTAAGTTCAGGAGATTTTCTACCAATTTGGTATTCCAGGGTGGTTTCTTGCTCAAATGGGCATAGTTGAAGGGAATTTTATGCACTTTACCCTATAACCTACTATTATATGGACAATACTTGCCTACTCACTAATAAGCAAGTTAATTCTACTGACCGATTATGTGTTCCAATAATAAGTGGACATATCAACTTTAATGACAAATTCAAAAAAGTAATAAAAAAAGATAATAAAGTGGGATTGACCCGTTTCAATTGGGTAACTGATCACCTGCATTCTATTTTTATTTTTCTCTCTCTTTCACCCTCTCCCAGTTTCTCCTTCTTCTTCCTCTCACAAGACGATAATCAATCAATAGGCCTGGTATTGTTAATTCTCTTCCTACTGCATCTTCAATGGGTTTGTAGATGTACCTCAATTGAATTACATAATTTATGTTATTTATAACATCTAATGTGATATATAAAATATTTTTTCCCAGTAAATAAACAAATCAATCAAATTTTTTTTTTTTTTTTTCGAAAATTAATCAACCAATTTTTTTTACTAACATGGTTGTAGCAGAAACTTTAAAAACTCTGTCTGTTATTACATCAGTTGCAGATCTCCAAACATATAGTATATTCAACAATTCATAGCTTATATACAACAAATTCATACTAGAAAGCATATATGATCATGATAATAGTGATCAAATAGGATCAGAAGTTCAATTTGTTACAAAGTCGTGAGAAGAAGCGGGAAAAGTAACACCACAGCCCACCCTTGCCTATTGAGTGATACGAAGCCCGAGAGATTTTGCAAAAGTGTTCGCCTATTAATTAATGATGTTCATGAAAGATGAGAGGAAGAAGAATAATGGAGAAAGGATGGCGTGAATTTGGGAAGGGGGCAAAAGTGTGAGAAAAGAAATACATAGGGTTTGAATACAGGTTACCCAATTAAAGCGGGTCGATCCGGCTTTATTCTATTTTTTTATTATTGTTTTTTTATTTGATCATTAAAGTTGATGTGTCCACTTATTATTGGAACATGTAATGATAAACCTACTCACTAGTGAGTAGGCAAGTATTGTCCTTATTATATAATATAAGGACATTACTAACTTTTCACACTTAAAAGTCACTATTAAGACGCCGAACAATGGTAATTTAGGAAAGGTCAAAGTAATAAATTATCAGTCTCTTGTGTATAATTTACTCAAACATTAGGGAGGCAAATGTAATTTTCACTTAGCATTATTATGAGTAATAGGAAACGACGTCGTTAGTTGGGGATTGCCTCTCGAGTAAGATGCGCAGTGCGAAGTGAGATGGAATAAATAACAGAGAAATCTGAAAATGAAATTGATGGAAGAAGAAGAGAAGAAAATAACCGAAGAAGAAGAAGAACAAGTATGGTGGAGTTGGGGAGCAGGAACGGAGGGACAGTTAGGGACAGGAAGGTTTCAGGACGAACATCTCCCTCAACTCCTTCCTTCTCTCTCCTCTTCCGGACCCATCTCTCTCCTCTCTTGCGGCGGCGCTCACGTTATCGCCCTCACCACCAGTACCAACTACTTTCTCTCTCTATAAATATATATATATATATATATGTAGAAATAAATATATATATTTTTTCTGATCAATCAATTAATTGAGAACTGGGTATGAGTTTTTGGGTGTTTCTTTGCAGGTGGGAAGGTGCTGACATGGGGAAGAGGCACGTCTGGTCAACTGGGTCATGGGGATTTGGTTAACAGCTTACAACCAAAGCCTTTGGAGGTTTTCAAAAGCACTGTTGTCACTCATGTTTCTGCTGGGTGGAACCACTCTGGGTTTGTTTCAGGTTTCCTCCCTGTTTATTTATTTGAGACATTAACTTGAAATTTTACATGTGAAATTGATACCCATTATCATAATTTCCACTGTGTAATCACACAAAGTACTCATGATCACGATTCTTTATTTTATCAGAGAATTTGCAAACTTGGTGTATAAGAGATTACAAATTTATGTGGTTTCTAATTTATTATTTCTAATATTGGTGTGTGTGTGTGTGTGTATATTTGATGAATGTATTATGTATTAGCACAATTTCTGTGATTCTAATTAATTAACTCTAATATTGGTGTGTGTATATATATACCCACAAGAAGAAGTCTTTTTCCCAACTACTTGGGGTCGGCTACATGAATCCTATGTTTCCATTTTGCTCTGTTTAAGGCCATAACTTCAGTCAATTCACATGCTATCATATCCTTCATTATTAATTCTACACTTGGACTTTGGTCTTCCTCTTCCCCTAATATTACCCTCAATGTGGATGGTTGATGGATACCCATATGGCATAAATATATTTTTGTTTGTTTTGCTATTATTTTTATTCTTCTTGGTGCATTTTTTTTAGTACTTTTTAGACTTAATTTCTGAAGCATTATGTACCTCGTTGCACCAACAGTCCCAGTTATTCTTATGTATCCCTTTAATCAGGGGATCAGTTTTTGCCTCCCTTTAACTTGGTCTTGTATTTGTTCTCAGATACCGGATGCCTTTTTACATGTGGAGATGGATCATTTGGTCAACTTGGGCATTGTGATTACAAGTCCCATTCTTTTCCGGTAAAGGTCTCATACTTTGCTTCAAAGCATGTTGAGCAGATAGCATGCGGTATGCGCCATTCACTAGTCCTGTTGAAAGGTATACATTGTATCGTACTGCCAGCTAATAGGTCATTAATGTGAAGATGCTATTGCATAGGATGTTTATATTCTTGTATTATTCCAAAAGCATTGATATGACACTTAGTACATCTAAACGGCATGTATACCAGAAACGAATAGTATATAGTGTTTTTTTCCTTGAGAAATTACACTTTGTTATAATCTTGGATCTGAGACGTAATATGTTTTCGGGATAAGAAATAATACGTTACTGGAACTAAAATGAAAGGAGATTGACTGTCTTCTCGCACCAGCATGTAAGAAACAGATTTTAACCAAGTATTTAGAGTTCTTATGAAATAGCATGAGGATTTAAGAACACCAAATGAACAAGAAAAAAAAAAGGAAGTAAAGATGGAATTGCTGGGAATAAATAAGGATGTAAATGCTTTCCTGCCATACCAGTTAGGTTCTGACAGAATATCTTAAAGGGAGGGGTGGGTTAGGGGTTAATTAACTTAATTACCTTTGGCCACAAACAAAACTACAAAATTACTGGAGATCAATTAGGAATAGTGTATCATTATCCATGGCATTTTGAATGGTGATATGTGGGGTCAACTACTTTCTTGTTCAAAGTATTGTTTATTCGTGAACGTTTGAGCAGAAACCGAACTGATCTATTATGTGTATATTGTCAATATGGACTTGTGATGAATTGATGAGAAGTCTTAGAATAGCATAATTAGGATGGATCTGGTTTTGGCATTGATGCAAAGCTTTAAAAGTTATAAGTAAAGAAAGATAACATCAAAAAATAAATAATTCATTCCATTTAATTTTGCTGTTAAAATTCTTTCTAATGTAGTTGTCAGAATTCTCAATGCCAAATTTACAGAATCTTCGCATATTTTGTGATTCTTTGGAAGGTTGCTGAATATACACAAAAGAAATCCCTATTTGTTGGCTATGGAAAACTTGTATCTGATTTCAAGTGAACCGGATCAATCACTAACATTTGAGAGGAATCTGATGTAGGTCATTCAAGAGATCAAGTATACGGATTTGGGTCTGGTAAGCGCGGTCAACTGGGTATTTGCAAGGATAAAATTGGATCAATAAATGTTCCTCAAGTTACTCTTGGGTTGGGACATGTCAAAATCACTAGCATTTGTGCAAATGGAGATCACAGCGCAGCTTTATCTGGTGAGTCCCTTAAATTATCTCTTGATTTAAATGTGGCTATAAGAGCAGATACAAATGTGGTGATCGTGAGGCCCACCATCTGCTATCTGCTGCTTGTAATTACGGACTGACAAATTAAAGAACTTTTGAATGGGGAATGCATTTTTTAAAGTTCAGGGAATGTGATGAGTTATCAAGAATTATCATTAGTACTAGGTCATGATTTGCTGTCCCTGTATTAATTGCTTTCTTTGCTGTTGTTTCATCTGGCTGTCACACAAGCTGATGGAAATCTATACATTTGGGGAAGAGGGTTTAGCGGCACTTCAAATGATTACTATCCCCAGTGTTTAACTTCATCCTTGTCTTTCACCCAGGCTGCTCTTGGATGGAATCATGCTTTAGGATTAACAGGTATGTCATACTTTTACCATTCTACCAGTTCTTTTACCAAAAACAGGTGAATGACTTGTTATTTTGCAACTTCGGGGCATCCTAAGCAGGTGATGGGGAAGTGCATATGCTTGGTGGCGACCGCCATGGAGAGCTCAGCAAGTCTCAGAAAATGACCCCAGTGAAGCATTTGTCAGGTAGTGCATTTTGATATTTAGGAGTGTGTAAAGTGTAAGCGTCTTTAGATTATTCATCTCATTTGACAAATATTATAAGGGTATTAGGACACGTGTACTTGACCATTTGATGAAGTTTACCAGGTGCGTCCATGATCATTTGATAACGTTGTCAAGGATGTTGTGACCCTTAACAAGATGATTTTAACCATCCAATCAATATTCAGATAATGAATCAAGGAATATATACCATTTGCTTAGTCATTTTTGGAAATTTCCTTTTTGAGTACATGTAATTTATGGTCCATTTGGTAGGACGGAAGGGTGGGAGGAAGGAAAGGAAGAGGGGAGGGATGGAAAGGTTTTTCATTGATCATT
This sequence comes from Cornus florida, assembly GCF_030987335.1. Taxonomy (NCBI): domain Eukaryota; kingdom Viridiplantae; phylum Streptophyta; class Magnoliopsida; order Cornales; family Cornaceae; genus Cornus; species Cornus florida. Next base: position 47,064,185 of record NW_026775572.1, read on the forward strand.
TGGTAGGACCATAGGAAGGAGAAAGGAAGGGAGGAAGGAATATCCTTCATTTCAGATCCACCATAAGTGTTCCTTCCACATGGGAAGAAAGGAGGGTTGAAAGGCCTCCTTCAACTTTTTCACATTTTGGACTTTAAATAACACCATCCCTTAAAATTGTAAGTGTGTAATGATAAATTTCTGTAAAACCCCCTTCCTTTCTCCCTTCTCTCTTTCCTCAACTGAACATTGGGAGGGAAATTCCCCTTCTCCTATGGATGTTTTTCCTATCCTTCCTGTCTTTTTTTTTTTTTTTTTTCTCCCAATTCTCCCTCTCAAATGCAATAGAGCATCAGTGTCAAAATGTGTGCTTTGTACTGCAGAAGGTTCAAAGGAAGCCATTATGGAGAAAATTCCCGGTATTGATATGATTAAAGTTCTAGAGATTGCAGCAGGAGCTGAGCACTCGGCTCTAATAACAGGCAAGATCTTATTCTCTATGTATTGTTTCTTTTTAATCTTGGTCATATGCTGATTTATTTTCGTTGTGGACTTCCTGCCATTTTGCAGAGAATGGATTAACAATGACATGGGGTTGGGGTGAACATGGTCAGCTTGGCTTGGGAAATACAAGTGATCAAAGTAACCCTCAAATGGTCAGACTCGGCCACATATGTACAAACAGACACACCACGTTCAAAGTTTACTGTGGAAGTGGGTTCACATTTGCTGTAAGGAAAGATCGTCTCCCTTCCCGGACTTGACTTATCTGCATTAGGAATGACAACCTTATTTGATGTCTCTTTAGAATCCCAAATAGCCATGAAAGGAACTAAGGAATAGAATTCTTTCACATACGATTCGATTCATCTACTCCTTTTGTTTTTCGTGTAAAAATATCTTGAAAGGACGGATTCTCACTTTTTAATGGGAAAATATGATTGAGGGCCACAGTTCTGTGAAACTTGGATGGCATGCATCTCCTACGGAATGAAGTCGTTGGAGCTGGGTTTTTTTTCCAGGCAACCAGTCTTAAAAGATGAAGAAATTGCATATTTTGTGACTGAAGTGGATGACCTGTTCGTCTTGTTGCAGCAATTGTAGACCGAAGAACTGTTCAATACTCTTAAAATGTATTATTACTTTTACTGTAATGACTCCAGCTTTTGTGGACTTAATGAAAGTGAATGGTAATATACTTATCAAGGCCTGACTCCTATTAGATGCTACTGTTGTACCATCAAGAGGATTTGCTGCCAAAATATCTAGCAGTAGATCCTTTATATTTAATGTCAACTGTGCATATAAGTGGCATAGTTGATAAAATGCCCAGCTCCCCGAGGTGGTATGCCCGTGTTCGAGTCCCCCTAATTTGCTATTATAAGAAAAGAGAAAAAGAAAAGAATATTATGAAACAGCACAAAGAGTTAAAGCAAACTTTACAAAGTTAACAAAATAATTCATCCTTGTTCTAATATTTTCTTCTAACCTAAAGGAACAAATAGCAATAATGATACCAGATAATCTTTTTTTTTAAAAGGTTTGAATCTGATAATATTTTGAATACAAGAAGCCAAAGTATCTAGCAGTAGATCCGTTATATTTAATGTCAACTGTGCATATAAGTGGCATAGTTGGTAAAATGCCCAGCTCCCCGAGGTGGTATGCCCGTGTTCGAGTCCCCCTAATTTGCTATTATAAGAAAAGAGAGAAAGAAAAGAATATTATGAAACAGCACAAAGAGTTAAAGCAAACTTTACAAAGTTAACAAAATAATTCATCCTTGTTCTAATATTTTCTTCTAACCTAAAGGAACAAATAGCAGTAATGATACCAGATAATCTTTTTTTTTTTTTTTTGAAAGGTTTGAATCTGATAATATTTTGAATACAAGAAGCCAAAGTATCTAGCAGTAGATCCTTTATATTTAATGTCAACTGTGCATATAAGTGGCATAGTTGGTAAAATGCCCAGCTCCCCGAGGTGGTATGCCCGTGTTCGAGTCCCCCTAATTTGCTATTATAAGAAAAGAGAAAAAGAAAAGAATATTATGAAACAGCACAAAGAGTTAAAGCAAACTTTACAAAGTAAACAAAATAATTCATCCTTGTTCTAATATTTTCTTCTAACCTAAAGGAACAAATAGCAGTAATGATACCAGATAATCTTTTTTTTTTTTTTTTTTTTTTGAAAGGTTTGAATCTGATAATATTTTGAATACAAGAAGCCAAAGTATCTAGCAGTAGATCCTTTATATTTAATGTCAACTGTGCATATAAGTGGCATAGTTGGTAAAATGCCCAGCTCCCCGAGGTGGTATGCCCGTGTTCGAGTCCCCCTAATTTGCTATTATAAGAAAAGAGAAAAAGAAAAGAATATTATGAAACAGCACAAAGAGTTAAAGCAAACTTTACAAAGTAAACAAAATAATTCATCCTTGTTCTAATATTTTCTTCTAACCTAAAGGAACAAATAGCAGTAATGATACTAGATAATCTTTTTTTTTTTTTTTTTTTTTTTTTTTGAAAGGTTTGAATCTGATAATATTTTGAATACAAGAAGCCAAAGTATCTAGCAGTAGATCCTTTATATTTAATGTCAACTGTGCATATAAGTGGCATAGTTGGTAAAATGCCCAGCTCCCCGAGGTGGTATGCCCGTGTTCGAGTCCCCCTAATTTGCTATTATAAGAAAAGAGAAAAAGAAAAGAATATTATGAAACAGCACAAAGAGTTAAAGCAAACTTTACAAAGTAAACAAAATAATTCATCCTTGTTCTAATATTTTCTTCTAACCTAAAGGAACAAATAGCAGTAATGATACCAGATAATCTTTTTTTTTTTTTTTTTTTTGTGAAAGGTTTGAATCTGATAATATTTTGAATACAAGAAGCCAAAGTATCTAGCAGTAGATCCTTTATATTTAATGTCAACTGTGCATATAAGTGGCATAGTTGGTAAAATACCCAGCTCCCCGAGGTGGTATGCCCGTGTTCGAGTCCCCCTAATTTGCTATTATAAGAAAAGAGAAAAAGAAAAGAATATTATGAAACAGCACAAAGAGTTAAAGCAAACTTTACAAAGTAAACAAAATAATTCATCCTTGTTCTAATATTTTCTTCTAACCTAAAGGAACAAATAGCAGTAATGATACCAGATAATCTTTTTTTTTTTTTTTTTTTTTGAAAGGTTTGAATCTGATAATATTTTGAATACAAGAAGCCAAAGTATCTAGCAGTAGATCCTTTATATTTAATGTCAACTGTGCATATAAGTGGCATAGTTGGTAAAATGCCCAGCTCCCCGAGGTGGTATGCCCGTGTTCGAGTCCCCCTAATTTGCTATTATAAGAAAAGAGAAAAAGAAAATAATATTATGAAACAGCACAAAGAGTTAAAGCAAACTTTATAAAGTTAACAAAATAATTCATCCTTATTCTAATATTTTCTTCTAACCTAAAGGAACAAATAGCAGTAATGATACCAGATAATTTTTTTTTTTTTTTTTTTTTTTTTTGAAAGGTTTGAATCTGATAATATTTTGAATACAAGATTTTACATTTAAAAAAAAAAAAATGAAAAAAGAAAAGAAAAGAGAATAAAAGAAAAATACAAAGGTGGCTACATATACCAATTTGCTATGCCAAAATAATCTAGAGAAAATTATCATCAACCAACAGCTTCTGATGGCTACAAATATCCTGCAGAACATACCCATCCTCTTTTAACTGTTGTCCCCTCTTCAGATAAAAAGAGGTTGCATGCCTATTGTGTGCATTTAAGTGACGACAACCAGGTTATTCTCATACCCATTGTTTCGAACTACAGGGCGTAGAGGATCAGTCTTCCATGTGCCATCAACAATGAACTTAATCTGCAGGTATGGTAGTAGTAACTGACATGCCCACCATTCAAAAGGTACTGAAAATTGTGGAATCGTGACAGTTAATAAAAATGACCTACCTCGTATCTACCCGGATACAACTTCAGGCACACTGAGAAAATACCTTTACTTGATTTCTCCATCTTTCTCTGCAAGATAAAGAGTGTAAAACAAAATGCATATCAAGAAAAGCCATCCAAAAGCACTTGGAGTTGAAACCAAAACATTGGTAATTAAATTCTTTGACATCTACCCATCCTAAAAAAAAAGTTCACTGCAATATCTATGCTAATGAAATTCATGAGAAACAAAACAATAAACAGAAGCATACTTCACCCATTGAAGTTCTCGTAAAATTTTGTTATTAAAAGGCTTTCAAAATCTGAATTACTGTGAGATTCAATTTATATTAACTTAGGCAATCATGACCGATAGCATCACCAACTCCAACAGCAGCTTTATGGCAATCTAAGAACCATTTAGTGGTCCACTTGAGCAACTAAAATATTGGACTGGATCACTCTTATCAAATCCTAAAATACATAATGGAACTTAGTGTTTACATTGACAAGTTGCAAAACTACTATAAAAAATGACTTCTCTTTCCCCTTCATAAGATTTATTGAAGTGGGTAGGTTGTATTTAACCTAGTGGTATCTTCTCTACATTTCAGAGTGGAACGTCAAGGGTTCAAGTCCCCGTGCAGGCAGAATTGGCTGTGTGAGTTACTTGCCAAGGGGAAAAAAAAAGGTGGGTCTAATATGACCCTGATGAGTTTGAAAAGGCTTACACTAACTTCTGTAATTTACTTCATCAGTTTCAATTTCCAGCATTCTGAAACAACATCTCAACAAAAATTTTACTACAACTACTTGTGTCTGACTACGACATTACATTCTGTCATCCTCTTGGGCCATATCTTTTGTTAAACCACAGCCCATTTCATCCTTCCATGATATCAAGCCATTTTGGCAACTTGAACTGGATTGTTTTTCCTTCATAGTGCAGTTATCTTATTTTGCACATGACCGACCACATTGTCTTAGACTGCTCTCACAGTCAGATTTTAAAATTCAGTTTCACTAAATCACTAGATTATAGGAGTAACGAGGTCCCCAATAATTGAGCATGTGTTGAGGGGTTTATTGGGACATTGAGTCTTGTGTTGACAAACTCCTCCACGTACTAGGGTGATTGAACGAAATTTAAGTTTTCGAGTTTATAACTGAAGACGATTATAATGGAGCATCAACAACGATCATGTGCATGATTCATCATGCTCAATCACATGTTTAAGAAAAGGTAAGATCAGATGAACAGGCCAGTGGCCTAGCGGGATCAGGCCCCTACTTTCCAAAGGGAGGTCAGGGGTTCAAGCCTCAATGGAGACATGTGTGTGTGAATACCAACTAAGAGAGAGAGAGAAAAAAAAAAAAAGAGATAATATCAGACCTTAGCAGACATACGAACTAAATTTAGATTAATTTATTAGATAGTTGGACTACCCCTGATTTGGGATCGAGCATTTTATAGGCTTTAAATCAGGATAATCAAAGTTTTCCAAAATAGGGAATTTTGATCTATAAACACTCAGATGGATTGATAGAACTTGTGTTTAATTTTTTAAAAGGAAAACAGTATAGAAAGATCGATAACTTTGATTGATCAGTCCTTCAATCGAAAAAAAATAAGCAACAATTAATAGCCTCGATCAATTTAATACTTCAGTAGGAGGCTACTGGAGTAGCTCAATCGATCATACCTGAAGACTGATTGATCGCACATGAAGACCTACAGTTTGACCATTGGCAGTCAGTTGTTAGAATTGTATGAATTTAATATTTTTAACGTGATATATCTTTCCTATTTTGTTCACAAGTCTGTGCTTAAGAGAGAGAGATAGAGAGAGTGACGGAGATTTGATCAATCTAGGATTTTAGATAGTTCACCATAATTCTATGACAGAAAATCAAAGCCAGTAGCAAATTGAAGAACAGCAACCATCAATTAACTGAATGTTTTCCAAAGATAAAGAAGCAATATAACAATCAAGGAGAACATTTTTTGTTGAGGAAGAAGTCAGTTGATAAAAAATAGCAGTGTTCAGGGTGAACATGCATGAGTTACATCAGACGTAACTAGGTGATTCTAGGGAATAGAATCCGATACCTAGTATTATAAACCTTTCTTTAAAATGGATTGTTTGAGTGTGGACAAGTTCCATGATTTCCCCTTTCTAGAGTTTTTCACATAAAATTAGTCTCTATACTTTTGATTTACTGCTTTTCATGTGTGGATGCTTAACTTCTTGTGATTGGCTTAGTTATTGAGACACATTGATAAAATAAAATTAATTAAAATAAATTTGAAATTAAGTTAATGATTGTTGAATTTTTTTAGACCTACTCACTCTCTTTTAGGTATAACTAGTACCGTGAATACTCTGACGTACCGTATCAGAGCTTAGGGTGCAGGTCCTTCCCTCAGGGCTGACTGGGTACAAACTCAACCTTCAATATTATTTGCACAAAAACAGCTGCCCTTGTACTAGATCCATGTTCTAACACTAAGCAGCCCAAGAGGAAAAACTAGATTTACTCCAACTACTCTTTTTTTTTTTTTTTGATAAGTTACTCCAACTACTCTTAACCAACTTGTGTGAGAGAAACTAAATTTTAGTAATGCAAAAGTAATTCCAAACAATGATGGAACCACAAGGCTTATACTTCATACCTTTACAATTTTAAGAGGAGAAGTACTAATTATATATAACTAAATTATTTCAAGACGATATCAAACCTGAGTGGTCCAACCATCAAAAGATCCAGTTAATAGGACCTCTGAGCCTGAATTAGGCCAAACTATGAAGGTAGTACGAAGAAGTTGTAAAGCTCGACGAGCACCATCAACCCTCTTCTGCTTCTCTTCCACCATCCTTTGTGCATCACTGTAGAAGGATAGTAAAAGAGTGACAAGTCAAAAGAGGAAAACAAATCCAAATGACATGTCATTAAATGAGCAGAAAACATGCATACATTATTGCTAGCGCCATCTTCCCTTCTAAAACTGCCAACTTTGCACGTATTGACCGCAATCTGTCCTGGCCATTCATGATCTCAGTTTCCTGGAACTCCCAAGCATCAGAAAGCTTCCGTAAATTATTGGAGGAGCTTCCATGGCCCTGATGAAGAACTCAGAGGAGGATCAAAGAAGAGATCTAATAAGAACCCAACCAAGTTTTCAAAGAATCAAAACAAAATGATAACTTTTCTACAGAAAAATGGAACAGTAACTGAATTTTCCGAGACTCATAAAATGCAACACAACTTTATCTTCTACCCAGTAAAATGTACACGTTTCTTCCATTAGTAAATGCTCTTTTCTTTCTTCCTCTCTCCTTTTCTTCTACGATTTTTATAAAGAAAATATCTTCTTTTATAATATTTATATGATAATTCGATGGCCAAATTATCTATATGACCAGAACCATAATTCTGATTTCTTCACGCGCGCGCGCGCGCAGAGAGAGAGAGAGAGTGACAATTCTTTATGTGAAACAGAACCAACCACTATTACATGGATTGTTAAGACTTCAAATACCATGGCCAGACCATCAAACAAAAATTATATGAGAAAACAGCACTAAATGTGTGACTACTTGCCACAAAAAAAAAATGTTTATGTTGAATATGTATTGATGCAGCTGCTATGGATTTAAAACTTGAATTCGTTCAACCATTATTAGGAATCAAGGACTTTCTATTTCTTTTTTCTTTTTATTTTTTAACCCTGGATTTTAGGAATCAAGGAGTTGACCACAAAGTACCTGCTCACCGTATCTAGGTACCAAAAAAAATCATTTATCAGAGAACATTTTGTTTTACAAGTTTATTTTATGACCAACTAGAAAAATGCCTGAAGGAAGTGGGGTGCATGTGGACATAATATGTATATAGCAACAAACTCAAACAAACTCTCATAAAAAACACAAATCTAAAAACTCTACAAAACTATATAGAATATCCTGATATTAACTTCCCTGAGATCCAGCCAAAACCTAACCAGCTCAACCACTGAAACAGGCATGAGCCGGGAACACACCAAAAGGAAATAAAATCATGCTTCAGAGGTTTCTTGCCACCTTTGAACAAACAAGGAGATGATCAACCAACTCTTCTGCCCTTTACACATGCAGCACCAAATCAAGACTACCAAAAGCACTCGTCAATTAACGTAAGCACACTTTCATGTCAAAGTGAATGAGAAATTTTTATGGTATCTGATGAGCGCTGAAAAGTGCGCATTTAAACCGCTTAAGCTTAGGTATTCTAGGACCTTTATCTATCTTACTTTCCCATTTTAGACGTTATTGTCCTTTTTAGGTGCTTATCTCCAAAATAAGCTAATTCAGCCAAATAAGAGCTTAAAAGAAGCTAACTCAAGCTGGATGGAAGAAAGGAGCAAAGTGGAAACAGAATGAAGCAAAGTGTGGAAATCAGCATGTTCGATCGATCTCAACAATACTTCGATCGATCGAAAGTTCATCGATCTAGACTCTCCAAGACGGATCCAAGCTCTTTTGTCCTTATCCAAAGATCCCACAAAGTTCGATCGATCCAACAATTCTCAGATCGATCGAAAAGATTCCATCTTATTCTGTTGAACCACCCCACCTACCACTTTTGTTTCTTTGCCCAAAATATCTCAGATCTGTCCTTATCCAAAAAGGCGCCGCCATGAGAGGATCGATCCAGCCAAAGTTTGATAGATCTCAGCCAAGTTCAATCGATCTCAGCATAGGTTCGATTGATCGGACCCTCTCAAGTGCGAATTAAATTAATTTCCAGCTCATTAAAAGTTGTCTCATTGTGCAATCATTGGAGGAGCCCTTGTGTACGAGCCTAGACCATTGGGTGTGACATCTGAGCTACCTATATAAGGATTATGAGCCACTTTTACAAGGAGGTTTTTTTAGGAGTTGATAGATACAATTTTGATTATTCTTAGAGAGGACGAAAAGAGAAGAGGAGGCTAGAGACACATTCTTGGGAGGTCTTCCATCTACTTCAAGAAGAAGAGCATTTCTACCATGGAGATAGCTCTTGAGGGTTGGAGGACACCATTCATGAGTGGCTAGACATCCTCTTGGGGCTAGAGTTAGCCCTAAGCATGCTTTCTTTACCTTGATTTATGTATCTTTGAGGGGATTTGTATTGTAATACATGTTTTGACATATTTATATACATAGATCTTGTTTATTCAATGATTTGTGTGGTTTAATTCTTCCAATTGATCATTTCATTCTATCCATATGTTTATGTATGCTAGAATAGATGTTCATGTGTTTATCTCTTTCTCTTGTGTTGTTGATGCATGTCTATGTGTGTTGATGCTATAGATCTAGAGATTGTCAAGACATAGTGCTTAATAAAATGCTCTTGTGGTTTATTTGATGGTTCATACTCATTTCTTGATGGATTGTGCCTCTCCCTTAGTTTAATTAGTTTAATTTTCATGTCATTAGCTTAGATGTAATGTAGTTACCTTAGTTGTTAAATGGGAGGACAATCCATACTTGTTGTTTGATGTTCCATACTTATGAATGCAAGTAGTATATTTCTCTATTTATGTGATGTGTTTGGATTGTGAACTTAAAGGAAGGATTAATGGCTTAGTTTGATATATTGTGCTATTCATTGTGTACACACACTCACTATTGTTGCAACATATGTTTTTCCCCTCATTAATTATGAATTGAGTGTATAGAAAAGTGATACTTAGTGGTGATCTCTAAGTCCCAAAACCTCTCTCTCTTGTTTTCTCTATCCTTTAATTACTTGTTTTATATTGAGCTTGCTTAATCTTAATTGTAGTTTAACAACCAAATAATCTACCTTTGATCACTGGACCTACTAACCCTAAGCATTTTTTCCATTACTAGTAGCCCTCTAATCCCTTGGGACGATCCCTATTCACCCTTGCTACATTAGTAGTAGTGGTAGTAGTGGCATTTAAAAATTTAAACTTGACCCGAAAGGCTTTACTTGAACCGTGCATTCACTACATTATTTTGACGTATTGGAACGGCCACCGTCAGTATCTGAAATTTAAGATGAAAACCCAATCTCTGAAATAATATGGTAGAATGTAATTAAAAAATTCTGGCTGCTGTAATTAGAATAAATTTATATGCTCACCAAAATAAGAATTTCATAGACCTATTCCTGCACCAAACACGTTGTGTTGATAGTTGTACTCATTTGGGATTTTAAATGATAAATGTGATATGGCTTCAGAATGTTGTGATCAAAAAGAATAAAAAGAGATAGATTTGACTGGATGGTCCTATGGATCATGTCTATAGTTTTAATTGCATGGTCATATGGAATGTGAACCAAACACCCTGTTATTGATCAGTGAAGTCTTTGATGATGGAGAAAAATAGGGGAAAAAAAAGAAATAAGAAATAAGAACATTGCCTAGTACATGTACTGCCTATGTGTGGTGTTGGGAGGAGAAGACTGACTTGACCTTTTGATATTATTTTGTATAAAGTGGCTGCTCTAAGGACTTGAACTCCCGCCCTTATGCTTGCCAGTCCAAGTTTTGATTTTACCATTGCACTAAGCAATGGCAACTTGAAAAAATCTCTTCCACAATGCCATCAAAAAAAAAAAATTAAAAAGAAAAGAAAAAAAAAAGAAGAAGAAGAAAAGAAAAGAGAAGTAACAGTAAATAAAACGACAATTTAGATGTTGTCTTGCAACTGCATAAGCACATTTAAAAAAAAAAAATTTCACACTCGATTGAATTTTGATCCCAAAGATATTACAACCCGTAAGATATCTAAAATTGTCCATGCAGTAACTCTGCTCAAGAAGACAAAGTTTAAGGAATTCTAAATCTTACTTTATGTTAAATTTTTGTACCTGACTGTTCCGATATGGAACTTCCACAGAAATTTATTGCAGTTCTAGATGAAAACTCAAATGTAAAAGTTTGAGATAAAATAAACTTAAACTGTTCTTAACTTGATTGTTGGCAACTTAAGAGCAAGGCTTTTTATTCTAGAAGTTTATCTCTACGAGAAACCTTAAATTTACAAAAGCAATGGTTGATGGATATCCAAGCGTTAGATTTTTTTTTTTTCTTTCTAGAGTTTCAATTAAATGGCGGGACTTTTCTCATTTTCTCCTGTGATTGATGAACTTCAGACATTCTGAAAATCAAAGGCTTTCCAGGTAAACTTTAGCCTCTACAAGTATAATTTTAAAGCATCAACTCTAGGAGCCAAAATTTTAAACTTCAGTTTTGACCAAACTCCTATCATGTAAATATGGAACTAATCTGTGCTGATTCATATACTACAAAATCATGCGACTTGTCAAATCTCATCCTTTAGCCACTATGCTCCACTACCGGTGATGACACAGAATATAGCTAATAGAGTTGTTCATTCTAGTGATGATTAAAGAAAATTTTCTTCTTTCAAGTCCTTATTGATGTACTTAAATACAAACATGTATATAAATTAGGCAAACAATTTCAAAAGATTAAAGTGGCAAAATCAACATTGACGCAGGGCACTGAAACTGTGACATTTCAAGGCACTCGGAAGAGTTTCAGTTAGTTCATGGAGAGACTTAATATGATCTATATCTTTGAAGTCTAAATAATATTTTAATGAATCACCTTGGTTCAATGTTTTACGACTAATATTCTGAAATATGTTGTAAATAGAATGTCTGTCATAAACAAATCATAAAATCCACAGATTAGATCTCATTATTTGTTGAAAAGGTGAATAGCCAGATTACCAATAAAACATATTTCATAACTTTTCACGTGCTACGAAATGCGAAACAGTAATGCACATTTTGACAGGTTCTTTATCACTATAACCTTTCACATGCTATGAAATACAGTAAGGAAACAGAAATGCATATTTCGACAGGTTCTTTATCAAAATATACTGTTTTAACTACTTACCAAATAATATATATATATACACACATGCACACACACTTTTAATTAACTGGAATCTATAAGCTTGCAACACAAAATAATTTTGAGATACATCCGAATAATATCTTCTTCGATGCAAAATGAGTACCTTCTGCTAAGCTTATAATTATATTTTCTCGGTGCCATGTACTCTGGTGTAATCTATCAGTTTCATAACATGGAGGTATAAATGGTATTATTTATATGGAAACATGTACCCCAGGAAGCACGGACATGCCTAAAAGGTCGAAGAATCCGTGTTGGACGCCGACACGCATTGGACACGACCCAACATGTGTCGGACATGCCAAAATATGTGTCTGGAAAATTTTTTTTTTTTTTGGACACACCGCGGACACGTCATAGACACGCCATGGACACGTGTCTGACACACATATCGTATCATTAGGGAGATATGATGACTTCTTTGAATTTCTTTTATAAAATATGGCGGTCAAAACATATAATACTTCAAGTTTTTTGTTTTAAAAGATAGTAGATTCAATTGTGTAGTTCTTTAACCAATAGACTAATTATTTTTATAGCTCATTAATTATTATGATTTGTGACTTTTTCATTGTTAGGTTGATGAAATATAATATTACTATAGGATCATATATATAAAAAGATATATTTATTAGTCGGTGTGTCCGTTTGCTAATTTTTCACAATTTGTCTTGTCGTTGTGTCCGTGTCATGTCGTATCTATGTCCCGTATCCGCATCCATGCTTCTTAGCATATACCCTTATTTACTCCATAGAAGAAGTTAAATGAGCCACACTGCTCACAGTGTCCAATATCAAGTTATCAATGTATAGCTAAGTGTTTTACCTATAAAAAAAAACGTATAGCTAAGTGTGACACAAAAAGGCTCCAGTAGAATATTTAATTTGCATATTTAAGAAACAATGACAATACACAATAGAGTGATTAAATTTATGATAACGAGAAACGAATTAGATTGCTCACCTCTTTTGAAATCAATTCCTCACTCTTAGATTGCAATAAGCGAAGTGCAGAGGCAAGCTCCAGCTCCATGTGCTGAATGCGAGTTCGTATATGACTGTGATCTATATTTTTTCGTCCGTCTAAAGCTTCAGAAGCATCCTTTTCCACACCCATTTGGTTTTCATCGAAAGATATTTCACCAGCTGCAGATTTTGTGTGTGCAGGTCATGTTCCAAATACTGACCACTTTATTTATATCTAAATTAGAAAGTGAAATACCTTCAAATTCTACATTTGAAAATCCTGCCCGCTGAATGCTCCAAGTTCTCCACATTTCTGGCTTAAGTGAGTTTTTTGAACCATCACAATCTGAGACATTTCTGTTATGGCTAAGCTTGCCCCCTGAATCATTGAACATGTCTTTCTTAGGGCTACTCAATCTGAGTCCACTGCTTCTTTCAAAGTCAGGCTAGTCAGCACTGACTTTTACAAACACCGCAAAGTACATTTTAGAATGTTCATACAAACTACAATGAGAGGAAGTCATTCATCAAACTCTAAAATGGTAACTATGTATCCAATGGTGATGCTACAACAGCGGTTTCCATTCAGCAGTTCCCACAAGAAAAAATATTTATCAAGAAAACCAGTTCCATCTATATAAGAATACAAAACAAATGAATGTCTATGAATAAAGATGATAACAACATTAACTTAAATTGCAAAGTTTAGAATTTAATTCTTCAGTGTATTCCACATACAGATTCCAAGGGATAATAAACCATGGATAAAGTTCTAATCTTTAAGATATGTGATCACAAAGCAACTTAATTTAGAACAAGTAACAAAAACTTACCCGCATCCGTATGGGCATCAAAATGCAGGTCACCTTCATCATTTCTACTCGAAATATGAGTACTATCTCCTCTTTTCGCCAAATTAATGCCAAAAACCAAATTTCTCTGCTTCTCCAAACGACCTAATATTCCCTCAATCCCAGTATCTTCATCAATTCCTAGTTCCCTGCACAATATTATCATCTCAGTTATATACTTTTTTTTTTGATAAGTAGTTATATACTTATATAACATCTCAATATATTTAGTACATAAATGTGTAACACTTGCAATAGATCATCAAATGGGCATTCAAAAAATTCTTTAACCAGAAAATCAAAGAGTTTTGAAAATGAGAAAATGGAAGAGTAATTGCATATAGGAACCTCACAGTGAGCTACCAGAAGGTGAAGCGGACTCGGAGCAATTTACAGAAGCAGAAGAAAATTCAAAAGACCCATCTTCAGCCCTGTCAAAAGAGTTACTCTCCTGACAACTCTCAACCCTCTGATTGAATTCCCCAATATTAACACCATCGAAAACACCACCATCCCAATTTCTTGCCTCTTGAACCTTATCTTCATCATAATCACCATCCGAATCCCAACCAAGAGACAGCCAACCACCTCTCGTCACAATGGCCTCCACCAAATCCATCCTCCCCCCATCCACCAGCTCTTTCTTCGTTGGAAACACCGCCGGCTTCTTTGAATTCTCCATGAACTCCAAAATCTCCGCCTCCAACGCCAAGTCCCCTTCACTTTCCCAATCCTTACACCAACAACACCAAGAACTCCCGTAACGTCTCCTCCTCCAATCCAGAAACCTCAAAGAACCACTTTGCTTCGCCGTAACGAGCTGGAAACACGCGGCCTCCGGTCCTCGCCGCCGTGGAAGAAGACTTCTTCTTGGACTGACCAAGGAAGCAAGAGAAGAAATGGCGGGAAAGTTCAAATCTCGGACGAAGAGGGGCGAGACGATGAGTTGATTGGTGGAGGTGATAAGCGACAGCATCGTTCAGGCATTTCGTCGAACACTTGGAGCTGCCAAAATTGCAGTCCCAGAGACGCTCGCCCCGAAAGGAGAGAAGGACGAGTACTGAAGCAACGAACAAAGCAGTACCGAAAAGCGTAGACGCATTAATGAATAGTACTCTTCACATATATATATATATATATATATAGATAGGTAGATATATATAGAAATATATATGGCGGGGAAACTGTGAAACTGGTATCTATTTTTACCTATTTGGGTTCCGTTATGTCGTATGTGTGTGGTTTGCGTAAGGGCGTGTTTGTCTGCGAGTGAATTTTGGCTAGATTGAGTTGTTTTGGGACCCAATTCCTTTCTTTTCTACTTTTGTTCTCATTGTACACCTTTAAATTGTCAATGCAATCAATATCCTCTCTCCCGCAAAAAAATTGCCCCCCATTTCATTTTTCTTTGCCTCAATTCAAAATTCCTAATTTACGTCATAAAAAACATTAAAATCTACTATATTATTGAAAAATCGGATATCCAAATAGACACAATTTCTTTTTATTTTTTTATTTTTTGGGACAGAGAGTATCATTACGTGAATGCAACATACTCGTGCAATATATTTACATCTAAAATGTTACACTAGAATATATTATATTAACAACAATATATTATATAAAGGGCTTGTCTGGTATGCTAATAAAATAAATATAAAAAAAAACATTTTTTTTTATGTTGAATTTGTTGAAGGTAGTTCGTGAGTAGGATGAGGACATCATTCTATGTAAGCCAAGAAATCTGAGATCAGTATCCAAGTGGAGATTCAAGTAACACAAGGGATTCTCTAGGTATGGAGATTAAGAAAGAGAAGGCCGACCTCGGTACCGTATGAGCTCGAGCTTGTCAGAGAATAGCTATTAATGTTGTTGTTGTGTGTTTTAAAGGCTGATTAACACCCCCTATTTATAGTGTTTATCTCCTCGGTCAATGTCTTTCAGTCTTTTGGGTGAGCCCGCTCTTACCCAAGGGTTCGAGGGTCTTTCCCTCTGACGGATGAGACATTGATGGATGGGTCGCAATGCTTTGCCCCCTAATTAGAAGAGGTAATGGCGCTCCTTAATTAATATGGATCTTATCAAACGTCTTTCGCAATTAATGCATTCTTTATCCTTCTTACTCGAGCTTGGGTACCAAGTATCCTTTCCCCCTTGTGTTGGCATCGAACTGAGGCGAGCCCTTGGGTCTCAGCCACCTGTCCACATGTCCTCAGATTCCCGAATTCCAGAGGAAGAAAGCCTTCCTCTAGGTCCTGCCTTCATGACCTCGCAAAGCCTTATCCCAATTTATAGTTCGAGGTCCCCAATGGCCAAAAAAGGAGACTCGCAAAGCAGGTTAGCCGAGGTTGCCACTTTCAGAAGGCAACCTCGGTCGAAACGGCCAGGGGGCGAGGGTGGGGGTAGGGGAGGAGCCCATCCTACTTGAGCGGGGCATGTCCACAGAAGGAAAGGGTAGCGACCTCTTTCTCGGCCAGTGAGTTCAGTTATAGGACGAGTAGCTCGAGAATACTGTCCTTATTGTAAGTATGCCAAGTAAGCATTGGCTAGTTATACCTATTTTGCAGAGGTGTCGCCATTTAAGCAGCTATCGTGGCGCGACCATCAATAGAATTATAATAAATTTGTTGTTAGTAAAAAGTATTTTAAATTTTTTGTGATACATTATATAAAGTATTCTACGACAAAGAGTCATGATACTAATATTTTACCTGAGTGGGAATGACTTCTTGATGATGACGACCTTCCACAGGATCAATTAAAACAATCGAAACTATCCCAATGAACTCTAAATAATTTTTCTTTTACTTGTACGGATAAAGCATTTTTTTTTAATTTGTTTACATCAATATTGTTTAAAGTGCTTTTATTGTTAATTTTTAAATAACATCTTTTAATAGAGTGTTGCTATATTTAATAGTAGCACAATTTTTATAGAAAAATTGATGAGATTATCTTTACTCAAATTGCAGTTTTTTAAAAGACAAAAATTTTAATTTTATTCAAAAAAAATATATATATTTGCTAAGGTTGCCAATCCCAAATAGATTATAAATTGCAACACTGCAATGCAATTTTTTTTTTTTTCTTTTGCAAGGTAAGAAGAATTTAGAAGTTAGATTATTAAGTATAGAGAGTCAAAACCTTAGATTATTAAGTGTAGAGAGTCAAAACCTTACATAATTATTTTTTTATCCTGTAAGTCTTGTTAGGATAATCGGTCGCGAAAGAATTTCATATGGTTCTTTCGGTCAGTTTATATTGATTTTGTCTGAATTCATTACACTATGATTGCGATAAAGGACGAATCCATAAATTATCAATGGGAATTGGTGACTAATATTAAGAATTTAGGATTTATTTGGCTTGAGTCTTTATTTTAAAATTGTGACTTAGATCTTGGGATTGTTTGAATGTGTTAAATTTGGGAAGGTTATTAATTAATTTATTTATTTATTTTTAATCGAACTAAATTTACCTAACCCAGCATCCGCCCTTGATTACGACCGCTACTGCAAACGCGTCTACCATTTATCTAAAGAAAGTGCAATTTTTAGGGAGTGGGGACACTAGCTAGGGAGTGACTAGTGAGGTTTAGCATCCAACAGGTCACACCAGTGATAAGATAGCTCAATCTTTTGAGAATTCACGTGCCCGTCGAAGGAAGAATGATGTGATGTGGGATATTTATCTAAAATCTTGTCATTTTATAACAAAATTTATTTTTATTATAGCTACCGACTAAATCAAGCACCACATGCCAAGAAGTGTCATAATGACTCATGACTTGTGGACGCTATATTGAGTTCTGATCCAATAGGAAGTTTTCTCATCAAGATTGTAGGCCTAGACGCCTTCACACCATACAACAAGACAACACACACTAGTAGATCAACTTTGAAGGTACTTGCTATCAATGATGACCATATGCGATTGTGGATGAACTTCGAAGGTTGCTAGCAATGGTGAAGATTATGCAATTGGGGCTCAAATTTGAATGTTAATACCAATATTGATGATTATGCTGTTGTAAGCTTAAGTGTTTCGATAGCGTGAGTCATGTTATATATGTCTCAAATTTTTATTGGGTTGGATTTTAAGTTGTATTCGTTTGAAGATGTTTTATTTAGATGCAAAGTAATTTTACTTATATCCCTAGAACTTGTATTCTTTGTCAAGCTAGGGATTAGAATTAAGCTCTTTACATAGAGACCCTGTGTTTTGAGTTGAGGGGTGTGAGGAGAGTATCCATTTCCAGAGAAGAGAGCGTATGTGTGGAATATCTCTCGGTAATTCATTAAGATTTGTACTCTTCATAATTTGAATAGAAAAGTTAATTGTTCTTCATCCGTGGACGTAGGCAATTTGTTAAATTACGTAAATCTTAACTTGTTTGTATGTGTTATTTCCATCTTATTTTGCATATTTATTGTGTGATATATTGGATGGATTAATTTTTAAGAAGTGGTATCAAGTCATGGCGACAACTACCAACGACATAATGTACGCGGGCGAAAAATTTGATAGGAGAAAGAAATTTAGTCTTTGGCAAGTTTGGATGCGAGATCTATTAGTTCAACAAGGTTTAAAAGAGGCATTGGACGACAAATCTGTTGGGATTTATGTGGTTTATATCAATTATATGGACTATAATAGACATTTTTGTTTAATGGAATCTTTGGTTTAATGCTTTATGTATATACGGTGAATAATGCATATTGATAAATCCATCAGATGGATTGAAAGTGTCCCATGACCATACGGTTTGATTCATGAGTGTGATGGGTGTAATACATGGGTCATAATGAATCAGGGATACACCGTCTTCTCAATTTACACATTAAATTCAGTAATAGAAGATGAACTCTCTATCCGTAAAGGATTGAACTGGATCGACGATGTGTTGAAAGATTTCAATATGCATCATAACAATTTATCCCTCATCAATTAGCTAGGGAGCTTTCTATAGAAATACACATTCATATACACTATATCTCTCTATATTGATTCTTACAAATCAAAGGTTTAAGGACCTCTAATGGGGACATAGAGGTGAAAACTTTTGGGTGTTGATATTGGAGGTGCTACAACTACAAGGGAGGAAGGAGCAATTCAAGCTTAAGGAAGGATATTCTCTATTCTTGGAATTTGAAATTTGGAATTTGGTTCTTCAAGGGTATAATATTCTTACCTTTGTTTGATTCTTGGCCATCCATTAATTTTGAAAAGTACTATTAATCACTAAATAATGTTTTACATGTTTTCGTCTCTAAGACCTGTTTCCATCAAAACCAACGGAGATAGATGATAGAAAGTAGGACAAGATAAACTCGAAAGCGGTGAGTGTTATTAAATTGACCTTGATAGATAATGTAGTGTACAATGTGATAGGAGAATACATTCTTAGTGGCAAATATGTGAAAGAAGTTAAAGTATTTCTATATGGAAAAGAATCTCACCAATCGGCTAATCTTAAAACAAGAGTTGTACTCTTTTCACAAAAAAGAAGGTGGGGATGGCAACGGGGGATGGTTTTGGGTGGGTGTACCCTCCCTTGCCCCCGCCCAAAACCGGCTAAACAGGGAATCTTCACACCCCATCTCTGTCTTGATTATTTTTTTTTACCCCGCCCGTCCCGCCCCGTTTAGTCCCAGAATTTTTCAGCCTTTTCGAGTTTTTTGCCCCTCAAACACAATTATATAACTATTAAAAATTTATAAAAAAAAGGTCATCAATACTTTAACATAAAATTCAACATTACAAATATTGAATGAGAATATGAGACCTAGGGTTTCTAATATTACACGTATACTAATAAAATAAGAAAATTTAATAATTTATCTACCTAAACGGAGGGGAGCGACTACCCCAAACCTGCGTTGGTTTTTATTAGTAAAACCATTCCCGTCCAAATAAGTTAAATGGTCCCCAAAACCGCTATAAACGAGGCAGGGCGGGGTGAGTACCCACCCTCGCGGGGCAAATTGCCATCCCTATGCGTAGACTTACATGCCCATACTAGCGAGTTTAACAAGATTATTTATGACTTATCTAATGTTGGTGTTAAATTAAGTTGTAGGGAGAAAACTACTATCTTATTATAGTTGGTAAGGTGTTTACGGAAAACAATTCTTCTTGAAATTGTAATCCTCATATTTAGAATAGAAAAGTTAGTCCTTCTTCGCCTATAAATGCAGGCAATTTATCAAACTACCTAAATTTTGTCTTATTTGTTTGTGTTATTTTCCTCATATTTTTTATTTATTGCCATTGCATATTTGTTATGTATGATCTTGCAAGATTAATTCATAACAAGTTTTACAATGAAACCCGCACCATCTAAGAACTTAAGTCAAAAAAGGCCTCACTCGAACAATCATAAATTATTACATTTGGAACTTCAATTAAACTAAGTTTTTGATTGTTTTGAGTTGGAGCATGATTTATGTCCAAACCTAAGTGTTTGAACACAGGGTATTTACTTACCGAGCTGGAACTTGGCTCATTTAATCAATTTTGAACTCAAACGTAAGACTAAGATTAATATGGATCACTAGTTGATTATAAATTCAAACAAGTTTAAAACAAGTTTTTCTTTTCTGTCAATCTTAACTTACTTGTTTAAGAACATATTCATGATCTAATTCTCCGTGTTTTCCAAAGTGATTTTTTTATTTTATTTTAATTAACATGACAATTAACAATGCAACAAGAAAATAAACCAATATAATAATCAAGATTTAAATAATATGTCATTAGTTGTAAAAAGTTACTGTATAAGAAAAATTTAGAAGTATAAATACAGATATTAAGTTCATTAAAATGTAGTAATAAATTCCAATAAGAAGGGGGGTTACAACCCATACATTATAAGAAAGAAGAAAAAAAAAATAAAAAGAAAAGAAAACTGAGAGAAATTTGAAGAGAAAAAAAAAAAAATTGAAGAAGGGGAATTCAATTTATTTATTTTTTTTTTTTTTAAGGGAATAAAAGGAATCTGGAGAAGAAGAAGAGTTAAAAGAGAGGAGGAAATGTTTTTACATTTAATTACTAGCCTTTTGAGTTTTTTCAATGAATCTATTTGATTCTGTTCATTCTAAACGAACCATTTTAAGTTTATTCATCAAATTTATGAGATATATTTTGATTAGCATGATACATGAATGAATTTATGTAAATTCATTGTCTTGGACCATGAATCTCTTTAATTCATGTATCTTAAGATTTGAGCACAATACTTACGAAATTCACTTGAGAGATCTATATAAGATCCACAGTTTCCTCGTTCAACCATGACTCAAATATATGGATGAAGTGTGAATTAAGTTCAATCCCCTCTCATACTAAAGTGTTTTCACCTCAAATTTTAGAAGTTATTTCTTCTATTTTTCACATTTGAACATTCTGAAAATAGATTTAGTGTTGCACTCAACAGTGTATCTTACAAATACACTGTGATTGGATCGAGTTCAGGGGTGGTTAAATTCTGGAGATAGAGATACCATGATATCTAACACATTGTGAGAGGCTTCAACAATCTTCAAGAGATATTTACGAGCCTCCGAACTACGGTTCAAATTTTTAGATTAAATTACTCATAAACACAATTTTAAAATAAATTTACAAATTTTTAATAAATAACAAATGAATTCTTAGAGAATTAATTTTTCGTAAGTGTTAAACATACAATAAATTAAAATTTAAATAAAAGAAGTTGAAAAAAAAAATGTATGTAATATATAATATACGTAAAATAAAGATATATATATATATATATATATATATATATAAATGAAAATAATATTAAAATTCGGTTGCAAGCACTTTAACTCAAGTCCAGCCCTAATCATAAAAATGATTGTCCAAAGTGGCAAAAAATGGAACGGAGCTCATATTGGGATTGAATTTCCAGCCCAAGTTGCACACTTAGTTAAAAATATATACATGCAATTCACGTGACATAAAATTTGTTTACTGACAAAATTACCCAACTAAGGACATACTGAACTAGACAACAATCTTACATATAATCACATCATAGTCTTCACAGATTAGTTATATCAATGCATATGCCACAAATTTTTTTTTTTTGGGTAATTAAAAAGTGTGTAAAACTGAAGAAGAAACTGTACAAAGATCGCGCGAGGCATGCTTTACCTTCCAAACATGGACAGAGGCCCAAACAGAGGAAGAACCTAAAAGGCCCAAAAGCCCAGAGACTACAAAAGGCTCCAAAGACACAAAGCCCAACCCAAGCAAACCAAACGAACTCAAAACTACCTTAGCAAGACAATAGGAGGGGCGAGGCTAAAGAGTAATTGATAGACAAGCCCAACACCACCAGTACGGAAAAGGGGATAGGAATTGGGAAGATTGATGCAACAAGGAGCGAACTCTGCGTCTTATGCTAGTAATATTTTCTCACCTTTCAAAATAAAAAGATGGAGGATTCAAGAGTAGGAATGTAATTATCTTTCTTGTCATTTGTCAAGATAAAAGTAAATATAAAAAAATGAAAAAAATAGACAAGTTGGGCCAAAAGCATCCTACTAAGATATGCTTTCAGCCCAAGGCCCACTTCGCTAAATCGAGTAATCAACTATTGTTTTGGCGTTGCATTCATAAATCGAGCGAATACGCATCAACTAATCTGTGATGGCATCATGCATGCATATGTCACTCTCATGCAAGGCTATCAGCAAAGAAGAAGAAATTATGTAAATTATATATATATATATGAATATATATTATTATTAATTTGACTAAGCTTAACCTGAACAAACGCAAAGCTAGAAATATATATATAAACTCGAGTTAGGTTGATGTTGAATTTTTCATGTAATTCAACTCGGATATAGATTCAACTCAGAATTTGAATTAACATTTCCAACCAATTTGAGTTTTACCTAAAGAAAATTCATTATTTAAGCCTTACATTTTACTTTCTGAAAAAAAAAATACTAATAATTAAGTATTAGATCTTCCGTTTATCATATAGTAATGCCATATTGGGTTCTGTTGTTTATGTTCCGTCAAAGGACCACAGTTTATTTTTTCATTTTTAATTTTAATTTTTAAAATCTCTTTTAATTTTTTATTCTATTAATGAAGCATTTTTTTATATTTTATTATCATATGAAACACATTAGAAATTGAAACGCCTAGAAAGGTTTGACCATTTAATGCTTTTCGGCTGTGTCACAATAAACTACTAATAACGTGATCAACACACACACATGCACGCACACAGTTAGTAGCCGGCACCAAAAGTAAAAACTTATACTATCTCCGTCCTTTTTTAATTGTCCATTATTAATTTTATAACTTTTTAAGGGAACATGTAATTAATGCATTACACTTTTTAAAATTACCGAATTATCCTTTTTAATTTAAATATATATAATTACAAAGTTTGAAATTTTTTAGAAAGATAAAGGACAATGATAGAAATATAAAGAAAAAATACTTTGACTTTTCAAAGTGAACAACTAATTTGGGACATGTAAAAAGAAGAAAATGGATTACTAATAAGGGACGGAAGGAGTATATAAATATATATATATATATATAGTTATATACACAGTCTCATACAGAACTGATGCATGCAAACCTATCAGCAAAGAAGAAATTATGTAACACACACTGGTAAATTATATATACACACACACACACATTCATATACATATTAACAACAATCTGTTTTAAAATTTTAAATTATTATAGAAGGTGTGACAATAAAATTTAAACCATTTTCATCATATATGTGTGATTTTTTTTTTTTTTAAATTTAAAACATGTTTTAATTTTAATTATCAAAGTAATAATGAATGAAATTTGAACTTAAAACTCTAATGGCTCTAGTGTCATAATCCATTCTAAAAATTTAAACAGTTAGAAATTAAGGCAATTTTAGTACTTAAATTCTCTAACAACACAAACACCATACATGCTTGCGTAATATCATACAGAGACGTGCCAACAATCAATGTGCAAAAAATTTGAACTCATCTATTGCCGCAGACATATATATACATATATATATATATATATATATATATATAATATAAATAGCAGCCAATGCAGTACCGTGGCCTTGTGACAATTTGCTAAGCTCGCATGTTCAATTGCACACTTGTTGAATGGGCACTTGGTACTATAAGATCCAAACAAGATCCCTTAATCAAGCAACAAAGTCATATTCGGATCTCTACTATCATATCGAATCCGGATGATTGATCACTCATTCAAAACCATTGAAACTCATTTATTTATTTATGTAAATAACTCATTGCTGTTCTATGCATTAGTGTACAAACTCTGCTAAGAAATTTATGCAACTAAGTATTTCATGTGAGATATATATTTTATAATTGGTTAATTTTGGTTTCAAAAAAAGTCCAATCAAGTTGTATTTTCAAGTTTACAATTCAAATCGGTTGCGAAATTGAAGAGTTGTTCGTATTAAATAGCTCGAAGTTTACGAAAAAGTATAAACAACATTTTAGGAAGTTGACTTAGAAAGTTAGAACACTTGCATACATCGTATGTTTTTCAAAATTGCATTTTTCGGAATTTTTCTAAGTGTTTAATCATTTTGTTCAAGTTTGGCCAATTTGAACCAGTTCCATGCAGCTGAACCGGTTCAAGATTTATATTTCGAATCAATTCAACATTGGCCAACTTGAACTGGTTCAAGGACTCTGAACCGATTCAAGGTCTTTTGCAGATTTTGGTAACTTTGGTTCCTATTTTGTTTAAACTTTCTATTTGATATAGATTTCTTTTCAAAAGACCTATGCATGAAATTAACTTCTTTTCTAAGCATATCTAGGTATTAAAATTTTTGATTTCATTAAAAGCCTTTTTAAGGGATTTTATTTTTAAACACACACATAAATACAAGAGTGATTTTAGAGTGTTGTTCAATTCCTGATCGTGTTCAAAGTCTATTGAATATTGTATTTACAATGATTAGAGAAAGCAGATCTATTTCTTCTACATCAGATTTAGATCTTGAAGAAAATGGGTGAAGCGATCATACTTTGAAAAGGTCAAAGCATTCGAGGAGTGTTTTGTTTAATCTACCAGCTTTCCTTTTACATAGATTAAGTGTAAGCTTGGAGTCGAGAGCTGTTGGATGGGATGTCGCAAAGCCGGAGATTGTTAGCAATTGGTTTTTGGTAGAATGATAGGCTGTGAGTGTAACGACCCGAAATTAGGGGCACAGACAAAACATGATTCGGAAACCGTCCGAATAAATTATCCAAAAATCACCCAATATAAAATCCATAGTCCAGTCATAGTCCCAAATTTACTTAAATAACCTCAAACACACTTTCGTTGCGCTACTCCGATAATTACCCACTTAAACACATCACAAACAATTTCAAAACAAAATATGTGCTGCAATTAGTTAAAAATTCGTAGAAAATTTATTTTAAAACAAAACGGAGGAAACGAAAATGATTTGAAAACTAGATTCAAAGTGAAACACAGCTGAGCAACTCACGGAGGCTAAAGATCTTCCAATTAAATCATATTTGAGAAGAAAATCAGCAGTACTTAGTTCAAAGAAAATCTGGGCAACGGATACTTCAGAAATTTTAGAAAATTTGTTTAACCTTCAAATTGGCCAAAGTAAATTTATTTTGGCAGTAGACTTGCGAAAGAATAAATCTGGAAGTTTTGAGAAAGATCCGGTGTTAAGAAGTTGGTCAAATATATTATTGAAAAATCTGATTTCTAGCAGATGTAAAATCTGGACAGCAGGTACTGTCGAATTTTTATGAAATTTTATGGAGAAATACTAGATGCATAAAGTAAGTTGTGATAAAAATTTGAAAGCATTTAAATAAATACAGCTCCTTGGAGAAATTATTTAGTTCAAGCAAAATTAAAAGAAAAAAATTTCTGCCCAAAACAGTCCCTTGTCCTTCCTATTCATCAAACCAACCAATCAAACTCACTGGGAAAATTAACAACTTGTCTCTAAATTTCCATAGTTTCCATTATATACTATCATAATCACGTGTGAGCATCATTTCTTAAATTACAATTGAATCAAGCATTTTACCAAACGCATTATCTATATGAACAAGATGGTCACCAATAATCATTTTTAGCAACTCCAATTCCTCCAATTGATCATGGCACCTGAAAAAATAATAGGGTGAGACAAAAGTCCCAGTAGGAAAAACCTAACACAAGCCTCCATGAGGTTTTTGGCACATACTATGTTTTTACACAGTAAATAATTTACAAATTTCATAACAAAACCATTCACGAAAACATTTAAGTTAAAAATACCAAACCCTTTGAATTTCTGGATTCCAAACAAATTAAGAGATGCATTGGATTACCAAAGAATAGAACTTTTCCATTGAACTTTTATCAAATACCTTCACTATAACTAGAGTGATCCCAAACTATCACTCCTACTTCAACTAGTTGGGATTCAACTCTAAAATACCCGTCTAAGGTCTACCGCAGCGGGTTTAAGGTCTTTCACCTACGGGTAGCTCATACCCAATTGCTCACCCCTTTCGTCCTGAACATCACCCTCCTAGTCCCATAGTTTAGCAATAATAAAGTTCAGTCCAAATAAGATTAATTTAATTCAAAATATTGAGCATGAGAAACTACTACAAAATCACTTTGACAAAATCCAGCAAGTGCCATGACTCGTACTTTTAATTCATGAAAACAGAAGTAGTAAGACCAGATAAAGATCATATTTTCAACACATGTGAAACAGATTTTCAGAGATGAAAAATAAATAAAAAATAATGTAATAGAGTCAAATATAGAATATAATAATTCAGAGATTTACAAAATTTAAGAGAATAAGTAAAATCAAGATGAAACCCTCCCATGGCTTCAAGTGTTAGAGAAATCCCTACCTTACATGAGATGAGCATGGATAAGAATGGTTGAGAATGATGAGGTGAAGGTAAAAAACCCTAATTTCTTCTTTCTGCCCTTTGTCCGGCCTTCTGCCCTTTCCTTTCTCTTTCATTCCTCTTCTTCTTCCTTCATTCATCTTTCTCTTCCTCTCTGTAATTCTCGGCCAGCTTTCCTTCTTTTTCCCTCTTGTCCCAATCTCAGCCCTCTCTTATTCTTTCAATCTCTTTAACCGTGTGGAACAATTTCAATCTAATAGTGTTAGGTTGTGTTTGGTGTAAAATGCATATAAAAGTAAATAAGTGAGTCATCAGATGAGTAGCGCATGTGTGGAACGTGTCTTAAGACTGCAACCACTTAAAATCAGCTATCCTAATTATTCATCAATTCCTAAAGTTCCCATCACACTTGAATAATTTTACAAAAACCTCTAATATCCCTTTAATAAAATTAAACTCTGTAATACCCCTATTTTTAAAAGGATAAGATTGGAATTTAAATTTGATTCTATGTGTCAAATTGTTTATTTGAATAGGGGTTTATTTTAAATAATTGTTTTATTTAAATGAATTGTTTTTTATTGTGTTTATTTGAATTAATTAATTGTATTTTGATTTTCGATGGTTACATTAATTAATTGTATTTTAATTACGTTAATTACTTACATCTTTTGAACGTCATGTATGTGGAGCCGTAGATTATAATTTAGGTGCCGTGGATGATAACTTAGGTTTTGTTCTATGGGACGACTAGGATTTAGATTAGGGCTCTATCTTTAATCCTACAGGGAGTAGGGTTTTATTAAGTCTATATATATATAACAGTATGGCACTTTAGGGTTTTAACAAACACAAACCCTATTTACGTTCAGAGTTGTTGAGAGAAAACAGAAAGGAACAGAGAGAGGTTGTGAGAAACAAACAGAGCAACTTTGGTGAGGGTTTGGCCGTGGCTTGAAGGATGGACGTAGGAGAGAGGAAGATGGAGCAATAAGAGATTGAACAGTGAATTGGATCGTCGAGAAAAACTTAGAAAGATGGCAACAGAGTTTTGAATCCAAAACTATAAAGGCAAGTTCTTTTCTTCCTCTTTCCCTTTGGCTTGTGTTCCGTGCACCTAGGTAGCCTCTAGGGTTTAATTAATCATGAACTGAGTTTTACAGTTATATTAGATGCTATATTGATGCTCTGTATGTGTTGAATCTGTTCAAGTATAGTTCGTGCATGTCTGATTTAAATTTTGTTAACAAAGCATGTTTAGTTTGTAGAACTTGTAATCTCTGTATTGGATTTCAACTGCTGTAAACACACCATGGGGATTGTATTGGACATAGTTAAGACTCTTAGGAACAGTTTAAAACCAGATAGAAAGGGTTGGAAGCGGCCGGCGTTGAAGAAGAAGGTCGCAGAAAACGCAGACGCAAGAGACGGCTCTCAGAGAGGGAAAGAGCCGGCTCTAGGAGGAGGGAGCCGGCTCCCCCCCATTGTAGAGCCGGCTCTAGGAGAGGTAGAGCCGGCTCTACCTACCTAGAGAAGGCTCCAAGAATTTGGAGCCTGCTCTACAAGTTTTAGAGCAGGCTCTCCCACGGGTGTTGTTTTCTGAAGTTTTCTGGGCAGTGTTTGGATGGTTTAATGTTTCCTAAACTGCTTTATGAGTGTACTGGGGTTCCTAAGTGAAGTTTTAAGAGTTATTAAAATCTCTTATTGCATGGTTTATGTCCTACGCAAAAGAATGGAACAGTATAAAAGTAAACAATTTAGCATACGGTTAATGGATGGGAGGAACTGAATTATTTAATTTAATTTTAACAATTTGTTAGATTATAGCATGAATATAAATCTTGTTTAAAATGCATGTTTTTTTTATATATATTTGAATTTGATCATCTCTTATCTGTGAAAATGTATTTGCAATAGCTCTGTCATGTGTGTTTTTCTCGTCTCTGTTTCGGCATAAAACGTCCCACTGTTTTAAGTTTGTTTTGAAACTCACTGAAACAAATCAAGGTCTGAATTAATACTAGATGAATTTAAGACCTTTAAGATCAATTTAGAGGAAGAACAATAAGATCGGATGTTGCCGGAGATGAAGTAGAAGACATGTAGTAAGGAAAAGAGAATGCTCTAGAATTAGAAAGAGAATGCTCAATGGAAAGGAGAAGGCACTAGAATTAGAAAGAGAAGGCTCAATGGAAAGGAGAAGGCTCTGGATTTAGAAAGAGAAGGCTCCATGTCAAAAGAAAGGGCTCTTTGTTTTAAAAGAGAAGGCTCTCTTTTCAATTTTGATATTATGTGTGTTTTTGTTACGAGCTGTTATTTCTGTTGGAGCAAGGGAATTATTCTGATTATTTTGGGACTTTACAGAGTGATTAAGAATTAATGTAGCGTGTTAATAGGACCTTTAATTGGTTAAAGTTTACCTCTGAATTAACGGAACAAACCGTATAAAATCTACGCATCTTGTATACGGTTAACGGAGGGAAGAAAGCTTAAATTGCCTAAGCTTAATTTTGGCAATCAGTGGGATCTAATATGTTTATAACACTTATTTTAAATGCATGATAGGGTTATCTATGTATTTGTTTTGATCTATTTATGTTTTGGGATGCTAATTGTCGAAATATTAAACTTTTCAGTAATTACTTGGATTACTGTTGGATTGAAATTGCTAGAATAATGAAACGTTTTCTGCAATTATTTGGATAATGGTTTGGACTGTAAATTACTAAATTATAATTTATATATTGTAATTTACATGGATATGGAGGATTGTATTCATCGGTATGGGACGGTGGCATACAAGGGACGGTTTAGCTTCAAAATGCTAAGACCTAACCTATCGAATTAACGGAATGGATTGTAAACTATTGAATCCTAAATTTGTGCTTAAGTTAGATCAACTGACTAAGTTGAGTGACTTCCTAGATTGGTTAGTTGTAGTTAAGTCATATCAGCTGAATAAGTTAAGTGACTATCTGGACTGCATTTTGTATGTCTCCTCAATGAATAATTGAATGACATACTCTGGTTTTGGACGGACTTTAGATATATGACTATAATACCACGAGATGAACTTAAGTCTCAGACTCGTTGGTTAGGGTGCATATATGCAGTGGATGCGTAGCTGGATATAGTAGCCAGGTGTACCCTATTAGGTCTAGGTACTCATGCCCACCTTTGGGTGCGTTTTCGCATAATGCCTTCTATTCAGGTTAAGACCCCTATTGTAGTCCAGTGAATATCCTTAGTGTGGATATACATATACTTATGGACTAAATAGATATTGAGAGGTATCTAGGGTGTATCTGCGTATCGGGTCTCTGTATGGATTGCAGTTAGATTAGAACTTATTCGTGGGCCTGACCGACTATTATTTTTCAGGTAATGGATGGTTCTAGGTTGTAGAGCTTGTTCGTGCTGAGCAGAGACGGTTACTCATTCTTCCGACGATGTATGAGTTTTCTTCATGGTTTAGCATTGGAGTTCTTTAGTTGTTATTTTCCAGTGTTGGAGTTTATTAGGGGTCCACCAGATGAATTCCCGAGTTGTATTAAAAATGAAAAAGTTGGATGTATCAGAATAATTCTTTATCTATAAAATTTTATTTGGAGGTTTTAGTTTTTGGATTATCATTTGTGTTTCTTTTCAGAAATTTTATTTATTCCTATTTATCTTAATTGTATTCTGTGTTCATTTATTACTGATTGGTTTGATATCCTCGGGTAATCGGGCGTGGGCCTGGCCAACCCGCATCCTGAAATCTGGGGCTATCACATTTGGTATCAGAGCACTCTAGGTTCTAGTGTCCTTAGGAGTGTCTTTCGTTAGAAGTCTTCCGCGTTACGTCTCTTAAAAAAAAAAACTTAGAGCCATAATAGGATTCGTTGTACTCTTTTACGGTTTGTTAGGAAGAGTTGGTGTCAATTGAATTCTGTAGATACAGAGTGGTTGACACTAGGAGGAGGTTGGGGTTCAAGGAGAAAGCGATACAGACCCAAAGGAGTAAAGGAGTAGGTTGTTGAGTTCTTTGCCAGAAGCAGAACTTGGGATCGACGGTTTAGCTCCGGAGTTAGAACTACTTGGAAAGTATGAGCCAAGGAAGGATTCAGGTGTAGGTATTAGGTCACCGCAAACCGGGGCCAACACAACTTCAGTTGTTCTCAAAAAGGAAACAAGCAAAGAGTAGGAGTCTGAAGAGGATCCTAAGGGAGGAGATTTCAGCGTATTCAAGAAAAGGGATATTGAAGTTTGAGGATGAAGGATCGCACGAGTGTGCTCTCATTCACCAGCAGTATAGTGAATGATACTAGTAAAGTTGGTGTGAACCAATCTACATATAGCTGAATTTTCGTATCATCTTTCAGAGAGTGATTTGAGAAGTACTCTTCTGGAGGGTCGGAATTTGATGGAGTTCTTATCAGAACGAAGACGTGATTTTATATCACATTCTGGAGCGTATGGGGATTAGGCTG
This sequence comes from Cornus florida, assembly GCF_030987335.1. Taxonomy (NCBI): domain Eukaryota; kingdom Viridiplantae; phylum Streptophyta; class Magnoliopsida; order Cornales; family Cornaceae; genus Cornus; species Cornus florida. Next base: position 47,095,243 of record NW_026775572.1, read on the forward strand.
TGACATTATAAGTTGCTTTGTAAAGCTGCGATAGACGGTTTGCATTCCGCGTATAAGGAGGATAAGGTTTAAGCCTTTGGGTATTTGCTTAGGCAAGCGATTGTGCAATTAAGCTGTGGTTAAGGATATGTTTCAAGGTTGGATGCTTACCAACGAAACTACAAAATGAACTTAAGTACGAAAATTTGGCAACTTGAGTTCAAAGGAGGTTTTCTTCTCTGGAATGGAGGATGTCTTAATTAGAATCATATTTTGGTTGTTTGGTGTATTGTGTGTATCTATGTGTTTAATTTTTGTTATTCTGTGTTGTATTTTGTTGTTACGTGTTTCATTTTTGTTAATTGGTTCAGGATTTGGAATAGGGTTTAGTTGGGGCACAAGTATGTCAGCCAACTATTATTATAATAACATGGAGTAATAACGCTATATGTGCTAGGATTTGTAGATATAGGGTCATAGGATTAGGTAAAGATAAATCTATTAGACCTGGATATGCATCATTACGTTATGCTACTTGAGAAGGGATAGTTCAACTACCCATAAGAGTCAAATAATTTACAATAATTAGTTTGATATTGTGATACCCCTCGGATTTCCGGATGCGGGTTGGCCAAACCCACGCCCGACTACCCAAGGATATCAAAATAATTAGCAATAATCGAACACATAATACAATTAAGGAAACAGGAATAAATAAAACTGCTGAAAAGAAACTAGAATGATAATCTAAAACTGAAAACCTCAAAATAAAATTTTATAAATAAAGTATTAAATATGATACATCCAACTTTTCCAATTTCAATACAACTCGGGAATCCATCTGGTGGACCCCTAATCAAAACCAATACAGGAAAGCGAAGAACTGAAAAAAAGTCCACTGCTAAACCATGAAGAAACCTCCTACGTCGTCGGTAGAATGAGTAGTCATCTATGCTCAGCACGCACAAACTCTAAGACCTGGAACCGTCCGTTACCTGAAAAATAATAGTGGGTCAGGCTCACGAACAAGTTCTATCCTAACTACAATCCAAACAGAGACCCGATACGCAGATACATCCTAGATGTTCCAACCATATCTATATAGTCCGTAATAGATAAATATATATCCACATTACAGGACTCTTACTAAACTATGATGAGGGTCTCAACCTGAATAGAAGGCAACATGCAATACGCACCTGAGTGGGCATAACTACCTAAGCCTAACAGGGTATACCTCAACCAACATAGCTAGCTTCGCATCCTACTGCATATACGCACCCTAACCAATTATCCTGAGACTCAGGCTCATATCGCGGTACCATAAAAATATATTTAAAATCCATTCATATCCATCCACAGGAAATCCCATAAATCGTTCAGCTTATTCAACTGCACAGATTTATAAAAGAGATCCAATAAGTCATTTAGCTTATTCAACCACACAGACTTAAATATAAGGAGAATTATGTTTTTATAATTCGTACCCTTATTCCAAAATAGGTAGGACTGAGGAGTTTGAATCAGTTTGTCCCTTGTATGCCACCGTTCCATACCGGTGCATACAATCCACAAAATTCATATAATTGATTGAACAGGTAAAATTGTTCACCAATTAAAATCCATAAGGTAGGAATTTAACGATTTGAGCTAAACCATACTTAGTATGTCACTGTCTCATATCGGTGCATACATTCCTTCATAGCCATGAAAATTACAACATATAAATAATAAGTAAGTAATTTACACTCCAAAACCAAATATCCAAATAATTGCAGAAAGAAGATTAACAATCTTGCAATTAAAATCCAGTATTAATCCATGTAATTGCATCAAATAATTTAATATTCTAGCAATTAACATCCAAGGCATGCATAGTTCCAATCTAAGATAAAAACCTTATCATGCATTTAAAACAAGTTTTATTAACATACTGGATCCCATTAAATTGCTAAAATTTAATTACGCAATTAATCCGTCTTCCATCCGTTAACAGTGTAGAAAATTTATTAATTTTATACTGTTTGTCCTATTGATTTAAAAATCAACTTAAATCATTTCAAGGTTTTAATCACACCCAAAATTAACCATTTAATCCCTCTGTGAAATCCCATTAAATTTCTGAAATTTAAACAAGCCACTCAGTTCTTTTCTTCTGTTAATAGCATGCACAGTTGTATATTTTTACACTGCTTCATCCTTTATCATAGAGACTCAAACCATGAAATAATAAGTTTAATAACACTTAGAATTAACCATTTAGACCCTCTGTAAAACCCCATAGTCAACAGAACAGTTCCCATGCTCCAACAGTAAACAAACTGTTCGTAAAAAAAAAAAAATTCAGAAAACACTATTGAAAAGAGCCTTCTCCAAAAAACTGGAGAAGGCTCTAAACTCCTAGAGCCTTCTCTAAAAAAAAATGGAAGGCTCTAAGCTACCTAGAGACGTCTCCAACTAAGGGAGAGCCTTCTCTAAGATTCAAGAGCCTTCTCTAAGGTTTATTTATTTTTTTATTTTTTTCTGTAACACACACTATAACACCCAAAACCACAGAGCCTGCTCCATTATTTACTTTCCTACCATTGCATCCATTATGTTTGCAGATATAATTTATGCCATACGAGGATTTAAAGTTTCATGAAAACCATAATTAGAAACCCTTATAAACTTCCAACCCGTTCTGAAAAATGAAACTTCACCAAACAACGCATAAAGAAAGTAAAAACACAGAAAACATCAACTAGAGGAGAGCCTGCTCTTTGAAAATTTAGAGCCGGCTCTAAAAGAACCTAGAGCCGGCTCTAAGCCACCTTGGAGCCGGCTCTTTATAGGTGGGAGCTGGCTCTTGGTTTTCCCAGAGCTAGCTCTCTCCCCTCTATGAGCCTCGTTCTTCTTCAGCTTCGTCTCTGACCTCTATTTCAACTTCGGCCTCTTCCTACCCCTTTGTTCTTTTTTACAACTGGTATTAGCTGTCTAAAATATATCCAGTAGCATCCCAATGGTTTGGTTCGACAGTTGGATTTTATTACAGTGACTTAAAACCTCTACCAATTCATTATGCGTTAACATCAAACTTGACCTTCGATTTGCAGACATAACTACAGATAATACTAGAACATATACAGGTAATCAAAACTGATCTTAACCATCCTATATATATTCCATGACATCCTAATCCCTTGTTTATAACAATACGAATTAAATCATTCACTAAAACAAAATCAATCTGTAAGCTTAAAACAAACCAAACACAAGTCATTCAAAAATTGTTTTAAACAACCATATACATACTGATAATCAACTTGACATATATTTCGCATTCCAGATTAGATTAATATTCAATTAAAATCCTAGAGACATCTAGGTATGCACAGAACACATGACAAAGGGATAGAAAGAGAATAGAACTTGCCTCTACAGTTTTGGATTCAAAACTCTGTTGCCGTCGTTCTAAGTTTTTCCGGCGATCCAATTCACTGTTAAATCTCCTATTGCTCTATCTTCCCTTCTCCTACGTCCGTCCTTTAAGCCACGGCCAAACCCTCACCAAAGTTGCTCTGTTTGTTTCTCAAAATCTCTCTCTGTTCTTCACTGTTTTCTCTCTATAATTCTAAACGTAAATAGGGTCTGTGTTTGCTAAAACCCTAAGGTGACATATTGCTCTATATATATATAGACCTAACTGAAACCCTACTCCCTGTAGGATCAAAACAGAGCCCTCATTTAAATCCTAGTCGGCCATAAACAAAGCCTACGTTTAAAATCTATGTCGGCTACACTTAAGTGACGTCTAAAAACTCACTAAACTTAATTACAATAATTTAACCCAATAATGAAATTAACGCAACAAAATAATTTAAACCCAATAATTACAACTAGGTCCAATTATTCAAGTAAGAAAAATTCAATTAATGCAAATGTCCCAATTAACAAATTAATTCAAATAAACACAATTAAAGAAAATAATTCATTTAAATAAAACAATTAATCAAAATACCACTACTCAAATAAACAATTTGACACATAAGCACATATCCACAAAAATCAATTTATAAATACACATAGAACCAAATTTAAATTCCAATTTTATCCTTTTGAAAACTAGGGGTATTACAGATATGCTTTATGCTAAGTAGGGATTCGTTTTTGCAACGCTTTAAGAATGGTGGTTGTTAGTGTTTTGGGGATTCGTGAGGTTGTGGTAGGTAAAGATCACTGTAATGCCACTATGGTTCGGACGGAGGATTTTGTGCTGGTAAGTATTTGTTAGAATGACGCCGAGAGAGAACAGTAGGCTGACTAAATCTTCATCAGTGTATTCGTAATCACGACATGATTTTTCGAGGGTGTCATTTGAAGGAGTTGCTGGGGTTGCACTTGGAGAAGGAACCAAAGTTTCTACACTGTATAAAATGTGGGAAATTTTTTAAGGGTATCTTTTACAACAATTAGCTATTGCTCTGATACTGATGACTATATATGGAAAAAGGTTTCAGATTCAATTAAACGAAGACAAGGAAGGTAAGATCTAACACCTATATAAGGAAGCGGTGCACGGTGGGTATGAAAAAGTCGTAATAAGTTGACTTTCGATGGATGGAATTACCGATTAATTAATTATCAGTAAGTTTATCACTAACTGGTGATGCATAGATATAGTTGCAGGGTTAGCTTTTGACGATGCTTCGATGTAAGCAATGGGTGTAAACAAAAGCTAGTGGTACCAGACCAGTTGGTACTTCCTGTAGACAAATGGGAAGAAGGATGTAAGGACTAAGATTCATAACTCTTGGTTCTTTATTCATCTTGTTGGAAACAAAACGCTTCACGATATGAAACTGAGGTTTTTGGGAATCGGCGAGTAGAGGGACGTAGTGTTTTTGTCGCCATCTTTAATATGATCGAGCTGGACTATTCGAGATTACTATATCCTTGTAGACATTATTATGTTCAGGGGGAGATGATATAACCTTTTCACGGATTTAGATGAGGGGTTGCTAACTTTTACATTAGGTCAGGATTTTGGTTGGGATATTGGATCGGTTCTATATCGTAGTTGAAATTTCAGTCTGTATAACAATGACATGGGCTGTTATCACAAGAAATAAAGAAGTCAACTGCACATATTAGGGTTGATCTTCGTGGAGGTGTTACCTTACTCAGTTAGAGCTTAAGGTACTGATGGGTGATTGGTAGTTTTTGTTAGTGCTGTCAGAAGGAATGCGATTGCATAATCGGCACTTCTTCTCAATGCACTCGGACAATTATAAAGGTGCATCAGGACATCGACTGTCTGGTCACGTGAACCGGATGATGTAAGACAGGTTTAATTTGTCTATTTGGATTGGTTGTTTATTTAAAATTAATGTTATGCGTTTGATATACATGCTCGGACTATGGGTGATTTAGTTCTTTGTTTCGTGGTTTAGTTCTTTGTTCCGTTTCAAAGCGGTATATGGTTAAATTAAGGCATGGTTGGTTTTGTCAAGTGTAACTAAATATACTTAAGGCGGCATGGGTGTTTTACCACAAACATGGTTGAATTGTCAGCATGGCTGATTTGCAAAGGTTTAATACAATATACAAAAAAGGGGCATGGTTTATTTGCCAAAATATAAATAACTATACTTAGGGAGGCATGGGTTAGTTGCCAAGTTATGACTCAATATATTCGTATTGATCGAGCTGAGTCCACACGAGAATGGAAATGAATTTTAAAAGAAATAATTCAAAGTTTCGTGAATTCCGTCGGAATTCCTTTTGTTAGGGGGGAAGAATGTAATACCCCTAATTTTCAAAAGGATAAGATTGGAATTTAAATTTGATTCTATGTGTCAAATTGTTTATTTGAATAGGGGTTTATTTTAATTAATTATTTTATTTAAATGAATTATTTTTTATTGTGTTTATTTGAATTAATTAATTGTATTTTGATTTTCGATGGTTACATTAATTAATTGTATTTTAATTACGTTAATTACTTACAGTCTTTTTAACGTCACGTATGTGGAGCCGTAGATTATAATTTAGGTGCCGTGGATGATAACTTAGGTTTTGTTCTATGGGCCGACTAGGATTTAGATTAGGGCTCTATCTTTTATCCTACAGGGAGTAGGGTTTTATTAAGTCTATGTATATATATAACAGTATGGCACCTTAGGGTTTTAGCAAACACAGAACCTATTTACGTTCAAAGTTATTGAGAGAAAACAGAAAGGAACAGAGAGAGGTTGTGAGAAACAAACAGAGCAACTGTAATACTCCTAATTTCAAAAGGATAGTCCTAGTATTTAATTTATTATTTTAATTGAATTTTAAATTGTTCAAATTGTTAATTGGCGTGTTTATTTGCAATAATTGATGACTTGTTATTTAATGGTGATTTTGTGAATTAATTAATTATTAAATTATTTTTATTTTCTGTTTTAATTATAAAATTGTTTTTATTTTCTGTTTTACGTTACATTGGAATTTATTATTTCCTTTAATTGAAGTAATTATTAAATGGTTTAATTAATTATTAAGTATGAAAATATCGTTAGGGTTTTACTTCTGTTTAGGTTTAATTTAAGTGATAAGCTGACGTAAATTTGGGTTGTCTATGGGCTGGTTAGGATTCAGATTAGGGCTTGAAGTAAAATTTGGTTTCTTGTAAAAACCTATAAATGTAAGTATTACGTTCAGTTTAGGGTTTGAGAACCCTATTCATGACATAAAGAGAACAGAGAAAAGTCTGGAGGAGTTTGGGAGAGAACAGAGAAGGAAAACCAAAGGATCACCGAGAAAGCTTACGAGAAAGACGCTGAGATTTCTGAACCGAGTCTCACAGGCAAGTTCTAGTCTTATCTCTTTCCCTTAGGCTCATGTTCTTTGCATGACTAATACAATTCTAGGATTTAATAAGGATTAAAATTGAACTGGATTGCATGTTTTAGATGCTAACAAAAATTGAATGTGTTTTTAAGTTGATTAAAGTTTGTTTTAAATTCGTCATTGCGAAATGTCTGTTTAATTCATGGAAATTGATGAGTAACGATTTTAATAAGTCCTATACTATGTTGGGAATTACCGGAATTAATTTAGTTTGCAAGTTTGATATGTTAAAACATTTGGTGACCGGGAACGCATAAACTGCTCGTATTAAATCCTTGTTACAAAATTCATGCCTTAATTGATTTTGGTAATTTAACAAAGAATTTGGTGGATTATGGATTAACTTGGAACCTAGTTTAAACATCTAAGAACCTTAGGAATGGAAGTCAGATCAACAGAAACACACCGGAGGTGAAAAGGATGAAGAACATAGAAGAGACGGCTCAAAGTTTGAAAGAGCAGGCTCTTTGGAAACAAAGAGCAGGCTCTAGGGGACTTGGGGCTGGCTCTAAGTCTAGGAGAGCCGGCTCTAAGCAAGAAAGAGCAGGCTCTTTCAACTGGCTTCCAATTTTATGTTTTCTACGACCTGTTTGGCTACGGAACTCGGATTTTGGGATTTTCAGATTCTGTAGGAAGCTATACTAGGGTGTTTTGAGATGTTCTAAGTCTAATTAACACTTGTGGGAGTGGATTAATGCTTAATAAACCAGTAGGTGTTTATAGCTTGAACATTGGTAAGTCTCGGCGGAAGTTGGTTTATTTCAGTACAGAGGAATTTTAAATTACTGAACCTTAATTTATTTATTCTCTGTGAGTGGAAATTTTATTAATATGATATTATTAATAATGGATAAGCATGATAATAAATATGATTTTTTTTTTATTAGACTTGTCATGGTTTATAGACGAGAGGAATAAATTATCTGCATGCTCAAGTAAGATAATTTGTAACGGAGTTATGGGATGAACATGATGCTTATCTATTTAATTTATGTTCATCAAGGAATTAATTGATATGTCTTATTATTTTGATCTATCAGTTACTGGAGTAAACATATTAGTCTATATCTCTATTTATGCTTGTTATGGTTCAGTTGCTATATACACATGTATTCTATCAACTGTTGGATGGATTGGATTGTATATACCGGTATGAGACGATGACATACTAGGTTTGGATTAGCTCAAATTGCTAAGTCCTACCTACTATGGAATAAGGGCATGGATCACAAAAATAGAATCCTCCTTATGTATAAGTCTGTGCGGTTGAATAAGTTGAACGACTTAAGTCTGTGCGGTTGAATAAGCTGAACGACTTACTGGATTTCTTATGGATGAATGTGAGCGGATTTTAAATATATTATTATGGTACCGTGACTTGAGCTTGAGTCTCAGAGTCAATGGTTAGGGAGCGTACATACAATAGGATACATAATTGGCTATGCTGGTTGAGGTGTACCCTGTTAGGCTTAGGTAGTCATGCCCACTCAGGTGCGTTTTGCATGTTACCTTCTACTCAGGTTGAGACCCGTATCATAGTCCAGTGAGAGTCCATAGTGTGGATATATATATATATATATAGTCACGGATTATATAGTTATTGTTGAGTTGGTTAGAGTGTATATGCGTATTGAGTCTCTGCTTGGATTGTAGTAGGATAGAACTTGTTCGTGGTCCTGACCCACTCATATTTTTTCAGGTGTACATTAGTTCCAGACTTGACCTTGTTCGTGCTGAGCAGAGACGACCACTCATTCTTCCGACAAGGTAGGAGCTCTATTTTTATGGTTTTCTTTTAGTTTTCAGTTCAGTTTGGTTTTCTTATTAAGGGTCGACAGGATGGATTCCCGAGTTGTACCCTTGGAGGTTTTGGAGTTGAATTATTATTATCTGGGATTTTAAGTGTTTAATTTTAAAGGATTTATACTTAGTTTCTTTCAGCTTAAAATTTATTTCTTAATTCAATTTGTATTCTGTGTTCGTTATAACATATTAATTGTTTGATATCCCTCGAGTTTGAGCCTGAGCCTGATCAACCCGTGTCTCGGATCCGAAAGGTATCACAGTTGGTATCAGAGCACTCCTGGTTCAAGTGTTTCTTGGGTGTTTTGTATTAAATCTTTCGCGTAGCGTTTTCTCTTTATTAGAGCTTAAGTGTAGGATTCGTTGAATTCTTTTACGGTTCATTTAGAACGTACTGATGTCTGTCTTTCAGTGTTAATAGATGGTTAACGGTTGGAGAAGAGGACAGAACATGCAAGGAAATAAGAGGCAGAGGAGAGCGGCACGTAGGCAGCAAGAACGCATACAGCGTCAGCTAATGGAAAAGGAGCAGCAATTTCCTGGATTTAAGGATGACAATGGTCAGTTTCGTAATGAGCAGGAGGAAGTTCAGCAAACTCCGGGTTAGGTTAGAGATCCAAAGTTTCCTCCTCACCTCAATGAATTTGTTGCTCGGGCTATAGAAGTTGGGGTAATAGTTGCACTTCGGAATCAACCACCGGTTCAGCAGGTACCTGCACCAGCACCGGTTGTTCAGACTGACTTATGGGAAAAGGCTAGGAGTTCTTTCACAAAAGGTAGTCCACCTGTGTTCTCAGGCTCCACCGATGCGAGAGCAGCTCACCAGTGGAAACAGGACATTGAGCGACATCTTCATTTGGTTCTGTGTACGGAGGTTCAGAAGCAGATGCTTGCTACCTTCAAGCTAGTTGGAGATGCATTACAGTGGTGGGAGTCAGTTACCACCGCAGAGGAGAGGATGTCATTGACATATGATCAGTTCAGTGCACGCTTTGATGAAAAGTACTTCCCTTATGCAGTCAGGGCAGCTATGAAGACTAAGTTTCTTAATCTGCAGCAAGGGAACATGACAGTGGCGAAGTATGAGCAGCAGTTCACACGCTTGTCTCTCTTTGTGCCGGAGGAGGTGGATACAGAAGAAAAAAAGCACAACAGTTTCATTAAGGGACTGATGTGATCTATTAAGAGAGCTATTACAGGTAGTCCAGCTTATACTACCTAGGCTCAGGTGGTAGACCCCGCTCTATAGCAGTATCAGTTGACCATGGACATCAGACAGGCTAAGGGTGAAAAGCGGGGTGACAGAGACCTTGCTAACCAGTCAGCTGAGAAAGGGAATGGGAACGGACACCGACAAAATGAAGGGCACATTCCAGGGACAACAGCCTTAGAAGAAGCACAAGGGTGGTTCAGATGCTCCCAAGGATGTGGCACCTATTCAGCATCAACAGAACGAAGGACCACAGGCAGGACAGGGTCAGCCACAGGCTAACCGACAGAGGAGGCCATTTGGTACTTTCCAGGGTAGTTGTTACACTTGTGGAGAGTATGGTCACACTTCCAGGTAGTGTCCTATAGTTAGACAGGGACAGGGACAAAGACAGGGGCAGGGACAGCATGTGCAGTAGGGGCAGAGGGCTCCAGTGCCTCTACCAGCTCCACAGGTTCCTCGGATTCAGGGATAGACTTATCCGGCATTACCGGCACTATCGCAGCCTCAGGGACAGGCACTGCAGCAGCTACATTATGGCAGAGTGTACAACCCTATGCCACAAGATATGCAGGCACCTCAGGCTGTTGAGGGTAAGTTTCCTATTCATGGTTTACTTGGACGTATTTTGTTTGATACGGGTGCTACACACTCATTTGTAGCTAGATCATTTGTTACTTTGTCTGGGATGACGACTCAGGTATGCTGTAGACCACAGGGTATTTCTATACCGTTGGGCGATACAGTCATTCTTCATGAGAGTGATGGGCCTGTGGCACTAAATATTAGCAGACTCAGGTTTCTAGCCAATCTATTGGTCCTAGAAATGCACACTTATGATGTGATACTTGGGATGGATTGGTTGTCTCACTACCATGCCTAAGTTAATTGTTTTGATAGGTCTATCGTGTTTACCATACCTGGTCAGGACATGTATGTCGTCGCTATGCCACGTTCTAGCGGGGTTGGTAACACCTATTTGTTCCATGTGGAGGAGGAAATGGAGGAGGGAACTACTGTATAATTGGATAACATACCGATTGTACAGGATTTTCCGGATGTATTTCACGAGATTCCAGGGTTGCCACCTAGTCGCGAGATCGATTTTGTGATAGACTTAGCTTCAGGCACTGCGCCTATTGTTAGGGCACCCTATAGGATGGCACCAATGGAAATGAGAGAGCTGAGGGATCAGATTCAGCAATTACTCAGCCAGGGTTTTATTCGTAAGAGTACATCACCTTGGGGAGCACCAGTTCTATTTGTGAAGAAGAAGAATGGTTCGCTTCGCCTGTGTATAGATTACAGGGAGTTGAATAAGGTTACTATTCGTAACAAGTACCATTTACCCAAGATCGATGATTTGTTTGATCAGTTACGGAGAGCCACATACTTCTCTAAGATTGATCTGCGTTCTGGGTATCATCAGCTGAGGGTTAGGGAGCAGGATGTTTCTAAGATAGCGTTTCTCACGAGATATGGTTCTTATGAGTTTCGTGTCATGCTGTTTGGGACGACTAATGCACCTGCAGTGTTCATGGATTTAATGAACAGAGTCTTTCGGGCTTATTTAGATCAGTTTGTCATTCTCTTTATTGATGATATCTTGATTTATTCTAGGTCTGAGGACGACCATGCTAGACATCTTCGCATAGTCTTGCAGACGCTTTGTGAGCACCAGTTATATGCCAAGTTCGAGAAGTGTGAATTTTGGCAGCGGGAAGTGAAGTTTCTGGGTCACGTGGTGTCAGAAAAGGGAATAACGGTGGATCCGGCCAAGGTTTCAGTGGTGGTTGAGTGGGGACAGCTTACTTCACCTACCGAGATTCGGAGTTTTCTCGGTTTGACAGGATATTATCATCGGTTCATCCAGGGGTTCTCCAAGATAGCAGGACCACTCACTTATCTGACCAAGAAGGGTGTACAGTTCGTGTGGGATGAGCACTGTCAGCAAGCTTTTGATGAGCTGAAAAGGAAGTTGACTTCTGCACCGGTTCTGGCTACTCCACGGAGCGGGATAGAGTATCTTGTCTGCACGGATGCTTCGTTGTAGGGTCTTGGATGTGTTTTGATGCAGGAGGAGCGACCGATTTCTTATGGATCTCGGAAGCTTAAGCCTCATGAGCTTAATTATCCAACACATAATTTGGAGTTGGCAGCAGTGGTCTTTGCTTTACGTATTTGGAGGCATTATCAGTTGGGTGAGTCATTTAGATTATTTAGTGATCACAAGAGTCTACAATACTTGTTCACTTAGTCGGAGCTGAATATGAGACAGCGCAGATGGTTGGAGTTTGTGAAAGACTATCATTTTTCTATATAGTATCATCCAAGGAAAACGAATGTGGTGGCGGATGCACTCAGTCACCGACCCGTTGGTAGTCTTTCTGCTCTTTTTACTACAAAGTAGAATGCTTTAAAGAAGATAGATGAGTTATCGGACGCTTTTATGGCTTGCATGGTGGTTACACCTTCTATCATTCGCAAGGTTTTGCAAGCCCAACTCACCGATCAGCAATGCATTGACAAGGTTACAGAGATAGCTTTCGGAGAGGTTTCATTCTACTATGTTGGGGCTGATGGAGGTTTGAGGTACAAGGGACGGTTAGTGGTACCTTCTGCTGATGATTTGAGGAAGGATGTGATGATTGAGACTCACCACTCTGAGTTCTCTGTTCATCCAGGAGGCGATAAGATGTATCAGGATATGAAGCGACAGTTTTGGTGGGCAGGTATGAAGAGGGACATTGCTCTTTTTATCTCGCGATGTAGTACTTGTCAGATGGTCAAGATTGATCATCAGAGGCCGCCAGGATCTCTACAGTTACTACCGATTCCGGAGTGGAAATGGGAGAGCATATCTATGGATTTTGTGGAGGGATTGCCGAATTCTTTCAAAGGTCATAACTCCATTTGGGTCATTGTGGATAGGTTGACCAAATCAGCGCATTTTTTACCTATTTGTACTGACTACACCTCGGAGCAGTTGGCAAGGCTTTACATTTCAAAGATTGTGAAGCTGCATGGCATTCCATTGTCTATTATATCAGACAGGGATTCAAGCTTTGTTTCAGGATTCTGGAAGAGTTTTCAGCAGGCTTTGGGTACAGAGTTGCATCTTAGCACTACTTATCATTCTCAGATTGATGGACAGACTAAGAGGGTGAATCAGATTATGGAGGATATGCTTCGATCGTGTGTTCTTGATTTCAAGGGCCACTGGGAGGATTACTTACCACTTGTGGAGTTTGCGTATAATAATAGTTTTCAGAAGACTATTGGAATGGCACCATTTGAGGCATTGTACGGTCGACCGTGTCGGTAACCTGTTTGTTGGATGGAGGTTGGAGAGAGCAGATTCTTGGGTCCTGAGTTCATTAAAGATACTTCTGAAAAAATTACTCTTATTAGGGACCGGATGCGCACTGCTCAGAATCGGCAGAAGAGCTATGCCGATTGGCATACTCGTGCTTTGGAGTTTAGGGTTGGAGATCAAGTTCTACTCAAAGTGTTGCCTATAAAAGGTGTTATGCGGTTTAGGAAGAAAGGGAACTTGGCACCGCGGTTTGTCGGTCCATTCATGATTACGGATCGAGTTGGAGCTGTTGCTTATCGGTTAGCACTACCAGATAATTTGGATCGGGTACACAATGTGTTTCATGTTTCCATGTTGCGGAAATTTCTGCTAGATGAGGATCGGTATCAGCATATCGATGTTGGGGAGATTGAGTTACAGCCGGATGCAACTTATTTGGAGCCACCGTGTTGTATTGTCGACCGTCGGGATCAAATCCTTCAAAATAAGGTTATCCCTTTAATTCGTGTTCAGTTGAGTCATCACAATGAGGCTGAGTCTACTTGGGAACGGGAAGATGTCATTCGCTCGCAGTTTCCTGAATTATGGGAAGAAGGTAAGAGCGAATTCCGAGGACGGAATTCCTTTTGTTAAGGGGGAAGAATGTAATACCCCTAATTTCAAACGGATAGTCCTGGTATTTAATTTATTATTTTAATTGAATTTTAAATTGTTCAAATTGTTGATTGGCGTGTTTATTTGCAATAATTGATGACTTGTTATTTAATGGTGATTTTGTGAATTAATTAATTATTAAATTGTTTTTATTTTTTGTTTTAATTATAAAATTGTTTTTATTTTCTGTTTTACGTTACATTGGAATTTATTATTTCCTTTTAATTGAAGTAATTATTAAATGGTTTAATTAATTATTAAGTATAAAAATATCGTTAGGGTTTTACTTCTGTTTATGTTTAATTTAAGTGATAAGCCGACGTAAATTTGGGTTGTCTATGGGCCGGTTAGGATTCAGATTAGGGCTTGAAGTAAAATTTGGTTTCTTGTAAAAACCTATAAATGTAAGTATTACGTTCAGTTTAGGGTTTGAGAACCCTATTCACGACATAAAGAGAACAGAGCGAAGTCTGGAGGAGTTTGGGAGAGAACAGAGAAGGAAAACCAAAAAATCACCGGGAAAACTTACGAGAAAGACGCTGAGATTTCTGAACCGAGTCTCACAGGCAAGTTCTAGTCCTATCTTTTTCCCTTAGGCTCGTGTTCTTTGCACGACTAATACAATTCCAGGATTTAATAAGGATTAAAATTGAACTAGATTGCATGTTTTAGATGCTAACAAAAACTGAATGTGTTTTTAAGTTGATTAAAGTTTGTTTTAAATTCTTCATTGTGAAATTTCTATTTAATTCATGGAAATTGATGAGTAACGATTTTAATAAGTCCTATACAACGTTGGGAATTACTAGAATTAATTTAGTTTGCAAGTTTGATATGTTAAAACAGTTGGTGACCGGGAATGCATAAACTGCTCGTATTAAATCCTTGTTGCAAAATTCATGATTTAATTGATTTTGGTAATTGAACAAAGAATTTGGTGGATTATGAATTAACTTGGAACCTGGTTTAAACATCTAAGTACCTTAGGAATGGAAGTTAGATCAACAGAAACACACCGGAGGTGAAAAGGATGAAGAACAGAGAAGAGACGACTCAAAGTTTGAAAGAGCAGGCTCTTTGGAAACAAAGAGCAGGCTCTAGGGGACTTGGAGCCGGCTCCAAGTCTAGGAGAGCCGGCTCCAAGCAAGAAAGAGCAGGCTCTTTCAACTGGCTTCCAATTTTATGTTTTCTGCGACCTGTTTGGCTACGGAACTCGGATTTTGGGATTTTCAGATTCTGTAGGAAGCTATACTTGGCTGTTTTGAGATGTTCTAAGTCTAATTAACACTTATGGGAGTGGATTAATGCTTAATAAACCAGTAGGTGTTTATAGCTTGAACATTGGTAAGTCTCGGCGGAAGTTGGTTTATTTTAGTACAGAGGAATTTTAAATTACTGAACCTTAATTTATTTATTCTCTATGAGTGGAAATTTTATTAATATGATATTATTAATAATGGACAAGCATGATAATAAATATGATTTTTTTTTTTTATTAGACTTGTCATGGTTTATGGACGAGAGGAATAAATTATCTGCATGCTCAAGTAAGATAATTTATAACGGAGTTATGGGATGAACATGATGCTTATCTATTTAATGAACATGATGCTTATCTATTTAATTTGTGTTCATCAAGGAATTAATCGATATGTCTTATTATTTTGATCTATCAGTTACTGGAGTAAGCATGTTAGTCTATATCTCTATTTATGCTTGTTATGGTTCAGTTGCTATGTTTATTGATTATGTATTCTATCAACTATTGGATGGATTGGATTGTATGTACCGGTATGGGACGGTGACATACTATGTTTGGATTAGCTCAAATTGCTAAGTCCTACCTACTTTGGAATAAGGGTATGGATCACAAAAATAGAATCCTCCTTATGTATAAGTCTGTGCGGTTGAATAAGCTGAACGACTTAAGTCTATGCGGTTAAATAAGCTGAATGACTTACTGGATTTCTTATGGATGAATGTGAATGGATTTTAAATATATTATTATGGTACCGTGACTTGAGCTTGAGTCTCAGAGTCAACGGTTAGGGAGCTTATATGCAATAGGACGCGTAACTGGCTATGCTAGTTGAGGTGCACCCTGTTAGGCTTAGGTAGTCATGCCCACTCAGGTGTGTTTTGCATGTTACCTTGTACTCAGGTTGAGACCCGTATCATAGTCCAGTGAGAGTCCATAGTGTGGATATATATATATATAGTCACGGATTATATAGTTATTGTTGAGTTGGTTAGAGTGTATATGCGTATCGAGTCTCTGCTTGGATTGTAGTAGAATAAAACTTGTTCGTGGGCCTGACCCACTCCTATTTTTTCAGGTGTACGTCAGTTCCAGACTTGACCTTGTTCGTGCTGAGCAGAAGCGACCACTCATTCTTCCGACAACGTAGGAGCTCTATTTTTATGGTTTTCTTTTATTTTTCAGTTCAGTTTGGTTTTCTTATTAGGGGTCCACAGGATGGATTCCCGAGTTATACCCTTGGAGGTTTTGGAGTTGGATTATTATTATCTGGGATTTTAAGTGTTTAATTTTAAAGGATTTATACTTAGTTTCTTTCAGATTAAAATTTATTTCTTAATTCACTTTGTATTCTATGTTCGTTATAACATATTAATTGCTTGATATCCCTCGGGTTTGGGCCTGAGCCTGATCAACCTGTGTCTCGGATCCGAGGGATATCATAGCAACTTTGGTAAAGGTTTGGCCGTGGCTTGAAGGACGGACGTAGGAGAAAGGAAGATGGAGCAATAAGAGATTGAACAATGAATTGGATCATCGGGAAAAACTTAGAAAGATGGCAACAGAGTTTTGAATCCAAAACTATAAAGGCAAGTTCTTTTTTTCCTCTTTCCCTTTGGCTTATGTTTTGTGCACCTAGGTAGCCTCTAGGGTTTAATTAATCATGAACTGAGTTTTACAGTTATATTAGATGCTATATTGATGCTCTGTATGTGTTGAATCTGTTCAAGTATAGTTCGTGCATGTCTAATTTAAATTGTGTTCATAAAGCATGTTTAGTTTGTAGAACTTGTAATCTCTGTATTAGATTTCAACTGCTATAAACACACCATGGGGATTGTACTAGACACAGTTAAGACTTTTAGGAACAGTTTAAAACCAGATAAAAAGGGTTGGAAGCGGCCGGCGTTGAAGAAGAAGGTCACAGAAAGCGCAGACGCAAGAGACGGCTCTTAGAGAGGGAGAGAGCCGGCTCCAGGAGGAGGGAGCCGGCTCCCCCCCATTATAGAGCCGGCTCTAGGAGAGGTAGAGCCTGCTCTACCTACCTAGAGAAGGCTCCAAGAATTTGGAGCCTGCTCTTTTGTTTTCTGGAGCCCGCTCTACAAGTTTTAGAGCAGGCTCTCCTACGGGAGTTGTTTTCTGAAGTTTTCTGGGCAGTGTTTGGATGGTTTAATATTTCCTAAACTGCTTTATGAGTGTACTGGGGTTCCTAAGTGAAGTTTTAAGAGTTATTAAAATCTCTTATTGCATGGTCTATGTCCTACGTAAAAGAATGGAATAGTATAAAAGTAAACAATTTAGCATACGGTTAATGGATGGGAGGAACTGAATTGTTTAATTTAATTTTAACAATTTGTTGGATTATAGCATGAATATAAATCTTTTTTAAAATGCATGTTTTTTTTTTTTTTTTTATATTTGAATTTGATCATCTCTTATCTATGAAAACGTATTTGCAATAGCTCTGTCATGTGTGTTTTTCTCGTCTCTGTTTCGGCATAAAACGTCTCACTGTTTTAAGTTTGTTTTGAAACTCACTGAAACAAACTAAGGTCTGAATTAATACTAGATGTAATTTAAGACCTTTAAGATCAATTTAGAGGAAGAACAGTAAGGTTAGATGTTGCCGGAGATGAAGCAGAAGACGTGTAGTAAGGAAAAGAGAAGGCTCTAGAATTAGAAAGAGAAGGCTCAATGGAAAGGAGAAAGCTCTAGAATTAGAAAGAGAAAGCTCAATAGAAAGGAGAAGGCTCTAGAATTAGAAAGAGAAGGCTCAATGGAAAGGAAAAGGCTCTGGATTTAGAAAGAGAAGGCTCCATGTCAAAAGAAAGGGCTCTTTGTTTTAAAAGAGAATGCTTTCTTTTCAATTTTGATATTATGTGTGTTTTTGTTACGAGCTGTTGTTACTGTTGGAGCAAGGAAATTATTCTGATTATTCTAGGACTTTACAGAGTGATTAAGAATTAATGTAGGGTGTTAATAGGACCTTTAATTGGTTAAAGTTTACCTCTGAATTAACGGAACAAATCGTATAAAATCTACGCATCTTGTATACGGTTAACGGATGGAAGAAAACTTAAATTGCCTAAGCTTAATTTTGGCAATCCAGTGGGATCTAATATGTTTATAACACTTATTTTAAATGCATGATAGCATCTATGTATTTGTTTTGATCTATTCATGTTTTGGGACATTAATTGTCGAAATATTAGGCCTTTTCTGTAATTACTTGGATTACTATTGGATTGAAATTGCTAGAATAATGAAATGTTTTCTGCCATTATTTGGATAATGGTTTGGACTGTAAATTACTAAATTATGATTTATATATTGTAATTTACATGGATATGGAGGATTATATGCACCGATATGGGACGGTGGCATACAAGGGACGGTTTATGTTAAAAATGCTAAGACCTAACATATCGAATTAACGGAATGGATTGTAAACTATTGAATTCTAAATTTGTGTTTAAGTCAGATCAACTGACTAAGTTGAGTGACTTCCTGGATTGGTTGGTTTTAGTTAATTCATATCAGCTGAATAAGTTGAGTGACTATCTAAACTGCATTTTGTATGTCTCCTCAATGAATAATTGAATGACATACTCTGGTTTTGGACGGACTTTAGATATATGACTATAATACCATGAGACGAGCTTGAGTCTCAGACTCGTTGGTTAGGGTGCATATATGCAGTGGATGCGTAGCTGGATATAGTAGGCAGGTGTACCCTGTTAGGTCTAGGTACTCATGCCTACCTTTGGGTGCATTTTCGCATGATGTCTTCTATTCAGGTTGAGACCCCTATTGTAGTCCAATGAATGTCCTTAGTGTGGATATACATATACTTATGGACTAAATAGATATTATGAGGTATCTAGGGTGTATCTACGTATCGTGTCTCTGTATAGATTGCAGTTAGATTAGAACTTGTTCGTGGGCCTGACCCACTATTATTTTTCAGTTAACGGACGGTTCCAGGTTGTAGAGCTTGTTCGTGCTGAGCAGAGACGATTACTCATTCTTCCGACGATGTAGGAGTTTTCTTCATGGTTTAGCATTGAATTCTTCAGTTGTTATTTTCCAGTGTTGGAGTTTATTAGGGGTCCACCAGATAGATTCCCGAGTTGTATTAAAAATGAAAAAGTTGGATGTATCAGAATAATTCTTTATCTATAAAATTTTATTCGGAGGTTTCAGTTTTTGGATTATCATTCGTGTTTCTTTTCAGAAATTTTATTTATTCTTGTTTATCTTAATTGTATTCTGTGTTCATTTATTGCTGATTGGTTTGATATCCTCGGGTAATCGGGCATGGGCCTGGCCAACCCGCATCTGAAAATCTGGGGGTATCACAAACTCCACAAATAAAATAAGAAAGTCTCCAAAATTTACTAATCATACCTTTAATCAATATTAAAGTTTAATCTAAAACATAGGGTATTACAGTGAGCCTAAGTCAAAGTTCATTGTACTTTGTTTCAGACATAGTGAATCGTTTTGTTCTGGACTGCACAATCCGCGAGGTTTTTTTCCACAACGATTGGTCTATTCCGCTAATCAGGGTTTCCTTACTAAAAATCCTGGTGCCATCTCTCAAACTTTATTTGCTTTACTTGCTTTTATTTTGCATATGATTGTTTAATTATTTTATAATTTAAGTAAAACTAATTGAATAAAAAGACACGTGATTAAATCCTTTCTAGATAAAAACTTTAACTTTTTCACAATTTATTTCGCTGCACAACTCACAATTGGTATCAGACCCAATCTCTACACATTGAGTTGTACCTATTGGGAAGTTTTTGATTATTTTCAAAAATTCTTTCATCATGTCTTATGTTTTGAAAGATGGTGGATCTAATCAACATAGTCCTTTATTCGAATGAGATAATTACAATTTTTGAAAGTCAAAGATGTGAACTTATTTGCAAAATTCAGGAGGTAAAGTTTGGGCTGTTGTTGAGACATGTTATACACCTCCAACTTAGGAAAAAACAGTGGATGGTAATGTTGTTCAAGTCTTAAAAGATACTTTCACATTCACTGCACTTGAAACTGAATGTAGTGATGCTAATGGAAAAGTCTTATATGCAATTATTAATTCTTTGGTTCCATATGAATATGCTAGAATTTCTTGTTGTAAAACTGCAAAAGATGCTTGGGATATTTTGCAGGTTACTCATGAAGGGACTTTGAAAGTAAAGCAATCCAAAATTCAAATACTTAATCAAAAGTTTGGGAACATTGCGATGAAAGAAAATGAAACTTTTTCTGAATTTTATTCAAGTCTTGTTGAAATTATTTATGAACTTCGTCACTTAGGCAAAAGAGTTAGTGATAAGAAAATTTGTAAGAAAATCTTGAGGTCTTTACCTAAAAGATTTCAAATAAGGGTATAAACTATCACTAAACATTGGGATTTGTCTAATGCTAAAGTAGATGAAGTTGTGAGTTCTCTGAAAAATTTTAAGATGCAGAAATTTAGTCAAAATTAGAAAGAAAAAAATCTTACTTTAAAGTCAACTCAAGTTGATAACATTGTTGGTGAAAATTCTAATGAAGATGTGGCTCTCTTATCTAAGCAATTTTATCAGTTTTTGTAAAGACAACAAAGAAGAAGGAACGAAGCTTACCTTTTAACCAAAAAAAAAAAAAAGGAGGAACGGAAATGGGGTCAATTCTCAAAATTTTGACAAGGCTAGGGGTCAAATTTTAAGATAAATGAAAAGAAATGAGAAGAATATAAAGAAACTAAACTTACTTGCTGGAATTGTGGTGGCAAAGGTCACACTTCAAATGTTTGTCCTAGTCTTAAGAAAGAACAAAATGATAGGAATAAATGAAAAGTAATGAAAGTTTCAGTTTTTGATAATTCTATTTATAGTGATAATGAACCCTCTCATGATAATTGCAATTATTTTTCTTTTGTTGCTTATTTTTATTTTTATTTCTATTTAAAGGTCCTCATATTGTTATTTTGTCTTATTCTGACATTTCAAATGATGAAAATAATGAAGTTCGTGATGAACAGGTTCAAAAGGATGAGATAAATGAAGAAAAATTAAAGAAGTTGTTTGTAAAAACTATTGAAGTTAAATTGGTGATTAAAAAGTTAGCACAAGAACTTATTCAAGCCAAAGAAAAGAATGATGAGCTAAGAAAACAGATTGATGAAGAAAAAAAAAAAATCTTATTGATGGATCTTCAAAACTTGAATCCCTTTGATTTTGGATCAAGTCTGTACAATTAATCACTTCATTTGTTATTCATATAGTTTAGGAACTCATTTATTTATTTTGGATCAACTCATTGCTATTGTATATATTAGTGTACAAACTCTGCTAAGAAATTTATGCAACTAAGGTCTTGCTTGGATTGTCACTATGAAAACAATTTTTTGTTTTCATAGTGACAAAAAACCCAAAATTGCAACTTGGGACTGCTTGGAAGTGTTTTTCAGAAACTGTTTTTAGAGAACTGAAAATTGATAGTTACACTTTTTAGAGAACAATAAAAAGTTGTTTTGGGAGTTCTGCAAACTGATAGTTGCCTTATTTGAAAACACGGAGAACATGTTTTACTTAAAAAAAAAAAAAAAAACACGATGTAACCCAATCGTTTATAACGACGCACAGTCTTCTCTCTTTACAAGCTCTCTATCTCTACAAACTCTCTTCGTCTCTCTGCACTTCACACCTCTCTTCAGGCTTCTCTCACAAATTTCTTCAAGATCTCTCTTTGTTCTGTAAAATTAAAACACTCTCTCTAGGATTCATTGTTGGTTATGGATTTGGTTGGTTGGATGGATTTGATTGTGGTTCTGGTTTAGGGTGTTGGGAAACGTGCAAGTTTTAAAAACTTTTCAAGGGATTTTGACTCATAGATCTTGATTCATCACATAAAGGCAAGTTTTATGCAAAAATACAATATGATGTATCATTCAATTAATAGATTGAATACTTACATCAAAAGTCTGAAAAAACCTTTAAATCTTTCCTCTAAAGTGAATGTTCTCACTTATTGTAGATCCCTTACCAAGATGCCTTCTCCTTGGATCTCCATCTTCTTGGTAATTGTTTTGTCTTTAGGAATCACTCATAAACCTCCATGAATGACCTTGGAAAACTAAGCTTGTGGGAGCCTCCATTAGATGAGAACATTAACCCTAATTTTCTAGAGAGAGAAAATAGATTCTTTTTTCCTTCTTCCAAAAATCACCCCCAAAATATACATAGACCATGTATATATATAGGCAATATAAAGATAAAGAAAAAGAAACAATAAATCATTCTCAATCTCTAATTCACATGTCTCAAATCTAATAGGATTCCAATATCAAGTTGGGTTATGAGTGAGAATCCTTTGGGCTTATTATTTTATTGGCTACAATGAATTAATAATTGGCCCGGTTCATGAACCCAATTCAATTAATTCATAAATTAATTTCTACTCCACTAAAAGAAATTAATTGAACTCCAATTAAATAATAAATAACCTCTAAGTCAATGTTGCACTTTGACCCTCTATGCATAATTAGTTATCGAATAAATAAAGCCATCAATCCAACTACTTAATTAATATATTTATTTGGTACCATTGATTATATCTGGCTCGATCACAATAAAACATTTGTTTGACAAAAATAATAATTTAAATAAATAAATATATAATAAATCATTTTGTCTAAAAACACACGAAGGTCTTCGAATTTACTTTGTTTTCAACCATAATCAATACAAAATAAATACAAGTAGTAATGATGCAAATATTGAAAATATAACCCTCTAACTATTAATTACGTAACTACCCAAAGTGTCGGTCTAAGGATCCCGAAGTATCCGCCGAACAAATCAAAGTAATTATTAATTAATAAAAGAGTTTATACTTTTCTCATACTTAAAAGTCAAATGCTATGACAGTGATAGGGAGCAATTGCATACGACGGCTTTCGCAATACATCTCAACCTAACGCGGATCTAGTTCAAGTCTTAATTAATTATGAGTTCATCCATAATTACCGACTATGAACAATTTATGATTACTATTTATATTCATGTATTGATCACTATCACATACATATATAAATATCTCTTGTAATCAAGTGGACACTATCAATTCTATAATGAATCGAAACATAATACATTGAATTCACCAATTGTATAAAGCATAAATATTTTAGAAACGTCAGGAACATATGTCATTATAATCCAAATAGAAATTTGCTATGCCAAAGCATATAAATCCCAACAGCTCCCACTTGCCCTCATAGCCAATTCGAATTGCATCTAACTCCAATGTTATCTAGATGATGATCAAAACTATTAATCGATTACACCTTTGTTAATGGATCAACAAAGTTGTGTTCCAATGCAATGTTCTAGCCATGAGTGCATTTTCTTGTCGGACAATATCATGTAGAACATGATACTTCCTTTCAATGTACCTTGTTCCTTTATGGAGCCTTAGTCATAGGTTTGGACTACTTCTGCGCTATTATCGCAATATAGCTCGATAGGCAAGCTAGTATGCTCTACAACCTCTAAATCAGTGAGATCAAACCAACAAGGCTTCCTTCGCTACCTTTTAGGCTGCAATGTATTCCACCGTCAGGTTTGAGTCAGTAGTTGAAATCTGCTTAATAATCTACTAATTGATTTCCCTTCCATTGAGTGAACATACACTAAGTCATAAACCTTATATAACTGATTTAAAATCAGAACTATCATACCTGACTGGAACCACATCATCACGTCCATAAATGAGTATAAGATCATTGGTTCTCCTAAGGTACTTTATAATATTTTTCACAATAGACCAGTTATCAAGTCCGATTTCGGAATGATATCTACTGACTATGCCTACCATGTAGCGAATGTCCTGTTTGGTATAGACCATGGCATATATGAGACTCCCATATGCCGAATCATATTGTTCCAGTCTCATTTACTCAATCTCCTCTGATAGTCTTGGAAAACCACTTACTAGAGAGAGCAATCCATGTCAATAACGCAATAACTCATTCTTTGAGTTTTGCATACCAAACCTGGTCAAAACTTTATTAATGTAGGATTATTAAGATAAGCCTATTTTCCTTTTAACCTGATCTTGCAAAAGCTTGATCTTAGGAATATAGCTTACTTCTTGAAAATCCTTCATTTCAAAATAATTAAACAACTACCTCTTTACTGATGACAATACTTTCCATATCACACTAAATGAGTAGGATGTCATCAATATATATAGAATTAGAAAAATAATGACATTCCCTTGTACACTCATGATTTATTCACTAAGAAATCTTCTGGTATCCTTTTGTAAATTAACTTGCCTTCTATAGGTATCACCCTACTAGAAAGTTCTACAAGATCCTAGATTTTATTAGAATACATAGATTTCAACTCTGATTTCATAGCAACTTGCCAAAATGATCTATATCCATATCGGTTCACGCTTCCGTGTAGCTTACTGGGTCCAACTCATGTTTAACAGGGATATCCGTAAATATCTCACTTAAAAATATGATTCTGTCAGATTGGATGATAATCCTCCCACTACAATAATGTATCGATGCAGGAATCTGTATACTAGATGATGCTGACGCATCAATAGGGAATTCATTTATTATTCTCAATCTCTATAATAAGTGTGTTCACATGTGGTACATATGGTACTCATACCATATTCTCTAACATTATGCTACTAGGTATGTGATTCATAATATGATCCTTCTATAAATAAACAGTGAGTGTAAACAATTAACTTTTATCATTGAGATCATAAAATAATTCATCCTAATGCCCTTAGAGTAATTATCAAATCTATCATGCATATAATCTGCTTCCAACTTACTTGTCCATATCAAGCGTAAATGTGCAAGACTACCCCATATATGCATGTGATTCAAACTAAGATTTAGTAAAAAACACAGCTCAAAAGATATCCTTGAGACAGACTAAGATGGAATACAGTTCATAATGTGCATCGATATCGTTAAGGCTAATCTCTAAAATGAAAGAGATAATGTAGCATAACTGATCATAGATCTAATCATGTTAAGCGAAATTTTGTTATTCCTATTTGACACCTAAATCCATTCAGTGTTAATTGCGAAAAATTGGTACACAATACCCTCATTGACGATATAGTCTTTGCAATATCCCAAGAAATACTCATATCCACGATCAGATCGAAGTGTTTTGATAAGTTTACCTAATCTGTGCTCCACATCTGTCTTGACACTTTCAGAATATACCAAGAGTTTAAGACTTGTGTTACATCAGATAAATTTATCCAAAACGTGAGAAATCTTGCTTGGATGTTCATCAGACCACACGTGTCAGTGTGTACCGACTCCTATTGTTCTTTATGTCTATTTTATTTGGCTGATTAAAGCCCTTAGTGTTATCTATCCTTCAAAACAGGATTCACAAGTTTGGTTTAGGCTCCCCTGCCTCACTAGGTTATAAATCTTCTTTGACCAATCTTTGAATCTCATTTTTACTGATTACAACCCATAAATAGACACTAAAAATATAATGAGTCCGGAATAACAAATTTTCTCTTAACATTCAATCTAGACTATGCAACATTAGTCTCTACATCCTGCAAATTTTAAGAGCTTGTGATTATAATATATTAACCATCTTTCAATGCACCAGAAACAATCGGACATCTATTCAATTTTATAAAAGCAGTTTTACAAAATAACAACACAGTTTTTATAAACCAAAAGTGAAACAAGAATGAAATTGCGTCTAACATCTGTGCATAAAGAGAGTTCTCTAATACTAATATCCTCATACTCTCTTGTTTTAGATGTAATACTCCCACTGACTTAGCAACAACCTTGACATCAGGTCAAGTACAAATATATATCTATATCATCGACGCTTCTGGATTCCTGAAATCCTTGCAAAGAATTGCAAACATGTTTAGTGGCTCCAGAATCTATCCATCAGGAATTAATAGATACAACCATACAACATGACTTAATGATTAAATATATATTTTCCTATGCCACGTCATTGCTTAGACAGTTCGTCCTTTAGTGTCTTAGTTTGCGACAAAAGAAATAGTTTTCTTTGCCCTCAACATATACTGCCTTATTCCCTTAGACCTTTTGGATACCTATGTTTTGTGCTAGCCTAGTCCTATTATCATCCTTCTTCTTTGCTTTGCCCTTCCACTTAGGCCTATAAGAATATGGTATAAACTAGGTTAGATTAATATGAACGCCTATACTTTTGATTATCCCTTCATCTGTTACCAATTCTATAAGAATATTAGCAAGTGTGAACTCAAACTGGTTCCTTATTTAGTTCACTCTAAAAGAGTCAAACGAGTTTGGTACTAAGGCAATAATCATATCAACTTGAAACTTACCACCCAAGTCAGCCTTATTGACCTCTAATTAAATTTTTAAATAATAAACAATCATTTTCAAAATACGATCTCTTACTGGAGTTCCTTAGACTATCTCAATGGTAATCAAGTTTGACACAGTACTAAGGCATAAACTCTATCTAATCTCACAAAAACATCTCAATGAGTATCTTAAAGTAAAGAAATTAGGTATAGGAGTATTAAATACATTTTGTACCATTACGTTGTGAATAAAATATCTAAGTTCCTTATCCAGTCAATACAAATGAAGTCCAAAAACATTGAATATGTAAGCAAGCAGATAAAATGGATTAGACATAATCAATCTGAATATAAATGCATTCATACAATATGCAAAGTAAATTATTAATCCTATCATGCATATTTAAAATTAAAATGAGTTTGTTAACCACATAATATAATAAATCTCAAATGGAATAAGAGATCATTATTATTTTTGGTTAACAATCACTTTTAATTAATGCGGGTCCCTCAACTTTGTAGCATAATAAATCATACAATCAATACGTCAATAATTTATCCTGATGGAGGAGTTCATTATTACTATTGTTGGGATTCATTTGCTATTAGATGAGCGCTTCCATAATAATATATGGGTCCTTTAACCACTGCATGAAAAATCGGATAACTAATACGCCAATAACTTATTCGGTTGGCGAAGTTCATTATTGCTATTGGCGGGCAAATTCCATCATCTCCATATCTCTTAAGACAATGCCTTGTCTATCTATATGAAATGATTCCCGATTTTGTTTAACCTTTCTAAAATCACCTAATGTAGACCACTCCGTCGGGGAGCTAACATTATTGATTTTAGATTGAGTGTATAACGTTATTAAAGCTCTAATGAAAAATAAAATATTAAATATTTTATCATTATAATCTATACTTTAAATCATGCGTAGGGTCTTATTTTTAAATATCTAATTATAATGAACATTTAATATTTTTATTTTCATGAGACAACCATTCTAGTATTATTAAGACTCTTCAAATCATCGTAGGGCCTTATTTTTGAAGATCTAATTACAATGGTTTTAATAACGAAGGTCATAGGGTTATATATAAAAATCCCCGCTCCCACTCAATTTTTCAATCATTCATAATTAGGGCTATTATTTTATTCATTTACATGATATAATGCATGCAAAATGTATTGATTTTAATCCAATTAAATTTAGAAAATATTTGGACTTTAAATTATTCACTAATATTTAATTTGAAGCATACTTTAAAAATAATGTACAAAAATAATTTTTCGTTTCTCAATAAGTGCCCTCAAATTAATTAGTAATCAAATCCAATTAATTTTCATAATTTAATTAATATAAATCAAGTCATTTAATTAAATATCATGGATCCAATGTATGAATAATAATTAATAAACAATTATCTATTCCATGCATCACATATATCAATAAATGACAGATAAAGCAAATAAAAATGACCAATGGAATCAGCTTTTAACATTAAAACTAAATAATTATTAAGTGCTTTAATTATTGCACCCAATTAGACTCCCACTATCTTTAAATAATGGAGAATAATATTAAAATCTATTTAGGGGCAATAATTCACTCTTTAACGAGTGAATCCAGCACAAAATAATCATTAAAAACAAGCCTTGAGGTCCACCGTAAAGACCTATGCACCTGCAGGAGCCAAAATACAGTCCCAGCTAGTCCCACACGCCCACACGCACATCCTACGTGCCCCATTACTCTTGCACGCGCCTACACGCTCCAAGAGAGAGTGGCAGCGCGTGGCACGCTCTGCCACACACCTTATGGCGCTGACCCTCGCTGCGCTTGGTTCTCACGCGCTCTATTGTTGGCTGGGCTATGAGGCATGTCTTCTGCGAAGCACTAGAACATTCCTTCTTGACTTCTTTGATCCGACGGCTGATGGTGCGGTTGTACTGAATTCTCTTAGACCGCGGCACACCAGATTGGACGGCCACCTTACGGCGTCGCCCTCGCCGCCGGCGAAGCTCCGGTCACCGGAAAATCACCAAAAAATCATTTAAAAAATTCCAAAAATTATAATTAAGCCCAAAAAATTCTAGAAAAATTTCAAAAAATTCCGGAAAAATTCCAGAAAATTCCTGAAGCCTAATTAAACCCTCTTGGACCTTCTTCAAGCTTCATTGTATCATTTGATGAAGATTACATGGCTTTAAATAAATTTACAATTTGAAATACAATGGGAAAAAAAATTAAATTACATCATTGAACTTTCAAACGGTTAAATCAAAGCCTTAATTACATTCATCCAAAAATAAAATTATATTTAATTAACCTCTAAGCTTCATCCATGGCTCAACCATACATCATCATTCATTCACAATTATACATACATCATCATGTATCAATATATATCAATATATTAAATCATACATCAATAAAAATATATATGAATATAATTTTGGATCCATGAATGATGATTTTGATAAAAACATGATCTCTAGTAATGAATCAAACCATGCTCTGATACCACCGTTAGGAAACGTGCAAGTTTTAAAAACTTTTCGATGAATTTTGATTCATAGATCTTGATTCATCACATAAAGACAAGTTTTATGAAAAATTAAAATATGATGTATCATTCAATTAATAGATTGAATACTTACATCAAAGGTCTGAGTAAACCTTTAAATCTTTCCTCTAAAGTGAATGTTCTCACTTATTGTAAATCCCTTAGCAAGATGCCTTCTCCATGAATCTCCATCTTTTTGGGAATTGTTTTGCCTTTAAAAATCATTCATAAGCCTCCATGAATGACCTTGGAAAACTAAGCTTGTGGGAGCCTCCATTAGATAAGAACATTAACCCTAATTTTCTAGAGAGAGAAAATAGATTCTTTTTTCCTTCTTCCAAAAATCACCCACAAAATATACATAGACCATGTATATATATAAGCAACATAAAGATAAAGAATAAGAAACAATAAATTATTCTCAATCTCTAATTCACATGTCTCAAATCTAATAGGATTCCAATATCAAGTTGGGTTATGAGTGAGAATCCTTTGGGCTTATTATTTTATTTGGTACAATGAATTAATAATTGGTCTAGTCCATGGACCCAATTCAATTAATTCATAAATTAATTTCTAATCCACTAAAAGAAATTAATTGAACTCCAATTAAATAATAAATAACCTCTAAGTCAATGTTGCACTTTGACCCTCTATGCATAATTAGTTATCGAATAAATAAAGCCATCAATCCAACTACTTAATTAATATATTTATTTGGTACCATTGATTATATCTGGCTCGATCACAATAAAACATTTGTTTGACAAAAATAATAATTTAAATAAATAAATATATAATAAATCATTTTGTCTAAAAACACACGAAGGTCTTCGAATTTACTTTGTTTTCAACCATAATCAATACAAAATAAATACAAGTAGTAATGATGCAAATATTGAAAATATAACCCTCTAACTATTAATTACGTAACTACCCAAAGTGTCGGTCTAAGGATCCCGAAGTATCCGCCGAACAAATCAAAGTAATTATTAATTAATAAAAGAGTTTATATTTTTCTTATGCTTAAGAGTCAAATGCCATGACGGTGATAGGGAGCATTTGCATATGACGGCTCTCACAGTATATCTCAACCTAGCGCGGATCCAGTTCAAGTCTTAATTAATTATGAGTCCATTCATAATTACCGACTATGAACAATTTATGATTACTATTTATATTCATGTATTAATCGCCATCACATACATATATAAATATCTCTTGTAACCAAGTGGACACTATCAATTCTATAATGAATCGAAACATAATATATTGAATTCACCAATTATATAAAGCATAAATATTTCAAAAACGTCAGGAACATATGTCATTATATCCAAATAGGAATTTGCTATATCAGGGCATATAAATCCCAACATAGGGTTTAGAGAGGAACGTTTTTATATAAATGTATTTTATATGAATTTGTATATAATCATATCTATAAATTTACTTGATATATGTCTGTACATAATTATATGTATAGATGTATTTGATATATGAAATTAAAAGAAAATCTATACATATAATTAGGGTTTCAATGTTCTATTATGTTCTTTAATTGTTTATGTATTATCTATTCTGTTATCTAAATGTTATGTTCTATAAATACAATCAAAATTTGCTTCTGATTAATACTCTGGTAAGATAGAATTATCAAAGTATGAGCAAGTAAAAGAGGCAATATTGTGAATCTAAAGTCTTAAGACCTACTTAAAGTTGGACCTGAATAGAATGATTGGTACAGAAGTTGGTCAAAAGTAGTGGCAAATTGCTTGCCACTTTGATCATCTGCTCATCTTTATCGGTGATCGTGTAAGTTGCTAGTTAGATAGAAAAACTGTTTTAAAGCATTTACCTGAGATGTGGCAGGATCTAAAGGAATCTACAATGTACATTTTCCCCTAGTTTTATACACTGACCTAACTTATATTATTGAAGTACTGGAATCTAAAATGATAAGAAAACCAAGGGTTGGATTTTAAATATGGTGAGAAAACAACTTTGTGAAATACTTCATGGTTTCAATGTGCTATACATTTTCTCAAGCAGAAGAACATGGTTTTGGGATTAAAGTCAGCCACTTATAGCACATAATGCTTGTCACTTTTAAGTTTGTACAAACACCTAAAATTGGAATTTTTTTTGGGTAAATTGCCTTTTTTGTTGTTGATTTAAAGTTTTATTTTAGGAATCTATATATTAACAAGTACATTCCCATTTAAGGTTTAAGTTTATCTTTTTTGATCTTTTAAAATGATTGGGGTTTCTTTTTCCATCTTCTCCTCTTTCCTCTTGCTAGTGTTTTTTTTCTTTTCAAGTCCTATTTTTCTAGTTTGCGACAAACTTGAGGGTGCAATCCAGAACCTCCTCCTCACATGGGATGGATTCATGATTTCATAGCAAACAACCTTCTTTACAAACTCCCTTTCTCTTTTGTCTTGTGTTTTCCATATAATTTTTTACTACTAAATCAAATTAAAGTTTTACTCCAGTGTTTTTGTTTGGTTTATATGCAGGTCTTTTTACTTCTTGAATATCCAGGTTTGAAAGCTATAAATCAAACATGTGCCTACTGATGTTCTAAAGAGGATTTTCTTTGGCAGATAAATCAAAATGTCACCAACAATCGTCGAATATTTTCTCTTTAATTTTTCTTGTAAAATCATTGTGACATCTTTATTAAAATTAATAATATGGAATGAACTTTGTCTTTCATTTTAGTAGCTTTTGTTTCCTTACTACTTGGTTTGTGTTACAATCTTTGTACCATTACTTTGTCTGTAGCTTCTTTTCAGTACCACGTCCTTAGAGCCCTGCAATACATAGTATAACTCTTTTATAATTCTTCAATGCTTTGCTTCGATTAGCTATTTGTTAATTCTCTATTATTAGGTTTTGGTTTTGTATCACTAAAATTAATGTTTGTATAACTAAAAGTGCATATTACATTTGAAGTAATTCATGTAACTCTTTTATTGTATTTTAATTTAGTCAAATTTTAATTAAACTTGATAAATTGTATTTGTGCAACATTTATTAAGTTAAGAATACTAGGTAAAATGAATTCACCTCCAACACTTATTTTTATATATATAAATATATATATATATATATATTTACATTAATAGTTAATATCATAAATTAAAGAAATAAAAGAGTAAGGTATAATAATATTATTATTTATTTTCTTAGTTCAGAAAATTATTTTCAAAAACTCCATACAACCAAGTAATTTTATGAGTTTTTGTTTTTCGAAAATTATTTGTAAATTCTTTTAATCAAGCCGGTTTGAAATTTGAAAAAATTAAAAATTATTCTCTAAAAATTATTCTTAAAAATTGTTTTTGAAAACTGTTCTGAGAAGTGCAATTCAAGCAAGGCCTGAGTATTTCACATCCTGTGTACATTCCTCCTTTTGTCTTTATAAGCACCCTTTGGCCAGTTCTCAATATGGGTGGTAGTGCACTAGAAATCAGGATTGCCAAGTCTTGTCATTAGTCTTTTCAAAGTTTTATGAGGAGACATTTTTAGATGATTTTGGTCCGACCATGTGTAATGATGAATAATGTTTGTTACTCGTCATTAGAAAAATTGTGCGAGCATCCCATCCCATTACGCTCATTCGACATCTTTCGAATTGAGAGGGAGATATTACCATTTCGCTAGGAAAAAAACTAAGTACTGTTATAAGAATTCGGATCAATTCCTGTTCATAGAGGATCCGGTGTCGGTCAATTTTGATGCGATGCATCGGACAATACAGAGGACAGGAGAGATCCACTGCAATGCTCGACTCCGGACTCACCAACTGTGGGTACAGATTGACCCCACCAACTCACCGACTGTCAGTCGGAGCCGGTATAGACCGTTCCAGTGGAGGGAAGTTGAACTCATAATGACGTATGGTTGTTAAGAAGATCCAATTCAATGGAACGATAAAAGCATGACTTTTACATTGACTGACCAATTCAATTAATTTGGGTCGTTTTTTTTTTGTGTACCATGGAAAAATGGGCAGCCCTGTACTAAATTAAAAAAGAAAACTTCACTGTCGCCTTACCAGTTGGGATTACCACCCCATAATCCCCAACCCACTTGACATCAGCCACTCAATCATCCCATCCTTTCTCTCTCTCTATGACATACTGTACATCTGTATGTATATATATGTGTGTGCTAAGGTGTAAGAAGTACAGGTAGTGGAGTGAGGGATATTTTATCAGCTGAAAAAAGAAAAGAAAAAAATGGAGGTGGAGGATAAGAAGAAACAGATAAGCTCTTCTTGGCTACTTTGCTACACCAAATGCTTTCCCTTATCTTCTCCTTCTTCTTTGAAGTCACCGGAAAATGACTCCAAGGAGAAGCACAATGAGGCTGTATCAAATCTGAAGTCAAAGAAAAGAATCCCTGGTGGATGGAAGTCCATGCCTTTTGTCCTAGGTCTGTTGCTCTATCTCTCTCTCTTTATATGTATATATATACACACACACACACACAAACATTTGTACATAGAAATGCATGTATAGACATACATAAAAACATAAAACTACCAAAGAGTCTGGCAGTGTTTGATGCATGTAGTCTTATCTCAGTATGTGAGGAGGTTGTTTCTTATTTTAAATCAGTAGCTTCCACGTGATGGTTGCACCAAGAGTACTGGCCTTACGTCACTCCGTTAATCTAACTATATATGTGATAATGATAGTATGTGTACATATATGTGTATATATATACATGTCCGATACTTAATGAAAATCAGGGCTAATTGACTTACCGCTTATATATATATATATATATATTTTGTGTATATATGTGTGTGATTGCGATGATATCTTTGTACATATATGTGTGTGTGTATATATATATATGTAGAGTCTGTAGACATACATGGAGTGGTAGTTCGATCTTGTTAGCTTATAAGCTGACAAAAGGTTTAATTTTTTGGTACTTTTTGTAGGAAATGAAACATTTGAGAGACTAGCTACGGTTGGGTTGTTGGCCAACTTTACTGTTTTCTTGATGACTCAATTTCCTGCTGCAAACCAAATCAACATTTGGTCAGGCGTCACTAATTTTGCACCCTTGCTTGGTGCCTTCATTTGTGATGCCTCTGTGGGCCGCTTTCTTACCATTGCAGTCTCCTCCTTTGCATCTGTTCTGGTATGTATGCGTCTATACATACATATATATATATATATATATACCAAATGTGATTATTTAACTAGTGTCGTTTTTTCACTCAATTATTATTTCCTTCATACGTTTATTTTTATTTATTTACATGGAGCATTTAGTTCCAATATATTCTCCTTTTTTATGGGGAAGTTTAAAGTTGAGGATTTGAAGGTCCATATATTGGAACAATAATGTTTGTCTTACAAAAAGGAAGAAAAAAAAAGGGTTTGATTGTGATTGTGATTTTGATTTTGATTTTGAATTTCTTGCTTGTTATCTCACGTTGTTGTTTGATGGAATGTTCTAGAATACTCGGTACCATATCTCCGGTCTCCTGCCTTTATATATGATAGATTCATTGACTGACCCAAAATATCTTTGTTTTTTTGGTTAACTGAGACCCAAAATATTGTACTCAGGTATATTTAAACCTGTCGTTGATTGATTTGCTTGGTTGTGCTAATTATTTTTGTCTTTTCTTCTCCTTCATCTATTTCTGTCTTGTTGACTAATTATTAGTGATTTTGAAGATTGATTTTTTTAATTATCAATATAGTAGATGATTTGGTCAAATGACTAATGATTCATGTGGTGCTTAAACTTTAGTCTCCATCATTAGTGTAAACATTCATTCATGATTTAACCCTGTTCTCTAATACGGAGTATTTAAAATTTGGATAATATTTGGTCCCTGTGAGGGTGTACTTCTTGTTAATTATCAGATAAGAAATAATGAGATGTGTAGTATATATTTAATTACTAAATTAAAAATTGTGGAATAATACTTAGGATTTAAGTATTATTCTTAAAATTAATTTAACCTAATTCATACCATAAATAAAAATTCAAACAAATCATATGCTCAATGTATACATCAATATGATTCCTGTTGATTTTTATTTTTTATTTTTTTATTTTTAGTGCCTTCAACAATTTTCTAATTTCTAATTATGTAAACTTAATGTCAAAGTAATTGACGCCTTCAAGAATTAAACATAAGATCTCTAGAGCAGGTGACGTAACTAAAGTGGTTCTTTTCATATTAGATTTTCAATAATGTGATTAATTTCATTGATCTTTATTTTGGTGTACAAAGATTGGGCCACCAAGCTCTACTAGACAAAACGAAATGTCATTTTCATATATTAGATGCAAGTTACCTTAATCTACATAACATTATTTTTTATTTTTTGTCTTTTAATTAAAAAAAATTACTACCAACCTTAACACACACAAATGGTTTGATCTATGTGTAATGGTGACTAACAGGGAATGGCGACACTGACACTAATTGCTTGGATTTCCAAACTCCGCCCTCCTCCATGCACCCCACAACAAGTCCAACTCGACCTGTGCAAGGGTCCCACCACACTTCATTTGGGTGTTTTGGTAATTGGACTAGGGTTGCTCTCCATAGGCACCGGTGGCATAAGGCCTTGTAGCCTACCGTTCGGTGTGGACCAATTTGACGCAACCACCGACGAAGGAAGGAAAGGGATCAACAGTTTCTTCAATTGGTACAACGCCACATTTGCTTTGGTCTTGGTCATTGCTCTCACTGTGGTTGTTTACATTCAAGACTCTGTTAGTTGGGTTTGGGGCTTTGGCATTCCCACAATGCTCATGTGTTGTTCCATTGTGCTCTTCTTTTGGGGCACCAAGCTGTACGTGCATGTCAAGCCGGAAGGGAGTGTGTTTTCCGGCATCGCGCAGGGGGTTGTCGCGGCATACAAGAAACGCCGCATAAAGCTTCCGATTGATGGGGAGGCGGATGGGGTTTTTTACGACCCGCCAACGGCGGGAATTATTGTGCCAAAGCTGCCTCTTACCAATCAATTCAGGTAAGTTTACATTTAGAGTTTGTAAACCATTTGAGAGTTCAAAATTACTAGTACATACATGGATCTTTTGACTTTTGATTCTTCTAGATTCAGATTTAGTTTTTATTTAGCAAAATATGGAAATGAATACTTAATGTTCAAAATTAATAAAGTAGGTGAAATTTCATTGTCACACTTAGGGATGGCAATAGGGTGGAGTTGGTTAAACCCTACTCCGCCCCGTTAAAGAATCAGTCATACCGACTCCGTTCCAACTCCAAAACGGATTTATAATTGGTATACTACTCCCCTCCTACTCCGGTAGATAAAATACCGACTCCGTTCCGCATACTTCGTTTAATTACAGTAAAGTTGAAACTATTAAATTAATTCCTGGACTTGGGATAGAATATAAAGATCTTGAATCATTGATTGTTTCTTGAAGATTGAATCGATCGCACAATTGTGAAATTTTAGTAAGTAGTGATTTTAATGAATATTTAGTCAAAATATATTAATGGACACTTAACTTTTATATGTATATATATAATCGGGGGCGGGGTGAGGTGGGAGCATCACTAAATCCGTCCCGCCCCAAATCCGTTTCGGGTTGTCAATTCTTTTACCATATCTGTCCCAAACTCATTTATAGAGCTACCAAATTCGCTCCAATAGGAGCGGAGCGGGGCAGGGCGAAAACTCAGCGGATTGAAAGAAATTGCCATCCCTAACTACTCACACTTTACATTTATTGGGGGAATTGTTACAACATCGTGTTGATATTGATACAATTCTATCATTTGGTCATTTAGGTAATATTATATATATATATATATATATATATATATAAGTTCGTAGACTGATATTCATAAATGCTTCTTGGTCACACATTTCGCTCCTGAACATACCCATGTTGCATCAAATGGTCCTCTGGTTATTGTCATGCTTGTGCCCAAAAAAAAAAAAAAAAAAAAAAGAAGTAGAAGAAGAAGAAGAAGAAGAATTCCATTCACTCACAAGTTTGACAAGAGAAAAATGCTAAATTGACCTCTTTAGTGGTCGGAATAAACATGTAAGGTCACTTTGACTTAACGTTAAGGTAGTTTCAATAAATATCTCAAATTATAAATTCGAAACAAAAAAATAGTCATACAGTTGTACACTTATCGTACCCAAATTCATTCTTTATTCACTTTTTTTTTTACAATTATTCAATTTTGGTTTATCCCATAGGTTCTTAAACAAAGCTGCTATGATAATGGAAGGCGAAGTTAAAGCTGATGGCTCTCCTACAAATCAATGGAGGTTGTGCAGCATCCAACAGATAGAAGAAGTCAAAAATGCCTCATAAACATAGTCCCTGTGTGGGCTTCTGGCATCATTTGCTTCACTGCCATAACACAACAAGCAACATTCAATATCACAAGCCCTAAAAATGGACTGTCACCTCGGACCGAACTTCCAAATTCCTCCGGGATCACTCGGAGTTATATCCATGGTCACAGTAGACTGAATATTAGTTGTTGCATTAACCTCAAGGTCCAACTGTGGCTTTTCTTCAATAATTTGTTGACTACTCTTGTAATTGTATCGACGAATAATGACTAGAAAATATATCAAGTTCAGAACCCCCATTCCTGCCATCAGGAAGTAAAAATAATCAACCTTCCCGGCATTAATATCCTTCGCCAACCAATCAGGCCTACCATGTTTCCCGGTCACACCGCTCACAATGGTGATCAAGAAGCTGCTCAAGTAGTTAGTACCTGCCACGGTACAAAAGAAGAGAGAATTAGCCACGTTTCTCATGTTCTCCGGAAACTCCTTGTAGTAAAACTCAATCTGTCCAATAATATTGAACGCCTCGGCAAAGCCCATCAGAACAAGTTGGGATGCGAGTCACATCACTGACATTGGTGCAATTCCGTCAGGCCTAGTGTGCAACCTAGCGTAAGTCCTCCTCATTTGCTTGATCAATCCGACAACGACCATAGACAGAATTGAGAAGACAATGCCAATTCCAATTCTTTGGAGGAGTGTGATCCCACCTTCCAGTTTGGTGATCTTTCGGAGCGATGGCACGGGGACTCGGTCTTACCATTGCAGTCTCCTCCTTTGCATCTCTTCTGGTATGTATGCGTCTATACATATATATATATATAATGTGATTATTTAACTAGTATCGTTTTTTCACTCAATTATTATTTCCTTCATATATTTATTTTTATTTATTTTTATGGAGCATTTAATTCCAATATCTTCTCCTTTTTGTATGGGAAAGTTAAAAGTTAAGGGTTTGAAGGTCCATATATTGTTTGTCTTGCAAAAAGGGGAAAAAATGATAATAAAAATTCTGATTTTGAATTTCTTGTAATCTCACGTTGTTGTTTGATGGAATATTCTAGAATGCTCTGTACCATATCTCCGGTCTCCTGCCTTTACATATGATAGTTGAGTTGCCTTAATGAGAAATCCAAAATATCGTACTTAAGTATATTTAAACTTCTCGTTGATTGATTTGCTTGGTTGTGCTAATTATTTTGTCTTTTCTTCCCCTTTATCTATTTCTGTCTTGTTGACTAATTATTAGTGATTTTGAAGATTGATTTCTTTAATTATCAATATAGTAGATGGATTCGGTCAAATGACTAATTCATGCGTTGCTCAAACTTATGTCTCCATCTTTTAATTGGATTTGTGTAATCATTCATTCATGATTTAACCCTGTTTTCTAGTATTTTAAATTTGGATAATATTTTGGGTCGTCAAACCTAATTCATACCATAAATACAAATTCAAACAAATCATATGCTCAATATATGCATCAATATGATACCTGTTGAATTTTTTTTTTTTTTCTTTTTTTTTTTTTATAGTGCCTTCAACAATTTTCTAATTTCTTTTGAATACTTAAAATCACTCTCAAATCACGAATATTACGTAAACTTAATGTCAAAGTATTTGACCCCTTCAAGAATTAAACATAAGATCTCCAGATCAGGTGCCGTAAATAAAGTGGTTCTTTTCATATTAATTTCATTGATCTTTATTTTGGTGTACATAGATTGGGCCACCAAGCTCTACTAAACAAAATGAAATGTCATTTTCATATATTAGATGCAAGTCACCTTAAATCTATATAAAATAAATTATTATTATTATTATTATTATTATTGTCTTTTAATTAAATAAATAAATTACTACCAACACACACATTTGGTGTAATCTATGTGTAATGGTGACCGACAGGGAATGGTGACATTGACACTAATAGCTTGGATT
Organism: Cornus florida; assembly: GCF_030987335.1. Taxonomy (NCBI): domain Eukaryota; kingdom Viridiplantae; phylum Streptophyta; class Magnoliopsida; order Cornales; family Cornaceae; genus Cornus; species Cornus florida. Next base: position 47,134,563 of record NW_026775572.1, read on the forward strand.
TCCAAACTCCACCCTCCTCCATGCACCCCACAACATGTCCAACTCGACCAGTGCAAGGGTCCCACCACACTTCATCTGGGTGTTTTGGTAATTGGACTAGGGATGCTCTCCATCGGCACCGGTGGCATAAGGCCTTGTAGCCTACGGTGCCTACCGTTCAGTGTGGACCAATTTGATGCGACCACCGATGAAGGAAGGAAAGGGATCAACAGTTTCTTCAATTGGTACTACGCCACATTTACTTTGGTCTTGCTCATTGCTCTCACTGTGGTTGTTTACATTCAAGACTCGGTTAGTTGGGTTTGGGGCTTTGGCATTCGCACAATGCTCATGTGTTGTTCCATTGTGCTCTTCTTTTGGGGCACCAAGATGTACGTGCATTTCAAGCCGGAAGGGAGTGTGTTTTCCAGCTTCGCGCAGGGAGTTGTCGCGGCGTACAAGAACGCCGCGTAAAGCTTCCGGTTGACGGGGAGGCGGACCGGGTTTTTTACGACCCGCCGTTGGGAGGAACCATTGTGACAAAGCTCCCTCTTACCGATCAATTAAGGTAAGTTTGTATTCACAATTTGTAAACCATTCAAGAGTTCAAAATTGCTAGTACATATGTTGGTTGTTGGACTTTTAATTCTTCCAGATTCGGATTTAGCTTTTTTTAGCAAAATATGGAAATGAGTACTTAATGCTCAAAATTAATAAAGTAGGTGAAATTTCATTGTCACGCTTTACATTTCTTGGGGGAATTGCTATAATATCGTGTTGATATTGATACAATTCTATCATTTGGTCAATTAGGTAATATATATATATATATATATATATATATATATATATAATTTTTTGTTTTGAAAATGGAGTTTCAAGTTGGTGGACTGATATTCATAAATGCTTCTTGGCCACACATTTCGCTCGTGAACATACCCATGTTGCATCAAATGGTCCTCTAGTTATTGTCATGCTAGTGCCCCAAAAAAAAAAGAAAAAAAAAAAAAAGAAGAATTCCTTACACTCACAAGTAGACGAGAAAAATGCTAAATTGGCCTCGTCAGTGGTCTGAATAAACATGCTGGGCCAGTTTGGCGTAACGTTAAGTAATTTTAATAAATATTTCAAATTATAAGTTCGAAATAAAAAAATAGTCGTACAGTCATACGCCTTGCTTTAATAAAATTGCATACATCAAATATGTCCCAGACGGACCAGACTCCCACAAAAGCCTTGTACAGGGTTAACTAATTCATAATAAAAAGATTTGTGCAATTCATAACTACCACTTATCATACTCAAATTCATTCTTTATTCACTTATTTTTTACAATTATTCAATTTTTGTTTATCCCATAGGTTCTTAAACAAAGCTGCCATGATAATATGGAAGGTGAAGTTAAAGCTGATGGCTCTCCTACAAATCAATGGAGGTTGTGCAGCATCCAACAAATAGAAGAAGTCAAATACCTCATAAAAATAGTCCCTGTGTGGGCTTCTGGCATCATTTGCTTCACTGCCATAGCACAAGAAGCAACATTCACAATATCACAAGCCCTAAAAATGGACCGTCACCTCGGACCGAACTTCCACATTCACAATAGCACAAGCCCTTCTACGACCGAGTCGCGGTGCCATCGCCTCCGAAAGATCACCAAACTAGAAGGTGGGATCACACTCCTCCAAAGAATTGGAATTGGCATTGTCTTCTCAGTTTTGTCTATGGTGGTCGCCGGATTGATCGAACAAATGAGGACATACGCTAGGTCGCACACTAGGCCTGACGGGGTTGCACCAATGTCAGTGATGTGGCTCGCACCCCAACTTGTTCTGATGGGCTTTGCCGAGCGTTCAATATTATTGGACAGATTGAGTTTTACTACAAGGAGTTTCTGGAGAACATGAGAAGTGTGGCTAATTCTCTCTTCTTTTGTACCGTGGCGGGTGCTAACTACTTGAGCAGCTTCTTGATCACCATTGTGAACGGGAAACATGGTAGGCCTGATTGGTTGGCGAAGGATATTAATGCCGGCAAGATTGATTATTTTTACTTTCTGATAGCAGGAATGGGGGTTCTAAACTTGATATATTTTCTACTCGTTGCTCGTCGATACAATTACAAGAGTAGTCAACAAATTATTGAAGAAAAGCCACAGTTGGACCTTAAGGTTAATGCAACTAGACAGTAAAGGAATTCGATTCGGGCGTACTGCATCCATGAGTCCACAATTCTCACACGCATAGTTCTGAAATGTAGAGATTTATATATATAATATAGTATAAGTATGCATCATGAGGATGGAAATAGTAGGACAGACCTCATATGGGAGAGACTAGTTGGGTAGGCAATTGTAGTAGAAAATTTTAGAGTACCCGATGCCGTGTCCCGTTTCTCTTAAACAGCTCACTTGATAAATGATTTAACCGTTGAGAGACTCACAATATGATAACCGGAAGTATTCGAGAACTTCTCGCAACAGCGACATACCACTTTATGCGTAATTCATGGGTTGGCTTGAAAGGGATATATTTTTGAATGTTTGTGCCCACTGCACTGGGGACAATGCTATTGAGCTTGTTTGCCCATGATTGTATAAGATTACACTATATACTGAAAAGTAAAAAGTACAATAATTGTGAGTTAATAAGGTGTAACGTAGTGTATGGATTGGCAGGCATTCACACACATAACACAGATAAACCCACATCTTCTGAAACTTTTCAGACCTTCCATTAATATTATGATATCAATGACTTTATAATAGTCTTGTCCTCCAAATCATCTATTGAATGAGTGTACCAATATCATTTAGAGTGAGGGCCCTTGGGTGTAATTTGGGTTTTGGGTGTGAACCATTTTCTTTGTATCTCTTTATTTCCATAGTGAAATATTACTATGTCTTCTCCCTGTAGACGTAGGCATAACCGAACCACGTAAATTCTTGTCTAGTTTGTATGTGTGCCAATTTATTTTTCTTATTATTAACTTTCCCTTTGTTTCTCATAAACTCCTATTCGATCCTTATTTCATAACAAACTGGTATCAGAGCTCGGTTTGTGTATTGTGTATAGATACTATTCATACGTATGGTACTGTTCACAAATATTATTCAGGTACTGTTCACAGATACGGTACTATTCACCGAGAAATTTTTTTAGGGAGTTTTTTGAAATTTCGACCAGATATGAGATTGAGAAATTTGATGGCAAGATTAGCTTCAGTCTTTGGCGCATTAAGATGCAGGTCCTGCTGACTCATAAAGGTCTAAAAGAGGTGTTGTTCGGGAAGGACAAGTTGTCAATAACTAACTACAACAAATAAGGGTTTCAGCGGCGGTTTAAACTGCCGCTATAAGGTACCAAAAACGCCAGTAATTCCTATACCAGCGCTTTTACCAAACCGCCGGTATAGGCACTGCCGCTAGCTTTCACCGGCGTTTTGTCAATAACCGCCGGGTTGTATAAAACCGCCGGTGAAAGTTTAAGTAACGGCGTTTTTGTTTGCCGGTGTATTTTAAGTAAACTATCATTATAACTGTATACTCCGACACTTTAAAGCGCCGGTAATGTTGAATTTTTTTCTTTTTAGGGGCGTTTTAAAACGCCAGTGTTAACTCTATACTCCGGCACTTTAAAGCGCCGGTAATGTAAAAAAAATTTCTTTTTAGGGGCATTTTAAACTGTTGGTGTTAACATTATACTCCGGCACTTTGAAGCGCTGGTAATATATAATTTTTTTCCTACTCCAGCACTTTAAAATGCCAGTAATGTATAATTTTTTACTTTTGAGGGCGTTTTAAACTGTCGGTATATTGTAAGTGCATTGTAAATTTTTTTCTTTTGGGGGTGTTTTAAACCGCCGGTAATGTGTTAACTTTTTTAAAAATATATATATTATTTTTTGGTTTAATTGACATAATAGCAAATATTTTATTTTGCTCCATGTTCAATGAAATCAAATATAATTTATCAATCACAACACATCCAACAACTTAAATTTGATATGTAACATAGAACAAAGTTGCATTAAAATTCAATAACATTCCATAACATATAAGTTTTGTTTCAAAATGTAAAGTGCTAATAAAAGGTTCAAAAGGAAACACCAAAATCTAATAAAGCATCAAAAGGAAATCATTCAAAATAAAACATCAACATTTCATTGAGAATTTGAGTGAGACTATACGAGGGTCTTGAGAATTAATGGTTCAATTTTATCTCTCGTCTTGCTTCAAATTGTCCTACATACATTTTAAATAAAAGCCATTAAACAAAGAATAATAATTAAGAAAATTAAATGTATGGTTAAAATAAAATGATAATTAAAATCTATAGTACTCACCAAGGATGAAATTCCATCACCAAAAATAAAGTTTAAGGATCACCAAGTGTAGTTGAGGAGCCGGGTACCTTCACAATAAAATATAACTTTATTATGGACCTTCATAATAGAATGTAATTATAAATATATTAGGACTTATAATATTTATATAGTTAAATGTTTATAAGGGTGTAATAACAAAATTATTTACCTATACATTAGAATTTTGATGTTCAATATGACGCAAAATCATAGCCATTTTACACTTAATCAAACTAGGAAATAAAGAATTGATGGTCTAAAAAAATACTTACAAACATTTTGGCAGCATGTTCATCACTAGCTTTGCCATCCTTCTTGCTCTTATGTGTTGCGCAAAATAGTTGAGCACGAGTTGGTGCCTCCCCTGATTCCATCTTCATCTGTTTTTTTTTTTTTTTTTTTAATATATCTATCTTATTATAATTATACCGCAATGATGTATAATAAATTGTGTGACGTACAAGTGATTAACTTCATAAAAAAAATCCAACTTAACCTTTTTAGCCTTCCGCGCATAACTCATTGTCCCAGTTGTGTGCAGCATTGTTTGCTTAGAACGATTTATTTCATTTTGTTGGCTTTGTTTCTAAAACAAAGGAATAAGAAGGTATATATTAGCTCTTAAATTGTACACACACACACTATATATATATATAATTACTGTCAGAAGTTGTAAGAGAATAATTACTTTTAAAAATCATTTTCAGAAATTGTAAGAGAATAGTTACTTTGACATAAATCACACACGAATCGTACACTTGCACTTTCTCAGAAGTAGAGAGGGATTATAATGGAAGAAATTACAAACCGATAACTACTTTCTATATATTATTTTCTCATCTATTTCTCTTCAAAGGAATGCTTAAAAGTAGAAGAAGCAAGAGCCAACTCAAGAGACCTATACTGTATTCTGGTAAATGGCAGTTGAGGGTAAGTTTGGAAGCAAAGTCACAGATGAACTTTTACATATGAGCTATTTCTCTAGTGCTTAGAGCCTCTTATCACGATGATATATCACAAATGATTTTCCTGGGGAAAAGAAAAAAAAAGAAAAAAAAGAAGAGAATTTTAAAAGATGAGCTGCCCCTGTTGCCTTCTCAAATTGTTAAAAAATCATTTTTAGAAGTTGAAAGATAATTGCTTTTATATATGGTCCATATCATTACACTTTCGCTTTCTCAGAAGTTGAAAGGGATTATTTTGTCAGAAATTACAAACCATATGGTCGATATGCTCGTATAAGGTGTCCCCATCATTATGCCTAGAAGACGAAGGTAATCGTTCTCCGTGATAAATCCAAATTGTGTATGTATTGATAAACCCATTCCACATCAAGTCATCCAAAACTTCTTACCTTGTTTTCTTGATACAATTCCCACACTTGTTACACGGACAATATATGCGTCCACTCTGCCCAACTCGCTCAAATGCAGTATCCAGAAATTGTTCAACTCCATTCAAGTATATAGTACTTATCCTATTTGTATAATAAGAAAGATAAAGTCAAAATGAATTTATCGTAAATATCTAAATTAAGATGAGAATTAAACTTTATAATATATATATATATATATATATATATATATATTTTAAATTAACGAGACTAAAATTTAAAGTACCTTGAGTCCGTAATCCAACTTCTATCCATTATGATAGATTATGTAAGAACATATGAATCTCAAAACTTTGTCAGTCAACTTCTTTGAATTACTGCATTTCATAGTTCTTTAATTAATAAACAACTTCTATCTACCTAATTAGCATCACTTATAAAGTGTGGCAATGAGTATATCAAACTTACTGTTCAGTCAAATAACTTAAAATACACTGCTTGTTATATATATATATGAATGCCAAATAGAAATTATAAGAGGAGAAGAAATATAAACATAACCTAGATGAAAATCAGACATCCAAATGAAAATAAATAAATTAATTAATTAATTATATCAGTAAATCATCTAAAAAAATACAATTTTTTGCTTTCCACTGTTAGTTTTCTGCACCAACTCATTGGAAAGCAAGATAAGCCTTAAAAACCTGTGTTTTATTTATTTACATTTCCACAGCAATTGAAGGCACATAAAATAATTGGTGAAGAGAATCGATCATGTGTGAGAACAGATAATATTTTAGGCTACCTAGCATGATCCATGTGAGATGTGCTGAAAACCTAAAACCTAACTAGAAAATCTAATTGATTTGGGGATCGATTTCTTAAATTCCAAAATTTGTATCAATAGATAAAAGTTAATATATGCAGTAGTAAAATGTTCTAGCCCAGTGTTATTGAATGTCATACTTGTTGAAATATAAATGTAGCAAATTAAACAATGAATATAATAATAATGTTCACATTTAAAATGATTTGATTTTGTAGTATTCTCTATATATTACAATCTGAAGGATGGTGAACATATCTTTAGTGGCTGAGTGGGTGGACATCATCCATAAGAACTCCATGAACCGCTTAAATTTTGACTATGTCCAAAAATCTCAATAAATTCTAAAAATGGATTAAATAATTTAGATATTGGATGATCTAGATTAAGGTCTACTTAAACTGATTCCATTGTTTTGGGAGGGTTTAGGTGCAGAGTATCTCTATCCAATTAAAGAAATTAAAAATATTAGCCTATATATAATCAGTGAATACGTGGCAGTAAGTCTACTGGCAATTTGACACTCTGACTTCAAAGTTCATGGTTTAATTTTTAATTTTTTATTATTATTATTTTTGTGTACTATGATAGTATAACACCCCATAATTCACTACCAAATATGTACATGCGCAAATGTGCAATCTCCTTATCCCAAACACCAAACAATTATCAGAGAAATTATTTGACTGGCCCCAAAAATCTCAAACAGGCATCCTCCAAAATGTTAAATGAGAGTCGTTATCTTTACGGTATTCCCTTACTATTAAATTTCATAGTTTATTAACTCTCTCCACACACAAATGTAGATATTTATACGATTCAAACTTCAAACTGCAAAAATATCATCTAAACCTATGGTACAACCTGATTTTATTCCAAACTCCTTACTGTCTTCACATATACTACTCTACCCACTTACCATCTCTGAAACTTCCAAAAGTAGACTCATGGATATAAGCGAATATGTGCCTCCTGTGGTACACCGTCTCCTGTTTTTATTCCCTAATCAAAATTTGTACCAGAGAAACAATTTCATGTTGGAAAATGATACAAGTTACCATAGGTTTGAAAATCCGACTGAATTTGTCAATCATAGATTTAAACATTTCAAATTGAGAGATTCTATCTTATTCATTATTGTGTAACAGTCTATAGAACCCCAGTGATATCTAACTATTTTCTAATTGTTCCTCTTCAAATGCATCATTAGCAACTATTTCCACAAAATCTGTGTATGAAAGGCCCATGAACTCCAGACTTCTCAGAACCGAGACTTAAGAATAGTAGCACAGTTGTTCAGGACCTTTTCTCCAAACCTCCATCAATGAGGAAGAATATTCTGACCCATCTAGACACTAGTTGAAAGAGGTCAAATTAGTTCCATTGAAATAAAGTCAATTTCGTCCAGTATAAGAGAATTTTTCATCATATTTTAAAAAGGAAAACAAATAATGTGTGATACATCTCAATGATTAATTTGATTTCTGCAACTGCATGAAGCATCAAAATAGCCTTTTTATAGCAACAACTAGAAATATGAGACTTCTCAAAAGCCAATTTGGTCATCCGGTGCAGTAATTCTAATAATGTCGTCGATGCAAGAGACAATTGAAAAACACACATATCAGGGTGTCTGAATAATTCATTTACAAAAAGTGTTATTGAATGCCATAATCATCTAAAAAAATACAAGTGTCAAATGAAATTAGAACCCTATTAGCACCACGCCAACAGGAATTGTAAAAAGAGAACTCAACTCAGATCTTTGCAGCCCGCCTTGACCACCACTACCTAGATCTTCGCCGCGCACCACCAACCGCACCACCGCTGATTATCGTGACAACGTGAGGGAACAAGCAGCTTGAAGATGGGACTCTAGGCTTCTGTAATCTTCTCCTAATACTAGGGTTAACCTCGCCCTTTGAAAATGTAATAAATAACAAAAAAGATTAAAATATCCTAAGCCCAAAACTACGTCGCTTATTTTCTTTATTATTATTGGCAGGACACACAAATCTCATTTTATATTTATCGGCAGTGCAAAAAAAACGCCGGCGAATACAATATAAACGACACCAATTTTTGATTGCTGAAACAAACATGATATTTTTCGGCATTTAAATATAAAACGCCAGAATAACCACATATTTTCTGGCATTTTAATACAAACCGCCGGAAAAATTCTATACAACGGCATTTTTACCTAAACTGCCGGTATTTGTAAAATATCATCGGCAGACATAAAAAGACCGTCGGTAAAACCCATATTTCTTGTAGTTATATGTTCAATGAAGACAAGGATGAGGTCGATGAAAAGGTTCGCAGTGCGATTATTTTAAATCTAGCTGATGAGATGCTGCGTGAAGTTACTGATGAAAACACGGCGGCAAAGTTGTGGCTAAAATTAAAGAGTCTATATATGACGAAACAAAGACTCTACACTCTTCGTATGAAGGAAGGCGTGCCTCTTAATGAGCATATTGATAATTTCAATTTTATTATTATGGATTTGAAAAATACTAATATTAAAATTGATGACGAGGATCAAGCCCTTATTTTGTTGTGTTCTTTGCCTCTTTCCTATGAACATTTTGTTACCACATTGTTATATGGAAAAGACACTATTAGTATGGAGGATATTAAATCCTAATTGAACTCTCAGGAGTTAAGGAAAAATGTGTCTGGGAATATTGGAGATGAACAGACCAATGGTCTATTTGTAAGAGGCAAAAGTGAAACAAAGACTTCTGGTAGTAAGGGCAAATCTAGATCTCATAAAAACGTGAAATGTTACTACTGTCACGAGATAGGGCACATCATCAAGGACTGTCCCAAACTAAAGGCAAAGAATAAGAATGGCAAAGAAAAAGTTCAAGAAGCAGCTTCTGTGGCAACTGCTACAAGGAGTGATTCTTTCTCTTCCTATAAAGTGGTGAACGGTGGTTCAATTTTGATGGCGGACAGGGAAGCTTTCAAAATTTTGGGAATTGGAACAGTCAAGATCAAGATGCACAGTGGGTTGGTGAGAACATTGTCAGATGTGCGACATGTACCGAATCTGAAGATGAATCTTATTTTAATAGGTGTGCTAAACTCCAAAGGTTACAAGGTTATAACAGAAGGTGGAGTAATGATGGTCATGATGGATTCTCTTATGGTGCTACAAGGCACTAAGGTGAAAATTTTGTATCTTCTCCAAGGGAATACAGTAACAAGGGGAGCTTCTACAGGGTCTTCTACAATTAGCAAAAATCTACGTTCAGGTCTTGACAAAAGAAGAGTTAGAAAGAAGAGTTGTGATCCTAGTTCTTAAAAGGGTTATGAGGGGACTATACAACGTGATGGGAGAATGAAATCCGTTTTCAGATAGCAACTGAAATTGAAGCAGTCCTTACAAGGAGGCAGACCTATGAGGACGGGTGTGATATTGACTTGCAATAATCTTGATAGCAATGTAGTCCATTCGAGTGCCATTAAGTTGTGTGGGAGGCAAGTAGTTGGTCACAATAGAGATGCGAGGATAAGTCAATGATGTCTTATTCTCCACAAGGGTGAGAAGATGACTTTTCACTACCAACCGGTGGTTTGTGGGCGGTAAGAGAAGGTTACTGAATGAGATGGCAAACTTGGAATTTTCTGATGGTATCTTTGATAAGCATTTAGAGTTTGACAGAAATATTGGAGGTATGCTTATGGCTGCACAAGCAGGGGCGGAGCCAAAGGGGGGCTGGGGGTGGTCATGGCCCCCCTTAATTTTTTGGATTTTTTTTTTTTTTTTTATAGGTAAAAATAAAAATAATATAGCATGCAAGGTATAAAATCTATACTTGGCCCCCCCTAAGAAAAAAATAAATAAATTCTTTCTTTAATTAGCATTTAGAATCCCGATAAAAACTGACTAATATAAAATTTTAATGTGACTATTTTAAAATTTCAACTCAAACACCGTTCTTTCCATAATGTGACTATCCTAAAATCTTTCCATCATGATTCTTTCAATAATCTTATTATTCTAAAATTTCATCTCATACATGATTCTTTCCGATAACTTTTTTTTTTCTTTTTACTTGCCAATATTCTTTGATTTAAGTTAGTCAAAATTGATTTATTATTGTTTGTTTTTTTATTGATATATTGTGTAATGATTATTAATTTGTGCAAGTATTACATGAATTTCTTATTTTTTTATAAATTAAAATCTAATTGTTTAATTAATTTTTTTTTTATAATTTTAGCATAAATTGTATTAGTGTTTGTTCAGAAAGTTTAATAAAAAAACTTGTTTAAATAACTATTTTTTTTATTTAAATAAATTGGCAAAAGTTTAGATAGATATATTTTTATATGAATATAATTAATAGTAAAATATTTTTGCTTACGTAAATTTTTTTTTTTTCCCAAAAGTTCTAAGTAATGCCCCCGCCCCCCCAACCTCAAGATCTTGGCTCCGCCCCTGTGCACAAGACATGCATAGGTTGAAGAATGAGAGCCCGAGGGTTAAATTTGAGGATGACCCAAACTTAACTAAAAATCTTAATAAATTTGTTTTATGGAAAAGATAGTTTGTTTTAGCAGAGATACAGTGGCTCATTTGAATTTTCGCCAAGGTAGAGATTTGTTGAACTTATGGTTCAAATTTTGCCAACTCAGCAAGTATTTCATCACCCCTTACATAAGCAACTTGGTAGCCAAGGTGAGTGTTCAAGAAGCTGTTATAGTGCCATGCGTGGTCAACAAGAATATTCTTGATCAACAAGCATATGTTGATTTTTTTTTTGCTATAAATAGCCTTGCCCTCCATGGTGTTGAAGCATTCAAATCATTAATTGAGTGAGTATATCAGTATCATTTGAAGTGAGGGGCCTGGGGTGTAATTTGAGTTTTGGGTGTGAGCCACTTTGTCTTCTATCTCTTTATTTCCATAGTAAAATATTGTTTTGTCTTCTCCCCGTGGACTTGGTATAACCGAACCATGTAAATTTTTGTCTCGTTTGTGTGTGTGCCAATTTATTTTTCTTATCATTAATTTTCTCTTTGTTCTCATAAACTCCTATTCGATCCTTATTTCATAACAGAAAATAATATTAAAATTCGGTTTCGAGTTTACTCGGGTTGCAAGCCAAGTCCAACATTATTCATAAAAATGATTGTTCAAGCTCGTAAAAAATCGAGCCAAGTTCAGGTTAGGATTGGGTTTCCAACCCAAGTTAAAAACTATACATGCAGTGCACGTGACATAAAATTTGTTTACTGACAAAATTACCCAACTAAGGACATACTGAATTAGACAACGATCTTACATATAATCACGTCACAGATTAGTTAAATCAATGCACATGCCACAATAATTTTTTTTTTTTGGTAAATAAATAGTGTGTAAAACTGAAGAAGAAACTGTACAAAGGTCGCCAGGGATACTTTACCGGCCGAACAAGAAGAAAGGCCCAAACAGAAGAAGAACCTACAAGGCCCAGAAGCCCAGAGACTACAAAAGGCTCCAAAAGCACAAAGCCCAACCCGAGCAAACCAAACGAACTCAAGGCTGAAGAGTAATTGATAGACAAGCCCAACACCACCAGTACGGAAAATGGGATAGGAATTGCGAAGATTGATGCAACAAGGAGTGAACTCTGTCTCTGGCCTAGTGAAATTTTCCCATCTTTCAAAGAAAAAAAGTCGAGAATTCAAGAGTGAGAATGTAACTGTCTTTCTTGCCAACATAAAAATAAATATAAAAAAATGAAAAAATAGACAAGTTGGGCCAAAAGCATCCTACTGAGATATGCTTTCAGCCCAAGGCCCACTTCGGTAAATCGAGTAATTTATCAACTATTGTTTTGGCGTTGCATTCATAGATCGCGCGAGTACGCATCAACTAGCTAGCATGGATGCATCATGCACTCTCATGCGGACAATAACACTACAGAACTGATGCATGCAAGCCTTTCAGCAAAGAATAAATTATGTAACACACACTGGTAAATTATATATATATATACACACACACACATATATAGAGACACACATATACGTATACATATACATATTAACAACAATCTACTTTAAAATTTTAAATTATTATAGAAAGTGTGACAATAAAATTTAAACCATTTTCATCATGTGTGATCTTTCTTGAGTTTAACACGTGTTTTAATTTTAGTTATTGAAGTGACTGATAAAATTTGAACTTAAAACTCGAATGGCTCTAATGTCATAATCCATTCTAAAAATTTAAACAGTTGGAAATTAAGGTACTTTTAATACTTAAATTCTCTAACAATACAAACACCCTACTTACTTGCGTAATATCATACAGAGACGTGCCAACAATCTATGTGCAAAGAATTTGAATTCATCTATTACTGCAGACATATATATATATATATATATATATATATAGTAGCCAATGCAGTACCGTGGCTCTGTGACAATTTGCTAAGCTCGTATGTGCAATTGCACACTAGTTGAATGGGCACTTGGTACTATAAGATCCAAACAAGATCCATGTAATCAAGCAACAAAGTCAAATTCGGATCTCTACAATCATACCAAATCTGAATGATTGATCACTCATTCAAAACCATTGAAACTCATTTATTTATTTCTGTAAATAACTAATTGCTGTTGTATATATTCGTGTAAAAACTGCTAAGAAATTTATGCAACTAAGTATTTCATGTGAGATATGTATTTTGTAATTGACTAATTTCGGTGTCAAAACAAGTCCGATCGAATTGTATTTTCAAGTTTATAATTCAAGATCAAGATCAGTTGCGTAATTGAAGAGTTGTTTGTGTTAAATAGCTTGAAGTTTACGAAAAAGTATGAACAACATTTTAGGAAGTTAATTGAGAAGGTTAGAACACTTGCTAACATAGTATGTTTTTCACAAATTGCATTTTTCGAAAATTTTCTAAGTATTTAATCATTCTGTTCAAGTTTGGCCAACTTGAATTGGTTCCATACAGCTGAACCAGTTCAAGATTCATACTTCGAATCAATTCAACACTAGCCAACTTGAATCGGTTCAAGGATTCTGAACCGATTCAAGGTCTTTTGCAGATTTTGGTAACTTTGATTCTTGTTTTGTTTAAATTTCCTATTTGATATAGATTTCTTTCCAAAAGACCTATGAACAAAATTAACTTCTTTTCTAAGCATATTTAGATTTTTGAAAGTTTATATAAACATATATTCTTATTTAGGTTTGTGTGGCTTTTTGTATTAAAATTTCTAATTTCATTAAAAGCCTTTTTGAGAGATTTTTATTCAGAAAATCAGTTTGATTTTTCTGATTTTATTTTTGAACATACACATAAACACAAAAGTGATTTTAGGGTGTTGTTCAATTTCTGATCATATTCAAAGTGTATATATTGTATCTACAACGATCAAAGAAAAAAGATCTATTAATTCATACCTTGAAGAAAATGGGTGAAGCAACCACACTTTGAAAAAGTCAAAGCATTCGAGGAGTGTTGTTTAATCTACTAGCAATCCTTCTACATAAATCAAGTGTAAGCCTGGAGTTGAGAGCTGTTGGATGGGACATCGCAAAGCTAGAGATTGTCAGCAATTGATTTTTATTAGAATGGTAGGGTGTGAGCGTGAATTAAAGTTCATTGTACTTTGTTTCAAACATATTGGATCGTTTTGCTCTGGACTGCACAGTTCACGAAATTTTTCTCACAACGATTGATCTATTCTGCCAATCAGGATTTCCTCGCTAAAAATCCTGATGTCATCTCTTAAACTTTATTTGCTTTTATTTTGCATATAATTGTTTAATTATTTTTTAATTTAAGTAAAGCTAATTGAAAAAAAAAACACGTGATTAAATAATCTCTAGATAAAAACTTAAACTTTTCACAATTTATTCCACTGCACAACTCACAATTGGTATCAGAGCCAATCTCTACACATTGAGTTGATCCTACTGAGAAAACTTTGATTATTTTCAAAAATTCTTTCATCATATATTATGTTTTGAAAGAGGGTGGATCTAATCAACGTGGTTCTTTATTTAAATAACACAATTACAATTTTTGAAAATCAAAGATGAGAGCTTATTTACAAAATTCAGGAGGTAAAGTCTGGGCTATTGTTGAGACAATACACCTCCAACTGAGGAAAAAACTGTGGATGGTAAGGTTGTTCAAGTCTTAAAAGATACTTTCACCTTCACTAAACTTAAAACTGAGCGTAGTGATGTTAATGGAAAAGCCTTGTATACAAGTATTAATTATATTGTTCCATATGAATATACTACTAGAATTTTTTATTGTAAAACTGCAAAAGATACTTGGGATATTTTGCAGGTTACTTATGAAGGGACTTCAAAAGTAAAGCAATCCAAAATTCAAATGTTTTCTCATAAGTTTGGGAACATTGTGGTGAAAGAAGATGAAATTTTTTCTAAATTTTATTCTAGTCTTCTTGAAATTATTTATGAACTTCGTCACTTAGGTAAAAGAGTTAGTGATAAGAAAATTTGCAAGAAAATCTTGAGGTCTTTACCTAAGAGATTTTGAATAAGGGTAAAAACTATCATTGAACATTGAAATTTGTCTAGTACTAAAGTAGATGAGGTTATGGGTTCTCTAAAAAATTTTGAGATGCGGAATTTTAGTCAAAATCGGAAAGAAAAAAATATTGCTTTAAAGTCAACTCAAGTTGATAACATTGTTGATGAAAATTCTGATGAAGATGTGGCTCTCTTATCTAGGCAATTTTATCAGTTTTTGCAAAGACAACAAAGAGGAAGGAACAACAATGGGGTCAATCCTCGAAATTTTGGCGAGGGGTCAAATTTTAAGATAAATGTGAAGAAAAAAAAAAAAAAAAAAATGGAGAAGAATGTAAAGAAACTAAACTTACTTGCTGGAATTGCGGTGGCAAATGTCACACTTCAAATATTTGTACTAGTCCAAAGAAAGAACAAAAAGATTAGAATAAAGGAAAAGTAATGAAAGTTTCAGTTTATGATGATTCTACTTGTAGTGATAATAAATCCTTTTATGATAATTGCAATTATTTTTCTTTTGTTTGTTTTTTTTTTTTTATAAAGGTCCTCAATTGTTACTTAGTTTTATTCTGACATTTTAGATGATGAAAGCAATGAAATTCATGATGAATAGGTTCAAGAATATGAGATAGATGAAGAAAAATTATAGAAGTTGTTTGCAGAAACTGTTAAAGTTAAATTGGCGATTAAAAAATTAGTACAGGAACTTATTCAAGCCAAAAAAGAGAATGATGAGCTAAGAAAACAGATTGATGAAGAGAAAAAGAAGTCTTATTGATGGATCTTCAAAACCATTGAATCCCTTTGATTTTGGATCGTGTCTGTACAATTAATCACTCCATTTGTTATTCATATAGTTTAGGAACTTATTTATTTATTTTTGTAAATAACTCATTGTTGTTGTATATACAAGTGTACAAACTCTGCTAAGAAATTTATGCAACTAAGTATTCACATCTTGTACAAATAGGCACCCTTTGTTCAATTCTCAATATGGGTGTAATGCATCGAGTGCCAAGTCTTGTCATTAGTCTTTTCAAAATTTTGCAAGGAGAAATTTTTTGATAATTTTGGTTCAACCGAGTAATGTTGTTACACGTCATTAGAAAAATTGTACGAGTATTCCATCCCATTAGTCTCGTTCGACATCTTCTAAAAATTGTACGAGTATCCCATCCATTAGTCTCGTTCGACATCTTCTAAATTGAGATCGAGAGAACTACGAAAAAAATTAAGTATTGTTATAAGAACCCGAATCATTTTCTGTTCACAGAGGATTCGGTGTCTGTCAGTTTTGATGCGATACATCAAATAATACACGGGACAAGAGAGATCCACTACAATGCTCGACTCCCGACTCTCCAACTCTGAGTACAGATCGACCCCACCGACTCACCGACTGTCAGTCGGAGTCTGGCAATACATCACTTCCCTAAGATATTTAGTATTGGGGCCGGTATAGACCGTTCCAGTGGAGGGATGTTGGACTCATAATGACGTATGGTTGTTAAGATGATCCAATTCAATGGAACCATAAAAATTGACTTTCACACTGACTGACCAAACAGTAGGCCCAAATTGAACACGCAATTAATTTTGGTCGTTTCTTTTGTGTAGCGAGGAAAAATGGCCAGCCTGGCCTGTCCTGAATTAAAAAGCAAACTTCATTGTCGCCTTACCGGTTGGAATTAGCACGCCATAATCCCCAACCCACTTGACATCAGCCACTCAATCATCCCATCCTTTCTCTCTCCTGCATCTGTATGTATATATATATGCACTAAGGTGTGTAATATGTAAAGGAAGTGAGTGGGGGATATTTTATCTGCTGAAAAAGAAAAAAAAAATGGAGGTGGAGGATAAGAAGAAACAGATAAGCTCTTCTTGGCTACTTTGCTACACCAAATGCTTTCCCTTCTCTCCTCCTTCTTCTTTGAGGTCACCGGAAAGTGACTCCGAGGAGAAGAAGCACGACGAGGCTGTATCAAATCTGAAGTCAAAGAAAAGAATCCCTGGTGGATGGAAGTCCATGCCTTTTGTCCTAGGTCTTTTGCTCTCCCTCTCTTTATACACACACACACACACACAAACATTTATACGTAGACATGCATGTCTACATGCGTAGGCATACATAAAAACACAGAACCACCAAAGTGTCCATGAGTGTTTGATGTACGTATTCTTATCTCAGTATGTGAAGTGGTTGTTTCTTATTTTGAATCAATATTATGTCACTCCGGTAATCTAACTATATATGTGATAGATGATAATATGCGTACATATATGTGTATATATATACATATCCGATACTTCATGAGAATCAAGGCTGCTAAGTGACTCACCGCTTAAACAAACATATACATGTGTGTGATGGCGATGATATCTTTGTACATATATGTGTATATACATGCATATACATATATATATGTAGACATACATATAGTGGTAGTTCGATCCTAGCTAGTTGTTTATAAGCTGACAAAAGGTTTTTGTGGTACGTGGTACTTTTTGTAGGAAATGAAACATTTGAGAGACTAGCTACGATTGGGTTGTTGGGCAACTTTCTTGTTTTCTTGATGACTCAATTTCACATGGATCAAGCCTCTGCTGCAAGCCTACTCAACATTTGGTCAGGCGTCACTAATTTTGCACCCTTGCTTGGTGCCTTCATTTGTGATGCCTATGTGGGCCGCTTTCTTACCATTGCGGTCTCCTCCTTTGCATCTCTTCTGGTATGTATGCGCATATACACACACACACACACATATATATATAATGTGATTATCTAACTAGTATCGTTTTTTCACTCAATTATTATTTCCTTCATATGTTTATTTTTATTTATTTTTATGGAGCATTTAGCTCCAATATCTTCTCCTTTTGTATGGAGAAATTAAAAGTTAAGGGTTGAAGGTCCATATATTGTTTGGCTTGCAAAAAGGAGAAATAATAATAATAAAAAAGGGTTTGATTCTGATTTTGAATTTCTTGTAATCTCACGTTGTTGTTTGATGGAATATTCTAGAATACCCGGTACCATATCTCCGGTCCTGCCTTTACATATGATAGTTGGGTTGCTTCAATCAATGATTCATTCACTGAGAGACCCAAAATATTGTACTCTAGTGTGTTTAAACTTTTCGTTGAATAATTTGCTTGGTGGTGCTAATTATTTTGTCTTTTCTTTCCCTTTATCCATTTCTGTCTTGTTGACAATTATTACTGATTTTGAAGATTGATTTCTTTAATTATCAATATAGTGGTGCTCAAACTTAAGTCTCCATCCTTTAATTAGATTAGTGTAATCATTCATTCATGATTTTACCCTTTTCTTTAATATTTAAAATTTGGATAATATTTGAGTCCTCATATGTGAGTAAGGATGTACTCCTTGTTTATTATCATACTAGAGATAATAGATACATATTTAATTATTAAATTAAAAATGGTGAGATAATACTTAGGATTTAAGTATTATCCTTAAAATTAATTTAACCTGATTCATACCATTAAAACAAATTCATATGGTCAATATGTACATCAATATGATTCCTGTTGAAATTTTTATTTTTTATTTTTAATGCCTTCAACAATTTTTCTAATTCCTTTTGAATACTTCAAATCATTCTCAAATCACGAATATTAAGTAAAATTAATGTCAAAGTATTTGACGCCTTCAAGAATTAAATATAAGATCTCTAGATCAGGTGACGTAAATAAAGTGGTTCGATCTTTTCATATTAGATATTCCATAATGTGATTAATTTCATTGATCTTTATTTTGGTGTACATAGATTGGGCCACCAAGCTCTACTAAACAAAACGAAATGTCATTTTCATATATTAGATGCAACTCACCTTAAATCTATAAAAAAATAAATTATTATTATTATTGTTTGTCTTTTAATTAAAAAAATTACTACCAACTGGTGTGATCCATGTGTAATGGTGACTGGCAGGGAATGGTGACATTGACACTAATAGTTTGGATTTCCAAACTCCACCCTCCTCCATGCACCCCACAAGAAGTCCAACTCGACCGGTGCAAGGGTCCCACCACACTTCATTTGGGTGTTTTGGTAATTGGACTAGGGTTGCTCTCCATCGGCACCGGTGGCATAAGGCCTTGTAGCCTACCCTTCGGTGTGGACCAATTTGATGCGACCACCGACGAAGGAAGGAAAGGGATCAACAGTTTCTTCAATTGGTACTACGCCACATTTACTTTGGTCATGCTCATTGCTCTCACCGTGGTGGTCTACATTCAAGACTCTGTTAGTTGGGTTTGGGGCTTTGGCATTCCCACAATGCTCATGTGTTGTTCCATTGTGCTCTTCTTTTGGGGCACCAAGATGTACGTGCATGTCAAGCCGGAAGGGAGTGTGTTTTCCGGCATCGCGCAGGGGGTTGTCGCGGCATACAAGAAACGCCACGTAAAGCTTCCGGTTGATGGGGAGGCAGACGGGGTTTTTTACGACCCGCCGTTGGCGGAAACTATTGTGACAAAGCTGCCTCTCACCAATCAATTCAGGTAAGTTTGTATTTAGAATTTGTAAATCAAAATTACTAGTACGTGCATGGATCGTCTGACTTTTGATTCTTCTAGATTCGGATTTAGTTTTTATTTAGCAAAATATGGAAATGAATACTTAATGTTCAAAATTAATAAATTAGGTGAAATTTCATTGCCACACCTTACATTTCTTGGGGGAATTGCTATAACATAGTGTTGATATTGATACAATTCTATCATTTGGTCATTTAGGTAATATATATATTTGTTTTGAAAATGAAGTTTCAAGTTGGTGGACTGATATTAATAAATGCTTCTTGGTCGTACATTTCGCTCGTGAACATACCCATGTGGCATCAAATGGTCCTCTAGTTATTGTCATGCTTGTGCCAAACAAAAAAAAAAAACATAGAGAATTCCATACGCTCACAAGTAGACAAGAGAAAAATGCTAAATTGACCTCGTGAGTGGTCCGAATAATCATGTGAGGTCAGTTTGGCATAATGCTAAGATAGTTTCAATAAATATTTCAAATTATAAGTTTGAAATAAAAAAAATAGTCATACAGTCATACACGCTGTTTTAATAAGGTTGCATACATTAAATTTGTCCCGGACGGACCAGACTTCGACAAAAGCCTTGTGCGGTTAACTAATTCATAATAAAAAGATTTTTGCAATTCATAAGTACCACTTATCATACTCAAATTCATTCTTTATTCACTTATTTTTTACAATTATTCAATTTTTGTTTATCCCATAGGTTCTTAAACAAAGCTGCTATGATAATGGAAGGTGAAGTTAAAGCTGATGGCTCTCCTACAAATCAATGGAGGCTGTGCAGCATCCAACAAATAGAAGAAGTCAAATGCCTCATAAAAATAGTCCCTGTGTGGGCTTCTGGCATCATTTGCTTCACTGCCATTGCACAACAAGCAACATTCACAATATCACAAGCCCTAAAAATGGATCGTCACCTTGGACCGAACTTCCAAATTCCTCCGGGATCGCTCGTAGTCATATCCATGGTCACAGTAGGGTTATGGATCCCCTTCTACGACCGAGTCGCCGTGCCATATCTCCGAAAGATCACCAAACTGGAAGGTGGGATCACACTCCTCCAAAGAATTGGAATTGGCATTGTCTTCTCAATTCTGTCTATGGTCGTCGCCGGATTGATCGAGCAAATGAGGAGGACTTACGCTAGGTCGCACACTAGGCCTAATGGGGTTGCACCAATGTCAGTGATGTGGCTCGCACCCCAACTTGTTCTGATGGGCTTTGCCGAGGCGTTCAATATTATTGGACAGATTGAGTTTTACTACAAGGAGTTTCCGGAGAACATGAGAAGCGTGGCTAATTCTCTCTTCTTTTGTACCGTGGCGGGTGCTAACTACTTGAGCAGCTTCTTGATCACCATTGTGCACGGAGTGACCGGGAAACATGGTAGGCCTGATTGGTTGGCAAAGGATATTAATGCCGGCAAGGTTGATTATTTTTACTTCCTGATAGCAGGAATGGGGGTTCTGAACTTGATATATTTTCTAGTCGTTGCTCGTCGATACAATTACAAGAGTAGTCCACAAATTATTGAAGAAAAGCCACAGTTGGACCTTGAGGTTAATGCAACTAGACAGTAAGGTAATTCGATTCGGGCGTACTGTATCCATGAGTCCACAATTCTCACACGCATAGTTCTGAGATGTAGAGATTTATATATATAATATAGTATAAGTAAAGAGTATGACAGACCTCATATGGGAGAGACTAGTAGGGTAGGCAATTGTAGTGGAAAATTTTAGAGTACTCTGTATCATGCCCCGTTAAACAGCTCACTTGATAAATGATCTAACGACTGAGAGACTCACGATATGATAACCGGAAGTATTTGAGAACTTCTCGCAACAGCGACATACCACTTTATGCATAGCTCATGGGTTGGCTTGAAAGGGATATATTTTTGAATGTTTGTGCCCACTGCACTGGGGACAATGCTATTGAGCTTGTTTGCCCATGATTGTATAAGATTACATTATATACTGAAAAGTAAAAGGTACAATAATTGTGAGTTGATAAGGTGCAATGTTAGTGTATGGATTGGCAGGCATTCACACACGTAACACAGATAAACCCACATCTTCTGAAACTTTTCAGACCTTCCATTAATATTATGATATCAATGACTTTATGGTTCTGTTTTTCCCTTGCTTGGCTTTTCTGCAAGCATGGCTGTGCTTTTGAGGACAATGAAAGTATATATTTATAATGAGACTCAGACCGTTGGCCAATCACAATTTGACATACTAATAATCAAAATTTCTCAAGTGTTCATGAGCTTTATATTTATTTATTTATTTATTTACTTCACAACATGAGTTGTTTTGTTAATGGGACGGCAAATCAACCTAGTGGCGAGCTTGAGATTGTTCAAGTTTAACTCTTTCATTCACGAGCTTAACTAGGATGACAACCTTAAAATTTTGAACTAAGTGCGGCTTAGATTTTTCTCGAGTAAGCTCGGCTCAACTCTTGAGCTTGTAAATTTTTTATTTTAAGTTTTATCATATTGTTTGAATTTTTTTTATTTTAGTATATTATATTACAATCTTTACCAATAAACGAGTAAGAAACCTGTTGAAAGTTCAGCTAGACCAAGAAAACATATATACATCCACAATCTAAGTATATAAAAGTCGAGTTTAATTATATGGATAGCCCGACTATTAGGGCATTTGAATTTTATTAAAAGTGAAGCATGCATTTGAATTTTTGTAAACCATCCAAAAATCTAAGTATATAAAAGTCGAACCGTTAAGGCATTTGTATTTTATTAAAAGTGAAGTATGCACGTGTTTTTGCTTGTAGTTGTGTGCATTTGAATTTTTGTAAACCATCTGAAAATCTAAAGGGACTAAAAGATGAGTTGATTCTTTGTTAAACAAAAATAACATTAAAAAAAAAAAAATACAAGTAGTGCATTCGACAACATCCAAGCTATAGGTTCATAAATTCAACTTGTTTGTTTATTGGATGAACTAATAGGAGTCGAGCATTGAATGGGGCAAGTCTAATTCACTTTATAAATTCATCATCACGAATGTGACAACTCCAATTTATTTTACATATTGATGTCTAGGTCAGAAATGCAACTCCACACTAATATTGTATAGAAGGTGGGTTGTGGAAATATCTTCAATACTTGATTGGACGACATAATGTTCATTTTGATGAAAATTAAACAACTACTCTAGTAGATCATATGATCAATCATATATATTAATGAACGACAAGGACACATGCCCTCCACTCCCTTGCCTTATTGATGATATATATATTCCCCCAAGTGTAAACAAATTATATGCTAGTTAGGTAAGTGATTGACACCCACACACATATATGGTAATTAATCATTGAAAGAAAAGCAAAAACACTCATGCCTAAATTGGTTGATAAGTTAGTTCATGTGGCTGGAATCCATCGAGCCTACTAATTCCCAACCGAGATCTTAAGGATAAATTATTAGATAGTCTACAGATGTTATGATCTCGATGGGCAGCTGCAAATTAATTATCATGTAAATAAATGAATAAATTTTATTCATCTTTTTTTATTGTGTGATGTCTCCGATCATCTAATAATTTCTCTTTCTTTAAACCTATTATTGAAATACTTCAATTATATATATATATATAGATATATATGAGTATTGACTCTCCAATTTGAAAGAAACATCGCTTATCCATGTGATGTTTTTATGTGGGAGTTATTGTGGAACTCCAATCCACTCCCGTGCACAGCACGGTGCTGTGTAAGGGTGTTGGGAGGATCACACAATTTAATTTAGCAAAACCATGTTTGGATCTACACATTAAGGCTATTATACCCATGCTATAACAATAATAACATATATGTATGTATAAAATATCACACTTTAAGTATGATAAAAGCTTGAACTGACAAGTATAACCTCACATATTCATATTTTTGAGCAATTACTTTGTGTAAAGCTGATGTTACGATAAACACCAACAAACCACAAATACAATCAAGAAACAAAAATAGAAAAAAAATTAAGACCACGGTGCACCACATAATAAACAAAAGGAGATTACAAGTTATCAAGTCTCCATCTTGTCTTTATTTTCGTGTTTTTTTTCCCACACAACAAACCTTAACACGCTTAGGGTCCGTTTGGATGGCGATAACGTTATATGTTATGGTTTGGTATGATATGAAAATAACCGTTTTGGTATTGGTATATTTTTAGTAGAAATCGGATCCATGTTTGGTAACGATTGTTTTGTTTTTGATAATTGTATATCAGAAACATGATAACGCGTTTGGTATTATCATGCGTTTTCAGGAATTCGAAAACAAAACACGTTTGGGACTAGTGTTTTGTTATCAAAAATTTTGAATCAATAACAGAATACCTGTTTGGTAAAGACTGTTTTGTTTTTGTTTTGAAAAATTATATATATGAACACAATTATAAGTTTATATGTAAAATAGTTCATTTTTCTTTATGATTTGAGATAATTTGTGAAAAAAAAAAAAAAAAAAAAAAATTCTGCATTAGAGTTGGGAAAAAAAATTATAAATAAATTTACATGTATAATGGCAACCAAACTACTTTGTAATAATGAATAAATCTGCATAAACATGATTAATGGCAACCAAATTACAAATCTAACTTTGTAATAATCTTTCAATGAGAGCAGATCTTTGCACTCTATTTATCTTTTTCTTTTGGCTTGCATTCCATTTAACTTTGTTTTGTTTCATATATATATATATATATATATATATATATATATATATATATATATATAATGAATGTGAGAGAGAGAGAGATCCTTGTAGTTCAAACTAACAAGAAACAAAGCCAAAACGTTGATCGTCTTGAATTGGTCAGAGTTGAGATTTGGTGGATATTGAAGCTTGTGAGAAAAAGTATTACTTCACTTAGATTAGTTTGAAATTTTGTAGTGGAGATCCTTCAAATTGGTAATATTTTTTTTGTAAGATCCCGAGACCATTTCCCCTTTTCTTGAGTATTTATTTTGATAACAGACTTGTGAATATTTCATATAATATCCAACCATAAGCAGAATTGATAAATATGAATAAAGATTAAAAGCAAGCAATCAAGGAAGATCCCTCTTACAAGACTGAACAACATTCACATATATACTTTCACGTATAGTTTTGCTTTGTACATCACAATCTTAAGAGCTTGAGTGTTGCACCATTCACATATATACTTCCACATATAATGAGCTAGACATTCCTTAAAAATAGTATGTGTGTACACACATACTTCATTACACTTACATAAAATGTACACACAACTGGAGATCACTAATATTCATTCCATAAAATGTACACCTACTTCTTTATAGTTGCACAGGCCTCCATTTGATTAACTTAGAGATCAGTAGCTTTCTGGAGTTGCAGCAACTAGAGAATGCTTCCTATCAATCCCACTGGTGCCACTGCCTACAACTTACTGCCATATCCTTTAATGTAGTAGCAAAAAATGAATTTGAATGTAAAACAAGATATTACCTATAGTAGCAAAATATAAAGCAGAGTTAAATTCAATTTTTTTTATTTTATTTTTAAAAAATCCGGCATGACTTCCCCTTAAAAATTGACATTTCCAAAATTTCAAAACACAATAAACACAAGGGACACCGCCCACAAAATTAATTCAATAAGGGACACCGCCCACAAAATTCATTTAACAAGGGACACCGCCCACAAAATTATTTCAACAAGGGATACCGCCCACAAAATTCAATTAACAAGGGACACCGTCCACAAATTTAATTCAAGCAAAATATATCTAACCTTCTTTCAGGCTAAGCTGTAAATTTGGAGTGTAAATGACCTCATGCAAAACAAAACACATGAACAACATTAGAGAAAAACAAAATAGCATACGGTAGAAATGAAATAATTAGAAGTAGTAAATAAGATATATCTAACCTTTTTTCAGGCTAAGCTGCAAATTTGGAGTGTAAATAACCTCATGCAAAACAAAACACATGAACAACATTAGATAAAAACAAAATAACACACGGTAGGAATGAAATAATTAGAAGTAGTAAACAAGATATATCTAACCTTTTTTCAGGCTTAGTTGTAAATTTAAAGTATAAATGACCTCATGCAAAACCAAACACATGAATAACATTAGAGAAAAACAAAATAGCACACGGTAGGAATGAAATAATTAGAAGTAGTAAATAAGATATATCTAATCTTTTTTCAGGCTTAGTTGTAGATTAAAGTGTAAATGACCTCATGCAAAACAAAACACATGAACAACATTAGAGAAAAACAAAATAACACACGGTAGGAATGAAATAATTAGAAGTACTAAATAAGATATATCTAACCTTTTTTCAGACTAAGTTGCAAATAGAGTGTAAATGACCTCAGTAGCAAATTTTAGAAATGGCCTAAAGCTTACTCCCAAAATGACAGAGAAGAGAACACAACAGCAACTAATACGCAGTTCAAAATATACCATTTAAGTATATATTACATACCAAATAAAACACAGGAAATTAACTAAATACGTATTACATGTCATATATTACAAAAGATGGAAGTTTATCTAACTTTATCTTTCAATAACAACGATAATGAGCAACAAGAGGACAATCACAATAAACATGATTGTGATAGCAAGACATCCACAACCTAGGAAGAGCATGTACTTCTGTCTACATTGTTCATTTTGAATCATTGCAATGACTCTGTCCAAGTCAGATTGAACCTGTTCTTCAACTTGTGCACCTTGGTGCAACTCATCCACCCACATAAATGCATTCATATGTGACTACAAGAAATATAAATTATACAATTAGGAAACAGTAGCAGAAATAGCAGCTGAAAGTTTAAAACCATACCTCCCGAGCTAGACACCTATAGAATTATCGACCATCATTTTTTGGAGTTCGAGCCCTATACAGATGCATAGGACCTCTACCACATGCACATTGTGGTCGCTCACCTTTAAACCTATACATAAGTGCGCCTACAAGTACTAAAGCATTTAATATTTGATGTCCTGATATAATTAGTTATTACAGTTTTCCATAAATAAGGAGCATCTGAGTTTAATTTACGTAATATAATTAGTAATTACAGTTATCCATATTAAAATTCTACACACTATTAGACAGTTTTATAATTAGTGATTACAGTGCTCCCAAATTAGGTTGGCAATACCATCACGATAAATATCCATCTGTCGTATCTGTGTATTAGTAGCACTGACCACCTGAACATCGTCATCCACATCAGGTTCATTTTGTGAAGATTGAGGGGTTTCAGAATCAAAAATTTCATCAGATTCACCTTGGGATCTTATAAAATTATGCAATGTACAACAGGCAATGACAATAAGAACTTGAGTGTCAAAGTGATAAGGGGGCATTTGCTTCAATATAGCGAATCTCATCTTTACCAACCCAAAACATCGCTCTATGATATTCTTCAATGACGAATGCCTAAAATTATACACCTCTTCTCTACCACGTGATCATCTAATATGTCTACGATATTCCTGCATGTGGTAACGTTGACCTCGGTAAGGGGTCAAAAACCCCGGTTGATTGGCGTACCCAGAGTCCACTAAATAAAACTTACCTGTCATGTTAAGTATGTTAAGTATTAAAATTAACGTATTTGCAATGTTAAATGCATAAATATGGAAAGGTAATATTTTTACCTTCGGGTGGTGATGGAAAATTGAAATCCTGATTCTGAATGCACTCATTTAAAATCTTCGAATCATTAGCAAACCTTTCCCACCCTGCTAGAATGTATGTGAATTTCATATCAAATGAACACACGGCCATGACATTTTGGGTCGTATCACCCTTTCTACCACGAAAGGGTATTTGTTGGTCAACTGGTACTACAGCATGGATATGAGTACCATCTATGGCTCCTACACAATTCTTAAAGTATGGGTAAAACTTTGGATTGTTCTTTATCTCTTTAGGAATTTCATTCAAATCCGGGGGAACAATAATATTAGTCCCTAACTCACAAATTAACTTTAAGACAGTATGAAAGTGATATGAAATTGTGGATGTAGAGTGTTGGAATCTTTCAGCAATGACACGATTCCTTTCGTTGTGAGACACAGTAAGTAGGAAAATTGCAACTTGTTCTTCTATCGTTAGAAATGTTGAATCTTTCAATCCTAACAATTTCAACTCACGACACAATGCCCTAAAGGTGTTGGGGTACATCCGAAAATTTTCATAACACCTATTTTCATGTCCATTTAAGAGCTCGAATATGTAATCTTCCCCTTGTAACATGGAATCCCTACAACGTTGCTTATCAAAATGTTTATGATAGTACTCATATACGGCTGCGATCAATACAAGAATTTCCTCCTCATCATCATCATCATAAATGGTTAATATTGTCCTTATGTCCATAGCTACTGTCCTATTTAAGAATAAACAGAAGTAGTTATTGTAATAAAAATTAAGCAAAATGGAAAAGACATACCAAATCATACAATTATCCAGTAATAATGTAAAAGTAATAGATATAGAACATAAATAGTTATCCAGCATTAATTTAAAAGTAGTAGATAGAGGAATTAAATACAGTCTTCCAACAATAATGTAAAAGCAGTAGATAAGAAAAATTCATTACAGTCATCCAACAGTAATGTAAGAGCAGTTATAAAGCAGTCATTTAAAAGCACATAAAAGTAAGATACCGAAGAAATCACAGAGGCTGATTCATCACCCACCCAACCTTCCTGTCATAAGGAATGCGAAGAAATATGTCCCTCCACACCTTGTCCTCACCAAACATCCTTATGATCTTTAGCATAATGGGTATCATCAATCCCCACTAATGTGTTGACGATCTTAACGAACTCTTCAAGCTGGGGATCCATTTCTTTTTCTTTTTTACTGGGAGATGTCACTTCAGGCATTTCGGTAAATCGAGATGGTTAACAACTAGAAGATGATTCTGCTATGACTTTTGCAATTTTCTCAGCTTTCGCGTTCCCAATATTAGTCAAACATTCCATCACTAAAGACATTGTTTCTGAAAAAGTTTCTTTTTTCTGTTTCTTAGCTACAGGTTTGGGAGTAGAATTGAGGTCAATAGGTCCTTCTACATTAGGTCGTTCTACATCAGTCATGCCCGCATTGCCCTCAGTGTTATGAATTTCAGCTTCACGTGTTGCCACTTGAGGCATTGTTAGCACTCGGTGAGGTCTAGGTGGCTTCATAGAAGGATGAACATGCTTGCCAGTAACATGTGTATTCCCAAAAATCCTTACCATCTGCTTATAATTCTTACACCCCTGTTTTTTTATTTTTTTGCCATACTTGAGAACCTACACGTTATTAGCTTACAATTATTGTTCATCAAACCCTTTTAATACTAAATCACTAATTACTAACTGTATGAATGGTAAATAGACACGTATTGAAATACTAACCTTGTACAATCGAACCCATCTTTCAGCTTCCAACTCAATCATCCCAGTTTCACTGTTATACCCTACACCAGTCTCAGATAATATTTGTTTGCAATCTTTGTACAGTGCTCTTATATTATTGAATTTTTGTCTACATTGGTCCTTCGTGTACTTCTTTCCAGTTTCTAATAACATTGCGTCCACAATATGTGTCCACCCAATTGGATTAAAAGTCGTGCCTGTACGATTTCCTTTTCCAACCTCTTCCTCCATCAAGAGCATGAATTTCTCTTGATGGGCATCACACCAAATAGCAGCATCAGCCTGTTCAATAACTACAACATCCTCACTATTCTCATCATCAAGAGAATGAATGTCTCTTGATGAGTATTGCTCAACATTGTCATTGTTCATGTCCATCTGATTATTATTAAGTAATTGAACAGTTTAGTACATTGAATTGTGTTTTGACTCATAATTCAACATGTCAATGATAAGTGAAGAAAGTACTATCTATAAAACACTTCAATAAGGGGCAATTTTTTGTTGGATAATAATGATGCAATGAAAGAAAGGATAATAGTAATAATGTGTCATTCTTCATTCTTTATAAAAAAAAATTCAGTCCAAAAATGAGCGGAAGAAGAAGGGAAAGAGAAATAAATTATTATATAATTACAATATTATATTACTATCAATTACAATATTATAAATATTACTCAACGTAATGAAAAAAATAATTTAAAACTTTATCCTTCATTCTCTCTTGAGAATATAATAAATTGTTAATTTATTATCTTCTTTTCTATCAAAAAAAAAAAAAAAAAAAAAAAAAAAAAAAAAAAAAAAAAAAAACCCAATTTCTCATTCACCCCTTATTTTCAATGTTCCCTCTAACTTTTTTTCTATTCTACCAAACAAAGTATCAGTATATGCAGTACATATGTAAATAAAAGTACTTCTTTGCATTTATGCAGTACATATGTAATTAAAGGTAATTATTTGCATTTCTCTTTACATTATGAGTATCATAATACAATTTTTAATTTTGGCTTTTTTTTTTTTTTTTTTGGTGCACTTTTTCTGGTACAAGTGTCCAGTTCAGGTACTGCATTAAAAAAAAAATAAAAAATAAAAAAGGTGTAACCACTACTACTAATTAGAAGAATACAAACATAATATGCGATTAATCGACCTAACATTTTCATATGATGGCAAAAAACTACATATTCCATATGTTGACAAAATTTCTTAAAATTTCTGTCTTTAGACAGATTAATCGACCTAACATATTCAATTTTAAGTCTAAAGATTCATTAAGCTCGCCCAATTAGTCTTTAAATAAGGAGTTTAGAATCAAATTAATTCAGGATTGGTAAAGAAAAATACAGCACTCAATCACAAAATAAAGTTGAAAACAGAGTACCACTTCCTAATTATATTCAAGCCATAACAAATACGGAATACCAATAACATAATTATAAAAAATTTCCCACTTACAGAAACTGGAAATCGATAATACATACAAATAGTCTTAATTAGGGTTAGGGTTTCCTAGTGTCGTTACTTGCAGCTCTTTCAAAAACTGGTTGCACAAAGGCCTCGAACTACCTCGCACAATGACTAAACTGAAAAGGGTTGAAGTTGAAACCACAAAATCGCGTCAAAGATATGCGCGAAAATAGAGACAAATCAGACAACAGACATAGATCTGAGAATCGAGAATACCACTAACACAATTAAACAAAAATCCCACATACAGAAACTCGAAATCGAGAATACATACAAATAGAGTCTTAATTTTAGGGTTAGGGTTTCCTAGTGCCGTTACCTGCTGCTCCTTCAAAGACTGGTTGCACAAAAGTCTCGAACTACCTCGCACAACGACTGAACTGAGAAGGGTTGAAGTTGAAACCACAAAATCGCGTCAAAGATATGCGCGAAAATAGAGACAAATCAGACAACAGACATAGATCTGAGAATTGAGAATACCACCAACATAATTAAACAAAAATTCCACATACAGAAACTCGAAATTGAAAATACATACAAATAGAGTCTTAATTTTAGGGTTAAGGTTTCCTAGTGCCGTTACCTGCAGCTCCTTCAAAGACCCGGTGTTGCACAAAAGCCTCGAACTACCTCGCACAACGACTGAACTGAGAAGGGTTGAAGTTGAAACCCCAAAATCGCGTCAAAGAGATGTGCGAAAACAAAGAAAAATCAAACAACAGAAAGGTACGACAACCACTGGTTTGATGTTGGATCTACAAACTTTCGAAGATCTTTGCACAACCTTTGTATATCAAAGGTAGACAACAAATCGCCCCAAATCGCCTCTCAGACATGCGGGAGAAGAGAGAGAAACAAGAGGCACAAATGACCTAATTTGAGAAAAAGTATGTTTTTATACATCATATCACTGCTACAGTGTTTGGTATCACTTGATACCAGCGCTACAGTATTCGGCCCAATCTGATACCGCCGCTACAGTACAAAATCAACCAATATCACCAAATTCTTGATATTGGTTTTGGCCCAAATTTGGTATTGTTTTTACAGTATTCAAAACCAAATCAGCCCACACCAAACGAGATATGAGCCCAAAACCGAAACCAAAACCACAAAACCAACAACGTTTTGGCCTTCCGAACATGCCCTTATATATCATATCACAAATAGAGACTAGATTCTGAATGCACAGTTGAACCAAACACTCCACAACTGATAAACTTAAACATTTGATATTTGTCAAGTTTTCCTCCCAATACAAATCAATGACCAGTCGTTTCAAAAGCCTAACGTGTGTGCAGATAAGAAGCCCAAGTTTTATGGTCAGATTGGACCTTTCGCCAATGAAAACAGATTTACCTGGTACAAAATGAGTGTTGCAAAATGGTCTTTGAGATGACATCAATTGCAAATGTTGTATTTTAGGTCCATCATTTGTTTTGGAGTGGCCAAAAGGAGATTCCCATTTCACATCATTGCGGAATTCAACCTTCACTACACAGATTGCACCACCACCACCAGCACCGGCCACCACCACCATCATGTTACATGGTTGCAATGATAAGGACAAGTACTTTTAAGTCATTTTCTGTCCGAGATACACCCTCTATATACAGTGACTACTTGGACCACTATGAAATTGAGAACTCACACATATACAGACAAACTCTTGCTATGAAATTGAATACTCACACATATACATACAAACTCTTGCTATGAAATTGAGAACTCACACATATACAGACACAATCTTGTTATGAAATTGAATACTCACACATATACATACAAAATTTCGCTATATAAATTACAAGAGAGAGAAAGCGGGAGACAGATAGTGGGATCCAAATGTTGCAAGGATGTAGGATTTTCAAGATTCTAAAATCTCTTCATTGATTTTTTTTCGTTTTTTTTCTTTTTTTTGGGACTGCTATATTGTGTTTGGGACATCAATTGGGATTTGAATTGATGTGCCAAGACAAAAGCATGAAGAAGATTGTGAAAAACTCGCATCGTCATATGGCCATCCTTGAAGGCCGGGGCACTAGAATATGACTTGTTTGTCTTGTACGGTTAAATCGACAATGTAACAACTTTAAATTATTAATGCAATAAGTACATAAATCTATTCAATTCTTAATTCAATAATATTGTAGCGTTGCAACAGAATATAATATGTTACATGAATGTTACATCACTATTATAATTGTGTTACATAAACATTATATTATTATTGTATTAAGTATTATATTTCGTGATGTAACGTGTTACATTATGATCGATCAAGTGTATTAGCTCACAAGATGATACATGATGAGATAAGGGACAAGAGAGATCCAAATCCTAAGTAGACAGTAACCAAGAGATAATTAAGACTATAGTTGGTATTTTCTGAGTAATGTTGATTACAGAGTATGTTTTAAGGAAATATATAGATATATAAAAAGGAAAAAGTCTGAAAAACATCCATGTGGTTTTAAATTTGTGCGAATTACACCCCTTTTGTTAGATTTATTTATATAAATCCATACTAGATATAAAAATGTGCAATCAAGCCACCTCCGGCGACTATTCCGGTGAGAATTGGATGTCAATTGGTCATGTGTGCACATGACCATTTTAAAGCCTTTATTTCGAAATTGCCCTTATATTATTCCTCTACTGCCCTCATCATATATATATATATATATATATATATATATATATATATATATTTGTATGGGTTTTGAACTGTAGATTTTGTAGTTTGCAGTTACAGAGAGAGAGAGAGAGAGAGAGAGAGGAGGGGGAGGGGGGTAAGTTCAGAGTTGAGAACGAGAATAGAGATGGAAGCGATTGGGGGGAGGCTGAAATGATTTGCCCTAAAAAAATTATATTAAAAAGAAAATAAAAAATTTCACCAAATAGGATTTAGTTTGTAAAACAAGAATTATAGACCTTGATTAGTTGATTTAGAAAAAAAAAATTAAAACAAAACCCATATATACAAGTTAGCAGATGCAGGGGGGGCAAGCTTGAGAGTTGAGAGACAGCGGCCGAAGCTTGCAAACGGCGAACTCGAACTAGAACAATGGGCGAAGGAAACTGAAAGATATGGGTTTTGATTTTTTGAACAATCTGAAATGATATGCCGATATGGGTTTTGATATAGGTAATAGATTTTGAACTTTTGATTCTTGCAGAGAGATAACTGGAATTTGTGCGTTTTGAACTTCTGATTATTGTAGATTTTGTAGTTTGCAGTTGCAGAGAGAGAGAGAGAGTTAGCTTGCATATCAAAGATTTCAATCTCGAATTGATGTTTGTCAGCTAGATTTTGTTGCACCAATTAGATTGTGTAACAAAAAGGAATTTGATCTCAAACATACATCAGTAGAATTTGTGTCATCTACTTATATTATTCAATTGCATTGACTTTACTTAAACACATCCAGCAATACTTTTAAAATTAAATTGTCAGAACCCAACCACATCCACAACTAAACAGCTAACTTTCCATCTCATTCTCATCTCATCTTTCTGCATTTTGTACCTCCATGTTGTCCGGCCAGCTCACAAAGCACTTAACAAGTCTCTCATCTGACTAAAAATTATACATGATTCCGAAATTATTGATCCCAAACCAATCGTTAATTAACAGGGCAAATAAATACGTTAGTATTTTTTTTTTGAACAATCTGAAATGATATGTGGATATAGGTTTTGAACTTTTGATTGATAGATAGACAAACTGAAATATATGGGTTTTGAACTTCTGATTCTTGTAGATTTTGTAGTTGGCAGTTGTAGAGAGAGAGAAAGAAAGTTCAGAGTCAGAATAGAGATGGAGTATTGATAGAGGGTTATTTTAGTTTTTTTCTTATTTTTTTGTTATTTTATTATTATTTTTAAATCATAAATAGAGAATTATTTTAATTTTTTTATAACTCCGGTACTCGTCAATAAAAAATGTGAAACAAACAATGAGGGACGCACTGTATCGATATCACATTAGTGTACAGCGCACGCAAGCCATATAAAATAAAAATATACAGGTATGTAATGGGCCAAGAAAGACGAGAGGATATTGGGTAGCCCAATGGTACCCGTAAGCTTGTCCACCTGGTACCCAATTCAATAAAAACATGACAACTTTCCACCTCAGCTTCTTACTCACATGCCATTAACGGAGACGGCGTCAGCCACAAGATCTCGAGGTTCGTCAGATTCCCGAGCTCCGGCGGGATCCGACTCGGCGAAAATGGGTTGTACGAGAGGTTGAGCTGTTTCAGAGTCGAAATGTTCCCCAAAAACCCCGGAATGACCCCGTCGAAAAGGTTCTCAACAAGAGAGAGAACCTCGAGTCGCCGAAACCTCCCAAAAGTAGCCGGAATGTAGCGGGAGAAATTGTTTCCAGTCAAATCGAGGTGGTTGAGATTTGGGAGGTCGGCTATGGCGTCCGGTAGGGTTCCGGTGAGGAGGTTCTGGGCGAGGTTGAGGTGCTGGAGATTCTGACAGGTGGAGAGATCGGAGGGGAGGGTTGAGTTGATGGAGTTGTTGTAGAGAGATGAAAGTGAGGCTGCGAAGCCGACAGAGGAGAGAAGGGAAGGGACTGGCGATGTTGGCGTTGGAGAGGTCGACTGAGTTGACGGAGCCGGTGGCCGAGTCGCTGGTGACACCGTACCAGTGACATGGCGAGTCGTCTCGGTCGTTCCAGTTGGATAAGACACCATCTGGGTCGTCGAAGCCTAGCTTGACTCGCTGGAGATAAGAGTCCCTCTTGGTTTAGAGAGAGAGCGATAGGTGGAGAGAGAGAAGAAAAGTAAGAGAAGCAGCATCCTTGCTTGGCTTCTAGAGAGAGAGTGAAGAAATGAGACGATCGGCGGACGAAAGAGACGACACGATCAATCGCATCGCGCGTTTCATCATCTGCAATTTCTCTACCGTCACGCTTCGCTCACATATAATACTATCACCAAATCGACCGGTGCTCGACGCGCCATCTTCTCTGGCGCCGGCGGCGCTCTGACCTTCAAAACTATGGCGTATGTCTCGTAACTCCGCCGTACAGATTCAAGCAATTCTCTCATCTTGTCTCTCTCAATCGCTCCAAAATCTTTAATTCTTGTGGGTCTTTAGCTCAGACTCGTTGGTGAGCCAACTAGGCGAGATCATAAGGGACATTTCTGGGCTACCCGAGAACGAGCTTTGTGCTCGGCGATGGCCGCTGGTTGGTGGGGCCGGCGATGGTGAAGATAATTCCTCAATCCGGGTAACGCGTCGCCTCTTGCTAATTTTTTTTTAACGAAGTTGACGCCGTATGCGTTAATGGCATGTTGAGTAAGAAGTTGAGGTGGAGAGTTAGCCAGTTGTCATATTTTTATTGGATTGTGATTTCAAGTGGACAAGCTGACGGGAGTACCCCAAGGCTACCCAATATTCTCTTAAGAAAGACATCCACTTAGCCCAGAGATAGGACTCGAAGGCCCATTCATAAAATAACATTATCCACTAGAAAAACAAGCCCAATAAGGGATTTAAACAAAAAGACCGTTATTAATGATTATATCAGGGGTTGAGAATTTTAGCTAAGTAAAAAAATAATAATAATAATAAATCCTAGAATTTCGAGAAATTTAAAATTGGAGATATTGATAGCACATCTAATATTAGACTGAGAGAGATGAGCGATACAAATTGTGCCTTTTGTGGATATTTGTAACTTTCAAAATTGAAAGTTGCGCGATGCACAATCTATTACTTTTATTTTATTACTTTTATTTTTAAGAATAATAAAATGACTTAGAGGGATAAATAGGTCTAGTTTACTTTTATTTTATTATTTTTATTTTTAAGAAACAAATGTTTTAGATAAACATGGATAAATGGAAGTTCAAAAGAAAATTGGTTTACAAATGTTGCATGTGACTCTCTCTTTTCTACAGATGATTCGGGGTTAGTATCTCTAATAAATTTTGGAATTTCAGACTTCGACTCTCTGTATTTATTAATTTAACTTTCAACATTTCTTGCCCTGTAAGAATAAAATAAAAAAACCCTCTATTCCCTAACCCACAAGAAAATATAGATGACCATGGATAGCCCAAAAATACAATTAAACATCTTGGCTCAACAGCCTTCAAAAAAACACCAAGCTAGGCCTAACCCACAAGCTAGCCTTGACTCAAATCAAAATTTTCATCCCCACCAAGCCCTGTGGTCCAGAGAGGGGCTCCAAAGTTTAAGTCGAAGGTTTTAGCTGATACAGATCTATTGTGGGCTGCCCCCACTGATTTTTTTTTTTTTGGTATTATATATCTCTTCCTTTTTTTTTTGTATTATATATATCTATAGAAATTGCAGAAAAATCTCAATATATTAAGGGTTCAGTAGGAGTAGCCGAACCCCACTGAATTTTTTATCATTTACAAAAGTATTTATAATTTTTGTTAAAATTTTAAAAATATCTCACTCAATTTTTTATAATATCCCACTATATATTCTAATTGTTCAAGTCATCTCTATTCTCATACAATTTTTTGGGTCCTTACGGGCTAGAAAGCTATTTGACCAAAACCTTGACGGTAAAACAGGAAGAGTGACCGGTTTTAGAATATAGATTTTTATTTATATATTTACATACCATACATCTCTCTTTGACTCTAAACCCATTTTGGATTCTGTCCCTCATAAACCCCAAAAGGTCCAGTGAGATTTATGAATTAATATGATTAAACCATAGTTGAAAATTTCTAATTGTTTAGATATATCCTATTGGCATATCAAGAATCAAGTGTCCAAAATAAATATTACTATAAACATTTAAATATTGCATTAATGTAATAATACAAAGAAGACAAGATTGAGATGCTCGTTGGAAAATGATTTTAAGACAAGGATCCTTTTCAATGCAGGAAAGATTCAGCACAAAATTCAGTAATTGAGATTACATCATTACAATAATATTAGTCAATCCCATTTATCAATTTAATTTCAATCACCATATACTGTGTTGAATCTCTCCTATGTTGGAGAGATTCCATGATTTTATCCATGGCAATCCATGATACAACGATTTTGTCTCAAGTGCTTTTTTTATTGCATCACATATTATAGGCTTTTAAGTAATAATAAAATCTTTAATGATTAATACTTATCACGAATTCCATAAATTAAGTATCAGCTTCAACACTTGAGGTTTGTTTGGTAGGCGAAGATAAGTTGTAGGAAAAAAAGAAAAAAAAAAAAAAAAAAATTGTATAAATGAAATTTTAAAAAGGAGTGATTCAAAGTTCAAACCTAAAGCTAATTAACTTGAGGTGTCAATTCATAGACCATTCAATATATATATATATTCCAACTTAATTCAAGTTTGATTATTCACCGGAAATTGAAGTCAAGTTGCTTTTAAAAAAGGACATCCAAACATCACATGATAACAGCACAGTATTGAAACTTTTTTGAAAATTTAAATTTATCTATTTTGATTAATTGCAAACACTCATAAACTATAACAATTTGCATATTGTCCTTTTTATACCAATTTTTCAGTCAATAAACACCTTGAAATACAAAAACATTTGCACTACTAATTGGCTAAAGCATTACATGGCATTGTAATATTTGAAAATTTAAATGTACCATTTTGGGTTAATTGCACAAACTTTTCAAAAGATAAAAAAAATTCCATATCATTCATGTGTATTAATTTTATTGTGGCAATTTTGTGGGTCGGTGTGTTGTGGGCGAGTGCAAGATGCATGATCTGGTCCTTTATGAGGGTCGCTACACCATATCAAGTTTGAAGAGTGTGTGTATTATAAGGCGAGGGCCAAGAGTTTTACATTTATAGAAGCCACTACTACCTTTCACTATAAATATAGATAGGACAAGTAGGGATCGTCCCAAGGGATTATGAGGATCGAACAATGTCGTGGAATTGTTATTAGGGCTAGTAGATCGAGTGATCAAACAATTGGTTGGTTTGTTGATTAGAGAGCAACTAAATTAAACTAAGTGATAACAAATAATGCAATTAAGAGTAAGTAAGAGAGAGAGAAATCTTGGAGCTTAGAGATCACCACCAAGCAATGCATTTCTATACCATTGACAAGTGATTAATGAGGGCAAATGATGTGTTGCAATATTGGTGTGTGTGTGTTTGGTTGATTCAACAAGCAAGGATGACTAGTTAAGCATGTATTGTCTAAACATCATGTAAAAGGTACAATATATCTAAGCAATGAAGCATATATTGTCTAAACAACGTGTGAGAGGCACAATAGATCAAAACAAGTCATTAATCCTTTCATTAAACTCACAATCCAAATACAACACAAGGTTAGAGACATATGCTAAAGCTTGGATCATCAAACAATAAGCATAAATTGTCCTCCCATTTAACACTACACTACATCTACACTACTAGCATGAAAATAAACTAGGGGAGAGGTACAATCCATCAAGGACTAAGTATGAACCATCAAGAGAATCATAAGAGCATTCATTTAAGCACTATGTTTTGACAATCTCCAAATCTATAGCATCAATACACATAGACATGCATCAATAACACAAAATCTAGAGACAAACACATGAACATCTATTCTAGCATACATAGACATATTGATAGAATGAAATGATCAATTGGAAGCATTCAACCACATAAATCATTGAATAGACAAGATCTATATATATCAAAGTGTCAAAACATTAATTACAACACTAATCCCTCAATAATACACAAGATTAAGATATAGAAAGCACGCTTGGGGCTAACTCTAGCCCCAAGAGAATGTCTAGCCACTCATGGTGATGTTGTTCCAACCCTCAAGGGCTAACTCTATGGTGGAAATCTGCTCCTTGTTGATGAAGAACTCCAATGGTGTCTCTAGCCTTCTCCCCTTCTAAGCTTGCTCTCCAAGAGATGATATGAAAATGAAATTGGCTCCCATTGTAAAAAGCAATCCTTATCCTTATATAGGTAGGTCAAAATGGCACCCAAAATGAGCTGGGGTCGTGCACACAATATTCCCTAATGATTGGATAAAGGACAACTTTCAATGAGATGGAAATTTAACTTTTTCGCATTGGAGGAAGTTCGATCGATTGAACCTTGGACTTGGATCGATCGAACTGGCTGAGATCTATCGAACTTAGGCTAGATCGATCCAACTGGTTGAGCTTTTTGGGAAAAG
Organism: Cornus florida; assembly: GCF_030987335.1. Classification (NCBI taxonomy): domain Eukaryota; kingdom Viridiplantae; phylum Streptophyta; class Magnoliopsida; order Cornales; family Cornaceae; genus Cornus; species Cornus florida. Next base: position 47,174,265 of record NW_026775572.1, read on the forward strand.
ACAAATCTAAGATATTTTGAGAGATATTTTTAGGAAAAGGACAAAAGTGGTTAGTGGGTGGTACAGCTGTGGATAGGATCAATCATTTGAATAAGGACAAAAGTGTTCGATCGATCAAAGGGTGGTGTTGGATCGATCGAACTTTTGGGACTTTATGCTTATGGGCCAAAGCTTGGATCTATCTTGAAGTGCTGAGATCGATCATTGTTCGATTGATTGAACCTTGAACTTGGATCGGTCGAACTTTGCTGCTTCCCACATTTGGCTTCATTTGCTTTCTTCTTTCTCCACTTTGCTCTTTTCTTTGTTTAATCCCTTAATTATTTCAATTAAGCTCTTATTTGGCTGAGTTAGCTTATTTTCGGGATAAGTGCCTGAAAATGGAAATAATACGAAATCAATCTAAAATGGTAAAGTAAGATAGATAAAGGTACTATAATGCTTAAACTTAAGGGGTTTAAATATGCACTTTTCAGCGCTCATCAATGCACTGGCAAACTACCACATTGGGCGAGCTACAAGTGCACAATCCCCACATCACCTATGTGTGGAAAGTGGAAGTGCTATATATGTAAGATTTTGTAACAACCCAAACCCGTAGGTCCGAACCACTAACCGTGTCCTTACCCGAACCCGAGGTTACCTATGTTAACGCCATCAAGTCCAGTGTTATTACATCGTTATTATATCTTAAATATGATCCATGAAGATCCTAAGCAACCTCCCAAGGCTCAGGGTTAGCTATACCAAAAAGATGGAGCAAGATGCACAAACAGCAGCAAATCGATCGACCCGGTCGACTGAAATGGCTCCTGTACCGGTCGACCAAAATGGCCATTTCGGTCGGCCGGTTGTGATCCAAAAATTTGCTGAGGCTACTGGAAGTTTCGGTCGGCCAAAATAACCCTGCGAGTTGAGAAATTCTACTAGACTATTATGATCATGAAGATATGCATAAGGGTTGTTATGGAACCTTAAAACCGAATAATTCATGTCCAACAGCACACCCCATAGTGTCCGACACGCAAAACAAGAAAAGACGAAAATACCCTCGAAAAATCCCAGAAAATGAAAAATGATAAAAATCGGAAACATTACAGATTTGTACATTCCAATTGGTATGAGACTTTTTTGGGATAAAATTCAAAAGCAAAATTATGCGAGCTTAGACTCAAATTGGACAATATCATACCATGTACTGGAGTGAGTCGTTACAAATTATATTAGAGCCCAGTGACGTAGCCACGGAGGGACAAGCGGGGGCAACTGCCCCGACTAAACTTTTAATTTTTTAAAATTTTATATGGAAAGATTTTTATATTTTTATTGTTGCCCCCTCTAAAATTTGACAGTACACACATATATACTATATATATATATATATATAACCAAAAGTCCATTCATGGGAGAAATATGTATAATATATATATCAATTTATACTTTCCCAGAAACTATGATTTTTTTTTTTTTCACTTTCTCAAAATATTATATTTTTTACCACTTTCTAAAAATAAAAAATAAAAAAATCATCAAGATATTCTACCCCACTTTTTGACTTTACCACAAACAAATAGATTATTTCTTTCACATCTTCATCTTCAACATTTTTCACAATTCAAACAAAGCAAACGGAACAACCATTTACCAATAGATAGAGACTTAGTCAGTCGTACTGCAGTATGGCAGACACATAATCTAATATTTTTTTTTATCATCTAAATATATTATTATTTGATATTATAATTTTAGTTAGAAAAATTATTAGTCATTACTATCAAAATTATTTTAGGGTTTGTTATTCTTTTAAATTTTAGTTTGGGTTTTTATTTTTTTCACATATGTGATATATTAGAAAAGTTAGATAACTGTATTATTTTCTTTTTCATATCTTATTCTTGATTCATTGAATATAAATTTTTTTTTTTAAAGTATATTTAATTGAATGAACTCAATTTTGAAACAACAATGAATAATCTGAAAAATTGTTGTGAATGTGCTGAATAGAAATATTATGAATTAATGTTTTAATTTTTACATATATTGTTTTGGTTCAAATTATATATTATTGCTATTAAAGATTACCTCCACAAAAGAAAATTTCTAGCTATGCCACTGTTAGAGTCCGACCTAGCCGAACGTGTGGCCAACGAGGACATTGGGCCCTTAAAGGAGGTTATTGTGGTGACCTTATGGCTGGCTGTGCCGTGAGCAGGTGCAAGAGGCACTGGCACACTAGCCGAGTTACATGTGCACAATCCCACATCGTCTGGGTGTGGAAAGGGAAGCGCTATATATGTAGGATTTGTACACTCCAATTTGTACGAGGCCTTTTGGAATAAAATTCAAGAGCAAAACTGTGCGGGCTCGGGCCCAAAATGGACAATATCATATTATGTGGTAGAATGGGTTGTTACATTTGTAATCACCTTAAAATAATTTTTTGTAGGACTGCCCTGCCATATGTTCTTGTTATGAAAGAGTTGTAAACCAAGACATCAAGTAAAAATCACATGGTATTGACTTTTGAGACCATTTGAAAAATCCCAATAGCTTTTTGTTATATTTCGGAACACCAAATAAGCACCGATTCCATGCTTAACATTTGTGTGTTTGGGCGTACAAAATTACCCTATAAACATCAAATTTGGTCTGCCTTAATGATTCAAATCTCCATTAAGAGTTCAAGACTCAGCTCAAGGTACCCAATATGATATTGATAATGTTCTCTAATCTCCATTTTCACTCTTTCTTTAAATTTATTCATCCAACAAAATTATCTCACATGGTATTTTTTTATGTTCTTTGAATTTTTGAGTATTTCCTAAATATTTTCTCAAAAGATAATGTGCAACTTTGGGAGCTTTATGTTGATGGATCCATAAACCAAATGGGAATAGAGGTTGGAATAGAAATCCAAATCCCCGAAGGCAATAAGCTACAATAGGCTATCAGATTGAAATTTCAAACTACCAACAATGAAGCAAATTATAAAGCCCTTTCAGCAGGCCTCAAGCTAGCCAAAGAACTATAGGTAAAGAATTTATAAGTTTTTAGTGACTCGCAACTTGTTGTAAGATAAATTACAAGGGAATACAACCCCAAGGAAGAAAAAATGAACGCTTAAAAAGAAATAGTAGAGTGAGAGGCTAAAAAGTTTGATTAGATCAAGTTCACGTAGATTCCAAGGGAGGATAACCAGACGGCCGACCATTTGGCTTGCACATCATCTACCTCAGTTGAATCTCTGATCAAAGTGGTTCCCATAAATATTGTTAAGTTGCCAAGTATCAGCCGAACAAATCAAGTTCTAGTCATCCCAATAGAGATAAGCTGGATGGATTCGATCATGGCGTACATGGAAAGGGGGGAACTTTCAAAGTAGAATGAGGAAGCACGAAATACCATAATGAAAGCAGCAAAATATGCTATAGTTAACAATTAGCTTTTCAAGGAATCATTCTTCGAACCATACTTGAGGTGCTTGACTCCTACAAAGTCTAGAAAGGTTCTAAAAAAGATCCATGATGGGGTATGTGGCAATCATTAGGAAGGAAGACCATTGGCTCACAAGCCAATAAATCAAGGGTATTTCTAGCCATATATACCCAAAAATTCAAAAGAATAGGCAAAAAGATACAATAATTGTCAATGCAATGGCTCATCAACCTATTACCTCCAATATTAATTTAAGTGACCAACACACTTAAAATAAAATTAATTAAGTTCATTAATTAATTTTTATCAAGATTTTCAAACATATCCAAATGTCATCAATTTAATATATGTTAAATAACTCACCAATGCCTACTTTAATATCACATTACAAGTTGGGTTCATGCTTGATACAACTATGCGAATTAATTTTTCACAAAAGATAAATATTAAATAAGTTTTGCAATTCCTACTCAAATACTCCAAATTTAATATATGTTACACAACTCATCAAGGCCTAATTTACTAGCATGCCACAATTTAATTCTAAACTATATATTATCATTAGAATTAAATCCTAAACAAAGAAAATAAATAAATTAAATTCTAAAAACTTGAACAAGGCATGCTCACAAGTTGTACATGCTTATAAAACAATCAATAAAACAATAATATAAACCTAAGACATCCCCTACCTCAATTTGAGATGAAAATCTCAAAAGCCTACCGAAAAAAAAGTGTTCCGAATCCGACGATACCGAAGGGTTTTGTCAGGGACAACACGATCCACATGAACCCACAAGAAGCCCCATCAAAATCACAACTTGACTTCAAACCCGAACTCAAAATTTGGCCAAAAACGGGTTCTAATAAGGGTGAAAGAAGCGCGTAGTCAACATGAACACAAAACGCAAAGGCCCTACTATGTTCTAACAAAGAAATGAAGTTCAAATGAGGAGAGAGAAGGTGGCAGCCTCCCTTGGCCTTCCGTAGAAGCTTCAGGTCATGCAAGAGAGTGGGGAAGATGAAAAAATACAATATCTCATCCCCCTTTTATAGAAATCTTAAAAAGTGCCCCGAACGGGCCCCGCCGGGTCCTAAAAAGTGAAATTTAAGCAAATGCACTCAAATGATGAAACTCTGTGAACGAAAAAGATTCAAAATGAGAAAATAAGAATAACAGAAGAAACGGCTTAAAAAACTGAGTCCCGAACAGAAAGTTATGCCCTAAACAAGTTTGGCACAAACTGGGGCCAGAAACCCTGAAACTGGAAAATATCGACCAGAAGGGACTTCTAAGAGTTTACGACTCGATGAAAAGTGAAAATGAATCCCATACGAGGATCCAGGTTCAAAATAAGATAATTTGCAATAACTTTCATTAATTGCACAATGGCCCCCACAAAAAGGATTAACTGCAAAACTGCCCCGAATGAAAATATCTTCCAAAAGATATTTTCTTAGATACCCCTGAAATAAAATATCTTCAAAATATATTTACGAAAAACACCCCAAGAAAAGAAGTTAATTTCAAAGAATTATGCATCCATGCCCCTATGGACACCGGGAGCAACCAGAGTACTTTCCTGTAAAAGTAAAAATACGTATTTCGTGGAAACCACTCACGATAAAGATACGTGAAGTCAAAAACCAACTCCAAGCACAAGAAGTGAGGTTTTGCCAACAAAATGACAAACGGGGAAAAGACGAAATAGGGAAAATGACAAAATAGGAATAAGGACAAAAAAGTGAATAGTGTTGAAAAACGAAAATTGTGGAAATGACTCGGTCCTCAAAGGAAGTTGTCAATCCAAATGAAAGAGTCTTAGAAACCATTTTCGAGCACTTGAGATGACACTAAGCGACGAGAAACCGAACTTAGAAAAGGAATTTCAACGAAAGAAATTCATCCGTAAAATTCTAAGAAAAAAGGAAAGGAAGGAAATGACCGGGTCATTACAGAAACTTGACCAAAGTCCTTAGTAACTTGGCCAGATGGAACGCACAGTAAATAACTAAAAAGCCAACAGATCAGGAAAGTTATGTGATCGTCCTCTTCAACTGGCCAATTTTCCTGTAATGCTTGATGAAAGGAAAGTATGAGGAAATAAATTTCTTACTGCTAGTGGTTTTGGTAGGAAAAAGGAATTGGTCAACATAGAGAGTGGCACTAACATCATCTCCATGGGGTTTGAGATCGGTAATATAACAAACATCTCTTAAAGTATGAGATATTATTCCACATTTCAGGTGGAGGGCATTTGTTTATGGACCAAAAGAAAAAGGTTCGAAAACCTTAGGACGACGAGTTTTGGGTGTATATCATGCTTTCGCTGATTTGCTTTGATATGTTTACATGTTACTTGTTCACCTGTTTTGGTATTATAATATGTTTACGTGTTTAGTTTGATAACATGTCTATGTGCTTACATGCCTAAGTACCTGGAAGTTCTCAGCATCTGTTTAGCATGTTGTATATGCCTATCTGTTTTAGCATAACTATATGATACATACATTGACATGCTTCTTGTTTCGTGCATTCATGGTGTGAGTTGCATTCGGTCATAACAACTTGTGTTATTGTTGACCTCCTTCCTTTCGTGCGTTTAACATCATGGTTTTGACTCGCGGAGAGTTTTTTCGTCACATCGGAGTGGATGAGCAGGTTGAGGACACGGAGCTTGTCAGGGATTTTCCTAATTGGATCAGGGCTCTAGGTCAGGGTATGGATGCTAATCCACCTCGAGTATATGCTACTGAAGAGCAGGTTGCAGACACCGGGCTCACAAGGGGTCCAGGGAGACCCAAGACTCGATCTCGTAGCGTGGATCCTAATCCACCACGAACACCGACTTATGAGGAGTAGATCGCACAGGGAGTAGCTCTGGGGATGTTGGAGTCCATTCAGCAGATATTTCGTCAGCATATTGCAGGGATGCAGATTCATGTATCGGCACCAGTTGCTAATGAGGCATTGGACTGTTTCATGAAGTTACAGTGGGTTAAGATCTACCAATTTGTGGGGAATATTGATCCGCTTGCTTTAGAGGCATGGCTTGATCTCATGGTACACAAGCTCGATAGCATGGCAGTACCTACAAACCGATTGAGGATCTCCTTGACTGCCTCTATGTTCATGGGAGATGCCGATATCTGGTGGAGGTCCATGACAAATATCCACGATGTGGAAGTGATGACTTGGGAGGAGTTCAGGACATTGTTCTTTGACCGCTTCTTTCCGAGGGCTATGAGGCAGGACATGAGAGTGTAGTTCACAGGTCTCTATCAGGGCATGATGAGTGTCATTGAGTATGAGACACGCTTCACTTCTCTTTCCCGCTATGCACCAGAGATGGTAGCTACCGATGAGCTAAGGGCAAGGAAGTTTCAAGATGGGTTACATCTTGATATTAGGCCACGGATTTTAGTGTTGGATTTGAAGACCTACGGAGAGGTGGTCTAGAGGGATATGATGGTTGAGGCAAAGGACCAAGATCAGCACAGAATCAAGGGTTCATATAAGCAGTCTCGTGGAGAGGCTTTATCAGCATCTGTTGGGGGTCAGTGGAAAAATGCTAAGGCTAGGGATAATTCTCGTGTTCGAGGACAATCATAGCAGGCTCAGCCTGTATCCATAGTTTCTTTTTCCTCGGGGAAGTTGATTTATCACCATTGTCAGTAGCCGGGGCACATCAAGCCTCGCTGCCCACAGTTGTAACCTCAGGGCAGTCATTCTCAGACGAGTAAGTCTTCAACTTCGATAAAGGGGCTCCAGGGAGCTTGTAATTACTGTAAGCAGCCCGGACATTTCAAGAGGAAGTGTCCACACCTACAAAATAGAGCACATAGTGGCACTGGTTCACAGGTCACACCAACACAGTCTGCAGTTGTTCAGTCAGGTTTCAGGGTGCCTCAGGCTCCACAGCCAGCTGCACCAGTTGGTTCTTATTCGGATAGAGGTTCTACACCTACTGCTTCCAGACATAAGTCGGGCCATCAGGGCAGTTTTCAACAGTCAGGGGCTCAGGGACGAGTCTACGCATTACCACAGGCCGATACCTCCGCTGGGACTTCTATAGTTCGAGGTATCTTTCTAGTCTTTAATTCTTGGGCTAGAGTTCTTGTTGACACGGGTGTATCACATTCATTCATATCTACTTCATTTGCACATTCCTTGGGTTTAGAGGTCACGTAGCGGGATAGTTTCCTTTATGTTGACACACCAGTTGATAGTTTCCTTTGTGTTGACACACCAGTTGGGGTCCAGTGTTTTTGGACCGTGTTTGTTGGGGTTGTGCTATCGAGATAGTTGGGCGAACCATAGAGTTTAACTTTGTTGTTTTCGATATGACAGGCTTTGACGTCATTCTCGAAATGGATTGGTTATCTTTCTTTCGTGCTACGATCGATTGCTCCCACGGAAGGGTGACCGTTTGTACTCCCAAGGGAGATTGTTTTCACTTCGTGAGAGATCGGAGCGATTCCCACCCAGCGATTGTTTTTAGTATTGGTGACTGGAGTCACCACAGGTCTTACTTGGCCAGTCTCTTGGCTGAGGAGGACAGCAGCTTGGGCCGTGTTTTTTTGGCAGTTGTGGACGAGTTTCTTGACTTCTTTCCAGATGAGTTGACGGAGCTTCCTCCTCTTCGGGAAGTTATTTTTGCCATTGATGTCATTCCCGATACTGTACCTATCTTTATGGCACCGTGCTAAATGGCACTGGCAGAGCTTAACAAGCTGAAAGCTCAATTGGATGATTAAAAGCTAAAGGCTCTATTCGTCCTAGTGCTTCACCCTGGGGAGCACTGGTTCTTTTTGCGAAGAAGAATGATGGGTCTTTGAGACTTTGCATCGATTATCGTAAGCTGAACCATGTTATAATCAATAACAGGTATCCTTTGCTTAGGATTGATGACTTGTTCGATCAGTTGAAGGGAGCCACTTGTTTTTCGAAGATTGATTTGAAATCGGGTTACTATCAGTTGAGGGTTAAGGATGAAGATATGTCCAAGACCGCTTTCCGCACAAGGTATGGCCATTATGAGTTTTCTGGTGATGCAATTTGGTTTGACCAATGCTCTAGCAGCTTTTATGGACTTGATGAACCGTGTATTCAGTGACCATCTTGATCAGTTCGTGGTGGTTTTCGTTGACGACATTCTCGTATACTCAGCTTCGGTAGAGGAACATGAGTATCATTTGAGGACAATGTTGCAGATCCTTAGGGATAATCAGTTGTACCCCAAGTCCGAGAAATGCAAATTTTGGCTACCGAAAGTGAAGTTCTTTGGACATGTTGTGTCAGGAGGTGGTGTTGCAGTGGATCCATCGGAGATTGAATTATTTATGGATTAGGAGCGTCCGAAGATAGTGTTTGAGATTCGGAGTTTCCTTTGCCTAGCAGGCTATTACTGGAGATTTGTTCGGGGTTTCTTTTGTTTAGCGGCACCTATGACTCGACTTACCCGCAAGGGGGTTAAGTTTGCATAGAACGAGGCTTGTGAGTTTACTTTTTAGGAGCTGAAGGTCAGGCTGACAGCGGCTCCAGTTTTAATCATTCCTGAACGTGGTTTGGGTTATGTGATCTTTTGTGATGCTTCGCGGGAAGGTTTGGGTTGTGTCTTGATGCAGACAGTGGTTGCTTATAGGTCTCGACAGTTGAAGACTCACGAGTTGAACTACCCGACACATGATTTAGAGTTGGCAGCAGTTATCTTTTCCTTGAAAGGGTGGAGACACTATTTGTACGGGGAGAAGTTTGAGGTTTTCTCCGATCACAAGAGTCTCAAGTATCTCTTCTCTCAGAAGGATTTGAACTTGAGACAGCGCAGATGGGTTGAGTTCATGGAAGATTACGACTTTGAGTTGCAGTACCATCCGGGTAAGGCCAATGTGGTGGCCGATGCATTGAGTAGGAAGTCACGGGGAACTCTTGCTAGCATTTCCGTTCGCAGATGGAACATGCTAGAAGAGCTTGCAGATCTTGGTTTACAGTCTTATGAGGATGTTTCACCGGCTATTTTGTTTAGCCTTGTGGCTCAATCGGCTCTTGTTAGCAGAGTTATTGAGGAACAGTTGGAGGATGGGGAAATGAAGCCATCCATGTTCGAATTTTAGGCTCTGAGAATGTAGAGGGTTGGACCTTACATTTAGACGGTGGTCTCAGGTACAAGGGGATGATGTTCATTCCTTTGTGTTATCGTGAAGACGTTCTTCGGGATTTTCACCACTCTCGGCTCGCAGTTCATCCTGGTGGTAGGAAGATGTATCACAAACAGTTTTGGTGGCAAGGCATGAAAATGGATATTTCACAGTTTGTGGCTCGATACCTTACTTGTCAGCAAGTGAAGGCAGAACATCAGCGACCGGCATGATTATTGCAACCATTACTACTAACTGAGTGGAAATGAGAGCATATCACTATGGATTTCGTAATGGGACTTCCAAGGTCCCAAGCAAGGAATGATGTTGTTTGGGTCATAGTTGACAGGTTGACTAAGACGGCACACTTCTTGCCTATGACAGTGACCGATAGTGCAGAGAGATTGAGTAGACTGTATGTGAGGCAGATCGTCAGGCTTCACATGGTTCTGGTATCCATTGTTTCGGATAGGGATCCGTGATTCGCATCTCACTTTTGGCAGAGTTTTCAGGAGACTCTTGATACGGGGCTTCATTTCAGCACGACATTCCATCCTCAAACTGATGGTCAGTCGAAACGTACCACTTAGATATTGGAGGATATGTTACGGGCTTGTATCTTCGTTTTCGGGGGTAGTTAGGAGGACTACTTACCTATAGTTGAGTTTGCCTACAACAACAGTTACCAGACCAGTATTGGTATGGTACCTTTTGAGGCACTGTATGGCAGACCTTGCAGATTTTCAGTTTGTTGAACCGAGGTCGGTGATACCGTTGCCTTGGGTCCCGACATTGTCATTGAGACTACAGAGAAAATCAAGTTGATTCGACAACGGTTGGCTACTGCACAGAGCAGACAGAAGAGTTGCGCTGACAGGAGGAGACGATCCTTGTCTTTTGAGGTAGGGGACCATGTCTTTCTTAAGATTTCTTCGCGCAAGGGATTTCTGAGATTTCGACAGATGGGGAAGTTGTCCCCTAGGTTCATTGGACCATTTGAGATTTTGGAGCGCATTGGTGAAGTTGTTTATTGTTTGGTGTTACCGCCAGACCTGGATAGAGTTCACGACGTCTTTCATGTTTCTATGCTGAGGAAGTATGAGCCGGACCCATCGCATGTTCTGCGGTGGACTGATGTGGTTATTAATGAGGACGTGACCTACGAGAAAGGTTCAGTTCAGATTTTTGATTCATGGGAACAGGTCTTGCGGACCAAGATCATTCCATTGGTCAAAGTCTTGTGGAGACATCACGGCATTGAGGAGGCTACCTGGGACCTCGAATAGGAGGTTCGCTCTCCATATCCCCATTTGTTCTCTCTTTCAGGTACGACTTGATTTTGGAGACAAAATCCCTTTAAGGTGGGGAAGTTGTAATGACCCGATCATTTCTCTCCTTTCTTTTTTCGGCATTTTTTTTTTTTTTTTTTCATTTTCGTCTTTTTCCCGGTTTTCGTTTTTGTTTGCATAACCTCACTTTTTGTGCTGGGATTTGATTCCGGCTTTGCATGCATCCATGATATTTAATTTTCATGATATATATATTTTTACTTTTCTAGAAAAACATGCTAAATGTTTACTTTTCTTGTAAAGGGTATGGATGCATAATTTCTTCGGAAATATTCTTGACTTTTAGGGTTTTAGTGTAATTAAATAAAGTAATTATTTTTCGTTTTAGGGATCTCTTTGCAATTTAATTTGGAAGATATTTTAGAAAAAGACCTTTTTGCAATTTTCGAAAAAATGTGACAAGTGTCACACCCACATGGAGCCACTTGTTGACATTGTGGTGGAACCACTTTGTAATACCCCGTAATTTTAAAGAGTGTATTTAAATTAATTTTGTGTTAGGTTAATCCTTTAATGTGTAGATTTATTCACCTTGTAATTATATATGTTAGATTAGTTAATTAATTTTATTTATTTGTGCATGTACTATTGATTTTATGTTTTATATAGTATAATGATTAGTTTTGATATTTTTATTGGTTATGTTTTAGATTAATTATTATTATTTAATTAAAGTATTTAATTTGTATTGAATAAAAATAATAATATAATAATAATATTTATAATAATAATAATTATAATAGTTTATTAATAATAATAATAATAATAATATTTATAATAAATAATAATAGTATCAAATCAATGTAATGATGAAGAAATTAAATCTTAGGATAGGATTTACCTTAGGACATCTTGCTTGACTTGGCTTGCTAGCCTTAAAGCCTTATGGTTGGGAATGTGGTTAATTAAATGCAAAAATAGATATTTGTAATATTTAAATTATATAAGTTATTTATATATAGAAGTTAGCCCTTTAGTTGAGGATTCACATAAGTTGAAGAAGGAAATAATAAAAGTGAGTTCTTGTATAAGACCGAAAGGAAAAGAGAGAAAGAAAGGAGTCTGGACCGGTGTAGGGAATTTACCCGATTACGCGCAACCGGCGGATTTATTTTAAATCCAAAAAGGCAAGTTATTATCTACTTTTCCCCTTTGAGTCCATAAATTATTCATTACATTTATTCGGCTATTTTTTTGAGGTTAGAAACCATGCTAGGACAATGAGAAATTAATTATTTAATTTATTAAAATAATGAGATATTAATTATTTAAGGGTTAAATAATTTATTATTAGCCTAGGTAATTATTTGAAACTTAGGAAATTGTTATTTAAGGCTTTAGAATTTTTTTTAGAATTTTTGGGCAATTTTCGAAATTTTTCTGTATTTTCCGGCGACCTTCCGGCGAGTTTTCCGGTCGCCGGCAATGGGGGAGATGACCGGAGTGATCCGGTGTGATGCGGCGCATTGTAGGTTAGTGCGCGCGCGCATCCTGGGCCTTAGATGAAGCTGATTGATCCGGTGCATCGCGGTCCATGTTACCGCGGTATACCCGGATCTATGAGCATAGGATTGAGTGATGAGAGGGTGAGATGATTCAGTGTAGCGCGCCCATAGTAGGATGATGCAGCCAACGAATTAGGACGAGCTACGTCATCAGGATGCATTAGTGCGCGCGTGGGAGCGCATGCGCGCGCGTGGCTGATGCAAGACGCGCGTGGGAGAGTGGGGAAGGTTGGGCTGCGCGTGGGGAGGCTCTGGGAGGCGCGTGAGGGCGCGTGTGGGGTCTCTACAGCTGCTGGAAATTACCAGAATACCCCTAGGGCCTGTTTTGTAAATTCTCGAACCTTAAACTTGGATTTTTAGGTACTGTGTTGGTATTTACGGGTTTAACGGGCCACGAAATTATTATTTTAATACCCGTTACTTATTCTTAAGGCCGATTAATCTTTTCTAAGCATTTATTGACTCGTTCACAGTACGGATACTAATGTGATTTATTTAACGACATTGTTAAATATAAATAGTGTTATTATCTTATTAAATGGTATCAAACATTACTGTTAAATTAAATAATGCCATGTTTTAGTCATATAAATTATCCAATATATATTATGGGATATTTATACTGTTAATCATATACCAACCATGCTTATTATGCTGTGTGCATTTCAGGAAATAAATGGACTGTTTAATTATGTCACATTTATATTATATGGATGAGTTGCCATATAGAACCATGTGAGCTGGCTAATAAGTTTAGACTCATTTATACCTTATGCATTCGTTGCTATAGACAGATGTGTGGCTGTCGGGGTATGTGGTTTAATATTATTGGCATGTGTTGCCTAATTGACATGCTCAGTATATTTAGTAATATTATTGGCATGTGTTGCCTAATTTATATGCTCAGTATATTCATCAGTACTTTGAGAGGTGTTATCACTGTGTAGTTCGTTATAGTCTGTGTTGTCAGTACCGTGCACCATGTATAATAGCTGATTTCCCGGGTAGGGAAAGGCGACACTTAACCACCTAGTGTGAGTCTAAGTGATCACCGTCTATTCTGGTTGAGGTCATGTTATACATTGGATAGTTCCCTTATGATGTATACAGACATAGTACTCATCCGATTCATAATGATTAATTTATTTGATTCTCTGATTTGGGTCATAGTAGAGAGGACTTGCTCGTGGGGTTGACCCACCATTGTTGTTATTTCAGGATACGGTCAGTACCCGTTCCAAGGTTGAGGTTAGCAGTGAGGGACCACCATCCGAACTTATCTACTCTTACGATCCAGTTCAGGGTAGAAGTTTTATGTATTACTTCAGTTTCAGTTTTTATTTACTTTTGACGTTGAACTCTCAGGGTTATATTTAGGGATCCTTGACATAGGATTTCCAAGTTGTAATGAAGTACTGTATTAAATAAAGGATGGATGGATGTTGTATTATTTAGTGTTCCTTTCCTGTCTAAATTCTTTTATTATCATCATTTTGTATTCCATGCTTGTGTATTGCCAATTGTTTTTGATATCCCTCGTTTTTCGTGTATAAGCCTGATCAACTTATGCGTGGAAAATGTGGGGGTGTTACACACTTGGAGGCTTAGTATGATGACACATAGAGGGTGGAGATTCACCCACTTGTTGGCTTAGGATAGGTGCATTTGTTGGCTTGGATAGTTAACAAGTGTGGGCTTAGGATTAAGCCTAGGAGTCATGGATTAGTGACAAGTGTAGGCTTCATTTTTGATCTTGCATTATGTGTGTGTGAAGACCATGGTGTAGGATCACCTGGGGAGTGGAGGAATGCTAAATCCTCCACTCACCTCACTTTATTGTATCTTCCCCATCAGTTTGCTCTCAAACCCGAACCTAGCCTCCATTGAAGGAAAAGCTTGGCTTAGAGCTCTTGACTTCATTTTGGCCTACTTCCACTCACCTTAGACCATAAAGTTAGGAATATAAAAGCTTTGTCTCACCTTCCTCTTTATAACACTAGAAGAAAAATTTGAAATTTCTTTCATTTCCTTGAATTCAAGAGGAACAATCCTCTTGTGAGGTAGTGGGTAATTTAAGTTTATGTTTTTGTTGTTTTGTATACTTTATAGCTTGGTATGAATTGAATAAATGCTTTTAATCTAAATTTTAAGTTGGTAAGTAATGGTACCTTACATGAAATTAAGCTAAGACATGATTTTTGAAAAGGCCATGACTTGATTCATAACTTACATTAATTTGAAGTCATTTAGGGTTGTTTTGAAATCTAGAAAAAATTAATTAATTTTTATTTATATGTTTCTATGATTTAAATCAAGTTTTGAAGTAATATATGTAATGATCATGATAGGTTTTTTAACATATATTAAATTAAGGACATTTGGATGAGAAATGAAATCTAGAGAAATTAATTATTTTATTTAATTAATTTTCATCCTTGTTGTATTAATGATTTGAGTATGTATTTTATGTTGATTGCTGGTTTAAATTATGATTTTAGACTTGTATTATATTGTGAGATTATGTTCTAAATATTGAATCATATTGTTATAAAGTGTAATGACTTGCACAATTTGTTGATTTTGGAAACTTGGGATGTCGTTGTTATGACTTCGGCTATGGCATGGTTCTAGTATGGGGGATTGTCCCTCTACAGTCTAGTGCCCACATAGGGAGGTTACCCGTGGGCTAGTAACCCTAAAGTAACCACGTTGTCGGTCTGATTCAGCGTGATGTCCGAGTATCCACTTTTGTTTGATTTCGCATTTTAAATTCCAAGTTGATAACTTTGTGAGTTTATATCTTATTGCGTTGTGTTGGAAGTTCCAATGTCGGTTAAACATTATGGATTGATTTACATTGAATTGTAAAGGTTGTGTAAAGTTAGGTCTATGCATGCTCATTCCGTACGAGTAACTTATTTACTCACCCCAAAGTTATCGGGTTATTTTTAAGGTAAAGAAACGTTATTGTGGGATGCACAACACCCCTAGGCTTGCTTGACTACTTGGAGTATTTTTGTTATACTAGAATATGCACTTGTTAGCATATCATACTTCATTTTGGTTTATTATGGCAAAAGTTGTAAGCTTTATTCAAACTATGTAATGTGCACTTAAGTGCACCTTTTGTCACTCATTGGTTGTGTATGTAATGAGGCCATGGGCCAAAGATGTTTATATGACATGTATGCTAATTTACTTTCATAATTGTTTATGGAATTTCAAGCAAAACTCATGCATTGGGTTATGATTTAAAGTTTCCTCTTGATTTATCATGTTGTGTATGCTTGAATGAAGCTAGGAAATGTTTTTGAACTTGTTTCGGACCATTGGAATGCATGTATAGCTTAAGGTTGGACCTAGCACCTCCCCATGCATTGAAGCAGCAGCTTTTGCTGCATTCTGTTTCGTCGTTCGACTGATTGTTGTTTTCTGTTTCGTCGTTCGGCTGATTATTGCTTTCTATTTCGTCGTTCGCCAGTCAGAACGCCTGACTATGTAAGTCTAAACGCCTGACCATGTAGGTCAAAACGTCTGACCATGTAAGTCCGAACGCCTGACCATGTAAGTCAGAACGACCGACCTTGTAAGTCATACCGAACTGGCACTCAGTGCTGAACGAGCGTTCAGTGTTGAAGAGTGCCGAACGAGCACTCATTGTTGAAGAGTGCCGAACGAGCACTCAGTGTTGAACAGTGCTGAACGGGTGCTCGGTGCTTTAGTTTTGGATAAGCGCTCGTACATACCTCAGAACCTTTCTTTTCTTTTGCTTTGATCATCTTTCGCTTCCGCACTTCGGATCCGTTAATGGGTCATCTTTTGGTCACCGCTGACGAATCGGGTTTATAAAACTTGGGCCGTCACAGACACCAGGATTTTTAGCTATGAAACCTTAATTGGTATAATAGACCAACTGTTGTGGGAAAAATCTTGTGGACTGTATAGTCCAAAGTAAAGCGATCCACTATGTTTGAAACAAAGTACAATGGACTTTGACTCAGGCTTATACCCCTATCGTTCTACCAAACTCCAATTGCTGATAATTTTCTGGTTTTGCGACGTCCCGTCCAACAGCTCTTGACTTCAGACTTACTTTTGATATCTGTAGAAGGATTGATAGTAGATCAAACAACACTCCTCGAATGTTTTGACCCTTTCAAAGTGTAATCGCTTCACCTCTGTTCTTCAAGATTTGAATTTGATGTAGAAGAAGTAGATCTGCTTTCTCTGATTGTTGTAGATGCAATATTCAATAAACTTTGAACATGATCATGATTTGAACAACACTCTAAAATCACTCTTATGTTTCTGTGTGTGTTCTAGAAAGAAAAACAGAAAAATCAGTTTTGATTCTGCAATATTTATCTCCAATAGGCTTTTAAGAAATCTAAAGATGTAATGCAAAAGCCATATCAACCTAGATGAAAATCAAGGTTTATATAGACTTTCAAAGACATATGCATAAGAAAAGGTAAATTTTCATGCATAAGGCTTTTGGAAAGAAGTCTAAACTAAATAGGAAGTTTAGACAGAACAGGAAACTAATTACCTAAACTGTATCAGCATGTGGAACCGGTAGCCAACTTTGGAACCGGTTCCAAAGGACATAATATCTTCTTCAAAGCATAGTTTTTGAACTGGCAGAAGAAGTTTGGTACCGGTTCCCACTTAATAAAATTGAAAGGTAAGGTTTACTAGTTTGGAAAAATACTGTTTTGGTAACTTTTGAAGAATAAATATTGAATGTATAGTGTCCTAATGGGGAAACAACTCCTTAAAGTGGCGTTCAAACTTTTTTTGTAGATCATAGTGTATTAAACTTGAACAATTTCGTAACTGATCTCGATCTTGATATGGTAACTTGAACATTATAATTCGAAGAAATTAGCCGATTACAAAAATTAAATCTCACATAATTATCTCTGGAAAAGCTGGAACTATTTATGGCGTAGCCGGAAAAAAACTTTGCCTTAGACGGAAAAATACTCTGACTCAACCGAAACTATCTCTGGCTCATCCGCCACAATATAGAAAGAAGGAAAATCTGGAAAAAAGTACAAGATGTCGAAGGAAAGAAAGTTAGAAAGAGAACACAAAAATTAAATAGGAAGAAGAAGTAGACGGAAGACTTGACTGGTGGATATATATAGGAGAGAGAGAAGTTGGAGTTCGAGTATTAATCAAATCAAGCCTCAGAAAATCAAGTTATTATGAGCTGCAGTTGTTATTAACTGTTACCCAAATAATATTTTTGATAAATTAGTAGGACCACATTAAATTAATATTGATTTTTCAACCTAAATAATCAATATCGATTTGATAATTTAATTTGAAGAGTGAAATACCTAAAATGTTATTATGAGAAAATAAAATAAAAAACACTTATTTGACAATTGCTTCAGTCATGCTCTTCTTTTTCTAATTTGGTTTATTTTTATTTTTTATTTTTAATTTTTGTTGCTGTGAAAGGTTCATCTTTGAGGTCCAGATTCTGCATAACTACCTCCACTTCAGTGCTTTGGTCTATTTGGGATGAGAGGAATATGAGATTGCATGGTTCTACAACTAATTCAGTTGCTTCTATTGTCCTTCAAGCATGCCTTGAAAGTCTCCAAGCTATTCAACTTGACCTTCAGGATTTACAGTAATTATTCTGATCTTTTGTTTCTAATTTGTATTTTTTAGCTTCTTCTAAGGCCCTCTTTATGTTTCTTATAATTATTTTCCTTGTGAAGGTATGGCCTTCACTGGTTTCTCTTTCTTGTATCATATTATTTTTATTTCTTAATATATACCCCTATTCATGAAAAAAGAAAAAAAGAAGAAAAGAAAAAAAGAAGAAGAAGATGTGTTACTTCCATTCCTTCTTTTTCATTTAATCAAATAAAAAAATAAAAAAGACACCAACCCTTCTCTAAAAAAACTGTCTCATCCAAATTTTTTTTTTAACTGCTGGGAATTTTTTTTTTTTTTTTTTACTGCTGCAAAATCTTATACTTGACCAGGAGTTTTCAGCAATAATTGGAGGTGCACATGGGTGGGTCTAAGACGTTGAAATAGCGGTCTTTAGTTTTGACTTCGTAGTCCCGTGCAAAGCGCCAATCCATCAATAAGGGTTACCTTTCGTTAAAAACTTGAAACATATGCTCACACACAGCAACTATGAAGTGATCATAATAAACCCACAAAACCCAAACCAAACCGAAACCAGAACAATGGAGTCATCAGCTTCTTCCTTTCAACCAGTATCGCCTATCCATCTTGCGTTGGCGGCCTTGTTCGGAGCCTCGGTAATGGCGGTCTCCGCCTTCTACATCCACAAGCGCAGCCTCGACCAAGCTCTCGAACGCCTCATCAAAATCCGCCGCCAATCCCCTCCCTCCGCCGCCGACGACGCCGATCATTTCGCCTCCGATGACGAGGAACACGAAGATCACGACGGAGGCGGAGAGATTGACAACGACATCGATACGAGTATGTGGAGGCAGAGACTGCCAAGGCCGCCAAGAAATGAGAACGCGCTTCATAGTTACAGAGTCTCGTCTTCGATGCCGAATGTCGGTTTATCGAGTGAATGGTTGGATGATGATGAGCGGCCAATGCAATTCCAAGCATCTTCTTTCGACAAACTCAATTTCATTCCCTCTGGTTTACCTCCTCTTCAACCGGCTCCAAAAGATGGTATTTCTTTTAACCTTCCATTCACTTTCTAAAATGATCAGTTTTGTGATTGTTGTAGTTTAAATTGAAAGAGATAAACAATGATAGATGATTTTGGTGCTTAATGTGTTGAATTGGTAGTTCATTGTTTAGTTTGATAACAGAAGATCATTCTGTGTTATTTTATTTTATTATTATTATTATTTTTATCTAGATGAATATACAAAAGTCTTAATACAATATGAGTAATAGTAAATAAAATCTTTGCTTAAAATACTCTTGCAAAATGTGTGGTAGGAATAGAATGATTTAACACATAATCTTTTGGTGGAAATCCCCCGAGACCTCATTTTTGGTTGCACACAGAGTTGCATACCTGCATGTCTGTCATGTATTGAAACTTTAGTTAATCCTGAAGATTAGGACTCGAAAGTGTTTCCCATGAATCCAGCCTTGGGGTGTAAGGTTTTTTTTTTTGATAAGTAAACAATTAAATTGGTTAAACGTCGCCTGAGAGATTCGAACTCTCGCGGGAAACCCCATGTACTTAGTGGTGTAAGGTTACGTGTTTTATCTGTTTATTTTGAAATCACTAGGCTCCAGGCTCATACAGGCAACTGTTGTGTGCACTGTTGTGTGCTCAGGTGCGCCTTTGACAACATGTGTGCTTTTTATATGGAATATGAATATGCGTCAATAGTAATTTAATTTTTCAATTGTGTGTCTCGCTTCACTCAGGCATGCACATCGCCTTGCGCTTGGGCTCCTAGTGCCTTACTGCGCCTTGGGCCTTTGATGACACTGCTATGACTCAATATTCTACAACTTAAAACTTGTAAATGAAGTGAATAAACGTTTACTTCAAGAACATAGAGAATTTTCAAAGTTAATAGATTTTTGTTTTAAAGGTTAGTTCCAATACTAAATTGGGATATCTAATTTGATGTATATGCTTGTGTGCCTTCCACCACATGTTAGCAACCTTAGGCCAGGGGTATAACAAGTATTCATAAGATTAGAAGTTGATGGTTAAAGGTCAAAGATAATATGAAACTCAGTGATAGATACAGACAGATAAAGATGGTGGCAAATGATTAATAACAAGACTCTTCAGACTCTTCGTAGAGTCAAAGGTGTTGCTGGTGGAAGAAGTTGTTCACAGGGAGAGGATTCACTATTTAATATCATGTCAGGTGGTGATAGTTTCACTTTATTTATTTATTTGTTTATTTTTTATATAACGCAAAGGTGTTGCTGGCCTAGGAAAAAATCAATAGACCATTAGGTCCTATTGATGGTTAATGGTTTGTCCTTGAGTCAAGAATAAAAAATGGTATAAAACCCGAATAGCAGACTATCAATAACTCTAGATTATAGGGATGTTTGGAAACCTAAGAACCAGGTCAGCTGAGGTCCTGGGGATAAGGCTGACTTGTAATGTTGGTTTTTTTTTTTTTTTTCCTTTTCATTTATTAGTATGCACAAAAAATAAGGCATAAACCAGCATTATTAACCAATTAAATGTAGGTTTTTTTATGAACCAGACAATAGAATCAGTATTGAAAATTTCAGTTGAAACTTGTTTACTCCAAGGGATTATTCCTAACTGTCACATAATATGCCACTAAAAGCTTTAGAAGAATAAGTTTGCTCCAGCAGTTTTCATTTTTGTCCTTTGGATTGACAAAGGTTTTAGAGTTTCCTACTCAAATGTTTTGACACAGTAAATTATGACATCTAAGCTGTATGAGTATGGAAACTGCTTCTTTAGGAGAATTTTAGCTGCTGAAGTTAATACTTCAATTGCAAGTATTATTCTAGGATGTGTATTTATGTGCTTTTTTTTTTTTAAGTAATGATCGATTAGAAAAGCGTTCAAAAAGGGTACGCGTCCTTAATACAAAAAACAAAAGCTGAACCTTAGGACCTATAGAGGCCAAAAGATCAACTAAGTCATCAGAAGAGGAGCAAACGCTTCCTTTCACATAACAAAAAATAGAGCAAAGAATATGAAGTTTCAAGGTTGCCAAAGGCAATTCCTTTCCTTCGAAAATTCTGCTATTCCTCTCGTTCCATAGGCACCACCAAACACAGTGTGGAACAATCCTCCAATAATGGCGAGTGTGGCTTCGCACTGGGCATCCTCTGCACGTGTTAATCAGTCCTTTGGAAGACTGAGGCATTACCCAATGTATACCAAATATACCGAAGATGAGGTTCCAACAATCGTATGCCACGGGACAGTGCATAAGAATTTGATCCACAGACTCACCGCCTCGTTTGCATAGACACCACCAATTAAAGATAGTGTTGCCTCTCTTTCTCAAGTTGTCCAACGTCAAAATCTTACCCCAGACGGTAGTCCAAACAAAGAATGCTACTCTAAGTGGAGCCTTAGAGCGCCATATAGTCTTCCATGGGAAAGAAGGACCAACGAAGTTGGAAAGACATAGGAACATGGACTGAACACCAAATCTTCCATGGGAGGAAGGAACCCACAAAATGTCATCACCATCTCCGCCAACTACCTCCTACTGATACAACATATCCAGAAAGGCACATACCTCATCCATCTCCCAATCCTGAAAAGAACGCCTAAAGCGCACATCCCACTACTATCAAGCTGATAACAGTTAGCTACGCATTGAATATCATGGTTTTGATCTCCAAAGCATGGACATATCCATTTCATCAGGGTCCTTTATTTCATGACGGGATCAAAGAGTGGAGTTGTTGCAAGAAAAGAAGTCATGATTTCAACTTATTTCTAGAAATTCCAGGGAATTCTGTTATTGATTTAGTATGCGCACTTTCTTGGAGGTTGCTCGTTTACCTCGTCTTTTTCAAGGTGGGTTTGCCAGGTCTGCAAACACGTACAGGGGTCCTTCGATTTTCTTGGAAGATGATTCGGTTGGTAGGAGGAAAGAGGACCTGCGTTTGTGTTTGGTGGGTCAGTTTGAGAAGGAAGTGGGTGATTTGGCTTAGATCGCCACTTGGGCAACGCGGGCTTGGAAGATTTCAGCTGAAGTGGTGGTTTCGCCTTTGCCGAACTCGTTGATCCTCTTTCGTCTCCCTTCTCCGGCGGAGGCAGCTCGTGTTCTCAAGGAGGGCCGTCGGGAATGGGGTAGTACTTCTCCCTGAGTGGAGGCTTGGAATTTCAGAGTGGGTTGCTCCGAGGTTTTGAAGGTGCAAGGATTGAAGAAGGTTACGCTTTATGGTCTCCCTCTTCATCTCTGGAGCCATGCTTTGTTTGTGACGGTCGGCGACCTTTGTGGTGGCTTTATTTGGGTTGATGCTGATGAATCCAAGGATGCTGAAAGAGTCCGGATCACGGTCTCGGTGGGACGTGCTTGCCCTCCTTTTGTTTTCGTCCATGATGACCGATTCTGCTATAAGGTGGTTGTTTGGGAGGAGAAGCACCTTGTTCTGGTTCCAACGACGGACAGCTTGGAAGGAGGAGATGGCTCGCTTCTATTAAAGGAGGTTGATTGGTTGAGATGGGAGTCCATGGGATTGAAGGGGAAAGTTGAATTTCAGAAATGGAAGGCATGGAGGGATAAGGTTTGGGCTCGCAACGCGGAATGCTTCAAAAGAATGTTCAATCAGAAAAGGAAGATTGGTTCTTCTTCATCATTCAATCGTGGCAGATTTGTTTTTCGACGGGATTTTCAGAGGGGAGGTTTCAGAGGTCATGACAGTCTACCGGATTCCCATGTGGGAGATCGGAGAAGAAATCGAGGTGGTTTTCACGCGCCTTCAGCGCGTAGGTGGGGAAGGGTCGGGGACCAGACACGTGGTTGATGCTCTGGAGTTGGACGTTCGGGGTGGGATACAACTGGTTCCTCATTTGAATTTGAACCACGTGTGACTTTTTAGGCCTCACGTTCAGATGGGCTTTTGGTTGGGCTGGAGGTTGGGGCCATTGTGCCTAGTTTGATTGGTCCGGTTCCTCATGGGCTTACGGTGGGTCGAGGCCCAGACTCTCGTGGTTGTGATCCGAACTGTGCAAAGAAGGCCCAGGTTGACAAGGTTCCTTCTGTCTTGGGCTACAATCTGAAGGGTGGGCCGCGTTTCAATTCTGTTGTCTCTGAGCTGAAGGTGGCTAATAGGTTTGAGCCTCTTTCTTCAACTGACAGACCCGTTTCATCTGATGGACCTGCTTCTTCATCTAATGGACCTGGTTTTAAGAATTCTGATTCTCCAAAGGACGGACGGCGTGAGGTGCGGCCTTTACAAGGTTGCCGGCTGAGAAATAAGAAAAAGCTTATTCTCCCTGCAATCCGAAGGAGATGGTCTCGCAAGGAGAAACAGAAATGGGTGGTGAAGTCTGCTTCATCTCCGGGTAAGTCTTCCTCTCAGTTGAGTTGCTCTTTTTTTCATCCTTCTTCGTCCTCTCTTCTCCTCTTTGTGGGGTGACAAAGCGAAGTTCCGGATTGGGGAAGGAAGGGTTGTCCTCTTTTCCAAAAGGTTGTCTCCGGTTTTTGAGGCAGCATCAGAGAAGCGTTTAGATGAGCAGTTTTGCGATGGGCAGGGTTGTTTGGTGGGATCCGTGGAGTCTCTTGATAAAAAGCGGGAGGGCGTCACTGTTTGTGTGGGACTGGATGTGCAGATATGTTTGGATGATGTTTCTGTTGCAGCTCTGTTAAAGGACCTTCGGGTTCACTTGGCATTGAAAGACTTTCAGGCTGAGCCAGGGGGCCTTCTTTCTGATGAGGAATTTGGGACTCCGATGGATGGTTGTGCTCCCTCCACCTCTGTTCCCGAGGATTGGGAGGGAATTTCGTGTTCTTCTCTTGATGGGGAGCTGGGGTTGATTCAGCGGGAAGGAGCTGAGCAGGCTGTGGAGATGTGTGTTCCTTTGGCTGTCATTCGACCGGAAGAGGAGTGTTCGGAAGGCGTTGCTGTTGTTGTTGGAAGGGGGGCTTTGGAGGAGGAGTGGTTTCGAGAAAAAGGGGGGGGAGGTGGGCTCTCTTTTGGGAGTGTCTTTTGAAGGGCGAATGGAGGAGGCGTTGAGTATGTTTCTTGGCATCCTTAATTCACAGCTTTTTGAAAGAATGGGAGGTAGGGGTGGTGTTTAGGAAGGGGTAGCTGAGAGGGAGGTGCGGAGATCTGCGGATCTTGTTACTTATGAAAGGCGAAATAGGGGTCCAGGGAGAGGGATAATGGGAGGAGAAGTGGGACGGATTTTGCTACTGTTTCCCTATGAAGCTACAAATCTTGTCATGGAATTTGCGGGGTCTTAATGACCCGGTGAGGAGGAAAGTGGTGAAGTTGGTTATTCGTAAAGGGGGAGGTCATGTGGTGTGTTTGCAAGAAACCAAGATTGCTTCGATGACGGATTTGACTGTGCGAAACATTTGGGGTGGGAGATTTGTGAAGTGGTGTGCCTTGGATGCCAATGGCTCTGCGGGTGGTGTTCTTGTTTTGTGGGATAGTAGATGGGTGTCTTTGGTGGATTCTCGGATTGGGAACTTCTCTTTTTCATGTGTATTCTCTATGGTGGAGGATGGTTTCCATTGGGTCTTTTCGGGTGTGTATGGGCCTACGGATGATCTGGCAAGGCCGATGTTGTGGGAGGAGCTGGGGGATTGTGGTGGGCATTGGTTGCTGCCGTGGTGTATTGGAGGAGATTTCAATGTTGTTCGCTTCCTTTTTGAGAGATCGACGGGGGGAAGGTGGACGTCTGACATGGAGTCCTTCTCGGCTTTCATTGATGATTCTGGGCTGGTTGACTTGCCTTTGGAGGGTGGGCCTTTTACTTGGTCTAGTGGTCGCTCTCCTCCTACCTTATCTCGGCTTGATTGTTTTCTTGTGTCGGGAGACTGGGAGGAGAAGTTTCCTGATGTTGTTCAGGCTACTTTGGCTCGCCCTATCTCGGCTTGATTGATGTTGGATTGTGGTGGGTTGCGTAGAAGACGATCTCCATTCAGATTCGAGAATATGTGGCGTCGTGCTGAGGGTTTTCTGGATAGAGTTCTAGTTTGGTGGGATGGGTTTGGGGGGGTCGGTACCCCAAGCCATTTGCTCGCGGTTCATTTGCGTCTTCTTAAGGAAGACATCAAGATTTGGAACAAGGAAGTTTTTGGGAATCTTATCTGGAGTAAGAATCGGGTCTTTTCTGAGATTGTTGATATTGACCGGATGGAAGGTCAGGGAGCCTTGGCGGACTCCCTGAAGACTAGGAGGGTGGAATGTCAGGCGGAATTTGCTGAGATTGCTATTATGGAAGAGATTTCGTGGAGACAAAAGTCTCGTGCTTTGTGGCTTAAGGAAGGTGACAAGAACACGAAGTTTTTCCATCGCTTGGCCAACGTCCACTGTAGGGGCAATCATATTGGTAGGATTCGGGTGGAAGGTGAGTTATTGTGCAAGGAGGATGAGATTTGCAAGGGTATCGTTGACTTCTATGCGAAGCTTTTCACAGAGAATGTTGGGTGGAGACCTTTGCTTGAGGGGCTCCAGTTTGATTCTATCTCTAGTGAGGGGGGCTTTGGTTTGGAGGCGCTTTTTTCTGAAGAAGTGCTGGTTGCTTTGAAGAGTTGTAATGGGGATAAAACCCCAGGTCCGGATGGGTTTATTATGAGATTTCTTTTGGACTGCTGGGAAGTGGTCAAAGGGGAAGTGATGGGCACTTTTCATACTTTCCACACTCAAGGCTCTTTTGAAAAGAGCTTGAATGCCACTTTCATCACCCTCATTCCAAAAAAAGGGGGGGCTCTGGATGTTAGGGATTTTCGACCTATTAGTTTGGTGGGGTGCATTTATAAGTTGATTGCCAAAGTTCTTGCGAATAGATTGAGGAAGGTATTGGATGGAGTTATTTCTGACTCTCACAATGCCTTTCTGGGAGGTCGTCAGATTTTGGAGTCAATTCTTATTGCTAGTGAATGCGTTGATTCCAAATTGCACAGTGGGGATCCAGGCGTTCTGTGTAAGTTGGACATCGAGAAGGCATACGACCATGTGAGTTGGAGCTTCCTTCTTTATCTGATGGAGAGGATGGGGTTTGGAGTGAGATGGAGGAAATGGATTCATTTTTGTATTTCCAGTGCTCGTTTCTCTGTGCTTGTGAATGGAGCTCCGTCGGGTTTTTTCTCTAGTTCGAGGGGGTTGACGCAGGGAGATCCACTATCCCCTTTTTTGTTCCTCTTTGTAATGGAAGCCCTCAGCAGGTTGATGAGGAGAGCTGTGGAGCTGGGTTTTCTAAGGGTTTTCCGGGTGGGCAGGGATGTTGCCAGTCAGTTGGAGATTTCGCACCTGATGTTTGCAGATGATACTTTGGTTCTGTGTGATGCAGATGTGTCCCAGCTTAGATATCTAAAATGTGTTCTGATTTGGTTCCAAGTTGTGTCCGGCCTTAAGGTGAATGTTGGAAAGAGTGTTTTGGTTCCAGTTGCTGAGGTCCCTGACATTAGGATGCTTGTGAGCATGGTTGCCGTACATGCTCTTTTCCCATTTCTTATCTAGGGTTGCCCCTGGGTGCTCCTTCGAGATGTGTGGGAGTTTGGGATCCAGTCGTGGATAGGTTTGAGAGGTGGTTGGCAGGGTGGAAGAAGCAGTATCTTTCCAAAGGGGGGCAGGTGACTCTAATCAAGAGTACCCTTTCTTGTCTTCCCACCTATTTTATCTACCTTTTCCAGATTCCCTCCTCGGTGGCGGAGAGGATTGAGCGTTTGCAACGCAATTTTTTGTGGGGAGGGAAAGGGAAGGAATTCAAGTTTCACCTGGTCCGTTGGGAGCATGTTTGTAGGCCGATTCGGAATGGAGGGTTGGGGCTTAGAAGATTGGTGCCTTTTAATAAAGCTCTCCTTGGGAAATGGTTATGGAGGTTTGGGGTGGAGAGGCATTGGCTTTGGAGGAGGGTCGTGGTGAGCAGATTTGGAGAGAGTAGAGGAGGGTGGTGCTCTCTTGAGGTGCGTGGTCCTAGGGGTGTGGGGGTTTGGAAGTTTATTCGATAGGGTTGGGTTGATTTTTCCAATCATGTTCGATTTCGTCTCAGGGATGGTAGGCGGATTAGCTTTTGGGAGGATATCTGGTGTGGGGACATCCCTCTTGCTCTTGCTTTCCCTCGACTGTTCAGGATTGCTTCGGATAGGCAGGCCAGGGTGATCAACTGTTATCATCTTGATAATGGGAGATTGGTTTGGGATGTTCGATTTAGGCGTCTGTTTCAGGACTGGGAAGTTGATGATGCAATTCGTCTTCTGGAGGTTTTATATCGGTAGGGTGTTATGGTCGGAGATTCTGATATTTGGATTTGGGCTCCCAATGCTCAGGGTCGCTTTAATGTGCGGTCTTTCTTCAGGCGTCTCACTCAAGAGCCTGTAGGTCCTTTCCTGTGGAGAGCAGTTTGGCGTTCTAAGGCTCCTCTTAAGGTGGCCTTCTTTGCTTGGACCTCTGTTTTGGGAAAGATTTTGACTCAGGATAATTTGAGAATAAGGGATCGGGTGGTGGTTGATCGGTGTTTTATGTGCCGTCGGGATGAAGAGTCAGTGGACCATCTTCTTTTGCATGGTCCTGTGGCCAAGGTTTGTTGGGATTTGATGCTTGGCCTGTTTGGTTATCTTTGGGTCATGCTTGGCTCTGCTAGAGGTTTGATTGAGGCTTGGAAAGGCTGTTTTGTGGGGGCTCACATTCGAGAGGCTTGGAGGGCCACACCTCTCTGTATTTGGTGGTGCATTTGGCTTGAGAGAAACAGGAGATACTTTGAGGGAAAAGAGTCTCCTATTTTTGTTATGAAATTCTCCATTGTTTCCACTCTTTTTTGTTGGGTTTCGGGTAGAGATTATAGATCTTTTGAGGACATTGTTGATTTTTTGGCCTCCTTGAAGGCTTAGTGGTTTTTGCTTCTTGTTGTTCCTTTGGATGTGCTCTCCTTTTGAGCGCTTTTTTTATACAATTCTTACTTATCAAAAAAAAAAAAAAAAAGCATGGACATGCTCAGGAGGGGGTTGCACTTGTGTCAGCCACTTGTCTGACACTCTATATTAGTGTCCTCTTTTTTTTTTTTTCAATACGCTGGACACGCAGAAGACACGGCCGGCCGTTAGATTTTTTATTTTGATAAAAAGAGAGAAGATGAAGAGATATGTTTGTATGTGTGTGTGTATTCATTTGAAGGGAGATCAATGAAGCGAGATAAGAGATCTAAATGTGTTTAGAAATGGAAAAGATGGAGAGAACAGCCGGAAAAAGAGAGAAGTACTGGACCCATCATGAATGATAGAGTGAGGGGGAGAGAGAGAGGTTAAGAGATAGAGGAGAATAGGAGATGCCGGAGGCTTTCGGCTGGTGTTAAGGAGAGAGAGAAGTGGCGTGAACTTGGGGAAGAGAGAAAGGGATTTCAATCTCATCTCTATTGTGGAGGTGTTTGGTTACAAAGATAACAATCCTACTATGGGATACAAATATATATAAATAATATTATTTTTGTTTGTACATTCATGGAATTTGGGCCTATGATTTTATGGGCTATTTGGTGGACCTAATTTGAATGGGTTGTTTATAAACATAATTTCGAAATTGAGTAAAAGTTAAAAATTTATATATAATAAAAATATATATTATTATTTTATTGCCGTATCCATCCCATGTCCGTGTCCTATTTTTTTAAAATTTTCCGTATCGCCGTGTTCGTGTCGTATTGTACTTTTGTCCTGTGTTTGTGTCCATGCTTCTTAGGTTTTGATGGAATTATTGTTTGGTTCATTTTACAAAAATATCTGAAAAGGCTTCATCCTTTTAATCTAAATGTTCAATGTTTTTCCTTACTCTTAAATTCCATTTCATTGTGCAGGAGAGGATCAATCTGTTAATAAATCTGCTTCTAAGATGTGGGTGGGTTCTGGTGGTAGGCTAATGACTCCTAGATCCTCCGGTGGCTATGCATTTGAAAGTGCTGGAGATTCTGATGAGGAAGGAACTGACAATGCGGCTGGAGAGGACACACTTTTTACTTATCAGAACATCAATTCTTCAACTGAATATATGAATGTAAATGCCTTGTTATTATCTTTTCCTAAATTATTAAATTACTTTTGTTATTTTTCTAATTAAATTATGCACTGAGGTCCATAAGTTTTTCAGCTAGTTTACTACACTTAGAATGGAGCTACTTGATCTTAAGACAGAGATGTTATCGGTACCAACAGTGATCAGGGATCTTCAGGCACAGCAACCTGAAGAAAGGGAATTATAAAAAGATATGGTCATGACAATTCAGTTTCTATTGTTTTTTATGATGTCATGGATCATGACAATGTTAAGAGATATTTTTATTTAGATATGAAATCAAAATTGCTTTTTTGAAATGTAATTTTTTTGAGGCAAGCTATGGACTATTGGTTAACTGGTGTGACTTGTTCAAATTTGTTTTTTGGCCTATTGTAATTAAATTTTGTAAACTGTGGTAGTCGGCAGTCCCAACTCGCTGGTAGAAACAGGTGAAATGAGCACTCCATTTTACTGGCCAAGAAGCCCTGACTGTTTTTTACTTGTATGTGATAATCTCTTTTCTATGGCAACATTTCATGCTTTTGCAGTTCTACGAATTTTGTTTCAGCTGAAATGGTTGAAAGCAGCATTCTGAAAGAATCAGTTGTACACTTTACTAAGTGTTGATGGCTTTGCAGGACAGCTATTCAAACATTCAGAATTCATCCATTGCTCCATCAAAAACTGACATTGGGAACCGTACTCAAGATGAGAAATGTGGTAAAATTGAAAATGGAGCTGAAGCCTATGCTGATCAACATGGCAATGAAAAGGTAGATACAGCTGCAGTGCACAATTTGTGGAATGATCCTATTTTTGCCAACACTATTCCTTTGACAACTGCAGCGCATGGTATTCTCAACTTCCTGATTGTATCGATTTTCATTGGGTATTTCTGGTTGGTCTTGTTGCTTCAAGTTTTTCTGCATAGGTTTTCTGGCTATTGTTGGCCAACTAGCATATTTGTTTTAACAATTGTTTTGATACATCTCTGCTTCTTAATTGTTCATGTCCTATTAATATTTTCATGGTATTGTGGGAAAAGTAATGAAAAACCATACTTGATTACTTTTTCAATAGGTGACCTAAATGGGTGTGTGATTATGTTATGTCAGAGTCCGTGAATACTGAAGAGGAAGAGGTACGGAAGATGCTTCGTGAGTGTTTAGATCTGCGGGAGAGTTATCTTTACAGGGAAAAAGTAGCTCCGTGGATGAATGCAACTATTGGAGAATCTTGTGAATCAGAGACGAAGAGTGATCCATTTCACTTTGTCCCCGTTGAAGCAACTGCTGTGAGTTGTACTTCGCTCATTGAAATTTGTAACATGTTCTGAAATTATCTTCTTAATTTGTTTTGCAGAGCAGTCAAGTGAAGCCATTCATTTTTCTCTAAGCATTTTGTCTGATGTTGTTTCTTTAATTTGTAAACAGCACACCTTTAGGATGGAAGATGGAGTTGTACATGTTTATGCAAGTGAAAACGGTAACCTTTGCATGGCAATGCATAATGCACAAATAATAATAATAATCCATTATTGTAGTTTTTGATCAATGGCTAGACACATCTGTTTGGTTATTTTGTTTTCCTAGTATGAAAACCTCAAGCATTCTGTTGAACCTTTTTGTTTTTTCCTTAAGACTTGACAGATCTGTTTCCTGTTGCGAGTTCGACGACTTTTTTCACTGATATGCATCACCTTCTGAAAATTATGTCCATTGGAAATGTTCGCTCTATGTGCCATCATCGACTGCGGTTTCTTGAGGAGGTGATAATCTTCAGACTTTGGGACTTCTGCCTTCTCTTATTGGTTTCATATGTGTTTATAACTTAAATTTGACCACCATACAGAAATTCCGCCTTCATCTGTTAGTAAATGCAGATCGGGAGTTTCTTGACCAGAAAGGTGCACCCCATCGTGATTTCTACAATATCAGAAAAGTTGATACGCATGTGCATCATTCTGCTTGCATGAACCAGAAACATCTTCTGCACTTTATTAAGACAAAATTAAGAAAAGAACCGGATGAGGTAAAATATTTATTTCTTTTATTTAATTTTGAATTCTTTCAGCAGTTGCTTAAATTTTGAACTGTTTTGGGTGAGAGATTAAATTAATCCTGCTTTGATTTTATGATTTTTTTTTTTAGTGGGAACTGTTCAGCAAGTTTCTCTTTATTGATGCTTCTTAATTGTACTACTGCCTTCCACCATGCAGGTTGTCATATTCCGTGATGGAATTTATTTTACACTCAAGGAAGTTTTCGAGAGTTTGGATTTAACAGGGTTTGCTTCACTAATTTTTTTGTTGACATTTATTTTTCTTCTAGTAGTGCAAATCCTCCCATCTCTCTCTCTCTCTCTCTCTATCTCTGTCTCTGTCTCTGTCTCCATCTGTATGTCTCCAATTGTGAACAATTGCATTGCAGGCATGATCTTAATGTTGATCTTTTGGATGTTCATGCTGACAAGAGTACCTTCCATCGATTTGATAAATTCAATCTGAAGTATAATCCCTGTGGACAGAGCAGACTGAGAGAGATCTTTCTAAAGCAGGATAATCTCATCCAAGGTTTGGTGCACAATGAATGGAAATTTAACTACAAGCGTTAAAATGACGAACATAAGAAGTGGTTGTTTGCAAATTTTTAGGAGAATTAAGTTACATTTAGTGAAACATATGAATCAATAGAAAATGTTCTCTTTGATTTTTTACTCCATGTGTAACGGTAGTTGATATATATATGTTACATATATTCTCATTTATGCATGTTTTATATATTTGTTAAAATTTAGAAGTTACTTAAATATATGATCTAGTTTTGACTATAGGTGTTCCTTTCTGAAATGGGAACATGATTGATGATACACTATGGGATCTAGAAGTTTGTTCACTATATGTATATGTGTATATATATATATATATAATATGTATGCATTTCTTCAGTTCAGAAACTTATATTATATTTTGGTTCAGAAATTTTAAGCAATGTGATTTATGTTTTTACCATAGGTGTTGCTTTGGTTAATGGAAACACGAAACACTGGGGGAATTAGAATTGGGAAATGTGACTCACATACTATGAGAAGTACACTAGCAAATTCTGAAGATGGTTAGAAACCTTATCGGAATAATGTAGAACATGTGAAATGATACCAAAATAGATGAAGAAATTCAATTGTTTGTAGATTCTTTTTGGGTAAATAATTGTTAGTAGATTTTATCAAAATCATAGTATCGTACTAAATGTTCTTGTTATTTTGAGGATAAATTATCTTGACCTGCCCAAGGTTTGGGCAATAACCCCTGGATGGAACTTTTTAAATAGTCGTGGTCGACCTCCCCTGGGATTTTATGAAAATACAGATAGCCAACACCTTTAACAGCCGGTGAAGTCTGTTAAATAAATTTCCTTTAAATACCAAAATTAGAAATTACACAAACACACACACACACACACACCACCACCACCACCACCACCATTTCCTTGTCCCACAGCCACCTCTCTCTCTCTATTTCAACCACCAGCACCACATCCTCCCACCGCCACCACCTCGTCAGCTTTTTCTCTCTGCCTCTTTGACTCCCACAGTGCTCAGCAAAGAAGACCCTGTGGTTCACAACCTCACAGTACTCAGTGAGTTCAAACCCTTTGGCCTAGTTGCATAAGCTCTTGACGGAAAGCCTGTCGATAAGGTCTCCGACAAATATGATTACTTTTGACCCTGAAATCACCAGACAGAGAGATGAGACTGATAACACATTGCCTTTGAGTGATCAAAGTGATCATGAGGGAATCAGTGCTTTCATCCCCAAATTTGAATTCACAACTGATGATTCAAAGAGCTGATGATTTAAAGAATTTCAATTGATATTCAGAATCTTGAATGCCAGTGCTTATGGAGCTATTTGAATGTCAGAAGAGTGTGATTGGTTAATTGGCACCAATGAATTGCCATGTTAGTTAAATGCAATGTATGCTGTTCAAGAATGTTTGATTATGGGCAAGTAATGCAATAGAAAATGTGTTTGTCGTGTTTTTGTATATGTTTAGTGAGAGACAATTAGGGTTAGGGTTCCATGTCTATTGAGAGAGAAAGAAGAGAGAAGAGAGAAGAGAGACGAGAGGAGATGATAAGGCTTAGAGTTTATGTACAGAGAAAGAAGAGTTTTCAAAGAGAGAAACTGTATAGAGAGAGTGAAGACTAGGAATCTGACAAACAAAATTACGGGAAATACGCTACTCTAATATGCTATATGGGAGTCATTTTAAAAATAAACGAAGAAACTCCACTAGTAATAGATTATAGGAGACAAAGAAACTCCGCTGGTAATAGATTATTTTAAAATCAGGCTGATATTATTATTATTATTATCTTTTAGAAGTTGTTTAAATAGGAACCAGATTTATTTATTTTTCTTTTCTAACTAGAATAGTAAATCGACTAATGTGTAAAGGCTGTAAGGTTATTTCAAGAGAGAACAATATATCAAAATATAGGTGGATGGTTTTGGATGTATGCATTGAAGGGAAATTGAGGAAGAGAAATGATATTAGACATTCAAGAAGTAGGTGGTGGAATTTAGGGAGAAAGGATATTATTTAAATAAGACGCTCAAAGAAACGTAGAAAAAGCAATTGATGTTGAATAGGATAATCGAATGTATTAAAGATTAATTGAAGAAGTTATTGAAGAATCAGAAGGAAAAGTGCTAGTATATAAAGGAACTTGGCGGCGGGACGACAATACATTGTAGTAAAAACAAAAAAGAATTGTTAAGTTTATGTTAAAAAATTAAGCATGGTTGAAATGCTAACATTGAGATACGTGTAAAGGAGAAATTAAAATGAAGTGGAATTCCTATTTATATAGTGTTTTTGTAGCCAGTGCTACAACATTATTTTTATTTTATATGCATTTTCCTAAAGTGTATTGGTCATTCCTCTCTCTCTCTTTGGATAAGTAAGATATCATTAAAGGCCCTCAAAAAGGGGAGCGAACCCAAAAGAATACAAAGGACGCCCAATGCGACACTAAAATTTCAAGCTATCCACAAAATCCAAAAGATCCCCATAGATTTACAATTTTGCTCATTAACCCAAAAAAATAAAGTGGAGAATATATTATATTTGATAGTCCAAAGTGGAGATTCCTCTCCATCAAATGATCTCCTATTTCTCTCACGCCACAAGCCCCACCATAAACAAAGGCTAGTGACCCTCCAAGCATCTCTGACTCGGCTTGCCACTATACACGCTCACCTAGCCTCTAACACGTCCATCGTGGAATCTGGAAACACCCAAACCATGCCAAACACAACCAAGTACATAGACCAAATATTCCTCGCCTCCGGGCAGTGAATAAGAAGATGGTTCATAGATTCTCCCGTCTAACCGTCTTCTTACACATGCAACACCAGTTCTCCTTCTAAGATTGTTAAGAGTGAGAATGCTTCCATGGGCAGCTGACTAAGCAAAAAAGGCGACCTTCAAGGGGGCCTTTGTCCTCCAAACCGCCTTCCAAGGGAAGGTAGAACCTGGGGTCTCCGCCAGGCTGTGGCAAAAAAGACCTAACCTCAAAGACCCCTATCGGGGTACTCACCCACATCATCTCATCCATTCCCTCACCCTCCACCACCCGACTATAGAGCAAAGCTAGGAACTCCGTGACGTCCATAAGCTCCCCAATCATGAAATGCTCTACGAAAGTGCATGTCCCAAGTAATCCTCCCATCATCAAGTCGATAAACAGTAAGCAACCAGATCATGTTATTTGCAAAGATCCTGAAGAGTTGAGGAAACCTACGAGCCAACACTAAGTCCCCACACTAGTGATACTCCCAAAACCTGACGTGCCTCTCTTTTCGAACTCTGAACCGAATGTGTTTGGAAAACTCATCCCAACCCTTCCGGATAAGCTTCCAAACACCCACACCCGCTGGGGATCTCACCTCCCCAGAAACCCACCCTCCCTCTCCCTCCCCGCATTGACAGGCAATGACCATCCTCCATAATTTGGACCTTTAGCCCCCAAATCTCCAAAGCCATTTTCCTAACAAAGACTTGTTGAACAAATCCAACCTCGTAATACCCAACCCACCCTTCTTTAAAGGGGAATGCACTCTTTCCCTGTTAACTAAGTGGCATTTGAACTCTTCACCTTACCACCCTACAATTTTTTTCTCTGAATCTCCTCTAATCTCCGAACAATAGACATAGGCATCGGGAACAGAGATATGAAGAAATTAGGAAGGTTCGAAAGAGTGCTCTTCATAAGAGTAAGCCTCCCTCCTTTCGAAAGGTATTGCTTCTTCCAACCTGCAAGTCTTCTTTCAAATCGCTCAACCACAAGGTCCCAAACTGAAGTCCTCCTCGACAAGGCTCCCAGGGGTCGCCCCAAAAAGGAGATCGGAAAATAGCGAACACCACACCCAAGAATGTTAGCTAAACCATGAATCTCCTCAACCTCCCCAAGTGGAACCAACTCGCTTTTTCCAATGTTGATTTTCAGCTCTGAAACAACTTGGAAACAAGCCAAAACACATCTCAAGAACCTCAGCTGATCCACTTTCGCAAGAATGAGTTTTTTTTCCCTAAATGAAGAATTTTTTTATAAATATAAACATTATGGTACAATGCAGAAAGGGAAGGCACCCTCACCGAAGACAAAATCCTTTGAGAGGATCACATATATAGAGCAGAGGTATAATCCCTACTTCAACAAGAAAAACTTGTAGAGCTTAGGTTAAGACATCTTGGAGACAGGCCCCCAAGACATCCATTAGCTCCCAGACAATACACTTCAGAAGAGTTCTAGGACACCCAGTTACATCATTGTGACGTCTTCCATTTCTTTCACTCCATAGAAAATACAAACTGGCAGAAAAGATCATCTTGGAGTGCTTATTCCTGAACGATTTCACTGCAAATTGTTGCACCAAATCAAAAGCAAAGTTACTGATCCAAGACTGTTTTCAAATCCTCCATTTAAACATGTCAGCAATACGACACCAGACCTGCCAGGTATAATCACAGGCTACAAATAAATGGTCCACAGTTTCTTCATGCTTACAGCATAAACAGCACACTGAAGCAAGTGAGATGCCTCTCCTCTGCAAATTGGATCCAGTCATTCAAGTATGAGATTATTGGTTCCCAAGTTATACCAATGGTTAAGTTTATATATTCTACCCTTTTTGGCACACCGAATTAGCAGACAGTGGTTTATGGTCTTATTAGCTTTAGTTTACAATAGGTTGTCATGACTAATTTGTCTAAACTGATGTTCTCCAACTCCAAATTTTGAGGGAGGAAAAAGAAAGAAGGAAAAAAACTCCCAACTCTTGAGATTGTTGAAAGATGCGCTGAAGTGGGGGAGGAGAAAGAAGTGCCTGAGATTTCTTCCATTTTGGGATGTTTTAGGTTTGAAAATTTCTGTCTAGACTTCTGCTTTTATAAAGTGGAAAGAATGGGAAGGGTGCCAGTAGCATTGTACAGTATTCATTTGAATTCTAAATGGATTTTGCCACAAGATCCAATGCAAGCTGCCAGCTTGACATCTCATACTTTTGAATAATGCAATTTATCTATTTAAATACATGTTCGTCTTGTCCCTGTGAACTTCATGAAGGTGATTTGTATTAATGTTTACCTCTCTTGATCTTGGGAGCTACCCTCGTACCGCTTTGACGAGCGGCTCCAATAATTTTTAGCTATACATTTCATTACACCTTAGTTGTTTCTTCAATATATTTTAGATTGAATCCATGTACATAAGCTTTATCTTACCACAATATGACAAAAGTGCGTCAGTCCCTTATCAGTTATCACAATAGCAAAGAAGTCGAACTGAAACTGGAATTGTGATAGATGTTAGAAAATCTTTGTGAAACCATTCTTTTGGACCTCTTAATCCATGAGTTTTACTAGGTTCTGGAAAGTGCATATAATATAACAGAGAATTTTGTAGAAATCATTTCTTTGTATGTGGTTGTTGAGAAAAAAAAAAGAGAAGAAAGTAAGAAATGATGTGTCTTGCTTTTGAGGGACGCGTTCCCTGTTTGAACGCTATGTGTCTGTTGCTTTTGAGGGATGCGTTCCCTGTTTGAACGCTATGTGTCTGTTGCTTTTGAGGGATGCGTTCCCTGTTTGAACGCTATGTGTCTGTTGCTTTGAGGGATGCGTTCCCTGTTTGTACGCTTTTTATACAATTTTTGCTTATCAAAAAAAAAAAAGAAAAGGAAAAAGAAAAAGAAAAAGAAAAAGAAAAGAAATGACGTGTCTGTTTTGTTTCAATGGTAGATGTTCTCTTATTAAGTCACTAGGGTAGAGGGAGATTGTTAAAGAAACCTCCTGATCAAATATGTATGGCATATTCACCCTACTAATCTCCCTTGAGGTTGTGATCTCAGCAACACTAGCATATACATTAGGTTTTATCTTTATTTCTGTTTATATTATTACGAGAGAATACTGGTAAGTTACATATTTTCCCTTATTATATTATATCATCTAAAAAATATGGAATATATTTGAAAGTTACAAGGGATGCCAATTTTTTTGGTACCATACTGGACCATTGTATGACATTTCAACAAATCCTGTCAAACCTTCGTTATTTTGTTTTTCCCTGTTTGGGTGTTTAGGTGCAGTGGTAAACATAAATATAATTCGTTTCCTTTGTAGTTTTCAGACTTATTCATTGAGGTGCATATTCAAAACCTTTTCCTCTTCCTTTTTCATTTTCCTACCTAAATTGGTTGACATCTCCTATTATCAAACAGAATCAGAATGTGATGCTTATTTAGACAAGTTTTAGACTTGGAATTGGGGATTGACTATTCGAGATCTAATACGCCAAGTTATTTTTCTTCTTGAATCTTTTTCACCCTCTTATATTATATTTGCTCCAATTTTGCTTTTTTATTTTTTATTTTTTCCATTAGTTTCCGCCATATATACTTATAGAAACCAGGTCATAATATAATGTTGTTGACTTGAATTATGCACAGAAAATATTTGTTAATTTTGATTTTTAAGGTTAACATTTCAGGTCGTTTCCTAGGAGAAGTGACAAAGCAGGTTTTGTCAGATCTTGAAGCAAGTAAATACCAGGTATGGCTATTTATATGTTTATTTTTTTTACATTTTATGTTTTTTTGAGTTTCTTTTCTTATATATTAAGTTGTTTTTGGTTATTTCATTGATGTTGGCAACAAAAATTCAACAAGTCTGTGAACCTCCTTTTGCAAGGAGCTCCTTGTTATTTGGGTAAGTGATGTAGTGCCAAAGTGGCAGCCACGTCGACACCATATGGATCCCTAGGTGGCATAATTGGAAGACTACCCATGTCAACACCACTTGGGTTGACTTGAAATTTGACTTGGAATATACGACTTTTCATTCAACTACCCGCCTAGTATTTAATGTCTTATAAGTTTCCTTTAAGTAATTTATCTTCTTGTCATTTTGTGTTTTGTGTTAAAGTTTTAGCCATATTTAATGATGTAGTAGTAGATATATGGGTGGAGAGATGGAATTTTAGCTTTTTGAATAAAATTAGAGCTTAGATCGTTATCCAGCTTCTTCTATTGGTTGTGTTTTATGTTCTAACTTCGTCTTCCTCACTCTTATCCACCCGCATCATTTGGTATCAAAGGTTGTGGTATGCTCTAAGGCCTACTTCTCTTCACTATTTTTACAGCGGCGAGAATACGTGATAATTGTATGATGATAGACTTGAGAGACGAAAGAGATGATGAACTTCAAACACTTTGAGGACAAGTTGAGAAGCTTACTTTGCGACTTGAATGCTAAGAAGCTCGTAGTAAGCATGGTAGGTTAAGTTGTGGGTCTTCTAGTAACGAGTTCAATGAGGACCCTTTCTCCCATCACGAGGACTCTTGATTTTTGTATGAGAGTGTCCCACACTTGTCCTACATTGTTTTTTGACCAAAGTCTATCTTCTAGGAATATTTGATATTTTTGTGCGTGGCCTAAACGGACTTAGATTATTTTGATTTTTGGTATTTAGGAGTTTTTAGTGATTAGGTTTCGTATTCTATTTATTTTTTTTGTAATTTTTAGAGATAGTTGAATTTTTGGCTTATTTTAGCTTTCCTTTTGTTGTTAGTTTTCTTGTGATGTTATGATGGAGATCAATGGCACAAATCTTTAAAGGTGTATAAAAGGCGCCAAAAGGAGGATTCTAAGATTCGAGCTGGCATAGGCTAGATAGTATGGGTCCACATGGATTTTTGAATAATTGGGAGATTTGGTCAACTTTTTGTTACTTTAATTATGCTATTAGGTATGTATTGATTATCTTAATTATGGGGTAGTCCTAGAGTCAAATATTGATTGCCTTAATTATGGATGATTACTTTTATTATGTTATAGAGTCAACTTTTGATTGAAGGGGTACTCCAAGGGTAATGAGCTGTACTCACAGAATGTTATAAAAGGGGTAGAATGTAATCTTGGCGAGGCAGTGAATGAATGAATAAAAAATATCCTTTGAGATTTATTTGTGAGTGATTCACAAATTGTGGAACAACTTAAAGGGCTGAATGCTCGATGCGATGAGATAGGAGCTTGAATTTCGCGGCCTTTTAACAAATCGGTAGCCCTTGAAGAAGGATCTGCATGTGGTACTAATGATGGCAGAAACCGCGAGCATCAACCACCTATGTTACCCGGACTCGGGTATGGGTGTCGGGCATGGGTACGTGTCTAGAGGTCGGATCCACCAATCTATTCAATTATAGGACACGGGGACACGGAATAAAAGTGTCCCAAATTCGGACACGGGTACCTAGACACGGCATATAACAGAACTTGAACTACTTATTTACATAACTACATAGTTGTGGTTCAACACGTAGTTTACAAAAATTGTCTTCTACCATAGATCATATATAAAATATTCTGTTATGATGGATTGAAGGCCATCTTTTTACTGTATCTCTCTTCTTCTTCTTCTTCTTTTTATTTTTTTATTTTTTTAAAAAAACACCGATCATTAGTTCAATAGTTCTAGAATTTATTATATATTTAGACCCATACTCATATTGGACACGTCTTAATTATTATACAATAATAAAAGTATTACCTATTTATCGCAGTCTCTCAAGTATAGACATTATGTTTTACTCTCTCTCAACAAAAAAGAAAAAGAAAAAAAAAGAGATATATCCTTGTCATTTGTCTTTTAGTTGGTAAGGTAGATGGTTTTTTACAAGAAAAGTAGTGTAAATGGTAAAGTAAAAAGTAACTGCACAAGGCTCTACATATATTGTTTTTTAAATACTACTAAGAAAAGTAAGCAAGTCTCCTAAGACTAAAAAAGATACGAAGCAAATGTAAAAGTAAGAAAAGTCAAAAAGTAAATGCACTGGGTCCAATAAAAAAGTACCCGCACTGAGCCGAATGTGATAAAGGAACGTAGAAACAAAGAAAACGTGGCAGTAAAAATGACCACTCATCTGCCACACGTCAGACCATTAAATATAGAGATGAGTGGCTTGAATTCACTCTCGCATAAAATTAAAAATCGTGTAACAGCCGCGCGTTGAAAACAACCATCTTCAACCTTAAAAAAGCCCTAATTTCTAACCAGCAGACGCGAGCATGTCTTCTTCAGTCATTGATCAGCCGTGTCCAATGGAAGTAAGGGGTGTCCGACCCATATTTCGTGTCGGTGTCCGTGTCGTGTTGTGTCGACACGGACACCCTAACCTAAACTGCTGAGTCCAGGTAACACAGTCAACAACCTTTACACTCTTAACAAAGGTGTAATTTGAAGGTTGATCCACCACTCCATCCCATGTTGGAGTTACTAAGAAATCCATTAGAGGTGAATCATCATGAGCCATATGATGTTGCTCGAGATATTACAAAGAAGTTAAGTGAGAACTCGCCGCACACAAACAACAACAATGCTGCCAAATGGTGGATCAAAACCATCTTTCTCTAACATGGCTAATCAAGAAGGAAAGAGTACTATGGCTAGCAAGGTTAATGAGAACCTGCTTGACCATGAAACCTACAACACTGATGATCCGGA
The DNA here is from genome assembly GCF_030987335.1 of Cornus florida. Classification (NCBI taxonomy): domain Eukaryota; kingdom Viridiplantae; phylum Streptophyta; class Magnoliopsida; order Cornales; family Cornaceae; genus Cornus; species Cornus florida. Next base: position 47,215,411 of record NW_026775572.1, read on the forward strand.
AGAGGATGAAGAGAATGTTCCATCCATCTCTATTGGGAGGAACATCCTCGCAGCCCCTAATGTTGAACACGAAGATGGGCGGCTCACCTCTAATTTTCAGATGCAAGTTCGTTGTGGAAACCAAGCTCGGAAGCCTATTATTGATGGCGGCGGCTGCACACGTGTTGTCTCCATAGCCACGGTTTAGCGCCTCAAGCTTTCAATCCAACCACATCCACAACCTTTCAAAGTGGCTTGGATAGATGGTACTTCAGTTCCAGAAGCTTTTAGGGGGCTCAGGGGAAGATATACTCAGTACTGTGCTGCACATAATCATCTGAAGGCTGTTGGAGTAGAATTTCCACCATGAGAGGAAAATAGTGTCCCGTTGCTTACTCCACAAATCCAGCCGGTGGTTAAGGAAGCTGCTGTTCAAGCCTCTCTTCAGTCCAATGCTTCTGGACTCAGCGTGGCAGGGATTCTAAATGCTCAGGGACTAACAAATTGGTTAATGGAAATGCTTGGTGCCTTGGATGCTCAGAATCGTGAGGGCACAAAGCAAGAGGTGATTGCTGACATTGTTGATCAATGTCATTCTCGCCAAAACCATGTTGCGATACTTGTAAACAATACCGCAGATGAGGAACTTCTATGCAAGAAATTTGCGTTGAATGATAACTTGCAGCGTGTTCTTTGCCAACACGTTAACATTGCAAAAAAAAACCCGTGTGTGGAAGTTGGAATGATAGAGAATCATGAGACAAGAGATGCTTTTTTACTTGGCTTGCCTAGAACTAGTGTAGGACATGATTCTATATCTGTTGTTGTGAATTGTTTTTCAGAAATGGCACATTTCCTTGTGTTCTAAGACTTCTATGCTGTCTACATTGTCAATCCTTTTTTCTAAGACGTTGTCCGATTTCATGGGTTGCACATTACAATTGTTTCTGCTCGAGATGTGAAGTCTACGAGTTATTTTTGGCCCAAATTATGGAAGTTGCTGAATACCAGGCTGGAATTTTCTTGGTTCTTTTCACCCACAAACTGATGGCCAAATCGAGGTTTTTAGTCGTAGCTTGGGTGACTTGCTTTGTTGCCTTGTTGGTAACCATATTACTAGTTGGTACCAGATTCTTCCTACGGCTGAATATGCATACAACATTTCTGTAAAAAGGACCACTGGGCGCTGCCCCTTTGAAATTGTGGCAGGTTTACGTCCTAGGAAGCCAATTGGTTCAGTACCTTTACTAATTCAGGCACATGCTTTTAGTAAGCATATCCAAGATATTCATGTTGAAGTTCAAAGGAAGATTGCGATAAGCAATGAGAGTCACAAGGCACAAGCTGATTGTCAGAGTGGTTATCAGAAGTTCCTTGTTACATGGGAGGTACCTTCCAATTTTGTATTGTACTTGGATTGCTGATAGTGAGTTCCAATATCTAGCTCCTGACCTTTATGAGCAATTTCATCCCTTTATCTCATCGGAGTCGAGTTTTTCCAAGTCAAAGAGAATTGATAGAGATCAATAGCAGAAATCTCTAAAGGTGTATAAAAGGCGCCAAAAGGAGGATTCTAAGATTCGAGCTGGCATAAGCTTTAGATAATATGGGTCCACATGGAGTTTTGAATAATTGGGAGATTTGGTCAACTTTTAGTTACTTTAATTATGCTATTAGGTAAGTATTGATTACCTTAATTATGGGTTAATCCTAGAGTCAAATATTGATTGCTTCAATTATGGGGTGATTACTTTTATTATGTTATAGAGTCACTTTTTGATTACTTTAATTATGGGGTACTCCAAGGGTAATGAGCTGCACTCACAGAATGTTATAAAAGGGGTAAAATGTAATCTTGGTGAGGTAGTGAATGAATGAATAAAAAATATCCTTTGAGATTTCTTTGTGAGAGTGATTCTCAAATTCTGAGGGTGTGGGACATTCTCTAAGTGTGATACCTAGGCCTTGTTGGAGTGATTCCAATAGGGTTGTTTTTTTTTTTTTTTTTTTTTTTGTTTTCCTCAATTCTATTTCTCTACTAGCGACTCTTGAACAATAGCTCTGTTTATCTGAATTTCCAGCCCATAATTCTTATTTGCTTTCTTCTCTTTGAGTCTGTTCTTGTTAGGGCTGCAACTTGGGCGGGCTAACCCAGCCCAACCTAACCCCAACCCAGGAATTTTGAAATTTAGGCTTTAAATTCACAAATCGGGCTCATGTTCGGGTTAGATTTTATCAAAACCCAGACATATTCGAGTCGGGCTCGGGCTTAACTCGAACCCAACCCAAAACCCAAAATAATTTTTTTTTTCCTCCTTTCTCTCTCGTCTCTCTGCTTTCTCTCTCTTCTTTCTCTTTCTCTCTTTGCCGCCGCCGTCCCTCGCCCTCAGCCGCTGATCCACCGCCGCTGTAGTCCCTCCGCCTCTGCCGCCGTCGCCGTCACTTCCAAAAATTAAATAAAACCCATACATACAAGTTAGCAGTTGTAGAGAGAGAGGGGGGCAAGCTTGAGAGTTCAGAGACAGTGGCTGAAGCTTGCGAATGGCGAACCCGAACTGGAAAAGGGGTGATGGAAACTGATACGGGTTTTGATTTTTTGAGCAATCTGAAATGATATGTCGATATGGGTTTTGAACTTTTGATTCTTGCAGACAGATAGACAAACTGAAATATATGGGTTTTGAACTTTTGATTCTTGTAGATTTTGTAGTTTGCAGTTGCAGAGAGACTGTAGGGGTGGCAAAATTCGACACGACTTGCCAACACGACACGAGTTAAATGGGTAATGGGTTTACTATAAACGGGTTCTTGTCGTAAACGGGTTGACACGATTAACCCGTTAAGTTAAACGTGTCGTGTTATGGTTTTAGGGCTCAACCCATTTAACCCGTTTTGACCCGTTTAATTAAATGTGTCACCCGTGAACTCGTATAATCCGTATAACCTGTTTTGACCTGATAGGGGACATTTTGGTCATTTCATAGTATACATAAGAAACCCTATTGTACATATCACATTATCACTATACGCCTTTAGTCATTAGACTTATTACGCAGCAGCAGATATTTTCTCTCTCTTCTCTTCAGTCTCTCTCTCCTCTTTCTTCTTCAAAGTTCAGACGAGACAACTCCCTTTCTCTCTCAAATCCTCGATTTTTCATTTTTTCCTTAGAGAAAAATCATCTCTATCATCGATCTATCTTCAGTCCAGTCTCCAATCCTCCATCTCTATCAGCGATCTATCTTTTTGTTGCACCTGATTCTTCTACAACTCAGTGAACTCACCCGGATCTATCTTCTTGTAAAATACTAAAATTATATATGGTTTATCTAAATATTGTTTTAGTCCTCCTCTCTCTATCTAAATTTGACAAGATTTGCTCAATATCTGATTTTTCAAACCCTCCTTCATAGTCTTGGGTTTCTGGTCGAATCGATCTTGATTTGTGAGTTCTTATAGAGATATTAGGGTTATTTGTTTCGTTAGAAAATATTTTGCAGCTTTTACGATTGCATAGTTATATCAAAGTTTTGATGCCATATTTCTTGGAATTTTGTTGTGTTGAATGAGTTCTTGAGCAAGACAAAGATTTTTTTGTGTTTTTCTCTGAACGATGTTCTTCGCTGGTTTGAAACTTTTTTGTTGAATTAAATATTTAATTATTATAATTACAAATTATGAGGGAAAATTTTGTTCTTTCCATATAAATGATTTGATCTTTAAAAATTTCAAGGTATGATTATCCATTATTTTTCATTCATGGACTCTCTTCTCTCTTACACGTGAATTCCTACAATATTAATTTGAAGTTTCGGTAAAAACTGTTTTTCTTTTATTTGGAAGAAAAAAATATGCCATATTTATTGGAATTCTGTTGTGGTGAATGATTTATTGGTGATTGGGTGGTTTTTACTTTTTATGTTGATTATGATGGTTGAGCAAGACAAAGATTTTCTGTGTTTTTCTTATATTGTTGTTCTTTGCTGGTTTGTAACTTTTTGTTGAATTAATATATGTATTTTTTTTTTTCCTTCATATAAAATGGTTTGAACCAAATGCTTTCTCTAATCAAAATTATTAACTAAAGACAAATACAGAACATAGAATATAATACTTGGCCACATTTAACAGGTTAAGTTGTTAAACAGGTTAAACGGGTAAACATGTTAAACAGGTTGTGTTTGGTATATCTAACACGACTCGTTTATTAAATGGGTTACACGTGTCGTGTTGTGTCACCCGTTTAATAAACATGTCGTGTTCGGGTTTAGGATATGTGGCACGATTATTAATCGTGTCGTGTTTGAGTTGACATGTTTAGTGTTATACCCTTAGGTCGACACGACACGATTATGACACGCGAACCTGAATTGCCACCTGAGAGAGAGAGAGAGAGCAAGTTCAGAGTCGAGAACGAGAATAGAGATGGAGGCGATTGGGGAGGCTAAAATGATTTGCCCTAAAAATATTTTGTTTTTTAATAATAATATAATCAAATATATATAAATTCCCCGGGAAAAAAAAAAAAAACTCAACCCATTGGACCCAACCCGACCGAAAATATTCGGTCCGGGTTATGACTATAACCTATGTTGGGTACAATTCGGGCTGGCCCAACCCAACCCGTTTCGGGTTGAGGTTGGATTAGGACTGGGTTAGGTTGGGCCAGCCCAACTTGCAGCCCTAGTTCTTGTCCTACATCATGTTAGTTTTCTTTATTTTAAATGTATGTACTGCACAGAACAGAATATTCATTGATTAATAAAATTTCAAAATTCTCTTTGCTAATACTTTGTGGATTCAAGGTCGTTTGTTGTTCAATCTTGAACGTTCATAGCTTCCCCTTTGTCACATTTTATTAGCCAACTATATTGAGTACTGAATCTTGTTTTCATTCCCTTCCTTCTACCATGATGATCGACGTGTTACCCAGACAATGACTCCAAGAGACTAAGGTTGATTGAGGGATGATATACAAAACAGTCTCTAACAAAGAGAAGTGAGAAGGGCTAGCTATGGGTTGATTTGGTTGCTCTGTTTTCTAGCTCAACACTTGGGATGTGATGAAAAACAAAGTTTGCTAACTAGATAAACATTTTTGTCTTGGGTGAGCAAACAGAATATAATATATGCAAGGCGTACAACAGTTTTTAAAAACACAAGAAACAAGAGTTAAAAAAGGATAGAGAAATTGAAAACACACAAGACACAAGGATTTACAAGGTTCGGCACCTGCTTACATTCTTGCCTCCAAGAGAGCCTACCGAGGATTTTCAAATCTCACTATCACTCTTTTCTTTACTAGGTAGAGAAGAAACCTTTACAATGGTCCATTTCGCAGGCTCAAGACCAGCCTTTCTTTTACCAGGCTGAGAAGAAACTTTTTTTTCCCTGAGGAACAACACTCGTTCAGACTTCCAGAAGGTGCACGACCTTCAGTTCTCTTCTCAAAGAGATATACAATAAGCTCAATATGGATGTGTCCCTTCTTGGACAGTTATACAATGAAATTCCTCACTTCAAATTTCTCTTAAAAGAAAGATATACAATCAGCACACTCGTCTCTATAGTAAAGGATGAAGCAAGTAATCTAGCTCAACTTCTAGAGATGATTTCTAAAGACTTATTCAGATATTCAATGATAATTGAAGAGTCTTGTTTTCCTTCTTTTCTCTCAAAGCTTTTCAAAAGATTTGAATGAAATTTGAAAAGCTTCTTCTGATTTTCTCAAAGAGCTCTACAGGGATTTCTACAATGAAACTTATGCTGCAACTAATGCTGATACATTCCTCCAAGTGACCCTTTATGACTACATTGCTCTTGCTACATTCTGGTTCCTTAAAGTGAAACTCCAAGTGACCCTTTATGACTACATTGTTCTTGCTTTTTGAATTTGAATTGAAATGAGAGAGCTGAGTCAATTTTCCTTAGGGGGCAAGAAAATAGTTTGTCTTTTTGACTGGGTCCGGTTATTATATCCTATAGTTGAACATAGAATCATCTTGCAACATAACCAATACTTCACATTGATTCTAACAGTCACCAACCCAAAATGCCCCATGGTCTTGAACTTGATCTTCAATAATTGTAGTTCCTTCGCCATGTGCTGGGTTCAGCTGTAAGCTTGAGTCCATGTGCTTGATTTGAATATTGTTTGATTCACCATCCATGTTTCAACTTAATTACTTGAGATTGAATATAAATCCTTAAATTCATTACACTCAAGTAGGCCGTTAAACACTCACATTAATAGGTTGTTATCATCACAATCACCAAGTTTCACTTGGCTTGAAACCTTGGGGCTAACACCATGTTCCTGTTAACAATGGGTGGATGTTTGGTTGTCACTATTGTCATTATTACTCTCATTGCTTTTGCAGAGAAGGAAATGATTGCGTCAGTGAACCTTAAATTCAGATTTTGGGGTTTTACATTCTCTATTTTTCCTTTTTGTTTGTGTTGCTACTCTTCTCACTTCTGAACAACCATCCATGAGTGCTACACAAATGAGTGGAAAATTGTCTGCTCAGCATAATGCAATAGTTATGCCAACTTGGCTTCAAACATTATTGTTGTTTTCATATTAAAGGAAGATTTTTGTTGGTGAACATTAACTTCAGATCCTGGAATTTTTCTTTCTCTATTGGGAAAATAATGTTGGGGGGGTGGTTCGGTTCATTCAGGGAGACTGGTCTTTATTTGTTCGAATTGGCACTTTGTACCTCTTACAGCCGTTCCTTACAAAAACGGCATGCATTGAAAAGTTCTTTACATGCAATAGTTACACTGGTTGGGCTGAGAATTAATTGAATCTCTTTAGACTCTATAAGCTTGGTAATATTGAACTCTAAAAACACTGTAGAGAGTTTAAAGGTGATTTACCCATTATAGAATTTTATTTATTGCTTGTGTGTAATTTGTTTGTTGTTTGCACAAGAATACTTGCAGGAAAGTCTAACATAGGTCATTCTTTGTTTTCTAGATGGCTGAATACAGAGTGTCGATATATGGAAGGAAACAAAGTGAATGGGATCAACTAGCAAGTTGGTTCATTAACAATGCAATTTATAGCGACAATGCTGTTTGGCTAATCCAGGTAACTTAAATTGTCGGGGTTTTTAGTGTAGCTGTGGTATTATGTGACTGACATCAAGTGTTCATCCACATTGTTGGTGTGTGTCATTTAAATTCATTGTCTTGATTTCACCGTTGTTTTAATTGATGATATAATGATGTGAGAAATCAGAAATCACTACAATTTCTTTCTTTCTTTATTTTGGTTAGAGGGGTGTCTCCACCCTTTGGGTGAGAGACTAGTTTCCTCCAAACACTTGGAAGACCCCATTGCATAAGAGCCAATGTTAGCCTAAAGAAATTTCCTGTGAGGCTGGCCTTAGGCTAAAGGAAGAGGAGAAATCACTAAAATTTATGGTCTTGCACATGTGGTCATGTCTATTTATTATTTATTGGTATCTTTGTGAACCTCAGTTTATTACTGTGGGGCTTGAACCCACCCAAGGCCCCTACCTTGAGCACGAGAACCTCGTCCATAGTTGTTAAAGGCTCAAGGCGCACAAAAGCGCAAATGCCTCCTGGAGCCTGAGGCGCAAGGCGAGGCGCGCGCCCGACTGAAGCGAGGCGCACGTTGAAAAAAAATAAAAATAAAACCCACCCAATAAAGTCAACATTCAGAATTATAATTTTTCACACTAAAACATTATTTAAAAGGTGGATTGTACATTTAAATTGAAGCAAATTGTAAAATTTGCCGTCAAGGTTTGACAGAATTATAATTTTTATATAGAAGATATATATATATATATATATATATATATATATATATGGGTGTGTGTGTTTATTATATATATGCGTGTGTCAGCTTTTCTACACGTGCAACCTAATACAAGATTACAGAAATGCACAAACTCACTCAATGACTTTTTTTTATCAGTGTCAAACAATTAAAAAGAATAGACATTTCTGGACTATCACAATAAAACTGTTTGGATTAATTAATTACTGTAAAACAAAGAATATAAAAACAGAGACAAGCATAAAAACAGAAACAGATTGATCATCAAAGTTCAAACACATGCAAGGCACTATTCTAGACAAGCATAAAAAAAAAAAAAAAAAAACAGAGGACCAGAATAAATAAATAAAAAATAAAAAAATAAAAGTAGAGCAGAGAGAGCTGAGAGAAGAAGAATAGAGAAAAATAAAATAAAAAAATAAGAAAACAAAAGAAGAGCCGAGAGAGGCGAGAGAAGAAGAAGAAAAGAAGAACAATAAAATTAAAAAATTAAAAAATAGAGATAAATAAATAAATAAATAAATAAAAGAATAAAAGAAGAGCAAGAGCCGAGAGAGGCTGAGAGCCGAGAGAAGAAGAAGAACTGAAGAAAAGAAGAAGAAGAATAGAGAAAAAAAAAAAATCTGAGAGATCCGGGCCTCCGGCAGATCTGAGAAGAGAAGAAGCAAGAAGGAGAGAAGAAGAAGAGAAGAAGAAGAGAGGGAAGGAGAACTTACCTGCAGACGCAGATCCGAGAGTCTCAGTCCAGGCTTCGCAGATCAGGCTCTTCACTCTTGTCTTGTACTTCTCTGTCTCTTCTTTCTTCGCTTTTTGGTTCTCTTTTCTTTTTCTTTTTTTTTGTTTTGTAACTTGTAAGTCTTGTATAGGTTTTGTAATAAACAAATAAATACTAAGAATAAACAAATAATAAACCATACACATCCAAAATAATAACAAAATAATTTTAAAAAAACTATTTTTCAAGCGGGCGCGCCTTTAGCGCGCCTGTAACCTTGCGCCTTTCTCTTAGAGGCGCTCGCCTACTACAACAGAGTCGCCTTAAGCCTTTCAAGGCGCCAGGGTGGCGCCTGGAGGTGCCTTGCGCCTCAGGCGCGCGCCTTCGGCGCCTTTAACAACTATGACCTCGTCTCTTTGCCACTTGGGCTAAACACCTGTGGTGATCATTTTCAATTAAATCTATGTGTTTAAGGATATTTCGGTAGTAATAAATTATGGGGTGTGCAGAGATGACACGGTCCTGGAGGCCGATAACAGGGTTACTGTGTAATATACTTGGCACATGCTGGAATAGTCTCTCTGAAAATGTTGCAATAGTCTTGAATACAGAATAGGAGCTAGAGCGGACACATTCTAGCTAGTTCCAGGACAGCAGTGAAGGCCCTCCCTTCCAGGATAGTTGAGGATGTGCTTCCATTTTTTGTTGTCATTATATGATGAGAAACCTCCAAATTATCACCATAGTTGGAGACAATCAGGTGCAAGGCCTGGAGTTCTCATGTGTGATTGCGTGTTCCTTAAGTGTATGCTTATTGGGCATGGCATTCCATATTTTATGGGTCACATGTTTGGACCAAAGATAAACCAAAGAAGGTAGTACTTTTCCAACTGGACCCAAACCAATGTTGCCACTGCAAGGTACCTAAAAAAAAAATGGTAATGTGAGGGTTTACATATGCCTTGTTACTACAGTATTGGTAAAATATCAAGACCAAGAAAAGGAACTGTTTTGCAGTGGGTTACAAGTGAAAACGAATAACGGAATCTATTTTGCATCAACATGATCCAGAGTATCTCCATTTCCAGCACTGTCTAGTAATGCCTGATTTCTAATATGATTTTTCTGTTCCTCAATAGTTGGCTTACATAAAGAATTTTCTTTCAGGTTTTGCATTGTTGCTTTACCCATGCAATTTTTGCAAATAATTTGCTTTATAAGTATTGGGATTTTAGTAACCTAACAAGTATTTTCATGTTCACTACAACTGCAGTTACCACGGCTATACAACGTGTACAAGAGCATGGGAATCGTTACATCCTTCCAGAATATTTTAGATAATGTGTTCATTCCACTTTTTGAGGTCACAATTGATCCAAACTCTCATCCTCAATTACACGTGTTCCTAATGCAGGTTTGTTCACTTGTTAATGTACCCTCGCTGAGGATTTATTACTGTTTCAAGTTTTTAATTGGTTTTAATGGTGTTGGTTGTTTAAACTTTCTGCTTCCATATGATATTGTCTCATACTTCTTTTTTATCCATCAGGTTGTTTTGTGGTTTCGTAAGATGGTTTTTTGGTTGTATTAACAGTAATTTTCATCTGTGTTTTATATTCATGTTAATCATTTGGTATGTACTTGCTTGGCTTGCCTATGGCAATGTATAATGGCTTTCTGAATCTATATTGGAACTCAAATTGATTAATCTAAGCACAATTGGAAAGTATATATCAGAGGAAGGATTAAAAGAGGTGATGATGAAAATTTACACTACTTGTGCTCATTTCATCTGTTAATACAAAGTTTCAGAAGGTTAAAGCTGTCATTAATGAATATTGTCAATTTACATTTTCAGGGACAAGACTAATTCTTAAAACCAATTTACTTATTAGTTATTGCAAATTCTAAGAATTTAAGGCTAACAATACAAAGAATTATATATTAATTTATAGGTCCATATGACATCGGGTTTCTAACGAGTTACAACAAACTGCCACATTAGCAGTATTGCCATGTCTTGTTATTACTATAGGATATCTTGGTCCCTGTCTTGATATCCGAAGTGCTGGACACTTTAGTTGATGAACACTACATTTCCCATCCAAAAATCTAAATTAATATACTGAAACATGTTGAATTTACATCAATGATGCTTTTGTAAGTTGAGGAAGACCTTTGCATGAAACGATCTTATCTTTCACCTTTTGTTGAATGAAGTGTTCACAAGCAACTGCTATAAATTAAGTATGCATGTTATCTCATTCCCTTGTGTGTTATTAGACTTCTCTCCAGTGGCGGAGCCAGAAATCTTCATCAATGGGGCCAATCTTGAATAACAGTAGGATTAAAATTTTTGTTAACCAAATAGGGAAATACAAAAATGTAAATACCGAGGAAAAAAAATATAAAAATATAAAAGTCAAGTGTCCTCAAGAAATTTTTATGTTTTAAAATCTGTATAATAACTTTTTTGTCAATATTATATATAATATATATCGTAATATGTATAACCAAACACAAACAATGGATTAGGAAGAAAGTAGCCTGTGTGGGGTATTAGCGAAAAAATAAGAGAGCAGGGGTGGAGCCAATGTAAGCCTGGGGTGGGGGCGCATGTGCCCCCCCTTGCCTGGCCCCACACACTATAATATATGTAATAATAATATATATTTTTTAATTTTTCCATATATATGCCAAATTCCATATAGTGCCCCCCTAAATTTTTTATTTTCTTTAATTTCCTTTAAAAAAGAAGAAGTTAAATTTCCCTTCTTGAATCACACACTAATTTTTTTCCTTTCAAAATTCTCTCATTTTTCTTTGCTTCTTGAATAGCATATTATTTTGCAATGATTTTTTTATATTTATTTTATTTTTATTTTTTAACACTATGCCCTCCTTGAATTGAAATCCTGGTTCCGCCCTTGAGAGAGAGTAAACTTAGGTGGTATGGACATATTCGACCTATAGATGCACCAATGAGGGGAGGAAAATTTGATTTGCATAGATAAAAGAAAAAGAGGTCGACTAAAATTAACATGGAATGAAGTTATAAAAAACAGTTTTTTAAAAAATAATCTAGTAGGAGAAATGGCTTATAATAGAAAAAAATGAAAAAAGAGAATCCATGTGGTCGTTTCCTTTTGTATGGGATAAAGGCAAGAATAATGATGGTGATGATGTATAACCAAATATGAAATTGTTATTGTGTTTTTTTTTTTGGTAGAAAAGAATTAAAAGAAAAAGTTTAGACCTGAATTACAAGTCATTAGACAAACCTAGTCACCAGGGTGATGTTTCATAAAATTGAAAATTAAGTACTTGAAATTTTAAAAGCTGAATTTTAATTGTTCAATATGAATTAAAATTTTTATTTATACTTATTAGAATTTTAAGCATTTAGTGCTTAAAAATAAACGGTCTCATTCACCTAAAATTTAAAGTGAAATTAATTTCTAATTGCTATATTGCATTGTCAAATACACTTAATCAAATAATATTTAATTTATTCAGAATTAGTGATGAATTGAGTTATCAGACAAAATGCACTTAATTGCAATTCCATTCGTTGTCTTCTTCTTCTTCTCTCTCTAGTGCCTTTGCCCTGAGATTTTAAGACAAACGGTAATCTATAATTCTATGGGTGCATCTTTACAATTTTTTTTTGATAAGTATGGGTGCGACTTTACAATTATAAATAGATAAACCTAAGAAGTAAGAGAAACAAAAGGAGTTCAGTTGGGGCAACTGAATTTACCTATCTAGAATAGATCAACTTTTTTTTTCTGGCAATTGCCCATTGTTTTGTGTTAAGATATTTCTTATAGGTCAGTTTCTTTACCTGAGCGAGTTTCTTCTCCTTATGTTTCAAAAAGGTATCATGTGTGGGTCACCTGCATTCTAGGGAAATTTTAGCATTAATATTGTTGTGTGATCCTTAAATTCAAAACGAAGGAGTAATATTTATTCTATTGTTATCTGGATTATAGTTTTTTTTTTTTTTTTCATCTTTCATACAGCTTTCACACAATTTGAGTCGCAAGTTTACATATCACGTATGCGATCACATTCTCTTTCACATTATGAGAAGTCCTCCGCAGGTGTCTAATATGGTTTATCTGGTTGTCGATATAGGTTGTGGGTTTGGACCTTGTAGATGATGAGAGTAAACCAGAAAGACGTCCAACCAAACACATGCCCAAGCCGTCTGAATGGACGAATGAGTTCAATCCCGCATACTCTTATTATGCTTATTATTTCTATGCGAACTTCTATACGCTCAATAAGGTTTGTACTATAATTTTTCTTGACTTCCATATATGTGTTGGTGTAAAAATTTGTTCTTGGATTTCAATTATGGGAAAAAAAGTTTGTTTTAATTTATGCTTGTACATGCTGTAAAATTTGTTCACTGTTGAATTACTAGTTTTTGAGTGGAAAACAAAAACTCTACATATGATTTCACTTTTCTAATATTTTTGTTATTGATATTACAAACTTGAAATGGATGAAAGTTCCATCCAATCACTATCCTAGCTCAGTTAAATTGATGCAAGTGAAGTCTGATATGTATTAATTTTGAATTGTGTCAGTGCGTAGGGAAACTTTGAAGTTCCTGGATTCTTCCTCGAACTTGATCCACTTTGAAGTTAGGCCTGCCAAAATACTACTTAAACTTAGAGCCGTAGAACCATATCATATATTAGATTGGAACTGTTGGCAGTATTTATGCTGTTGTAGTTGTAAGGCAGGAAATATTGAGGGTGACATTCAACTTCAACATTTTTGGCATTCTTAATGTTCTATTTTGCAAGATTGAGACTTCGTATTATTTTCAACTATGTGGAGAAATTCTTTTGAGAACTATGTCAATTTTCATACTCTATATTATTGATCCATAAATTCTTTAGAACATTGTATCCTGATTCTTTGAATATTGATATTTATGTAAGTTTGTATATGAGTGTACAAGTTAAATACATGATGAGATTTAATTCCTGAAAATATGGCTAACATGTAATGTATAGCAAATGCAGTATTTGGAATTCAAAACATATTGTTGATAATCGCGCCACGAGGGCTGTCCGAGTGGCGCCACCTCTGAAAGTAAGCACACCTGGCCAATACTTATTTGGCATGCCCACTGAAGGGACCAAGTAACCTCGAGTTACTTGTCCCACGACTGGACTCGCTGGCCGAGGAAGGGGTCGCTACCTTTCCTCTCTTGAGGACGCGCCCCACTCCAGTTGGATGGGCCCCTCCTCCCTACTCTTCCGAGGTTGCTTCCTGCTGGAGCGATCTCGAGCTTTCCTCTTTGTAAATTTCCCCTTCTGGCTAGAAGGGCCTTGAGATGTAGAGTTAGGGTATGACCTTGCGAGGTCAAGAAGGCAGGACCTCGAAGAAGGTTCATTCCCATTCTGGATTCGGGAATCTGAGGACATGTGGACAGGTGGCTGGGATCCGAGGTATCGCCTCAGTCCGAGGCCAATACAAGGGGGACAGGACATTCGGTATCCAAGCTCGAGCTAGGAGTGATAAAGAGTGCATTAATTACGAAAGACGTTTGACAAGATTTGTATTAATTAAGGAGCGCCATTACCTCTTTGGACCGGGGGGCAAAGTGTCGCGATCCATACGTCAACATCCCATCTGTCTGGAGGGGAGACCCTCAAACCCTTGGGTAAGAGCGGGCTCACCCGAAAGACTGAAAGACATTGACCGAGGGAGTTAGCACTATAAATAGGGGCATTAATCAGCCTCTAAAGGTAGACAACTACCACCTTAATAGCTAGACATAGTCGAGCTCGTATTCGTTGGATACCGAGGTCGGCCTTCCCTTTCTTAATCTTTATTGTAAAAGAGTCCCTTGTATTGCTTGGATCTCCACTTGGATACTGATCTCAGATCTCTTGGCTTACGTGGAACGATCTCCTCATCCTACAAAGAACTACTTTCAACACATATATAATGTATGATACAGTGTCTCTTGCTTTGCTTCAAAGGAGTCCCAAAAATAGGCATTTTTTTTTTTTTTTTTTAAGTAGTTAGCCTTTTGGGAAGTTGGCCACTTGGATCAGTCTTCTCCAGTTGACTCTATGGCTTTACACAGATTCGAATGGAGGATATAGATCTATTTAATTGATACCAAGTAGTTTCACTAAGGCTAGCTAATTTGAGTTTCTCTTTTGGGAGCCACAAGATCTGTCATACTCATGGTTCCTCTTTCACTCCGGACACTTGTTCTGTCATGAAAATATTACTTTCTTGTCTTCTCTAATCTGGATTTGGCATTCAATTGTCTCCATATGCTATTTTTGCTGACAACTGCAGCAATAACTGTTACATATTTATTAATTTTGCCAATTCTCATATTTGTCTCGAAGGGTCAAGGAAAAAATGAGCTTATTTCGGTGATGGAGACTTGAGTTATGATTCGCATGCATGAGCTGCACGTGTTTTGTCTCTACTTTTGGAGAAGGGTCAAAGATAGATGAAATTAGGGACTTGATGTAATTAGGGTTTAACTTTATTTGTTTTGGTAGTATTTTTAGTTTAGGGTTTTTTGGGTTTGGTCATGATCTTGCTTAAATAATGTCTACAATGTAATTAAAATTTTCAATTATAATTAATGGAATATCGATTATCGTATTGTTTAGATTTCTCTCGTCTTTTTTTCTTTCCCCTCTGTTGTTGCTCTTCTCAATCCTTTAATCTGCCCATCCTATCTATTCACTCTATCAACCTCATATAAAATGCATTTGAAATTATGACCTCCTGGAAACCAATTGCTATAAAAATCAGTGTTACTGCATGATCAATGGATATACATGTGGCATTTGAGTTTTATCATCTAATCATATGGCCATGCACACTCAAAGAAATAGATTCAACCTTTCCCCTTCCTTCATCCTTTATAACTCACAGAAATCTTAATAAATATGATGCATATATCCCCCAAGGGGTTGGCCTAGTGGAAAAGGCTTGGGCCCTGGAGCCTCATTAAGCTTCAGGTCTCAAGTTTGATTCCCCTTAGGTGCGAGCAATTTTTTGGGGCCACGACCGCGGATATAGTCCGAGTTTTACCCGATCCGTGTGGGGGGGTCGCCTTATACAGGTCCCGTGGATTAGTCGAGGCAAAGCCCCGGACACCCCGTTTATCAAAAAAAAAAAAAAAAAAAAATTGATGCATATGCATGAGAAGAGTGTTTGGTTGTGCCTCAATTGAAGTTTAATTTCCACAGAATCATTTAAATGTGCTATTGTAGAACCAACTAATGATAATTTATTCTAGTGTTCTCTTGCACGGCATAGTTGTGTTACTTCTGTAAAGCTTGTGGGCAACACATGAAAGTGCACTGGTCCATTAAGTTTCAGCAAATTATTTTTTCAAGTTTTGTTGTTACAACAAGTTTTATTAGTTAAAGCTGATATCTGGTGGTATTGGGTTTCTATGGTTGGAGGATTAATCTCACTGGTCCAAGGCAATAGCACTAGTGTGTTCTGTTCCTCATGTTGTATCTCTCTCTCTCTCTGGAGGGTTGGATAATGTATTCTGCTGGATCATAATGAAATTGATTTTGTTTATCTTTTTCTTCCTAGCTTCGTGAATCAAAAGGTTTGCCAACAATCAGATTCCGGCCTCACTGTGGAGAGGTTAGTTAGAGTTTGCCTTCATTTCACCTTTCTTTCATGGTATTTGAAAATTTAAATCATGTTTGATATATCTACAATCTGCTCAGGCAGGTGACATTGACCATTTGGCTGCTGCTTTCCTTCTATGCCATAATATTTCTCATGGTATCAATTTGCGGAAGTCTCCCGTCTTGCAGTATCTGTATTATCTTGCTCAGGTTAGTCACTTAACTGGCTCTGCCATGTTATTCTTGAGAAAATGTGTGTTAGCCCTGATATAGAATATGTGTGGTGCATCCCTTGTATATTGGAGAAGGTAAAAATATGCTTGGGAATGACAGTAATTATTCATTAGTTGCCAACTGGAGAACATCATGCAAAACCCATCATGATCGTATCATTTTTATTTTCCTTTCTATAATAGTTAAGGTTACATTGAAATTGTTTTTGCTTTTAGTAGAAGACATCATCCTGGTGGATATGTAAAACTCGTTCTATTCCAGTTCGGAGTTGATGGATTATCCATCTAGTCTCCTCTTTTTACCATTTATTAAGTATCCATACATTCTTTTGCCCTTTTGTTGGAAATATGTAGTGACTGACCTTATTTTTCAGATTGGATTGGCGATGTCTCCACTGAGCAATAATTCCCTTTTCCTTGATTATCACCGGAACCCGTTTCCTATTTTCTTCCAGCGTGGCTTAAATGTTTCACTCTCAAGTGATGATCCCCTGCAAATCCATTTAACAAAAGAACCTCTTGTAGAAGAATATAGTGTTGCAGCAAAGGTTGGTTTGTTATATGTCTGTCATTGGTCACAGTAATGGTCATGGTGTTGTGTCTTACATATTTAAAAATATTTCAGGTATGGAAGCTCACTTCCTGTGACCTCTGTGAGATAGCAAGAAATTCTGTCTATCAGTCTGGATTCTCGCATGCAGCTAAGGTAAGAAATTTGAAGAAACAGCAAATTTTTTTTTTTTTTTGATAAGTATAAATATATATAAAAAAGAAACAGCAATTTATAAGTGTCTGTAAACATTCTTATTCATGGCTTGTAGATTATAGTGCAAGTCAATTTGCTGAAATCCATTCAATTTTATATATTATTCACTTTTTAGCTAGGGAGTCGCTATTCACACTTCAATAACTCTTTTGCACTCCACATTTAATCTGATAATTTTGAAAGATTAAATTTCCCTTCCATTACTTATTAAAAACGGTATTTATTTTTTTTTATTTTTCTTAGTTGGTACTCATACAGACATGCCTCCATTGAGGCTTGAACCCCTGACCTCCCTTTGGGAAGTAGGAACCTGGTACCGCTAGGCCACTAGCCTGTATTTTCTGTGAATAAAAACTTTATTTACCTCTGTATTTTCTGTGAATGCATGCTAGCATCTCCTTCTCTATTCCTCGGGCTATCCTCTGATACTGTCATCAAACTTCAAAGTGATATATACTTGTTGCCAGAAACTCTCATACCATCCAAACTCTCTTTTAGATTTACTGCTCTGTTTTGGTAACTGTTGTGTTCTTTACCTAAGTGGCAACTTCCATGTTGGCCCTGATTCTTCAAAGCTAAAATGTTCCTTTACGTGGGTTTTCATGGTTTAATATCCGAATGGTGAAATTAAATTTGGGAGGAACATATAGCAAGGATTAGTAAAGAATCAAAATTTCCTCCTTTTTAATAATGTGGTTTCTTGTTAACACATCAGGTGAAGAACATGACTGTTGAGCCGAATGGGTTGTGGTAAGGAATGAATGAGAGTAAAGATAGGGAAAATGATAAAAGACTTCCAGTAATAGAGGTCAATTCGTCTAATAGATGGGGGAACTGAGGTTTTTAATACTACAGTCAGAGATGGCATTAGTGGTTGCATTGGTGGCATTCCAGGATCATTCTGGTAGATATGGTGGTTCATTTAACTGAACAGATGAATGGGTGGATGGTTACAATGACTAGGTTTACTATCTGATGATGGAAAATATGTCTGTCATCACAGTTAAACAACAAATGGCGGCCTCCACCCCCTTTATCTTCTTCTTGATTTAGCTTTACTTGTTTGGGCAGTGCAATGGGGATGAGAGCAAGATCTGAAAACTTCCTTTGGGGGAGTTTTTAAGAGTGACGACAAGAATGTTTATGGATGACTTTTCTGTGGATGAGAGACATGCAAGAGGAATACTAGGGAGTGCTAGTAGTGCCTCCTTTTAGCTAATAGTTAGTATTACTTAAAGGACAGTGCTGGCTTGAGTAGCTTCGTCAAACCGAGCAACTTCCAATCTCATACCCAACCATGTAGATATAAAGTGTGTAATATTTCTCTCATCACATCAAGACAAGAAGAATTCCTGATATTAGAGGACCTTGAACTCTTGTAATCCTCTCATCGTCGACAATAACAGCATAGTGTTGAAGGATTATGTTTTGAACTATGCAGGTTATTGGAAATTCTCTCGTTACTAAATGAAAGAATCTTATTTTTGAGCAATATTGGGAAATTTTCAATAGAACAAAATTGATAATACTGAACAACTTCTCTCTTTTTTGTATTGGGTCTGTGGCTGGAGTTGAGGATTGATTCATCTTCATTTGTGTGGTTAAGAAGGACACTAAGTTTTTCATTGAGCATAAGAGATGCAAAAAGTCTTTCAAACCCGGCTCACAAATCATAAAATTAGAGATGTGCTGCTGATTATATGATAGGCTCGACTTGTTGCTTGGTTGGAGGGAATCTCATCCTACTCTGTTTGGAGCCAAGTAATTCTGTCTTTTACTGAAATGACATATGAGAAGTATGGCATACTGTACTGATTCACGGCTGGTCCTATATTTGTGTAATCAAGAAATAATTTCAGACAGTGCTCCTCTCATATCAGTAATACATGCATAGTGATGTTCAATCTTCCACCCAAATTGGCAGTCGTATGTTTAGCTGGTAAATCTGTGAAGATTTTAATTTATATTTATGAACCGGTGGCTTCCTGCAACTGGTGAAGTTTGGCAGAGACACCATGGAATACCAACTCAGGGAAAGACCTGAACCATTGGTATTAGTAAAAGCTGGCTCCCTACAAGTAGGGTGCAGCAGATTTAACTACCAGAAAAATATTATGGCAAAGCTGTCACTGTTAATTGACAACATATCTTATGGTTTTCTTTAACAAAAGAAGGGAATGTCCTAAATTCGGACAAGAAGAAAATAAAGGAGAAGAATGAGTTGTTTTTTCCAGAATATTTTGTCATACACCATCCATATCATATCGTGCATTTCTTTAGCAAGTGGCATAGAGCTGGTACAGTCCCATATTATTTTCCTTGTTGAACAGAAAGAGTGTTCTTTCTAGTTTTGCTGCGCGGTGAGACAAATAGGAAACTATACAACAATATTTCAAGTGGCCAAATGACGAAGAGAACTAGGGGGAGTTTTCTGCAGCATCTTTGCTGGATATATTTCTGAGATGCCTGATGTAGCAATTTAGCTTTTGTTTGATACACCATAAATACTAATAAATTCAAGTTTGTCTTTTTTTTTTTTTTTTTAAGAAGCTAATCTGTTTTAGGTCGACAAATTTTTTTTTTGCTGGATATTTCATTGATTTATTCCATTTGTTGGTTAATGTTGTAGTTGCATTGGCTTGGTAGTAAGTATTTCAAGAGAGGACCTGAAGGAAATGATATTCAGAAGACAAATGTACCCAATATGAGAATTTCGTTTCGTCACGAGGTGAGATTCATAAATTTTGCTCACACCACATTTTACATGTTAGTTGGTGGATGAACCACCAAGCAGGAGGTCAAGGATTCTGAAAAGCGGAGTCTAACTGACCCATCACATACAAAAGAATCGTGTTTTATGATGATCTCATTTTAAGTATAAATTGTATATTTGTTACTACTACTTTATTTGACAATTTGGAAGTTCTGCAGACATGGAAGGAAGAGATGCAACATGTGTACTCAGGAAAAGCCAGGCTTCCTGAAGAAATAGAAATTTGAAGGGAATGGAGTCATAGGAATGAAGCCAAATTTTGATTACGGTTATATACGATGCTCTCGAATCCTGGTTCGAAATTTGGATATGGTTTGAGGTCCGTCTCAGCATGGGTTAGGCTTTCCAAAATTTGAGGCCATTGCCTTTTCCTCATTGTCTACTACTTCAATATGGATAACAACTAGTAACAACAAAGGTGAAAATTATGCAAAATTGTGAGGTCTCTCTCTGGTGCAATCACGCACAGCCAATTTTGGTCATAAGTTTGTATTTTCTATAAGCCTTGTATAATTGGGTTTGATCTGAAGGCGTCTCAAAATGAGCAGGTCATGATATTAAGCTTGTGAAAATGGTTATTAATATTTATTTCTTTCTCACTTTTGGTTGGCTATAACTTTGATTTTTTCATAAACCAACTAATCACACATTTGGAAGAAATGATCCATTTTAGTGTCAAATACCAGTGCAAGCTATGGAAAGGTAATGGGAGATAAAGTAATCATTTAACACACATAACTTACGGACATAGCTCTAGTCATCTATAATATGCACTCTGTACCTCACTAAATATTTCATTTATTTGTCAGATTTTCTTCAAATAATAAAATTGAAAATTAAGACTTTAAATATCAAAATTGAAAATTGTGCTAATTCTATTTAAAGCGTATATGAAAAATTTGTGAAGTTGATTCTGACCCAGGAAAGGTCAGCACATAACCATTTGCAAGATCTATAATATGCACTCTGTATGAGATGATATCTCACTATCCCGCGTAGACTGCGTAGTAATAGCTGGGACGACCAAGTTTGTATTGTGGAGAGAACTCACAATGATTCATTGGTGGGTAATCATTCACGTGCTTCTATAGGCGCAAATGGTGAGAGCTCATTCAAAGAAAGAGCGCAAATGGTGAGAGCTCATTCAAAGAAAGAGTGGCCCTGGACCACTTGTTTTGGAAATGTTGCATGTGCCAACCGATAACTAAGAGAACATTTATTGAATTTCTACATTTATTTTTATAAATAGAGTTGTATTCCAGTATCCAAATCCCAGAAAATCACTACCACTTCTAAATCAACAAAATATAAAAACGATTTCAGATTAAAATTAAAATAACAACACAAATAAATCGTATATTCCAGAACTGCCACTGCCTCCATGCGCTATGGGATCATATAAATTATGAAATTATGGTACAACATTACATCTGTAAGATTGTTATTGGAATCAATTTGTTGAAATTATTGATGGTAGCAATTTGTTGCGACTACAGCCACAAAAACACTCGAAAAGATATTTCAGTAACAAAAAAATAATTTATATGGATTAATATTTTTAATTTCCTCTAATATCTCAAGTGAAGACTTAATTTTAAAACAAATTAAAACAAACATCTCTAATATCTCCATATTACAAACGTCTCTAATATGTCAATATAAAAATTACTAGGAATATATTTTACAATTATATAAAACGTAGTGCTTGCATTCCCTTATATAAACGATTGTCATGCAGGAGTTGCTCATCTAGAAATGAGAAGTCGATGATAAATAGGACATAACACATTGAAGAGCACGCAATTTATTCTGGGTCACGATTTTATTTTATTTTTTATGATGGGTCACGAAATATAGTTCCGGAGTTTCATACTCTGTGCACTTGCGTTGCATGACTCAAATGGAAGAAGCCATCTCTTGGCAAGGAAAAGTTCCATTCACATAAGGGTTGCGGTTTATATATATATATATATATATATATATATATATATATATAGGTATATGGATTGAGGGAGGAGGGAAGAAAGGTCAATCAGAATGAGATATTAAAAGGGTATATATTTTTAATGTCTCATAAAAATAGATACTAATAATTAGTAAATTTAAAAATAGTCAATTAGAAGGTCGCGTTAGCGACTGTCCCAGAACTTCTCAATACATGACGGATGCTTTGAGTGGCCCCCAAAAGATACATTATCATCTATTGTCTTTTATTTTTTGAATTTTGATATTTGGTTATCTAGTGAAATACATTTCCTAATAGTGTCAACTTCTTTGGCATTAATTACTAAATAGTGCATCAATCTATCAGTGATCTATATTTATTTTTCAGCTCCCCTTTAATGTTTATTTATTTATTTTTGAGCTTTTGGAATCTAAATCAACTTATAGTGGTAAGGGAAGGTAGATGTTGATAGTATCAACGAATTTGAAATTGAAAGAAATTTAATTATAATGTTAAATTAAAATTTTTTTTTTTTCAATTCTCATCGAAGACACCAATTGAATACTTCCGAGCAACTTGTAGTGGTGGGAGAAAATAGATGTTGATAGTATCGAGGAATTTGAAATTGAAGAAAATTTAATTATAATTTTAAATTAAATTTTTATTTTTTTCAATTCTCATCTAAGACACCCATTCAATACTTCCAAACAACTTCTAGTGGTAGGAGAAAGTAGATTCTGATAGTATCAAATCTGCATGAATTTGAAATTGAAGAAAATTTAATTATAATTTTAAATTAAATTTTTTTTTTTTTTTCAATTCTCATCTAAGACACCAATTCAATACTTCCAAACATATGAGGAGATTCATGAAAAAAAAAAAAAAAAAAAAAAAAAAAAAAAAGAAGGGAGTAGAGAGAGGGAGGGAGAACAAGGGAAATGTTCCTTTATTAAGTATAACTGAAGTTATCAATTGATACTAAGCTCAATTTGAACTTGAAGCTGCAAACCGATTTACTTTCCTGTTGTGTGATGGTTAAGTGTATTCTTGTATTTCTTCCACTTAACTTGTGCGTGAGAGACAACATTTTCATCATTGGTATACTTAAGTAGATATTGGATGCGTCATGCACGTCACCGCTCTTGGTATATTCATGCAGATTCGATACAAATATCTCCATATTACAAACGTCTCTAATATCTCAGTACAAAAATTACTAGGAATATATTTTACAATTATATAAAACGTAGTGCTTGCATCCCCTTATATAAATGATTGTCATGCACGAGGTTGCTCATCTAGAAATGAAAAGTCGATGATATATAGGACATAACACATTTAAGAACACGCAATTTATTCTGGGTCACGTTTTGTTTTTATGATGGGTCACGAAATATACTTCAGGTTTATGGAGTTTCATACTCTGTGCCTGTGTTGCATGATTCAAATGGAAGAAGCCATCTCTTGGCAAGGAAAAGTTCCATTCATATAAGGGTAGCGGTTTATATATATATATATATACACACCAAGGGCGGATTCAGAAATTGTCAATAAGGTGGGTTAAAATTAAACAAAAATTTAATAACACAATTTCTTAAGCAAATTTTTTTATAACATAATCTAGATAAATATTTGAAATCAAATATTACAAAATATCTATCTAAGTTGTGCTCAACGAGTCTTTAAAGACTCGAATTCGTCGATAATAGACTCGAAGTAAAATTTTCAAATAAGGTCCTATACGGTCATGCAATCAGCAAGAAATTCATCTCCCATCGTGATATATTTTAACACGTTTCATATTTGATTTTTTTTTATTTTAAAGATAGAATTATTGAAATTTTTGTTTGTGGTTTTATTTTATAAATCAATTTGAAATTCTAACACTCACCCATCTATATTTGTTTTATTTAAATCTGTAATAAGTTAGTAACTTTTGATTTGTGAATTATTGGATTAGATGTTTTCTTTTCTACTAATACTTCTTGTCTACTAGAGTTCAAAATCATCAAATTTTCGTAGTTTATAGTACCATAATTTTTTTTGTTTGTTTGTTGAAAACTTTTTAGATAAACACAGAAGCTCTGTTTATTTTTCATGATGATTTGAAAGTGTTGAAATTATAAATTTATTCTATATAAATAATTTTAGAACTACCTCAACAACAATTTTTTCTCAAAATGTGTTTTACTTCATATCTTAATACTCATCATTAATAGGGCTTGTTAGGTTTTAGCCTTTATTTTAGTATTGTGGCTTAGTGGAGTTGGGTTTATTTGGGTGGGCATAATAATTTTTTTTTTTGGGCTGGGCTAAAAATTCCCATAGTAATAATAAAAAAAAAAAAATTTGGGGTGGGCTGGAGCCCAGCCCAGCCCAGCCTTACGCTGGATCCGCCAGTGATATTACACACACACCCAATCAGAATGAGATATTAAAAGAGTAATATTGTCCTAAAAATATTATATTTACTTTTAATTTTTCATAAAAATAGGATACTAATAATTAGTAAATTTAAAAATAGTAGAAGGTAGCGTTTAGCGACTGCTCCAGGACTTCTCGATACATGATGGATGCTTTGAGTAGTGCCAAAAAGATACATTATCATCTATTATCATTTATTTTTTGAATTTTGATATTTGGCACTAATTACTCAATAGTGCATCAATATATTAGTGATCTATATTTATTTTTCAGCTCCCTCGTTTAATGTTATTAATTTTTTTTTTGAGCTTTTGGAATCTAAATCAACTTGTAATGGTAGGAGACAGGGAATGGGGGGGGGGGGGCAAATTTATAAAGAGATTTTTTCATAATTTCAGTGGGGTAATTTCAAAATTTTATTGGTATAAATGAAAAAAAGTACAAATTTATGGATATAAAATGCAATAACAAAAAATTTCAGTGAGGGCGGATGTCTCCACTAAGCCCACAAGTACATCCATACCTGGTGGGAGAAAATAGATGCTAGTAGCATAGAATCTGCACATTGAATTTGAAATCGAAAAAAATTTAATTATAATTTTAAATTAATTCTTTTTCAATTCTCATCTAAGACACCGATTCGATACTTCTAAATATACGAGGA
This sequence comes from Cornus florida, assembly GCF_030987335.1. Classification (NCBI taxonomy): domain Eukaryota; kingdom Viridiplantae; phylum Streptophyta; class Magnoliopsida; order Cornales; family Cornaceae; genus Cornus; species Cornus florida. The sequence goes on from NW_026775572.1 coordinate 47,240,366, forward strand.
GATTCATGATAAAAAGAAGAAGAAGGTAGGGACAGGGGAAATGTTATAGAATGAGAGGAAAACTCCCTTATTAAGAAGTTATCAATTTTTTTTTTTTTTTTTTTTTTTTCGGTAATTAAGAAGTCATCAATTGATGATACGCTCAGTTTAAAATTGAACCTGCAAACCAATTTACTTTCCTATTGTGTGATGGTTAAGTATATTCTTGAATTTCTTCCGCTGAACTTGTGCGTGAGAGACAACAATTAACTATTAGTATACTTGAGTAGATATTGGGTGCGTCATTCACACCACGCTATTAGTATATTCGCCCAATAATAATGCATCATTAGAATGAATTTAAAATAGAATTGATAATTGTAGCCCACCAGATTTCAACTTGTGCTATGGGAAAGAATTGCGTAAGCACGAGTTATAATAATATTAAGGGCGTATATATGCCAGCAAGATGTTAGAAATTTAATGTTAATCATGAGCAGATGAGGGGAAAATTGTAGAAAGCTTTTGCATTTGTTGGTTAATGTTGTAGTTTCATTGGCTTGCAGTTAGTAATTCAAGAGAGGACCTGAAGGGGACGATATTCAGAAGACAAATGTACCCAACATGAGAATCTCCTTCTGACAATTTGGAGGTTTTGCAGACATGGACGGAGGAGATGCAATATATCTACCCAGGAAAGGCTGGGCTTCCTGAAGAGCAAGAATTTTGAAGGGAATGGAGTGACAAGAATGAAGCCAAATTTTGTTTACGGTTATTTGTGATGCTCTTGAATCCTGGTTCGAAATTGGGATATGGTTGAGGTCAGTCTCAGCATCGGTTAGACTTTCCAAATTTTGAGGCCATTGTCTGATCTCATTGTTTACTGCTTCAATATGGATAACTAGTAACAACTAAGGCGAAAAGTTTTTATAATTTGCATGAGAAAGGGATATGCAAATTTGTTAGGTCAGTTTTTCAGTATTTCTCTGGTGCAATGATGCACAGCCAGTTTTTGTCACACGTCTGGTATATGATAGTAAGCTTGTGAAAATGATTTTTAATCATTCATATTATATTAAGCTTATGAAAATGGTTTTTAATCATTCATATTAAGCTTATGAAAATGGTTTAACTTTTTACTAGCTATGACTTGCACATTTTGAGTAGGATAACATGTGATCTGATGCTGGTTCTTGGTTTATCCCCTACTTTTAAGACTTGTAGTGGTGAATATTTAATACTATTACTGCAAATGGCTACTTAAAAGTTGGGGATAAAGCAAAAATCAGCAACTATTACTGCAAATGACTACTTACGGTGCTTGTTACTTGTAAAATTTTCCTGCAGCAGACCCTTTAATTGGAACCTCCTATAAATACATTTTGATTTATATTATTATCAACTACACAGATTTGTTAGGACCAGATTGTTAAATTGCTTGACCTTAAATATAGAATTCAAATAATTGTCCATTTATATCATGAAGATTGCAGAACCATAACAAAGTTTATTCCTGTTTCAGTAGCAACAATAAATTGGATAGGACAGAATTTAACAAACTATTTGGACAGTACACAAAATCATTTATCCAATTACTCCGTGTTACTAGCAAACCCAAAGCTTGTGGTTGAATTTTTTACCCAAGTCACCTATTCTTAAGTAATGAAACTACATATATAACAGCATTTATGAGGGAATAAAAATTAATAATGGATTAGATCGAAAAAAAAAATCTGAAAAAAATGGGTTAATCAGTAAAAAAAACACCGTAATTTGTTGTTTCCAATCTACAAAGAGAGACCTGTATTTTTTTTACAGCCTTTCTTAGTGGGGATTTCCAAGGAGACTAAGCAAACCCTTCCTCTTCTGTATTTATGGTCAAACCCCCCTTTCTTTCCCTCCAATCTCTGTTCCCTCACCGCCCTCAAACACTAACCATAGATTTCGTCTTCCCTCATCAACCCTAACCATAATTTCCTCAGTAAATTAAAAGTAACCCAATCACCCAATCTCACCATATATGGAATCACCATGGATAGAGAAGAAATCTTTTACAGTGGTTAGGGCGTGAACAATGTTGTTTTTTCTTAGGGTCATCTATAATCAAAAAGAAGATCCTTCTTACGGGTAGGAGGATAATTTTAGTGTTAGCAATCACGCATATGTGAGCATCAGGTCACATCTCGGAAACAATCTCATCAAATAGAAGTCACTTCATCCTCAACCGTCGCTTCGAATGTCCAAAAGCAAGTGAAAGAGTTGGCTGGCTTGGAAATGGACAATTTGGTGGAGTTTTGAAATAAACTGCGCCAAGAGTAGTGCGTGTAGGAGACATCTGCCGGATAGGAGAGGCTTCCAGTTGGGAGGCTCTTCAAGATGGTGTAATTTCGTTGTTTAGATTAATCAAGTAATATTTTTAATTTCCTCTAATATCTCAAGCGAATTTTCTCTTATATCAATATAAAAGATGCTATGAATTCTTCAAAAATTATATAAAACGAAGTATTGCTCTGTATCATTGTTGCAGCCCTTATATATAAATGATTGCCACACTTAACTACATGATTTGTCATGCAGGAGTTGGTATCTAGAAATGAAAAATGGATGGTATCTAGTAATAAATTTTATTGAAGAGCCATAAAATTTATGCCTGGGTCACAAAATAGACTTCAGGTTTATGCTGTGCACTTGTGTTGCATGACTGAAATGGAAGAAGACGTCTCCAAGGCAAGGAAAAAAATTCTGTTTTATATAAATATGAATGGAGAGAGGAAATGGTAGAAAGGCCCATAAGAATGAGGTGTTAAAAAAGGTAATTTTGTCCTAAAAATATTATTTTTAATGTCCAGGATACTAATAAGACTACAAATAATTAATGGAGTTTTTTTTTTTGGATAATAATTAATGGAGTTTAAAAATAGCCAATGAAAAAGAAGATTCATAAAGAAAGAAAAAGTAGGAAGAGGGAGAGGAAAAGTCCTTTGTTAAATATTACCGAAGTTATCAATTGGTACTAAGCTCAGTTTGAAGTTGCAAACCGTTTTACTCTTTTATTGTGTGATGGTTAAGTCTGTTCTTTTATTCCTTCCATTTAACTTGTGTGCGAGAAACAACTTTTCATCATTGGTATACCTACACCTTGCCAATAATCTCTGAACCATACCTACTCGGAAAAATAATCTCTTAACCATCTTGCAACTTGCCGAGCCAAGTCCAGCCGAGCCAAGCCGAGGGAAGTGTTGCTCAAGCTCAACATGTTGAAGAAAAAAACTCAATGTTCAAGCTCACTCATTCATCAATAAACAAGCCATCCAGCGCCCAAATAACATCTTAGTTGTTTTGCAATAATATGTTTTAATCATCTTAGTAGTATATGCTTAGATTATTATTATTATTATTTATTGTTTTAATAAAAAATTCTAATCTTTGCATAAATAAAAAGGGGGTTGAACTTTGAAGTTGGAAGGTCGTTTTATTACTTGGTGAAACTTATGGGGATGGATTAAGGGACTAAAGCAAGCCTCGCTTCCAGGAGGGTTATAGATAGAAATAGTTCCTGGAGAAGTTGCTTCCCTAACCCAATTTATTTATTTATTTATTTTTTTCCATCCTTATATAAAATTTTATGAGCTGTCTATTTATAGTAATCCCATTTAATTTATTCTTTGATGAAATCATGAGATTTCTCTATTTTTACAATACGAGGTACATAAATATTAATCAGTCCTAATTTAAGGATCACCGTTGGTTGACTGATGAATTAATGGGGTTGCTCATTTTCGCTCCCAGGTTACCACATTCCTACTCGTCTGGCTATACATTTGATCTAATTCCATGAATACTTAAACCCCAAACCCACCCGTAATATAAATTGAAGAATCGATACAAATGCCATACAATAGATTGGACATTTTATTAGTTAAAACATCATATTAGGTATGGATATATATATATATTTTTCGGTTTGTACCTAATTTTTTTTGCAGCATCTTGTGTGTGTATGCGTTTGTGGTTGTCTTTTAAAATTTCTACATTTTTTATTAAGGCTGTTTGAGGACATGGTAGAAAGAAATTAAAAGCTTCTTATAGTACTCCTTGGAAAAATTAGTTGCTATTTCTATTTATTTATTTTGGGATGCAGGATACATTTACTTAAAAGTGATTTCAGGGGTGGAGCTAGAGGGGGCCAACAAGGGGCCATGGCCACCTCAAAATTTTATTATACCTCCATTTAAATTATTATGTTTTTTAAATACCCTTACTTGTGACGTCTAAAATTGATATAAAATTTTAATTGGTCCCTCCAAAATTTTTAAATCACTTATTTATGGTCTCACTAATTATAAATTCAGAAATAAGCATAACTTGTGTCACCTAAAAACTCATATAAAATTTTATTTCAAACCTTTCTAGCTTACTTTGAAAGCTTAAATCTGGTAAAATAAATATATAAGTTCATTGTTGGTAGAAGTTTATAGCAATACATCATTGTTTTATTTACATGTACATATACACAAGTATAATATCTATTACATGAATTTAGGAGAGAGAAGAAAAAATTATGCTAATCTCTCTTCGTATTTAATAAAATGGTTAATTATAATGACACCCCCTGAAGTTTACCTTATTGACAGCCATATATAAGTTAGCCCACTTTTGAACAATGACACCCCCTAAGCTTTGTTGCCTTTGACAAAGACATCCATTGAGGGCTGATATGTGATAAAATAACCTAAGTGCCCTTTGACTTATGAAATGACACTTTTGAATAGCAAAATTACTAAATAACCCATTCTAATAAATTTAAAATGTCCAAAATAACCACTCTCACATCTCTCTATATACAAATATGAGCAATATATACATAACCTGACATATATATATATGCAGACTATAGAACTCACTTTGCGCGATCTGTATGGAGATATATTATATATATATATATATATAGGTTAAGCGATTTGGGTTTTTACCAATATGGAGATATTGGTTAAGCGATTTGGGTTTAACCTATATATGGATATATATATAGGTTAAGCGATTTGGGTTTAACCTATATTTGGGTTTACCAATATGGATATATATATAGGTTAAGCGATTTGGGTTTAACCTATATATATATATATATATATATATATATAGAAGTTACTCGATCTAGGTCTCTGCCAACATAGAGAGATATATTATACATATATAAGTTACAGACCAGTTACGTGATTTGGGTCTCTGCCAATATGGAGATATTATATATATATAGAAGTTACAGACCAGTTATGCGATCTGGGTCTCTGCCAATAAGGAGATATTATATATATATAGAAGTTACAGACCATATATATATATATATATATATTTATCGACTCACATATACTAATTTGTGGCCAGAACAAAGTGCTCTGAGCCTTTTGCTTCCCGGAGTAGATTCAAGCGAGATTTCAGATCTCGCAAATGAATCAAGTGAATCTGATTCAGTTGATTCTGGTGATACCACCACCACCTCCGTCGTAACCTCCGACCACGGTCTCATGATGCAAATGGATCTGGATTAATCATGGATCTTGATTGATCTGTGGGTTGCTCCTCTGTTTGTTTTTGCACATTTTTGCACAGATCAAGCATGGTGGTGGTGATAAGAGATGTGATATTATGTAATCACCGATGCGTGGAGAAAGATGGTGGCGGCGGCTATGGTTGAAGAGAAGTGCCAGAGGGATGTGGTTGAGGAGATGGTGGCGGCGCGATGTGGTTGAGGGTAAGTGGTGGCGGCTGTGGTTAAGGGGTTATGGTTAAGGAGATGATGGCGGTGGGTGAAGAGAGAAAGGGCCGGCTCGATGGGTTAGAAGAGATTAGTAGAAGGGCAAAAGTGTCATTTTAAAAATATAATATTTTACAATTAAAATTAGTTAAATATTGATGGGCAATTTTGTCTTTTTAAACCTTTTAAGGGTCTAGTTGGCTTCAAATTTTGTCAGGGGGTGTCATTGTTCAAAAAATGTCTAACTTGTATATAAGTGTCATTATAGCAAACCTCAGGGGGTGTCGTTGTAATTAACCCTTAATAAAAATACATGAACCTTCTTTGTGAATCAGTTCATAAGAAGTAGTAAAAACAAAAATATTTAAGATATTCTGATGCAAAGATAACAATAATGCCAACTACAAAAATATATAATCATTATCAAAAAATATAATCACATAATGCTATTATTTTTTGGTTGTCACGTGTTAAACGTCAAATTCTATTCCTTATATAAATTATTAAAGCACTTCTCTATTTTGTGCTTGCTAACTGTTTGTTTCAAAGTGGAATAAAAATAAACAATTATGAAATAAAATTTAATTATTGAACAACATTTTTTCTTTACAACATCTTCGACCCCCAACTCTGTAACGAGGGGAATCTCATGCACTAGATTAACCCCCCCTTTTATATATATATATTTTTTAGTTCGCCCCCCTAAACTATAATTCCTTACCCGCCCTTGAGTGATTTGTCGTTAAGTATTTAACTTCTATTATATATAAAATTTTATTTTGTTTGATAAATGATGAATCCTCCTACTTCATCCCTCAAATAAGAAACACTCTTGGAAAACAAATGAAATTCGGGTACCACAGAAATAATTTATTTGTACTAATATTTTTAGAGGAGTGTTGCATTCACAGTTGCACATTGGTGTGTCACGAGACCAAAGCTTGCAAAGTGGACTAAGATGAGTGTGGCCAAGTTTTATATTTATAATTTTCCACTACTACCTTTCACTAAAAATATAGTTAGGGCGAGTAGGGATCGTCCCAAGGGATTGGTGGGTCGTATTAGGTTGTGGAATCGAGATTAGGGTTAGTAGGTCGAGTGATCAAAAGATTGGTTGGTGATTGAATTATACTAAGATGCAATTTAAACTAAAGTAAACAATTAAATGCAATAGAGAGAAAATAAGAGAGAGTGAGATCTTGGGGTTTAGAGATCACCACTAAGTATAGCTAAACTATGCCCTTAATGAATGATTAATGAGGGGGAAAACATGTATTACAACAATAGTGTGTGTGTATGGTTGTTTCAACAAGCATGGATGACTAATTAAGTATATATTATCTAATTAACATAGTGGATAGCACAATATATCAAACTAAGCCATTAATCATTTCTTTAAGCTCACAATCCAAACACATCACAAGGTTAGAGACATATGCTATTTGTTTTCATAAGTATGAAACATCAAGTAACAAGCATGGATTGTCCTCACATTTAACATCTAAACTACAACTACACTACAATTACGCTAATGACATGAAATTAAACTAATTAAACTAAGGGAGAGGTACAATCCATCAAGAAATGAGTTTGAACCATCAAATAAACCACAAGAGCATTTTATTAAGCACTATGTCTTGACAATCTCTAGATCTATACCATCAATACACATAGACATGCATCAATAATACAAAATCTAAAGACAAACACATGAACATCTATTCTTTCATACATAGACATATGGATTGGAAGTATTAAACTACACAAATCATTGAATAAATAAGATCTATGTATATAAAAATGTCAAAACATATATTACAATACAAATCCCCTCAAAAATACATAAATCAAGATGTAGAAAGCATGCTTAGGGTTAACTCTAACCCCAAGAGGATGTCTAGCCACTTATGGATGGTGTCCTCCAACCCTCAAGGGCTAACTCCATGGTAGAAATTGTTCCTCTTCTTGGTTGATGGAAGAACTCTAAGCTTGTGTCTCTAGCCTCCTCTTTTCTTTTCTTCCTAACTAAGAATATGATATGGAAATTGGGTCAAAAGTCTCTTTGTAAAAAAAAATGGCTCATATTCCTTATATAGGTAGGTCAAATGTCACCCCCAATGACCTAGGCTCGTACACCAATATTCCTCCAATGATTACACCATGAGCCAACCTTTAATGAGCTGTATTTTGTCTTTTTTTTTTTTGGGCTTGAGGAAGTTCGATCAATCTAACATTCTCTGAGATCAATCGAATATGGCTGAGATCTATCGAACTTAAGCTAGATCGATCCTCTATGGCGGCGCTTTTTTGGATAAGGACAGATTTGAGATATTTTAGGGAAAGAGACAAAAGTGGTAGGTGGGGTGGTACAACAGGATAAGATGAAATCTTTTTGATCGATCTGAGAATTGTTGGATCGATCGAACTTTGTGGGATCTTTGGATAAGGACAAAAGAGCTTGGATCCATCTTGAAATGTCTAGATCGATGAACTTTCGATCGATCGAAATATACTTGAGATCGATCGAACCTGCTGAATCCATACTTTGCTTCAATCTGCTTCCACTTTGTTCCTTTTTTCCATCCAGCTTGAGTTAGCTTCTTTTAAGCTCTTATTTGGCTGAATTAGTTTATTTTGGGGATAAGCACCTAAAAAGGGTAATAACACGAAATTAATCTAAAACGGAAAAGTAAGATAGATAAAGGTCCTAGAATACCTAAACTTAAGGGGTTTAAATGCGCACTTTTCAGCGCTCATCACACCCCCAAACTTAAATATTGCTAGTCCCTAGCAATGAACTACAAAGTAAGGAAATGAAATGAACAACTGTACAACTATGAACTAGAAAGTAATAAATAGATAACGCTATTTTCGTAGGGAACACGATTACATTTAGCATATGCAACAAGCCTTTTATACCCTTAGGTTACCCCTAGTAGACGAGTGAAGTCTCGTGAGGGTTTCCAGAAATGATATCCACAAACATTAAGCTCATTCTCACAAAAGAGACACCAATATTGCAAACAAACATTGGGAGAAAACTACCTCAAGTATGCAATTTTTTAACCATTTCTAAGCAATCTCCCAAAATTTTAACATCAAGCAAACAAATATGGTCCTCTACACATCAAGAAAATGATCATGCAAATTAAAACAACTTTAGAATCCTTTTTGAGTGGACCGGCACCAAATTTGTTACTATCTTAGCCAACTAAAGAAATGATCACATCCTTACCCTCAAACTAGCACACAAATCTAGATCTGATCATTAAAACAAAGAGTGGACCTTTTATTAAAACTTTATTAAACTAGGTGCGCTTATTCTTTTCACTCGATTTATTTATTTATTTATTTAATCCTAAGGATCAAAGATGGATGTATAGTGCAATGTGTTGATCTATTAAGCTTTTTAGCGATTCATGAGGTCGAGTGTTAGGTCAATGACTCCCAAACCAGACGGCTTTAGGGCACTAGGTGTTCAAACACCCTTAAGGACTTACAAGCTCAAATCAACTAGGCAACAATCAAAATAACTTCCATCTAATCATTTCCCACTTCTCACTTTTTAGGAGAAGTCCTCACTTTTTTATTTGCTTTTGCAACAACACTTATTTATTTATTTATTTATTTTTTTTAAGCAAGTTCAATTATTAACCTAAAGTTTGAGCCCTCCACCTTTCGGCGTGAGAAATTCAGTGCTTGATGAGGCTAGAATCCCGATTACTCAATGAAAAGGGTTTGTTATTCACCTTTATCAAAATAAAAGCTTTCAATGCACTACTAGCCCAATTGGGATATAACTAATTCAATAATCAACAAAGCATGTACCCCATAAATGAATGTTAGTGTGCGCCTGTGCTAGTGTAGAATCCTAGAGTGAATCTCAAAACAATCACAAAATCAGGATGATGTGAATCACAAGTGCAAGCATGACATCAATCTTTCGAAAAATTTACTCGTAAATGGCATCCACAAGGCATACAAGGAGTATTGGACTCTCAAGTCAAACAATTTTTAAATTTTAAGCAATATAGTCCTCAAAAGATCAAAATCATAGCTAGTTATGGACCAATCATAGAAAATTCATTAAATACACAAGTCATGCTTAAAATTTTGAATTGAAAGTAAATACTGCAATTAACACCATTACCCCCCCAAACTTAAATAGTACAGTATCCTCAATGTGCCAAAGAGAACAAATGAAAGAGTAAACCAGTGCAGCTAAGCAAAGAATGGCCGGGACACATGTATCCAAAGTGGGTGGTATAACCCCCCCAAACTTGGGATTAACTGTGGTCCTGAAATGATGGCACTGGATAAAAGTTCATTAGACAATAAAGGGGATAATAATAGTGCACAGTGGACATGCAAGTGTAAATGGGATAAGAAATTGAAATAAAGAGAGAGGAAAAAGGGTGGTCCTGAAAAATTCGGACAACACTTTCTCACTGAAGTCATGATCGACGGTCGAAATCAATTATAAATCAACCCTTTTCGCAATAGCACGAATCATTGTAAAATAGGACTATTGGACGGGTAAGTCGAACCACTGGGACTGCGCTAGTCTTAAGGCAACCTAAGTATCTAAAGTCATTTTAGAGTGATGAGGAGTTTATAAAGGGTTTGTGTGTTTGTCACTAAACTAGGAATTCAAAGATACATTAACAATAAAATTGTAAGAAATTTAGAAAGAGAGATCTAGGTAGAGAAGACTAAGGAGATGAATTCACACTACACCCTAAGTACATGCTAGATTAAGTCTAAATTGGGGATGGACAATATATGCAATGGTCAAGAAATATATGACAACACTTAGTTACCATATATTTGTTAAGAGATCCATTAAATTGGCACAAGAATGATCCTTCAAAAGCTAACACATTGAACTACCTAAACTAGGATGTAGAGTCAAATATATTATCTTAAGCTAAAGACCATCAAGCATTCAAGCAAATGACAAAGCACATGAAGTAGGAAACTAGCATAACCCATCAAAGGAAGTTCCTAAGCAATGGACTATCCATTTTTCTATCAACATGCCTTGAAAACATTTCATAGTTTTCTCCCCATTGTCACCACGAGAATACAAGCAATAAGATTAATGTAAGAATCATCAAGTCAAGTTAAATAACTTACATCAATCATTTAAACATAATAGAGTTCATTACAAGAAGTAATATGCTCTAAACTATGAAAAGACCAAAATCTATACATTAAAATCCCCAAAATAGAACCTAATCTAGAACATGAACAACAAGGGGAGGCTTCATCACCTCCCTAGATAGAGTTTAGTTACCCATTGATGCACTAGAGGAAGGAGGAAGCTTGAAGAAAGACTCAATTTTCGTGCTCCTTCTTTTTGCTCCAAGAACCCCCTCTTCCTTGCTCTCTTCTCTCTCCTCTATCTTCCCAAAATGAAGCTTAATGATATATATGGTCCTCGCTCTCTCTTATCAAGCTCAAGTCAAGGCTCTCTCTCTCCCCTCCAAAGCCATTCCCAACCACTCCATAAAGAAGGAGGGTGGAAATGTGGAAACCAATGCACAAGTGGGCTGAAGAGGGGTTCATTTCTAAGCTGCAATCTGGCCAAATTTCGAGCACTCGAAGGGTGGCCTCGAGCACTCGAAATTAGTGTAATGTGTAACATGCAATTCTTGCCCATCACTGACCCACTGTGGAAGAATGACCATAAATTTGTGCTCCGAACTCCGAATGATGAACTGTTTGAAGATTTGGAGAGCTGATTCAGAGCTTTAAAAACTTCATGTTTTGATGAAGACCCAATTCTCAAGTCTGGTTGGTCGAAAATGGGGAGAAAGGCAGCACTTCAGTGCTGCCAGGCAGTTCTGCGCACCTCTGGTAAGAAGATCATAACTCTCTGCTCCGAACTCCGAATGACGAACCGCTTGAAGATTTGGAAAGCTGATTTAGAGGTCTAAATCTTTCATGTTATGATAGAAGTCCAGTTCTTGAGTTTACTAGGTCGAAAATGGCGACAAAAGTCAGGTTCTACTGCTGCCAGAATTTCAGAATTGGCACCCTTTTTGTTCAAAATTCCACAAGGCATCATTTTTGCTTCCTTTTTGCAATTTAACCTGAAAATGTACAAAAACATGCAAATGGAGATAATCTACATAAAATAATCAATTAATGGACTTTGTTAATGTAATTTAGGGCACTTGAATATACAGTATTCGGCGCTTATCACACCCCCAAACTTACATTTTGCTAGTCCCTTAGCAAAACCAAAATGCAAAGCTCAATGGAATGAAAAACATGGGAATGCTATTACAAAAATATCCACCATGGCAAAAATAAATATATACATAGCTCAAATACAACTTGAAACAGACAAAGAGCTGGAGACGGGGTCATTGGGAAAACTACCATGCATATATGAAACCTTGATACAAAAATTGACAAAAACCATTTCAACATGCACGCATCAACATCATCGTCCATATAAATAACTCAATTGTCATCTCTTAAATGGAAATAACTCAAACTCCAGTGAAAGTGAATTGAATTCTCAACATGCGGCTTTTACTTTCTTTTCCAATTCCAAGGCACAAGTTTTCAAATTAATGAATTCCCCTTTACATGAAGTCCCTAAGGCATGATTTTATTTTCAAGACAACTTTTGTTGCCTGTTAACAATTTATTATAACTCAAAAGTGAAACATAAAATGGTTGTGCAGTGTTGAAATCCTTTAAGTTTTCTAACCAACCTATGTAGCGAGCGTTAGGCCAACAACTCCCAAACCAGACGGCTTTAGGGTGCTAAGTGTAAAGACACTCCTAGGGCTTAATAGCTCAAGTTGGAAAGGCTACGAATTCCAACAAACCATGTTTATTACACACATTTTTTTGAATGACCGTGCAATGTTTAAGTCCTTTAAGCTTTCTAACCAACCCATGTAGCAAGCGTTAGGCCAACAACTCCCAAACCAGACGACTTTAGGGTGTTAAGTGTAGAGACACTCCATAGGGCTTAATAACTCGAGTTGGAAAGGCTACGAACTTCAACTGGTCATTATTTTCTTTCTTTCTCATCTTCATTTTTTTTTTTTTTTGACAACTTATATCATGCCAAAGATATTCATTTATCAGGTTCATCAAATCAGATTAACTAGGCCAAGGTCAAGGTCAATCAAGTTGCATGCCTCACAGTTAAGTTTCCAATGTGCATCTGTGCATTGTGAAGCTTATAAGAGTGTAAATCCAGTAAGAATTTAATTGAGGCATTTATACAGACTACATTGTATTTTGCATGATTACTTCAAATTCAAATTTTTTTATTTTCAAAAATTCTCAATTGCTTCTATACACAAGGTATTAAACATATGCTTTGTCTCCGACAAGTTTCAAGCTATACTATTATTGCTTTACAAAATAGTGGCCTTGGTCCATGGCATATAAGGCTTACAAAAGGAGGCCCCCACGCTCGGTGCTATGCACCAAAGGGCAGACATTGTGCTTGAAAACAGTGTCAATGAACCAGAGGCGTTCCGGAAGATTGGTTTTGCGGATAAAAAACCGGGGCCTATTAGGATCGTCAACATTGCCAATGGCAGTGACAACCCGCTCCACAGTTAATGTATCCGGCTCCTCATATAAAGGGAGATTCTCACGATTGACAATGTAATCAGGGCACTCAATGGGGCAACCAGAAACCTGAATGATGTCAGTCATAGTGAAAGCATAGGTGGTGCCATCAATGGATGTAGTGAGAGAAATGGGTGGCTCTTCAGGGCATTGGAGATTCTGGTAGAAGAGGCGCACTACACGGGGGTAGGCAACCCTGGTAAGGGGCGCGCAAATGTGCTGCAGACGCCGGTTAGTCAATTTGGCTACAGCCCACGAAGTAGTGGGTAGAATGTCAAAGGCATCTGTGAGCAGAAAAGAAAGCTCGTAGTTGAGTTGTTTGCGATCCCAAGGATCACGTGGTCGCTCACGATTGACAGCACGGGCACCCGCAGAGGGTCTAGGAGGGCGAGAAGGACCGGCACGAGACATTTAGAGAGGTGGACTTGGTTGAGGAATTTCAGCGAACACCTGGCGTGCACCACAAAAAGGAGAAGGTGAAAGTGAGTGGGATGGAGGAGCAAACCCAAAAATTTTGGCAAGAAAACAAGCTCTAGCATAGAGCGATCATCAACAACAAGCAACACAAGCATCAACAAAATCTCCAACATGCAATCCCATCCTCCTTATGGTGATTACTGTCAATGAAAAGAAGAAATTAAATTGTAGGGAGAAGAAACTGACCTTAAGAATGTTGAGAGAAATGTGGGAGGAGGAGGGTGCTGTGATGGGGTGGTGGTGGTTTGGTAGGAGTGAGAGGTGGGTTGCTGAGTTGGTGTGGAGAGAGAGAAGCCGAGAGGGGGAAGGTGGTGGGGTGGGGGTTGGTTTGTGGTTGGGGTGAGTTGGTTTTAAAAGAGGAGGGGGCTCAAGTGTGTGGGGTGAGGTGGTTTTTAAAAGAGGTAGGAAGTGGGTTTGGGTCGAGTGCTTGAAGCTTCACTTCGAGCACTCGAAATTGGGTCAGTGAGATGGTTGGTCTTGGGTTCATGGTGGGTGGATGGGATAGATGCCGAGGGAGCAAGCAGGGTTGGTTTGTTGGTGGGGTTAAAGGGGATGGAAGTTAGGTTTGGATGGTGAGTTGAGTAGGATAGAGGGTGGTGGAGGTTGGGATGGGTATGCATTTATGATAAGCATGCATGAGGGGCTACATGGGAAGGGAGGTGAGGTTGAGTTGGTTTGAGTTGCCGAGAGGAGAGCTTTGCATGGGTTGGGAGATATGTGTGATTGTAGGTGGTTTCATGGTTTAGTTTGAGGCTGAAGTTGCATGCATGCATGGAGCTTGCATGCATGTCTTGGGGATGGGTTGTGGGTTGATGAGAGGGTGGCCGAGAGGTGTGGCTTGGAGTGTGGGATGAGTTAAGAGGGATGGGTTAGTGGAGATTGCATGGTGGTGAGGGTGAAGTTGCCGGGTGGTGAAGAGTGGATGGGGAGGTGTGTATGATGTTGGTTGAGAGAGAGAGGAGAGCATGCATGATGGGCATGCATGAGGGGATGGTGGTGAGGTGAGAGAGAGAGAAGGAGTTGTATGATAAGTGTTGGGATGGTTGGGGTGAGAGAGAGAGAAGAGCATGGTTTGCCTAGGGGTGATGGTTTGGAGTGGCTTGGTGTGAGGTTGGTTTGTTGGTGAGGTAGCCGAGAGAGAGAGAGTGCTGTGTGTGCGAGGCAACGAGTGCTCGGGGCGTTGGCATGAGGTGTTCGAGCACTCGCTAGGGGGAGCTCGAGTGCTCAAAATGGAGCCAATAGGTTTGGTATGTTGGGGTTGGCTATTGAGAGAGAAAGAAGGTGGAGTTCGAGCACTCCAAATAGGCTCGGCGAGTGCTCGAACTGAGAGTAGTGAGTTGGGTGGGTTGGTGCATGAAATTCGAGCACTCAAACTAGAATTTAGAGTGCTTAAAAATGGCTCAGTAGGCTAGGGGGTGAGCTCGGCTATGAGGACTGAAGCAAGGAGTGAAAGGGAAAACATGCAAGACAGTGAGCACCATGGAAGTTGAAAAATGAGGAACATTATGCAACATAGCAACATTATTCAAATTGGATGGAAATCTCAAAAATGAAAATTTCAAGCTTCAAAACATTGCAACCTTATGCAAACTGGATGGAATTTGCAAAAATGAAATTTTCATGCATAGAGAATTTTTGAAAATTTGCATGTTAGTCCTAAATTCAAGCCATGCATGGAAAATTTGAAACTTTGCACATTATTCCAATCCAATGCATGGATGGATTTTTAGAAAAATTTTGAAAACTTTTTAACTTCTTTCTAATGCATGGGAAATTCTTAAACTTTTGAACTTCAATCCATTCTAATGCAAGGAGGGAAAAGTTGAAATTGCACATCATCTCAAATGCATGGAATTTTTTTTTTTTTTTTAAAAAAAAAACTTTGCAACTTCATTTTAATCCAATGCATGGAAAATTTTGAAAATTGTTCACAAGTTGCAATTTTTCTCTAATGCATGGAGAATATTGAAATTTTTTCAAACATTGCAAATGCATGGAAAAATTTTAAACGGTGCAAGAGTTTCAATGCATGGATGGAATTTGGGAAATTTCTTCAAAAATGCATTAAAAATGAGACATTATGCACATGAGTAGCATTCCCAAGATGCGGTGAAATTGCTAGAAAGCGATGGAAACTTCCGGGAAGGAAAATTAGAGTTGAGAAGGTCTAAGAAGCCAGTCTAAAATTTTGGAACACGACTGAAGAGATTTCCAGAAAAATTAAATTTTTGGCTTTTCTTAACCATTTCCCAGAAAATTTCAAGGCACGAGCAATTTGAGAAGGTAGGGAAGCTTGGAACATCGAAAGAATTTCTTCCCTTGCTTTGCTAAATTTAATGTCGATAGCTAGACGAACCAGGATCGGGATCCATTGGAGAGATGGATCCTTAACGCTCCGTATGCAACTTGCCTTCTTCATATGGTCTCAAACTTGGATCAATGAATGGTGAGGGATATTGATCCTTCCGAAGAGAAACAAGTTTGGCCTTAGAGGATTTGAGCATCGCTTTTAATCTCATTTCTTTTATTTTCAGATTTAAGCAAAGGTGTTGTTTGTTCGAGATTATGGAGGCTCGTTGAATGTCACGGTCTTGACTAACAATGGGAGGATCATGACCTTTCATATTTGCAATCTCCAAGTCATATACCTTATTGTACTCAAATGGTTTGTTAATAGGTTGAGTATCATGGACAATGATTCTAGATTGGGCCGGAATGATTAGAAGAATTTCCAGCAACTTGCCAACATTCTCTTTACCCTTGTCCGGTGGTTCACCTTCAAAATGTTAAGGTAACTCCGGTGAAGAAATGGAAGGAGATGGACAATCCCAAGATAGAGATGGATTTGGTGCTTCCCATAAAGGAGAGGAAAATGGTGATGGAATATCAAGCAAGGAGTTGACTTCCCGAATGGATTTGTCCACACCAAAATCCTCAAAATCAAAAGGGACCAAGCAAACATGTAGGGGATCCTCCGTTGAAGGAGGTGGGATTGGATTTTGAATGTGTTCATCAGTAATAGTGATTGCAAAACACTCATTGTCATCTGAAGGAAGTTGCACAGCATTGAAGATATTGAGCTTAACATTCATATTCCCAAAAGAGGTATCCATCAATCCGGATCTACAGTTAATGGAAGCATTAGCTGTAGCTAGAAAAGGACGTCCGAGAATTATGGGAATGTGTTTTCTTGGATCATGGACTGGTTCCGTATCAAGAACCACGAAGTCTATCGGGAAGTAGAATTTGTCCACTTTTATGATCACATCTTCAATAATTCCCCGTGGTTGCTTAATAGATCGATCAGCAAATTGCAACACTATCGGAGTTGGCTTTAGATCTCCCAACCCAAGTTGTAAGTAAACCGAGTATGGGATCAAATTCACACTAGCTCCTAAGTCAAGGAGGGCCCTCTCGATTTTGTTGTCACCAATGACACAAGAGATTGTGGGGGCACCCGGATCCTTATACTTCGGAGGAGTGCTGTGCTGAATGATCGCACTAACATTTTCGGTTAACCTCACTTTCTTTGGTAAATGACTTCAGGAAGTGCGCTTTTGAGTGCACAAATCCTTAAGGAATTTTGCATAGGGAGGAATTTGCTTGATAGCATCCAAGAGAGGAAGATTGATCTTTACTTGCTTGAAAATTCCCACATGTCTTGAATTTTGCAATTCTTATTCCCAAAATGTGTCGACTCTTGGAGACGTTGAGAAAACGGAGCTTTTGGCTCATAAGAAGTTTCCACATTTGGGTTGACATGAGTGGGCTTTCCGTGAATGGTATTTGGACAAGAAGAGCTTGAATTTGGACTTGAAGAGCTTAAATTTGGATTTTTCAAAGGAGGGTTTTTCTCACTTGTGTCTCCATCAACCTTGTTGTCAACCACTCTACCACTCCGAAGGGTGGTGATAGCTTGAACTTGTTCATGAGTCGGCCCACTCGGAGGAGGGGTTTCATCAATCACATACATTCCTATAGGATTTTCAAATGGTTGAGCGGGAAGCTTACCCTTATCTTTTTGAAGAAGTTGGTTCACTTGGTTAGCTATTTGGCCCACTTGATTTTCGAGCTTAGCTATGGATTGAGTATGGGAGTGAACCATTTGGAGAGTAGGCTGCAAAGATGTCAAGAGTTGCTTATTGGAATCCATGATTTGCTTGTTCAATGATTCCATCATTTGCTTGTTTGCAGCCACTATCTCGTCAGTTGGACATACAGGAGGTTGATTGGAAACATTTGGATTGTAAGGAGGACGGTAGCTTGAAGAGGCTTGGAAAGGCCTACCTTGATATTGAGAAGAGGGCTGATTTTGAGGCCCTTAATTTTGAAATTGGGAATTTTGTGGGGCTTGTTGCCTTCATGAAAAATTCGGATGGTCCCTCCAACCCGGATTATATGTATTGGAATACGGGTTATGCTCGGGCCTTGAGAACATGGCATTAGCTTGCTCTTGGTTGGGATTGGGAAATTGCTCCGGTGTGGGGCAATCTTCCGAGAGATGGAATGGACTAGTACATGAAGCACAAACTGAACTTGCCGAATTTTGAGACAATGAAGGAGGAAGATGTGGTGCCATCAATTAGTAGAATTTTTGAGCGATGACATCCACTTGAGATGATTCCTCCCTTATTGATTTTGGTTGACAAGGGTTGGTGTTCTTTGCAATGGTTGAGGTCGGAGCCCTACGAGAATTATGTTGAAGTGAATTTTCGCTTAAATTCTCAAGTAGGGTCCAAGCCTCATCCGCATTCTTGGACATGAACATCCCACCACAAGAAGAATCAACCATGAATCTATGGGTTTCGGTCAAGCCGGCATAGAAAGCTTGCACTAATTACCATTTTGGGATCAAATGATGAGGACATTTCCGAAGAAGATCTTGTAGCCTTTCTCAAGTCTCATGGAGTTGTTCTCCATCAATTTGAGAAAAGCTTAGAATGGAACGCCTCATTTGGTTGGTTTTACTCGCCGGATAATACTTCTTAAGGAATTCTTGTTGCAATTGAGCCCAAGAAGTAATGGAATTGGGAACGAAGGAGTTCAACCAATATTTTGCCCTATCCTTTAGGGAGAATGGGAAAAGATGGAGATGGAGTGCATTATCCGGAAAACCTCTCAACCGGATGGTCGAACAGATTTCAAGGAACTCATCAAGATGCTTATATGGATCTTCATTATCAAAGCCATGAAATGATGGAAGCATTTGGATGGTGCTTGATTTGATCTCATATTGAGCTGCATCGATGTTTGGCATTACTATGCAAGAAGGAGAAGCATAGGTGGTAGGGATGAAATGATCTCTAAGAGTCACTGGCTCGATATTAGGAATTTCAGCCCTTTCATTCCCCGGATTTCCTATATTATCTCCCATTGTATTAAATTCAGTTTTAAGATCCCTTGTAAGAGTAGATTCCCTAAGGTTTCTTCTAAGAGTTCTTTCAAGAGAATTGATATCAATGGGCGAATCGATTGTGGGTAGAGAGAGTGACCTACGACCGAACATCAACAGCATAGCATATAATCAACAAAGCAATTCATTATCCACAACTCCACATACGATGTTCCCTTTCTCCTCAATTATCAACAAGATAGGAAATAAATGGCCACGATAAGGGCCGATGCTTAGAATTGAAAATACACAATAAAGATTAGCCTCGACAAGGGCTTGCAATTTATCTACTTCTAAGCTTAACACATGCACGATATTCACAATTCGAAACTAGAAGGTCAAGAGACTTACCTGGGGTCCTCTAGACTTACAATTTGCTAGCATTCCCACGGTGAGCTTCGAGTTCCTAGAATCTCACTTACAACACAAAAATGGTTAAACCACACAAGAAATATTCACAAAACACAGTATTCATAATCAAACTAAATTTAACCCTAGAAACTTCGGTTGCTAAACCGTTTGTAGTCCCCGGCAACGGTGCCAAAAATTGATCGACGGTCGAAATCAATTATAAATCAACCCTCTTCGCAATAGCACGAATCATTGTAAAATAGGGCTATTGGACGGGTAAGTCGAACCACTGGGACTGCGCTAGTCTTAAGGCAACCTAAGTATCTAAAGTCATTTTAGAGTGATGAGGGGTTTATAAAGGGTTTGTGTGTTTGTCACTAAACTAGGAATTTAAAGATACATTAACAATAAAATTGTAAGAAATTTAGAAAGAGAGATCTAGGTAGAGAAGACTAAGGAGATGAATTCACACTACACCCTAAGTACATGCTAGATTAAGTCTAAATTGGGGATGGACAATATATGCAATGGTCAAGAAATATATGACAATACTTAGTTACCATTGAACTAACACATTGAACTACTTAAACTAGGATGTAGAGTTAAATATATTATCTGAAGCTAAAGACCATCAAGCATTCAAGCAAATGACAAAGCACATGAAGTAGGAAACTAGCATAACCCATCAAAGGAAGTTCCTAAGCAATGGACTATCCATTTTTCTATCAACATGCCTTGAAAACATTTCATAGTTTTCTCCCCATTGTCACCATGAGAATACAAGCAATAAGATTAATGTAAGAATCATCAAGTCAAGCTAAATAACTTACATCAATCATTTAAACATAATAGAGTTCATTACAAGAAGTAATATGCTCTAAACTATGAAAAGACCAAAATCTATACATTAAAATCCCTAAAATAGAACCTAATCTAGAACATGAACAACAAGGGGAGGCTTCATCACCTCCCTAGATAGAGTTTAGTTACCCATTGATGCACTAGAGGAAGGAGGAAGCTTGAAGAAAGACTCAATTTTCGTGCTCCTTCTTTTTGCTCCAAGAACCCCCTCTTCCTTGCTCTCTTCTCTCTCCTCTATCTTCCCAAAATGAAGCTTAATGATATATATGGTCCTCCCTCTCTCTTATCAAGCTCAAGTCAAGGCTCTCTCTCTCTCCTCCAAAGACATTCCCAACCACTCCATAAAGAAGGAGGGTGAAAATGTGGAAACCAATGCACAAGTGGGCTGAAGAGGGGTTCATTTCTGAGCTGCAATCTGGCCAAATTTCGAGCACTCGAAGGGTGGCCTCGAGCACTCGAAATTAGTGTAATTTGTAACATGCAATTCTTGCCCATCACTGACCCACTGTGGAAGAGTGACCATAACTTTGTGCTCTGAACTCCGAATGATGAAATGTTTGAAGATTTAGAGAGCTGATTCAGAGTTTTAAAAACTTCATGTTTTGATGAAGACCCAATTCTCAATTTTGGTTGGTCGAAAATGGGGAGAAAGGCAGCACTTCAGTGTTGCCAGGCAGTTCTGCGCACCTCTGGTAAGAAGATCATAACTCTCTGCTCCGAACTCCGAATAATGAACCGCTTGAAGATTTGGAAAGCTGATTCAGATCTCTAAATCTTTCATGTTATGATGGAAGTCCAGTTCTTGAGTTTGTTAGGTCGAAAATGGCAACAAAAGTCAGGTTCTACTGCTGCCAGAATTTCAGAATTGGCACCCTTTTTGTTCAAAATTCCACAAGGCATCATTTTTGCTTCCTTTTTGCAATTTAACCTGAAAATGTACAAAAACATGCAAATGGAGATAATCTACATAAAATAATCAATTAATGGACTTTGTTAATGTAATTTAGGGCGCTTATCAAGTCACTGGAATGCACCTGATGGAGTCAGACATATAGATATATCAATATACAATATGACATCCAAAAACAAAGCATGTATAAAATAAGAACAGTATATGGTACATCGCAGTAGAGGGTCGACAGATCGACCGTAAAAATATAACAGTATAAAAAATATAACAGTCAAATCACAGATATAAAATGAGAAGGAGATACAAAAATCATGAAGAGGAGGTAGGACGGGCAAGGTGTGCTCCACGGATGTCTCTGGATATGCCCTGCAGCACAGCTAGAACGTCTGAGCGGAGAGAACGACATTTGTGCTGAGGGAGACGACGTCTGTTCTGAGAGAGACAACATCTGCCCGGAGAGAGACAAGCTCACCCTCCAATGTCTGGAAACGCTCTCCTAGGCCAGGTGTCTGAGCTAGAGCCTCAAGTATAACTGGATTATAAAACTGCGGTATGTCCTGAGTCTGCTCCTGAGAATGAATTGGTGACTCTGCCGGAGAGTGATGCGGAAGTTCCTCTGCTGGCGACTCTTGCTCTAAATCAATATCCATATGCATATCAGCAGCCACTGGTGGGTCTACTGGATCGGCTGCTGTTGCTGCAGCTGCTACCTGCTCCATTTCCTCTATCTCAAGCTCCTCAGCTGCCTCTATAGCATCCTCCTATAGACTCTTGATAAGAGCCTTGTAGCTCTTATCCCAGTCATTCTTCTTGAACGAGCAGGCCCCAGCCTCAGTACGCTCGCGGTGCTGGAAGGGATAGCGCTGGTCTCGCAATATTTGTGTAATGAGATGGCCAAATGGGAGAAACTTAGCTCGTTTGGGCTTGGCCTTACTGATGTGATCAACATATAACTTCATCATAACGCTCCAGATGAGCACAGGAATGGATAGCCAATGCCCTGAATAGAAGGCGTACAGAGCTGTCAGATAGTTGCCGCACCTCTGTATCTTGTGGCCGGCCATGAATACATTTTGTAATAAAACCGAAACAAAGAACCACAGGTCGTCTGGCAGATAAGTGCGCATGGCAAAAGTCTCGCCAGCTGCGTAGTGGCCTGTGAGTGCCACTGCCATGTCGGCATAGGAATGCCTCCATAGAGTAGGATATATAGCCTCAAGATTAGGAGGGCAGACATGTGGACATTGGCAAGATCTGGATAGAGTGTCCATAGTGATACTGATATGGTGGCCGTCAATGGTAATCCGCAACTCCTTCAGGTTACTCGGGGCAGGTCGGAGGTTCTGGAAGAACATCCGTACCAACCTCGGGTACACTAGATATGTAACAGGGGCTAATATGGCTGAAATGCCCCTCCGGTCTATGTCATCATATGCTGCTCTGGTAAGAACAGACCGGGAGAAGAAGTTTATATCGAAGACCGACTCATGCGCCACCTTAAGGAGTGAGTATCTCGGCAATGCTCTGTTTAAGTCCTGGGCTGGCTAAGTTGGTGGTTGTAATACCCCGTATTTTATTAAAGAGTTCAGTTTATTTAAATTCAATTATGTGTGGATTCCTTTACCTATTATTGTGCATGCTACATTGTTATATTAAGTTCATTTAATTGTGCATGTGAATTAATTGTGTATGTTAAAGTAGTCAATTTATTCATTTAATTGTGCATGTAATATTGATTTTATGTTCTATATAGTATAATAATTAGTTTTGAAATTTTTATTGGTTATGTTTTAAATTAATTATTATTATTTAATTAAAGTATTTAATTTGTATATAATAATAATAATAATAATATAATAATAATAATTATAAAAGTTTATTAATAATAATAATAGTTATAATAATAATAATAGTTATAATAATAATAATAGTATTAAACCAATGTCATGATGAAATTAGAGATTAGGATAGGATTTCATCAATGTTTATGGGTGGACTTGAAGCCATATGGTTGGGAAGATGGTTAGTAGATGAAAAAAATTAGATATTTGTAATATTTATATTATATATTTTGTATATAAATTAGCTAGCTTACCTTAGAAGAAAAGAAAGGGAGTTAGAAGCAAAGTATAAATTCTAGTGAGCTATTTTATAAGAGTGAAAGGAAAAGAGAAAGAGAAAGAAGCTTGGACCGGTGTAGGCGATTTTACCCGACTACGCGCAGACCGGCGGATTTATTTTAAATCCAAAAAAAAGGCAAGTTATTATCTACTTTTCTCCTTTGAATTCATAAATTATTCATTTAATTTATTTCGGTCTTTTTTTAAGAGACTAGAAACCATGCTAGGAATTTCAATAAATTATTTTTAGTTTATTAAAATAATGTGTTTTAATTATTAAAAAGGTTAGATAGTTATTTATTAGCTTATGTAATTAAAATATAGCTGAAAATAATTAAATAAGGCTTTAGGATTTTTTTTAGAATTTTTAGGAATTTTTCGGGCATTTTCTGCAATTTCCGGCGACCTTCCGGCGAGTTTTCCGGTCGCCGGCAATGGGGGAGACGACCGGAGTGATCCGGTGTGATGCGGCGCACCATAGGAGGGTATGCGCGCGCATCTGGACCATTAAATAGCAACGATTGATCCGGTGCACCGCGGTCCATGTTACCGCGGTACATCCGGATCCGTGAGCGTTGGATGGAGGAGATGTAGGTGGATTGATCCGGTGTGGTGCGCATGTAGGAAAACTGATGCAGCCAACCAACCGGAGGACGCCACGTAAGCAGGAAGCCATCAACGCGCGCGTGGGAGCGCGTGCACGGGCGTGGAACTCTCCAGACGCGCGTGGAAGCGCGTGTGCGCGCGTGGCTGATGCCAGACGCGCGTGGAGGCGCGTGGGAGAGTGGGGAAGGTTGGGCTGCGCGTGGGGAGGCTCTGAGAGGCGCGTGAGGGCGCGTGTGGGGTCTCTACAGCTACGGGAAATGTCCAGAATAGCCCTAGGGCCTGTTTTGTAAATTCCAGAACCTCAAACTTGGATTTTTAGGTACTGCGTTGGTATTTACGGGTTTAACGGGCCGCGAAATTATTATTTTTCTACCCGTTAAGTATTGTTATGGCCGATTAATATTTCTAAACCTTAATTGGCCCGTTTACCGTACGGATATGAATGTGATTCATTTGAACAACATTACTATAGGTGGTGTTATTATTTTATTAAATGGTATTCATTAATACTGTTAATAATGTCACGGTTATCGTCATATAAGTTATCCATTAGATGTTATGGGATATTTATACTGTAAATCATATATCACCCATGATTATTATACTGTGTGCATTTCAGGAAATAAATGGACTGTTTAAATTATGTCGCATTTATATTATATGGATGTGTTGCCATATAGAACCATGTGAGCTGGCTAATAAGTTTATACTCATTTATACCTTATGCATTCGTTGCGATAGACAGATGTGTGGCTGTCGGGGTATGTGGTTTAATATTATTGGCATGTGTTGCCTAATTGACATACTCGGTATATTTATTAATATTACTGGCATGTGTTGCCTAATTTGTATGCTCAGTATATTCATCAGTACTTTGAGAGGTGTTAACACTGTGTAGTTCGTTATAGTCTGTGTTGTCAGTACCGTGCACCATGTATAATAGCTGATTTCCCGAGTAGGGAAAGGCGACACTTAACGACCTAGTGTGAGTCTAAGTGATCACCGTCTATTCTGGTTGAGGTCATGTTATACATTGGATAGTTCCCGTAGGATGTATACAGATATAGTACTCAACCGATTCATAATGATTAATTTATTTGATTCTCTGATTTGGGTCATAGTAGAGAGGACTTGCTCGTGGGGTTGACCCACCATTGTTGTTATTTCAGGATACGGTCAGTACCCGTTTCAAGGTTGAGGTTAGCAGTGTGGGACCACCATCCGAACTCATCTACTCTTACGATCCAGTTCAGGGTAGAAGTTTTATGTATTACTTCAGTTTCAGTTTTTATTTACTTTTGATGTTAAACTCTCAGGGTTATATTTAGGGATCCTTGACATAGGATTTCCAAGTTGTAATGAAGTACGGTATTAAATAAAGGATGGATGGATGTTGTATTATTTAGTGTTCCTTTCATGTCTAAATTCTTTTATTATCATCATTTTTGTATTCCATGCTTGTATATTGCCAATTGTTTTTGATATCCCTCGTTTTTCGTGTATAAGCCTGATCAACTTATGCGTGGAAAATGTGGGGGTGTTACAGTTGGTATCAGAGCATTCCAGGTTCGAGTGTCTTAGGGATCTGTGATTACTATACTTCCGCGTTGTGTATTCTGATAATTAGAGCCTAAGTATTAGGGTTCTTTGTATTCTTTTAGTCGGTCCATTATAATGTACTGACGTTAGATTTTTCTGAATTTAAAAGAAGGATGTCTCGGCGTGGGACAAGGAATGCGAACCGTCATCGCAGTATTTCCCCAACTCAAAATGAGAATCAGGAATTTTCCCCTCAAGTTGCTGATATCATTGCACGAGCTGTGGCAGCAGGAGTAACATCTGCTCTACGAAACCAGCAACCTCCTCCGATAGTACCTGTTCCTGAACCAGTGGCACAGCCAATGTCATGGGACAAAGTTCGTCACTCGTTTATCAGGGGGAATCCACCGACATTTGCAGGGTCCACAGATGTCCTGTTAGCATATCAGTGGAAACAGGAGAGCGAGCGTCATCTTCGGATGGTAATCTGTACCGAAGTGCAGAAACAGATGCTGGCTACGTTTATGCTGATAGGCAATGCATTGCAGTGGTGGGAGTCTATTACTACTGTCGAAGAGAGGACCAGATTGACTTATGCTGAATTTCAGACTCGCTTTGACGACAAGTATTTTCCTATGTCAGTAAGATCAGCGATGAAGACTGAATTTCTGGATCTGCAACAGGAGGATATGACTGTGGCTGAGTATGAACAGAAGTTCATTAATTTGTCTTTATTTGCACCAGAGGAGGTCAATACGGAAGAAAAGAAGCGAGACCGCTTTGTGAAGGGGTTGATATGGCCGATTAAAGTGGTGATCATAGGTAGTCCTGCATATACTACTTATATCCAGGTGGTTAATGCCGCCTTACAGCATTGCCAGATGAGGAGTGATTACCGGAAGTCCAAGGGAGATAAGCGGGCTAACCGAGACTACCAGACAGTGGAGAAAGGAAGCAGCAGTGGTACCAAGTCCAATGATCGGGGCAGATTTCAAGGACATCAACCTTGGAAGAAAAACAAAGGAAACCCAGATGTGCAGAGGGATGGAGTCCCTAATCAGGGTAGACAAGGTGGGGTACCTCAGACCGGACAGGAACAGTGGTCGGGAAATCAACAGAGAAGGCAGGCAGGTCCTTTTACGGGACGTTGTTATCACTGTAGAGAGATTGGGCATCCGGCCAAGATGTGTCCCAAAGCTAAGCAGGGACAGTATGGGCAGCCGAGACCTAATCAGCCGTTACCTCTACCGGCCCCACCGATGCCACGTGGGCAAGTTCAGAATTTTCTGGCACTTCCAGCACCACCATTTCCTCCGGGACAACCTCCACAGCAGTTGCATCATGGCAGAGTTTATAACTTCATGCCACATAATGCGCAGGCTCCTCAGGCTATTGAGGGTATGTTTTTTATACATGGTAGAACTGCTCGTATACTGTTTGACACTGGTGCATCACATTCTTTTGTGTCTAGATCTTTTATTATCTTATCTGGTATGACGACTCAGTTATGTGACCAACCTCTTAATATTTATACACCATTGGGAGTTGGCGCAACTTTACGAGAGTATAGCGGTGATATCCTTATAGATATGGGCCGGCTTCGATTTCTTGTAAATTTGTTAGTGTTAGATATGCATTCGTATGATGTTATACTTGGGATGGACTGGTTATCTCAGTACCATGCTCAGGTTAACTGTTAAGAAAAGTCTATTGTATTTTCTATACCAGGACATGAGATGTATCTTCTTGTTGTACCACAACCTGATAGAGGGCCTAGCACTTATTTATTCGTTCTTGAGGAGGACTCACAGGAAGCGACTGCGGTATCTCTTGACAGTATTTCGGTAGTACAGGAATTCCAGGATGTATTCCAGGAAATTCCAGGCTTGCCACCGAGTCGAGAGATAGACTTCGTCATTGATTTAGCTCCAGGCACTACGCCTATTGCTAAGGCGCCGTACAGAATGGCACCAGTGGAGATGCGAGAGTTGAAGGATCAAATTCAGCAGTTGCTCAGCCAGGGATTTATTCGTAGGAGTACTTTACCATGGGGAGCACCAGTACTGTTTGTAAAGAAGAAGGATGGATCTCTTCGTCTTTGTATTAATTACAGAGAACTGAACAAGGTCACTATTCACAACAAGTACCCGTTGTCCAGAATTGATGACCTGTTTGATCAGTTGAAGGGAGCTACTTACTTCTCAAAGATCGATTTGAGGTCTGGTTATCATCAGCTACGAGTCAGAGAACAAGATGTTCCAAAGACAACATTTCTCACGAGGTACGGATCTTATGAGTTTCGTGTTATGCCTTTCGGTTTAACGAACGCTCCAGCTGTCTTTATGGACTTGATGAATAGAGTATTCAGAGAATACTTAGATCAGTTTATCATTGTTTTCATTGATGATATTCTGGTTTACTCTAAGTCGGAGAAGGACCATGCTAGACATTTACGCACAGTATTGCAGACACTTCGAGAACATCAGTTGTTTGCGAAGTTTGAGAAGTGTGAATTTTGGCAGAAAGAGGTCAAATTTTTGGGACATGTAGTGTCAGAAGAAGGGTTAGCAGTAGATCCAGCCAAGGTTGCAGCCGTTATGGAGTGGGGACAGCCTACCTCACCGACAGAGATTCGCAGTTTTCTGGGATTGGCAGGGTATTATCGCAGGTTTATCCAAGGATTTTCCAAAATTGCGGGTCCACTTACTCATCTGACTAAGAAGAATGTACCATTTGTATGGGATGATTCTTGTCAGACTGCTTTTGCTGAATTGAAGAGTAAGTTAACTTCTGCACCTGTCTTAGCCACACCTCAGAGTGGAATCAAATATTTAGTATTTACCGACGCTTCTCTGAAGGGTTTGGGTTGTGTGTTGATGCAAGAAGAGCGACCAGTTTCTTATGGGTCTAGGAAGCTTAAGCCGCATGAGCTTAATTACCCGACTCACGATCTAGAGCTCGCAGCAGTGGTTTTTGCCTTGCGTATTTGGAGACATTATCTTTTGGGGGAGACTTTTCGATTGTTTAGCGATCATAAAAGTCTACAGTATTTGTTCACACAGAGGGAACTGAATATGAGACAGCGCAGATGGTTGGAGTTCGTGAAAGACTATCACTTCTCTATACAGTATCATCCAGGGAAAGCGAATGTTGTAGCAGACGCACTCAGCCGCCGACCCTATGTCAGCCTTTCAGCTTTGTTTGCAACAGAGTGGGATGCTTTGAAGACTGTTGATGAGTTAGCAGACGCTTTTATGGCATGTGTGGTAGTAACTCCTTCTATCATTCATCAGGTCATTCAAGCGCAACTTTCAGATCAACAGTGTATTGATCGGGTTTCGGAGTTAGCCTCCGGAGATGTTCCTTTTTATTCTATAGGGACTGATGGAGGATTGAGGTACAAGGGACGTTTAATTGTGCCTTCAGCTGACAATTTGAGAAATGATGTGATGAGAGAGACACACACTTCTCAGTTCTCTGTACATCCAGGGGGAGACAAGATGTATCAAGACATGAAACGCCAGTTTTGGTGGGCCGGCATGAAAAGAGATATAGCTATCTTTGTCTCTAAATGTAGCACCTATCAGATGATTAAGATTGATCATCAGAGACCGCCAGGATCGTTACAGCCACTTCCCATACTAGAGTGGAAATGGGAGAGTATTTCTATGGACTTCATAGAGGGATTACCTACTTCACAGCATAATCACAACTCTATTTGGGTCATTGTTGATAGACTGACCAAGTCCGCTCACTTTCTGCCTGTTCGGTCAAACTTTACGTCAGAACAGTATGCTAAGCTGTATATTGCAGAAATGGTGAAACTTCATGGAGTACCATTGTCCATCGTATCAGATAGAGATCCGAAGTTTGTATCAGGATTTTGGAGGAGCTTTCAGCAGGCTTTGGGTGCAGAACTTTATCTTAGCACTGCCTATCATCCTCAGACAGATGGACAGACTGAGCGAGTTAATCAGATTTTAGAAGACATGTTGCGGGCATGTGTTCTTGATTTTAAGGGCAATTGGGAGGAATATTTGCCGCTTTCAGAGTTTGCTTATAACAATAGTTATCAGAAAACTATTGGTATGGCACCATTTGAGGCTTTGTACGGCAGACCGTGTCGGTCTCCTGTCTGTTGGCTTGGAGTTGGTGAGAACAGCTTTCTGGGTCCTGAATTTATTAAGGACACGTCAGAAAAGATCGCTATCATTAGGGATCGGATGCGTACAGCTCAAAGTAGACAGAAAAGTTATGCTGACCGTCGAACTCGTGCTTTGGAGTTTAAGGTTGGTGATCAGGTTTTGCTTAAGGTTTCTCCTATGAAGGGAGTAATGCGGTTTGGGTCAAAGGGTAAGTTATCGCCTCGGTTTGTGGGTCATTTTATGATTACAGATCGGATTGGGGCAGTAGCTTATCGTCTGGCTCTACCAGATAATCTTCATAGGGTACATAATGTTTTTCATGTATCTATGCTGCGAAAATTTCTACGGGAAGAAGATCGATATCAACACATTGATGTGGGTGAGATTGAGTTGCAACCCGATGCAACCTATTTGGAACAACCTTACTGTATTCTCGATCGTAGGAATCAGATACTGCGCACGAAGACTATTCCATTAGTATGTGTACAGTGGAGTCATCATAGTGCTACAGAGTCTACTTGGGAACGGGAAGATATTATCCGTGCCAAGTATCCAGAGCTCTTTAATACAGGTATGTAGTGAATTTCGGGGACGAAATTCCGTTATTAGGGGGGGAGAATGTAATACCCCGTATTTTATTAAAGAGTTCAGTTTATTTAAATTCAATTATGTGTGGATTCCTTTACCTATTATTGTGCATGCTACATTGTTATATTAAGTTCATTTAATTGTGCATGTGAATTAATTGTGTATGTTAAAGTAGTCAATTTATTCATTTAATTGTGCATGTAATATTGATTTTATGTTCTATATAGTATAATAATTAGTTTTGAAATTTTTATTGGTTATGTTTTAAATTAATTATTATTATTTAATTAAAGTATTTAATTTTTATATAATAATAATAATAATAATAATAATATAATAATAATAATAATTATAAAAGTTTATTAATAATAATAATAGTTATAATAATAATAATAGTTATAATAATAATAATAGTATTAAACCAATGTCATGATGAAATTAGAGATTAGGATAGGATTTCATCAATGTTTATGGGTGGACTTGAAGCCATATGGTTGGGAAGATGGTTAGTAGATGAAAAAAATTAGATATTTGTAATATTTATATTATATATTTTGTATATAAATTAGCTAGCTTACCTTAGAAGAAAAGAAAGGGAGTTAGAAGCAAAGTATAAATTCTAGTGAGCTATTTTATAAGAGTGAAAGGAAAAGAGAAAGAGAAAGAAGCTTGGACCGGTGTAGGCGATTTTACCCGACTACGCGCAGACCGGCGGATTTATTTTAAATCCAAAAAAAAGGCAAGTTATTATCTACTTTTCCCCTTTGAATTCATAAATTATTCATTTAATTTATTTCGGTTTTTTTTTTTAAGAGACTAGAAACCATGCTAGGAATTTCAATAAATTATCTTTAGTTTATTAAAATAATGTGTTTTAATTATTAAAAAGGTTAGATAGTTATTTATTAGCTTATGTAATTAAAATATAGCTGAAAATAATTAAATAAGGCTTTAGGATTTTTTTTAGAATTTTTAGGAATTTTCCGGGCATTTTCTGCAATTTCCGGCGACCTTCCGGCGAGTTTTCCGGTCGTCGGCAATGGGGGAGACGACCGGAGTGATCCGGTGTGATGCGGCGCACCATAGGAGGGTATGCGCGCGTATCTGGATCATTAAATAGCAACGATTGATCCGGTGCACCGCGGTCCATGTTACCGCGGTACATCCGGATCCGTGAGCGTTGGATGGAGGAGATGTAGGTGGATTGATCCGGTGTGGCGCGCATGTAGGAAAGCTGATGCAGCCAACCAACCGGAGGATGCCACGTAAGCAGGAAGCCATCAACGCGCGCGTGGGAGCGCGTGCGCGCGCGTGGAAGCGCGTGTGCGCGCGTGGCTGATGCCAGACGCGCGTGGAGGCGCGTGGGAGAGTGGGGAAGGTTGGGCTGCGCGTGGGGAGGCTCTGGGAGGCGCGTGAGGGCGCGTGTGGGGTCTCTACAGCTACGGGAAATGTCTAGAATAGCCCTAGGGCCTGTTTTGTAAATTCCAGAACCTCAAACTTGGATTTTTAGGTACTGCGTTGGTATTTACGGGTTTAACGGGCCGCGAAATTATTATTTTTCTACCCGTTAAGTATTGTTATGGCCGATTAATATTTCTAAACCTTAATTGGCCCGTTTACCGTACGGATATGAATGTGATTCATTTGAACAACATTACTATAGGTGGTGTTATTATTTTATTAAATGGTATTCATTAATACTGTTAATAATGTCACGGTTATCGTCATATAAGTTATCCATTAGATGTTATGGGATATTTATACTGTAAATCATATATCACCCATGATTATTATACTGTGTGCATTTCAGGAAATAAATGGACTGTTTAAATTATGTCGCATTTATATTATATGGATGTGTTGCCATATAGAACCATGTGAGCTGGCTAATAAGTTTATACTCATTTATACCTTATGCATTCGTTGCGATAGAGAGATGTGTGGCTGTCGGGGTATGTGGTTTAATATTATTGGCATGTGTTGCCTAATTGACATACTCGGTATATTTATTAATATTACTGGCATGTGTTGCCTAATTTGTATGCTCAGTATATTCATCAGTACTTTGAGAGGTGTTAACACTGTGTAGTTCGTTATAGTCTGTGTTGTCAGTACCGTGCACCATGTATAATAGCTGATTTCCCGAGTAGGGAAAGGCGACACTTAACGACCTAGTGTGAGTCTAAGTGATCACCGTCTATTCTGGTTGAGGTCATGTTATACATTGGATAGTTCCCGTAGGATGTATACAGATATAGTACTCAACCGATTCATAATGATTAATTTATTTGATTCTCTGATTTGGGTCATAGTAGAGAGGACTTGCTCGTGGGGTTGACCCACCATTGTTGTTATTTCAGGATACGGTCAGTACCCGTTTCAAGGTTGAGGTTAGCAGTGTGGGACCACCATCCGAACTCATCTACTCTTACGATCCAGTTCAGGGTAGAAGTTTTATGTATTACTTCAGTTTCAGTTTTTATTTACTTTTGATGTTAAACTCTCAGGGTTATATTTAGGGATCCTTGACATAGGATTTCCAAGTTGTAATGAAGTACGGTATTAAATAAAGGATGGATGGATGTTGTATTATTTAGTGTTCCTTTCCTGTCTAAATTCTTTTATTATCATCATTTTTGTATTCCATGCTTGTATATTGCCAATTGTTTTTGATATCCCTCGTTTTTCGTGTATAAGCCTGATCAACTTATGCGTGGAAAATGTGGGGGTGTTACAGTTGGTATCAGAGCATTCCAGGTTCGAGTGTCTTAGGGATCTGTGATTACTATACTTCCGCGTTGTGTATTCTGATAATTAGAGCCTAAGTATTAGGGTTCTTTGTATTCTTTTAGTCGGTCCATTATAATGTACTGACGTTAGATTTTTCTGAATTTAAAAGAAGGATGTCTCGGCGTGGGACAAGGAATGCGAACCGTCATCGCAGTATTTCCCCAACTCAAAATGAGAATCAGGAATTTTCCCCTCAAGTTGCTGATATCATTACACGAGCTGTGGCAGCAGGAGTAACATCTGCTCTACGAAACCAGCAACCTCCTCCGATAGTACCTGTTCCTGAACCAGTGGCACAGCCAATGTCATGGGACAAAGTTCGTCACTCGTTTATCAGGGGGAATCCACCGACATTTGCAGGGTCCACAGATGTCCTGTTAGCATATCAGTGGAAACAGGAGAGCGAGCGTCATCTTCGGATGGTAATCTGTACCGAAGTGCAGAAACAGATGCTGGCTACGTTTATGCTGATAGGCAATGCATTGCAGTGGTGGGAGTCTATTACTACTGTCGAAGAGAGGACCAGATTGACTTATGCTGAATTTCAGACTCGCTTTGACGACAAGTATTTTCCTATGTCAGTAAGATCAGCGATGAAGACTGAATTTCTGGATCTGCAACAGGAGGATATGACTGTGGCTGAGTATGAACAGAAGTTCATTAATTTGTCTTTATTTGCACCAGAGGAGGTCAATACGGAAGAAAAGAAGCGAGACCGCTTTGTGAAGGGGTTGATATGGCCGATTAAAGTGGTGATCATAGGTAGTCCTGCATATACTACTTATATCCAGGTGGTTAATGCCGCCTTACAGCATTGCCAGATGAGGAGTGATTACCGGAAGTCCAAGGGAGATAAGCGGGCTAACCGAGACTACCAGACAGTGGAGAAAGGAAGCAGCAGTGGTACCAAGTCCAATGATCGGGGCAGATTTCAAGGACATCAACCTTGGAAGAAAAACAAAGGAAACCCAGATGTGCAGAGGGATGGAGTCCCTAATCAGGGTAGACAAGGTGGGGTACCTCAGACCGGACAGGAACAGTGGTCGGGAAATCAACAGAGAAGGCAGGCAGGTCCTTTTACGGGACGTTGTTATCACTGTAGAGAGATTGGGCATCCGGCCAAGATGTGTCCCAAAGCTAAGCAGGGACAGTATGGGCAGCCGAGACCTAATCAGCCGTTACCTCTACCGGCCCCACCGATGCCACGTGGGCAAGTTCAGAATTTTCTGGCACTTCCAGCACCACCATTTCCTCCGGGACAACCTCCACAGCAGTTGCATCATGGCAGAGTTTATAACTTCATGCCACATAATGCGCAGGCTCCTCAGGCTATTGAGGGTATGTTTTTTATACATGGTAGAACTGCTCGTATACTGTTTGACACTGGTGCATCACATTCTTTTGTGTCTAGATCTTTTATTATCTTATCTGGTATGACGACTCAGTTATGTGACCAACCTCTTAATATTTATACACCATTGGGAGTTGGCGCAACTTTACGAGAGTATAGCGGTGATATCCTTATAGATATGGGCCGGCTTCGATTTCTTGTAAATTTGTTAGTGTTAGATATGCATTCGTATGATGTTATACTTGGGATGGACTGGTTATCTCAGTACCATGCTCAGGTTAACTGTTAAGAAAAGTCTATTGTATTTTCTATACCAGGACATGAGATGTATCTTCTTGTTGTACCACAACCTGATAGAGGGCCTAGCACTTATTTATTCGTTCTTGAGGAGGACTCACAGGAAGCGACTGCGGTATCTCTTGACAGTATTTCGGTAGTACAGGAATTCCAGGATGTATTCCAGGAAATTCCAGGCTTGCCACCGAGTCGAGAGATAGACTTCGTCATTGATTTAGCTCCAGGCACTACGCCTATTGCTAAGGCGCCGTACAGAATGGCACCAGTGGAGATGCGAGAGTTGAAGGATCAAATTCAGCAGTTGCTCAGCCAGGGATTTATTCGTAGGAGTACTTTACCATGGGGAGCACCAGTACTGTTTGTAAAGAAGAAGGATGGATCTCTTCGTCTTTGTATTAATTACAGAGAACTGAACAAGGTCACTATTCACAACAAGTACCCGTTGTCCAGAATTGATGACCTGTTTGATCAGTTGAAGGGAGCTACTTACTTCTCAAAGATCGATTTGAGGTCTGGTTATCATCAGCTACGAGTCAGAGAACAAGATGTTCCAAAGACAACATTTCTCACGAGGTACGGATCTTATGAGTTTCGTGTTATGCCTTTCGGTTTAACGAACGCTCCAGCTGTCTTTATGGACTTGATGAATAGAGTATTCAGAGAATACTTAGATCAGTTTATCATTGTTTTCATTGATGATATTCTGGTTTACTCTAAGTCGGAGAAGGACCATGCTAGACATTTACGCACAGTATTGCAGACACTTCGAGAACATCAGTTGTTTGCGAAGTTTGAGAAGTGTGAATTTTGGCAGAAAGAGGTCAAATTTTTGGGACATGTAGTGTCAGAAGAAGGGTTAGCAGTAGATCCAGCCAAGGTTGCAGCCGTTATGGAGTGGGGACAGCCTACCTCACCGACAGAGATTCGCAGTTTTCTGGGATTGGCAGGGTATTATCGCAGGTTTATCCAAGGATTTTCCAAAATTGCGGGTCCACTTACTCATCTGACTAAGAAGAATGTACCATTTGTATGGGATGATTCTTGTCAGACTGCTTTTGCTGAATTGAAGAGTAAGTTAACTTCTGCACCTGTCTTAGCCACACCTCAGAGTGGAATCAAATATTTAGTATTTACCGACGCTTCTCTGAAGGGTTTGGGTTGTGTGTTGATGCAAGAAGAGCGACCAGTTTCTTATGGGTCTAGGAAGCTTAAGCCGCATGAGCTTAATTACCCGACTCACGATCTAGAGCTCGCAGCAGTGGTTTTTGCCTTGCGTATTTGGAGACATTATCTTTTGGGGGAGACTTTTCGATTGTTTAGCGATCATAAAAGTCTACAGTATTTGTTCACACAGAGGGAACTGAATATGAGACAGCGCAGATGGTTGGAGTTCGTGAAAGACTATCACTTCTCTATACAGTATCATCCAGGGAAAGCGAATGTTGTAGCAGACGCACTCAGCCGCCGACCCTATGTCAGCCTTTCAGCTTTGTTTGCAACAGAGTGGGATGCTTTGAAGACTGTTGATGAGTTAGCAGACGCTTTTATGGCATGTGTGGTAGTAACTCCTTCTATCATTCATCAGGTCATTCAAGCGCAACTTTCAGATCAACAGTGTATTGATCGGGTTTCGGAGTTAGCCTCCGGAGATGTTCCTTTTTATTCTATAGGGACTGATGGAGGATTGAGGTACAAGGGACGTTTAATTGTGCCTTCAGCTGACAATTTGAGAAATGATGTGATGAGAGAGACACACACTTCTCAGTTCTCTGTACATCCAGGGGGAGACAAGATGTATCAAGACATGAAACGCCAGTTTTGGTGGGCCGGCATGAAAAGAGATATAGCTATCTTTGTCTCTAAATGTAGCACCTATCAGATGATTAAGATTGATCATCAGAGACCGCCAGGATCGTTACAGCCACTTCCCATACTAGAGTGGAAATGGGAGAGTATTTCTATGGACTTCATAGAGGGATTACCTACTTCACAGCATAATCACAACTCTATTTGGGTCATTGTTGATAGACTGACCAAGTCCGCTCACTTTCTGCCTGTTCGGTCAAACTTTACGTCAGAACAGTATGCTAAGCTGTATATTGCAGAAATGGTGAAACTTCATGGAGTACCATTGTCCATCGTATCAGATAGAGATCCGAAGTTTGTATCAGGATTTTGGAGGAGCTTTCAGCAGGCTTTGGGTGCAGAACTTTATCTTAGCACTGCCTATCATCCTCAGACAGATGGACAGACTGAGCGAGTTAATCAGATTTTAGAAGACATGTTGCGGGCATGTGTTCTTGATTTTAAGGGCAATTGGGAGGAATATTTGCCGCTTTCAGAGTTTGCTTATAACAATAGTTATCAGAAAACTATTGGTATGGCACCATTTGAGGCTTTGTACGGCAGACCGTGTCGGTCTCCTGTCTGTTGGCTTGGAGTTGGTGAGAACAGCTTTCTGGGTCCTGAATTTATTAAGGACACGTCAGAAAAGATCGCTATCATTAGGGATCGGATGCGTACAGCTCAAAGTAGACAGAAAAGTTATGCTGACCGTCGAACTCGTGCTTTGGAGTTTAAGGTTGGTGATCAGGTTTTGCTTAAGGTTTCTCCTATGAAGGGAGTAATGCGGTTTGGGTCAAAGGGTAAGTTATCGCCTCGGTTTGTGGGTCATTTTATGATTACAGATCGGATTGGGGCAGTAGCTTATCGTCTGGCTCTACCAGATAATCTTCATAGGGTACATAATGTTTTTCATGTATCTATGCTGCGAAAATTTCTACGGGAAGAAGATCGATATCAACACATTGATGTGGGTGAGATTGAGTTGCAACCCGATGCAACCTATTTGGAACAACCTTACTGTATTCTCGATCGTAGGAATCAGATACTGCGCACGAAGACTATTCCATTAGTACGTGTACAGTGGAGTCATCATAGTGCTACAGAGTCTACTTGGGAACGGGAAGATATTATCCGTGCCAAGTATCCAAAGCTCTTTAATACAGGTATGTAGTGAATTTCGGGGACGAAATTCCGTTATTAGGGGGGGAGAATGTAATACCCCGTATTTTATTAAAGAGTTCAGTTTATTTAAATTCAATTATGTGTGGATTCCTTTACCTATTATTGTGCATGCTACATTGTTATATTAAGTTCATTTAATTGTGCATGTGAATTAATTGTGTATGTTAAAGTAGTCAATTTATTCATTTAATTGTGCATGTAATATTGATTTTATGTTCTATATAGTATAATAATTAGTTTTGAAATTTTTATTGGTTATGTTTTAAATTAATTATTATTATTTAATTAAAGTATTTAATTTGTATATAATAATAATAATAATAATAATAATATAATAATAATAATAATTATAAAAGTTTATTAATAATAATAATAGTTATAATAATAATAATAGTTATAATAATAATAATAGTATTAAACCAATGTCATGATGAAATTAGAGATTAGGATAGGATTTCATCAATGTTTATGGGTGGACTTGAAGCCATATGGTTGGGAAGATGGTTAGTAGATGAAAAAAATTAGATATTTGTAATATTTATATTATATATTTTGTATATAAATTAGCTAGCTTACCTTAGAAGAAAAGAAAGGGAGTTAGAAGCAAAGTATAAATTCTAGTGAGCTATTTTATAAGAGTGAAAGGAAAAGAGAAAGAGAAAGAAGCTTGGACCGGTGTAGGCGATTTTACCCGACTACGCGCAGACCGGCGGATTTATTTTAAATCCAAAAAAAAGGCAAGTTATTATCTACTTTTCCCCTTTGAATTCATAAATTATTCATTTAATTTATTTCGGTTTTTTTTTTTAAGAGACTAGAAACCATGCTAGGAATTTCAATAAATTATCTTTAGTTTATTAAAATAATGTGTTTTAATTATTAAAAAGGTTAGATAGTTATTTATTAGCTTATGTAATTAAAATATAGCTGAAAATAATTAAATAAGGCTTTAGGATTTTTTTTAGAATTTTTAGGAATTTTCCGGGCATTTTCTGCAATTTCCGGCGACCTTCCGGCGAGTTTTCCGGTCGTCGGCAATGGGGGAGACGACCGGAGTGATCCGGTGTGATGCGGCGCACCATAGGAGGGTATGCGCGCGCATCTGGATCATTAAATAGCAACGATTGATCCGGTGCACCGCGGTCCATGTTACCGCGGTACATCCGGATCCGTGAGCGTTGGATGGAGGAGATGTAGGTGGATTGATCCGGTGTGGCGCGCATGTAGGAAAGCTGATGCAGCCAACCAACCGGAGGACGCCACGTAAGCAGGAAGCCATCAACGCGCGCGTGGGAGCGCGTGCGCGCGCGTGGAAGGGCGTGTGCGCGCGTGGCTGATGCCAGACGCGCGTGGAGGCGCGTGGGAGAGTGGGGAAGGTTGGGCTGCGCGTGGGGAGGCTCTGGGAGGCGCGTGAGGGCGCGTGTGGGGTCTCTACAGCTACGGGAAATGTCCAGAATAGCCCTAGGGCCTGTTTTGTAAATTCCAGAACCTCAAACTTGGATTTTTAGGTACTGCGTTGGTATTTACGAGTTTAACGGGCCGCGAAATTATTATTTTTCTACCCGTTAAGTATTGTTATGGCCGATTAATATTTCTAAACCTTAATTGGCCCGTTTACCGTACGGATATGAATGTGATTCATTTGAACAACATTACTATAGGTGGTGTTATTATTTTATTAAATGGTATTCATTAATACTGTTAATAATGTCACGGTTATCGTCATATAAGTTATCCATTAGATGTTATGGGATATTTATACTGTAAATCATATATCACCCATGATTATTATACTGTGTGCATTTCAGGAAATAAATGGACTGTTTAAATTATGTCGCATTTATATTATATGGATGTGTTGACATATAGAACCATGTGAGCTGGCTAATAAGTTTATACTCATTTATACCTTATGCATTCGTTGCGATAGACAGATGTGTGGCTGTCGGGGTATGTGGTTTAATATTATTGGCATGTGTTGCCTAATTGACATACTCGGTATATTTATTAATATTACTGGCATGTGTTGCCTAATTTGTATGCTCAGTATATTCATCAGTACTTTGAGAGGTGTTAACACTGTGTAGTTCGTTATAGTCTGTGTTGTCAGTACCGTGCACCATGTATAATAGCTGATTTCCCGGGTAGGGAAAGGCGACACTTAACGACCTAGTGTGAGTCTAAGTGATCACCGTCTATTCTGGTTGAGGTCATGTTATACATTGGATAGTTCCCTTAGGATGTATACAGATATAGTACTCAACCGATTCATAATGATTAATTTATTTGATTCTCTGATTTGGGTCATAGTAGAGAGGACTTGCTCGTGGGGTTGACCCACCATTGTTGTTATTTCAGGATACGGTCAGTACCCGTTTCAAGGTTGAGGTTAGCAGTGTGGGACCACCATCCGAACTCATCTACTCTTACGATCCAGTTCAGGGTAGAAGTTTTATGTATTACTTCAGTTTCAGTTTTTATTTACTTTTGATGTTAAACTCTCAGGGTTATATTTAGGGATCCTTAACATAGGATTTCCAAGTTGTAATGAAGTACGGTATTAAATAAAGGATGGATGGATGTTGTATTATTTAGTGTTCCTTTCCTGTCTAAATTCTTTTATTATCATCATTTTTGTATTCCATGCTTGTATATTGCCAATTGTTTTTGATATCCCTCGTTTTTCGTGTATAAGCCTGATCAACTTATGCGTGGAAAATGTGGGGGTGTTACAGTGGTGGTGAAGGAGATGGTACATGCTCAGCCTCAGCTGAAGAAGATGATGTGGCAGTCGAAGACTGTAGTCTAGAGTCAGCGGATAGGGATTGAGTTGTATCTGCCTCTGACTGGTCCTCTATCTGCTCTGGCTCTGGCTCAGGAATGGGGTCTTGGACGTGAGATGGGCTTGCCTGGTCGTCTAATCTCCGCCTGACTCTGCGATGATAATGTCCACGGGCAACAGTCTTGACCCTAGCCATGGCCTGCAAAAGAAAAGAAAACTTAAAAAGGAAGTC
Organism: Cornus florida; assembly: GCF_030987335.1. Taxonomy (NCBI): domain Eukaryota; kingdom Viridiplantae; phylum Streptophyta; class Magnoliopsida; order Cornales; family Cornaceae; genus Cornus; species Cornus florida. The sequence goes on from NW_026775572.1 coordinate 47,281,173, forward strand.
AGTGCCGGTATAAAGAATTAAAACATAGTTTATAGAATCATGTATGTCAAATAAGATAGACAAAATAGAATAAATGACATGAATCTATGCAAGTGATGAGAAATAAATGACATTAAGTGACTCATGCTTAGACATTATAAGTATGGAATGCATTCAATGTGAAAAACATAAGCATTGGGCATGTATGAGATAGCATGAAACACAAGAGATGGTGTGTGAAGTGTGTGATGCAAATCTGTGAAGTTCGATCGATCACAAAAATGTGAGATCGATGTAAGTTCGATCGATCTTGAATAAGTGAGATCGATCTATTACAGATCGATCTGAGAAAAAGTTCGATCGATCGAACTGTGAGGTGAAATTCGAAAAGTCATAGATCTGTGACGTGGATGGCACGGGGGCCTCACAAACAAGTTTGTGGGACCCACAACACAACAAATCAACAATTTTGGTCACTTGATTAGGCCCGTGACCCCCAAAATCAAAAATCAAAATAAAAAAATATAAAATCGATATATATATACATATATATACACATATATACAGTGGGTCAAAGCTTCAAAAATGGCAAGATTAAACATGGTAAACTTGAAATCTAGCATTGAAAGCAGGGATTCATCAATATAAAGATTGAAATCAAAAGGGAAATCTCGATTCTTACCCCGAAATCGAGAGAAGATGAGATGCAAATGAAATCCAAGATCCGGGATGAGGGAGAGAGATTCGGGATGAGATGAAATAGCCGGAGCACTCGCCGGAGATAGAAGGGATGGGCTTTGCAGCGGCGAGGAGAAGCTAGGGTTAGGGATCGCTTTTTGTGAAATCGATCGAATGACCCTAGGTTCGATTTTTAAAAACATTTCCTTTTCAGTTTGATCGATTGAACTGAATCCTCAGATCGATTGAACTGGAATCAATCTCTCCTCTTAAATGACAAAATTATTTTAAAAATTTTTGGATTTTTCTGAATTAAAAATAATTAAAAATCAAAACTATTTTTGAATTTTGGAAAATTAAAATTTAAAAAGAAATTAGAAATTAAAAATCAAAAATGTTGTTTGGATTTTGTTTGGAAAATGAATAAAATAAAATAAAAATAAATGGAAAATTAAAAATTGAAAATTGAAAATATTTAAGTTTTTCAAAAAAAAAAAAAATAAAAAAAATAAACAGAAATATTTTTGTATTTTCAACAATTTCTCTCTCTTTTTTTTTTTTTTTTTTAAATTCGAAACAAAAGTCAAAGTCAAAGTCAAAAGTGCATAGATCGATCAAACCAAGATCGATCTCAGATAGGCTTCGATCGATTGAACATGCAAAAATCTGTAGACATGTTCGAACGATGGGACATAGAGGTCTTTGGATGAAAGGTTGGATGCAGGTTCAAAATTTTTCTAAGTATTGGGACTGCAGATCGATCCAAGACGAATCTGGATCGATCGAAGAATTTATGATCGATCGGACAGAGAGCTGAAATATGCAGATTTTCTTCGAACGATTGGACAAAGAGATGATTGGATGCAGGTATGGAGTTCGATCGATCGAACCTCTTTTAAGATTGATCGAACAGGAACAGAATGTCCATTTTTAACATGAAAGTGCATGCAATCCTAATCACAGTTCCTAGCAATGTATATGAACCTAAAGCAAATATCTAGATTTCGCAAGAAATGAAATTTAAAATAGAAATGAGGGAGGAATAAGGTTGTGAAACCCTACGAAATGTACTAGTCTTTAACGTTTCTAGCAAGACGTTGGGCTCTTTTAGCCCGGATCAAACATCTTGTAGTGCATCCCTTTCTTAATGGGGTGATAAGTACTTTGAACTCCACCCAACAAATGGTTCCCTAGAGAACTTGTTGGATTTGGCTTAAAGGAACTTGTTGGTCCTTTTTCAATGTGATCTTTGGGCTTCCATGCCCTTTCAAAACAAGATTTTGAAACAATTTTTTTCGAATTCAGGGTTGAAGATAACCCTTTTGAAATTTTGGTTTCAAACAAAGACTCTATTCCTTCACATTTATTAGCATGACATTTCTCTACAACATTCACTTCTTCATGCTTGTCAAATGAATGCGGGGTTGGATTAAAGATATTCAACTTCACCTTCATGTGGCCAAATGAGATCTTCATTATCCCCGTCCAACAATTAATGTTGGCATTCGCGGTTGCCAAGAAAGGAAGGCCAAGGATAACGGGAATTTGGCTTTTAGGATTCGGGACCGGTTCCGTGTCAATGACAACGAAATCAACAGGGAAGAAAAATTTATCAATCTTAATCAATATGTCCTCAATGATACCCCTAGGCTTTTTGATGGATCGGTCGGCAAGTTGCAAAACCACCGACGTCAGTTTCAAGTCTCCTAAGCCTAATTTAACATATACCGAGAAGAAGATTAACACTTACTCCTAAGTCTAGAAGACCCCGATTAATAACATGGTCACTAATGACACAAGATGTAGTAGGTGGACCGGGGTCTTTGAACTTTGGAAGAGTGTTATGTTGCAAAATAGAGCTCACTTGCTCGGTCAAGACCACTTTCCTAGGTGCTTGGCTTTTGTTCTTCCTCTTTTGGGTGCAAAGATCTTTTAAAAACTTGGCATAAGCCGGAATTTGCTTGATTGCATCCAAAAGCGGAAGGTTAACCTTCGCTTGCCTAAACACATCAATGATTTCATTTGTCTTTGTATTTTGCTTGTTAAGATAAATGGATCCTTTCAAGGCATCCAAAAATAGAGCTCTTGGCTCAAAAACTTTTCAAGATCATTCTTTGAAACATCATCATCACAAGCATTTTTCAAATCATGCTTTGATTCATCTTTTAAATCATTTTTGAACTCACTTTTCAAATCACTTTTTGACACTTTCTTATTTGAATGATCATGCATATGCAATGAAGGAGGAATATGATAAGAAACGGAACAGGTGTCAACTTTGGGTTGCTGATGTGACCCGAACGTGTGCACAAAATAATGCACAACACTTTGAGTTTGGAAATTAGTGTCAAGTGGGCATCATACTTAAATTTATAAACCGCTTAACACCTATACTATGTAGTATGAGTGAGAAGGGATCGTCCCAAGGGATTATGAGGATCGAGCAATGTCGTGGAATTACAATTAGGGCTAGTAGGTCGAGTGATCAAACAAATGGTTGGTTGGGTAAGTAAACTAGAGAGCAACTAAATTAAACTAAGTAATAGCAAAAGAGTGTAATTAAGAGTAAGTAAGAGAGAGAGAGGTCTTGGGGTTTAGAGATCACCACCAAGTAATGCATTTCTATATCATTGACAAGTGATTAATGAGGGCAAATGATGTGTTGCAATATTGGTGTGTGTGTGTTTGGTTGATTCAACAAATAAGGATGACTAGTTAATCATGTATTGTCTAAACATCATCTGAAAGGCACAATATATCTAAGCAATGAAACATATATTGTCTAAACAACATGTGAAAGGCACAATAAATCAAAACAAGTCATTAATCCTTTCATTAAGCTCACAATCCAAATACAACACAAGGATAGAGACATATGCTACTTGCATTCAAAATCTTGGATCATCAAACAACAAGCATAGATTGTCCTTCCATTTAACACTACACTACAACTACACTACATCTACACTACCAGCATGAAAATAAACTAGGAGAGAGCTATAATCCATTAAGGTATAAGAATGAACCATTAAGAGAATCATAAGAGCATTCCTTTAAGCACTATATTTTGACAATCTCTAAATCTATAGCATCAATACACATAGACATGCATCAATAACACAAAATCTAGAGACAAACATATGAACATCTATTCTAGCATACATAGGCATATGGATAGAATGAAATGACCAATTGGAAGTATTAAACCACATAAATCATTGAATAAACAAGATCTATATATATCAAAATATCAAAACATCAATTACAACACTAATCCCTCAATAATATACAAGATTAAAATATAGAAAACATGCTTGGGGCTAACTCTAGCCCCAAGAGGATGTCTAGCCACTCATGGTGATGATGCTCCAACCCTTAAGGGCTAATTCCATGGTTGAAATCTGCTCCTTGTTGATGAAGAACTCCTATGGTGTCTCTAGCCTCTCCTCCTCTAAGCTTCCTCTCGAAGAGATGATATGAAAATAAAATGTTGGCTCCCCCTCCTTTGTAAAAAACAGTCCTTATCCTTATATAGGTAGGCCAAAATGACACCCAAAATGAGCTGGGGTCGTGCACACAATATTCCCTAATGATTGGATAAAGGACAACTTTCAATGAGATGGAATTTTAACTTTTTCGCACTTGAGGAAGTTCGATCGATCGAACCTTAAACTTGGATTGATCGAAAGTAAGTGAGATCGATCGTATTTAGGCTGGATCGATCCAATTGGCTGAACTTTTTGGAAAAAGACAAATTCGAGATATTTATGGGAAAATGAAAAAAGTGGTTAGTAGGTGGTACAGCTGTGGATAGGATCAATCATTTGAATAAGGACAAAAGTGTTCGATCGATCGAATGATGGTGTTGGATCGATCGAACTTTTGGAACTTTATGCTATTGGGTCAAGGCTTGGATCTATCTTGAAGTGCCGAGATCGATCATTGTTCGATCGATCGAACCTTGAACTTGGATCGATCGAACTTTGCTGCTTGTCACCTTTGGCTTTATTTGCTTCACTCTTTCTCCACTTTGCTCATTTTTTTGTTTAATCCTAGAATTGCTTCAATTAAGCTCTTATTTGGCTGAGTTAGCTTATTTTCGGGATAAGTGCCTGAAAAAGGAAATAATACAAAATCAATCTAAAATAGTAAAGTAAGATAGATAAAGGTACTAGAATGCCTAAGCTTAAGGGGTTTAAAGACGCACTTGTTAGTGCTCATCACACCCCCAAACTTAAATATTGCTAGTCCCTAGCAATGAACTAGAAATTAAAGGAATGAAATAAACAACTATAGAAGTATGAATCTAGAAAATAATAAATGGATAACGCCACTTTCGTAGGGAACACGATTGTACTTAGCATATGCAACAAGCCTTTTAAACCCCTAGGTTATCCATAGTGGACGAGTGAAGTCTCGTGAGGGTTTTCAGAAATGGTACCCACAAATAATAAGCTCATTCTTTCAAAAGAGGTACCAATATTGCAAACAAGCATTGAGAGAAAAGTACCTCAAGTATGCAAATTTTCAACTCTTTCCCAGCAATCTCCTAAAATCTCAACATCAAGCAAACAAGTATGGTCCTCCACACATCAAGAAAATGATCATGCAAATAAAAAAACTTTAGAATCCTTTTGAATGGACCGGCATCAAATGTGTTGATATCTATGCCAACTAAAGAATTAATCATATCCTTATCCTCAAACTAGCACACAAATCTAGTACCGATCATCAAGATAAAAAGTGGACCTTTTATTAAAGCTTTATTGTTCTAGGCACACTTATTCTTTTCACTTGATTTATTTTTTATTTTTTTTTGAGGATCAAAGATGGAAGTATAGTGCAATGTGTTGATCTCTTAAGCTTTCTAGCGATTCATGAGGTCGAGCGTTAGGTCAATGACTCCCAAACTAGACGGCTTTAGGACATTAGGCATTCAAATACCCCTACGGACTTACAAGCTCAAATCAACTAGGTTACAAATCAAGATAACCTCCATCTAATCATTTCCCACTTCTCACCTTTTAGGAGAAGTTCTCACTTTTATATTGATTTTTTTTTTTGTATTCAATTATTAACCTAGAGTTTGGGCCCTCCACCTTTCGGCATGAGAAGTTCAGTGCTTAATGAGGCTAGAATCTCGGCTACGTAGTGAAAAGGGGTTGTTATCCACCTTTATCAAGAAGGAAAGCATTCAATGAACTACTAGCTCAATTGGGATATAACCAATTCAATAATCAACAATGCATGTACCCCACAAATGAATGCTAGTGTAGAATCCTAGAATGAATCTCAAAACAATCACAAAATCAAGATGATATGGACCACAAGTGCAAGCATGATATCAATTTTTTGAAAAATTTACTTCTAAATGGCATTCATAAGGCATACAAGGAGTATTGAACTCTCAAGTCAAGTAATTTTTAAATTTTAAGCAATATAGTCCTCAAAAGATCAAAATCATAGTTAGAAATGGACCAATCATAGAAATATCCCTCAAATACACAAGTCATGCTCAAAATTTGAATTTAAAACTAATATTGTAAAGCACCATTCCCCCCAAACTTAAATTGCACAATGTCCTCAATATGCAAAGAGAATAAAGGAAAGAGTATACCAGTGCAACTAAGCAAGAATGATCGGGACTGAAGTATCCGAAGTGGGCGGCATGGCCCCCCCAAACTTGGGATGAACTGTGGTCCTAAAAATTGGCACTTGGATAAATTCATCAGGTAACAAAAATGGGATAATCAGTGCACAGTGGTTATGCAAGTGTAAATGGGATAAACAGATAAAGAAATGAGAGAGGTATAAGGGTGGTCCTGGAAATTGGGTAGCACTCTCTCACTGAAGTCACTGTGATGCACTTGATGGAGTCAAACATACAGATATTAGAATACAATCATATGACATCCATAACAAAAATAGATATATATAAAACGAATAAGTACAGGTACAACAAAAATATCAAAGCCGACAGACCGGCTGTAAAAATAATAATGTACAGTGACAATAGTAAAGTATCAAAAGGAGAGAGGGATCATAAGATAGAAAAGACTGGGAGCTCAGGAGGATGAGGTAGGACGGGCAGGTCTGACTTCGCGGATGTCTCTGGATAAATCTCTGAACATGGTCGCGACATCCGTGCGGAAGACAGCAAACTCAGCTCTGTGGGCTGTGAGGTCAGCTCGGATGGTAACAACAGCATCCTCAAGCGTCTGCAGACGTACTCCAAAGCCGGGGGTCATATCTGGAGTCTCAGGCATTGATGAATCAGAAGAAAGCTTCTGAGTCTTCTCCTGCTCTTGAATGGGTGACCTAGCTGGAGAGTCTTGCTCTGCATCGTCTGCAGGGTGCTCTAAGTCTATGTCTAAATGCTCTGCAGCTAGATCGACTGGTGCGTCATCCGCTGCGGGATGTGCTGTTGCTGCCACTGCCGATGCCTCTGCCTCTGCCTGGGCCTGGGCCTGTACCTGTGCCTGCTCCAGCTCCAACTCTGCTGCAGCTAGTACTGCGTGGTCCTACAACCTGGTAGTAAGGAAGTGGTATGTCTTGTTCTAGTCCTTCTTGAGGAAGTGACAGGAACCTCTCTTGGGGTGTTCCCGAGGATGGATGGGGTAGCGCTGGTTAATGAGAATCTGGGTGATGAGGTGGCTGAAAGGAAGAGACTTAGCCCGTCCGGGCGTCTCCTTGTTGATGTACTCGTCATACAGCTTCTTCATCACGCTCCAGATGAGCGCGGGAATGGACACCCAGTGCCCGGTGTAGAAAGAGTAAAGGGCTGTCAGATAATCGCCCCTCCTCTGAATCTTGTGCCCCACCATGTATATAGTCCGGTAAAGAACGGAATCAGTAAACCATAGGTCGTCAGGAAGGAATGTCCGGGTGACGAAAGTCTCGCCACTGGCATGGTGACCTGTGAGGGAAACTGCCATGTTGGCATATGAAGGCTTGAATAGCCTTGGATATGTGTCCTGAAGCTCTAGGGGACATCTATGTGGACAGCGGCAAGAGTGGGCTAACGTGTCCACTGTAATGGTGATTGGATGGCCATCGATAGAAGTGACCATCTCGACTGTGGTACGCGGCGATGGTCGGAGGTTCTGGTAGAACAACCGAACCAGCCGTGGGTAGACCGGCTCTGTAGCGGGGGCAAGAATAGCGGCTAAGCCCCTCTGAATAATATCCTGGTAGGCAGATCGGGTCAGCACCGATCAAGAGAAGAAGACCGTGTCAAACTTTGACTCATGGTCGAGTGTCATGTGCGCATATCGGGGCGTGGGCCTATCACGCCGCAGATGAGCTGGCTGAGGTGGTATATGTGAATGCTCAGCTTCAGTCTGCGGTGGAGATGGTGATGGAGTGAAAGCAGGATGAGCCGCAGAAGTGGATGGTATGTGGTCATCCTTAGGCTCATGAGATGGTGATTGAGGCGGGGTAGCCTGTGCTGGCTCTTGCTGTGCATAAGAGGGCTCTGCTGGCTCCTCTGTCCGTGGCCTAGAATGTCGAGTGGGCCCGTGTTGCCTGTTGGCAACGGTCTTCCTCTTTACCATGGCCTGTAAAAAGAAAAGAAAAACTTGCAATGGGAGTTAGTGCCAGAATAAGAAATTTAAAAACATGAAATAGAATCATGTATGTTAAGTAAAATAGACAAAACAAATATGACATGAATCTATGCAAGTGGTGGAATATGAAACATGCTAAACAATGTAAGTATGAAATGCATCCAATGTGGAATATCACAGGCATTAGGCATAGATATGATAGCATGAACATATGATATGATGAATGAAGTGTGTGTGTGAGATCTGTGAAGTTCGATCGATCATAAAAAGAAGTGAGATCGATCACAAAAGTTGGATCGATCGAAAGTAAGTGAGATCGATCTCACTACTTCGATCGATCGAAGACATGAGTTCGATTGATCTCTCAAGATCGATCGAAGATACTAGTTCGATCGATCGAACTGTGTGACATTGAAAACTCAAAGGTCACAGATCTGTGACCTTGGAAGCATGGGGCTCACACGAACATGTTCATGGGCCAACAACACATCAAATCAACAAATCCATCACAAATCGAGGCCCATACTCCACCAAATCTAAACAAATCTCAAAATATCTACAAAACATTCACGTGTATATACGCATATATATATAATGTTTTGAAGGCTCATCAATGGCGAATTCATCCATCTAAGCAACCTAAATTGAATATGGAAATCATTGAACCATCAAATCGAACATCAAATCTCAAAGTGAATCTCGGTTCTTACCTTGAACAAGTGAGAGAAGTGGATGCGAAGAAAGAAAGATGGAATCTGAGATAAGAGAGAGATGTGAAGCTTGGAAACTCACCGGAAAGCTTCGCCGGAGATGGTGAAGTGGTTGGACAGTGATGGCGACGAAGAGAGGTTAGGGTTTTGAGGGTGAGGGTGAGTTAGATCGATCTTTGTAATCGATCGTGCAAACCCTCGGTTCTACTTTTAAAAACATTCCCGACAGAGTTTGATTGATCTTACTAAACTGTGATCGATCGAACTTTGATGAACTCTCTTCAAAGTAAATTTTTTTTTTTTTTTTTTTTGGAAATTTGAAAAGTCAAAATAATGAAATGAAGATTGAGATTGATCGAAACAGGAGTTCAATCGATCAGACAGAGAGCAAAAATATGCAGGTTTTTGGCTTAGAAAATTGGCTAAGTGTTGGAACATGAGATCGATTGAACTTGGAAGTTAGATCGATCGAAGATCTCTTGATCGATCTAAGAATGTTTCGAATGATCAGACAGAGAGCTGAAATATGCAGGTTGATGCAGGCTAAAATTTTTTCTAAGTGTTGAGTCATAAGATCGATCGAACTAAGAAGTTGGATCGATCGAAGGTCTCTTGATCGATCTTGGAATGTTTCGAACGATCAGACAGAGAGCTGATTTGGATGCAGGTTTCTGCAGGTCGAAAATTTTTCTAAGTGTTGGATGCAGAATGGAGTTCGATCGATCGAACTCAGATTTGAGATCGATCGAACTATGCAGAATGCTTAATAATGACATGAAAGCTTATGCAATCCTCACCAAAGTTCCTTGAAATGCATATGAACCAAAAATAAGTATCTAAACTTCGCAAGAAATGAAATGAAAGATAGAAATAGGGGAGGAATAGGGTTTTGACACCCTACGAATGCTTTTGCTAGTCTTTAACGTCTTTAGCAAGACATTGGGCTCTTTTAGCCCGGATTAAAGATCTTATAATGCATCCCCTCCTTGTTGGGGTGATAAATGCTTTGAATTCCACCCAACAAATGGTTCTTTGAAGAACTTGTAGGATTAAGCTCAAAAGAAATCTTTGGTCCCTTGTCTTTGCAATTACAACCCTTGGGCTTCCATGCCCTTTCAAAGCATGAATTTGAAACAAGACTTTTAGAATGCAAGGTTGAAGAAGATCCTTTAGAAGTTTTGGTTTTACACAAAAGCTCATTTCGTTGGCATTGAAGATCATGACATTCATCTACAACATTAACTTCTCCCTCATATTTGTCAAATGAATTGGGTATGGGATTAAAGATATTCAACTTCACCTTCATGTGGCCAAATGAGATCTTCATTATCCCCATCCTACAATTGATGTTGGCATTAGCGGTTGCCAAGAAAGGACGGCCAAGGATAACTGGAATTTGGCTCTTAGGATTGGGAATCGGTTCCGTGTCTATGACAATGAAATCAACCGGGAAGAAGAATTTGTCAATCTTTATCAAAACATCCTCAATTATACCCCTAGGCTTCTTAATGGATCGGTCAGCAAGTTGCAAAACTACCGACGTTGGTTTCAATTCACCTAAGCCCAATTTGACATAAACCGAATATGGAAGAAGGTTAACACTTGCTCCTAAGTCGAGAAGCGCCCGATTAATGATATGATCACCAATAATGCATGATGTAGTGGGTGAATCGGGGTCCTTAAACTTTGGAAGAGTGTTATGTTGCAAAATTGAGCTTACTTGCTCGGTCAAAACCACTTTTCTTGGTGCTTGGCTCTTGTTCTTCCGCTTTTGGGTGAACAAGTCCTTTAAGAATTTGGCATAAGCCGGAATTTGCTTTATTGCATCCAATAGTGGAAGATTAACTTTCACTTGCCTAAACATTTCCATGATTTCATTGGTTTTTGCCTTTTGCTTGTCTTTTGAAATGAATCCTTTTAAGGCATTTGGAAATGGAACCTTTGGTTCAAACACTTTTTCAAAATTTTCTTTTGAATTCTCTTCAACACGAGAAGTTTTCAATTCATTTTTCAACAAAACCTTTTCAATATCATTTTTCAAAACTTTTTCTTCAAACACATCTTTCAAGAGTTTCTTATTTATAAGGTCAAGTATATGCAATGAATGAGGAATGGGATATAAAACAGGACGGGTGACAACTTGAGGTTGCACCGGTTCATTCTCTTCATTGGACATTCCAGCTTAGTTGTCCACAATCTTACCACTCCGCAAGGTAGTCACCGCATTAACATATTCAATGGTGTGGCCTTCCGATGAGGAATGGGTTTCCATAACACATTGTTGCTTAGGTGGGGTATTTATAGGCATCTTTCCCTTCTCTCTTGCATTGAGAGTGCTTGCTATTTGCCGTACTTGGGTTTCTAGCTTCGTAATAGATTAAGAGTGAGAATGAAGCAATTGAGTGTTAGCCTCTAAAGTGCCCAAAGCATTCAAAACTTTCTCTTCAAAGGTGGGACTTCTACTATTACCTTGGGAATAAGATTGGTTGGGAAAATGAGAATTAGCAAATTGATTCCCTTATGATTGATAGGGTCTATAACCTTGGGATCCTTGGTTTTGAAATGGAGGTGGAATGTACTTCCCTTGAAAACCGCCTTGGAGAGGGTTTGAGCCATCTCCGTGGTTTTTCCAAGAGAAATTCGGATGATTCCTCCAACTAGGATTATAATGAGTGCCATAAGGATTGTTCCCTTGGTTCACAAAAGCCGCATTGACTTGTTCATTAGGTTCACTTTGCACTTGTCCGTGAGGACAATGAGAAGTAGAATGAAGAACACTAGAACAAGTCATACATGTTTCATTTGATGCACGATGAGAATGGTTAGGGAAGGAAGATACTTGGTTCGCCGAGTTTTGGTTAATCAAAAATTGATCAAACCTTTGAGATAAAGACTTCATTTCGGCGGCTATTTCATTTGAATGGTCGACTTGATGTAAGCCAACACTCTTCCTACCTTGTGAATTTCTACCATTCTTAGATGATAGTGTTCTATGCAAAGAATTTTCACTCATGCTTTTATAGAGACGCCACACGTCATCCTTAGCCTATCAATGTATGAGCCACCTATGGAAGCATCAACCATACTCTTATAGTTGTCCGATAAGCTCTCAAAGAAGTATTGAACTAATTGCCATTTGGGCATGTCATGATGTGGACACTTCCTAAGCAATTCATTGAAGCATTTCCATGCCTCATGAAACGTTTCTCCATCCCCATGTGAAAATTCTCGAATTGAGGTTCTCATGGCATTGGTCTTAAAAACTGGATAGTACTTCTTCAAGAACTCTTGTTGCATTTCTACCCAAGAAGTGATTAAAAAAGGCCTAAGATTGTTAAACCAATACTTTGCCTTGTCTTTTAAGGTGAATGGAAAAAGTTTGAGTCTTAAAACCTCTTCCGGCATGTTCGTATATTTTACGGTGGAACATACTTCAAGAAACTCATCCAAATGCTTGTAAGGTTCTTTACTTGGAAGTCCATGATAATTAGGAAGCATTTGAATGGTTTGTGGCTTAATTTCATAATGATGTGCTCTAAATGGAGGCAATTGGATGCATGTGGTGCATTATACTCATTAGGCACATAATGGTCTCTTAAAGCAAGAGGTGGATTAGCTACTTGAGGTGCAATATGAACACCTTGGTTTTGAATTCCTTGATTGTTGATGGGAGGTTATGGAGCATACATTGGCCTTGGCATTCCATATGGAACTTGGCCTTGTTGTTGTGGTGGTTGGTGAATGAATGGCCTAGGCATGCCTAATGGTACTTGTATGTTCTCATTGTGCACATTGGGATGAAGGATACCTTTTTGGTCTATGTGACCAAGGTCCTCAACATGATTATCATTATGGTCATCCATTGAAAGATTGGCTTTATTTGAACTTTCTCTTCCGCTAGGATTTCTAACGATAGATTCAAGATGCAAATCAAGAGGGACAAGAGTTGGTCTCAATGAACGACGCCCATGTATGCACAATATAAAACACAACAAACACAAAGAATGACAAACACTATGCCTTCACAACAATGCAATTAGACTTCTTTCACAAACATTTAATTCATACTCCCATGCTTTAACAATGATAATGCAAGACAATAAAAAATAAGCCTCCATGCGGGCCGACGATTTAACTAAGGGATTGAGTAAAGAAAATCTCACAAAGGTCCTTTAGCACTTCAACTCCAAATTTAAAGCTTAGCTTAGCAATTTTAAAATTTTTAGCATTTTACTTTCTTTGCTTGCTTGAATGCTTGATTGTTCCTTTGTTTGCTTCCTCTCCAACAATGCACCTAGTTAAATAAGAACAACACAATAAGTAACCAAAAAGAAAAATAAAAATAAAGTAAAGATACGATCAAAAGAGTACTAATCCTACTCAATTCCACAAATCCGACGTTGCCAAATCTAATAAACAAATCCCTGGCAACGGCGCGAAAAAATATGATGCGACCCGAACGTGTGCACAAAATAAGGCATAACACTTTGAATTTGGAAATTAGTGTCAAGTGGGCATCATACTTAAATTTATAAACCGCTTAACACCTATACTATGTAGTATGAGTGAGAAGGGATCGTTCCAAGGGATTATAAAGATCGAGCAATGTCGTGGAATCACAATTAGGGCTAGTAAGTCGAGTGATCAAACAAATGGTTGGTTGGGTAAGTAAACTAAAGAGTAACTAAATTAAACTAAGTAATACCAAAATAGTGCAACTAAGAGTAAGTAAGAGAGAGAGAGGTCTTGGGGTTTAGAGATTACCACCAAGTAATGCATTTCTATATCATTGACAAGTGATTAATGAGGGCAAATGGTGTGTTGCAATATTGGTGTGTGTGTGTTTGGTTAATTCAACAAACAAGGATGACTAGTTAATCATGTATTGTCTAAACATCATTTGAAAGGCACAATATATCTAAGCAATGAAACATATATTGTCTAAACAACATGTGAAAGGCACAATAAATCAAAACAAGTCATTAATCCTTTCATTAAGCTCACAATCCAAATACAACACAAGGATAGAGACATATGCTACTTGCATTCAAAAGCTTGGATCATCGAACAACAAGCATAGATTGTCCTCTCATTTAACACTACACTACAACTACACTACCAGCATGAAAATAAACTAGGGGAGAGGTACAATCTATCAAGGTATAAGAATGAACCATCAAGAGAATCACAAGAACATTCCTTTAAGCACTATATTTTGACAATCTCCAAATCTATAGCATCAATACACATAGACATGCATCAATAACACAAAATCTAGAGACAAGCATATGAACATCTATTCTAGCATACATAGGCATATGGATAGAATGAAATGACCAATTGGAAGCATTAAACCACATAAATCATTGAATAAACAAGATCTATATATATCAAAATGTCAAAACATCAATTACAACACTAATCCCTCAATAATACACAAGATTAAGATATAGAAAACATGCTTGGGGCTAACTCTAGCCCCAAGAGGATGTCTAACCACTCATGGTGATGATGCTCCAACCCTCAAGGGCTAATTCCATGGTTGAAATCTGATCCTTGTTGATGAAAAACTCCTATGGTGTCTCTAGCCTCTCCTCCCCTAAGCTTCATCTCCAAGAGATGATATGAAAATAAAATGTTGGCCCCCCCTCCTTTGTAAAAAACAGTCCTTATCCTTATATAGGTAGGTCAAAATGACACCCATGCGATTGAAATGATGATCTAAAACCTTAAGAACCTTGGCTTTGCATCGGAGGTGGAACATACTTCCCTTGAAAACTACCTTAGGGAGGGTTTGAGCCTTCCCCTTGGCTTCTCCCAGAGAAATTCGGGTGATTCCTCTAACTAGGATTACAGTGATTGCCATAAGGATTCTTCCCTTAATTAACAAAAGCTGCATTGACTTGTTCATGATGCTCACTTTGCACATGTCCATGGGGACAATTGGAAGTAGAATGTAAAACATTTGTACAAGTCATACATGATTCATTGGATGCATGATGGGAATGGTTAGGGAAGGAAGATACTTGATTTGTCGAGTTTTGGTTGATCAAGAATTGATCAAACCTTTGAGATAAGGATTTCATCTCAGCGGCTATTTCATTGGAATGGTCAACTTGATGTAGGCCAACACTCTTCCTTCTACTTGAATTCCTACCATTCTTAGAAGATAAAGTTTGATGTAAAGAATTTTCACTCATGCTCTTATAAAGACGCCACACGTCATCCTCATGCCTATCAATGTAAGAGCCACCCATGGAAGCATCAACCATGCCCTTGTAATTATCGGATAAACTCTCAAAGAAATATTGAACTAATTGCCATTTGGGCATGTCATGATGTGGACACTTCCTAAGCAATTCATTGAATCTTTCCCATGCCTCATGGAACGTTTTCCCATCCCCGTGTGTAAACTCTCGAATTGAGGTTCTTATGGCATTGGTCTTAGAAACTGGATAGTACTTCTTCAAGAACTCTTGTTGCATTTCTGCCCAAGAAGTTATTGAAAAAGGCCTAAGATTGTTAAACCAATATTTTGCCTTGTCTTTAAGGGTGAATGGAAAAATTTTAAGCCTTAAGACCTTTTCTGGCATGTCCGTGTATTTCACGGTGGAATATACTTCAAGAAACTCATCTAAATACTCATAAGGTTCTTCACTTGGAAGTCCATGATAGTTAGGAAGCATTTGAATGGTTTGTGGTTTGATTTCATAGTGGTGTGCTCTAAATGGTGGCAATTGAATGCATGTGGGTGCATTATATTCATTAGGCACATAGTGATCTCTTAAAGTAAGGGGAGGGTTAACAATTGGAGGTGCAACATGGGCACCTTAATTGCCTTGAACTATGGGAGGTTGTGGAGCAAACATTGGCCTAGGCATTCCCAATGGAACTTGGCCTTGTTGTTTTGGTGGATGAATGAATGGCCTCGGCATGCCTAATGGTACTTGCATGTTATCATGATGCAAATTAGAGTAGAGGATACTTTGTTGGTCTATGTGACCAAGGTCCTCCACATGGTCCTCATTATGTACTTCCATTGTAGAAGTAGAATGATTAAAATTACTCCTTCCCCTAGGTGTACAAATAATGGATTCTAAATTCAAATTAAGAGGGATAAGAGTATGATTTAATGACCTTCGACCATGCATGTATAAGCAAAACACAAACAAGTAACAAACAATCAACAATCACTTTACCTTTGCAATAATTCAATAATCAACAAACTTCCTCCACATACAATGATCCCATACTCCCATGCTATCAACAATATGCAAAGAATAATAAAATTGTCTCAATATGGGCTCACAATTTATCTAAGAATTGAAATAGAAGCCTCCACGCAGGCCGATGATTTAACTAGAGATTGAGTTAAGAAAGAGTTCACAGAGGGTCGTTTAGCACTTTAATTCAATTTTCAATTTTAGCCTTGCAAATTTTTTAGATTTTAGCTTTTTCCTTACTTTTGCTTAGCTCCTTGCTTAAAATGCTCCTTTACTCACCTTTTAGCTCAATGCACCTAGTCAAATAAGAACCAACACAATAAGTAACCAAAATAAAAATGAAAATAAAGTAAAGACACGATCAAAAGAGTACTAATTCCTAATTGATTCCACAAATACGACATTGCCTTCAGTCAATCCCCAGCAACGGCGCCAAAAACTTGGTGTTTGTCAAGCACCAAGGCTTGTGGAGTGGACTAAGATGAGTGTGGCCAAGTTTTACATTTATAATTTGCCACTACTACCTTTTACTAAAAATATAGTTAGGGTGAGTAGGGATTGTCCCAAGGGATTGGTAGGTCGTATTAGGTTGTGGAATCGAGATTAGGGTTAGTAGGTCGAGTGATCCAAAGATTGGTTGGTGATTGAATTATACTAAGATACAATTTAAACTAAAGTAAACAATTAAATGCAATAGAGAAAAAATAAGAAAGAGAGAGATCTTGGGGTTTAGAGATTATCACTAAGCATAGCTTTTCTACACCCTTAATGAATGATTAATGAGGGGAAAACATGTATTGCAACAATAGTGTGTGTGTGTGTGTGTGGTTGTTTCAACAAGCATGTATGACTAATTAAGTATATATTATCTAAGCAACATAGTGGATAACACAACATATCAAACTAAGCCATAATCCTTTCTTTAAGCTCAAAATCCAAATGCATCACAAGGTTAGAGACATATGCTACTTGTTTTCATAAGTATGGAACATCAAGTAACAAGCATGGATTGTCCTCCCATTTAACATCTAAACTACAACTACACTACAATTAAGCCAATGACATGAAATTAAACTAATTAAACTAAGGGAGAGGCACAATTTATCAAGAAATGAGTATAAACCATCAAATAAACCACAAGAGCATTCTATTAAGCACTATGTCTTGACAATCTCTAAATCTATAGCATCAATACACATAGACGTGCATCAATAACACAAAATCTAGAGATAAACACATGAACATCTATTATAGCATACATAGACATATGGATAGAATGAAATGATCAATTGGAAGCATTAAACCACACAAATCATTGAATAAATAAGATCTATGTTTATAAAAATGTCAAAACATATATCACAATACAAATCCCCTCAAAAATACATAAATCAAGATGTAGAAAGCATGCTTAGGGCTAACTCTAGCCCCAGAGGATGTCTAGCCATGTGATAACAAACTCTTTTCATTGAGTAGCCGGGATTTTAGTCTCATCAAGCACTGAATTTCTCACGCGGAAAGGTGGAGGACCCAAACTCTAGGTTAATAATTGAATGCTAAAAAAAAAAAAAAAGAAAAAAAGAAAGAAGAAAAGTTGCAAAAGTAATAAAAAGTGAGAACTTCTCCCAAAAAGGTAAGAAGTGGAAAATGATTAAATGGAGGTTGTTTTGATTTGTAGCCTAGTTGATTTGAGCTTGTAAGTCATTAAGGGTGTTTAAACACCTAGTGCCCTAAAGCCGCCTAGTTTGGGAGTTATTGACCTAACGCTTGACCTCATAGATTGCTAGAAAGCTTAATATATCAATACATTGCACCATGCTTCTATCTTTGATCCTTAGGGATAGAAAAAAACAAGAAAAAAAAAAAGGTTCATTCTTAAAGTTTTAATAATAAGCGCACCTAGATCAATAAAGTTTTAATAAAAGGTCCATTCTTTGTCTTGATGATCGGTATTAGTTTTGTGTGCTAGTTTGAGGGTAAGGATGCGATCATTTCTTTAGTTGGCTTAGATAGCAACATACTTATTACCGGTCCACTCAAAAAGGATTTTAGAGTTGTTTTGATTTGCATGATCATTTTCTTGATGTGTGGAGGACCATATTTGTTTGCTTGATGTTGAGATTTTAGGAGATTGCTTGAAAATGGTTAAAAAATTGCATACTTGAAGTAGTTTTCTCGCAATGCTTATTTGCAATATTGGTGCCTCTTTAGTGATATTGAGTTTAATATTTGTGGGTATCATTTCTGGAAACCCTCACGAGACTTTACTCATCCACTAGGGTAACCCAGGGGTTTAAAAGGCTTGTTGCATGTGCTAAATGCAATCGTGTTCCCTACGAAAGTGATGTTATCCATTTTTTGCTTTCTAGTTCATAGTTGTATAGTCATTCATTTCATTCATTTACTTCGTAGTCCATTTGGTGGTTTGATGAGCGCTGAAAAGTGCGCAATTAAACCCCTTAAGTTTAGGTATTCTAGGATCTTTATTTATCTTATTTTCTCGTCTTAGACTAATTTCATGTTATTACCCTTTTTAGGTACTTATCTCAAAAATAAGTTAATTCAGCCAAATAAGAGCTTTAAAGATGCAATCCCAAGTTGAATTGAAGAAAGGAGCAAAGTGGAAGCAAAATGAAGTAAAGTATGGAAATCAGCAAGTTTGATTGATCTGAACATTCGTTTGATCGATCAGAGCAACATCAATCTGGATACTTCAAGATGGATCCAAGCCTTCAATTGATCCAACCATTCTTCGATCGATCGAAAATGTTCGATCTTATCCACACCTACCACTCTTGTCTCTTTCCCAAAATATTCCAAAATATCTCAGAGATTTGTCTTTATTCAAAGGATGATCGATCTCTATAGCATTCGATGGATCTCACCTCAGTTCGATCGATCGAACCCTCTCAAGTGCAAATTAAATCAAATTCCAACTCATTAAAAGTTGTCTCATGGTGCAGTCATTAGAGAAGCCCTTGTGCACGAGTCTAGACCATTGGGTGTGACACTTGAGCTACCTATATAAGGATTTGGAGCCATTTTAAGAGCAACATTCATTCACATACACACATAGATACTTAGAAACATTCTTAGAGAGAAAGAAAGGAGAGGAGGAGAGGCTAGAGACATATTCTTGGAAGTTCTTCCATTCTTCTAGAGTTTCTATCAAGAAGGAGTTCATTCCTACCATAGAGATCGCCCTTGAGGGTTGGATGACTACTTCAATGAGTGGCTAAACATCTTTCTGGGGCTAGAGTTAGACCTAAGCATGCCTTCTAGACGCTAATGCTTTGTATTTTGAGGGGATTTGTGTTGTAATCTTATCTTGATACTTATTTTATATATGAATCTTGTTTATTCAATGATTTGTGTGGTTTAATACTTCTGATTGATAATTTCATTCTATCCATATGTCTATGTATGCTAGAATAGATGTTCATGTGTTTATCTCTAGTTTTTGTGTTATTGATGCATATTTATGTGTGTTGATGCTATGGATCTAGAGATTATCAAGGCATAGTGCTTAATAGAATACTATTGTGGTTTATTTGATGGTTCATACTCATGTCATGATAGATTGTGCCTCTTCCTTAGTTTAATTTTCATTCCATTAACTTAGTTGTAGTGTAGTTGCCTTAGTTGTTAGATGGGAGGACAATTCACGCTTGTTATTTGATGTTTCATGCTTATGAATGCGAGTAGTATTATTCTCTAACCATGTGATGTGTTTGGATTGTGAGCTTAAAGGAAGGATTAATGGCTTAGTTTGATGTATTGTGCTATTCACTAGGTTGCTTAGACAATATATGCTTAATTGGTCATCCATGATTGTTGAAACAATTAATCACACACTCTCAAATTGCAACACATGTTTCCCCTCATTAATTACACATTGAATGTCTAGAATTGTGATGTTTAGTGGTGATCTCTAGACCCCAAGATCTCACTCTCTTTTTTTCTCTAAATTTCATTTAAATTGCTTATTTTATATTGAACTTGTTTAGTTTAGTTTGTAGTCTAATCAACCAAACACACCACCTTTTGATCACTCAACCTACTAATCCTATACATTGCTTCCATTGCAAGCACGCCTATAATCCCTTGGGACGATCCCTACTCACCCTAGCTATATTTTTAGTTAGAGGTAGTAGTGGCTTTAATAAATTTAAAACTTGGCCACATTGCACACTCACACTCTTTTGCACATTTTTAGACGTTGGTGCGACGACACACAAAATATCTTGTGATTAATGTTCTAGCCTTGTGAATTTAATGAATCTTGGTATATTTATATGATTTCTATGGTTTTATTCTTTCTATTAATTCTCTAGTTTATTTACATGTCTATGTGTGATTAAATTGGGAATTATGTCTCATATGATTCATATGGTTTAATTCTTCCTATTGATTCTCTTTGTGATTACATGTTATCTTATATGTGATTATTTGAGAATTGATCTCTACACTAGTTTTTCTATATTAATTGCATGTCTATGTGTGGCTGATTGAGAATCTAGTGATGGCTAGACATGGGTTTTATTAGATGGGTTTGTCAATTAATTTGATAGATTATTCTTATGCTTGATGGGTTGTTGTACAATTAATTCATGTTTGTAGGTAGGTTCACAATCTATACATGAGTTGATATTTCATGGCTTATTGTTGCAAATTCTATGATTCTCTAGATTAATGTGTGTTACAATTGTGATTAGTTTGATGGGTCATGCTTAGAATTGATGGATTATTTTACACTTAGTTTATTTGTTGGTTAGGTAGATAATACATTATTGAATTTGATGGTCCATACTTAATATTGCAATTGGTAGTCGCATTTTGTTCACAAGAATATTTTCCCCAAATTAGTTGAAAGTGTGTGGTTTGGGGAACAAGCTTGATAGCAATTCCAATAGACCCCAAGACCTCACTTCTCATCTCTTAAATCCCTATCTCAACTTAGTTTTATTTTACTTGCATTTTAATTAATTATTTTCTAGAGTAATCAACCAATCTCTCCTTGCAATCAATTGATACATTAGAGTCAAAGTTAAATTCCAACATGTATAATCCCTTGGGACGATCCCTACTCACTCTTGCTACGTTAGTAGTAGTGGTGGTAGTGGTTTTTTAAAATTTAAACTTGACCAAAAAGGCTTTTCTTGAACCGCACATTCACTACATTATTTTTGCATATACAAGCGGCCTCGTCAATAGGCATGAGTACCTAGACCTAACAGGGTACACCGTTACCTATCAAAGTCAGTTATGTATCCCAATGCATATATGCTCCTTAACCATCGATCCTGAGACTCAAGCTCATATCATAGTACCATAATCATATATATGTAAATTTTATCCTATCCATCCATAAGCAATCTAGTTAGTCAATCAACTTGTTCAGTTGATCTGACTTAAATATACGTAGCAAGTAATCCAGTTAGTCGTTTAACTTATTTAGCTGATCTGACTTAAATATAAGTAGTAAGTAATCCAGTTAGTCATTCAGCTTGTTCAACTGATCTGACTTAAATATAAGTAGCAAGTAATCTAGTTAGTCATTCAATTTGTTCAGCTAATATGACTTAAATATATGTAGAATTTAATTTTATAATCCATTCCCTTATTCCAGAAAAGTTAGGAGTTAACATCTTTGGTTAATTCGTCCCTAGAATGCCATCGTCCTATACCGGTGCATTACATCCATCCAATCCAATTATTGATGAAAGAAATAAAACATTACATCAATAAATTCCACAATTAATCATAATAAAAATCAGATATTAACATGATCATATTATACAGTCAGTCCATGCTTAGAACCATTTAATATCCATACTAATTGCTAAGGTAAATCTAAGCAATTACATCTTCCATTACCAGCCTACAAATTCCATTATAATTTCATATTGATTTAAATCCTTTAGTATAACAGAATCAGAGATAACACACGATTACATTATTCTTCCAACATAGGCTTACCGTCATCCAATCTCCACTTACATTGCTAAAGTAAATTTTAAGCAAAATAAATCATCCATTTAACAATATGGTAATTTAATTAAAATTCCATATTGTTTAAGACATTAGCATAAGAATATAAGTTATACTTTTAAGAATTTTAACAAGTTTATTTTTATCATTTGAAACCCCATGACCATTCAAAACTACCTTAGAACCCCAAAATCCAACCATGGTATCAAAAATAGTCATCCCGTAAAAGTCCCAACCCGAGAGCAAGCTCCCAAAACAATGGAGCAGGCTCTGCCCTGTTAGGAGCCGGCTCCTTCAAAGTGGGAACCGGCTCTATCCATAAGGGTACCGGCTCCTTCCATTAGGGAGCTGACCCTTTCTCCCTTGACAGCCGTCTATCGAAATTCATCATCTTCTTCACCTCCGGCGATGCGCAGAACCCTATGTAACTATTTTATTAAGGTTCCTAGACTTCAATCTATGACCCATATAATCCTAGAGATTCATACAACACAGTATGCATCATTAACAAACAATTTAGAATACCAAATATGAAACACTTGATATGATACCTCAAATTTTCCAATTAACAGCACATAATCCAATTAAAATTTAAAATTAATATGCATATAAGATTAGTTTTAAAATTTGATTAAACCCTAGAAATTATCTAGGCATGCACAGAACACAAGTCTAAGGGAAGGAGTAAGATATAGAACTTGCCTCTAGATTTTGGATTGAAACCTTAACTTTTTCTTCCTAATTTCTTTCCGGCGATCCTTGGCTGCCGTCCAAGCCTCCTACTGTTCTGGTTCTAACCCTTGAACAGCCCTCGACCTTCCTCCTTGGTCCAGCCTAATTATTTTGCCCAAACCCTCTCTCTTGTCTCACAGTTTCTCTTCTCTTTTCTCTGTTCTTTCTCTCTGCCTCCACTGTTACGTGAATAGGGTTCCCTTGGCAGACACAACCTTACATATATATAGGTTAATACAAACCCTAATCCTAACCCGATAATAAGTCGGCTAATCGTAAAAGAAAAGAAAAGAAAATGAAAATATAATTACATATACATATACATTCCTATATGTGCTAACCTAATATATACATATAATTTATATATAACCTATTAACATAATATTATTATTATTATCATAAAAAGAAATAAATAATAATAATAATAATATGTTATCCTCTTAAACATATATACTCAAGTATATATACAACCAATCATGTATGGGTAATTATCCGTACCCATAAGTATCCCCTATTCAAGTAGTCCATGAGACCTATTGTTGGTCCATTACTACTATCCAAATCCATCCTTTTAAACTTAAAAATAAAATAAAATAAAATACACATTTAATCTAGCAAATAAAATTATAATTAAACTAATACATCATCAAAATCAAATACACTTAAGTTAAACAAAACACTTAAGCACACACTTACAATTAATTCAATTAAACATATAACATGAAACCATAAAAACACATAGCCACGTAAGCACCTAATATATAATAAAATAAAATAATTAAATTCTAATTATATTATTTTTAAAATTAGGGGTATTACATTCTTCCCCCCTAACGAAAGGAATTCTGTTATCGGAATTCACGAAATTCTGAATTATTTTTGTTAAAATTTATTTCCATTCCATTTTAGATTCTGCATCTGTGTATGGGCTCCACTGAATTCCAATGCATCCAACAATATACAAGGTTTCAATATTTAAGAAACTCAATAAATGTACAAGTCCTAGGTTGTATCTAACAATGACTCAATCTTACCCAATATTTAGTTAAGGGTAACGATCCCTATTCCTCCAAGTTCCATAGGATAATCGCATAAAATTCCTATACATCCAATGCTAACCAGTTGGTAACGCTAATCTATAGACAATACCAAAAGCCAATAATTATTTAATCACTTAAATAATAAAATATAATTTAAGAGAAATTATATTTAATACAAAAGTCAATAACAAATTTAACATAGCAATTTAATTATGCTTTAGTAATTTACCCATGCCATTATGAATATATTTATTTATATATTAACAACTCAACCATGCCTCCTTAAGTATATTTATTTATACATTGACAAATCAACCATGCCTTCTTAAGTATATTTATTTATACATTGGTAAATCAACCATGCCATTAAAAATATATTTATTTATATATTGACAACTCAACCATGCCTCTTTAAGTATATTTATTTATACATTGGCAAATCAACCATGCCTCCTTAATATATTTATTTATACATTGGCAAATCAACCATGCCTATAATTCAACCATGTACCGATTTTAAAATTAACGATAAAATAAATCACACATAGTCATTTCATGCATATCATACGCATAACATTAATTTAAAACCAACCTATCCAGATATACCAATTAAACATGTCCCAACCCCAACTTATTCACTAGAACTGACATTCGATGTCTTGATGTACCTTATAATCGTCTGAGTGTATTGAGAAGAATTAACAAATTTTATATCTCATTCACTTCGACATCACTTATAGAAACTACGAATCCTCCTCCAGTACCTTAAGCTCTATCTGAGTAAGGTAACACCTCTACTAAGGTCAGCTCCAATATTTGAAGTTGACTTCCTTAATTTCCTTGGTAATAGCCAGTGTCATTACTATAAAAGCTATAAGTTTAACTGATTTCTCAACAACTACTCGAAGGTTTAATTACGATATCAGTTGTTAAGAGCATCTACTTCCATATTTACTTCCACCAGACGGAACTTAATGCAAAGTGTGAATCACCACTTCTATTCATCTAAGCCGTCTCGTGATCCGTTCTATTCGTATGAACTGATATCTTACCAGTTCAAAATAGCTAAAATGAAACTGATTGAATTTATCAGTAAACCAATATCCCAACCAGAATCCTAAACCTTGTGTAAAGTCAAAAATCTCTTAACTAAATCCATGGAAAAAAATACTCTTGTCATTTCCACTTCAGTACAGGAAATGACTGCAAAGGGTTTGGTAATCTCTGATGGTCCTTCCCGACTATCTAATAAATATTAGACTAGGAGACAAAAATCACTATGTCCCTCCTCTTACCTGTCCTCTAAACATCTGTTTCATACTGTAAAACATCATGTTTCCACCAGAATGAACAAAAACTAAGAGTTGTGAAACTCATTCCTTGCATCCTCTTTCCAATTTGTCTACAAAAAGTACCATTAGTCTGGTACCACCAGCTGTTGTCTGTACCCATTGTTTAAATTGGAGCATCGTCAAAAGCTAACTCTACAACTTAATCCATGCACCATTGATCCGTGATAAACTTACAGATAAAGAAAATCAACCGGTAATTCTATTCATCGAAAATCAACTAGCTATGACTTTTCCACACACATCGTGCACCTCTTCCTTATTATAGGTGATCGGTCTCACCATCCTATCTTTGACACACCCTACTACTTTAATATAAGTAAGTGTCAATCTAACTTCTTGTCTAACTTCAAAAGAATATGGAACTTTTTCCATCCTCCAAACAAGTCATCAATTTCCTAGCAACAACTAATTTTCGCGAAATATAACCTTAAATTTTTTTTTTTTTTCTTTCTATATTTTATACAGTGTAGAGACTTTGGTTCCTCCTCCAAGTGCAACACCGACAACTCC
Source organism: Cornus florida (assembly GCF_030987335.1). Lineage (NCBI taxonomy): Eukaryota > Viridiplantae > Streptophyta > Magnoliopsida > Cornales > Cornaceae > Cornus > Cornus florida. The sequence continues at coordinate 47,306,953 of NW_026775572.1, forward strand.
TCCAAATGACACTCATGAATAGTGTCTTGGTTAAGAATAGATTGAGGAAGATTTAGTCAGTCTACTATCCTTTCTCGGCGTTATTCCAATAAGTACTTAAACTAGCACGAAATCCTCCTTCCATCTTGGTAACAACTTTTGGAGTTTCCAAAAAGATGTTCTGCAATTCTGACGCCTCTGAGAAACCATCGTAGCATTCCAGGGGTCTTTATTTACCATAACCTCACGAATACCGAAATATTAACAACCACTATTATTAGGGCGTTGTAAAATGATATGAATCCATACCTAGGGTAAAGTATATCCAACTAATTGTTCTAGATTATTTGACTCGTACTGATGGTTTAACTATCCCATCCCAAATAACATACCATAATGACGTATGTCCAGGTCCATTAGATTGGCCAGATTTATGTGTATCTCCCAAATCCTATGACCTCATGCTCACAATCTTAGTGTAATATAGCGCTAGTACTCCATGTTATTAAAAACATTAGTCGGTTGATCACACACTTGTGTCCCAAACTAAACCACATATCAAATCCTGAATAATTAACGAAAATAAAACACGTAAGATACACACAATAAAACAAAATATAATCCTACTTAAAACATCGTTCTTTCTAGAAAAGAAACCTCCTCTGAAATCAACTTGCAAAAATTATTTCACAAAATTTCATTTTTATAGTTTCGTAGGTAATCATCCAACCTCCAAACATATCCTTTAAACATAGCTTAAAAGTAACTTTCATTTGCCTAAGCAAATACTAAAGGGCTTAACCCTCATCCTCCTTATACGCGGAATGTAAACCATCTAACGTGGCTTTATAAAGCGAATTAAAGCATCACAATATAATACCAACATTCTCCTGTATGTGATCTAAAATCATAAATCTCATTCTGATAAGAACTCCATCAGATCCCCAAACTCCAGAAGAGTACTTTTTATCTACCTCTTTTAGAGATGATAAGAAAGCTTAACTATTTGTAGATTGATCAACCCCAATTCTACTAATATCATTTACTATCTTACCAGTAAATAAGATCACCCTCACGCGATCATTCATCTTCAAGATTTAATATCCTCTTTCTTGGATAGGTTAAAATCTCTTCCATTAGGATTCTCTTCAGACTCCTGCTCCTCGCTTGTCTCCTTTTTGAGATCACTGAAGTCGTGTTGGCCCCGATATGCTGTGATTTATCATGTATACCTAAATCCTTCATTGCCTTATACTTTTAAAAGTAGCGCCAACCAGGATTAAACCTGCGATCCCTAATTCTGCCTTCTGGCAAAGAAATCGATAACGTACTCCTTTACTTATTTGGGTTTTTATCGCTTTTGCCTTGGACCCCCATCCTCTTCCTAGTGTCACCCATTCTGTGATACAGAATATAATTGACATCCGCTCCTCCTAACAAACCGTAAATAGAGTACAACGAATCATAATATGGGCTGTAAGTTTTAAAAGACGCAACGCGGAAGTCATATAACGAAAGACACTCCTAAGGACACTTGAACCTGGAGTGCTTTGATACTAACTGTGATACCCCCGAATTTTCGAATGCGGGTTGGCCAGGCTCACGCCCGAATACCCAAGGATATCAAAATGAATCGGCAATAATCGAACACAGAATATAAATATGATCAACAAGAATAAAGTAAAATGTTGAAAAGAAACTAAAATGATAATCCAATAATTGATCCTTAAAATAACTTTTATTAATAAATTCCTCTGATACAAGTAATCCTCCGGTTTATGATACAACTCAGGAATCCATACAATGTGGACCCCTAGAAACATCTCAACCAAATAATCAACAGTCTACAACTAGATACATGAATCACAAAGGAACCTCCTATGTACATAATCCAAAAGAATGATGAAGACGATCCCTGCTCAGCACGAACAAGCTCTAAGACTAGAACCATTCGATACCTGAAAAATAATAGTGGGTCAGGCCTATGAACAAGTTCTACTCTATTACAATCTAAACAGAGACTCGATAAGCAGATACATCCTAGACAACTTAACAATAGCTAAATAGTCCATCTATGTATATATCCACACTAAGGGACTCTCACTGGACTACAAAGGGGGTCTCAACCTGAATAGAAGGCAACATGCAAAACGCACCTGAGGTGGGCATCAGTACCTAGACCTAACAGGGTACACCGCTAGCTATCAAAGCCAGTTATGCATCCTAATGAATATACGCTTCCTAACCATCAATCCCGAGACTCAAGCTCATATCATAGTACCATAATCATATATATGTAAATTCTATTCTATCCATCCATAAGTAATCCAATTAGTCAGTCAACTTATTCCGTTGATTCGACTTAATTATACGTAGCAAGTAATCCAGTTAGTCATTCAACTTGTTCAGCTGATCTGACTTAAATATAAGTAGCAAGTAATCCAGTTAGTCATTCAACTTATTCAGCTGATCTGACTTAAATATAAGTAGGATTTAATTTTATAATCCATTCCCTTATTCCAGAATAGGTAGGAGTTAACATCTTTGGTTAATCCGTCCCTAGAATGCCACCGTCCTATACCGGTGCATTACATTCATCCAATCCAATTATTGATGAAAGAAATAAAACATTACATCAATAAATTCCACAATTAATCATAATAAAAATCAGATATTAACATGATCATATTATACAGTCAGTCCATGCTTAGAACCGTCTAATATCCATACTAATTGCTAAGGTAAATCTTAGCAATTGCATTTTCCATTACCAGCTTACAAATTCCATTTTAATTTCATACTGATTTAAATCCTTTAGCATAATAGAATTAGAGATAACACACAATTACATTATACTTCCAACATAGGCTTACCGTCATCCAATCTCCACTTACATTGCTAAAGTAAATTTTAAACAAAATAAATCATCCATTTAACAATATGCTGATTTAATTAAAATTCCATATTGTTTAAGACATTAGCATAAGAATATAAGTTATGCTTTTAGGGATTTTAACAAGTCCATTTTTATCATTTGAAACCCTCGTGACCATTCAAAACTACCCTAGAACCTAAAATCCAACCACAATATCAAAAATAGTCATCCCGTAAAAGTCCCAGCCCGAGAGCAAGCTCCCAAAATAATGGAGCAGGCTCTGCCCTATTGGGAGCCGGCTCTGTAGTGTTGGGAGTCGGCTCCCTCCATTAGGGAGCCGACTCTCTCCCTAGAGAGCCGTCTACCAAAATCCGTCATCTTCTTCGCTTCCGGCGATGCGCAGAACCCTCTGTAACTATTTTATTAAGGTTCCTAGACTTCAATCTATGACCCAGATAATCCCAGAGATTCATACAACATAGTATGCATCATTAACAAACAATTTAGAATACCAAATATGAAACACTTGATATGATACCTCAAATTTTCCAATTAACAGCACATAATCCAATTAAAATTCTAAATTAATATGCATACAAGATCAGTTTTAAAATCTGATTAAAGCTTAGAGATTATCTAGGCATGCACAGAACACAAGTCTAAGGGAAGGAGTAAGATATAGAACTTGCCTCTAGGTTTTCAGATTGAAACCTTAACTTTTGCTTCCTAGTTTCTTTCCGGCGATCCTTGGCCGCCGTCCAAGCCTCCTACTACTCTGGTTCTAACTCTCGAATAGCCCTCGACCTTCCTCCTTGGTCTGACCTAATTATTTTGCCCAAACCCTCTCTCTTGTCTCTCGGTTTCTCTTCTCTCCTCTCTGTTCTTTCTTTCTGCCTCCACTGTTACATGCATAGGGTTCCCTCGGCAGACACAACCTTACATATATATAGGTTAATATAAACCCTAATCCTAACCCGGTAATAAGTCGGCTAATTGTAAAAGAAAAGAAATGAAAATGAAAATATAATTATATATACATATACAGTCCTATATGTGCTAACCTAATATATACATATAATTTATAATTTTATATATATATATATATAACCTATTAACATAATATTACTATTATTATCATAAAAATAAATAAATAATAATAATAAAATGTTATCCTCTTAAACATATATACTCAAGTATATATACAACCAACCATGTATGGGTAATTATCCGTACCCATAAGCAACCCCTATTCAAGTAGTCCATGAGACTTAGTGTTGGTCCATTACTACTATCCAAATCCATCCTTTTAAATTTAAAAATAAAATAAAATAAACACATTTAATCTAGCAAATAAAATTACAATTAAACTAATACATCATTAAAATCAAATAACAAATAATTTCATATAACACTTAAGTTAAACAAAATACTTAAGCACATACTTACAATTAAACAATTAATTCAATTAAACATATAACATGAAACCATAAAAATACATAGCCACATAAGCACCTAAAATACAATAATATAAAATAATTAATTTTCAATTATATAATTTTTAAAATTAGGGGTATTACACTTCTCCACCCTATCCATAAAACTGTCCGCAATAGGTGGATTTGGGTCGCCCTCAAAAAGAGTTGGTATCAACTTTACAAACTTTGTAATGTGATCAAGAGTGTTCTGACTCATTTTTCTCTGGAGGTGGTGCCGATGGTGGCATAACTTGTGATGACGACGCCATTACAGTCCGAAATGCATCCTGAAAGACCGCCTATACAGCCAACTTAAGCTACTCCTCATTTATCTGAGGAGGTGGCTCGACGGTTCCCGTCGCTTGTCCCCCTCTGGGTGGGACCAAATCCCGCAACAACACATCTTCCTCAACGTGCTCCTGATCCCTTTTTGTGGGATTGGAGCTAGAACTCTCCCCTGGATCCCTTCTTGGTGGCATGACGCTATAAGAAAAAGGAAACGAGTTAAAAACGATGGCAATAAAATATGCACGAGAACGGAGTCCTCACACAAATGACTTGACAAGAATGGAAACACATAAACACCTCCCATATTCCCGGAATACTCAACTAATGATAAACATGATCATGATAATAATATATATCAACTTTAAACACTTAACACATAATCACATAAGCAGTTAAATAATTAAGCAGTTAGACATGCTTTTCAAATAATTAAACACCTTAACACATAAACATATAAACATACAATTCAACTTCCCATGCATTCCTAAGTAGGCTTCTACCCGTCGTCATAATGGTATTCAAACCATTGCTCTGATACCAAATTTGTAATAACCCAAAAAGATACCAAAAAATAAAAATAAAATAATAATAATAATAACAAAAAATATAAAACTTCGGTATGACCTCCGTAGAAAAGTCTATCTACAACCTGTTGAAATATATAAAAATGTAATGGCCTCACTTGGCTTAAAATTAATCTATCCTATTCCAACGCACAATGAAAATAATATACCACATTCCTAAAATGATTACATGCATACAATAAGAATCCCGGTTCTCCATCTCATCTAAACATGGAGACACTATTTCCTTACCTAGTCCCATAATTCTTTACAAAGAATGCACTTTAATTACATCAAGTTACAGTCCATAAAATATAACTAAAATTAAAAATTCATAACTGACAACATCATACATATTAAACTAAAGTTTTACGAAATAGTCAAGATTATATTTACAAAATATTAAAATTATAATACAAAAGATAGCAAAATATAAATCTCCAATCTCGTTTAGACTTTTGGTGGATCGTCGTTCGCCACTTCTTTTCCATGTCCTGATAATATTAAAGTAATGGGGTGAGTTAACCGCTCAGTAGGAAGTGTCTAAGACACACATCTTATGATCCCGTGAATCCACGCAAAGAATAGGTAAAAAGTAGGCGGAATCATGCTATAGAGAATGCATATCAATAACCACAACAACAAGTATATAAATAAATGTCATCCAATTATAAATACACCATATATGCTAATGAAGTGCAACGTCATGCCAATGTCGCTCCCCATTTTCTAAAACAATTATGTTTCACCGTTCTAAACCGTTAATGCAACTCGACCCATAACACCTCTATGGCGCCATGAGGGAAGGATTGGCTAGCTATCCCCTACCACATGGCACCTCCATGACGTTATTTCGGGCCTAGGTTGCTCAACCACGATTGGGTCTCTCCCTAGTTCCCTCTAGATCACATTAACGCCACGGACCACTAGGCACCTCCTAGGCATTCGTGTTTTCGCAAACCCTTTTCAAAATCATTTCCCAAAACAAGTTTCCATTTTCTTTCAAATCATTATACCCATTTCTTGCCCAATGCCATGCATGAATGCTATACAGTACCAATTACATTTGCATGTTTTGAGGTAATTGGTACAATAATTTCACATACAACAATTTATCATTTATGGCAATTTGAACATATAAGGCTTGCTTTGGAAGAAAATTTAAATATTAAATTCCAAGTAGTCAACCTCACATTCATAGCATATAAACATATTAAGCAGAAGACACTTTAAATCTAGCAAGCTCTTTCACATAATTTGAATAGACATATATATGAATTCAATTTTCACATAATATACAATTATCACACTAAATACACAAAATCTTCAAAACCATAAACAAATTTATTCAATTTAAGCATGCCAAGGCTAAATTTAGAGAAATTAATTCACTAAAATTAAAGAATGTGTATATTAGAAACCCTACCTCAATTGGAAGAAAAATGCCAAAATTGCACCCAATTTTTGAAAATTAGAAATTGTTCCAAATTGAAAATTGCTCCGATCAAAACGGAGTTCTTGACGCACTCGTCAACTTTGCGTTCAGTGGCAAAGCCTAATTCTTAGTAGTGAAAGAGATATCAAGCTTTGAAATTTCAAAAAGAAAAAGGAAATAGAATTGCAAAGGGAGAGAGAGATGACGCAGCCGAGAGAGAGAATGAACTGAGGGTCTGTAATGACCCTTTGTCATTATATTGTATAAGTCAAGTGGTGGGTCTCACGAACTTTATAAAATTAACTCTTTTTTTTTTTTTTTTTTTTTTTTTTTAACACAATTATAAATACACTAACCAAGTAATAGCCACCAAATAAAAATGTAAACAAAGAATCTATGCACAAAATAATAATACATGAAATGTAATGGACCCGAAAAATAATACCCGTGCACCACAAATCCAGTTACGGGTCCCACCTAGGACCTCCTAGCCCGAAAAATAAAAAATGCTGAAATGGCAACCAATGTATTTCTAAGAGTCCTGAACTCAAGGAAATGTCCTAATGAACACGCTGACACACCCGGTACACCCCACGGTGTATGGCACATAAAACGAGAAAAGAAGAAAATACCCTCTAAAACAAAAAAATTCTAAAAAATGAAAAATGACAAAAATCATAAACAATATATATATATATATATATATATATATATATATATATATTCCACCTTGATGGATTTTTTGTTGGATTTTTATCTAATTTAATTGAAATAATGGTATGAGATTGAGTTTTAATTGAAGTAATATTATAAATTTTGAGTTTTAGTTAATATATGAAATAAGAGAAATATGGTTTCCCAATCTATTCACAGTAACTCTTTTATATATATATATATATATATATATATATATATATATATAGAAGATTATAGAATTGAAAAAAAAAGAAAGGCAAAGAAGCAATCAATTCACATAATTTTTTTTATTATTATCAGGCATTAATTACAACTTCTATAATTGGGTTTTTTAGCCAATCATAAGTCGCTTACGCGACTGTATTTAGCACTCCTCATATTTTTAATTTCCTCTAATATCTTGACTTGCCAAAAATTTTAAACTAATTAAAAGAAACATCTTAATATTTCAATATAAAAGTTAGTAACAATATTTTCTACAATTATAAAAAACAAAGTAGTGTGATCTATATCATTGTTGCATTCCCTTATATAAATGATTGCTGGCTTAGCTGTATGATTTTGTCATGCAGGAGTTGCTCATCTGGAAATGAAAAATGGATGATATATAGGACATAACACATAGAAGACCAACTTTCAAAAACAAATAAAAAAGAACACACAGAGAAGAACATATAATTTATGCTGGGTCACGAAATAGAGATCAGGTTTATGGAGTTCCATACAGTGCACTTGTGTTGCATGACTCAAATGGAAGAATCCATTTCCCAAGGTGAGGAAAAAAATCCATTTACATGCATTTATAAATATATAATAGGAGTGACAAACGGGCGGGTTGGTTCGGGTTTGGGCATGATTAAATGTGGGTGGGTCAAATATGGGTTGTGACCATATTCAATCCGCTTATAATGGGTTAAATATGGGTCGGGTCAAATCGTCAAGAACCACCAATCCGTTTGAGGAAAAAGAATTGTTATTCTTTTGGATAATCTCATTATTATAGTTTTTTTAATTATTTTTTTTTAATTTTTTATTTTAGATGGATAAAAGCTTGTAAAAATATGTGTCAATAATTATAAATCCTTCAATTTATTTTGAAAATTCTTTAAACTTATATTATTTTATTTTATAACTAGACATGCATAAGGTAAGATATATATATATATATATATATATATATATATATATATATATATATGAAATCATCTTTTAAGCTTTTTATAGAATAAATAATTAAATGAATAAATCGGACATTCTTATTTGAAATACAGATGTAAACATAGATTTGTTTCGATCGGTAGTATTACATATTGAAGGAGATTACATACATAAAGAGTCCATGATCTCCTTCAGTAGATTAACAATGTCCTCTATTAGAATTTGGGTTGAACAATCCACTAGCTACTTAAGTTGCATAATTGACTTACAGTTCTCGTCAGTGTCAACCTATTTGTAAACCCATTGGACTAAGAGATAAAATGATTCGTTAAGACAAATGCCTTTTTTTTTTTGGCAGTAGATAAACCAAAAAAGAAAATTAATGCAACTCTAACACGCCTTCCCATAGAATCCCTTAGGATCATTACACCCCTCCCTCTCTAGTCCATCGATGATAAGAAGCACCAATATTCAATTTCAACATCCTATATGTGTTTGCATATGTATATGCATATGCAGAGAGAGAGAAGGGGATGGACCGTTAGATATTATCGCAAGAATTACCAAAAGAGGTAAAAGATATTGTTGTTAGGAAATCAGAGCATATATAATACATACGAATACATTGTATATGTGTTGTAGATGTAGCAGAGCAGTACTATAGTACTACAAAGAATTTTAGAGAGAAAAAGAGGATGATGGAGAGAAAATCTTAGAGAGAGAATTTTAGAGAGAGAGAGGGGAAAGAGAGAGATATTGGAATGGTGTGAGAGAATTTTAGAGAGGAAGAAGAGGTGAATTTGAGTCAAATAGAGGATGTGAAACTATATCTCTTATATAATATTGGGTGAAACATGTGTCAAAATGGATGACTCATATTCAACTCATTTAACCCTCTATAAAAATAGGTTGAATATGGTCACTCATTTGACCCATATTTTAAAAGGGTTCATTTATATCTATTTTAAAACGGGCGAATATGGGCAGATTGGTGGGTCATGACCCATTTTACCACCCCTAATTTATACATACGAAATTCACACAATGTTAGCTATATATATATATATATATACACACACACACACACACAAAAATACACACATACATGGATTAAGGGAGGACGAGTAGAGGGAAGAAATGCCAGAATAAGATCTTAAAATGGTAGTTTTGTCCTTATAATATTATGCTTTAATGTCTTGTAAAAATAAGATACTAATAAGGGAAAATAATCAATTAATCTTATTTTTTTCCTAGTTGGGACTCACACATCCCCTCCAAGGAATTGTTTACACCAATTAATCCTACTTTCACTACAACATTTGTGATAGAAAAAAGTGCCACTAATACTCGATATTTTGTCACTAAAAAGTTATTGTCACCAAAATATCTCGTCACGACATCGTAAACTGTGTTGGGGGGTTCTATATTGTGACAATCAATTAGAAACCACCACTAATACTTGTTAATTGTGAATTGTCACAATTGAAATGTCCATTTATGACAATTCTCGTGTCATAAATACTTTTATTTGTGGTAGCAAATTTTCGTCACCAATATTGTACTTGTGACACTATATTAGTGTCACAAATACCCTCTTTGTCTTTTTTCCTATCCTTTTCAATTTTGGTCTCTAATAATGCTATTTCCTATTTTATTTTTTATTTATTTATTTATTTTTTTCAACTGTATTCTATCATCACACTTCCACATTCACGTATATTTGTTTCCAACTAAAGAATCATTATCAGTTGCACACATTAAACAACATATAGCATAAAAGTAGTTTCATTCAAGTTCTACAATCTTTAAAATTAATAGTAGTAGTTTCATTCAAGTTCCAATAAACATTTTCATATTAGAGCTAAAATATTTCCCAATACTTCAAGTTGCCCTATGTTCTACCATCACTTTTTTTACCTCTATTGAATTTGCTTTGTCAGTTGAAAAGGTCTGTATTGTCCAGAATAAATTCCTTTGATGCCTTAGCCATTGCTTCTATTGAACCAATGGCTTGATTGAGCTGAAAAAGTTACAAGTTTAGCAACCTCAAACTTCCTCTATAAAGGATATATATAAGAATATCTCTATGAAATATATAAGCATACATGATGTAACCTCAAACTTCCTCTTATAAAGGACATATTTGCCATACACCTCATCCATATCATATTGTGCATTTCTTTAGCAAGTGGCATACGGCCCATATTATTTTCTTTGTTTAACAGAAACAGTGTTCTTTCTAGTTTTGCTGCGCGGTGAGACAAATAGGAAACTATACAACAATATTTCATGTGGCCGAATGACGAAGAAAACTAGTGGGAGTTTTCCACAGCATCTTTGCTAGATATATTTTTGAGATGCCTAATGCAGCAATTTTTAGTTTTTGTTTGATACACCATAAATACTAATAAATTCAAGTTGTCATGTAGATTCAAGTTTGTTTGTTTGCTTTTTTTTTTTTTTTTTTTGCCTTCATTTAAGAAGCTCATGTGTTTTAGGCTAATTAATTTGCTTTAATGGCATGGGTTGTGTTTGAAGTAAGTTCTCATAAAATTGTTTTTTATTTTTGCTCTACAAATTTTCCATGGTTGCAGCAGCTCTATCACATATTTGAAATCCACTTATCTGAATAAATTCATCATTAAGGGGCATAGCTAGACAGACATTCTTCAGTTTTATTTTTTGTTGTTGGATATTTCGTTGATTTATTCCATTTGTTGGTTAATGTTGTCGTTGCATTGGCTTGGTAGTAAGTATTTCAAGAGAGGACCTGATGGAAATGATATTCAGAAGAGACAAATGTACCCAATATGAGAATTTCCTTTCGTCATGAGGTGAGATTCATAAATTTTGCTCACACCACTTTTTACCTGTTTGTTGGTGGATGAACCACCAAGCACGAGGTCAAGGGTTCTGAAAAGCGGAGTCTAACTGACCCATCACCTACAAAAGAATCGTGTTTTATGATGATCTCATTTTAAGTGTAAATTGTATATTTGTTACTACTACTTCTCTATTTGACAATTTGGAGGTTTTGCAGACATGGAAGGAAGAGATGCAACATGTCTACTCAGGAAAAGCCAGGCTTCCTGAAGAAATAGAAATTTGAAGGGAATGGAGTCACAAGAATGAAGCCAAATTTTGATTACGGTTATTCATGATGCTTTCGAATCCTGGTTCGAAATTTGGATATGGTTTGAGGTCAGTCTCAGCATGGGTTAGGCTTTCCAAATTTTGAGGCCATTGCCTTTTCCTCTATTGTGTACTGCTTCAATATGGATAACAACTAGTAACAACTAAGATGAAAATTATGCAAAATTGTGAGGTCAGTTTTACAATGTCTCTCTGGTGCAATCACGCACAGCCAATTTTGGTCATAAGTTTGTATTTTCTGTAAGCCTTGTATATTTGGGTTTGAACTGAAGGCGTCGCAAAATGAGCAGGTTATGATATTTAGCTTGTGAAAATGGTTATTAATATTTATTTCTTTCCCACTTTTTGTTGGCTATAACTTTGATTTTTTCATAAACCAACTCATCACACATTTGGAAGAAATGATCCATGTCAAATAGCTGTGCAAGCTATGGGAGATAAAAGTAATCATTTGACAAATAAAACTAACGGACTTTAGTCATCTATAATATGTACTCTGTACCTCACTAAATATTTCATTTATTTGTCAGATTTTCTTCAAATAATAAAATTCAAAATTAGGACTTTAAATATCAAAATTGAAAATTGTGCTAATTCTTTTTAAAGCGTACTTGAAAATTTTGTGAAGTTGATTCTGAGTCGGAGAGATCAGCACATCCATTTGCAAGATCATTGGTAGCAGTCACGTACTCTGTATGAAATGATATCTCACTATCATTTCATAAATTATGTGGTAAGTGCTGGGACAGAGCAGAGTTGTATCCCACTACTCAAATCGCAGAAAATTCGACACCCAGAAAATTCAACTAACACTTTTAAATCAACAAAATGTAAAAAACATTTCAGATTAAAACTAAAATAAGAACACAAATAGAGATTTTGATTTTGCCGCACGCTACATTTGAGAACGCGTCATATAAATCGTGTAATCATTATAAAACTCTAGATTTTCAAGATGGTTGGTGGCAGCAAGTTGTTGGGATTATTGGTGGCAGCAATTTGTTGGGATTTCCGCCACGAAAACGTTCGAGAAAGTATTTGGTTACCACACAAATAATTTATTTGTAGTAATATTTTTAATTTCCTCTAATATCTCAGGTGAAGACTTGCCAAAATTTTTAAAACTAATTAAAACAGACATCTCTATATTACAAACGTCTCTAATATCACAATACAAAAATAACTAGGAATATTTTTTACCATTATAAAACGTAGTATTGCATTAAAAAATAACTAGGAATATTTTTTACCATTATAAAACGTAGTATTGCATTACCTTATATAAATGATTGTCATGCAGGAGTTGCTCATCTAGAAATGAAAAGTCGATATATAGGACATTACACATTAAAGAGCCCGCAATTTATTCTGGGTCATGAATTTATTATTTATTATTATTATTTTTTATGATGGGTCATGAAATATACTTCAGGTTTAAAAAGGGTAATATTGACGCTTTTGAGTAGTGCCAAAAAGATACGTTATCATCTATTGTCATTTATTTTTTGAATTTTGATACTTGATTATCTCGTGAAATACATTTCTCGATATTGTCAACTTCTTTGGCACTAATTACTAATTAGTGCATCAATCTATTAGCGATCTATATATATTTTTCAGCTCCTGCCTTTAATGTATTTTTGTTTTTGTTTTTTTTTTTTTTTTGAGCTTTTGGAATCTAAATCAACTTGTAGTGGTAGGAGAAAGTAGATGTTGATAGTATCAAATTTGTACTTTGAATTTAAAATTGAAGAAAATTTAATTATAATTTTAAATTAATTTTTTTCAATTCTCATCTAAGATACCAATTCAATAACATGAGATTCATAATAATAATAAATTAAAAAAAAAAAAAAGTAGGGAACGAAGGAAGAACATGGGAAATGTTTCAGAATGAGAGGAAAACTCCTTTATTAAGAAGTTATCAATTGATACTAAGTTGAAGCTGCAAATCGATTTACTCTCCTATTGTGTGATGGTTAAATGTATTATTGTATTTCTTCTACCTAATTTGTGTGTGTGAGACAATATTTCACCATTGATATACTTGAATAGATATTGGGTGTGTCGTGCACATCAGACTATTGGTATATTCACCCAATGATAATGCATCATTAGAATAAATTTAAAATAGATTTGATATCATTAGAATGTACGCAATGAGGAGATGCAATATGTCTACTCAGGAAAAGCCAGGCTTCACGAGAATTTTGAAGGGAATGGAGTGACAAGAATGAAGACAAATTTTGTTTACGGTTATTTATGATGCTCTTGAATCCTGATTCGAAATTGGGATATGGTTGAGATCAGTCTCAACATGGGTTAGGCTTTCCAAAATTTGAGGCCATTGCCTTAACTAATTGTTTAATGCTTCAATATGGATGGATAACTAGTAAGCGAAAAGTTTTTTATAATTTGCATGAGAAAGGGATATGCAAATTTGTGAGGTCAGTTTTTCAATATTTCTCTGGTACAATCATGCACAACCAATTTTAATCACGTCTGGTATATGATATTAAGCTTGTGAAAATGGTTTTTAATCATTCATATTATATTAACCTTATGAAAATGGTTATTAATCTTTATTTATTTCCCCACTTTTTACTAGCAATGACTTTCACCTTTAGATAAACCAACTTTTAGATAAACCAACTTATTACACATTTTGAGTAAGGTAACATGAGATCTGAGGCTGGTTCTTGCTCTCCCCCATTGTAATGGTGAATATCTAAAAGTATTACTGCCAATGGCTACTGATACTGGTGGTGCTCGTTAGTTGTAAGATTTTCATGCAGATCCTTTAATTGGGAATTCCTATAGATACATTTTGCTTTATATTTTTATTAACTAAGAGATTTTTTATCATGAAGATTGTAGAACCAGAACAAAGTTTATTCACATAAGCAATAATAAATGGAAACTATTTGATTAGTACACAAAATCATTTATCCAATTACTCTTCATTTTCAAATTAAATGAATTTATATCTATAACAGCATTGTGTTAGCAATCATACATATGTCAGTATCCGCCTATATCGCCTTGGAAAGCTTCAACGTCTTCTTAGTGTAATTTTGTGTTTATATAAATTAAGTAATAAGTTTAATTTCCTCAAATATCTCAAGTGAATATTCCCTAGTATCTGAAATGAAGAGTGTTACTAAAATTCTAAAACTAATTAAAACATAGATTTCTAGTATCAATATAAAAGTGGCTGCGAATTCTTCTAAAATTATATAAAACAAAGTATTGCTCAATATCATTGTTGCAGCCCCTTATACATAAATGATTGCCACACTTAGCTGCATGATTTGTCATGCAGGAGTTGGTATCTAGAAATGAAAAATGGATGATACATAGGACATAACGAATGTAGAAGAGCCATAAAATTTATGCTGGGTCACAAAATAGACTTCAGGTTTATGGTACAGTGCACTTGTGTTGCATGACTCAAATGGAAGAAGTCGTTTCCGAGGCAAGGAAAAAAAATTTTCACATAAGGTTAGCTGTATTATATAAATATGGATGGAGAGAGGAAAGGGTAGAAAGGCCAATGAGAATGAGATGTTAAAAAGGGTAATTTTGTCTTAAAAAATATTATGTTTAATGTCCAGGATACTAATAAATTTTTTATTTATTTATTTATTTTTTTTTTCAAAGTACTAATAATTAATGGAGTTCAAAAATAGCCAATGAAAAATGCCATGACAGTACTGCCCCTCGCTAGCACTTTTCAATCAATATGGATGCTTTGAATATAGGTACTAGGTAGTGGCGTGCTAATTAGTGATCAACACACACCAAATCGAGAAGCACATCCACACGTAATTCATTTTTTTTTGTCTACATTTTGGCTCGGATCTTTGACAATGTGGAGGTTATGTTATTGGACTATTTGCCTTTGGTAAAGAAAATTTAATCCAAACTTCAATTAAATTTTTTTTTTTTTTTTTCAATTCCCATCACAAGTAGTACTATAACTGAAGTTGTCAGTGCTAAGCTCAGTTTGAAATTGCAAACCGTTTAACTCTTCTATTATGTGATGGTTAAGTCTGTTCTTTTATTCCCTCTGCTTTAACTTGTATGTGAGCGACAACTTTTCACCATTGGTATACCCACACCGTACCAATAATCTCTGAACCATACCTGCTCAGAAAAATAATTTATTAACCATCTTGCAACTTGCCCAGCCAAGTCGAGCTGAGCTGAGGGAAGTGTTGCTCAAGCTCGACATGTTGAAGAAAAAAGCTTTATGTTCAAGCTCACCCATTCTTCAGTTGTTATTATTATTATTATTATTTTTTATTGTTTTAAGAAAAAATGCTAGTCTTTGTACAAATAAAAAGGGAGTTGATTATGGAGGGCTTGGGCTCCCAAATTTAACTGATCTTAATAGGATATCCATCCCAAGACACATTTGGAACCTTTTCAGCGACAGTGGGCAATCCCTTTGGTATGATTGGGCTCATTCAGTTTTGATCAAGCAAAAAATTTTTGGACCCTTAAGCCAAATCAGCTTAGCTCGTGGAACTGGAGGGTACTTCTCAAGTTGAGAGGCCTTGCTAGGCCTTTCCTCAAACACCAAGTAGGCAATGGGAAGGATATATCTCTTTGGCACGATTACTGGTTACCTTCTGGCCCCTTGTATGGGAGAATCGACCCCATTCTCATACAAAACTCCCCATGGAACACTCATGCAAAGCTTGAATGCCTTTTTAGGCGTGGTCAGTGGAGGTTACCTCCCCAATTTAGGAGCCTGGTTCCCTCAATTGGAGTTACTGAGCAACCTTCTACTATTACCAACAGCAATGATGCTCCTTTATGGATTCTATCTATTACAGGGAACTTCAACATGAAGCACACGTATGATGCTCTTCTTCCACCTACTCCTTTCTGTAGATAGAAACGAATCATTTGGTACCCAAATCACATTCTTAGTCATGCTTTTGTTACATGGCTTGCAATACAAAATAGACTTCGGACAAATGATAGGTTCTTCAATTCTCAACCAGCTGATTCGCGGAGGTGCAACCTATGCTCCGATGAGAACGAGACCCATGAGCATATCTTCTTCACACATGTATGCACTCAGCACGGATTTGGGAGCACATCCAACATAGATGTGGTTTTTATTGTGGGGACTTAAGCTATTTTGTAATAGCTAATCAAAATTTGACTCTGTGGAACGCAGAGAAGCAATCTATCTCTGCTTTACAAATCAAATTGTGCTTTTCTGCATGTTTCTACTATATTTGGAGAGAAAGGAACAATCGCATCTATTCCTCCAATAGAGTTTCTGCTGAGGCGACATGGAAGCTTGTGGAGGACTGTGTTCGGCCGCGAATGGTGTCGTGCAAGTTTGATAACTCCAGAACCTCAAGATCTATTGCTGCTGATTGGAGATTGCCAAGCTCTGTGATGGCTTCTTCGTCTCTAACAACTTAGTTTATGTCTGTCCTCTGCTCCTGTTTCATTTACAGTTGTTGGTTGGGCTTGCGTTTTGGTTCCCGAGCTTGGGTTTGAGGGTGGGCTAGCCCTCCCCTGTTTCTTTCTTGTTTTTGTATTTAGTCCTTTTTGTTATAAAATTGGTTGATTTACCGAAAAAAAAAAAAAAAGGGAGTTGAACATTGAAGTCGGAAGGTCGGTTTATTACTTGGTGAAACTTCAAGCATATTATTATTATTATTATTGACGCTACGTTCGAGAACTGCCAGTGCAAGATATCAGCAAATTGTTGGGATTATTGGTGGTAGCAATTTGTTGCCACTTCCGCCATGAAAACACTCGAGAAGGTATTTGTACTAATATTTTTAATTTCCTCTAATATCTCAAGTGAAAACTTGGCAAAATTTTAAAACTAATTAAATGATTATCATGCAGGAGTTGAAGAGCACGCAATTTTTTCTTGATCAAGATTTTATTATTATTATTTTATGATGGGTCACGAAATATACTTCAGGTTTATGGAGTTTCATACTCTATGTTGTATCTGCATGACTCAAATGGAAGAAGCCATCTCTTGGCAAGGAAAAGTTGCATTCACATAAGGGTAGCGGTTTATATATATATATATATATATATATATATACACTAATAAAAGGCACGTGCGATGGACGTGATGGATTTTTCTAACTTATATAATTTATATTTTCATATATTTTTTAATTATTTATAGTTTTATAAAAAAAAATAGGCAAAAACAGTTTCACGCCCAGAATACCTTAGAGAGTAATAATTATCACCTTAAAAGAAACAAAATAAAGTTTTCCGTTGATGTATGAATGAAAATTATAAATATTTAAAAAAATATATGAAAATAAAATTCTATAATTTACAAAATATTCATAAATAAATACTATATAAAAATTCTATATATTATAAAATCCGAAAGGGTACTAATAATTTTTAAATTGTAATAATTGTCACCTCATAAGAAATAACAAAATATATTAGAAAATCCAAAACTATAACTGTTTGAAAATAAAAGTATTCTTAAATTATTTATTCCTCAATCTTTATCTTTTTTGCATATCTTATTTCTTCATAAAATGAATCATTGTCAAGTGTCAATTTTTTTAATTCTTCCACCGCAAAATAAGTTTTCATGACTTGTTGTTGAGTATTGTCTATCTTCACCAGAAAACTTGTCACTTTGTTGCTGAATTCATCCATATCTTGCAAAAAAAAAACAAATATAACTTAGAACTATTGAGAATTTAGAGCTATTGAGAAATTCAAGTAAATATATATTTTTTAATTTAATTAAAATTTAATGAATAAGGGTGAAAAATTACCTCAATTTGTAATTGTCACTACAACAAATTTGGTCTTTGGCGATAAAAACCATAGCAACAAGATGAATTTGTCGCAATAAAATAACCTTTTGTGACAAAAATTTACTTTGTCGCCTTAAGTTTACTTTACTCGACAAAAATCAAATTTGTCACAAAAAGTTGTCGCAATATCTACCCTGGGAATTTCCTCGCGTCCGACCATATGGCGGGAAAGGGTATGGCGACAAAATTGATTTTAGTGACAAATATATTGTCGCAACTAATTACAATATAGTGACAAATATAGTTTTGTCGCGATTAACTAGATTTTAGTGACAAATATATCTTTGTCATAATTGATGGCATTTTAGCGACAAAAATTGCTGTCGCTACAAACAACCTTCTAGTGACAAATGATGCGTTGTCACAAAAGATTGAGTTATTGTGACAAATATAACTTTGTCACAATTGATGGCATTTTAGTGAAAATTCTTGTCGCTACAAACAACCTTCTAGTGACAAATGATGCGTTGTCGCAAAAGATTGAATTATTGTGACAAATATAGTTTTGTCACATGCAAAAGATTAAGTTATTGTGACAAATATAGTTTTGTCACATGCAAAAGATTAAGTTATTGTGACAAATATAGCTTTGTCACAATTGATCGCATTTTAGCGACAAAAGTCGCTACAAACAACCTTCTAGTGACAAATGATGCGTTGTCGCAAAAGATTGAGTTATTGTGACAAATATAACTTTGTCACAATTGATGGCATTTTAGCAACAAAAATTCTTGTCGCTACAAATAACCTTCTAGTGACAAATGATGCGTTGTCGCAAAAGATTGAGTTATTGTGACAAATATAGCTTTGTCACAATTGATGGCATTTTAGCGA
The DNA here is from genome assembly GCF_030987335.1 of Cornus florida. Taxonomy (NCBI): domain Eukaryota; kingdom Viridiplantae; phylum Streptophyta; class Magnoliopsida; order Cornales; family Cornaceae; genus Cornus; species Cornus florida. The sequence continues at coordinate 47,326,245 of NW_026775572.1, forward strand.
CAAAAATTCTTGTCGCTACAAACAATCTTCTAGTGACAAATGATGCGTTGTCGTAAAAGATTGAGTTATTGTGATTGATGGCATTTTAGCGACAAAAATTCTTGTCGCTACAAACACTCTTCTAGTGACAAATGATTCGTTGTCGCAAAAGATTGAGTTATTGTGACAAATTTAGCTTTGTCACAATTGATGGTATTTTAATGACAAAAATTGTTGTCGCTACAAATAACCTTCTAGTGACAAATGATGCATTGCCGCAAAAGATTGAGTTATTGTGACAAAACTCACTTTGTCACAATTAATAGACTTTTTGTGACAAATTATTTGTTGCCAAATTCTATTTTTTAGCGACAAAAGATATTTCATCACAAAAGAGTAAATTCTTGTCACAAATTAGCCTTCTGTCACCATATACTTATTTGGAAAATAATAAGAAAAAGTAAAACTTATCATAAGGTATATTTTTAATATATAAAAGTATGTGTATATATATAAATATATAGTAAAGTGCAAAAAACTCTCTGAACTATGTTTGAATTTGCAAATAACCCCCTTGAATTATATTTTATGCCTAATACCACTTATTGCTAAAGATGCACCAATATTCTAATAATAAGTTAATCATTTTATAAAATAGTAGTTATAAATATTTTTTTTAATGATAAATTAATTCTAATAATAAAGTTAAGGGGTAATTTGTATAATTCATATTTAAATTTAAATAAGAGAATATATATATATATATATATATATATATATATATATATATATATATATATATATATATACGATTTGTTTAGGGTTTGAGGTACCAAATCGAACAGCTAAGTTATATATATGTATATGTATCAAATTATATATATAATATGGAGTAATATAATTCTATAGTGGCTAAATATTGTTGGTTAATTTTCTGAACTAAGATGTTAATTTCTTGTTGAATTAATAGTTCTAAAAATGTATTAGGCTATTAGCAGTTCTAAAGTGTTCACTAATTCACTTCAATTACGAATATATTAGCAGAATAATGAATTAGAAGTTCTGAATATATTAGCAGTATTTTTGAATGTTGATGCGACTTTAGTGTGTACCACAAAAATGTGTTATATTTGATATGTCAAATGTGTATCAACTTTTACATTTATAAAAGCCACTTAACACGTATACGTGAATATAGTGAGAAGGGATTGTCGATTGGGATATATGGCTTGGAATCTAACTTGCCGTAGTGAATGTGAGATTGAAAGGAAGTTTGTTTAGTTGGTTAAACTAATGTTGAATTAAATGAACATGCAATAGAAATTAACATTAAAGTAAATAAGGTTTAAAGATATGAAGAGAGACTTAGGGTAAATGATTCACCACTAAGGTTTTGTATTAAACCACTTGTCTTCAATTAATGGGGAAAACTTATTGTAATGAAAATGTGGCTACAAGCACATATCAATGTTAAGAGAATAATACAAATTACAATCATAAGTATGGACTATCAAATTTAAGCATGAATTGTCTATCTAACTACAATTAATCTAATGGTGTAACTAGTGTAACTCATCAAGATTAAGCATAATCCATCAAACTAATTAACAATTGAATCCAATAAGAATCATGCGTGGCCATCACTAAACAACAAAAAATATTTAGTGTAGAGATTAATCCTCAATTAATTACACAAAAGACAACATGCAACCAATATAAAGAATCAATAAGAAGAATTATCAATAAAAATCTTGGTATAGTACACAAGACCATAACACTGATTATAATACATAATTCCCCAAAAATTGAAAGACAATAGTTTAATTATACAAACTTATGGCTCATCCAAACCCTAAGTGAAGGACTAGCCATTCACGAAGAAGGTAGATGTCATCAAGGTTGGCTCACAATCCATCTCCAAGCTTGGGTTCATCGTCTTCTTCTTCTTCTTCCTTAGTTGAAACACTAGAGAAAGAGAGTAGATCTAGAGGTTCTTCTAAGCTATTCAATTCCAAAATGTCTAACCCATGTAAAGATGGTTCAATCCTCTTTATTTATAGGTGTCCCTTAGAGGTCAAAATGAGTCAGAGCTGTACCTTCAAGTTAAGTACTCACACATACCCTAGTCCTTTGAAATTAGAGCCCAAAACGATCAATTAAAACTGTTTTGCTCAAGTCACGATCGATCGTGAATTCCTATGATCGTGTTTGCGAAAAGTGTAAAACCCGCAAACCTGCCCCGATTAATAATAAATTTATAAATAAATATTATTTTATGTTGTTATAATTTTTATTTTTTCTTCCTTTCCTTGATGATTTTAAATTTTAAAAATAATTATATTTTTGTGATAAATATTTGATTATACTAAACAAATTTTAAAAAATTATCTTAAATATGTTTAAGTTTAATTATATGTATATTTGGGTGCCCGAACCCGCCACGACTCCGATGTGTGAAGCTCGAAATTGGGTTTGGGAAAAAAATATTGGTAAGACGAGTTTGGGAAAGGGCCTGTGCCTGGGCTTTGTAACCTGCCCCGTTGGCATCCTTAATTAGAATTATAGCTCTTTGAATACAAGCCCGTGTAATAAATTAGTTGCATATAAAAATTTATCACAATTACTAATTGAAGCCAATGAATTAACTAATCTAGGCGTATTATGGTTTGTGCTAATATTTAGTTCAAGTAATATTAAATTATGAAATGGGAATAGCTAGAGAAAAAAAAAAAGCTCGTATAAATATATATATATATATATATATATATATATATATATATATATTAAAATTTTAAAAATTGATTGATTTTATTAGGATTATATTATAGATATACTATTTCATTTAATTAGATTAAATTAGTTTCTTGAAATTTTAATTATTTTAAATTAAATATGTACAACAAATTTTATTTTGGTAAGAAACAGTGAAAATATTTTTTTCCCGAGCAAATTAAATATCTGCAAAAAAATTCATTTTGCTAAGAAAAAGTGAAATAATTTTGGTAAAAAACAGTGCCAAAAATTTCATTTTGGTAAGAAATAGTGAAAATATCATTTGCCAGGCAAAATAAATTTTTAGCGCTAAATAACATTTTAGCTTCCCCCCTATATATATATATATATATATATCTGCGCTTCTTTCTCACCCTTTTTGCATATCTTCTCCCTTCAAACAAAGACCCAATGCAAAGTATGTGTTCTTGAAGCAATTTAAAGCACAATCAACTTCCATCAAACAATTTGAATCTGCATTACAAGGTTGGTATCCATAATAGTTCTGTAAATTTATGAATTTCTTACTAATTAGGGTTTTTTTTTTTTTTTTTTGGTGAGGAATCTTCTGTCAATATATTTGTGAATTTATTATTTTATGATTATCAAGTCAGAGAGGGATTTACTAACAAATCAGGCAATTTCACCCCTTTAACATTCAAAAACCCCTCTTTACTTCAGCAACTAGCCACCACTGGATTCTTCCTCACAGATCCACTCGACCTATCAAGGTTTCCATATTCTTCTTGTGATTTGGGAATGAACACTTCCAAACACTCACATGGTGTTGTTTTAGAAATTTTGCAAATACTCTCATGATTAACTTAATTACAATTTAAATCTTGCTTCTGACTAGTTGAATACCAGTAAATAGTATTTTAGTAATTTTATTTAAGAGATGTTAATTACTAATTTGCTAGCTTTGTGACATATTTTTCTTTCCATTGGCATATGAAGCACTAACTTCTTCTAGGTAAAAATGGCTGGACCTGGACGTCGGAGACGAGTCTCTCAGACAGAGCAAAATGCCATGCCCACACTGACAGCCACATCATTGCCTACATTTTCTCAGTCAGAGCCTACCACCGTGTCCACACCGTCACCCACATCATTGCCTATACATACTCCTGTAACCACTGACACATACACACCATTGAACCTTATGGACACAGTTACGGCCACACCCTCTCCCTCCAACTCATCAACTGTGGGTAAGATTTACTTAATTCCTTTTTCAATTATTTATTTTATTCCTTGAATTTAATTGTTTTTACCTTTTCAATATGGATTTTTTATTTTAACGATTCTGCTTTTATATATGTTCCGAGTGATTGAAACTAAAATTTTTTGAAGTGAAGAATCATGTTGCTAGATCAAACAATTGATAACTTATGGATAATGGATTGCAATTATGTTGCGAAATGAATGGAAAGGAAAAGGTAAAAAATTAGTACAATCAGCTAATAATTCATCCATAATGTAAACATGTGTGAGTTAATAACTATATGATTTACCTCTGTAGAATGCAAAGTTAAATTATATATAAGGTTGTATATTGTTGTTTGTTTTTGTTTTCTTGGCTAATAGTTAACGAGAAAAGTCTAAAATCAATTTTGAAGTCGCACCATCAAGTAGTTGTTAACATTTAAATATTCTAACTCAATTACATCTTTTCTTTTTTATTATTGCAGCTTCTAACTTGTTCAAAAAAGGACGTGAGCGGTCACGTGGGCTTGAATATAAAAAACATAAAAAAAATGGTGGCACAAAACCTTGAATCACTTTTCCCCCAGGGAAAATGAGGCCTATTGGGTCTTCATCCAAGATGTTTAGGTCACATGTGGGCGCATTATGTCGTGAGCATGCTAAATTTACATGTGGAATGTGGTCTCATATGGATCCAGCAGATAAGGCCAATATATACTACCATATTACAGTTATTGAACATAAAACTTTCTTCTTCTTCCTTCAGTATTATCAAGTTCCTTCCTCTCCCCTCTCAAAATGTTTAGTTTACATTGATATAGATATACATGTCCTGATGTACACGTGAAAACTGAAAAATAGTGCCTTTCTTGAAAATAAGATTAGCAACATGTTGCAAATAAGATTACTTTTGTTTTTTTCTCTCTATTTTATGCATTCTACGTACATTATATATTCTATTTAGTGGTATATTTTATTTTTGTCATATATGTTATTTTATTGTCACTTATATATATATTATATATTTTTTTTGTTAAATAAAATAGCGAAACTCAGAAACTGAGGAGGAGCCTGACATGGTGACCTTTTATGAGCATGCACACCGCAAAGAGAATGGGAAAGGGGCATGGGTCACACCACGATGTGAAGCTCTCCATGTATGTTTTTTAATAACTACTAAATTTTGGTTGCACACTACTTGTTTCTATATTGGTTTTTTTTAACATTCTGTACTTGCAGGCAGAAATGACTCAGCGGCTTCAAACTCAGCCTTCTGATGAGACGTCCCCATCTGCTATACAATCAATCCGGAATCAAGTTCTCTACGATGTAGTCGGCCGTAGGTCAGGATATGTTAATGGGCTTGGTCATGGTGAGATGCCCACCACGTTGTCACGTTTTAACCAGGAAGATTTTATCGAGGCTAGACAGGGGTCTGCATAACTAGAGGAGCAATTACGAGAGCAAGCTCAGATTCACCAAGCAAAGAGGGAGGAACAACGAAGTTTGATAGAGGAGCAACGTAGTTCAATTGCTTATTTGCAGTCTCGGCTCACAAATCTATCCTCCGTGGTGCAGCAGCTTTTGGCCGCACAAACCTCTTCTATGGGTGATACTCGTCCCACTTAGTAAGTTACATTTAACTTTAGTTGAACGACCCTTTTCTTCATAAATCAATTAAAGCTTAAAAGGGTACAAGGCCATTAGTAAATGCAATCATGACCATTAGCATAATGGTGCAACTATTATACAATGAGTACTCTTTAAAAATTTTATTTCAATATTCAAATTCTAACCTCATTTTTATTTTTTCTTCTTCTTCTTTTATTTATTTCATCTATTTTTTTTAAATTTTTTTTGTAGGTTTCCTGTTGAATGCAATTTGGCTTCCTTCAAAGGGATTCGGCTCTTGGATTATCTTTTGTTATTTTGATGTATATGGCATTAGCTTAGCATTTTGGATTATGCGATTAGTATTGTGTGATTTTGGTTTCGGATCTTGGATTTCTTTTGTGATGTTGATATGTGTTTGGAATTAGCATTTTGGATCATGGGATTAGCATTTGGATGATGCGATTAGCATTGTGTGATTTTGGCTTAGGAGTTTGGATTTCTTTTGTGATCTTGATATGTGTATGGGATTAGCTTAGCATTTTGGATTATCCTATTGATCATGAATCCAATGAAAATTATTTTTGGGCTGTAGTTTTTTATGGTAGTAGTGTCGATTCATTTAATTTGTTATATCTTCATGTTAATTACTATTTCCAGATTGCAATTTTTCCAATTCTTGTGGGAGTTCAGAATTTAATTGAAAGGAAGGTTAAAGTTGATAAAAAGGTCATGCACATGCTGAGTTTGAATAAAGTAATGTAGGGGCCAAGGCAGAAGGTGGGTAACTGAGGAACTTTAGAAGGATTGACACTACTAGCAAACCTCAATTTTGAATAACAGTTTTTTATGATTCTCTTCTAAAAGAAACTTAATTTTGAATAACCTCAATTTTTAATGTGGAATTCAAAATTAGTAGTTGCAAAAATGCTAGTCTTTTTTACGACCCTTGGTTAATTTAATGGCAAGACTATTATTAGTGTGTATGGGAATAGAAGGCTATCGGGCATTCTTTTTTTATCAAAGAGGATTTCTGTAGTGTCAGATAAAGAAAAAAAAAATTATTTCTTTCTTTATTTTTATAGTACCTAACTGTGAAAATATGTAGAATTTATATATGAAATGGTATAAAAAAAAAAGTATCAAGCTAAATGATTCAAATTGTCAAGTGTACTCATTCCAAATTTTATTCCAATCAAATGATTAATATATCTCGCACTAACAAGTGTATTTTTTTTTATACACTATTAGCCCTTGAAATAAACTAGTTGCGATTTTTGTAATGTTAGATTTTAAATTTAAAAAATAATTGATTGTTCTATGATTATAAATATATATATATATATATATTAATTAGTTTAATTAAATTATACTAGTTACATGAAATGATTATTTTTTTGAATTAAATATATATATATAAATATTTTATTTCATAATTTTTTAACCATAAAAATAAATTGAGTCTAAAAAAGGAAAATTTTCAGGGCCGCCAAAATATACGCGCTCCAGCTATCTCAAAAAAGCTCTCTGTTTCCCTCTCTCACTATCTCCTCCATCTTATAGAGCTCTAACATAGGCGATTAAATCCTCTCTCTCTCATCCCACTCCTACCTATTCTCTTTTGATAGAATTCTCTCCGTCAACATCACCAGCGAAATATGTCTTGAATAATACCCATTCGACTTCTCAGGGGGATTCAAAGGTGATTTTGGGATTTTTTTGAAGAAATTTCAATCAAAATCAACTTCCAACAAGTGATTTGAATCTTCATTACAAGGTTTATATCCAGAATCTTTCTTTACAATTATGAATATTTGCTTAATTAGGGTTTCATATTTGTATGTTTGGGAGAGGATTTTGTTATTAGGTTTCCTAATATAACCTCCTCCAATGACATATATATATAGAAAGATTGATAAGTTTTTCCTTTTCTTTCTGTCGGCTCTATGCAAATTGGCGTCAAATTCAATTCGTTGCCCTCTCAACGTTTTGCCCAAGTATTCATCAGTTTTTAGCAATACAAAACACCATTTTAATCTCTTTGCTAAAATACAAAATCAAATATTCTTTTGGTTATGAGATTTTTGGAAGAAGAATGAGAATTGGGGGCGATTTATTGAAATGGCCTCTTCTTCTTCATTTTCTCGCTCTAACGATTCTACACCGAGTCGGTTTCAACTCGGTGTCTGCGGCATGCGAATTCAGTCTCACTGATGGCAACACGTTCTACAACTACAGCTTGGCATCTTCGATCCCTAAATTCCCTGCACCCTCAGCGAAGATGGGTACTTCCCTCTCTCTCTCTCTCTCTCTCTCTCTATATATATATATATATATATATATATATATATACGGGGCCGGCCCTGGCCCAAGGCGGTCGCCCTAGGGCCTCATAACATAAGGGGTCTCCAAATTTATTGGCCTATGTATGATGGGCCACCAAAAAAAACCAAGAAAAAAAATTAATTACAACCAAATGTAGCAAATCAAAATTATAGACCATGAATGTTGGGCCACCAAAAAAAAAATTATAACCGCAGCAAAGGCTTCAGGAATGATGGGCTAAAAAAAAAAGGTTTAACCTAATGCAGCAAAAAAAGGGGCCAACAAAAAAAAAAAAAAAAAAAAAAATTAGGGCAAGCATATCACTTGTATAGAGGACCTCACATTTAAAGTCCGCCTAGGGTCTCTTGAAATTTTTTCAATCTTAGGGCCGGCCCTGACACACACACACATTTACGCACATATATGACATGCTTTTTGATTTCGGTATTAATTTGTGATAATATTGTCATTGCAATGAATTGTATATAGACCCTTAGTATCACATTGGAGATGCTTACCTTCATTCATGATTTTAACTCACATAGGTTCTTTTTATATTGTAAAAATACTTGATAACATATAACTACTTAGGATTAGAAATTTTTAATTAATTGATGAAAATTAAAATTCTTACACAATCTTGAATATGTCTTTTTTTTGTATTATACAATACTCTTTCCATCGAAATCATAGTTATATATTATTTCTTTATTTATTTAATATATATATATATATATATATATATATATATATATTAATTCCTTGGATTGAATATGTTGCAATAAGTTGCTTTAATTTGGCAAAAGCATTTAAGTACAAGCTTTACCTTTGATATGAAATTTTCTAGACAGAATCGGTGGGAAACTTATTTACATGACTTAGTTCGAAATTAAAAGCTTAGATAGAAATGGGTTCAACTAATGGAGATATGAGTAGGATACAAGTATTAACAAGTATATGACTACCAATAAAGAATACCGAACAAAAAAAGTACATAGTTTATATTTTGGCATATAAAACACTAACTTCTTATAGGTAATTATGGCTGGACCTAGCCGTCAGAGACGAGTCTCTCAGTCAGAGCATACTCCCATACCCAATCTGATAGTCACATTTGCTAACATTTTCTCAGTCAGAACCTACCCCCATGTCCACACCGTCACCTACATCCTTGCCTACACATTCTGAGTTAGTGTTTTTTTTTATGTATTTTGGTTTTGGTTAGGCACAGTAAAGTAATTTGTTATCATTAATCATTGAAAATGATTTTATTTTTCTTCTGAACAACAAATTTACTTTTTTACTTTTTTAGTATGCATGCATGACATTGGCCAATATAAAATTGAGTGTTTTTTTTTTTTTTTTTTTTTCAGTAATTTGACGGTGCTTATTTAGCTTGTGTTAGGGAAATGGATTTTGATCGGGGTAGGATTCAAAATAATGATAGGAATTCGATAGAGTACATGCAAGGAGTAAAAAACTTTATGGAAGTGGCTAGTAAACATGTAGATTCACTCAACCGGACTCGTTGTCCATGTTACAATTGTAATAACGTCTTGTTGCAACAATTAGCAGTTGTTGAAGACCACCTTCCCTGATGGGTATGCATCAAACATTTCTCGATGTGTTAATATCAAAGATTACAAGCCATCGGGAATGAAAAGTCATGATTGTCATATTCTTTTGCAACATTTACTTCCGGTAGCAATACATGGGTACTTTCGCAAGGATCTATGTACCACACTGACTAAACTTAGTTTTTTTTTCAAAAAATTGTGTTCAAGGACATTGCAGTTGGATGAGTTGGATCAAATGGAAAAGGACATTGTCATTATATTATGCAAACTGGAATGGATATTTCCCCCAGCCTTTTTTGACGGAAAGGTCCACTTAGCAATTCACCTTCCTCGTGAGGCCATCCTTGCTGGACCAGTGTAATATCGGTGGATGTATCCAATAGAAAGGTGATGTGTCATTCAATATTTTAAAATTATTTTTTTTCCTAGTTGATATTTTATAATTATTGTTACAAGCCTTCTATTAATCTTATGTATATATTGTTCACTTAAATATTCTTTTATTGAATTGTAATAGGTTCTTACATTCTTTAAAGACAACGGTTCGAAATAAAGCCAAACCAGAGGGATCAATTGCTGAGGCATATATTGACAAAGAATGTTTGACTTTTTGTTCAATGTATCTCAAAGGGGTTAAGACAGTGTTTAATCGAGATGAACGGAATTACGATGGCAGTCGAGGAAATAAAGGTCAGGACCTTTTTGTTTTTATGCAAGATATACGTCCTTTGGGAGCACCGACCTATTTCAATATGCCATTTAATGATCTTGATAAGGTTCGAATGTATGTGTTGAATAATTGTGATGAAGTTCTGCCTTATTTGAAGTTCTGCCTTATTAGAAGAAGACCTTGAGTTGTACTGGAATAAAAAGAATGAGGCTAGTAATTCTATTAACATTTTTTAATAACTTAACCTACAATAGAATTAAATTAAATAAGTAATGAATAAATGATATGTTGAACTATTTTTTAATAACCTAATTTGGTAACTCAACAATGAGGCTAATAATTCTATCAACATATATATTAGCAATGTGTTAAAATTTGTGCCACTTTGCCTCTGGTAGAGAATTGGGGGAGACCAAAAATACTAGGCATGTCTTAAGAATTCGAGTCTCCTATCTGGACTATTAAGTATTGCAATTGATCTCCCTCATATTTTTTTGTTAGGGGGAGTTTTTTTTTTTTTTTTTCGACAGCACCTTTGTTGCCAAAGCCAACTCTAGAAACCAAAATCCAATAAAGCAAGACATGAACTAAACTCGTAAAACCTGTGCTTATCACCAGGATATTAAGTTTTCTAAAATACTCTTTAAAATTTTATTTCAGTCTTCAAATTCTAATTTCATTTATTCTTATTTGCAAGTTTCACATTGATTGCAATCTAGCTTCCCTTTTGGATTCAGATTTCTTTTGGGATTTTGGTATGTGTATTCAATTAGCATTATGTAATATTGGATTTATATATTAGGATTTTGATATGTGTTGGAATTATCATTTTAGATGATTTGCACATTTTAATATCTAAATTCTTAATGGAATATGTGTTTTATCTTCTATGTTTGATTATCAAATATATTGATTTTGAGTGATATGCTTGGATCTTGGTTTAGATTGTTTAATTTATTGATATTTTAATTTAATTTACAGGTTCCAAATTTCAAATAGGTAAAAACAAAATTATATTATTGTATTAGTGGCACGATATATTATTTTGTCATAATATTTAATTTATAGTGACAACATATTTGTCATAACATGATAGATATATTGTGACAAAAGATATATTTTGTCACAATAAAACAACATTTATAGTGGCAAAATATTGTCGCAACATGATATATATATTGCGACATTTATTTTGTCACAATATTTAACCTTAAATTGACAATGTATTTGTCGCAACATAATATATCTATGGCGACAAATAATTTTTTTACAATAAAATAACTTATAGCGACAACTAATTTTGTCACAACATGTCCCTATATATTGTGACGAAATTTTTGTCACAATAAAACTAGTTATATCGATAATAATTTTGTTGCAACATATCCCTGTATATTGTGACGAAATTTTTGTCACAATAAATCTAGTTATATAGACAATAATTTTGTCGCAACATGTTATATATATTGTGACCAAAACTTTTGTCACAATAAAGTAGCTTATAGTGACAATATTTTTGTCACAACATAGAATGTATATTGTGACAAAAGATTTTGTCATAATAAAATAGCTTATAGCGACAATTTTTGTCACAAAAATATTATACATATAGTGACAAAAATTGCTTTTGTCACAAAATAGTAACAAATCGCGACAAATTTCATAGGTCTTGGAGGTCTTAAGGCGACAATTTTTGAATATTTTACGATAAATATTTTGTCGCAATTTTTATTCATTTTGTGACAAAACATATTTTGTCACAATATATCTCACCCTAGCGACAAATAAACATTTGTCACAAAAAAACATATTGTGACCGGCTTCTAGCGACAAATCGGTGACAAATTTTTTTTCGTCACGATAATCTTATCGCGACAAAATATGTACTTTAGCGACAAATTCGTTTGTCGCCAAAGACCAAATTTGTTGTAGTGTGTAGTAAATCATCTAGTGAACAATTTCTTAATGTTTGGCAATCATTGAACACTGTTAGGGTTGCAAGTGTTCCAATATGTTCCATATTTCGCACTTTAATTATCATCATGAATCTGCACATGAGTAAGGACAAAGAATTATGTATTTGTAATATTATTAAACCATTGAAATAAATACAATAATAAGATTTTAAGATATAATAATACTTTTGAAAGCATTTTGGGTCTGTTGTGTTGCATCAAGGACAATATACTTTATGTTTTTCAACTTTAATTTTCTTGTTGTATTTCTCATATGCGTTGTACCACGGTTCGCGATCATTGACGACATTTTCAATTGTTGCTTTGAAAGTGTAATTTGTTTTCTGCAGGTTGTGCAACAAAATATAACTTCTCAATATATAAATTGAATATAAAAATGTGATACACAATTAAAGAAGATTAAGAAATATACTGAAATTTAATACAGGATATTGTAGATTTTCCTATGATGTCTTGAAGTTTGACTTTTCAACACCATTGAATTTTTTATCTTTTGTACTGGAAGTCAAACTTGTTATATTTTTGTTATACCTCAATAACAATTCCCAAAGCATTTAGCAAGATTAAAAATAAAAATAAAAATAAAATATTAATGCTAATTTTAATTTTTTTTTATTTATTTATATATGTACAAGAGAGAACATATTTATGAAGAGTTTAGAATTAAACGTAAACTAACCCATATTTTATTTTGCATCAATGTACTTGTTCAACTCCTTGAAGTCCACAAAATTAAATTTTATTATTTCTAAGCTTACTACTTCAAGCTCCTCAACTTCAATTGAGGTGTTATTAAGAAAGTTTAATTCAACAACTTCAGTTCCACCGTTATGAATTCAGTCAGTCAAATAGTCAGTTTCTTTAGGGGTTAAAATGCTGAGGGTTATACTACAATGAGCATCATATTCGAAAGGCATAAGCCATTGACATATAAAAGAACTCATAACTCAAAAAATAATAAAACAATGCATGATTTGGGTATGAAACAAATAAAAATTAGTAAAACAATTCTTGATCTGAGACAAATAAAAAATAATAAAACAATGCATGATATGGGGGTGTGACAAATAAAAAATAATAAAATAATGCATAATCTAGGGTTACATGTACCTTAGAAAAAAACATATAAAACTGATGTGATTACAGGAAGGCAAAAAAAAAAGACTTATATATAGAGAGAGTAGAGATTTTTTTAGAAACAACAAAAAGATAAAATATGTAACTTAAATTTTATTAGGTAATAATTTTCAGAGTTTTATAGAAACTCTTTTTTAGAGTTTTCATAATTTGAAATATATTTTGTATTAGATTTTAATAAATATTTTATTTGAATTTTATTAGTTAATAATTTTTTGAAATGTATTTCGTGTTAGAGTTTTAATAAATATTTTATTTGAATTTTATTAGGTAATAATTTTTAGAGTTTCTATAATTTAAAATATATAATTTGAAATGTATTAGTTTTAATAAATATTTTATTTGAATTTTATTAGGTAATAATTTTTAGAGTTTCTATAATTTAAAATATATTTCGTGTTTAATAAATATTTTATTTGAATTTTATTATGTAATAATTTTTAGAGTTTCCATAATTTGAAATATATTTTGTGTAGCAAGGCAAAAAAAGACTTATATATAGGGAGAGTACATATTTTTTTAGAAGTAACAAATAGATAAAATAGGTAATTTGAATTTTATTAGGTAATAATTTTTAGAGTTTTATAGAAACTTTTTTTTTTTTTTTTTTTTTTTTTTTTTTTTTAGATTTTTATAATTTGAAATATATTTCGTGTTAGAGTTTTAATAAATATTTTATTTGAATTTTATTAGGTATTAAGTTTTAGCGTTTCTATATTTGAAATGTATTTCGTGTAGAGTTTTAATAAATATTTTATTTGAATTTTATTAGGTAATAATTTTTATATTTTATTAGGTAATAATTTTTAGACCTTCTATAATTTGAAAAAGTTAGCCAAAAGGCCGAGAAAGTAGTACTACACTTGATCAAAAGATCGAAAAAAATTAGCCAAAAGGCCGACTCAAAAAAATTTAATACTACACTTGATCTTAGCCAAAAGGCCGAGAAAGATTAGCCAAAAAGCTGAAAAATGTGTGATTATTATTTCTTTAAGTCTATAGTTTTATAAGAGATTTCCATGTAATCCTTTTTACTTAATACCAATGTGGGACAAGAAAAATGAATTTAATAGGTAATTTGTAATTTGAATTAAACTCTTTAAATTAATTTTTATTAATTTTATTAGGTAATTTGCAATTTGAATTAAACTCTTTAAATAATTTTTAGGTAATTTTTTGTTTATAAAACTTTTTTTTTATATTAATAAATAAATACTGAAAGATTGAAACTCTTTGCACATTCAAAAGGCTGAGAAAGTAGTACTACAATTGATCTTAGCCTGATTTTAGCCAAAAGGCCGAGAAAGCCCAAAAAGCCGAGAAAGTAATACTACACTTTATCTTAGCCAAAAAATCAAGAAAGGTTAGCCAAAAGGTCGACCCAAAAATAATTTAGTACTACACTTGATCTTAGGCAAAAGGCCGAAAAAGGTGTGGTTATTATTTCTTTAGGTTTATAGTTTTATAAGAGGCTTCCATGTAATTCTTTTTACTTAAAACCAATATGGGACAAGAAAAAAGAATTTTATTAGGTAATTTGTAATTTGAATTAAACTCTTTAAATTAATTTTTATAAATTTTATTAGGTAATTTGAATTAAACTCTTTAAATAATTTTTAGGTAATGTTTTGTTTATAAAAACTTTTTTTTATATTAATAAATAAATACTGAAAGTCAAAAGGCCGAGAAAGTAATAATAAATAAATAAATATATAAATTGTTTGGAAATATGAAAAAGCCCTTACACTTTTATATGGTATAAGTATCCAAAAGAAAAGGGAATAACATATGGCAAGTAATTTGCTCCTTTGTCTTCAACCCAATCCCACTCTTTTTGTTTGTGCAATTTTTTTTTTTTTTTTTTTAAGTATTATTTTTGTCAGTATTTTGTATATATCTATATCTTCTGAGTTAACTCTATGATTAGAATATCAAAATTTTAATTGGTGAAGTATTTCTTATTGTGTATTTCGGTGGCTCCTGTATCCAGATCAGTATATGGGAGGAAAGAAAAGTTTTTGGTTCTCGAGGACAGATTCTTAAGGAAGAGCTTGTGGGCAAGCACCTGTAGAACAGTAATAGAAATGGGAAGCTTTCAGGGTTTAAACTGGTAACTTCATGTCTGTGTGCTGAATGCATGTTTTTTTAAATATTTCTTTCTAAGGTCCTATGTAAACTAAGAATAATATCATCTTTTATATTTGTCAAATAGAAACATTCTGCTGGAAATACTTTGGATAAAATAGTTTCTGATTATCAAGTTCTGTACGGTGGTCAATTGGACGAGGATGCTACATTGAGCAAATGTAGGAATGCTATTAGTTGTATTGAGAAAGCGGATAAGGAAATTGGCGGTGATATTAGTTCAGGTATGTCTTGAGTGTTCTTTTACAGAAGTACTGAATATAATTCCATTAATATTTCTCCAGGTTTCCAATGTGATTTATTATTTCTGTAGTTTTGTAATTTTCTTTTTGCAGAATAATGTTTTTGCTTTGTTATTATGTCACATTTCTAATTTATTCAATATCATTTAAGAGGCTTCCATGTAATCCTTTTTACTTAAAATTAATGTGGAATAAGAAAAATGAATTTTATTAGGTAATTTGTAATTTGAATAAAACTCTTTAAATTAATTTTTATAAATTTTATTAGGTAATTTTTAATTTGAATAAAACTCTTTAAATAATTTTTAGGTAATTTTTTGTTTATAGAAACTTTTATTTTTTATTTTTTATATATTAATAAATAAATACTAAAACCCAAAAGGCCGAGAAAAGTAGCATTATACTTGATCTTAGCCAAAAGACGAAAAAAGGTTGGTCAAAAGGCCGACCCAAAAAAATTTAGTACTACACTTGATCTTAGCCAAAAGGCCAAAAAATGTGTGATTGTTATTTCTTTAACTTTATTACACAATTTGTAATTTGAATTAAACTCTTTAAATTAATTTTTATAAATTTTATTAGGTAATTTTTTTGTTTATAAAGACTCTTTTTTTATATTAATAAATAAATACTGAAAGAAAAAAAGGTCAAGAAAATAGTACTATACTTGATTTTAGCCAAAAGACCAAGAAAGGTTAGCCAAAAGGCCGACTTAAAAAAATTTAGTACTATACTTGATTTTAGTCAAAAGGTTGAGAAAGGTGTGATTATTATTTCTTTAGGT
Source organism: Cornus florida (assembly GCF_030987335.1). NCBI lineage: Eukaryota > Viridiplantae > Streptophyta > Magnoliopsida > Cornales > Cornaceae > Cornus > Cornus florida. The sequence goes on from NW_026775572.1 coordinate 47,342,669, forward strand.
TTATAGTTTTATAAGAGGCTTTCATGTAATCCTCTTTACTTAAAACCAATAAGGGATAAGAAAAATGAAATTTTATTAAGTAATTTGTAATTTGAATTAAACTCTTTAAATAATTTTTAGGTAATTTTTTTGTTTATAAAAACTCTTTTTTATATTAATAAATAAATACTGAAAGCCAAAAGGTTGATAGCGCCGACCCAAAAAAATTTAGTACTACACTTGATCTTAGCCAAAAGGCTGAGAAAGGTGTGACTATTAGTTCTTTCGGTCTATAGTTTTGTAAGAGATTTTCATGTAATCCTTTTTACTTAAAATCAATGTGGAACAAGAAAAATGAATTTTATTAGGTAATTTGTAATTTGTAATTTGAATTAAACTCTTTAAATTAATTTTTATAAATTTTATTAAGTAATTTGTAATTTGAATTAAACTCTTTAAATAATTTTTGGGTAATTTTTTATTTATATAAACTCTTTTTTTATATTAATAAATAAATACTGAAAGCCAAAAGGCCGAGAAAGTACAACACTTGATCTTAGCCAAAAGACCAAGAAAGGTTAGCCAAAAGGCTGACCCAAAAAAATTTAGTATTACACTTGATCTTAGTCAAAAGGCCGAGAAATGTGTGATTATTATTTCTTTAGATCTATAGTTTTATAAGAGGCTTCCATATAATCTTTTTTACTTAAAACCAATATGGGACAAGAAAAGTGAATTTTATTAGGCAATTTGTAATTTGAATTAAACTCTTTAAATTAATTTTTATAAATTTTGTTATGTAATTTGTAATTTGAATTAAACTCTTTAAATAATTTTTAGGTAATTTTTTGTTTATAAAAAATCTTTTTTTATATTAATAAATAAATACTAAAATACTGAAACACTAAAACTCTTTATATATAGGTATATGAATTGAGGGAGAAGGGGAGAAAGGCGAATCAGAATGAGATATTAAAAATGGTAATATTGTCCTAAAAATATTATATTTTTAATGTCTCATAAAAATAGGATACTAATAATTACCATCTATTGTCATTTATTTTTTGAATTTTGATATTTGCTTATCTTGTGAAATACATTTCTCAATATTGTTAGACTTCTTTGACACTAATTACTAGATAGTGCAGTGCATCAATCTATTAGTGATCTATATTTATTTTTGAGCTCCCACTTTTAATGTTTTTGTTTAGATGTTGATAGTATCAAATTTGTCATTTGAATTTGAAATTGAAGAAAATTTAATTAAAATTTTAAATTAATTAATTTTTTTAATTCTCATCTAAGACACCAATTGGATACTTTCAAACATAAGAGGAGATTCATAATAAAAAAATAAAAAAAGTAGGGGGAGGGAGGGAGAACATGGGAAATTTAGAGAATGAGAGGAAAACTCCTTTATTAAGAAGTTATTAATTGATACTAAGCTCAGTTTAAAGTTGAAGCTCCAAACCAATTTACTTTACCATTTTGTGATGGTTTAGTGCATTCTTGAATTTCTTTCACTTAACTTGTGTGTAAGAGAAAACATTTCACTACTGATATACTTAAGTAGATATTGAATGCGTTGGTATATTTACCCAGTGATAATGCATTGTTAAAATGAATTTAAAATAATTTTTTTTTTGGTTAAAAATTTAAAATAAAATTGATAATAGTAACCCACCAAATTTCAACTTGTTCTTTGGGAAAGAATTGCATAAGCATGAGTAATAATAATATTAAGGGCGTAAGATATATGCCAACAAAATGTAAATTATTCTTGTCCCACTTATCTTTCAGGTAGCAAGAATTTAATGTTAATCATGAGCAGATGAGGGGAAAATTGTAGAAAACTTTTGCATTTGTTGGTTAATGTTGTAGCTTCATTGGCTTGGTAGTAAATATTTCAAGAGAGGATCCGTAAGGAAACGACATTCAGAAGACAAATGTACCCAATATGAGAATCTCCTTCCTACAATTTGGAGGTTTTGCAGACATGGAAGGAGGAGATGCAATATGTCTACTCAGGAAAAGCGAGGCTTACTGAAGAACGAGAATTTTGAAGGGAATGGAGTGACAATAATGAAGCCAAATTTTGTGTACGGTTATTTATGATGCTCTCCTGGTTCAAAATTGGGATATGGTTGAGGTCAGTCTCACCATGGGTTAGGCTTTCCAAAATTTGAGGCCATTGCCTGATCTCATTGTTTACTGCTTCAAGATAAATAACTAGTAACAACTAAGGCTAAAAGTTTTTTATAATTTGCATGAGAAAGGGATATATATGCAAATTTGTGAGGTCTTTACAATAGTTCTCTGGTGCAATCATGCACAGCCAGTTTTAGTCACATGTCTGGTATATGATATTAAGCTTGTGAAAATGATTTTTAATCATTCATATTATATTAAGCTTATGAAAATGGTTATTAATCTTTATTTATTTTCCCACTTTTTACTACTTTTCTATAAACCAAACTTATTACACATTTTGAGTAAGATGACATGTGATCGATCTGATGCTTCTTGCTCTAGGAACATATTGTTTCTTGCTCTAGGAACATATTGTTAAATTGCTTGAGCTCAAATATAGAATTCAAATAATTGTCAATTTTTATAATGAAGATTGCAGAACCGAACAAAGTTTATTCACAATACAACCAATAAATGGATAGGATAGATTTTAGCAATCTATTTAATTGGGTACACAAAATCATTTATTTAATTACTCTCTATTTTCAAATTAAAATTGTTTACATCTATAAAAGAATTTCATTGCTTCACACATATGTCAGGATCGCTCAACAGAGGGTTTCAATCTCATCTCGGTGTAATTTTGTGTTTATATTTATGAAGTAATATGTTTAATTTCCTCTAATATCTCAAGCAAATTTTTTCTAATATCTGAAGTGAAGGGTGTTACTAAAACTCTAAAATAATTGAAATGAAAATAATTAATATCAATATAAAAGTTGCTATGAATTCTTCAAAAATCATATAAAACAAAGTATTGCTCTGTATCATTGTTGCTGCCCCTTATATATAAATGATTGCCACACTTAGCTGCATGATTTGTCATGCTGGAGTTGGTATCTAGAAATGAAAAATGGATGCTATATAGGATATAACGAATGTAGAAGAGCCATAAAATTTATACTGGGTCCTAAGTCACATAAAGCGAAAGCGGGAAGTGAAAGCATGAGAGCGGCATATCCCAAAAAAACTTAGCCGCATCAAAAACTTATAAAATATTCATTTATAATTGTAAATATATATTTTAAAATAAATTTCATGCAAATAAAAAGACTGAATAGTGAATTAAATATGAGTCCATTACAATAAATATAACCTACTTTATAAAAATACATAAATTAATAAAAAAAAATGACAATCAAACAATTTGCTTTATAAAAACAAAAGCATAACAGTGAATAGGGTATAACTGAAAAAAAAAAAAAAAAAAAAAATTACTTCCAAGCATAATTGCATAACAAAAAAATATATACATTATTAATAATAATAATGAATTTTATTCATCTTTATACATTTTTCAAGATGACAATCATTGTCTTTTGAAATAACAATGTTCAAAAGCAAAAGAAAAAGACAACAATACTATAGTTTGCAAATTCTACTACTAGATATCCAAACTTCCAAACCCAAAAGCAAAATGAGACTACAGGAGCCGAGAGAATATGAAATGTTCGAATCCTTCTTTCAGTTCAAAGACTTTGTTCGAATCCTTCCTTTAGTTCAAAAAGCCGAGAGAATATAAAAATTTTTAATATTTGGAATGAGAATAAGAGTGAATCAGGGATACAAAAAATCAAGAGTCAATTATTCAAGACTTCGTTCTCTCCACTCAAAGAAAGAAGTGAAAGAACCCTACACTTAATAGTAGATTCAGAATATGAAAAGTTATTTCTTCCTTTATGTCTTTACTACTCCCTCTGTCCCAAATTAAGTGTCCTGTTTTGGAAATCGTGACTCACATTTTGTAAATCACGGTTTCTATTATTATATTATTTGACCTATAAAGGACAGAGTTTACTTAATTAAATTAAATTGGTTATTTTTTATTTATATAATTAACCTTATTTGGTCTATTTAAGTTGGGGTAAAACTGAAACTTCTTAAGATTCACATCAGGGTGAAAACAATTCCCGCGCCCGCGGGCCCGGGGGTTGAAAAAACTAAAACTTTGGATCAACATTGGTCGCAAAAAATCGATCCTTTGGCAACCAAAATTTATTTTAGTTGTTAATACTCTAACCAATTGCAGCAAAAAATAAATCCTTTTGCGACCATAAATTATTTTGGTCATCAATATCTTAACCAATTGCGACCAAAATTTACTCTAGTCACAAATACTTTAAATTTTAGGACGGCAAACAATATAATATTTGCGACTTTTTCAATTTTGGTCGCAAAAGGACAAATTTGTTGAAGTGAACTTTCTTTTTTTTTTTTTTTTTTTTTTTTTTTTTTTTTTTTTTGGTTTCTTCCACGTCTCTCCTCTCTCTTCTCTGTATTTTTCTCTAAACAACCAATCCTTGGTCCAGCTCCGGTGGTCCAATTGCAAGACAACTGCTTCCCCAATTGATATGACTTCATTCCTTTATGTGAATCAATCCTTTGAAGGATGGTTTCTTCTGGAATAGTCTCTTATGCGGTTTCTTTATCTCTTCATCAGACAAGTTCTGCTTTAGAAGCATATGATCTTGTTCACAAGCAATTGATTCTTCGGATGTTTCATAACCATCTAATGAGGATTCTCCGGACAAATCTATTAATACTTAAATCTACAGCTTGATTCTCACTCTTGAATCTCTGAAACAAATCAACCTTGTTTGGTATGGTAAGATTAGTCAATTTTCTTTGAAGGCTACTAGTCGGACTTGACTTAGGTTGTTCCATTGCAGCAGCAGTCTCTCCTTATAATAAATTGGTTTTCTCTGAGGTCTCGTCTTTGACATCTACCTCTTCCGTCTCCAAGTCATTCTTTTCAGCCAAGTCTTCTTCAGATGAATTGCATTTCTAACAATTTCCAACTCCTTAATAGTAAGGGCAATGTTGGAAATTTTTTTTGAATTGATTTGAAAATAAATTACAAAAGTAGGACTTATTTGTCCTCGAAATTTTTTTTAGGGCTTGATTGTCTTTAAGCTTCAAAAGTAGAACTATCAAGGAATTTTCCCTATTTTTTTTGGGTGCAAGTGAGGTGATTTCCCTCCTCTAGGCCTCCACTTATAAACAGTTACTTAACAAATGGTGATTGAATGCAAATTATCTATTTATTTTTTATTTTTGCAAATTGAGGAGGTAAGTTGCCTATTTATTCAGTGGAAAGGGGTTTTATGCAAATCACATATGATTTTTTTTATATATATATAAAAAAATAAAAAAATGCAAATCACATACGATAAGATCTTGTTTTCTGCATGTAACGTGAAAATAATAATAATAATGAAAAAACAATTCAGCAATGAACTGCAAAGCTTATGTTTCTTTTAATATGGTATAAGAGAGGGCGTTGGATGGGAGAGAAGGGGCATTATGCTTTTATTCTTTGCATGTTAGAAGAGTTATTTTGTTAGAAATGTTAAAAAGATTCGAAAGGTGCTTGATTTCTTTCTTTTTTATGGAGGAAGGAATATGGTCGGAACAGAAGAAAAATGCCTTGGAACTTCTATTCATCTTTGCTTCTTTTTTCTTTTTTTTTTTTTTTTTTTTTTTTCTTTTCTATTTTATTTATTTATTTTATTTTATTTTATTTTATATATATATTCTTTCTTTATTATTGTTTCTTTTGGGTGCAGCTAAGGTGCTTTCCGTCCATTGATTAACGCTTGCTTTATGAATGGTGATTGAATGCAACCTTTTTCTTAAAATATGAAGGGTTAATATGAGGAGTGACCTATTCTATCGAATCGGCTTAGGTATCAAATTTAAACAATTTGATCCCTACGAATTGGTGAAATTTGAATATAATACATAGTTGTATATGCAATATAAAACTAACGAATAAGATCGGATTAGTTTAGTTCTTTGTTAACCGAATTGTTAATGTGGATTTCTAATTTATAAATTCGTAACCGAACTGTTAAAAAAACGATCGGATAAAATGAACACCCTACTAAGTTGTCTATTTATTCAATATGATCCGGGATAAATGCAAATCACAATATTTTCTCCATGTAACCCAAGATAAATTTTTAATCATTGGATAACATAGGAACCCAAATCATCTCGTATATATTGCATTTTGTTATGCCTTATTGCTTGCAACAATTCGCATCGTTTATATAATAATTATATTATATCGTTATTTTATTGGGTTATATTTCATCACGAGACTGTACATTATGATGTATAACATTGCATAAGTGATACAGGACCAAGGCAGAAATCCGGATTAATCAATAACTTGATGACAACGAAATGTTAGAGGAATAAACCTTTTTCTTCCTTTGGACGTAAAACAAAAAAATGTCGGTCCATGATAATGATCATCTCTTGCGAAAAGAATATAGCAAGTTGTGGCACACAATGTTGGTCTATGATAATCAAGAATATCTTGTGAAAAGAATATAGCAAGTGGTGACACAAAATGTTGGTATAAAATTGGGTCCATCAAAAAAGGCGATGCTCTTCCAATATCGTGACTAAAAAGTAATGTACAGGTTGCTTTGAAATTAAAAGGGGAATTAATCGAAGAAAAATTCTGTGTTAGCCATGCATGCATGCAGAATTAAACGTTAGTTGTCACATAGAAACTTCTATTAATTTTTTTTTTTTTTCAATAATCAGAATGTCCCGATTAATCCACAAAACCCTGCAACACCACACGGATTCTTCAATTAATTTATTTGTGCTCTTAGACCACAATAGTATTTGACATGTTTTTTAATTGAGTAACCATGTATATATGTATATATATATATATATATATATATACTTGTAAATAATCTAATTAATGGCATATTAACTTGAGTTTCAATCTATCTTTATTTGTGGATCAAAATTAAAGGGTCGAATCATGGACATCGAATCCTATTCGAGATTACCTTTTTTTTTAAAAAAAAAAAAAAGGAAAAAAAAAAAAATTTGTCCACTACGTACGTAGCATAATCATCAACAGTACTCTTGCTGAATATATAAATATATATAATATAAGGGCCTAGCTCCTCCAAAGCAATTACTAGCTAGAGCCCAAGCCAGAGTATCTTACAAAGATCAAAATGGCGTCTGTGAACACATCGATCAAGTCCGTACAAGCATTGGACCAATTTCTTAAAGAGAAACAAGACAAACTGGTAACACCTAATTTTTTTTTTTTTTGTTTTTTCCTCTAAAATTTGTAGTTAGTCTTAGTTTTGGCTCCACTGAACCTTTTTTGTTCATTTTTTTTTGCAAAGAATGTGGTTGGGATCTCAGCTACATGGTGTTCAAATTGGGAATCGATAGGAGAAAACTTCCGAAAGACTGCTGGGAACTGTGGCGACGACGTTTACTACGTTGAGATCGACTTCGATGAAATGCCGGTATATATGGCTCGTGTTGGTTCTGCGTATATATATATCCGATTTATTAAGTTAATGAATTATAGAATTTGGATCATTAACGATTTATTAGATTGAATATTTATTCCATATGTTAGTTATCGAATCATATTCGAATCAAAATTCGGTTCAGATCTGCGTACAAAACAATTGAGGGATGTGATTGAAAATTGAAACACGAACAAACCACACTGTGTTACGTGTTTGAACCCAACTCACTATTGTTGTACTGCAAACAAGCTGTACAACTGAGGATCCTTACCCATACTAGCTAGTTAGGGTATAATATAATATGATGGTTTATGTTATTATTTTTGTTTTTTTGTCAATATATTATATATAATAGATAAAATCGAATTGTAATACTAATGAGTGTAAAATGTATACGTGAAAACAGGATGTTGCCAGGAAGTATAGGTTACGATATTTGCCAACCTTCATAGTGTTGAAGGGAGAAAGAGAAGTGGCCAGGGTTGTTGGGTCGAACAGGCGCGAGGAACTTGAGAAAAAGATTAATCAGAACAAGAGTAGAAATTGATCCATGATATATATATATATATAGGAATAAGTCCATCCGTGGCTTATTAATCATCTATGTAGTACGTGGCATGGCTTAGAGAAGCAGCTGCATATATAAAGAAGGTGTGTAATGATATGATGATACCTATTCATCATACTGTATTGTCTGAATAAAAACCATATATGTTGTGTAATAAATTCGTATTCTCTCTCTATCTATTAGAAAAATCATATTTATTGTGGATAAATTTTTTATACTACTCATGCATAAGCAATCCATATTCAATGCTTGTCATGGGCTCTCCCATCCTTGGATGTTGGAGTCCGAAACTAATAATAATAAATAATAATAATTTTATTGATGCATCTATCGGTGAGGGTATTATTTAATTTTTACGATTTTCCCTCTGTTATTGTTTTGTTGTTTCACCGAGTTTTCAGATTCCGCATGATTGTGATCTACTTTGCTTTCGGTTCTGAGTGATTAGAGTGATTCGAGTGATTCTTTCCGACGGGTGTTTTCCAGTGTCTCTTTGTTCTCTTGCAGAGCTCTCTCATAGTTTTTGTCAATACCTTGGTTGTGAAAGAGATTACCGGCATGTGCTTTCCTGGTTCAAAAAATTGCTTACGTGATATTTAATTTACTAAATGAAAATACATAAAGGGTATTTCAATATAAACAACAAGATTTACATGGTTCAACAAATTACTACATCCACGGATGAAGAGAAGAACGATTAACTTTTATTTCAATATAAAAATTGCACAAACACTTCTCCTCTCCATCACAACTTGTAGTCCAAATTGGTGTATAAGTACCATATACTATAGTATTACTATTTAAATATTTAATAAAAAATATAATATATGATATATATATATATAATTATTATTATAAACAATTATATATATATATATATATATAATTCTCTAATGATGTATATTATACTAAATAAAATATACTTATATATTAGTAATATAAAACCAAACTTAAAAAAAAAAACTGTTAATAGGCCGAGTCTAAAATTGGATTATATTTTCTTAAGACATATTTACTCCGTTATAGTGCTGACGGACTTTGTAACGTTTGTCTCCTAGGATACAACGACCTTTCTTTCCTCGATAGCAGCACTGCAAACCGAATAATTGGCAAACTGGCTTGGTATAGTACTCTGAACCAGACTCAAACTCACACACTAGCACTATGTGTATACAACACACTAATACTATGTATATGCAAAGAAGTGAGAAGAAAAAAGGAGAAAATGAGAACTCAGAAATAGAAAAAAGAATTCTGAGTTGGAGTGATTTGCAAATTACCCCAAGGAGGTATTTATAGGCAACGTGATGTCCTTTCGTCAACATACACAACCATTTCCAATGGGTTGCAATGGTTGGTTAGTGTCTATTCGTCAACACACATAACCACTCCCAATGGGTTGCAATGGTTGGTTTGAATAAAACTCACACATATTCAGATTATAGTTATCTCATCATTTTAAACAACCCCACATGTTAAACACTACATACTACTCTGTATGTAACGTAATACCACCATATCAGTGTTGACATTCACATTGCTGCAACTTTTACGTTGCAGATAATGTTCATTCACATATTCCAATAATCCCCCACATGAATGAAAATTGGCGTCAATTGCAAATGATGAAAATACTGACATTCCCTAGTGTATTACTATAGGATTTATTGGATCAAGATAGGTAACTTTTGGCCTTAAACGTTCCCTAGTGTATTATTATAGGATTTATTGGCTAACCAGTGAATATGATATCTTGAACTGTTTAGCTGTGATGTAAACCAAGACAATAGCAAACACACAGTTCCCTTCTGCACAAATTTGATTCTCACGATTGTGTTTATATGGCCCTGAACAACTTATGGTATTTTATGACTGCTCCAGAAAACTTAGCCTTCAAAATTCTCATAGAAGCGGCCCCACTTCACACTCCTATAGGTGACCTCTTATTAAGAGTATCTTATCATATCCCACTTGAATTTTTAAGGTATAAGAGTCATCAAAAGTGTAGCTTATCCTGATCCTCACTGTAGGTAGCACTGTCTCATCATAGAAATGGGTAGAAGATTAAATCTTCCCAGTGCTTCTGGTGAATCATTCAAAATTTCTATTGTCCCTTTGAACCTATATCTTGGGATCTCCAATCAACTAGGTTGGGTTTCCATTAAGATGACTTGTTAGCTTTTGGCTTTAATCTTATTACCCTCAATGAACTATACACACTTATTCTATTATCAAACATTTTGTAAATGGATCAGCTAAATTGTCTTTAAACTTGATATAATTTATTAAGATTATCCCATTTGAGAGCAACTATTTAACGGTATTATGTCTTCGACGTATATGTCGAGACTTATCGTTATACATATGTGATACTCCCGGATTTCCGAATGCGGATTGGCTAGGCCTACGCCCGAACACCCGGAGATATCGAAAAACAAATCGGTAATAATCGAACACATAATACAAATATGATAAATAAGAATAAATAAAATGCTGAAAAGAAACTAAAATGATAATCCAATAATTTAATCCTCAAAATAAATTTTCATTAAATAATAACTTATTCCTATACAACCAATCCTCCAAATTAATACAACTCGGGAATCCATACTATGTGGACCCCTAGAAAATCCTAACTGAACAAGTGACAGTAATAACTGTCTACATTAAAACACTGAAACATAAAGGAAACTCCTATGTAGATAATCCAGAAGAGTGAAGTAAACTGATCCTTACTCAAAACGAACAATTTCTATTCCTGTCGAACACGTGAAAAATAATGGTGGGTCATGCCCACAAAACATCCACACAATCCAATAATTGATGTAATAATATAAATACATTAAATAATCCAGAGATAAACATAATAAAATTCAGATAAATAACTGAACATAATATTCTGCTAGTACTTGACTAAAATCATATAACATCCATTTAAATTGGTAGAATAATGTTAAGCAATTAAATCATTCATCATCAATATATAAATTCAATTAAAATTTCATACTGATTTAAATCCTTAACATAATAAAATCAGAAACAATAAATGATCATATTATCCTGCCATTACAAGATTAATACCATCCAATATCCATTTAAATTGAAAAAATAATATTAAGCAATTAAATCATCCATTAACAATATGCCAATTTAATTCAAATTCTATATTGATCAAGTTATTAGCATACTGGAGTTTATTATGCATTCTGGTACTTTTTCATATCCATAACAATCATATAAATCATGTTTTATGAACCCATCAACCCTAAAACTCCAAAATCCAATTTCTAGAACCCAAAAATACGTTAAAACCCAACCTTCAGCAAAGGGGCCGCCTCCATTCCCAATTGAGCTGCCTCCATTCCTGCTACCCTCCGTCTTCTTCGTCTCCAGCAACTTTCGGACATTCCAATCGCCTCCATTAAGGTCCCTAAAGGTCTGAACTAAGTCTCAGACATCTTCAAATAATTAATTAAAGTTATTATGCATCTTAATCCCACATCAAAACAAGTCATCATGCAATAAAATTCAAGATTAAGTAAGAACACATAATAACACATAAAATCAGTTTTAATTCAATTTAAGCATGCAAAATAGATTGATTAAATATCTGATTACTCTTGGAATTAACCTAGGCATGCATAGAATATGAATATAAGGGAGAGAGTAAGAGAAGAACTTGTCTTTAAGGATTTCGAATTGAAACATTAAATCGCCTTTTTCCTCTGTTTTCTAATGACCTTGGTTGCCGTCAAAACCCCTGCTGCTTGAGCCCTAGTCCTCGCACAGACTCTCCTTCCTTCCCCTTTGGTTCGACCCTGAACCTTGGCCAACAACTCTCCTCTTTCTCTCTCTGTTTCTCTTCCTAAAACTCTCTGTAAAAACCCTCTCTTTCTAGCTAATATATATCACATAATATACATATTTTAGGCTCCAGACGTATACATACATATATATACGTTAATATAAAACCCTAATCCTAGTTTAACCCTAAATCTGACTATAAGAAAAAATAACAGAAAAGGGTAACTAATGATGTATGTATATATAATCTTATATATATAACTTTTATTAAATAAATATATATATATCAGATTATTGTATAATATTATTAATACTAATATTAAAAATAATAGTAATAAAATACTATCCATATATATATATATATATATATATATATATATATATATATACATATACTACTATCCATGGGTAAATATTCATACCCATTTATCTCTTATCCAAATAGTCCATGTGACCCAATTGGTTGGTCCATTACTACTATCTATATCCATTATTTTAAACAAAAAAATAAAATAAAATAAACATTTAATCTACCAAATAAAATTATAATTAATTCATATCATTAAAGCACACAATTTAATTAAACAAATAATACAAATAACACATAGACAAATAGACAATTAATCAAGTAACACTTAAATTAATTTAAACACATAAGCAATTAGCTAAATAGTCAATTAAACAATTAAAAATGCAATTAAAACAAATAAATAAATACCGAGACTATCGTTTTAAAATTAGGAGTATTACATTCTTCCCCCCTAATAAAAGAAATTCCGTCCTCGAAATTCGTCCTTACTTTCTTCTATTATTTCTGGAAACTATAAGCGAATGACATCCTTCTGTTCCCAAGTAGACTCAGCCTCATAATGATGGCTCCACTTAAATCCAATGTATCAAATAGTATACATGGTTCCTATATTTAAGAAACACAATAACCATACTATAAATAGGTTGTATCTAATAACAACTCAATCTTACCCAATTTTTATTCAAGGGTAACAATCTATAGTCTTCCAAGTTCCATAGAATATATGCACAAAACTCCTATGGACCTAGTGCTTACAATTTGGAAACGCTAATTTATAGGGTACTACCTCAATTTATAAACCAAATCCGCCAAAAGTCAATAAAATAAATCAAAATTGACCCTCCTCCAAAAATTGTCTTGCTTCCTATATGAAAGACATCACGAGCAAATTATTTCCTGATAGAAAACTCTAGTATACGAGTTTGACTATTTATGAAAAAATGTTGTCGCCTCCAAACTGCACGCAAACCATTACAAAGGAGAGTATTTCTCTCCGACGTATCTTTAAATGAAATCAAGGTCTGATTGTATAACCCTTACTTTCATTTCAAACCAACAATGAGAGGTTTGCACTATGTAATATACAAAACCTCAAACGTTGTCACACTAACCTCCTTATGCCAACAATATCATAGACAATTGTTTTTGAAAAACGAAGTAAATACTTCCGATTGTCCATGAAAACCTAGGATATATGCCTTAAGCATAACTTCCACGATTTAATTAATTTCTCGATCAATTCCTTCGTCTAGAGATATGAAACAATGTTGCTTTTCCAAAATCTTTATAAAACTCCTTCTAAATAGCACTTTTCATCCACTATAATGGACCTCCACATGCTATAACACTACTATCAGTGTAATGTAGAACTACTATGAAGCTTTAAAATGAATATTACTCCCATTAATGTCCTCAAGCGAATTTTCTCACTCTATCGCTCTTACCCATATGGAAATCAAAATTCACATGCAAGGTTGATAATTTCTACCAACCATCCACTCCTGATTAGTCTTACTTTCATTTTGAGATAGGAAGTGGCAAAAATATCCAATGATACCCGATTATCAATTTTTTCACCTTTTTAACAGGTGTTACTCTTACAGATAATTCCGTACATGTCCCTACCCAATTATGTTCACCAAAACTGACGTTTGATGTCTTGATATACCTTATAACCGTTTGAGTGCATTAAGAAAAATTTATGAATTTTACATCTTAGTTACTCTAACATCCTTTACAGAACCTACTAATCCTCCTCTAGTACCTTAAACTCTATCCGAGTAAAATAACACCTCCTCCAGGGTCAGCTCCGATATTCTAAGTTAACCTCCTTAATTACCTTGGTAACAACAAGTGTTATTATTACACATGTTGTAAAGTTAACTGATAACTCAACAACTAACCAAAAGATTTAAATATCATATCGGTTGTTAAGAGCATTCACTTCCATATTCGCTTCCACCAGACAGAACTTAATGCAAAGTGTGAATTACCATTTCTATCCATCTAAGTCGTCTCGTGATCCGTTCTATTTGTTTGAACTGATGTCCTACCAGTTCAAAATAGATAAGAATTAAGCTGATTTAAGTTATCCATCAACCAATATCCCAACCAGAATCCTGATCCTTGTGTAAAATCAGCAATCCCTCAACTAAATCCGTGGAAAGTGCTCTCTCATTTCTACCTCGGTATATGAAATGGCTACAAGGATCTGGTGATCTCTGATGGTCCATCTTGACTATCTAATAAATATTAGACTTGGAAACAAAATAATTATGTCCCTCTTTCTGCTTATCCTCCAAACATCTACTTCATATCATGACATCGTATCTCCACCTGAATGAATAGAGAACTAAAAGTTGTGAATCTCAATCAGTCCTTGCATCCTCCTCCAATTTATCTGTAGAATGTACCATTAGTCTGGTACCATCAGCCTTCGTCAGCTCCCAATGTTTAAATTGAACCATCTTCAAAAGCTAACTCTACAACTAAATCTATGCACCACTACTTTGTGATAAACTTACCGATATTAAAAATTAATCAGTAATGCAATTCATCAAAATTCAACTACTACAATTTTCCCATACACACCGTGCACCTCTTCTTTATTATATAGGTGATCGGTCTCTCCATCTTGTCTTTGACACACCCTGCTTCTTTAATACAAGTAAGTGTCAATCAGACTTCTTATCAACTTCAAAAGATCGAACATAGAACCTTTCCATCCATCCAACAAGTCATCAATTTCCTAACAACAACTAATTGTTGACAATTGTGAACTTATAAAAAAAATTTCCATATTATTTATGCAAGTGAAGAGACTTGGTTTCCTCCTCCATGTGTAACATTGGCAACTCATCCAAATGACACGCCCTCGTAAAAAAATTCTTGATTAAATAGACTAATGAAGATTTATTTAGTTTACTATCTTCTCTCGGTGTCATTCCAATAAGTACCTAAATCAGTACGAAATCCTCCTTCCGACTTGGTGACAACTTCTGGAATTTCCAAATAAAGATGTTTTGCAAATCCGACACCTCTGATAAACTATTGTCGCGTTACAGTGGTCTTTATTTACCACAACCTCACGAATATCGAAACATTAACAACCACCATTATCATGGCATTGTAATTTGATACGAATCCAGACCTAGCGTAAAATATATTAAACTAATTGTACTATATTATTTGACTCACAATAATGGTTAACTATCATATCCCAAATAACATACCATAATGACGCATGTCCAAGTCTAATAGATTGGCTAAAATTATGTCTATCTATCAAATCCTATGACCACATACTCACAAATCTAGCGTAAAAATAGCGCTATTACCCCATGGTGTAAAAACAGCAGTTGGCTGATTTCATACTTGTGTCCCCAACTAACCACATATCAAATCTCGAATAATTAACGAAAATAAAACACGTATGAAAAACACAATAACACAAAATGTACTCCTACTTAAGACATCATTCTTTCTAGGGAAAATTTTCTCTGAAATCAACTTGCAAAATTGTTTCACACAATTTCCTTTTATAGTTTCGTAGGTAATCATCCAACTTCGAAACATATCTTTTAAAACATAGCTTAAAAGTAACATTTGCTTGCCTAAGCAAATACCAATAGCTCAACCCTCAGCCTCCTTATACGCGGAATGTAAACTGTATAATGTGTCTTTATAAAGCAAATTAGAATGTCACAACATAATACCAATGCTTTCTCGAATGTGATATAAAATCATACGTTTCGTTCTGATAAGAACTTCATCAACTCCTCAAACTCTTGAAGAGTACTTTTTATATATCTCTTTTAGAGATGATAAGAAAGTTTAACTATATGTAGATTGATCAACACCAATACTACTAATATCATTCGCTATATTACTAGCAAATAAGATCACCCTTGCGCTATCATTCATCTTCAAGATTTAGTACCTTCTTTCTTGGATACTCAGAAACCTCCTCCATTAGAATCCTCTTCGGGCTCCTCCTCTTTGCTTTTCTCCTTTTTGAGAACAACTGAAATCGTGTAGGCCCCGAGATGCGATGACCTATCACACACAATTAACTCCTTCTTTGGCTTATACTTTAAAAGTAACGCCTACCAGAACTAAACCTTCGATCCCTAATTTTGCCTTTTGGCAACAAAATTGATAACGTACTCCTTTACTTCTTTGGGTCTTTATTATTTTTGCCTTGGACCACATCCTCTTCCTACTGTCAACTATTTTGTAATTACGGAAAATAATTAATATCAGCTCCTCCTAACAAACCGTAAATACAGAACAATGAATCCTAATATAGGCTCTAAGTTTTAAGAGATGCAACGCGATAGTTATATAACGAAAGACACTCCTAAGGACACTTGAACCTAGAGTGCTCTGATACCAACTGTGATACCCCTGGATTTCTGAATGCGGGTTGGCCAGGCCCACGCTCGAATGCCCGGGGATATCTAAAAATAAATCGGTAATACTCGAACACAGAATACAAATATAATAAATAAGAATAAATAAAATGCTAAAAAGAAACTAAAATGATAATCCAATAATTAATCCTCAGAATAAATTTCCATTAAATAATAACTTATTCCGATATAACCAATCCTCCAAATTAATAAAACTCGAGAATCCATACTATGTGGACCCCTAGAAAATCCCAACTAAACAAGTGATAGCAATAACTGTCTACATCAAAACACTGAAACATAAAGAAAACTTCTGTTTAGATAATCCGGAAGAGTGAAATAAACTGATCCCTACTTAGTACGAACAATTTCTATCCCTGACGAATACCTGAAAAATAATAGTGGGTCAGGCCCACAAACAAATTCTACTCTACAACAGTTCAAGAAGAGATCCGATAAACGTATACATCCTAGTCAATCTAACAAAATCTAGTAGTCCGTATATATATATATATATATATATATATATATATATATACACATCACAGGATGCTCACAAGGCTATAGGTCTGCCTAAACCTGAATAGTAGGTAACATGCAAATCGCACTTAAAGTGGGCATGAGTACCTAGACCTACCAGGGCACATAGATGTCTACTATATCCAATTATCCATCTTAGGTAATATACGCACCCTAACTATGATCCTGAGACTCAAGCTCATATCATGGCATATTACTATATATATATATATATATACAATCCGTCCTATCCAAACATAAAAGTAAACCATAGTATGTCATCCAACTATTCCGTTGACCTGATATGAATATAAGTAGGATTTAACACTTTAGTTAATCCATTCCCTTAAACAAGAATAGGTGGGGTTTAACTTTTTCGTTAATCCGTTCCTAGAATGCCCTATCCCATACTGGTGCATTACATCTACACAATCCAATAATTGATGCAATAATATAAATGCATCAAATAATTCAGAGATAAGCATAGTAAAAATCAGATAAATAACTGAACATAATATTCTGCTAGTACATGACTAAAATCATATGACATCCATTTAAATTTCTAGAATAATGTTAAGCAATTAAATCCTTCATCGTCAATATGTAAATTCAATTAGAATTTCATACTGTTTTAAATCCTTAACATAATAAAATCAGAAATAATACATTATCATATTACCCTGTGAATATAAGATTAACATCATCCAATATTCATTTAAGTTGCTAAAATAATATTAAGCAATTAAATCATCCATTAACAATATGCCAATTTAATTCAAATTCCATATTAATTAAGTTATTAGCATACAAGGGTTTATTATGTATTCTGGTATTTGTCTTATGTCTATAACAATCATATAACTCATGTTTTATGAACCCATCAGCCCTAAAACTCCAAAATCCAATTTTCAGAACCCAAAAATACGTTAAAAACCAACCTCTAGCAAATGAGCCGCTTCTATCCCCAATGGAGCTGCCTCCATTCCTGCTACCCTCCGTCTTCTTCGTCTCCGGTAACTTTTGGACATACCGATTGCCTCCGTTAAGGTCCCTAAAGGTCAGAACTAAGTCCCAAACATCCCTAAATAATTAATTAAAGTTATTATACATTTTAATCCCACATTAAAATAAGTTATCATGTAATAAAATTCAAGATTAAGTAAGAACACATAATAACACATAAAATTAGTTTTAATTCAATTCAAGCATGCCTAATAGATTGATTTAATATTTGATTACTCTTAGAATTAACCTAGGTATGCATAGAACACAAATCTAAGGGAGAGAGTAGGAGAAGAACTTGCCTTTAAGGGTTTCGAATTGAAACCTTAAATTGACTTTTTCCTCTATTTTTCGACGACCTTGGTTGCCGTCAAAAGCCCTGCAGCTCGAGCCCTAGTCATTGCATAGACTCTCCTTCCTTCCCTCTTGGTTCAACCCTGAATCTTGGCCAACAACTCTTCTCTTTCTCTCTTTGTTTCTTTTCCTAAAACTCTCTGTAAAAGCCCTCTTTTTTTAGGTAATGTATATCATGTAATATACATATTTTAGCCTCCAGACTTATACATACATAAATATAGGTTAATATAAACCATAATCCTAGTTTAACCCTAAATCTGACTATAAGGAAAAATAATTGAAAAGGGTAACTAATGATGTACGTATATATAATCTTATATATATAACTTTTATTAAATAAATATATATATCAGATTATTGTATAATATTATTAATACTAATATTAAAAATAATAGTAATAAAATACCATCCTTAACTATATACAATTGGGTCACATGAACTACTTCGATATGAGATAAATGGGTACGGATATTTACCCATGGATAGTAGTATATCTATATATAAACATACTACTATCCAATTGGTTGGTCCATTATTACTATTTACATCCATCCTTTTAAACTAAAAAATAAAATAAAATAAAAATTTAATCTACTAAATAAAATTACAATTAATTCACATCATTAAAGCACACAATTTAATTAAACAAATAATACCAATAATACAGACAAACAGGTAATTAATCAAGTAATACTTAAATCAATTTAAACAGATAAGCAATTAGTTAAATAGTCAATTAAATAATTAAAAATGCAATTAAAACAAATAAATAAACACCGAGACTATCCTCTTAAAATTAGGGGTATTACAACATATTACTTTGTGCCCTTCTAATTGCTGATTGACTGTCACAATGTATACATATAGCGGGCACAAGTTTAGGCCAATTTGAAATATCTTCTAAGAAATTATGAAGCCACTCAGCTTCTTCACTAGCTTTATCTAAAGCAATAAGTTTAGATTCCATAGTGGATCTGGCAATACAAGTTTGTTTTGAAGATTTTCAAGATATGGAACAACCTCCAAAAGTAAAAACATAGCCACTTATGGATTTAGAATCCTTCGTATCTGATATCCAATTAACATCACTGTATTCTTCAAATACTGCAGGATATCTTGAACAATGCAATCCATAACTCATAGTATATCTCAAATACCTCAGAACACTATTTGTCACAGTACAATGGTTATTTCTTGGATTGCCTGTATATCTACTCAATTTATTAAATGAGTATGTTATGTCTAGTCGTATACAATTCATCAAATATATTAAGCTTCCTATAATGCGAGATTACTCATGTTGTGATATGCTAGCACCAGTATTTTTCGATAAATGAAGATTTACATCAACAGGAGTCTTCACAAGACTACTATCTTCTTTATTAAATTTTTTAAATATTTTCTCAATATAATGAGATTGAGATAATACTAGACCATCTGATGTTCTAGAAATCTTAATTCTTAGTATGACATCAGTTATACCTAAATCTTTCATATCAAAATGTTTGGTCAACATCTTTTTAGTAGTTTTGATTATATCATCATTGCTACCTATTTTTAGCATATCATCAATATATAGGCATACAATAACATATCCTTTTTGAGTGTTTTTCATTTAACACATTTATCACACTCATTGATTTGAAAACCATTTAACAACACCACTTTGTCAAAATTTTCATACCATTGTTTAGGTGCTTGTTTTAATTCATATAAGGATTTTACAATCTTACACACCTTCTTTCCTTTCCCTGAAACTATAAAACCTTTAGGTTACACCATATAAATTTCCTCCTCTAATTCACCATTCAAGAATGCGCACAATCTTAACATTCATTTAATGTATTTCTAAATTTTGTAATGCTGTAATAGCAAGTAATAATCTAATAGATGTTATTCTTGTTACTGGTGAATATGTATCAAAATAATCTAATCCTTCCTTTTTCCTGTAGCCCTTACTAACAAGCTTGGCTTTATATTTATCAATTGAACTATCAAGCTTCATCTTCCTCTTGAAAATTCACTTATACCTTAAACGTTTTGTACCAAGAGGAAGATCCACCAGCTCCCAAGTATGATTTTGCATGAAGGATATATTCAATTTCATTATTAATGGCCTCTTTCCATAAATGAGCTTCAGGAGAAGACATAGCTTTCTTATAGTTTTATAGATTATTCTCCAATATATATGTTAGAAAATTAGGACCAAATGATTTAGACGTTTGATGTGTTCAGTTTATTACCACTCGCAATAGCACGAATCTTTGTAGGATAGTACTATATGGAGGGTGTCGATCCCACAGGGAGGTGAGTGTTTTTTGCTTTGTTGTTAACTAATCCGATTTATTTCTTGGTTTACAGGTAATTAATTGAATTGATTGATTGTCATGAACATAAATAAAATTAAACTGAATTTGAAATAAAGAGATCAGAGAGAAAAAAATGCCTAGGGCTTTGACCGCAACCTTCATACTATGATTAACTATTTAACTCTGGGGATTTAATAATATATATTTCAAATGAATTGAACTCAATAACATTCGTTCAACTCGGATTTTAAAGAAAGATATTTTATAAATTGCAGTTAACTATAACCTATTTACGGTTAGCATGGACTATCCACCTACCTACTTTAATTAATTTTGAAAACAATCCACCTTTTCTAAGCATAGATTATGAAAACATTCATTTATAAAAAATATTGGAACACCATTACATGATCTCCATTCTTATGTCCGGCAGGGCTCCGCCAGATACCATCCAATAAGAAGGGGGTGAGAATAGTCAAAGAACAGTTATATCTAAGATAAGGTAATAACTTTTCAGAAACTATTTAAAACTTTAAAATCCAATTGAGTTGTCTCAATTGCTCATAATTATGTAATCACAAATATAATATATTAAAAATATCCCAGAGTTAAAAAAATCAAACCATAGTACTTAGATCGGGTTACATCAGTGCCCTAAGAAAGGAATTAGCTACTCATAACGATGCAGAATATCATCTGTGTTGTTGTCATCTTCATCGTCACGGATGGCACTTCTCTTCTCAGGATTTTCACCTTCTAAGGTTTTGGAAACCTTAAAAGCCGACACCACAATATCAAACTTCTGAATAATACGAGAAAAATGAACGTATTCTACTAAGGCCTGTGCCTTCTTTTTTAGAAGAAATAAGAGTTTGGTGGGCTTTTAGGTCTTCTGGCCCATCTGGAGTGACTTAAGACTCAGAAAATAATAATTCCCGTAACTTGTAAATCCAATCTGTTATAGAAGGCTCGAGCTTAAGGAGTAGAGCTCGAGCTATTTGGCTCAGGCTCGAGCTTTGGGAACAAAGCTCGAGCTTACTTAAAATATGGCTCGAGCTTCAAAAGAGGGTGCTCGATCTTCATTTTTATATTTAGTCAAATTTCTTCAACTATTTTTGAAGTGTCTTTTCCATCAACACTTAGAATATTTTTGGGTCTTTTTCTTTTTAACATTGCTCAATCCTAGCTTCATAAGACTCGAGCTTTAGGTATAAGCTCGAGCTTTTGGGGCTCAGGGCTCAAGCTCTGAATGACAGTGCTCGATCCTTGAGGTCTGGCATAAGGCCCTGGGAGCTTGGCTTTCTTTAAAATCAACTTTTCAAATTCCGACGCCTCATGCTCGAGCTTATAGGCAAAGGCTCAAGCACCCTTGGGTAAGGCTCGAGCACCACTGTGTAGGACTTGAGTTCTGGAGGTACAAGGCTCAGGCTTTTAATGTCTTGTTGATTTTTCTTCTTTTTCTTGCAAAGCTCGAGCCTCAGAACTTAGGCTCGAGCCTTGGTAGTTGGATTCTTCCAAACTTCACCATTTAAGCTCTCAGCTTGTTTTGAATGACCGGCAACGACTCTATAAGCTTTTATATCAGTCTTTTCATCATAAAGTCTCGGTTTTAACTATTTCTCTAAGAAAGTACCTATAAACACATAATAAATATAAATTAGTCTAACAATGGATAGAAGTATTGCTTTAGGTCTTAACATACGTATATTTAGGGGCTCGAATACGCAATATTCAGTACTCATCAATGTTCTAACTCTCTTACTACGTCTAAGTTCATCCTTATTTTAATCATCTATGGACTCTTGATCTATATCCTCTTGTTTATTGCTATTAGCAATATCATGATTTCTTTTAAGAGGATTTTTCTCTTGTACATTTTTACAAGAAAATATATTCTCAAAATAAATAAGCATTCCTAGACTGAATAATAGTATTGACATGAATGTCAGGAATGTTTGATTTAAGCACAAGGAAACGTTATGCACTACTATTATGTGCATAGCCTATGAAAATACCATTAAAGGTTTTAGGTCATATCTTAACTTTCTTAGGAGTAGGAACTATAACCTTAGCTTGACATCCCTACACTTTTAAAAATTTATAGTAAGATTTTTTAACTTTCCATAATTTATGAGATATCACACTTGTTTTCTTTTAAGGTAATTTATTGAGGACATAATTTGTAGAAAGCAAAGCTTCCCCCCACAAATTCTGGGTTAAACCAAAACTTATCAACATAACATTCATTATCTTTTTTAAAGTACGGTTTTTGCATTCAACAACACCGTTCTATTGAGGTGAATAAGGAGTGGTAGTTTGGTGAAGTATGATTTTTCCATTATCTAAATTTAGACCTAAAAAGTCTATTTCTTTCGTTTCAAGTATCATTTTCTTTTCTCTAAATGTTTTTTTATGGCTTGAGCCACTTTATATAGATGTTCTCTATGTTCTTTTGAGAAGACAAGAATATCATCTATATACACTAAACAATATTCTGAAAAGGACTAAATATTTCATCCATTCTTCTTAGAAATATACTTGGTGTATTTTTTTACCCGAATGGCATGACCAACTATTCATATTGCCCTTGTGCGGTGCTAAAAGCAGTATATGGAATGCTATCTTCTTCTATTTTGACATGCCAATACCCTGATTTGCAGTCAAATTTACTAAATAAATTGCAATTTTGAATCCTGTTAATAGGAACTTTTTTATTGGGAATGAAGTATCCATCATCGATTGTGGAATCATTTAACTTCTTGTAACTGATCACCATCCTAACTTTTCCTCTAGTGATCTCTGCATGATTTTGGACCATAAAAGTTGGACTTGAATGTTGACTCTTACTATTTCGAATAAGGTTCATTTATAAGAGCTCAACAAGTTGTTTTTTAAATTCTTCATAATCATCTGGGCTATATGTCATGGGTTTAACCCTTATAATGGTTAAAGGAGCCATAAGTTTAAGTTTACATCTAGCCTTATTTTTTTCCCATCTGGGCTATATGTCATGGGTTTAAACCTCATAACAGTGAGTCTCTGTCATCACGTCCTTCCTCAAATTATTAGCAGAGGGTACTATTAAACGCCCCGTGTACCTCAAGCCTCCATTAGTCCCAACGTGATAGAATGGAACATTCTCAGAAGTTATCTCTGCAACCTTATCAATGCACTACTGATCCGTGAGCTGTGCCTTCAATACCTTATGAATGATAGAAGGTGTAACTACCATGTATGCCATAAAAGCATCAGACAACTCATCAATGGTCTTCAAAGTATTCCATTCAGTAGCGAACAATGCAGAAATACTCCTAGAAGGTCGGCGACTGAGTGCATCGGCCATCACATTCGCTTTATTTGGATGATACTGTATAGAGAAATGATAGTCTTTCACAAACTCTACCCATCTACGCTGTCTCATATTCAGCTTCTGCTGAGTGAACAAATACTACAGACTCTTGTGATCACTAAATAATCTGAAAAATTCTCTCAACAGATAATGCCTCCAAATACATAAGGCAAAGACAATAGCTGCCAACTCTAAATCATGTGTTGGATAATTTAGCTCATGAGGCTTAAGTTTATAAGAACCGTATGAAAATTGATCGCTCCTCCTACATCAAAACACACCCAAGACCTTGCAAATAAGCATCTGTGTAGATAAGATACTTTATCCTGCTCTGTGGAGTAGATTAAATCGGTGCAGAAGTCAACTTATTCTTTAGCTCATCAAAAGCTTTCTAACAGTGTCCATCCCATACAAACTGTACACCCTTCTTAGTCAAATGAGTGAGTGGTCCCACTATCTTCGAGAACCTCTGAACGAATCAACGATAATATCCTGCCGATCCGAGGAAACTCCGAATCTCGGTAATAGGCTGTCCCCACTCTACCACTGCTGATACCTTGGCTGGATCTACCGTTATTCCCCTTTCTAACACTACGTGACCTATAAACTTCACTTCCTGCTGCCAAAATTCACACTTCTCGAACTTGGCATATAACTGGTGTTCACGAAGCGTCTACAACACTATGCAAAGATGTCTAGCATGATCGTCCTCCGACTTAGAATAAATCAAAATATCATCACGATGACAAACTGATCTAAGTAAGCCCTAAATACTCTGTTCATTAAATCCATAAAGACTGCTGGTGCGTTAGTCAATCCGAAAGGCATAACACGAAACTCATAAGAACCATATCTAGTGAGAAATGCCGTCCTAGGAACATCTTGCTCGTTAATGCAAAGTTGATGATATCTAGAACGCAGATCAATCTTAGAGAAATATGTAGCTCCTTTCAACTGATCAAAAAGATCATCGATTCTGGGCAAAGGATACTTGTTCCGAATAGTCACCTTGTTCAACTCCCTGTAATCTATACACAGGCAAAGTGAACCATCCTTCTTCTTTACAAACAAAACTGGTACTCCCCAAGGTGAAATACTCCTACGAATAAAACCATGACTAAGTAATTGCTGAATCTGATCCCTCAGTTCTCACATCTCCACTGGTGCTATCCTATACGGTGCTCTAGCAATAGGTGTAGTGCCTGGAGCTAAGTCAATCACAAAGTCTATCTCTTGACTAGGTGGCAACCATGGAATCTCTTAAAAAAACATTTGAAAATTCCTATACAACTGGTATACTATCCAGTGACACAGTAATCTACTCATCGGTCTCCTCCTCCATATGAAATAAATAAGTGCTAGAAAGCCCACTAGAATGTGGCATAGCAACGACATATATATCCTGACCAGGTATAGTGAAAATAATAGACTTATCATAACAATTAACTTGGGCATGGTAATGAGATAACCAATCCATCCCGAGCATCACATCATAAAAGTGCATGTCCAGGACCAATAGATTGACTAGAAATCAAAGTCTACCAATATATAGTGTTACAAGCCCATCACTCTCATGTAAAATAGTTGTATCGCCAATAGGTGTAGAAATACCATGAGGTCTATCGCACACTCGCGTCGTCATCCCAGATAATGCAACAAAAGTACTAGACATGAATGAATGTGTAGCACCCGTGTCAAATAAAATATGACCAGATCTACCATGAATAGGAAACATACCCTCTATAACCTGAGGCGCTTGAACATCTTGTGGCATGGGGTTATACACCTTGCCATAATGCAACTGCTACATTGCCTGTCCCTGAGGCTGTGGTGGTGCTGGTAAAGCCGGATACATCTGTCCCTGAATCAGTAGAGTCTGTGGAGCGGGTAAAGGTAATGGTGCCCTCTGTCCCTGCTGCACATGCTATCCCTGTCCCTGTCCTACTCTAGGACACTGCCTGGAAGTATGACCAAACTCTCCATAGGTGTAGCAACTCCCCTAGAAAGTGCCAAATTTCCTCCTCTGTTGGTTAGCATGTGGCTAACTCTGTCCTCACTGTAGTCCCCCATTCTGCTGCCTCTAAATAGGTACCCTATCTCTGTAAGCATCTGAACCACTCATGTGTTTCTTCCAAGACTGCTGTCCCTAGAATTTGCCCTTACCATTATGTTATTGTCTATTGCCATTCCCTTTCGTTAGCTGACTGATTAGCAGAGTCTCTGTCACCCGGCTTCTAACCCCTAGCCTGTCTGAAGTCCACAGTCAACTGATACTGCTGTAGAGCAGCATTTACCACCTGAGCATAAGTAGTGTAGGCCAGACTACCTGTAATAGATCGCTTAATAGACCACATAAGTCATTTAATGAACATTTCTTCTCTTCTGTATCCACCTCCTCTGGAGCAAAAAGAGATAAGCGCGTGAACTGCTACTCATACTCTGCCACTATCATGTTTCCCTGCTGTAGATTAAGGAACTCTGTCTTCATAGCTATCCTGACTGCATATAGAAAGTACTTCTCATTGAAGCGACTACTGAACTGATCATAGGTCAATGAAGTCCTCTCCTTTGCAGTGGTAACTGACTCCTACCACTGGAGTGCATCTTCGACAAACTTAAAGGTACCAAGCATTTGCTGCTGAACCTCTGTGCACTGAATCATGCGAAGATGTCGCTCGATATCCTTCTTCTACTAGAGAGCTACTTTCGCATTGGTGGGGCCTGTAAACTAAGGTGGCCTCCCCATTGTGAAAGAACTCCTAGCCTTTTTTCAAGGACCATTCTGAACCACTGGTGCTGGTATAGGTGCCTGTTGAACCTGTGGCTGATTCCAGAGTGCAGCTGTTACTCCCGCTTCTATAGCTTGAGCAATGAGATCATTTACATGGGGATGAAACTCTGGATCCCTGCCTTGATTGTAGCCCAGATCCTGAGACTCTTGAGTAGTCTGCTGTACTTCCTCCTACTCATTGCGCAACTGACCATCTTCTTCCTGAAACCCAGGCAGTTGTTGCTCTTCCTCCATTTGCTGACGCCGTAAGAAATCCTGCTGCCTACGTGTTGCTCCTCTTCGCTACCTATTTCTCTGATTGTCCCGTCTTCTTCTAGTGTTAACCATTCTATTAACATAGAAAGACCGACATTAGTATTATTTAAGCGGACCGTAAAGGAATACAATGAATCCTAAACTTAAGCTCTAAATAAATAATACGCTACGCATAAGTTTTAAAATGATAGATCCCTAGAGACACTTGAACCTGGAGGGCTCTGATACCAACTATGATACCCCTCGATTCTAGAACCACGGGTGATCAAGTCTGAGCACATATCCGAGGGATACCAAACAATTAAGTATGTAAATAAACACAGAATACAAAAGAAATAACTAAGAATAAATAACATAGCAGAAAAGAAAACTAAATAATAAAACCTCCAAATGAAATATGCAAAACCTTAAATTATCATTACAACTCGGGAATCCATTTAGTGGACCCCTAATGATATTCCAACTGAAACAACTTAAAATAACCATAATCTGAAACTAAAACATAAAGAGAATCCTACATAAAACTGGAAGAATGATGTGGACTGTCTCTGCTCAGCACGAACAAATTCTATGTCAGGAACTAACGAGCACTTGAAAAATAATAGTAGTGGGTCAGGCTCACAAACAAGTTTTTTCTACGACAACTTAAATAGAGACCGGAGAAGCTATATATCTATAGCTAACCTATACAATAGCTAAGTAGTCCGTATATATATATAGAAACACACTAAAGGAATCTCACTAGACTATAAGGTTGTCTTAACCTGAATAGTAGGTAATATACAAAATGCACATATAGTGGGCATGAGTACCTAGACCTACCAGGGAAACAACTATACTATATCTAGCTACACATCCCTGGCAATATACGCCCCCTAACCATGATCTTGAGACTCAAGCTCATATCATGGCATATGTCTATATCCAATCTATATTAATCCACTATGTATCATCCAACTTGTTTAGTTGACCTGACACAAATATAAGTAGGACTTAACATTTTAGTTAATCAATTCCCTTATAAAATAGGTAGGACTTAACTGATAAGTTAATCCATCCCTAAAGTACCACTATCCCATATTGGTGTACTACATTCACATAATCCAACAGTTGATGTAATAATTAAAAGAGTACATCAAATTATCCAGAATAAACATAATAATATGATATCATGTTATAACAAATTAGGAATGACTTATAAAATTATTTAAGCTTCCTACATCACATATCCTTCACATACCAAATCTTAAATAGACTGATATTTTATTATACAGTTAAGTAAGCATTCTCTGTATACAATTCATGCTATACAATTAATCTTTATTGTTAGAACAAACTAAAGATTAAATCTATTCCTTCCTCAAAGATTCAAATAGCATGCATTGATATTTTCAAGTTTGTTTAAAATTTACTTAAACTCATTCCTAGTCCTTATTTGATTTTTAGGACTCCTCAAAATTACCAATTAGTAAAACAACGTTGTTTACAAAACTTCTCCAGATAAGGCTCGAGCTTTTGTCCCAATTGCTTAAGCACCCTACTTCAGGCTCGAGTATCCAACTTCAGGCTCCAGTTTTTTTACCCAATTGCTCGAGCTTTCCTTCTCAGGCTCGAGCTTTACAACCGATTGCTCGAGCTTTTCCTCGAGCTTTTCATCCAAGGCTCGAGCTTTGCCCCCAAGGCTCGAGCACTGTAACAGTGGTCCGAGCACTGTTACGCGAATCAACCCAGAATTTCACTGTGTATTCATTCTTTAATTGTTTCAAGAATCCTAGGTATGTTTTTACATTCCATCAATATACAGATATGAAAATACATAATGTATAACATGTAACAAAACATAAAGTAATCCAATCAAATCATAAATT
This sequence comes from Cornus florida, assembly GCF_030987335.1. Classification (NCBI taxonomy): domain Eukaryota; kingdom Viridiplantae; phylum Streptophyta; class Magnoliopsida; order Cornales; family Cornaceae; genus Cornus; species Cornus florida. Next base: position 47,371,742 of record NW_026775572.1, read on the forward strand.
TATCAATTTATACACAAGTACAATCATGAACAAAATAATTTATAAAACCTAGTTCTAGATTAATTAAAACATGGATTCCAATTTTAATTATCCTTTAAACATCCCTAAAGTTATACTAGAGATATATATATTACAGATCTAAGAAAGAAGTGTAGAATAAAGAACTTGCCTTTAGGATTTGATAAGTGTGACGGCCCAAGTTTTTCAACCCGATAAGTTAGTGATGACACTAAAGTTAACCCGGTAACGGATCCAAAATGCGGAAGCAAAAGATAAACCAATGTATTTAGAGATATAAATCATCCCTAAGACATCAATGTGACCTTCCATGAAGTCATGGATCTCAAAGAGAGCGAAAAAGCAAACGAGAGTCAAAACGGGTAAAATCCGTTAATCAAGGGCAAAATGGTCAATTTACAAGTAAAAAGAGAAACTTGACTCTAAATAAGTCAAATGAGGTCCATACGACCTAATATATGCATTTTCCAACATTCTAAGAGGTTCTAAGAACTTTGGCCAAGAATCCCATAAAACGTCCATTCCCGGTTTAAGCAAAAACATACACTATCTCACTAAAATATGAATAACTCTTACTGTGATTTGAATCTGAGAATGGCATTGGTACCATTGAAAATCTAACTCAAAATTCTTGAGATTAGGCTCAAGAATCACCCCATTTGGATTAAAGATGAAGAAGTTATGGCCATTTGAAGTCAGAATAATAGTGTTGTTACACAATCTAAAGGGCTGATGTGTGAGTTCTATTTAGGTTGACCGAAAAAGCCATTTCAGTCGACCAAGCTGGGTAGAAACTCACCAAAAACCTAAATTTTGAAGAAAAATCATTTTAGTAGACCGAAATAATGTATCGGTTAATCGAAATGGACCCCCAACAGTGTTTTAAGCTACTGGAAGTGCATTTTTACTGTTCAATTGATTTCAGAAAGGCACCGGTCGACTGAACTGGTGTTTCGGTTGACTGAAACACCTCGAATCCTGCTGGAAAATCTACTAAACATGTGAGATTGGCAAAGGAACCTATAAGATTCATTCTACCTCTATGCATAGGTCAAAAATTGATTTTTTTTAAAGAAGATTGAGCTTCTGAACATACCAACAAGCATAAAACTCACATTGAATTATGTTGCAATGACTTAAAGCCTCATTACAACCCGTTTACAAATTTAGACATACCAAACCTCTAATTTTCACAAAATAGGCTACATTGGCAATACTTGAGTTGTAAAAGCATACTTGTAAACTTTAAAGTTAATGGCCTTTGGCCCCATGTCATACATACAAAATAAGCATTAAAAAGTATACTTAAGTACACATTACATGATTCAAGGCAAAAATAGCATTTTACACCAAAAATGAAACTACATGCTAACACTTGCATGTTCTCCAAAATATATCAAAATACTTCAAGGCATTAAAGCAACTTAGGGATGTAATGCATCCCAAAACAAAGTTTCTTTACCTGCAAAATGAGCCAAACAACGAGGGTAAGTAAACAAGTTACTCGTAGGATATGGTGCACGTGCATACCTTATAATTTCAAGTATAATGTAAACCAAACATAGATCATCACAAGGGTGCAGTCCACCTAACGTCTATGTTTTTAAGGTACTCTAAGGGATCATCTTAAGCTATACAAATAATTGAAGTGATAAACATATAGCATCCAAGTATACATAAACAAGTACACTAACCGTATTGAAACTAAAGTTACTAAATCACAAGCTACAAGAAATCCATGATTTACAACTTGGAATATAGTGCGAAATCAAATAATGGAAAGACTAGAATATATAGCCACGAGACTATACAAGTTATTTTGGGTAATTACGACCCACAAGGTACTACCTAGTGTGCACTATGACTGAGGAGAATTCTTATCCTCCATACTAGAGCCAAACCCTAGCCATCAAACATTTCATATCCTTACAAGCTCCCAAAAAATCAACAAGTCCATGTCATTTATATAATCTTAATGCATGAAACTACCTACCAAGTACAAGTAAGGTGAAACCGCATAAACCAAGCCCTAAGGTTACATGTCTAAAGTGGCAAGTTAATGATACTACACATTACACTAAAGCAATTTACTATCAATATAGGCCACAATTACTAATCATGCAATATAGTAATTTACCTACAAGTAAATACAAATGCTATATACAAGGTCTTTTCACTAAATCTTGAATGAAATTTCTATTACTTAACAATATAAGCACCAACTCCAAGAAATCCATAATAGACCCTCAATAAAATCACAAGTATTAGGCAAGTTATTAAACAATAATTAACCTATTCCATTTAATAATCCTATACATGCTTTAATTCACAAATCCTAAGTCAAGTATGTAATTAATATATATCAAACTCCAATATATATAAAACCCAAAGAGAATAAACATACAACCACCCCTACCTCAATAGAGAATTGAATCTCTATAATCCAAAACAACCAAGCTAAAAATGGAAAACCAAACTAGGATTTTGTAGAGGAGAGTGAGAGGAAGCTATAGTATTCCAAGCTTTAGGTTCTAAGGTGGGTGAAAGGGCACCTAAAGCTTTAAACCAAGTTTTTCCTTCAACGGTGGCTAAGTTAGGGTTTGAGAGCAAAGTGGTGAGGAAGATGAAATGAATGTGGTGAGTGGAGGATCTAGTATTCCTCCACTCACTATGTGCTCTTACACTACCTCTCACACACACACAAATGCAAGACTAAATATGGTGTCTACACTTGTCACCAATCCATGGCTCCTTCCTAGGTTTAATCCTAAGCCTACACTTGTTAACCATCCAAGCCAATAAGTACCCTTATCCTAGGCTAACAAGTGGTTGAATCTCCACCCTCCATATGTTACAAGATAAGGCTTGCAAGTGGTTCCACCACAATGCCAACAAGTGGCTCCTTGGGAGTGTGACACTTGTCACACTTTCCAAAATTTACAAAAAGGTCCTTTTCCAAAATATCTTCCAAATCAAATTGTAAAATGGTCCCTAAGACGAAAAATAATTACTTTATTTAATTATTCTAAAACCCCAAAAAATTAAGAATATTTTCGAAGAAACTATGCATCCATACCCTTTTAAAAAAAAAGTGAACATTAATTTAGCATGCTTTCTTACAAAAGTAAAAATATACATATCATGGAAATTAAATATCATGGATGTATGGAAAGCTAGAATCAAATCCGAGCACAAAAAGTGAGGTTATGCAAAGGAAAATGATAAACGGGAAAAAGACGAAATAAGGAAAAAGACGAAAAAAAATTACCAAAAAAAAAAAAAAAAAAGAAAAGAAGAAAAATGACTAGGTTATTACAACCTACCATCCTTAAAATGATTTCCCCATTTGTTCTTTCTTTTATGTACGACTTGATTTCGTCCTCGAAATCAAGTCGTACTTGAAAGAAAGAACAAATGGGGATACTGTAATACCCCTAGTTTAAAAAGGATAAAATTAGGATTTAAATTTCATTGTATGTGCATTTTTGTCTGTTGAGTTTTGTGGCTATGTGCTTATGTGTCAAATTGGCTATTTAATTAATTGTTTGCATGTTTAATTTATTTTATTTATTTATTTGAATTAATTGTTTATGTAATTGGATTAATTTTGTATTTGCTTTAATTGGGTTAATTTAGTTTTATTATTATTTTTTTAGTATTGTTTCTCTGTGGGTTTTATTATTGGTAAAGTGGAATTAGGGTTTAGTCTCTAATCATTCATGGGCTAGGGTTATTATTATACCCCTATAAATATCAGTAACTGAGGTTTAGGGTTTTGAGAAACATAGACGTGAATCCTGTAAAAATAGGACCGTGAAATATAGAGTGAAAACAGAGAGGGGTTGTAAGGACAGAGCATGGTAAGGTCTGTAAAGGGAAGAATAGGGAGGATCAAGGAGGTATGGTGGTGGACTAACTGGAATCAGAGGAGGCTTGACAGTGGGTTATATTGCCGGAACAAGTAAAGTCTGTACAGGCAAGTTCTTCTCTTCCTCCTTCCCTTTGGTTCGTGTTCTGTGCACCTAGATATTCTCTAGGGTTTAATCAACCAGTAACTGGGATTTATATGTTTACTATATATTATATAAATGATATGTTTCCATTGAAATCAAAAATTGTTACAATTTCTGCATGGCACGTTTCAGTTTTATTTCTGTAAGTGTGTTAACTCTATTGTAACTTTAAGCTTGGTAATTGATTTCAACCACTGCAAACGGATCCTTGGGATGTTACTGGGTGTTACTGGGGTGATATAAGATCCTTAGATTCAGTGGTAAAGTGGAACAGAGGGAGTGAAATAGAACTGGCGTTGTAAATCAGTTCAGTGTTGTGTTCTAACCTGCAAGTTCTATGGCTTTGTTTAAAGCTCTGTAATTGTTCCAAATTGTGTTATCAAACCATTAGCATGCTTCTTAGTATTAATAAGACCCTTAGGACCAGGTTTAGGAATCAACTGAAGGGTAGAAACTTCTTGGAAAAGAAGCAGAAGGTCGGAACGGAGAAAAACGGGGACAGACAGCTCTCAAGGAGGTGAGAGCCGGCTCCACAGAAGTGGGAGCCGGCTCCCACACATGTAGATCCGGCTCCTAAGTTATTGGAGCCGACTCTAGGTTGATTGGAGCCGGCTCCCAAAGTTCTGGAGCCGGCTCCACCCCAAAAAGTGCTTCCTGGATTTATTTTTTAATGCAGTTTTGAAGCCGTGAGTGTCTGAACTGCTTTGGAAAATTCTGGGACACTACAGAGTTTTTAAGAAGTTAATTTTGGATGTTAATAAGACTTTTAAATTGATTAAAGTTTAAAACAAAATTCATGAAGCAATCTGTTTAAAGCTTGGGCGCATTGTGTACGGTTAAGAGAGGGATAGAGATTATACGCTTAGGTTTTTCCCTGGGTGTTCCAGTGGGTTCTAATATATTTATAACATTGTTCTAAATATATTTTAAGGCCATTGATGTATTAGCTTGGAGGTATACATGCTTTGGAGGTTAGTTGCTCAAGTTGATAAATCGTTCCCTGCAACTATTTGGTTTGAAGTTGGATATAAGTTGCTAAAAGATTGATCAAATGTCATATATTTGTTTTAGCAATTAATTGGATAATAATAGGAGTTTATAACCTATTTACATGCATGGTTGAATCATGGATACATATTGGATTTGCTCTATGCATGCTCTGGATGTTAGTTGTTGAGGTATTAAATCATCTCCTGCAACTATATGGTTAACTGTTTGGATTTAAATTGCTGGAACCTTATATATTATTCTGCAATCAACTGGATTAGGGTTTTGAACTGAAATTGCTATAATATTGTATAAACGATGCTGCAATTACTTGGCTTTGGTTTTGGATTCAAATTACTTGCTTATTATATATATGTGGTAATTTACATGGATATGGAGGATTGTACGTACCGGTATGGGACGGTGACATTCTAGGTAAGGATTAGTTAAAACACCAATCCTACCTAATTTGGAAGGAGTTGGATTAACCATACAAAGGTTAATTCCTACTTAACTGGATGTATATGAACCGGTATGGGACGATGTCATATTAGGGATGGCTTAGTTCAAAACACTAAGACCTACCTATATTGGGAATGGATTAGCTCAAAACACTAAGTCCTACCCAAATTGGATTAAGGTATGGATTAATCATAAAGGTTAAGTCCATCACCTATTTATGTCATGTCAATCAAATAAATTGAATGACCTACCATGGTTTCAGGATGGATTTGTTATACATATATCAGACCACTATACAGATGGATGATATTTTGTTTTAGGAGTACGGACTTTATATATTTATTATATAGGCCATGGTATGAGCTTGAGTCTCGGGACCATGGTTAGGGCGCGTATATCGCCTAGGATGGATAACTGGACATAGGTGTTGTTCCCTGGTAGGTCTAGGTACTCATGCCCACCTTAGGGTGCGTATTTGCATGTTGCCTTCTATTCAGGCTAAGACAGACCTACTGGACTAGCGAGCGTCCTATAGTGTGTACTATATACATATATGGACTACTCTAGCTATTGTTGAGATATCTAGGGTGTATCTGCGTATCGGGTCACTGTGTGGATTGCAGTTAGATTAGAACTTGCTCGTGGGCCTGACCCACCCTTCTATTATTTTTTACAGGTGTTCGTTAGCTCCAGTTATAGAGCTGGATCGTGCTGAGCAGATACAGTCATTCACTCCACCGTTGGCATAGGATTGTATTTCATGTGGTAGAATTAAGTTTTATTTCCAGTTCTTTTGAATATAGTTGGGATTTGAATAGGGGTCCACTAGATGGATTCTCGAGTTGTATATGGAGGATCAGTTGTATCATAAAGGTTGTTTATTAATGAAATTTTATTTCAGGATTTCATTTAAGGGATTATCATTTTAGTTTTCTATTCAGCAAATTTTATTTATTCTTATTTACTTTAAAATTGTACTCTGTATTCGTTAATTGTTAATTTGTTTGATATCCTCGGGTAATCGGGTGTGGGCCTGGCCAACCCGCATCCGGAAATCCGGGGGTATCACAGATATCAAGAGCGAACCTCCTGTTTGAGCTCCTAGGTAGCCTCCTCAACGCCGTGATGTCTCTACAAGACCATAACTAATTGAATGGTTTTGGTCCGTAAGACCTGCTCCCGTGAATCAATAATCTAGACTGGACCTTCCTCGTAGGTCACGTCCTTATCAACAACCACATCAGTCCACCGCAGAACATGCGATGGGTCCGGCTTGTATTTTCTCAGCATAGAAACATGAAAGACATTGTGAACCCTATCCAGGTCTAGTGACAATGCTAAACGATAAGCAACCTCACCGACGCGCTCCAAAATCTCAAATGGTCCAATAAACCTAGGAGACAACTTGCCCGTCTGTCGAAATCTTAAGAAAGACATGGTCCTTTACCTCAAAAGATAAGGCTCGTCTCCTCCTATCAGCGTAACTCTTCTGTCTGCTCTGTACGGTAGCCAACCACTGTCGAATTAACTTAATATTCTTTGTAGTCTCAATGATAATGTCAGGACCTAAGGCAACGGTATCATTGACCTCGGTCCAACAAACTGGAGATCTGCAAGGTCTGCCACACAATGCCTCAAAAGGTGCCATGCCAATACTGATCTGGTAGCCGTTGTTATCGGCAAACTCAACCAAAGGCAAGTAGTTCTCCCAACTACTCCCAAAATCCAAGATACAAGCCCGTAACATATCCTTCAGTATCTGAATGGTGCACTCCGATTGACGATCAGTCTGAGGATAAAATGCCGTGCTAAAATGAAACTCCATATCAAGAGCCTCCTGAAAACTTTACCAAAAAAGAGACGTGAACCGCGGATCCCTATCCAAAACAATAGATACCGGAACCACATGAAGCCTGATGATCTACCTCACATACAGTCCACTTAGTCTCTCTGCACTGTCTGTCACTGCCATGGGCAAGAAGTGAGCCGTCAGCTATGACCCAAACGGCATCATTTCCTACTTAAGACCTCAGAAGTCCTGTCACAAAATCCATAGTGATGTGCTTCAATTTCCACTCAGCTATGAGTAATGGTCGTAACAATCCTGCCAGTTGCTGATGCTCTGCCTTCACTTGCTGACAACTAAGGCATCGAGCCACAAACTATGAAATATCCCATTTTATGCCCTGCCACCAAAACTGTTGCCGTAGATTGTGATACATCTTCGTACCACCAGGATGAACTACGAGCCGAGAGTAGTGAAAATCTTGAAGAACTTCATTATGACAAGACAGAAGAATGAATATCAGCCCCTTGTACCTGAGACCACCGTCTGAATGTAAGGTCCAACCCTCTACATCTTTATCGCCTAAAATCTGAACATGAATGGCCTTCATCTCCCCATCCTTCAACTGTGCCTCAATAACTCCGTTAACAAAAGCCGATTGAGCCACAAAGCTAAACAAAATAGCCGGTGAAACATCCTCATAAGATTATAAACCAAGATCTGCAAGCTCTTCTAGCATCTTCCATCTGTGAACAGAAACGCTAGCAAGAGTCCCCCGTGACTTCCTACTCAATGCATCGGCCACCACATTGGCCTTACTCAGATGGTACTGTAACTCAAAGTCATAGTCTTCAATGAACTTGACCCATCTGTGCTGTCTCAAGTTTAAATCCTTCTGAGAGAAGAGATATTTGAGACTCTTATGATCAGAGAAAACCTTAAAATTCTCCCTGTACAAATAATATATCCACCCCTTCAAGGCAAAGATAACAGCTGCCAACTCCAAATCATATGTCAGATAGTTTAACTCATGAGTCTTCAATTGTCGAGACTCATAAGTAACCACCCGCTCTGTCTGCATCAAGATATAACCCAAACCTTCCCACGAAGCATCATAGAAGATCAGATAACCCAAACCACGTTCAGAAATGATCAAAATTGGAGCCGATGTCAACCTGACCTTTAACTTCTGAAGAGCAAACTCATATGCCTCGTTCCATAAGAACTTGACCCACTTGCGGGTAAGTCGAGTCATAGGTGCCACTAGACGGGAAAAATCCCGAACAAATCTCTGATAGTAGCCGGCTAGGCCAAGGAAACTCAGAATCTCAAACACTGTCTTTGGACGCTCCCAATCCCATCGCCGACTCAATCTTTAATGGATCTACTACAACACCACCCCTTGACATAACATGTCCAAGGAACTTCACTTCCGGTAGCCAAAATTCGCATTTCTCAAACTTGGCGTACAACGGATAATCCCTAAGGATTTGCAACACTATCCTCAAATAATACTCATGCTCCTCCATCGAAGCTGAGTATACGAGATTGTCGTCGACGAAAACCACAATGAACTGATCAAGATGGTCACTGAATACACGATTCATCAAGTCCATAAAAGCTACTGGTGTATTGGTCAAACCAAATGGCATCACTAGAAACTTGTAATAGCCATACCGTGTATGGATAGTGGTCTTGGATATATCCTCGTCCTTAACCCTCAACTGATAGTAACCCAATCTCAAATCAATCTTTGAAAAATAAGTGGCTCCCTTCAACTGATCAAACAAGTCATCAATCCTAGGCAAATGATACCTGTTCTTGATCGTTGCGTGGTTCAACTTGCGATAATCGATGCAAAGTCTTAAAGACCCATTTTTCTTCTTCGCAAAAAGAATCGGTGCTCCCGATGGTAAAGCTCTAGGACGAATAAAGCCTTAGCTTTTAAATCATCCAACTGACCTTTCAGCTCATCAAGCTTTGCCGGTGCCATACAGTACGATGCCATAGAGATAGGTGTTGTACTGGGAATGACATTAATGACAAAAATAACTTCCCTTAAAAGAGGTAATTATGTCAGTTCCTCTGGAAAGACATCAACAAAATCCTTAACAACTGCCAGAAGAACACGACCCAAATGGCTATCCTCATCAACTAGGAAACTAGCTAAGTAGGATCTCTGGTAACTCCAATCACTAATGCTGAAAACAATCACCGGGTGGGAATCTTTCTGATCTCCCACAAAATGGAAACAATCTCCCTTGGGAGTGCAAATGGACACCCTCCCATGGAAGTTATCAATCGTAGCCTGAAAGAATGATAACTAATCTATCCTAAAAATGACGTCAAAGCCCGTCATGTCGAAAACAACAAAATCAAACTCTAAGGTCCGCCTAGTTATCTCGATAGCACAACCCCGACAAACACGGTCCCAAAATACTGGACCCCCTACAAGTGTGTCAACATAAAGGAAACCATATTGCAGTGTGACTTCCAACCCCAAGGAATGTACAAATGATGCAGATATGAATGAATACGACACACCTATATCAACAAGAACTTTAGCCCAAGAACTAAAAATTAGAAAAATACCTCAAATCGTAGAAGTCCCTACAGAGGTATCGGCCTGTGGCAATGCGTAGGATCGTCCTTGAGCCCTCGACTGCTGAGAACTGCCCTGGTGGCCCGACTGATGTTCGGAAGTAGTATATGTAGAACCTCTACCCGGATATAAGCCAACTGGCGGCGCTACTAGCAGTGGTGCCTGAGGCACCCTGAAACCTGACTGCACAACTGCCGACTGTGCCGGTGTGGCCTGTGAACCTATGTCATTCTGTGTCCCGCCTTGCAATTTCAGACACTCTCTCCTGAAGTGACCTGGTTACTTGCAATAATGACAAGCGCCGCGAACCCCCTTCATCGAAGCTGTAAGCTTGCTAGCCTGAGATTGACTGGCCTGTGGCTGAAATTGTGGACAACAAGGCTTGATATGCCCCGATTGCTGACAATGGTGACAAATCACTCCTCGGGCTGACTTCGGGCTGACTTCGAGGATACTGGAACTGTAGGTACAGACCAAGCCTACTGTGACTGTCCCGAAGTACGTGAACTGTCCCCGACCTTAGCTTTCTTCCACTGGCCCCCAACAGATACTGATGAAGCCTCTCCACGAGACTGTTTATATGAACCCTTGATCCTGAGCCGATCTTGGTCCTCTGCCTCAACCAACATAGCTTTCTACACTACCTCCCCGTAGGTCCTCAAATCCAACACTGAAATTCGTAACCTAATATGAAGATGTAACCCATCCTGAAACTTCCTTGCCCTGAGCTCATCAGTGGCTACCATCTCCAGTGCATAGCGGGAAAGAGAAGTGAAGCATGTCTCATACTCAATGACACTCATCATGCCTTAATTTTTGAACCTGTGAACTGCACTCTCATGTCCTGCCTCATTGCCCTCGGAAAGAAGCGGTCAAAGAACAATGTCCTGAACTTCTCCCAAGTTATCACCTCCACATCGTGGATATTGGTCATAGACCTTTACCAGATATCGGCATCCCCCATGAACATAGAGGCAGTCAAAGAGATCCTCAATCGGTCTATAAGTACTGTCATGCTATCGAGCTTACGTACCATGAGATCAAGCCAAGCTTCTGAGGCAAGTGGATCCATACTCCTCACAAATTGGTCAATCTCGCTGTAACTTCATGAAATAGTCTAATGCCTTATTAGCAACTGGTGCTGGTGCTAATGCTGGTACTAGAATCTACATCCCTGCAATATGCTGACGAAACAACTTTTGAATGGACTATGTCATCCTCAGAGCCACTCCCTGTGTAATCTGTTCCTTATAAGTCAGCACTCATGGTGGATTGGGATCTGCACCACGAGGTCGAGCCATGGGCCTCCCTGGACCCCGTGCCAGCTCGGTGTCTGTAACCTGCTCCTCAACCTGCTCATCCACTCCGACGCGATGAGAAGACTCTCCGCGAGTTAAAACTATGGTGCTGCACACATAAAGGATAAGGTCAACAACAACGCAAGTCGTTAAGACCTAATGTGACTCATGCCATGAATGCACGAAACAAGTATCACATAATAGAATAAAAAAATGTATGCAACATACAGTAATGCTAAAATATACAAGCATATATGACATGCTAACGCTCGACAAACATATACACATGCTAAGGCCTACAAGCATATACTGCATGCTAAAACAATTAAGGTAGATTCCTAAGCAAACTACTATATAAGCACATAAACATGTTATTAAATCAAAACATGTTATCAAGGAACACGTAAACATAACAAAGCAAGTCAACAAAAGATATCGTCCTAAGGTTTTTGAACCAAGTTGCTCTGATACCACTTGTGACGGACCAAGTTTTTTTAACCCGGTGCGTCAGTGATGACCCGAAAGTTGACCCGATAACGGATCGGAAATGCGGAAGCAAAAGATAAACCAAGGTCTTTAGAGATATAAATCATCCCTAAGACACCAATGTGACCTTCCATGAAGTCACGGATCTTAAAGTGAGTGAAAGAGCAAACGAGAGTCAAAACGGGCAAAATTCGTTAATCAAGGGCAAAATGGTCAATTTACAAGTAAAAAGAGAAACTTGACTCTAAACAAGTCAAATAAGGTCCATACAATCTAATCTAATCATTTACCAACATTCCTAGAGGTTCTAAGAACTTTGGCCAAGAATCCCACAAAACGCCCATTCCCGGTTTAATTAAAAATTGACACTATCTCACTAAAATATAAATAACTCTCACTATGATTTTAATTTGAGAATGGAATTGGTACTATTGGAAAGCTGACAGAAAATCCTTGAGTTTAGGCTCAAGAATGACCCCATTTGGATTAGAAATGAAGAAGTTATGGCCGTTTGAAGTCGGAATAACAGTGTTGTTAACAAAATCTAAAGGGCTGGTGTGTGAATTCTATTTAGGTCGACTAAAATAGCCATTTCAGTCGACCAAACTAGCCATTTTGGTAGACTAAATTGGGTAGAAACTCACTAAAAACCTGAATTTTGAAGAAAAATCATTTCGGTAGATCGAAATAATGTATTAGTCGACCGAAATGGACCCCTAACAGTGTTTTAAGCTACTGGAAGTGCGTTTTTACTATTCAATTAATTTTGAAAAGGCACCAGTCAACCAAACTGGTGTTTTGGTCGACTGAAACACCTCGAATCCTGCTGGAAACTCTACTAAACATGTGAGATTTGCAAGAACCTATAAGATTCATTCTACCCCCGTGCATAGGTCAAAAATTGATTTTTTTAAAGAAGATTGAGCATGTGAACATGCCAACAAGCATAAAACTCACATTGAATTATGTTGCAATACGTTGAAACTAAGGTAAAAAAAGATGTTTTTGATTCTATTTCTAGAAGATTAAGATTTAACTGGGAATGGCTACACAACTATGATGCTCATGACTATGGTAGAATTTGGATTGTGTTCAAGCTATTAAAGTGAAAATTCAGAGTATGTTACTCAAAGTGAGAATTATAGCGACTGGAGAAGATTTCTTTTGTACCCCTGTGTATGCTTTGAATATGGCTAAGGATAGGAAGGATCTTTGGGATTCTATATTGCAATATTCCAATATGGTCACTGGTCCATGGATGGCCATAGGAGATTGGAATGCCATTAGATTCTTTAGGGACAAGAAGGGTGGGAGCAAGGTTCCACAGCGACTATTGAATGAATTTAATGACTGTTTGGTTCATGCTGGTCTTAGTGAAGTGCACCCTACTAATGGTGATTGTTCTTGGTGTAATAGGCAAAAGATCTTTAAGAGAATTTTTATCAAACTGGATAGAGTTTTCTTGAATGAGGCATGGCTGGATAAATTACCTGGTACTAAGGTGTTATACATAGCTGTAGTTTGTTATGATCATTATGAGGTGTCGATCCATATTTCTAAAGATTTTGCTGCAGGTCCTAAGCCCTTCAAAATGTTAAAAGTGTGGTGTCTACAAAGTTGTACTCATTCAATTGTGCAGAAAGCTTGGGATAATGTGGTTGGTGGTAACCCTATGCATATTCTTTTGAAGAAATTGAGATTAGTGAAGACTGATATTAAGGAGTGGAATAAGAATTATTTTGGAGATATGGGGGAGAAATTAATTAAGGCTAAACATCATCTTAACCAATCCCAGCTGATTCTATTGAATGCTCCTACTGACACTAATTTTCAAATTGAGCAAGAAGCTAGAGTTGATTATCAGTCTGCTGCTGTGGATCAAGAGGTTTTGGTTACCCAAAATTCTCGTATTCTTTGGCTGAAAGATAATGACAGATGTACAGGTTATTTTTACAACAAAATGAAGCAATATAGGAATTTCAATGCTATAATTGCCGTGGAGAAAGAGACTGGGCAGACTACTAAGGATCAGAATTTAATCAGAGAATGGTTTGTGGAGTTTTATCAAAATTTGTTTTCCAAAAAATCTGAAAGTCTTCCAGAGGTTATTTCTCCTGTTAGAAAGCTTAAAGTTAAAGAGGTTGAGGCTCTTGACAGAATGGTTAGTGCTGAAGAGATTAAGGGAGTTATCATGAGTTTTAATCCAGATAAATCTCCAGGTCCAGATGGATTCCCTGCTCGGTTCTTTTAAACTTTTTGGTCAGTTGTGGGAATGGAAGTGATTGCTGCAGTTTAATCTTTTTTCAATACCAATGTTATGCCTATGGGTGTCAGTAGTTGTTTTCTTACTTTAATCCCTAAGGTAGGCAATGCTAAGAAGCTTGGTGATTTTAGACCTATTGCCTTATGCAACCTGTTGTACAAGGTCATTACTAAAATTATGGCTAATAGACTTTCTGTGGTTTTAACTTCTTTGGTTGGTCCTGAATAAAGTGCCTTTGTGAAAGGTCGAAGAATTCAAGATGCATTGATTTTGGCTCATGAAATGGTCAAGGATTTTAAAGGTCCTAACCATTCCTCTATGGCTCTTAAGGTAGATATTAAGAAGGCTTATGATTCAGTTTCCTGGGGTTTTTTGCTAAAGATTCTCAAGAGGTATGGATTCAGTGAAGTATGGATTGCTTGGATATCTAATATTCTTAATTCTACTAGATACTCTGTCTTGATCAATGGTTCCCCTCATGGTTTTATTCAGCCAGGTAGGGGTCTTCGTCAAGGATGCCCTTTGTCCCTTCTGTTGTTCACTCTAATTACAGAACATCTCACTTCTCTTATCAATGATGTTGTTCAAAGGAAGAGGCTGTCAGTCACTCACACTGTAGCTCAAATTCAACTAGTGCTAAGTCATATCTTTTTTGCCGATGATCTCTTGATTACTTGTAACCTTCAGTCTCTAATGCCAAAATCTTGGGAGATTTGTTCAAGAAATTTGAAGATTTAACTAGCCTGCAGGTTAGTCCTCAGAAGAGTAGTATTATCTTCTCTAGAGTGGTGAGGAGAAAGCAGTCTATATTGAGAATTCTGAACTGCTTTGAAGATCATTTTCCCATCAAATACTTGGGATTGCCTCTGTGTTCAACAGATCTAAAGAGAGCACACTGTCAAGGTTTAATTGATAAGATCTCTAATAGGATCAATTGCTGGTGCACTAAGTTATTATCAGTTGCTGGTAAGGTGGAGCTCATTCGATTAACTGTGACACCTATTTTCTTGTATTGGTGTAGCACTTACAATATTCCAATCTCAGTGATTAATCAGTTGCAGAAAATGTGTAGAAATTTCCTGTAGGCAGTACTGATCATTTAAAGAAATTACATCTTATGAGCTGGGATTTGATTACTAGGGGAAAATCTGAAGGCGAATTTGGTTTGAGGAAACTTGTGGATATTCAAGATGTTTCGAAAGTTGTTTTAGCATAGGATTTTTTTACTAGCAAAGATAGGTTGTGGGGGCATGGTTGAAGAATAAATACATTCCTCACTCATATTATTGGACTGCTATTCTCTCATTCAGTTATTTGGAAATTTGTGGTGGAGAAGAGAAATATTATGTTGGAACATGTTAGTTTCTGTTTTGGAACTGGTTCAGTTTTTTCTTTTCAAGATCCCTGGTGTAATGGTTTGACAATTGCTCAGAGGTTTGGCCATAGAGTGCTAAGGTCTTTAAACATTCCTCAAACAGTTGTTTGAACATTTTAATGTGGAATGGTGGTTGGGATTTGAACAGATTGCAAGTCCATGATTTACAGCAGCTAAGAGAATTTCTAGGTTTGGTGGTGATACATACTAATATGGATAAACTTCTATGGGATAATGGTAAATTTTCTTATGAGAAAGCTTGGTTGGCTATTAAAAAGAATTCAGCTAAAGTGGACTGGTATCAGTTTTGCTGGGGAAAAGCTAGATCGAGATGGTCCATAACTGCAATTTTTGTTTTACTTAATAGAGTCATCTATGGTGAATCTTCAAAAAAGAAAACTCTCTTTGGTGGCAAGATGTACACTATGTCATAGTGCCTTGGATACAATTGATCACTTGTTTATTGGATGTTACTTCTCACAGAAATTCTGGAGATGGTTAGGTGAGTTGTTGCAGTGGAACATGCTCCAATTTGATATTCTCGTGTCACTCAAGGATTTATTTCATTGGTATAAGGATCTCAGTTCTATGGGCTATCATAAAACCTTGTTTGCTGCTGCTATATGGGGTGTCTAGCATGAGAGAAATGCAAGGTTGCATGGAAATCTACGGATCCAGAAGTTGTTGCTAGGAGTCTATTGCTAGAGGTGTTGGATATACACAATTCCTTAATTTCAGAACTTTTGCTTTAGATTCTTCTTCTTCTTTTTGATTTAATGTGCTTGGGCAGTGGATTGTTTTCCATTGATTCCTTGTTTTGTTTGTCTATTCCGGGGTGGATGTATGTATCCTTTCCTACATAGGTGTGCTTTCATTTTGGGGGAATGCCCTCTGTGCTCTTGTACATATTTTTCTTTTCTTTTTCTACAAACACATTTATGAAAAAAAAAAAAAAAATACAATACGTTTACAAATTTAGACATACCAAACCTCCAATTTTCACAGAATAGGTTACAATGGCAATATTTGAGTTGTAAAAGCATACTTGTAAACTTTAAAGTTAATGGCCCTTGGCCCTATGTCATACATGCAAAATAAGTATTAAAAAGTGTACTTAGGTACACATTACATGATTCAAGGCAAAAATAGCATTTTACACCAAAAATGAAACTACATGCTAACATTTGCATGTTCTCCAAAATACATCAAAATACTTCAAGGCATCAAAGCAACTTAGGGATGTGATGCATCCCAAAATAAAGTTTCTTTACCTACAAAATGACCCAAACAACGAGGGTGAGTAAACAAGTTACTCGTAGGATGTGGTGCATGCGCATACCCTATAGTTTCAAGCATAATGCAAAGCAAACATAGATCATCATAAGGGTGCATTCCACCTAACGTATATGTTTTTAAGGTATTCTAAGGGATCATCTCAAGTTATACAAATAATTAAAGTGATAAATACATAGCATCCAAGTATAGATAAACAAGTACACTAACGGTATTGAAACTAAAGTTACCAAATCACAAGCTACAAGAAATCTATGATTTACAACTTGGAATATAGTGCGAAATCCAATAGTGGAAAGACTAGGATATGTGGCTATGAGACCATACAAGTTATTTTGGATAATTACGACCCATAAGGTATTACCTAGTGTGCACTATGACTTAGGAGAATTCTTATCCTCCGTATTAGAGCTAAACCCTAGCCATCAAACATTTCATATCCTTACAAGCTCCCAAAAAATCAACAAGTCTATGTCATTTATATAATCTCAATGCATGAAACTACCTACCAAGCACAAGTAGGGTGAAACCACACAAACCATGCCCTAAGGTTACATGTCTAAAGTGGGAAGTTAATGATACTACACATTACACTAAAGCAATTTACTATCAATGTAGGCCACAATTACTAATCATGTAATATAGTAATTTACCTACAAGTAAATACAAGTGCTATATATAAGATCTTTTCACTAAATCTTCAATGAAATTTCTATTACATAACAATATAAGCACCAATTCCAAGAAATCCATAATAGATCCTCGATAAAATCACAAGTATTAGGCAAGTTATTAAACAATAATTTACCTATTCCATTTAATAATCATATACATACTTTAATTCACAAATCCTAAGTCAAGCATAATAAATCTCTATTTATATGCAAATATAATAATTTAAAAAGTATATTATCAATATATATCAAGCTCCAATATATATAAAACCAAAAGAGGATAAACATACAACCACCCCTACCTCAATAGAGAATTGAATCTCTATAATCCAAAGTAATTAAGCTAAAAATGGAAAACCAAGCTAGGGTTTTGTAGAGGAGAGTGAGAGGAAGCTAAAGTATTCCAAGCTTTAGGTTCTAAGGTGAGTGGAAGGGTACCTAAATGAAGCCTAAAGCTTAAAACCAAGATTTTCCTTCAATGGTGGCTAGGTTAAGGTTTGAGAGCAAAGTGGTGAGGAAGATGAAATGAATGTGGTGAGTGGAGGATCTAGTATTCCTCCACTCACTATGTGCTCTTACACTACCTCTCACACACACATAAATGCAAAATCAAATATGGTGCCTACACTTGTCACCAATCTATGGCTCCTTCTTAGGTTTAATCCTAAGCTTACATTTGTCAACCATTCAAGCCAACAAGTGCACCTATCCTAGGCCAACAAGTGGTTGAATTTCCACCCTCCATATGTTACAAGATAAGGCTTCCAAGTGGTTCCACCACAATGCCAACAAGTAGCTCAATGGGAATGTGACACATGTCACACTTTTCAAAAATTACAAAAAGGTCCTTTTTCAAAATACCTTCCAAATTAAATTGCAAAATGGTCCCTAAGACGAAAAATAATTATTTTATTTAATTACACTAAAACCCCAAAAATCAATAATATTTCCGAAGAAACTATACATCCATACACTTTACAAGAAAAGTGAACTTTAATTTAGCATGCTTTCCTACAAAAGTAAAAATATACATATCATGGAAATTAAATATCATGGATGCATGCTAAGCTGGAATCAAATCCGAGCACAAAAAGTGAGGTTATGCAAAGAAAAACGATTACGGTAAAAAGACGAAAAAAAATTTACCAAAAAAAAAAAAAAAAAAAAAAAAATGAAAGAAGAAAAATGACTGGGTCATTACAATGAAACCATAGCCTCCTTATTCTTCTTCTCCTTCCTCCTTCCTCTTTCCTTCTCTTTTTCTCTAAAATATACGTGATATAATTCTAGCCCATTTTTCCAACCCTATAGTTATATATTTATAGACTACATATTCACTCTATTTCTTTTCCTAATCCACATCCAAATTTTTTTTTTAAATAATAATAAAATTTAAAACACTAAAAAGGTAATTAAAAATATAAGTTACGTATAATCTATGTATATTATTTTTATCTAAATAAAATAAATACATTAGATTATCTCCAAAGGACTTTTCTTAAATATATTTGTATTATTTAATTAAATATATATATTTACATATGCACTATCCATGGGTAATTATCTGTACCCATTAAACCCCTTATCCAAGTAATCCATAGAATCTAATTGGTTGGCTCATAACTACTATCCATAACCCTTAAAATAAAATATGAATTAAAATAAAATAAAATAAACAACCATTTAAAACATTTAATTCCTAAACATTATTTTTAAAACAAACACCAAACATTTAAGTAAACAAATATCCATCATTAAACAGGTATTTCAAATAAACACATAATCAATTAATTCATATAAACAATTAACAAATAGCCAAAAAAATCAATTAAAGAATCAAAAACACAATTAAAACAATTAATAAAATACCGAGACTATCTTTTTAAAATTAGGGGTATTACACTAGGTATAAAACTATCATGAACTATTTCGAATGCTTGTTTGACCCGAGTAGTAATAATTTGCTTAATATTTTTTGTTAATCATAGTGTAAATTTATCATGATAAAAAATAGAGTATTTAAGTGTGACGACCCTAGTTTTTAGGCCAGCGCGTCCTGTGATGAACCGAAGATTGACCCGATAGCGGATCTAGATGCGGAAGCAAGAAACAAGTCAACGGTCTCCCAAGGCACAACACACCTTTAAGAAACTTTGATGAACTTCCATGAGGTTGTGGAACTCAATGAGAATTGACGCGGAAGCAAAAGATCGAAAAAAATAATAATTAAGCCCCCAGGGGCAAAATAGTCTTTTTTGAAACTATGGATTCAGCTGTCACTGAGCACACTGCTAGAAAGGAAATGAAAAACTAATCAAAATAGACTCAAGAATCGCATGATTCGGAGTCTGGACAAAGGAGAAACAACATGACGAAGAAAAACAAGCACTTAAGGCTAAAAGGGTAAACTGATAATTATTCAGGAAGAGCTGGGTGCAACCGAGCACACCGTTGGAAAGACAGCGAAAAATTAGCCAAATTCAAAAAAAAGTTCACTCGATTTGGAGTTCGGATGAGGGAGAAACGAGTGTTTGAAGTTGAGATGTTGCGGCGGCCCGACAAAAGCCATGGCAGCCCCATGCGCTCCCGGCGCCCATGCCGGCGCCCCATGCGGCGCCCAAGGGCATGCACATGCTGACAACAAGAAGAAAAAAATATGAGTTTCCAGAACTGAGGCTTGAAACGGAGGCCAAAACGAGTTTTTCTGGAAAAACACGAAGAAGAAACCCCCCCTAAAATCGAGTTTTCTACCCGACATCATGAATGGAAATGAAAAAAAAATACTGTGAAATCCCCAAAATGCCCCTAGATCAGAACTAAACAAGAGGGCAAAAGTTGCTACAGTGACTGTCCTCATCTGAGAACATAAACGGGTTAGAAGATGAATTTTTCTGAAAAAACACAAAAAAGAAATCCCTCCCAAAATCAAATTTTCTACCCAGTAATGTAGGAGAAAATGATAAAAACTCGCTATAAAATGCCCAAAATGCCCCTCCATGTAAAACTGCTAAATGTAAAACTGAAAGCTGAATTTTGCAATGGATTTTCGGTACCAAGACGACATTTTCTGAAAAAACACGAAGAAGAAACCCCCTCTAAAATCATGTTTTCTAAGTGACCATATGAAAACCTGAATTTATTTCCCGAAGGAAAACTCCAGAATGCCCTAAAATCATATTATGTAAGAAAATTGTAAAATGAGTCTATAGGAGGCTCAAATCACAAAGGAAAGGGTTTTTCTTGAAAATGATCATGCACACAAATGTAACTTACCTATTTGGACATGCTACTATGGTCCACGACTTAAAAATACCGCCAATGAAAAGTCCAACCCCCCGACAGCCAAAAAGGCAAAAATGAACAAGAAATGGGAAATTTGAAAACCAAAATTAACAAATGATTTCAAATTACCGTTTGGCCATTGGCCATACTTCAAACATGATTAATGAGACCCTATGAAAGAATAAAAATGGAATTCCCACATCCGATGCAACCATGGTGAGACAATGATTTGTGATTTTTTAATATTTTCATAATATTTCATGAAGTCAAGAATTACATAAAATGCAATATAAATGTCATTGGCCTCTGACCTTATCTCATGCATGTCAAATACATTGAAAAGAGTATACTTATATACAATTTACATATATAGAATCAAAGAATACAAGTTTTGATATATAAGCTAGTAATAGCATTTCATGCTAACATTTTCATGAAAATGATACTTCAAGTCTACGAAACTTCCATGGTATAGTGTGCATCCCAAATCAAGGTCCCTGTACCTGAAAAATATCCCCACTACGTGGCTGAGTAATATAAAGCTACTTGTAGGAGATGAGCATGCATCGACCTAGTATTTTACAATAAGATCACCTTTTAGTGAAACATGTTAAAAGGGCTCATGCCACCTATCTTCTATGTCAAAATGAGACTCAGAGATCATCCGAAGCTACTCATGTAATTGAATTGAACCACCTAGTGCGCACTTATGACTTAGAGGACACTTGTCCACGTACTAGAGCCAAACCCTAGCCATCACATAAATTATGTCCTCACAAGCTTTCCAAAATCAATAAGTTCAAAACTTATACAAAATCAAATGCAAGTTACCACATTGCATGCACAAGTAAGGTTGAGTCCACACAAACCATGTCCTAGAATTCAAGTCTATATAGCATATGACATGTCATGTCCTCAATATGCAATTTATACCCAAAGCAAGAATATTTTACAATAATTGAACCAAATTACCATCCTTAGCAACAAGTACTAAATAAGTTACCATTTAGTAACTAACTTTCAAGGTAAACAATTGTAATATTCTAACAAGCTATATACCTACACAAGATATATTTAAACAAGACATGCAAGACAATGATATCCTATATCATGCTAAGTCTAATTCCTTGATTTAAACATAGAAACAATTTCAAAGACAAAGTTAAATCCATGGAACAAGTAGATAGAATTTAATTAACTAAAATAATTAAATTCTCTAAGTTCCAAATCAATCCCGAATAATCTCAAATTAATATATGTTAAGGGACATAGCATAGTCTTCACATATATCACATCAAATATTGAATCGAGGGATTAAAATACTTAAAATAAAATTAATTAAACTCATTAATTAATTTTCTCTAGATTTTCAAATAACTCCAAATGTCCTCAATTTTACATAGGTTGAAGAACATACCAAGACCTATTTTAATATCACATTATAAGTTCATTTTATGCTTATTATAACTATGTGAATTAATCCTTCACAAAAAATAAATATTAAATAAAATTTGCATTTCTTATTCAAATGCTCTCAATTTAATATATGTTGATATACATACTAAGGCCTAATTTACTAGCATACCACAATTTAATTCTAAGGTACACACCTTCATGAGAATTATATCTTAAACATAGAAAATAATTAAATTAAATTCTAAAACTTGAGCAAAGGTATGCTTACAAGTTGTATATACTTATATAACAATCAATACAACATAAATATAAACCTAAGACATCCCCTACCTCAATTTGAGATGAAAATCTCAAAAGCCACCAAAATGAAACGGTTCCGAATCCGACAATACTTTGGGGTTTTGTCGGGGACAACGCCGTGATCATTAAACTCCAAGGAGGACCTACCAAAATCCTAACTTGACCTAAAACCCAAAATCAAAAAATGGCCAAAAACGGGTTCTAATAAGGAGGAAAGATGCGCGTCGTCAAGACAAACACAAAGCGCAAAGGCCCTATGACTTTATAACAAAGGGAAGGAGGTTTAAATGAGAAAAGAAGAGTGGCAGCCCCCCTTGGGCTGCCATGGAAGCTATTGGTCGTGCATGAAGGGAGGGGAAGATGACTTTTTAATTTTATAACCCCCTATTTATATGAAAACCCTAAAAGTGCCCCGTAAGGGCCCTACTAGGTCCGGAAAAGTGAAATTTGAGTAGACGCTCTCAAATGACAAAACTCTGTGAATGAAAAAGAACTGAAATGAAAAAATATGAACAACAAAAGAAACAACGTCAAAAATTGAGTCCTGAATAAAGAGATATTCCCCGAACAAGTTCGACGGCAACTAGGGCCAAAAACCCTGAAATTGGGGGAAAACGACCAGAAGGCAATTCTAAGAGTACACGACTCGACGAAAAGTGAAAATGAATCCCGTACAAGGATCCAGGCTCAAAACGAGGCATTTTTGCAATAACATTCATTAATTGCACAATGACACCTCCAAAAAGTGAAAACTGCATTAATGACCCAGAATGAAAATATCTTCCAAAAATATTTTTTTTAAAACCCTAAAATAAAATATCTCCAAAAGATATTTATGAAAAACACCCCAAGAAACAAAAATGTTTCTGAAGAACTTTGCATCCATGCCCCTATGGACACCTGGAGCAACTAGAGTACTTTCCTACAAAAGTAAAGATACATAATTCGTGGAAACCACTTAGAACGAAGATACATGAAGTCAAAAACCAACTCCGAACACAAAAAATGAGATTATGCCAACAAAGTGACAAACGGGGAAAAGACAAAATAGGGAAAAGGACGAAAAGTGAATAGTGTCGAAAAACGAAAAATGTGAAAATAACTTGGTCCTTAAAGGAAGTTGTCAATCCAAAGGAAATAGTCTCAGAAACCATTTTCGAGCACTCGAGATGACACTAAGTGATAAGAAACCGAACTCAGAAAAGAAATTTCAACGAAAAAAATTCATCCGTAAAATTTTAAGGAAAAAGGAAAGGAAGGAAATGATTGGATCTTACATTAAGGAGGAATTTATTACCTAATAGGATATCACTTCTTGGATCAATTTTCCAAAATGTCAATTAGAATTTCTCTCATGCAATCTTAAACTGCAAATTGGGAGCATATTCAATGAATATAAGATGATTACCGTTAATTGTTGTTCCAAACATAGGAGCTGGAGCTTTCTGCCAATAGTCAGATGGAATTGCATTAGATTTTGCCATTAACATCCCAGCACCACACCAGTGTCTATATATGCATCAAGGTGATAAGATTCATATCCTTTAAACTTGAATTCAGTCTTAACATATGTGCTATTAGGAGAAGTGACTAACGCTTTTATCTTAGTTGACTCTTCTTCTTTATTAAGAAGAGTTTCGATTTTTTCTTTTACAAGTTTTTTTTTAGAAGATTGATCTTTTCCCTGATTTTCAGACTCATCTATTCTTGTAGGGATTTTGTGTAGAACATCATTTATTTCAAAATTCATTCTCATTTTTTCTATAAAGGATTCATGGTGGTAATCTGCATCACATTCTTCACATCTAATGTGTTTATTTTCTTTAAATGTCAATGTTTTACATAGATTACATTGAAAGTGTAAGCTAGATTGTTTGAAGGTATAGACATGTTCTAGCGAAGTTACTTTCATTTGAAACATTTTTATTGGTAATGCTTCAGACTCTGATGTTGTAGATTTTTCTGATTCAACACTATATATTGATTCCAAATCAGATTCATCTTCTTGTTCTTGTATAACAAACAAGTTTTGTTCCTCGACTCTCTGAATGATGGGTTGCCATATTTTAAAGAGTTTAGAATTTGGTTTTGAGTATTCCTTACTCTTTTTGGGACATTTATTCACATAATGTCCTTATTCGTTGCAAAGCCAACATCTGCAAGATTTTGTCTTTTCAGTAGGAGTTGTTTTTCCTTTTTTGAAATATCTCTTTTTAGGAAAGGACTACCTATTTTTAAAAGTTTTAGATTTTAAACCTTATTTTTTCTTTGGAATATATTTCTTTTTCCTCTTTCTATATGTTTTTTCCTCACATTCCCACTGGGTTGGCATATCAAGAAGACCATAACAAAATTTTGGATTCCCTTTTAATTGTCTACAAGCTTGTCATTGTAGTTTACTATTTATGCAAGCTTCCTTAAGGAATTCTCGAGCTACTAACATGATTTCTCCAAGGCTATTATGTTTTAGTCCTCGAGTAGTTATTATTTTTTTGATCTCATCATTCCATGGGGGTGGTAACTTTTAAATGTACATATTTTTGTACATTTCATTACTTGGATCTCCATTTCTTGTAAAAATATTTTTCAAATTCACAAATGTATTCTTCAAATTTGCTTATGTCGCAAATTGATAGATTAATTATATTTTACTTTTTTTACTTCTTGCTCACCTCAACTATGAACATCGCCACATAATTCTTTATATAGCAAAATGGTATATCTAATGGACTTCTAGACAGTCGGACACTTTCCTTCCATGCAATATATTCTGAACTTGCGGTGAAAGCCATCCACCATTCTTTAGTTATACCAGTCAAAGTAGCTTCACACTATGACATGGCTTCTTGTTAGTCCATCCTCTTCCTACAGTTCCTATTACTAAAACGCAGGCATCTGTCCACTTAGATATGGCTTCAGTCCTGTCTTTTAGAAAGTCAATATTCAGGTATTCACCTGTTGAATTTATAGGTCTAGCGCTTGCTTCTCTAGGAGTGTAAGTACTAGTATTCCTATCTTCTGGTCTGCCACTTGGCAGTCTTCCTACTGAAAAATCTGTGTGTCTCTGTGACAATTTTTGTGGGGTTAAAATATGAGTTTTTTTATTACTGCTGATTGTTTTGGGAGACTTTTCCTAGATTGATCATGACTCATTGACACTAGATTTTCTTGAGTTACTCCGCTAGTCCCTTCATTAAGAGTGAAGGTAACTGGAACATTCTCTTGATTCAATGTTTGAATTCTATTAATCAAATACTCTAATGTTTCTACATCTCTTGTAGTTTCAAATTCTTCTTCTAGTTTTTCTAGAGTTTCTCCTTCCTTAAAGGTTTTGAAGTTCCTGGTTAAGAATTCATTTCCTGTCGGCATTCCTAGACTGCTTGGAATACTAATGTCTTTCCCTTTTTTGAATTTCAGGATTATGTCACCATCTAATGTCTCATAACTAGTTGATAGCTCTGAAGATTCATTTTGTTTTTCTTTTCCTGTAAGTTTCCATCTTTCAGGAAATTGAATTTCATTCCAATTTGAGATTTTGGGTTGATACATGTGATTTCTGGCCTCAGTTTGGATGAAAGTTATTTTTCTCCCGGATTGAGAGAGTAAACTTCTTGGAGCATTTGATTGCATTAATTTATAATACACTCGGTATTCAATTGTGAGATTGAATCTATTTTTTCTAAAATTTATCCTGTAAGTTGATAACGTGACTTTCAATGCTTTATGAGCATCTCTGATGTCAACTGTAAAATTTGGGATAGCATTAAAGAAAATAATTTTCTTGTCAATATCTGCTTGGATTGCACCTAACAAAGATTGTTCGAAACTCTCAATTCTATCATCTCTTAAGATACTGAGTAGAGATCCTCCTAGGTTTTCTCTCCCTAAGAGTTTTATTGATACTTGTACTGCGCCTATATGGACATAGTAGTATCCCTATTGTTGATCTCTAAGCATTTGATCTCTAGCAAGTAACATAATATCTGTTTCTTCACTTGTAACTGAATGTGTCATTCGACCATTTAAAATCTATATGTTGGTCTTAGGACGAATCTTCCAATTTTATAAAGTTGTTTGAATTCAAATTATGGAATTTGTTATATTTTTATTTCATCAAAAATACTTTTTAACTCTATTTCTTCCATATTTTTTATATCAGTTCTTTCGGATACTGATTTTCGGCCTTGGCTAAAGACTCGTAGCATTTTTATCGACCTGATTATTACAGGGGAATTAGGTTTTCTAAAACCACCCGTGTCTTGGTACAAATACTCCTGTATTTGTTTTTGTCTTTTTTCTAAGGGTTTTCTTTTACACTTTTTTCTTTTCCTTTTATTAGGATTTTAACAGATCTTTCCAATTGTATCATACTACTGCTAAGATTTTCTATTTGTTGGTCGATCTTATTTAAAGATGCATTGTTCTCTTTCATGGCTACTACTAACCAATTGTTTGTGTTTATAGCTACTTGGGAATTTTCAGGAGTTTTTTCTAATGGTAACCTATAGCCCTTTTTGACTTGGCTATTCTCAAATTGTAATCTCTGATCAACCTGTTCTTGAAAATTGCTCATAATCTTTCGTCAATTCTTTGAATTAACGGTTTGATTTCACTTTGGATCTAAAAAATAGCCTTCGCTAATTTTTCTGTTCTTTCTTCGGAAGGATTGGGTTAATCTAGGTCAATCTCTACAGTTTTAACTATACTTTCAATTTCAGTGGTTTTAGTTCTAAGTTCACCAATTACTTGGTCACTTGGATTGTTGCTACTGTTTTCTAAAGCTTTAACAACTTCTGTTAGTTGAGCTTTAGTTGAATATCTTTCTTGATTTCTCAAGCTTTGATTTACTTTCTTAATTTTCTAGGTTTGAGATCCTGGAATTATCTATTTCTTGACTTATGTAGTCAAATTTCTTATTAAGATTTAAAATTTCTCTTCTTAAATCTAATTTGTCTTCTAGATCTAGCTTGATTGAATCTAGTTTTTTGGATAACTCTTGAACTTCTCTTTTTACCTGGTTGAGAATCCTGATTTGATTCTCTATTTTTGGATCTTGACTGCTATTGTTAGTAGGGTTCATGCAAAAATTAAAATTTGGTTGGTCCCAATTTTTCGTAACTTAGCTCTTATACGAGATATAATAAACATAAATATGCATACAACAAAAGATAAAACAAAAGATTGACTTTACAACTTTTGATAAACTTTAGGGTCTTCTTATAATTCTTTCTTATAAGAGGGGTTCAATTAGAAAGTCTTCAATATTGGTTCATGATATAGTAAATACAGAAACATTCCTCATGACATTGTAAAAGATGCTTAATAACTCTACTTATACTTAAAAATCCCTATTAAAAATTTATGAATCAAAACTGGTGTTGGGTAAGGGCTAATTTTTTATTTTATTTTTTTCAAAAATAAAATAAAAAATTAAGAGTAGAAAGAACGCTGGTGAAGGCAATATCAGCTAACTGCAATTAATTCTTGATGTTATATTAAAATTGCGGCTGTGGTAGTGGGGAAGCATCAGTCTTTTGTCCCCATTAGTGATTGTCCTAAAATTTATTTTTTCTTCCTTTTTTTTTCCCCCCCTTTTTTTTGGTTTTTATTCCAACCGCAAAGACAAATTCAAGATGGGGCAAATATATACCAAAAAACCAAAAAAAAAGGGGGGGGAAAAAAAAAAGGAAGAAAAAATAAATTTCAGGACAATCACTAATGGGGACAAAAGGCTGATGCTTCCCCACTACCACAGCCGCAATTTACTTGTCATACATATATAACGTTTTGTGAACTCCAATTGTTATTCTGAGTTTGTTCTGATGCTATGAACGTAGGCACAATATTTATTTTTATTTATTATTTTTTGCGTGAAAAAGCTTGAGAACATGAGTAATTCATGGGCACTAATCAAGGTAAAATTTTAAAGCTTTGCATTTGGAAGTACAGAATTAACATTTGAAAATTACAATAAACAAAAATTTAGTTTAATTTTAATTTCATGACCGTAATTACTTTTATATTTCCTACACTCAAAGCCCTCTCACTCAGAAATATGTTACCAGTACTCGAATTGTTGGCTCTTGTTCATTCATCATATAGTTTTGGTAAAAGCAAAACTCATAGAAAGCCAATCCTAACGTGTCATAATTTTATATGCAGAAAATTACTATTCTCATAATCAGAACCTAAAATTTCAAGTTCAACAATAAATAATTCTAGATCTACACCAAGCAATGGTGGTACAAAATTTATATTATATACTACTTCCGTCCTAAAATAAGTGCCATGCTTTCCTTTTTTGTCCGTTCCAAAATAAGTGTTCACTTTCCACTTTCCTTTTTCAAACAATATATTTCACATCATTCCAAAAATGCCCTTTGAGTTTAAATTTCAAACTTCAATATTTAAAACTTAAAAGGGCAATATAGTAATTTTTTAGGCAGACAATACATGGTCTCACATGTCCCCTTAAAAACTACTACTCCCCATAAGTGACACTTATATTGGGACGGAGGGAGTAGTATCTTTACACCCTGTTAATATCATACATTTTGCTCTTATTCTCAAAGAAATCTGTCCGTGTAATGGATATACATTGTTATAAATATAAGAAAAATGGTTTTTTACCCAATCAATTAAAGCAAGTTCCAAAAAAAATTATTGGGACAAATAAATCTTACTTTTGTAATTTATTTACTTCCAAGTTCTTTATAAACTATAATACCTTATTTGCCCTTTTTGTAGCCAAATTTCCTTTCACCGCGTGTTCCGTACTAGCTCCGTCAAGTTTCAAAGACAAACTCCAACAAATAGAGTTCAGTCTGGTGTTGTTGCAAGACCCACATCGACCCAACTCGTTTCAGTGAGCTCACAATCGGCTGGAAATTCCAGTGACGGTGAACCCACTTCCATAACCGTCTAGCAAGCTCATGTTCCTTGCAACTCCGGCAACGTCGAGCTCTCAAGTAACACCAAGCTCATGTTGCTTGCAACTTCAGACCCGTGAGCTCAAAACAGAAGCTTCCATTGAAATCGTCAAGCATACTTATGTTTGGTGCATTCTAGTTCTTGCAAGCTAACTTCAGACCTAGCTTCGAGAAAGCTTTAACTCCGATGTACCTCTGTAAGTGTGTCTGTGCAAACTTCTTGAGAGGTATAGAACGGTGTACTTTCAACCCAATGAAGACAAATTCAAACGGCAACGAGTTTTGAGTATAAACATCTGTGAAGAAAGACTTATTCGGCAAAGTTTCATTCATACCTAACAACCCTGGCGAGTGTAGAGCCAGAGGCCCATTATCGATTGGGAGCCCAATAACGAAAACCACATGATAAGTCAGCCCAATTAGCAAAGGAAGCTCCGCTTGACAAGAAAATGGTCAGCCCAATCACGGTAAGCCCGTAACTCCATAACGCCCGTCATAAAAGAAATAAGCACACAATCAGTATGCATAAATACTCATGTCTGGAAAAATGCTAGAAAACGGCTCCATGTAATTCTCTGAAAAAAGTTTATAAATAGAGCATGAATGAGAATAGAAAGACATCAAATTCCCATCATTGTTCCTCTCTTCAAAATTATTTTTTTTGTCTCCTCTATATTTCGTGTATTTTTTTCCGACTTATTCCTTTAAGTGCTCGGGTGTGAGAAATTGCAGCTACACTTTGGCACCGTTTGTGGGAATTCGATACAAAAAGTCTGTTTTCTATCACTTTCATGTGACATCGTTCCGGAATGGCTACAAGATCAGACGCCACACAAGCACAGCAATAGGAAATCATATAGAAAATGCGTGAAAAGATGCAAGTGCAACTCGACGTCCTTCGACAAGCCAACGAAGCCAGTACAGAACAGACCAATGCACTAAGACAGGCTCATGAAGTCAATATAGTGCAAATCAACATTCTGTGCTAGGAAAATGAAGGACTTCGAGGCAATGCTCAGCAGAATAATCCACTAACCTACCCTCAGCCCGAGCGTTAGAACGAAGATCCTCCTCTGGCGCCAGGTCTCGATAACCCTCCTTTCCAGCAGAGGGTTCCATGGCAATAATTCAACAGAACACCGGATAATGCCGAGGATACGGCAAACTAATCCCGCATCCCTGGGAACTCCACTATGGGAGGGCCTCGAACCACCAAAGTCCCACCATCAGATGATACCAATTCAAGTAAAAAGGAGGTGTGGGTCCCGGTTGCTGAACAACCATTATCAGGGAATGATTTCATCGCTAGGCTCCAAAAGGAAATGGACAAGTGAATCAAAGGGCCAAAGGCCCAAACACTGGAAGATATGGCGAGAGAATTCACCGCATCAATAGTGAAGACTACTTTTACAGATGAAATAGAACGGGTTACAATGCCAAAGTTCATCAAGTTCAATGGAACTGGAGACCCTC
This sequence comes from Cornus florida, assembly GCF_030987335.1. NCBI lineage: Eukaryota > Viridiplantae > Streptophyta > Magnoliopsida > Cornales > Cornaceae > Cornus > Cornus florida. The sequence goes on from NW_026775572.1 coordinate 47,402,399, forward strand.
TCCAGCATCTAAACCATTACACTCAAGAAATGACACTAGTGGCACACAACGATCCGTTCATGTGCAAGATATTCTCATCTAGTCTGATGGGGGTAGCCCTATAATGGTTCAAAAATCGCCCATACAAGTCAATCCCAAACTTTAAATCACTGTGCATCGCATTTCTTGCCCAGTACTGTAGGAATAAGAAACAGAAAAAGACTATTGTCAGTCTCTTCATGATTCGGCAAATTAAAGGATAGGGCTTGCAAACATTCCTCACTCGATTCAACATGGAGTCCTTTAGTATTCCAGATTGCAATCAAGTTACGGCCATAGAAGCATTCAAGATAGCCATGGTGTAAGGTTAGCATTTTCATTCTTCTATGGTGAAGAAAACTCCGACTAATATGTCAGAGTTGAATTCACGAGCGCAAAACTATATCAAACTCAAAGAAAATGAAGTGACCAGACAGTAAAGGACAACTCTGATCACTATAGAGAGTCGACCGAGGGAACGACCAAGCACCTTAAGGGTCCAATGTGAACCCCCGACCATCGAGGGAAGAGCCCCTGAAAAGAAATCTCGAACGGCCGAAAAGGTCACACCTCTCAAAGTGACATTGGCCAGATTGTATCAAGAGACCAAAGTAAGCACTGTACGTTCTATAGTGATTTTGGCCACTTAACCAATAATTGCATGAGTCTGAGAAGGCAAGTAGAAGTGCTAATAGCCAAAGGCGAATTAGCAGACTATCTGATTAACCCGGGACAACAAAGGCAACCTGAACGAACCCGGGCAACTCCAAAGGCTGCGATGGATAACCATCCCATTCGAGTAATCAATACGATTCATGGTTGTTTGGAAGAGGATGAACAACCAGAGAATTCCTACGGGATTCAGCTTAAGCAAGCCCATAAATTACGAATGATTAGCGAAATTAACGCTATTGGCCGCAAACTCAGTCTTACACAGGTATCCTTCCATTAGGGAGATCTCAGGAGGGTACAACATCCACATGAAGACTCATTAGTGATCAGTCTACTAATGGCCAATTGCTTGGTTAGACATGTACTGATTAATCCTGGCAGCAGTGCCAAGATGTGATACCCCTCGATTTTAGAGCCACGGGTGATTAAGTCCGAGCACAAATCCGAGGGATACCAAACAATTAAGTATGTAAACAAGCATGAGTACAAAAGAAATAAAGAATAAATAATTAAGCTAATAAGAATCTAAATAATAATCCTTGAAAAACTAATTAAATAATCCAATAAATCCAAAACCTCAAATATTTATTACAACTCGGGAATCCATCTAGTGGACCCCTAATAATATCCCAACTGTAATTAAATAATTGAACTTAAAGAAAATCCAAAACTAAAACATGAAGAAAAGTCCTACGTAGTCGAAAGAGTGAGTGACTGTCTCTGCTCAGCACGAATAAGCTCTAAGCCTGGAACTGTCGAACACCTGAAAAATAATAATGGGTCAGGCCCACAAACAAGTTGTACTCTACTACAATTCAAACAGAAACCCGATACACAGATACATCCTAGACAACTCAACAATAGCTTTCTAGTCAATAAGTATATGTACACACACTAAGGGACTCTCACTGGACTACAAGGCGGTCTCAACCTGATTAGTAGGCAACATGCAAAACACACTTGAAATGGGCATGAGTACCTAGACCTAACAGGGGACACCACTAACCATCATAGCCAGCTATACATCCCACTACATATACGCTCCCTAACTATTGATCCTGAGACTCAAGCTCATATCGTGGTACCATAATCATATATATATAACAACCCATCCAAAGCCAAGGTAATGTCATTCAACTGTTCGTTAACCTAACATAAATATAAGTAGAACTTAACTTTTATAGTTAATCCATTCCCTTATTCCAGAATAGGTAGGACTTAGTGTTTTGAACTAATCCATCCCTAATATGCCACTGTCCCATACCAGTGCATAAAATCCACAAAACAATCTAATAATTGATAAAACAAAAATAAATAGTTCATCAATTAAAATCCAGATAATGATATAATGAAAATCAGATAACTAACTTAGCACACTATATTGAATTATACAAGAGTATAATCATACTAATTCATTTAACTTGCTAGTACAACATCAAGCAATTAAATTCTCCATAATTATTGACAGCATGCAAATCAGTAATAAAATTTCATGCTGTCCAATATTTTAGTATAATAGCATATACTAATAATTCTGGGATTTTAACATGTTATTTAAATCATTTAAACCCCCCTTTAAAGTTCAGAATCTTATTTTAGCCCCTAAAGTTTCAAAAATCTCAAAATTACACCCATAGGTGCACTGCCAGCATAGGAGCCGCCTCTCCCAAAGAGGGAGCCGAGTCCCCCCTTTATGGAGCCGACTCTCCCCCATGGAGAGCCAGCTCTACTCCTTATGGAGCCAGCTCTCCCTTATGGAGAGCCGGCTCTCTCTCTCTTGGAGCAAGCTCCCTCCTTTGGAGAGCCGGCTCTTTCTATCCTAAAGAGCCGTAACCTGAACCCCTTCATCTTCTTCGCCTCCGGCGATGATAACACATCTCTGTAACTCTTTGTTAAGGTTCCTAGGAGTTCAATCTAAGTCCCGAATTTATTCCAGAAACTCATAAAAACTCAGTATGCATCATTAACAACAATTAAAACTACAAAAGATGCAACAATTGATAAGATAAATCAATTTCAATTTACAACACATAATACAGTTAAAACTCTGAATTAATATGCATACAAGATCGATTTTAATGTCCGATTAAATCTTGGAGATTATCTAGGCATGCACAGACACAAGTCTAAGGGAAGGAGTAAGAGATAAAACTTGCCTTAGAGATTTCGGACTAAAATTTGAACGTCGTCTTCCTAGATTTCCAGCAATTCCTTAACTATTCTCAACTCCTATATTGCTCCTGGTTCAACCCACAAGCAGTCTTCTTCCTTCCCCCTTGGTCTAACCTTTAATCTATGGCTGAAACCCTAACTTGTTCTCTCAATTCTTTCTCAAACCTCTCTGTATCTCACTCAGCCTCTACATGTACGTGAATAGGGGTTTTAACCCTTAGCAGACATATAACGACATATATATAGGCTTAAAAACCTAATTCTAATTACACTTACAGAAGGAAAAGAAAAATAAAATAAATATATAACTAAGTCAGCTATTCCACCATGTGATTTCATAAAAGTATATAAAACTTTAAAACTATATTATACATATATATTGAATAATGATACTAATTTAATCATCAATAATAATTAATAATTAAACTAACCCTATATACATATATACCCATAAATATATGTATAACCATCCGTGGGTATTAACTGTACCCATTAACCTCTTATCCAAGTAATCCATACTATCAAAGCCCAACTCCTTAAAATAAATTAAACATGTAATCACATAATTTAATTAACCAATTTATTTATTTATTCAAATTAAACAATTATTTCAATTTCCACATAAGCATATAATGTAAATAAAAACAAATAATTAAAGTAAAAATTAAACGATTAAACAAGTAAACAATTACACAATTAAACATATAATCAAATCATCAATTAATCAGTTAAATAAATAAAAATACAAATAAAAGAATTAAAAGAAATACCGAGACTATCATTTTAAAATTAGGGGTATTACATTATTCCCCCCTAACAAAAAGAATTCTGTCCTCGGAATTCGCTCTGACTTCTTCTAGTATATCAGGAAACTGCGAGCGAATGACATCCTCCCATTCCCAAATAGACTCAACCTCATTATGGTGACTCCACTGAACACGCACTAAAGGTATAACCTTATTGCGAAGAATCTGATCCCGACGGTCTATAATACGACACGGTGGCTCCATATACGTTGCATCCTGCTGTAACTCAATCTCACCAACATCAATATGTTGATACCGATCCTCATCTCACAGAAATTTTTGTAACATGGGAACATGAAACACATTGTGCACACAATCCAAAGATCCGAAAGTCCTAACCGATAAGCCATAGCTCCAACTCTATCCGTAATTATGAATGGACCCATAAACCACGGTGACAACTTCCCTTTCTTCCCAAAGCGCATTAGTCCTTTCATAAGAGACACTTTGAGTAGAACCTGATCCCCAACCCAAAATTCCAATGCACGAATACGATGATCAGCATAACTCTTCTGCCTACTCTGGGCAGTACGCATGCGATCCCTAATAAGAGCGATCTTCTCAGAAGTATCCTTAATGAACTCAGGACCTAAAAATCTGTGCTCTCTAACCTCCATCTAATAAACAGGAGATCGACATGGTCTGCCGTACAATGCCTCAAACGGTGCCATACCAATAGTCTTCTAGAAACTATTATTATACGTAAACTCCACGAGTGGCAAATAATTCTCCCAGTGACCCTTGAAATCAAGAACACAAGAATGAAGTATACCCTTTATGATCTGATTAACCCTCTCGATCTGCCCATCAGTTTGAGGATGATAAGCACTATTAAGATGTAACTCTGTACCCAAAGCCTACTGAAAACTCTTCCAAAATCTTGACATAAAGCTCAAATCCCTGTCCGATATAATAGATAATGGAATGTCATATAACTTCACAACCTTTGTAATGTAAAGTCTTGCCAATTGTTCCGAAGTGAAGTCAGTGCGAATAGGGAAGAAATAAGCTGATTTAGTCAACCTATCAATGATGACCCAAATGGAATTGTGATCCTTGAATGAATTAGGCAATCCCTCCACAAAATCCATAGAAATGTTCTCCCACTTCCACTCTAGTAGAGGTAGTGGCTATAGAGATCCTAGCGGCCTCTGATGATTGATCTTGACCATTTGACAAGTATTACACCGAGAGATAAAAATAGCAATGTCTTTCTTCATACTTGCCCACCAAAATTGTCGCTTCATATCCTGAAACATTTTGTCTCCTCCTGGATGAATAGAAAACTCAGAATGATGAATCTCAGTCATCACATCCTTCCTCAAATCTTCAACAGAAGGTACTACTAAACTCCCTTTGTACCTCAAACCTCCATCAGTCCCAACATAGTAAAATGGAACCTCCCCAGAAGCTATCTCTGTAACTTTGTCAATGCACTGTTGATCCTTGAGTTGTGCCTTCAAGACCTTGTGAATGATAGAAGGTGTAACTACTATGCAAGCCATAAAAGCATTAGATAACTCATCAATGGTCTTCAAAGCATTCCACTCAGTGGTGAATGAAGCAAAAAGACTCACATAAGGTCGGCGACTGAGTGCATCTACCACCACATTCGCTTTCCCTAGATACTGTATAGATAAATAATAGTCTTTTACAAACTCTAACCATCGGTGCTGTCTCATATTCAGCTCCCGCTGAGTGAACAAATACTGCAGACTCTTGTGATCACTAAATAATCTGAAGGACTCGCCCAACAGATAATGCCTCCAAATACGTAAGGCAAATACCACAACTGCTAACTCCAAATAATGTGTTGGATAATTAAGCTCATGAGGCTTAAGCTTATGAGATCCATATGAAATTGGTTATTCCTCCTGCATCAAAACACATCCAAGACCTTGCAAAGAAGCATCTGTGTAAATCAGATATTCTATCCTGCTCTATGGAGTAGACAGAACTAGTGTAGAAGTTAATTTACTCTTTAGCTCATCAAAAGCTTTCTGATAGTGTTCATCCCAAACGAACCGGACACCCTTCTTAGTCAAATGAGTGAGTGGTCCCGCTATCTTTGAGAACCCTTGAATGAACCTACGATAATATCCAGCCAATCTGAGGAAACTCCGAATCTCAGTAGGTGAAGTAAGTTGTCCCCACTTTACCACTGCTGAAACTTTGGCTGGATCTACCGCTATCCCCCTTTCTTACATTACGTGACCCAGAAACTTCATTTTTCGCTGCCAAAATTCACACTTCTCGAACTTGGCATATAACAGGTGTTCACAAAGTATCCGCAATACTGTGTGAAGATGTCTAGCATGATCGTCCTCCGACTTAGAGTAAATCAAAATATCATCAATGAAGACGATGACAAATTGATCTAAGTAAGCCCTGAAGACTTTGTTCATTAAATCCATGAAGACTGCTGAAGCGTTAGTCAACCCAAAAAGCATGACACCAAACTTATAAGAACCATATCTAGTGAGTAACGTTGTCCTAGGAACATCTTACTCCCTAACCCAAAGTTGATGATATCCAGAACGCAGATTAGTCTTAGAGAAATATGTGGCTCCCTTCAACTGATAAAAAAGATCATTAATCCTGGGCAAATGATACTTATTACGAATAGTAACCTTGTTCAACTCCCTGTAATCTATACACAGGCGAAGTGAACCATCCTTCTTCTTCACAAACAAAACTAGTGCTCCCCAAGGTGAAGTACTCCTATGAATAAAACCCTGACTAAGCAATTGATGAATCTAATCCCTCATCTCTCGCATCTCTACTGGTGCCATCCTGTATGGTGCTCTAGCAATTGGCATAGTACCTGGAGCTAAGTCATTCACAAAGTCTAGCTCTCGACTAGGTGGTAACCTTGGAATCTTATAAAAAAACATTCAAAAATTCCTATACAATTGGTATGCTATCCAGTGACACCGTAATCTCCTCCTCAGTTTCCTCCTCCACATTAAACAAATAAGTGCTAGAAACCCTGTTAGAACGTGGCACAACGACAACGTACATATCCTAACGAGGTATGGTGAAAACAATAAATATATCATAACAATTAACTTGGGCATAGCAATAAGATAACCAATCCATCCCAAGTATCACATCATAAGTGTGCATGTCCAGGACTAATAGATTGACTAGAAATCTGAGTCCACCAATATCTAGTGTCACAGGCCCATCACTCTTATGTAGAATGACAATATCGCTTAAAGGGGTAAAGATACCATGAGGTCTATCACATACTCGCGTCGTCATCTTAGATAATGCAACAAAAGATTTAGATACAAATGAGTGTGTAGCACCCATATCAAATAAAACACGACCCTGTGTACCATGAACAGAAAACATACCCTCAACAGCCTGAGGTGCTTGAACATCATGTGGCATGGGGTTAAACACCCTACCATAATGTAACTACTGCAGTGCCTATCCCTAAGGCTGTGGTGATGATGGTAAAGCCGGATATGTCTATCCCTGAATCTGTGGAATCTGTGTAGTGGGTAAAGGTAATGGTGCCCTCTGTCCCTGCTGCACATACTGTCCCTGTCCCTGTCCCTGACCCTGTCCCTGTCCTGTTTTAGGACACTGTCTAGAAGTGTGACCAAACTCTCCACAAGTGTAGCAACTACCCTGGAAAGTGCCAAATGGCCTCCTCTGTCGGTTAGCCTGTGGCTGACCCAGTCCTGCCTGTGGGCCCCTATCTTGCTGCCTCTGAACAGGTGCCCCATTTCTGTAAGCTTCTGAACTACCCTTATGCCTCTTCCAAGACTATTGTCCCTACAATTTGCCCTTATCATTGTGTCGGTATCCATTGCCATTCCTTTTCTCAGCTGACTGATTAGCAGAGTGTCTGTCACCTCGCTTCTCACCCCTTGCCTGTCTGAAGAACACGGTTTTACTTGCTGTAGAGCAGCGTTTACTACCTGAGCATAAGTAGTGTAGACTAGACTACCTGTAATAGCTCGCTTAATAGACCACATAAGTTCCTTAATAAAACTATTACATTTTTTCTCCGCTGTACCCACCTTATCTGAAGCAAAAAGACATAACCGTGCGAACTGCTGCTCATACTCTGCCACTATCATGTTCCCCAGATCTAGATTAAGGAACTCTGTCTTCATAGTTGTCCTGACTGTATATGAAAAGTACTTCTCATTGAAGTGAGTACTGAACTGCTCATAGGTGAATAAAGTTTTCTCCTCTCCGATGGTAACTGACTCCCACCACTATAGTGCATCTCTGACTAGTTTAAAGATAGTAAGCATCTGCTTCTAAACCTCTGTGTACTGAACTATACAACGATTTCATTCGATGTCCTTCTTCCACTGGTGAGCTACTTTCGCATCAGTGGAGCCTGAGAACTCAGGTGGGCTCCCCTTTGTGAAAGAACTCCTAGCCATTTCCCAAGGATCAATCTGAACCATTGGTGCTGGTAGAGGTGCCTACTGAACCTGTGGGTGATTCTGAAGTGCGATTATTACACCTACTTCTATAGCCCGAGTAATGAGGACATTGAGATGAAGAGGATACTCTGGATCTCTTCCCTAATCCTGAGTCTGCTAAACTTTCTCCCGCTCTATATGTAACTAACCACCATTGTCCTGAAACCCAGGCAATTGCTGCTCTTCCTTCATTTGTTAACGCTGTAGGAGATATTGCTATCTACGTGCCACTCTCATTTGTGACTTGTTCCCTTACATGTTTTGTCCTCTTCTGGCGTTAACCATTCTGTTAACACAGAAAGATAGACATTAGTACGATTTAAATGGACCATAAAGAAATACAACAAATCCTAAACTTAAGCTCTAAACAATAGAATATGTTATGCGGAAGTCTTATTACGAATAACCCTAGAGACATTGAACCTAGAGTGCTCTGATACCAACTGTGATACCCCTCGATTCAAGAGCCACAGGTGATTAAGTCCAAGCACAAATCCAAGGGATATCGAACAATTAAGTATATAAACAAGTATGAGTACAAAAGAAATAAAGAATAAATAATTAAGCTGATAAGAATCTAAATAATAATCCTTGAAAAACTAAATAAATAATCCAATAAATCCAAAACCTCCAATATTTATTACAACTCATGAATCTATCTAGTGGACTCCTAATAATATTCCAACTGTAATTAAATAACTGAACTAAAAAAAGATCCAAAGCTAAAATATAAAGAAAAGTCCTATGTAGTCGGAAGAGTGAGAGATTGTCTCTGCTCAATATGAACAAGCTCTAAGTCTAGAACTATCGAACACCTAAAAAATAATAGTGGGTCAGGCCCACGAATAAGTTCTACTCTACTACAATCCAAATAGAGACCTGATACACAGATACATCCTAAACAACACAACAATAGCTATCTAGTCCATAAATATATATATACACACTAAGGAACTCTCACTAGACTACAAGGCGGTCTCAGCCGGATTAGTAAGCAACATGCAAAACGTACCTGAAATGGGCATGGGTACCTAGACCTAATAGGGTACACCACTAACCATCATAGCCAGCTATGCATCCTACTGCATATACGGTCCTTAACCATCGATCCTGAGACTCAAGCTCCTATCGTGGTACCATAATCATATATATATAAAAACCCATCCAAAGCCAAGGTAATGTTATTTAAATGTTCGTTGACCTGACATAAATATAAGTAGGACTTAACTTTTATAGTTAATCCATTCTCTTATTCTAGAATGGGTAGGACTTAGTGTTTTGAACTAATCCGTCCCTAATGTGCCACCGTCCCATACCGATGCATACAATCCATAAAACAATCCAATAATTGATAAAACAGAAATAAATAGTTTATCAATTAAAATCCAGAGAATGATATAATGAAAATCAGATAACTAACTAAGCACACTATATTGAATTATACAAGAGTATGATCATACTAATTCATTTAACTTGGTAGTACAACATCAAACAATTAAATTCTCCATAATTATTGACAGCATGAAAATCAGTAATAAAATTTCATGCTGTCCAATATTTTTGCATGATAGCATATACTAACAATTCTGGGATTTTAACATGCTATTTAAATCATTTAAAACCCCTTTTTAAAGTTCAGAATCTTATTTTAGCCACTAAAGTTCCAAAAATCTCAAAATTACACCCGTAGATGCACTACCAGCAGGGGAGCCGGCTCCCCCCTTTGTAGAGCCGGCTCTCCCTCATGGAGAGCCGGCTCTCTCGCTCCTGGAGCCGGCTCCCTCCTTTGGAGAGCCGGCTCTCTCTATCCCAGAGAACCGTAACTTGAACCCCTTCATGTTCTTCGCCTCTGGCAATGATAACACACATTTGTAACTCTTTGTTAAGGTTCCTAGAAGTTCAATCTAAGTCCCGGATTTATTCCAAAAACTTATAAAAACTCAGTATGCATCATTAACAACAATTAAAACTACAAAAGATGCAACAATTGATAAGATAAATCAATTTCAATTTACAACACATAATACAGTTAAAACTTTGAATTAATATGCATACAAGATCAATTTTAATGTCCGATTCTGGAGATTATCTAGGCATGCATGGAACACAAGTCTAAGGGAAGGAGTAAGAGATAGAACTTGCCTTTAAGATTTCGGACTAAATCTTAACGTCGTTTTCCTAAATTTTCGGCAATTCCTTGACTGTTCTCAACTCCTATACTGATCCTTCAACCCACAAGTAGTCTTCTTCCTTCTTTCTTGGTCCAACCTTTAATTTATGGCCGAAACCCTAACTTGTTCTCTCAGTTTTCTCTCAATCCTCTCTGTATCTCACTCAGCCTCTACGTGTATGTGAATAGGGTTTTTAACCCTTGGCAGACATATAACGACATATATATAGGCTTCAAAACCTAATTCTAATTATACTTAGAGAAGGAAAAGAAAAATAAAATAAATATATAACTAAGTTGGCTATCCCACCACGTGATTTCATAAAAGTATATAAAACCTTAAAACTATATTATACATATATATTGAATAATGATACTAATTTAATCGTCAATAAAAATTAATAATTAAACTAACCCTACCTCAATGCCTAACTCCCACAAAGTCCAGAGAAGTTTTAAAGTAGTTGCACGAAGGGGAATGCGGGAATCACTTTGGAGGCAAATCACTAGCTCACAAAGCTCTGACTCAAGGCTACTTCTAGCCCTATATGGCAAGGGAATCCGAAGAATACTCCCAAAGATGCGACAAGTGCCAAAGGTACACCCCCCTCGTCCATCAACCCCGAAAAGCGATACACACCATGAGTAGCCCATGGCCATTTGCCCAATGGGGAATGGACGTAGTAGGACCTCTACCATCGGCCGCATCATAAAAAAGGTATGTCCTATTGGCCACTGACTACTTCACTAAATGGGTAGAGGCAGAAGCATATGCGAGTGTAACTAACGGCCAAGTGAGAAAGTTCATCTGGAACAATCTAATATGCAGATTCGGAATACCAAAATCCATCATTATAGATAATGGTTCAAATCTGAATAATAAGTACACTCAGTATTTTTTTGACAAATACGGGATCAATAAAAAAATATCAGTTGTATACCACCTACAAGGCAATGGGCAAGGAGAAATAACCAATAGGACAGTCTTTGCTTGCATAAAAAAGAAGCTTGAAGATAAAAAGGAAAATGGTTGGATGAATTGCCAAATGTCTTATGGGCATATAGAACTACTCTAAGATGCCCCACGGGCGAAACTCCTTTCTCTTTAGCCTACGGAACCAAAGCCGTAATCCCCACTGAAATGGTAGCACCTACCATCCGAAGCTTAGCTTGGGAACAGAGATTAAATAATCAACTTCTAGAACACAATCTGGATCTTTTGGAGGAGAAAAGAGAAGCAACCGCTATTTGGTTAGCTGTTTATCAATAGAAGATAGGAAGTAGCTATAACAAAAGAGTTAGATGTAGAAGTTTTAATCCAGGAGACCTGGTGCTCCTGAAGTCAAAAAAGTATGTCGGCAAATTGGAGCCCAATTGGGAGGTCCCATACCAAATCTCATATTTGATTGGAAAAGGAGCATACAGACTCCAACACCTGGATGGTACTGAAATAGCCAAACCAAGGAATGCAATGAATTTAAAAAGGTACTTTCAATAAAGTAATAGTACAATATTTTCCAGTACTTTATTTTTGCGAATGAATAAAGTTACCTTTTGCCTTTTTTGAAAGTCCCACATCGGATGGAAACAAAACTTTTAGTTATATTTAAGATAAAATAACACAAAATCTAAATAGTGGAGTGGGCCCCAGATATTAGGAGACCCATAACGGGACCCACTATCAAGGGTCCACTTCACACCTTTTTGCCTTATTGTAGAAGGATAAAACTTCTTCACCCATGAGTAACGATGTCCCACATCGCTTAGAAGATATACTTCTATGCTTTCTTATAAGATTACCCAATTTACTTACATATCAATGAGTGGGACCCATTGACAATGGGAACCCATTTACGACATCGAAATGCCCTATTGTCAGAGGTCTCCACACACTTCCTACATTTTTTTCAAACGAAAAGTGTTTCCCTGTTCTTAGAACGCAGGGTCCCACATCAACCAAAAAAGGGAAGTTACTTTTATTATTAAAGTACAACCTAGTTTGTATATAATCAGTAGGTGAAGACCCTAAATTATGTGATCCATGAACAAACAGAGCCCATCGTCGTGGATCCATAATTCAGAGTGTTCCCCGCTTTCTTTTGAAGTCAAACCCTTTTAAGCGAATAGTTCATTTTCAAATCAATCGATGTCCCACATTGACTAAAAATGAATTATTTTCTCTGCAGTTAAAACTACATCACTAGGCCTCAAGGTCAGCGGGTTAACCCCCTTAATAATGGAGGCCCACTATAGACCCATTATTAAGGGAGACACCCGTTTTGACCACAAGCGCCTAAAAAAAAATAAAATAAATAATAACATATATATATACACACACACTACCCTCTTATCAAAACACTTTTATTATGTTTTGACTTTCATAAAAAAATAAAAAATAAAATAGGCAAAGGCTCTAATAGCCGAACGCCCAATTAGATTTAATAAAAAAAATTGATTAAGTCCAAAAAAGCCGAACGGCCACAAGAGCCGATCACAAAAATAGGCGAAAGCCCCAAGAGCCGAACGCCTAATCAGATTTAATCGAAACATTGATTTAAGTCCAAAAAAGCAGAACGGCCACAAGGGTTGATTCCAAAAACAAACGAAAGCCATAAGAGCCGAATGCCCAATCAGATTTAATCAAAACATTGACTAAGTCTAAAAAAGCCGAACGGCCACAAGAGCCAATTGCAAAAATAGGCGAAACCCCCAAGAGTCAAACGCCCAATCAGATTTAATCAAAAAATTGATTAAGTCCAAAAAAGTCGAATGGCCACAAAAGCCGATCGCAAAAACAGGCAAAAGCCCCAAGAGCCAAACGCCCAATCAGATTTAATCAAAACATTGATTAAGTCTAAAAAAGCTGAACGACCATAAGAGCCGATCGTAAAAATATGCGAAGGGCATAAGAGCCAAACGCCCAATCAGATTTAATCAAAACATTGATTAACTCTGAAAAATCCAAACGGCCACAAGAGCCGATCATAAAAACAGGTGAAGGCCCCAAGAGCCGATCGTCTAATCAGATTTAATTAAAAAATTGATTAGGTCCAAAAAACTGAATGGCCACAAGAGCAAATCGCAAGAACAAGTGAAGGCCCCAATAGCCGAACGCCCAACTAGATTTAATCAAAAAATTGATTAAGTCCAAAAAAGAGCTGAACGATCACAAAAACTAGGCGATCGCCCCAAGAGCAAGCCATAGGCGGGAATTTAAACAAAACCGATCCTAAGGATTACGAAATAAACTTTCATATATATATATATATATATATATATAAATTTACAAAAGAGGCAGGATATACCCTACACCTCCAGCAAACAAAAAAGATAAGAAAAAGAAAAAAAGCTATTCATGCGCAGGATCATCCTTGGGTTCAGCCCCACCTTCTGCATTAAACCTCTATGTAAAAGCATCAACCAGCTCTACCCTAGCTGGAGTAGAAAAAGGCGTAGCAAGCCCCAAAGAAAGTAGCGTTTGAGAACTCGAAGGATAGGGGGCAAAACCTTAATGGCCACCTCATCTTTCAGCAAGGCAGCAAACTTAACCTCCCTAGGGCCAGCAGAGGGCTCGGCATATTCATCAGTAATCAAGAACCCCAGCTCGGCATCGTGCTCATCAGAATCACCATAATTTATCTCCTCAGAAGGGAGTTGCCCCTGAGCAAAGCCAAGCCTAAAACCCTTGGCATAACGGAGATTGGCAATTTGGGGTTGAACATTTCTAAACCCCCTACTTTACAGGTTTGGATCAAGGAATTTGCCTTCCCACACTGAAGGTCAAGATCAGCCACTTTGTTTTCGAGCTCTTTGGTCCTCTTATCGAAGTACTCAATTGACTTGAGCTACTGGACCTTCTCCTTCTTCTTTTCAACAAGAGAAGCCTCCAAAAGATCTACCCTCTTCTGAAGAACAGTGGACTGGTTCGCCTGAAGAGAGTCAGCTAATAGCTTCTTCATAAAAGCGAACATCAAGAAAGAGCTCTGTAGAAGAATAAAAGAGGGTTATCAAGTAATTAAAATAGATAAGCAATAAGAAAAGGGAAAGAGGAATCAGAAGAAGTTACTGATGAGTGCTGAATATTATAGATTTGAGCCCCTAAATATACGCATGTTAAGTCCTAAAGTAATACTTCTATCCATATTTAGACTGATTTATGTTCAATATGTGTTTGTAGGTACTTTCCTAGAGAAATGGTTAAAGCCGGGACACTATGATGATATCGAAGCATACAGAGTTATTGTTGGTCATCCAGAGCAAGCCGAGAGCTTAAATGGTGAAGTTTGGAAGAATTTAGAGTCCAAAGCTCAAGCCCAAGTCATGAGGCTCGAGCCTTACAAGTCAAAGAAGACAAAAATCAACAAGGCATTAAATGCTCGAGCCTTGTACCTTCAGGCTTGAGCCTGACTAAAGGGTGCTGGAGCCTGACCATAGGGTGCTCGAGCCTTGACCCTTAAGCTCTAGCACAAGGCGTCGAAATTTGAAGAGTTGATTTCTAAGCTCCCAGACCTCGTGCCTCAACCCAAAGATCGAGCACCATCCATTGAAGCTCGAGCCTTGAGAACCAAATGCTCGAGCATGGTACATGGTGCTCGAGCTTATGAAGCTTTGATCAAGCAATGTTAAAAGATTTCAATCCCAAGAATATTCTAAGTGTTGAAGAAAAAGATGCTTCAGAAAGTAACGGAAGAAATTTGGCTAAGTGTTAAAGTGAAGATCGAGCACCAATTCTTGAAGATCGAGCATCAATCCAGAGAAGCTTGAGCCTTGTTCCTTAAGCTCGAGCCTTGAACCTTAAAGTTTGAGCCTTTGTTCCTAAAGCTCGAGCCTTCCATGACATATCAGATCAAGTTACAGGATTGCTTCCTTTTCAAGCTGTATCTCATTCCAAATGGGCCAGAAAACCTAAAAGCCCACCGGATCCTTATTTACTTCTATAAAAGAAGGCTTAAGCCTTGATAGAAAGGGTCTGAAATTCCAATTACTTTTTGCCGTGTTATTCAGAAGGCTGATACTGTGGTGGCTTTTAAGGTTTCCACAACCTTAGAAAGTGAAGATCCTGAGAAGAGAAATGTCGTCCGTGACGATGGAGACAACTTTTACACAGAAGACATCCAACATCGTCATGAGTAGCTAATTCCTCTCTTAGGGCACTGATGTAACCCAATCTAGTATTATGGTTTGATTGTTTTAACTCTGGAATTTATTTTAATATATTATGTTTCCTTGATTATATGACTATGAGCAATTGAGACAACTTAATTGGTTCTCATGTTTTAATAGATTGCAAACTGTTATTACCTTATCTTAGATATAATTATTTGTTTTCTATTCTCAACCTATTTTATTGTACGGTATCTGGTGGAGCCCTGCCGGACATGGGAATAAAGGTCATATAATGTATTCAAATGTTTTTTTATAAAAGAATGTTTTCATAGTCTATGCTTAGGAAAGGTGGATTGTTTACAACGTAGTCAAAGTAGTTAGATTAGGTAGGTGGATAGTCCACGCTAACCGCAGATAGGTTATAATTAACTGAATTTTGTAAAACATCTTTCTTTCAAACCCGAATTGAATGAATGTTATTGAGTTCAATTCATTTGAAAAACATAATTGTTAAATCCCCAGAGTTAGTACAATTAACCATAGTATGATGATTGTGGTGAAGTCAAAGCCCTAAGATTTCTCTCTCTGATTATTTAATCTAGTTTAATATTTTGTTTTAATTTTAATTCGTTTTTAATCGTGAGAACCAACCAATTTTTCAACCAGTTAACTATAAACCAATAAAACTAAATTGAAAACTGAATATAAATCTCATCTCTCTGTGGGTTTAATACCTTTTTTTATAGCACTATCCTACATGGAATCGTTCTATTATGAATGGTAAAATTAGACACATCAGTTACCTCCATTATAGACTTAGGAGCAAGGGAAAACAGATCATCAACACTCATCTGCTGTTGTAAAATCTCATCCCTAGGCGGCCACATCCCTCGGGCTAAACCCATCAGTGTCTCAAGGTCATTGGCTCCAGAATCTCCTTTGGTAATAAGGGAGCCATCAGTCTTCAGCATCTCGGGGAACCACCTCTCGGCTGAACCCACAACGTCACCCCCAGCAACGTTAGTGGAACCTTGGACTAGGGCACCTTTGCCACTAAAGGCCCCAGCCATAAGCTTGGAACGCTTGGAGGGAGGATCATCCCTCAAATGAGGACGCTTGTTTCCTTACCCAGATTGAACCACATTCTATTTCTGAAAAGGAGAAAACTTACTAGTCTCAACTAAAGTATTCTTCCTCTTCTACAGAAGCTTGGCAGTAGCCTCTCTCTCTTTCCTGGTCGTACAAGGTTTTGGAGGAGGAAGTTCCATTACAGACTTGGAAAGAAGAAGAGGGACAGGTGAATCAAGATCAGCTTCGGTATCAGAGACCACGAGGTCAATAGGTTCCTCAAGATTTTGAATAACCACGGGAACATCCCTTGAGATCGCTTCAAGAAGAGAAGAAGAGAGCAAGACCTGAGCCGAGGGAACGTCGCCCCAGACGTGCAATCACAAATACTCGAATCGAATATCTGTAAATTTCAAAGGAAAAAAGTCAACGCTATGGCCTAAGAAGTTATAAATATAACAAAAATGTTTCACGGCACATGCAAAGCAAGAAAACTCGCCCGAATCATCAAATGCGAGAACAGATTGGGCATGAAAACTTGTCTGGATACGAAAATCCCGAGCAGAAGAAGAACGTCACGCCCCTCTGACCTTAACAATTTTATCTTTCGACTCTTTATCAGAAGTGTTATGTAATACCCCTATTTCGCAAAAGGATATAATTGGAATTTAATTATTTATTTTATGTGCATTTTATTTGATTAATTGATTATTTGTTTTATTTGCATTTAAATGTGATTATCTGGCTATGTGTTTAATTGTAATTATTCTTAATTAATTGTTTAATTGTTATTTAATTTACTTAGTTGATTTAATTGGTGTTTTAATTGACGTGTGTTATCTAAGTGGCTTGTATGACTTAATTGATTATAATTTGTATGTGTCGTATATAGTTTAGGTTTAGGGTTTTATTTTTTATGTTATGGGGTTATGTAGCCGACGTGCAATTTGGTTGGAGTTAGAAGTAGGGTTAATAAACGCCTATATAAATAGAACAGTATATGTCTGCTAGGGTTGGAAAAACCCTATTCACGTAATAATGCTCGAGAGGGAAAAACAGAGGAGACCTTAAGAGGCAACTGTGAGAACCAATTAGGAGTTCAGCCGTGACTGAAGGACATACCAAGGAGGAAGGAAGGGATGGTTTGTGGGACTGAAACCGAGTAGTTGGAGGTTTACCGGTAGTTATCAGAGAATTTAGAGACGATGTTGAAAGGTTTCAAACCAGAACCTAAAGGCAAGTTTCATTCTATCTCCTTCCTATAAACTTGTGTTTTGTGCATTCTATATGGTCTCTAGGAAGTAATTAAACTTTAAAATGGATGTGTTATGCATAATAAATTCAATTGTAATCCGTTGTATGACTTTATTTAAACTGTAATTATTTCGCATAAACTGTTTCGATTAGGTTATAAACTTTGGTAAATTAATTCTTAATGGAATGTGAGGAGTTTCTAGGACTGTGTGGATTAAAATTAGACCCTAATAAGTTTAAAAAACATTGGGACAGAGACTGGGAATTTCGACGGAAGCGAAGAAGACGAACGGACGAAGTAGAGATGGACTCTCAAGGAGAGAGCTGGCTCCCTAAGGGAGGGAGCTGGCTTCCTAGGTGAAAGAGCCGGCTCTCCATGAGGGAGAGCCAACTCCAAGGGTGCCAGAGCTAGCTCCCATGAAGGGGGAGCTGGCTCCCTTGCCAAAATACCCCTACGGGGTGTTTTCTGATATTTTTTGGATTCCAGGGGCTTAGAGGTAATTTCTAGAAAATGTTGTGGGGTTTTAAAAGGTTTAAAATTAACTTGTTAAAGCCTTAAAATAGTTAGTATATGCCTGTGTGCTAATATTAAGGGACATCATATTTTTTTTAGAGATAAATATGTATGCTGTCAAGTAAGGATGAAGATTTGATTTCTAGTTTGTTGAGCAAACTAAATGGACTGGTATGAGAGTTATGGTTTGGTTTTTTACATAATAGATATATATATAATTTAATGAAGGCCTGGAGTGTTTGTTTATATCGTGTTTAAGGACTCCATGAAATTTAAAAAATAATTTGCATGTTGTCACAGAATAGGAAAGCTTTATTGCTAGTGGTGGGTTTAGCAAAGTAAACAAACTAATATGAATAAAATTGTAGTATTTGAGTATGATTGTGTCATGCCTTGGGTTCATAATGAAGGATTAAATGGACATAATGAAATTTATATAATAATTCGCATGCTGTTAAGGATTGTGGAAGGTTTAAATTGCTAGTCTTGTTTAGTAAATTTAATGAACTAGCATTAAAGGATTTATGGGATTTTTGTATAATGTGCTCAGTTAATACTTTTGATTATCATTATAACATGTTATGACTTTTA
Organism: Cornus florida; assembly: GCF_030987335.1. Lineage (NCBI taxonomy): Eukaryota > Viridiplantae > Streptophyta > Magnoliopsida > Cornales > Cornaceae > Cornus > Cornus florida. The sequence continues at coordinate 47,421,221 of NW_026775572.1, forward strand.
AATTGATGAATAATTATAATATCTGTTTTGTCAATTGGATGGATATGGATAGTTTAAATTGTGTATCTTTACTCTAGCAATTTAAACGGAGGTTCTATGATTATAATCATATACTAGATGCATGATAAGATCTTATCTATATCTAATTTCTATTATGTTTGTCTCTGGATGTATTTGATGTTTATTTGAGTGTGCATCATTTATGAATCATATGCGTTGTATGCACTGGTTTGGGACGGTGGCATATTGGGGATGGATTAAATCAAAATGCTAAGTCCTACCTCTTCATTCATACGGAATGGATTAACTAAAACAGTTAAATCCTACATAGATGCATGTCCTGTCAACTAAAATAGTTGAATGACATAACAGATGTTTGTTTTATTTTTCTGTATTAGGAAGGATTTATATATATACTTATGGTACTGTGATATGAGCTTGAATCTCAGGATCATGGTTAGGGTGCGTATATCGCAAAGGATGGGTAACTGGATATTACTGATGTTCCCTGACAGGAGATGTACATGGCCACTGGAAAGTGTGATTTACATGTTACCATTTATGCAAGCTGAACTACACTATAGGCTAGTGAGCCTCCTATAGTGTGTATCTATATCTATATAGACTATTTTAGTTATTGCCAAGCTATCTAGGATGTATCTGCGTATCGGCTTTATGTATGGATTGTAGTAGGATGGAACTTGCATGTGGGCCTGACCCACTCTTATTTTTTAGGTGTTCATCAGTACCAGGCTTAAAGCTTGATCGTGATGAAGCAGATACAGTTATTCACTCTTTCGACTACATAGGATTTCCGTTCTTATTTTAGTGTTGGATTTTGGTTCTGTAATTATTTTCATTTGGAATTATTAGGGGTCTACTAGATGGATTCCTAAGTTGTACGGATTGGAAAAATTGAGTTATATTAATCTATTATTTTAGAGGATTTTTATATTTAGAATTCTTTTCAGCGTATTATTTTATTTTTAATTCTTTTGTACTCTTACTTGCTTACATATTAATTGCCTTCTATCCCTCGGATCTGTGCTCGGACTTAATCACCCGTGGCTCTAAAATCGAGGGGTATCACAGTTGGTATCAGAGCACTCCAGGTACTAGTGTCCTTAGGAATGTCTTTTGTTATATGACTTCCACGTTGTGTCTCTTAAAACTTAGAGCCGTATTAGGATTCGTTGTACTCTATTTATGGTTCATTAGAAGGAGTAGCAGATGTCAATTATATTTCATAGTTATGGAATGGTTGACACTAGGAGGAGGATGGGGTCCAAGGCGAAAGTGATACAGACCCAAAGGGAATAAAGTAGTACATTATCGAGTTCTTTGCCAGAAGCAGAACTTGGGATCCAATGTTTAGTTTCTGTTGGCACTACTTATAAAAGTATAAGCCAAGGAAGGATTTCGGAGTGTGTTTTAGGTCATCGTCTAACGAGACTAACACGACTTCAGTTGTTCTCATAAAGGAGACAAACGAGTAATAGGAGTCCGAAGAAGATTATAGTGGAGGAGATTTCAACGTATCCAAGAAAGAGGATACTGAATCTTGGAGATAAAGGATTGCATGAGGGTGATTTAATTCGCTAATACTATAGTAAATGATACTAGTAGTGTTGGTGTGAATCAACTTATATATAGTTGAACTTTCATATTACCGTAAAAATAGGTGGAGTTCTTATCAGAACAAAGCAATAATTTTCTATCACGTTCCGGGGGGTATGGTGATTAGGTTATGACATTCTAAGTTGCTTTACAAAACTACGTTAGACGGTTTGTTTTCCACGTATAAGGAGGATGAGGGTTAAGCCTTTGGAATTTGCTGAGGCAAATGAATTTTGTTTTGAGCTATGGTTTAAAGGATATGTTTCGAGGTTGGATGGTTACCTAAGAAACTATAAAAAGAGAAATTGTGAACCAATCTGGTAAGGTTGGTTTTAAAAAGGGATGTTCTTTTCTAGAAAGAACGATATTTTAAGTAGAGTTGTATTTTATTTTATTGTATGTGCCTTATGGGTTTAATTTTTTTTTCGTCAATTATTCAGGATTGGGAATGTGGTTTAGTTAGGTACACAAGTGTCTGATCAGCCAACTACTGTTTTGGAGGAATAACGTTATTTACGCTAGGATGGTGAGCATGTGGTCATAGGGTTTGGTAGATATACATAATTTTTGCCAATCTATTGAACCTAGACATGCGTACTTATGGTATGTTTTCAAGATGGGATAATTAAACCAGCAGTTCAAGTCAAATAATCCAGATTAGTTTGGTATACCTTAATGTCATGATGATTTATCGGAGATACTAACTTTGCTGAACATCTTCTTGAAAATTTCAAAAGTTGTTCCCTAGTCGGCAGGAGGATTTTGTACTAGTTTAAGTACTTATTGGACTGACACTGACTGAGGATAGTAGACGGACTAACTATTCATCAGTTTACTCTTAATGAAGAATTACCATCAGAGATCACTTGATTTGTGCAGTTATCTCTATACTGAAGTGGGACTGACAGAGTAGTTCCCACGGATTTAGTTGAGAGATTGCTGATTCTACACAAGGGTCAGGATTCTGGTTGGATATGGCTTTATTAATAGATAAAATTAAATTAGTTCCATTGATTATTTAGAACTGGTAAGATATCAGTTCATACTAATAACACGGATCATGAGACGGTTTAGATGGATAGACATGCTGATTCACACTTTGCATTAAGTTTTGTCTAGTGGAAGTAATTGGGAGGAGGATGATTTTACCTACCGCTATGGTAATTGAACCTTCGTAGTTATTTTGAAATCAGTTGAGTTTTAGCATGTGTAAAACAAATAACACTTGCTATTACCAAGGAAATAAAAGAGGTCAGCTTAGAATATTGGGCTGACCCTGGAGGAGTAGTACCTTACTCAGATGAGTTTAAGGTACTGAAGGAGGATTGGTAGTTGTTTTAATGATGTTAGGCAGGTTGGAGTGACTGAGATGTCAAACTCATAAATTTTACGGTGCATTCAAATGGTTATGAGTTGCATCACGACATACAATGTTAGTTTTGGTGCGGTATGGATAGGGACATGTACATAACTGTCTCCAAGAGTTTCACCTGTTAGCAAGGTGGAAAATTGATACTTGGATATCATTGGCAGTTTTAGCCACTTCCTATATCAAAATGGGAGTAGGACTAATCAGGAGAGGATGGTGGGGGGAAATTACCGACATTAGTTGGGATTTTAATTCCATATGGATTAATGGTAGTGGATAGAGCACGTTCGTTTGTGAACACTAATTCTAGTTGTGTTTATTTTGGCGTTTCGTATCAGTTCTACATTGCACTGATAACGGAGTTATAACATGTGGTTATTTATTATAGTAGATAACCAGTGCTATGTCAAAGGAATTTTCTAAAGGTGTTGGAGCAATAACTATGCTTCGCATCTCTAGACGGGAGATTTGATCGAGACATTATAGTTAATCATGGAGGATATGCTTAAGACATATATATCCTAGGTTTGCATGGGTAATTGAAAGTGTTACTTCGTTTTTCAGTTATTGTCTGTGCTAGTGTTGGCACAAGGAGGTTAGTGTGACAACATTTAGGTTTTTAGATGCTACATAGTGCAGATCTCTCACTTGTTGGAATGACATGGAAGTGAGGTTATATAATAAGACCTTGACTTTATTTTAGGATACATCGGAGAGAAATACTCTCTTTTGTAGAGGATTGCGCGCGGTTTGAAGGTGACAGTTGGATTTTATAAATGGTTGAACTTGTGTAATCGAGTTTTCTATTAGGAAATGGTTGTTTGGGATGTCTTCCGTATAGGAAGCAATGTATTTTTGGAGGAAGGTCAGTTTTACGTATTACACTAACTTTTCACAGATTTTGTTTATCGATTTAGGCAGTAGCCTATCGTTTAGCGTTACCAACTTGGTAAGCACTGCATGCATAGTAATTTTGTGCGTATATTCTATGGCACTTGGAGAACTGTGGATTTGTACCCTGGTATAGGTATTGGGTAAGGTGGAATTGTTGGGAGATACAACCTACGTGTTGTTTTTTTGTGTGTTTCTTAATTATAGGAATCATAACTTTTCTATGAGGATTTGGAATTCTGTGGAGCCCATAAATAGAGGCAAAGTCCACAACAGAATGGAAATGGATTTGCAATAAAAGAATTCAGAATTTCGTGAATTCCGAGGACGGAATTCCATTTGTTAGGGGGGAAGAATGTAATACCCTTATTTCTCAAAAGGATATAATTGAAATTTAATTATTTGTTTTATATGCATTTTATTTGATTAATTGATTATTTATTTTATTTTCATTTAAATGTGATTATCTGGCTATGTGTTTAATTGTAATTATTCTAAATTAATTGTTTAATTGTTATTTAATTGTTTAATTGTTATTTAATTTACTTAGTTAATTTAATTGGTGTTTTAATTGACGTGTGTTATCTAAGTGGCTTGTATGACTTAATTGATTATAATTTGTATGTGTCGTATATAGTTTAGGTTTAGGGTTTTTTTATGTTATGGGTGTGGAGGGAAAATCCCCCTTCCAGTAAGACTCGTCCACGTTATCACACTACAAAAATACTCTAGATACCACGAGGGCCCAATCGGTGCCAAGCCCAAATTGGATCAGCCCAGTCCAGAGCAAGCCCAGACAAAGCCATGGCTCCCACATAGATCACAGACCCAGACCATTCGGCCCAACTTCCAAGCCCATACGTCAGCAGCCCGTAACACCAAGGGTGAACTCCAAGCCCATTAACTGAATCGTCTGGGTTAGCCCACATTCAGCCCAGTCTTAGTCAAGGGAAGTCCAGTCCTGCTAAGCCAAGGAATCACAAAAAGAAGCAAGTTTTGTGCAAGGAAAACTCTGTATGGAAAGAATTGTAAAGAGGAAAGGATTATAATTGTAAAGAAAATCATATATGGAATGAATTGGAGGACAAGCCATGCGAATCCTACCAAAATTCCACCACTTTATTTCTTATAAATGGAGGCTTAGACCTCCAATAAAATCATCGAGCATTATATACTTATTCTGAGTTTTATTCTTGCTTGTTCTGAGTGAGTTGTATATTTCTTTTTATTTATTTCAATAGAGAGAAATTTTGCACCTACACTTTGGCGCCGTCTGTGGGAAGCGTATAGAAAGATACTCCCACTTCTTGTTTCAAATTATTTTTGTTTCCACGATCTCGAATGTCGAACGGAGAATCAATGGCGGCAAATCAACAAATGGAGTTGATGTAAAACATGCAAGAAAAGTTCTTGCACCAATTTGAAGCGCTTCGTCAGGCGAATGAAGCTAGCGTAGCCCAAATTGCATTACTTCAACAGCAAAAGGACACCCTTCAAATGATTATGGCTCAGTTGACACCTCAGCCACCACCAGTTGACAGGGCTGTGCCTCCTCCTAACCAAAACGAGCCTCAGGTCAATGGGGTTCGGCCTAATGAAGTTCGGCCACCACCAGTTGAAAGGGCTATGCCTCCTCCCAATCAAAACGAGCCTCAGGTCAATGGGCTTCGGCTTAGCGAAGTTCGGCCCACCGAAGTTCAGCAAGACCAGAAGGCAAGATCCGAGGCGGTAGCTTCGAATAATCTCCCTCGTCGCACGTAAGATGAATAGGCTGAGTCTAACCATAAACTCACGGTATGGTCTAATGGTGTTCTAGATGGTGCAGGATTAAATGAGGCTTTTGACGAGAAGAGACTCCTGAGAGTTTAAACGCCTGTAGAGATGGCCAGTGATCGGTTGATTAACTATACATCAACCTTCGCAATAGCACGAATCATTGTAAAATAGGGCTATTGGTCGGGTAAGTCGAACCACTGGGGCTGCGCTGATCTATGGCAACCTAAGAGTCTAGAATTATTCTTAGAATGATAAGGGGTAATAAGGGTTTGTTTGATAGTCACTAAACTAGGAAATTAGGAGTGCATAAAATAATAAATTGCAAGGAAATTAAAGGAGTGAGATATAAGTAGAAAAGACTAGGGAGATGAATCCACACTACACCCTAAGTACATGCTAGATTAAGGCTAAATTGGGGAAGTACAATGTATAAAATGGTCACGGAATATATAGCAACACTAGATTACCATATACCCTTAGATAAGTTCATTAAATCATTAAACAAGAATAATCCCTCAAAAATTAATACATTTGAGCTACCTAAACTAAAGTGTAGCCTTCAACATACTCACTCAAGCAAGAACTATCAAGTTTGTAATCAAATGATAAAGCACATGAGGTAGGAAACTAGCATAACCCATCAAAGGAAGTTCCTAAACAATGGACTATCCATTTTCTCTATCAACATGCCTTGAAAATTATTCATAATCCTATCTCCATTGTCACCATGAAGAAGCAAGCATTATGATTACTACAAGAAACCATCTATGACAAGATAAATCACTTACAACAATCATTTATAAACATTAGAATTCATTACAAGAAGTAATATGCTCTAGATTATGAAAAGACCAAAAATGATACATCATAATCCCCAAAATAGAACCTAATCTAGAACCTAAGCAAAAGGGGAGGCTTCATCACCTCCCTAGATGAGGTTTAGTTACCCATGAGTGAGCTAGAAGAAGGAAGAAGCTTCATCCTCATCTCCATTTTCGTGCACCCTCTTTGGAGCTTGAAGAACACCCCTTTCTTGCTCTCTTCTCTCTCCTCTATCTTGCAAAAATTCAAGGATCTGAAATGTGTGGCCTTTGGTTGCCTTTTGTCCTCCAACAAAACCCTCTCTCTCCTCCAAAGAACACCTCCAACCACTTCATAAAGAAGGAAGATGGCATTGAGGAAACCAATGTGCAAGTGGCTGAAATTGAGCCATTTCCGAGTGCAATCTGCCTAATTTTCGAGCACTCGAAGAGTGATCTCGAGCACTCTAAATTAGTGTAATGTGCAACATGCTCTTCTTGCTCAGCACTAACCTACTTTGGTAAAACTACTATAACTTTGTGCCCTGAACTCCGAATGATGAACCTCTTGAAGATTTGGAGAGCTGATTCAGAGCTTTAAAAACTTCATGTTTTGATGAAGACCCAATTCTCAAGTCTGGTTGGTCGAAAATGGGGAGAAAGGCAGTACTTCAGTGCTGCCAGGCAGTTCTGCGCACCTCTGTTAAGAAGATCATAACTCTCTGCTCCGAACTCTGAATGATGAACTGCTTGAAGATTTGGAAAGCTGATTCAGAGCTCTAAATCTTTTATTTTATGATGGAAGTCCAGTTCTTGAGTGTGCTAGGTTGAAAATGGCGACAAAATTCAGGTTCTACTGGTGCCAGAAATTCAGAATTGGCACCCTTTTTGTTCAAAATTCCACAAGGCATCATTTTTGCTTCCTTTTTGCACTTTAACCTGAAAATGCACAAAAACATGCAAATGGAGTTAATCTACATAAAATAATTAATTAATGGACTTTGTTAATGTAATTTAGGGCGCTTGAATATACAGTATTCAGCGCTTATCACACCCCCAAACTTACATTTTGCTAGTCCCTTAGCAAAACCAAAATGCAAAGCTCAATGGAATGAAAACATGAGAATGTTATTACAAAAATATTCACCATGGCAAAAATAAACATAAACATAGCTCAAATACAACTTGAAACAGATAAAGAGCTGGAGACGGGATCATTGGGAAGACTACCTTGCATATATGAAGCATTGATACAAAAATTGGGAAAAACCATTTCAACATGCATGCATCAACATCATAATTCAATTGTCATCTCTTAAATGGAAATAACTCAAACTCCAGTGAAAGTGAATTGAATTCTCAACATGCGGCTTTTACTTTCTTTTCCAATTCCAAAGCACAAGTTTTCAAATCATTGAATTCCCCTTTAAATGAGGTCCCTAAGGCATGATTTTATTTACAAGACAACTTTTATTGCTTGTTGACAATTTATTGTAACTCATTAGCGAAACATAGAATGGTTGTGCAATGCTAAAGTCCCTTAAGCTTTCTAACCAACCTATGTAGCAAGCGTTAGGCCAACAACTCCCAAACCAGATGGCTTTAGGGTGTTAAGTGTAGAGACACTCCAAAGGGCTTAATAGCTCAAGTTGGAAAGGCTACGAACTCTAGCGAACCATGTTTATTACAATTTTTTTTGAATGACCGTGCAATGTTTAAGTCCTTTAAGCTTTCTAACCAACCCTTGTAGCAAGCGTTAAGCCAACAACTCCCAAACCAGACGGCTTTAGGGTACTAAGTGTAGAGACACTCCTAGGGCTTAATAGCTCGAGTTGGAAAGGCTACAAACGTCAACTGGTCATTTTTTTTCTTTCTTTCTCATATATATATATATATATATATATATATATATATATATATATATATTTTTTTTTTAAGTCTAACTTAAATCATACCAAAGATATTCATCTATCAGGTTCATCAAATCAGATTAACTAGGCCAAGGTCAAGGTTGATCAAGTTGCATGCCTCACAGTTAAGTTTCCAATGTGCGTCTGTGCATTGTGAAGCTTATAAGAGTGTAAATCCAGCAAGAATCTAATTGAGGCATTTATACAGACTATATTGTATTTGCATGATCACTTCAATTTCAAATTTCTTTATTTTCAAAAATTTCTCAATTACTTCTATACACAAGGTATTAAACATATGCTTTGTCTCCGACAAGTTCCAAGTTACACTATCATTGCTTTTCAAAAATATGATACCAAAACTATGCCAAGAATGCTTTGATGCACCCCCAAACTTAAACTACACAGTGTCCTCAATGTGGGACATGGATGTAAGTTGAGACAAAAATGACAAAGAGTATAAAAAGGAACAAAAATACCCAGGGGGAGGAAACGGCATGGGGAGACAAAACCCCCAAACTTGAATTGGACTGCGCAACCTGGAGAGTATCACGAAGAACAAAAAGAAACAACCACAAAAAGCATTAATAGCATAAGCATAAATATAGAAAAATAATGTACATAAAGTTAACAGAAAAGAGAGAATTTGCATTTCAAAAAGAGTTTTTACATGATTACAAAAGACCTATACATAGATCAAGTCTACTAGAGCAACCTATACATAGCAAATTCTGGAAGTTCAAAAGGAAAACAAAAGATACAAGAGAAATATGTACATATGAAACAAAAAGAGAAGGTCCAACACTCGCAACAAGCTACGGTCCGGAGGGTAAACGGGCGAGGATGGAATGGAGGAGAGATTGAGTCTTACGCCGTTCGGCGGAAGCCAAACGACGTTCCTCAGCTGGGACACGGTGGTCTTCAGCAGCAGGACGACGATCTTCTTCAGCATGTGAAGAAGTCTCACACATAATCCGAGTGTACGCGGACAAAGTATTCTCAAAATGATCCATCCGCTCATGAATACCGGCAATGCTAGCCCGGATGAAAGCCTGGTCCTACTGAGAATCGACCGGAGGCTCTACCCTTACAGCGGCTGCTGCTGTGGAAGCATCCCCAGAAGGAGGAGGAGGTGGAGCTTGGATGAACAGGGGGGCAGCAGGCTGAGGGGTACTAGAATGGCTAAGAACATTGATCCAACGGCGCTTGGTAAAAATTTTAATCTTTTAGCCTTTTGGTTCATGGGGAGGAACAATGAAACCCTTGTGCTGAAGGAGCCGAGTGATGAAAAACGGTAAAGGCAATTTCTGATTTTCAACTCGCGGAACCCGTGCATTATGAGCGTCATGCCAAAACTTCATAAATGTGGTCCAAATGAGCTCTGGGATGGAGAACCATTGGCCTTGGTCCATGGCATATAAGGCTTGCAAAAGGAGGCCCCTACGCTCGGTGCTATGTACCAAAGGGCAGACATTATGCTGGAAAATAGTGTCAATGAACCAAAGGCGTTCCGGAAGATTGGTTTTGAGGATAAAAGACCGGGGCCTATTGGGATCGTCAACAGTGCAAATGGCAGCGGCAATCTGCTCCACAGTTAATGTATCCGGCTCCTCATATAAAGGGAGATTCTCACGATTGACAATGTCATCGGGGCACTCAATGGGGCAACCAGAAACCTGAATGATGTCAGTCATAGTGAAAGCATAGGTGGTGACATCAATGGATGTAGTGAGAGAAATGGGTGGCTCTTCAGGGCATTGGAGATTCTGGTAGAAGAGGCGCACTACACGGGGGTAGGCAACCCTGGCAAAGGGCGCGCAAATGTGCTGCAGACGCCGGTTAGTCAATTCGGCTACAGCCCACGAAGTTGTGGGTAGAATATCAAAGACATCCGTGAGCGGAAAAGAAAGCGCGTAGTTGAGTTGTTTGCGATCCCAAGGATCACGTGGTCGCTCACGATTGATAGCACGGGCACCCGCAGAGGGTCTAGGAGGGCGAGAATGACCGGTACGAGACATTTAGAGAGGTGGACTTGGTTGAGGAATTTCGGCGAACACCTGGCGTGCACCACAAAAAGGAGAAGGTGAAAATGAGTGGGGTGGATGATGAAGCCCAAAAATTTTGTGCATAAACAAGGCTCTAGCATAGAGCAACATCAATAACAAGCAACACAGAACCAAACTCCAACATTACAAGCCCATCCTCCTTGTAAAACACCATGAATGAACAAAGGAAAAGAAAAACAAATGACGAGGTCACAGACCTGAATTTTAGTGTATCCGAGAGCAAGAAGGAAGGCAGGAAGAGGTTGATGGCAGGCATGGGTGTGCATGGGTTTATGGGTTTATAGGTTGCTTCATGGTGCATGGTTTAGGGGTGGCATTGAGAGTGGGTTGATGGAGGGATGAAGAAGAGGAGGGAAGGGTGTGAGATGGGTGTGTGGGAGCCGAGAGGGGTGAGTGAGAGAGGCTTGGTTTTAAAAGAGAGAGGGAAGCTTGGTTCGAGCACTCGAAGGGTGTCTTCGAGTGCTCGAAATTGGGGTAGTGAGCTCGGCTATGAGGATGGTGTATTGTGCTCCACACTTCGAGCACTCGAAATGGGACTTCGAGTGCTTGAAGTCTTGGCAGTGAGTGAGGGAAAGGTTGGAGGGGTGTAGATTGGTGATGGTGGGTTGTGGAATGAGAGAGAGTTGATGAGGGATGGTGGGGGCTTGCATGGTGTGCATGTATGGAGGTGTGCTTGAGGGCATGCATGGTGAGAGGTTGGTGGGTTGGAGCTGGCTAGTGAGAGAGAGAACCGAGATGGTTGATGGGGTTGAGGGATGATAGAGAGGGGTGTTGATGGGGGTTGAGTTGAGTGGTTAATGAGATGGTTTGAGGTTGCATGCATGCATGGAGGTTGTGGGTGGAAACCGAAAGGTGGTAGTGTTGCATGGTGTTGGATGGTGGGTTTGTGGAGGCATGCATGGTGGCTGAGAGTGGAGGTGGTGATTGGGGTTGAAAGAAGGAGAAGGAAGGTTGGTGGAGGGAAGTTGGTATGGTGTGAGGTGGTTTAGGAAATTGGTGGTTTTGAGGTGAGAGATGAGCTCGGCAAGGCTGCATGGTGTGTGGGTGGGTTTTGGGTACATGTCGAGAGGTTCATGCATGGATTGCATGATGTGTGGGATGTGTGTGTGAGGTTGATGTTGAGGGTGATGGTTTGATGGAGAGAGAGGCTAGTTTGGTTGGTGCTGTGGGAGAGTGCTCGAGCACTCTCCAGGTGGTTGCATGGGAAGGGTTTGATACTGAAGTTGCATGCATGCATGGAGCTTGCATGCATGCATGCATAGGTGGGAATGGGTTGTGGGTTGAAGGAGAAGGGTGAGGGTTGGTTGTGGGTTTTTGGTTGGCCGAGAGGTGGAGTTGGGTGGTGCCAAGAGGATGTGAGTGAGTGAATGCAGGTCGTGGGGTTGTGTTGAGTGGAGTGCTGAGAGGTGGGAGGTGATTGGAGGGTGGAGTTTGTGAGGTTGAGGTTAGTTTGTTTCGAAGGTGCATGCAGGGTGGAGTTCGAGCACTCTAAATAGGCTCGGCGAGTGCTCGAACTGAGAGCAGTGAGTTGGGTGTTGGGTGTACGCAATGTCGAGCACTCTAAATGGTATTGTGAGTGCTCGAATTGAGAGCAGTAGGTTCAGTGGTTTAATGCATGGACCGCGAGCACTCCAAATTGGAGCTTAGATTACTCGAAATGAAGCCAGAGAGGTCGAGGAAAAATGCAAGGAAACTCGAGCACTCCAAATTGGAGTTTGAGTGCTCGAAAGTGGGTCAGTAGGCTCAGAATGTTGTGGTTTAAAGGAGGTTGTGCTGAGCTTGATCTTGAAACCATGGAACCATCAATGAGCTTACAGGGATGGAAGATGAGTGCATAGAACCATCCATCCATGGATTGAAGCTTGCAAGGATGGACTTGCAGGGATGGTAGATGAGTGCATGGATGAGCCTGCATGGATGGATGGTAAGGTCATGGATTGGCATGGCTGGTGCAATGCCTGTGAGTTGCAGCCAAATTGAATGCAAGGAGCTTGCATGAGGATTTAAGCAACATTGACTGAGCTTGTGCACTCCAAAAATGAGGATTTAAGCAACATGGACACCTATGCATGCAATGCAGCAAGTTGTGAAGGCATGCAAGGATGCTGATGGATTGTGCCACGGTTTCAAAATGTTTCTATGCATGCAAATGTAGTGCCATACAATATTGAAGTTGGATCACGTGATGAAAGTTGAATGCGTGAACTCATGAAAGAATGCATGAATGCAATACAGGCATGCATGCATGCAACATTGTAACCTATAGATTGATCATTCTTATGCATGCATGATAAAATAAATAAAAATAATAATAAATAAATAAAATAAACATAAAAATAAAAATAATAACAAAATAAAGTAAGATAAAATAAAATAAAATTAAATACTTCAATGGATGAAATCCCCCCCACTTCTTTTTTTTTTTTTTTTTTTTTTTTTTTTTTTTAAACTTTGCAATTTCTAATGCATGGAAAAATTGCCAACTTTCAGAACATCACACAAAGCATGATTGAAATTTTCGGAGAAAATTTTAAACTTGCAAATTCATTCTATTCCAATGCATGGGAAATTTTGAAAGTTTTGTTTTGAAACCTTGCAATTTTTCAACTTTTTAATCATCTCAAATGCATGAAGAATTTTGAGAAAATTTTCAGACTTTTCATTAAAAATGATAAAATATGCACATGAGTCGCATTTGAAAAATCTAATGAAATTGCTAGAAAGCGATGGAGACTTCCAGGAATGAAAATTAGAGTTGAGAAGGCCTAAGAAAAATCAAATTTTTGGCTTTTCTAAATCGTTTCCCAGAAAATTTTGCAAGGCACGAGCAATTTCAAAGAGAAGGAAGCTTGGAAATTGAAAGAATTGCTTCCCTTGCTTTGCTAAATTTTATGTCGATAGCTAGACAAAGCTGGAGCAGGCACTGATCCTCATAAATTGGATCCGTCAAGGGGACTTCCTCAACTCTTCGGGTTAGGATTGTGCCGTCAATGCAAGGCTTAAGCCGTTGGCCATTTACCTTGAAGAGTGATCCACTTGCAGGATCACGAAGTTCGATTGCTCCATGAGGAAAGACGGTAGTGACAATGTATGGACCATCCCATCTTGACCAGAGTTTACCGGGAAAGAGTTTCAAGCGGGAATTGAAAAGCCAAACCTTTTGTCCGGGGGCAAAAGACTTCTTGACGATGTGTTTGTCATGAAAAGCTTTAGTCTTTGCCTTGTAAATTTTTGCGCTTTCATACGCGTCATTACGCAATTCCTCAAGTTCATTTAATTGCAATGCACGATTAGAGCCGGCTGGTTTAAGATCAAAATTGAACCTTTTTATGGCCCAATAAGCACGGTGCTCTAATTCTACCGGGAGATGACATGCTTTGCCAAAGACAAGTTGATATGGTGACATGCCAATGGGTGTCTTATAAGCTATCCGGTAAGCCCAAAGCGCATCGTTTAGCCTTAATGACCAATCTTTGCGGTCCGGTCTAGCCGTTTTTTCCAAAATGTGCTTAATCTCCCGGTTAGAAATCTCTACTTGACCACTCGTTTGAGGGTGGTAAGGTGTAGCAACCTTATGAATGATGGAATACTTGGTAAGGACGGATTTGAGATAACGATTTCGGAAATGAGATCCGCCATCACTAATGATTGCTCGGGGCGTACCAAAACGACTAAAGATATGGGACTGAATGAATTGGATCACGACTTTATGATCATCGGTTTTGGTAGCCTCGGCTTCAACCCATTTAGACACATAATCCACCGCTACAAGGATGTACTCATAGCCATAAGAAGATGGAAATGGTCCCATGAAGTCAATCCCCCACACATCAAAAATTTCAACAATTAAAATGTTGGTGAGGGGCGTCATGTCTCTTCGGGATATGGATCCAACTTTTTAACATCGTTTACACGATTTGCAAAAATTGTATGCATCCCGAAACAAGGTAGGCCAAAAGAATCCGCTTTGAAGAACTTTGTTATCGGTCTTTTTGGCACTAAAATGGCCTCCACAAGCAAGAGTATGGCAAAAATTTAGAATGCTTGTGGCCTCGATTTCAGGAATGCATCGCCAGATGATTTGGTCCGGGTAATACTTGAATAGTTCTGGATCTTCCCAAAAGAAATGCTTGACTTGGGAAAAAAATCGGTCCCTCTCTTATTTGGACCAATGAGCTGGAATTTTGCCAACCGCAAGATAATTGACAATATCCGCAAACCATGGAAGAGTAGAATGTGAAACTTGAAGAAGTTGCTCATCCGGAAAGGAATCACGGATGGCTGCGAATTCTGAAGATTTCTCAATAAGCAAGCGAGAGAGATGATCGGCGACAACATTGTCGGTCCCTTTTTTGTCCCGGATTTCAATGTCAAACTCTTGAAGTAAGAGGATCCATCGAATTAAACGGAGTTTTGTCTCTTTTTTCGCTAACAAATGCCTAAGAGCGGCATGATCCGAAAAGATGATGACCTTGGAGCCAAGAAGATACGAGCGAAATTTATCCAAGGCGTACACCATAGCTAGCAATTCTTTTTCAGTGGTGGTGTAGTTCAATTGGGCATCGCAGAGAGTTTTGCTCGCATAATAAATGACATGCGAAAGTTTATCCACACGTTGGCCCAAAACCGCCCCTAATGCATAGTCGGATGCATCACACATGATCTCAAAGGGAAGAGACCAATTAGGGGGTTTCATGATTGGGGCGGATGAGAGGAGAGTGCGAAGTTTGATGAAAGCTTCCATGCAAGCGTCATGAAAATTGAACGGAACATCCTTGGCTAAGAGATTACACAAGGGCCGTGAGATTTTGCTAAAATCTTTGATGAAGCGACGATAGAATCCGGCATGGCCAAGAAAAGAACGAATTTGACGGACTGAATTCGGAGGAGGAAGATTAGAGATTAACTCAACTTTTGCCTTGTCTACCTCGATTCCCCGCTTGGAAATGACATGTCCTAAAACAATGCCTTCTTGGACCATAAAGTGGATTTTCTCCCAACTTAGAATGAGATTCGTCTCTTTGCATCTTTGGAGCATAAGAGATAAATTTTTGAGACACGAGTCAAAGGAGGAGCCAAATACGGAAAAATCATCCATGAAAACTTCCAAGAACTTTTCAACCATATCGGAGAATATGGACATCATGCACCTTTGGAACGTTGCTGGTGCATTGCATAGACCAAAAGGCATGCGTCGATAGGCAAAAGTACCAAAGGGACATGTGAATGTTGTTTTCTCTTGATCTTGGGGGGCGATTGCCACTTGGTTATAGCCGGAATAACCATCAAGAAAACAATATAAGCTTTGGCCGGCTAACCTTTCTAGGATTTGATCAATAAATGGGAGTGGGAAATGATCCTTCCTAGTTGATGAATTGAGTTTCCGATAGTCAATGCATACACGCCATCTAGTGGTGGTTCGTTGTGGCACGAGCTCACCCGCTGAATTTTCAACAACGGTGAGACCGGGTTTCTTGGGGACAACTTGCGTGGGGCTCACCCACTTGCTATCAGAGATAGGGTAGATGATTCCCGCATCTAGCAATTTGATCACCTCTTTCATGACCACTTCCTTCATATATGGATTTAACCGGCGCTGGACCTCTCTAGTAGGCTTTGCGTCATCCTCCATATGAATGCGGTGCATACAAATGGAGGGGTCAATTCCTTTCAAATCTGCCACTATCCAACCAATAGCTTCTTTATGCTCTTGGAGCACCGCTAAAAGGTTGGTCTTTTGGTCTTTTTGAAGGTCCGAGGCAATAATGACCGGAAGGGTTTACTTTGGACCAAGGAACACATACTTGAGGTGGGCCGGGAGCGGCTTAAGCTCAAGTTGTGGCGGAGATAACAATGATGGGACCGGAGGAGTGGTGGAAAGTTGGGGAAGTGGTTCTTTTGGAATTTTCCAAGGAGGTACATCCATGATAGCATTAATATCAAGCAAGGAATTGACTTCTTGAATGGCTTGATCAACATCAAAGTTTGAGAAGTCAAAATGGGACATGCAAGTTTCAAGAGGATCTTTGCTTAGAATGAAGGGGAGAGATTCTTCGACCACTTCATCAATGACATCCACAAGAAAACAATCATCCTCATTGGAGGGATGTTGAGTTGCATGAAAGATGTGGAGTTTGACTTGCATGTTTCCAAAAGCAATGTCCATCACCCTAGTTCGGCAATTAATTGATGCATTAGCCGTGGCTAAAAATGGCCTACCAAGGATCACGGGAATGTGCTTTTTTGGGTCATGGACCGGTTCCGTATCAAGAACCACAAAATCTACCGGGAAGTAGAATTTGTCCACTTTGATGATAACGTCCTCGAGAATACCTCGTGGATGCTTGACCGATCTATCGGCAAGTTGCAAAACCACGGAAGTCGGCTTAAGATCTCCCAAACCAAGTTGTAGGTAGACTGAATATGGAATTAAATTCACACTAGCTCCTAAGTCAAGGAGGGCCCTCTCGATTTTGCTGTCACCAATGACGCAAGAGATTGTGGGGGCACCCGAATCCTTATACTTCGGAGGAGTGCTGTGCTGAATGATAGCACTAACATTTTCAGTCAACCTCACTTTTTTTGGCAAATGATTTTTAGAAGTGCGCTTTTGAGTGCACAAATCTTTAAGAAATTTTGCATAGGGAGGGATTTGCTTGATAGCATCCAAGAGGGGCAAGTTAATCTTCACTTGCTTGAAAACTTCCCACATGTCTTGAATTTTACAATTCTTGTTCCCAAAATGTGTCGACTCTTGAAGACGTTGAGGAAACGGAGCTTTTGGCTCATAAGTAGTTTCCACATTTGGGGTGACATGTGTGGGATTTCCGTGAATGGTATTTGGACAAGAATTTGGATTTGAAGAGCTTGGATTTGGATTTTTCAAAGGAGGGTTTTTCTCACTTGTGTCTCCATCAACCTTGTTGTCAACCACTCTACCACTCCGAAGGGTGGTGATAGCTTGAACTTGTTCATGAGTCGGCCCTACTCGGAGGAGGGGTTTCATCAATCACATGCATTCCTCTAGGATTTTCAAAAGGTTGAGAGGGAAGCTTGCCCTTGTCCTTTTGAAGCAATTGATTCACCGAGTTAGCTATTTGGCCCACTTGATTTTCGAGATTAGCTATGGATTGAGTATGAGAGTGAACCATTTGGAGAGTAGGCTGCAAGGATGTCAAGAGTTGCTTGTTGGCATCCATTATTTGCTTATTTAATGATTCCATCATTTGCTTGTTTGCAGCTACTATCTCATCAGTTGGACACACAGGAGGTTGATTGGAGACATTTGGATTGTAAGGAGGACGGTAGCTTGAAGAGGCTTGGAAAGGTCTACCTTGATATTGAGAAGAGGGCTAATTTTGCCGCCCTTGGTTTTGGAATTGGGAATTTTGTGGGGCTTGTTGCCGCCACGAGAAATTCGGATGATCTCGCCAACCCGGATTGTAGGTGTTGGAATATGGATTGTTCCTGGGCCGCGAGAACATGGCATTAGCTTGCTCTTGGTTAGGATTGGGAAATTGCTCCAGTGTGGGGCAATCTTTCGAGAGATGGAATGGACTAGTACATGAAGCACAAACTGAACTTGCCGAATTTTGAGACAATGAAGGAGGAAGATGTGGTGCCATCAATTGGTAGAATTTATGAGCGATGGCATCCACTTGAGATGATTCCTCCCTTATTGATTTTGGTTGACAAGGGTTGGTGTTCTTTGCAATGGTTGCGGTCGGAGCCCTACGAGAATTATGTTGAAGTGAATTTTCGCTTAAATTCTCAAGTAGGGTCCAAGCCTCATCCGCATTCTTGGACATGAACATCCCACCACAAGAAGAATCAACCATGAATCTATGGGTTTCAGTCAAGCCGGCATAGAAAGCTTGCACTAATTGCCATTTTGGGATCAAATGATGAGGACATTTTCGAAGAAGATCTTGTAGCCTTTCCCAAGTCTCATGGAGTTGTTCTCCATCAACTTGAGAAAAGCTTAGAATGGAACACCTCATTTGGTTGGTTTTACTCACTGGATAATACTTCTTAAGGAATTCTTGTTGCAATTGAGCCCAAGAAGTAATGGAATTGGGAGCGAGGGAGTTCAACCAATATTTTGCCCTATCCTTTAGGGAGAATGGGAAAAGATGGAGATGAAGTGCATTGTCCGGAAAACCTCTCAACCGGATGGTCGAACAGATTTCAAGGAACTCATCAAGATGCTTATATGGATCTTCATTATCAAAGCCATGAAATGATGGAAGCATTTGGATGGTGCTTGATTTGATCTCATATTGAGCTGCATCGATGTTTGGCATTACTATGCAAGAAGGAGAAGCATTGGTGGTAGGAATGAAATGATCTCTAAGAGTCATTGGTTCTACATTAGGAATTTCAGCCCTTTCATTCCCCGGGTTTCCTACGTTATCCCCCATTATATTGAATTCAGTTTCAAGATCCCTTGTAAGAGTTGGTTCCCTAAGGTTCCGTCTAAGAGTTCTTTCAAGTGAATTTATATCAATAGGCGAGTCAAGTGTGGGTAGAGAGAGTGACCTACGGCCAAACATCAACAATTCACAACAACATCATCACAACAAATCTTTATCATCAACTCCACATACGATGTTCCCTTTCTCCTCAATTATCAAGACAGAAAATAAATGGCCACGACAAGGACCGATGCTTGTACATGAAATTAAACAAGATAATAGCCTCTACAAGGGTTTCACAACTAAATTAACTACTTCTAAAATTAACACATGTACTATATCTACAAGTTGAAACTAGAAGTCAAGAGACTTACCTGGGGTCCTCTAGACTTACAATTTGCTAGCGTTCCCACGGCGCTTCAAGTCCCTATAATCTTACAACACTTAAAACACAAAGATAGTCAAAACACACAAGGAATATTCACAAGACACAATATTCACAGTCAAACTAAAATTAACCCTAAACTTTGGTTGCTAAACCGTACCCGGCAACGGCGCCAAAAATTGATCGGTTGATCAACTATACATCAATCTTCGCAATAGCACGAATCATTGTAAAATAGGGCTATTGGTCGGGTAAGTCGAACCACTGAGACTGCGCTGATCTATGGCAACCTAAGAGTCTAGAATTGTTCTTAGAATGATAAGGGGTAATAAGGGTTTGTTTGATAGTCACTAAACTAGGAAATTAGGAGTGCATAAAACAATAAATTGCAAGGAAATTAAAGGAGTGAGATACAAGTAGAAAAGACTAGGGAGATGAATCCACACTACACCCTAAGTACATGCTAGATTAAGGCTAAATTGGGGAAGTACAATGTATAAAATGGTCACGAAATATATAGCAACACTAGATTACCATATACCCTTAGAGAAGTTCATTAAATCATTAAACAAGAATAATCCCTTAAAAATTAATACATTTGAGCTACCTAAACTAAAGTGTAGCCTTCAACATACTCACTCAAGCAAGAACTATCAAGTTTGTAATCAAATGATAAAGCACATGAGGTAGGAAACTAGCATAACCCATCAAAGGAAGTTCCTAAGCAATGGACTATCCATTTTCTCTATCAACATGCCTTGAAAATTATTCATAATCCTATCTCCATTGTCACCATGAAGAAGCAAGCATTATGATTACTACAAGAAACCATCTAAGACAAGATAAATCACTTACAACAATCATTTATAAACATTAGAATTCATTACAAGAAGTAATATGCTCTAGATTATGAAAAGACCAAAAATGATTCATCATAATCCCCAAAATAGAACCTAATCTAGAACATAAGCAAAAGGGGAGGCTTCATCACCTCCCTAGATGAGGTTTAGTTACCCATGAGTAAGCTAGAAGAAGGAAGAAGCTTCATCCTCATCTCCATTTTCGTGCACCCTCCTTGGAGCTTGAAGAACACCCCTTTCTTGCTCTCTTCTCTCTCCTCTATCTTGCAAAAATTCAAGGATCTGAAATGTGTGGCCTTTGGTTGCCTTTTGTCCTCCAATAAAACCCTCTCTTTCCTCCAAGGAACACCTCCAACCACTTCATAAAGAAGGAAGATGGCATTGAGGAAACCAATGTGCAAGTGGCTGAAATTGAGCCATTTCCAAGTGCAATCTGCTTGATTTTCGAGCACTCAAAGAGTGGTCTCGAGCACTCTAAATTAGTGTAATGTGCAACATGCTCTTCTTGCTCAGCACTGACCTACTTTGGTAAAACTGCTATAATTTTGTGCCCCGAACTCCGAATGATGAACCGCTTGAAGATTTGGAGAGATGATTCAGAGTTTTAAAAACTTCATGTTTTGATGAAGACCCAATTCTCAAGTGTGATTGGTCGAAAATGGGGAGAAAGGCAGTACTTTAGTGCTGCCAGGCAGTTCTGCGGACCTCTATTAAGAAGATCATAACTCTCTGATCCGAACTCCGAATAACAAACCGCTTGAAGATTTGGAAATCTGATTCAGATCTCTAAATCTTTCATGTTATGATAGAAGTCCAGTTCTTGAGTTTTCTAGGTCGAAAATGGCAACAAAAGTCAGGTTCTACTGCTGCCATAAATTCAGAATTGGCACCCTTTTTGTTCAAAATTCCAGAAGGCATCATTTTTGCTTCCTTTTTGCACTTTAACCTAAAAATGCACAAAAACATGCAAATGGAGTTAATCTACATAAAATAATTACTTAATGGACTTTGTTAATGTAATTTAGGGCGCTTGAATATACAGTATTCAGCGCTTATCAGCCAGGGAACATAAGAACTCTCTCGTGAAGACTCCATTCGCTGACGATGTGTACCTTGTTGATAGACCTAAGAAATTCACTATGCCTGCTTTTACCTAGTTTGATAGTACGGGAGATCCTTCTCGGCACTTAGATTATTACGCGCAAAAGATGGCTCTGGACGATCACAATGACCCATGGATGTGCAAAGTTTTCCCTACCAGTCTAACGAGGGCTGCACTAGAGTGGTTCAGGAATAGGCCACACAAATCTATTCCAGACTACGAAACTCTATGCACCATGTTCCTGGTGTAGTATTGCGGTAATAAGAAGCAAAAGAAGAATATTGTTAGCCTTTTCACTATAAGGCAAAAGAAGGGCGAAACATTACAAGACTTCTTATCCATATTTAATATGGAGGCTTCAAAAATAGCAGATTGCCATCCTGCTACTACAATAGAAACATTCAAACTTGCAATAATCCAGGGAACCAAGTTCCATACATCCTTAGTTAAGTATTCCCCTCCGGACATATAGATTCTCAATGCTAGAGCACAGATCTACTTCTGACTTGAGGAGAATGTGGCCCACTGAGCTCAACATGCCACCCTCGTCAAGGTGGAGAACAAGCCTCAGGAAAGGGTTTCAAACTCAAAAAGCTGAAGAAGCTAACACTCTTCAGCATCGGCCATTCAAGTACCTGAAAAAAGGCAAAGGACAGAGGAAAGGTTCACGCCTCTTCGCACAACCTTGGCTCGGTTATTCCAGGAGAATAAAATGAAGTTTGTAGCCCTTCATCCAATAAGGCAACCATTGGAACAGAGAGATAAGACCAATCACTGTGCCTACCATAGAGATTATGGGCATACCATTAATGATTGCAGATCCCTCAGGCGGCAGGTGGAAAACATGATATTGAGGGTGAATTGGCAGATTACCTAACAACAAAGGAGTACGTGAAGCCTCGGGAGGTCAACCCTTGGAAAGTCGAAGGTAATCAAGTGAAGGTCATCCATGTAATACATGGAAGATCGGAGGATGATCAGGAATCAGAGGAGGTTTATAGGTCCCGACTGAGAACAGCCCAAAAGCTGAAGAGGTTATCCTCGGTAAACGCTATTGCTTCAAGAGGCATCAACATTGGGTTCGGCGATGGAGATCTATATAGAGTCCAACTCCCCCACGAGGATCCATTGATCATCAGTCTCTTGGTGGCAAATTGCATGATTAAGAGGGTTTTGATAGACCCAGGAGCAGTGCCAACATCATCACAAAGGCAGTCTTTGAGCAGCTAGAGATTCCTTCATCATCAATTCGGCCCACCTCCAGCCCATTGATGGGGTTCGACGGTACAAAGGTGGACCCCCTTGGGGTAATTGACCTATCCGTAACCGCGGCAAAGAGGACACTGAAGGAAAACTTTGTCTTAACGAAGATCCACCCTTCCTATAATCTTATTATGAGAAGAGGTTGGATCCACCGAATGAACGGGGTACCGTCTACCCTTCACTAGGTGATGCAATGCTTGTCTCCGGATGGGAAAGAGGTTATTGACCTCAGGAGAGATCAAGTAGCTGCCAAAGAGTGCTACATGTTAACACAGAATTAGGCAAAGAAGGTAACAAAACAGTCCCAACCGATCACACCTCAGGGAAACAAATCCAAATAACAATTACAGAATCATCTGCCCAGGTATCTAAGAGCAGAGGATGAGGTAAGCGGAAAAGCCTACCGGGGAGTCTCTGGAAGCGGTCGAGGTAATCCTCGGTGATCCTCAGAAAATCACCTACATAGGTTCTTCCCCCACAACCAAAGAAAAAGAAACATTAATTAATATCATTCGACGAAATGCAGATGTATTTGCTTGGGAGCATTCAGACATGGTGAGGATCAATCCTTCAATCTCATGCCATAGCCTGAAGGTGGATCCGGTATATAAACCAGTCAAGCAGAAGCACAGAAGGTTTGCTCTAGAGTGCAACCAAATTATAGCTGAAGCGGTAAGCAATTTACTTCAGGCAGGCTTCATTCGAGAGGTGTACTACCCACAATGGCTCTCCAACGTGGTGGTAGTTCAGAAGAAGAATGGCAAATTGAGGGTTTGCATAGATTTTACCAATCTCAATAAAGACTACCCTAAAGACAGATTCCCGTTACCAAAGATTGATCAGATGGTTGATGCCACTACTGGTTTTGAGAGGCTCACATTTCTTTATGCGTACTCTGACTACAACCAAATTCCTATGAATCCAGAGGATGAAGAAAAGACTATTTTCATAACAGAGAAGGGCACCTACTGTTATAGAGTTATGCCCTTCGGGCGCAAGAATGTTGGAGCAACTTACCAGCGCCTTGTTAACAAAATCTTCGACAAGATGTTGGGAAAGACGGTCGAGGCCTATATCGATGATATGGTGGTTAAAAGTGTGAAGAAGGAAGAACATCCTAGGCACCTCAAAGAGGTCTTTGACACTTTAAGAAAATATGATATGAAGCTAAATCCTTCGAAGTGTTCCTTCGCAGTTTCTTTAGGACAGTTCCTCGGCCATATTGTGAATAAAAGGGGAATTGAGGTGAGTCCGGCTCAGGCTCAAGCCCTTATACAAAATCAAGAACCAAAGACCCGCAGGGAAGTACAAGTATTAATCAGTCGAATCGCAACTCTCAGTCGATTTATCTCTCGATTGTCTGATAAGTGCAAACCATTCTTTAATGCAATAAGGTCCAAAAACAAAGACATATGGGGACCTTAATAGCAAGCTGCTCTCAATCAACTAAAATGCTACATGGCGAAACCCCCAATTGTGTCAGCTCCGAAGCCTGGTGAGACTTTTATCTCGTACTTAGCCATCTCTAGCGTAGCCACGAGTGCAGTATTGATCAGAGAAGAAAGTAAGAGTCAGTATCCAATCTTCTACACCAGCAAGATAATGACAGAAGTAGAAACACAGTACAGCAAAGCTAAGAAGATCATACTAGCATTGGTATATGCAAAACGGAAACTTCGACACTACTTTGAGTCGCACAGCATCAAGGTTCTTACCAGTTACCCCATGCGAGTCATTCTTTCTAAATGGGATTTATCCAGAAGAATAACTAAATGGGCAATCGAGCTTAGTTCCTTTGACATATCCTACGAACCGAAGGTGTCATACAAAGGCCAAGCACTAGCTAATTTCCTCTTGGAGTATGAAGATAAGCCCGAGGAGCCAGGCCCTTCCGAGCCACAATGGGAGCTTCGGGTAAATGGTTCCTCGAGCTTGATTAATGCTGGGGCAGCAGTCGTCATCACAACTCCCGAAGGCACCAAGCTGCAGTAATCAATTCGGCTGACTTTTCCTGCCACTGACAATGAGGCGGAATATGAAGCCCTGCTCGTAGGACTTCGGTTAGCAAACCAACTTTAGGTAAGGTGTCTAAAAGTTATTGTGAATCAGGTAACAGGCTAGTACCAGCCTAAGGAGGATAGAATGAAAGCCTACAAAGAAGCTGTAGAGATTACCTCACGGGGGTTCGACCAGATCGAATTCCATCAAATACCTCATGAGGAGAATTCTAAAGCAGATCAGTTGGCTGCAGCAGCATCTTCTTCGGATGAAGATTTGGTCCAGATTTTACCAATTGACATCCTAGATGAACCAAGTATAAGCCCTTGACAGGAGATAATGGTGATCCCAGATGTCCCACGCAAACCATGCTTGATGAATCCATTGGAAGCTTACTTTAAGGAGGGGACTCTCCCGAACTAGAAGGCCGAGGCACGAAAACTCAGGTTCACTGTAGCCAAATATGCTATTATCAATAACCAATTATACAGAAAGTCATTCTCAGGTCCTTACCTGAAATGCTTAAGCCTCACTGAGGCTTTCACGATTCTGAAGCAGATTCATGATGGGGATTGTGGCAATCATTCTGGAGATAGATCTTTGGCACATAAAGTTTTGACCCAAGGTTATTTCTAGCCTTACTTGGCTCGGAATGCTGAAGAACATGCTAGAATGTGTGATAAGTGCCAGCGACATGGTCTAATGAAACATCAACCCGCCGAAGATTTACACGCGATGGTGAATCCATGACTATTCGCTCAATAGGGGATTGATATGGTCGGTCCTTTGCCCAAGACTGTGGAAAAAAAGGAATACGTATTGCTAGCCACCAATTACTTCACTAAATGGGTAAAAGCTAAAGCTTATTCGAGCATGAACCATAAACAAGTGAAGAGTTTTCTATGGAATAATATAATCTGTCGATTTGGGGTGCCACATGTTATCATGTTGGATAATGGCCTAAATTTAGATAACCAAAGCACAAGAAAGTTCTTTGCCAAGCATAGGATTAGGCAAAAGTTGGTTGCAGTTAGCCATCCTCAGGGGAATGGACAGGCAGAAATAACTAATCGGACCATCTTCAGCTGCTTGAAGAAAAAGTTGGAAAAGCTCAAATCCAAATGGGTACGAGAATCTACCTTAGGTACTTTGGACGTATCAAACCACCCCCCGCAAGCCAACAGGAGAAAGCCCTTTTGCCATGGCCTATGGGTCAGAGGCTGTCATACCCACAGAATCGGTAACTCCGACTCTTCGAACCCACTTGGTACTCGAAGGTAACAATGATCAGCAGCTCGAACACAGCCTGGATCTCTTAGAGGAAAGGAGGGATGTAGCGAAAATTAGGCTCACTTCGTATCCGCAACAAGAGCGTTAAGTTCAGACGTTTTGTGGAAGGAGATTGGGTGCTGAAACAGGAAACAGCCCATGTAAAAAAGTTACAACCCAATTGGATTGGACCTTACAGAGTCACAGAAGTAGTAGGGAAATGAGCTTACCGATTGGCAGAGGCTGATGGGCGTCCAATTGTACGTCCATGGAATGCAATACACTTGAAAAGATACTATCATTAGATGATATAGTTTGTTTACTTTCTATTCACAAACAGCGTACGTCTATTTTTTATCCCAGTATGGCTGCTTCTAGGCCTATATAATAAAAATTTCTTGAGTTATGCACATATATGCACTCCTTTAGTAGAGTGGGGTCTTACTTCTTTTGTCGTAATAGGGGGCAATAAATACATGCACAACAAAAGCATGTACCATACACCCTACTGTTGATATTACAACAAAAGAAGGATATCAACACAAAGCAAACAAAATGAATAATTTTGGTTGTTTTACTGGTACTTACAAGTCTCTTTTTCATATAAAAGCACAAAATTACAAGTATGTACCCTATTATAAGTCCTTTTTTAATGAACATTTAGGCTCTATCTAAATCATGAGCCCAAAGGTGCTTCACAGTTTTTTTTTTCATTTTTGGACACAAACCACAAGTATGTGTAGCTCAGAGCACTTATCTACTATAGTCCCACATCGAAAAAAAATTAGTTCTATACTACCTTTATATAGGGAAATATTAAAGTATTTTGGTGCATTGCAAAGAAGTCCCGTTGGTAACAGTAATGGCCCAGCCCAAGTTGTGTTCAAAGCCCTAGTACCAATGGGCATTCTTTGCAATAATTTTTTTTCTTTCCAAACAAACCAGTTTTCTGGCTCATATATCCTTTGTCCCACATTGAATCCCTATGAAGGAAAGTCTTCTAAAACAAATGTATGGGGGACTACCCAGTCACAGTTACTCTCTTTCTTGGCCTCATATTATTTTTGAATCTTTGGCCAGCCTGGCATACTTGATGATTTTCCCAGATCAGGCTCACATTCGAGGAACACTTCGCTTCAGACCCCAAGAGTCTAGCTCAGATAAGTTCCTCTCCGACTCACAGCCGAGGAACACTTCGCTTCGGACCCAAGAGTCCAACTCAGAAAAGTTCCTCTCCGGCTCATAGCCGAGGAACACTTCGCCTTGGACCCTAAGGGTCCGGCTCAGCACAGTTCTTCTCTGGCTCATAGCTGAGGGACAAAACTCCTCGAACCCCAAGTGTTCGACATAATATAATTGTTCTCAAGTTGATTGCCAAGGAACACAACGCTCAGACCTCGGGACTCCGGTGCAGTACAGCTCCTCCCAAGCTCATGACCGAGGAACATATTGCTTTGGACGTTAGGAATCCAGCATAATATAACTCTTTTCAGGCTCCTGGCCAACTAGTATATCACCTCGGACGATTCAAGTTTAAGATTGAGCCAAAAAGTGCCACTTCGAACGATTTAAGTCCGAAGCTATGCCAGCAAGGTGTAAGACCAAGCGGGGGCAAAAGTTCTCTATGTCGACACACCCACAGAACCTTACTTAATTGGCTAATGATGCATAACCCGTGGAAAATTTTATCCCACATTGAAATAATACAAGGAAAACAAGTATTGATATATTTATTCCTTACAAATCAGTGGCAAGAAGGGTTCCCTTGACGGTTGGAATGTTAGATGAAGAAGCCTTCCTCAGGTAGTAGCTAAACAGTCAAAGGGATTCCCTTCTTATCATCTGTCTTGTTTTTGCTTCGGACCACAAAAGATTCAAAGCTCTCAGGCAATAAGCCTTCCTCCCTGAGGCGAGGAACATATTATTACAATATAATTGTATAAAAACCAGAGGCGTTCATAAACATAAAGAAGACTTCAGGATAAATGTAGTCATTGCATTACAAAAATTATGGTTTTTACATTTGTTCTTTCAAAACAAGGAAAAGAAAAGACAATTACACAATTCTACTTCCTTTTTGGATCAAAGGGAGTAGAGTCAAAGGCATCCACCACATTTGGACTGGTGGGAAGAGGAGTCAGCAGGTCAAAAGATGGAGGAGCTGGCAAGCTTGAAGCTGGAGGAACCTCTGGATGAGCTTTCACCATTTCAGCAAAGAGTACCTTAGCTTCCTAGGCCTTGGGACCCTCAGCATAAGGAAATGACACCTCCATGTTAGCATCAAAGGCTTCTGGGTCCTTTGATTTGTCACCAGAGCCTTGGCTGAAACCGAACTTGAAAGCCTTTGCACTGGATAAGTTCATGATGGTGGAGTAGCGTCCTTGTATTTGCCTCCCAGCAGTAATACAGGTACCAATGGCATCGTTCAAACGCTGAACTTCAGCCTCCAGAGCCTTCACCTTCGCCTCAGAAGCTGTCAGGCGATTCTTATAAACATCCCTCACGTCAAAAGTAATCTTCGCACTCATAGCCCAGTGTGAAGACTTCTTCTCAGCGTTGCCTAAGTCCCTTTCCAATTTCTTAATGGAAAGGGACTGAGCTTCAGCAGTGGCACATAGTGCCATAGTCTGGTATAGACTCTGTATGGTTAACAATAACAATGTTAGTAGATTTGTGGTGAAAAGAAATCTAAAGAATTGAACAAATAGATGAAAAAGAGTAAACCTTCACAGCATCAACTGGGGCAAATGGTAGCAGTTGGTCCAACCCTAGATTCCCAATGTTCTCCTCATCATTGAGAAGCCATATCCCTCGAGCAACTACCAAGGCAGCAGAGGGGTCAGAGACTATGGAATTCCCATAATGAAGAACTGACTTGTCAGCCCTTGAGAAAACAGGTCTCCAGGGTTCTCTAGACTCAGCCTGAATATAAGCCTGGACTTCCTCCTCTGGGTCAGTCTTTCCAGCTTTCTTTCCCTTACTTTTGGTGATGGTCTTACTCTTGCTGCTGGAGGGAGGATTAGATCTTATCTTTTTTAGAGGGGGTTCATCCACCTCCTTCTCGTGCTCAGTTGATCTGATGACCAACAAAGGTTACTCCTCAGCAGTTGATCGGTTGTCAATTATACATCAACCTTTGTAATAGCACAAATCATTATAAAATAGGGCTATTGGTCGGGTAAGTCAAATCACTGGGACTGCTAGTTTATGGCAACTTAGGTGTCTAGAGTCATTTTTAGAATGATAAAGGGGGTTATAAAGGATTTGTTGGATTGTCACTAAGATTATGAATTGAAAAATGCATAAAACATTAAATTGTAAGGAGTTTAGAAAGAAAAGATCTAGATAGAGAGGTCTAGGGAAGTGAATCCACTCCAACCTTTTACACATGCTAAGTATATGATTGATTTGGCGAATTAATGTACATACAAGACCATGATACATAGCAACACATAATTTCTACAATATCTTCAAGAAATTCATTTAATCACAAGGTAAGAATAACCTATCAAAGTTTCACATACTTGAGCTACCTAGACTATGGTGTAACCTTAGACATGCTCGCTAAGCTAGAGATTATCAAACCCTTAATTAAATGGTAAAAGCATATGGAATCAAGATATAAGATTAACCCATCAAAAGAAAGTCTTAAGTTATGGATTAACAAATTTCTCAAAAACCATGCCATTAAAACCATTCCATAATCTTGTTTCCATTGTCATTATGAAAATACTAGCCATACAACGATGAGAATAAATAATCTAAGACAAGAACATTTGATTCAACATCATCATTTATAATTAAAAACATTCATTACAAATTGTAATATGCTCTAGATTATGGAACTTAGCCATACATACATTTCATTCCCCAAAATAAATTAAAAATTAAACATACTTACAAGGAAGGGTTTCATCACCTCCCTAGATGGAGGTTTAGTTACCTATTAATGCTAGGAAGGAAGAGAATGAAGAAGAACACTCCATTGCTGCACCTTAACCATTGCTGCACCTTAACTCCAAGAACACAAAAACCTCTCCACCTTCTCTCTAGCTTCTCCCCAAATGTAAGATAAAACCAAAATAATGAGCTTCCCCCCTATATACACTCAAAACCTACTCCCCATACTCAAAATCCCGAGCTCTCCCCTCTGCATGAAGCTAGACCACACAAAAGAAGGATAAGGGAACCAAAAAACTGGAAATCAGGGGCAGTTGAATTGCCTTCTGCAGATCGGCCAGGGCCCGCGAGGCGCTGGCGGGCGCCCGCTGGAGCTTGCAAATTCGAAGAGGGCACTAGCGTGTTTGGCGGGCGCCCGCGATGGCGCGGCGGGCACCCGCGGTACCTGGTGGGGCCTTCCACGGGCGCTGATCAAGGGCCCGCAAAAGTTTGCACAGAGTAGAGGGGATTGGCGGGCGCCCGCGATGGTGCGGCGGGTGCCCGCGAGAGCTTGCCACTTGTAGCTTTAAATCAAGGCTTCTCGTAAGCCTTTCCGAGCCGGAGCACTGATGCGGCTTCCACTATGAACATTAAGCCACGAACTTCACAAAAACGGCGACTGAAGAGGTTAGGTCCCGAAGATGACTCCCTGACACATCGCACGTATTTCAACAGAAAGTTGTCAAAACCGCTTCTTTGATCATTCTCGGGAAAAATACCTGAAATCAGAAAGAAATACATAACTGAATTAAAATTGTACATTATCCTCTAATAATGGACTTAACTAATGCCAGAAAGGGCGCTTGAATATGTAATATTCGGCACTTATCACACCCCCAAACTTACATTTTGCTAGTCCCTTAGCAAAACAAGACAAAGAGCTTAACGAAAATGACAACCAATGAAATGCTGACAACATGCATCAATCATCAAACAAAAATATTGACGAAGCTCAACTGTGACTTGGAATAACAGAGAAATCGAAGATAGACATTAAGCAGACTACCTTGCATATATGAAGCCTTAACACACAAAACGGAAAAACAAGTTCAACTTTAATGCATCAATCTTCAAGGTCTATATGAACACTTTAATTGTCATCTCTTGAATAACATGAACTCTAACTTCAGTGAAAGTGAGCCGGATTCCCAATATGTGGCTTTTACCCTCTTTTTCCAATCTCAAGAACACATTTTCATATCCTTAAATCTCCTTCTAAATGAGGTTTCCGAGGCATAACTTTGTTAACTAAACAACTTTTATTGCTTATTAACAATTTTATTGATCAACTCAAAAGATCATCTACTGTGGTCGTGCAATGTCGAGAATTCATTAAGCTTTCTAACCAACCCATCTAGCAAGTGTTGGGCCAATAACTCCCAAGTGAGATGGCTTTAGGGTGCTAAGTGTAAAGACACTCCTAGGGCTTAATAACTCGAATTGAAAAGGCTATAAATTTCGACGAACCATCTTTATTTATTTTTGAACAACCGTGCAATGTCTGAGTTCTTTAAGCTTTCTAACCAACCCATGTAACAAGTGTTAGGCCAACAACTCCCAAGCCAGATGGCTTTAGGGTGCTAAGTGTAGAAACACTTCTATGGCTTAATAACTCGAGTTGGAAAGGCTACCAACTTCAACTGGTCATTAATATATATATATATATATATATATATATATATATATATATATATATATATATTATGCCAAGGATATCCATTCATTAGGGTCGTTAATTCAGATCACCGAGTCCCGATTAGGGTTAATTTAGGTTGCATGCCTCACAATTAGGTTTTCGATGTGCAAATGTGTATTGTGAAGCATAACAGAATATGAAATCCGACGAAAATTTAATTGAAGTTTTTATACAAACCAATTATGAATCAACATGCTTATTTCGAAAGTTTCTTTATTTTCAAAAAAAATTATTTTGGTTTCTATACACAAAGTATTAAGCATATGCTTCATCTTTCAAAAAGTTCCCTTTAAACAATATGATTTTATTAACTTACGAGCATAAAAAATGAGCAAAAATATTAAAACTGCAATAACATGCTCATGCATCAAAAATGTAATAGCATGCACATGCACCCCCAAACTTGAATGTCACATTGTCCCCAATGTGAGAGACAAGGGACAAGTAAAGAGAATGAACAAAGGAGGAAAGGAACAATAGTACCAAGTTGAGAGGATTGGAGTGGCGGTCCAAATATAGGCCAGCTCGTGAATTCCAAGAGCATGCCCCCAAACTTGGTTTCAAAAACCTGTCAAAAGATATCTATACAAAGCAAGAATCATATGAATCCAAATTCAATGAAAATAACTGCAATTTATTCGACTAAAAACTATAAGCCAGACAAAGTAGCAAAAGTGATACAGTTAAAAGTGCCAAAGAAAAACTGAAAAACAAATGCCAAATGCGGCCCAAAATAAGTTTAAAAATTACTACTGACAAGGGAAATAAGATGAAAAAACATGAAATCACTCCACCATTGGAGTAGAGGAGGAAGCACCAGGTGGGCCAGGTGCACGGTCAATCAATGACTGGAGCATAGCCTGCAGAATCTCTTGATGCTCCTGAGTCTTCTGGACAGCACCTTTTATGGCATCAAAGCGCAAGGAAAAGGCATCAAGACGAGCATTCAAGGCGAGATAGTCGGTGTGGGTTATGACATCCAGCGGCGGTACAAAAGGGGCAGCTGGAGAAGTGGGGGGCATCAGGAGTAGGAGGAGCAGGAGCCACAGGGGGGCCCGGAGCACCCCAATCCAACTCGTTACCAATGCGGGCCTGACAGGACGTCTAAAGCTGAGTTGTGCTGAACTTCCAGACCCCAAGGTTGAAGTTCAACACATCTTTCTCTTTCTGCTCACCACGGGGAGCTCAGAACCCCGCATTTTTTAGCAACCTTGTAATAAGGTATGGAAATGGGAATGCCCAGGTGGTGGTGGTGCGCGACCGAACCAAGATTAATTCATTGTAGAATTTTAGCAATTGGTCCCAGACAAGCTGTGGGACACAAAACCAACACTCCTTTTTAGCATAGTAGAAGGTTTTCAGAAAATCCCCCTTTTGTTTGGAATGGCCTGGCATGGGTAGGACGTTCTTGGCCAAGACCGAATCGAGAAACCATAGCCAGCATTGTAAGAAAGATTTATTGGTGCTTATGGTTCTGTTGCCGGTGAATTGACCATGAAAAATTTCTCCCACAATGTCCGCTAAGGTACACTGATTGGGACTTCAATATAAACGGAGAGGCCCGCCTCATCCACCGGCGAAACTAAAGGGCAATCCATATCCATAGCAAGGTCATCCAGGTCGAATTCATAATCATAGCCATCAATGGTGGTTTTAAGTTTGTTCGGTTCCTCATATGAGTGGAACATGTTGGTGTAGAACAGATGGACCACACGCGGGTAGTAAGAATGACCGCGCGGTTTGAAAAAAGAGGCGAGGCCATGGGCCCTCAATTCATGAACGGACCATGCAGTCTCCAAATTGTTCTCAAAAGTATTTGCAATGTCGAATCTGGCTTCAGTTTCAATTGGCCATTCAGCCTAATTTGGGGTCGGAGGAGCATTAGAAGGGCCCTCAAATGAACCAGCACGCTTGGAAATAACCCTAGGAGCCATTGAAATGAAGAAAGCTGGTTTGGGAATTTCTACGAACACCTGGCGTGCAACAGAATTGGGAAGAAAGCAAAAATAAGGTTAGAAATGCGAAAACCCCAAAATTTTAACCTGTAATTAACAAAACACAACCCCAAACAATTGCAAATCCTCTACATAATCAATCCCGTCCTCCATTGATTCACAAACTGAAAGAAAAGGAGAATAAAACTTACCCCAAGTTGATGAACCAAAAACTCTCTTATTGGAGCTTTGGGATGAAAGATGATGAGGATGAAGAAGATGGATAAAGGATGAGGATTTATAAAAAGGGAGGAGATTGATGGGATTGAAGTGAGAGAGAGATTGAGAGGTGATTGAAAGGGTTGAGGGTGAGAGTGGGGAGAAGGAAGGGTTGAAGGGAAAATAAAAGAGGGAAAAATGGGCTTGAAAGCCCATTTAAAACCCTACCAGTGAAGGCGGCGGGCGCCCGCGGAACTGATGGCGGGGGCTCGCGCGGCTTGGCGGGGCCCCGCGGGGGCTGGTTTGCTACTGCCCAATTTGGCGGGCGCCAACGGTGGCGCGGCGGGCGCCCGCGGGGCCTCTCTGCAGCTGCCTTGTGCAGCTTAAGCTTGTCTTGCAAGAACCGGTATGGGATCGAAAAATAACTTGAATAAGGATTTTTAAATTGCGGAGGATTCTAGTTGCTTTGTAGGAATGCCGGAACAGGATTTAGCATCAACGGCCTAAGAGAGAGTCGCGAAATCCGAAAGGCATTTAAATGTTTGGATTAGACGAGCCAAATGCTTAAATGACCAGGAATAATTCTGGACATGGTACAGATACCTGAAAACGACTAAGAAAACCAAATGGGACCATGGAATGCAAGATGAGTCAATTCAGGAAAGGTGCACATTTTGGTTAAACTTAGCAAATTCCCAGAATATTTGTGGAACAAGGCACTTAGAAGAAGGAAGATCATAAAATGGATGAATTTCTTCCATGAATGCTAAATTTATTGTCGATAGCTAGACGAACCAGGCGTTGCATGGCGTACTAATCCTCGTAGATTGGGTCCGTCAATAGGACTTTCTCAACTTTTCGAAAAGGGACTATGCCATCGATGTAAGGCTTAAACCGTTGGCCATTAACCTTAAAGAGAGATCCATTGGTAGGATCTTGGAGTTTGACTACACCATGAGGAAAGACGGCGGTGATAACATATGGACCATCCCACCGTGAACGGAGTTTACCAGGAAAGAGTCTCAATCTAGAATTGAAAAGCCAAACTTCTTATCCAGGGGCAAAAGACCTTTTGACAATGTGCTTGTCATGAAAAGTTTTAGTCTTTGCCTTATAGATTTTGGCGCTTTCATACCCATCATTTCAAAGTTCCTCAAGTTCATTGAGTTGCAATTTATGAGTAAAGCTAGCTTGTTTAAGATCAAAGTTACCTTTTTATGGCCCAATAAGCACGGTGCTCTAGTTCAATGGGGAGATGACACGCCTTGCCAAAGACAAGTCGATATGGCGACATGCCAATGGGTGTCTTATAAGTTGTCCGGTAAGCCCAAAGCGCATCGTTTAGTCTTAATGGCCAATCTTTGCGGTCCGATCAAACCGTTTTTTCCAAGATATGCTTAATCTCCTGATTAGATACTTCCACTTG
Organism: Cornus florida; assembly: GCF_030987335.1. Classification (NCBI taxonomy): domain Eukaryota; kingdom Viridiplantae; phylum Streptophyta; class Magnoliopsida; order Cornales; family Cornaceae; genus Cornus; species Cornus florida. Next base: position 47,456,155 of record NW_026775572.1, read on the forward strand.
ACCACTCATTTGAGGATGGTAAGGTGTGGCAACCTTGTGAAGAACGGAGTACTTAGAGAAGACGGATTTAAGGTAACGATTTCATAAATGAGTTCCACCGTCACTAATGATTGCTCGAGGTGCACCAAAACGACTAAAAATGTTGGACTGAATGAAGTTGATCACTACTTTATGATCACTAGTTTTGGTAGCTTCAGCTTCAACCCACTTGGAAACATAATCCACCACTACAAGGATGTACTAATAGCCATAAGAAGATGGAAATGGTCCCATGAAGTCGATCCCCCACACATCAAAAATTTCTATGATTAAGATGGGAGTGAGGGGCATCATGTCCCTCTGGGACATGGATCCGAGCTGTTGACATCGCTTACAAGATTTACTGAAATTATATGCATCCTGAAACAAGGACGGCCAATAAAATCCTCTTTGAAGGACTTTGATCCGAGTAATATTTGAACAACTTCGGATCTTCCCAAAAGAAATGCTTAACTTGGGAGAAGAACTGGTCTTTTTCTTGTTTGGACCAATGGGATGGAATTTTGCCTATCGCTAGATAGTTGACAATATCCACATACCAAGGGAGACTGGAATGGGAAATCTGAAAAAGTTGCTCATTCGGAAAGGAATCACGGACTGCAGCAAATTCAGAAGATTTTTCAATGAGTAAACGAGAGAGATGGTTTGCGACAACATTGTCGGGTCCCTTTTTTGTCCCGAATTTCAATGTCAAACTCTTGAAGTAAGAGTATCCAGCGAATTAGATAGGGTTTGGTCTCTTTTTTAGCGAGTAAATGCCTAAGAGCGGCATGATCTGAGAAGACAATAACCTTGGATCCAAGAAGATAGGAACGGAATTTATCCAAGGCATACACCACAGCTAGCAATTCTTTCTCAGTGGTGGTGTAATTTAACTGAGCATCGGAGAGAGTCTTGCTAGCATAATAGATGACGTATGGAAGTTTTTCCACACGTTAGCCCAAAACCGCACCTAATGCATAATCGGATGCATCACACATGATCTCAAATGGAAGAGACCAATTAGGCGGTTTCATGATTGGGGCGGATGAGAGAAGAGTGCGTAGTTTCATGAAAGCTTCCATACAAGCTTCATCAAAATTGAATGGAACGTCCTTGGCAAGAAGATTACATAAGGGCCAAGAGATTTTCCTAAAATCTTTGATGAAGCGACGATAGAAACCGGCATGTCCAAGGAAGGAACAGATTTGACGGACTGAATTTGGAGGAAGGAGATTAGAGATTAACTCCACTTTGGCTTTATCAGCCTCAATTCCCTTTTTTGAAACGACATGTCCTAAAACAATGCCTTCTTGGACCATAAAGTGACTTTTCTCCCAACTTAGAATGAGATTTGTTTCCTTGCACCTTTAAAGTACAAGAGATAGATTTTGGAGACACGAGTCAAAGGAGGATCTAAAGACGGAGAAGTCGTCCATGAATACCTCTAAGAATTTTTCAACCATATCCGAAAATATGGACATCATGCATCTTTGGAATGTGGCCTGTGCATTGCATAGCCCAAAAGGCATGCGTCTATAAGCAAAGGTTCCGAAGGGGCATGTGAATGTGGTCTTCTCTTGATCTTGTGGATCAATTGCCACTTGGTTATAGCCGGAATAACCATCAAGGAAACAATAGAAGCTTTGGTTGGCTAACCTCTCTAGGATTTGATCAATGAATGGGAGTGAAAAATGATCCTTCCTAGTGGTAGAGTTAAGTTTTCGGTAGTCGATGCACACACGCCACCCGGTGGTGGTGCGTTGTGGTACGAGCTCTCTCGTGGAATTTTCAATGACGGTGAGGCCGGATTTCTTAGGAACAACTTGAGTGGGACTCACCCATTTGCTATCAGAGATAGGGTAGATGATTCCTGCATCCAATAGCTTGATCACTTCTTTCATGACCACTTCCTTCATATTGGGATTCAACTGGCGCTGTACCTCTCTAGAAGGTTTAGTGTCATCCTCCATATCGATGCGATGCATGCAAATAGAAGGGTCGATTCTTTTCAAATCAGCCACTGCCTAGCCAATAGCTTCTTTGTGCTCTTGTAGCACCGCTAAAAGGCTAGTTTATTGATCTTTTAAAAGGTCAGAAACAATGATGATTGGAAGAGTTTGATTTGCACCAAGAAACACATACTTGAGGTGAGCTGGGAGCGGCTTTAGTTCAAGTTGTGGAAGAGACTCCAAGGAAGGGACCGGAGGAGTAGAAGAAAGTTGAGGAAGCAGTTCTTTTAGAATTTTCCAAGGAGGAGTATCCATGACAGCATTAATATCAAGCAAGGAATTTACTTCTTGGATTGATTGGTCAATATCAAAGTTTGAGAAGTTGAAATGAGACATGCAAGTTTCCAAAGGATCTTTGCTTAGAATGAAGGGGAGAGATTCTTCGACCACTTCATCTACCACATCGATAAGGAAACAATCATCCTCATCGGAAGGATATTAAGTTGTATGGAAGATGTGGAGTTTGACTTGCATATTTCCAAAGGCAATATCCATCACCCCGGTTCGGCAATTAATTGAAGCGTTAGCCGTAGCTAAAAATGGTCTACCGAGGATCACGGGAATATACTTCTTTGGGTCATGGACCGGTTCTGTGTCGAGAACCACAAAGTCTACTGGAAAGTAGAATTTGTCCACTTTGATAATGACATCCTCAAGAATGCCTCGTGGGTGCTTGACCGATCTATCGGCAAGCTGCAAGACCACGGAGGTTGGCTTTAGATCTCCCAACCCACGTTGTAAGTAAACTAAATATGGAATCAAATTTACACTAGCTTCTAAGTCAAGGAGGGCCCTTTCTATCTTGTTGTCGCCAAGGATACATGAGATAGTTGGAGCACCCGGATCCTTATACTTTGGGGGAGCACTGTGTTGAATGATTGCACTCACATTTTCAGTTAATCTCACCTTTTTTGGCAAATGATTTTTGGAAGTGCGCTTTTGAGTGCACAAATCCTTGAGAAATTTTGCATAGGGAGGGATTTGCTTTATAGCATCCAAGAGAGGCAAGTTGAGTTTTACTTGCTTGAAAACTTCCCACATGTCTTGAATTTTGCAATTCTTGTTCCCAATATGTGTCAACTCTTGGAGACGTTGAGGAAACGGAGCTTTAGGTTCATAAGAAGTTTCCACATTTGGGGTGACAAGCTTGGGATTTTCATGAGTAGGATTTGGATAAGAAGAGCTGGGACTTAGATTTGGATTTTTCGAAGGAGAATTTTTCTCATCCTTGTTTCCATTAACCTTGTTGTCAACAACACGACCACTCCTAAGGGTGGTGATTGCTTGGACTTGTTCATGAATTGGCCCACTCAGAGGAGGGGTTTCGTCAATCACATGCATCCCTCTAGGATTTTCAAATGGTTGAGCGGGAAGCTTACCCTTGTCTTTTTGGAGCAATTGATTCATAGAGTTAGCTATTTGGCCCACTTGATTCTCAAGCTTAGCTATGGACTGAGTATGAGAATGAACCATTTGGAAAGTGGGTTGCAAAGATGTCAAGAGTTGTTTGTTGGAATCCATCATTTGCTTGTTTGCAGCCACGATCTCATCAGTTGGGAACACATGGGGTTGATTGGAGACATTTGGATTGTATGGAGGACGGTAGCTTGAAGAGGCCTGAAATTGCCTATTTTGAAATTGAGAAGAGGACTGATTTTGTTGCCCTTGATTTTGAAATTTTGAATTTTGTGGGGCTTGTTGCCTCCATGAGAAATTCGGATGATCTCTCCATCCGGGATTGTAAGTATTGGAATATGGATTATTTCCAGGCCTTGAGAACATTGCATTTGCTTGCTCTTGATTGGAATTAGGAAATTGTTCTGGTATGAGACAATCTTCTGAGAGATGGAATGGACTAGTACATGATGCATAAACCGCACTTGCCGAATTTTGAGACAAAGAGGGGGAGAGATGTGGTGCCATCAATTGATAGAATTTATGAGCTATGGCATCCACCTGGGAGGATTCCTCCCTCAGTGTTTTTGGTTGACAAGGGTTGGTGTTCTTTGTATTGGTTGAGGTTGGACCACTACGAGAGTTATGCTGCAATGAATTTTCACTCAAATTTTCAAGTAAGGTCCATGCCTCATCCGCACTTTTAGACATGAACATCCCTCCACAAGATGAGTCAACCATGAATCTATGTGGGTCGGTTAACCCAGCATAGAAGGCTTGTACCAATTGCCATTTTAGAATTAAGTGGTGCAGATATTTCCTTAAGAGGTCTTAGAATCGCTCCCAAGTCTCATGGAATTGTTCCCCCTCGCTTTGTGAAAAGCTAAGAATGGAACGCCTCATTAAATTGGTTTTACTCACTGGATAATATTGCTTTAAGAATTCTTGCTGCAGTTGAGCCTATGTGGTGATGGAATTGGCAGCAAGGGAGTTCAACCAATATTTTGCCTATTCTTTTAATGAGAATAGGAAGAGATGCAATTGGAGAGCATTATCAGGAAAGCCCCTCAGCTTGATGGTAAAGCATATTTCAAGGAATTCATCAAGGTGCTTATAAGGGTCCTCATTTTCAAAGCCATGAAAAGATGAAAGCATTTGGATGGTGCTAGATTTGATTTCATATTGAGCGGCCTCAATATTTGGCATCACTATGTAAGAAGGAAAAGCATAAGTGGTAGGGATAAAGTGGTCCCTAAGAGTTATGGGAACCACATTTGGAATTTCGACCCTATCATTATTAATCCCCTCATTTCTGACATTTCCTACATTTTCATCCATTGTGTTAAATTCAGTTTCTAGCTCTCTTATATGAGAAGATTCCCTAAGGGTTCGTTTAAGAGTTCTTTCAAGAGAATTTATATCAACTGGCGATTCTAGAGTTGGTAGGGAGAGTGATCTACGGCCAAACATCAACAACATACCCCACAATCAATACAATAAATCATCACCATCAACTCCACATACGATGTTCCCTTTCTCCTTAATTATCAAGACAGAAATTAAATGGCCACAATAAGGACCGATGCTTTGCAATTGAAAATAAACAAGAAAATAGCCTCAACAAGGGCTTCACAACTTAACTATCACCAAATTTACACATACACAACATTAACAATTTTGAAACTAAAAGGCCAAGAGACTTACCTGGAGTCCTCTAAACTTACAAATTTGCTAGCGTTCCCTCGACAAGCATCAAGTCTCTAGAATCTCACAAACAACTTTCAACACCAAGATGGTCAAAACCGCACAAGAAATATTCACAAATCACAATATTGACAATCAAACCAAAGTTAACCCTAGAACTTCGGTTGCTGAACCGTGTGCAAGTCCCCGGCAATGGCGCCAAAAATTGATCGGTTGTCAATTATAAATCAACCTTTGCAATAGCATAAATCATTGTAAAATAGGGCTATTGGTCGGGTAAGTCGAACCACTGGAACTGCTAGTTTATGGTAACTTAGGTGTCTAGAGTCATTTTTAGAATGATAAAGGGGGTTATAGAGGATTTGTTGGATTGTCACTAAGATTATGAATAAAAAAATGCATAAAACATTAAATTGCAAGGAGTTTAGAAAGAAAAGATCTAGATAGAGAGGTCTAGGGAAATGAATCCACTCCAACCTTTTACACATGCTAAGTATATGATTGATTTGGGGAATTAATGTACATACATGACCATAATACATAGCAACACATAATTACTACAATATCTTTAAGAAATTCATTTAATCACAAGGTAAGAATAACCTATCAAAGCTTCACCTGCTTGAGCTACCTAGACTATGGTGTAACCTTAGACATGCTCGCTAAGCTAGAGATTATCAAGCCCTTAATTAAATGGTAAAAGCACATGGAATTAAGATACAAGATTAACCCATCAAAAGAAAGTCTTAAGCTATGGATTAACAAATTTCTCAAAAACCATTCCATAATCTTGTTTCCATTGTCACTATGAAAATACTAGCCATACAACCATAAGAATAAATAATCTAAGACAAGAACATTTGATTCAACATCATCATTTATAATTAAAAACATTCATTACAAATTGTAATATGCTCTAGATTATGGAACTTGGCCATACATACATTTCATTCCCCAAAATAAATCAAAAATTAAACATGCTTACAAGGAAGGGTTTCATCACCTCCCTAGATGGAGGTTTAGTTACCCATTAATGCTAGAAAGGAAGAGAATCAAGAAAAACACTCCATTGCTGCACCGTAACTCCAAGAACACAAAAACCTCTCAACCTTCTATCTAGCTTCTCCCCAAATGTAAGATAAAACCAAAATAATAAGCTTCCCCCCTATATACACTCAAAACCTACTCCCTATACTCAAAATCCCGAGCTCTCCCCTTTGCATGAAGCTAGACCACACAAAAGAAGGATAAGGGAACCAAAAAGCTGGAAATCAGGGGCAGTTGAACTGCCTTCTGCAGATCGGCGGGCGCCCGCGGGAGCTTGCAAATTCGAAGAAGGAACTGGCGTGTTTGGCGGGTGCCCGCTATAGCGCAGTGGCTCGCGGGGGCTTCTGCGGGCGCTGATCAAGGGCCCGTGAAAGTTGTCAGAGAGTAGGGGGGATTGGCGGGCGCCCGCGAGAGCTTGCCACTTGCAGCTTTAAATCAAGGCTTCTCGTAAGCCTTTCCGAGCCAAAGCACTGACGCGGCTTCCATTATGAACACTAAGCCACGAACTTCACAAAAATGGCAACTGAAGAGGTTAGGTCCCGAAGATGACTCCCCGACACGGCGCACGTATTTCAACAGAAAGTTGTCAAAACCGCTTCTTTGATCATTCTCGGGAAAAATACCTGAAATCAGAAAGAAATACACAACTGAATTAAAATTATACATTATCCTCTAATAATGGACTTAACTAATGCAAGAAAGGGCGCTTAAATGTGTAATATTCGGCGCTTATCAGTAGTTTTCTTCTTCAGAGCTTCAACTCTCAGCTTTTCCTCCTTGGTCAAGGGGAAGTTATCTAAAGAGGGAAGTACCAAGTCCATGAGATCTGCAGCTGAAGCACTAGCAGCAATTTCCTGAAGGTTGGATGAGGTGAGTAGCTCCTCAACCGAAGGAGGCTCGGTCCAAACTTGTGCTTGGAGAAAGGCAAGCCTCTTATTAGCTATGGAGGAAGGAAAAGTTGCTAAAAGAAGACCAAGAAATTTATAAGTACGGTGAAATAATAAAACTTGACATGGGAAACAACCAAAGCATTTTTCATGAAATGAGGGAAGATACTCTATACCTAATGGTCATTGTCCTACCATAAGCTTAAAGAGTGTGCATTAAGGCGAGGGCCAAGAGTTTTACATTTATAGAAGCCACTACTACCTTTCACTATAAATATAGCTAGGGCAAGTAGGGATCGTCCCAAGGGATTGTGATGATCAAACAAGGTTGTGGAATCGCTATTAGGGCTAGTAGGTCGAGTGATCAAACAATTGGTTGGTTGGTTGATTAGAGAGCAACTAAATTAAACTAAGTAATAACAAAAGAATGCAATTAAGAGTAAGTAAGAGAGAAAGAGATCTTGGGGTTTAGAGACCACTACCAAGCAATGCATTTCTATACCATTGACAAGTGACTAATGAGGGCAAATGGTTTGTTGCAATATTGGTGTGTGTGTGTGTGTGTGTGTTTGGTTGATTCAACAAGCAAGGATGACTAGTTAAGAATGTATTGTCTAAACATCATGTGAAAGGCACAATATATCTAAGCAATGAAGCATATATTGTCTAAACAACATGTGAAAGGCACAATAGATCAAAACAAGTCATTAATCCTTTCATTAAGCTCACAATCCAAATATAACACAAGATTAGAGACATATGCTACTTGCATTCAAAAGCTTGGATTATCAAACAACAAGCATGGATTGTCCTCTCATTTAACACTACACTACAACTACACTACATCTACACTACTAGTATGAAAATAAACTAGGGGAGAGGCACAATCCATCAAGGAATAAGTATGAACCATCAAGAAAATCACAAGAGCATTCCATTAAGCACTATGTTTTGACAATCTCTAAATCTATAGCATCAATACACATAGACATGCATCAATAACACAAAATCTAGAGACAAGCACATGAACATCTATTCTAGCATACATAAACATATGGATATAATGAAATGTCAATTGAAAGTATTTAACCACACAAATCATTGAACAATCAAGATCTATATATATTAAAGTGTCAAAACATTAATTACAACACTAATCCCTCAATAATACACAAGATTAAGATATAGAAAGCATGCTTGGGGCTAACTCCAGCCCCAAGAGGATGTCTAGCCACTCATGGTGATGTTGCTCCAACCCTCAAGGGCTAACTCCATGGAAGAAATCTGCTCCTTGTTGATGAAAAACTCCAATGGTATCTCTAGCCTCCTCCTCCTCTAAGCTTGCTCTCCAAAAGATGATATGAAAATGATATTAGCTCCCTTTGTAAAAAGCAATCCTTATCCTTATATAAGTAGGTCAAATGACACCCAAAATGAGCTGGGGTCGTGCACACAGTATTCCCTAATGATTGGATAAGGGACAACTTTCAATGAGATGGAAATTTAACTTTTTCGGACTGGAGGAAGTTCGATCGATCGAACCTTAGACTTGGATCGATCGAACTAGCTGAGATCCATCGAACTTAGGCTAGATCGATCCAACTGGTTGAGCTTTTTGGGAAAAGACAAATCCGAGATATTTTGGGAGATATTTTTGGGAAAAGGACAAAAGTGGTTAGTGGGTGGTACAGCTGTGGATAGGATCAATCATTTGAATAGGACAAAAGTATTCGATCGATCGAAGGGTGGTGTTGGATCGATCGAACTTTGGACTTTTTGCTTTTGAGCCAAGGCTTGGATCTATCTTGAAGTGTTGAGATCGATCATTGTTCGATCGATCGAACCTTGAAGTTGGATCGATCGAACTTTGCTGCTTCCCACCTTTGGCTTCATTTGCTTCCTTCTTTCTCCACTTTGCTCCTTTCTTTGTTTAATCCCAGAATTGCTTCAATTAAGCTCTTATTTGGCTGAGTTAGCTTATTTTCGGGATAAGTGCCTGAAAATGGAAATAATACGAAATCATTCTAAAACGGTAAAGTAAGATAGATAAAGGTACTAGAATGCCTAAGCTTAAGGGGTTTAAATACGCATTTTTCAGCGCTCATCACCTAACTTCCCAAATTTGCGAGGAATGGGAAGGGAATTTGATTTATCCACAAACCAGTTTCCCTTTACGATTATCATCCTATCTTTCCACTTCTTCTCGGAGGAAGGGAGGTCCGTGCATATCCTCTGCTGAAGAAGAGAAGTGAGATAAAAACGGTCAGGCTCAGTCCCATGCCTGGCGATGGTGTAGGTAGTGAGTAAATCAGCAAGAGTCAAGTCAAGACTTTCCAGCCATTGGCGAATTAAAAGAGCCGAAACCACTCGAAGGAAGTTAGGATTCACTTGGAGAGGGGCCATCCCTAACTTATTAAAAACTAGATGATAAAAGGGATGAAGAGGGAAACGAAGACCGTTAAGATGCCCAACTGATAGAAGCAATTCATTGTCTCCTACGCCTTCACCGAAACTAAAATCAGCCCCTTCTGGGTATACGACGATGTCAACTTCGTCAAGAATTTCATAATCTTTTACTACAGACTCGATAGAGAACTTGATGTGGTGAACAGACACAATCAACTCTCTCTTTCCCTTAGTAAACACGCAATCGGACCCCGAAGTGGATGCTTTAGCTTGTGAAGGGGAGACATCCATCTGAACAACTGAATTGTTCATGGTTTCAACGAGGTCAGAAACCCTAGGGGGAGGAATCCTGATGAGATTGGGAGAAAAAGAAGGGGTGGAATCCGAATCTACCGGGTCTATACAATCGTAAGTGGATGAGGAGCTCCTAATGCGAAAGAAATTAGACAAATGAATGAGGAATTAACCTAAGATCACGCTAAAGCAAAGAGCAAAGTGAACGTTGCAGGGTCAGAAACAAACTATGAAGAGGCCTTTTTTGTTAGAATGGCATTAGGCACAACTTGAACCATCTTTTGAAGAGTTGGCAACCGTGTAACTTCAATTCCCTTTTAATTAGGAGCCGTAGTCCAATTAAAAAGGGAATTTGGGGCAAAGTGTGGACGGAAAAAATCCCCCTTCTAGTAAGACTCGTCCACGTCATCATACTACAAAAATACTCTAGATACCACAAGGGCCCAATCGGTGCCGAGCCCAAATTGGATCAGCCCAGTCCAAAGCAAGCCCAGACAAAGCCATGGCTCCCACATAGATCACAGACCCAGACCATCCGGCCCAACTTTTAAGCCCAGACGTTAGTAGCTCGTAACACCAAGGGTGAACTCCAAGCCCATTAGCTAAATCATCTGGGTCAGCCCAGTCTTGGTCAAGGGAAGTCCAGTCCTGCTAAGCCAAGGAATTACAAAAAGAAGCAAGTTCTGTATAAGGAAAACTCTGTATGGAAAGAATTGTAAAGAGGAAAGGATTATAATTGTAAAGAAAATCATATATGGAATGAATTGGAGGACAAGCCATACGAATCCTACCAAAATTCCACCACTTTATTTCTTATAAATAGAGGCTTAGACCTCCAATAAAATCATCGAGCATTATATAATTATTCTGAGTTTTATTCTTGTTTGTTCTGAGTAAGTTGTATATTTCTTTTTATTTATTTCAATAAAGAGAAATTTTGCACCTACAATGGGGTTATATAGCCGACGTGTAATTTGGTTGGAGTTAGAAGTAGGGTTAATAAACGCCAATATATATAGAACAGTATATGTCTGCTAGGGTTGGAAAAACCCTATTCACATAATAGTGCTTGAGAGGGAAAAACAGAGGAGAGCTTGAGAGGAAACTGTGAGAACCAATTAGGATTTCAGTCATGGACTGAAGGACGTACCAAGGAGGAAGAAGGGATGGTTTGTGGGATTGAAACCGAGCAGTAGGAGGTTTACCGGTAGTCGGCAGTCATCGGAGAATTTAGAGACGACGTTGAAAGGTTTCAAACCGGAACCTAAAGGCAAGTTTCATTCTATCTCCTTTCTGTAAACTTGTGTTTTATGCATTCTATATGGTCTCCAAGAAGTAATTAAACTTTAAAACGGATGTGTTATGCATGATAAATTAAACTGTAATCTGTTGTATGCCTTTGTTTAAACTGTAACTATTTCGCATGAACTGTTTCAATTAGGTTGTAAACTTTGGTAAATTAATTCTTAATGGAATGTGAGGAGTTTCTAGGATTGTGTGGATTAAAATTAGACCCTAAGAAGTTTAAAAACCATTGGGATAGATACTGGGAATTTCGCCAGAAAAGAAGAAAACGAACTGACGAAGTAGAGAAGGGCTCTCAGGGAGAGAGCCGACTCCCTAAGGGATGGAGCCGGCTCCCTAGGTGAGAGAGCCGGCTCTCCATGAGGGAGAGCCGGTTCCAAGGGTGCCAGAGATGGCTCCCATGAAGAGGGAGCCGGCTCCCCTGCCAAAATACCCCTACGGGGTGTTCTCTGATGTTTTTCGGATTCCAGGGGCTTAGAGGTAATTTCTGGAAAAAGTTGTGGGGTTTTAAAAGTTTAAAATTAACTTGTTAAAACCTTAAAATAGTTAGTATATGCCTGTATGCTAATATTAAGGGACATTATGATTTTTTTAAAAGATAAATATGCATGCTGTCAAGTAAGGAGGAAGATTTGATTTCTAGTTTGTTGAGCAAACTAAATGGACTGGTATGAGTTGTGGTTTGGTTTTTTACATAATTAATATATATATAATTTAATGAAGGCCAGGAGTGTTGGTTTATATTGTGTTCAGGGACTCTATGAAATTTAAATAATAATTTGCATGTTATCACGTAATAGGAAAACTTTATTGCTAGTGGTGGGTTTAGCAAAGTAAACGGACTAATATGAATGAAATTATAGGATTTGAGTATGATTGTATCATGCCTTGGGTTGATAATGAAGGATTAAATGGACATCATGAAATTTACATAATAATTCGCTTGCTGTTAAGGATTGTGGAAAGTTTAAATTGCTAGTCTTGTTTAGTAAATTTAATGGACTAGTATGGAAGGATTTATGGGCTTCTTGTATAATGTGCTCAGCTAATACTTCTGATTATCATTATAACATGCTATGGATTTTAAATTGATGAACGATTATAATATTTGTTTTGTCAATTGGATGGATATGGATAGTTTAAATTGTGTATCTTTACTCTAGCAATTTAAACGGAGGTTCTATGATTATAATCATTTATTGGATGTATGATAGGATCTTATCTATATCTGATTTCTATTATGTTTGTCTCTGGATGTATTTGATGTTCATTTGAGTGTGCATCATTTATGGATTATATGCATTGTATGCACCGATATGGGATGGTGGCATATTGGGATGGATTAGATCAAAACGCTAAGTCCTACCTCTTCATACATACGGAATGGATTAACTAAAACAGTTAAATCCTACATGGATGCATGTCCTGTCAACTAAAATAGTTGAATGACAGAACGGATGTTTGTTTTATTTTTCTGTATTAGGAAGGTATATATATACTTATGGTACTGTGATATGAGCTTGAGTCTCAGGATCATGGTTTGGGTGTGTATAACGCAAAGGATGGGTAACTGGATATTGCTGATGTTCTCTAACAGGAGATGTACATAGCCACTGAAAAGTGTGATTTACATGTTACCTTTTATGTAGACTGAACTACACTATAGGCTAGTGAGCATCTTATAGTGTGTATCTATATCTATATGGACTATTTTAGTTATTGCCGAGCTATCTAGGATGTTTCTGCGTTTCGGGTTTATGTATGGATTGTAGTATAATGGAACTTGCATGTAGGCCTGACTCACTCTTATTTTTCAGGTGTTCGTCAGTACCAGGCTTAGAGCTTGATCGTGATGAAGCAGATACAGTTACTCACTCTTCCGACTACATAGGATTTCCGTTCTTATTTTAGTGTTGGATTTTGGTTCTGTAATTATTTTCATCTGGAATTATTAGGGGTCCACTGGATGGATTCCTGAGTTGTACGGATGAGAAAGTTTGAGTTATATTAATCTATTATTTTGGAGGAATTTTATATTTAGAATTCTTTTCAGTGTATTATTTTATTTTTAATTCTTTTGTACTCTTGCTTGCTTACATATTAATTGTCTTCTATCCCTCGGATCTGTGCTCGGACTTGATCACCCGTGGCTCTAGAATCGAGGGGTATCACATGTTAAGATGAGTAAAAAGAGCTCTACCATCTTAGAGTGAAAATGAAACCAACCTTCCTCACCTTTTATTCTATTAAGGGTATAACAGAAGAGAAGATCAGCAAGATTCAAGGTCAAACCCCTAACCCTATTCAGAGCAAAAAGGCAAGAGAGAATACGAAAAAAGTTAGGGTTAACCTAAAGGGGAGCCAAATCTAACGCCGTAGAACTCGAAGATAAAAAGGGTTAAGGGGAAATCGAAAGACAGGGAAATGTAGAGACGAAAAGAGCATTTCGCCCTCTTCCAAACCCTCGCCTGTACTAAAATTCAGATTATTATGATATTCCTTAAGGGTAACATTGGAAGGGACACGATTCTTTTTTTTCAACTGTGCAATAGAGAAAGACTTCCTCTCTACAATATCGGGGGGAAGTACAATCGGCCCCTCAATATCACCACTTAAACTCACCGCCGGCGTCACCGACTCAGAATTGGACGCACGAACATTATGGGTTCGTTCGCTACTTGCTTGACTCATAATGACAAAAAGGGAATAAAAAAGTGACTAATCTTAGCGGGTGGGAAGAGGAATATGCGGCGTCGAAAAGACTCTTGCTTAGAATCAAGAACAAAACTACTGATGTGGATGTCCAAGTAGTAAGGGCACAACATATATTGACAAAATGAAGCAGATAATAAAAAGGCAAGCACGAGACCCCAAAAAATCGGGAGCACAAATAGTAATGATAAGCAGTCACAGTCGCAAAAACTTTTCCACTTCCTGAAAACAGTTACAATTCTATATATGAATTGAATTCATAAAAAGAATCGGGGGCAAAATGTGGAGGGAAAAATCCCCACCAACCGCAACATACCACATGGCAGTAAAATACAATCCATTGCAAACTAAAACCACCCATAGGCCCATTATCGATTGGGAGCCCAATAACGAAAACCATATGACAAGTTAGCCCGATTAGCAAAGGAAGCTTCGCTTGACATGAAAATGGTCAGCCCAATCACGGTTAACCCATAACTCTATAACGCCCATCATAAAAGAAATAAGCACACAATTAGTATCCATAAATGCACATGTCTAGAAAAATGCCAGAAAATGGCTCTATGTAATTCTCTGAAAAAGCTTTTAAATAGAGCATGAATGAGAATAGAAAGACATCGAATTCCCATCATTGTTCCTCTCTTCAAAATTATCTGTTGTCTCCTCTATATTTCGTGTATTTCTTTCCCACTTATTTCTTTAAGTGCTCAGGTGTGAAAAATTGCACCTACAGCGAGTAAAGAGAGCTCCGGAGAACAGAGGAGAAAGCCCATTGGTGGAGAGAATGAAGACTATCTAAGTTCGTAGTCACTCGAATTATACAATGATGTGTTGTTTTCTCAATGATAAACTACTCGCAATTGAAAAAATCCTTGTAGAATAAGGCTATTTAGAGGGTGTCGAACCTGAAGGACCGTGTTAGAATTGTTAAGTATAAAATTACTTCCAAATTTGATTCAAGAGAAGAATTTGGTTTGTTGTTTTACTATTTCTGCTTGCAATGAATCTAAAAACTGAAATTAAACTAAGTAATGAGATAATATGTATCAAGAGAAGGGGAACATTGGGACTAACTTCACCACTATTCTCATAACATTGTCAGTTGTATCAATTTCTAGGGAAATTCATATTTATGTATATTCGGGAATCTAGTGGCTGCAAACTCACTTCAATTCAATTAGAAAGATGTATATGAACAAGCACTAAGCATGACTCATCTTTAGTTGGCACAAATTGTCTACCGAACTACTTTAATCTACGGTGTAGTACAACCCTAAGCATGAATTATCAAACAACTCAGATATATATATATTCATTAAGCATTATTGCATGATCACTACTCATATAATCACAGAAAATAAGCGAAGTTTGAATTTGATTAAAGTAGAATCAATTCTAAGACAAGATAGAGATTTCATTAAAACTAATTATAATCATTAAATCCCAATTACTTAGTATAACTAAGCCAATTACTCTTAACTATGCAATTAATATACATAATTTAGAAAAGATCCCAAAAAATAAAAGTAATTAACCATGTTACTTGGTTAGGGCTATATCAATTCCCTAATAAAGAATTTAGCTACTCATGGAGAAGGTAGAAATCTTCAATGATGTGATGAACGCTTTCTCCATGGACTGCAATTTCTAATCAAAACCACATTCTTCAACCTTCAAAACTCAACAACAATGGAGAGAAGTCCTTAACAGCCAATCTCTCCCTCTCTATAGAACTTGTCTAACCTCCTTTCAATTATGGTAATTATACCCAAAATTTAACTCCAGAATGGGCCTCGAATTCATAATCTTTTGATGAAGTCCAGCATATGTATGATAACGAGAGATTAAAACATGTAAATCCCGCCACTATCAGGATTTGTATCTGATGCAATTAGGATCGATCCTAGGTAGCTGTGATCGATCCTAATGTTCCGTTGCGAAGCCTACGATCAATCGTAACCTTATAAGAGATATATTGGAATTTTGGTAAGGCTTGTGACATATAATTAATATTGCTGGAGTGATTAGGATCGATCCTAACTTCATGAATTTCATCTTTTCATCTTTCTAAGCCCGGAATCAACCCTGAACATGCCAATGCGCTCCTCTCTATCCTTGGAAACACCATTAAAGGCTTCAAATAGGCAGAATTGACCGGTTTGGATGATGAACACCTGAAAATAACCGAAGCCAAGTAATTATCAAAAGTATTAATACTTAAGCATTACTAAAGTGCTAACATAAGCAACTTTAAGGGTTTGAATGTGTAACATTCAGCACTCTTCATACAACCCCTCGTTTCGATGCTCCAATCGAGCAACCTCAATGTCGGTGAAGCTTCTGTCCTTGCTCTCTTCAATCTCTCTGTCCGAAAGATCAGTCCTTGCTCTCTTCAATCTCTCTAATTGAACTTTTTTTTGTTTTTCTTCTCCTATTCGCTGTTCAAAGGGCATAATAGAAAGAACAATCAGCTGAATTGCCCAAGAGGATACATCTAATTGAACTTTTTTTTGTTTTTCTTCTCCTATTCGCTGTTCAAAGGGCATAATAGAAAGAACAATCAGCTGAATTGCCCAAAAAAATGGTAGATGATGTTGATAAAAGAAGATTTTGAGAAAAGACAGAGAGACGATAAAAAGGGCAAATAAGGCATTATAGTTTATAAAGAACTTTGATGGAAGTAAATGGTAAAAGTAGGACTTGTTGGTGGTGACAAAATTTTTTAGAACTTTATTGTCCTTAAAGCTTAAAAGTAGGACTAGTAAGGAATTTTTCCTTTTATATTCTACATCAAAAGAAACCCTTACTCTTCTTGTAGACTCAATGTTGGCAGACCCAATGTTATATCCTATTGCAGCCACGCATCACCACTGGAGACCTCTCCGTCCGTGCCAGATCCAATGTCAGCATAGCAATTACTGCTATTATCTTTCTCCAACATTACTCTCTTCTCTTAGCCATCTTCTCACTCTCTCTCAACTATTTTTTTCTTCTTCTTTTGAAGTTCTCTGAACCATGTTTTCTTTTCTCATCAATCATGTTTTCTCTCTTGATTTATATTAATATTTTTACTTTATGGAATCATGAGAGGATGAAGAATGTAGAAATGGGGGTGATTTTTTGTGATGGGAGCTTGAACCGAGCCTAGCTCGAGCTTGATCTAGGCAAGCTCGCCTGAGCCCGAGCCGAACTTGAGCACACTTCAAATCTTGGCGAGCTGAGTCCGAACAAGTCAAAACTAGACTCTCGGCCTGGTTCATTCATAGCCCTAATCAAATCATATTACAAAATAGTCTTATCGTATTTAAATCTAATCAGATCTAATACTACGTAAGTCTGAAGGCGATTTACAAGTTTAATTAGAATGGTGATAAGCCGGGGTGAAGGTGGAGGCCACTTACATTGGTTAATCTAATACATATTAATCAAGTAAAGTTGAAGTTTGAACTCTCAGCCTCTCAGGCCAGCTCATATATTCTCCACTTTTTGCATTCACTTTTCTGTGATTATTTCCCTGTTTTTATTTACTTAGCTGTTTTATTTGGTACTTTTATTGGCTAATTGGATGGGTAAAATAGTTGTGACAGTTGCTCAAGTGGTAGAAGAGTCAAGCTAAAAATGTCTCCACTCTATTGATTTAGGTTCGATTCTCAATCGTAACAGGTTTTTATTATGTTCTTAACTGTAATGCACAAGAATTAAAGTACGAAATTATAAGATATCTTGAGATCGTGCTAAACGCACTAATCTGAATTAATTGAGTATTTAGGTCTCTTTATTATTTTTTTATTTTAAGTAAAGCAAAAAGCACTAACCTGTTTTAGTGCTTTAACAAGATGGGCATCAAGTGTGGTAGATCAACTATTACTACCATTTCATGTTTTTTTTTGGGAGGACTTGTATAAAATCTCTTAGAATACCCAATAATTGTAGTCTTTCCATTCCACATACACTGATAAAAATATTATTAAAAATATTCTTTAAAAGTGACCCCAAGCGAATTCCCACTCCTAACCTTCAAGCAAGCATAGTGCTAAAAGTTGAACCCACCTCAGTTGATGCCCTCCTATTAAGCGTCTTTGACTCTTGAATAAAAGTTGAACCCACCTCAGTTGATGCCCACCTATAAAGTGCTAAAACAGTTTTACCACAATTTTACCTTTTATTTGGTTCTAGAAACAATAAATTTATCAATTTATGGTGCATGTCTGACTGGAGGGGAACTTGTGTCACATCGGATTCGAACGGAGAAATGAATAAGTATATATGAATTAGGTGTTAATCTCACTTAATAATTAATTTTTTGAATTGGACCAGGAACACCAGACTTGTAATTTTGAAATTCTAAAAGAGAGATAATAGAACATGATATAAAACGCAAATAAATTAAAATTCAAGAAATGTTTAAAACATTTGGAAGTGTCTTCACTTAAGAAAAGGACGTATTTAAAATATACGCATTAAAAATGGGTCAAGTGCAGAAAACACCCCTGATGTAATACTTCTCATATTACTTTTGACCCTATTTGAAAAAATGTGCAAAAAACACCCTTATTCTTTTTAAATTATATGAAAACACCCCTCAATCCAAAATCTGACATAAAGTAATGTTGTAATACTCATTTTGCCTTTTTACTCTTTTGAAACTGCCAAAGGAGGTGTGTATACTAATAATCTAATAGTATAAGACTGTTATATGCATATTAACTATATTTAACCCACTTTTAAGGATTTTCTCACATTTCCAAAAAATAAAATTCTTTATATATTTTCGCTAATGGTGTATTATCTTTAAATATTATCTCTCTCTAAAAAAAAAGAAATTTGTTGTCACAGTTATCAGATTAATGTACAGTATATTATATGGAATGAAAATCTCAGTTCCTTTTATAATTAAATAAATAAATAAATAAAATAAATGATTCCCAATTAAAATTTAAATATAGTTATCATTTTTCATTAAATATATAATTAAAAATATATATATTAAAGATGCTTATTCATTACATATAAACATATACATTTAATTTTTTACACTTTAGAATTTGCAATAAATTTTCAGAAATATATATATATATATATATATATATATATATATATATATATATATATATATATACATAACAACAAATGGGTGTTCAATCTTTATTATTAAAAAAAAAATTAAAAAATAAATATTCAATCACCTACCGTCATTATACGATTTAAATCGCGAAAAAATTATGTTTTCAATTAAATCTAACTGTCAAGGATTCAAGATCAACAGATTCAAAACAATAATAGTTTATAAAGTACAAAAAATACCATTATAGTATGCTTGCAATGCGTATCACATAGTTTAATGCGTCTGGAGGGACCAATTTGGAGCCAATTGAAACTTTAATGGTATTTTCTGCACACGAGGGGTTTGTTATGCAATGTAAGCATACTACTATATAGGTGTTTTCTGCACTTGACCCTATTAAACATATATGAATCAAACATTGTGTATTGTAAGGGTTCTTCTGTAATTTTAAGAAAAAATTATTAAAAATAGGGTAAAGTGCAAAAAAACCCCTTGAACTATGTTTGCATTTGCAAATAACCCCCTTGAATTATATTTTGTACATAAAACTTCCTAAACTATCTCATTTTGTTGCAACATACCTCAAGAACTATACTATATTTCATTAAATGATCATAATACCCCTTCTCATTGAATTACATTTAATATATTTTTCTTATCTAAATAAATTATGAAAAAATTCAAACTAATTTGATGAGATATTTTCTATTAAATTTGCTTAAATTTACCTTTAATTTTTAAAATTAATTATTTTAAAAAAAAATTTTAGTAAATTTTTTTTTAAACAAAAATAATTAATTTTTTAATTTTTAATGAATATATTACATGAAAAGAATGTATTTTTTCAAAAGTGTTTTATTAATTTTTCATCAATATATTGTATGAAAAAGATGATTTTTTTATGATAAAAATTTTAAAATACATTTTATTATAAATAATAAAATTTTAATAATAAGTTAAACAATTTTGAAAATGGTAGTTACAAATCTATTTATCTATTTTTATGATAAATTGATACTAATAATAAAATTAAGGTAAATAGTATAATTAATATTTACGTAAGAGAAAAGATAATAAAAATAATTTAATAAGAAAATAAAATTTTAATGATAAAGGGTAAAATAGTCTTTTATGATAAATTTATCCTTAATCATAACAAATCAATAGTTTAGGGGGGCAGTTTTTAATTTAGGAGAATTATTTGCAAAAGGGTAATAATTTAAAAGTTTTTTTTTACACTTAACCTGGAAAATATATGAATCGAACGTGGTCTAGTGTAAAGGCTTTTCTATTGATTTCAAAAAAAAAAAAAAATGAGGGTAGAAAGAGAATATTGGTGAAGCCCCAGTATGCTGCAATTAATTCTTGATATTATATTAACAATAAATAATAAAAAATGCCCCATCTAAAATTTGTCTTTGCGGCTGGAATAAAATCCTATAACGGGTGGGCGCTTGTCTATTTATTCAAAAGCTCGAACTGTTAGGTAAGACTGCATACTCACCTATTTATACCCAATCTCTTTCCTATCCGATTCCGATGTGGGACAAAATGACTCCCCCCACCCAAACTCGCAACGCTCTCGTTGCGGTTGGGTCACCCTGCCTACCCGGGTGGACTCACCCGGACGCTTGACGTGGCACCGAATCAAGGATTGGGTTTGGTTTTGATACCAACTGTAACGAGTGGGCGCTTGTCCATTTACCCAAAAGCTCGAACTGTTAGGTAAGACTGCATACTTACCCATTTATACCCAATCTCTTTCCCATTCGATTTCGATGTGGGACAAAATGACCCTTGTTACACTTCCCCATTACCACAGCCGCAATTTGGTTGCCATACATATACAGATACCTGGCAGAGTACAATGATAAGAATATACTCATTCCGGCTTCCATCTCAAAAAAACAAGTGTGATGGGAAATTGTGAGGCACACTTATATGTGAGGCACACTTTCATTCCAAAAAAACTCCAATTATTTTGTTCTGATATT
Organism: Cornus florida; assembly: GCF_030987335.1. Taxonomy (NCBI): domain Eukaryota; kingdom Viridiplantae; phylum Streptophyta; class Magnoliopsida; order Cornales; family Cornaceae; genus Cornus; species Cornus florida. The sequence continues at coordinate 47,476,994 of NW_026775572.1, forward strand.
ATAAATATAGGGACTATCTTTATTTTTTTTTTTATAGACTTGCATTTCGAAGCACCCAATTGACATTTGAAAATTAAAATAAGTAAAAATTTAGTTCAATTTTAAATATTTTACCGTACTGGAATTGTTGGCTCTTGTACATACATCATTTATTTGGTAACAGCATAATGAGAACCTAAATCATTGTTACAAATATAACAAATTCTAGATCCACACCAACCAATGGTGGTGCAATATTTATATTATGGAGTATTTTTACATCCCTATGTCAATATCATACATTTTGCTCTTATTCTCAAAGAAAGTGTGTCGTGCATGGAAATGTATTGTTATAAATACAACAAAATAATTTTTTGACCAATCAATTGATTTGTTTGACCGATAATTTTGAATTTGTCATACATACAAAAATAAAAAAGAAGTGAAATTCCCAACATAATCAATCAAAAGTTATAGGTTCAAGCAATTTACTTAAGGTACATCACATCACATAAGGTACATGGTAATTAATTAATTACGGTTTTTTAAGAGGGTATTTATGCTTCAAATCTTTTTGATGTGCCTCCAACGGTCCAAAAAAATGAAGCCCCATCAAGATAATAAGGAATCAAATACTCAAATCTTATGGAGTTTTCCCACAATTATCACCATCAACCCTATAAAAAGCCTCCCCGCCAAATCCGAAAGTCATCTCTCCCAAAGATCAAAGTGAGGAGTGTGAGCTTACTTCAAGGTCATTTTATGTGGTTTTCAACTTTCTAAAAGAAGCATGGGAGCTGAATTTTCTTCAATGCATAATGCCAATGGATCGTCCTTGTCAACGAGGACTTCCAAAGTTCTTGTGTTTCATTCCTCGGCCAAATGGAAGGCCCATTTTGAAGCCTCCAAACAATCACCAAAACTGGTGACCATTACAACTACCTTCAATACTTATTTACAATTTTTTTTTTTTTTTTTTTTGTTTTTCAATTCTCTACTCACGTGTCGTGTATTTTTTTATTTACTTTTTCAATTAGTAAATTTACTTTAAATACACACGTGACTCCGGCGGGACTTAGATGATTTCGAATCACAGGTCACTTGGCGGTCTAGCTTAATTAAAACTCATAATTCTAGACCAATCTAATAATTTTTTGAACTTTTTTAGTTTGATTGGACAGAACCACATGACCCTAGACCATTTAATAATTTTTGGCTCTTGTTTATAAAGTCTCAATCATATATTCGGCGTATACTGATCTCTCTGTTTCTTTTCTTCCACTTCTTGTTTTTTCTTCTCTCTTTCTCTCGGAGTGAAGATTGTGATCGACTTCACAGCTTCATGGTGTCGCCCTTGTCGGTTCATGGAACCAGCCATTGAAGAGTTAGCTGCCAAATATACAGATGTCGAATTCATCAAGATCGACGTGGATGAGTTAATGGTATTGCTACCTCATTTATTGATTTTTTCACAAGGAAATGAATTATTTATGTTCTTAATTGGTCTAGCTCTTTTAGTTTTGTATTGTTTTGTAGAAAAACAGAACGATACTGATAATGATGAATGAATGATTTAAAACAGGATGTGGCACAGGAATTTGGAGTGCAGGCAATGCCAACATTTATGCTGATAAAGAAAGGGAAAGGAGTTGATAAGGTGGTAGGGGCAAAAAAGGAAGAACTCCAGAATAAGATTGAGAAGCACAGGGTTTAAGATTACAGCTGGCATATAATATATGCAGTACTATATTTGCTGACATATTATAGTGGCTTGGTGAGAGAAGCAGTCGAAGAAAGTTTAAGAATTTAAATGATGAGCACTGACCTTAATGTAATAATATATCCAAATAAGATTGTAATATTGATATAATTCACATAAGGTGTTAGAGGAAGTTGATGCTAGCTCAGCATCAACATCAATTTATTATGCATAAATATGACCATGTCTCTTTTCTTTTTTCTTTTTTCTTTTTTCTTTTTTCTTTTTTTTTTTTTTTTCTTTTTTCTATGATATTAGTGTTTACTCTATTATTTTTTTGGCCCAATGGAAAGGCGACATGTGGCGAGTTCTAATGAGCTTGCTACATTGGATTGGTGTTTTAAATATCCAAAAGAGGAACATATGAGATTGAATTGTTGATGGGAGATTGGATACAATCTACCAATAAAGAAGAGGTATGCGGCATCGCAACTCTCGAAGAATTCTATTCAAGTATTAAAATTGTGTGATCACATGTGGAGGCAAGGAATACATGGGCCTATCAAAATCCACCAACAAGGAAATACTATATAATTGTTCAAAATTCAAGGTTCGTTCAACAAATTGTTTTTCATACATGGCGAGTTTTACTGAACTTACCATAGTATTGACTACTTAAGAATTGATATTATGGAAGTTTTATGGAAAGACCGTGTTTTCAAAGGAACCTAGAAGGAAGGTTTTCAATTATGTTAAGACCAAAGTTGACCAAGTAAGAAGAGGGAGAACGTGGGAGCTTGATTTTCTCCTAGATTTAAGGAAGTTTCAACAGTTATTCTTGGCTAATTCAACGACGTGGCTAAGAGGAAGTTGGTTGATGGATCAAAATAGCAAAATCGATTCCTGGATACATATATATATATATATACTATCCACAATGGGGAGGTTGATAAAATCAAGGAGTTCATGGCGCCATGAACTCCAAGACTCAGAAGGAAAGTTTCAGGAATTACCAAGCTTCAAGGGAACATGGTTGGCAGAAGATCATGGGCAATGACATATTTATGATACATTTATATTCATATATATATATGTGTGTGTATCAGATATTAACCCATGATGAGAAGTCATTGAAGTCACAAAGAGGCCACGATGACATGTTTAGAAGGAAAGTTCAACCAGTAGAGCACTACCTGAAATAAAGGAGACGTGGATTTACAGAATTAGAGATATATAGAATTCTATAGAAGGAAAGGATTACAAGGATCGTTGGACACTTGGCCAAACAGGGGTACATCAGTTGAAGGTGGTGGTATTTCATGCAATTGCTACCACTAACTGAAGCAGTTGTCAAAGAATATGGGTGACGAAGTTAACTAAAACGTGTCTGAAAAAAGGAGAACAAGAAATCATGGGACAGATGTTGATTTATAAAAAGGGCAAGTGGAAATTTAACTCCAGGAGTATACATAAATATGGGAATTATGGAGAACGTGTTTTGAAATCATGCTTAGAAGAAATATAGATGGAAGAAGAAGATGGAAGAAAGAGGTTATAACTGCCAAGAGATCATGGGGTACTTGGCAGTCTGAAATCTGGCCAAATAGAGACTACCAAGACTGCCACATACCAAACTATTGCATAGAAAGAATCTATAAATAAAGCACTTAGGCTTAGTTTGCAAATCCTGTTCAAATCATATAGCAATACAGCACTTCAATTACTTTACATTCATGTATCTTTACATTCATATAATGCACCTTCAATATGTTTAATTCAAGTCCCGCACTTATTTTTCTTACTTTCCAGCACCTTACATTGAAGTCCTGCACTTTCAATAACGTGCTTCTTTCCACTAGCCATAGAGTAGTCCAGAAGTCATTTTTCAAGGCAAAAAGAATCTCTGAAAGTGGTAATTCCAGTCCTTCGTACAGTCGTCTGATCCCTGCAGTCTCCTACTGGATAATTGTATCTTGGAACGTCCGGCGGGACATCTTAATAGATTGTTCAATGGCTGGTGGAAGAAGGCAAGGCAAGTTTGTCCAAGACCCTGCCGAACTAGAAGAGATATAAGCTAGTGAACTTCCAGTGGAAAAGTTCACGATTTGCACTTGATGAAAGAGATATGGTGGAAAAGTTTGCTCAAATAATGGCGAATGGACCTATCATGGACAACATCCGTATGATGGCAATACATCGAGATAGGTTTGCCAAGACCAAGCAAAAATCGCTCAAGACTTAGCCAGAGTTGCTCAAGACCAATTAAAAGTTGTTCTTTCTCAAGACCGAAAGTTAGAAAAAATGGTAGACCGAATCTTTCAAAGGTTCGAGTCTATATTGGAATGAGCCTTTGGAAGCTCGAACCAAGGTTTGGCCCCTCTGCCAAACAACTCTGAAGGTTCTCAATAGTCGGCCTTCCAAGCTATCAGGCCAGCCACATTTGTTGAAGGTAATTCCTCTCAACAACATGCAGGTTCATTCCCTCCAGCTCAGTAACAGATGCAGTCCCTTCCAATGGCACAGACATACATTCCAGTTGCACCTGTGATCACTTCAGTGGCACAGATGACTATTCCACAAGCGGCGCCCATGCCAGCCATTCAGCAAGTTTAGAATCCTCCACCTGTGAACATAATCTGCCTGGCCAACCATAGCTATACCACATTCCCCAATCACAACAAAATATTCCACCTGTGAACATTCAGCCAGCCGCACCTGATCCTCTAAAGCCACCAATGGTCAACCCTATGGCGGTTGGGGGCAACCTTTTCCAAGGGAGCCACTTCTTAACCAAGGAGGAAGGAACAACTATGCAGATACCAACCCACTGCTAATGGAAGGTGGAGGGCATCAAGTGGCCAATCTACCTAAAGGTTGTCCAGAAAACAACCTTCCACATCCCATGGCACTTGATGGAGGCCAATTTATAGAATTCCTTTAATAGGAATTTAGCCTACCTCGAAGGGGTGGAAGGACAACCTACAGAAAGCCCAATCCATAGTTCATTGATGAAGTTGAATTTCCAAGGAATTTCAGAATTCTAGAGTTTGCAATGTTCAATTGAGAGGGCGAACAATCCACATTAGAACATATCAGCCGGTTTACTATCTAATATGGAGAAGCAGTAGCCAATCCATGGCTAAAGGTACGCTTATTTCCAAATATATTAACTGGATATACTTTCAGATGGTATTCCAACTTGCCAGCCAACTTTATCAGAGTTGGCAGCAATTTGAGGATTCATTCCATACTCAGTTCTATAGAGCTGAACCTGAAGTGTCTATAGCAGACCTTTCTAGACTTTATCAGCTACCTAGAGAGTCGGTGATGAGCTTCCTGTCTAGATTCAGGAGGGCAAAGTACAAATGTAATTATTGTCTTTGTCGCTGGAAGAATATGTAAAGATGGCTGTTAACGGTCTAGAATTTGAAATTCGAAAGAAGTTTGAAGGAGTACAATTCCATGACTTGTTCGTCTTGGCCGGTAGAGTGGCTAAGTATGAAGAGCTCTTTCATGAGGAGTAAGACCGGAAGAGCTCCTCCAAGGGCACAGGCACCTACTATCGTGATCCAAATTATTAGGTGTATACCAATGAAGTTAGGGGAGAGTTTAAGGTGAATGTGGCTGAGGTCAACATAAAGAAAGCCTATACTTATGAGGCTTTGGCAAAACCAGAATCAGCCACGGCCACCTTGTAGGTTGCCTCTGGTTCCAAGTGGAAGGGGGCAGACCCTTCCAAGAGTTACTCTTTTAGCATCTCTAAAGCCGAGCAAATATTTTATTTACTCATGGCTGATAAACAAGTGATCTTCACAACAGGCCACAAGATACCAACGGCCTTTAAAATGGCCGAGAAAGAATATTGTAAATTTCACAATTCATGGAGACGTTCCACTAACAATTGTGTAATTTTTCGCAATATTGTGCAGAAGGAAATTGAAGATGGTAGGTTAAAGTTTCCAGAAAAGACAGAAGTCATAGGTGCTGATGGAAATCCTTTCCCCAAGGTTATTGCCACAAATGTTACTTCTCTTGCCCTGGAGCACCCTAAGAAAAAGGTGGACTTGGTAGATCAAGGGTTCAATGAAAAACTAAGAATTCCTGAAGCTGCAACATCCATGGAGAAAACAGTGGCCGAGTTGGAAAAACAACTCCGAGAGGCTCAAATAGCCTTAATCCAGTAGGGTTGTTGCCCTAAGTGTAAAATACAAAATGAAGGTTGCCATAGAGACTTTCCAAAAGAAAAACAGAATGAGAAGCTCTTTAGTGGCGACCGAGGTCAGAAACGGAAGGTCCGACTAACTTTCCAAAAGGTGGAAATCTCAGTTACTGTGACCATTGCAGAGAAAGAAAGCCAGGTCCATATAGAAAGAAGGTCAGCTGCAAGGAAACCAGAATTTTTTCCATGGAACATGGAAATGAATAAGGTTCCTTATGAGGCAAGTTTCCATCCTAGTAAAAAGTTTGAAAGTAGTAGTTGGCGTGTGTATGTGCAATTCGTCACACCCAAACACTTGAAGATGAAATACACAGAATATAGACGAAGGAACAAACAATTTTTAAAGAGAGAAGTAGTGATAGTAATTCGATGCCCTTTCATTCTCATTCATACTCTATTTATAGGCTTTGTTTAGAGAATTACATGGAGCCATTTTTTGGCTTTATTTCCAGATGTGGGTATTTATGCTCACTGATCGTGTGTATACCTCTTTTATAGTGAGCGTTACGGACTTCTGGGCCTGTCGAGATTGGGCTATCCATCGGTTTATATGCCACGCAGAGCTTCTTTTGTATAATCGAGCCGAGTTGACATGTGTGTATGGTTTCTGTTGTTGGGCCTTCAATTGATGGTGGGCCTTTGGGTGTTTTTAGCTTAGTAATGGGCTGCTCTTTTACTGCCATGTGGTGTATTATGATTAGTGGGGATTTTTTCCTCCACACTTTGCCCCCGATTCCTTTTATGAATTCAATTCATATATGGAATTGTAACTGTTTTTAGGAAGTGGAGAAGTTTTTACGGCTATTACTGCCTATCATCCCCATTCATGCCCTTATTTTTTTGGGGTCTCGTGTTTGCCTCTTCGTTATCTGCCACATCCTGTCCATATATGTTATGACCTTGTTACTTGGGTGTCTTTCTCTAAAGTTTCGTTCTTGAAAAGAGTTTTTTCTGCTGCTGCATAACCTTCTTCTCGTTTGCTAAGGTTAGTCATTTTCTTACTCTATTTCTGTCATTATGAGTCAAACGAGTAGTGACCGAACTTACAGTGCTCGTGCGTCTAACTCCGAGTCGGTGATGTCAGCGGTGAGTTCCAGTGGTGACGTTAAGGGGCCGGTTGTACTTCCTCTTGATATTGTAGAGATGAAATATTTCTCTATTGCACAGTTGAGAAAGAAGAATCGTGTCCTTTCAAGTGTTACCCTTGAGGCATATGATCATAATTTGAATTTTAGCATCGACGAGGGTTTAGAGGAAGGCGAAATGCTCTTTTCGGCTTTACATTTTCATGTCTTTTGATTTCCCCTTAACCCTTTCTACCTTCGGGTCCCGTCGATGTTAAATTTGGCTCCCCTTCAGGTTAACCCTAACTTATTTCGTTTTCTTTCTTGCCTTTTTGCCCTGAATAGGGTTAGGGGTTTAACCCTAAATCTCACCGATCTTCTCTTCTGTTATACCATTAATAGAATTAAAGGTGAGGAGGGTCGGTTTTATTTCCATTCTAGGATAGGTAGAGCTCTTTTTACTCATCTTAACACTTCTGATAAAGAGTGGAAAGATATATTGTTAAGGTCAGAGGGGCGTGGCGCTCCTCTTCTGCTCAGGATTTCCCTATCCGGACGACTTTTCATGCCCCATCTATTCCTACTTTTGATGATTCGGGTGAGTCTTCTTACTTTGCCTGTGTTGTAAAATATTTTTGTTATATTTATGAGTTTTTAGGCCATAATATTGACTTTTTTCCATCAAAATTTGCAAATATCCGATTCGTATACTTGCGACTGCACGTCTGGGGCGACGTTCCCTCGGCTCGGGTCTTGCTTTTTTCTTCTCTTCTTGAGGCGATTTCCAAGGACGTTCCTGTGTTTATTCAAAATCCCGAGGAACCTATCGACCTCGAGGTTTCTGATACTGAGGCCGACCTTGCTTCGTCTGCCCTTCTTCTTCTTTCTTAGTCTGTAATGGAAAATCTTCCTCCAAAACCTTGTTCAACTAAGAAAGAGAGGGAGACTGCTGCCAAGCTTCTGTAAGAGAGGAAGAATGCCTTGGCTGATGCTAAAAGATCTCCCCCTTCTTAGAAATAAAAAGGGATCCAAACTGGGAAGGGAAACAAGCGTCCCCCTGTAAGGGATGAACCTCCTCTAAGCGTTCCAAGCTTATGGTGGGGGCCTTTGGTGGCAGAAGTGCCTTAGTCCAAGGTTTTACAAATGTCGCTGGGGGTGATTTTGTGGGATCGGCAGAGAGGTGGTTTCTTGAGATGTTGATGGCTGATGGCTCCCCCTATTACTATAGGGGATTCTGGAGCGGAAGATTCGGAGACATTGATGGGTTTAACCTAAGGGATGTGGCCACCCAGGGATGAGATTTTGTAGCAACAGATGAGCATCAATGACCTACTTTTCCTTGCTCCTAAGTCTATAATGGAGGTAACTTCTTCTGATTTCTCTTTTCTTTTCTTGTTACTTATCTTTTTGGTGACACTCTGCTATTCCTCTATAGAACTCTTTCTTGATGTTCGCTTTTATGAAGAAGCTGTCAACTGAATCTCTTCAAGCGAACCAGTCTGCTACCTTACAGAAGAGGGTTGATCTTTTGGAGGCTTCTCTTGCCGAAGAGAAAAATGAGAAGATCCAACAGCTTAAATCAATCGAATACTTTGATAAGAGGGCCAAAAAACTTGAGAATAAGGTGGCTTATTGACGGTGGGCATTCCTATACGCCAAAATAATGTAGTGAATGCACGAATCAAGAAAAGCCTTTTGAGTCAATTTTAAATTTATAAAAATCACTACCACCACTACTACTAACGTAGCAAGAGTGAGTAAGGATCATCCCAAGGGATTAGAGGGCTACTAGTAATAAAAACAATACTTAGGGTTAGTAGGTCGAGTGATCAAAGGTAGATTGTTTGGTTGATTAAACTACAATTAAAATTAAGCAAACTCAATATAAAACAAGTAATTAAAGGATAGAGAAAACAAGAGAGAGAGGTCTTAGGACTTAGAGATCACCACGAGGCATCACTTTTCTATGCACTCAATTCATAATTAATGAGGGGAAAAACATATGTTGCAACAATAGTGAGTGTGTGTGGTTGTTTCAACAAGCATGGATGACCAATTAAGTGTATATTGTCTAAACAACATAATGAATAGAACAATATATCAAACTAAGCTATTAATCCTTCCTTTAAGCTCACAATCCAAACACATCACATAATTAAAGAAATATACTACTTGCATTTATAAGTATGGAACATCAAACAACAAACATGGATTGTCTTCCCATTTAACAACTAAGGTAACTACACTACATCTAAGCTAATGTCATGAAAATTAAACTAATTAAACTAAGAGAGAGGTACAATCCACCAAGAAATGAGTATGAACCATCAAATAAACCACAAAAGCATTCGATTAAGCAATATGTCTTGACAATCTCTAGATCTATAGCATCAACACACATAGACATACATCAACAACACAAAAGATAGAGATAAACACATGAACATCTATTCTAGCATACATAGACATATAAATAGAATGAAATGATTAATTGGAAGAATTAAACCACACAAATCATTGAATAAACAAGATCTATGTATATAAAGATGTCAAAACATGTATTACAACATAAATCCCCTCAAAAATACATAAATCAAGGTAAAGAAATCATGCTTAGGGCTAACTCTAGCCCCAAGAGGATGTCTAGCTACTCATGAATAGTGTCGCCCAACCCTCAAGGGCTATCTCCATGGTAGAAATGCTCTTCTTCTTGAAGTAGATGGAAGACCTCCTAAGAATGTGTCTCTAGCCTCCTCTTCTTTTTTCTTCCTCTCTAAAAATAACAAAAAATTGTATCTATCAACTCCTCAAAGTATATATGTAAAAGTGGCTCATAATCCTTATATAGGTAGCTCAAATGTTACACCCAATGGTCTAGGCTTGTACACAAGGGCTCCTCCAATAATTGCACAATGAGACAACTTTTAATAAGCTGGAAATTAATTTAATTCGCACTTGAGAGGGTTCGATCGATCGAACCTATGTTGAGATCGATTAAACTTGGCTGAGATCTATTAAACTTTAGCTGGATCGATCCTTCCATAGCGGTGCCTTTTTGGATAAAGACAGATCTGAGATATTTTGGGGAAAGAGACAAAAGTGTTAGGTAGGGTGATACAACAGGATAAGATGGAATCTTTCTGATCAATCTGAGAATTGTTGGATCGATCGAACTTTGTGGGATCTTTGGATAAGGACAAAAGAGCTTGGATCCATCTTGAAGAGTCTAGATCGATGAATGTTTGATCGATCGGAGTGTTCTTAAGATCGATCGAACATGCTGATTTCCACACTTTGCTTCATTCTGCTTCCACTTTGCTCATTTCTTCTATCCGGCTTGACTTAGCTTATTTTAAACTCTTATTTGGTTGAATTAGCTTATTTTGGGGATAAGCACCTAAAAAGGACAATAGCATGAAATTAGTCTAAAACAGAAAAGTAAAATAGATAAAAGTCCTAAAATACCAAAGCTTAAGGGGTTTAAATACGCACTTTTCGGTGCTCATCACACTCCCAAACTTAAATATTGCTAGTCCCTAGCAATGAATTACAAAGTAAAGGAATGAAATGAACAACTATATAACTATGAACTAGAAAGCAATAAATGGATAACGCCACATTCGTAGAAAACATGATTGCATTTAGCATATGTAACAAGCCTTTTAAACCCCTAGGTTACCCCTAGTGGACGAGTGAAGTCCCGTGAGGGTTTCCAGAAATGATACCCACAAACATTAAGCTCATTCTCACTAAAGAGGCATCAATATTGCAAACAAGCATTGGGAGAAAACTACCTCAAGTATGCAATTTTTCAACTCCTTCTAAGCAATCTCCCAAAATCTCAACATCAAACAAACAAGTATGGTCCTCTACACATCAAGAAAATGATCATGCAAATCAAAACAACACTAGAATCCTTTTTGAGTGGACCGGCATCAAATATGTTGCTATCTAAGCCAACTAAAAAAATGATCACATCCTTACTCTCAAACTAGCACACAAATCTAGTCCTGATCATCAAGACAAAGAGTGGACCTTTTATTAAAGCTTTATTGATCTAGGTGCGCTTATTCTTTTCACTCGAATTTATTTATTTTTAATTTTTTTTTTTTTCATAACTATCCTATAGGATCAAAGATGGAAGCATTGTGCAATGTAGTGATCTATTAAGCTTTCTAGCGATCTATGAAGTCGAGCGTTAGGTCAATGACTCCCAAACCGGACGGCTCTAGGGCACTAGGTGTTCAAACACCCCTAAGGACTTACAAGCTTAAATCAACTAGGCTACAAATTAAAATAACCTCTATCTAATCATTTCTCACTTCTCACCTTTTAGGAGAAGTCCTCACTTTTTTATTTGCTTTTGCAACAACTTCTTTTTTTTTTTTTTTTGAATAGTTCAATTATTAACCTAGAGTTTAGGCCCTCCATCTTTCGGCACGAGAAATTCAGTGTTTGATGAGGCTAGAATCCCGGCTACTCAATGAAAAGGGTTTGTTATCCACTTTTATCAAGATGAAAGCTTTCAATGCACTATTACCCCAATGATATAACCAATTCAATAATCAACAAAGCATGTACCTCTTCATGTTTTCCAAAATATGAACCTCCACATGAGGTATCAACAATGTCCTTTTACATGTCAGATAGGCTTTCATAGAAGTATTGGACAACTTGCCATTTTGGAATACCATGGTGTGGATACTTTCTTAGCAAGTCATTCAATTTTTCACAAGCGTCATGCAATAACTCTCCTTCCATTTGAGAAAATTCTCTAATTAAAGCGCACATTACATTGGTCAAACTTATGGGGTAAATTTATTTTAAAAACTCATTTTGCATTTGTGCCCAAGATGTTATTGAATTCACCCCTAGAGTATTGAACCAATGTTTTGCTTTATTTTTAAGTGTGAAAGGGAAGAGGAGTAATTTAAGGACTTCCTCTGGGACATCCATGTACCTCATGGTGGAACACAGTTCAAGAAATTCATTAAGATACCTATATGGTTCCTCTTTATCCAAGCCATAAAAGAGTGGACACATTTGAATGGTCTCAGGCTTGATCTCATATTGATTAGCCTTAAAATTAGGCAACACAATGCAAGTAGGTGCATGGTATGCATGAAGATTATAATGATCACAAAGGACCATTAGAGGAATTAGAGCTTGAACTCCGGGGTCATGTTGATTAAGAAGTAAGTTTTGCATGAAGCGTGGGTCTAAGTAGGCAATATTACCCTCTATGACAGGACAAGGTCTATACAAGACTACAAATGACACACAAAGCACCACAAAAAGTAAGCACTCCTCCTTCGCAACAAATCAACAATCAATAAACTTCCTCCGCATACAATGTTCTCATACTCCCATGTTTTGATAATAACGCAAAGAAAAGTAAATTGTCTCTACGCGGGCTCACGATTTATCTAAGAATTCAAAAATAAGCCCCCACGCGGGCCGACGATTTAACTAAGGGATTGAGTAAGAAAGTCTCACAAAGGTCCTTTAGCACTTCAACTCCAAATTTAAAGCTTAGCTTAGCAAATTTTATTTTATTTTATTTTTTTTTTTTTTTTTTTTTTTTTTTTTTTTTTTTACTTTTAGCACTCTTCCTTGCTTACTTAGCTTCTTTGCTTGATGGCTCATTTGCTTGCCTCCTAGCTCAATGCTCCTTGTCAAAGATAAACAAACACAATAAGTAATCTAAAGAAAAATAAAAATAAAGTAAAACACGATCAAAAGAGTACTAATTCCTAATGAATTTCACAAATACAAACGGCGCCAAAATTTGACGATGTAAAGCCGTTCCTTGCACGCCAAATTGATGTAGTGAATGTGTGGTTCAAGAAAAGCCTTTTGGGTCAAGTTTAAATTTATAAAAACCACTACCAACACTATTACTAAAGTAACAAAAGTGAGTAGGGATCATCCCAAAGGATTAGAGTCGTACTTGATTGTGGAATCGCAATTAGGGTTAGTATATCGAGTGATCAAACAAATAGTTGGTTGGTTAATTAAACTAGAGTGTAACTAAATTAAACTAAGTAATTGAATGTAACAAAGAGTAAGTAAGAGAGAGAGAAATCTTGGGGTTTAGAGATCACCACCAAGTAATGCTTTTCTACACTTCCAACTAGTGACTAATGAGGGTAATGTGTGTTGCAATAATGGTGTGTGTGTGTGTGTGTTTGGTTAATTCAATTAGTAAGGGTGACCAATTAAGTATACATTGTCTAATCAACATGTGAAGAGCACAATATATCTAGCAATTAAGTATATATTGTCTAAATAGCATGTGAAAAGCACAACATATCTAGCAAGTCATTAATCCTTTCATTAAGCTCATAGCCAAATACACTGCAAGGTTAGAGACATATGCTACTTGCATTCAAAAGTATGGAACATCAAACAACTAGCATAGATTGTCTACTCATCTAACAACTATGCTATCACTACACCAAATACACTACAAGGTTAGAGACATATGCTACTTGCATTCAAAAGTATGGAACATCAAACAACTAGCATGGATTGTCTACTCATCTAACAACTATGCTATCACTACACTATAATTAAGCTAATGACATGAAATTCAACTAATTAAGCTAAGGGAGAGACATAATCCATCAAGAAATGAGCATGGACCATCTAGAAAATCACAAGAGCATTCTTTTAAGTACAATGTTTTGACAATCTTTAAATCTATAGTATGAATACACATAGACATGCATCAATAACTTAAGAAATAGAGGCAAACACATGAACATCTATTCTTAGCATACATAGATATATGGATAGAATGCAATGATCAATTAGAAGCATTAAACCACATAAATCATTGAATAAACAAGATCTATATATATCAAAATGTCAAAACATTAATTACAACACTAATCCCTCAATAATACACAAGATTAAGATATAGAAAGCATGCTTGGGGCTAACTCTAGCCCTAAGAGGATGTTTAGCCACTCATGGTGATGTTGCTCCAACCCTCAAGGGCTAACTTTATAGAAGAGATTTGCTCCTTGGTTGATGAAGAGTCTCCAATGGTGTCTCTAGCCTCCTCCTCCTCTAAGCTTGCTCCCCAAGAGATTAAACCGTAGAATAGTCTATATGCTCAAAAAGTGCATCATATTCCTTTTATAGGTAGGTCAAGTGGCAAACAAAATGAGCTGGGGTCATGCAAAGAATATTCTCTAATGATTGGATACAGGACGGATTGCACAAGCTGGAAATTTAACTTTTTCGCACTAAAGGAATTTCGATCGATCGAACCTTGGACTTGGATCGATCGAACTGGCTGAGATCTATCGAACTTAGGCTAAAACGATCCAACTGGCTGAGCTTTTTGGGCAAAGACAAATCTGAGATATTTTGGGAGATATTTTTGGGAAAAGGACAAAAGTGGTTAGTGGGTGGTACAGCTGTGAATAGGATCAATCATTTGAATAAGGACAAAAGTGTTCGATCGATCGAAGGGTGGTGTTGGATCGATCGAACTTTTGGACTTTATGCTTTTGGGCCAAGGCTTGGATCTATCTTGAAGTGCTGAGATCGATCATTATTTGATCGATCGAACCTTGAACTTGGATCGATCGAACTTTGTTGCTTCCCACCTTTGGCTTCATTTGCTTCCTTCTTTCTCCACTTTGCCCCTTTCTTTGTTTAATCCCAGAATTACTTCAATTAAGCTCTTATTTGGCTGAGTTAGCTTATTTTCGGGATAAGTGCCTGAAAATGGAAATAATACGAAATCAATCTAAAATGGTAAAGTATGATAGATAAATACGCACTTTTTAGCGCTCATCAGAGGGTAACTTCCAACTACCATTTGGGGCCCAAGTCGCTAAATTACTTACGCGTACCTCATGTGTCCCTATTAACTAGCTAGCACCACCAGCAAAGGGGTAGCTCCCCAACTACCGGGTTTGAGAAAATCTTTTCTTCACAAACTTCACAAATTCAATGTCCACATTCCCACATACATCACCACACACTCATACCATGAAGTGCATGTATGTTCATTGAATGTTATGGCATGTCTCTATTCATAAAATGTATAATTCTTCAATTCAAAATAGTTTCCACATGTCATTTAACACAATAATAAAAATAAAGTCACATAGGCTTGAATTCAATCATTTGGCATACTAAATACAATACCTCACAATTTTCAAGACCTTATACTAAAATTAATTACCATAAGTAATTCAATTCATATGACAATTTACATAGCAAATTTCAAGTCATCACCTAATTAAAGGAATTCCGCGCAACAGTTATTGAAAAATTCGTAAAAAAATTCATTTCAGATTGAAACGGCGAAAATAAAAAGGATTTAGAAACTAGACTCATAATGAAACATCGCTGAACCACTCACGAAAGTCAAATGTTCCCCATTTAAATCAGTTTCTAAAAGTAAAACAGTGATCTTTAGTTCGAAGAAACTCTGGCAGGGATACTTCAAAATTTGTAGAAAATTTGTTTGACATCCAAATTGGGCAAACTAAATTTATTTTGAAGGTAGACATATGGGAGTATAAAACTAGTAAGTTTTTCCATGATCCGGTATCAATATGATAGTGAAATAAATTATCCAAAAATCTGTTTTCCAGCAATAATAAAAAGATGAACAACATGAAATGTCGGATTTTTAAAACATTAATTACATGGCTCAAAATCATCAAATTTTTATTAGGTGTAGTAAAGTCACATTAGAAGTTACATTAAAAATTTCGTTGTATTTTGAGCAACACAACCTCCTAAAATAAAATTCGTAAACTTTCTCAAAAATCAGTTTTCAAACTAGGGTAACAGGACAACAGCTATTCCTGAATTTTTATAAAAATAACTACCTATACAAAAATTGTAAAATTTATTTGAGAGGTACTGAACATGTATAAGAACATGTGCTAAATTTTTTGTAGCAATTGGAGCAATGCAACTCCTTATAAAAATTCATTTAAACAGTCTCTTTACCTTATTTACACATGCTACATCTCCCTTAAAATCAGCAAAAACAGTCCTTTAACAATAAACAAAACAATCCCTTAAATCAACCAAACAATCCCTTAAAATTAGCCAAATAGCCCCTTTAAAATTTCATTCAAGCAACCCCATTTACTACATTCACACTTTCTATGGTTCAATTTTAACTTCAAGAATACTTAATCCATCATTCATAATCTTTTTCTGAAGTTTTAGCTAAGGCATCGTCATATATAAGCATAAATACGTGCAATTGAAACAAAATTGTTTTATATAAGCATGCTTAATTCAAGGAAATCATACTAATTACTTATATAGCAAGAGAAAATGCTAGTTAAACACCCCTACCTCATTTAGAAAAAAAGCCCTAATTTCAGCCCAAGGATGAGTGTGCACCAAACTAAAAATAAACACCACCGGAAGATAGATCTTAAGAAGCTCTCCAACTTTTCCAGCTATTACTTCCCCAAAATCTAAGGGCAACTAGATCAAATCCTTGGTTTAAGCTTCCAAAATGAGATGAAAAAGAAAAAGAGAAGAAATAGAAGAAACGAGAGAGACTCTTACAGCTGGAAATGGGAGGAAAATGTCCTCCAAAATATCTAATCTCCTCTTTTATACTATTAGTGCAATGGTGGGGCCTAAGTGCTAGAAATTTGTCCAAATTCCTTCTTTACCCTTAACATTACTAACACACATACGCATTAATGCCACTACAAGAAATGTGGGCTTTTACGACATAGTATTTACGGGGCTTCTTTATTTTGCCTCGTGATTACCATCATTTACAGAGTTTTTAAAAGAATCCTTATAATTGTTACGTTATAGGACATGCTTTTACAAGGATTTAGTAGAATCGTCGTAGAAAAATATTTTTACGGTGTATTACAGAGATCGTGAATATTTAGATATATCGACGGCATATTTGTACACTTTTAATGGTATAAATGTTTTTCGTTGAAAACTTCACATTTAAGGCATTTTTTTTTCCCGTAAATAAGTAATAACACTTGCCCACCAAATTAAATAGGCACAATTAATAAAATTGGTTAAAAAATATATTTTAAAAAATGAATTTAAGTTCTTTTACGGTGTATTAAAGAGTTTGTGAATAAATTTCACACTTAAGGCGCCTTTTTTGCGCCGTAAATAAATTCCCACCAAAATAGCCGGACAAAAAAGGAAAAAGCCCACCAAAATACTTTCCAACGAAAAAAATTTCACTCCCCCGCCAAAGTTCCAAAGTAGATAGGCGGAAAGAAAAAGAAAAAAAAAAAGAAAAAACCCATTTCAGAGTTTTTCTTCCCTAGAGAAGCTTCAACGAGAGTGTGGAAAGAGAGAGACCCGAATCTCTCATCTATTGATTTCTTTGGACGAACCGTGTTGATGGCAGTAATTTGAGGAAAGAAAGCTTGATTTCCTAAACTCATCTTTCTCAGATTTGACTCCGGACGATGTCGATCATTCCGTTAGCGACCAGCGAAGAGGTTAGGGTTTTCAACCAGCGACCAAAAATTGAAGTTGAATCGAGCCACCATGGACGACGGTACGTACCTTGTTACAGTTGCCTCTCATCCTTTCCATTATCAGTCTAATCTTTTTCACAAAATTTCCTCTATATCTATACATTTTTATGCACATATGTTTGTATATATGTGTGTGTGTGTTTGTGTGTGTCTGTGAACTGATTCTTGATTTGATCTATTTGAGCGAGCTATTTGTTTATACCACCTGGAGAAGAAAATGTTTATTCCTACCAAAACCCCCCCTTACGCACATAGGAAACCTTGAAAAAACAAAAACAAAAACCAATCCCCCTAATTTTTCTTCAGTCCTTTCGCAAAGAGAAGCCCTAGAACATGATACGCCGACCGCCACAGTCCTTGATTCCACTGACCACAACCTTCATTCACCTTGATTTGTATACTTGTCGTATTTCTACCCTCGTTCAAGACTTTCAAGCGTTGCCTCATTCTACTTCTCTCTCGAGTACTCTTCTTTTCTCTTTTCTCTCTCAAAATACTGCGGTTTCAGTTTGGACAGAGAATCAGAGAGATCTGGGGCATATTTTAGAACGCTATCTTTCTCTCGGTGGGATTTTGAGATCGCCTCTCTAGCACCCCTATCCATACTACAACAACGTTCACAACCGCCACCAGGTCAAAACCTAAATTTCCATTATTTTTTTATATTTGTATACAATTTGTTGAATTTCCTGTCCTATGAGATGATTTCAATTTAACTGATAATGGAATAAATTTTCCCATAACACTAATTGTATTGCGTATTTATGAAGAATTTTTTTTTTTTTTTGCCTACATTTATATAATTCTATGTAATAGATATGCTTGTTTTTTGGAGTTTGATTGTTCAGAGTTGGGTTGGGGATGTGATGACTTGGAATAACAATTATTTCATCTTATTTAATTTTCATGTTTCATTTCTTTGTTTCTTATGATGGTATGTAGGTAGATGCCAAAGGTTTTCACATTAATTACATTTTTTGTACTCTGTTTGGGAGTTTTTTTTTCATTTCTCAGTCTTTTCTTCTTAATATTAGAATCATATCAATAAATGAAATTTCTGTATAACATAAATTCAAAAAAAAAAGAAGACAGAAAAATTTAATCAATGATCTAATGATATCATTAAAAATATATTTTGCTATCCTTTTTGTTCTTGTTCTTCCCTTTATTGAAATTTAGTGTTGTCCCATTTCAAATTTCTGATTTTCATTATTTATTTTCTGAGTTTGCAAGCAGTTTTGGATCTGCTCCTAAAATGCTCAATTCCAATTGGTTGCTAAAGATATTTGTTGTTTATTACTTAGTAAAACTTAAAAATTAAAAGATATTCTTTGTGTATTCAACTTAGATGGACACATGTTCTATCTAATAGCCTTCTCTAATGTGTTATGTATTGTCAAAAGTATCAAATAGAACTATAGAAGATTGAGAGTATCCAACTAGGTAGAAAATGGTACCAACATTCAAAAAAAAAAAAAAAAAAAAAAAACGAAGAAGAAGAAGAAGACGGGTTTCAAACCCTACTGGCATGGGCAAAATTAAAACAAACATTCATCAAAGTCCCTAATGTATGTGAGTTGTGATAATTGACATGCTCTCTTTACCTTCCCAGAGAGTTGATATTACAAGTACTGCATGAATATTATACAACATATAAGAATTTCTCTCTCTAAAACATATTCAGCAATGCAGTTCATTAGCAATCAGAAATTCTGATTAGGACTTGCTATTTTATTTCCAACATATCCCTAAATTTATTATGGATAATGACCATAAAGATTTAGGACCAACACTGGACCATATAGACATATAAACATGGAAAGAAGCTTAACAGTGAGCGGTGCGAAAACAATCCATGTTGTGGAGGTTCATGAATTTTCCCATCTGCTCTAAAAACTTAGAGATTTTAAAAATAAATACATATACAATAAATAACGCATTTTAGGTTCCACCTGCATACACTGCATTTATTACCACCTGCTCTGATCTCCCACCTGCATACATTGTATTTACTACCCAATTCTCAATTATTTAGAAGTTCAACACTTAATATCCAACTTAACTGATCTTGAAGATCAACATTTTGTGGTAGATTTTGAATTTCATGAGTTAGTTTCATTTGTATTCTTGAAAGTGAAAGAAGAATGATAGATGTTGTCCCATATTTCCATATTGATTGTATTTATGGGCATTTCTTTTTTTAAAAATTCCTGCCTGCTAAGTTTGAATATTTAGCTAAGAATGAAACTTATTTGAGTAATTAATATTAGTTTTGGTGGTGGTATGGGTTGCTACTTTTCATATAGTTGGTTGATTCGTACTTATTTGAGGAACTAAGATTTTAATGAGATAGAGAGCTTTTCTTGGCTATTATATTAAGCCTTGCTGGGGATTTTATTTTATTAATTAGATTAAAGAGATTTATTATTTATACATGTCTAAATATTGCTTTGTTTGAGTGTATATATTTACATTTGGAATAATATTTTTTGTAAATTACATAGGTGCCGGGCTGACTTCACACATGGAGATGCTTTAACTAAGTTTTGGTGGTTCATGGATGATGTTTTCAACAATGGTGTATAGATTATAGTTAATACATTAGTTAAATGAACATTGGTGTACTAGACAAGTCTTTTTACATACTGAATGGTTATTTATGGTGCACATGAGTTTTGCCCTTTAAATGTTTGTTTAATTTTGTGTTTTGGTTTTGGTTAATGATGTTTGTTATTTGTTCTTAGATGTGACTAATTTTTTTGAGGTATATTTCCTACATTTGTTATGGTGGAGTGATGATACTTGAAAATTAGATGTTATTTTGAGTTGGCGGCAACTAATATTTAGTTGGAATGTGGAATTTGAGTTGAATATTTATAATGAATGATATATTTTATTCATTTATTTGGAATGGTTATGATAAAATATTCAGTTTCTTAAGTCCTAAGAAGAATAAATAGTGAAGCCTTCACTATATATGACAATGATAAAAGTGTTTTCATAATCCCATTCTCACACACATCTCTAAAAGCAAATTATATAAATTGTAGATTTATAGATGGGAATGATTCACTAAGAAGTCTGCTTATCAATGTTAAAGATATGTTTTGACTTGGGTCTTGAATTATTAAAGAACTATTAAAAATCAAAAACATATGTTCTCAACGTATTGATACATTGAAGTAGTGTTGGAGACCTATAAAAACGTTTTAGTATCAACCATACACTATGGAAATGGCTCATTTGCAAAAGCTTTTGTTCTTCATAGGTCACATAGATTTGAGTCTTCCAATCGAAAATGGGAAGAAACAACTGTGTTTATTATTATTAATTGTTTTTTTCAAAGATTTGTCACATTTCCTGTGTGTTTAGTTGAGTGTTAGCATGTCAAACTTGAACTAAAACAATTCCAGTTAGAGGTATTGGCCAGTGCTTAGAACTGCTGCTGCTGCTGATAATACCACCACTATTAATAATAGTTCATTATATTGAATGCTTGGGCTGGCATTATATTATTGTTCTATTTATTTATTATTATTATTTTTTAAGTGGCAACATGTATCTTAGTAATTCTGCATCTTAATTATTCTAATATGTTGAGAAATTTGGCATTCATTTTTTCCTGCTCGGTCTTTCCAATTAATGTTGGAATAAAACTGAAATTTTGAAATGGTTTTGTAGGATGTGATTGATAGAGATTTGTGTGAGCAGTTCCTTACATTGTTGCTGGATCTGCAACGAAAAATTGCAGATGAATTAGACATAACTCCAACAAAGATTTTGAAGAAACTTGAAGAAGTTCGGAATAAGACCATTTGAGAATTATTAGTCCTAAGGTACATTAATCCTCTACTCACCAACTTAGACATGTCTTTTTAGCATGGATATGTATTTTTATATTGTGAATGTAATTTTTATGTTTATGTTATACTACGCAAAAAACTGGTGGTAATAGTTTACAATCGGTTGTGTATTTGTTTTTTCTTGATATGTCTTTCTTGTTATGTGGTTTTTTTTTTATCTATAATAGCTATCAAATCTGTTCTATAGAAAATTGCACCAGGGTGGACACAACGTGAATGGAACAAGGTGCATCTTTTGGAGTATGGGTCTGACTACTCGACATGCTAGAGGAAGCCAACAAAAATGAATAAGAAAAAATAAATGATAGGAAGTTGAATGAGAAGGGACATAACAGAGAACATAATACCATTATATAGATGTTGTAGCATTATATAGATGTTGAAGGAATTGTAGAATTAGAGATGGGAATGATTCACTAAAACTTACTAAAAAAGTTTCATTTGTAGAAATCAAAAATAGAAAAAAGTATTTCTAAGAAAAATGGGAAGGTAGAGAAAAGGTCAATAATTATGTCAGACCATTGTAAAATAAAAATGTAACCAATAGATGAGGTTAATTAGAGTATATATGAATTTAGAAGAACAATATTTCTGAAAGCTAGTTAATTGGAAAAATAACCATTTGCAGTTTAATTTTGTTAGGGCGGAAGAAAGATAATAATTGTACTATTATTTTTATCGATATATATATATATATATATATATATATATATATTATTTTCTTTACATCCTTTGCGGGGGGGAAAAAAAAAATTGCATTATAAAGGGCATCTAGAGCACATCCAAACCTTGCCCTTCTTTAGAGAAGACAAAGGAAGAACGCTAGTAGGGAGGGAGTGAGTGATACACAACAGTGAAAGGATTGCTAGTTGTCTTAGATTACTACCCCGGTTCAACATATGACTGCTCCATCTTTTCTTGCTTTCCGTACCCTCTTCAAATAACATGCCGTTAAGAAAGCAGCTCGCTCTTTCTACACACCAACCTCAATACAAGCTGCCGCCACTCCATGGTCTCATCTATAAGTATGATGGGAAGCTGAGATTATGAGGGTAGAGTGAAAATACAATAAACTTAGCTTGGCAACAACGACATTAAGCAACTCTCTGAAAATAGGTGGAGCTGCAGTTGTCTTTGCCCCCATCCTGAAATTTTCCTTTGGGAGAATATAAATGGAAATTCCACAATCTTGAGGCCGATTTTGTTAGTTAAATTGAATCTTTCGTGTTAATTTTTGTACTAAAAATTCCAACTCTTTTCTTAAATTAGTCATACGATCTAATTTTTTATGTATTTGTTGGCATTACATTTTTGAAATATTTTTTCCTGACAAGATTGATTATCACCAATTCATTAGGAGCAGAAGAATCAGAATTTCTATGATTCAAGTCTACAACAAAGGTCAAATACTAAGCTTCTTTTATGATTGCACAATTTTAATGCTTTTTATACTCATATTTAGGGGGGTCACGTGCCTTTAAGTTGTTGATATGTTGTTTATAAAATGAAACAAGATTTTGAAAAGAAATTCCGTCCGTCCCTAATTGTTGCGTGCCAAAAGAGCTTTAGGGACGGTAAAATATGACCGTGACTAAAAAACTCGACTTTTAGGGACAGTATTTACTGTCCCAAATAACACCATCCCTAATAAATTTTAGGGACGGTAGAGACTGTCCCTAATACTCTATATATTAAGGACAGTTTTTATGAACGTTCCTGATGCATATAATTTTGAGGACAACATGTACCATCCCTAATACACTAATTTTATTTATTTATTTATTTATATTATTTTTTGGACCACATGCACCATGTTCTTTCTTTTGTATCAACATCATCACCATGTTCTCTTTTTAAAAACTTCGAAAAAAAAAAAATCATCATATACAAAACAATAAAATAAGCTTTAAACCAAATCTAACAATAGCCATCAAACCAAAAATAAATCCACCACATCGGTCTCTGGAAAAGTATAAAGCGATACAAGTATATACATGTATGTGTGTAGAGAGAGAAAGAGGGGCCTTCATGGAAAAGTAGGAGAACTCACAATTGTTGGAGATGATAATCAGAAACCTTAAGCCGAAGAAGATCGAATGGTCGATGCGGTCAAAGAAGAACTCACCATCAATGAATGTAGGGAATAATTTTAAGAAGTATATCTGATTCTTGAGAATCAATCCCAGTAAAATAATTTCAAACATTCAATATATTAAAAATATAAGATATGTTGTGTCTATGCAAGAACAAACTAGTTAGCTAGGATGAGGAGACGATCAAAAAGTTAAAATAAGGTGTATTACATTGTAACATTTATTGAGTTCTCTGTGTTTTTTTTTTTTTTTTTTCTCTAATTATTATTATTATTTTTTTGGGTACAACTTCTGAGAGGACCCGATCCTATGATAAAGACTATAACTCAGCGGGGCAAACCCAAAGCCCAATTGAAAAAAATTGGGGTTTTGGCAGTGTTATTTGGAATTTGGTCTAGGCTTGGATTCATCCATGTTTTGCAACCCAAAATCCAACCCAAACCTGTCTTGAATTAGCTAACATTTTTTTTTTCAAGGTAGAAGTGTTAGATGAATTAGAAAGTTAAGCTAGATTCTATTATTTTCCTACATTAATGCATATTCCTACATACATGGTTGAGGGTGGTGAATTTATTTTTTACCTTCATTTGCTTTGTGATTTGTGGTCAAGAGATCAAGTTGGAATTTCTCCACCTGGTTTAAGAACTCTCTAGACTCTGTCATGCAGAATCTAATCCATTGGAAATTTTCCAACCTTGTTTTGAGATTTTTGAAAGGTTTTAAAGTGCAATTGGTTGAAATTAATCGGTTGCACATGTCATGTTGTAGAGACATATTATTTTTGGATATATTTTATATTCTTTTTCAAATAAAATTAGTTGAGGTGTCCAATACAATTTTGACAATACTTTTTTACTTTGACTTGAACGACGAGAGAGTATTAAATATCTAGGGACCGGGGTTATTCCAACCCTTAAATGTTAGTTTGCAATAATTCAATGAATATAGACTGATAATACGAATTTTTAATGGCCTGTTGCATGAATTATATATGGATTAATTGTTGTAGCCTTTTTCCTATCTAAACCCAGTTAACTACACACCCTTGGCATTAATATCACATACAACGAAAACTAGACAAATCTTTCAAATTAAGTGCAGTCCTTGTCATTTATCCCCTGATCTTGTTGTAATTGGAGTGTATGAATAAATCATAGAATTAACATCAGCATAGTATATAAACAATTAAGCATAAATTCTTGATGAGAGTTCCTGAATCAATACGAATCATTAAAAAAAAAAAAATTCATAGACATTATCCATCAATTAGATACAGAGGTTCTTGCTAATCCAATATCCAAAGCAGAGAGTATTTATGAATTTTATGTTTTAATCCTATAAAAAAAAAAATACGGCAAAAAAGCAAATATACAGATCTGAGAAGCACCGGGAAAAAAATTGAAATATATAAAAATGTTTGTGTTTGATTCATAAATGATAATTTTGTTATTTCCTTTTTTTATTAGCATTCTGAATTTGAGACTTGTGTGATGCAGTTACTTTCTTGGATTTTGTACCGTGGATTTTGCAGCTATTTCCTTGGATTTTGTACAGTGAGGTGGTTTTTTGACAAGTGCAGATTGAAACTCAAGTGCTAGAAGGTTTGTCAATTTTTCAATAGAAGTGTTAAGAAATTGATGATTTTCTTGACAAATGGATGAACTTTCTGTTTTAGAACATTGATAAATGATGAATTGTAAAAATGTTTTAACTCTTTTGATATATTTAATGGGATATGTATGTTTTTTGAATTGAATTGAATTATAACTGAAAGTGATGTGAATTATAGGCAGTGGATGATTAACTGGAATTAATTAAGGGTGCATTATTTATAAAGTATATATATATATATATATATATATATATATATATATTTTATTTACGGGGAGCTTGAAATACCGTAAATAAGTGAAAATTCTCCTTAAATAACTTTTCTACGGCATACATGGCAAGTCATGAGAATGGTTTATATTATTTACGGGTACCTAAAATTTGCCATAGAAAAGTTTTCTACGGCATGGTTCAATGCCTTGTGAGATTATTTACGAATAGTTAAAATTCGCCTAAGAAAACTTTTTTACGGCATGCTTCTGTACCTCGTCAGATTATTTATGGGTAGTTACAACTTGCCGTAGAAAACTTTTTTATGGCATCTGTCGGTACCTCGTGAGATTATTTACGGGTAGTTACACTTCGCCGTAAAAAACTTTTCTACGACAGGCGATGGTGTCTTGTGAATTTTTTACGGGTAGTTACAATTCGCCGTAGAAACCTTTTCTACGGCATGCCTCGGCACCTCGTAAGTTAATTAAATATAATTTAATATATATAAACGAAATTATTTTCTACGGCGAATCTATTGTTTTTCTACGAGGTAGATTTTTTTCCGTAAAAAAAGTTAGAGTATTTATGGAACCCTCATACACGAGTGCCTAGAATGCGTCGTGAATAAGTTTTTATGGCGTTTTTGGCCCCTCGTAGAAGCCCTTTTTTCTTGTAGTGTGTGCACAAATGTGTACCACTTAAAAATACCAATAATAACAATAGCACATGCATCATTGCAGATTAATGCTAGAGTAGGGGGTTGTTGAACCACAAGGATTGCTAGTTTATGGCAAACAGAATTATAAAATTACTTTCTCTATTTGATAAAAGATATGATAAATCGATTGGTTTGTCACTTAACCGAATTTAACTTTTAGAAAATAGTAAATAATGTAAAAAGAATGGATTGAACTTATTACGAAAAAGGCAAGGGAATTGACTTCACCTCAACCTCATAAACATGTAAAACTTGCACTCAACTTGGGGATTGACAATTATATATATATAAAATGATGTGTAGGAGTATAAAACTACCACAACATTGTCAAGAAGATCATACATTCAGGACTAAGCATAACCCATCTTTGGTTAGCATGGTTCATCCACCTAAACTAGATTATGGTGTGAACCATCTTCCCTAGGCATGGCCTATCAAGGTCCTTCAATAGTATGTTGCAGCACATGAAATCAATTAAATGTCATAGACTATCTTCAGTTGGTCTGGACCATCTACCTAACTACATTAATCTAAGGGTGTAGTATGGTCTATCTTTGTTAGGTATAACCTATATAAATGCTTAATTTCATGCCAATATAACCATTCCATAAATTCTTTCCCATTGTCACTATAGGAAATCAAGTGTAATACTTGTATCAATATGATTTCTAAGACAAGATAACAAAATCAACACAAATATATATTCATAGGATAAATACATGCATCAATTTACTGTAAAGAACATCAAGTCAATGTAAATACTTCTAATTTATGAAACTAATATATATAGTAAAAAATCCCCAAATTGAAATACAAATTAAACCATGTTTACTTGGTCTTGATTACATCAACTCCCTAGAAAAGGGATTTAGCCTCTCTTGAATATGGCTATACCCTCCAGGATTGAAGAAGAGAATAGAATTCCCTCTCTCACCATCTTTGCAAGCCTCCTCCAAGAACCCTCCAAATCCTCTCTCCCCCCTCTATCTTTTCTTCCAAAACAAACTTAATAGACTACTTCAGCCCTTTTCCCCTCTTTATCCTCCCGTGAGTTCAAAATACAAAATTCCTCATTTAAAATTCTAAAATACATCTCAAGATAGACAAAAATGAACTTAAATAAAATGGGGGCCTGTGGTCTGGCGTCCGGATGCGAAGACTGGCGTACAGACGTGAGGCCCTGATGGTTTGGGGTCCAGACGCGAGCTTCTGGAGGATGGCGTTCGGACGCGAATTCTTGCGTCCGAACGTTAGGCATACTACTCTGACACGGACTTCTCTCTTTAGCTCTGGTTACATTCTTCGCCTTTTCTTGTTATTTCTCTTTAATGATCACTTGAAATGTAGGCCTGATATAACTGGTGCTTCAAAACCCTTTAAAACTTTATTCTTATTCCTTTTTAGCAATAAGACCTACAAAAACACAAAACTATAAAAATGTAGTTAATCTATATAAACAGATCAAATAATAGGCTTAACTAATGCAATTAAGGGTGCTTAAATATGAAATATTTGATGCTTATTAGACCCCAAACTTACATTTTGCTAGTCCCTTAACAAAACAAAATTGAAACACAAACTTCTTCTCTTTCGTGGAAGTGACGATTGCATTTAGCATATGCAACAAGCTTTTTAAACCCCTAAGTATCCTTAGAGGACGAGTGAAGTCTCGTGGTTTATCAAAAATGATACCCACAAACACTAAGCAACAAGGCTCATTCTAGTGTACATTGAAACATATGACTTTTAGGAAAAACTCTATCAAGAAGATTACAACAAGTATACATACAATGACATCTCAAAACACTATTCAATTCCCAGCCCTCATGTATCAACAGACTAGTCCACATACATGATCTTCAACATCTCATTTATAATAGAATTTCATCTCAAGATCCTTAGAAGTGAACCGAAATTTCATTTTCTTTAAGAATGCACTTTTAACCCTTTTATGGCTCATTCAACATTTTTCCATCCTTAATCTATCTTTCGAAATCATAATCTAAGGCATACATTTATTTGAACACATTTTATTTATTTATTTATTTATTTTTATTTTTTTATGTATGACCATGTGCAATGTCTAAGTTCCTTAAGCTCTCTAACCACCCCATGTAAGAAGTGTTGAGCCAACGACTCCCAAACCAGATGGTTTTAGGGTGTTAAATGTAAAGACACTCCTAAGGGCGTAATGACTCGAAATGGCTAGGCTACAAACTCAAACTAATCATACATCTTACATTCTGATAAGCGCCGAATATTACATATTCAAGCGTCCTTATTTGTATTAGTTAAGTACACAAGTTGATTATATTGTATATATTAGCTTTATTTTCATTCTTTTGTCTATTTTCAGGTTGGTTCTCCAAAGAGAGTTAAAAGTGATACTTTGATAAGTTTTTAAAGATCAAAGTACGCCGTTACTGGGGACAGTCATTTTGGCCAAGTCAAGTGATCCATGGAATTCATGACGCTCTATGCACAAAGTTTTAGGATGAAGAGTTGCAACATCAGTCCGCGCCAAGAGAGGGTCAAGAGCAAAAATTCAGAGCAAAAAGCCCAGATCTCGAGGGTGTCCGCCCATTTGGGCAGTGAGTCCGCGGGCGCCCGCCCATTTGGGCAGTGAGCCCGTGCACCATGGGCTCCTGCCCAAGATCCGCGGGCGCCCGCCCAATCTGCCAGTGACCTCTTCCACCGCGGGGGCCAGCCCAAGATCCACGGGCGCTTGCCCAAGAGCCGCGGGCACCAGCCCTGTGCCTGCGGGCGCCCGCCAATCTGCAGATAGCAGATCAACCACTCCATAGATTTGCTGAAAGTTGTCCCCTTTGACCCCATTGTGTGGTTCTGCTTCTAGGGATTTTGGACCACAAAATTGGAGTGGTTAGGAGGCTAAGGTTGATTTATTAAAGGCTCGGGGGGCTTTGTAAAGGGCACACACAATTTGTAAGGTTCTAGAGAGAGCAGGAGGTGTTCTTGACCCTTAAGGTGCGAAAATGGAAGACCTCATCCTCTCTTCTCCTTCCTCCATTGCTCTTATGGGTAACTAACTCCCTTTTTAGGGAGGTGATGAAGCCCTTCTATGTAAGCATACTCTAGCTTTGATTTTATTTTGGGGAATCATTTATATTTGTGGTGGTTTTATAATCTAGAGCACTCATATTGATGTAACGAACCTAAATTTATATAAATGATCATGTTGAATCTATTATATTGTCTTAGATTGTATGTTATCATGGTTATATGGCTTATATTTTCATGGTGACAATGAAAATGAGATTGTAGAATGGTTTTAATGGCATGGTGTGTGAGAAGCTTGATAGTCCATGGCTTAGGTCCTTCCTTTGATGGTCTATTCTTGAATTTTTAACTTCACGTGCTTGTATCATTTCATTGAGGGCTTGATAATCTCTAACTTAGTGAGCATGTCTAAGGCTACACCTTAGTTTAGGTAGTTCAAACATGTGAAGCTTTGATAGGTTATTCTTGCCTTTTGATTTAATTAACTTCTTGAAGATAATGTAGCAACCATGTGTTGCTACATATCATAACCACTTATATATGTTGTTTCCCTAAGATTAATCATAATCTAGTATACTTATAAGGTTGGTAGTGGATTCACTTCCCTAGTCCTCTCTACCTATATTTCTTTCCTCTTAATTTCCTTGCAATTATTGTTTTATGCACAATTTAATTCCAAGTATCAAGTGACAAACTAAACAAAACTCTATACCCCTTTCATCAAACTAAAAGTGAATTTAAAAACCTTGATTGCCATAAACTAGTAATCCCAGTGGTTCGACTTGCCCATCCAAAAGCCCTATTTTACAATGATTTGTGCTATTGCAAAGGGTTGATTATTATTGATAGTCGACGAGACCCGATCAATTTTTGGCGCCGTTGCCAGGGATTGCAAACGGTTTTGTAACCGAGGTTTTAGGATTAACTTTGGTTTGATTGTGAATATTATGTTATTGTGGATATTTTCTTGTTGGTCTTGATTAATTTATGTTTTAAGCATTCTTGTGAGATTCTAGGTACTCAAGGCTTGCCAAGGAAAAATTGAAAATATTATAAGTCTAGAGGACTTCAGGTAAGTTTTTGAAATTCTAGAATCACAATTGTGAATATCTTGCATGTGGTTAAATTAGAGACAGTTAAATTGTGAAGCCCTTGTCGAGGCTATTTATTATTTCTCTATATTGCAAAGCATTAGTCCCTGTTGTGGCCATATATTTTCTGTCTTGTTGATAATTGAGGAGAAAGGGAACATCGTATGTGGAGGCTATGGTGATGAATTGTCGTGTTGCTTGTGAAGTGTGTTGTTGATGTTTGGCCATAGGTCATTATCTTTGCTAACTCTTGAATCGCCCATTGACATAAATTCGCTTGAAAGGACTCTTAGAAGAAACCTTAGGGAATCTGTAAATATAAGAGGAATTGAACTCGAATTTAATACAATGGCCGGTAATGAAGAAAATATCGGGAATGAGGGAATTAATAATAATTGGGCTGAAATTCCAAATGTTGTTTCTATGACTCTTAGGGATCATTTCATCCCTACAACTTATGCCTCTCCTTCTTGTATAGTGATGCCAAACATCAATGCAACCCAATATGAAATCAAATCTAGTACAATTCAAATGCTTCCTTCCTTTCATAACTTGGAACATGAGGATCCCTATAAGCACCTTAATGAGTTCCTTGAAATCTATTCTACCATTATGCTGAGGGGCTTCCCTGAAAATGCTCTCCATTTGCATCTCTTCCCATTCGCCTTAAAAGATAGGGCAAAATATTAGTTGAACTCCCTTACTGCAAATTCCATCACTACATGGGCTCAATTGTAACAAGAATTTCTAAAAAAGTACTATCCAGTGAGTAAAACCAACCTAATGAGGCGTTCTGATGAACGCTGAAAAGTGCACAATTAAACCCCTTAAGCTTAGGTATTCTAGGACCTTTATCTATCTTTCTTTCCCGTTTTAAACTAATTTCATGTTATTACCCTTTTTAGGCACTTATCCTAAAAATAAGTTCAGCCAAATAAGAGCATTAAAGAAGCTAACTCAAGCTGGATGGAAGAAAGGAGCAAAGTGGAAGTAGAATGAAGCAAAGTGTGGAAATCAGCAAGTTCGATCGATCTCAACATCACTTCGATCAATCGAAGCAACATCGATCTGGACACTTCAAGATGGATCCAAGCCCTTGTTCTTATCTAAAAGATTCCACAATATTCGATTGATCGAATCAAACCATTCTTCGATCGATCAAACATATTTGATCTTATCCACACCTACCACCCCACCTACCACTTTTGTCTCTTTCCCAAAATATCCCAAAATATCTAAGAGATTTGTCTTTATTCAAAAAGACGCCACCAAAGATGGATCAATCTCTGCAGCATTCGATGGATCTCAGCACAGTTCGATCGATCTCAGAACAGTTCGATCGATCGAACCTCCTCAAATCCGGAAAAAAAAATTAAGTTCCAGCTCATTAAAAGTTAGCTCATGGTGCAATCATTACAAGGACCCTAGTGCACAAATCCAAACCATTGGGTGTGACATTTAACCTACCTATATAAGGATTTTGCGCCTCATACATATCTCATGTATCATTTCATAGACTTAGAAACATTCTTAGAGAGGAAGAAAAGAGAGGATGAGAAGCTAGAGACACATTCTTGGGAGTTCTTCCATTCTTCTAGGGTTTTCATCAAGAAGGAGGTCATTCCTATCATGGAGATAGCCCTTGAGGGTTGGATGACTACTTCAATAAGTGGCTAAACATCTTCTTGGGGCTAGAGCTAGCCCTAAGCATACCTTCTAGACTCTAATGCTTTGTATTTTGAGGGGATTTGTGTTGTAATCTTGATTTGTTACTTATTTTATATATGAATCTTGTTTATTCAATGATTTGTGTGGTTTAATACTTCCAATTAATAATTTCATTCTATCCATATGTCTATGTATGCTAGAATAGATGTTTATGTGTTTATCTCTAGTTTTTGTGTTATTGATGCATGTCTATGTGTGTTGATACTATGGATCTAGAGATTGTCAAGGTATAATGCTTAATAGAATAGTATTGTTATTTATTTGATGGTTCATACTCATGTCTTGATGGATTGTGCCTCTCCCTTAGTTTCTTTAGCTTAATTTTCATGCCCTTAACTTAGTTGTAGTGTAGTTGCCTTAGTTGTTAGATGGAAGGGCAATCTATGCTTGTTGTTTGATGTTCCATGCTTATGAATGCAAGTAGTATTATTCTCTAACCATGTGATGTGTTTGGATTGAGAGCTTCAAGGAAGGATTAATGGCTTAGTTTAATATATTGTGCTATTCACTAGGTTGCTTTGACAATATATGCTTAATTGGTCATCCATACTTGTTGAAACAATCAAACACACACTCTCCAATTGCAACACATGTGTCCCCTCATTAATTATGCATTGAATGTCTAGGATGGTGATGTTTAGTGGTGACCTCTAGATCCCAAGACCTCACTCTCTTGTTTTCTCTAAATTTCATTTAAATTGCTCATTTTACATTGAACTTGTTTAGTTTAATTCATAGTCTAATCAATCAAACACACCACCTTTTGATCACTCGACCTACTAACCCTAAATATTGCTTCCATTACAAGTATGCCTAAAAATCCCTTGGGATGATCCCTACTCACCCTAGCTATATTTTTAGTTAGAGGTAGTAGTGGCATTTATAAATTTAAAACTTGGCTACACTATTTTGTACAAATTTGGTTGTACCCCACGACATGCACTAAGTTTTTGGCATTGTTACCGGGGATTCAAATTGGCAACACCATGATTTGGAAACAAATAGGAATTAGTACTCTTTTGATCGTGTCTTTTCTTTGTTTTACTTTTGTTACTTATTGTGTTTGTTCATATTTGATTAGGTGAATTGAGTAAGGAAGTTGAGCAAAGGAGAATTGAAAGCAAGGAAGCCAAGTGAAGCTAAGCAAAAACTAAAAGGAGCTAAAATTTAAAAATTTACAAAACATAGCAAGGCTTGAAACTTAAAAATATATTGAAGTTACTTAAGGACCCTTTGTGAGATCTTTCTAACTCAATCTCTAGTTAAATCATCTGCCTGCGTGGTGGCAAGTTTTTCAATTCTTAGATAAATCGTGAGCCCGCGTGGAGGCAATTTAATTTTCTTTGCATGTTGTTCAAGCATGGGAATATGGGATTAATGTATGTGGAGAATGTTTGTTGATTGATTTGTTTTGATGGCGAAGTGATTGTTATTTTCTTTCTATTTGTTTAGCTAGTGTATGCATGGTCGTAGGTCATTAAATCCTACCCTTGTCCCTCCTAATTTACATCTTGAATCGGTTGTTCGTAATCCTAGGGGAAGAGGTAGTCCTCATCACTCCATTTCACCAATGGAGGAATTGAATGACGACCATGAGGAGGACCTTGGTCACATAGACCAACAAGGTATCCTCCACCCTAATGTGCATCATGAAAATATTCAAGTACCATTAGGTATGCCTAGACCATTCATCCCACCACAACAACAAGGCCAAGTTCCATTGGGAATGCCTCGGCCAATTTTTGCTCCATAACCTTCTATTATGCAAGGCAATCAAGGTGTCCGAGTAGCACCGCCGGTTGTGAATCCTCCCATTGCTTTAAGAGACCATTATGTGCCTAATGAATATAATGCACCCACTTGCATTCAATGGCCCCTATTTAGAGCACATCACTATGAGATTAAACCACAAACCATTCAAATGCTTCCCAACTATCATGGACTTCAAAGTGAAGAACCGTACAAGCATTTGGATGAGTTTCTTGAAGTGTGTTCCACCGTGAAATACACGGAAGAGGTTTTAAGATGTAAAATTTTTCCTTTCACCTTTAAAGACAAGGCAAAATATTGGTTCAATAATCTTAGGCCTTTTTTGATAACTTCTTGGGCAGAAATGCAACAAGAGTTCTTCTAAGACCAATGTCATGAGGACTTCCATTAGAGAATTTTCTCAAGGGGATGGGGAAATGTTTCATAAGGCATGGGAAAGGTTTAACGACTTGCTTAGGAAGTGCCCACATCATGACATACTTAAGTGGCAACTAGTTCAATATTTCTTTGAAAGTTTGCTGGATTGTCACAAAGGTATAGTTGATGCATCTATGGGTGGTTCTTATCTTGATGAGCATGAGGATGATGTGTGGCAATTGTATGAAAGCATGAGTGAAAATTCAATACATAGATCTTTGTCCTCTAAAAATAGTAGAAATCTAGGTGGAAGGAAGAAAGTTGGCTTATATCAAGTTGACAACTTCAATGACATAGCCGCCAAGATGAAATCCTTATCTCAAAGGTTTGATCAATTTTTGATTAACCAAACTTTGGTGAATCAAGTATCTTCCTCCCCTAATCATGTTCATCATCGCGCATCCAATGAATCATGTATGACTTTTTCTAGTGTTTTACATTCTACTTCCAATTGTTCCCATGGACATGTGCAAAGTGAGCCCTATGAGCAAGTCAATGCTATATTTGTCAACCAAGGGAATAATCCATATGGCACTTATTACAATTCAAGTTGGAGGAACCATCTAAACTTCTCTTAGAAAAGCCAAGGGGAAGGCTCAAACCCTCCCCAAGGTGGTTTTCAAAACAAGTATGTTCCACCTCCAATGCAAGGCTAAGGTTCCCAAGGTTTTAGATCATCATCATTTCAATCGCATGGTAATTAATTCTCTAATTCTCATTTTCCTAACCAATCATCATATTCTCAAAAAAATTCTAGATTCCTGCTTTTGAGGAAAAAGTGCTGACCGCTCTAGGCACTCTAGAGGCGAACACTCAATTGCTTCATTCCATTCCCAATCCATTGCTAAGCTAGAAACCCAAGTCGGGGCAAATAACTAGTATTTTGAATGCTAGAGAAAAAGGGAAGTACTTTTGAATGCACCACCAAAGCAACAATGTGTTGTAAAGACTCATTCCTCATCAAAAGATCACACAAACTAACATGTCAATGCGGTAACAACCTTGAGAAGTGGGAGAATTATGGACAAGCAAGTGAGTATGTCCAATGAAGAAAGTGAACTGGTGCAACCAAAAGTTGACACCCATCCTGTTTCACATCCTATTATTTCTTCATTATATATGCATGATCCTTTTATGGAAAAAGTAATGGAAAAGGATTTGAACAAAGCTTTGGAAGATGATTTGAAAAATTCTTGTGTTGAAGATTCTTCAAAGAAAGATTTTGAAAAAGCTTTTGAGCCTAAAGCTCCATTTTCGGATGCCTTAAAAGGATCCATTTCTCTTGACAAGTAAAAGATCAAGACTAATGAAATCATTGATGTGTTTAGGCAAGCGAAGATCAATCTTCCGCTTTTGGATGCAATAAAATAAATTCTGACTTATGCCAAATTTTTGAAAGATCTTTGCACTCAAAAGAGGAAGAACAAAAGCCAAACACCAAGAAAAGTGGTCTTAACCGAGCAAGTGAGCTCCATTTTACAACATAACACTCTCCCAAAGTTTAAAGACCCCAGTTCACCTACTACTTCTTGCATCATTGGTGACCATGTCATTAATCGGTCTTTTCTAGACTTAGGAGCAAGTGTCAACCTTCTTCCCTATTCAGTATATGTCAAATTAGGCTTAGGAGACTTGAAACTGACATTGGTAGTTTTGCAACTTGCCGACCGATCCATCAAAAAGCCCCGGGGTATCATTGAGGATGTTTTGATTAAGATTAATAAGTTCTTCTTTCCCGTTAATTTTGTTGTCATAGACACGGAACCGGTTCCGAATTGCAAGAGCCAAATTCCCGTTATCCTTGGTCATCCCTTCTTGGCAACTGCGAATGCCAACATAAATTGTAGGACAGGGATAATGAAAATCTCATTTGGGTATATGAAGGTAAAGTTGAACATCTTTAATCCGACCCCGAATTCCATAGACAAGCATGAAGAAGTGTGTGTTGTTGAAAAATGCATTGCCAATGAATTTGATAAAGTTGAGTCTTTCCTTGATATTAAACATTCCCATGGTTTGATTACCAAAAAGGATTCAAAGAAAATTGCTTCAAAAGCAAAGTTTGAAAGTGCATAGAAGCCCAAGAGTTGTTTTGACCAAGGACCATCAATATTTTTTGATCTAAATCCAATAAGTTCCTTAAAGAACCATTTGTTGGATGGGGTTTAAAGTATTTGTCACCCCGTCAAGGAGGGGATGCATAACAAGATATTTGATCCGGGCTAAAAGAGCCCAACGTCTTGCTAGAGACATTAAAGACTAGTAAAATGATTTATAGGGTTTACAACCCTATTCCTCCCTCATTTCTATTTTACCTTTCATTTCTTGCGTAGTCTAGATATATTCTGGGTTTATACACATTGCTAGGAACTATGATTGAGAATGCATGCACTTCCATTATGAAAATAGGCATTTTGCACTTGTTCGATCGATCTCAAAGGATATTCGATCGATCGAACATTTATTCCTGCATCAAACCTACATATTTCACCTCTCTGTGTATCGAGTGAACTTCAGTTCAAATCGATCTGAGTACTCTAAGATCGATAAAAAAATTCCCTTAAATCGATCTTCAGTTCCAACACTTAGAAAATTTTTAAACCCTGCATAAAACAGCTTTTTTTCTGATCGTTCGAACTTGTCTACAGGTTTTTACCTGTTCGATCAATCAAAGCATTTTCCAGATCGATCTTAGAATGATCAATTTGTATTTCGTTGTTAACTTTGACTTTGACTACATTTTTTATTTTTAATGTTTATTTTATTTTATTTTCAAAAACCTCAAAAAGATTTTATTTTTATTTTATTTTATTTTTAGTTTAATTCAAAAATATTTTAATTTCAAATTTTTTTTTTTTAAAAAAAAAAATTTCCAAAAATATGTTTTACAAGGTTAGATCGATCTGAGTTCTTTTCAGATCGATCTTTGTTCGATCGATCGAAGATATGTCCAGATTTGTGACTTTTCAAATTTCCCGAAACAGTTCGATCAATTGAAGTTTTCTTAGATCGATCTGAGAAAGATTGATCGAACTTACTCCTGATCGATCTGAGAGAGATCGATCTCACATTTTCCTGATCGATCGAACTTTACAGATTTACATATATGCACTTCACACACCATCTATAGTGTTTATGGTAGCTTCTTGATGCCCAATGCCTGTGTTTTCCACATTGGATACATTCCATACTTACATTGTTTCAGCATGTTTCACTTAATCACTGTTTACCTGGCTGCGTTATCTCTTGCATAGATTCATGTCCATTACTCTGAGTTGTCTATCTTACTTAACAAACATGTTTCTATACGTTGTGCTTTAATTCATTATTTATCTGATTGCTAACTTTGTAAGTGTTTCGTTCTTTTGCAGGCTATGGCACGGGTTAAGATAGTCGTTCGGCGACAGTATCTGAGGAGGGTATCATAGCATGTAGAGGACCAGGTAGGATCTTCACATGCTCAGGATCTAGTTCCAGATCCAGCTCCAGAGCAGGCTAAGCAGCCTAAGCAGTTACAGGAGTATGTGGAGCCAGCTCCGACTTAGTCTGACTGCTCTACCTCTACCGCTTCCGATGAGGATGAGTACATATCTTTTCCTTTTCCACCACCGGTACAGCCTGGCCAGGTCCGAGAATGACCTGTCTGGAAGTTCAGACGTCGTTCCGTATCCCACGAGTCAATATTTGATATATCTTTCTTCTCCCGGTTAGTCTTAACCCGGGCAACTTTCAATGATATAGAGCGGCACGGCATTCTAGCCATTCTGGCACCAGTTACTTATCCAGTGGTCCTGCGGCTTGTTCGGATGTTCTTCCAGAACCTCTGGCAGGCCCCGGGTAATCCGTTAGAGCTGCAGACTACTATCGATAGATATCCCATCTGCATCACCGTTGACACTTTGGCTACATCTTCTAGGTGCCCCCATGTCTGCCCTACAGGACTTGATTATCCTGTTCTGAGGAGGCCTTTTAATGCAGACACGGTCATTGCCCTTACTGGCCATTATACAGCTAGCGAGACTTTCACCACCAGGACTTATCTACCCGACGACCTATGGTTCTTTGATTCGATCTTGTACCAAAATGTATTTATGGCGAGGCATAAGATCCAGAGGCGTTCTAACTTCCTGGCAGCCCTATATGCTTTCTACACCGGGCAGTGGTTCTCTATTCCGGCACTCTATTGGAGTGTCATGATGAAGCTTTATACAGACTACATTAGCAAGGCAAAGCCCAAACGGGCTAAGTATCTTCCATTTGCTCATCTCATCACATAGATTATGTGAGACCAGTGCTACCCTTTCCACCCATAGGAGCGTTTCGAGTCCGGGGCTTGCCACTGCGGCAAAAAGGACTGGAACAAGAACTACAATGCTTTTATTAAGAGCCTAGATGAGGACGTTATCCTAGCAGCAGAGGAGGCTGCAGAGGCTGAGGAGGTGGAGATGGCAGCAGCAATAGCAATAGATGATCTGGCAGATGCACCGGTGGCTGCAGTACATATAGAGATTGACCTAGAGTAGCAGCCTCCAACAGAGGAGCTACCACATCACTCTCCCATCGGGTCGCCACTACATGTCCCGTAGCCTAGTCAGGATGAGCATCATTCTCCCGACCCAGTTATACCTGACACACCAGCATAGACACCCGGCCTAGGAGAGCGTATACAGACCTTGGAGGACGCCGTTGTCTCTCTTCAGCCCGATGTGGCTTCCCTTAGTATTGATGTGGCTTCCCTCAGTATTGATGTGGCATCTCTCTGCTCAGATGTCATGGCTGCGCTGCGAGATATATCCAGAGATATCTGGGGATCACGCTCCGCTCGCCCTACCTCCTCTGCCTGATCTGCCTATCTCTCTACTTTCATTTTATATATCTATGATATTATTGTTACATTACTACTGCTTTAATATTTTTGCGGCCAGTCTGTTAGCCCAGACACTGTGATGCGTTGTACATTATTTGTTTTTATGCATGGTATTTTTGGATGTTTAGATTTTATATTGATATATCTGTCAGTGATTGACTCCATTTATCATGTGCATCTCAGTGAATTCAGTGAGAGAGAGTGCTACCTCAATTTTTTAGGACCACCTTTATTCCTCTCTCCATAGTTTATTTATTATCCCATTTACACTTGCATGTCCACTGTGCACTGTTATTATCCTTTTTCTTATTTAATGAGTTTTATCTAAATGCCATCTTTTAAGGACCGCAGTTAATTCCAAGTTTGGGGGGGGGGGGGATTATACTACCCACTTTGGATATTTACGTCCCAGCCATTCTTTGCTTTAGCTGCACTAGTATACTCTTTCCTTTGTTCTCTTTGCACATTAAAGACACTGTGCCATTTAAGTTTGGGGGTAATGGTGTTAACTGCAGTGTTTGCTTTCAATTAAAACTTTTAAGCATGACTTGTGTATTTGAGGGATTTTCTATGATTGGTCCATAACTAGCTGTGTTTTTTATCTTTTAAGGACTATATTGCTTAAAATTTAAAAATTGCTTGACTTGAGAGTTCAATACTCCTTGTATGCCTTATGGATGCCATTTAGGAGTAAATTTTTTAAAAGATTGATATCTTGTTTGCACTTGTGGTCCACATCGTCCTGATTTTGTGATTATTTTGAGATTCACTCTAGAATTCTACACTAGCACAGGCGCACACTAGCATTCATTTGTGGGGTACATGCTTTGTTGATTATTGAATTGGTTATATCCCAATTGGGCTAGTAGTATATTGAAAGCTTTCATTTTGATAAAGGTGGATAACAAACCCTTTTCATTAAGTAGCCGGGATTCTAGCCTCATTAAGCACTGAATTTCTCCCGCCGAAAGGTGGAGGGCCCAAACTCTAGGTTAATAACTTGACAAAAAAAAAAAAAAAAAAAAGGGAGGACTTCTCCCAAAAGGTGAGAAGTGGGAAATGATTATATGGAGGTTGTTTTGATTTGTAGCCTAGTTGATTTGAGCTTGTAAGTCCTTAGGGGTGATTGAACACCTAGTGCCCTAAAGTCGTCTGGTTTGGGAGTCATTGACCTAACGCTCAACCTCATGGATCGCTAGAAAGCTTAATAGATCAACACATTGCACCATGCTTCCATCTTTGATCCTTAGGATTAGAACAAAAAAAAAAAAAAAAAAAATCGAGTGAAAAGAATAAGCGCACTTAGAACAATAAAGTTTTAATAAAAAGTCCACTCTTTGTCTTGATAGGAAGAAATTGTAACGACCCTGGATTTTTCAACCCAGGGTATCCTGTGATGACCCGAACTGGATCCAAGATGCAGAAGCAAAAGAATTGGAATGGTCTCAAGCAATATACGTCATCCCTAAGGCACTGAAGTGACTCCCCATAAAGCCACTAAACTCACATGAGCTAAACAAATGAAGCAAGAATGCCTAATCCAAAAAGAAGTGAACCAAGGGCAAAATGGTCATTTCTAAATTGAAATGGGTGCCATTGAGCACACCATTGGAAAGACAACAAAAAATGAACAAGGTTAGACTCAAGAATCGCTTGATTCTGAGTTCGAACGGACAAGATATGAATTTAAAACAAGGTGGCCTTTGCCGTTTAAGAATTACCATGAACCTATCTTACTCAAACTAGAATACCTCTCATCATAGATGGAGTTATGATGTGTGGTTGGTACTATTGGATAGCTAACTCCGAGCTCTTGAATTTAGAGTTAAGAATGACCCAAATCAGATTCGAAATGAAAGAGATATGATCTCCTAAAGTTGGAACAACAAAGCTGTCCAATAGATGTTGAGAGGGAGGGGGTTCCAGGGAGGATCAGTTGACTGAAATGCAATGGTCAGTGGGCCGAAACTCAACCGTCGGTCGGCCGAACCCCAATCGTCAGCTGACCGACACAAGGTTTTTCCTAAAAAGCCTACTGGAATGGTCTCGAGGGGTTCATCAGCCAACCGACACCTCTGTTGCTGCTAGGAAAAAGCTGCTGCAAGGTGTGTGCAAGGTGGTTGGGCCAAGTCAAAGGTTCTACATGCATCCTACATGATCCGAACATGATTGAAAACACTTTCTGGCCCTGTTCAAGCACCTAAGACATGCCAAGACAAGGAGGAATTTCGAATGACACTCCAAGGAGGATTTTTCCATGAAAATTCATAAAAATCACCCAAAAATAAGTCAAAAGTTGAAACTCAAGGGTTTTATGCAATGTGGACATGCACGCAAACGTAGAAAGACATTTAAGACGTGTTCCAATGGTCCACGGCTTCAAAATGCCAAGAATGCAAAATATGACCTCTCAACGGCCAAAAATGCCTAAAAATGTTATAAATGAAACCATAATGTGAAACTTAGAATGAAATGGTGTTT
This sequence comes from Cornus florida, assembly GCF_030987335.1. Lineage (NCBI taxonomy): Eukaryota > Viridiplantae > Streptophyta > Magnoliopsida > Cornales > Cornaceae > Cornus > Cornus florida. The sequence goes on from NW_026775572.1 coordinate 47,518,342, forward strand.
GGCCCATGGCTACACCTCATACACGATCATGGAAACCCTATGGAACAGAAAAAATGGAATTCCCACGCCCGATGCAAAAGTTATGCTACAATGACTTATGAATTTTCAATATTTTCATAATTAGCCTTAAAAACAAAAGTGCATAGAATACATGTTACATGTCATTGGCCTCCAGCCTCATTTGATACATGTTGAATATAATTAAAATAGTGTACTCATGTACACTTTACATAAATGGAATCAAATAAGACAAGTTTGATACAAAAGGTTACAATCATGGCATTTCATGCGAACTCTTGCATGCAATGGAAATGCGAAAGCTATAAGCTTTCGAAGGAGCGACGAGCATCACGAACCAAATCTTCATACCTGAACAAATCTCCCAGTAACTTCGGGGTGAGTAAACAAGTTTACTCGTAGAGAATGAGCATGCATCGACTCGATTTCTTTAGAGATTTTTTTTATGACTAACATGATATAGTTCAAAAGAGATCATGCCACCTAACGTTTATGTCAAAGATTAGACTCAGGGATCATCCTAAGCTACCATGGAGTAAAAGTAACAAGAATCATGATATATCTACATATATGAAGCAAGTCAAGATTGGGATAATCAAAAGAACATGACAAGAAAGTACTAGAATACAAGTATCACATTATTAATGGAATTGAACAAGGTTTGGAACATACCAATTAACACGACAAGAAGTATACTCGAATACAAGTTAACACGAATTACATTATCAATGCAATTAACATGATTGGAGCATTCCAATTAACATGATAGAAGTAATACACGAAATGAAGAGCAAAACATAATATCTATGCAATTAAACAAGAATTGAACATTCCATAAAACACGAAAAGAGTTATACATGAATCAAGAACAAGGCATAATATCTATGCAAGTAAACAAGATTGGAGTATTTCACATACATGACAAGTTTAAATTTTCAAGGAATAGCAACTTGAAATTTAAAGAGTGAAATCAACCAATGTGGAAACTCGGATATCGCCCGGATTAAAACCGTACTCTTGAAATCACTTTAGGGCTACTAACCCATGGGTACCTTTCCCCTAGTGCGCACTATAGTGTCGGAGGACATTCTCCCGTACTAGAACCAAGTCCTAGCCATGTCAATTCTTGATTGATATCCCAAGTCCCAAAATCAACAAGTTGTGTAAGTCAAGATTGTATCAAAATACAAGAGAATGCACTAACCACATTTCATGCACAACTAAGATTTTGGAACACACAATTCATGCCCTAAGTTCTCAACTATGATGGCATGTGAAATGTCAAGAAATCAAAGTGTGCATCTATATAAACTAGAACCAAGATATATAGCACGAGAAATCCATCGAAGCAAATATACTACAAGTATAAGATACATGATTCAATTGTATACAAAACAACACATGTGTATATAAACCGTTCTAAGACAATTGAGTATGTTCATTAAGTACATTAATGAAACCAAGATACAAGAAGTCTAGATACATGATGTCAAGGCGTGATTAACTCGAGGGAGAAATAAAAGGAAATTTAATCTACTTAAGCGATTAAATTATCAAGGTTACATGGCAAGTCCAAATGTTCTACGAACAAGTTATGTCAAGGATCATGTCAAGGCCAAGTTCAATGTCAAGTTTCGAGTTCATTTCATACACAACACAACCATGTGAGTTAAGTTCCATACAAGAGAAATGAATAAATATAAGTTTCAAAACTTATCCGATTATGCTCAATGTAATACACGCGAAGGAACTTATCGAGGAAATCATGAATACAAGGTTAGAAACTTAATCAAGTGCATAGAACCATCGAATGGATTTTAATTATTTCATTTAATTAAAATCTCTAGATTTTGATATTCATCCAAATGATCCTAAATTAACATATGTCATACAACATACCAAGACTTGATTTAAAAACACGATACAAGTACATTCCATGTAAGATACGGTCACGAGTATTAAACTTTAATACAAGAAAAATAATAAATGAAAGGTTCCAAAACCTAATCAAATATTCTAGATTTAATATATGTGAAACAATATGCCATGCACATCAAGAATTTCAAGTCGGAAATCCAACGGGATGAATAGTACACTTGGAGCAATTTAATTAATCTAATTAATTAAATATTACTAGATTTCAAAACACTTCCTATTTCTCTCAAATTCACCTATGTTGAAGAGCATGCCAAGGCCTAATATAATATGCTAACACATATTGATTTCAAGTTAGTTAAGGCCACATGATTTAATATTTTATTCAAGATAAATATTAAATTAAATCTTCAATACTTGTCCAAATGATCTAGATTTAATACATGTCAATCAACATATCAAGGGGTAATATTCTATCATAGCACCTGATTAAACAAAGTTATGGACAACCGGAAAAATTAAATCCTTCACAAGAAAAATAAATAATAAAATCTCTAGATTTTATATCTAAGCATGTAATCAAGTTGTATAAGCATCACAAGCATATAATATAGCAAGAAAATAAATTATAACACCCCCTACCTCAATTTGAGATGGAAATCTCAAATCCCCACCGAAAAAAAAATATTCTGAATCCACCGAAACCGAAGGGTTTTATCGGGGACAACACGATCTACATGAATCCGAAGGAAGCCCCATGAAAATCACAACTTGACTTCAAACTCAAACTCAAGAAATGGTCAAAAATGAATTCTAATAAGGGGGAATGGTAGAACACGTTGAGGGGAACAAAAAACGTGAAGGTCGAAGACTTTTCACTTAGGAAAAGTAAATCAAAGGAGGAGAGATAAGGTGGTAGCTCCATGGACATTCATGACTGCTTCAGGTCGTGCAATGGGAGTGGGAATGATGAAAAATGAAATATCTCATCCCCCTTTTATAGAAATCTCAAAAAGTGCCCCGAACGGGCCCCGCCGGGTCTGGAAAAGTGGATTTTGAGCAAATGCGCTCAAACGGAAAAACTCCGTGAATGAAAAAGATTCAAAATGAGAAAATATGAGCAACGGAAGAAACGGCGTCAAAAATTGAGTCCCGATCAGAGAGATATGCCCCGAACAAGTTCCGCAGCAACCGGGTCCAGAAACCCTGAAACTAGAGAAAAATGACCAGAAGGAAATTCCAAGAGTCCATGACTCGATGAAATGTGAAAATGAATCCCGTACGAGGATCTAGGCTCCAGACGAGGTATTTTGCAATAACTTTCGTTAATTGCACAATGGCCTCTATAAAAAGGGTTAACTGCGAAACTGCCTAGAATGAAAATATTTTCCAAAAGATATTTTCTTAGATGCCCCTGAAATAAAATATCTTCAAAAGATATTTACGAAAAACACCCCAAGAAAAGAAAAAGATTGTGAAGAATTGTGCATCCATGTCCCTATGAACACCGGGAGCAACCAGAGTACTTTCTTGCAAAAGTAAAGATACGTATTTCGAGAAAACCACTTCAAATGAAGATAGGTGAAGTTAAAAACTAACTCCGAACATGAAAAGTGAGGTTATGCCAACAAAGTGACAAACGGAGAAAAGACAAAATAGGGAAGAGGACGAAATAGGGAAAAGAATAAAAGTGAATAGTGTCTCGAAAAGTGAAAATGCAGAAATGACTTGGTCCTCAAAGGAAGTTGTCAATCCGAACAAAAGAGTCTCGAAAACCATTTCCAAGCACTTGAGATGACACTAAACGACGAGAAACAGAACTCAGAAAAGAAAATTAAACGGAAAAAATTTATCCATAAAATTTCAGGAAAAAAAAAAAAAAAAAAAAGGGAGTCAAATGACCGGGTCATTATAGAAATGTCAACTCTGATGGAGACAGTATCTGCGCGGATACAGACTACGACATCCTTTAAAACCTGGAGACGCTCTCTAAAGCGGGGTGTTTGTACTAGAGCCTCAGGTATGACTGGATCAGGAAACTGTGGTACATCCTGTGCATGCTCCAAAGAATGAACTGGCCACCCTGCTAGAGAGTGATGCTGTAGACCCTCTACAGGATACTACTCTAAGTCAATGTCCATATGGACTGGAGCCAGATCGACTGCTGGATCGTCCGCTGCTGGTGTGTCTGCCTCTCCTACTACTGTTGTGGCAGCTGCCATCTCCTTCTCCTCTGCTTCCTCTGCTGCTATCACAGCATCCTCTAGAAGACTCTTAATAAGAGCATTATAGCTCTTATTCCAATCCTTCTTGCCAAAATAACAAGCTCCTGTCTCTGAGCGCTCATCAGGATGGAATGGATAGCGCTGATCCCGGAGGATCTAAGTGGTCAGATGGCCAAATGGAAGATACTTAGCCCGCTTGGGCTTGGCCTTGCTGATATAGTCAGCATAAAGCTTCATCATCATAGTCCAGTAGAGGGCTGGAATAAAAACCCAGTATCCTTTGTAGAGAGCATATAGGGCTATCAAATAATAGTCGTGCCTCTGGATCTTGTGGCCGGCCATGAACACATTTCGGTATAAGACCGAATCAAAGAACCACAGGTCATCGGGCATATAGGTACGAGTAGCAAATGTGTCACCCTCACTGTAATGGCCTGTAAGTGCTTTAGCCATCAATGTATAAGAAGGCCTCCTCTCCAAAATAGGATAATTGAGCTTAAGCTCAGGAGGGTAGGCATGCGGGCATCGGCAGGGTCGGGCCAGAGTCTCCACTATGATGCGGATAGGATGGCCATCCATTGTAGTACATAGCTCCACTAGATTACTTGGGGTAGGTCAGAGGTTCTGGAAGAACATCTATACAAGCCTTGGGTAAACTGGGTAAGTAACCGGGGCTAGAATGGTTGAAATGCCCCTATGGTCAATATCCTCATAGGCTGCCCGGGTAAGGATATACCAGGAGAAGAAAGAAATGTCAAAAATCGACTCATGCGCTACCTGAAGGTGTGAGTATCTTGGCAAAGATCTATCTATGGCCTGGTTTGGCTGTGTAAGAGGCGGAGATAAAGAAGGTGATGGTGCATGCTCAGCCTTATCATAAGATGATGAAGATACAGAAGCAGAAGACTGTAGCCTACTGTCTGATGGGGACTGAGCTGGATTAGCCTCTATATAATCCTCTAGCTGCTCAGGATCCGGGACTTGAGATGGTCCTGCCTGATGCTCGGGCTGCTCCCTAACATGAGAGGGCTCACCTGGCCCCCTCTAATCTAGGCCTAACTCGGCGATGATAATGTCCACGTGCAACAGTCTTGACCCTAGCCATGGCCTGCAAAACAGAAAGAAAAACACTTACAATATAAGTTAGTATTAGCATTAAGAATTGAAACACAGTATATAGAAACATGTATGTCAAATAAGATAGACAACACAAGACATGAATCTACGTAAGTGATAATGGGGCTAAATAAACAGTGACAGTAAGTGAAGTATGCTAAAAAATATAAGTATGGAATGCATCCAATATGAAAAACACAAGCATTGGGCATGTATGAGATAACATGGAATCACAAAAGAATGTATTTGAAGTGTGGGATAAAAATCTGTGAAGTTCAATCGATCACAAAAATGTGAGATCGATCTCTATGAGATCGATCTGAGAAAAGTTCGATCAATCTTTCAATGATCGATCTGAGAAAAGTTTGATCGATTGAACTGGGACAGGAAATTCGAAAAGTCATAGATCTATGACGTGGAAGGCACGGGGGCACCCAAGCAAACTTATGGGGCCTTCTCACACATCAACAACATGATATGGGTCACTTGTTTGGCCCGTAACACTCAAAAATCAATTTAAAAATGAAATATATATACAAAATTATATATATATACACATATATATACAAAATCATAGAAACTTCATATATAGCAAGATTCAGACATAGCAATCTAAATCTAACATGACAAGCATCACAAATAGGTAGATTGAAAGTCAAAATCAAGGGGAGAACTCAGAACTTACCAAATCTGGGAGGGAGAAGTGGTGCGAAGGAGAGAGATGAGATCTGAGATGAAGGAGAGAGATGAGAGCCTCGGGAAGGTCGCTGGAGGACTTGCTGGAGATGGGAGAGAGATGGGTTGCAGCGGTGAGGGTTGAGAAGGTCTGTAGATAGATCTATGAATCGATCGAATGACCCTAGGGTTTTGTTTTTAAAAACATTTCCCGACAGGTTCGATTGATCAGGGAAAATTTTCGATCGATCGAACAAGATCGATCTTAAAAATGTTGAGATTGATCTAACCTCAACAATTTTTATTTTTATTTTATATATATATATATATATATATATATATATATATATTTGAATATTTACAAATTAAAAATTGAAATTCATAACATTTTGTTGGATTTTTGGAAAAATAACATAAAATACAATTTTTTTTTTTTTCGAATTTTTAGAAAATATATAAATTTTTGGATTTTGAAAATTTTAAAATGAAAAGAAAAGTAGAAATTAAAAAATAAAAAATCTTTAAAATAAAATAAAATAAAAATCTTTTTAAGGTTTTTTAAGATAAGATAAAATAAAATAAAATAAAATAAAAATAAAAACAATAATGCAATCAAAGTCAAAATCATAGTCAACAAGAAATAGAGATCGATCGTAAAGGTACTTCGATTGATCGAACAGGTGAAAACGTGCAGAGAAGTTCAAACGATGCACAGAGAGGCCTTTTTTTCATCGATCTCAAAAATTTTCTTAGTGTGGAGTGAAGATCGATCCAAGAAAAAGTTGAATCGATCTAGAAACTTTCAGATCGATCCAAAGGAATTCTTGAACGATACACAGAGGGCTGATTTATGCAGGAATTTTCAGATCGATGGAATAAAGCAATGATTAGATGCAGGGATAGGTGTTCAATCGATTGAACATCCTTTGAGATCGATCGAACTTAGACAAAATGCTTATTTTTAGATTGGAAGTGCATGCATACTTAATTAAAATTCCTAGCCATGTGTATGAATTCCAAAACATATCTAGACGACGCAAGAAATGAAAGATAAAACAGAAATGAGGGAGGAATAGGGTTGTAAACCCTATGAAACATTTACTAGTCTTTAACGTCTTTAGTAAGATGTTGGGCTCTTTTAGCCCAGATCAAGCATCTTGTAATGCATCCCCTCCTTGTCGGGGTGATAAGTACTTTGAATTCCACCCAACAAACGGTTCCCTAAAAAACTTATTGGATTAGGTTCAAAGGAATTTGTTGGTCCTTTGTCAATATGATCTTTGGGCTTTTATGCCCTTTCAAAGCAAGATTTTGAAACATCTTTTTTTGAATTCAGAGTTGAAGATAAACTTTTTGAAGTTTTGGTTTCAAGCAAAGACTCCATTCTTTCACATTCATTGTCTAGACATTTTTCTACAACATTTACTTCTTTATGCTTGTCAAATGAATTTGGGGTCGGATTGAAGATATTCAACTTCACTTTCATATGCCTAAATGAGATTTTTATTACCCCGTCCTACAATTGATGTTGGCATTTGAGGTTGCCAAGAAAGGACGGCCAATGATAACAGGAATTTGGCTCTTGGGATTTGGAACCGGTTCTGTGTCAATGACAACGAAATCGACCGGGAAGAAGAATTTATCAATTTTAATCAAGACGTCCTCAATGATACCGTTAAGTTTTTTGATGGATCGGTCGGCAAGTTGTAAAACCACCGACATCGGTTTCAAGTCTCCTGAGCCTAACTTGACATATACCGAGTATGGAAGAAGATTAACACTTGCTTTTAGGTCTAGAAGAGCTCGATTAATGACATGATCACCAATGATGCAAGAAGTAGTAGGCGAACCGGGGTCCTTAAACTTTGGAAGGGTGTTAAGTTGCAAGATTGAGCTCACTTGCTCGGTCAAAACCACTTTCCTAGGTGCTTGGCTCTTGTTCTTCCTCTTTTGGGTGCAAAGATCTTTTAAGAACTTGGCATAAGCCGGAATTTGCTTAATTGCATCCAAAAGTGGAAGATAAATCTTCACTTGCCTAAACATTTCAATAATTTTATTGGTCTTGGTCTTTTGTTTATCAAGATAAATGGATCATTTCAAGGCATCCGGAAATGAAGCTCTTGTCTCAAAAGCTTTTTCAAAAAATTTATTTGAAGAGTCTTCAACACAAGAATTTTTAAAATCCTTTTTCAAAACTTTGTTTAATTCATCTTTCAAATTAATTTTGGACTCACTTTTCAAATCACTTTCTAACACTTTCTCATTTGAATGATCATGCATATGCAATGAAGGAGGAATGTGATAAGAAATGGGACGGGTGTCAACTTTTGGTTTCACCGATTCACTCTCTTCATTGGACACACCTACTTTGTTGTCCACCATCTTCCCACTTCTCAAGGTTGTCACTACATTGATATGCTCAATTGTGTGCCCTTCCGATGAGGAATGAGTCTCCACAATGCATTGTTGCTTTGGTGGGGCATTCAAAGGCATCTTCCCCTTCTCTCTAGCATTTAAGGTACTAGCTATTTGCCTTACTTGAGTTTCTAGCTTAGTAATAGATCGAGAATAAGAATGAAGCAATTGAGTGTTTGCCTCTAGAGTACCTAAAACGGTTAAAACTTTCTCTTCAAAGGCAGGACTCCTAGAGTTTCCTTAGGAATATGATGGTTGATTAGGAAAATGAGAATTAGAAAATTGATTGCCATGTGATTGAAATGATGATGATTTAAAACCTTGGGAACCTTAGCCTTGCATTGGTGGCGGAACATACTTCCCTTGAAAACCACCTTAGGGAGGGTTTGAGCCTTCCCCTTGGCTTTTGCAAGAAAAATTTGGATGGTTCCTCCAACTCGAATTGTAATGAGTGCCATAGGGATTATTCCCTTGATTAACAAATATAGCATTGACTTGTACATGGGGCTCACTTTGCACATGTCCATGGGGACAATTGGAAGTAGAATGTAAGACACTTGAATAAGTAATGCAAGATTCAATAGATGCACGATGATGAATATAAGTAGGGGAGGAAGATACTTGATTTGCCGAATTTTGGTTGATCAAAAATTGATCAAACCTTTGAGACAAGGATTTCATCTCGGCGGCTATGTCATTGGAGTTGTCAACTTGATACAAGCTGACATTCTTCCTTCCACCTAGGTTTCTACCATTTTTAGACGATAAGGACCTATGCATGGAATTTTCACTCATACTTTCATACAATTGCCACACATCATTTTTATGCTTACCAAGATAAGAACCACCCATGGATGCATCAACCATACCCTTGTGATTATCCGGTAAACTTTCAAAGAAATATTGGACTAGTTGCCACTTAGGTATGTTATAATGAGGGCACTTTGTAAGCAAATCATTAAACCTTTCCCATGCCTCATGAAACATTTCCCTATCCCCTTGAGAAAATTCTCTAATTGAAGTTCTCATGACATTGGTCTTAGAAACCGGATAGTACTTTTTCAAGAACTCTTGTTGCATTTCTGCCCAAGAAGTTATCGAAAAAGGCCTAAGATTGTTGAACCAATATTTTGTCTTGTCTTTAAAGGTAAAAGGAAAAATTTTAAGTCTTAACACTTCTTCCAGCATGTCCGTGTATTTCACGGTGGAACACACTTCAAGAAACTCATCCAAATGCTTATAGGGTTCTTCACTAGGAAGTCCATGATAGTTTGGAAGCATTTGAATAGTTTGGGGTTTAATTTTATAGTGATGTGCTCTAAATGGAGGCAATTGAATGCAAGTGGGTGCATTGTATTCATTAGGCACATAATGGTCTCTTAATGCAATGGGAGGATTCACAATTAGTGGTGCTAAGTGAACACCTTAATTAGCTTGAACTATGGGGGGTTGTGGAGCAAATATTGGCCTAGGCATTCCCAATGAAACGTGGCCTTGTTGTTGTGGGTGAATGAATGGTCTAAGCATGCCTAATGGTACTTGAACATTTTCATGATGCACATTAGGGTGGAGGTTGCCTTGTTGGTTTATGTGACCAAGGTCCTCTACACGGTCATCATTCAAATCCTCCATTGGTGAAATGGAGTGATGAGAACTACCTCTCCCCCTAGGATTACGAACAACCGATTCAAGATGCAAATTAGGAGGGACAAGAGTAGGATTCAATAACCTACGACCATGCATACACTAGCAAAGCAAATACCAAGCAACTAACAATGACGTTGCCCCCGTAACAATTCAATTAACAAATCTCCACATTTAATGATCCCATACTCCCATGCTTAAACAACATGAAAAGAAAAGTAAATTGCCTCCAAGCAGGCTCACGATTTATCTAAGAAATGAAAAACAAGCCTCCACGCGGGCCGATGATTTAACTAGAGCTTGAGTTAGAAAGATCTCACAAAGGGTCCTTAAGCAACTTTAATTCATTTTCAACTTCCAAACTTTGCTATGCTTTTCATTTTTTAAAAAAAATTTAGTCCTTTTTGTGCTTAGCTTAGCTCCTTGCTTTGAAGTTTCCTTTCCTTAACTTCCTTGCTTAATTTTACCTAGCCAAATATGAACAAACATAATAAGTAACAAAAAATAAAATAAAGAAAAGACACGATCAAAAGAGTACTAATCCCTAATTGTTTCCAAAACACGGCGTTGCCAATTAAATCCCCGGCAACGGTGCCAAAAACTTAGTGTTGTCGCCACACCAACGCTTAAAGATGTGCAAAAGATAGTGAATGTGCAATGTAGCCAAGTTTTACATTTATAAATGCCACTACTACCATTAACTAAAAATATAGCAAGGGTGAGTAGGGATCGTCCCAAGGGATTGAAGGGCTACTAGTAATGGAACAATGTTTAGGGTTAGTAGGTCGAGTAATCAAAAGTAGGTTGTTTGGTTGATTAAGCTACAATTAAGATTAAACAAGATGAATAATAAACAAGTAACTAAAGGATAGAGAAAATAAGAGAGAGAGATCTTGGGATTTAGAGATCACCACTAAGCATCACCTTTCTATATACTCAATTCACAATTAATGAGGGGGAAAACATATGTTGCAACAATAGTGAGTGTTTGTGGTTGTTTTAACAAGCATGGATGACCAATTAAGTGTATATTGTCCAAACAACACATTGAATAGCACAATATATCAAACTAAACCATTTATCCTTCCCTTAAGTTCACAATCCACACACATCACAAAATTAGAGAAATATACTACTTGCATTCATAAGTATGGAACATTAAACAACAAGCATAGATTGTCCTTCCATTTAACAACTAGGGTAGCTACACTACGTCTAAGCTAATGACATGGAAATTAAACTAATTAGACTAAGAGAGAGGCACAATCCATCAAAAAATGAGTATAAACCATCAAATAAACTACAAGAGCATTCTATTAAGCATTATGTCTTGACAATCTCTAGATTTATAGCATCAACACACATAGACATACATCAACAACACAAGAGATAGAGATAAACACATGAACATCTATTCTAGCATACATAGACATATGGATAGAATGAAATGATCAATTGGAAGAATTAAACCACACAAATCATTTAATAAACAAGATCTATGTATATAAATATGTCAAAACATGTATTACAACACAAATTCCCTAAAAAATACATAAATCAAGGTAAAGAAAGTATGCTTAGGGCTAACTCTAGCCCCAAGAGGGTGTTTAGCCACTCATAAATGGTGTCCTCCAACCTTCAAGGGCTATCTCCAAGGTAGAAATGCTCTTCTTTTTGGGGAAGATGGAAAACCTCTCAAGAATGTCTCTAGCCTTCTCTTCTTTTTTCTTCCTCTCTAAGAATTATATTTAAGACTATCAAAAACTATCTATCTAAGCATATATGTAAAAATGGCTCATATTCCTTATATAGGTAGCTCAAATGTCACACCTAATGGTCTAGGCTCGTACACAAGGGCTCCTCCAATGATTACACACTAAGACAACTTTTAATGAGCTGGAGATATATATATATTTTTTTTCGTATTTAGAGGGTTCGATCGATCGAACCTATGCTGTGATCGATCGAACATGGCTGAGATCTATCAAACTTTGACTAGATCGATCCTCCAATGGTGGCGCCTTTTTGGATAAGGACAGATCTGAGATATTTTGGGGAATGAGACAAAAGTGGTAGGTAGGGTGGTACAACAGAATAAGATGGAATCTTTTCGATCGATCTGAGAATAATTGGATCAATCGAACTTTGTGGGATCTTTTGATAAGGACAAAAGAGCTTGGATCCATCTTGGCTTAGAACTCATGCATCATTTAAGCAATTCCCAAAATGAAGTTCGATCTAAGCCTATTATTTCTATAATTTTTTTATAGGGGTGGCAAAGTACAACACAATCAGTCAATACGACACGAAATAAGCAGGTTTGGGTTGACCTTAAACGGGTTTATGTTTTAAGGTTATAAACGAGTTAACACGATTAACGTGTTTACTTAATTGTATTGTGTTAGGGTCGAAGGGTTCAACCCATATAACCCATTTATACATGTTTAACTGAAAGTGTCATAATCGTGAATATGTTCTTAGTAACCTGTTATTATGGATAATTAGATCATTTTGACATAAATCTTGACTACATCTTATAATTTTTACTTAAACATTTGTATTTTATTTACTTGGTTATGAAGTTTTTTTTTTTTTTTTTTTTTTTTTTTTTTTTTTTTTTTTTTTTTACTTTGAATATGTGAGTTAATTGAAACATATAATTTTTAGTATTTATTGTTTAATTGAGTATTAAATGTCTCATTTTGGTAAATAGGTTATTAAACAGGTTAACATGTGTAGTTCATTTAATAAACAAGTTGAATTAGTGTTGAAGATCTCTAACACAATTATTAAACAATCTTGTTTGGATTTACCTATTTGATAGAATAACATTTGGTCACACGATTATGACATGCGAACACGAATTATCACCCCTAATAATTGATAACAATATATGTTATATTTGTATTGGGTGGACATCCAATATTGATGGACCACATGTTAGCAATATGCAGTGGAAATGGTTTTGAAAGTGATATCATCATCGTATGAAGCAACAATACAATTAAGAGTAAATTACTTTTATAGAACTATTTCTTTTCTTTCCTTTTTTTTTTTTTTTTTACCAGGCAAACAAGCACTACTACATGACAATATTATAGTAAACACCCTTGACTAACTCAAGGATGTGATGAAGAAAATATAAAACACACATATCACACTGGATAAAATGAACTGATGTATTTGCAGTGGCATGGCCAACAAGAGATTGGATTAGTTCAACAATAGAATGTACTTGGAACTTTAGCGATGCATTTAAAGCAATTTCTCATTGTTTTTTATTTATTTTTATTTATTTATTTTTTTTAATGGTTAATGTGGGCCTAATGATTTTATCTAAAGGTTAATCTAATATTTTGATGATTACAAACCATTAATGATGTTTAAGTACTAATATTTTCATTGAGTGATGTATAGATGATCAATATTCAAACCTCAATGTTGAGTTAGAAGATCCATTCCAAGCATTCAAGCAATGGATTCAAGGAAGCCTTAAAAGTTACAAGAAATCAAAGGCATATTCAATCAAAGAAAAACTTGGACTTCAAAGATCATTCAAGCATTTCAAAGAAAGAAAGCATGTCTTCATCAAGCCTAAACGATCATGGTTAAAGAATCAAGAAAAGGGTAGATAGGATGGTAAGAGCTTAAGATTTATTGTCAAAGTATATTTGAATATGTTTTAAAGCTCAAAATTTTAGGATCATGCATATTCATTATAAATTCAATTTTTAAAATGCCTAAAGTTTGCTCATGAACTTCATATATACATTCATACTCAAGCTAGTCATAATAGGAAGTGCATAGGACTTAGTTAAATTCAATTTTAGTCTTGCACAGCAAATGAGTAGCCTCCATTCAAGTTGAGCCTGCTCTTTTCAAAGATAAGCCTACTTTTTTCACTCCGGTAGCTAAAATTAAGTCGAGAAATAAATTTTTAGAGAAAGAGCCGTCCCCATTTTTGGGAGCCACCTTTACTTGAGGTAGAGCCTGCTCCACACATAATGGAGCCACCTCCTCTATAACATAGAGCCGGCTCCTTCTGAGGGATTTGAATTCCAATGGTAATTTTTGCATTTAATTCCTCCAACCACTTCTAACAGCTATATTAAGCTACGAATTTTTATATAGAGAAAGGGCTAGTCTACTGAAACATTGCACCACTTGAAAGAACATTCAAGAAGAGCATTCAAGAGCCATAAATTCTTTGTTTATGCTTTCATTCATTTATCACTACATTCTCTCATCCTAGAACTTGAGCTTCATTAATATTCTTATCTACTCTAATTGTGAGCTTACACTTGTACATCTATATTGAGAGAGATTCAATCTTGTATTTTAATTACAAACTTTGCTACAATCTTATAAGGGTTGGTGTGACCCAAAAAAAGCCTAGGAGAAGGGTGTTCTCCTAGCAAGGAAGAGAAGCAAGGTCTTGCTTCAAATTGAAGGTTTGCTCTCCACCATTAAGGAGAAGCTCTAGTGAATTTGGGAAGTCTTAAAGGGGATCTTGAGCCAAGGAGTAAAAGTTTCTGAACCTTGCTAAATTGCCGAGTCATTGTTTGTAATTTCCTATCTCTATATCTTTTATACTTGTGCTATATATTGCTTGAATATTTCAATTGATTATTGCACGATAGTTAGTTGGAAATAAATTTTATAAATTGTGAAAATTGGCCATTGACTCTATTCACCCCCCTCTAGAGTCAATTAGTGGTTAACAATTGGTATCAGAGCCTAATCTCTAGAAAAAGATTTAATCATCTTAGAGAACGATCATAACAAATACAAATTTTCATCAAGAAGGTCAATCTAACAATAGACCTCCTTGGTTTGATGGAAATGACTATAACTATTGGAGAATCAAAATGAGAGCATTCCTAAGAGGTCTAGATATAGATGTTTGGAAAGCCACCGAACAAGGAGACCATGTTCCAACCAAAATAGTAAATGGTGAGAATGTTCCAGCAATCGATATTGAATGGACCCTCAATGATTGTAGGCTTGTATAATGTAGTGTCAAGGCTATCACTAATCTCTATTGTGCCTTAAGCAATGACGAATTCAATAGAATTTTGGATTGTGAAATGGCCAAAGAAATTTGGGATAAACTTGAAGTTACCTATGTAGGTACTAGTCATGTTAAGGAATCCAAAATGAATATGTTCGTCCATAAATATGAACTTTTTACTATGAACAACAAAGAAACTATTAGTGAAATGTACTCCGGTTTTACTAATATTGTGAATCCTTTGAAGGCTCTTGGAAGGTCATATACATCATCCGACAATGTGAGAAAAATTCTTAAGTCCTTGCCTAAAAATTGGGAAGCCAAGAAGACCACCATCCAAGAGGCCAAAGACTTCAACACACTCCCCATAGATGAACTCATTGGTTCATTGATGGCTTATGAGCGACAAAGAAATTCAAAAGAAGGATATAGCTCTTCAAGCTACTATCAAAGAAGTCACAATTGATAAAGCTCCTAATGATGAAGTAGAAGAAGAAATTGCTCTCATTACCAAAACTATGAGAAGAGTCCTTCAAATGAAGAAGTACCAGAAGAGTAACAACTTCAAAACAAATGGTTCATCAAGTGAGTAAGGAAAAAGAGAACCACCTACTTGTTTTCATTGTGGAAAACTAAGACATTTCAAATCTGATTGCTATACCTACAAAAACGAAAAGGAAAGGAAAAAGAAAAGGCAAAGCCATGCGAGCTACATGGGAGGATGATGATTCAAATAGATCTGAAAGTGACGATGAACTCAATGAATTGGTCAATCTTTCTCTCATGGTCGATGAAGATGAGGTAAATTCTAATCATAACTCATTTGATTTGGAAACTACTTATGATGAATTAGTTGATGCACATAATTACTTGCTAAATGTTTTTAAAGACTTGCATGATGAATTAGGCAAAATGGTTCAAAAATGTGCTAGTCTTAAAAGAGAAAAGTATATCATCTCTCAAAACCTTGAAAAATCTCAACTTGAAAATGAAACTTTGAAAAAGGAAAAAGAATTAGCTAAAGAATCGGTCTCAATTGACTTAATTTCTGAAAATGAATCATTAAAAGTCATTATTGAGGATCAAATTAAGATTTTAGCTAAATTTACAAAAGGTAGAGAGAATTTGGACCTCATACTTGGAAAACAAAGAAATGCTTATGCTAAGGATGGGCTTGGATATGATCCTCACAACAAAGATTCTTGTTTATTGAAAAAGAGAAAACCTTTGAACAATTATTCTGTTAAAAATTCCTCTTTTGGCCTAAAATGTAATTATTGTAAAAAGTTAGACATAAGATCAATCATTATCCTATTAGTCCATGTATGACGAAAGAAATTTGGGTTATTAAAGGGACATATATGCCTCTTCCTAACTCTCATGGACCCAAGAAAATGTGGGTACCAAAAGAAGATTACTTAAATTCCTTTTGTAGGTTCGCTTGGAGTCTCCATATTCATCCATGGACAAATGGTTCCTAGATAGTAGATGCTCAAGACATATAATGGGAGATCAATCAAAATTTTGCTCCATCAAACCTTATAAAGGAGGAAGTGTTACGTTCGATGACAATTCAAAAGGCAAGGTCATTAGCATTGGAACAATTGGTATCTCCTCTTCCTTATCTATTGATGGCGTTTTACTTGTTAAAGGCTTAGAACATTACTTGTTTAGTATTAGCCAACTATGTGATAAAAGATATGATGTTTTATTTAAATTAGATAAATGCATTGTCAAAAAGGATAATAATGAAGTATTTTATACTCTTTGAAATGGAAATGTGTATACTTTGCTTTTGTGTGAATTACATGATCAAGATGTCAAGTGCCTTGTATCTTCAAATGAAAACAGTTGGTTGTGGCACAAAAGGTTAGGTCATGCTAGCATGGATTGGATTTCAAAACTATCTAAAAATGATTTAGTCAAAGGGCTCCCAAAGACTAATTTTTCCAAAGATAAAACTTGTAGTGCATGCCAAATAGGTAAGCAAATCAAGTCATCATTTAAAAGGAAAAAGGACCTAACGATTACAAGACCACTTGAATTAATTCATATGGACTTATTCGGTCCAGAGAGAATTGCTAGTCTTAGTGGAAAACTCTATGCATTTATCATTGTTGATGATTACTCTAGATTCACTTGGGTATTTTTCCTTACACACAAAAATAAGGCTCATACAATCTTTGCCAAATTTTGTAAGAGAGTCGAGAATAAAAAATAGTGTAAGATTAAGACTATTAGAAGTGATTGAGGTAGAGAGTTTGATAACCAAGATGCAGAAAGATTTTGTGATGAAAATGGAAACAATCATAATCTTTCAGCACCTAGAACTCCTAAACAAAATGGAGTTGTTGAACGGAAGAATAGGTCTCTCCAAGAAATGGCTAGGACTATGTTGAATGAACATAAATCTCCTAAAACTCTATGGGCCGAAGCCGTTAGTACCTCATGCTATGTCATAAATAAAGTCATCATTAGAAAACTCCTAAATAAGACTCCTTATGAACTTTGGAATAAAGGGAAGGCAAACATTATACTTTAAAGTTTTTGGGTGTAAATGCTTCATGTTAATTTACAAAGATTATCTAAGAAAATTTGAACCTAAAACGGATGAAGGCATTTTCCTAGGATATTCTTCTTGTAGTGAACCATTTAGAGTGTTTAACAAAAGAACACTAGTGGTTGTGGAATCTACACATGTTGTATTTGATGAATCACCATTGCCCACTCTTAGATGCTCATTGGATGATAATGAAGATGTGATTGAGATTGAAAAGAACATTGAAAATCTTGATTTAAATAGTCCATCTCTTGAAGATCTTCCCAAAGATGATCCAAGAGAAAGTCACTCTCATGAAGACACATTTCCTAAGGTTTGGAAGCAAGTGCCTAATCATCCAATAAATTAAATTATTGGCGATCCATCTAAAGGAGTAAGCAGTAGATCTCAAATGAGTAGTATTTGCAATTATGTGGCTTTTGTTTCCCAACTTGAACCAAAAATATTCATGAAATTGAAAATGATGAATCTTGGCTCTTGGCCATGCAAGAAGAACTTAACTAATTTGAAAGAAATGAAGTTTGGCAATTGGTTCCAAGACCTAAAGATAAAACTATCATTGGCACAAAGTGGGTATTTAGGAATAAAAAAGATTAATCGGGAATAATTATGAGAAATAAGAAAAGGCTTGTTGCTCAAGGTTATAATAAAGAAGAAGGAATTGATTATGAGGAAACCTTTGGCCCAATAGCTAGACTTGAAGCTCTAAGAATGCTCCTTGCATTTACATCTCATAAGAACTTTAAATTATATCAAATGGATGTAAAAAGTGCTTTCTTAAATGGCTTCATTGAAGAAGAAGTGTATGTAGAACAACCACTAGGCTTTGAAAACTATAATTATCCAAACCATGTTTTCAAATTTTCAAAAGCATTGTATGGTTTGAAACAAGCTCCAAGAGCTTGGTATGAAAGATTAAGTAGTTTTTTACTTGCTAATGGTTTTATTATAGGAAAAATTGACAATACTCTTTTTACTAAAAACATTGATAGCAACTTGTTAGTTATTCAAATTTACATTAATGATATTATCTTTGGATCAACCAATAGTGTGCTATGTGAAAAATTTGCCTCAAGCATGCAAAATGAATTTGAAATGAGCATGATGGGTGAACTTACCTTCTTCTTAGGGTTACAAATCAAACAAATATTTGATGGCATTTTTGTTTGCCAATCTAAGTATGTTAAAGATTTGGTAAAGAAATTTGGCTTGGAGGAAGTCAAACATGCCAATACTCCAATGAGCTCATTTATCAAACTTGACAAAGATGAAAAGGGCATTAATATGGATATTAAAAAATATGGAGGTATGATTGGTAGTCTCTTATATTTAACCGCAAGTAGACCGGACATCATGTTTAGTGTATGCTTATGTGCTCGTTTTCAATCTTGTCCTAAAGAATCTCATCTATGTGCCGTTAAACGCATCTTACGTTATTTAAGCTATACTACATTCATGGGACTTTAGTATCCTAGACATACATCATTTGACCTTGTTGGTTACTTGAACGCTGATTTTGGAAAATGCAAAGTTGATAGAAAAAGAACTAGTGGGACTTATCACTTCATTGGACAATCATTAGTATCTTGGTCTTGCAAGAAACAAAATTCCGTAGCTCTATCAACGGCGGAAGCTGAGTATATTACGGCCGGTAGTTGTTACTCTCAAATGCTTTACATTAAGCAACAACTTGAGAATTTTGGACTCTATTTTGATCACATTCCTATTATATGTGATAATACAAGTGTAATATACATTTCTAAAAATCTTATTCAGCATTCAAGGACAAAGCATATAGAAATTAGGTACCATTTTCTTAGGGATCATGTTTCTAAGGGCGACATTAAACTTATATTTATTAATACGGAAAAATAATTAGTTGATATCTTCGTAAAACCACTCCAAGAGGATAGATTTTGTTTGCTAAGAAGGGAAATTGGAATGATCACAGAACAGAATGTAATACAGCGAAGTAGCAGCAGCAGAGCTGGCTCTATCAAAATAAGAGCCGCCTCTATAGAGAATGAGAGCTGGCTCCACTCACATAAGAGCCGGCTCCCCAACCTGGATGCAAATTCTAAATATTACTGCTCTCAGCATCTCTCACTGTCCACCATAGAGCCGGCTCAATAAAAGGAAGAGCCGGCTCCATGAAATTCTTAAGATTTGGAAAAGAGGCAGCTCTATACAAGGTTGAGCCGCCTCCATGGAACAATAGAGCCGGCTCTAAACCTGAATGCCCCTTTTTAATTCTCATCACTTCATTAATTGGAACTTATCAGACATCTTTCTAGAGAGCAAACCAGGTAGGGCGTTTCATCTATGTATTTTGGGCATCTTCAGTAGTAAGTTCTCTTCATCTAAACTAATAAAAAAATCATATGTTGTTGCCTTTAATTCACACTTTCAATCTTTCATCTATAAATTCATTCCACTTGCTTCATCATCCATTAAACCCTTGCATGCACTGAATGTTAGATTCATTCTCATTAATATTCGGTTCATCCTCTTGATAAACATCCTTTTCTCATGTTCTTCAATTCGTGCATCGTTCATGTTCCTAATCTTCATTATTTAAGCAAAATATTTTCTTTACACTCCATGTCAAACCTTTCTCTTCAAACCCTTATAACTCTAGATAAATGATATAATGATTTCGCCATTTTTTTTTTCTTTTTGGGTTTTCATTGTGAATCTATACTCTAAATTGTGAATTTTATTGTGATTCCATTTTGGGTTCCTATTTCTAGGCTGATTTATCAATTCCAAATCCTAAACCTTGTTGTTCATCAATTGTTTTTGGGAGTTTCAAGCATGAATTTTCTTAGAACTCAAAATTATGACTGGATGTACAAATTAAACTAGGCTTTTTCATTGGTTCAATTTATTTTGGAATTGCCACTATAAATCTTCAGTCAAAATTAATTTGGGTTTTGGAATTTTCATTGTGTTTTCAATGGGTTTCTACTCTGAGTATCCATGGCTTCATCCTCACGTAGAAAGAATCCTCCTCGTGGCCAAAATAAGAATACTCAACTTACCCATGATCATGATCCGGCCCTAGTGATCCCAATCTTCCTCCAAGACCAATTCAAATTTCTACAACCATGTTGCATAGAAATCCAATATACAAAAGGTTGTATGAGAAAAATTATACTCATCGAAAAGTGGCCAAAGGTAAAGTTTTGTCACACACAATCTGTGATGACCTTAACCTCAACACCTACAAACTCTTTGATGCTATTAGCCTTGGTGCATTTGTTGGGATGAATAACAAGTATTATCTCAAACTTATGAAATTGTTCTACACTCACCTTGAAAAAATGCCCGATGTAGAGAAATTACAATGTTATGTGGTTGGAGTAGAATTCCGTCTTGATATTAGCAGTATTACCAGAATTCTTCATCTTATGGATGGAATTCAATTCTACTCGCCCTAAAAATGGTACAATAGAAATTTTTTTAACAAACTAGTAACAATTCGACAAATAAGCTATGATTCCCGCACTACCAATACAAAAGAGGTATTATCCAAACAATTAACCATGAAAGCTCGTCTAATCCACAAAATCATTGCATGCTCCATTCTTCCTAAATCCAACAGTCGCTCAAAAGTCTCTCACATGGAAATCTTTTTGATTTGGTGTGTTTTGAATGGAAAAGTCTTTGATTTGGCATACATCATCTTTCATCACATGTTGGCATGCAAGAAAAAGAAAAAGGCTCTTCTCTACTATGCCATAGTTCTCACTCACATTTTCATGGATAAACATATTCCACTTGACGATAGTGAATTAGACAAACAAGGCCCAAGAGATATACTCGATGCTTACAATCTTGACCAATTGGGGCTAAAACGGGACTCAAATGGTATGTGGTTTTATCCTAGGCAAAGAAGGCTAGAAGAGGCTAGAGCTCGAGGAGAAGAGATTGATAATGTTGATGATGGGGATGAAGAGGAACATGAAAGTGATGACGATACTGAAAATGAGGAAGTTCCAGCTGAGGAAAGCTCCAATCATGAACTTTTGTTGGAAATCCTTAATGTGTCTCGTCAAAACCAAACCACTCTTGAAAGGCAACAAACCATTCTTGAACGGCAACAAGAACAAATTGACGAAGTTGTCGAGGCAATCGATGCCCTAAATGCCAGTGTTCGAGAAATGCGAAGCGCTTATGGATTTCCTCCACCTTAACTCTGCAGTAACCTTTTTAGAATCTATTTTTAAGCACTTCACTTATATATATATATACTTTAGAAAATCATCATTTTGTACCTAATATTTTAGACATTTAAGTGTATTTGGACTTCACAATATTTTTATAAGACTCCCCCTATCAATATGCATCTATTAAAATATATAATTGAAAATCACGATACGTATAAACATAATAGAAATCACACATCTTTCTCCACCTTTGTCATCTAAAAAAGGTGGGAGGATAAACTAATTTATCTTGATATTTTGTAACGACCCGGTCATTTGCCTTCCTTTCCTTTTTTCCTGAAATTTTACGAATGAATTTTTTCGTTTAATTTTCTTTTCTGAGCTCTGTTTCGTGTCGCTTAGTGTCATCTCGAGTGCTCAAAATTGGTTCCTGAGACTCTTTTCTGTGGATTGACAACTTCCTTTGAGGACCGAGTCATTTTCACAATTTTCATTTTTTGACACTATTCACTTTTCGTCATTTTCCCTATTTCGTCCTTTTCCCTATTTTGTCTTTTCCCCGTTTGACACTTTGTTGGCGTAACCACACTTCTTGTGTTCGGAGTTGATTTTTGACTTCATGTATCTCCATCTTGAGTGGTTTCCATGAAATACGTATCTTTACTTTTGCAAGAAAGTATTCTGGTTGCTCCCGGTGTCCATAGGGGCATGGATGCAAAGTTCTTTGAAATTATTTTCATTTCTTGGGGTGTTTTTCGTAAATATATTTTAAAGATATTTTATTTCAGGGGTTTTTCAGAAAATATTTTTAGAAGATATTTTTATTCTGGGCCATAAGTGCAGTTTTCACTTTTTGGAGGGGCCATTGTGCAATTAATGAAAGTTATTGCAAAATATCTTGTTTGAGCCTGGATCCTCGTACGGGATTCATTTTCACATTTCATTGAGTTGTGTACTCTTAGAATTTCCTCCTGGTCGATGTTTTCCCAGTTTCAGGGTTTCTGGCCCTAGTTTGCACCAAACTTGTTTTGGGCATAACTTTCTGCTCGGGACTCAGTTTTTGACGCTGTTTCTTCCAGTATTCATATTTTATCATTTTAAATCTTTTTCATTCACAAATTTTTGCCATTTGAGCTCGTATGCTCAAATTTTACTTTTTCAGACCCGGCGGGGCCCGTTCGGGGCACTTTTTGAGATTTCTATAAAAGGGGGATGAGATATTTCATTTTTCATCTTCTCCCCTCTTCATGCATGACCTGGAGCTCCCATGGCAGCCCAAGGGGTGCTGCCATCTTCTCTCTCTTCTTTTGGTTCACTTTTCCTTGATGGAAAGTCTTCGGCCTTAACGTTTGTTGTTCCCCTCGCCGTGCTTTACCTTTCCCCCTTATTAGAATTCAGTTTTGACCATTTCTTGAGTTTGATTTTGAGGTCAAGTTATGAATTTGATGGGGCTTTCATGGGGGTTATGTTCATGGCGTTGTCCCCGACAAAACCTAGTAGTTTCGTTGGATTCGGAGCCGTTCCATTTTGGTGGGCCTTGGGGATTTTCATCTCAAATTGAGGTAGGAGATGTTCTAGGTTTAAATTCTTATTATATAGCATGCTTGTGATGCTTATACTACTTGTTTGCATGATTAAATATAAAATCTAGAGATTTTATTATTTATTTTTCTTGTACGGGATCTAATTTTCCCGGTTGCTCATGACTTGGTTTAAACATGTAGCATGATTTTATATTGCCCCTTAATATGCTCATTGTCGTGTATTAAAATTGGAACATTTGAATAAGTATTAAAGATTTTATTTAATATTTATCTTAGGTGAAAGATTAATTCACATGGCCTTAACTAGTTTGAAATCAATACGCATTAGCATATTAAATTAGGCCTTAGCATGCTCTCCAATGTAGTTGAATTTGAAAGTAATTGGAGGTGTTTTGAAAATTAGTAATTATTAATTAATTTGATTAATTAATTTACCCCGAGTGCACTATTCACTCTATTTGAATTCCTACTTGATATTCTTGATTTACATGCCATATAGCATCACATATATTTGATTTATAATATTCGGTTAGGTTTTGAAACCTTTTATTTAATTAAATTCCATGTTTAAGATTTAATTCTCATGGTGATATACAACTTGGAATTGTATTGTGGCATGCTAGAAAATTAAGTTTTGGTATGGTTGTTCACATGTATTAAATTGGGATTTATTGCATGAGAATTGCAACTTTTGTTTTATATTTAACTTTAGTAAAGGTTTAATTCGCATGGTTGTAAATTGAATGAAATAAACTTGTAATGTAATATTACATTAGTCCTTGGCATGTTTTCCAACATAGGTTAATTTGAGAGCATTTGGTTAAGTTTGAAAATCAAAAGATTTTAATTAAAAGAATTAATTAAAATCTATTTTGTGGTCATATTAGCTTAATTAAGGTTTTAACTTGATATTTGTATTGGCCATGACTTGTTTACTAGTATATATTAATTTGGGACTATTAGAAGTTATTTTAGAACCTTGGTAATTAAATTAGCATGATTTAATTAAAGTTCTACTTTGTTGTTCCAACAACCTAATTGAGTTTTAGAATGGATATAGGTGATGACCATGCCATGTCCTTTAATATGTATTAAATTGAGGTTATTTGGAATTGAATCGGAAATCTAGAGAATTTAATTGTGTTTATTTATTTAAATTCTATCAATTTGCTCCATGATCTAGTTGTGTTTTAGGATTGGTTTCTATATTCAAATCATGGACTTAGACTTGTTGTATATTCATTTGGTTATGTTTTGAACATTGGATAACATAGTTGCTATGTTTGTATTCATGAGAATATGTTTTCCTTATTGAATATATTGTTGCCTTGTGTAATGATTTGCACACTTCGTGTTTAACATCTTTCATGCATAGCGTGTAACGAATCGCACACTGAAGATTCGACATTCATCATATCATATTAGTTATGAATTTAGAGCATGTATTGTATAGGTTTCCAAATTTGGTTGTGCTTAGTAGATAGTTGATTATCTTGCATATTCCTGTTGATATATGCGTTGTTGCACAACTTGTTGATTTTGGAAACTTGGGGATGTCATTGTTTGACTATGGCTAGGACGTGGTTCTAGTACGGGGGATAGTCCATCTATATGGTCTAGTGCGTACATAGGGAGGTTACCCATGGGCTAGTAACCCTAAAGTAACTATGTTGTCGGTCTGATCCAGCGTGACGTCCAAGTATCCACTTTATTTGATTTCGCATTTCATTTCAAGTTGATAACTAGATGATGTTGTGACTTGTTGTTTCTTTGTTGATTTCCCATTTTAAGTTGCAAGATGTTAACTTAGAGAAATCATGCTTTACGTGTTGTATTAGAAGTTCTAATGTTGGTTAGATGGCATTGAAATTGTAATTTATGTTTTGATGTTCTAATATAGTTTAGGATTGATCCTATAGATTCAATTGGAACATAAATATGATGCCCCATTCGTGATTTCAAGTATACTCCTTGTCATGTTAATTGCATCGATAATGTAATTCTTGTTAACATATGTCCGAGCATACTTATTGTCATGCTATATGGAATGTTCCATCCTTGTATACTTGTATAGATATTATGCCTTATTCTTGATTCCGTGTATAATTCTTATCGTGTTCTTTAGATTATCCCAAACTTGACTTGTTTCATATGTGTATATGTATCATGATTCTTATTGCTTATGCTCCATGATAGCTTAGGATGTGCCCTGAGTCTCACTTTGACATAGACGTTAGGTGACATGAACCCCTTTAACATGTTTCACCGTAAGGTGATAAATTTGTAAAATGCTAAGTTGATGCATGCTCATCTCCTACGAGTAGCTTTATGTTACTCACCCCTACGATATTGGGGCATATTTCAGGTACGAAGACTTGGTTCATGACGCCTAGCATTCCTTGGATATCATGTAGCTTTCAAGTTTCCATTTCATGCAAATGTTAGCATGAAATGTCATTTTGTAGACCTATATGTCAAATTATGTATATTTGATTCCATGTATGTAATGTGTACTTAAGTACACTCCTTTCAATGTATTTGATATGTATGAAATGAGGCCGGAGGCCAATGACCATTATATTGTATCCTATGTATCTTTTGATTTCTTGTAAAAGCTATGAAAATCTTGAAAAATCGCAAGTCATTGGTTCACCATAGTTGCATCGGGTGTGGGAATTCCATTTTTGTTCTTTTATAGGGTCTTATAAATCATGTTTGAAGTGTGGTCAAGGGCCAAATGGTCATTTGACCCCGTTTTGTATTTTTGGATTCCGAGTTTTCATTCCAAGTTCCATTTTTGCCTTTTTGCCCGTTGGGGGGTCGAATTTTGTATCAGCTATATTTTTAAGTTGTGGACCATTGTAGCACGTCCAAATAGGTAAGTTACGTTTGTGTGCATGGTTGTTTCCAGGCAAAACCTTATCGTTTGTGTTTTGAGCCTCTTGTGAATTCATTTCGCGTTTTTGTTGCATATTCTGATCTCGGGGTATTCTAGACATTTTCATTCAGTTTTATTTTCTTCTTTCAATATGGTTGAATAGAAAACATGATTTTAGGGGGGGTTTCTTTTTTGTGTTTTTCCAGAAAATGTCGTCTTGGTGCCAGAAATCGATCGCAAAGTTCAACTTTTTTTTTTTTAGCAGCTTTTTGGACCTCCATGACCAGATTTCATGGAGGGGCATTTTGGGCATTCTACATTGCATTTTTTTTTAATTTTCTTGTGAGTCACGTAGAAAATTTAATTTTGAGGGGGGTTTCTTCTTTGTATTTTTCCAAAAAAATTCATCTACTAGCCCATTTTTACTCTCTGTTCTAGCTATTTTTGGAAAAAAATGCTTGCAGCAGCCTTTTGGGTCCATCTTGACCTAGGCTGTTCAAGAGGCATTTTAGGGACTTTACATTGTATTTTTTTTGGTTTCTTTTGCATAGTCGGGTAGAAAATGTGATTTTAAGGGGGGTTTCTTCTTCGTGTTTTTCCAAAAAAACTCGTTCAAAGGTCGTCACATAGTTTGAAGTAGTAGTGCATGAGAAGCATAAGGAAAATGAAAGATTTAAACAAATAAGAAGAAAGTTGAAGCAAATTTTCAAACTATGCTTTTGTCTTTTAAAGTGGCATTTAGTTATCATCTTCTCATTATGTATCGAAACTTGCCATATATATAAAATGAAAATTTGCTTTAACTCTCTTCTTATTTGTTTAAATCTTTCATTTTCCTTATGCTTCTCATGCACTACTACTTCAAAATATCACGATAAACTAGTTTATCCTCCCACCTTTTTTAGATGACAAAGGGGGAGAAAGATGTGTGATTTCTATTATGTTTATGCGTATCGTGCTATTCAATTATCTATTTTGATGGATGCATATTGATAGGTGGAGTC
This sequence comes from Cornus florida, assembly GCF_030987335.1. NCBI lineage: Eukaryota > Viridiplantae > Streptophyta > Magnoliopsida > Cornales > Cornaceae > Cornus > Cornus florida. The sequence continues at coordinate 47,545,476 of NW_026775572.1, forward strand.
TTATAAAAATGTAGTGAAGTCCAAATACACTTAAATGTCTAAAATATTAGGTGTAAAATCAAGCATGCTATAACATTCAAGATACGCATATTGATAGGGGGAGCATTCTTTCAAATGCAACTCCATTTTAACAATAAACACATCAATGTTTTGTTATTATCAAAAAAGGGGAGATTGTTGGCCTAGGGATTTTATCTAAAGGTCAATCTAATATTTTGATGATTATAAACCATTAATGATGTTTAAGTACTAATATTTTCATTGAATGATGTATAGATGATCAATATTCAAACCTCAATGTTGAGCTAGAAGATCCATTCCAAGCATTCAAGCAATGGATTCAAGGAAGCCTTAAAAGTTACAAGAAATCAAAGGCATATTCAATCAAAGAAAAACTCGGACTTCAAAGATCATTCAAGCATTTCAAAGAAAGAAAGCAAGTCTTCATCAAGCCTAAATGATCATGGTCAAAGAATGAAGAGAAGGGTAGATAGGATGGTGAGAGCTTAAGATTTAATGTCAAAGTATATTTGAATATATTTTGAAGCTCAAAATTTTAGGATCATGCATATTTATTCTAAATTCAGTTTTTAAAATGCCTAAAGTCTGCTCATGAACTTCATATATACATTCATACTCAAGCTACTCATAATAGGAAGTGCATAAGACTTAGTTAAATTCAATTTTAGTCTTGCACAACAAAAGAGCAGCCTCCATTTAAGTCAAGCCTGCTCTTTTCAAGTTGAGCCTGCTCTTTTCAAAGATGAGCCTGCTCTTTTCAAAGATGACCTATATATACAAAGGGCTGGTCTGCTAAAACATTACACCACTTGAAAGAACATTCAAGAAGAGCATTCAAGAGGTATAAATTCTTTCTCTGAGCTTTCATTCATTTATCACTACATTCTCTCATCCTAGAACTTGAGCTTCATTAATATTCTTATCTACTCTAGTTGTGAGCTTAAACTTGTACATCTATATTGAGAGAGATTCAATCTTGAATTTCAATTACAAACTTTGCTACAATCTTGTAAGGGTTGGTGTGACCCAAAAGAAGCCTAGGAAAAGGGTGTTCTCCTAGTAAGGAAGAAAAGCAAGGACTTGCTTCAAATTGAAGGTTTGCTTTCCACAATTAAGGAGAAGCTCTAATGAATTTGGGATATCTCAAAGGGGATCTTGAGCCAAGGAGTAGGAGTTTCCGAACCTCGCTAAATCACCGAGTCATTGTTTGTAATTTTCTATCTCTATCTCTTTTATACTTGTGCTATATATTGCTTGAATACTCCAATTGATTATTGCATGATAGTTAGTTGGAAATAAATTTTATAAATTGCAAAAATTGGCCATTGACTCTATTCACCCCCCTCTAGAGTCAATTAGTGGTTAACAGTTAAGTTACGCTCACTACCATACAGAGATATGAATCCTCAACCTCTTATAAGGAAAAAATTGATATCTTAGGTTAGGTCTTTGTAAAATATTATCTATATATAATATACATGTGTGTGTGTAAGGAGGGTGTCCTACAATAATCCTTTTTACCCGTAATCACTCCAATTATCTATTCTACTTATAAAAGCTTAATGATTGATATAGTCACTACATAAAAATCAGACTTTTAGAAGAATATTTTCTTATTCACAATTCAATAATTTGTACAGGTACATATATAGTAATCGGATCATTAGTATAGGTCCTACAATCAAGCTATATCTCTAAAGAATCTGTCCTCACCTAATGTACAACAATATTATCTTTAAAATAAAAAGAATCGCAAGAATAATATTTACAAGAATCATTGACCATTTACCCAATATCTCAACACTCCCCCTCAAGTTGGTGCATAGATGTCACACATGCCCAACTTGCCCAAAACTTTGAGAACGCTTGACTTGAAACTGCTTTGATGAGGATATCAGCCAACTGATCCTTTGATCGAATCTTAGGTAACTCCATAATTTTCTCGTCTAATTGCTCCTTAATGAAGAATCTGTTTACCTCCACATACTTTGTATAATCATGTTGAACCAGATTATGAGCAATATCACATGCTACTTTATTGTCACAATATAGTCGAATCGGTTGCCTAGGTGGATAGCCCAAATCCCTCAAGAGAAGTCTTAGCCATAATGTTTCACATACTTCAAGTGTCATACCTCTAAATTCAACCTCTGCACTTGAACGTGCAACAACATTCTATTTTTTGCTTCTCCATGTAACGAGATTACCACCTACAAAGGTGAAATATCCTGAGTAGACCGCCTATCATCTACTGCTGCAGCCCATTCAGCATCAGTATATGCATCCACGTTTTGACAATTTATATTTTTAGTGAGTAAAATTCCCTTTCCAGGAGCAGACTTCAGATACCTCAAAATATGCATAACTACATTCATTTGTTGCTCTCCAGGATTATGCATAAACTGGCTGACAATACTCAATGCATAGGCATGGTCCGGCCTTGTGTGTGCTAAGTACATCAATCTTCCTACGAGTCTCTTATATTTTTCTTCATTAACCGACACTTGATTAGACTCAACACATAACTTCAATCCTTCTTCCACTAATGTATGAGTTGGTTAACATGCTAACATACCAGTTTTTTGTAACAAATCTAAGGTATATTTTCTTTGAAACAGAAAGATTCCTTTATCGGAATGAGAAACTTCGATCCCAAGAAAAAATTTCAAGTGACTGAGGTCTTTCATTTTGAATTCTCTAGACAAGTAACTCTGTAGAGCTTTCCTTTCTTTAGGATCATTTCCTGTAACCACCATGTCATCCACATACACAATAAGTGTAATGATCTTACCCTATTATTTTTTTCAAAAATAAAGTGTGGTCTGAATTGCTTTGATGGTAACCAAAGGTTCTCATAGACTTTGTGAACCTTCCGAACCACGCTCTTGGAGATTGTTTCAACCCATATAGTGACTTCTTTCATCTGCACACCTTTTGACTATGAACTTCTGATATCATGCATCCTGGTGGGAGATTTATTTAAACTTTTTCGGATAATTTGCCATGTAGAAAGGCATTCTTCACATCAAACTGTTGTAATGGCCAATTTAGGTTCGCTATTAGAAACAACAAGACTTGAACTATGTTAATTTTAGCTACAGGTGCAAATGCCTCTGTATAATCAATTCCATAGGTTTGGGTGTACCTTTTTGCCACCAATCTTGCTTTAAACCATTCAATTATACCATCTGCTTTGTACTTTACTGTATAAACCCAACGACATCCAACTGGTTTCTTTCTTGGTAGACAGTCAACAAGTTCCTAAGTTTTATTTTTCTACAAGGATTTCATCTCCTCATTCATAGCAGCTCTCTACCTTGGGTTAGATAAGGCTTCCTGCACATTGTTAGGAATAGATTATACGGATAATTGATTTACAAATGACTAATTTGATTCTAACAGACGATGGTTAGACACATAATGACTCATGGCATATTTAACTTTACTAGAAAGTTCAGGTTCATATGTAGGTTTAGGGATACCTCTGGTGTGATGTGGTGGTAGTTGTTTTCTAAATGGTTCAGACACTAAATTAGGAACATCCTTAGCAAGCGATTAATTTGGCATATCAGTTGCCTATGGTGCGAGGGATTTCGACAGAGGTAGAGCCACAGGTTTAATTTCTAGGTGTTCATCACCACCTTGGTCCAAAGTTATACCACTTAAATCTAATTCACCCACATCTTGATTGACCGGTCCAGTTTGCGAGTGATCATTACCACTCGTATCGAAGTTACCCTCATCCTAGTTACTAGGTTCAGAGAGTTCCCTTTCTTCAGAGATGTGAACATTATAGTCTAGAGTTTGAACTTCTTCCTGGTACTTCCCCTGAGGTTTAAGCTAAGAGGAAAAATATATCGAGTCTTCATGAAAAACTACATCCAATGTAACAAACATTCGTTGTGTTGGGGGATGATAGCATCGGTACCCCTTTTGATAAGAAGCGTACCCTAGAAAGACATATCGCAAAGCTCGAGGAGTTAATTTGTTGTATTGATGCTTATGAAGGTGTACAAATGCTACACAACCAAAGACATTAGGAGCTAAGTTTAGGACGGCTGGGGCAACAACCACTTCAGTGAGAGCCTGAGATGGTGTTCGAAAATCAATAGTGCTAAAGGGTACACCAATTGATCAAATACACTACAGAGGTAAGTGCTTCTCCCCAGTAGGATAAAGGCTTATGAGCTTTTATCAATGAAGCACGAACAACCTCCAACAAGTGACGATTTTTTCGCCCGGCCACCCCATTCTGCTAGGGTTTATTGGAATAAGTAGTTTGATGAATGATTTTTTCGCCCGGCCACCCCATTCTGCTAGGGTGTATTGGAATAAGTAGTTTGATGAATAGTTCTGTGTGCTTCCAAATACTGCTAAAATTTAGAACTCAAATATTCTCCTCCATTGTCACTGCAGAAAACCTGAACATATGCATTATATTGACTACGAACCATTTTATGAAACTTTTGAAATAACAAGTTTACTTCACTTTTGGATTTCATCAAGCCTACCCAAGTCATCCTGGTACAGTCATTAATAAAAGTAACAAACCAACGTGATCCACCCAAGGTAGTAACTTTGGATGGACCCCAAACATCACAATGTATGATCATAAAAGGAACTAGACTTTTATTCAAAACTAATGGAAACGGAGCACGATGACTTTTTTCAAGTTCACAAACATCACACCGGAAACTAGAAACATCAAATTTTGTAAATAAACTAGGAAATAATTTCTTTAGGTAACCAAAGGAAGCATGCCCCAGACGTCGATGTCATAACCAGATGTTAGATTTCTTCTTTTTCTCCTCAAAGCCAGCCACAGTTAAAGCTTGACGTAACTTGTTTAAACTTTTTGACACCAATTCCAGGTAATACAACTTCCCTCGCTTAACACCATAACCAATCGCCTGCCTTGTTCGGATGTCTTTAAACACACAACATAGTGGTTTTTTGAGAAACTAACAAAAGATTATAATCCAAAGATGGAACAACTAAAACATAATCTAAATTCAAGGTGTCAATGAGGGACAAGGATCCTTCCCCAATAATCGGAACCGACGTACCATTGGCAGTGGAAACAAATTTTTGTGACGGAGGTTTAAGGGGTGAGACCGGTCTAAAATCAAATGTCATATGATCCGTAGCACCATAATCAATTATCCATGCACTATTAGAAATAGGTGTAGATATATTGAAAACCTTACCACCATTACCTGCCGCTACTGCCAATGCCGAAACCTTTCCAACAACATCATCCCCTGTCTTTGTTTTAACAACCACAACAGTGGAGGTCTTCTTGGAATTCCTCTTTCGTGGATCATGGCTATAATCCCACCATTCTGGATACCCCACAAGTCAAAGCAGCGATTTTTGCTATGACTACATTTGTAGGAAGATTTGTCAGCACCATTAGTGATCTTAGGATGGCTGGACCTTGTTCGGTCCTACTGGTTTTGAGGAGGCTAGTTCTAATTAGACCGGTTACAAGTCACCATGGCTAAAGCTTCAGAATTTTCAGGATCTCCATTCATCTTTGCACGTCAAACAGATTCACAGTAGACCAGTGCATTACATTCTTCTAATTCGGGAATAGGATCCTTTCTTAAAATTACACCACGGATTTGTTTGAATTCACCATCTAATCTAGCAAGAAAAATATGCACCCTTTATCGCTGAACTGATTTTTGGTAACATGCAATGTCTGTTTCACTCTCCATGATCACTTTATCACGATGATCCAACTCACTAAAAGCCATTCTATTTGGTAGAGAAAGCCTTTTGATTCAAGGTAAAAACCTGTAATTCATCTGCTCCATCATAAAAAGCTTTATAAAATATCTCGAGCGGTGGGTAGGCGAATGTATCGCTTCATAATTTCTGGGGACATAGACATCAACAGCCATCTCTTGACCTTTTGAATGTTTACATACCACTTCTCATAACCATCACCCTTCTCGGTAGGTGGCTATAAATTACCACGAATAAAGGAGAGTTTCTCTTTCTCATCAATATGCTTCTCCATAATTTGAGACAACATATCATAATTTGTCTCATTGAGTACAATCCCTGCATTGAACAGTGAACCTTCGGATTGAATAATAATAGGAGCAAATTTGGTGGCAGATGTTTCAGAATCTGACTTGTTCATGGTTCAAAGGCGACGTTGGTTCAATGAAAGGATGGTGATGATTCAAGTAGCTCTGATACCAACTTGAAAATCAGACTTTTAGAAGAATATTTTCTTATTCACGATTCAATAATTTGTGCAAGTACATATATAGTAATCGGATCACTAGTATAGGTTATACAATCAAGCTATATCTTTAAAGAATCTGTCCACACCTAATGTACAACTATATTATCTCTAAAATATAAAAGAATCACAAGAATAATATTTACAAGAATCATTGACCATTAACCTAATATCTTAACACCACTATATCCATATAGATGCATTGCTGATATAAATTCATGTGAAACATAAGGAACCAATTTAAATTCTGAGTCTTTACAAAGTACACTATTTTTAGAGCCAGGGATTCACAAGTAATAATAGCAGCTATCATTTTCACTATATATAATAGAGAAACTATATTATTTTCACTTTACAAAATATAGAAACAATTAATTTTTTGTCACCCTTCCCATATAAAAAACATACAACCTCAGCTTGATTGAGCACCAGAAAAAAAAAATTAAAAAAGAAATAATTGAAATTCGATTATTGTGAGAGACCAAAAAAAATATTAAAAAGTCACCACCAAAACGTGGGATGAATAGTATGTCCTCCACCTTCCCAAAGGAGAGGTCGAGGGCTCAAGCCCTAATGAGGACATGAGGCTATGAGTAAATTTACCCTTGGAAAAAATAGATATACAAACATGATGTTTTGTTTTAGAATAGAAACTTATAAAATAAGTTTTCCAACTTTCTCTAATTAGTAATGTTAATAGGTGTAGTTTTAGTGATGGGTTGGTGGAATCGTATGTAGTAAAATGGAAAAAAAGACAACCTAGCAGAAAATTATCCCACCAATGACTATGATTTAGTGAATATAGAATTTCTTCAAACATTCCAAGTAGACAAGAAAAAATCATTAACATAATTAAACCCTAAATTCAAATAAAACTGACCGATATGATAAATGCCATAGTCTTACTTGACTCGATTTTTTCCGTGCTAAGGTTGTCATAGTCGTAGTGCCCGTGCAGCAGCGAAACCCTCTGAATTTCAGTCATTTTTATATACTTGGATTCACTTGATCCATATTTTGTTTTATGAGATAGGGGCAATTGACTGAATTTCTTATACCCCACGTATGTGGAGAATGAGTTCAAAATCAAACCTGTCTTGTAGTGTTCAAGATTTTAGATACCCAAAATAGAAAAAGAATAAAACCCTAGTGTTTATTATGTATTTCAAGATAGACTAATATACATTCCCCTAGACAACACCAACTATTGATGTAAATTATTCTAAAACTTATATGTAAACACTTGTAAGTGCACGAATCTTTGCAAATAGGGCTTCCTTGTAAGGGTGTTGTATCCAAGGGACTTGTATTAATGAAGTTGTTAACAGATTTCCCAAATTCTAATTTTAACTTGAAAATAGGATAAACAAATTGTGATGATTTAATCTAATGAACTAAGTGGAAAATTAAATAAAAAGAAATAATCAAACTAGATGAATAAAATAATAGAGAAGAGACCAGGGACATGATTTTACCAATAACATCGCACCACCGGTCAATTGCATCAATTTATTGGAGATATATATAAAACATGCATAAGGAATTAATCATGGCTACAAGCATATATTAATTTAGTTAGAAGATAATATAAATTAAAACTAAGCATGGACTATCTTTGATTAGCATAAACTATCTACCTAAATACTTTACTTTAGGGTGTAGTATGGTCTGCCTTCTCTAGGCATAATCCATCAAATTCCTAATATTATATTCAGTGAAAACCCAATGCATAACCATCTCATTCACAACTAAAAGAATTAAATGAGTTTTGTTCAATCACAAGATTTAAATATCTAAGACAAGATAGAAAATGCTTTGTAATTGAATTAAAACTTTAAAACTGATTTCTATTGCAAAGTCAAGTAAAAATCCTCTAGGTTACACAATCATGCATGAAAATAATTATTCTCCAATAAATAAATACAATCAAACCAATGGTGCTAAACTAGGGCTACATCACAACCCTAGCAAAGCTTTTAGCTGCTCATGACTGGAATGGACTTCTTCATGGTTGAGGAAGACATCTTTGCCGCCATGGATTGATCTCTTCTTTCTTCTGTATGCTTCTCCTCTGATCTCAACCTCTACCTCCTCTGTATCATGATCACAATGATGTAAAGAACTCCTTTTAAATAAGAGAAGATCAACCTTAAAGTTCCCTTTTCCATATAGAAGACATATATAGAAATTCTACAAAACATGGACTCCAAAATTCGTACAAAATTCCAACCCAGTTTTGACAAGGTAAACGGCTGTTTTATGAAATCCTCGTGAAATATAAAATTGTAGATCTTCGAATTTCCTTGTTCAAACTTAAGGAATTGAGCTGTTTTGACACTCGAGGAGAGAGATACAGACAGATTACCAAAATGGGTTCAAGTTACTAATTTTGGAGAAAGTTTCCTAGTTGGAGAAGGATTCTTCCTTTTCTTCTTGTTTCCATTCTCATCAACTTATGGCTTCTGTTGGACTCTTTTCTAAGTCTAATTAGACTCAGATCTTCAGTTCAATGGATGTGGTTTTCTAACCTATTGGATATCATCTTTTAAAGCCCCGATCTCACTAGTGTTGACTGATATTTTCATTAAAGCACTGAAATAAATAAAAATAATAAAACAATATAAAATCACAAATAAAACTACTACTAAAAGAGTAAAACATGCAAGTTAAGGGGCTAAAATGTATAATATTCAGCGCCTAACATAAATTTTGTATGGTTTGGAGCCGAGGGCCTTTCTTGTAAGACAAGAGAAGTGACGATCGGTGTGGTGATAGTTGGGTGCACTCCGACGTTCAAATTAGTACTTGAGCCATTATAAAAAAAGAAGACTTTGCATTTAATTTTTGGCATACCTCTTTAGGTTGACTAACGACTCTATATAAGGATTAATGGTGGTAGTGTTCTACCATAAATTGATTCATTTTTCTTTCCCTTCACGAATTAGAAGAGTCATTGAAGGGTGATAGTAATTATCTCTACCTCCTTCAGTTTATTCACAACCTCTTGAATTTCCTAATTAGTTGAATAGTCAGTATTACCTATAATGCTAACCGTAATCCATGTTCGATTTGTTATGATCCGATAAGATCGATTGATAGAAGGGATTTTATAAACAATATATATTACTTGGTCTCCACTCTCACACACGTTGATTTTTTATTAGTCTTACCCCATTAAATAGATGTGTGAGTTCAAAACAGAGTGGAAGATCAAACAAAATGTTGGATCTTGTTAGTTGTTCATCATTTTGGTTCCTTCCTAGATCTAAAATGGCTTCGGCAAGTATATATGTACATTGTTAATTATTATCCTTATATTTAAGTATGTTTATAGGTTTTTAAATTTGTTTACTTATGGTGAGTAGGTAAGTATTATCTTATCTTTTCTTTTCTTTTTATCCTTCTAAATCAACAAAACTTTATTACATCAATCCTCTTTTGTCATTCTCTTAATGTTTTAGGTAACCACTCTTTACATTTTATTGAATTTTGAAGTCCCTATTCTCTTATCATTATGCTTAATACAGATTTTATTATTATTACTATTATTATTATTATTATTATTATTATTATTTCATACTGATGGAATTATTTGTTTTTACATGTGATTGAAATAATTTGAATCAAATTTTTTACTATTTTTGTCTTTCAATAATTGCAACTTCAAATTTCTTTTTCGAAGGTCAACTTCAAATATTTTAGTGAAAAATAACATTAATTTTTGAAAAATAACAAATTGAAATAAAGAAAGGAAAGAATAAAGGGAAAACTACATTTAAGTATAGTGATCGCAAAAATAGGCGAAGGCCTCAAGAGTCGAACGCCTGATCAAATTTGATTAAAAAGTTGAACAAAAAGCCGAACAGCCATAAGAACCAATCGCAAAAATAGACAGATACATCAAGATCAAATCATAGGCAAGAGCTCAAGCAAAAGCGATCTCAAAGATTGCAGAAAGAAATTTTTATAAAAAGGTAGGAATGTCTACAAAAGAGGCAGGACATACCCTACACATCCTATAAAAAAAAATAAAATAAAATAAAATAAAATAAGAGCTATTCATGCGTAGGATCATCCTCGGGTTCAGCCCCACCTTCCGCATTGAATCTCTGAGTAAAAACATTAACCAGTTCCACCCTAGCTGGAATAGAAGGCACAATAGGTGTCGAGGAAGGCAGCCCTTGAGAACTCGAGGGATACTGGAGAGGGGGCAAAACCTCAGGGTCCACCTCGCCCTTCAGCAGGGCAGCAAACTCAACCTCTTTGGGGCCAGCAGAAGGCTCAGCATATTCTCCAGTAACCAAAAGCCCCTGCTCGACATCATACGCATCAGCATCACCATAATCTCTCTCCTCATAGGGAAGCTGCCCTTGAGCAAATCCAAGCCTAAAACCCTTGGCATAACGAAGATTAGCAATTTGGGATAAATGGTTGAACATATCCAAACCCCCTTCCTTGTAAGTCTGGATCAAAGAGTTTGCCTTCCCAAGCTGAAAGTGGAGATCAGTGATGAGCACTGAAAAGTGCACATTTAAACCCCTTAAGTTTAGGTATTTTAGGACCTTTATCTATCTTACTTTCCCGTTGTAGACTAATTTCGTGTTATTGTCCTTTTTAGGTGCTTATCCCCAAAATAAGCTAATTCAACCAAATAAGAGCTTAAAAGAAGCTAACTCAAGCTGGATGGAAGAAAGGAGCAAAGTGGAAACAGAATGAAGCAAAGTGTGGAAATCGGCATGTTCGATTGATCTCAAGAACACTCCGATCGATCGAAAGTTCATCGATCTAGACTCTCCAAGATGGATCAAAACTCTTTTGTCCTTATCCAAAGATCCCACAAAGTTTGATCGATCCAACAATTCTCAGATCCATCGAAGAGATTCCATCTTATCCTATTGTACCACCCTACCTACCACTTTTGTCTCTTTCCCCAAAATATCTCAGATCTGTCCTGATCCAAAAAGGCGCCGCCATGGGAGGATCGATCCAGCCAAAGTTTGATAGATCTCAGCGAAGTTCGATCGATCTCAGCCAAGTTCGATCGATCTCAGCATAGGTTCGATCAATCAAACCCTCTCAAGTGCGAATTAAATTAATTTATAGCTCATTAAAAGTCATCTCATTGTGCAATTATTGGAGGAGCCCTTGTGTACGAGCCTAGACCATTGGGTGTGACATTTGAGCTACCTATATAAGGATTATGAGCCACTTTTACATATATGCTTTGAGGAGTTGATAGATACAATTTTTTATTATTCTTAAAAAGGAAGAAAAGAGAAGAGGAGGCTAGAGACACATTCTTGGGAGGTCTTCCATCTACTTCAAGAAAAAGAGCATTTTTACCATGGAGATAGCCCTTGATGGTTGGAGGACACCATTCATGAGTGGCTAGACATCCTCTTGGGGCTAGAGTTAACCCTAAGCATGCTTTCTTTACCCTGATTTAGGTATTTTTGAGGGGATTTGTGTTGTAATACATGTTTTGACATCTTTATATACATAGATCTTGTTTATTCAATGATTTGTGTGGTTTAATTCTTCTAATTGATCATTTCATTCTATCTATATGTCTATGTATGGTAGAATAGATGTTCATGTGTTTATCTCTATCTCTTGTGTTGTTGATGCATGTCTATGTGTGTTGATGCTATAAATCTAGAGATTGTCAAGACATATTACTTAATAGAATGCTCTTGTGGTTTATTTAATGGTTTATACTCATTTCTTGATGGATTGTGCCTCTCCCTTAGTTTAATTAGTTTAATTTTCATGTCATTAGCTTAAATGTAACGTAGTTGCCTTAGTTGTTAAATAGGAGGACAATACATGCTTGTAGTTTGATGTTCTATACTTATGAATGCAAGTAGTTTATTTCCCTAATTATATGATGTGTTTGGATTGTGAGCTTGAAGGAAGGATTAATGGCTTAGTTTGATATATTGTGCTATTCATTGTGTTGTTTAGATAATATACACTTAATTGGTCATCCATGCTTGTTGAAACAACCACACACACTCACTATTGTTGCAACATATGTTTTCCCCTCATTAATTATGAATTGAGTGTATAGAAAAGTGATGCCTAGTGGTGATCTCTAAGTCCCAAGACCTCTCTCTCTTATTTTCTCTATCCTTTAATTACTTGTGTTATATTGAACTTGTTTAATCTTAATTGTAGTTTAATCAACCAAACAGTCTACCGTTGATCACTCTTCCTACTAACCCTAAGCATTGTTTCCATTACTAGTAGCCTTCCAATCTCTTGGGATGATCCCTACTCACTCTTGCTACATTAGTAGTAATGGTTTTATAAATTTAAACTTAACCCAAAAGGCTTTGCTTGAACCGTGCATTCACTACATTATTTTGGCGTATAGGAACAGCCACCGTCAAATTTTGGCGCTGTTGCCGAGGATTGAATTGTCAACATTGTGTTTTGGAAACATTTAGGAATTAGTACTCTTTTGATCGTGTCTTTACTTTAATTTTATTTTTGGTTACTTATTGTGTTTGTTCTTATTTGGCTAAGTGAATTGAGTGAAGGAATTTGAACAAAGGAGAATTCAAAGCAAGGAGTTAAGCTAAGCACAAAAAGGACAAAAAATCTAAAAAAATGCAAAGCATAGTAAAGCTTGGAAGTTGGAAATGAATTGAAGTTGCTTAAGGACCCTTTATGAGATCTTTCTAACTCAAGCTCTAGTTAAATCGTCGGCCCGCGTGGAGGCTTGTTTTTCATTTCTTAGTTAAATCGTGAGCCCGCGTGGAGGCTATTTACTTTTCTTTGCATATTGTTCAAGCATGGGAGCATGGGATCATTATATGTGGAAATTTTTTGATTGATTTGTTGTGGGGGCGAAGTGTTTGTTACTTGCTTATTTCTTGTTATTCTCTTTGCTAGTGCATGCATGGTCGTAGGTCATTAAATCTTACTCTTGTCCCTCCTAATTTTCATCTCTAATCGGTTATTCGTAATCCTAGGGGAAGATGTAGTTCTCATCATTCCATTTCACCAATGGAGAATTTTAATGACGACCATGTGGAGAACCTTGGTCACATAGACCAACAAGGCATCCTCCACCCTAATGTGCATCATGAAAATATCTAAGTACCATTAGGCATGCCTAGACCATTCATCCCACCACAACAACAAGGCCAAATTCCATTGGGAATGCCTCAACCAATATTTGTTTCATAACCTCCCATGATTCAAGCTAATCGAGGTGTTCGTATCGCACCACCAATTGTGAATCCTCCTATTGCATTAAGAGACCATTATGTGCCTAATGAATATAATGCACCTACTTGCATTCAATTGCCTCCATTTAGAGCACATCACTATGAAATCAAACCACAAACCATTCAAATGCTTCCTAACTATCATGGACTTCCTAGTGAAGAACCTTATAAGCATTTAGATGAGTTTTTTGAAGTGTGTTCCACTGTAAAATACACAGACATGCCGGAAGAAGTTTTAAGACTTAAACTTTAAGGGATGGGGAAATGTTTCATGAGGCATGGGAAAGGTTTAACGATTTGCTTAGAAAGTGCCCTCATCATGACATACCTAAGTGGCAACTAGTCCAATATTTCTTTGAAAGTTTACCGGATAATCACAAGGGTATGGTTAATGCATCTATAGGTGGTTCTTATATTGATAAGCATGAAAATGATGTGTGGCAATTGTATGAAAGTATGAGTGAAAATTCCATGCATAGGTCCTTATCTTCTAAAAATGGTAGAAACCTAGGTGGAAGGAAGAATGTCAGCTTATATAAAGTTGACAACTCCAATGATATAGCCGCTGAAATGAAATCCTTATCTCAAAGGTTTGATTAACCAAAATTCGGCGAATCAAGTATCTTCATCCCCTACTCATATTCATCACCGTGCATCTAATGAATCTTGTATGACTTGTCCAAGTGTCTTGCATTCTACTTCCAATTATCCCTATGGACATTTGCTAAGTGAGCCCCATGAGCAAGTCAATGCTAAATTTGTTAATCAAGGGAATAATTCTTATGGCACTCATTACAATTCAAGTTGGAGGAACCATCCGAACTTTTCTTGGAAAAGCCAAGAGGAAGGCTCAAACCCTCCCCAAGGTGGTTTTCAAGGAAAGTATGTTCCGCCAACAATGCAAGGCCAAGGTTCCTAAGGTTTTAAATCATCATCATTTCAATCACATGGAAATCAATTTTCTAATTTTCATTTCCCAAATCAATCTTATTCTCAAGGAAACTCTAGAAGTCCCGCTTTTGAAGAGAAAGTTTTGACTGCTTTAGGTACTCTAAAGGCGAACACTCAATTGCTTCATTCTCACTCTCAATCCATTGCTAAGCTAGAAACCCAAGTAGGGGCAAATAGCTAGTACCTTAAATGCTAGAGAGAAAGGGAAAATGCCTTTAAATGCCCCACCAAAGCAACAATGTGTTGTGGAAACTCATTCCTCATCAGAAGGTCCCACAATTGAATATGTCAATGCGGTGACAACCTTGATAAGTGGGAAGATTATGGACAACCAAGTAGCTGTGTCCAATGAAGAGAGTGAACCGGTCAACCAAAAGTTGACACACGTCCCGTTTCACATCAAATTCCTCCTTCATTGCATATGTATGATCATTCAAATGAGAAACTGTTAGAAAGTGATTTGAAAAGTGAGTCCAAAATTGATTTGAAGGATGAATTGAACAAATCTTTGAAAAAGGATTTTAAAAATTCTTGTGTTGATGATGTTTCAAACAAAATTTTTGAAATTTTTTTTGAGCCAAGAGCTCTATTTCCGGATGTCTTGAAAGGATCCATTTATCTTAATAAACAAAAGACCAAGACCAATGAAATCATTGAAATGTTTAGGCAAGTGAAGATTAATCTTCCACTTTTGGATGCAATTAAGCAAATTCCGGCTTATGCCAAGTTCTTGAAAGATCTTTGCACCCAAAAGAGGAAGAACAAGAGCCAAGCACCTAGGACAGTGGTCTGAACCGAGCAAGTGAGCTCAATCTTGCAACATAACACCCTTCCAAAGTTTAACAACCTCGGTTCACCTATTACTTCTTGCATCATTGGTGACCATGTCATTAATTGGGCTCTTCTAGACTTAGGAGAAAGTGTTAATCTTCTTCCATACTCGGTATATGTCAAATTAGGCTTAGGAGACTTGAAACCGATGTCAGTAGTTTTACAACTTGTTGACTGATCCATCAAAAAGCCTCGGGGTATCATTGAGGATTTCGTGATTAAAATTGATAAATTCTTCTTTCTGATAGATTTCGTTGTCATTGACATGGAACCGGTTCCAAATCCCAAGAGCCAAATTCCCGTTATCCTTGGCCGTCCTTTCTTGGCAACCGCAAATGCCAACATCAATTATAGGACGGGGGTAATGAAAATATCATTTGGGCATATGAAAATGAAGTTGAATATCTTCAATCTGATCACAAATTCATTTGACAAGCATGAAGAAGTAAATGTTGCAGAAAAATGTCTAGACAATGAATGTGAAAGAATTGAGTCTTTGCTTAAAACCAAAACTTCAAAAAGTTCATCTTCGACCTGAAACTAAAGAATGATGTTTCAAAATCTTGCTTTGAGAGGGCATGGAAGCCTAAAACTCACATTGACAAAGGACCAACAAATTCCTTTGAACCTAATCCAACAAGTTCTTTAGGGAACCATTTGTTGAGTGAAATTCAAAGTACCTATCACCCCATTAAGGGAGGGATGCATTATAAGATGTTTGATCTGGGCTAAAAGAGCCCAATGTCTTGCTAGAGACGTTAAAGACTAGTAAATGCTTCGTAGGGTTTACAACCCTATTCCTCCCTCATTTCTATTTTATCTTTCATTTCTTGCGTCGTCTAGATATATTTTGGAATTCATACACATGGCTAGGATTTTGATTGAGTATTTATGCACTTTCATTTTGAAAATAAGCATTTTGTCCCTGTTCGATCGATCTCAAAAGAGGTTCGATTGATCGAACACCCATTCCTGCATCCAATCATTTCTCTGTTCCATCGATCTAAAATTTCCTGCATAAATCAGCCCTCTGTGTCTCGTTCGAAAATTTCTTCAAATCGATCTGAAAGTTCCTAGATCGATCCAACTTTTTCTTGGATCGATCTTCACTCCACACTTAGAAATTTTTTTGAGATCCATGAAAAAGGCCTCTCTGTGCATCGTTCGAACTTGTCTGCAGGTTTTTACCTGTTTGATCGATCGAACCATTTTCTCGATCGATCTTAGTTTGATCGATCTGTACCCTTTGTTGACCTTGACTTTGACTTTGACTGCAATTTTATTTTTATTTTTAGTATTTATTTTATTTTATTTTATCTTCAAAAACTCCAATTTTATAATCATTTTAAAATTTTCAAAAATCCCAAAAACAATTTTCTTTTGTTTTATTTCCAAAAACTCAAAAAAAAAAAATATATATACTTTTAATTTTTAATTTCTGAAAATTCAAAATATTTCAAAAATAAAATAAAAAAATAAAATTTTTTGTCGTTTAGTGAGGGGAGATCGATCTCAACATTTTCAGATCGATTTATCTTTGATCGATCGGAAATTTTCCCTGATCGATTGAACTTGTCGGGACTAGTTTTTAAAAATAACACCCTAGGGTCATTAGATCGATTTCAACATCGATCTAAGCCCTCATCTCCCTCGCCGCTGCAAACCCTACCTCTCCCATCTCTGGCGAACCCTTCGGCAACCATCCCAAGCTTCCACATCATCTCTCATCTCCGATTTCATCATCTCTATCGATTTCCACCTCTCTCTCTCTCTCAAATTTGGTAAGTCCCGAGTTTTCTTTTGATTTCGAGTTTTTATCTTCATGAATCTGAGCTTTACATGTTTGAAGATTCCATGTTTGTGTATATATATGTATATATATGTTTATAGATTTCTATACATTTTGATTCAAATCATGTATTTGGGGGTCATTGGCCAAACAAGTGACCAATCTTGTTGTGTTATTATGTGAGAGGGCCCCACAAGCTTGCTTGGGTACCCCTGTGCCATCCACGTCACAGATCTGTCACTTTTCGAATTTCTCGTACCAGTTCGATCGATCGAAGTTTGTTTCAATCGATCATTTAAAAATCGATCAAACTTACCTCAGATCGATCGAACTTCACATATTTGCATCCCACACTTCACACACTCTCTTTTGTGATTCCATGATATCTTATACATGCCCAATACCTATGTTTTCCACATTAGATGTATTCCATACTTATATTGTTTAGCATGCTTCACATAATGTCACTGTTTATTTAGCTCCATCATCATTTGCGTAGATTCATATTCTGTATTGTCAATCTTATTTGACATACATGTTTTTATATACTGTGATTCACTTCTTTATGCCTGTACTGACTTCTTCTACAAGTGTTTTTCTTTCTGTTTTGCAGGCCATGGCTAGGGTAAAGACTGTTGCCCGTAGGCATTATCCACGCCGAGTCAGGCCCAAGATAAAGGAGCCAGGCAAGCCCTCCCATATTCAAGAGCAGCTCGAGCATCAGACAGGACCATCTCATGTCCAGGATTCAGAATAGCCTATTGAGCCTAAGCAGCCAGAGCAGTTAGAGGTTTATATCGGGGCAGATTTAGCTCAGTCCCCCTTAGTTGACTCTAGACTACAGTCTTCAACTTCCGCATCTTCATCATCCCATGATGAGGCTGAGCATACACCATCGCTTTCTCCATCTCCGCCTCACGCACAGCCAGGCCAGGCTTTAGATAGACCTCTGCCGAGATACTCACACCTTACAGTGGTGCATGAGTCACATTTCGACATCTCTTTTTTCTCCCAGTACATTCTGACCCGGGCAGCCTACGAGGATACAGACTGAAGGGGCATTTCAGCCATTCTAGCCCCTGTCACATACCCAGTTTACCCGAGGCTTGTTCGGATGTTCTTCTAGAACCTCCGACCTGCCCCGAGTAATCTGACGAAGCTGCGCACTATTGTCGATGGCCATCCTATCTGCATTACAGTGGAGACTCTGGCCAGATCTTGTCGATGCCCACATGCTTGCCTTCTTAAGCTTGAGCTCGATTATCCCATTCTAGAGAGGAGGCCTTCTTATGCAAATATGGCTGTAGCACTTGTAGGCCATTATAGTAAGGGTAAGACATTTGCTACTCGGACCTATTTGCCCGATGATCTGTGGTTCTTCGATTCGGTCTTGTACAGAAATGTGTTTATGGCTGGCCACAAGATTCAGAGGTGAGGCAATTATTTGACTACCCTGTATGCTTTCTACACTGGGTACTAGAAATCTATTCCAGCCTTATATTGGAGCATAATGATGAAGCTCTACGCGGATTACATCAGTAAGGCCAAGCCCAAGGGGGCTAAGTACCTTCCTTTTGGCCACCTTATCACTCAGATCTTGCGAGATCAGCGCTATCCATTCCTTCTAGATGAGCGCCCAGAGACAAGAGCTTGCCACTTTGGTAAGAAGGACTGGAATAAGAGCTACAATGCTCTTATCAAGAGTCTTGTGGAAGACGCTATGATAGCAGTTGAGGAGGCTAAGGAGGAAGAGATAGCAGCAGCAGCCGCAGCAGTAGCAGACAATCCAGTAGTCACACCGGTGGCTGCTGTACATATAGATATAGACTTGGAGTAGAAGCCTCCAGCAGAGGATCTACAGCATCACTCTTCAGCGGGGTCACCATTACATTTCCCGAAGTAGGCTCAGGATGCACATCATTTTCCTGATCCAGTGGTACCTGAGGCTCCAGCACAGACACCCGGCTTTGGAGAGCTTATCCAGGCTTTGGAGGATGCCGTAGTCTCCATCCGCGTAGACACTGTCTTTATCCGAGCTGATATTTCTTCCCTGCGTGCGGATGTCATGACTGCACTGCGAAACATGTCCCGAGATATTGATAAGCACCAAATATTATATATTTAAGCGCCTTTACTTGTATTAGTTAAGTCCATTAATGGAGTATAATGTACAGTTTAACTTCATTTGTGTATTTCTGTCTTGTTTCAGGTCGGTTTCCCCAAATATGATTAAAGAAGCAGTTTTGGCAATCTCTTGTTGAAATCGGTGCGCTGTTGCCTGGGAGCCATCTTTTGGACCAAACCTCTTGAGTCATTGTATGGTTGAAGTTCGAGGCATAATGCTTATAATGGAAGCCGCATCAACGGATTGGCACGGAGGGGTTCACGAGAAGTTTTGTTCATGTATTGCAGCCACAAGGCCCCGCCAGCGCCTACCACGCCACCGCGGTCGCCCGCCAAAATCCACATCTCACTGCCTTGTTTCACGGGGCCCGGCTGCAGATCCGCGGGCCCCCGTAGAGCTTCCGCAGGCGCCCGCCGCGTCACCGCGGGCACCCGCCAAACATACCAATAGTCATCTTTGAAGATGCAAGCACCCGCGGGTGCCCGCCAGTGCCCCGTGGGCGCCCGCCGATTTGCAGAGAGTAGTTTAACTGTTCCTGATTTTGTGCTGCATTTGGTCCTCTTATCATTTTTTGTGTAGTCCAGCTTCATCCTGGGGAGTTGGAGCTCGAAAATGGGGGAAAAATGAGAGGAATTTAGGTTTGATAAGGGGGGAGGCTTGTAAAATCTCATAGACACATTTTAGCTAAGTTCTAGAGAAAGAAAGGAGTGATCTTGAGGGTTTTGGGTGCTAGCATACTTGAGCACGAAAATAGAGGGTGGATTTACTTCTTCTCCTTCATTCCTTGTTCCTATGGGTAACTAAATCCTTCTCTAGGGAGGTGATGAAGCCCTTCCTTGTAAGCATGTTTTAGATTAGCTTCTATTTTGGGGATAATGATGTATAGTTTGGTCTTTTCATAATCTAGAGCATATTACTTGACGTAATGAATATTAATGCACACAAATGATTGTTTTAAGTTAATTATCTTGTCTTAGATGGTTTCTTATCTCAATCATAATGCTTGCATTTTCATGGTGACAATGGAAATAAGATTGTGAATGGTTTTCATCGTATGTTAATAGAGAAACTTGATAGTCCATTGCTTAGGTATTTCTTTTGATGGTTTATGCTTGATTCCTAGTTTCTTGTGCTTTATCATTTAATTAAAGGCTTGATGATCTTTTGCTTAAGAGAGTATACTTGATGTTATACCCTAGTTTAGGTAGTTCAAATGTATAAACTTTTGACGGATCATTCTTGTTTTTGATTTAATGAACTTCTTGATAATTATACGGCAATCATGTGTTGCTATATAATTCTTGACCATTATATATTGTCTATTCCCAATTTAGTCTTTGTCTAGCATATGTATAGGGTTGAAGGTGGATTCACTTCCCTAGTCCCTTCTTATTTATCTTTACCTCTTTACTTTAGTGTTTTATGCATTTTAATTCTTAATTTTAGTGACAAACCAACAAAACTCTATAAACCCTTTCATCATTCTAAAAGTGATTCTAGATATCTTAGTTGCCATAAACTAGCAGTCCCAGTGGTTCGACTTACCCGACCAATAGCCCTATTTTACAATGATTTGTGTTATTGCAAAGGTTGATGTATAATTGTCATACTGATCATATATCCAAGGAGCACGCCCTGCCCGTCCTACCTCCTAAGCATGATATTCCTGATCTCTCTATCTCTATACCTTCATTTCATATATCTATGATACATTACTACTCTTTTGCTACTGTTATATTATTTTTGCAACCAGTCTATTTCCCAGACATTGTGATGTACATTATTTTTATTTTTCTATACATGCTATATTTTGGATGTTATATCTTTGTATTAATATATCTGTCTGTGATTGACTCCATCAGGTGCATTCCAGTGACTTTAGTGAGAGAGAGTGCTGCCCAAATTTTTAGGACCAGCCTTTTTCCTCTCTCTCTACTTCAATTCTTGTCCCATTTACACTTGCTTGTTCACTGCGCACTATTATTATCTCTTTTGTTATCTAATGAGTTTTATCCAAGTGCTATCTTTTTAAGACCACAGTTAATCCCAAGTTTGTGGGGGTTATACCACCCACTTTGGATACTTGTGTCCTGGCCATTCTTTGCCATAGCTACACTGGTATACTCTTTCCTTTATTCTCTTTGCACATTGAGGACATTGTGCCATTTAAGTTTGGGGGTAATGGTGTTAATTGCAATATTTGCTTTCAATTCAAATTTTAAGCATGACTTGTGTATTTGAGGGATTGTTTATGATTGGTCCATAACTAGCTATGACTTTGATCTTTTGAGGACTATATTGTTTAAAATTTAATAATTGCTTGACTTGAGAGTCCAATACTCCTTGTATGCTTTGTGGATGCAATTTAGGAGTAAATTGTTCGAAAGATTAATATCATGCTTGCATTTGTGGTCCACATCATCCTGATTTTGTGATTGTTTTGATATTCACTCTAGGATTCTACATTAGCACAGGTGCACATAAGCATTCATTTGTGGGGACATTTGGCACCTCTTTGAAAAAATGAGTGAAAATTCTTTGCACAAATATTACACTTCTCGGCTTGATCATGGTTTTACTAAAAAGGAGAAAAGTGTAACAGTGTGTCAAATTGAAAAATCAAGGGAAATTGTAGCCGAGGTTAAAAATCTTTCTCAAAAACTTGATTAATTCTTGTTGAATAAAAAATTGGCTATCAATGTATCTCCTTTTCATCATACAACTCATTTTTGTGAGCCTTGCATGACATGTTCAAGTGTTTTGCATACTACTTTCAATTATCCCCATGGACATGTTGTTAATGAACACTTTGAATAAGTTAATGCCACATTTGCTCACCCTTATTCAAAAGCATATGTTCCATTATGGAATGAAAGCCCTTATCAAGCTAAAAATCTTGAAAGAAAATACATTCCACCTCATAAAAGAAATGGAGGTTCTCAAGGGTTCGTCTCTTCTTCTTTCCATCATCAAAGAATGAATGACTTCTCACATCCTCGAATGTATGATTCCCAAGTTGGCTTTTATTATTCTCAAGCACTTTCTAGTAATTCCACATTTGAAGACAAGGTTTTGATGGCCTTGGGTAGCTTAGAAAAGGATATCAACTTGTTGCATTCCTATTCTCAATCTATATCAAAGTTTAAATCCCAAATTGGGACCATAGCTAATGCATTGAATGCAAGAGAAATTGGAAAATTGCCTAGTTAACCCGAGAGGAATCCAAAGGCCCAATTTTGTGTGGAAGTAAACCCTATATTGGGGTATTCTTCCCAAGCTCAAGCGCAAGCCATCACCACCTTGAGAAGTGGTAAGCAAGTGGACAATAGGGTTAAGCTACCAAAGGAAGATAGTGAATCAGTGCAACCTAAAGTTGTCACCCATCCAATTTCCAATTCCACTCCTACTCCTTTGAATGAAAATGTTCCTAACTGGAATTCTCAATCTTCTCCATCATCCTCTCAAATTACAAAGTCTTGTGTGCCAAAAGCTCCATTCCCTTACGCTTTAAAAGAAACTTCGCCTTATGGGAGGCAAGAAAGGAAAACACATGACATGATAGAAGTTTTTAAGCAAGTCAATATCAATCTTTCTCTTTTGGATGCCATTAAGCAAATTCCACCTTATGCAAAATTCTTGAAAGATCTTTGCACACAAAAAAGGAAGAGCAAGGGACCAAGCCCTAAAAAAGTGTTCCTCACGGAGCAAGTGAGCTCCATTCTTCAACAAAATACTCCATTTAAGTTCAAAGATCCCGGTGCTCCGACTATTTCTTGTGTAATTGGAACTCATGAAATTCGTAGAGCTCTTCTTGACTTAGGTGCAAGTGTTAATTTGATTCCTTACTCCGTATATGTCCAATTAGGGTTGAATGAATTGAAGCCAACCTCAGTGGTGCTTCAAATGGCCGATAGATCCATCAAAACACCTAGGGGCATGGTTGAGGACATTCTTATCAAGGTGGATAAATTCTACTTTCCGGTTGATTTCGTTGTTCTTGATACTGAACCGGTTGCTAATCCCTCCAACTTCATCCCAATCATCTTGGGAAGACCATTCCTTGCCATCGTAAATGCAACAATTAATTGTAGATCCAAGATTATGGACCTCTCTTTTGGCAATATGATGATCAAACTTAATGTTTTCCATGCAAGTTGACATCCCATGGATGAAGATGAGTGTTGCCTTGTAGATGTGTTAGATGAGGTTGTTGAGGAATCAATTCCAACAATGTTAATGAAACAACCAATTGAGGATAGTTTTTCTTCTCTTTTATCCGATGATCCTCTAACCTCTTGTTTTCTTGAAATGTATGGAAGTTGTGGATTTGATGATGAAAATTCAATGAATGAAGTAAGCAATCTCATGGAATCTGTTGCAAGCTTAGATTTTTTATCTTGGAAGACTGCAATAGAACCTCTTCCTCCACTCTCTAGCACTCCACCGGTCTCATCTTTAGTCCTCTACCAAATCTTGAGCTTAAAACTCTACCTTATAATCTCAAGTATGCATTCTTAGGACCAAAAGAGACTCTTCCGGTTATCATTTCTTCAAGTCTTGAAAAAGACTAAGAAGATGCTCTCTTAAGTGTGCTTAAAGAAAATAAGGAAGCCCTAGGATAGAGTGTGGCGGATCTTAAGGGAATTGACCTTTCTATTTGTATGCATCGTATACTTATGAAAGATGATGTAAAACCCTTTAGGGATGCCCAAAGGAGACTTAATCCAAACATGAAGGAGGTAGTTAAAAAGGAAGTTGTCAAACTCTTGGATGCCGGAATCATTTACCCAATCTCCGATATTAAATGGGTGAGTCCAACTCAAGTAGTTCCCAAAAAATCGGGGATTATAGTGGTTGAGAATGCAAAGGGTGAGGAAATCTCTAAGCGTACCGCCAATTCATGGCGTGTATACATTGATTACCACAAATTGAATGCCGCCACTAGAAAGGATCACTTCCCTTTGCCATTCATTGATCAAATTCTAGAGAGATTGGCCGGGCAACAATATTATTGCTTCCTTGATGGCTATTCGGGGTACAATCAAGTTGCCCTCAGCCCATTAGACCAAGAGAAAACCACCTTTACATGTCCATTTGGCACATTTGCTTATAGACGGATGCCTTTTGGTTTGTGCAATGCACCCGCCACATTCCAAAGGTGTATGATGTCAATTTTCTCGGATATGGTGGAAGAGTATCTAGAGGTCTTCATGGATGATTTTTCTGTTTTTGGGTCCTCATTTGATGCATGCCTCAAAAACTTAGATCTAGTGCTCAAGAGATGTCGTGAAACCAACCTTGTACTTAGCTGGGAAAAGAGCCATTTCATGGTTCAAGAGGGTATTGTTTTGGGTCACGTTATCTCAAGGAGAGGAATAGAGGTTGACAAAGCGAAGGTTGAGCTTATTTCTAAATTGCCTCCACCTTCAACGGTGAGAGAGGTTCACTTATTTCTAGGTCATGCTGGCTTTTACCGTCGTACTTGACCTACCTATAAAAGGAATATGATGCACTTTTTTAGCATATAGACTATTCTAGGGTTTAATCTCTTGGGAAGCAAGCTTAGAGGAGAAGGAGGCTAGAGACACCATTGGAGACTCTTCATCAACCAAGGAGCAAATCTCTTCTATGGAGTTAGCCCTTGAGGATTGGAGCAACATCACCATGAGTGACTAGACATCCTCTTGGGGTTAAAGTTAGCCCCAAGCATACTTTCTATATCTTAATCTTGTGTATTATTAAGGGATTAGTGTTGTAATTAATGTTTTGACATTTTGATATATATAGATCTTGTTTATTCAATGATTTATATGGTTTAATGCTTCTAATTGATCATTTCATTCTATCTATATGTCTATGTATGCTAAAATAGATGTTCATGTATTTGCCTCTATTTCTTAAGTTATTGATGCATGTCTATGTGTATTAATGCTATAGATTTAGAGATTGTCAAAACATTGTGCTTAAAAGAATGCTCTTGTGATTTTTTAGATGGTCCATGCTCATTTCTTAATGGATTATGGCTTTCCCTTAGCTTAATTAGTTTAATTTCATGTCATTAGCTTAATTGTAGTGTAGTGATAGCATAGTTGTTAGATGAGAGGACAATTCATGCTAGTTGTTTGATGTTCCATACTTTTGAATGCAAGTAGCATATGTCTCTAACCTTGTGGTGTATATGGCTTGTGAGCTTAATGAAAGGATTAATAACTTGCTAGATATGTTGTGCTTTTCACATGCTATTTAGACAATATATACTTAATTGCTAGATATATTGTGCTTTTCACATGTTGATTAGACAATGTATGCTTAATTGGTCACCCTTGCTAATTGAATCAACCAAACACACACACACACACACCATTATTGCAAAACACATTACCCTCATTAGTCACTAGTTGGAAGTGTAGAAAAGCATTGCTTGGTGGTGACCTCTAAACCCCAAGATTTCTCTCTCTCTTACTTACTCTTTGTTACATTCAATTACTTAGTTTAATTTAGTTACTCTCTAGTTTAATTAACCAACCAACCATTTGTTTAATCACTCGACCTACTAACCCTAATTGCGATTCCATAATCAAGTACGACTCCAATCCCTTGGGACGATCCCTACTCACTCTTGCTACTTTAGTAGTAGTGTTGGTAATGGTTTTTATAACTTTAAACTTGACCCAAAAGGCTTTTCTTGAACCGCACATTCACTACATCAATTTGGCGTGCAAAGAACGGCTTTACATCGTCACCCTCTACCTGGGATGATTAGCAAATTCTCCCTAGGGACTGCGGGGGTACCAAGGTCCGGCTAGGTATCACATTTTCGGTGTGTTTGTGTGGGAGTGGGTTAGTATGAGTTGTGTGTGGGCCTTGATGCATAAGCATGTAATCCAACATATCATTGAATGGTATTTATCCTTGGATCTTTCTATGTTTAATTTGAATGTGATAGTATATGCCAACTACTTAAAATTTTCTTAACTAGTATCATTAAACGTGAAGACCTACAAATCTAAATTCCAAGCATGATCGCTTAGCCGTGTTAGCGTGTTTCAATAAATGTTGTTGTTTAAAAACTTGTTAAAGCATGTATCTATAAGGTTATGGTAATTTGGAGCATGATTAATTTGTCTAGCGTGTATTACTGGTTTCTGTGTTTACTTGAGCATGACTTATATGGCTTTAGGAGGTGTTGGTTGTTCACCATCTATTGAGCAATATAAGCTCACCCCGTTGTCATAAACATTTCAGGAAATGGACTTTGTAAGGAAGATATGTGTCACGCCCCATGACCGTAGTCTGGATTATGAACATAACACGTAAGCAATCACAGTCTCAAAATTAATAAATATCCCTGTAACCTGTCTCAACCAAGCATCCACCTATTAATTTCCCTTTTCGTAAAACAAGACTGAAAGTAAATAGGTAAGACGCACATACTACAACTTTAAAGTTTTAATGTCTGAAATAACATTTATTACATACCAGAAGTATTCTAAAGAAATATAATACAAAACATAGTCTATAATGCGGAATAAAAACATGATAACACTAGCCCCGACTCTGTCTACAGCTGAGGAGGAACACCCTTCATACCATCCATGCCATGACCTAAAAAGATGTGTATAAAATAGGAATGAGCAACCACAGCTCAGCGGGAATTACTTAAAATGCACTCTTTAATACTTCCGTGAATCCAAACAAAGAACAAACAAAGGATAATGGGATTATACGAGCTCGGGAAAAACATAATATAATATGAGATAATAAAATGAAGTGTCATGCAATGCCAATGCCAATGCTAATACCACTGACATTTCTCACTTCCCAAAACTCCCATGTCCATCACAAAAAGTTAATGTAATCCGCCCAGTGCTGCTCCCCAGTACCACGAGAAGAGAGTTGGTCATCTATCCCTAATACAAGGCTACTCCTTGTGATCATTTGGGGCTCTAGTGACACAACTACACGTAGAGCCACTCCCTACGTCTCTTCTAGATTCCCATTAACTACATAGACAAGGAAACTCCTTATCCGGTTTTAAAATCTTTGATTCAATTCCCTTTTCAAAACTCACGGATACAAGGCACCTCCCTGTTATCCAGTTTTCAAAACCATTTAACGAAACATTTTCACTTTTCTTTTCATTCCAACATCATCCCTGTGCTTATGTGACATGCATGTACATTTGTATAACATGATATACGGATAATGGAATGAATATGGAAATCTCAACTCATATACAATATCATGGTATTGCATTTTAATCCACACACAAGCATGGTAAATTAACAGGCTAATTAATCCATGGTTGTATAACATTAGAAGCATACTTTCTAACTCACATTTACCACATAACAACATAAATAGTGCTTAATAACATTTAGAAAATCAAGTACAAAACTTCTCATTTCAAGAAATATCATAACAACCAATATTCTAATTTTTAAGTAGCAGCCTATGTTTACAAGGTCATAACTTTTTCCACAGTTGGATTCTAAGGTTAAAATTAGTATCATTGGAAAGCTTGTTTCACGCTAGCCAATTTAGACTCAAAAATTACTCAATTTGGACTTAAAATAAGGAAGTTATGGTCAGTTGAAGTTCAGGTCGCTGTGCAGGAAATTCTGCAGATTAAAGCGTGAACCTGGCAGCCTATGTTTACAGGGTCATAACTTTCTCCACAATTATAATCTAAGGCTGAAATTGATATCATTGGAAAGCTTGTTTCGATCTAGTCAATTTAGACTAAAAAATTACTCAATTTGGACTTAAAATGATTAAGTTATGATCCTTTGAAGTTCAGGTCGCTGTGATTCCAGAATTGTGAAAAACAAGTAGCAGCCTATGTTTTAAACACAAAACACATAGAATTGATTCCTTAAAGGTAAAGGGTGTAAGAGTTAAGTAATCCTACCTCAAAGAAGCTTGAACACTTGCTTAACAATTCAAAGCCACACCAAAAATGGATCAAAATCAACAAGTAGAAGGTGAAGATAAAATACTTCTTTGCAGTAAAACAAAAACCCCTTCTCCTTTCAAGACAACTTTCAAAATCAGCAACAAGGGAACGAACTCAAACTTGATACTAATGGAAACTTCACAACCTTAGGAATGTTTTTCATCTTTACAACAACACCAAAATGTCACTACAAGAACCTCAATTTGGAACATGAAGATGACGACTATAGTGAAGGAAACTATGACGAAATGGTTTCTGCCAACTTTCTCTATAACATTCCTTTAGACAATTGATATGTGATAATATGCAAAAGTTGGATGCCTTATCACACCCATAGGTGTCAAGCACACACATAGTCAAAGGTGGGACTATGTAAAATGACTAATAAGCCCATCAACAATTGCCAAATATCATTCATGCCATGTGCATGATAAAAGTCAAGAATACCCTTACACAACTAACCAAATACCAATTATGCTATTTTGCATAATAAAAGTCTACTTTGCCCTTTATAAAATAATCAAATACCATATATGTTATTTATAAAACAAAAAGTCCATAATGTCCTTTATGAAATAAAAAAAAATGACATTTAATTAAATTAAACACATTTGCAACTTAAATCATAATTTCCGACAATAAAAAAAATGCATGAATGCTAACATGCCCGGAAAATGTTAAAAATGCAAGTGCTCACAATATGCCTCAACCTCAGCCTTGAAGTATCCTATCAAAGTTTGCTTAGAAGCATATTGGTGTCGCTAGCATGTTGATGTAGTAGTTTTGTTAAATTTGATTACCATGTAGACAATGAGATTTATGATGTAATTGAGATTATCAATATAATTGGAGTGGTTGAATTGCCGGGGCATCGTGGAAATTTTTTGATGTATTTAAGGAATTTTTTTGACATAATCTTTTCTAGTTGAATTTATGGGTCGTTACAATGGGACACGTGGCAACTAAGGAAGCAAGTTGTTATATGCAAATTGAAAGTCATGGGACATGTGGCAGGCCATGAGGTAAACACTTAGAAGGCATGACTTGGGACACGTGGCAAAATTTCCAATTAAAGAGGGGTGGAAAGTGTAAGAATCTAGTGGAATGTCATGTGAATAAGTAACAAAAATGGCAGAACGTGGCTGCAAGTTGAGTGCACAACCTAAAAACGTGGGACACATAGAGGATTTCCATTGGAAGAGCGGTTATTCTCGGCCAATGGAAAATCATGTTGAAAATGGTAGAAATGTAGGAAAACATGGTCCTACACGTGTACGCACTATGAAGGTTGAATAATGCAATAGGACATGTGCCATGAATCCAGCCAATCCACTTAGAAGCATCTAAAGTTAACAATGAAACTGCCCATGATAACTGCCATTACCAAATTCTATAAATAGGGCATGTTATTGTTACTTAGAAGGCCTATTCAACATACACAACTATAGTAACATTTCAATACAATTCATATTTTCATTGCAATGCAATTTTCAACATGTCTAGCTTAAGTCCTGCACTTTATTGCTTTACATTATAGTATTATACATTCAAGTCCTTTACTTTCAAAAGTAGTGCATTCCTTCCTAGCCAAGTAGTAGTCCCGAAGTCCTTTCTTGAAGGCAAAAAGAACCCTGAAGTGTTCATTCCAGACCTTATCACAATTGTCTGGTTTTGTAATCTTCCATCTGGAATATTGTTTGGATCTTTCTTTGGAACTACAGCAGTTCTTGGCACGCCCTTTCGGTTCCATCAAAATTGACCATTTTTACAGGACAAACACTATGGGAGTTAAAAAAAAATTAGGAAACACTTTTGTTGGATACGGTAGATCTACTAACGCAACTTTCTATCACAGAAACTGGTGAAGGTGGCAGCTCTTTACTCTTCAATAACACGACCTCATCAGATTCCGGTGAAGGAGGTGGTTGTCTACCCTTTAACACCCCAACATTGTAAATTACCTTTTTTGCCTCCTCACCTTTGCAATCTTGGCCCTGAATTTCCATCAGTGTCTCCAAAACATCATCCATCGTAAGCCTCATTTCCCTCTCAAACTACAGACATTGAAAAGCCAACTCTGCCACTGAAGTAGTCATTCTCTGCACTTCACTATTTGACTCAAATCCAAGACTTGGGTCAATCAATTCATTGAACGCACACTTTTGGATCCTGTTTACTGCCAATATAGCCAAATTAATCTTATGCCTTTGCCTACCTATGTCAACAGCTGGCAATGACGATATGAGCTCAATTAGGACAACCTCAAAGCTATAAACATCGCTTTTATCAGTAAGTTGGTAACATTGGTGATACTCTGGATCAATGTAGCCCGGTGTCCCCTGTGGAGCAGTTGAGACATGAGTGACATCGGTTGGGAAGAGCCTTGAAAGCCCAAAATCAGCAACTTTGACACAAAAATTATTGTCAAGGAGAATGTTGTTGGTTTTGACATCGCGGTGTATGATGTCGGAAGCATGGAGGTAAGCCAATGCAGTAGCGGTTTCTATGGCAATGTTCATCCGAATAGAGCACGGGAGTCGTCCGGGCTTTGCTTGATCACCATGGAGATGGTCAGCAACTGTGCCATGGGGAATGTATTCGTAAACAAGGAGCAGTTCGCGGCTATGTCGCGAGGTGCAGCCATAGAGAGTGACAAGATTGCGATGGCGGAGGCGTGTTAGGATTTCTATTTCATTCTTGAACTGCTGCACTTGCTTGTAGTTATGCTCATATAAACGCTTGACTGCCACTTCTCTCCCATCTTGAAGTTTGCCTAGTCCATAAAAAAATATCAAACACTTTCCAATTTTGCACACACATACACACAACCACACAAAAGCAGTAATTTTTTATTTTCTTACCATGGTATACAGTTCCAAAACCTCCATCTCCAAGTTCTTGATTAGGATCAAAATTATTGGTGGCTTCTTCAAGTTCAGTGTAGGAGAAGACGGGGACCCCAAAGAAAACTCTACCTCCTTCTAGGTCTACTGATCTTGAGGAAGCGTTCCTTGAAAGAAAGTATGAAGGAACATACTTCCACTTGTATGGACGCCATATAATAAATACGAGCAAGGTAAAGATAAAAGATCCTGGAATAACTGAAATAAAAATAAAGATAGAATTCATGAAAGAAAACAAACTAAAAGCAGAGAAAAAAAAGAGAAGGAATACCAATTGAAGAGGTATATTACCTGTTGCTAGAATGAATTTGTATTTTATTTTTGCTGCAATCAATATCAAGCAAAACAAGATTAGTTCAGACATGAAGAAGTATGAAGCCAAAATATTGTTGTTTGCATAATATTGAAACCTTAACTAAACATAAATGATAAATAATAATTAAATTCTATCCAGGTAGGGAGTGGTTTTCGTCGAAGAGTTTGAATTGTTTCAGAAATATTAGAAATGGGAATACCTTCTTTTGGGATCACACATTTAAACTCGCTGCTGACGTTTAGACATTGGCCTCCTGTATTACGACAGTCTATACAACCAGATGACGGAAACAATTTAAGAGAGACAGTAGAATTCAATAGTTTAAAAGGGTTGTCCACAGTTTCATTCGTGTGTTGCGGAACTGGCAGCAGAATAGGTGAACAGTTATGTAGAAGGACCTCGAGAATATGTTTTTTGGAATTTGATTCATCAATATGTCGAGATGACATGTAGTAGACAGAGTAGCGTGTGCAATTGAAATATTTGTAATCACCAATTGGCTGGGTAAATTGAGGATTGTCGCACTTGAAGAATGTGTGACTGTGCTTGATCGTGAAGGAAATGAAAGGAAACTTGGGAAGAGAGAAATTCTTGAAGGTATTATCACAATCTTCGTCGGACAAGTGATGCTGAAGCTATTCATCATCAATTTTAATAGTATTAGAATATATTTTTCTAACAGGATACCAGTGTCCCTCCATCAATTGGACTACTGGAGCTTCATCACACTTATCTACCATGAGTCCGCATTCAGGAAACGTGCTATTGGTGAAAGGGAAGCAGAAGGAGCCAAGTTTTTTGCATTCGAAAGATGGTGGGCAAACAATATGGGAATTATAGTGATCTTCAACCGAGTGAAGAAGCACTAGATGAGAGAGAAATAAGAAAGCTAGGAGAGTGGGAATAGCAGCCATTTCAAGAACAAGAAGAGGAAGAATCAAATTATATTGTTTAAAACAATACCAGCACTAGAAAAACTTTACTCCTTAACTCTTCTCTTCTCTTCTCTTCACTTCTCTTCTCTCTCTCAATATTATTACTTAAACAGGATTGCCCAGAAGCCACTAGTACTGTAGATTTTTAGGCTTGTTTGAAACGTCAAAGAACAACACTAGAAAAGTCTCATCTCATGGTGAGAAAGCAAGTAGTGGTGGTGGTAGTGGTGGTGGTGATGATGATGACAATGATGATTTTATTAGGGGTCTTTGTCTTAAAGAACACAAAAAAGTCTTTATTATGAAAACTTCATGTTGTGTGGTAGTCTTTTATTCGTTGGTGTACGAGACGGGGCCAAAGAAAAAACAGTAAAGCTAAAGATAATAGAGTCACGGTCATGGATGAATTCTTTGGGGAGGTCATGCTTCTTCCACAATTTCAAAGAGACATATACTAGTCTGGACCACAATGGTATTGCTCTCCCGTTTCACACACACTCTCATTTCTATTCTTACTATTTTCCCGCTTTATATGACTTAGGTCTGGACTTCACATAGCTCACAAGACATTGCGTTGTATTAATACAGTCCAATGCCTCTAAAAAACATAATAATAAAAAATAAATAAATAAAAATTTTGTTGTCTAGAAGGTCATAGTAGCCAAAGTCATTAATTTTATACATTGAAAAACTCTATTTTCTTATTAATAGACTTTAATTAACTAAAAGAAAGAAAATGAATTAGTTATACGTCAAAGTTTCAATTATTCAATGGCTAGAATTAAACAGGGTTGGAGTCAACTCCAATGTCTAAACAACAAAAGGGTGATGGATTGTGCATGAAATGCTTGTAATTGGATGTATATTGTGTGCAACTAAGAGGGAAAAAAATTTTAAGCCAAGTTTGAAGGAACAACAAAGAGCAAAAAATAAAACAACCTTACCATGGCAAACAACATTAAAGCCCGGGGTAGCTTTAGATTTCTATTTCAGTATCATTAATCTTGGAAGAGAGCTTCAAATCTCCAATATGCTAATGAAACTGAATGTACAAGAAATTGCTCTCTCTATTAGGAAAGTTTATTTTTTACACTTCATTTGAATCCTTTATATTTTTGCTCTTCTTCTATTTATAAAAGTCTATTCTTACCCTAAAAATCCTTTGTTCTTTCTAAACCTTCATATAATATGGGCTTCATT
Organism: Cornus florida; assembly: GCF_030987335.1. Classification (NCBI taxonomy): domain Eukaryota; kingdom Viridiplantae; phylum Streptophyta; class Magnoliopsida; order Cornales; family Cornaceae; genus Cornus; species Cornus florida. The sequence goes on from NW_026775572.1 coordinate 47,578,994, forward strand.
TCCTCTCAATGGGCTTGATCTTCACTTGGGCTGATCTCTCAGTCAAAACAGGCCTTGCGCTTGGTCAGAACAGGCCTTGAAGGAGAGTGAGCGGGCTGGAGGTCGCTGGGCCTCCTTCTTTATTGGTGGGCCAGGTTGGACTTAGCCAGTGGGATTTTATGCCCCTTCAGAAACTAACTCTAATAAGTGGATGAAGACGGTGATGAGTTAATTTGAACACTCTTAGTTCATCTATTTAGAGTACTAGTTGTATTGCATGAACAGAGAAACTATGCAACAATTTTTCTAGAAGCCTGTCATAGCAATTTTTCAAATGGGGTCGATTAGGGTAGAAATTTGATTTTTGTGCTCAACCAATTCAAGTACTCTCTTTAGACAATACCAATGTAAATCCACTCATTAATTGGTCATGTTTCATTTGTGAGGTTGGGTGGGGCAGGCTTGTGAGAGACAAGGCTCTAGTGCATGTTATGTGTACTCACAAGTCCCACCTGAGTGTGAAAAGATGAAGTGTTATTTATAGGTTCAATACTGAAGGGGACAAATCCATTTTAGCCCAATGAAAAAGAGCCCAACCAGGCAATAGACGAGCCTAGTATCACTGTCAAGCCCAAAGAAGAAATAAGGCCCGGTGACATGCCTTGCTTTGTTGTTCTGACTATATAAGAGGTAAAACCCGAATGGAATCAAGCCCATGAGGCCCATAATGTAGAAGCCAAGCAAGGAAACTAAGGTAAATGAAAAGGTTATAAATAGAAAGAGTGATAGAAAGACAAGGAATCTTGTTAAGGTAATATTTTGTACCTACAAACACACAACGCCATTTAAAGTCGTGACGGTCGCACTCCATCCGAAAAAGTCTCGTATGTGTGGTGGTACAAGGACACCCATTGGTGGGGACTTGTTACGGCCCACCAAAGCTTGAACCTAAAGATAGTGGTGTTGGGCTATGGTCAAGTTTTACATTTATAAATTGCCACTACTACCTTTCACCAAAAATATAGTTAGGGCAAGTAGGGATCGTTCCAAAGGATTGGTGGGTCGTATTAGGTTGTGGAATCGAGATTAGGGTTAGTAGGTCAAGTGATCAAAAGATTGGTTGGTGATTGAATTACGCTCAGATGCAATTTAAACTAAAGTAAACAATTAAATGTAATAGAGAGAAAATAAGAGAGAGATCTTGGGGTTTAGAGATCACCACTAAGCATAGCTTTTCTACACCCTTAACGAATGATTAATGAGGGAGAAAACATGTATTGCAACATAGTGTGTGTGTGTGGTTGTTTCAACAAGTATGGATGACAAATTAAGCATATATTGTCTAAGCAACATGGTGGATAGTACAATATATCAAACTAAGCCATTAATCTTTTATTTAAGCTCGTAATCCAAACACATCACAAGGTTGGAGATATATGCTACTTGCTTTCATAAGTATGGAACATCAAACACCAAGCATGGATTGTCCTCCACATTTAACATCTAAACTATAACTACACTACAATTAAGCTAATAACATGAAATTAAATTAATTAAACTAAGGGAGAGGCACAATCCATCAAGAAATGAGTATGAACCATCAAATAAACCACAAGAGCATTTCATTAAGCACTATGTCTTGATAATCTCTAGATCAATAGCATTAATACACATAGACATGCATCAATAATATAAAATCTAGAGACAAATACATGAACATCTATTCTAGCATACATAGACATATGGATAGAATAAAATGATCAATTGGAAGCATTAAACCACACAAATCATTGAATAAATAAGATCTATATATATAAAAGTGTCAAAACATGTATCACAATACAAATCCCCTCAAAAATACATAAATCAAGATGTAGAAAGCATGTTTAGGGCTAACTCTAGCCCCAAGAGGATGTCTAGTCACTCATGGATGGTGTCTTCCAACCCTCAAGGGCTAACTCCATGGTAGAGATTGCTCATCTTCATGTTTGATGGAAGAACTCCAAGCTTGTGTCTCTAGCCTCCTTTCTTCTTTTCTTCCTCACTAAGAATATGGAAATTGTGTCTCTAGTGTATGTATCTAGTATATGTCAAGAATGGCTTATATTCCTTATAAAGGTAGGTTAACTGTCACCCCCAATGTGTTGGGCTCGTACATCAATATTCCTTCTAATGATTGGATATAAGACAACTTTTAATGAGTTGGAAATTGGATTTTCTTGGGCTTGAGGAAGTTCGATCGATCAAAATTGTGGTGAGATCGATCGAACATGGCTGAGATCTATCGAACTTAAGCTGGATCGATCCTCTATGGCGGCACCTTTTTGGGTAAAGACAAATCTGAGATATTTTGAAGATATTTTTGGGAAAGAGACAAATGTGGCAGGTAGGGTGGTACAACTGGATATAAATGGAATCTTTTCGATCGATTGAAAGAAAGTTGGATCGATCGAACTTTGTGGGATCTTTGGATAAGGACAAAAGAGCTTGGATCCATCTTGAAATGCTGAGATCGATGAACTTTCGATCGATCGAATATTTTCTGAGATCGATCGAACTTACTGAATTTCCACCACTTATATTCTTTTGCTCCCACTTTGCTCATTTCTTTCATTCATCTCAAGATTGCTTTAATTATGCTGTTATTTAGCTGAGTTAGCTTATTTTGGGGATAAGTACTTGAAAATAGAAAAAATACAAAATCAATCTAAAGTGGGAAAATAAGATAGGTAAAAGTTCTAGAATACCCAAGCTTAAAAGGTTTAAATGCGCACTTTTCAGCACTCATCACACCCCCAAACTTAAATATTTCTAGTCCCTAACAATGAACTAGAAAGGAAAAGAATGAAATGAACAACTATACAACTATGAACTAGAAAGCAATAAATGGATAACGCCACTTTCGTAGGGAACACGATTACATTTAGCATATGCAACAAGCTTTTTAAACCCCTAAGTTACACCTAGTGGACGAGTGAAGTCTCATAAGGGTTTCCATAAATGATACCCACAAACATTAACTCATTCTTTCAAGTATGCAATTTTTCAACCCTTTCCAAGCAATCTCCCAAAATTTCAATATCAAACAAGCAAGTATAGTCCTCCACACATCAAGAAAATGATCATGCAAATCAAAACAACTCTAAAATCCTTTTTGAGTGGACTGACGTCAAGTATGTTGCTATCTTAGCCAACTAAAAAAATGATCACATCCTTTCCTTCAAACTAGCACACAAATCTAATACCGATCATCAAGACAAAAAGTGGACCTTTTATTAAAGTTTTATTGTTCTAGGTGCGTTTATTCTTTTTACTCATTTTTTTTTTTTTGAATAGGATCAAAGATGGAAGCATGGTGCAATGTGTTGATCTATTAAGCTTTTTAGCGATTCATGAGGTCGAGCGTTAGGTCAATGACTCCCAAACCAGACGGCTTTAGGGCACTAGGTGTTTAAACAACCCTAAGGACTTACAAGCTCAAATCAACTAGGTTACAAAATCAAAATAACTTTCATCTAATCATCTCCCACTTCTCACCTTTTTGGGAGAAGTCCTCACTTTTTTATTGCTTTTGCAATTTCTTTTTTTTTTTTTTTTTTTTTTAAGATTCAATTATTAACCTAGAGTTTGGACCTTCCACTTTTCGGTGTGAGAATTTCAATGCTTAATAAGGTTAGAATCCCGGCTACTTAGTGAAAAGGGGTTGTTATCCACCTTTATCAAGAATGAAAGCTTTCAATGCACTACTAGCCCAATTGGGATATAACCAATTCAATAATCAACAAAGCATGTACCCCACAAATGAATGCTAGTGTGCGCCTGTGCTAGTGTAGAATACTAGAGTGAATCTCAAAATAATCACAAAATCAGGATGATGTGGACCACAAGTGCAAGCATAATATCAATCTTTCGAAAAATTTACTCCTAAATGGCATCCACAAGGCATGCAAGGAGTATTGGACTTTTAAGTCAAACAATTTTTTAATTTTAAGCAATATAGTTATCAAAAGGTCAAAATCATAGCTAGTTATGGACCAATCATAGAAAATTCCTCAAATACACAAGTCATGCTCAAAAGTTTGAATTGAAAGCAAATACTGTAATTAACACCATTACCCCCCCCCCCCAAACTTAAATGGCACAATGTCTTCAATGTGAAAAGAGAATAAAGGAAAGAGTATACTAGTGCAACTAAGCAAAGAATGGTCGGGACACAAGTATCCAAAGTAGGTGGCATAGCCCCCCTAAACTTAGGATTAACTATAGTCCTGAAAAGATGGCACTGGATAAAAGTTCATTAGACAACAAAGGGGATAATAACAGTGCACAGTGGATATGCAAATGTAAATAGGATAAGAAATTGAAGAAAGAAGAGAGGAAAAAGGGTGGCCCTGAAAAATTCGGGTAGTACTCTCACTAAAGTCATTGGGATGCACCTGATGGAGTTAATTACAGACAGATATGTCAATACACATATATGACATCTATAAACAAAGTATGCATAAAAGAGAAATAAAGAATAGTACAGTACATCCAATATCTAGGCCAACAGACTGGCCACAAGTATATAACAGTATTAAAAATATGACAGATATCACAGATATATAATAGGAGAAGAAGATATGGAAATATCAAGTAGAGGAGGAAGGACGAGTAGGGCGTGCTCCGTGGATGTCTTTGGATAGATTATGTAATGCAGCTATGACATCCGTGCGGAATGAAATAATATCAGCCCGAATGGAAATCATGCCATCCTCCAAAGTCTGAAGACGCTCTCCGAAACTGGGTATCTGAACTAGAGCTTCAGGTACTGCTAGAGTGGGAGAATAATGATCCTGAGCCTGCTCCTCATCATGAATGGGCGACCCTACCAGAGAATGATGCTCTGGGTCCTCTGCGGGCTGCTCTAAGTCAATATCTAGATGCATGGTAGGCGGATTGACTGGTACATCGTTCGCCGCCTACTCTACTGCTGCTGCCTGCTCCAACTCCTCTCTCTCTAGCTCCTCAGCTGCCTTTACAGCGTCATCCTGTAGACTTTTGATAAGAGCCTTATAGCTCTTATCCTAATCCTTCTTCAGGAACGAACAGGCCCCAGACTTAGTACGCTCCCGTGGCTGGAAGGGATAGCGCTGGTCTCTCAGAATCTATGTGATGATATAGCCAAATGGGAGATACTTAGCCCTTTTAGGTTTGGCCTTGCTGATACAGTCAACATACAGCTTCATCATAATGCTCCAGATGGGCGCAGGAATAGATAGCCAGTGCCCTGTATATAAGGTGTACAGAGCTGTTAGGTAGTCACCGCACCTCTGTATCTTGTGGCTGGCCATAAAAACATTTCGGAATAGCACCGAATCAAAGAACCACAAGTCGTCTGGCAGATAAGTCCGAGTGGTGAAAGTCTCGCCACCTGCATAGTAACCTGTAAGTGCAATGGCCATGTCTGTATATGAGGGCCTCCATAGGGTAATATATGTATCCTGGAGATCGGGAGGGTAGACGTGTGGACAACGACAAGATCTGGAAAGAGTGTCCACCGTGATACTGATAGGGCAGTCGTCAATGGTAGTCCGCAGCTCCGCCAGGTTACTCGGGGCAGGTCGGAGGTTCTGGAAGAACATCCGGACTAACCTCAGGTACACTAGGTATGTAACAGGGGCTAGTATAGTTGAGATGCCCCTCCGGTCTATATCATCATATGCTGCTCTGGTAAGAACAGAACGGGAGAAGTAGTCTATGTCGAAGACCGACTCATGCACTACTCGAAGGCATGAGTATCTCGACAATGGCCGGTCTAAGTCCTGGGCTCGCTAAGCTGGTGGTGGTGATAAAGATGGTATGTGCTCAGCCTCAGCACCAGCCTGCGAAGAAGATGCCTCATCCGAAAACTGTAGTCTACTGTCAGTGAATGGAGACTGAGGTGGAGTAGGATCTACTGGCTCGGGCTCAGAAATGGGGTCCTGGACGTGAGATGGACCTGCCTCATCATCTAATCTTCGCCTGGCCCTGCGGTAATAATGTCCGCGAGCAACAGTCTTGACTCTAGCCATGGCCTGCAAAATAAATGCAAAACTTGCAAAAAGGAAGTCAGTGCCGGTATTAAAAAAAAAAAAAAAAAAAAAAAAAAAAAAAAAAATTAAAGCACAGTTGATAGAATCATGTATGTCAAATAAGATAGACAAAACAGATAAGGAACATGAATCTATGCAAGTGACAAGGAATGAGTGACATGATGTGAAGCATGCTAGACAGTATAAGTATAGAATGCATCCAATGTGAAAAACACAGGCATTAGGCATGTATGAGATAACATGAAACACAAGATATGGTGTGTGAAATATGTGATGTATATCTGTGAAGTTCGATCGATCACAAAAATGTGAGATCGATGCAAGTTCAATCGATCGTGAATAAGTGAGATCGATCTATTACAGATCGATCTGAGAAAAGTTCGATCGATCGAACTATGAGGTAAAATTCAAAAAGTCACAGATCTGTAATGTGAATGGCATGGGGGCCTCACAAATAAGCTTGTGGGCCCCTCTACACAACAAATCAACAATTTTGGTCACTTTCCTTGGCCCGTGACCCCCAAAATCAAGAATTAAAATCAAAAACTATAAAACTTATATATACATATATATACACATATATACATAGCTTCAAAACTTCATGAATGGCAAGAGCATCATTATAACATCATAGATCTAACATATAAAGCATGGATTCATGAAGAATAAGCTTGAAATCAAAAGAACGGTTTCAAATCTTGCCTCAAACCGAGAGATGAGATAAAAGGGAGATGAGATCTTAAATCCGAGATGAAGTGGAGAGATTCGAGATGAGATGGACTCGTTGGAGGGTTCACCGGAGGTGGAGAAGTGAGTTGGAGCGGCGAGGGATGAAGATGAGGGTGTTAGATCGATGTGTGGTATCGATCTAATAACCCTAGGTTTAATTTTTAAAAACATTCTTATACCAGTTCGATCGATCGAACTTAAATCTTAGATCGATTGAACTGTGATCGATCTCTCCTCACTAAAAGACAAAATTGTTTTTTTTTTTTATATCAAAATTTTAAAAATGAAATTATTTTTTGGATTTTTTTTAAAAAATAAAACTAAATAAAATAAAAATAAACAAAAATAAAATAAGCTATTTTTGGAATATAAAACAAAATAAAATATAAATAATTTATTATTTTAAATTTAAAATTCGAAACAAAAAATCAAACTTAAAACAGTAAATCAAAGAACAGAGATCGATCTTAGATGAACTCCGATCGATCGAACATGCAAAAACTTGCAGACATGTTCGATCGATGGGACAGAGAGGCCTTTTAATGCAGGTTCAAAAAAATTCTAAGTGTTGGGACTGTAGATCGAGCCAAGATGCAGTTGGATCGATCAAAGAACTAAAGATCGATCTAGGAACAAGTTCGAACGATGGGACAGATAGCTGAAATATGCAGGTTTTCTTCGAACGATTGGACAGAGAGGTGATTGGATGCAGGTGGATGCAGATATGGAGTTCGATCGATTGAACCTCCTTGGAGATCAATCGAACTTATGCAAAATGCACATTTTCAACATGAAAGTGCATGCAATCCTAATCACAGTTCCTAGCAATGTCTGTGAATATAAAGCAAATATCTAGACTTCACAAGAAATGAAATTTAAAATAGATCTGAGGGAGGAATAGGGTTATGACACCCTACGAAATGTACTAGTCTTTAACGTTTCTAGCAAGACATTGGACTTTTTTAGCTCGGGTCAAACATCTCGTAGTGCATCCCCTCTTTGATGGAGTGATAAGTGTTTTGAACTCCACCCAACAAATGGTTCCCTAGAGAACTTGTTGGATTAGGCTCAAAAGAAATTTTTGGTCCTTGGTCACAATGATCTTTAGGCTTCCATGCCCTTTCAAAACAAGATTTTGAAACTACTTTCTTGGAATTCAGGGTTGAAGATAAACTTTTTGGAATTTTGGTTTCACACAATGACTCTATTCCTTCACATTGATGGTCATGATATTTCTCTACAACATTCACTTTTTCATGTTTGTCAAATGAATTGGGGGTCGGATTGAAGATATTCAACTTCACTTTCATATGGCCAAATGAGATCTTTATTATCCCCGTCCTACAATTAATGTTGGCATTTGCGGTTGCTAAGAAAGGATGACCAAGGATAATGCAAATTTGGCTCCTAGGATTCGGGACCGGTTCCATGTCAATGACAACGAAATCAAAGGGGGAGAAGAATATGACGGCCCAAGTTTTATAAACCCAGTGCGTCAGTAATGACTGAAAGGTGACCCGATGACGGACCCAAAAATGCTGAAGCAAAATGTATAAAATAACCTTTAGAGATGTACGTCATCCTTAAGGCACCAAAATGACTCCCCATGAAGCCATGGAACTCAAATGAGCCAAGCAATGAAGCAAGAATGTCAAACCGGATAAGAAATGAACCAAGGATAAAATGGTCATTTCAAACTAAAATGGATGCCACCGTGCCTACCATTGGAAAGACAATGAAAAATTAACAAATATGGACTCAAGAATCACTTGATTTGGAGTCCAGACAGCAAAGATATCAAGTCTTGAAGTCGAAGGAAGAAAAACCCTATCTCGGTTCGAGCCAAAAACTGACACCCCTCCACTAAAATTTGAATATCATATACTACAAAAGAAATTTGAAACTATATTTGGTACCATTGGAAATCTTATTTCAACGCGGTCAATTTAGACTCAAGAACAGACCAATTTGGAGTTAAAATGAAGAAGATACGATGATTTGAAGTCAGAGGTGCAGTGCTGAACCAAGACCCACACACACACACACCCATGAACAGTACCACGAGCACTCATGCAAGGGCTTCAAGCGCTCATATTGTACATGCCCAAGGGCCAAAACTCTCTGCCCCATCTTCGAGCGCTCGTGCGACATCTTCGAGCGCTCGTTCTGCTGAAGGCTTAGCAGAAAACTGAGTTTAAAATGTGATTTTGAGGACTTTCTGGGCCTTCTTTGGAAAAAAATTGTGAAGTAACCCCCTTAAAATCATGTTTTCTGGTTAACCATGTCAAGACCAACATTTATTTTTCAAGTGAAATACCAAAAATGCCCTTGAGGTTTGATTTAGCAAAAATGTGTAAATGAATGCTACTCTAAGTGTTCATTTCATCAAGAATGGTGTTGTGTGCCAAAGTGAACATGCACGCATATGTAAAATGAATAAATACACATGTTCTAATAGCCCATGGCCACATAGCATGTCATATACAAAATACGACCTATCAAACCTCGAATTCTCATAGTTTCATAAGACAAACTACAGGATTAAACTAGCATACATGTGATATAAATGTACATGGTACTTGGCCTCATATTATGCATACAAAATAGACATCTTCAAGTATTCTTAGATATACATTACACACCAAGGAAGCCATCTTAGCTTCTACAATACCATACATCCATGGTATACAAAATTTAACATCCATGGTATACAAAATTTAACATCCAAAAGGAAGTCATGCTAAATAAGTGCATGTCAATATACAAAAATGCTTCAAATAGCTCAAAAGCTTCTAAGGATGATGAACATCCAAGAACATGGTCGCTTTACCTAAAAAACAGCCCAAACCACTAGGGTGAGTAATCAAGTTACTCGTAGGAAGAAGCATATGTGTATACCCTAAAGTTTCAATATCATTGCAAGATCAATATAGACGAATACAATGGAGCATTCCACTTAACGTCCATGTTCTAGGTGTTCTAAGGGATCATCTTAAGTTAACTTAAATGTTTTTTAGCAACACAATATCAAAATGGATGTACTTAACAACATCAAATTACATATAATAAAATTTACAAGTTACAAATAACATTGATTGTGAACTTGGAAATGAATGCGAAATCAAAAAGTGGAATCCTTGGACACCTAAGCTTGGAATTCTGTCGAGACCTCAACGGTTATTTCGGGCATTAACTCGTAGGGAAGACCACCCTAAGTGCGAACTATCTCAATTGGGGAGAACTCATACCTCCCGCACTAGAGCCAAACTCTAGACATGTTGCTAGTATTCATGTCCCAAGAGAATCCAAAATATATATCAAGTTCAAAACTTATATATATATAAATAATAAGGCATATCAACCACCTTATAAGCATAAGAACTTCGAAACCACACAAACCATGTCTTAGGGTTCCAAGTCTAGAATGGCATGATAGATGACAAGTTCTTAACTTAATATAATGCACAAAACAATATCATTAACTTATCAATTTAAGCATGCCTCAACAATAAGCCATATATACTAAATGTTAGCATTTTAGCAAAAATAGCTTCTATAACAATCATGATTATCAATAGTAATCTACTAGAATGTAGGATTAACATCACAATAGCATAGTAACTCAAATCATTAAGAATTCTATACAACTTCAACAATCCTACTCAAGATATATACACAACATACATGCTTGATCAATGAAATCCTAAGTCAATCATAAGGATTTCCTATAGTATGCAATACTACAATTCTAAAGGCATGTATACAATATATATTAAACCCCAAAGGATTTCAAAACACTTAGAATATAAACATACTACCACCCCTACCTCAATAGAGAATCAAATCTCTATAATCCAAGCAACCAAGCTCAAAATGTAAAACAAGTTTAGGGTTATTGAAGAGGAGAGTGAGAGGAATCTTTTCTCTCCCAAGGTTTTTACTCTAAGGTGAATGGAAGTGAGCCAAATTGAAGGGATAAGCTACGAACTAAGCTTTCCTCCAATGGTGGATTGGTTAGGGTTCATGACAGACAATGAAATGAAAAAGGTAAAGTGTAAAATGGTGAGTGGAAGGGCTAGAAATTCTCCACTCACTATGTGCACTTACACTACCTCTCTCACACTCACAATGCAAGACTAAATCTTGATCCTACACTTGTCACTAATCTAATGCTCCACCCTAGGCTTAATCTTAAGCCTACACTTAGCACAAATCAATGGTTACATGTGCACTAATCTAAGGCCAACAAGTGGGTGAATCTACACCCTCCAAATGTCAAGAAGTCATGGTGCCAAGTCTCTTCACCCAAATGCCAACAAATGGCTCCATGAGAGTGTGACACTTGTCACATTTTTCAAAAATTGTAAAATGGTCCTTTTTCAAAATATCTTCCAAAATAAATTGCAAAAAGGTCCCTAAAATGAAAAATAATTATTTTACATAATTATACTAAAACCCCAAAAGTTATGAATAATTACACTAAAGTATGCATTCATGCCCTTTATGAATAAAGTAAGCAACTAGCATGCTTTTCAACAAAAGTAAAAATACCAATGTCATGGAAATCAAATATCATGAATGCATGCAAAATCGTAATCAAATCCGAACACTAGAAGTGAGGTTACGCAAGGAAAAACGATAAACAGGAAAAGACGAAAAAAGGAAAAGACAAAAAAAAAAAAGAAAATCGCTGAAAATGAAAAAGGAGGAAAAAGACGGGGTCATTACAGAAAATTTATCAATCTTAATCAATACATCCTCAATGATACCCCTAGGCTTTTTGATGGATCGATCGGCAAGGTGCAAAACCACCGACGTCGGTTTCAAGTCTCCTAAGCCTAATTTGACATATACCGAGTATGGAAAAAGGTTAACACTTACTCCTAACTCAAGGAGAGCCTGATTAATGATATGATCTCCAATGATGCATGAAGTGGTAGGTGAACCAGGGTCCTTAAACTTTGGAAGAGTGTTATGTTGCAAAATTAAGCTTACTTGCTCGGTTAAGACCACTTTCCTAGGTGTTTGGCTTTTGTTCTTCCTCTTTTGGGTGCATAAGTCTTTCAAAAACTTGGCATAAGCCAGAATTTGCTTAATTGCATCCAAAAGTGGAAGATTGACTTTCACTTGCCTAAACACATCCATAATTTCATTTGTTTTGGCCTTTTCCTTGTCAATTGAAATGGATCCTTTTAAGGCATCCGGAAATGGAGCTCTTTGCTCAAAAACTTTTTCAGGAATTTTCTTTGAAGTCTCTTCAACACAAAAAGTTCTGAAATAATTTTGCAAATTTTTCTTTTCAAAATCACTTTTCAAATTACCTTTCAAGATATTCTCATTTGAAAGATCATGCATATGCAATGAAGGAGGAATATGATAAGGAACGGTACGGGTGTCAACTTTGGGTTGCACCGGTTCACTCTCTTCATTGGACATACCCACTTGGTTGTTTACAATCTTTCCACTTCTCAAGGTTGTCACCGCATTGACATGCTCTATTGTGTGACCTTCCGATGAGGAATGAGTCTCCACAACACATTGTTGCTTTTGTGGGGCATTTAAAGGCATTTTCCCTTTATCTCTAGCATTTAAAGTACTAGTTATTTGCCTTATTTGGGTTTCTAGCTTAGCAATGGATTGAGAATGAGAATAAAGCAATTGAGCGTTCGCCTCTAGAGTGGCTAGAGTGGTCAAAACTTTCTCTTCAAAAGCGGGACTCCTAGCATTTCCTTGAGAATATGATGGTTGATTAGGAAAACAAAAATTAGAAAACTGATTTCCTTATGATTGAAATGATGATCTAAAACCTTGGTGTTGACCTTAAGGATTTCATCCAATGACAATCTAAGTGTTTTGATGATAACAAACCATTAATGGTGTTTAAGGACTAATGTTTACATTGAGTGTTATATAGATTATTCACATTCAAAGAATGACCTCAATGAAGCACTAAAGATCATTCAAAGTATTCCATTATTCAAGATCACATCAAGGAAAGAAATGGATACAATAAAGACATGAAGTTGCAAGGAACAAAATGCAATGTCCAAAGATAGCTTGGACTTCAATGAGCAAGAAAGCAACTCAAAGGAAGAAAGAAAGCAATACTACCTCAAGCCTAAACGATCATGGACAATGCATGAAGAAAAGGGGTAGATAGGATGGTGAGTGTTTTGGATTCAATGTCAAAGTATTTATGAATCCATTTGAAGTTCATCTCTATAGGATCATGCATATTATCATCATTCACATTTTCTTATATCCTTAGTAATAGACTTTGCACTTCATTCATAGATATTGCCATATGAAGTCTTTGCTAAGAAAGGGTTAGTTCAAGCTTACATAAGCTTTGAAAGAACTCGCAACTTGAGCTAGAAATTCTAGGACCATGCACATTAATCATATGATTTACTTTGGTGTCTAGAAAGAAAAGGAAAAGGCATTGAACTTAATATTTCATCTTTAAAGCCTTTGTTGCCATAATTTAGTAAATGACCCTAGGACACAATGAACTTGATATTTATCATCCTTATATGTCCCTAGACTCTTAGAAATAGGTCTTGAACTAAATTGAACCATTCATCAAAGTCCTAGGTGCTAGAAAGATGGTTATCTCAAAAGAAGCAATTTTCAGCCCAGAAAATTTCCATACTAGCCTATGCTAAAACTGCTATAACTATTTTTGTAGTTGGAATTTTTAAGTAAGGCTAGGTGCATTAGAAAGCTGACTTCGATCTCTTGAGTTTAGACTCAAATTTCACCTAAAAAGGATTTGAATTGAATGAGATATGAGCATTACAAAATGCATATCTCTGGTCTGCAAAAATTCTGACCAGGTTGCACTAAAACGACCATAACCATTTCTGTGGTTACAATTTTTGAGCAAGGCCAGTGGATTTAGAAAGCTGACTTCAAGGCAATAAATTTAGACTTAAATTTCACCTCATTTGGAGTTTCATGGACTGAGTTATGTCCATTTGAAGTCATGCCATTTTCTGTCAAAATCCAAAACAAGGTGTTGCCTCTATGAAAACTAAAGCAAGCACATTTTATCAATTGGAGCCGCGTCCCATTTTTATTGGAGCCGCCTCCCATTTTTGTTGGAGCCGCCTCCCAATTATAGGAGCCGCCTCTTTGCACTCCAGTAGCCAAATTGTGTGTCGTAGAATGCATTTTGTGAATTGGAGCCGCCTCCCAGTTATTGGAGCCGCCTCCCATTTATTGGAGCCTCCTCCAATTTTTTATAGAGCCGGCTCTTCTAAGTTATTTGAATCTACAACGGCACTTTTCTGCATTTAAGTCTTCCAACTACTTCTAACAGACATATTAAGCTACGGCTGTCTATATAAGGAAGACTCATTTTGCTGAAGCAAACAGACCACCATTTTAAGAGACATAATATTACATTTCAAGAGAGCTTTTGTTCTCTCATCTTCTCATCTCTCTCATTCACTCTTATTCTATCTTGAGAGATTCTAGCAAAGATTAAAAGGGCTTTTGCTCTTGCTTTAATCTTCATAGAGTTTTTGCTCTATTATTCACTTGAGAGATTATAAAAGGTTACATTCTTCACTTATATCATCTTCTCTCATTCATATCATTTATAGAGTTTGAGCTTCACTTATATTCATATATACTCTAGTTGAGAGCTAAAGTTTGTACATCAATCTTTGAGAGATATTTCTTGTGAGCTTGCACTTGTATATCTATCTTGAGAGAGATTCAATCTTGTATTTCAATTACAATCTTTTCTACAAACTTATAAGGGTTGGTGTGACCCAAAAGAAGCCTAGGAGAAGGGTGTTCTCCTAGCAAGGAAAAGAAGCAAGGTCTTGCTTCATGTAAAGGTTTGCTCTCCACCCGCAAGGAGAAGCTATATTGGATTGGGAAGTCTCAGGAGGGATCTTGAGCCGAGGAGTAGGAGTTTCCGAACCTCGCAAAAATCATCGTGTTGTAGTTTGCAATTTCTCTTCCCTTATCTCTCTTATAATTATGCTTTAGTTGCTTATTCCATATCTTGATCTCATATCTTGATTATTGCATAATTACTTAAATTGTTGAATAGAAATTGTATTTCTATATATTGCGAAAATTATCCATTGTTTGGCATTGACTCTATTCACCCCCCTTCTAAAGTCAATTCTTGGGCAACAATTGGTATCAGAGCCTAACTCTAATTAAAGGACTTAATCGTCTTAGAGTACGATCATGGCCAACAATGGTAGTATCACCGACTTAGAAGGACAACCCACTGATAAACCTCCTTGTTTTGATGAAAATGATTATATCTATTGGAAAATTAGAATGAGGGCATTTCTAAAAAGTATTGATATTGATTTATGGAAAGTTATAGAATATGGTAGTCATATCCCAACCAAAATTATTGAAGGGATCAAAATTCGTAAATCGAAAGAGGAATGGGATGAAAATGACCATAGATTAGTTAAATGTAATGATTTAGCCATATGTTATCTTTATTGTGCATTAAGCAAAAATGAATTCAATAAAGTTATCTTTTGTAAAACGGCTAAAGAAATTTGGGACTTGCTTGAATTAGCCTATGTTGGATCAAGTCATGATAATGAATCAAATATAAATGAACCCTCTTGCATAAATGAGATGCATTGTAGTTTTACTAACATTACTAATCATTTGAATGTTATTGGTAGAACTAACTCATCCACCTATAGTGAAGAAAGTGATGAAATGCAAAAGAAAAGTATAGCTCTCCAAGCTTCTACCAAAGAAACAAGTAACATCAAAGAGTTGGTTAATCATTGTCTCATGGCCAATGAAGATGAGGTAAATTCTAATCATGAATCCTTTGATTTAGAAACTTCCTATAATGAATTAGTTGATGAGCACAATGAATTACTTGATGCGTTTAAAGAGTTACAAGGTGTGCTAGAAAATATGCTTGTAAAATGTGCTTCCTTTAAAAAGGAAAACCATGATATCATTCAAAGACATGAAAAAGTTCAAATAGAAAATGACTTTTTGAAAAAGGAAAATCATCATCTTGTGCAAAAATTAGAAAAGATTCAAATTGAAAATGAGTCATTGAAAAATGAAATGAAATGTGTATTTTCTAAAGAATCTTCATCAATTGATCTTATTCCCGAAAATGAGTCTCATGATCAAAATGACATGTTAGCAAAGCTTACCAAAGAAAAAGAGAATTTGAGTACTATACTTAGAAATCAAAGAGATGTCTTTTTCAAAAATGAGATACAATATGATCCTCACACTAAAGATGCATGTTTGTTAAGAATAAAAAGGCCTTTGAATGATCACTTTGTCAAGAGTGGTACCCAATCCTCTAAATGCAATTATTGTAAAATATTAGGACATAAGATTCATGATTGTCCATTTAGAAAGAAGTTGAGGTCAAAGAAGATTTGGGTTCCAAAAGGAACTTATGTTCCATTGCCTAACTTATATGGACCCAAGAAAATTTGGGTACCAAAAGAAGAATATGCAACCCTTTCTTATAGGGTTACTTAAGGGCATCAATTAAGGATTATGAAGGAAGCATCACTCTTGGGAACAACTTCAAGGGCAAGGACAAGTGGATTCTCAAGTTGGTGCCTAGAGCACAAAAGAAATATCATGCCAAGAATTTCTCAATCACAAAATGGAAAGGATGCATCACATTGAGAAACAACTCCCAAGCTAATGAAGTTAGCACCATGGGTAAAGAATTTCTTTCTCATTAATGTGCTTTTATATGAAGAATTCAATCGTGAAATTCTAAGTATGACATTCTTAATATGCTACTAGTTGCTAATAGATGTAAAAATGTACATGTTATAGATTTTGATAATTTTGCATGAAAGTAGTTTGTTTTGGCATATGAGTTATGAACATGCTAACACGAAATGATACTCTATCTTCCAAATAATCTTTAGATTAAGTATTCTCAATCTTTGTGAAAGATTTACTTTTTGGAAGATATGCCATCAAAGGAAAGCATACACTATCTCATGAAGACCATTAATGCTATTTCATTTGAACCTTATCAAATCTATCAAAGTAGCAATGTCTAAAACATCATCTATATGCCTTTGTGATCTTAAATGCTTTATCCATTTTATTGTGTCACTTCCATGCATATAGAAAATGAGGTTGTTCATCTTGAAAAGGTTTAGTTGGACTTAACAAAATAAGAAATCAAATAAGTCCTCAATTGAAAATCTCAAGGAACAAAACTCCATGGAAGAGCCATCTCAAAAAATCTAAGAGTGAGAGTTTATAATGCCTTCCTAAGAGTGTTTGAATAGTTCACTTCATTATTTTGATCCATCATTGGAGAACATTCTATATGTGCTTGATAAAGATCTGATTCTCTCTTAAAGTTGTAAACTTTTATCTATGTTTCTTTTCATTCACATCATGATAGTTAACGTATGTCATCATTGGCAACTAGGCTAGAATATCTCTCCAAGTCTTCAACCTTGAAGAAGGAATTGAATGAATGACTTTGTGCACATGTGACTTTGATTAAAGGAACAAAAATGCTATATGTTTTTGCATGAAATGATTTTTATCAAATGCATTTTTAAGTGACTTTAAATTCAAAGGTCTCTAAAAATAAACCACACGGATTTAAATTGCATTACATGTTTAAAATGATCTCTAGCCTATATGTTTAAAAATAAGCTCCTAGAGTTCCTTTCAAAAGGCTTTGTGGTTTTCTAAAGAATGATGGCTTTTGAACAAACTTAATATCTTCATATATTATAGCTTTCAAAACCATTGCTGAAAATATGTTGATTGCACTTAAATTTTATCCTTGAATCAACATTCATGATTTACGCAAAGATGTTTACCACTAGCATGCAAAATGATTTAACTTAGCATGTTGAGTAAACATGAATTCTTCTAAGGATTAAAACTCCTTAAGTTCATAAAAATAAAATTCATATATCTATTTGACAATTTAGTCTTGGGAATAAGTTATTCAAATAACAATTTGTTCTAGCTTAGATGACTAATGTGATAATTCAAGTATAATATGCATTTCTAAAAATCCTATTCAGCATTCAAGGACAAAGCATATAGAAATTAGATACCATTTTCTTAGGGATCATGTTTCTAAGGGTAACATTGATCTTATATTTGTAAATACTGGAAAACAAATTGGCTGACATCTTCACAAAACCACTCCAAGAGGATAGATTTTGTTTGCTTAGAAGGGAAATTGGAATGATCACAGAGCAGAATGTCATGCAGTGAAGTAGCAGTAGCAGAGCCGGCTCTAATCTAATTAAGAGCCGCCTCTACAGAGAATAAGAGCCGGATCAACTCATTCAAGAGCCGCCTCTCCAACTTGCATCCAAGAAAATCACAATTTCATGCTCTCGGCATCTCTAAAGCCGGATCAACAAATTTCATGAGCCGGCTCCCCAAAACTTGCATCCAATTTCTTTGTCTCGGGATCTCTCAAAGACTCAAAAGAGCCGGCTCCAAAAACATCAAGAGCCGGCTCCAAAAATCAAGAGCCGGCTCCAATTCCACATGAGCCGGCTCCAATCCATTGTCCCTCATTTTAATACCTCGGCAGTAGGTTATTTTTTTAAATAAACCATCTTCATTCCAGAGAGCATTTTGGCTAAGCAACATTTCATCTTTCTTGGGCATCTTCACAAGTAAGTTTCTTTCATCAAATTTCCTTTAAAGTTCTTGTGTTCTAGCTTTTTAGATGAACCTTCAGTGATTAATTTTTGAAATTCATCACTTTTAATCCATCATTCACTAAACCTTGGTACACACTGTAGCTTTTCTCTCTCACATGTAAAAGACTCATTCTAATGAGAATTGTTTAATCTATGGTTTCAATTACTTTTTGAAAATTCCAAATTTCTAGTATTTATGCAGAAACTACCATGTGTCTTTTGTTTAATCTATTAATTCATTATATATAGATCAAATTTTAGAGACATATTGCATAAAGTTTATTATCAAACCCCATCTGTTTTGAATTTATCTTTGAATAAGTTCTAAACATGTGTTGTTTATGGTTCATTTGGGCAGTGTGTTGCAAGGTTCTATTGAATTTATATGCTTTTGTGATTCTAATTGCGTATCTACATTTTATTGGTATCACTTCTTGCATATATGAAATGAGGTTTTTCAGACTTAAAAATGTTTATATGGACTTGAGATAATGAGAAATCAAATAAGTCCTCTGTTAAGATCCTCAAGGATAAAATCTTCTTTGAAGAGCCATTTCATGAGAAGTAAGAATAGGAATTTATAATGCATTCCTTAAAATTGTTGAAGTTTTCATCACTTTAATCAATCATTGGTGAATATTCTATAATGGCTTGCTAGAGAAACCAATTTTTTTGTTATGTTTTTTTTTTACTTTGCTCTTATACTATGAAAATCTACATCATAGTAGGTATTATGGGTCATTCTTGATAACAATTGGCATAATTATGATTATCCTTAGGCATAATTATTTATTATGATAATCTCATCATGATACTCATCTTAAAATGTTTATATGAAGATTTTCATAAAAAGTGGCTTGTTTTGGATTATGTGATTTGAATTTGCTAGCATGATTCAACTCTCTATCTTATCACGTTATGTCATTGCTTCATTGTTCCATTAGTTGGACAATCATTGAATAATATATGATGGGAGCATGTTCATAGGGGGAGATTATCAATAATCTCTTATGTATAAACATTACATGTTATACTAAGCTTAAAGGACTTATCTTGTATTTTGTTAAACATGTCTTAAAATGACTTATTGGTCATTATATTCATTCCTATGAACTTTCATGATTTTGATGATATTTCCCTCTTTCTTGAGGATATCAAATGTGAAGAAATATATTAGGGTAGAAATAGTCTTGAGTTCTAAAATTTGCCTCTAAAAGGTTGTTTGCCTTTAGGCTTATTCTAGTTTATGCTTCATTTTTGTTTCATGTTTGATTATGTATACTTTTGTATATGACATGAACCTTAAATGATGATTTGAACTCATGTTGTCAATGAAATTGGTCTCTTATGATATAATTGCTTATATGTTTCATCCTAAAACATATTATAGTAACAAATACTATTGCCAATTCTTGATTATCATTACGTCACCATGTCAATTCTCTATGCTAAATGATCAATACTAAAAGAAGATGTCTTGACCTCCCACCTTTTTGAGATGCCAGAGGGGGAGAGAAATGTGATGTGTTAAATGATCTAAAATGATTTATGATATATCAAGCATGCCATTTTATAACATTATGTTCAATGAATACACTTTGATAGGGGGAGCATTTTTCAAATGCTACTCCATTTGCTTATAAACACATCAATGTTTTGTCATCATCAAAAAGGGGGAGATTGTTGACCTTAAGGATTTCATCCAATGACAATCTAGGTGTTTTGATGATAACAAACCATTAATGGTGTTTAAGGACTAATGTTTACATTGAGTGTTATATAGATTATTCACATTCAAAGAATGACCTCAATGAAGCACTAAAGATCATTCAAAGTATTCCATTATTCAAGATCACATCAAGGAAAGAAATGGATACAATAAAGACATGAAGTTGCAAGGAACAAAATGCAATGTCCAAAGATAGCTTGGACTTCAATGAGCAAGAAAGCAACTCAAAGGAAGAAAGAAAGCAATACTACCTCAAGCCTAAATGATCATGGACAATGCATGAAGAAAAGGGGTAGATAGGATGGTGAGTGTTTTGGATTCAATGTCAAAGTATTTATGAATCCATTTGAAGCTTATCTCTATAGGATCATGCATATTATCATCATTCACATTTTCTTATATCCTTAGTAATAGACTTTGCACTTCATTCATAGATATTGTCATATGAAGTCTTTGCTAAGAAAGGGTTAGTTCAAGCTTACATAAGCTTTGAAAGAACTCGCAACTTGAGCTAGAAATTCTAGGACCATGCACATTAATCATATGATTTACTTTGGTGTCTAGAAAAAAAAGGAAAAGGCATTGAACTTAATATTTCATCTTTAAAGCCTTTGTTGCCATAATTTAGTAAATGACTCTAGGACACAATGAACTTGATATTTATCATCCTTATATGTCCCTAGACTCTTAGAAATAGGTCTTGAACTAAATTGAACCATTCATCAAAGTCCTAGGTGCTAGAAAGATGGTTATCTCAAAAGAAGCAATTTTCAGCCCAGAAAATTTCCATACCAGCCTATGCTAAAACTGCTATAACTATTTTTGTAGTTGGAATTTTTAAGTAAGGCTAGGTGCATTAGAAATCTGACTTTGATCTCTTGAGTTTAGACTCAAATTTCACCTAAAAAGGATTTGAATTGAATGAGATATGAGCATTACAAAATGCATATCTCTGGTCTGCGAAAATTCTGACCAGGTTGCACTAAAACGACCATAACCATTTTTGTGGTTATAATTTTTGAGCAAGGCCAGTGGATTTAGAAAGCTGACTTCAAGGCAATAAATTTAGACTTAAATTTCACCTCATTTGGAGTTTCATGGACTCAGTTATGTCCATTTGAAGTCATGCAATTTTCTGTCAAAATCCAAAACAAGGTGTTGCCTCCATGAAAACTAAAGCAAGCACATTTTATCAATTGGAGCCGCCTCCCATTTTTATTGGAGCTGCCTCCCATTTTTATTGGAGCCGCCTCCCAATTATAGGAGCCGCCTCTTTGCACTCCAGTAGCCAAATTGTGTGTCGTAGAATGCATTTTGTGAATTGGAGCCGCCTCCCAGTTATTGGAGCCGCCTCCCATTTATTGGAGCCTCCTCCAATTTTTTATAGAGCCGGCTCTTCTAAGTTATTTGAATCTACAACGGCACTTTTCTGTATTTAAGTCTTCCAACTACTTCTAACAGACATATTAAGCTACGGCTGTCTATATAAGGAAGGCTCATTTTGCTGAAGCAAACAGACCACCATTTTGAGAGACATAATATTACATTTCAAGAGAGCTTTTGTTCTCTCATCTTCTCATCTCTCTCATTCACTCTTATTCTATCTTGAGAGATTTTAGCAAAGATTAAAAGGGTTTTTGCTCTTGCTTTAATCTTCATAGAGTTTTTGCTCTATTATTCACTTGAGAGATTATAAAAGGTTACATTCTTCACTTATATCATCTTCTCTCATTCATATCATTTATAGAGTTTGAGCTTCACTTATATTCATATATACTCTAGTTGAGAGCTAAAGTTTGTACATCAATCTTTGAGAGATATTTCTTGTGGGCTTGCACTTGTATATCTATATTGAGAGAGATTCAATCTTGTATTTTAATTACAATCTTTTCTACAAACTTGTAAGGGTTGGTGTGACCCAAAAGAAGCCTAGGAGAAGGGTGTTCTCCTAGCAAGGAAAAGAAGCAAGGTCTTGCTTCATATAAAGGTTTGCTCTCCACCCGCAAGGAGAAGCTATATTGGATTGGGAAGTCTCAAGAGGGATCTTGAGCCGAGGAGTAGGAGTTTCTGAACCTCGCAAAAATCGCCGTGTTGTAGTTTGCAATTTCTCTTCCCTTATCTCTCTTATAATTATCCTTTAATTGCTTATTCCATATCTTGATCTCATATCTTGATTATTACATAATTACTTAAATTGTTGAATAGAAATTATATTTCTATATATTGCGAAAATTATCCATTGTTTGGCATTGACTCTATTCACCCCCCCTCTAGAGTCAATTCTTGGGCAACACTTGGGAACCTTGGCTTTGCATCAGAGGCGGAACATACTTCCCTTGGAAACCACTTTGGGAAGGGTTTGAGCCTTCCCCTTGGTTTCTCCAAGAGAAATTTGGGTGATTCCTCCAACTAGGATTATAATAATTGCCATAAGGATTGTTCCCTTGATTAACAAAAGCTGCATTGACTTGTTCATGATGCTCACTTTGCACATGTCCATGAGGACAATTGGAAATAGAATGTAAAACACTTGAACAAGTCATACATGTCTCATTGGATGCATGATGGGAATGGTTGGGGATGGAAGCTACTTGATTTGCCGAGTTTTAGTTGATCAAGAATTGATCAAACCTTTGAGATAAGGATTTCATCTCGGTGGCTATTTCATTGGAATGGTCAACTTGATGTAAGCTAACATTCTTCCTTCCGCTTGAATTGTTACCATTCTTAGAAGATAAAGTTTGATGCAAAGAATTTTCACTTATGCTCTTATAAAGACACCACACGTCATCTTTATGCCTATCAATGTAAGAGCCACCCATGGAAGCATCAACCATGCCCATGTAATTGTCCGATAAGCTCTCAATGAAATACTGAACTAATTGCCATTTGGGCATGTCATGATATGGACACTTCCTAAGCAATTCATTGAATCTTTTTTATGCCTCATGGAACGTTTCCCCATCCCCGTGTGAAAACTCTCGAATTGAGGTTCTCATGGCATTGGTCTTAGAAACCAGATAATACTTCTTCTAGAACTCTTGTTGCATTTCTGCCCAAGAAGTTATTGAAAAAGGCCTAAGATTGTTAAACCAATATTTTGCCTTGTCTTTAAGGATGAATGGAAAAAGTTTAAGCCTTAAAACCTTTTCCGGCATGTCCGTGTATCTCACGGTGGAACATACTTCAAGAAACTCATCCAAATGCTTGTAAGGTTCTTCACTAGGAAGTCCATGATAATTAGGAAGCATTTAAATGGTTTGTGGTTTGATCTCATAATGGTGTGCTCTAAATGGTGGCAATTGAATGCATGTGGGTGCATTTTATTCATTAGGCACATAGTGATCTCTTAAAGCAAGGGGAGGATTAGCAATTGTAGGTGCAACATGGGCACCTTGATTGTCTTGAATGATAGGAGGTTGAGGAGCATAGATTGGCCTTTGCATTCCTAATGGAACTTGGCCTTGTTGTTGTGGTGGGAGAATGAATGGCCTTGCCATGCCTAATGGTACTTGCATGTTATCATGATGCACATTGGGGTGGAGAATGCCTTATTGGTCTATGTGACCAAGGTCCTCCACATGGTCCTTATTATGTACTTCCATTGATGAAATGGATTGACTAGAACTTCCTTTTCCCCTAGGGTTTCGATCAACAGATTTAAGATGAAAATTAAGAGGGACAAGAGTAGGTTTCAATGATCTACAACCATGCATGCACAACAAAACATAATAAGCAACAAGTAATGAACAAACACTTCACCTTCGCAACAAATCAACAATCAACAAACTTCCTCCACATACAATGATCCCATACTCCCATGCTATCAACAATATACAAAAAAAAAAAATAAATTGCCTCCACGTGGGCTTACAATTTATCTAAGAATTGAAATACAAGTCTCCAAGCGAGCCGACGATTTAACTAGAGATTGAGTTAAGAAAGAGCTCACAAAGGGTCCTTAAGCACCTCAATTCAAATTTCAATTTTAGCCTTGCAAAATTTTTAGATTTTAGCTTTTTCCTTGCTTTTGCTTAGCTCCTTGCTTGAAATGCTCCTTTGCTCACCTTCTAGCTCAATGCACCTAGTTAAACAGGAACCAACAAAATAAGTAACCAAAATGAAAATGAAAACAAAGTAAAGACATGATCAAAAGAGTACTAATTCCTAATTGATTCCACAAATACAACGTTGCCTTCAATCAATCCCCGGTAACGGCGCCAAAAACTTGATGGGGACTTTTCGCGGCCCACCAAAGCTTGAACCTTAAGATAGTGGTGTTGGGCTATGGTTAAGTTTTACATTTATAAATTGCCACTACTACCTTTCACTAAAAATATAGTTAAGGCAAGAAGGGATCGTCCCAAGGGATTGGTGGGTCGTATTAGGTGGTGGAACCGAGATTAGGGTTAGTAGGTTGAGTGATCAAAAGATTGGTTGGTGGTTAAATTACACTAAGATGCAATTTAAACTAAAGTAAACAATTAAATGTAATAGAGAGAAAATAAGAAAGAGATCTTGGGGTTTAGAGATCACCATTAAGCATAGCTTTTCTACACCCTTAACAAATGATTAATGAGGGGGAAAACATGTATTGCAACATAATGTGTGTGTGTGGTTGTTTCAACAAGCATGGATGACAAATTAAGCATATATTGTCTAAGCAACATGGTGGATAGCACAATATATCGAACTAAGCCATTAATCTTTTCTTTAAGCTCACAATCCAAACACATCACAAAGTTAGAGATATATGCTACTTGATTTCATAAGTATGGAACATCAAACAACAAGCATAGATTGTCTTCCATATTTAACATCTAAACTACAACTACACTACAATTAAGCTAATAACATGAAATTAAACTAATTAAACTAAGGGAGAGGCACAATCCATTAAGAAATGAGTCTGAACCATCAAATAAACCACAAGAGCATTCCATTAAGCACTATGTCTTGACAATCTCTAGTTCTATAGCATTAATATACATAGACATGCATCAATAACACAAAATCTAGAGACAAACACATAAACATCTATTCTAGCATACATAGACATATGGATAGAATGAAATGATCAATTGGAAGCATTAAACCACACAAATCATTGAATAAACAAGATCTATATATATAAAAGTGTCAAAACATGTATTACAATATATATTCCCTCAAAAATACATAAATCAAGATGTAGAAAATATGCTTAGGGCTAACTCTAGCCCCAAGAGGATGTTTAGCCACTCATGGATGGTGTCCTCCAACCCTCAAGGGCTAACTCCATGGTAGAGATTGTTCCTCTTCTTGGTTAATGGAAGAACTCCAAGCTTGTCTCTCTAGCCTCTTTTCTTCTTTTCTTCCTCACTAAGAATATGGAAATTGTGTCTCTAGTATTTGTATCTAGTATATGTTAAGAATGGCTCATATTTCTTATATAGGTAGGTTAAATGTCACCCCCAGTGAGCTGGGCTCATACACCAATATTCCTTCCAACGATTGGATATGAGACAACTTTTAATGAGCTGGAAATTGGATTTTCTCGGGCTTGAGGAAGTTCGATCGATCGAAGTTGTGGTGAGATCAATTGAACATGGCTGAGATCTATCGAACATAAACTGGATCGATCCTCTATGGCGGCGCCTTTTTGGATAAAGATAAATCTGAGATATTTTGAAGATATTTTTGGGAAAGAGACAAATGTGGTAGGTAGGGTGGTACAACTGGATAAGATGGAATCTTTTCGATCGATCAGAAGAAAGTTGGATCGATCGAACTTTGTGGGATCTTTGGATAAGGACAAAAGAGCTTGGATCCATCTTGAAATGCTAAAATTGATGAACTTTCGATCGATCGAATATTTTTAGAGATCGATCGAACTTGTTGAATTTCCACCACTTACTTCCCTTTGCTCCCACTTTGCTCCCTTCTTTGATTCATCTCAAGATTGCTTTAATTATGCTCTTATTTAGCTGAGTTAGCTTATTTTAGGGAGAAGTACTTGAAAATGGAAATAATACAAAATCAATCTAAAGCGGGAAAATAAGATAGGTAAAGGTTCTAGAATACCCAAGCTTAAGGGGTTTAATTGAGCACTTTTCAGCGCTCATCACCAATCCCAGGAAGCCTATGAAAACAATAGTCAAAGGTGCCAATGCAATCACGAGTACAACAAACTGAATTATTAATTTTTTACCTTTTAGGAGGCCATATTTTTATTTATTATTATTATATTGTTTTGGGGCATTGGTTATACATGAAAAGATTGATTATAATTTTTGACGGGCCAAGTGATACCAGGCCAACCCAAAAGCTAAAATTACAGATAGTTTGGGAAAAGCATCGGTCCATGATACGCAGGCCCATTAGAGAAGGCATTTGGAATTTGTGAATGGGTCAATTTTGTTCAGTTTTATGTACTAGGCCCGTTACGACACCAAACAACACTGATGAAACGCAACTATTTGTTTTTTTAAAATTTTTAGAAACGAACAATCAACCCACCTACTAGCCACTTTAGAGTGTCAGATTGATGTAGGACAATTTTTCTACTTAGTAATTTTTGTTATTTAGATTTCTTATTTATTATATATATATATATATATATATATATATATATATATATATATATATATATATATATTATAGAAAGTGTAGTTTTATTTAATTTCTTTGACAAATTGTTTTCCTTTTACTATTAGGTTTCTTTATGTTTTTAGTTTCCTTCTAGTGTTAAGTTTTCTTTTATTATAAATATATATTGCCAAGTGTAGAATTAAAATTTTTATTCATTCAATTATCAATTCAAATATTAGATTTCTCTAAAATTATCCTTTGTTTTGTGATTCAAAATTTGTAATCACTTCCAAACCACACATATCACTTTTAGCTCAGGGACTTTTTGTCCTTGTGAGAATTGAACCTAGGAATTCTAGAGTTTTCGATTTGACCCTAGGAGACACCTTATCCTTTGAGTCACCCGTACAGATTGGCCTTTCTTTGGGGAAAGTGTTGTGTTGTGAAAAGAAAAATAAAATTGTTGGTATAAGTAGCAGTGTATACTTGTAATGACCCGGTCATTTTCTTTCCTTTCCATTTTCTCAAATTTTACGAATTTTCTTTTTCCGTTGATTTTTCCTTTCCGAGATCGGGTTTTTGTCACTTTGTGTTGTTTCGAGTACTTGGGAATAGTTTCCGAGACTCTTTCTTTTGGATTGATAACGTCCTTGTGAGGACCGCGTCATTTTCACACTTTTTTTTTTTTGACATTTTTCATTTTCCGTCTTTTTCCCGATTTCGATTTTCCTTCGCATAACCTCACTTTTTGTGCTCGGATTTGATTCCGACTTTGTATGCATCCACGATATTTAATTTCCATGATATGTGTATTTTTACTTTTGTAGAAAAACATGCTAGTTGCTTACTTTTTCGTAAAGGGCATGAATGCATAGTTTCTTCAAAAACATTTTTTATTTTTGAGGTTTTTGTGTAATTAAATTTTGTAATTATTTTTTATCTTAGGGATCATTTTGTAATTCAATTTGGAAGATATTTTAGAAAATGACCTTTTTGTAATTTCCAGAAAGTGTGACAAGTGTCACACTCTCATTGGTCCACTTGTAGGCATCTCTTTGGTTCATACTTGGGACCCTTGGATGATGACATGTGGAGGGTGAGGATTCACCCACTTGTTGACCTAGGATAGGTATACTTATTGGCCTGGATGGTTGACAAGTGTAGGCTTAAGATTAAGCCTTGGATGGATGCTTAGGATTGTGACAAGTGTAGGCTCCAAATTTTGTCTTGCATTAGTGTGTGAGAAAGGTAGTGTATGAGTGTGTGTAATTGACTAACCAAATGTTTTTAGTTAGTGGAAAATCTAGAGAATAAGCTTTCTTCTTCCTCACACCTTGCCTCCATTGAAGGAAAGCTTAACCTAGGCTTAAAACCTTGGTTTTGGTCCCCTTCCACTCACCTTAGACCTAAAAGTTTGGAATACTTTAGCTTCCCCTCATCGTCTTCTACAAAACCCTTGAAGGATTTTTAGGAATTCCTTTGTTTCCCTTGGATTCAAGAGGAACAAATTCTCTTGTGAAATAAAGGGTGATATATGTTTATAAGCTTAGTATTTTAAATATTTGTTTTAAACTTAGTATAAATTGTATACATGTCTTTAACTTAATTTAAAAATTGGTTAGTAGTGGTACCTTGTATGAAATTAAGCTAAGACATGATATTTGGAAAGACCATGACTTGATCTATAACTTGTGTTAATTTGAAGTCATTTAGAGTTGATTTAAAATCTAGATAAATTAATTAATTAGTTTAATTAATTTTTATTTGTATGTTCATTTGATTTAAATTAAGTTTTGACTTGATATATGTAATGACCATGACATCTTCTTTAACATATATTAAATTGGAATCATTTGGAATTGTTTTAAAATCTACAGATTTAATTATTTTATTTTAATTAAATTCTATTTAATTGTTCCACTTATTTAATTATGTTTTTAACTTGATATATGTAATGACCATAACATGTTCTTTAGTATATATTAAATTGGAATCATTTGGAGTTGTTTTTTTGTTTCTATCCGGTGTGGGATTCTCTGAAAAAGACAAAGGGCCACTTTATTCGAAAAAAGTAAAGTACTGGAAAACATTGTACGACTACATTATTGAAAGTACCTTTTTAAATTCATTGCATTCCTTGGTTTGGCTATCTCGGTGCCATCCAGGTGTTGGAGTCTATAAGCTTCTTTTCCAATCACATCTGAGATTCGGTATGGGCCTTCCGAGTTAGGTTCCAACTTGCAGGCATGCATTTCTGATTTTTAGAGTACCAGGTCTCCTGGATTAAAACTTCTTCCTCTGACTCTTTTGTTGAAGTTATTTGCTATCTTCTGTTAATAGGCTGCTACTCAGATGGCAGCAGCTTCTCTTTTCTCTTCCAAGAGATCCAAATTGTGCTCCAGAAGCTAATTATTTGATCTCTGCTCCCAAGCTAAGCTTCGGATGGTAGGTGCTACCATTTCGGTGGGGATTACGGCTTCGGTACCGTAGGCCAAAAAGAAAGGAGTTTCACCGGTGGGGCATCTTGAAGTAATTTTGTATACCGATAGGACATTTGGCAATTCATCCAACCACCTGCCTTTCTTATCTTTGAGCTTCTTTTTAATGTAGGAAAAGATTGTTCTGTTAGTTATTTCTACTTATCCATTGTCTTATGGGTGGTATACAGCCGACATCTTTTGATTGATTCTGTACTTGTTGAAAAAACGCTGAGTGTACTGATTATCCAGATTTGAACCATTATCCATGATGATGGATTTTGGGATTCCGAATCTACATATTAGATTGTTCCAAATGAACTTTTTCACTTGGATGTTAGTCACATTCGCGTATGCTTCTGCCTCTACCCATTTGGTGAAATAATCAATGGCCAATAGGGCGTACCTTTTTGTGATGCAACTGGTGGCAGAGGTCCTACTACATCCATTCCCTATTGGGTGAATGGCCATGGGCTGCTCATGATGTGCATTTGTTCTGGAGGCTGATGGACAAGGGGAGCATACCTTTAGCACTTGTCACATCTTCGGGAATATTCTTCTGCTTCCCTTACCATGTAGGGCCAAAAGTAGCCTTGAGTCAAAGCTTTGTGAGCTAGTGATCTGCCTCCAAAGTGATACCCACATTCCCCTTTGTGCAGTTATTTTAAAACTTCTCTAGACTCCGTAAAGGTCAGACATTTAAGGTAGGCCCAGAATGCGATTGCCTAAAGAGCTGTCCTCCTACAACTGAGTATTTGGCAGCCTTTATTCTTAACTATCGAGCTGCTTCCTTAGAGTTGAGGAGTTTTCCTCTTTCAAGGTAAGCTAGTATAGGATCTATCCAGCTTGGTTCCCATGGAATAACTAGTACCTGTACTCCTCTTGTGATGCTCGGTGTATCCAGGACATCAGTGAGGATGACCCTGGTTAGTGATTCATTTGCTATGGATGCTGCGCAAGCCAAACGATCGGCTATCGGGTTTTCTTCCCTTGAGATTTGCTAAAACTTGACTGTATCAAAGTACTTTGCTAGTCTTTCAACCTCTTCTTGGTTTGTACACATTCTATCCTCTCTGGGAGTATACTCTCTTGTCACCTGTCTAGTGATGAACTGTGAGTCACTATGAGCTCTAAGATGCTTTACTTGGAGTTTTTCGGCCAGTCCGAGCCCTGCCAACAGCGCCTCATATTTTGTTTCATTGTTTGTAACCGGGAATTCTGGTCTTATTGATTGCTGGAGTTTGGTCCCCTCAGGAGTTCTTATAAACAACCCTACTCCAGCTCCATTCTGGCTTAAGGAACCATCGACGTATAACTCCCAGCAAGGGTTTTATGTGATTTGCTGCTCCTCTCCTGGATCAGTATCCAAGAGGAAATCTGTAACCACTTGCCCCTTCTTCATGGTACATGATTTGTACCGAATATCAAAGGAGCTTAACTAGATTGCCCATTTGGTGATCTGACCTAAAATATCCGGTTTACTAAGAATCGCTCTGATCAGGTGTGTCATGGGGACTATTATCCGATGAGCCTCGAAGTAGTGCCAAAGTTTCCTTTTGGCCTGAACTAGAGCAAGGATGATTTTTTCTACCATTGAGTACCTGCTCTCTGCGTCGGTCATGGCCTTGCTGGAGTAGAAGACCAGGTGTTGCTTTTTTCCCACTTCTCTTACTATAGCTGAACTGGTTGCTGACTAGGACACTGCTAAGTAGAGGTACAGTGGTTCTTCGGGCTCTAGGGTAGATAAAATTGGGGGGCTTGTCATGTACTCTTTGAGTTTTGTGAGAGCTTCTAGTTGCTCTTCCCCCCAGATATCTCTTTTCCTTGCTTTGATTGCATCGAAGAATGGTTTGCATTTGTCTGATAACCTGGATATAAAATCTTTGAGAGCTGTTATTCTCCCGGTGAGGATCTGGACTTCCTTTATGGTTTAAGGCTCCTTACTTTATAGTAATTTTTCCAACTGGGTAGGACTTGCCTTTATTCCCCTCTTGTTCGCCAAGTGACCGAGGAACTGGCTCGAGGATACTCCAAACAAACACTTTGCTAGATTTAACATCATTCCATGTTTTCTAAGGGTATCAAATACATCTTGTAGATGTTGACGATGATTTTTCCTGTCCTTGCTTTTTATAACTATATCATCTATGTAAGCTTCAACTGTTCGGACGAACTACTTTTCGAACATTTTATTGGTTAGCCTTTGATAAGTTGCCTCTGCGGTTTTTAGTTCGAAGGGCATCACTTTGTAACAGTAAGTTCCACGTTCGTTGATGAAAAAATTCTTCTCTTCATCTGAAGGGTGCATCAAGATTTAGCTGTAACCTAAATAAGCATCAAGGAAAGTTAGTTTCTCATACCCGGTCATAGTATCTACCATCTGATCG
Organism: Cornus florida; assembly: GCF_030987335.1. Lineage (NCBI taxonomy): Eukaryota > Viridiplantae > Streptophyta > Magnoliopsida > Cornales > Cornaceae > Cornus > Cornus florida. The sequence goes on from NW_026775572.1 coordinate 47,610,614, forward strand.
ATTTTGGGAAGTGGAAAGTTATCTTTCGGACAAGCTTTATTTAGGTTGGTGAAGTCGATGCATACTCTCTATTTGCCATTCTTTTTCCTGGACAACCACTACGTTCGATAACCATTGAGGGTACTGGACTTCTCTGATGAATCCTGCTTCTAAAAGTCGATTGACCTCCTCAACAATGATTTTGTTCCTTTCGGGAGCAAACCTTCTCTGCTTTTGCTTCACTGGGTAGTGGCTAGGGTCCACGTTTAGGCTATGATAGGCTGTCTGTGGGTCAATTCCTGGCATGTTCCAGTGATTCCAAGCGAAGACATCGGCATTTTGTCTTAAGATTTCTGTCAGCTCTTCCTTTTCCTGGGCTGACTAAAGCGTCCCTATGTAGGTTAGTTTGTGCCCGTCCCTTGTAATTATCTGCATGGCCTCTAAGGGTTCTTTGGTTGGGTGCTCCTCTTTTGGCTTCTCTCTCTCTTCGGGAGAGGAAGAGCCCGGTAATTGCTATTTCAGCAATTTCTTGCCTTTATCAGTTGGACAAACCGTCGTATGGTAGCACTCCTTTGCTATCACTTGATCTCCCAAAATATCAACAACCGCTTAATCGTTTGGGCTAACACACCTCATGACTTGATGTAAAGTTGATGGGACTCCTTCTATGCGGTGGATCCACCCTCGCTCCATTAACAAATTATAGGTTGGATGAATATCCATAATCACAAAGTTCTCTTTTAGAGATCTTTTAGCAGTAGTGACTGATAGTGTGATTACGCCTATGGGCTCTATTCTTCTTCCATCGAACCCTACCAAAGGGTTTTTGGTGGGGTGAATTTGGTCTGTGGCCAATTTTAGCTGCTCGAAAGTCCATTTTGTTATAATGCTAGTACTACTGCTGGGATCAATCAATACTTGTCTAACCATGCAATTGACCACTAGCAGGCTGACTACTAATGGGTCTTCATGTGGGTGTTATACCCTTCTGAGATCTCCTTCATGAAAAAAGACCTGTGCAGGATTGGGTTTGCAGTCAACAGCATTGATTTCACCGATCCTTCGCAACTTATGGGCTTGCTTGAGCTGAATCCTGTAAGAATTTTTTGGTTATTTGTCCTCCTCCAGACAGCCATGAATTGTATTGATTACCCAAACAGGATGGTTTTCTACCACAGTCTTTGGAGTCGTCTGGGTTTGCTCGTGTTGCCTTTATTGCCCCGGGTTAATCAGGTAGTCTGCTAATTTGCCTTTGGCTATTAGTGCCTCCACGTGCCTTCTCAAGCTCCTGTAATCATTGGTTAAGTGGCCAAAATCACTATAAAATGCACAGTGCTTACTTTGGTCCCTCTATTCCATTGGTTCTCTGATCAATGGTGGGATCTGAAAGATGTTCCTAGCCTTAGTCTCTTAATACAATCTGGCTAATGTCACTTTGAGAGGAGTGACCTTTTCGGCCGTTCAAAATTTCTTCTCGAGGGTTCTTCCTTCGATGCTCAGGGGTTCACACTGGACCCTTGATGTGCTCGATCGCTCTTTTGGTCGGCTCTCTATAATGACCAGAATTGTCATTTGCTGCCTGGTTACCTCATTCTTTTCGGGTCTGATGTAATTTTGCGCTCGTGAATTCAATTATAATATGTTAGTCAGAGTTTTCTTCACCAGGGAAGAGTGGAAACGTGAGTCTTACACCATTGCTATCTTGAATGCTTATATGGCTATATCCTAATTGTAATCTAGAATGCCAGAGGATTCCATATTGAATTGAGTGAGGAAGGATTGCAGAACCTCTCATTTCATCTACCGAATCGTGAAGAGACTGGCAATGGTTTTCTTCTATTTCTTGTTTCTGCAATACTGGGCAAGGAACGCGATACACAATGACTCGAAGTTTGAGATTGATTTGTATGGGCAATTTTTGAACCATTCTAGGGCCACCCCCGTCAGACTGGATGGGAATATTTTACACATAAACGGATCATTATGTACCTCTAGCGTAATTTCCTGAGTGTAATGGTTTAGGTGCTGGAGAGGGTTTCCAGTTCTATTAAATTTGGTGAATTTTGGCATCGTAAATTTCTTGGGTCTCATACCCGTTCTATCTCATCTGTGAAAGGAGTTTTCACTATTGATGCAGTGAATTCCCATGCCATGTCTTTGGGTGTTTGGGCTTTCAGCCCTTTGATTCGCTCATCCATTTTCTTTCAGAGCCTAGCGATGAAGTCATTTCCTACGGACGGTTGATCAGGTGCTAGGATCCATGCTTCCCTTCTACTTGAATCAACATCATATAATGGATAGACCTCAATGGTTCTAGGTCCTCCCATAGTGAAGTTTCCTAGGATGCAGGATTGGCCTGCTATATCGTTGGCATCGTCCAGTGTTCTATTGAGTTGTTGCTATAGAACCCTCTGCTAGAGAGGAGGATTATCAGGACCTAGCTCCAAAGGAGGATTTTCGCTCTGACGTTCGGGCTGAAGGTCGTTCGGTGGATCATTCTGCCGAGCATCACCTCAAAATCTTTCATTTTCATCGCGCAGAGTGTTGATTTACACTATTTTGGCTTCTTTAGTTTGTCTTAACATGTTGATCTGTTCGATACTGGCTTCATTGGCTTGTCAAAGGACTTCAAGTTGTACTTGCATCTCTTCACGTATTTTCTTCATTGTTTCTTGTTGTCGTGGTTATATAGCGTCTGATCATGTCGCCATTCCGGAACAATGTCGTATGTAAGCGGTAGAGAACAGATTTTTTTGTATCGAATTCCCACAGACGGCGCCAAAGTGTAGGTACAATTTCTCACACCCAAACACTTGAAATAAATCAGATGAAATACACAGAATATATACGAAGCAACAAATAATTTTTGAAGAGAGAAATATTAATGGGAATTCGATGCCTTTTCATTCTCATTCATGTTCTATTTATAGGCTTTGTTCAAAGAATTACATGGAGCCATTTTCTGGCTTTATTTCCAAACGTGGGTATTTATGCTTACTGATCGTGTGCATACCTCTTTTATACTGAGCGTTATGGACTTCTGGGCCTACTGAGATTAGGCTATCCATCTGTTTATATGCCAAGTGGAGCTTCTTTTGTCTAGTCGAGCTGAGTTGACATGTGTATATGGTTTCTATTGTTGGGCCTTCAACGGATGGTGGGCCTCTGGGTGTTTTTAGCTTAGTAATGGGCTGCTCTTTTGCTGCCATGTGGTGTATTATTATTGGTGAGGATTTTTTCCTCTACAGCATGGCAGATTCTGAATGTGACAGATATTTAGGCCAAAATTGGCCTCGGAAGTATCAGAAAGGGGAATGAGCATCTCCGTCCGAATGATAAAACCTCCCACCTTACAAAGTGACAGGTGGAAGAGGCTTGATCATCCCAAGTTTCCAGTTCACGATGATTCTTATTTAACCCACACACAAAAGCGAAGGTAGCAAAGGAAAATGGTTGATAGAAGGAGATTATGGGAGAAAGACCATGGTTGGTCCAACTAGCCAAAAAAGATGACTAAACCATCAGACTTATCAGAACCTCCAGCTAAAGGAAAGGACAGAGATCCTAATAATTTATTGGACTTGGTTTCAGAGGTTGGAAATTCCTTAATTGTAGATGGCCCTCCAGTAAAAGGTGGAACAGACTTGGAAATCTCTAATAATTCCAGTAGCAGTAAGAAGATCTGTTTTGGTAGCCTTCCAGGTGAATTTACTTACAATATGGTAGTGGTTCTTCCTTTATTTTTCGAGCCACAGCCAAATCAGCCAACTTCAATGGAAGGAGATGTAGTAGATACAAGTCCTCCCATGGAAAGCCCTGGACAGTCTAGTTCCGAGCCATTCATAATGGAACCGAATAATGATATACATATAGAAGAAGTTTTTGAGGATAAAGCTGAGCATCTTCAGAAATTAAAGGGAGTTGTGATTGAAGAAAATAGCCCCATGACACTAAAGAAAATTGTGTTGGAAAAGACACCATATGGCATGACTCAGTAGCTCAAACCTTTATATATCAAGGTACTAGTAGAAGGGAGGACCTTGGCAAGAGTCCTGGTAGATAACGGTTCAGTATTGAATGTTGTTCCAGTTGATGTCATGCGCATGCTTGGAAAGTCGCCTGAAAACATCATTCTAACTGATGTATCCATTAGTGGATTCACAGGAGGAATAGTGAAGACACAAGGCATGAGATAAAACTTCAATCACAACCTTTTTCGTTATTGAGTCCACAGCGGCCTATAACTTGCTTTTAGGCCGCAAATGGATTCACCCAAACTTTTGCATTTCTTCTTCACTCCATCAAATGCTTATATTTTGGGATGGAGATAAGGTAAAAGTAGTGGAGGTTGATAACTGGCCATTTATGGCAAGGGTATACCATGCAGATGTAGAGTTATATAACGAATAATTCGTTCCAATCAGATTCATTGGAAAGATAGTAAGGGTCACCCAAGGAAGGCCACCATGAGGAGAACTCTTACATAAAAGGACGTAAGGTCGGTGTTCAACACTACATTTCAAACAAAAATTTTTATGGAAGGGAAACCTAAAGAAGATAGAATACTTGGCCAGGCAGTTAATTGCTACCTTGCAAGGTTGAAAGCATATCTAGGCGAACTACGGCTGGAAAGGACTGCAGCTATCAGTACTTCATTTTCAACCAATGTTTTAGAGATTATGGAAGATACTGAAGACAAGTTGGATATTATCCAACTGACAGACTTAAAGGCAGCACCAATGAAGTTATATGATCTTAAAGCCGAAGTCCAAGATCCCCTGTTAGAAGTCAATCTTGGAATAGAGCAAGACCTACGGCCTACCTACATCAATAAGCTTCTGGAACTAACCTTTAGAGAAGAATTAATTTTTTTACTTCACGAATACAAAGATTATTTTGCATAGATGTATAAGAAAATGCTAGGACTTTCCAGAGAACTGGTAGAGCATAAGCTGCCAATCAAGGAAGGTTTCAAGCCTTTCAAGCAGCTTCCAAGAAGTTGTTCTAAAGGTCAAAGAAGAGATAGAAAGGCTACACAAAGCTAGTTTTATAAGAACCGCCAGGTATACTCACTAGATTTCCAATATAGTTCCAGTTATTAAGAAGAATGGCAAGCTAAGGGTATATGTGGATTTCTAGAATATCAATCTTGCAACTCCAAAAGATGAATACCCCATGCCTGTTGCTAACCAGTTGGTAGATTCTGCTACTAAGAATGTAATTCTTTCAATTATGGACGGACATTCTGGGTACAACCAAATTTACATTGCAAAGGAAGATATTGCTAAGACAACCTTCAGATGTCCAGGATCCATTAGAACCTTTGAATGGGTCGTCATGTCATTTGGGTTGAAGAATGCTAGAGCATGCAAGTCGAAAGCTGCCTTGTTGAAGACATATCAAAGAGCCATGAATGCCATTTTTTCATGATATGATTGGCCATTTTTTGGAAGTATACATTGATGATGTAGTCATTAAATCCTCGGCCAAGGTTCAACATCTCCATAATCTAAAGATGGCTTTTGAAAGAATGAGGCAACACAAGCTAAAGATGAATCCCTTGAAGTGTGCTTTTGGAGTTTTAGCTGGAAACTTCCTAGGTTTCTTGGTTCACCAAAGAGGTATTGAGATAGACCAAAATAAAGCAAAGGCGATTATTGAAAGAAAGCCACCAGCCACTAAGAAAGAACTACAAAGATTTCTTGGCCAGGTTGGATATTTAAGGAGGTTCATTAACAACCATACTAGAAAGACTCATACTTTCTCCCCATTGCTGAAATTGAAAGGTGCTGCAGAATTTAAGTGGACAGAGCAGCACTAGCAAGCCTTTGAAGGTTTGAAAAGCTATCTGGCCAACCCTCAAGTGAATCAAGAAGCGGCCTTTAAGATTATACTTATCGGCCGCTGATGAATCAATTAGAACCCTTTTAGCCCAGAACAATGAATGGGGAAAGAAACAAGCCATCTATAACCTAAGTAGGGTACTCACTCCAGTGGAATGTAGGTACACTTCCATTGAAAAATTGTGCCTTTCCTTATATTATGCGACTATTAAGTTAAGAACCTACATGTTACCAGTGGTCGTGTATATCATTTCTCAAACAGATTTGGTTAAATATATGCTTTCGAGACCTTTAATCACTGGACATATTGGAAAGTGGTCATTGGCCTTAATGGAGTTTTCTTTCAAATATATTCCACAAAAGGCAGTCAAAGGAAGAGCGGTGGCAGAATTTCTAACAGATCATCCTTCTACCAAGATAGATTCAAAAGTATATGACGAGTTAGATAATCTTTACCTTAACTATACACCTTGGACTCTCATGTTTGATGGATCAAGCACTAATGATGGAGGAGGAAGTGGAATAGTCATCATTTCACCAAAGGGAAGGAAAACCACATTTTCTTTCTTCTTGGATTTCAAATATACAAATAACTAAGCTGAGTATAGGGCACTAATTATTGGGCTGGAAATCCTGTTAAAGCTAAAGGTGGATAAGGTCCAGATTATTGGAGATTCTAACTTGATACTTAGCCAACTTTCGGAAGAATATAGATGTCTCAACTGGCATTTGAGGCCTTTCCACTCCTTAGCCTTGGAATTATTATACCAGTTTGATGATTTCCAACTCAAATATTGGCCAAGGCATTTGAATACGGAGGCTGATGATCTAGAACAACTAGCCTCTCAAGTGAAAGTCCCACTGGGTGTAGAAGAGACCTTGATTACAATCAAACGAAGGACTCTCCCTTCTGTAGAGTCATGGCATGAGATGGCAGGTCATTTCTAGACCAACGAACCAGAAAGAATCAAACTTGCCAAGAAGACATAGGAGATTTTCAATGTTGATATAGATGGATTAGACTTGGAAGATTGGAGAACACCAATTATCCATTTCTTACAGGATCCTAGTGCCAAGGTGGACAAGAGAGTTCAGCTTTTGGCACCTTATTATATTTTGATTGATGGAGATCTCTACAAAAAGAATAAAGAATATGGACTTTTGCTAAGTTGTCTTGGCAAGAACGAGTTTATGAGAGTGATGACAGAATCACACCTTAGAATTTGCGGTATACATTAAGCTAGAATCAAGATAAGGTGGTTTCTTAAAAGGTACAGTTATTATTGGAAAGACATATTAAAAGATTGCATAGAATTTGCAAAGACCTGTATTGCATGTCAAGAACATAGCCCGGTCCAAAGAGTTCTAGCTATCAACATACAGCCGGTAGTGAAAATATGGCCATTCAGAGGGTGGGCTTTAGACTTTATTGGAAAGTTAAGGCCACCATCTACAGATGGCCACACTTATATGGTGGTTGCAACCGATTATTTCAAAAAAGGGTGGAGGCTATTCCATTGAAGACCTGTGAGCAGTCAATAGTGATTGATTTTATCAAGAAACACATTATACATAGGTTTGGAATTCCAAAAACTCTCACCACTTACAGAGGCCTTTCCTTTGTTGGAAACCAAGTTTTTTTATTATTGGGTTGAATATGGCGTCCAAGTGATCAGTTCTACTTCATATTTTGCCCAAGCAAATGGACAAGCAGAAGCTTCTAACAAAGTAATTCTCAATATCCTTGAAAAGATGATTGAGACACATCCCAATGAATGGCATCACTTACTTTCTGAGGCCCTTTGGGCTTACAGGAATTCAAAAAGATCAAGTACGAGCATCACCCCATAGATGCTTACATATGGACATAATGTCGTCCTGCGAATGGAGATGACTATTAGGTCTACAAGGTTGGCTTTCCAAAATAAGCTAACTCCAGCAGATTACAACCATGCCATGTTGGTAGAATTAGAAGACCTTGATGAAATCCGTCTTAATGCCTTAGACCATGTGATTGCTCAAAAGAAGAAAGTCATACGGTCATACAACAAGAAGGTTAAGGCAAAAACATTTGTTGAAGGAGACCTAGTATGGCAAGTCAAATTTCTACCAAGAGTTAAAGACAAGGAATATGGAAAGTGGACCCTTAATTGGGATAGTCCTTACTTGGTGGAACGAGTCCTTACAAAAGGGGCTTATAGATTAATAGACACAGATGGAGGATCTTATAAGCATCCTGTGAATAGGGTATACTTGAAAGAGTATCACCCTTCTATCTATGACAACAGAAAATCCACAATCATTCTACCAACCACATCACTTGGCTGGTATCTTCCTTTCCAAGTAAATCAGAAAGCTAGAAAGGAAACATAATGGCCATACTTTTGCCATTTTTGATAGTTAAGTCAAAATTCATTTCAAAGAGAAAAATGCTAAGTACTTAAAAAGGTACATTAGCTAAAACCATGAAGCAGTTTTAGTTGAATTTCCAAGATCAGCTAATTTTCTAAATATGGAACATTTCATAGAGAATAGGCTACACTACATGGTCCAGGTTTTATTCATCTTGGAAATTACTAATCTTGCTTGTATATACATGCTTTTCCATGTTAGCAAGTTCTTTTGTTTTCTGAATTCCTTTGTTATAAAAAGTCTGACGAGTGCTAAAAAGTGCGCATTTAAACCCCCTAAGCTTGACTGTTCTAGGACCTTTATCTATCTTATTTTTCCATTTTAGACTAATTTCGTGTTATTTCCCTTTTTAGGTCAATAATGTTAAAATGTGCTAAAAATGGTTTCTTAAGACCTTTTTGGAGTCAAACTAAGTCTTTGTGAGAATTTGGAGCAAAAGGAGGCTGATGCTGAAAAACTGTCAAGTTGGATAAATCTGAGAAAAGTCTGATAGATCTGATAAAAGTGAGATCGATCAGAGTTGGATCAATCGAACCCAGATCGATCAAAAGTTGGATCGGTGGAACAAACTCTGATCGATCGAAGAGAGGTCTGATTGATCGAAAATGTGCTGGCAGTGAGCTGTCTAATTCCCGAGCGCGTCGATTTCTACCTACCACATAGTTGCGAGATTAGATATTTTTGGGGCTATACTTCTGACTTAATGACTAAGAAAAGGACCTTCTATTTAAAGGGAAGTGACCCATTTTGTAAGAGAGCTTTTCATCATTTTATTTTTACATTGTAAATATCATTTTTTCTCCCTACCACATAGTTGAGGGATTAGATATTTTTGGGGCTATATTTTTTACTTAATGACTAAGAAAAAGACCTTCTATTTAAAGGGAAGTGACCCATTTTGTAAGAGAGTTTTTCATCATTTTATTTTTACATTGTAAATATTACTTTTTCTCTCTAGAAAGTTAGAGATTAGGGTTAGAAGAAAAGAGGGAAGTGGAAGCACATCTCAAGAACCCATCTCTAGATCCACACTGTTTGTCTCTCTAGAGCTTCAAAGAAGAAAAAGAAGAAGAAGATGGAACCATGTTTAGACCTTGCCATTGAAGGTTTCATGACCACATCTACCTCCTCTATGATTGGCTAGATCTACACTTAGGGCTTGGATGAGCCCTAAGTTTTGCGTAATCTAAACCCTTGTATTTATATTTTTGTGGATTTATATATATTGTTGTAATTAGTGTTCTAGCCTTGTGAATTTAATGAATCTTGGTATATTTCTATGATTTCTATGGTTTAATTCTTCCTATTAATTCTTTAGTTTATTTACATGTCTATATGTGATTAAATTGGGAATTATTTCTTACATGATTCATATGGATTAATTCTTTCTATTGATTCTCTATTTGATTACATGTTGTCTTATGTGTGATTATTTGGGAATTGATCTCTACACTAGTTTCTCTATGTTCACTGCATGTCTATGTGTAATTAATTAAGGATTTAGTGATGGCTAAGTATGGGTTTTCATTGAATAGGTTTGTCAATTAATTTGATGGATTATACTTAAGATTGATGGGTTGTTCTATAATTTAATTCATGTTTGTAGGTAGGTAGACAATCTATACTTGATTTGATATTCCATGGCTTATTATTGCAAATTCCATGATTCTCTAGATTGATGTGTGCTACAATTGTGACTAGTTTGATGGGTCATGCTTAGATTTGATGGGTTGTTCTACACTTAGTTTATTTATCGGTTAGGTAGACAATTTATACATGAATTTGATGGTCCATGCTTAATATTGCAATTGGTAGTCGCATTTTGTTCACAACAATAAATTGCCCATTAATGGAAAACAAGTGGTTAATTACACGAGCTTAGTGGTGATTCCAACACCTCTCTTCAGATCTCTTAAATCCCTATCTCTCACCAGTTTACTTTAATTGCATTTTAATTTCCTTGCGTCTTAGTTTAATCAACCAATCTCTTTCTTTTGCAATCAATTGATACATTAGAGTTAAAGTTAAATTCCAACACGTATAATCTCTATGGACGATCCCTACTCGCTATACTTCATTAGTTGTAGTAATAGTTTTATAAATGTAAATTTGACTAGAAAGGCTTCCAAAACCACATTCATATTTTGACCTTGTGAAGCGACCTCTCTTATTAAAAAGTCCGTTTTCTAAACACTTGGAAAGGGGCTCGTCAAATTTTGGCGCCGTTGCCGGGGATTAACGATTTTGTTGGAATTGGACTAGACAATAGTGTTCATTTGATTGTTTCTATTTTTATTTTATTTTCCTTTGTATAGTCTTTTCTCTTGTTCTCATTATTATTTGTCAATTAAGTACTTGACTACAAAAGAGGCAAACTTTAGAACTTGAAGCAATTGTTGGAGCTTAAAGCTAATATTAAAATTTGAAGTTGCTTAAGGACCGTTGTGAGCAATTCTTGGAACTCTTGTATTTTAATTGTGCATTTCTTTACATGCTTGTGATAGCCCTTGTTGAGGCTCATTATATTGCTTAAATTTTTGTCCTAGCATCGGCCCATGTGGAGGCCATTATTTGTTGCATTTGGATTCTGAATGTGGATGGAGCCATTATTTGATCCAAGTTTGGGGGGAAATTACATCCCCTCACCTTATGTCCCTCTACCATATTTTGATCCTTATGAGGTTGAGTCCAATTCATTTCAACATGCATCATCTTATTAAGGACTTGATCACTCTTTTGATCCTCCTTATGACTACTACCCTCCCCCACCATTTTATGATGAACCACCTCCACCACCTTCTAGGTATTCACCCGGATTTGAAGAAAAAGTGTTAGCTTTACTTGATGTGCATATTTCACAAACTCCACTTATTAATTCTCATTCTCAAACTTTAGCCACGCTTGAAGCTCAAGTTGAGCAAATTTCAGGTACTCTTTCTTGACAAAAGGAGGAGGAAGAGGCAAATGTAAAAATGGCAAGAACTTCAATTTATGTAGATGAGGATGATGAGAGTGAAGAAGAGGATGAAACAAGTGAGCTAATGCCTAGCACTCTATCTTGCATAGAGGAAGAAGTGGCAAATGAGTTAGTGACTAATCCAATAGAGCATAATATGATTAATGAGGACTTTCCTTGTTTTATTATGATTTTATCTCCACCATTGCTACTTTAGAGAGTGAGGAGACGGTGACCACACTTGAGGTAGGAGAGGAGGAGGAGGAACTTGTTAAAGAGGACCTTCCTTCTATTATCTCCAAAGACCCTCTTGAGATATGTCTTTTCGAAATGTAAAAAAATTATGGTCTTGACCTTGAAAGCTCCAAAAATGAAGTGAACTCTCTAATGGACTCCTTAGCTAACTTGGAAGATGAGGAGATGGTGATTTTTGAGGAAAAGGAAAAAGATGAAGGGAAGGTGTTTCTTAATATTCCAAATGAGTCTTTGAAAGATAATGTCTCACCAATTATCAAAGTGAATGATCCTTTGAATGTGTTTCAAGAACACAACAAAGAGGCAAGACCAACATTATTGATTTTGTTTTCAAGACCATGGATGAAAGGAACAATATCATCTCTTTCATTTCTTTTCAAGTCATTTTCTTGGAGGATGATTTCATTGTTGTAAGTGAGGCATTAAATGAGAAAATAGAAAAGAGAATCAATAAGGATGTTTCATATCCGGTTTTTGATTCTTTTGATTAGTGAGTTGACCCAGCGTCCTGTTAGAGACATTAAACACTAGCATTCGTAGAGTTTCAAAATTCTATGCCACCCTCATTTCTTTTTATTTTTCGTTCTTGTGTACATTCTTCCATTCATTTTCCAATCTCCATTCTTGTTACCATCATTGGGGCTTAGCATAGGATTTTCTGCACTTTCATCTCAAAATTAGGCATTTAGTGCCCTGTTCGATCGATCACAAGAGATATTCGATCGATCGAACATCATCTCTGCATATTCTCATCTCTCGGTTCCATCGTTCGAAGATTCCCTGCATATTTTAAGTCTCTATGTATCGTTCAAACTTATTGTTGGATCGATCTAAGTATCCTTCGATCGATCCAGCTATCCCTTCGATCAATCTCAGTTCTATACTTAGAAAATTTTTGAATCTCTGCATATTTCACCTCTGTGTATCAATCGAGCTTGTCTGCAGGTTTTCACATCTTCGATCGATCGAGTTTAGATCGATCACAGCTTTGCCCCTTTGACTTTTTGACTTTCTATTTTTATTTTGTTTTATTTTTCATTTTCTTTTACTTTTGTCATTTTATTTTATTTTATTTTATTTTATTACTTTTCTCTTCTTGAAAAAAAAAAAAAAAAAAAAAATTCTCTTTGCATTATTTATTTCCTTGCATTTTTACTTCTTGCATTGTTATTTACTTACTTTTTTTATTTTTATTTGTGAATACATTTGTTTTGTCTACCAAGAAAAAAATAAAAAAAAAAAAAAAAAATAAATAAATAAAAAAAAAGACGGTTTTTCAAAGTGGCATCCCGTTTTGCTAAAGATGTTAAACTTAGCAATCATTGTGCATATTTCTTTCATTTTGTTTCATTGTACATACTTTCAAAAAATAAAAAATAAAATAATTTACATTCTTTATTTCATTGCATTTTCATTTATTACATTTTTATTTCTTTGCATTTTATTGTGTGTGTGTACATACTTGTTTAGTCATAAAAAAAAATGAATGAAAAAAAAATATATATTTTATTTTCATTTTCGTTCTTTTTGTTCTTGCATCCTTTCTTACTTTTTGTTTTTTATTTCCCACATTGTACATATTCTTTCATTGTATTTTGCCTTCTTTATTTTTCTTTTTGCATTTTATTCTTTATTTTTCGTGCATTTTGTATATACTTGCTTTCATTAAATGAAATATATAAAAAAAATTAACTATTGTGCCCTTTTGTGTAGTCATGCATACTTTATGATTTATATTGGGCTTGATCTTATATCTCTCTTTCATCTTCTGTTATATTGCCTTAGAATGCATGATTTGATTATTCTTATCCTATTTGATAGTTGATGTGAGTTTGTTAGTGTAGTTATTCAAATAGGTTGTTGATTCCAAGTTTGGGGGAGACCCTTTTCATATTAGATCATTGTCGAGCTTCATGTCTTTCACCATCACGGTATACTCTTTCTATCTTTTTCATTGTTCTTATTGCACATTGAGGACAATGTGCAGTTTAAGTTTGGGGGTAAGGTGTCTTTGTTGCATTCTACTTAAAGTTAAACTTTAAATACATGATTGAGATTTGAGATTGATGTTAGCAATGATTTTGATCTTTTGAGAACTATATTGCTTAAAATTTAAAAATTGCTTGACTTAAGAGTCCAATATTCCTTGTATGCCTTATGGATGCCATTTAGGAGTAAATTTTTCGAAAAATTGATATCTTGCTTGCATTTATGGTCCACATCATCCTGATTTTGTGATTGTTTTGAGATTCACTCTAGGATTCTACACTAGCATAGGTGCACACTAGCATTCATTTGTGCGGTACATGCTTTGTTAATTATTGAATTGGTTATATCCCAATTAGACTAGTAGTGCATTGAAAGCTTTCATCTTGATAAAAGTGGATAACAAACCTTTTTTACTAAGTAGCCGGGATTCTAGCCTCATCAAGCACTGAACTTCTCGCGCCGAAAGGTGGAGGGCCCAAACTCTAGGTTAATAATTGAGCTTGAAAAAAAAAAAAAAAAAAAGTTGTAAAAGCAATAAAAAAAAGTGAGAACTTCTCCCAAAAGGTGAGAAGTGGGAAATGATTAGATGGAAGTTGTTTTGATTTGTAACCTAGTTGATTTGAGCTTGTAAGTCCTTAAGGGTGTTTGAACGCCTAATGTCCTAAAGCCGCCTGGTTCGGGAGTCATTGACCTAACGCTCGACCTCATGGATCGCTAGAAAGCTTAATAGATCACTATATTGCACCACGCTTCATAAGCGCACCTAGTTGAATAAAGTTTTAATAAAAGGTCCATTCTTTGTCTTGATGATCGATACTAGATTTATGTGCTAGTTTGAGGGTAAGGATGTGATTATTTCTCTAGTTGGCTTAGATAGCAACATAATTGATGCTGGTCCACTCAAAAAGGATTCTAGTGTTGTTTTGATTTGCATGATCATTTTCTTGATGTGTGGAGGACCATACTTGCTTGCTTGGTGTTGAGATTTTGGGAGATTGCTTGGAAATGTTTGAAACATTGCATATTTGAGGTAGTTTTCTCCCAGTACTTGTTTGCAATATCGGTGTCTCTTTTGAAAGAATTAGCTTAATGTTTGTGGGTAACATTTCTGAAAACCCTCACGAGACTTCACTCGTCTACTAGGGGTAACCTAGGGGTTTAAAAGGCTTGTTGCATATGCTAAATGCAATCGTGTTCCCTACGAAAGTGGTGTTTTCCATTTATTACTTTCTAGTACATAGTTAATTAGTTATTCATTTCATTCCTTTACTTGTAGTTCATTGCTAGGGACTAGCAAGATTTAAGTTTGGGGGTGTGATGAGCGCTGAAAAGTGCGCATTTAAACCCCTTAAGCTTGAGTGTTCTAGGACCTTTATCTATCTTATTTTTCCGTTTTAGACTAATTTCGTGTTATTTCTCTTTTTAGGTCAATAATGTTAAAACGTGTTAAAAATGATTTCTTAAGGCCTTTTTTGAGTCAAATTAAGTTTTTATGAGAATTTGGAGCAAAAGGAGGCTGATGCTGAAAAACTGCCAAGTTGGATAAATCTGAGAAAAGTCTGATAGATCTGAGAAAAGTGAGATCGATCAGAGTTAGATTGATCGAACCCAGATCGATCAAAAGTTGGATTGATCGAACAATCTCTGATCGATCGAAGAGAAGTCTGATCGATCGAAAATGTGCTGGCAGTGAGCTGTCTAATTCCCGAGCGCGCTGATTTCTACCTACCACATAGTTGCGGGATTAGATATTTTTGGGGCTATATTTCTAACTTAGTGACTAAGAAAAGGACCTTCTATTTAAAGGGAAGTGACCCATTTTGTAAGAGAGCTTTTCATCAGTTTATTTTTACATTGTAAATATTACTTTTTCTCCCTACCACATAGTTGCGGGATTAGATATTTTTTGGGCTATATTTCTAACTTAATGACTAGGAAAAAGACCTTCTATTTAAAGGGAAGTGACCCATTTTGTAAGAGAGCTTTTCATCATTTTATTTTTATATTATAAATATTACTTTTTCTTTCTAGAAAGTTAGAGATTAGGGTTAGAAGAAAAGAGGGAAGTGGAGGCACATCTCAAGAACCCATTTCTAGATCCACACTATTTGTCTCTTTAGAGCTTCAAAGAAGAAGAAGAAGAAGAAGATGGAACCATATTTGGAGCTTGCCCTTGAGGGTTTCATAACCACATCTACCTCCTCCATGATTTGCTAGATCTACACTTAGGGCTTGGATGAGCCCTAAGTCTTGTGTAATCTAAACCCTTGTATTTCTATTTTTGGGGATTTATATATATTGTTGTGATTAGTGTTCTAGACTTGTGAATTTAATGAATCTTGGTATATTTCTATGATTTCTATGGTTTAATTCTTCCTATTAATTCTCTAGTTTATTTACATATCTATATGTGATTAAATTGGGAATTATTTCTTACATGATTCATATGGATTAATTCTTTCTCTTGATTCTCTATTTGATTACATGTTGTCTTATATATGATTATTTGGGAATTGATCTCTACACTAGTTTCTCTATGTTCGTTGCATGTCTATGTGTAATTAATTAAGGATTTAGTGATGGCTAAGCATGGGTTTTCATTGAATGGGTTTGTCAATTAATTTGATGGATTATACTTATGCTTGATGGGTTGTTCTACAATTTAATTCAAGTTTGTAGGTAGGTAGACAATCTATACTTGATTTGATATTCCATGGCTTATTATTGCAAATTCCATGATTCTCTAGATTGATGTGTGCTACAATTGTGACTAGTTTGATGGGTCATGCTTAGATTTGATGAGTTGTTCTACACTTAGTTTATTTGTCGGTTAGGTAGACAATTTATACATGAATTTGATGGTCCATGCTTAATATTGCAATTGGTAGTCGCATTTTGTCCACAACAATGTATTTCCCATTAATGGAAAATAAGTGGTTAATTACACGAGCTTAGTGGTGATTCCAACACCCTAAGACCTCTTTTCATATCTCTTAAATCCCTATCTCTCACTAGTTTACTTTAATTGCATTTTAATTTCTTTGCATCTTAGTTTAATCAACCAATCTCTAACTTTTGCAATCAATTGATACATTAGAGTTGAAGTTAAATTCCAACACGTATAATCTCTGTGGATGATCCCTACTTGCTATACTTCATTAGGTGTAGTAGTGGTTTTATAAATATAAATTTGACTAGAAAGGCTTCCAAAACCACATTCAGATTTTGATCTTGTGAAGCGACCTCTCGCATTAAAAAGTCCATTTTCTAAACACTTAGAAAAGGGCTCGTCAAAGTCATTTTATAACTAGGCCATATTGTTAATATATGTGAAAGAATTTTCCAGTTTCAATGACTTAGATAGTTTTGCATATAATTATGCAAGAGACATATACAAAAGAATTAAGAAATAACCATCACTTCCATTAGATACTTGATTTCATTACATGTTCCAAAAGTGGCCACTAACCCTAAAAGTTGGCCATACGAAAGATTCCAAAAGTAACTTACTTATTTCCTGCTAGCAACCACAAGTTTTTTCCAAAACAACCATTAAAAATACCAAAAAAGAACCACATCAAATGAAGGCAAGCTCATTTCCAAATTCCATCCAGAGCTTCCTTGCTTTTTTAAGAGTAGCTAGTTCCTTCAAGTTGAGAAAATTCATTTATTAGACTTTCTTATTCTTTCCTGTGAGACTCAGACTCATTAATGATGGCATTGGCTGTCTGGTCCAACTCAAACTCATCACGGTCCACTTATTCCAACTCCTTCTGAATTCAGTCTAGTTCCTCAGTCAACATGTTTTTCTTGGCTACAAGCTCCTCAGCTCGTGCCTTGATTTCTAGGTAGGGTTCTAAGGCAAGATGAAAATTCTCAAAGGCTTTGTCCCTAAGTTTAGCCTTTATTTCATATTTTGAGAGAGAGGAATAACTGGAGCTTACATGAGTAACAAAAAATTGGAGTTGATGTTGCAGATTGTTCAGGGAAACTTAGATACGTTTGGGAAATCCAGGGTGTTTCTTGAGAGTAACAATAGTACCAACCAGGCTATGATGGAAAGTTACAACATTTTTCCACATTATGAGCAAGATAAGATAACAATTTTCCTTTGACGGCAGTGATAAGGTCCTCTGAAGGATCTGAAAGCATGAGTACATTGGCACTTGATGTCAAAGTGCTTGAAGACTGAATGGCCCTAATCACCTTGTATAGATCGGCCAATGCTGGAAGAGTTCCTCTATGCATTATGAAAGATGTTAATATGGACAAAGAAGGGGTAGACTGAAGGAAAGAAAAGCTTTGTTTATTGACAAAAAGTAAGCAAGGATGCAAAGTTTACAAGTATAAAGACTTGCCTCTAGGATGGAAGGAGGAGGGCCTGTAGAAGTTCCACCAGTACCAGAAGGAATAGATGTTCCAATAGTGGGAGTTGGAATGGGCAGACTTTTTTCACTTTGGCTAGCCAGACTTTCCATAATTGAGGCTTGAAGGTTTAAGTCCTCTCCTTGGGCAACTTGTACATCTGGCTGAATGTTAAGAAGATTGTGTCCTATAGAAGACCCCAATTGATCAAGTATAAAAGTAAATTATGAATACTTTAATAAATTAAAAAGGGTGAAAAGACAACAAATGAGACTTACCAAAACAATCCCCTTGGATGGTTTTAACTTCTTCACTTTTGGAGGGTCTTTAGGCTGTTTGTACTCCTTGGCTTTTTCCAAGTCAATTTTTGTTTTTGCCTTCCCAGCAACTTTTCCAAAAGGACTACGCTTAGTGAGTGTCTTGCTAGAATGCTGAGTATAAGGTTGTCCTTTGGAAATACTACCATCATCGAAAGAATCTTCATTAGAGGAGGAAAGTTGGGGTTAAAATTCTTTCTTCACAATAGTCAGTCCCTGCAAAAGGAAGTTTTAGGGAAATCAAGGAATTGGAAAAGTTAAGTCCAGTCTTGTTAGAAATACTTGAGAGATTTTTTCTTTCCATTTTGCCTTATGCAAAGCATCGTCTTCTTCTTCTTCTTCCTCAACTTCTACCTCTTCTTCTTCATCACTGGAAGAAATAATTTCATGACTCACATTACCACTTTCAGCCACACCCTCAACTTTGGTGGGCAAAACAGTGGTTTTCTCTTCACTTTCTTCTTCATCACTTTCCTCTGGAATTTCTTCTTCTCCATCTGAGAAGTTTTAGGTTAAATTTTCAGTATGGAGAAGGGCAACAGATTGTTATATAAAGAAAGATGGAAGGAAAAAAATTTAATGAAATGTTACCTAGAGATAAGGGTTTAAAAGAGGCTAAGATGGTGTCACAAACGGCTTTATGATTCTTTGACCAAATGGAAGAAATGTAATCCGTCCACTGTATGTCAAATTTATTTGTTGACCGAGGTTGGCTAGTGTGGCCTTAAAAACACTTCATAAGCCTTGTCAATTGCTGCAAATTTTACAATATCTGTGATTCTCACCTATTGATCAGAGAATCTATTTTGAGATTTATAAGGTGGCAAGGGAATGAGCTGGTGAACCCCATTTGCCTAGCCAGTTAGGTCGGATTGTAGAATTCCACACCACAAAAGCTATTCCTTAGATTAGGATTGGCTGTGCTATAATAAAGGTCTCGAATAAATAGAAAGCTTGCCCAAATGCTTTTCCACTCTCCAAAATGTTTTTTTGGTGGAAACCCATGGGGAAGGAACTAACCATGATGGCATGCGACCAAGGAAAGTAAATGGATCGAAGAACTTATCGTCTCCAATTTCACATTGATTATAAAAATACTTAAAGTTTTCAGCGAAGCTGAAAAATGAAGGGGCTGTTGTTGCCAAGGGATAGCACATAAGGGTTGTTCCAGTCTGCATGGCAAGAGGGGTAGTTCTGTCTTGGAAATATACCTTAAACCACATCTAGAATAACCAAAAAAGGCCTTAAAATCTTGAGATTTTGGAAACGAGGAGGTCATTCAAACCTCTGTACAGATGGGAGATCACGAGAGGAGCCAACGCCAAATCTCCATTCTTGGCTAAGGATACGGAAATGGTGACGACCCTGGTTTTTAGGCTAGCGTGTCCTGTGATGAACCGAAGATTGACCAGATAACGGATCCGATATGCGGAAGCGAAAACAGAAAATAAAACTCTAAGAAGTCAAAGTGACCTTCCATGAGGTCGTGGAACTCAACAAGAACTGATGTGGAAGCAAAAGATCAAAAATATGACAAATAAGCTCCCGGGGGCAAAATAGTCATTTCTGAAAGCTGTAGATTCAAGTGCCACCGAGCACACCGCTGGAAGGATAACGAAAAACTAATCAAGATGGACTCAAGAATCGCATGATTTCGAGTCCGGACGAAGGAGAAACGGCATGACGACGAAAAATGGACACTTAAAGCTTCAAGGGCAAACTGGTAATTATCCAGAAATATCCAGGTGTAACTGAGCACACTGTTGGATAGACGACGAAAAATTAATCAAGTTCAAAAAAAAATTCACTTGAATCGGAGTCCAGACGAAGGAGAAAAGCCCAAAAGAAGAATTGACGTCGCGGCAGCCCAACGAGGGTCCATGACAGCCCCATGCGGACGCCCATGCGTGTGCCCATGCACGCCGCGGGCGCGCTAGGTGCACCATGGCTGGCAGCAGCCCATAAAGCTGCTGTGTGGTTTTTTTTCAGAAAATTCTAGAACAGAGGCTGAATTTGAAGGCCTAGATGAATTGTTTTGCAAAAACATAAAGAAGAAATCCCCCTCAAAATTGAGTTTTCTACATGACTTGCTTGAGAATTCAAAAAAATCTCACTACGAAATGGCCAAAATGCCCTCCCAAGAAATCTGGTCAAAAGAGCTAAAAAGCTGCTAAAATGAAACTGGAAGCTAAAACTTCACGAGGGATTTCCAGTACCAAGACGATGTTTTTTGGAAAAACACAAAGAAAAACCCCCCCTAAAATCACGTTTTCTAAGCGACCATATCGAAAGACGAAAATAAAACTGATGTGAAAAGTCTATAATGCCCCTAGAACAGATTATGCAACAAAATTGAAAAATGGTTCCATAGGAAGCTCAAATCACAAAGGAAAGGGTTTTTCCGGGAAACGATCATGCACGTAGACGTAAATGGTGATTTTGAGCGCATGGGAATGGTCCGTGGCTCCCGAAAATGGCCGAGTCAAAAGCCGACCCCCCAACGGCCAAAAAGGCGAAAATGAACTTGAAATTGAAAATATGGAAACCAAAATTGACAAAAGATTTCAAATTACCGTTTGGCCCTTGCCCACACTTCAAACATGATTAATGAGACCCTACGAAAGAATAAAAATGAAATTCTCACACCCGATGCAAAAGTTATGACACAATGTCTAAGCATTTTTCAACATTTTCATATTAAGCCTTGAAAACGAAAGTGCATAGAAAGCAAGATACATGTCATTGGCTTCCGGCCTCATCTCATACATGTCAAATACATTGTAAGGAGTGTACTTATGTACACATTACAAAAATAGAATCAAATTTACACATTTTGACATATAAAGCTATAAATGGCATTTTAAGCCAACATTTACAAGAAATGAGAACTTCAAGTCTACAAATCATCCAAGCATGATGTGAATCCCGAATCTTGATCCCGGTACCTGAAAAATGTCCCCACTACGTGGGTGAGTAACATAAAGCTACTCGTAGGAGATGAACATGCATCGACCTAGCATTTTACAATTCTATCACCTTAAGGTGAAACATGTTAGAGGGGCTCATGCCACCTAACGTCTATGTCAAAATGAGACTCAGGAATCATCCTAAGCTACTCATGCAATTGAAATGAACTACGGCATACAAGTATATATGCTCAAGTACACTAAACCGTATTAAAACATGATACACGACATTCAAGTACACATTCTTACAAGTATACTAAATCATGTTAAACGGGATAAGCAATATCTAGCATACATACACAAGTATAAGATATATGTATAGAGTACTCATAAATCAAGTATACAAACACAAGTATACTAAGCTAAACACATACGTACAAGACAAGTATACATGGCACAAGTATACAAAAATGGAATCCGCACACAAAAGACAAGCATACTAAGCGTAAATACACTAGATAAAGTTTAGATACACCAACAAGGATACAAGTTCAAGTATACAGTTTCAAGTATACAAAATGAGATCAAAATACATAAGCAAGCACCAATTCTCAAGTTACAAGTAATCCATGATTAACAACTTGAAATTGAATGCAAAATCAAAGTAGAAAGACTAGGACATGTGGTAACTAGACCAGGTAAGTGTTTTTGGGTAATTACGACCCACAAGGCACTACCTAGTGCGCACATGCATAAGTTATTCTGGGCAATTACGACCCACAAGGTACTACCTAGTGCGCACTTATGACTTAGAAGGCTCTTGTCTCCGCACTAGAGCCAAACCCTAGCCATCACGTGAAATATGTCCTTACAAGATTTCCAAAATCAATAAGTCCAAAACTTATACAAAAAAAAAAATCAATAAGTTAGACCAAACTTATACCAAATCCACTAATGCATAAAACCATCTTCTATGCACAAATAAGGTTGAATCCACACAAGCCATGTCCTATAATTTAAGTCTAGATAGCATATGACATGTCAAGCCTCCAATATGCAATTTATACACCAAAACAAGAATATTTTACAACAATTGAACCACATTACCACACTAAGCCACAAGTACTAAATAAGTCCCAATTTAGTAACTTGCTTCCAAGGTAAACAATTGTCATATTCTAACAAGCTATACACCTACACAAGATATATCTAAACAAGCTATGTAAGTCAACGATATTCTATATCATGCTAAGTCCAATTACCATTTCAAGAGGTCTCAAGTACTAATTCTACATCAAATTAGTAACATGCTCACAAGGTGATTAAATAGATTACATTTCAAGAGATTATCAACCTATTACCTCCAATATTAATTTAAGTGACCAACACACTTAAAATAAAATTAATTAAGTTCATTAATTAATTTTTATCTAGATTTTCAAACATATCCAAATGTCCTCAATTTAATATATGTTAAATAACTCACCAATGCCTACTTTAATATCACATTACAAGTTGGTTTCATGCTTGATACAACTATGCGAATTAATCTTTCACAAAAGATAAATATTAAATAAGTTTTGTAATTCCTACTCAAATACTCCAAATTTAATATATGTTACACAACTCATCAAGGCCTAATTTACTAGCATGCCACAATTTAATTCTAAACTATATATTATCATTAGAATTAAATCCTAAACAAAGAAAATAAATAAATTAAATTCTAAAAACTTGAACAAGGCATGCTCACAAGTTGTATATGCTTATAAAACAATCAATAAAACAATAATATAAACCTAAGACATCCCCTACCTCAATTTGAGATGAAAATCTCAAAAGCCCACCGAAAAAAAAGTGTTCCGAATCCGACGATACCGAAGGGTTTTGTCAGGGACAACACGATCCACATGAACCCACAAGAAGCCCCATCAAAATCACAACTTGACTTCAAACCCGAACTCAAAATTTGGCCAAAAATGGGTTCTAATAAGGGTGAAAGAAGCGTGTAGTCAACACGAACACAAAACGCAAAGGCCCTACTATGTTCTAACAAAGAAATGAAGTTCAAATGAGGAGAGAGAAGGTGGCAGCCTCCCTTGGCCTTCCGTAGAAGCTTCAGGTCATGCAAGAGAGTGGGGAAGATGAAAAAATACAATATCTCATCCCCCTTTTATAGAAATCTTAAAAAGTGCCCCAAACGGGCCCCGCCGGGTCCGAAAAAGTGAAATTTGAGCAGACACACTCAAATGATGAAACTCTGTGAACAAAAAAGATTCAAAATGAGAAAATAAGAATAACAGAAGAAACGGCTTAAAAAACTGAGTCCCGAGCAGAAAGTTATGCCCTAAACAAGTTTGGCGCAAACTAGGGCCAGAAACCCAGAAACTGGAAAACATCGACCAGAAGGGACTTCTAAGAGTTTACGACTCGATGAAAAGAGAAAATGAATCCCATACGAGGATCCAGGTTCAAAATAAGATAATTTGCAATAACTTTCATTAATTGCACAATGGCCCCCACAAAAAGGATTAACTGCAAAACTGCCCCGAATGAAAATATCTTCCAAAAGATATTTTCTTAGATACCCCTGAAATAAAATATCTTCAAAATATATTTACGAAAAACACCCCAAGAAAAGAAATTAATTTCAAAGAATTATGCATCCATGCCCCTATGGACACCGGGAGCAACCAGAGTACTTTCCTGTAAAAGTAAAGATACGTATT
Source organism: Cornus florida (assembly GCF_030987335.1). NCBI lineage: Eukaryota > Viridiplantae > Streptophyta > Magnoliopsida > Cornales > Cornaceae > Cornus > Cornus florida. The sequence goes on from NW_026775572.1 coordinate 47,634,365, forward strand.
TCGTGGAAACCACTCACGATAAAGATACGTGAAGTCAAAAACCAACTCCAAGTACAAGAAGTGAGGTTTTGCCAACAAAGTGACAAACGGGGAAAAGACGAAATAGGGAAAAGGACAAAATAGGAATAAGGACAAAAAAGTGAATAGTGTTGAAAAACGAAAATTGTGGAAATGACTCGGTCCTCAAAGAAAGTTGTCAATCCAAAGGAAAGAGTCTTAGAAACCATTTTCGAGCACTTGAGATGACACTAAGCGACGACAAACCGAACTTAGAAAAGGAATTTCAACGAAAGAAATTCATCCGTAAAATTCTAAGAAAAAATGAAAGGAAGGAATTGACCGGGTCATTACAGAAACTTGACCAAAGTCCTTAGTAACTTGGCCAGATGGAACGCACAATAAATAGCCAAAAAGCCAACAGATCAGGAAAGTTATGTGATCGTCCTCTTCAACTGGCCAATTTTCCTGTAATGCTTGATGAAAGGAAAGTATGCGGAAATGAATTTCTTACTGCTAGTGGTTTTGGTAGGAAAAAGGAATTGGTCAACATAGAGAGTGGCACTAACATCATCTCCATGGGGTTTGAGATCGGTAATATAACAAACATCTCTTAAAGTATGAGATATTATTCCACATTTCAGGTGGAGGGCATTTGTTTATGGACCAAAAGAAAAAGGCTGGAAAGAGGAGATTTGGGTCAAGTGTGATGGAGGCCTTGCTGATCTGGATAATGTCAAAAATTCCTTGTCTTCTCCATTGTGAGGAAATCTTTTCGTCTTTGGAAAAACGATTCACCCAAGAAGTCTAAGAAGAGCGATATGGTGGCCAAATCTTTATACTGAAGGAGGGTTTTACTTTCTTTCCCTTCTTTGAAATAAGAGGGAATTCTAAATCAAAGGGATGATGAGACGTACTAGAAGGATAAAAGAATCTAGTCGGAAGGGGCCACACCTGCAAAGGCTAGTCTAAGCCTAACTGAAGAATCTTCAAAGTTCACTATGGGTTAGAGATGAAGCCTAACAGGGCTTAAATATTTCAAAATTAATTGAACTTGATGACTAGGGCTTCGAGTTTTAGTTTTGGGTTGAGCTGAAGGAGCTGGAAGGGATGAACTAGTGACTTGCTTGGAAGATTTCTTGACTTTGGCAGGAGCCATGACTCGTGACTTCCACAAAAGTAGGGTTTGTTACTTTAAGGTTTTGTTGGAGGAGAAGAAAGAGGAAGAGAGGAAAAGGTTTTGGGCGTAAGTTGATAAGGATAGAAGTAGATGTACATATATATAGGCAGAGAAGGAATCAGAAAAGAGGAATGGCTTTTAAGGTTGGTGGTTGCAAAGTTTAAAATTCAAAAGGAAAGTAATGAGGATAGGGATGGTTTTTTGGCCATAAATGTATAAGACTCCTATTCAGATACGAAATCCCTTTTGAAATAGGCGGACAAGTGAGATTGACATGGAGGAAATCGAGGAGACAACCGCATGATATGCAAAAACTCTTCATGATTATTTTAAGTGTCCAATCCAAGGATGACTTGTTAGGGAGTTGTTTGGGAAGTTTTTAAAATTTGAAAGAAAGAAGTGATAGGATTTTGAAGAGAAGATTGGTTATGAACCTTAAATAGACGAGATTTTCTTAGGATATACAGTACATTTGAAATTGGTGGCAGGTGATATTAATATGGAAGGAACCAAGGAGTCACTTGTTTGAATTGATGGAAGTTGTGCAGCCATGATGTTTGTCTTAAAATTTAAGTGGGTCATAATGGCGAAATTCAAATCCAATGCCTTATCATCAAGTCGTTCCACAAGGCATAGAATTTGCGGGGCATATGTTTCATCCATTATTTTTTTGGCCCAATCGAAAAGCGACACGTGGTGAGTTCTAATGAGCTTGCTACATTGGATTAGTGTTTTAAATATCCAAAAAAGGAACATATGATATTGAATTGTTGAAGGGAGATTGGATACAATCTACTAATAAAGAAGAGGTATGTGACAAGTTCTAGTGGAACTTACCATGCCGGATCGCAACTCTAGAAGAATTCTATTTAGAGTATTAAAATTGTGTGATCACATGTGGAGGCAAGGAATACATGGGCCTATCAAAATCCACCAACAGGGAAACACTATATAATTTTTCAAAAGTCAAGGTTCGTTCAGCAAATAATTTTTCATACATGGCGAGTTTTACTAAACTTAACATGGTATTGACTACTGTGGATCAATTCTTTTAAGAATTGATATTATGGAAGTTTCATGGAAAGAATTGATATTATGGAACCTGGAAGGAAGGTTTTTAATTATATTAATACCAAAATTGACTAATTAAGTAAGAAGAGGGTGAATGTGGGAGCTTGATTTTCTCCTAGATTTAAGGAAGTCTCAACAATTATTCTTGGCTAATTCAACGACGTGGCTAAGAAAGGGAAGTTGGTTAATGGATCAAACTAGCAAAATGGATTCTTGATATATATATATATATATATATATATATATATATATATATATATATATATACTATCCACAATAGGGAGGTTAATTAAATTAAGGAGTACATGGCGCCATGAACTCCAAGACTCAGAAGGAAAGTTTCAAGAATTACCAAGCTTCAAGGGAACATGGTTGGCAGAAGATTGTGGGCAATAATGTATTTATGATACATTTATATTCATATATATATGTGTGTATCAGATATTAACCCATGATGAAAAGTCGTTGAAGTCGGAAGGAGGCCATGATGACATATTCAAGAAGGAAAGTTCAACCAGTAAAGGACTACCTAAAATAAAGGAGACATGGGTTTATAGAATTAGATATATATATATATATATATATATATATATATATATATATATAATTCTACAGAAAAAAGGGATTACAAGGATCCTGGGACACTTGGCCAAACAAGGGTACATCAGTTAAAGGTGGTGGTATTTCATGCAATTGCTACCACTAACTGAAGCAATTGTCAAAGAATATAGGTGACGAGATTAACTAAATTGTGTCTGAAAGAAGGAGAACAAGAAATCGTGGGATAGATGTTGATTTATAAAAAGGACAAGTGGAAATTTAACTCCAGGAGTATACATAAATATAGGAATTATGGAGAACGTGTTTTGAAATCATGCTTAGAAGAAATATAGATGGAAGAAGAAGATGAAAGAAAGAGGTTATAACTGCCAAGAGATTATGGGGCACTTGGTAGTCCGAAATCTGGCCAAATGGAGGCTGTCAAGATTGCCACATACCAAACCATTGTATGAAAAGAATCTATAAATAAAGCACTTAGGCTTAGTTTGCAAATCCAGTTCAAATCACACAACAATACAGCACTTCAATTACTTTACATTCATATATCTTTACATTCATGTAATACACCTTCAATATGTTTAATTCAAGTCCCGCACTCATTTTTCTTACTTTCCAGCACTTTACATTGAAGTCCTGCACTTTCAATAACGCACTTTTTTCCACTAGCCATAAAGTAGTCCAAAAGTCCTTTTCAAGGCAAAAAGAACCTCTGAATGTGATCATTCCAGTCCTTAATACAGTCGCCTGATCCCTAAAGTCTTCTACTGGATAATTATTCAGATACACACTTTAGAACGATAATAGTTCCTGGCACACCCGCAATTCACCCTCCTTTCCACACTTAGAAAGGACCACGATTTTTAGGAGCCGAATAATTAGTAATAATATAGTTTACATGCTTTCTCTATATGACACACACATCCATTGTTTGCCGTATCGGTTGATACGCGACGTATTGCTAGGTTCGTAACCATTTTTTAAGCATTTGATACCGTTACACACCCCTATGAATCACCTGATTCAGTCGATTTACACTGATATTCGTTTGAGTCCGTTACACCGCGATCATAACCGTTACCATGACCGATACCATGATTACGAACCATGCACACATCATAATCATCTCTCTATTATTCATTATTTCACCAAATATATGTTTAACTTTTTCAAATTGTTTCTAATACTTCATAGCACCTTATTTCTGGTTGGCTTCTTTGCCACTTACCTTCTATAGAAACCACACAAAAACATGCAGCAAAACAACATTGACATACCCTTCTTTCTTTCTTTTGCCAAAACCCATTATTGCAGCCTTACTCCACCACCACCTCCATAATTTGCATTGCCATAATCAACCACCATGGCATCAGTTAAAATCAATCCACTTTTTGAGCTCCTCTCAATGCAGCAGCCGCTAGCCGGCCTTCTCCTCCACCACAACTACGAGTGGACATCATACGTTTGAAATATATATCGAATTCACTTACTTTGAAACAAATAATTATCAATTAACTTAAAGCTTCTCGTTGTTGTTGAATCATTGTGAAATCGGATTTGAAATTTAGTAAAGTGTTGGTTTTGGGACAACTCTAAATATATAGTACTTTTGGCATATAAATATAGCAACTATGGTAGTGACCAGTGAGGGAGTCGAAAATTCATTTGAGAGGAATGATGCCCAAACATTTTCCTTCCTTCACATTCCTACCTTCCAGACATCAGAAGCACCTTGCAAGGTACCCAACTAAGCCTTACAAATGTTTCCTTTTCTGATGGGAAGGATAGGGATTCAAAAGCTAATGATGATAATAGGAACCTTGCATTAGCTAAGAAAACTATTGGTGAGACACCTACTAGATCTCTTGCTAATGCAAGGAATGAACTAGCTCAAGCGAGAGAAATGATTGTGGAACTCAGAGTTAACTCTTCAATAGATGCAAACCACTAATAGCTCGAAAGATCTAGCCAAACAGGATAACGAGCAAGTCAAGCAACAACACTGGCCTTCTCTTCCTTCTTTTTCTCAGAAAGCCAGAGGTAGAGGAAACCTTGGCTCAAATAAAAGGAGAGAAAGATTTAGCCATGGCCAGTCCAAATGCTCCTTCAAAGTTGTAGTCCACACACCTTATACGAGTAAGGAGAACCCTACACAGCCAAAGTTAAACTCCAACAATTGTCTTAACCAAAGTATTGTTCCTATAATGTTTGATTTCCCTCCATTTCACCAAAATGGTAATTCAACTTTACGGAGCCATATTCTGCACCATTGTGAGACCACTATTCCTGGCTCTGACCAGCCCAGATAACAACACCACCAAATAACACCCTTAAAATGGAGTTTGAATTTCTCCCTTCTTCAACATTAACAAATGGCCACCCAAACAAAGTTGACCCCCTAAGGATCTTGCTAATGAAGGTACAAAAGAATGGAAGCCATGTCTCATTGGTTATTTCATCCAGAAAAAATTTCCTTCCACCATTGTGCACTCCAATTTCATGATGATGTTGAAGAAGTTCTAGCTAATGACATAGGATTTTTTATCCTTAAAATCTCTAATGAGATGGATTATAACAATATTCTTGACAATGGTCCCGGTATGATTGTTCGTAAATCCCTTATTCTCAATAAATGACACAAAAGGATGGAACTCAATAAGGACTCATGTAACCTCATTCTCTTGTGGATCAAGTTCTTCAACATTCCTTTAGAATTTTAAGCAGCTAGAAGGTTCAGCTGTATAGCTAATGCTGTGCGAAAGCCCCCTTTGCTGACAGGCTCACTAAGACAAAGAAGATGATAAGATTTTCTAAGTTATGTATGGAGGTTGATGTTTTTAAACCCCTAGTTGAAAACTTCAAGCTTAGAGTTAGTCAAGACAGATACATTGATACAACATAATTCCAATGAAAAGCCCTTGTATGTTCAATGCTTTTGGTACGAGGGCTTAAAATCCCCTTTCAAGTACTTAATGTATAAGACTGCTAATAAGATCACCCTTCTAGTTACAAATCATTCAAAACAAACCCAAGAATAGACCGTTATTCAAAGAGACACAGAATGTTTTCGTTGATCAACAAAAGATAATTGTTCATTATGAGGATACTTGTCCACCTAGTAATGCTGATATGGGTAATAATGCCCTATTGAAAACAAACCTGGCTATAATGATTATACTTTTTCTCATTGACCTCTGCAATGTACCACAGATGTTGTTATTGCTGAATTTAATCAACCTCCCCTGCATCTTGACAACTATATTATCAAAATTAGTGATAACAACATTGATCCAAAAGAGAAGCGTTCTTCTATTAAGGAGCCTGAAAATTCTTGTGACCTCAGTACCTCCACCAACTCCTCTTATTCTACCTTCCATAGAGGACTAATGTGAAAGAAACTACTAGCACTAATGGTGAGGCAAAGGTGAAGGTAAGAAGAAGAAGAAAAAAATAATAATAATAAAATAAAAAATAAATAAAAGGGCAGTTAATGTCCCAACATGCTTGTCCCAGGTTTAGTTGTTCAAACCTTATGTTTATGATTCTAGCTACTTGGAACATCAGAGGTCTTAATTGATAAGCGTCGAATATTACATATTCAAGCACCCTTATTTGCATTAGTTTAGTCAATTAGTTGATTATGCTGTATATATTAGCTTTATTTGCATGCTTTGGTCTATTTTCAGGTTAGTTCCCCGAAGAGAGTTAAAAGTGATGCTTTGATAAGTTTTTGAAGATTAAAGTATGCCGTTGCTGGGAACCTTCGTTTTGACCAAGCCAATGACTCAACGAACTCATGGTTGTCCCTGTAAAGCGCTAAGAAAGATGACTGTGCCAGAGGACCAAGCAAGGATAGGTTTTTAAAGCATAATGGTGCAGAGCCTAGAAGCATGGCGGGCGCCCGCCATAAACCCACGAGCGCCCACCCAAATGGGCAGAGTCTTTAGAAAAGCACGAGCGCCCGCCAGCTACGCGGCCCTCCTCCATGACAAGCCGCGGGCGCCCACCATTAACCCACGGGCGCCTGCCAAAATGGCCAGTAGCCTCGTGAAGCCGCGGGCGCCCGCCAATCTGTAGACAAATGTGTGTGGGCTGCAATATTTCATCCAATGATGTCCCCTTGACCCATTGTGTTGCTCTGCACTCTTCTAGGGATGATAAGCCATGAAAATTGAGTGGTTAGGAGGATATTTTTGGCTAGATAAGAGGCTTAAAACATGTATTATTGAGAATCACACATTTTGTAAGATTCTAGAGAGAAAAATATTGAGTTCTTGAGTGTGTGGGTTGTTCTTGACCTTTAGGTGCGAAAATGAAAGGCTTCGTCCTCTCTTTTCCTTCCTCCCTCGCAGCCATTGGTAACTAACTCCCTTTCTAAGGAGGTGATGAAGCCTTACTTTGTAAGCATGCCTTAGTTTTGGGTTTAATTTGGGGAAGAATGTATATTTGTGGTAGTTTTGTAATTTAGAGCACATTGCATGTTGTAATGGATATAAATCTCTATAAATGATTATGTTGAAGCTATTGTCTTGTCGTAGATCATAATTTCTCATGATTGTATAGCTTGCATTTTTATAGTGACAATGAAAATGAGATTGCAAAATGGTTTTAATGGCATGTTTTATGAGAACCTTGTTAGTCCATAGCTTAGGGCCTCCCTTTGATGGATTGATCTTGATTCTTGATTTCATGTTCTTTTATCATTTAATTAAGGGATTGATAATCTCTAGCCTAGTGAGCATGTCTAAGGCTACCCCTAGTTTAGGTAGTTCAAGCATGTGAAACTTTGAAATGTTATTCTTGCCTTTTGATTTAATGAATTTTTTGAAGAAAATGTAGCAACCATGTGTAGCTACATATCATGGCCACTTATGTATGTTGTTCTCCCATGTAAATCATTTTCTAGCATGTTTATAGGGTAGGTAGCGGATTCACTTCCCTAGTCCTCTCTACCTAAGTTCTTTTCCTCTTAATTTCTTACAAATTATTATTTTATGCAATTGTTAATTCTAGTTACCAAGTGACAAATCAAACAAAACCTCATACCTCTTTCATCAAACCAAAAGTGATTTTATAAGACCTTGGTTGCCATAAACTAGCAATCCTAGTGGTTCGACTTACCCATCCAATAACCCTATTTTACAATGATTTGTGCTATTGCAAAGGGTTGATTATTATTGTGATAGTTAACGAGACCGATCAATTTTTGGCGCCGTTGCCGAGGATTGCAAACGGTTTTGTAACCGAGGTTGAAGAATTAACTTTGGTTTGGTTGTTAATATTATTTCTTATTAATATTTTCTTATTCAGTTTTGACTATTGTTGTGTTTTAAGTATTCTAGGGAGATTCTAGGTACTCAAGGCTTGACGAGAAAATATTGAAAATATTATAACTCTAGAGGACTTCAGGTAAGTTTTTTGAAGTCCTAGTTTCAAAATTGTAAATATCTTGTATGTGGTTAAATTACAGATATTTGATTATGGAGCCTGATAAGCGCCAAATACTGTATATTTAAGCGCCCTAAATTGCATTAGTTAAGTCCGTTGTTTGTTTAATTAAGTAGATTATCTTCATTTGTGTGTATGTATATATTTTTAGGTCCATTTGCCAAAAAAGGAGCAAAATCAAGGTTTTAAGGAGTTTTGGCCATCAAAAGGCACAAGGCTGAATTTCTGGCAGCAGTGGATCCTGAACTTTGCTCACCATTTTGACCATGAAAACTTGGGAACTGGACTTCCCTCATAACATTAAAGATTTATATCTCTGAATCAGCTTTCCAAATCTTCAAACGGTTTGTCATTCGGAGCTCGGATCAGAGAGTTATGGCCTTGTTACCAGAGGTGCGCAGAACTGCCTGGCAGCAATGCAATTCTGCCTTGATCTTCATTTTCGACCAACCATCCTTGAGAATTGGATCTCTACCAAAACATGAAGTATTTAAAGCTCTGAATTAGATCTCCAAATCTTCAAACGGTTTGTCATTCGGAGTTCGGAATGCAAAGTTATGGCCATTTCATCAAAGTAGGTCCGGGCGGAGCAAGGCAAGAATGGAGCATTCTGCTCCAATTTCAAGTGCTCGAGCCCTTATTTCGAGTGCTTGAAATTAGGGCAGAATTGCACTCGGGAATGGCCCATTTTCAGCCACTTGCATCTTGGGTTCCTCAATTCTAATTTCCCTCTTTAATGGTTGGTTGGAGATGTTGGTTGGTGGGGGTTTTTTAGAGCCTTATCTATACAAGAGAAGGGAAGCAAGGCCACACATATGATTGAGCTTCATTTTACAAGATTAGAGGAGGGAGAAGAGAGCAAAGGAAGGAGAGTTCTTGGAGCAAGAAAGGGGAGCTCGAAAATAGAAGGAGGATCCATGGTTCTTCTTCATTCTAAGGCTCCCATGTGTAACTAACTCCTCCTCTAGGGAGGTAATGGAACCCCTTATTGTAAGCATGCTTTACTTTTGATTCTAGTTTGGGAAAAATAATGTATTTTTGTAGTGATTCCATAATCTAGAACTCTTACTTGATGTAATGAATTGATTTTGATTTAATGATCATGTTGGACCTACTTTCTTGTCTTAGAATGTATGTTTTCATGGTTGTATGGTTTACATTTTCATGGTGACAATGAAGATGAGATTTTTGGAATGGTTTTAATGGCATGTTGTTGAGAGATTTGATAGGCCATAGCTTAGGTTCTTCCTTTGATGGCTTATTCTTAATTCTTAGCTTCATGTGCTCTTATCATGTGATTGATGGTTTGACAATTTCTAGCTTAGTGAACATGTCTTAAATTACACTTTAGTTTAGGTAATTGAGCATGTAAAATCTTTGATAAATTGTTCTTGCCTATTGATTCCATGAATCCTTTGAAGGTAATGTAGTAACCATGAGTAACTACTTATCATAGCCACATATATATGTTGTTTTTCCCCAAATGAATCATATTCTAGCATGTTTATATTGTAGGTGGTGAAGTTACTTCCCTAGTCTTTTTTTTTACCGACATTTTATCTCTTTTAAATTCTTGCAAGTTCTATTTTATGCATCTTAATTTCATAGCTTTAGTGACAAACCAAGCAAACACCCTATTCCCCCTTATCATTCTAAAACGATTCTAGACGCTTAGGTTGCCTTAAATTAGCGCAGTCCCAGTGGTTCGACTTACCCGACCAATAGCCCTATTTTACAATGATTCGTGCTATTGCGAAGGTTGATGTATAGTTGATCAATCGATCAGAGCCCTTGTCGAGGCTATTATTGTTTTACTATTTTATAAAGCATCGGTCCTTGTCGTGGCCTTTTATTTTCTGTATTGAAAATGATTGAGGAGAAAGGGAACATCGTAAGTGGAGGTTATGGTGATGAATTGTTGTGTTGGTTGTGAAGTGTGTTGTTGATGTTTGGCCGTAGGTCATTATCTTTGCTAACTCTTGAATCACCCATTGACATAAATTCGCTTGAACGGACTCTTAGAAGAAACCTTAGGGAATCTGCAAACATAAAAGGAATTGAACTGGAATTTAATACAATGACTGGTAATGAAGAAAATGTTGGGAATGAGGGAATTAATAATAATAGGGCTGAAATTTCAAATGTTGTACCTATGACTCTTAGGGACCATTTCATCCCTACAACTTATGCCTCTCCTTCTTGCATAGTGATGTCAAACATTGATGCAAGCCAATATGAGATCAAATCTAGTACAATTCAAATGTTTCCTTCCTTTCATGGCTTGGAACATGAGGACCCCTATAAGCACCTTGATGAATTCCTTAAAATCTGTTATACCATCAAGCTAGGGGGCTTCCCTAAAAATGATCTCCATTTGCATCTCTTCCCATTCGCTTTAAAAGAAAGGGCAAAATATTGGTTGAACTCCCTTGCTACAAATTCCATCACTACATGGGCTTAATTGCAACAAGAATTCTTTAAAAAGTACTATCCAGTGAGTAATTCTTAGCTTTTCACAAACCGATGGGGAACAACTCCATGAAACTTGGGAGAGACTTCAAGATCTCCTTAGGAAATGTCCGCACCACCTAATTCCAAAATGGCAATTGGTGCAAGCTTTCTATGCTAGGTTAACCGACCCATATAGATTCATGGTTGACTCATCATGTGGAGGGATGTTCATGTCTAAAAGTGCGGATAAGGCGTGGACCTTACTTGAGAATTTGAGTGAAAACTCATTGCAACATAATTCTCGTAGTGCTCCAACCTCAACCAAAGCAAAGAATACCAACCTATGTCAACTGAAGATAATGAGGGAAGAGTCTTCTCAAATGGATGTTATAGCTCATAAATTCTATCAATTGATGGCACCACATCTCTCTCTTTCCTTGTCTCAAAATTCAGTCAGGGTGTGTGCATCATGCACTAGTCCTTTCTATCTCTCGGAAGATTTCCCCACACCAGAGCAATATCCTAGTAACAATTAAGAGCAAGCAAATGTTATATTTTTCAGGCCCGAAAATAATCCATATTCCAATACCTACAATCCGGGATGGAGAGATCATCTGAATTTCTCGTGGAGGCAACCTGCCCCACAAAATTTGACTTTTCAAAATCAAGGGCATCAAAATCAGCCCTCTTCTCAATTTCAAAATAGGCAATTTTAGGCCTCTTTAAGTTACTGTCCACCCTATAATCCAAATGTCTCTACTTCACCTCCTGTGTTTCCAACTGATGAAATTATCGCTGCAAATAAGCAAATGATGGAATCTCTAAACAAGCAGATGTTGGAATCCAACAAGTAACTCTTGACATCATTGCAGCCCACTCTCCAAATGGTTCATTCTCGCACTCAGTCAATAGCTAAACATGAAAATTAAGTACGACAAATAGCTACTTTAATGAACCAACTTCTTTAAAGAGATAAGGGAAAACTTCCCGCTCTACCATTTGAGAATCTTAAAGGGATGTATGTGATTAACGAAGCCCCTCCTCCCAGTGGGCCTACTCATGAACAAGTCCAAGCAATCACCACCCTTAGGAGTGGTCGAATTGTAGACAACAAGGTTGATGGAGGAAAAGATGAAACAATCCTTCCTCCCGAAAATCCAAATCCTAGCTCATCTAATCCAAATTTCACTCCTGAAAATCTAAAGTCTAGCACTGAAAATTCCAAGCTTGTCAACCCAAATATGGAGACTCCTTATGAGCCTAAGGCTCCGTTTCCTTAACGTCTCCAAAAGTTGACACATTTTAGGAACAAAAATTGTAAAATTCAAGACATGTGGGAAGTCTTCAAGCAAGTAAAAATCAACTTGCCTCTCTTGGATGCTATCAAGTAAATCCCTCCCTATGCAAAATTTCTCAAGGATTTGTGCACTCAAAAGTGCACTTCCAAAAATAATTTGCCAAAGAAAGTAAGATTAATTGAAAATATGAGTGCAATCATTCAACATGGTACTCCTCCAAAGTATAAGGATCCAGGTGCCCCAACAATCTTGTGTGTCATTGGTGACAACAAGATAGAGAGGGCCCTCATTGACTTAGGAGCTAGTGTGAACTTGATTCCATATTCAGTTTACTTACAACTTGGGTTGGGAGATTTAAAGCCAACCTCCGTGGTCTTGCAGCTTGCAAATAGATCAGTCAAGCACCCACGAGGCATTCTTGAAGATGTTATAATCAAAGTGGACAAATTCTACTTCCCGGTAGACTTTGTGGTTCTTGATACGGAATTGGTCCATAATCCAAAGAAACATATTCCGTGATCCTCGGTAGGCCTTTCTTAGCTACAGCTAATGCTTCGATAAATTGCTGAACCGGGGTGATGGATATCACCTTTGGAAACATGCAAGTCAAACTCCACATTTTTCATGCAACTCAACATCCTTCCGAAGAGGATAATTGTTTCCTAATTGATGTGGTAGATGAAGTGGTCAAAGAATCTCTCCCCTTCATTTTAAGCAAAGATCCGCCTGAAACTTGCATGTCTCACTTTGATTTTGCAAACTTTGATATTAACCAATCCATCCAAGAAGTGAATTCTTTGCTCGACATTGGTGCTATCATGGACTTTCCTCTTTGGAAGGTACCAAAAGAACCACTTCCTCAACTTTCCACTACTCCTCCGGTCCCTTCCTTGAAATCTCCACCACAACTAGAGTTAAAGCCGCTCCCGGCTCACCTCAAGTATGTGTTTCTTGGTGCAAATCAAACTCTTCCGGTCATCATTGCATCAGCCCTTTTAAAGGACCAAGAAAATAGCCTTTTAGCGGTGCTACAAGAGTACAAAAAAGCTATTGGTTGGGTGGTGACTGATTTGAAAGCAATCGACCCTTCTATTTGTATGCATCACATTTATATAGAGGACGACGCTAAACCTTCTAGAGAGGTGCAGCACCGGCTAAATCCCAACAAGAAGGAAGTGGTCATGAAAGAAGTGATCAAGCTACTAGATGCGGGAATCATCTACCCCATCTCTGATAGCAAGTGGGTGAGACCTACTCAAGTTGTTCCCAAGAAATCTGGTCTCATCGTTGTTAAAAATTCAGCAGGAGAGCTCGTGCCTCAACGCACCACCATAAAGGTGGCATGTGTGCATTGACTACCAGAAGCTATATTCTACCACTAGAAAGGATCATTTCCCACTCCCATTCATTGATCAAATCCTAGAGAGGTTAGCCGGCCAAAGTTACTACTGTTTCCTTGATAGTTATTCCAGTTATAATCAAGTGGCAATTGATCCTCAAGATCAAGAGAAGACCACATTCACATTTCCCTTTGGAACATTTGCCTATAGATGCATGCCTTTTGGGCTATGCAATGCACCGGCAACTTTCCAAAGGTGCATGATGTCCATATTTTCCGATATGGTTGAAAAGTTCTTGGAAGTATTCATGGATGACTTCTCCATTTTCGGATCTTCCTTTGACTTCTGTCTCCACAATCTATCCTTTGTGCTTCAAAGATGCAAGGAGACAAATTTGATTCTAAGTTGGGAAAAAAGTCATTTTATGGTCCAAGAGGGCATTGTCTTGGGATATGTCATTTCAAAAAGGGGAATTGAGGTTAACAAAGCTAAAGTTAAATTAATCTATAACCTTCCTCCTCCAAATTATGTCCGTCAAATCCGTTCTTTCCTTGGACATACTGGCTTTTATCGCCGCTTCATCAAAGATTTTAGCAAAATCTCCCGGCCCTTGTGTAATCTTCTTGCCAAGGATGTTTCCTTCAATTTTGATGAAACCTGTTTGGATGCTTTCAAGAAGCTACACACTCTTCTCTCATCTACCCCAATCATGAAACCGCCTAACTAGTCTATTTCATTTGAGATCATGTGTGATGCATCCGATTATGCATTACGTGCGGTTTTGGGCCAGCTTGTGGACAAGCTTCCGCATGCTATTTATTATGCTAGCAAGACTCTCTCTGATGCTCAGTTAAATTGCACCACCACTGAAAAAGAATTTCTAACTGTGGTGTACGCCTTAGATAAATTCCGTTCTTACCTTCTTGGATCCAAGGTCATTGTCTTTTCAGAACATGCCGCTCTTAAGCATTTGCTCACTAAAAAAGAGACCAAATGCCGCCTAATTCAATGGATACTCTAACTCCAAGAGTTTGATATTGAAATTCAAGACAAAAAAGGGACAGACAATGTTGTCGCAGACCATCTCTCTCGTTTACTAATAGAAAAATCTTCTGAATTTGCTGCAGTTCATGACTCATTTCCAGATGAGCAACTGTTTCAGATTTCTCATTCAAATCTCCCATGGTTTGTGGATATTGCCAACTACCTTGCAATAGGAAAAATTTCATCCAAATGGTCTAAACAAGAGAAAGACCGTTTCTTCTCCCAAGTCAAAATTTTCTTTTAGGAAGATCCGGAACTATTCAAGTATTGCCCGGACCAAATCATCCGGCGATGCATCCCCGAATCTGAATTTTCAAGTGTCCTAAATTTTTGCCACACTTGCATGTAGAGGACACTTCAATGCTAAGAAAACTGCTGACAAAGTCCTTCAAAGTGGATTTTGTTGGTTATCTTTGTTTCAAGATGCTTACAGTTTTTGCAAGTCATGTGAGCATTGCCAAAAGCTCGGATCCATGTCCAGAAGAGACATGACACCCCTAACCCCCATCTTAATCATAAAAAATTTTTAATGTGTGGGGAATTGACTTCATGGGACCGTTTCCATCCTCTTATGGCTATGAGTACATTCTCATAACTGTGGATTACGTGTCCAAGTGGGTTAAGGCCAAAGTTGTGGTCAAGTTCGTTCAATCGAACATCTTCAATCGGTTTGGTATGCCTAGGGCCATCATCAGTGACGGAGGATCTCATTTGTCAAAATCGCTACCTCAAATTTGTCCTTCTTAAATACTCTGTCATTCATAAGGTTGCCACACCTTACCACCCTCAAATGAGTGGTCAAGTGGAAGTATCTAATCATGAGATCAAGCATATTCTGGAAAAGACGGTTCGTCCGGATCGTAAAGATTGGTCATTAAGACTAAATGATGCGTTTTGGGCCTATCGGACAGCGTATAAGACGCCAATTGGCATGTCACCATATCGACTTGTCTTTAGCAAAACTTATCATCTCCCAGTCGAGTTAGAGCACTGCGCTTATTGGGCCATAAAATAGCTCAACTTTGATCTTAAGCAAGCCGGTTCCACTCACAAATTGCAGCTCAATGAGCTTGAGGAAATCCGAAATGATGCATATGAAAGCGCCAAAATCTATAAGGCAAAGACTAAAGCATTTCATGACAAGCACATTGTCAACAAGTCTTTTCCCCCTGGATAGAAAGTTTGGCTTTTCAATTCTTGCTTGTGACTCTTTCCCGGTAAACTCTGTTCGCGGTGGGATGGTCCATATGTTATCACATCCGTCTATCCTCATGGTGCAATCGAACTCCAAGATTCTACCGATGGATCTCTCTTTAAGGTTAATGGCCAACGGCTTAAGCCTTATGTTGATGGCATAGTCCCGATCTGAAAAGTCGAAAAAGTCCTATTGATGAACCCGATTTATGAAGACTAATGCAAAATCATGGTTCGTCTAGCTATCGACATTAAATTTAGCACTTATGGGAAGCAATTCTTTCAACTTCCAAGCTTCCCTCTTCCAAGTTGCCATAATCAAGAATTTTCTAGAAATTAGCTAAATATAACCAAAATGTGAACTCTTCCAGAATTATCTCGAATTACGTTCCAAAAGTCACATTCAGTTTTCTTAGTCATTTTATGGTCTCAGTAACATTTTCGGAATTTTTCAAGATCATTCCGATAATTTTCTTAACTAATCCAAACATCACGAGAAATTCGAGCTTCTAAAATATCACTTCTGCGATTGAGCTCCAATTCTTGTTCTAGGGGTTTTACACGGTGTCTAGGATCCATAAAAGCTTAAAATTTAAATTTGGGAATTTTTTGACCCCAGCCTGACCTCCGCTAGGCAAGCATCACTTAAAGCAAGCATCTGCCCAAGCACTTGCGGGCGCCCGCCAAATCGAGCAGTGAGATTATGAGCTAGCGGGCACCCGCCCAGAACCCGCAGGCGCCTGCCCATATGGGTAGCGTGTTTGCCCCTCTCGCTGGCGCCCGCCCTCCTCTCACGGGCGCCCGCCCCTATGTCAGGCCTTCATAAAATAACCCCCAACAAAGCCATTTCACAAATTTTAACTTCTCCCTTCTCTCTCTCCTTCGACCCAACCTCCCTATTTTCACCAATTTTCCTTACTTCCATCATTCTTTCTCATTCCCATCATCTTCCTCCCCCACTCTATCATCTTATCTCACTCTCAAGCTCACAATCTTCCATCACCAAGCAAAAGGGTTTTTGGGTTCCTCCATTGTTGGTAAGTTCTCTTCTCTCTCATCCTCTAAATTTTTAATCAATGGAGGACAGGATTGATTATATGGAGGATTTGCAATTGTTTGGGGTTGTGTATTGTTGATTGCAGGGTCAAATTTTTGGGATTTTACATCTCTAATCCACCTTTGTCCCTCTTCCTTTTTGTCTTGCGCACCAGGTGTTCGACAAACTACCCGAACTAACTTCTTCTTCCAAATGGCACCTAAAGTCTCTTCCAAGTGTGCTCGCTCATCCGAGGGACCATCTAATGAACCTCCTATGCCAAATTGGGCGGACTGGCCTATTAAAACGGAGGCCCGATTTGTTATCAGAGACAGCTTCGAAGACCATCCGAAAACGGCATGGGCGGTCAAAGAATTGACGGACCGTGGCTTAAAATCTCTATTCAAGCCATGCGCTAGCGCTTTCTATCCTCGTCTCGTCTGCCAATTCTATTCCAACATATTTTATACATGCACGGAGCCGGACGTCATTAAAACCACCATCGATGGCATGTCTCTTAAGTTCGACATTGATGACGTTGCCATGGCCTTGGATTGTCCAATGGCATCCCCGGTGGATGAGGAGGGCCTGCCTCTATACATTGATCCTCCAACTGGGCTAACATTGTCTGACATTGTGGAGGATGCCACAACCAGTATACCGGTACTCAAACCACAAGCATAAATAAATCATTCCTTCTGTGTCGGCTCTGGTTCGTAGACTCTGTCCTTGCAAAGAACGTCCTCCCTATTCCCAAGCATTTTGAGCGTAAAGGGGTTTTTCTACAAACCCCTTATGCCACTGAGAAGGAATGTTGGTTTTGTATCCTGCAGCTCATCTGGGACCAGCTGCTTAAGGTCTACAATGACCTTTTTATGACTCAGTCGGATAAGGCCCTCACTTGGGCACTTCCTTTTCCATACTTGGTCACCAGGCTCATCAAGAATAAGCAGTTCAGGGTACCCGCGGAGAAAAGAATAACACCGAGGTTTTCCTTTTTGATAATAGTGCCCGGAAGTCGAGCACTGTCCAGCTCAAGACTTCCCGTCAAACACGCATAGGTGGTGAGTTAGATTGGGGAGCTCTGGCTTTCCCTGTTGCTCCCATACCTGTTACTCCTGCACCTATTGCTCCCGCACCTGTTGCGCCGCCGCAGCCTGCTATGTCCCGTGCCGACTATGTCTCTCTCAGCGCTCGTATTGATGCACTTCACATGCGAGTCGGGAACCTCGAAGGCACCCTTACGGACTTCCGTAGGGAAACTCTGGAGAGGCTGAAGGCGACTCAAGATGGACAGCAGGTCATGTAGACCATGCTCCAGACACTGATTAACTGTACCCTAGGCGGCGCCAGTGGTTCGTCATGTGCTCCGATGGAGTGATTTTATGCTTTCCATATCTATTTTGCTTTTAGTAGTACTATTTGGATTTATTTTGGGCCGCCTTTGGCATTTACTTTCAATTCGTCTTTTGAACTCATAACTGCAATGGTGTTGTTATTTTGCATGAACACTTCGTTTTTAGTTAAATAAATTGCAGTTATTTATTTTTTTCTCTCTGTTTGGACTTATATGATGATTGTTCTACATAGATGTGTTGTCGACAGGTTTTCAGAATCAAGTTTAGGGGTATGCTATTAGAATTCCCATGGTGGCATATTTTTACACCATCACTGCATTTCCTTCTCCACTTGGTAATATTGTTCTTGTACCCTCGCTATTTTTCATTAATCATTATTTGTCTTCTCACATTGAGGACAATGTGACATTCAAGTTTGGGGGTACATTATTGCATTTTCAGTATTACTTTTTTGTTTGCATGCGCTAATTGTTCATGTAAATCAGTTTTTGGAAAACAATGATAGAGTAATCTTGGAACTTGTTGGAGATTGAAGTATATGTTTAATACTTTGTGTATAGAGGCAAATGATAGTTTTGAAAATAAAGAAAAATCTGAAATGATCATGTTGATTCAAACCGGTTTATATAAATGCTTCAATTAGATTTTCGTCGGATTTCGTACTCTTCTATGCTTCACACTGCACAGATGCACACCGGAAACTCAATTGTGAGGCATGCAACTTGATTGACCTTGACCTTGACTCAGTTGATTTGAATTGATAACCCTAATGAATGGATATCTTTGGCATTGAATCTCTCAAAAAAAATAAAAAAATGAATAAGGATAATGACTAGTTTAAGTTCGTAACCTTACTAACTTGAGTTATTAAGCCCTTGGAGTGTCCTTATACTTAACACCCTAAAGCCATCTGGTTTGGGAATTTCTGGCTTAACACATGCTACATGGGTTAGTTAGAAAGTTTAAGGGACTTATGCATTGCACGGTCATTCACAAAAATAAAAATAAATAAATATGGTTCGTTGGAGTTTGTAACCTTACCAACTTGAGTCATTAAGCCCTTAGAGTGTCTTTACACTTAGCACCCTAAAGTCATCCAGTTTGGAAGTTGTTGGCCTAACGCTTGCTACGTAGGTTGGTTAGAAAGCTTAAGGGACTTCGGCATTGCACGACCATAATATGTATCATATATATAATAAAAAAAGTTAAAAAAAAAAAAAAAAAAAAAAAAAAAAAAAAAAAAAAAGTTGTATTTTGAATAAATTCATGCCTAAGAAATCTCATTTAAAAGGGAAATTTAATGATTTGAAGCTTGTGTTTTGAGATTGGAAAAAGAAGGTAAAAGCCACATATTGGGAATCCGGTTCACTTTCATTGAAATTAGAGTTGATTTTTATTAAAGAGATGACAATTGAAGTATTTATATAGACTATGATGTTGATACATGAGAATTGAAATATATTTAGCCATTTTGTATATCAAGGCTTCATATACACAAGGTAGTCTACAAAATGATTCCGTTTCCAATATTTTGTCTGTTCCAAGTTGCATTTGAGCTGTGTGTGTATTTTCTTGTGCCATGGTTGCTGCATGTTAATCGCATTTCAAATGTGTCATTTT
Organism: Cornus florida; assembly: GCF_030987335.1. Taxonomy (NCBI): domain Eukaryota; kingdom Viridiplantae; phylum Streptophyta; class Magnoliopsida; order Cornales; family Cornaceae; genus Cornus; species Cornus florida. The sequence continues at coordinate 47,653,960 of NW_026775572.1, forward strand.
GTTAAGAGTTTCATTTTTGGTTTTGCTATGGGACTAGCAAAATATAAGCTTAGGGGTGTGATAAGCGTCGAATATTGCATATTCAAACGCCTTTATTTGCTTTAGTTAAGTCCATTAGTTGATTATGTTATATATATTAGTTTTATTTGCATGCTTTTGTCTATTTTCAGGTTGGTTCCCCAAAGAGAGTTAAAAGTGACGCTTTGATAAGTTTTTGAAGATTAAAGTACGCCATTGCCGGGAACCTTCATTTTGACCAAGCCAGTGACTCAACGAACTCATGGTTGTCCCTGCAAAGCGCTAAGAAAGATAACTGCACCAGAGGACCAAGCAAAGATTGGTTTTTGAAGCATAATGGTGCAGAGCCCAGAAGCATGGCGGACGCCCGCCATGAACCCGCAAGCGCCCGCCCAAATAGGCAGAATCTTTAGAAAAACGCGGGCGCCCGCCGATTGCGCGGCACTCGGACGCCCGCCAATCTGCAGACAAATGTGCGTGAGCTGCATTGTTTCATCCAATGCTGCCCCCTTGACCCATTATGTGGCTCTGCACTCTTCTAGGGATGATAAGCCACAAAAATAGAGTGGTTGGGAGGATATTTTTGGCTAGATAAGAGGCTTAAAGCATGTATTATTGAGAATCACACATTTTATAAGGTTCTAGAGAGAGAAATATTGAGTTCTTGAGTGTGTGGGTTGTTCTTGACCTTTAGGTGCGAAAATGGAAGGTTTTCTCCTCTCTTCTCCTTCCTCCCTTGCATCCATGGGTAACTAACTCCCTTTCTAGGGAGGTGATGAAGCCCTACTTTGTAAGCATGCCTTAGTTTTGGGTTTAATTTGGGAAAGAATGTATATTTATGGTAGTTTTGCAATCTAGAGCACATTGCATGTTGTAATGGATATAAATCTCTATAAATGATTATGTTGAAGCTATTATCTTGTCTTCGATCATAATTTCTCATGATTGTATAGCTTGCAATTTTATAGTGACAATGAAAATGAGATTGCAAAATGGTTTTAATGGCATGTTTTATGAAAACCTTGTTAGTCCATAGCTTACGGCCTCCCTTTAATGGATTGATCTTGATTCTTGATTTCATGTACTTTTATTATTTGATTAAGGGCTTAATAATCTCTAACTTAGTGAGCATGTCTAAGGCTACACCCTAGTTTAGGTAGTTCAAGCATGTGAAACTTTGATAGGTTATTCTTACCTTTTGATTTAATGAATTTCTTGAAGATAATGTAGCAACCATGTGTAGCTACATATCATGACCACTTATGTATATTGTTCTCCCATGTAAATCATTTTCTAGCATGTTTATAGGGTAGGTAGCGGATTCACTTCCCTAGTCCTCTCTACCTAAATTCCTTTCCTCTTAATTTCTTGCAAATTATTGTTTTATGCAATTGTTAATTTTAGTTATCAAGTGACAAATCAAACAAAACCTCATACCTCTTTCATCAAACCAAAAGTGATTTTATAAGACCTTGGTTGCCATAAACTAGCAATCCCAGTGGTTCGACTTACCCGTCCAATTGCCCTATTTTACAATGACTTGTGCTATTGCAAATGGTTGATTATTATTGTGATAGTCGACGAGACCGATCATTAATTCCCCTGAAAAACAACAACAAATAAAGGCTTTCATTAATGAGTCCAACCTTCAGATTATTGTTATTCTTGAAACAAAAATCCAGCAAATAAACATTGATTCTGTGCATAAGCACATTGCTCCCTCTTGGCAGTTACTACATAACTAATTCTTTTCATCCCTTGGTAGAATCTGGATTTTGCACAACACTGATTAACTCAGGGTTCAGATGTCTCTACTAGTGCTCAGGCCATTCACTGTAGTGTACGTCGCAACTATTGATGACCTTAACCACTTTATGCTTACAATACAACCATCCAAAGAAATACCATATAGTCTGATATTAAAGCCTAAGCTCCTCTTCTTTCTCCCTCTCCTTGGTTTCTATGGTGGATCTCATAGATGGACTAGTAGCATGACTAATTTCAATCAATGCATTCAAATAGTTGAGCTTACTGACTTGAGGTACAGTGGTGTACTCTCCAAATATGATCAAACAAAAACACCGGTAATGCTATTGTATGTAGGAAGTTGGATAGGGTGTTAGCCAATGATAAATGGTTGTCTCCTCTTCCTCTCTATGGCTATGAGTTCCTACCACATGGAATTTCTGTTCACTCCCTTATGATTGTCAAAAGTGGGATCATTTTACCAAAGAAGAACCTGCCAATTAGATTCTTTAACTTTATTGGTAATCACAAAATTTTTCTAGATTCTTTAACTTTATTGGTAATCACAAATTTTCTCACCAAAGTTTGCCTCGGTTTGGTCTCAGAACATACAGGGCACTACTATGTTCCATGTCACAAGAAAGCTAAAGATTCTTAAGCACAAGCTAAAGATGAACAAGAAAAATGTTGTGACATCTCTACCAGAGTCCTTGAACTCATATTGATCGTATCGATCTTGATATGGATCCTGCTAATAATCAACTCAAGAACACTAAAAGGTGTCTTCAAAACTACCATCAGTTATCTATTGCAAAGGAACAATTCCTTCTTCAAAAGGCCATAGTCAACTGGCTTAAAGAAGGCGGTATGAATACCAAGTTCTTTTTCAAGACCTTTAATAACAAGTGCAATATGAAGAAGATTGTTAGTCTAACTTTTGCTAATGGAGAGACTACAAACTCAATCCTTACAATCAAGGCTGTAGCAGTTGATCATTTTCAGAATTTGCTTAGAAGAGAGTCATTAGTTTACCCCAGAGTGGAGTCTCTCTAAAATTGTTCCCACTCAATTCTTTGAATCCCATGCTGTCATTCCTTCTTTGGATGATCTCAAAGCTTGTTTCTTTTCCCTCAATAGTAACAAGTCTCCTAGTCCAGATAACTATAATGACTTTAGACGTATTTCTTGTTGCAACATTATTTACAAAGTCATCTCCAAGCTCCTTGCTATGAAGTTACAACCTATCTTGCCTACCATTGTTGACAAGTACCACTACAACATATTAGGTTTTTACCAGCGCTTCTAGAAAAAGCGCTGGTATAGGTCTAATATTACCAGCGCTAAAAAAAGCACTGGTATAGGTGTAATGGTATAGGTGTCATCGTACCAGTGCTTTTTTCAAAAGCGCTGGTATAGGTGTAATAGTACCAGCGCTTTTTGTAGGAGCGCTGGTATATTGTCCCCATTTTTCCACTCCCCTCCATTTTTTTTCCCTCCCCTCCATTTTTTCCCTCCATTTATATATAGAATATTTGGGCCCTAAAACTATGTCGTTTTGTGGGGGAATTAACATACTATTCTCTACTTTCCCATTTCAATTTGCAATAGCCCTAATCGCATTTTGCAATAGCCCTAATCCATCAGCCGTTCTCTCACCTTCTCATCACGGTCGTGCCTTCCATCATAGCTCTCTTATCACCGGTCGCGCCTTCCATCACAGCTCTCTCATCACGCCTTCCCATCCCAGCTCTCTCAGCCGTTCTCTCGCCCATCACAGCTCTCTCATCACGGTCTCGGCCTTCCATCACTGGTCGCGCCTTCCATCACGGCTCTCTCATCACGCCGTTCTCTTGCCCATCTCAGCCGTTCTCTCGCCTTCCATCACAGCTCTCTCATCACGGTCTCGCCCTTCCATCACCAGTCGCGCCCTTCCATTACCGGTCAACGATTCAAACTTCTTCAAGTGAAAGCTTGAACCATCACTCTCTCTGTCTTCCTATTCCCAACCCAACCATTCCTATTCCAGACATCATCTAAGTAGATTTTGAAGCAATTCGGCTTCGAGTGCGTAGGGGAAGAAATTCCGTTATCAAGCCGGGAATACGGAAATAGCCAAAGCAATAAACAAGATCAGGTGGGTTTGATTTGAGATTTTTATAATACGGAGTATTATTATACCATGTCAATTTATAGAATGAGAATTCTTATATTTATATCATTGCGTATGAATAAAATTCATAAAAATCTAGAACAAATATTGCTTAAAGGCACTTCTATTTATACTCTATGCCGGCGCTTTCTGGAAAAGCGCTGGTAAAAGGACTTTACCAGCGCTTTCGGAAAAGCGCTGGTGAAAGCCTACCGACACTAGATTTATCAGCGCTTTTTCAAAAGCGTTGGTAAAGCGCTGGTAATTGAATTACCAGCGCTTTTTTAGACTTTTACCAGCGCTTTTGAGCGCTGGTAAAAGCCAGAACTGTTGTAGTGTACAAACTGTTTATTGCTTAACAGCTTATGAAAAGGTACCATAACTCTTCTTTTATCCCCAAGTGTACTTTAAAGAAAGACCTTTAGAAGCCTTATGACTCTGTCAAACTCAAATTTTTTATTGGACACATTGACTATTCTCCAGTGTCCTCTTATTTTCGTTTACTGGATAAGAGCCTACATCTTCTCTATTCCAACATTTTCATTCTCTATAAATGGTGAAATTTTTCAAAGGTTCTAAAGGGCTTATACATGAATGTCCTCCCCCTTTCAACAGAGATGTGGTGTTTACTGTAAGGAGCCCAATTTCATCTACATTGCTAACTGAATTTCATCTTTATGGAGCACTAATTCGAAATCCAATTATGCATCCACTTACAAATTATGCATCTTTGCATGTATCTATTACATTTGGAAGGAAAGGAACAATCGTACCTTCACAAGGAAGCACGTTCCTCTTGAAGTGACCTGTAAGTTCATTGTGGATTGTATCCGAAACCATCTTCTATCTATGAAGTTCACTGACTGCAAGAGCTCTCGATCAACAGCAGCTGCATGGAGTCTCCTTAGCTCAATCTTGGGGAAAGTGTACCCCTCTGGAATTTTGTGGTTTTGTTAGTTGTTCTTGGTTCTCCTTTCTCCGCTGCTTTCTATTGTTCACATCCAAATCAATCATTTGTTTTCTTCCTCTCTTTTTTTCTTTTAAAGATCTACGCAAAATTTCATCAACATTTAGAACCGCAGAAAGGATGATACCAAAATTATATCATTTATGTACGTGTATCTGTGTGAAAAAAGCAAACAATCAGGACATGCGATTCTATCATTTCCAAAATGCAATAGAAGAATGTAGCTTTTTTAGGTAGATTCCACTGGATGAACACTAATAGATTGCTATCATACGTATTTCACATTAAAGGAAATAGTTTGTGACAGCTGAAACAGTAACTAAAATAGCTGAGTCCCGGAGGTGCTACAACACATTGAATGTCTAGCACTGCTTCACACTAATCTTACCTAATATTCACAATTCATCTCTTATGAACAAGTAAAATATTTACATTCAATTAAACTTAAATATTGTCAGTGTTAACGATAATCTTCAACCCTTGAGTTGAACCTTGTACTGGTCAACAGCTCTCATGAAGGATCCTCCTCAGATCAGACTTCTGCTCTGCAGTGAGCTTTGTCGGGAATTGGACATCAAATTTGATTCTCAAGTTTCCTTTTCTCCCAGGTTCTTTAGAGATGGGCATGCCTTCATTTGGGATCACCATCTCCTGGCCAGGTCGGACAATATCCGTTACTGGAATTGTGATATTCCTTCCATCCAGGGTGATGAGGCTGAGGGGCTTCCCCATGAGAGCCTCGAGCAGAGATATCCGCGGATTCACAAACAGATCATTTCCGCACCTCTTGAACACAGCATGAGGTTTCTCATCTACTACGAAAATAAGATCCCCAGGGGCAATGCCAGGTTCTTGGTTACCCTTTTCAGGGAAAGTGATCTTTGTGCCCTTCTTCCAACCAGGTTTGATGTGTATTGCCAAGATCTCGTCAACAGTCGTAGGTTTACTGCAATTGAAGAAAAGAATGCAAACTAAGAATATTCATCAACAAAGAAAAACTTTAATGAAAATGATACCATTTAATCCACGTTCTGAATTTGAAAAAATAAGAAATGAAGCTCCAGCAAAAGATTGACATTTCTAGTTATTTAACTCATACAACAGTTGCTCTTCATATTTTTGTCACCCATGGTTAAGTACCAAGTCAGGACTCACAAACCCGTCACTGAATATTGACTCATAATAGGACCATGTAACTTGGGCATGTGGCATTTTATACAAATATACAAGAACCCATGTAAACAATAACACCCAGATGCTCGTCTTTTTTGTCTCGTGACTAAGATCTTGGGGATCAATATAGCCAAACAAAGAATTAACCACAACCCATATGCCCTACTTTTCTCCCTCGCTGTCTTGCCTGAGTGCACCAAAGGATCACAAGGCCGACAACAAGCACAGGTGGTCCTGCCTGATTCACTAATTCGTGTGAAGATGCTAAACTTTGGTATTTGAAAAATGCTTCAGAATGTATCTTTGAAGGAGATGGCGATTCGACCAACCATAGAGACTGAACTATGAGGCCGACTACAAGCACAGGTGGTCCTACCATACAGCTCGAGTCCAGGCCTGCTATTAGACTCTATATTGACACATTCTATGAACTGAACATAGGATTTTACACTTCTCGTCACATCTATAATGCTGTCATTTTCCAATTCCAATGGCCACCCTTCCAAGCCTTGCAATAAATGAAGCAATAAACAGTAATTAGATAAAAAATAAAAATAAAAAGAGTAAAATGTAGGATTCCAGTCAGATGTTAGCTGCCAACAACAGCTGGTCCAATTGACAATTTGCTGCAAAAACCAAAAAATCAACATGACAGAAATTTTGTTTCTGATAAGTCTAACATGACAGAAAATTTTGATTACCATTTGTGTCTAGCAAACATATAATAATTCGAAATATAATGTGACAACCGACAACCATAGAGGAATATACAAAAAGTTGGTCAATTACAGGAAAAAAATATATATAGAAAATTAACGACTCTGTTCAGTAAGCAATAACAGAAGGCAATCAATAGTGAAGTCTAATATAAGTTATTTCAGATTCTAACTCTGTTTTCATGCTACTGAAACATCTTCTACCTTTGTTGTCAAATAATTGCAAACTAAAGACTATCTATCAACAGCAGCAGAGAACTAATTGGCTTTCACTCAAGAAAATAAAGGGTATTACAAGTAAAGAAATTACATTGACCTGAAATAAGATAACTGCACCCTAGTTTCTTGGGAAAAAGAAGCTTTTGCAAGAGTTTGAGAATACGGGTTTGAGTCTCCTCGAAATTCTCAATTCTCAATTATTGAGAATTTCGTCCCAAGTAAGAAACTCACAATTTTTCAAGTGTTCCTCTTTGGTCGAATCTCTTTTTTTTTTTTTTTATCCGCAAACTAGGGGAGGGGGAGCTAGACGGTTTACAATCTAGGTTGCTGGATAACACCCGAAACATACTCCACATAGACACAAATGTTCGGATGATAAAATAAAACCGAATAATATATCATACATACAAACAAACATCCACTACTTCTAAGACAAAAAATATGCAATTCAATAAACCTTTGTCAACCTTGCTACATAACATATATACAACATCCACTACTTCTAAGATAAAAAAATGCAATTCTTTTTGTTTTGTATTTTTTTTTTTTTTTTAACACAAAAATATGCAATTCAATAAACGTTGTTAACATAACATATATACAACATCCATTAGTTCTAGCACAGGCATATACAATTTAATAAACTTGTTTAACAAAAATGGAAGTAAGTTATATATGTGATTGTTGGACTTTCAAGGGCACTGCACAATTCATATTGTAAATGCCCCAAAAAAATCATATCTCCAAGAATCATTCATAACATCTAATTTGTTCTCAAATAAACCGACCACATCAAAATCAGACTTCATATATATATATATATATATATATATATATTCGGAATTACCTACCCAAAGTGATCAGGAACAATTCGAGAAATCTTCATTTTCCTCTTGGAACCCTTGTAAAGCTCCTCCAGACTACACACCAACCTATTTTCCACTGCTTCAGACTTCCGATTTCCGAAAACCCCATTAGAATTCTTCTTCAACTCACTCTCATCGAACACGCGATTCTTCCCTCCATTACCACCAACATAATCACCAGACCCACCAAACAACTCCGCAAATATATCTTCCGCGCCGCCGCCGCCGCGAGCGGCGCCAGAAGGCGGAGAGAATTGGCCGGACTTGAGAGCTTCCTCACCGTAGATATCATAGATCTGACGCTTCTGTGGGTCGCTGAGAACGTCATAGGCCTCCGAGATCTGCTTGAACTTGGCCTCAGCTTCGTCGCTGCGAGTCGAATTCAAATTCCTATCTGGGTGCCATTTCATCGCCAATCTCTTGTACGCCTTCTTCAACTCGTCCTCGCTCGCGTTGCGATTCACCTTCAGAACGTTGTAGTAATCGACCCCCATGGTTTCTCACTCTACTTTCTCTCTCTAAAACAACAACGACTCCTTTGATGTGAATATTGATGATGGAATGAATGTGGAAGTGATGTAGGGGACGGCAATTATATGATGCTTCGAGAAGTTTCAGGAAATTTTATCGGCTCTGTTAACGGTTATATCAGAGACGAGACGGAACAAGGCACGGCGTGTCGGCCGGTTGGTTAACTTTGCCACGAAAGCGCAGGCTAGCGGGGAGGCGGATGTTGCGCTAAGATACGCGTCTGCTGGGATATTTTAATGAGAAGTTTGTTAAGTAACAGAGGCTTTCACGAAAAAACTGTCACCAAATAATCCGTAAATGACGCGTAGACTGCGTAGTGATGAGGTGTCGTTTTTGGATTGGAGGGTTCATGAGATTGTGTGAACGGGGTGACAAATTGAGGAGTGAGATTTTAAAGAGTTAAGAAAAGAAAGAACAAGTTGTGAGGAGAGAACGTGCAGGCGAGTAGGGTAGTGAATTGGTTGGCCGCCAAAAGTATCTTTGGGGGTGGAAGTGTGTAGTGCGTGTAATATGTGTGTGTAATTTATGTGTATCACAATGAAACTGATGATTTGTCGTTGCTAGACGACAAATGGACGGTGTACGATTTGAATACGACTAGAATTTCACGTCAATTCAACTATAATAAAGGTAGAGGTTGTTGATCTATAAGTCATCACAAATAAGAACCCTGATCCCTCTTATGCTCTCATTGTGGTAGTGTTTGTCGGGGCTTCTGGGACCCAAAACGGGCTTTTTAAACTCAAAATAATCCGTTTCACAAAAAGTTTGGTTCTTTGGAAAATATTTGAAATGGGCTTTGATGAAATTCAGTTTCTTGAAAGCCCGTTTGGTAGAAACAACTACAACTTGCTTCTTAGATGAACTTCTCCGAAAAAGTTACGAAATGCAGCAACTAGAACTTTCAGATCCATAAAAGCCCATTTGTGCTCTTCATGAATTATTAAAGATAAAATTGTCAAGTTAAAATGTGTTAGTATTTAGAAGAACTTCAAAAAATGCATCATCCAAACAACTTTTGTTTTAAAATTCTTTTCTCTAAAATGCATTATACAAAGTCCATTTAGTGGAAGGAATTTTAAATTTGAAAGCTTCTCTAAGTAGAGCCTATGTGTTTGGGTACTCTAGGAAGCACATGTACTTCTATAAAGATGACCTATATGTATCTTGTCCTTATTGAATACGGAGTATCAATATTTCTTAGATACCAATACTTCTTAGATATTTGTGAATATGTGTCTAATACTTTTTAATCGTAGTCATAAATTTAAAATAGGCAAAAGTTCAAAACACCTCCCTCCACTTTCACCGTATGAGCATAAAATTCCTTTACAAAAAAAGTGAGCATATCAATTATAGTAGATCAAAAAGTGAGCACATTCACCCCTAGATCTGACTCTCGGTTACTTTTCGATCGACTAGACCTGTATTTTGTACGTAATGCCAACTTAACCCTTCAATACGAACATTATATCATTTTTACTAAGTCAGACTTGAGTAACCCATCTTCTTCCTTCTATATTTTGCTTACTACTCTCCCTCTCCAGCAGCAACTCCGCAACAAAGTACATAACAAAAATTTCACGTTAATGTAAATATATATATTTCTTATTTAATTATTATAATGACCCAAACCCGTAAATCTAAAACACTAACTGGGTCCCTACCCGAACCCAAGGACACACAAAGGTATATTAGTCATTTTCGGCCAAATAAAGAGGGTGGGGTCTGCATTAATGGATAGCCGGCTTAAAACCCTTGAATTTGGGCTCGAGAATGACCATATTTGGGTTTAATATGAGAAAATTACAATTGTTTGAAGATTAGTTGTCAAAACAATAATGAATAGTGCAATGCTCAAGCTTTGGCAAAAAAATGTTTGATCTCTGCCCCTAATGCTCGAGCTTTCCTATTTTATGAGACTTGGTCACCGTAGCCAAATTTTGCTCGAGCTTTACCCTAGAATGCTTGAGCTTTGGCTCAAAAATGCTTGAACATTAACCCCAAGGCTCAAGCTTTCACCCAGTGCTCGAGCTCTATCCCCTAGAGCTCGAGCTCTAGACCCAAAAAAAAAAAAAAATGTTTGGAGTACTACAATTGAGTAGCTTAGAGTTAGTTTGGTGTGGTGGAATGAATTGGAATGGAATGAGAATAGAATTGAATGGTCATTCATTTTATTTGAAAGTTGAATGATTTTGATGGAATAACCATTCTCCAAAAATAGTGAGGAACGATAATTCCACCTTTAAAATTGGCACCACGAGAATGAAAAAAAATAAAAAATAAAAAAATATATATTTCCTTCCAATTGTTTTATTTCATTCTAACACACCAAACTAACCCTTAGAGTACGGGGTATTTAAAACACCCTTGTGAATAACCAGTAAAATCACTAAACTGCCCTTGAGATACAAGATATCATATATGGTAGTATATAACTCTGATGAACCTTTTTCAAGTGCGAAATGTACTTTCTTCCAGTGATATGAAGCAACCTGAATCACTCCGGAAAATACTAGTCTGCCCTTGTTCACATTAGATGAGACATCACCGAACCTCGGCTAAAAGAAACCATGTGATACAACCCTTGAAACAATTTGAATGGTGCAATGTAAAGTCTTTGAATTTGAACAACAACATAGATGAACTGAATGGACCCTGTGAGACTCTCAACTCTTTTGACATTGAAAGAGCAAACTAAAGAACCAATGACCAACATATTGGTTTCCTCCTTGAAAGAAGCCGATTCATAGATCTTCTCTTCCTCAGCAACGGGTTTGGGCTTTTTGGCCTTAACAACTTCCGACGGCGAACAGTGGCGATACTACGAATGGATGATTCGGCGTTGATAGTGATTGAATCGGCGAGCAAATAGAGGAATTCATCAAATATCCATACATAAATCATAATAGTTGCCCGGGATCGACTTCCATGGATGAGAGTTTGGTGCCAAATCGAGCTCTTTGTAGTTATTTTTGGCCACGTGTATTGGAACGAAGCTCGCCAGAGTTGGGGTTGTATTTCACCGGGAATCATAGTTGAATGAAGCTCGTGGAGGGCGAAGTCCTTTGGTAATATAGGGGTATTACATTGGTGCTTTTGGAACTGAAGTTGGTGAAGTGGTTTTCAATACATCTCTAACGGAGTGAGATGATATTAATTAGTTTCTTTCATATGTGTAATTTGTGAACTTAAATTCTTCTCTTCATATTATAATGCTGTGTTATATTCTTCATTTAACACCAAAAAAAAGGATGGAGCTGGGATATTGTCATTCTCATTGTTTGAGTGTTTGGTGCTCTGCTTATTTCATTTTGTATACTTCGAATTCTGAATTGTCCATGTAGTATTCTTGCAGTGTTAATTGGAATGTTTAGACAATCTTCACATATTTTGTTCTGAATAAGTAATTAATATATTGAGATCCCGCCAGAAAATTTCCTCTATAATCTAGCAGTCATTTGTGGTTATGTTTTGATCTAAAATAAGTTATGGTACCATCTGTGAGATTTTTTTTCTAGTCAATGTGGCTTTTCAGTTTGAATTGTCTCCATGGCCTAAAAGCTTTGTGCTAAGTTGAGTGTTCAAGATGACTTAGTAAGGTTTTTTGGTTTGGGCTCACTGCTTTGGAGTCTCTTGAGCAGGTCTGTGTAACGAAGGGTAATATGAAAATTTCACTTCATTCAAGACATGACATTAGTAAAATCCGTCTTGACTCAAGTGGACTGTAACAGAAAGAAAGTCCGCGTAGGATAGTTTCATTTTTAAGAAAGCTCTGAATAAATTCCCAAGTCACAAGAGAGGTCCCTATAATTATGGCAAATAGTAGGATAGGTCCATATAATTTACCCAAATAAACTATTTCCTCTTTTCCTTTCCCTTTTCTTTCTAGCCTGGTTTCTATGTTACTCGATTGATTAGAAACTAAGGCTATGTTTGCTAGAGTGGAAAAGAAAGAAGTAATAACATTTATCGTGTTTGGTTAAAAAAAAAAAAAAATTAAAATAAAATAAAAAATGAGAGGATATTGTCATCCATTTTTCATGCTTGGTGAATTAACAAATGAATATAAAGGAAATGATAGTAATCATATTCGAGAAAGAAAGGAAATGAAATTATTTTTCTAAATTTACTATAATATTATTTTTCATAAATTTTGTCTTTTATATAAATAAGAACAAATTTAGTATTAATAAAGTTTTATTAAAAATATTAATATTTCCTTCATTTTCCATCCATTTCTACCCATTTTTAAAAGGATTAAAAAACTAACACTTCATACTTGATCTTTTATCATCTCATTCGGATACCCTCCGTTCCTCTGAGAATATATACCAAACATGATATTCCACCTCCTTCCATTTCCTTCCATTGCCCTCTAACCAAACTGGGCCCAAGGATGATGAGCCGACGACTAGTGTGAGTAGTAGTGTAACCTATTACAGAATCTGTAACTATGGTGCTCTCTGTCATGCCAAGCCTGCCTTCCCATACTCTCCCTTTGAACAATGACAACAATTTCCACCACCATACCCATCTGCTTAATTTCTTAAAGCAATGTACCACCATGTCTCAGCTCAAACAAATCCACGCGCAAACCCTTCGTACTACATCGAACCACAATCCAAACACCCTCCTTCTCTACAGTCGCATTCTCAACTTCTTATCCTTATATGACCTCGACTACGCTTTTCGACTTTTTAACCATGCTGGCAATCCCAATTCCTTCATGTGGAACACTCTCATCAGAGCTTGTGCTCGTAGCAGTGACCGCAAAGAACAAGCCATCCAACTTTACCATGAAATGTTGAACGAAGGAAGTGTTTCGCAAGACAACCACACGTTTCCTTTTGTTCTCAAAGCGTGTGCGTACTTGTTTGCTAAATCGGAAGGGGAACAGATTCATGGCCATGTTTTGAAACTTGGGTTTGATTCGGATGTGTATATAAACAATAGTCTCGTCCATTTCTACTCTAGTTGTGGGTGTTTGGAGTCTGCGCAGAAAGTGTTTGAGAATATGCCTGAAAGAAGTGTGGTTTCGTGGAATGTTATGATTGATGCTTTTGTTCAATTGGGTGAGTTTGATAAGGCGCTGAAACTGTTTGGTGAGATGCAGAAGTTGTTTGAGCCAGATGGGTATGCAATACAGAGTGTTTTAAGTGCTTGTGGTGATTTGGGGGCTTTGTCTTTGGGGATGTGGGCTCACGCTTATGTTTTGAGAAATTGTGATTCTGATGTAGCTAGTGATGTTTTGCTGAATAATTCATTGTTGGATATGTATTGCAAATGTGGGTCATTGGAGATAGCGCGGCAGGTCTTTGAGAGGATGGATAAACGGGATGTAACTTCATGGAATTGGATGATTCTGGGATTTGCGGTGCATGGACATGCTGGGGCAGCATTGGAGTATTTTACCCGAATGGTTGATGAAGAAGGATTGATGCCTAATTCTATCACATTCGTCGGTGTTTTGAGTGCGTGCAATCATAGAGGCATGGTTGGTGAGGGTCGCAAGTATTTTGATATGATGATTACTGAGTACAAGGTTATACCGGTGTTGGAGCACTATGGTTGCCTTGTTAATCTCCTTGCTCGTGCTGGCTTTATTGACGAAGCATTAAATATTGTATCAAACATGCCCATGAAACCTGATGCTGTGATCTGGAGGAGCCTTCTTGATGCTTGTTGCAAGAGAAACGCAGGTGTCGAGCTAAGTGAAGAAGTTGCCAGGCAGGCGTTTGAGTCAGGAGGTGACATTTGCAGTGGTGTTTATGTACTTCTGTCCAGAGTCTATGCGTCAGCAAGTTGGTGGAATGAGGTTGGATTGGTGAGGAAGTTGATGACTGATAAGGGTGTGAAGAAAGAGCCTGGGTGTAGTTCAATAGAGATTAATGGTGTCAACCATGAATTTTTTGCTGGGGACTCATCTCATCCTCAAACGAAAGATATATATAAGCTTCTGGATGTTATTGAAGAGAGACTAGGAGCAATAGGATATGAACCTGACTTCTCACAAGCACCTATGGTTGATGAACCTGATGATGAAAAGCAACATTCGCTTAAACTGCACAGCGAGAGACTTGCCATTGCGTTTGGGCTCTTAAACATGAAACCAGGGGTACCAATTCGGATATTCAAAAACCTTCGTGTCTGTAATGACTGTCACAATGTAACGAAATTGATCTCCAGAATATTCAATGTGGAGATTATTGTTAGAGACCGTGCTCGATTTCATCACTTCAGAGATGGCTCTTGCTCCTGCATGGATTATTGGTAACTGTTTTCTTTTGTAAGTTGTATAAAACAATTATTAATTCTTACTTGTTAGATGCATACAAGGTTAACCTAATCAATGACATCTAAATCTGTACTTTAAATGTATACAGAATTCGTTGACATCTAAAGCTGTAAGCTCTTATAAAATCATGTGAGATATTTATACACCTTTTTAAGTAATAGTAATAACTATGGTTCTTAATTTTGAACTAATTATGGTAAAAGGTTGGAATGATAAGCATAAGAATCCAAGTAGGTGTTTGAGAGAAATGACACCTAAGGTTGAAATCTATCATGTATAAACAAGACCAACACTTGGTTCTGATCTAGAAAGCATGGACACTTTTCTTAGGGTGCCGTGACGGTATCGGACACTCGGATACGTGTCCGACACAGCCCGTACACATCACACACTGCTAGAATTGTCATAAATTTTAAATATTATATATTTTGGTTGGACGTCGCCGGGACACAGTAAGGATACGAGTTGGACACTTTCAGGATATGTCAGAATGATTTTGTAATTATTATTATTATTGTTATTATTATTTAGGAATGGAATTCAATAAAATTTGAAACATATTATAGGTTAATTAGAAAAATAATATAAAATTTAAGGAGAAAAAAAAACGAAGCTCCAAATTAGTGATTTCTTTCATGATTATATGGATAAAATGAATATGTATATATATAAAATAATATGTTATATTATTATATTTTGACGTATTCATGACTTATCCATGTCGATTCTGTAAAAAATTGTGATATCACTGTGTCCATATTGAGTCTACACGTATCTTGTGTGTGCTTCCTAGGTCCTAATTCTCCTGAAGTCCCAAACAGAGACAATTGTATCACTGTTACTGCTAATTTAGACACCAGCAGCTAATCCTTGGGAATCATACAGCATATTCTTTTCTGCAACCAGTGCTGATCCACAAGAATTTCACAAAAGCTATAATTAAAGTGGGAGTTTTATGTGTCACACTTCTGTTGGATTTATAGATATGAGGATCGTGCTAAATATCCAAGAACTTCAGTTGAGCCACTGACTAGCTAGTGCATGTTTCTATCCTTTGATTGAAGATGATGTGAAGTCCCTTGGATTTTTGTATCTTCCATAGCATTTCTACACGTATGGATTTGTTTTCTTGTACCTTACTGATAAACTTGTGTCCTTGTTTTTATACGCGAGAAATGAAAAACATTATTCAGATTGTGATCTGAATCTAAGTCCCTTACTAAATATGAATCAATCAAATGACCATCCTATGCTTGATTTTGACTAGGTTAGCCATGTTCACCAACTTTCTATGCACCTCTTCGAAAAACTAACTATGTGACACAATAGAACAGTCTAAATCCTATATACATATATATAAACTCTATTTCACAAGAATTGGATATTTGGGTTATAACACTACCTATTTGGAGGTTGTGATTCTGAAGATGGAAGGTCTAAATCCACATGTTGAAGGGTAGTGGATCCTCTCCAATGCACCATGTGCTTGTTAGTGCACTGGTGAAGAACATTATGAAACTGCACTCCTTCAACGAGCCCACTGGCTACCGGGTGCTCTAACCATTTCCACTAAAATGCACAGTGATCCTAACCGTTCCCACTAGAAAGTACAGATGATCCAGATTCATGTTGCAGAAAACAACAAATTTTTATATTCCAACAAAAAAAAAATTCTAATTCCATCTTTATCAGCCTAGGGTTTTCTTTGAATTATCTTCCCCTAGCCCGCTAGTCATGGGATAATTTGTATGCACATCTTTCTTTATTCATGGGACACACTATAGATAGATCCAGCTGGAATATGCCAATGTTCATAAATGACCTTTGTTCGCACCTCCCTTTCACAATACCTGTTTGACTTGGCTTCCCATGCTCCTGTGCTGTTACTTTCACACAAAGCAAATTGTACAGAAAATTGAATAAGAGTTTGTTCTTAGTTTGCAAGCAATGAATGGATAATGTTAAAAAATCTGCTAAGTGAATCTCACACACAAAAACTGTATTAACCCAGCAGGTATGACCTCTCCTCCCTCAACTCCCCGAGAGGGTAAGTGCTTGGTAGGCCAACAGCCCAGGTATGACCTCTCCTCCCTCAACTCCCCGAGAGGGTGTGCTTGTGTTCAAGTCTCCCTCCTTTACTTTGACAGGATAATAAATTTAAAAATAATACTATATATATATATATAGATATTGAGGAGTTGGATCTCCATGGCGGGCATCTGCGAGTGCGCGCCTGAGTATTTACCTAATATATATATATGAGCTCAAAAATTATTTACAACAAACTGAGTTTTACTAACCCCTGAAGAGAAAACTACACCAGCAGGAGATGCCAAAAAAAGAACCATAAACCTCTCAAATAACAAAAAGTACTGTGGAAGTTCCCAAAAAGAGAGCATTATAGATAAGGCAACGGTGATTTTTGCTACAATGTCACCAGACATCTATTTATGCTGTATTAAGTTTAACTAAGATAGAGAAGCAATCCGCTCTTAACTTATTCTTTGTTCCAGCAAGCATACGGACAGACCTGAAGCAGAATGTACAAATTCCCAAGTTGTATCTGTATTTGTATCATACCGAAAATATTGTGGCAGGTTTTATAATGGAGCTCCTATTTTCGCAAACTCTCTTGCCACTGTTATACAAAAGAGAAGGAAGACGTGTAAGTAAAAAGATTTCAAGAATGCAACCAATAAATCCAATGAAAAAAAAAATTGAAAAATGAAAAAAGAAAAAATGTAGTCACGAAAAATGGTGCTAGCAAGCAGAGAGAAAAATGAAGTATCATCAGTCAAGATTTTTCTGAGTCATCATTCTTTAGAATACAAACTATTACAACTGTTTCAAAATTGAATGCCTTTTCCGTGTTATTTTTCCAAAAATATATTAACATCCCTCGACCAGACTCTGGTTCATGTGGTACCCCCTCCTCCTTCAAAATGGAAGGTTGAGGGTTCAAGTCCCCCTAAGGGTAAGGGTCTGTCGTGTAGAGCTTAACTATCCCCCACCAAAAAAAAAATCTTGTCAAAAAGCTACTCAACTGATGGAAGAAATATATGTATGAGCCATACAATGATAAACAAGAAATAGAGTAACTAAAGAAAGCCATAGTTTTTCAGGAAAAAAAGAAAAAGAAACTAATAGTAAGTAACTAGCAAAGTCAACCAAATCTAAATGAGCACATACAGACTCACCATCCTGAAAAGGCACCGTCTAAGTAACAAGAGAACACTTCAATTCAAAATTGGATGCTAAAATACCCATAAAAGTGCTAATTCAATTCTCCCAAGACACAGACCTTCAAAAAGAGGAACCACTTTTTTGCCTAAACTTATATGTACAATTGCCAACAATACTACTCTCGTTAGCTCCATAGTCTCCATGATGAAGAACACTTTTTGAATTCAGAAAATTCCATTCTATTACTAGTATATAAATGTGAAAACATAGTTCTATGATAATGTATTGCTCGATTCTTCACCATTTTCACCAAAACCGATATAGGAGTGTTGACTTGTGAACTCCATTATACTCGTCCCTCAATAATTGAACCTCCAAATTAAACTTTCTGAGATAGCATAGATTACAAGAAAAACCAACTAATTATCCATTAATCAATTGGATTGCTCGATTTTTCTCCATTTTCACCAAAACCGATAAAGGAGTGTTAACTTGTGAACTCCATTATAATTGTTCCCTCAATAACTGAACCTCCAATTTAAACTTTATGAGATACTATAGATTGCAAGGAAGATCAACTCAAATTAAACTTTCTGCGATTAGTGGATTACAAGGAAGATCAACAAAATTATCAATTGATCAAAGGCAACGTTAGATTACAAACACTTCACTAATCAGATATAACCCCTAGCCAGTAAGATTCACAACATAAAAACCCCAAAATCAATTTTTGATCAAAAATCTCAAGTCCCGAAATTTTGAGGATAAATTGACATGGTAATAAAACAAATATTGTCATAGTAGGTGATTGTTTTGCACACTATACAGAGTTTTAGACTTCATAGAACCCCATAGTGTCTTCAAAGTTAAGTGTATGCTATCCAAACGAATCAAAGCTCTCAAGTTCTATCAAGATCAAGGCATTTGACAAACTGATACAAATAGCATTAAAAACAACACACAATTGAGTAAAACAGCATAAACATCAGTACTAGCTCAAAAAAACAAACTGACCTTTCGATGAGGATTCAACTACAACAACGTGCAAAGTCACATTGTTCGGCGGTAGCTGCAAACGGAGGGGGTAAAGCTTCCCATTCAACGGACTCCGTGAGCACACAATAATGTCATCCAGGCCCGTCTCTTCCTCCAACCTATGAGTCAATTCATCAACCCCCTTCCCCTTAAAACCAATGCATAAACCCTCCACACCCTCATCAACCTCCCCAAATTCATCTGCAACATAGTAATATATAGTCCGACCATCCGTCGCCTTCGCCTGCGAACCCACCACAGAATTATTCATCTGCAGATACAGAACAAATTAACATGGGCATAAAATCAAACACCTAAATATCAAAAGACCCAAGATTGATTAAACATTCAACATTGTAATTAATGTCAATTTATAATTGAAATTCAAACCTCTTGTCTTGAAATCGCCGGTGAACCCACCACAGAATCACCCATCTGCAGATACAGAACAAATTAACAAAGCACAAAATAAAAAAACCAAAAATCAAACACCCAAGATTGATTGAACATCGAAATGTCAATCTCGAGATGAAATTCAAACCTCTTGTCTTGAAAAGCTGTTGTACTCAGTGGAATGATTGGAAGGAGAGCTCGATTCGGAGGCAAATGAATCTGAATGGAGCACCGGAGGGGGTCTAGGAGCAGGGGAGTGAACCACAATCTCGACGACATGAACATCCCAGAGAATCCAATCCTGGGTGGCGGTCCGTTGAGGTATGTCATGCGTGACGGAGTTGCGCCACGGCGGCAGACCACCGTTGGCGCGGAGGAACTGGCCGTAACGGGTCTTGAGCTTGACCTGTGTCCCTTCTCTAATGGGTTCCCACTCGACCGACGAATCGAGGCGTGGGGGCAGAGTCTGGAGGACTTTCCGGCCGGTCATGCCGAGAAGGAAGGGGTGGTTGGAGGCGGTGAGATACTTGCCGAAGCAGCTCTTTAGCCGGATGATGTTGTTGCTGTTGATATTGTCGTCGTCGGAGCTGGGTCGGTCGACGAACTCGACCGTCCATCGCACGTTCTTGGAGGAGCCGTTTCGGTCTTGGGTGACCGACTCTTCGTCGTCGTCGGCGTGGAGGTACTTGTCGTGGTGGCCCCGGAGACGGACCGCCTTGGCGTTGTGAAACAGATCCATTCCGATGGTCTGAGAAACAAAATTGAGATCTGAGAGATCAGAAATGAATGCAAAAATGGTTGTTGATTGATTACAGATCACTAGTGTTTGGTAGAGGTTTGACAAAATGAGTAAAAATGATCACAACAGTATAACTTTGTTTTCAGACAACCAGGCCTTGTTTTCGTCTCTTGTATTTGTATAATTTGTATTCTAAGTGCGAGTGAATATATATCTATAGATATATATATATATATATATAGGTATGTATGTATAGGTTAGACTTTAGAGAGAAAGCAAAGACAGTCACCGCCAGCCAAACGAGGCTTTCACTCTAATTAAGATTACGTGGCCATCACGTGGGCGTGAGTTACCTTATTTGGATGAAACCGAGTGAACGGATTTGGATGTGAATTGTAGTAATTTTTTAAAAAAAAAAAATTTACTAATTTAATCTTAGTTATACATAGTAAATAATTAAATTATTATGATTTAGGATAAATTTAATAATTTATTCAGTATTAATATAATAAAAAATAAATAAATAATTTCTCAAACAATAACTATTAAACAGTATTTATTAAACAGTATTTAAAGTTAAATGGCTGAGACTATGAGCCGGGAGCATATAAAAAATTCCCAAAGTGTGATTTGAATTAGAGTTATGACAATTGGAGGCATCTGAGCCGTTGATGTTTGGTAAAAAGGTGGCACAAACAGATTCAGTATGGGGTCCATTGCTGACATGGCATCGTTACAGGCAGTTAGGGGATAGGGATAGGGATAGAAATGATGGACATTTCTGTAATTCTGTGTAGGTGGCGTGTTCATGTTGGAATTTTTTTTATTGGGACCGTGGTCGTGTTGAATGTTCACGCGTGTATTAAGAATTTTAGACCAGGTGTATTCTATATCTAAGCCTACAAAACTTACCTTAGTACATTGACCTGTAGAATTAATTTTCAAATCTCTGACGCATTTTTTCTACTTCTGACGAGTCCTAACTTACCCAACTTTGCTGATGATCGGTGTTATTTTTTTTTTTATAAAATTTTATTATTTAAGATCCTAAAAATATTTATTTTCTTTCCACTTTTTAATCTTTTAAAGTGATTTTTATTAGAGAAGTTTAAATTATTAGGTTTATTTTGGACAAATGTTCAACTTTCTTGCGTTGTGTTTGGTAGAAAAGAAGAGAGAGGTGAATAGAAAAAATAAAAAGGAATGAATAAATTTCATTTGTTCGGTAAGAATGATACGAAGAAAATAAATAATAATAGAAATGATAATCCATTCTTCATTATTTACAAATTTTTACCTGCCAAAAATTAACAGAAGAAATGAGAGAAGATGAGGAATGTCGTAGAAATTTTAAATTATATATTATCATAAATTATACAAGAAGTAAATTACAATAATATTTCTATAAATTACAATATTATAAATTAATATTATTGAATATAATGATATATACAATTAAAATTTTCCTTCTTTAGTAAAGAATATAGAAAATTACAAGCTTATTCTCTTCTCTTCTATCGAACCGAACAAAAAAAAATATATATATAGATGCTCTTCGCTAAGAATGTCTCATTCATTCAATTTTTTTATTTCTTACCTAAGAGAGCATTGAGGTTTATTTATCATAGTGAATATATTAATATTAGGGAGGTGATATTGGCACTCCAAAAAAATCCTAAGGCACTCCACTTCTATTTTTATAAATGAAATCACAGATATAACCTTGAAGTTTCCAATTTAACCTAAAAGAGGAGGACAAAGTGGTTTACAAATATGAACCATATAAGATATGCTTGCTTAGAGATTAAATTTTGAATTTTTTTTCTGGTTTCAAGCTGTTAGAGATTAATATTTGGGTCTTTTTGAGTTTCAAGCTTCTATCTTCTCAAAAAAGAATAAATAAATAAATAAACAAACAAAATCAAATTGACAGAAAGCAAATATGCACCATAAAGAGGAACTAGGGATGGTGAAGAAATTCTCGAGGGATTATTAAGAAGTAATTTCGTCATTTTATATTTTTGAAAAAAGGGTTGAAGCGTTGTAGACTAATTTTGAAGCGCAAATATCACAACCCTAATAATATTATCATATTTTTCTTTGCATATATTTGTGGATTCAAACTTATTCTTCATAACTTCCACTTGGTTGCCCTAGAATACATGAAAGTGAGACCATCTTTGGTCTCACCTTCACCTAAGCTAGGGTTGCAATGCCTTTGGCTAACGCAGTCGAAGAGCTCTCTATTGTTTTTTGGTTGGCCACTTCAAGGTAAAGCATTGTTAAGCTTTTGAACACATTATGGACATATTTTGAGTTCATTTAAGGACATGATTGGGTGATTTTCCAATTACATTTTAGGTAAAGTGCAAATAAATAAATAAATAAATAAATAAATCACAAGTTATACCAAATCAACAAATAACCACCCCTATATTACATTTTGTCTCTTACATTTTTTTAAATGACTAAAATACCCTTATAAATGTTAAAAGGCAGTACTATCCTTTTTATAACCTAATTTCTCAAAAATCCCATCGTCACTCTCTCCTCTCACTCTCTCTTTTGCTCTGCTGAACATGTGCGCCCGTATATATATTGTCTCTCTCTCTCCCTATGTCTAATGTTTCTCTCTCTCTCTCTCTCTCTCTCTCTCTCGCTATATATATATATATATATATATATCGAATAAACGAGTTATAAACTTGGGCCGGGTTCAATTACATTATGCTAGCTAATAGTATAATAAATGGTGTACGTGGAAGAAAATGTTCTAATAAATGGTCAAAAGCCCAAGTCAAAAAAATCCAACTCATCTCATTAACTAGATCCAATTCCTAGCCACCAGGGATGTGATATATATATATATACACACACACAAACTAGTGCTTCCTGGGCAGTAAAGTGGATCATGCACTATTTATAAACTATATAAATTTTCTTTGATTCTCTATTAATAAATTAATGCACCATAAACAATCATATAAATTTATAGGCACTGAATCTATATAACAACCAGTCATGATCTCGGATTTAAGTTCATTTCTTAACAACTCTTAAAGTGGATAATATTGTTAAATTAAGTCACAAAACAAGAGGAAGTGACTTACTTTCACTTTCTTCAAGTAGTGGGCTTTCTTTTTTACTTTTAATTAATGTGGAGAACATTTAATTTTCTTCCCAAAGTTTGTTTGGACACTTGGTGGGCGTCATGTAGGACCAATATCATAATCAATTATCTTTTTACTCTTTGTAGATTGAATTAAAAGTTCATATTTCTAATCATATAGGAAATCATATTCAAACTAAAAATATATGAAAAATAAAATCCTTCACACACTCCAAAATACGTATTGATACTCTATTTAAATTCGGCCAGTGGCTTATTCTTCCAAAATATACTTTTTCTTTTATACAAATATTGCCTCTTTTTATCATTTACACACTTGAATAAGTGCAATATCAATGTTTTTATTTGAGTGTGCATTGTATTTTTATTTATTTATTTTGTTTTATTATTTGAGTGTGCATTATATTTTTATTTATTTATTTTGTTTTATTTTTTATGAAGGGTTAAGTAAACACACACCCATGATTGGGATAAAATGGAGACGCCTAATTAGGATATTTTTAAAAAATAATTCCAAGATATATAAATTCAAAACATATTATGGGTTAATTAGTAAAATAATATAAAGTCTTAGAAAATACCAACAAAATCCATGTAGTTCTAACTTCTAAACTCTAAATTAAGGAGTAGTGATTACGATAACCTTAATAAAAGAAGTAAAAGTTATTTTTTATTTATATTTTATTGTATTATTTATTCTTCTAATTTTTATTTTTTTTTTAAATTTGGTTACAATATTATCTTGTCCATATCTGTAAAAACTCTATCTGGTGTCTATTTTCGGGGTCGAGCCGTCAAGTCTCTTCAACTTATGCTAACGTCTGTGAACATATATATACTTTTATAGTTGTATATGACCCACAAATAATTCATTTCATCGGCACGCGGCTTGTCTCTGGTCTGCTGCCAAAATTGACAATCACTAAACCTATCTTCATATCAAATCGATCAAACATTCATGCCTTATCACTATTTCTGTTATCATTTAACCGGCCTAGAAACTGATCCGTGGAAGAAAACCCAAAAAAAAAATCAAAAACATCACTTTCTTCTAATAGACTAATGGTAGGAAATTTAAATGAAAAATGATTTCTAAATCGGTTTCTCAAACTTATTACATACTGGAAGGGTGTCAAGGGGGTTCCCAACCCCGTAACAAAGGGCTTCTAACAAGAGTCATGACATTCACACTGAGCTTAGAAAATTATTATATGATTCTAACTACATAGTTTTAATAAATCAAAATTAGATACCCCATTGATAATTAAGAATTTGAATAAAGTTTACACATTTGTTAATTTGTGTGTCGACTTATGATTGACCTGTATAATCTTTAAAATTATTATAAAAAAATCATTTTGTTACGATAAATAAGCCAAAATAACATTGCTCAATTTAAATAAAACAAGAAAGCATACCTTATTCTTCATGGACGACTTTGCAGGGGAATAGGAGGAGTGTATTGACATCGGAGAGCCAAACTCCGACCCGAACAGCTCATCGGAAAGCGAAGAAACGGTGGAAAGCATGGACAAATATTCCTTTAGCGAGTCGTTTTCCGGCACATCCACAGCTTCCACGTCCCACAGAACCCAATTTTGGGTTGAAGTGGCATAATAAGGACTGTCATGGGTGACGGAGTTCCTCCACGGCGGCGTCCCTCCGTTTGCACGTAAAAAGGTCCCTCCGAAAGCCCTGAGTTTCGTCTGAAACCCGTCCCGGATGGGCTGCCACTCAATCGTGAGGTCCTTCATGCTAGGCGGTAGGGTTTGGAGCACCTTGTGTCCGGTCATGCCGAGAAGAAAAGGGACGTTGGAGGCGGTGAGGTAGCGGCCGTGGCAGCTTTTGAGTCGGACGACGTGGCTGTTGCCTTCCACGAGCTCCACCAGCCACCGCGCTCCACGTGTGGAGCCGTGGCGGCTCTGCCGGACTTTTTGTTGGTCGTCGTCGGCGACTAGGTATTTGTTGAGGTGGCCCCGGAGTTTGACAGCCTTAGCTTTATTGAATACCTCCATATCGCAACACACACAGTCACACAGTTTGGAGGAAGAGAGAGTTTAATTAAATCAGAGATTATTAGAGAAGATATCTTAATTAAAATAAGAGGTGTGAAGAAGAAGAAGAAGATGAAGAAGAAAAGAGGGTATTTGTCTGGTGGTTTTTGTTTTTCTTACCAGAGAGAAGGAGATAGATTATTTAAATAAAGACCAAAATGTCATTGAATTTTGTTTATTGGTTAAAATTGTGAAAGTGTTTGGTTTCTCAGAAAGTAAGTTGTTGCAATGGAGGACCAAGATAAAATGGCGTTGACGATGAAGCTTCGTGGTGGATTACTTTAAACAGCACTTAGAATGCGACACTCACGCGTTCAAAGAGCGTGAAAGAATGACTAGTTAAACCTAATGGACTCTCATGGTAGACAACCAAAAAAAAAAATCCCACACCATTCATCACGAGAAACCGTTTTGTGTCCATTTCACCTTGTCACGCAATAGTATTAAAATTATTGGATTCAAAATATCTCATATTATAGGGTTAAATGCAAAAAACCCCTCTGAACTATTAAGGAATTAGCAACTAACCCCCCTAAACTACTAAAGTTGCCACTAACCCCCTAAACTATGATTTTTGTTGCAGTTTGCCCCATCCGGCGAGGCTCCGGTCAGACCTCACCGTTAAAGTGCCACACTATAATTTTAATGACCATGATGCCCTTATGAGCATGAAAAGACGCTAATGCCCCTTATATGACCTTTGCACCCAAAACCACTTAAAACACCCAAACACGCCCTTATGCTAAAATACACACTGTTCATCGTCAATACAAACAGATGTGTGGTTATAAACACTGTTCATCTTTTCACAGTGTGCTTATGCTTTCTGATTTAAAAAATAAAAAAATAAAAAATTGTGTTCAGCACAGAAGAAAAATTACACAATCGTGAAAGCGAAAAAAGGGAAATATGGGCCTCAAATCCCCAAACCTTCAGTTCGAATCTCTCAGGAAATGCATCAACGATGAGTCAGCTGTTCATCGGCAGTGTCGGCGCAGAGTGTCCTGTAGTAGAACACTCTATATATAGCCAACCTCATACCTCTCAATCGTCAATGCACAACCAAAATACTTAGAACCCTAACCCAATTTCAGAAAAAATTTAAATAATTTCCCAAATCATCCTCATACATATCAATCGCTCTCAATGTGTGAACTGATTCCTGCAATGCTTGCATCAATGATACCTAATTTACACCTCAATCACAAAACAAATTTTAATTATTCATGCAAGAAAAGATACAAAAGACATATGCCTATATATATATATATATATATCCACTGACAGAGCCAAGACCAGAGAGCCGCGAGTACCACGTCCGATGGCGATAGATCAGGCGAGTACACATCGACGTTGGTAAGATTCTATCCATATCCATATCCATATCCATCATAATCACCATGGCCATTGTGAACCCATTCGCGTCACAATCCAAACCAACTCCTCCACCATTCTTGCCATCCCCGCCGATGATACCGTCACCACCGTCCCCACAACTACACCTTCCCACATGGAAAACACTATCGCCTCGGCCGGATCATTCAAGAACAGCTCATTGGCTGAGTAGGAGGTCATCGATCCGGCTCACTAGAGTAAAACCAGTCGAGAGAGGAGACCGAAGGTCGTCGGCGGGGGTAGCGAAGCACTACGACGGCTTCCCCCTCCAGAAACTGACCCACCGCTCCTTCCCGAAACCGACGCAGCACTGGTCCGGCCTCCGTTCCTCTCCTCTTCTTCACAACGGCAGCTTTGCTCAAATCAGCCTCTGTTCCTTCCCGGTGCTTGACAACGGCAGAAAGTTGATTTGAGGCAGTAAGGGATAGGCTCAATTGTGTTGACGTAATTCCAGCTACGCGGATGACGGTGGTCGTCGTTGGTTGTGGTTTCCCCCAAGGAAAATGATGTTGTACAGATTCTACCCAAAAAAAAAATTGCTGCAGAGAGTTTGGTTGTTGGTTGCACAGTTAATCGTGAATAAGGAAGGAAGAGTAAAGGTTCATTTGTTTTGTTTGATGCCAACAAAATTATGCCACGTGTTGTTTATAATGTGGAAACTTATCTCTTGCTGTGTTGTCGCATTCAGATGGGTTGCTCTAATTTCACTTAGCCACATCAGCAATTTAATAGGCTAAAGATCAAAACTATGCCGTTTTACATTAAGGGTAAAATTGTCTTTTGTCTTTTCCGGTGAGTTGATGGGGTAAATTGTAACAAAACAATAGTTTAGGGGTTTTTTTTTAGTTCAGGGGGGTTTCTTGCAAAACCCCAATAGTTCAGGGGGGTTTTTTGCATTTAACCCCATATTATATGATTTTGTAAAAATTGTGGGACTCTTTAATGGGCTTCAATTTCAGCCATTCATTGTCATAGTTAAAATCCTAGTGTGAACACTTTGAACTCATATAAGAATCGGTGGGATTCTAATTAATATGGTGAACCTTCTTTCAATGCATATGGTTGATGCGAGTAGATTAAATCACCATGGTTTAGGTGTAAGGACGTTAGGTGTACAAGGCTCTTATAATTGCACGGTCTAGGGAGGGTTTTTAAACTCATTTAAAAATTGATCAAACCCTAATCCGATAAACTCTCTTTCAATTCATATGATGCATGTCATGAGAATAAATTAAGTGAAACTAATGAAACAATTTGGGATGAGAATTATCAAAATTTGTAATGATCATAAGTATCATTTTCCAACCTTCTGTCACATGGAGTCACGATTGTGGGGAATTTTTTACATAAACGCACTAAATTTTCTAAAATAGGATTGTAATGTAATTATCGATATTTAATATATTGGGTTGTACTTTTTAATTTTGTAGTCTAATTAAGATTATTATTTTAGATTGTGTTTTTTCAATTTTATTTAGTGAGATTTAAGACTTGCTATTGGTATCTAAGTTTTTATGATGAGAAGAGTGACTTAAGAATGTCCCATTCTCCTGTTATCATCAAAACCCTTATTCACGCAATTGCATACAATACAATTGCCATATTACTTTCTTTAATTACTACAATATTTTTTTATTTCTACATGTTAGTTATGAAATTTAAACCTAACAGTAAAGCGTGTAATTTAGACAGATTAAAAGATAAATACAACAACTCTAGGGGTGGCTATAGATCGGATCGGATTAGGCATTAAACCTAATTCAATCCGATCCCTATGGATTGGTGAAAATTGAATCCAATTCAATTTGATTTGATTCGTTACTTTACGGATTGAGATCTGATTGGTTCTATGAATTAGATTTTTTCCAAATAGTCCAATATTATTATATTAAACCATTGCCCACTAGATGAATTTTCAACCGTCAGTAAAACTTAAAAGTTAAGAGGTATTGAGTGTTAAAAGTTAGTAAAACTTAAAATAATAACAGAATAAAGAAAATAAAAATAGTGCATATATATATATATATATATATATATATATATATATATATATATATATTAGTTCTGTAAATTTGAATGGATTGATTAACCAATTTAATCAGTTTTGTAAGACCCCAATTTGTTAATCGATTTATGGGCTGTAAATTCTTTGTTTGTGAATCTGTAACCAAGTTAAAGTTAATTGGATGGATTACACGAAGTGACGGATCAAATGAACACCCCCACCCAACTCATTTAATTCTAAGGTGGTATTTATAGTTTTAAGTTTTTAACTCGAACTAAACTCAAATTAGAACGTATCTCAATCAATAATAGTGTCAAAGAAGCGAATATATTATATACAGTAAATTACACTGACGTCTTTTTGAGATTTGGACAAACTACACTGTTGGTAGACTGTTCAACTTCTATCACTTTGACCTCTCATAAATCGGTACACCGGAGGCCGGAAAATAACTTTGAGTATGAAAAGTAATAAACATTGAATAGTCTACTGATATATAATTTGCCCAAATTTCAAGGAATGCAAGTGTAATATACCCTATTATATATACTTATATCACATATCAAGTGTCTACATGATGATTTTGGGGTTAATAAATGGCACAAATGACTTGGGTCTTTTGAGTGTGCAGTCACCTATTGTGAAAGTGGTATCAATACCAACTCAAACACAAGAATTTGGCCAAGTCGTTTTGTGAGAGAACTACGGTTTATTAGGAGGAATATGTTGTGGACACATCGTTGTTAATTAATAAATGGGTGCAGGAACATCACAAATGATTAGTTCATTTATCAGAATGAATGTTTTTTAAGTACCGACCTGTTTAGGCTCATATTAGAGGCCCATGTTAGCAATGCACATCACGAAATAATTTTGTCATAATGTCTATGTCGAATTACGTAGCGATATCATTTGCTTGTTATTTCCCTCGCTATTCAAGGGCCTACCACACAAAGTTACTTTTTCATCCAACACTTGCAAACAATGTCATTCAAGATAAACATGATGAAAAAATTGGTGATGTTAATCATTTTTGCTAATTAGTGGCATGACCGAAAAGATTTTGTTCTTTATAAGGCTTGGTGAGGTGCATGTGGCACATTTTGATTGTTGCCACAATTTAATTCAAATAAAATTATACTCTCTACATCTTAAAAAACAAAAAAGTGTCCACCTTTCTTCTTCTTCTTCTTTTTTTTTTTTTTTTTTTTTTGAGCTGTCTTAAAATAATTATCCACTTTCTTTTTTCAAATAATATATTTTATATTTCTCCATATATGTGAATTTTAAATTTAAATATTCAAAACTTAAAAGGGCAACTTAGTAACTTTTGAGAAGAACAATGCATGTTTCACATGTCTCGAAAAAAATTAATATTCCCCATAAGCAACATTTAAATTGGGACAAATGAAGTGTTAGTTAGTTAAATATCACACTTTTTAAATAAAAATGATATAGATTTTCAATCTACTCTAATTTAACTTTGATATTAAAAGTTTGTGTAGTTCGACGATCGGAATAATCCTACTACTATTTTGTAGGAGTGAGGGATGGCTTAATTATGATGGCAACCATTATACTAATGTCGTAATGACTTCATTCCTTCCCAAATACATGCAATCAAATACTTTTCATTTTCGAACATCGAATGATGAAGACCGAGAAATCATATGTAGTATGATGAAATGCGCATCATCTTATTATTTTTTTTCTCTCTTAATTCTCTCTCTGATGGTGTGCAATTAATGTTTATATTCACTTAAACATCTTTAGACGCCACCCGTGTTTGTCGTGCGAGAAAAAGACCCATTTGTATAAAATGATTTTTTGTAGACTCAAATCTCCATTTACTTTTATTTTCATCACATTGAAAATCTTAAAAACTAATTTATCTTAAGAGATGGTTGTGCTAATTATTAGCTTCATCAAGTGAGTTTCAACCAACTATTTGACCCTGTAATTGAATATTGGTGTGAGACTTTGTTGAAATATTATGTTAATGTCAATTTTTTTACACACAATTTTCAATTAGTGGTGATGACAAATTGACAAGAAAGAAACTAGAGAGTGGAGAAGAGTTGGTGAGTGAATTGATGATGTGCGTGCGTAGGTGAGTGCAAATGTCTTCGATTGCGCGTGGGTTTATGTTTTTTTGTATGGTCCTCTCTCTAGAAGCTGGAATTGTACGTGGAACTATTAATATATAGTTCTTCACACGCCAGCGTTCCCCTTGCATACGCGTAATTTATTATTATTATTATTATTACTACTTTTTCTTTTTTAGTGAAAAAAAAAAAAAAAAAAAAAGAGAGGAAAAAAACTTGCATACCAAAGAGGTCTGGTCTATAATTGGAGGGTCAAAATCCTCTCTGGTCTCGATTTTTTGCGATTTAGGTTTCATTTGTTTGGAGGTTAAATATTTTTTTAAAAATATTTTTTTATTTTTTGGTGTTTGACTGTTGTAAAATATTTATGAAGAAAAAAAATATTAAAATTTAATAAAAATAATTTATTCATAAATTTTCTGACAGGTTATTTTACATGCCCTGCCCGATAGATTCAACCTCAATCTTAACGTAAACCATTGCCAAACACGGACAAAGTAAAAATAAAAAATATATTTTACCTGAAAAAATTATATATTTTTCAAAAGAAATATTTTACATCGAAACAAAAGGGAACCTTAATACGGTAGGTAAATTTCATCAATGCAGTAAATTTCGTTATTAAAATGATGAAATTTCACTTTTTAAAATTTTGTTATTATTTACTTAGAGATTAAAGTGTGTTTAGAGAAAATTTTGATCTAAATTTAAAGTGATGATGGTCACTTTTAACGATATTAATTGATGCCCATAATGTGATGGTATCAATCACCACCGTTGATTAGTGTACTCGGCCTCTTCGATAGGAAAATTTTTACAAAAGTGTAAAGGTATTGTATCCAAAATTATTAACAGTTAAATGTGATAGTAGAACTCATCTGATCGATAATTCGAAAGATTTGAAAGTACAGTATCACGATTGTTAAATGTGATGATGAAATCCATGTTAAATGATTTAGTGATTGAAAATTTCAGGAGTGGTACCCTCGAACGTGAAACGTGAAATATAATGGTAATATTCATAATAGATGATTCAGTAATTAATAGTTGTACCCTCGGGTTGAGGAAAGGGTGCAGAAGTGAATTTTAATTCCTTAGCCATGGCCATCCCCAAAGGACGCTTCGTTCATTCATAAATATTGGCAATTACTCTTTTACTATAAGGTGAAAGAAGACAAATTTGTCATCCATCACACTATTAAAATCTACAGTTTGTTATTTTCTAAAACGAGTGGAAGAAAAATCCATGCCATCTAATATTCTAATTACTAGAATGAACACGCCAAACAAATCTAATATTCTAATTACCAGAATGAACACGCCAAACAAATAGACTTCTATAATACCTTCGACGATGATAATTAAGTTTTGTATTCTTGCAAAAAAGTTCCCATAATAATTTAAAATACATTTTTCAATTCACACCTCTTTTTAGTATTTCTTTAATAATTAGGCATGCAACTCGACTAGCTTTGCTATATTAAACAATCGATTGATTAGGGTTTCAATCCAAGTGAAAAGCCAATCTGACGTATAACTTCACGAGCTCAACTCGAATCTGTTGAGGGATTCTTTCCTTATATTTGATAAATATATTTATATACCTTTGATAAAATATCTTTACTTTTGATTTTTTCTGGTCATTTAATTTATTTGTAAATATATTTAAATACAGATATTTTTACAAGTAATAAGTCATGTATGGCAATGGAGTGTAAGGACGACACTCATGCTTGTTGGTAGACGGAAACACTGGAATGGTTTATGAAAGTGCAGGTCTCACATGATGGCGTGTGGCCATCACCCGTACAAACCGGTCAGGACTGAGAGCTATTTGTCCCCTGATGAGGGCCAAGGCAGGCCGAAACCGTTAGCATGAAGCCTTAATGTGAAAGTTGTGTAAGTTGAGCCTTGTTAGGGGTGCTACACAGGCCGTCCTATTGGGCACAAAACTTGAGGCCCATGACAGTAACCATAATTTACGGTCGATTCGTAATCTGTTTTTTTAAATCTAATTCACACAATTTTATAGTTGGCAATTGTGTTTGGACACATATACATGTTGGGATTATCATTAACCAAGTGCTGTCATATCAGACAAATTTCCATCCTAAATTATGTGGAAAGCAGGAACCTCTTTTAGAGCAGCCCAGAATGGACCGGACGCATCCATCAACATTAATCAATGATTCCAGTCGAACAAATTATTGTAAGGGAAAAAGCCAAATGAAGGAGTAGTTGGGGTTGAGAGTTGAAACTGTTCCAAGGAAATCACTGTCATTATATTGCATATACAATCATTTTACAACGCATATAATTATTATACAACAAGTATGTTACATTACCTCAGAAATTTATACTTCAGTGTAGTGCGTAGTACTAGCAATATAATAACCAAGTCACCGGATTCCTGTTCCAAGATCAACATTGTAGTTGACCCTTTAATGGGGTGGATCAGATCACCATTGATTTCCATTTTTTTTCTCATCATGATATTGTAGTTGACCCTTTAATGGGGTAATATACTTCGATCACATCATCATTGCATTTCCATATTTTTCTTTGCTTTTGCACTTCTGGTAATAGAGGTTAATGGGAGGTCCAATACTTCTACTTTTGTGTTTTTCTTTTTTGTCAACAATGTTGGTGAAGGCTTTTTAAAAGTACCTTATAATTTGTCATTGCGTATACGTAGTTTTTTCGTTCTTCATACATTGAATAATTTCTAAACAAAATTCTTTAGAGATAGTTCCACGAAAATTTGAACTCTCTTAGAACGAGTCGTTGTCATTAGATTATTCACTTAAAATTCAGTGTACACGTGTTTTAATGATTAGAGACCAACTGTATCCAATATAAATGATACTTGCATTTAAATTCGTTGAAACCTTGAAGGAAATGCAAAAAATTATAAAAATTAAATAAAAATCATTCTTTAAATAACAATATATATCTATAGAGTTTTCAACAGGGACAAATCCAGAAATTGGTTTCAGTGGAGGCAATTTTAAATAATAATGAGGGTACGAGTCAGAAAATATATATATATATTCAATCAATGGGGGGCAAAGGATAAAGTTATAAGGGCATTCATATAATAATGCAAGATTTTCTAGAATTAAAAAAAAAAAAAAAAAAATGGGAATTTTTAAAATTTTAATGGGAGCAAAGGATAAAGTTGTAACATTGCAACATACTGTAATGTGTTGAATGTGTGCTGTATGTTGAATATAAATGTGTTGCATGACTTTTGTAAAATTGCATGAGTGTTATATTTTGCGATATAATTATCTTGTATTGTGATATAGTTTTGTTGCACCCGCACTCAAGATGAGTGTAGAGGATCATAAAAATAAACGGGCTTTTAAGCCTCGATTGATGACAAGTTTGATGAATGAACTTGGCAGGCCATTTAAAGTTGGGCCCATAAAAGATAGAGCAAAAAGATATGATACTTAAATTTTGAGAACCCATTACGAGTTTAAAACTGTAAAATATAGTCTGTTTAAAGCTTAAGCTATTGCAGTCTACCCCAAGTCCAAAAAGACTGTGATGTTTAGCTCGTGGCTCTAAAAGAACTAAAAAATATCTTATTGACAGAGGTCCCTACAATCAATCCTACGTACGGAGTATATTTTATCTATTTATTATTTTCTCCTTCCAAAATAAATATATTTTTTAAGAAATTATGACTCTTTTCCAAAAAAAATAATAATAATAATTTGAGTCAGAAATAGTATTTTTATAATCAGAATTATTTATTAAAATATTACTTTTTGTCGGGTGATCCCACCCACAATCATGTTTCATATGTTGACCCTTATTGATTGAGAAAGTAATTATATTGAGATATATAGTTTGTGGTAGATTGATAGAAATAATGACATGCTTTCAGAACTACTATTGAGTTTGACTCATCATTAATTAATACGTAAATAAAAAATAAAATTAACATAATTGCTTATTTGTCAAACAGTGATTGATTGATTCGAAACCATATAATAATTTTTAAAGTAAACTATTGTAGTATATCTCTAAGTAATACGTGTTATGATAGATATTTCGAGAGTACGGTGGGTTAGTACCTTCGGTGGACTTTGAAGTATCAAGTTTCGACTATTTGCATCTACTAATCTAACTTTTAACCTTTTTTACTTTTTTTTAAAAAAGAGAGTAATGCATGTTATATATGTACTTATGTAACACCTACTATGGTTTAAGGAAAAAGACCCAAATAGGTTTTAGAAAAGAGTAATAACCCACTTGGGTTCCATTTTAATGTATCCCAAGGTCGTGAGTAATTCAGCTTACTAAATTTCATTAGATTCTGTAAGTGGAATTTGTGTTTTTCAAAAATTTTAAATATTTTGAAAGTTTTCTTATTCTAATGCCAGCAGAATTTGATATTCTGCCAACATCGATTAATTTAAATTATAAGAGTCCTAATCTTAATAGATAAGGGCAAAATTGATATTAAAAATATCACAAGCCAGTATCTTATAATATATATAAACACTTTTGTAATTTCATTATAAAGAAAAAAGAGGTTCTATTGTTGGAGTGCTTAAAGATATTGGTGTAGCGCCAATATTAATTGAGTTATTAAAATTTAAAATTATCATAAAAATATAAAAATAAAAGTTATAATTAGTAAAAGAAGTAAGAGTGTTGGTGTCCCGCTCAAATTTTTTTTCTTAGGGTAAATTTCACCCCCTCCCTTCCTTTCCCCAATTTAGGTTAAAGACAGCTATCTACAACTTAGACACTTTTTGGACAATAACACCCCCCAAGTTTGGTAAACTGATCAAAGACACCCCAACCATGATAAAAGTACATACTTGCCATTTGACTACTGAATTGACCATGTGAATCATTAAATTACTTGTATAACCTCATTTTAATTAACCAAAATAACCCCTTAGGAATGTATATAATCTCAACCACCTACCCACAGTGCCGTCACCACAAATACACACACACACACACACACACACACATATATTTGCGCATAGAAATCCAACTCCTAAAAATCCAAACATTGCAAGAACTCAGAGGTCATGTCCAGAGAAAAGGTTGGCACCACGAGGAGAGAAGAATGTGAAGGGCTTGCTATCGGAATTTGGTATCGAAGGTTGAAGGTGTCAATTGAAATCTTATTAGCGTAATGGCTGTTGGATCGTATTTGTGTGATCGCAATCGCTATCGCCGCTGGTTTAAAG
Organism: Cornus florida; assembly: GCF_030987335.1. Lineage (NCBI taxonomy): Eukaryota > Viridiplantae > Streptophyta > Magnoliopsida > Cornales > Cornaceae > Cornus > Cornus florida. Next base: position 47,689,901 of record NW_026775572.1, read on the forward strand.
TCATTGACGACGAAGAAGATGAACCGCACCGACGACGTCAATGCCAAGGCCAAATTCAGTCGAAGGTGTTAATTGAAATCTTGTTAGCGTAGTGGTTGTTGGATTGTATTTGTGTGATCACAATCGCTATCGCCGCCGATTTGAAGTTACTAGCGACGATCGGCAACGTCGATGCTGAGGCCAAATTTAAGGGTTTAAGAACAGTCCCTTGCTTCTAAGACATAAAAATCAAAATGACACCGTTAGCAGATCCAACATCGAGTGATGAGATGTAACAAGGGTCATTTATCCCACTTCAGACCCGGATGGCAAAGTGAATGAAAATTCAGCACTACCCAACAGCTTGAGCTTTTGAGTAAATGGGCAAGCGCATACCCGTACACAAGACTACACTGCCATCTTCGTAGGCATTGGTGCCCTGTTCTAGGTCGGCGTCGACGTCAGCCAATCGGAGCTTAAAGCGGTGGAAACCCCTTCCTCTGTTGATCCCTTCCTCTGTCGTGGAACATCGCAAAATTGGTTGTCCAATCTGGTGGCGCCATGTGCTCACTGTTTAGACCTCACGCCGCTTAGTACCGTCACTATTTCTCTCCAACACCGTCGAAGAGTGATTCGATTGCTTACATTTCATTGCCTAAATCGATGAAGCCTTCGACGACAACGTGAGGGCCCACATCGTCGAAATTCACTTCGGCATGTCCACGATTGTTGTCAAAGGCAATGGTGACATGATGGAATTGTTGTTAAATGAGCTGGTGGTGATTGATGCAGGTGAGGATGTGAGACCGGAGGAGGTCCGTGTGGGTAGATAGAAGAAGGTTTAGAGACATGTATATTGAATGAGAGTAGTTTAGTCATTTTAGGTGGGTTAATATTTTTGGATGAAAATATAATATTTTTATTGCAAGGCATATTAGACATTTTGTATCACTTAAGGCAGTGTTTGGCTCCTTATTTATAAAATGGGGTGTTATTGTCTAAAATTGTAAACTTGAGTGGGCAATTGGATCACACTCTCCCCAACTTGTAGATTAGTGTCTTTAACCCAAATCGCCCCCGCGGGCCAGGGGGTGGGGGGTGGGGTAAGGGAATTTATAAAGGTTAAACTGCACTCACACCCCATGAAGGGAATTTATAAAGGGTAAACTGCACTCAGACCCCCTCAAGTTTGAGTTAAAGATCCAAGGGGGTGTGGGTGCAATTTACCCAAAATTTATAAAGGGTAAATTGCACTCACACCCCCCTTAAGTTTGAGTTAAAGACAATCATCTACAACATGTGCACTATTCAGACAATGACACCCCTTAGGTTTGCCAAATTGAACAATCACACCCCAAACCACCTTTAAAGCAATATGAAATGTCTAAGTTGCCCTTTCATAAAAATATTATATTTTGGACTAAAATATTAGTTCGACAAAATAACAAAACTACCTTTCAATCAATGTTCCTTTCATCTCCTCCATTACCCTATCTCTCCCACTCCACCAACTGCCGCTCTAGGCCTGTCAACGGATCAGATCCGGACCAGATCACAGTCAATCTGATTCGAATCCGATAAGCATATTAAGCTATCTAATAATCTGACAAATTCTTGCACGGTCAATCCATATTCGATATTCACTCTATTGGGTTGTCCGATCCAATTATCAATTATAACCCCTTTGCAATTTACACAAAGAGAGATCAAGCAACTTGATCCAATATTAGGGTAAAAATAGAGAACATAATTCGGTTCTCCAACAAAGAACTAGCAAATGAGTAATTAAGACATTACTAAATATAATACATGCTCTGAGCTTCTTGGCCTCACGATTCCTTGTTGAATCTGAGTAGGGGGAATTGTTTTGAAAGATGAAAAATTAGGATTTGCAATAGAAAAAATAAAATAAAAAAATAAAATAAAAATATAATAAACTACTCCGCAAGGTTGGACAATTGATAGCTGCTCTCCCTTTTGGCTTCTTGCTATTGCTTGCCATCAATTTATCACTCTGCTTTCACTTATTGTTTTTCTCATGTTTGCAAGGTAAATACGGGTTGAAGAGCTTTAGTGGCTTCTAGAATTTTCTTTCTCGTGTCTTGTATCAATTGAATAAGTGATAGATACTTAAAGATTTATTATTCTCTATGGGTGAGAACACCCTAATATTTTACCCAAAGCATTGTGATTCTTTTGTTATATATATATATATTAGTATCGAATTATTAATAAATCAAATCAACCTAATACAAGTTCGATTTGTTAAGTTAATAAATTATTAGATTCATATAATTATCAGGTTATTAAATATTTTATTCAATTCACATCCAGATAATCCGATTGAATTCCAACCAATAAAAAACAGGATTAAAAATGTCAATATATATAAACAATTTGTATATATAAATATGATATAAATTTGCAAACTTTAATCCGTATCTCATTGAGAGCTTGAAGGGAAGATCCAATAAAATGACCTTGGTGGAGGATATTCTGATTTTGGGCTTCAATAGGGTCGGTGGGGAAGAGGTGGTTGACGATCGGGTCTGTACTGCCAACAGCGACAGACTGTGCTTATCGGCGAGGAAAAAGTAGCACCGCCGGTGCAAGGACTGGACGACGATGAGATGTGTCGGGCAAGCTCAGAACGGCAGCGGTAATGCACGCGCGATCTGAACTTATCGAGGCTGGCATACAACGATGTGCATCTTTGAGGACGGTGGCGACACAACTGGCCGGTGATGAGATGTGTTTGGCGAGCTTACTTTTCAGATCGTTCTCCGCCTCCGCCGGTTCAAAACACCACCTTCCTCGGTGAAGACATCTCTGTCACCACCGTTCAGTCCGCCTCATCGCCGATTCATACCATCGCCGTCCTTCATCACCTTTCCTCGTTGCTTGCTCGTCGTTCAGACCTCACGCCCAAATCCTCCATTACCACGTTGTACAACTTCGTCTTTCCCGAAATCTAAGTCCAAACTCACATATTATGTGTAAAATATGTGTGTATATATATGTATGTATATATATCACAGAGAGAGTGAAGAAACGAAAGAAGAGTTGGTGGTGGTAAGAGGAAGCGGCGGTGGCGTTGACATTGTGGGTAGGTGGTTGAGATTGTCTTAACTTTATTTTTTTTTTTCATTCCGGTAAATTAAAAGAAAGTTATAAAGGTAATTTAATAATTTATATGAGTTAATTCAAAAATTAAATGACAAATACATACTTTTATCGTTGGAATATTTTGTTCTAAGTTGTTATCAAAATTAAGCAAACTTTTATCCCAGCAATCTGGGAAGATACATTGCCATGTTATTTATCCGATCTCATCAACATATTTGATTTTTACTCCTTTTTCATTCTATACACTATAGATAATGCTTGAATCCTATCCTATGAGGACAAGTTTTATCTTTACAGTCTAACGTGACCCTATCAAAATTTGATACATGTCATAATTTGATATAATATAATAAAAAAAATGATCAATTTGGATCAACCCATTACAAACGGGCCTTTCTTCCCTTGGTCAACACCCATAGGCTCCATGGAAGAGAGAGAGTGTAGAGAGAGAGAGAGTACGCGGAAGAGAAGAAGCACCCATAGTCTTTATTTGAGTTTGGTATTTGTTCACATTGTCTTTGAATCTCAGCTCCAATTTTACTACCCCCAACACATGACTTTCACAATTTTATTTGAGAGCGTAGAGAGAGAAAGTACATGGAAGAGATGAAGCACCAGTAGTCAATCTAAACACCTAACTTTGTCTAAGAAAAAAAAATAACAAAACCAACTATGATTAAAAATTTCATAATGAGAGAAAGTAGAGAGAGAAAAAGATACGTTGCAGTGGCAGAATGACATAGACTTGGAAACAAGGAGAGGAAACAGAGAGAGTGGGAGAAAAACTCTGCAATCCATGACAAAAAAAATGATGGGTTTTTCAGCAAATTGAGGATTTTGTCGAGTATTATGCTGCAACAAAAAAGTTGGATTTTATTTGTTTGTTTGGCGAGAGAGAAAATTCAAAGCAAGTGGGATGGTCTTTTGGATTCTTCTTTGGATCTTCCCTTCAACTTTCTTCTTCATTTTCTCATTCAAAGCTTTCATTTTTGCTCATTTAATGGGGCGCCCACTGTAATTAAAAGCAAAAAATTGCAAGAACGAGTCCACTAAGGACAGCCACCGCCGAAAAAACGATGATGAAGAAGAAGCGCGTGGGCGTGAGTGAGATCTACTCACAGGAGCGCGTGGGTGCGTGTCGCTCCCGCGCGAATATCTGAAACTACCGTTCTTTGTTGTTGCCATCAACTTGAATTGCCTTAGGTGAAAAAATATCAACCCAACACTTAAACACTAATGGGTAGAGAGAGAAAGTCATGGGAAAGGTGTAGAAGAGTGGTCTGGGTTTGAAGGAGAGCGAAAAGTTGAGTCTTATGAGAGAAGGGGAAGCATTGGATAACACTAGATCAAGTAGAGACTAAGCCGAACTAATCATTTTTATGCTTTGAGTTCACTTTCTCTATCTGTATATCAGTTTTTGGTTTGAATTGTAAAAAAATGGAATGCCAAGAAGGGGGAGAGAGAGAGATAGAGAGAGAAAAAAAAAAAGGGTTTCAATTCTAATTGGATTCTATCTGGGTAACCAAGTTGATCCAAATTGCTCCTTTTTTTAATATTATATCATATTGTCAAATTTTGATACGACCACGGCAGGATCTAAGCATTATCTACTAATTAATCAACTCTATATTAAGTTTGTAAAAATTATGTGAGATTCTGCTAGCGATGACACTGATTAGTTGTTATTAGGAAATATATTTTTACACAAAAAATATAAAACAATCACGAAAGTTAAAAATAAATAATCCAAATCTATTATGACACGTCAAATTTACAAATATATATATATATATACACTTTTAAATAGGAAAACAAAAAAAAATTAGATTTGAGTTTAATCAGTAAAAAATTAGATAATAATTATTATTAAAAATTTAGACATGTGTCTAAATTATATTAAACCAAAATTTAAACTCTTACGCGGGAATAGTGATATCAATTTAGCCCCCACCGGACATAAGACAAGGACAAGACTTGGATAATTTTATGAGAGGGTGAATTTTATCTCTTAGGTTGATATGATCTAATATAATTTAAACATGTTTTACCTCTTTTGTTAATATGATCTAATATAATTTAAAACTAATATAATTTAAACATAATTTAAAATAATATAATTTAATATAATTTAAAATAATAAAGGACCATACTTGGATAATTTTATGGAAGGATGAATTTTATCTCTTTTGTTAATATGATCTAATATAATTTAAAATAATTTAAAATTATATTAGATCATATTATTTTAAATTATATTAGATCATATTAACAAAAGAGATAAAATTCATCCTCCCATAAAATTATCCAAGTATTGTCCTTTATTATTTTAAATTATATTAAATCATATTATTTTAAATTATATTAGATCATATTAACAAAAAAGATAAAATTCTTCCTCCCATAAAATTATCCAAGTATTGTCCTTTACTTATGCCCCGTTGGGCTAAATTGATATCACTATTCCTGCATAAGAGATAACAGTGTTCTCCTAAATGGAGTGGCCAATTTTACTTATCCTGCAATAAGTTTTCAAACCAACAAGTACAAAAATAGTAACTTAAGGAAAAAAGAAAAAGAAAAAGAGAAAGAAACAGTATACCATTCAATCAATTAGTGGTCGTCGAAGGAATATAGTACAAAAGAAACCCCTCCAGAACGAGAAGACTTTCGTGTCCCAATGGAGTGAGCAGTCACTACAGCATTTGCAGACGCAAAAAATTACCGAAATAGTATGATACAGTAAAAAGTAAGCAATCAATCAAATCTATTACTGTATTTTTTAAATTATGAGAGAGAGATAGCAAAAGTGGTAGAATTTCCACAACCTTGGTCTCCCAACTCTCCTTGGCCACCCTTATTGGGTTGTCTTCTCCCAATCACTTTCACGTGACCACCCTTTCCCTTCCTCGAAACTCCCTCTCTCTCTCTCTCTCTCTCTCGCTCTCCCCAAGAACCTAGGCAGTGAGCAGTGAACCTTGAGCTAGAGCTAGAGCAAGATTCAGATCTCTATTTCTTCATTATTGATGACTGCAATACCCTCTTGTCCCCACTAATGCCTCCTCCTCCTCCACCGCCACATTCGGCCACCACCACCGCCGCCGTCCTCTTCTTGACACTCCTTCGATTCTTCTCCACCCATACAGCTGCTGTCACATGCTCAAAACCACAATCTCCTTGCCCGCCCTTCACTTCCACACCTCCCTTCCCTTTCTCTTCATCACCCGGTTGCGGCCACCCCTCATTCCAACTACAATGCTCATCCCCACAGTCCACCATCTCCATCAATAACCTCTCTTTCTCTCTCCTCCACTACCAACCCAACTCCACCTCTCTCATCCTCTCTCCTCGCCACTCCACCACCACCACCACTTCAGCTCACAATTGCACTTCTTCTCACTTCCTCTCCATCCCCAATCGATCCATCACTCTCTCCGGCTCTCCGTTTCGAGTCTCGGACTCTTCCTGCTCCCGCCTCTTCAATCTTAAGCCATGCCCACCTCCGAATCTCCCAAATTGCAGCCATTGTCCTTGGGAATGCAAGCTCATGAAGCACCCAATCCAGCTCTTACTCGAGTGTGGATCTAATCAGCATCGACCCATCTCAGATCAGGGCTGTCAAAGCGACATTTTCGGGTTTCTTGATGATTTCTTGAAATGGGGGATTGAAGTGGAATGGGATGAAGATGATGACACCTATTTCTCAAATTGCAAGCAATGCCAATCCAGAAATGGAGTTTGTGGGTTCAATTCCTCAGATCCCAACAAGCAATTTCTCTGTTTTCAATCCCGAACTCGAATCTCACCTTGGATTCATCAGCACAGCCTCAACAGAGTCTCGACTCTCTCACTAATCTTTCTGTTCATGTCTCTCTTATTCATTTGTATTGCAACAATCATTTTCCGATCAAGGAGAAACTCAATGTCCACCGCAGAAGATCCAACTATTCTCTTCCTCCACCGTCACCGCTCCGCCAGTCTCCTCCCTCCCCTCTTCACCTACGAAGAGCTCGAGTCTTCCACGAACCGGTTCGACCCCAAACGTAAAATAGGCGACGGCGGTTTCGGTTCAGTCTATCTGGGTCAGCTCTACGACGGCCGAATCGTCGCCGTGAAGCACCTCCACCACCACTCCACCACCGGTACCAAATCGTTTTTCACAAAGTCATTCTGCAATGAAATTCTGATTCTCTCTTCAATCAACCACCCAAATCTGGTGAAGCTTCATGGGTACTGTAGTGACCCAAGAGGACTAATCTTGGTCTACGACTACGTCCCCAATGGCACACTGGCAGACCATCTTCACTGCCGAAAAGGGTCGTCGTCGTCGTTGACATGGCAAGTGAGGGTCGATATAGCTTTTCAAATAGCGAAAGCCATTGAATACCTCCATTTCTCGGTCGTACCAGCTGTGGTTCACAGAGACATAACATCTTCAAACATATTTGTAGAGAAAGATATGAGAATCAAGGTTGGTGACTTTGGATTGTCGAGGCTATTGGTGTGTCCTGAAACGACGACATTGTCGTCGGCTTCGAGTGGGTGTGTGTGGACTGGTCCACAGGGCACGCCTGGGTACTTAGATCCTGATTATTACAAGTCGTTTCGGCTGACGGAGAAGAGCGACATATACAGTTTTGGGGTGGTGTTGTTGGAGCTGATCACGGGATTGAGGGCGGTGGACCAGAGGAGAGAGAAGAGGGAGGTGGCGTTGGCGGATCTGGTGGTGGCCAAGATTCAGATGGGGGCTCTGAACCAGGTGGTGGACCCGGTTTTGGTGGTGGATGGGGAGGCGGTGGACGGTGTTGGGGCTGTGGCGGAGCTGGCGTTCCGGTGTGTGGCGGCGGATAAGGATGACCGGCCGGACGCGAAGGAGGTGGCGGCGGAGCTGAGGCGGGTGAGGGGTTGTTGTGCGTGTGCGCGTGTGGGTGGTGGTGTTGTCAGGGCGGCGTCGACTTCGATGAGTGTGGTGGTCCCTGACTCGGGTTGAGGGTGCACGTGAGTGGCTTTGACTTTAACAGGTGTTGTGAGAGAGTCATATATCAGATATGTGTCTTGTTGATATCAATAGAGGAGGCTTTTGATTAAGGCAATGTCAATAGATCCAATGGTTTTTCTTGAACTAATCTTACTATTTTCTTTCATTTTGTCTGTATCTTTGATTAATACCCAATGAATTATCTATATCTACATATTCTACACAATGATTTTTGCTACCTATGAGATTTAACTTCAGACTTTAGGGTACATGTGATTGATTGTTACTGGTAGTAATTTACAAATTAAAATATTGTAATTCCCTATTTATGAAAAATATAGTAAGTGGTTAATTTTGGCATTGTATACTACTCTCATCATACACACAATTCAAACACACATTTACTGTTGTCTTTCAATGCATTGTACTTTGTGGATTTAAGATTCTCGCAGTTTCCTAATGCACTAAAAGGAAGATGATCCATGACCTCCTCAAGTCTTTGTAAAAAAAACGGAGGTCGCTTTACTCAGTATCCCACCGACAGTGTATCTCCTTCTATCTTCTGCTTCAAAACGGTATAGTTTTGATGCATAAGCACCACACGCCGCACAAGTTCGGTGTTGGGTTTTGTCGGTGAATCACTGGTATGATAGGTAGGGAATCCTGGTTACTACCACATCACTGTACTTGGATCCCCTCCTCCTGTGTCATTGGAGGTCTTGTGCACCAGCAAGGGTTGAGATTACTCCATGTGAATTAATTCACGTTATTTATAGAAATCATAATTTACATGAAATCATCTCTTACCTTTTCCATATATACATGATGATCCTCATACCCCACATCACTAGCCTTTTTTTTCTTCCCCACATAACTATGTTGGTAGATTTGTTTATGCGAAATAGGTCTAAATGCACTTGATAGGAGAAAGTCTACACTCGGCTTTTATTCACAGTAGATAGTGGGAAGTTTCTAAGATAAATAAAGAACATTTATTGGGAGGAATACGACGTGACAACATAGCCTAGGAGTATATTATAGGCTTTCCAGTATGTTAGATGATTTGGATTATTTTTTGTGCCAACGTAACAACTTTACATTATTTAGAGCAATCAGTATACTGTTGGCTTCCATTTTTGTAAAAGTAGAGAATGAGGTCAGCATTTTAGGTTGACCTAACTTTCTATATTTGTGGTCGCCAATTGGTATATCAGTGGCCATAAATGGATAGTACAATTGTAAAAGTAGAGAATGAGGTCAGCATTTTAGGTTGACCTAACTTTCTATATTTGTGGTCGCCAATTGGTATATCAGTGGCCATAAATGGATAGTACAATACTTAGATTCTCACAAGTGAAGAAGATGAGTTCCATTTTAATTGCTTTGAAATAATAATAAATTTATACATCCTCTTTCATTACCAAATCAGATCTAGTAATAATATATATATATAAATATATATTATTAGTAAGAAACACACTCAAAACTCTTTTTTTACTCACACCTGATTTCAAACTCCTCTTTTTTTTTTTGAAGATAGAAATATTATACTGCTTGAACTAGATATCGATAATTAGAATATATATTTAATTACCAAATAAAAAATAATGTGAGTCCTAAATGTTTTCAGTGAATATATATAATTGATAGGACCCCAAAAGAAGGAATAAAAATGCATAGAGAAAGAAAAAATAAATTAATGGGGCCTGCAAAGGTTGGCCACTAGCATTGGTAGTTGCGGGGCACCTTTTGAAAATATTTGTGAGGGACTCGCAGCCCCACACCAAGGCAATTTCCTAGCTATACTGACTTCTTATTGCCACAAATTATACCATATTGGTTGCTGTTACAACACGACAATTTTACATAGTGTGTAACAATTTTACATGGTAACAATTACTTCAATTATCTTAGATTGCTTATGCAATAATTTTATAATATTAATTTATAAATAATATATTATATTATATAATCAATATATTATGTTCATTATAAACATGATTATTTTATTTTATTCTTGTCTAATGAGTTTCTTGATGTAGGATAATTTTATTAAATTTTAATTTATTTTTTATTTTTTATTTTTTTTATAAGGAGTTTAATTTTAAATTTTAAATTTTCTTCTACTATTAATTTCTTTATATTTTTAATTTACTCGAGCAATTAGTTTCTTTTATATTATTAATTTTAAGATTTTATTTGTTATAAAGATATGTACTTCAATTGCAGAAAAGATCAATAAATTTATTAATAATATTTTAGAATTTTTTATAACTTTTTTTTTTAATTTGTAGATTCAAGATAACCCTCCATCTTTATCAAAACCCTAGTCATTTCAACTCATTTTATTATATTAAGAATGATAAATGTGTTACATCAAGCACTTATAACCTGCTCATTTTTACGAGGAACGCTAACTACACAAAAAGAATACCCCTAATCAATCAATATGGTTACATGCTTGCATAATTGACATCATTGGACTAATAAAAGCGATGAAGAATGTCTTTTACATTGTTGCCTACGTAATGAGTGGCTTCATTCATATATATTTACGTATATTCACCGTCTTCATTCATTAAAGGTATAGTTATTGCATGCACTGTCTTCATTCATTAAAGGTATAATTATTTCATGCACCGGAAATTCAATTTTACTCTGTAATTAAAGTACGTAGACAACTTAAATGTTACTCGTATATCACAACAACCTGGACCGACAGAAAAACGCTCCCACCTCTCTTACCTTTCTCTCTCTACACCAGCTGTCCTCTTCTTTATTCTGTGCTCCCTGCTCCCTTCCGCGGGAGTGGAGAGCTGCTAGTTGTCTTTCACGATTATAATAAACTCGACATGTTTAAATAAGTGTACTCTGTAAGCATTTTTTTACGAGGTTTTTGTTTTTATTCGGCTAGATCTGCTCTTGTTTGTTTTGTTTTGGGCTCACCTAGGCAGATCTGTTATTTTTCTCCCATTAAATCTCTGATCTGGGCCAGTTTTAGGTTTTTCCCCGCTTCGATTTGATCATTTTCTCCTTGATTGGATCTTGTGCTAGGTTTTATGTGTCGGAGCGCCTTGTGGTTGTAGCTTTGGAGTAGTTGCCGTGCTGATGGCCAGACCTTTCGGTCTCTCTAGTTTGCTGCTTTCTCCCATGGTGGTTCTATTTGCAAAATGTTGAGCTCTATTTCCTCCATAAATCTGGGGCCTGTTCTTCATTTATTTGCTTTGCTTCAAGATTTGTATACCTTTTCTGGCTTGACTTTATATCTCTGTACTGCCATCTTGGCTTTAGGTCCTTGAGCTTTGAATGAAAAAAAAAAAAAAAAAAAAAAAAAAAACCCTTAAATGTTATTAAATTGTAGGATTTAATATCAAGTTTGTTTGAGTATTTAGGTAGAATTATTTGACATATTTGATTAATCATTAATACATGAGATAAGAAAGTAAAGAGTTACACTTTCTTATATTTAGTATGTATTGATAAGCATTTGGTTAAGAAATTCAGCCCAACTCCTCAATTTTAAAATTATTTTCGTTATTTATGTTTTAGAATCTTCATTATTCATAGGAGAAATGTTAATTGTAGTCGCTTGCGTGACTGCAAAAGCACGGTCGCGCCACGTGTCAGCAATTTATTGGCAGCTGACTTTTATTATTTTTTTTATTTTTTGTGTTTCAAGCCGGTCTCTTTCTTTTTTTTTTTTCACTCTCTTTCTCTCTCACTCTCCGGCAGGTCTCCTTCACTCTTCGCTCTCTTTCTCTCTCTACTCACCGGCGGTCTAACGGTGAAGAACCTGCCGTCTAAGCTGCCACCACTCTTTTCACCTCCAACGCCAAGCTCCGATCCAGATTCACCCACTAATCAATAATGACTTGGAGTTCTATATCTTCTTCTACTGCTTGTGTTGAGTTGTGCGCAGCGAAATGATTGTAGAATATAATATGGATAAATAACCTAGAGCACTGGTGAATAGATTTAACTTGCTTATTTTTCCAATTTTTACTTATTTTAATTTTACCGAAATAAAACTAAATTCAAATCACAAAACAAAAATAAAATACAAGTAAAGTAAATAAGGTTTGAGAGATGACACTAGTTTTTTAGCGAGGAAACCTCAATTGGTAGAATAGACTAATTGCGGGAAAAACCTCGTTGAACTGTGCAGTCCAGAGAAAAACGATCCACTATGTTTGAAGTAAAGTACACTGAATTTTGACTCAGGCTCACACCCTATCGTTCTACTAAAAACCAATTGCTGACAATCCCTGACTTTGTGACTCCCCCGTCCAGTAGCTCTCGATCTTAAGCTTACTCTTGATCTCTATAGAAGAGTTGCAGGTAGATCAAACAACACTTCACGAATGCTTTGATCCCTTCAAAGGGTGATCACTTCATCATTTTTCTTCAAGATCTGAATTTGATGAAGAATGAATGAATTCTGGTTTTCAGAATTTCTAAATTTTCAATTATGCTCCAATTCCGATGAGATAGAGAACAACACTCCTAAATCACTCTTGTGTTTATGTGTGTGCTCTCAAAAATAAATTAAAAAAATCAGATTGATTTTCTGAATAAAAATATCTCTTAAAGACAGCTCTCTAATAGATCTGAATTTTGTATGCAAAAGTCGTGTATAAACCTAGATGACTATCAATGTTTATATAGTATTTAGAATGTCCTAATCTCTCTAAAAATATAAAAAATTTCTTGCATAGGATTTGGTACAGTTCTAAACCAAATAGGAAAGAAATCTAAAACAGGAAACTAAAATTGGAATGCTGTCAGGACTTCTTGAACTGGTTCAGGGGTGCTGAACTGGTTTAATGGTGCTGAACCGGTTCAAGATTGACAGATTATATTTCGAGCCAACCTTAAAGGGTCTTGAACCAGTTTAAGGATGTTGAACCGGTTCAAGTCAAGCAGACTTGAATTTCTAAGGCTCTGAAGGCTGAAAACACATTTTTGGTAAGTCTGAAAAATATACTAATTGTAGAATGTGTCTTAACCTTTTTAGATTCTTTCCTAAAGTGTTGTTCTTACCTTTCTTAAATGATCTCAGTTATGGTAACTTTGAACAACCTTCCAATTCCGCAGTCGCTGTCGATCCCGATATAGTAACTTGAAATTACAACTCGACTAGGACTTATTTTGACACCGAAAGTTGCCAATTACAAAATATATATTTTTTACAATCTCCCCAAAATATATATATCTCACAGCTTGTACATCTTCCAATTACTGTTTGGAATTCACATAAGGAAATAATTAGCTCAAACATGCAAAACTAGTTACAACTTCTTGTAAAACAAAATTATTATCCCCAATAAAAGAAAATTGGCATTTAAGTAATTAGATCCAAATGGGTAGGGTTGGCAAAAATCTCCACCCCTACGGGGCCTCGCCCTATTTGGAGCGGTTTTAGGGAACCAATTATGTAAATGAGGAAGGGGATGGGGTTGCTTAGAAAAATCCAGCAGGTTTTGGGGCTGTTATGGGGGTGAAAAAATTAAACGGAGATAAGGATGTGGAATGACATCCTCGCCCCAAACCGCCCCATTGCCATCCCTACAAATGGGAGTACCCAAGTGATGGTGTGAAATGCAAAATGAACCCCTCTAGTTTTGAAAATGTGTATTTAAACCCCCCATTCAATCGCATTCCCTATAAGTATATATATATACAATTTATATATGCAATTTAAAAAAGGGTTAAAATCACAAAACCCTCTTATACTTTCAAAATTGTGCATAAATCCCTCATTAGAATTAAAAAAAACCCCTCAACTAAAAAAAGTTATCAAGTTACTCCCATATCTGTGACCGACCCGTTAACTTGGATGTGAAATGACAAAATTGAACTTGTTATTTAATGTTAAATAAAAATGCTGAAAATTATTATTTTAAAATTACAAAAATAATAAAAGACCATTGAATAATCTTAAATTATAAAATTGTTTAAAATTATAAAATTATTATTTAATGTTTAAATTTCACAATTGACATTGTTATTGTTGAATTATAAAAATAATTTTATAAAATTATTATCAACATTTTAATTTAAAATTAAATAGCAAGGTTAATTTTGTCATTTCATAACCAAGTTAACGGGTCAGTCACGAATATGGGGACAACTTGATAATTTATTTATTTTATTTTTTTCATTTTGTAGGGGATTTTATGCACAATTGTGAAAATACATGGGGTTTTGTGATTTTAACCCTTTTAAAAAAGGTAATTTGTTAATGAATAGAATTGGATATATGAAAATACTTAAATGCCCTCGACAATTGTCATAAGAAAATAATAAAAAGTACCTAAAAGTTCAAATTACTTAAAAGGACAAATTAGAATCGTCATATGCGTAACTATAACACACCTATGTTAATCTTTCTCCTCCAATTGTTCTGAAAAAAAAGACCGATAAAACATCCCACACCCACAATTTTTCCTCCTCTTCGAAAGCCACCTGTGTTTTCCTTTTTCATCAACGTGTTAGGGATACTAATTCCCTCCAACCCACTCAACGATCAGCAATTGTTGAAAATTAAATATCTCATTCATCACATACAGCGAAAGTATTATCACATCATATCAACATAAGCATATATGCAGATAACAATCATACACATCCACACAAAACAATATTTTGGATGGTTCACCAAACTTTAGAGCTACGTCCATGGAGATAGAGACTTCACTATTATGAATATATCAAGGAAGAAAATATACAACAAGATGTCAAAACCTCTCTTACCCTCTCATTTTCTCTTTTGAGGTTACATTTACACACTCGAGAATTACAAATATTCTCTCCCCTCTTCATAACACCCATTCTTAAACCCATTGCATCTTTTCTCTTTTCTCTCTCTCTCTCACCTCTCACACACATCTTTATTTATATAGTCCTCAAACCCAATTCCTTGTTGGAAAAATATTCCCTAACTTGCTTACAAGGACCATATCAGTTTTCAATTCTAAAATATTAGTGGCTTCCACATCTAACTGGTTTAACTTTTCTTGAATTGGTTCAATTGGGGTTACAATGATGTTTAACTAGTTCAACAAAAAGTTGAACTGGTTCCAAATAACTTGAACTTGTTTACTTATGCCAGAACATTATTCGCACACCGAATTCGAGTCACAAAACCTAACAATCTCCATGTTGGCTTTAATTCGGTCTTTCTTTGTTTTTTTTTATAGCTTTACTCGAAAGATCGTTCCACCTCGAACAAAATTTCGTCCATCATCCCAATTGATGTTCAATTGCTTACGCATGGCAACTTACCAATTAATCAACTCATCCTCATCAATTACTATTTTGGTTCAAAGCAATTAACATCTTCTTCACTCTTCATTGCTCTTAGTAGGCTTAGAGCAAATCCCTTCATTCCTCACATCATACTTATCCCAACTTAAGAACGAGCATCCTTCAATTTGTCCCAAGACTTGTTCCTTATGGGCTTGGGTCTTCACACCATCTATCTTCTCCATGTCATCATCAACTCTAATTGAATTTCCATAACACCCCATGATCATTATCTGCTCTGACATACTTCACACTAATCTTCAGGACCAACCACAATCTTTGACCCACCATCGACTCTAATACCAGGTTTTAGGAATATTAGCTCCCTCAAACCCGCCAATGGTCAGCTATTGTTGAGAGTTAAATCCATCCCTCATCACATACTATAAGCATCATCACATCATATCAACATAAGCATACATGAATATAACAATCATACACATCCACACATAACACAATATTTTACATGGTTCGCCCAACTTGATCTAGGGCTACGTCTATGGAGAGAAGGACTTCACTTTTATGAATTAAGGAAGAGAATATACAACCAGATGTCAAAACCCATCTCACTCACTCATCATCTTTTTTGAGGCTACATCTATACACTCGGGTATTTTATATACTCCTTCCTCCTCACACCCCTTTTAAACCCTTTACATCTTTATCGTTTCTCTCTTTTTCTCACCTCTCATACCATTCTCTATTTATAGAGCCTTCAAACCCAATTTTTTGTTGGACAAGTATTCCCTAACTTGCTTACAAGGAGTTACCATATCAGTATTCAATTCTAAAACAGTAGTCTTGTGACTTCCAAGTCCAACTGGTTCAACTTGTCATGATCTGGTTCAATTAGAGTTACAATTATGTCCAACTGATTCACGAAAAAGTTGATCTAGTTCCAAATAACTTGAACCTATTTAGAACCAGTTCAAGTAAAATAATATTGTGTTGGGTTTTGGTATTAAAGAAGGCTTTGAGGTCACATGGCCTCTCCAACTACCTTTTTGATGCTAGCCCTCTTTTGCATAATATATGTATTAGGGTAAAGTGCAAAAAAACCCCTTGAACTATTACTCTTTTGCAAATAACCACCCTGAATTAAAAATTGCCCCCTTGAACTATTGATTTGTTGCAATTAAAGACAAACTTATCATAAAAGACTATTTTATCATTTCTCATTAAATTTGTCATTTCTTATTAAATTATTTTTATTATCTTTTCTCTTATCTAAATATTAATTATACTATTTACCTTAATTTTATTATTAATACCAATTATCATAAAAATAAAAAAATTAAATAGATTTGTAACTACCATTTTCTAAAATGATAAACTTATTATTAAAAATTTACAATTTATAATAAAACTCAATATATTCAGCTTAAACTTTTTTACGATTAAAAAAACCTTATTTTTCATACAATATATTCATGAAAAATTAATATATTACTTAAATAAAAAATACCTTCTTTTTCATGCAATAAATTCATGAAATTTAAGAAATTACTTAAATTGTTTTAAAATTTTCTACTATATATTTTTATTTAAAAAAATAAAGGTAAATTTATGCAAATTTAATAGAGAATATGTCATCAAATTAGTAGGATTTTTTTTTTAATAATTTATTTCAATAAGAAAAATAGTTTAAGTGTAATTCAATAAGAAATGACATTATCATCATTTAATGATAAAAAATCTAGATATTGGGACATTTTGCAACAAAATGTGATAGTTCAGGGGATATTATGCACAAAATATAATTAAAGTGAGTTATTTGCTAATTTGGACATAGTTCAGGAATTTTTTTGCACTTTACCCTATGTATTATAAGGGAGTTATTTGATCCGAATCTGATCCGATTAGTCAAATATGGATTGAATAAAAAATCCGATAATCCATTTATGATTCGAATCCGATAATCCGTTAACTTAACAAATCGGATTTGGATTTTACTGATCCGATCCGATAATAATCCGATCCGAATTAAAATTACATATATATATATATATATATATATATATATATATATATATATATATATATAAGAGTCTAGCCCAAAACCCATCTCCAAGCCCACTATATATATATATATATAAGAGTCTAGCCCAAAACCCACTTCCAAGCCCACTTCTTATTCCCAAGCCCAATCCCAAGCTCATTCCTCCTTTAATCTATCTAAACCCTAACATATCACACAACAACATTATGTTCTCTCACTCACACTACCCTTGCCGCAAAACAACCTCCCCAAACACTTCCACGTAGCAGAGCTGCAACACAAATCAGAGAACGAGGATCGGCAACCGCTGCAAAATATTACTACTCTCAAGTAAGTGTTCTTCCTTTCTCTCTCGTCCGATCTCACTTCTCTCCTCTTCATATTATATATATATTTTTTTTAAAGTTGAAAACGGAGAGGTATTTTGAAATACCTCAAAGTAACCTGGGGTGTAAATTTTCCCTTCTATGTGTACCAGATTCGAGCCTTGCCTGTGGTTTAAGAGTTAAGCCCTAAACCAAAAGGCTACAAGCAATAGAGCAATGCGTACTAGTCTGAGATTTAACATTGAAAATGATATCCAAACCAAGCTCTTTCAAGTTAACTCCATCTTAATCATTATATATATATATATATATATATAATTGTGTATATATATATATATATATATATATATATATATATATATTATATTGAATTACACCAATTCGTATTTGTGATGTTGAAATTTCGTACCATATTACCTGTATTGTTTACGAATCGAACTTGATGGACATTATTCAATTTTTTGGTTTCTAGGTTTACAAGATGCTCTAATCTGTTGTTTGTTTGTTGATTTGTGCAAGTTACATTATCGGATCGGACTATCGGATCGGACTTCCTATAATCAAACAAATCGGATACGGATTGACTCAATAAAAATCCGTCGGATTATCGAACCAGACCGGATCACTCATTATGCTTATCGGATTCGGATCAGATTGACCCTGATCCGGTCCAAATCCGATCCGTTAACAGGTCTAGTTGTGGACACTTCATCTCTACGATAGACTAGCCATTTTGACTATAATATCATAGTGCAATAATATTTGCACGGAAGCAAATGCATTTTTATTTATTTGAAAATAAATAATTGATTGATGACATGGGTGACATGCTATCACCACGGATAGCAAGCCTTTCTCAATTAGTTTGAAATAGGAGGTTTTGCTCTGGCTTGATGCACCTTGACAAGCTCAATTAGCTTCTCAGTCGGTATAATTACATCCTTCACAGAATCATCTGAGCTGAATCTCTCGGCCCATCCCACCAGACCGGGCGTCTTGGCTTCATCAAGCAGTAGCACGCCGCCCATATTCTCCGCCACCCTCAGCCCCCCCAAGCAGGACCCGAATGCTATATCAAGGTACCCAATGCTATCCCCACCAAAGAAAGCCTTCCCTTTGCTACACTTGACAAATGCTTCCTCCAACAGTGCCAATCCTTCAGCCACTCGCTCCATTGCTGTTGCCTTCGCCTCCTCTTCTCGTGCCATCCAAGCCTCCGTCACTGATGGAGACCACTGCAACCATACGAGAATGTACAAGAAGAGTTCGCTCTTGATATATATACCATTAGAAATTGGTCATGACAAGGGAAATATATACTTAATTCACACACTGATCTTATGTTAAAATTTCATTATATACAGTGGGAAAAGACCTTACTTTCTAATATGGTGAATGAGCATATTTTGTCAGGATAAAAAAGAAAAAAAAGAAAAAAAAAAAAAGCATATTTTGTCAAATCATTAGCTACCTAATACAAGTTATTTTTATAATAAGCATATTCAGGAATCTATTAAAATATTCTTTTGTATAAAATATAAATATGCATAAGATACGCGGTTTTATACAACCCTTTTACATAGTCAAATTAGCATATTTTCTTTTTCATCCCCATTATTTCGGCATGACACTGACTGATTATTGATTATTATTGGAGAGGATATATTTTTACACAAAAAATAATAAATAATTTAAAATTTTTTATAAATCTATTATGACATGTCATATTTTTTAAAACAATAAATATATATATAACGATCAGAGATATCAAATTTGATATATAAATAAACTTCCTTGTTAACCAAATGCATTCATTTTCTTAAAATAAATAACAAAAATACTTATTTATGAGCTAGTCAGGGACACTATGTCATTTCATTTAGTGCCTACTCAATTAAATTCATCACGTGAGGAATATATTAGCCCATCATACGAAATTAAATTAGTCAGACTAGTTCTATTTTAGATCTTCAAACATTATCTTTATAATAATCCTTATAAATCAATTGAATAAAAACCAACGAGACCATAGCAAAGCAAAATCAAATAAAAACCATATATACCTCGTCATCAATAAAGGCTCCCCAAAAGAGGGCAGTGGCAAGATCATAGGGATCAGAAGGAAGAATAGAGGGGCCGGACGAGGTCCATACCTCATGGATGTATTGGACGATGATAAGAGACTCACATATGGGCTTGTTGTCATGGATCAAAACTGGAACCATCTTGTGAACCGGGTTGGATTTGAGGAGAAGCTCACTCTTGGACCCAAATGTCTCCTCAAGGAACTCGTAGTTGATGCACTTGATGTTCAGAGCGATTTGAACCCGGTGCACATATGGACTAGTCCGAGATCCAAGTAGCTTCACATCGCTCATTGCCATTTTCAGCTGTTCTCGAGCTACACAGGCTTATACTATTTCGCTTTTTCAGACAATTAGGTGGATAATAATTTAGGGACATAGTATATAAAGCTAGATTTGACATCCTTTGGTGTGTAATGATGCAAAAAGTGATGTAACAACTCTTGGCATTTGGCTGTGGGTGGGTTTGTGGTGCGCATGGGTGGTGTCAGAGAGGCTATTACCAAGATGTGATCGGTTTTTTTTTTGTTTTTTTTTTTCGGAAGGTAAATTTTGTGATCGGCCGACAGGTGGTTGTAGCTGCTCTATTATGTTTTATTTTGTAGTTTGGCTGTATATGTATGTGCGTGTCTATATATATATATATATATAAAGTTAATTACACTCATACCTCTGAAGTTTGCTCTAGTGACAGTCATATGAGAGTTGATCACTTTTTGGACACTCACACCCCTGAGATTTACATTATTACCCTTTAATAAAATAATAATCCTTGATTAAAAGTATGAGAGTATTTAAATGACTCAAATACCCCTCTTTCCCCTCTTCTTTCACACACTAGTATTTTGCAATTTACAAACACACAAGAATTTAATACACTGGATACAGACACACACATAAATATAATATGCTGGATCCCTACAGCCTTTGTCGGCATTTTCTGGGTTTGGTCCTCTTCGGCTACAGCGTGTTGGCATTCGCACCTCGCCGGCTATCACTTTTCACCTTTTCTGCCACCACATCGCCACCCATTTGAACCCACAACAATCCCAATTAAACCCATGACAATCTCAAATCATAGCCACCACTCTCTCTCTTTAAATTGAAAATCAGAGCAAATCAAAGCTACAAGTATCATTTTGGTCTTGCATATTGTGTTTGTCATCGGAATCTGACCGGCTCGATCGGAATCTGCCGGGAACGTACTGTGGCTGGACTTGTATTTTTTTATTATTTTTTTTATTTTTTTTTTGAACTTTTCTCACCTACAGGTCTCCTAACAACAAATTGAGGCTTGGCACCAAGACCATTCGCTGGAGAACAAGAATTGAAGACGAGGTGACCCTACATGGTTTTGTACCAATTTTGTTTTGGTTTTGACAATAACCCATAGTTTTATCAAATACCCACCTCCAATATAGTTTATTGTATATATTATTATATTTTTAATATAACAAATTTGGATTGGTGTTGTGTGAATCAAAAATCACACAAAAAAAAAAAAAAAAAATTCAAATATCACATTGCAAGTGGTATTGTCCCACTTTCCTCTTTTCATATTACATTTTATTATACTGAATTTAATATTACTAGTACTAACCTCCATCCACATGAACCACCACATCCATACATGTATGTGTGTGTGTAATATATATATATATATATATATATTACAGTTATATATAATTAATTATACTTCGTTTTTTTTGGCATGAAAGGGTAGTTTATTTAAATAAACTGAGTTGTAAAGGTTAAAAAGGTAATTTCATAGTCCAAATAGGTCAACTATCAAGTCAAAGGACAATAACGTCAATTCATCATGTGCAGAAGATCAGAGGGGTGTCTTTGTTAACTTTACGAAACTTGAGGGGTGGTCAATGTTAAAAAATAGGTCAACTTTCATGTGGTTGTCAATAAGGCAAATCTCAGGGGGTGTGAATGTAATTAACCCTATATATAAATAAAGCTTTAGCATAAGCTACTCTTGTACACAATCAATTCTCATCATTTTGGATCTGACGTGTGGGATAATGCCCATTGTAACATTCTTGTAAAGTCGGGTTATCCTGATCCCTATCCTTGCGGCACATCTTGACTGTAGACCTCCAACTCGGGTAGTTGACATGATTCTGAATCAAGAAAGAGTTTGACTTTGTCAATAATGATAACAAATAGGATACTTCCTAGTTCAAACAAAAACTTAAACTATTAAGTGCTGCAAACACTTGACTCATATAAATTTCGATACCAACAAAGACCCATTGTAACACCAAGCATAATGAATATATACAATAAAATTACATATAAACAATTTTATGTTATATGTAGACAAAATCATATATGGAAAATGATAATAGATTATATATATACATATATTTTTATATAATAATAGGATCTCAATTATCAAAAATTCGTCCTAAAACCACCTGCTAGGGCCGCTACAAGGCACATGAAGAAAAAGCTAAGAGAAAATCATACTTCACATATAAAAAATGATAATTAGGGTCAGGGCCGTGAACAGTTCAACACTATGAATAGACTAGCCAATTCAATTTATCTTCGCAAGAAACACGAAGATAAAAAATAAAAAAAAATAAAAATAAAAATAAAAATTAATTAATAATAATAATAATAAAATAAATACCACAGATTTTATTTTTATGAGAAATGAAACCCGAGCCTTGTAGCCAGAAAATATCATTAAGCTACATCCTCTGTTGATTTATGATCTAATTGTTAAGCGACCGGATAATAGGCATTGTTGATCAATTGGGAGCAGGAGCTTTGGCCATGGCTTGACGCGTCTCGAGAATCTCAATAAGCTTCTCAGTCGGTAGAAAAACATTCTTCACAGAATCATCTGACCCGAACCTCTCAGCCCATCCCACCAGACCCGGCGTCTTGGTTTCATCAAGTAGTGCCAAGCCGCCCATTTTCTCTGCAATCCTCAGCCCCCCCAAGAAGGACCCGAATGCTATATCAAGGTACCCAATACTATCCCCACCAAAGAAAGCCTTCCCTTTGCTACACTCGACAAATGCTTCCTCCAACAGTGCCAATCCTTCAGCCACTCGCTCCATTGCCGTTGCCTTCGTCTCCTCTTCTCGTGCCATGATCAGAAGCTCCATCAGTGATGGAAACCACTGCCACCATAGTCCATATCAGAATGTATAAGAAGAGTTCACACTTGTTATATGATCGCTAGAAATACTGTGAGAAAATGATTTTTTTTTTTTTTTTTTTTGTTGTTTTAGTTTAGTGATAGCTGCAAAATCAACTGCCAAAAGGAGTTTTCTATATACAGAGCCCATTAGAAAATATTAATTGTGTTTTTCTAAAAATAATTTTAAAACAATGGATTTTTTTTTTTTTTTTTTCTCTAGTTGGTACTTACACACACGTCTTTATTGAGACTTGAACCCCTGACTCTCATGAGAAGCAAGAGACCGATACCGCTATACCACCAACCGTTAGTAAAAAAAATAATAGACTTGTTTGGTTTAATTTTTTAAAAATATATAGTTCTTAAAAATTCAAAAAACTGTTTTAAAAAAGACAATTCTCTAAAAGCAAAACTTTTTTTTTTTTAATTGAGTTTTTGCACAATTGAAAAAAACAACTTTTAGTACAATTTCATGATTTTTCATTAATTAAAAATAAAAAACTGTTATGAGAAAACTGAACCATATAGGCCTAATGTATTTGTAATGGTAAAGTGTAAAAACTTGACGTACTATAGACATTAATATTGTGTTTGGTATGTAGGAATGAAATGAAATAAAAGTGGAAATGGAATATAATAAAATAGTTGCATATATTATATGATGTAAGAATGAAATGATAATAATAAGCATTATAGTATTTGGTTGGATAAATTTAAAACCTAAAATTGCGGCAGTGCTAGATGGTAGGGACGATGGTGGTGGAAGTGGAGGCGTTAACTGTGTTGGAAGACGGCAACAGTTGTGGTGAAGAAAGCCAGTGGTGATGACGATAGTGGTGGAAGTGGAAAGCGGTAGCTGTGTTGGAAGACGGCAACTTTTGTGGTGAAGAAAGCTGGTGGTGATGACGATGGTGGTAGAAGTGGAAGGCGGTAGCTGTGTTGGAAGACGACAACCGTTGTAGTAAAGAAAGCCGGTGGTGATGGCGATGGGGGTGGTGGTATAGGTGGTGGAAGTCAGTGGGGGTGCCGATGGAGGTGGATGTGACGGAAGACAGTGGAGGTGACGACAACAGCGGTGTAAAGGTGGAGGAAGGCGGTGAAAGTGGCGGCAATGGCAGTGACAGTGATTGGAGGCGACCGGACATGAGGTTTTTTTTGGTAAAATTATAATTATTTTAAATAGAATGGTTACTACATATGTTTATGTTTAGTTGTATAATAAATTTTAGCATAAATTATATTCACACCCCTTAATGTTTCGAACATTTTGGTTATAAATTTCACTGGTTAAGTATTTTACTCACATTCCACCCTCACAACCACCACCATTAACCCATCACCGAAAATAAGATAAAAAAAACACAACCCTCACTTATTCACCATCAGCGTCGCCACACATCATCGGCGACTATGGCTTCATGGATTCTCGCGACGAATCGATTGTGTGATCTTTCGAATCAAACCCAATCTTTAACGTTTCCATAAACGATCAATTCGGTTTGGTTAGACAAATCGTCCTCATCGGCGAATCGATCTACGGCGTCCATAAATCGTGACCACGGATGTAACGGTGTCCACACAGACTGACCGGGCGACGGAGTCAGGGTCGCGAAGGCGGCGGAGGACGCTGGAAAACATTTTGGAGAGATGTGGAGAGAGGCGAACACATTGGCGGCGCATCAGTGATTTCTCAGAGGAGTCAGCGGTGGAGAGGACGGCAGGTTCATGACGACGTGGTTCATGGGCTGGGTTTCAGTTGGGTCTTGCGGCTTTGGGTTTCGTTTTGGGTGGGGGCGGTGGTGATAGAGGTGTTGGGTGGGGGCGGTGCTCATTAGCGCCGGCTGTCGCTTCATCGCTGATCCTCACAGCCGCGTCCACAAAGTCACAAACCGATCGCCCCAATCGTTGGAGGTGGGTTTGATGGGTAGAATCTTTGATTGAATTTTGCTCCAAATCGGCGATTTGTTTGTTTGTTGGCAGTGATCCGAATTGGTTATTAGGTGGTTGAATTGGTTGTGTCGATAGTGGGGTCGTGATGGGTGTGTGGATTTATTTGATTGTTGATTACAAAGTTTTGGGGGTGATATTTTTAGTCTACAGAGAGAAAACGAAGAGGAGAGAGAAAGAAATATCCTGAAAAGTATATATACAGAGGTTTTTTTTTTTTTTTGGGTTAATTACAATGACACACTGAGGTTTGATATATTGTCAGTTATATACAAGTTGAAGTTTTTTTGAACAATGACACCCCTTATCAAAAATTGCATCCAAACAACCCCTAAAAGGTTATGAAAAGTCGAAATTGTCCTTTAACATTTTATTACTATTAATGAGAAAATATCAAAACTCTTTAAAGACCAAATTGCCCTTTGTGTGAGATCAATACCAGCCACCCATTTTTTCTTTCCTCGTCATCTTCTGTCTATCCAAACCCACCGGATCACTTACCATCACAGCCACCACTTGACCACCACCTCTTCACCCACAACCTTTGGATTCAAAATTTTGATGGAAACATTCATAGTTCATGAGATCGCTCGAGATAAGAGAAGATTAGATCATTTGGAACTTCTGCAAGTCTTTATCTTGGGCTCCGGTGATGGTGACGACCAAGGTGACGAGATTGGGTTCCGATGATGGTGACTAGCTAGTAGCGGGATGACACGACGGTGATGCATTTGCGACGTCGACGGCATCTATACAGGGTTATATATATATATATATATATATATATATATATGAAGAGAAGTGGTGGATGTGGTTGTGGGTAGCGGTGGTATGGTAGGTGCTTTTGGGAGGATGGAGAGAACAGAGAGAACTTGGGAAGAAAGGAAAAAAGTATTTGGTCACTTGATACACCTGTGGTATGGGTGAGGGTGGCGCCGCCGAGGCCGATGCACTCGAGGCGACCGCCGGTGTTGCAGGATAAGCGGCTGCGCCAGTGTTGTTGCAAGATGAGCGGTCGCCGGTGTTGTTGCAGCCAGTGCTAGGTCAGCGTCGGGAAGGATCTCGTTCTTCAACTCACCAGATCTCTTAGCGATGACTTTTCGTCTCCGTAACGACCTCGTGATCTGCCGTGGGCAACCACGCCTCAATTTAGGGGTTCACCGCCGCCGCCAACAACTCGACCTTCGCCTAAGCAGACACGAGCGAAGCAACAATTGCCGTTGAAGATGATTCGCGAGACGCCGATGGCGCCAACGACGTCGGGGAACCACCGGACCTACGATGGAATGTGTCGGTGAAGAGGTAGTCGGGGCGGCGACTAAGGAGGAGCTACTTGAGGGGTTCTTGGAGGATGGAGATGATAGAAGGCTGATGCGCGCCGTCGACGATGGGGATGTGAACTGAGATTCTGATGGAGAATTCATGATTGCAGAGCTGATTGAATCAGAGTCTTGAACCCAATGAAAGTGTACAGAGGAAGTTGGGAGGAGAGAGAACATAGATGGCAAAGATGTGTAATGCTGAAGACATATTTTCTTAGATGTGTGGCTAGGATTGTCTGGGACCATAGATTGGTTTGAGGGTTAAATTGGTCAATTGAAATGATTAGGAAGGTTAAAAAGGTAATTTTATAATTTAAATGGGTTAATTCGCAAGTGAAAGGGCATTAAGGTCATTTTAGCTTGTCTGGGGTGTCTTTGTTAACTTTATCAAACTTGTGGGAGTCTTATTGTTCAAAAAGAGATTAACTTGTATATGGCTGTTATTATGACAAACTTCAGGGGGTGTCATTGTAATTAACTCTTCTTTTTTTTTTTTTTTTTTTTTTTTTTTTTTTTTTGTCATTTTAAATTACATATATTTTGTTTTAAAAATTTGAAGGTAAAATAGGCCATTAACATGTGTCATAGGCTAAAAAGGAAATTGAAATTTAAGTAAAAGTTAAAATTAAAATCTTCATATATGTGAAATATGACTTAATTTTAGGGAATGTTAGTGTATTTTATCCTAAATCTTATTTATTGAGAATGTTTATTCTAGGAATGGTCATTTGTACTTTAAATCTCCTATCAAGAAAAGGAGTAGTTGGATTCGACATTCCATTCCATCCATTCTTGTACATCAAAACCAAACGCAGCGTAAGAGTTTAACTCCCTAATATAAAACCAAACGCACCATAACAGTTTAACTCCCTAACATGGTGAATAAAAATATTTTGTAGGATGGATTGTAATTTTTATTTTTATTTTCAAAAAACAACGGTATCTTCAATACTTCGTTTTTCTATTTGTAGTATAAGTTAGAAACACTTGTGTCATTTGAATTTAAGAGTAGAGTGAAATTGATTAGAAGATAAGAGCAAATACTTTTAATTCTGCAATGCGTAAAGTATTATAATCCGACATAACATGGTTCTTAATTAATCAATTAAATAAGAACCAAGACCAAACCCAAAGAAAAAAAACATATAAGAACCGTACCTTCTCATCAATATAGGCTCCCCAAAAGCGGGAAATGGCAAGATCATAGGGATCAGAAGGAAGTATGGAGGGACCGGAGGCCCATACCTCGTCGATGTACTGGACGATGATAAGGGACTCTCACATATGGGTTTGTTGTCATGAATTAAAACTGGAATTTTCTTGTGAACAGGGTTGGATCTCAGGAGGAGCTCACTCTTGGACCCAAATTTCTCCTCAAGGAACTCGTAGTTGACACGCTTGATGTTGAGAGCGATTTGAACCCGGCTCACGAACGGACTAGTCATCGAACCGATTAGCTTTACATCCGTACTGGTCGCCATGATCAACTGTAATTCTGAAGCTGCAGAGGCTGCTTATATTTGCTTAACAAAATTGGGGGGATATGAATTGTGGGGATACAAATAAAGCTAGAATTCTTGGCATGTATTGGTGTGAACTGTGAAATGACGTAAAAGATGATGTAAGAATTCATAGCATGTATTAGTGTGAACTGTGAAATGACGTAAGAGATGATGTAAGAATTCTTGGCATGTATTAGTGTGAAATGATGTAGAAGTCTAGGTGGATGAGGGGCTTTTTATTTTTATTATTAATTTTTTAACAGATTCACTTGACATGTGAAAAATAAGGAAAAAAAACAGGAAAAGAAAAAAACAGGACACTTGACAAGATTCCTAAGGGACCACACCAGAGAGGACAAAGTAGTGGGCCTAATTCACATTGACTTCTTTGAGGGTCGGTCTATTTTTCTAGTTATGCATAATTGATTATCTTAGTAAAAAAGATACAAAGAAGAAAAAGGAAAACACTGCATGTGGTGTGAGTTGAAAGAATTTAGCTAAAAATATATACTATATGTTTATGCTGGGACAGGTTGAGATCCAATGAAAACAAGTGTTCGTTGTTTCATATTAGTTGTTTATTTTTTAAAATTTTCTTGTGAACAGGGTTGGATCTCAGGAGGAGCTCACTCTTGGACCCAAATTTCTCCTCAAGGAACTTGTAGTTGACACGCTTGATGTTGAGAGCGATTCGAACCCGGCTCACGAACGGACTAGTCAGCGAACCGATTAGCTTTACATCGCTCGCTGCCATGATCTACTGTTCTCAAGCTAAAGAGGGTTATATTTGCTTAGCACATGTGAGTGGATATGAATTGAGGGACATAATTTAAGTTAGAATTCTTGGCATGTTTTGGTGTGAAACGATGCAAGAAATGATGTAAGAACTCTTGGCATTTATTGGAGTGAAATGTTTTTGAAGTCTTTTTTAACTCAACAATAACCACTTGACAAGAAGAGCGGACAAGCCGCGGAGATTCCCAAGGGCCGTACGAGAGAGGACATTGACTTACTTGTGATTCCTTCTGGACACTCAACCTTTGATAATTTAACCATAAAGATTGAAAGAAAAAGAAACTACATATGGTGTGAATAAAAATAAGGCTGTAAAAGAACTAAGCTTTCGATAAACAGCTAGACTTGGTTCACTGAGAGCTCGATTTAGTACTTTTGTTCAATGAATGAACCAAAGTCGAACAAAATTTTTGTTCAATGGATGAACCAAAGTCGAACAAAATTTTCAAACTCCATTAATAAACGGGCCAAACTCAAACCACTCAAACAACCCCTGCTTGACTTATTAATTCACAAACGCGTTTGTGAACAACCTTCATAATCTACTCGTTTTGTGTTCGGAGTAATAAATAATAAGTTTAGGCCTAAAATTAATCTAGATAGAGCATAAACAACCCATGCCATTACTCTTAAATTTAAAATAGCGCAAGTCTACTATCCTCTCCCCGGCCCAACTCTCATATAATAATATACAAGTTTATAAGCTACCAAACTCTAATCTTTTCAACCTACCAAACTCTAATCTTTTCAACCTAGGTTCTTTCCACGTTTGCCGTCCCAAATTGAAGTCCCTCCACCTCTCTAGCTACAGTCCTCTCTCTTGTAAATATTATCTTGCCCAAGTGAGAGATGAAAGCATTTTGGTTATAACGATCCCATGGAGATTCAGTGCATCACCGATTGAGGGACGATAAATTACAATAGTGTAATACTCCTGATTTTAAAAGGATAGTCTCGGTATTTTTTAAAAATTATTTTAATTGCATTTAATTATTTAGTTGATTTCGTGGCTAATTGTTTACTTGTTTAATTGATTTAATTATTTGTTAAATGTGTTAATTGATTTAATTGTTTAAATAAAATTGTGTGTGATGATGTGTATTTATTTAGGAATTTAATTATTTTATTTTATTTTTATTTTCATATTTTTAAGGAATTGGATATGGATAGTAGTAATGGACCAACTAATTGGGCTCTATGGACTACTTAGATAAGGGGTTTAATAGGTACGGATAATTACCCATGTATATGTATATTTAATAAATAAATAAATAAATAAATATATATATATATATATATATATATATATATATATATATATATATATATATATATATATAAGGAAAGTCATATATATTTATATATTACATATAAAAAGGATTACACATAGATTATACGTACCATATATTTTAGTTACCTTTTTAGTATTTAGATTTTATTTATTATTAGTTGGGATTGGATAGAGAAAATGATTAGGGTTATTTTAGTTGTCTATAAATATATAACTCTAGGGTTGAAAAAGGGGTTAGAAAATAAATTACGTAATTTATTTTAGAGAGAGAAAGAAGGAAGACGAAGTAAGAGGAAAAGGAAGAAGGAGGTTAGGGTTTTTTTATCAAATCCCTAAAGGTAAGTTTTAATTCTTCTCTCCTCCTTTGATTCATACCCTATACATGCTAGATTAACTCTAAGTTCTTTAAATAAATTAATCGGATTAAATTTCATGACTTAATTTGGAAGTTACAGTTTATGGGTTTTATTAATGAATTTGTGATGAATTTAATATCTTTACCGAACTGGGCATTGTTTGGTGGTATTTGTATTATTAGTTTTTTTTAAACATGAATTTTTGTATGAATCAGTTTATTTCATCTATGGTGAAATCAGATTTTTGATTCTTTCGTAAACTTTACACGCCGAACGAGGAAGGAAACAAAAACAATGGTCTAAAAGAAAGAATCAGATTGTTACAACATTAGAATTCGTTTTCCTTTATAAACCAGGCCCGCCGAACGAGGAGAAAAGAATATAAAGGCAAAGGCTTAAAGCAATGATGCATCTGTTTACTTTCTAATTTAAATTTCATTCTCTTTTAATGATGCATTAGTGCGTTTTCTAATTTAAATTTCTTCCTCTTTTAATGTTGCATCAGTGTGCTTTGTAAATTTAAGTTTCATTTTTTTTTTTTTTATTTAATGCGTCAGTTTGTTGTGTAATTAAAAATTTCGTCCTCTTTCGTTAATGCATTAGTTTGTTAATTTTAATTGAAATTTCATTTGTTGGTTAGGGGATTAGGAATGAGTCTGATATATAAAAATTTAAATAAATTCATTAAGAATTAGGCTGCATGATTTAAATTTACATGCTAAGTATGGAATTTAATTAATTTTAAAACATAAATTAATTAAATATTTTTGGATTAAAATTAATTGTTTATATTTAATTAATTTAATCAGAATATGGAGATGTACAATTTAGTTGAGATGCATGTTAATTTCTTTTGCTGTAAATTAAGTGCATGCTACTTAGAATTGATATTTTTGCTCAAGTAAATGCAAAGGATGTGTATATGATTTATATCATTTTTATTTGAATTATTATATGTAAATATTATTTACATTATCTTTGGATTGGAAACTTTTATTTGGTTATAGTATGGATTAATGCACCATTATGGGATGGGGGCATATTAGGGACGGATTAACTTAAGAGTTAAGTCCTATCTATTTTTAATAAGGGAACGGATTAACCATATTGTTAAGTCCTACTTATTCGTGTCAGGTCAATGGAATAGTTGGATGACATATTATTAAAAGCATATTTGGATATTTTTATTTTAATGGTTGGATAGAACGGATTTTACATATATAATTATACGCCATGATATGAGCTTGAGTCTCAGGATCAGTGGTTAGGGTGCATATATTGTCAGGGATGTGTAGCTAGATATAATGTAGTTGTGTACCCTGGTAGGTCTAGGTACTCATGTCCACTATATGTGCGTTTTGTATGTTGCCTACTATTCAGGTTGAGACAACTCTATAGTCTAGTGAGGTTCCTTTAATGTGTATATATCTATATATGGACTGTTTAGTTATTGTTGGGTTAATTAGGATGTGTACGTGTATCGGGTCTCTGTTTGGGATGTAGTAGATTAGAACTTGTATGTGGGCCTGACCCACCATTATTTTTCAGGTGTTCGTCAGTTCCAGTCTTAGAGATTGTTCGGGCCGGGCAGAGACAGTCATTCACTCTTCCGACTCTACGTAAGACTCTTCCTCATGGTTTAATTATTAGTTTTTCAGTTCAGTTATTTCAGTTAGGTTATTATTAGGGGTCCACAATATGGATTCCCGAGTTGTAATTTTAATTAATTATTGGTACCAGAGGATTGGAGGATTTCATTATAGGATTTTTAGTTATTTTTATTTGAGGATTAATTATTTAGTTTTCTTTTCAGCGTCTTTATTGATTCTTAATTCATCTTGTATTCTAATACTTGTTTAAATATTAATTGTTTGATATCACTTGTATTCTGTGCTCGGTCTTGATCACCCGTGGCTCTAGAATCTAGGGGTATCACAAATAGCCTCGTGATGGAATGACGATCGCCACTGATTGCCTCCTTGTATATATAAATATATGCATACATGTATGAATTATAAATAGATAGTAATATATAAATTTCTTTGCAGATCTGTGAATATACACTGGTATGGAACTCGAGCCGAGCTCGAACACTTCTCACATTTGTCGAGTTGAGCTCAAACATTCCATAGCTCTGCTCGACTCGACTTGATTACCTCCTCAAGTAGAAAGAGTTTAGCTTAAAACAACTACATGCTCATGTTGGGACAGTGGAAGCACTAGAACATTGAGTTCAATGAAAGCAATAAACCTATCGAATCCACTTCGGATATGACTCAGCGGTTTACTTGCTGGATTTTGGAGCTTAGTAAGCCCAAGGTTTAGGGTTTGAGTCCCGCTAGGTGTTCTTTGTGGCTAACCTCCGTTACCCCTGCAGTGACTTACCTGATCCAGGTGGGGAGGTGCCCTTTTGGGTTTTTGGGGATTAGTCGGGTTGTTGAGGAGTCCTAAGGGTTCGTGCCATCCTGAACACCCCGAGTTAATTAAAAATAAAAATAAACCTATCGAACATAAGCACAAGATTTACGTGGCTTGATATAAACCGGTCTATATCAGTTGGAGAAGAGATTCCACTGTATAAATGTAGAGATATTAGAACACTAGAGAACCCAAGGGGTTGGCTCTAGTAGTAAGTCACTCCGGCAGTTGTCTCGTGAACCCCCTTGATGGCAAATAATTCTTTGGTGCCACACTTGCGTGTGAAAACCTGAGCTCTATCTAAACCGTGTGGAGGGGGCACTTTGCACGGTATCCCACAGATAGTTAGCGTAAAGTCCCGGATATCCTGGTTAGCAGGAAAAAGAAATTATAACATAGAGAATAACATGAGAATTCATATTTAATGAATGACTAATAAATAAGATAGTTTACTAAAATCCAAAACAACAGCTGAATTCCATAACTAATAAATTTCATTCTAAAAAATGAGTAAAATAATATAGGAGACATATTCGCTTTTAATTTTAACTCGGTAGGTAAATAATTATTTTATTTTATTTTATTTTTTTATAGTCAAGTATCACATCTACCCTTTCACAAACACTCCAAATAGGCCTTGGAACTCTGTTCTATGTCAGTAAAAAAATCTTTAAACTAAAGAAAACCATGTAGAAAGCTATAAGGGGCAGAACCTTGTGAAACGAAGTATGATAATTGAAGGCAAAAGATATATAATTTCACATTTAAAGAAAACCAAAAAGAACATACGCTTATGCAAGGCAGGCCAGCTTGACACTCCACCACAAGCAGCAAAATTCCATTTCACACAAAAGCAGAAGGAAGTTGTAGGTACTAGAATTCCCTATGAATACACTAGCCGGTTTTTGATAGAACATAACAGACCTATGAATATTGCAGCCCAATTATTAAGTGATTGGAAAATCGACATTGTTGATCAATTGGGAGTAGGACCAACTTTAGCCATGGCTTGACGCATCTTGAAAAACTCAATAAGCTTCTCAGTCTCTAGAATAACACCCTTCACAGCATCATCTGAGCTGAACCTCTCAGCCCATCCCACCAGTCCAGGCGTCTTGGCTTCGTCAAGCAATGCCACGCCGCCTATTTTCTCCGCCACCCTTAGCCCCCCCAAGAAGGACCCGAACGCTATATCAAGGTACCCAATACTATCCCCACCAAAGAAAGCCTTCCCTTTGCTACACTTGACAAATGCTTCCTCCAACAGCGCCAATCCTTCAACAAGTCGCTCCACTGCTGCTGCCTTCGCCTCCTCTCCTTGTGGCGTCCGAAGCTCCCTCAGTGATGGAGACCACTGCAACCATATGAGAATATACAAGAAGAGTTCAGTATTCTTGATACACCACCATAAATCTGTAACTATACAACTATTTGTATAGTTTTCTGTTTTTCAATTATCTAAATAGAGAAATTTATTTTTACTTGAGTGATTGGATTGTTCCAGAGTCCGTATTTGAGTCTTGCACCTTTCCATTCCCTCTAGCAACTACTAACTCCTACTAATATTCTTACCCGGACAAAAAGAAAGAAAGAAAAAAAAAAAAATCAAATAAGTACCATACCTTCTCGTCAATATAGGCTCCCCAAAAGCGGGAAATGGCAAGATCATAGGGATCAGAAGGAAGTATGGAGGGACCGGAGGCCCATACCTCGTCGATGTACTGGACAATGATAAGGGACTCACATATGGGCTTGTTGTCATGGATTAAAACTGGAATTTTCTTGTGAACAGGGTTGGATACCAGGAGGAGCTCACTCTTGGACCCAAATTTCTCCTCAAGGAACTCGTAGTCGACACACTTGATGTTGAGAGCGATTCGAACCCGGTTCACGTATGAACTAGGCCGTGATCCGAGTAGCTTTACATCCGTACTGGTCGCCATGATCGACTGTAATTCTGAAGCTGCAGAGGCTGCTTATATTTGCTTAACACAATTGGGTGGATATGAATTGTGGGATATAAATAAAGCTAGAATTCTTGGCATGTATTGGTGTGAACTGTGGAATGATGTAAGAGATGATGTAAGAACTCTTGGCATGTATTAGTGTGAAATGATGTAGAAGTCTAGGTGGATGAGGGGCTTTTTATTTTTATTATTAATTTTTTAACAGATTCACTTGACATGTGAAAAATAAGGAAAAAAATACAGGCAAAAGGAAAAAAAGGACACTTGACAAGAAGAGCAGACAAGCCGCTGAGATTCCTAAGGACCACACCAGAGAGGACAAAGTAGTGGGCCTAATTCACATTGACTTCTTTGAGGGTCGGTCTATTTTTCTAGTTATTCATAATTGATTATCTTAGTAAAAAAGATACAAAGAAGAAAAAGAAAAACACTGCATGTGGTGTGAGTTGAAAGAATTTAGCTTAAAATATATACTATATGTTTATGCTGGGACAGGTTGAGATCCAATGAAAAAAGTGTTCATGTTTCATATTAGTTGTTCATTTTTTAAAATTTTGATTCATTATTATATTTTTTGTTTTAGTTAATTTGAAATTATTTTAAGTAATATTTTTTAATATACTTATATATTATCTATATTTTATATTAGATGCCTATTTCAATAATTTTGACTTATAAAAATTATAAGTCAAAATTTTTGAAGTAGACAACTAATAAGAAATGGAGATAGTAAAACAATCCGGTACAAATACAAAATTTATGTGGTTAGACATAACTCAGCCCATATGGTCACAAATGAAAATCTAATGAAAACAATAAAACAATCAGATACAAATACAAAATTTACATGGTTTAGCAATTTAGAATTTTTTTAATTAAGCACCATTAAGAAAAAGAAAAAAAAAAAAAGGGGACCGTCCAGGGCTCTGTCTCATAATCTTGTAAAGCGCCCCCATGCGGATTGGGTAGAGCTCAGACCATGTCTGCGTGCTAGATCACTAAAAAATATTTACACCTAAAAAGAATCGATGCTGAGACTAAGTACTTTTGTTAGCACAATTTGGAATTGGCTATTTTCATTACTGCAATGGAGCATGCCGGATGTTCATTGTGTTGCAACTGCTGCATTGGTTCACTGATATCAAGGATGCTTCTAAAATTCATATCAGACTACTCTCCATTACAGTGTAACACCTATGGAGTGAGGAATAGAATAATGCACTCTGATCAAACTAGATCAGTTCTGGAGGTTGCTAGACTTATTTGGTGGGAAATTTGGACCCTAGAGCATCTCCAGTACCCTCTTAAAGGGTCTCTCAAAATCAAAATATGGTAGGTGGATGAAAAATAATGCATTCCAATGTGCTCTCAAAAGGCAATCTCATATTTTGAGATTGCCAAAAGTATTGTCGTTTATAGCAACTCTAAAATATTTTTGAGAGATTTTTTTATTTTATTTTATTTTTATTTTTATTTTTATTTTTCATATGGTGCCGTTTCTCAAAATATAGCAGGTGGATGAAAATAATAGCTCAAATAGGATTTTCGATAAAGTGCATTATTGGAACAGAATTACTAAAGTATAGCATTTTGACACTATATCTTCTCTCAAAATACAACTTTAACATGAAAAAATAACATTTTGCATTGGAGATACTCTTACAAATCTAAAATTGAGTGCTATGTCTTGTTGATGCTCATAATTTGTATTCTACTCTTGCAACCTGCTTCTTTACCGTGTTTCTTAATTCTTCTTATGAGGCATGCTCTATTTTTATTTCTATTGTGCTTCTGGTGAGCTGATATGCAAAGGTATGCCTTTGCTTCATTAGCTGTACTATATTGCTTATATCAATAATCTGTTTTTTCACTACGCCTCAGTGCATTAGTCAAGAAAAAATGGCGGTTATCGAAAAAAAATAATAACAATAAAAAACAAAATAATTTCAGAATCTCACAGCATTGCACGTACACCTAAAGTGTTAAGGCCAGGGATGAAGATTGAAGCAAAAGCATCCATGGTATTCTTAGGGAAGGACACACCAATCTCCAAATCTCCTTGGGAATCCATGCATTCATTAATGGATATTGCCCCTGTAAGATCAATGGAAACGACTTCAATCTTTTGCGGTCTCCCCCACCCAAAATCTGGCTCATAAATGCTAATCTTAGTCGACCCCGCAAGCCCAACCATCTTATCCTGGTCCATTCTTTTATAATCAGAAAGCCAAGACTCCATACCTTTCAACACTCCACCACTACCGTGCAGCCTTTCTCCAACGGCCTTCCCGATCGATTCAGCGGCGATCACAAACCCTTCTTCCCCAATTAGTTGGCTATGCTTTGCCCTCGCGTAACAACCCATTAAGCAATTACCAAAGTATGTTTTGGGAATGGGTGGATCCAAACGTTCTCGACAATCTACAAGAACACTAAAGTACTCATCATCATCATCTTTGTCCACCGCCCTAGTAGTGGCGGTTCCTGTACGTGATTTTACCTTGCAAATCCAAATGTAGGCACATGTCACAGTGAATGCTGAGATGTGAAATGGTGGTGCTAGTGTTGTCGCGGAGTTCAGTCGTCGATGATGGACCAAAACCAATTCCTTGAGTCGTTGGATGTTGGTTTTGGCCATCACAAATGTTGCCCTGAACTTGTTGATGGGAGGGTGGTGTTGATCAGTTGGACACAACTCTTCATGTTTACTATCCTCAACAATTTGGCGCCAAAATATTGTCCCTATCCCATTTGGATCTCTCACCACACTCCTGTCACATAATGATAGGGAACCAATAGTCTCCAACAATTTCGCATCGCTGCCGCCAAATTTAGCAATGGAAGCCCAAGACTTGAAGAAGCTTATAAAGGCCACACCGTCCGCGGTGATATGGTTAAGGGTATAGCCAAAACAAACCCCCGAGTTTGGAAAAAGAGTCACCTGAAGAGCAAACAGTGGGACTAGTAGTGTAGAATGAATGCTTTCGGACACATTGGTACACAACTTATTAGCTGGCATTTGAGGGACTAGAGGATAAAATTGATCAGCATTTTTTTCATGGTTTCCGATGAGAGAGTTGAAATCGTTACTAGACTCGGCGAAGGTGAGTGAAACTGAGTCACCCTCGGTGTAACGAATTTCAGGCTTGCTAGAAATTGATGAGGGAATATTAATAAACATGTTAGAAGCTAGAGGGAAAAAGTGTTTTAGAGCGAGGGAGAGTGAGTGTTTAAGATTAGGAATGACGGTGTCCATGAAATGGGACTTAGGATGGGGGAACTGATAAAAGAAAAGGGTTTGGACGGGAGGCAGTTGCAGCCATGCTAGGTCGAAGAAAGTGATGGGAATAGACTGCTCGGTCACCGTGCCTGGGGGTGGCGAAACTCTGCAATGTTCGATCACCTTCACCATATTAGCCGGAGGAATATTGTGTTGCAAATTACTAGCCAGAAAGAGAAGAGTATATATATATATATATATATATATTTGATGTTTCATTACATCTTATATATCAGCTCTATATATAGAATGATCGACGGTGGTGCCATGTGAATCCCGTTTCAATGCATTAAGGGGCTTGCAGATGCTTCGGGTAATGATTTCAATATTTTTTCTTTTAATATTAAAGCAGCCAACTTGGCAACTACGGACTAATATATATATATACACGTTATATACCTCTAATATTTTACAATTGACTGCAACATATATATATATATATAGATTCGGATCCCCTGCCGGGGGGAGGGGATCTGTGCACCATCCCATGCACGCATAGGCGCCCAAATGGTAAAGATTCCTTCCGCACAAAAGGCATCTCTTTCGTGTGTGTGTGTGTATATATATATATATATATATTCAAATTAAAGTACAAATAACATCTTCTTGTTCATACTCCATAAAAAATAAATTAATTTTAGGAGTTCCTAAGAGGGTGAGTAGTATGGGGTATTTTCTTCCACTTGAAAAGTCATGGTTTAAATGGGAAGAAATTTGCAATACTTTATGCGTTCCGAATGCTTGGAGATATCCTGATCACATCCCTTTTTGCTATCTCACTGACGAGGTAGCATTCTTGAATTTGTTTGCTATGGCCAACCTTAGCTATTTCGAGAAGAAGGATGCCATATCATTGGATCGTGTAAAGGTACTATTTCTTGCTAATGGAGCAGAGATACATCTTGCAGCTTCCATCTTTGGGTTATTAATGGTTACTCATTACAAGAATAACACAAAGAGGAAATCATCTCCATTCCCTATGATTATCATGGGATTGTACAGGAAGTTTGAGGTTATGTTTCCACCCCGAGCTCATCACATTGAGATTATGTCTGAGTTGGATCTTTGGGCTTTGAATAAGTCTAAATCCGCTAGGGCGAATGCAAGGAAAGTCAATAGGGGTTCAGCTGTTACTTCTTCTCAACTTACAGAGGTCTTTTAGATTTTTTTCATTCAAACAGAACTTCATGACAAATGATGCTAATTTGCTATACTTACTGATTCTTCAGAATCAGAAGGTTATGTTTGATTCTATTTCTGATTTATAGGCGAAGGTTAGATTTCTTAGAGAGTAGATGACTGGTAGTACTTCTAAGGATGTTTACAAACTAGCCCCTCCAGAGCCGTCTTTAGATGTTGAGGTTAAGACAGATGATGATGATACTAATGAGGATGATGAGGATGGCAGTGGTAGTGATGATGGTGATGAGGGTATACCGAGTACTACTGTTCCTTTTGAGGAAGATGTTAATACTTGATTTATTATGTTCATATCATATATGCATCATATTTTTGTTCAGTTTTTACTTTGTCATTATTATTTTTGAAAATTATCTTTTGCTTAATGACATATTATAAACTGTTGACTGTTTCTTTTCTAATTTTTTGTTCTACTCTGATCCTTAATAATTGCTTTGTCAATTTGTTCCAAAAATGAGGAGAAAATAATGAAAAATTGAAAAATTTATTCAGGGGGAGTTTTTAACTTGTTTTATTAAACTTTCACTGTTAGTTTTTGCTTGATCCATGTGCAGAAAATCGATCAGGTAAAATTTTGTCTAAGAGAATAAGAGAATAGAGAAGAAAAATTCTGTATTTTCTTTAACAAAATTGTAATTTACTTTTCTATTTGGGTAGATTGCATAATTGTTTTTTGGGTTTTGTCACGAAATTGCCAAAGAGGGAGATTGTGAAATATAAATTTTATAATTAGCAATATTTGATATCAAAACAAGTCCTAGTCGAGTTGTAATTTCAAGTTACTATATCAAGATCGTTATCGACTGTGAAATTGGAAGGTTGTTCGAAGAAGAAATACTGAGATCATCGAAAAAAGAAAAAAACAACACTTTTAGGAAGTCATTTCCCATTTAGGGCACAATACCTATATGATATGATTTCAAAGTTATAAAATCCAAGTCTTGTTACAATTCTATCAAGTAGGAATCGGTTCCACCATTTGGGAACCGGTTCCACAGATTGGCTATTGGTACTTCTACTGTTTCAGATTATGGTAAGTTTGATTCCTGTTCTGATTTCCTTTCTAGTTGGTTTAGAATATTACTAAAAGTCTTATGCATGCATTTTTCTTTATTTTCTGAAGGATTAGGTCTTTGAAAATTCTATATAGACCCTGATACACATCTAAGTTTATTATGACTTTGGCATTACAACTTCATTATTCATAAAACCTTTAGGAAGATTATTTTTGCTGAAAATATATTCAGGTTGATTTCTTTGTCAGTCTTTCTAGAACATACACATAAACACAAGAGTGAGTTTAATGTGTTGTTCAGATCCTGATCGTAATCAAAGTCTTGCATCTACAACGTTAAGAGAAAAGTAGATCTACTTCTACATCGAATTTAGATATTGAAAAACAGAAGTAAAAATGATCACACTTTGAAAGAGTCAAAGTATTCATGGAGTATTGTTTGTTCTACCTGCAACTCTTGTACAGAGATCAAGCATAAGTTTGATGTCAAGTGTTGTTGGACGGGACGTCGCAAAGCCAGAAGATCGTCAACTATTGGTATTTGGTAGAACGATAAGGTGTAAGGTATAGTCAAAGTTCAGTATACTTTGTTTCATACATAGTGAATCGATTTACTTTGGACTGCACAATACACGAGATTTTTCCCACGTAAACAGTTGATCTAATTTCTCAACTGCGGTTTCCTCGCTAAAATCCTGGTGTCATCTCTAACTCTTACCTTCCTTTATTTTGTTGTGTATGTGATTAATTATTTAATTACTAAAATAAATAAAAATTAAAATGACACAATCTGTTTCTAAAAATACAAAAATTTTTAAATTTCCAAATTTTTTGTATTCTTTTTTCACAACCTACTTCTTTACCATGTTTCTGAATTCTTATTTTGAGGCATCTTCAATTTTATTATTTTTTTTATTTTTTTCATTGTGCTTCTGGTAAGCTGTTATGCAAAGGTATGCCTTTGTTCATGAGTTGTGCTATATTGTTTATATCAATAATATTTTTTCCACGTTTTCCAAGGAAAAACAAATTCTGCATTTTCTTAATTTAGTTTCTTTATGCTTTCTTAACTATTTCTCAGCAACTAAACTAATTAAAATTGAATTATCCAATCCATGGGGACGGCTCAGTAGATAAGTCCAGAAAAAGCCCCGAACATCTGTTATATAAAAATATAATAAAAATAATAATTAGTAAAATAATTACAGATTCTCACAGCATTGCACGTACACCTAAAGTGTTAAGGCCAGGGATGAAGATTGAAGCAAAAGCATCCATAGTATTCTTAGGGAAGGACACACCAATCTCCAGATTTCCTTGGGAATCCATGCATTCATTAATGGATATTGCCTCTGCAAGATCAATGGAAACGACTTCAATCTTTTGCGGTCTCCCCCACCCAAAATCTGGTTCATAAATGTCAATCTTAGGCGACCCCGCAAGCCGAACCATCTTGTCCTGGTCCATTCTTTTATAATCATAAAGCCAAGTCTCCATACCTTTCAACACTCCACCACTACCGTGCAGCCTTTCTCCGACAGCCTTCCCGATCGATTCAGCTGCGATCAGAAACCCTTCTTACCCAATTAGTTGGCTGTACTTTGCCCTCGCGTAACAACCCACTAAGCAATTACCAAAGTATGTTTCGGGAATGGGTGGATCCAAACGTTCTCGACAATCTACAAGAACACCAAAGTACTCATCATCGTCATCGTCCCCCGCCCTAGTAGTGGCGGTTTCTGTACGTGATTTTACCTGGCAAATCCAAATGTAGGCACATGCCACAGTGAATTTTGATATGTGAACTGGTGGTACTAGTGTTGTCGCGGAGTTCAGTCGTCGATGATGGACCAAAACCAATTCTTTGAGTCGTTGGATGTTAGTTTTGGCCATGACAAATGTTGCCCGGAACTTGTTGATGGGAGGGTGGTGTAGATCAGTTGGACACAACTCATCATGTTTACTATCCTCAACAATTTGGCGCCAAAATATTGTACCTATCCCATTTGGGTCTCTCACCACACTCCTGTCACATAATGATAGGGAACCAATGGTCTCTAACAATTTTGCATCGCTGCCGCCAAATTTAGCAATGGAAGCCCATGACTTGAAGAAACTTATAAAGGCCAAACCGTCTGCGGTGATATGGTTAAGGGTATAGCCAAAACAAATCCCCGAGTTTGGAAAAAGAGTCACCTGAAGAGCTAAAAGTGGGACTACTAGTGTAGGGTGAATGCCTTCGAACGCATTCGTACACAACTTATTAGCTGGCATTTGAGGGACTAGAGGATAAAATTGATCAGCATTTTTTTTCATGGTTTCCGATGAGATAGATGAATTCGTTACTAGACTCAGCGAAGGTGAGTGAAACTGAGTCACCCTCAGTATAACGAATTTCGGCGTTGCTAGAAATTGACGAGAGAATATTAATAAACATGTTAGCAGCTAGAGGAAAAAAGTGTTTGAGAGTGAGGGAGAGTGTTTAAGATGAGGAATGAGGGTGTCCATGAAATGGGACTTAGGGTGGGGGAACTGATAAAAGAGAAGGGTTTGGATTGGAGGCGTTTGCAGCCATGCTAGGTCGAAGAAAGTGAGGGGAATAGACTGCTCGGTCACGGTGCCTGGGGGTGGCGAAACTCTGCAATGTTCGATCACTTTCACCATATTAGGCGGAGGAATATTAATTGTGTTCCAAATAACTAGCTAAAAAGAGAAGAGTATATATATATATATATATATTTGATGTTTCATTACGTCTTATTTATCAGTTCTATATATAGAATGATCGAGGGTGGTGCCATTTGAATCCCGTTTCGATGCACTAAGGGGCTTGCGGATGCTTCGGGTAATGACTTCAATATTTTTTCTTTTAATATTAAAGCAGCCAACTTGGCATGCAACTACGGAGTAATAGATATATCTCTGCACACGTTATATACCTCTAATATTATTTTACAATTGAATGCAGCATATATATATATATATATAGATTCGGATCCCCTCCCGGGGGGAGGGGGTCTGTGCACCATCCCATGCTCGCAAAGGCGCCCAAATGGTAGAGATTCCTTCCGCACAAAAGGCATCCTCTTTCATCTATATATATATATATATATAAAATATAAATTCAAATTAAAGTCCAAGAGAAATGGCGTCATCTAGCAATCGTCACATTAATCCTGCAATACGTGTTTGTAACTCGCCATTTCTGCCGCACTACTAATGGTACCATTCCCCTCGCCAACAAGATAATAAAATCGATAAAAAATAAAAAATAAATATATAAAGGAATGAACCAAGTTATTATTATTAGAAGTCAAAAAGTATGAGATAAGAACCACTAAATAATAATTTATTGAGTAATGTTAAGAAGAAAGCATGATAAAAACCAAACTTAATCAAATTGATTGCCCAAAAACTGCTGGATGAAGAACACCATAATTATTAACTTTATCTGATACATTTTTTGT
This sequence comes from Cornus florida, assembly GCF_030987335.1. Classification (NCBI taxonomy): domain Eukaryota; kingdom Viridiplantae; phylum Streptophyta; class Magnoliopsida; order Cornales; family Cornaceae; genus Cornus; species Cornus florida. The sequence goes on from NW_026775572.1 coordinate 47,733,418, forward strand.
ATTTACTAAGTACATATATCTCTCCCTTTCAAAGTACAATTAGATTTTTTAAACAATTCAATTTTTTAATAAAATTTGCTAAGCAATTATCAGTTAGACACTATAACCCAAAAGTTATGACACCTCTCACCTAAGATAGCAAAAACCCAATGTGTCATGCCATTGATTCACAGTTCAAATGTTTTAGCTCACAAAGTTTTTCAGGTCACAGTCATATTAACCAGGACGTAAATTAGTACAGTTCATATTAAGCGTATCAAACTGATTCTTTTTGTGCTAACCCTCTTGTCCTATCCGTAACATTAAGCAAAATCTAGTGAGGTTGGCCAAACCATACCTTTGAACCCTCAATAGGCCAGATATTAGTGTAAACTTGAATGTTTTCACTTATATAGTTATGAGATACCTTCGATTTCTTTTTTCAGCTGATTGAATTTCAAACCAATAAGTATCTCAGCTAGCTTAATTTAATCATCTAAAGAATGTTCTTTCTAAGTTTTTATTGCATGAGGGAATTTAAATGCTTTTCCACCCGAAATTATGGTACTGATCAAACATAAGGTCCAAAGTTCGATTTCAATTGGGAGCAAACAATTCCTTATAGAGAGTGTGTGTCAACTATGAAAAAAAAAAATCCATATATATCATAAATTTCCCCTTTAAATTCTTAACTCTGCCAGCAGACTTTAGATTATTTCTAATTATTCATACTAATTTCCTTTCATGGTACTGTAGAGTTATGTATAGTTCTTAATGTTGTTACCTAACTATTTAATTATACCGCATACGAATTATATAGTTCCATGATACTGAGTAACCCAATTAAAGTCCAAGTTATGAGTACTCAAAATTTTCAACCTTATCATATTTACAACTCTAGCCATCTAGAAAATTCACACCAACATTTTTTTTGATAAGTGAAAATTTACACCAATACTATGCTCAAAAAACCACTTTCCCTCGCCAACAAATTTACAATCTAAACAGAAAGTCAATCCAAACTCACCTACCTAAAGGGATTCCTAATATTTCTATTATACAAATATAAACCCCCAAAAAAACTATACTCTACAAATCATACTCAATCCGGTGGTCGAGGAGGTGGATGGAGGACTGAACAAGGAAGATCCCATTTTATGGCAATACGTTTGTTAGCCAATGCGTCAAGAGGTGGGTATGAAAGCAGCTTATTGAAGGAGTCAAGTTCATCTCACAAAGCCTTGAGTTTGGTGAAGTATGCTGTGATGGATGCATATTCTGTGAATTTGTGCAGCAGAATAAGTTCAGGAAAGTTTAAATTTTTAACTAGAAATGATTTAATCACGCGTCTATTTATTCAATTAGCTTTATTTAAATTAGCAAATAATTAAACAATCATATGCAAAATAAAAATAAATAAAGCAAATAAAGTTTGAGATATGACACCAGAATTTTAGTGAGAAAACCTCAATTGGCAGAATAGACCAACGAAAAAACCTCGTAAACTGTACAGTCCAGAGCAAAATGATCCACTATGTTTGAAATAAAGTACAATGGACTTTGACTCAAGCTCACACCCTTTCATTCTATCAAAAACCAATTATTGACAATATTCGGCTTTGCGACGTTCCGTCTAACAGCTCTTAACTCTAAGCTTATTCTTGATCTCTGTAGAAAGATTGCTGGTAGATCAAACAACACTCCTTTTTTGCTTTGATCCTTCCAAAGTGTAATCGTTTCACCCATTTTCTTCAAGATCTGAATTTGATATAGAAGAAATAGATTTGTTTTCTCTGATCGTTGTAGATTCATTATTCATTAGACTTGAACACGATCATCAATTAAACAACACTCTAAAATCACTTTTGTGTTTATGTGTGTGTTCAAAATAAAAACAGAAAAATTAGATTTGATTTTCTGCAAAATATCTTTCAAAGGTTTTTTAAAAAATTAGAAGTTTTAATGCAAAAGCCACACAAACCTAGATGAGAAAATATGTTTATATAGACTTTTAAAAACCCAGTTATGCTTAGAAAAAAAGTTAATTTCGTGCATAGGTCTTTTGGAAAGAAATCTATATCAAATTGGAAGTTTAAACAGAATAGGAAACCAAGTTACAATTCCTACTGAAGACCTTGAATTCATTCAGAGATCTCGGACCGGTTCAAGATGGCCAGTTAAAAATCCGAAGAATCTTTTTGATTCTTAAACCGATTCAGGAAAGTTGAACCAGTTCAAGATGGCCAGTTTTGAATTTTAAAAGCCTAACACTTTGAAATTTTTTGGCAATATGCAATTTTGAGAAATCATGTACTTGTGTATGTAAGTGTCCTAGCATTCTAACTTAACTTCCTATAGTTTTGTTCTTACCTTTCCGTAGGTTTCAAGCTATCGAACTTGAACAACTCTTTAATTCCGTAACCGATCTCGATCTTGAATTTTAAAATTGAAAACACAACTCGATCAGACTTGTTTTAACACCGAAATTACCCAATTCAAAATTATATATCTCACATATTCTTGGAGATGAGTGCATATGGATCATTTGATATGAAACACTCTAGGATTCCGTTGAGAAAAATGACTAAAAAGATCATCCTAAAGTTCTTTAGCTGTATCAACATAAATCACACGGTTAGCACTATCCAAAGATATGTAATTCAATAACTAGGACAAAACCATATCGTTGCATCGCTCCCATTCCGCTATGTTGGATTCAGAATTTGTAGGTTTGGCAATGGTGCCATAAACAAACCCTGTAATGACCCGGTCATTTTCTTTCTTTTCTTTTTTTCGGTAAATTTCTTTTTCCGTCTTTTCCCTACTTCGTCCTTTAGTTGTTTTTCATTTTTCTTTGCATAACCTCACTTTTTGTACTCGGATTTAATTCTGACTTTGCATACATCCATGATATTTAAATTCTATGAGATCTACATTTTCACTTTTGTAGAAAAGCATGTTAAATGTTTACTTTTCTTGTAAAAGGGCATGAAAATATAACTTTTGGTAATTATTTTAAACTTGAGGGGTTTTGTGTAATTAAATAAAGTAATTATTTTTCGTCTAAAGGATCATTTTACAATTTAATTTGGAAGACATTTTCAAAAAGGACATTTTTGCAATTTCTAAAAAATGTGACAAGTGTCACATTCCTAAGGTGCTACTTGTTAATCTTGTGGTGAAACCACTTGGAAGCCTTGTTTGATGACACATGGAGGGTGGAGATTCACCTATTTGTTAGCCTAGGATAGGAGCACTTGTTGGCATGGATGGTTGACAAGTATAGGTTTGATATTTAATCTTGGAAGCTTACTTAGATTCATGACAAGTGAAGGCTTCAAAAGTGGTCTTGCATTAGTGTGTGTGTGTGAGAGGTAGTGCAAGAACACCTAGTGAGTGGAGAATCCCACCATTTTAACTTAGGGTTTTCACTTTTAATTCATTTATCTCTTTCCTCTCAAGAACCCTAACTTAGCTACCATTGGAGCAAAGCTTGACTTAAAGCTTTGACTTCATTTTTGATACCCTTTCACTCATCTTAGACCATTAAGCTTGGAATATAAAAGCCTTGTCTCACTCTCCTCTTCATAACCCTAGAAGGAAAACTTGAAATTCCTCTACTTCCATTGGATTCAAGAGGGACAATTATCTTGTGAGATAGGGGGTGTTATAATTTATTTTTCCAAGTAATTTAATTGATCTTGTAATGATATATAAGTTGTATGCATGTCCTATGTTAATTTAAGAAATAAATGACTAGTGGTAGCTTACATGTAATTCACTTTAGACTTGATATATGGCATTGATAAGCGCCGAATATTGTATATTCAAGCGCCCTAAATTACATTAACAAAGTCCAGTTATTAATTATTTTATGTAGATTAACTCCATTTGCATGTTTTTATGCATTTTCAGGTTGAAGTGCAAAAAGGAAGCAAAAATGAGGCTTTGTGGAATTTTGAACAAAAAGGATGCCATTTCTGAATTTCTGGCAGCAGTGATCCTGACTTTTGTCGCCATTTTCGACCTAGCAAACTCAAGAACTAGACTTCCATCATAACATGAAAGATTTAGATCTCTGAATCAGCTTTCCAAATCTTCAAGTGGTTCATCATTCGGAGTTTGGAGCAGAGAGTTATGATCTTCATAACAGAGGTGCGCAGAACTGCCTGGCAGCACTGATGTACTGCCTTTCTCCCCATTTTCGACCAACCAGACTTGAGAATTGGGTCTTCATCAAAACATGAAGTTTTTAAAGCACTGAATCAGCTCTCCAAATCTTCAAACAGATCATCATTCGGAGTTCGGGGCACAAAGTTATAGCAGTTTTACCAAAATAGGTCAGCGCTGAGTAAGAGGAGCATGTTGCACATTGCACTAAGTTAGAGTGCTCGAGATCACCAAGCGAGTGCTCGAAAATCAGGCAGAGTGCCCTTCGGAAATGGCTCATTTCAGCCCACTTGCACATTGGTTTCCTCAATGCCATCTTCCTTCTTTATGAAGTGGTTGGAGGTGTTCCTTGGAGGAGAGAGGGTGTTGTTGGAGCATAAAAAGCTACCCAAGGGCCACACATTAGGAATCTTTGATCTTTAGCAAGATAGAGGAGAGAGAAGAGAGCAAGAAGAAGAGGGTTCTTGGAGCAAAAGGAAGGGAGCTCGAAAATGGAGGAAAAGGGCAAGCTTCTTCCTTCTCCTAGCTCACTCATGCGTAACTAAACCTCATCTAGGGAGGTGATGAAGCCTCCCCTTTTGTTCATGTTCTAGATTAGGTTCTATTTTGGGGATTATAATGTATAAACTTTGGTCTTTTCATAGTTTAAGAGCTTATTACTTCTTGTAATGAACATTCATGTTTAAATGATTGATGTGAGTTATTTAGCTTGTCTTGATGATTCTTACATTAGTCTTATTGCTTTTATTTTCATAGTGACAAAGAAGATATTAACTATGAATGGTTTTCAAGGCATGTTAATTTTGAAACTTGATATTCCATTGCTTATGTACCTCCTTTGATGGACTATGCTTGATTCTACTTTCATGTGCTTCATCATTTGATTGAATGCTTGATGGTCTTTTGCTTAAGTTAATGTATTTGATACTACACCCTAGTCTAAGTAGTCCAAATGTGTTGTCTTTTGATAGACCATTCTTGTTTTAATCTCACGAGCTTTTTATTGGTTATGAAGCAACTATGTGTTGCTACATAATTCTTGATCATTGCTTATATAGTGTTTATCCCCAATTTAGTCTTGATTTAGCATGTATTTAGGGCGTAGGTGGATTCACTTCTCTAGTTTCCCCTTTTATTATCTCTAACTCTCATTTACTAGCACTACTATTTTATGCATTCTAAGTTCTAAGTTTCAGTGACAAACAACCAAAACCCTCTACAAACCCATTATCATTCTAAGAACAATTCTAGACACCTAGGTTGCCATAGACTAGCACAGTCCCAGTGGTTCGACTTACCCGACCAATAGCCCTATTTTACAATGATTCGTGCTATTGCGAAGGTTGATGTTTAGTTGATCAACCGATCAATTTTTGGCGCCGTTGCCGGGGACTGCAAACGGTTTAGCAACCAAAGTTTTAGGGTTAAACTTAGTGTGATTGTTAATATTGTTTTGTGTATATTTCTCGTGTGGTTTAACTATTTTTATGTTGTAAGATTCTAGGGACTTGACTCTCGCCGTGGGAACGCTAGCAAAGTGTAAGTCTAGAGGACCCTAGGTAAGCTTCTTGACCTTTTAGTTTCGCATTGTTATATTTTGTGCATGTGTTAAGCTTAGAAGTAGTTAATTTATTTGCAAGCCCTTGTTGAGGCTATATTATTGTTTTAATTTTGTGTTCAACCATCGGTCCTTGTCGTGGCCATTTATTTTTTGTCTTGATAATTGAGGAGAAAGGGAACATCGTATGTGGAGTTGATGATAAAGATTTGTTGTGATGCTGTTGTTGTGAATTGTTGATGTTTGGCCGTAGGTCACTCTCTCTTCCCACACTTGACTCGCCTATTGATATAAATTCACTTGAAAGAACTCTTAGACGGAACCTTAGGGAACCCACTCTTACAAGGGACCTTGAAACTGAATTCAATATAATGGGGGATAACGTAGGAAATCCGGGGAATGAACGGGCTGAAATTCCTAATGTAGAACCAATGACTCTTAGAGATCATTTCATTCCTACCACCTATGCTTCTCCTTCTTGTATAGTGATGCCAAACATCGATGCAGCTCAATATGAGATCAAGTCTAGTACCATTCAAATGCTTCCATCATTTCATGGCTTTGATAGTGAAGATCCATATAAGCATCTTGATGAGTTCCTTGAAATCTGTTCGACCATCCGGTTGAGAGGTTTTCCGGACAATGCACTTCATCTCCATCTTTTCCCATTCTCCCTAAAGGATAGGGCAAAATATTAGTTGAACTCCCTTGCTCCCAATTCCATTACTTCTTGGGCTCAATTGCAACAAGAATTCCTTAAGAAGTATTATCCGGTGAGTAAAACCAACCAAATGAGGCGTTCCATTCTAAGCTTTTCTCAAATTGATGGAGAACAACTCCATGAGACTTGGGAAAGGCTACAAGATCTTCTTCGGAAATGTCCTCATCATTTGATCCCAAAATGGCAATTAGTGCAAGCTTTCTATGCTGGCTTGACCGAAACCCATAGATTCATGGTTGATTCTTCTTGTGGTGGGATGTTCATGTCCAAGAATGCGGATGAGGCTTGGACCTTACTTGAGAATTTGAGTGAAAATTCACTTCAACACAATTCTCGTAGGCCTCCGACCGCAACCACTCCAAACAACACAAACCCTTGTCAACCAAAGTCAATACGGGAGGAATCATCTCAAGTGGATGCCATCGCTCATAAATTCTACCAATTGATGGCACCACATCTTCCTCCTTCATCGTCTCAAAATTCGGCAAGTTCAGTTTGTGCTTCCTGTACTAGTCCATTCCATCTCTCGGAAGATTGCCCCACACCGGAGCAATTTCCTAGTCCCAACCAAGAGCAAGCTAATGCCATGTTCTTGCGGCCCGGGAAAAATCCATATTCCAACACCTACAATCCGGGTTGGCGAGATCATCCGAATTTCTCGTGGCGGCAACAAGCCCCACAGAATTCCCAATTCCAAAACTAAGGGCGGCAAAATCAGCCCTCTTCTCAATATCAAGGTAGACCTTTCCAAGCCTCTTCAAGCTACCGTCCTCCTTACAATCCAAATGTCTCCAATCAACCTCTTGTGTGTCCAACTGACGAGATAGTAGCTGCAAACAAGCAAATGATGGAATCATTAAATAAGCAAATAATGGATGCCAACAAGCAACTCTTGACATCCTTGCAGCCTACTCTCCAAATGGTTCACTCTCATACTCAATCCATAGCTAATCTCGAAAATCAAGTGGGCCAAATAGCTAACTCGGTGAATCAATTGCTTCAAAAGGACAAGGGCAAGCTTCCCTCTCAACCTTTTGAAAATCCTAGAGGAATGCATGTGATTGACGAAACCCCTCCTCCGAGTGGGCCGACTCATGAACAAGTTCAAGCTATCACCACCCTTCGGAGTGGTAGAGTGGTTGACAACAAGGTCGATGGAGACAAAAGTGAGGAAGTTTTTCCGTTGAAAAATCCAAATTCAAGCTCTTCTAATCTAAATTCTTGTCCCAATACCATTCACGGAAATCCCACACATGTCTCCCCAAATGTGGAAACTACTTATGAGCCAAAAGCTCCGTTTCCTCAACGTCTTCAAGAGTCGACACATTTTGGGAACAAGAATTGTAAAATTCAAGACATGTGGGAAGTTTTCAAGCAAGTGAAGATTAACTTGCCCCTGTTGGATGCTATCAAGCAAATCCCTCCCTATGCAAAATTTCTCAAAGATTTGTGCACTCAAAAGCGCACTTCTAAAAATCATTTGCCAAAAAAAGTGAGGTTGACTGAAAATGTTAGTGCTATCATTCAGCACAGCACTCTCCCAAAGTATAAGGATCCGGGTGCCCCCACAATCTCGTGCGTCATTGGTGACAGCAAAATCGAGAGGACCCTCCTTGACTTAGGAGCTAGTGTGAATTTAATTCCATACTCGGTCTACCTACAACTTGGTTTGGGAGATCTTAAGCCGACTTCCGTGGTTTTGCAACTTGCCGATAGATCGGTCAAGCATCCATGAGGTATCCTTGAGGACGTTATCATCAAAGTGGACAAATTCTACTTCCCGGTAGATTTTGTGGTTCTTGATACGGAACCAGTCCATGACCCAAAAAAGCACATTCCCGTGATCCTTGGTAGGCCATTTTTAGCCACGGCTAATGCATCAATTAATTGCTGAACCGGGGTGATGGACATTGCTTTTGGAAACATGCAAGTCAAACTCCACATCTTTCATGCAACTCAACATCCCTCCAATGAGGATGATTGTTTTCTTGTGGATGTCATTGATGAAGTGGTCGAAGAATCTCTCCCCTTCATCCTAAGCAAAGATCCCCTTGAAACTTGCATGTCCCATTTTGACTTCTCAAACTTTGATGTTGATCAAGCCATTCAAGAAGTCAATTCCTTGCTTGATATTAATGCTATCATGAATGTACCTCCTTGGAAAATTCCAAAAGAACCACTTCCCCAACTTTCCACCACTCCTCCGGTCCCATCATTGTTATCTCCGCCACAACTTGAGCTTAAGCCGCTCCCGGCCCATCTCAAGTATGTGTTCCTTGGTCCAAAGCAAACCCTTCCGGTCATTATTGCCTCGGACCTTCAAAAAGACCAAGAGACCAACCTTTTAGCGGTGCTCCAAGAGCATAAAGAAGCTATTGGTTGGACAGTGGCGGATTTGAAAGGAATTGACCCCTCCATTTGTATGCACCGCATTCATATGGAGGATGACGCAAAGCCTACTAGAGAGGTCCAGCGCCGGTTAAATCCAAACATGAAGGAAGTGGTCATGAAAGAGGTGATCAAATTGCTAGATGCGGGAATCATCTATCCTATCTCTGATAGCAAGTGGGTGAGCCCCACACAAGTTGTCCCCAAGAAATCCGGGCTCACCGTTGTTGAAAATTCAGCGGGCGAGCTCGTGCCACAACGAACCACCACCGGGTGGCGTGTGTGCATTGACTATCGTAAACTCAACTCATCAACTAGGAAGGATCATTTCCCACTCCCATTTATTGATCAAATCCTAGAAAGGTTAGCCGGCCAAAGCTTCTATTGTTTTCTTGATGGTTATTCCTGCTATAACCAAGTGGCCATCGCCCCCCAAGATCAAGAGAAAACAACATTCACATGTCCCTTTGGTACTTTTGCCTATCGACGCATGCCTTTTGGTTTATGCAATGCACCGGCAACGTTCCAAAGGTGCATGATGTCCATATTCTCCGATATGGTTGAAAGGTTCTTGGAAGTTTTCATGGATGATTTTTCCGTATTTGGCTCCTCCTTTGACTCGTGTCTCCAAAATTTATCTCTTGTGCTCCAAAGATGCAAAGAGACGAATCTCATTCTAAGTTGGGAGAAAAGCCACTTTATGGTCCAAGAAGGCATTGTTTTAGGACATGTCATTTCTAAGCGGGGAATCGAGGTAGACAAGGCCAAAGTTGAGTTAATCTCTAATCTTCCTCCTCCGAATTCCGTCCGTCAAATCCGTTCTTTTCTTGGCCATGCCGGATTCTATCGTCGCTTCATCAAAGATTTTAGCAAAATCTCACGGCCCTTGTGTAATCTCTTAGCCAAGGATGTTCCGTTCAATTTTGATGACGCTTGCATGGAAGCTTTCATCAAACTTCGCATTCTCCTCTCCTCTGCCCCGATCATGAAACCCCCTAATTGGTCTCTTCCCTTTGAGATCATGTGTGATGCATCCGACTATGCATTAGGGGCGGTTTTGGGCCAACGTGTGGATAAACTTCCGCATGTCATTTATTATGCTAGCAAAACTCTCTGCGATGCCCAATTGAACTACACCACCACTGAAAAAGAATTGCTAGCTGTGGTGTATGCCTTGGGATAAATTTCGCTCCTATCTTTTTGGCTCCAAGGTCATCGTCTTTTCAGATCATGCCGCTCTTAGGCATTTGTTAGCGAAAAAAGAGACAAAACCCCGCTTAATTCGATGGATCCTCTTACTTCAAGAGTTTGACATTGACATCCGGGACAAAAAAGGGACCGACAATGTTGTCGCCGATCATCTCTCTCGCTTACTTATTGAGAAATCTTCAGAATTTGCAGCCATCCGTGATTCCTTTCCGGATGAGCAACTTCTTCAAGTTTCACAATCTACTCTTCCATGGTTTGCGGATATTGTCAATTATCTTGCGGTTGGCAAGATTCCAGCTCATTGGTCCAAACAAGAGAGGGACCGGTTTTTCTCCCAAGTCAAGCATTTCTTTTGGGAAGATCCGGAACTATTCAAGTATTGCCCGGACCAAATCATCCGGCGATGTATTCCTGAAACCGAGGCCACAAGCATTTTAAATTTTTGCCATACTCTTGCTTGTGGAGGCCATTTCAGTGCCAAAAAGACCGCTAACAAAATCCTTCAAAGCGGATTCTTTTGGCCTACCTTGTTCCGGGATGCATACAATTTTTGCAAATCGTGTGAACGATGTCAAAAACTTGGATCCATGTCCCGAAGAGACATGATGCCCCTCACCAACATTTTAATTGTTGAAATTTTTGATGTGTGGGGGATTGACTTCATGGGACCATTTCCATCTTCTTATGGCTATGAGTACATCCTTGTAGCGGTGGATTATGTGTCTAAATGGGTTGAAGCCGCGGCTACCAAAACCGATGATCATAAAGTCGTGATCCATTTCATTCAATCTCACATCTTTAGTCGTTTTGGTACGCCCCGAGCAATCATTAGTGATGGCGGATCTCATTTCCGAAATCGTTATCTCAAATCCGTCCTTGCTAAGTATTCAGTCATTCATAAGGTTGCTACACCTTACCACCCTCAAACGAGTAGTCAAGTAGAGATTTCTAACCGGGAGATTAAGCACATTTTAGAAAAAACGGTTAGACCGGACCGCAAAGATTGGTCATTAAGGCTAAACGATGCACTTTGGGCTTACCGGACAGCTTATAAGACACCCATTGGCATGTCACCATATCGACTTGTCTTTGGCAAAGCATGTCATCTCCCGGTAGAATTAGAGCACCGTGCTTATTGGGCCATAAAAAGGTTCATTTTGATTTCAAACAAGCCGGCTCTAATCGTGCGTTGCAATTAAATGAACTTGAGGAATTGCGTAATGACGCGTATGAAAACGCAAAAATTTACAAGGCAAAGACTAAAGCTTTTCATGACAAACACATCGTCAAAAAGTCTTTTGCCCCGGGACAAAAGGTCTGGCTTTTCAATTCCCGCTTGAAACTCTTTCCCGGTAAACTCCGGTCAAGATGGGATGGTCCATACATTGTCACTACCGTCTTTCCTCATGGAGCAATCGAACTTCATGATCCTGCAAGTGGATCACTCTTCAAGGTAAATGGCCAAAGGCTTAAGCCTTGCATTGACGGCACAATTCTAACCCGAAAAGTTGAGGAAGTCCTCTTGACGGATCCAATTTATGAGGATTAGTGCCTGCTCTAGCTTGGTCTAGCTATCGACATTAAATTTAGCAAAGCAAGGGAATAAATTCTTTCGATGTTCCAAGCTTCATTCTCTTTGAAATTGCTCGTGCCGTAAAAATATTTTTTCTGGGAAACGGTTTAGAAAAGCCAAAAATTTGATTTTTGTTAGACCTTCTCAACTCTAATTTTCATTCCCGGATGTCTCCATTGCTTTCTAGCAATTTCATTTGATTTTTCAAATGCGACTCATGTGCATATTTTCTCATTTTTACTAAAAAGTTTGAAAATTTTCTCAAAATTCTTCATGCATTTGAGATGTTTAAAAAGTTGAAAAATTGCAAGGTTTCAAAACAAAACTTTCACAATTTCCCATGCATTGGAATGGAATGAATTTGCAAGTTTAAAAATTTTCTCCAGAAATTTCATTCATGCATTGTGTGATGTTGCAAAGGTTTGAAAATTTTCTTACATCCACCCATGCTTTGTGTGATGTTCTGAAAGTTGGCATTTTTTTTCCATGCATTAGATATTGCAAAGTTTTTTTTTTTTTTAAAAAAAAAAAAAAAAAAATTCAATAATTTCCATGCATTTAAGATGATATGCAATTTCAATTTTTCCCTCCTTGCATTAGAATGGATTGGAGTTCAAAAGTTTGAGAATTTCCCATGCATTGGAAAGAAGTTGAAAAGTTTTCAAAATTTTTCTAAAAATCCATCCATGCATTGGATTGGAATAATGTGCAAAGTTTCAAATTTTCCATGCATGGCTTGAATTTAGGACTGACATACAAATTTTCAAAAATTCTCTATGCATGAAAATTTCATTTTTGCAAATTCAATCCAGTTTGCATAAGGTTGCAATGTTTTGAAGCTTGAAAATTTCATTTTTGAGATTTCCATCCAATTTGAATAATGTTGCTATGTTGCATAATGTTCCTCACTTTACAACTTCCATCTCAATGTTGCAAAAGTCCATTTCAATGCGTCAATAGCCTGCTCACTGCCTCCAGTTTGAGAGCTCTAGCACCCATTTAGAGTGCTCGACAGTTCTAGCACCCATTCCGAGTGCTCAACATTTCATCCCACAATCCTCCTCATTTCCCCGAGCTTACTGATCCAATTTCGAGCACTCGAATTGGCATTTCGAGTGCTCGACATTCCTACCACATCTTGGCCAATCTCACTGCCCAGAGCTCGAGCACTCCAGCTCCTATTTAGAGTGCTCGAGCCTAACCAACATCTCACCAAACCAACCCTCACCTTCTCTCTCTCGCAACTTCACTCTCACCACCTAACTTTCTTCCTCTCTCTCTCTTCACCCAAGCAACCACAATGCATGAATCACCATGCATCCAACCGAGTCACAAACCAACTTCCCTCTCCACCATGCAATCCTTTTGCAACCCAAGCAACCTAACCACACACCATGCATGCATGCAACCATGCAGGTGCCACCACAAACCACTCTCGGCTACCACAAACATCACCCTCTCGGCATCTTGCCTGAACCATCCAAACCCAACCATCCCTCACTCCCTCACCTCAACCAACCTGCTGCAACACCCCAAGCAACCCCTCTCAGCATCTCTCTTCCTCATCCACTCTTTAACTCTCGGCTACCACCAAACCCAATCTCCCTTCTATCTCTTCAAACCATGCACCCCATTCCCAGCTCCGGCCAACTTCCCTTCATCAACCAACCAACACCATTCCCTCCACCTCATGCATGCCCAAAACCATCTCTCTCTCTCGGCACTTTCATGCAACTTGCATGCACCTCGAAAAACAACTCCAACCACCATGCAACCCAACCTCCATCAACCATGTTCCCACGTCCTCCATGCATAACCATGCACCAACCAACCTCACAACCCACCCTCTCGGCATCTCCATCCACAAACCCAACTCTCTAACAACCCACTCCATGCCAACCCCAAGCCACCCCACAACCTACAATTTCATGCACAAAGCTCCCCTCACCTCTCTGCCATATTTTCGAGCACTCGAACCCAAGCTTCGAGTGCTCGCAATTGCTTGAGTTCTCACACAACAAACACCCGAGCCCACTGCCCCATTTTAGAGCACTCGAAGACACACTTCGAGTGCTCGAACCAAGCCACTTCTCTTTTAAAAAAACCACCCCAGCCACCCCAGGCCACCCTCATCTCTCACTCTTGGCTCCAACTCCCCACCCACCCTTACCACCACCCCATTCGACCACCAACACCCACCACCTCAAACCACACCACCCACCACCTTACCAAGCCCAACTCTCAAACCCAAGCACCATCACCCACCTCCTACCCATCACCACCACTTATCCCACGCACAAAGGGCCTTTGGTTCTCCATTTTTTGGTAAGTTTCTTCTTTATCATTCTCTTTCACATTTTTGGTATAAATGGAGGATGTGCTTGCATGTAATGGAGATTTGTGATTGTTTGGGAGTAGCTAGAGCTTGTTTTCTTGCCAAAATTTTTGGGTTTGCTCCTTCATCCCACTCACTTTCACCTTCTCCTTTTTGTGGTGCACGCCAGGTGTTCGCTGAAATTCCTGAACCAAGTCCACCTCTCTAAATGTCTCGTGCCGGTCCTTCTCGCCCTCCTAGACCCTCTGCGGGTGCCCGTACTGTCAATCATGAGCGACCACGTGATCCTTGGGTTGGCAAACAACTCAACTACGAGCTTTCTTTTCCGCTCACGGATGCCTTTGACATTCTACCCACTACTTCGTGGGCTGTAGCCGAATTGACTAACCGGCGTCTGCAGCACATTTGTGCGCCCCTTGCCAGGGTTGCATACCCCCGTGTAGTGCGCCTCTTCTACCAGAATCTCCAATGCCCTGAAGAGCCACCCATTTCTCTCACTACATCCATTGATGGCACCGCCTATGCTTTCACTATGACCGACATCATTCAGGTTTCTGGTTGCCCCATTGAGTACCCCGATGACATTGTCAATCGTGAGAATCTCCCTTTATATGAGGAGCCGGATACATTAACTGTGGCGCAGATTGCCGCTGCCATTTGCACTATTGACGATCCTACTCGGCCCCGGTCTTTTATCCGCAAAACCAATCTTCCGGAACGCCTATGGTTCATTGACACTGCCTTCAAGCACAATGTCTGCCCTTTGGTGCATAGCACCGAGCGTCGGGGCCTCCTTCTGCAAGCCTTATATGCCATGGACCAAGGCCAATGGTTCTCCATTCCAGAGCTCATTTGGACCACATTTATGAAGTTTTGGAATGATGCTCATAATACACGGGCTCCGCGAGTTGAAAATCGGAAATTGCCTTTGCCGTTTTTCATCACTTGGCTCCTTCAGCACAAGGGTTTCGTTGTTCCTCCCTATGAACCAAAAGGCGACAAAATTAAAATTTTTACCCAGCGCCGGTGGATCAATGTTCTGAGCCATTCTAGTACCCCTCCGCCTCCTGCCCCCCTGTTCATCCACGCTCCACCTTCTCCTCCTTCTGAGGCGGTTTCCACCGCCGCAGCCGCTGCAAGGGTAGAGCCTCCGGTCGACTCTCACCAGGACCAGGCTTTCATCCGGGCTTCCATTGCCGGTATTCATGAGCGACTAGATCGTTTTGAGAATTCTTTGTCCGCGTGCACTCAGACTCTGTGTGAGACTTCTTCACGTGCTGAAGAAGATCGTCGTCTTGCTGCTGAAGACCGCCGTGTCGCTGCTGAGGACCGTCGTTTGGCTTCCACTGAACGGCGTAAGACTCAATCTCTCCTCCATTCCATCCTCGCCCGTTTACCTTCTGGACAGTAGCTTGTTGCGAGTGTGGACTTTCTCTTTTTGTTTCATCTGTAACTATTTCTCTTGTATCTTTTGTTTTCCTTTTAAACTGTCAGAATTTGCTATGTATAGGTTGCTCTGGTCGACATGATCCCTGTACAGCTCTTTTTGTCATCATGTAAACTCTTTTTGCAATGCAAATTCTTTATGTTCTGTTAACTTTCGCTACATTCTTTTTCTGTATTTATGCTTGTGCTATTAATGCTGTTTGTGGTTGTTTCTTTTTGTTCTTCATGTTGCTCTCCAGGTTGCGCAGTCGAATTCAAGTTTGGGGGTTTTTGTCTCAAAATGCCGTTCCCTCCCCCTTGGTATTGTTGTTCCTTTTATACTCTTTGTCCTTTTTGTCTCTAACTTGCATCCATGTCCCACATTGAGGACACTGTGTAGTTTAAGTTTGGGGGTGCATCAAAGCATTCTTGGCATATTTTTGGTTCCATAATTTTTGCTAAGCAATGATAGTATAACTTGACACTTGTCGGAGATGAAACATATGTTTAATACCTTGTGTATAGAAGCAATTGAAATTTTTGAAAATAGAGAAAAATTTGAGTTGAAATGATCATGTAGATTCAAACTAGTCTGTATAAATGTTTCAATTAGATTCTTGCTGGATTTACACTCTTATAAGCTTCACAATGCACAGATGCACATTGGAAACTTAACTGTGAGGCATGCAGCTGATTAACCTTGACCTTGGCCTAGTTAATCTGATTTGATGGACCTGATAGATGAATATCTTTGGCATGATTTAAGTAGTTAAAAAAAAAAAAAAAAAAAAATGAATGAAAAATGACCAGTTGACGTTCGTAGCCTTTCCAACTCGAGCTATTAAGCCCTTTGGAGTGTCTCTACACTTAACACCCTAAAGCCGTCTGGTTTGGGAGTTGATGGCCTAACGCTTGCTACAAGGGTTGGTTAGAAAGCTTAAAGGACTTAAACATTGCACGGTCATTCAAAAAAAATTGTAATAAACATGGTTAGCTGAAGTTCGTAACCTTTCCAACTTGAGCTATTAAGTCCTTTGGAGTGTCTCTACACTTAACACCCTAAAGCCGTCTGGTTTGGGAGTTGTTGGCCTAACGCTTGCTACATAGGTTGGTTAGAAAGCTTAAGGGACTTTAGCATTGCACAACCATTCTATGTTTCGCTTATGTGTTGAAATAAATTGTTAACAAGCAACAAAAGTTGTCTTGAAAATAAAATCATGCCTTAGGGACTTCATGTAAAAGGGAATTCATTGATTTGAAAACTTGTGCCTTGGAATTGGACAAGAAAGTAAAAGCCGCATGTTGAGAATCCAATTCACTTTCACTGGAGTTTGAGTTATTTCCATTTAAGAGATGACAATTGAATTATTTATATGGACTATGATGTTGATGCATGCATGTTGAAATGGTTTTTCCCATTTTTTGTATCAATGCTTCATATATGCAAGGTAGTTTTCCCAATGACCCCATCTCCAGTTTTTGTCTGTTTCAAGTTGTATTTGAGCTATGTATCTATCTCATTTTACCATGGATGATATTTTTGTAGTAGCATGCCCATGGTTGTCTTTTCAGTATGTTTTTCATTGTAATTTTGCTAAGGGACTAGCAAAATATAAGTTTGGGAGTGTGATAAGCGCCGAATATTGTATATTCAAGCGCCCTAAATTACATTAACAAAGTCTAGTTATTAATTATTTTATGTAGATTAACTCCATTTGCATGTTTTTATGCATTTTCAGGTTGAAGTGCAAAAAGGAAGCAAAAATGAGGCTTTGTGGAATTTTGAACAAAAAGGATGCCATTTCTGAATTTCTGGCAGCAGTGATCTTGACTTTTGTCGCCATTTTCGACCTAGGAAACTCAAGAACTAGACTTCCATCATAACATGAAAGATTTAGATCTCTGAATCAGCTTTCCAAATCTTCAAGTGGTTCATCATTCGGAGTTCGGAGCAGAGAGTTATGATCTTCATAACAGAGGTGCGCAGAACTGCCTGGCAGCACTGATGTACTGCCTTTCTCCCCATTTTCGACCAACCAGACTTGAGAATTGGGTCTTCATCAAAACATGAAGTTTTTAAAGCACTGAATCAGCTCAACAAATCTTCAAACAGATCATCATTCGGAGTTTGGGGCACAAAGTTATAGCAGTTTTACCAAAATAGGTCAGCGCTGAGCAAGAGGAGCATGTTGCACATTGCACTAAGTTAGAGTGCTCGAGATCACCAAGCGAGTGCTCGAAAATCAGGCAGAATGCCCTTCGGAAATGGCTCATTTCAGCCCACTTGCACATTGGTTTCCTCAATGCCATCTTCCTTCTTTATGAAGTGGTTGGAGGTGTTTCTTGGAGGAGAGAGGGTGTTGTTGGAGCATAAAAAGCTACCCAAGGGCCACACATTAGGAATCTTTGATCTTTAGCAAGATAGAGGAGAGAGAAGAGAGCAAGAAGAAGAGGGTTCTTGGAGCAAAAGGAAGGGAGCTCGAAAATGGAGGAAAAGGGCAAGCTTCTTCCTTCTCCTAGCTCACTCATGGGTAACTAAACCTCATCTAGGGAGGTGATGAAGCCTCCCCTTTTGTTCATGTTCTAGATTAGGTTCTATTTTGGGGATTATAATGTATAAACTTTGGTCTTTTCATAGTTCAAGAGCTTATTACTTCTTGTAATGAACATTCATGTTTAAATGATTGATGTGAGTTATTTAGCTTGTCTTGATGATTCTTACATTAGTCTTATTGCTTTTATTTTCATAGTGACAATGAAGATATTAACTATGAATGGTTTTCAAGGCATGTTAATTTTGAAACTTGATATTCCATTGCTTAGGTACCTCCTTTGATGGACTATGCTTGATTCTACTTTCATGTGCTTCATCATTTGATTGAATGCTTGATGGTCTTTTGCTTAAGTTAATGTATTTGATACTACATCCTAGTCTAGGTATTTCAAATGTGTTGTCTTTTGATAGACCTTTCTTGTTTTAATCTCACGAGCTTTTTATTGGTTATGAAACAACTATGTGTTGCTACATAATTCTTGATCATTGCTTATATAGTGTTTATCCCCAATTTAGTCTTGATTTAGCATGTATTTAGGGCGTAGGTGGATTCACTTCTCTAGTTTCCCCTTTTATTATCTCTAACTCTCATTTACTAGCACTACTATTTTATGCATTCTAAGTTCTAAGTTTAAGTGACAAACAACCAAAACCCTCTACAAACCCATTATCATTCTAAGAACAATTCTAGACACCTAGGTTGCCATAGACTAGCGCAGTCCCAGTGGTTCGACTTACCCGACCAATAGCCCTATTTTACAATGATTCGTGCTATTGCGAAGGTTGATGTTTAGTTGATCAACCGATCAGGCATGACCATGACTTGATCTTTGTTGTGTATTAATTTGGCATGATTTAAATGAGCTTTTAAATCTAAAGAATTAATTAATTTAAATTGATTTAAATTCTACTTAATTGTACCATGCTTAAATTCCATTTTTAACTTGATATATGGCATGTCTATGAGTTACTCTTTGTCATATATTTAATTGGAATCATTTGGACAACTCTTGAAATCTAGAGGAATTACTTAGTTAGTCTACTTGATTTCTATCTCAATGTTCTAATGATTTAGTCATTTAATTTGTGGAGCTTTTGTGTTTGTAACATATATCATGACTTGTTGCTCAACTTGTTGATTTTATATTGCAAAAAAAAACTTGTTGATTTTGGAAACTTGGGATATTATCAAGAACTTGACTTGGCTAGGACTTGGTTCTAGTACGGGAGATAGAGAGCTCCCTACATTATAGTGCGCACTAAGGGAAGGTACCCATGGGTTAATAGCCCTAAAGTGATCCCAAGATTACGGTTTTAATCCGAGCAATATCTAAGTATCCACTTTGGTTTGATTTCGCATTTAAATTCCAAGTTGTTAACTTTGTGAATTTGTATCTCATTGTGCTATGTTGAAAGTTTCAATGTCACTTTAATAGCATGGATTGAATTATATAAATAATTGCAAATCTTGTAATAAGTTAAGCTTATACATGCTCATTCCCTACGAGTAAACTTGTTTACTCACCCCGAAGTTACTGGGTATTTTTCAGGAAAAGAAACAATATTATGGGATGCTCAACAATCTTAGACTTGCTAGACTACTTGGAGTATTTTTGCTATGTTAGAATATACGCTTGTTAGCATATCACACTTCATTTTGCTTATTATGACAAAATATATATTCGTTGTTCAAACCATGTAATGTGCACTTAAGTGCACCTTTTGATACTCTACGGATATGTCTGTAATGAGGCCAAGGGCCAAACATGTTTTGTATTCATTTGGTGCAATAGTTTGGCTTAAAAGCATATTTTAACCAACCTTGGAGGTTTAGCATATGAGATTCTTGTAATTGACATGTATGAGGCCATGAGCTAATGTTTTGCATTCAATTATTCATATTAAGGTTGTTGGTATGTTCACATACTTAAATCTCCTTAAAAATCAGTTTTAAACTCTTATTTTTGAACCAAATTATCATAGGATTCAAGGCATGGGTTGAACCTTAACACCTTGGGCACATAACAGTCATTTTAGCAGCTTTTCGAGGTGTTTCGGTTGACCGAAATACCGATGGCTTTTGGGAATTCCTTTGCACAGTAAATCACCCATTCCAGTAGCCTTTTTCACTGTTCAGAGTCATTTCGGTCAACCGAAACTCTATTTCGGTTTACCAAAACAACCAACCCTCAATAAACATGTTTTTAGGAAAATTTTGTCCAGTTCGGTTGACTGAAACTCTATTTTGGTCTACCGAAATAGCATTTATGCACCTACCTTGTAGGTTATGTTTTAACATTAAAGTTCCAACTTCAAACAATCATAACTCCTTCATTTCTAACCTAAATAGGGTGATTCTTGAGCCTAAACTCAAGGATTTTGAGTCATATTTCCAATGGTACCAATGCCATTCTCAGATTCCAATCATAGTGGGAGATATTCATGTTTTAGTAAGGTAGGGTCAGTTTTTACTTAAACCAAGAAAGGGCGTTCTTTGGGATTCTTGGCCAATGTTCTTGGAACCTCTTGGAATGTTATGAAATGATAAGATTAGGTTGTAATCACCTTGTTTGACTTGTTTAGATTCAATTTTCTCCTTTTATTTGCGACTTGACCATTTTGCCCCTAATTGACGGATTTAGCTCGTTTTGACTCTCGTTTGTTCATTCGCTTTTCCTTGAGTTCCGTGACTTCATGGAAGGTCACATTAGTGCCTTAGGGATGACTTCTATCTCTAGAGACTTTAGTTTATCATTCGTTTCCACATTTAGGATCCGCTACTGGGTCAACTTTCGGGTCATCACTGACTTACCTTGTTGAATAAAACTCAGCTCACGACAAACCCTAGCTTATTTTTTGCTGGATAAAGCCATTCTCATGGCACGGTGCCAAGTTAAGTAATTATCACCATTGAGATGTTGAGATACCAACACGATGCCCGGACTATCAGACGGATGGAGATAAAAGGGTGAATTGGGATTAGTTCCAGTCAAACTATTAGCAACAACAATGGTTGATGAAGAGGTATTGGATGCATGTAGTTTCCATTGTGATATGAGGATGGAAATACGTTTTTCGATGATAGGACAAAACATAATTTTTCACACACGAAAGAAGAAGGCGACCACAATAAAAATGTATCAGATACTCTGATTCCGTGTAAAATAATGCAAAAAACACGAAAAAGAACACAAGATATTATGTACTTCGGCAGAGTGCCTACGTGCACAGGAGGAAGAGCACTAAAGGCTCATTTCAACATTGTCATTGATACGTTTTTTCTCTGATTTTCAAACATCATACAATGGTGGAGAATTCTTTATATAAGAGAAGAAAACAATGAGAATGGAGAGAGATAGAAAAGGCGCGAAAACAAAGAGAATAAGAAATAATATTAATTACTCCGATATGAGGGGGTGTCATTGTAATTTACCCTAGAATCAAGATATGAATCTTAGAGAGAAAGAAAGAGAGAGGGAGGGTTTTACCTAAATAGAGGGACGATCTTGATCCAAGACATAAGAAGAGCCGTAGATTGATACCTTTTGTGACTAGAGAAGAGAGTTTTTGAGAGAGGAATGGATATTGTGCAGGTGAGCAGATCGATAAAGTAAACATTATAAATGAGACAGGGGCTCCATCTTTTTTTATAAAGTAAGGGTTCTTTGTGTTTTCAATATTGGTTCTTTGTGTTCTTAGAAATTGCCAAAACATATAACGTTTTGTTGTTCTCCAAAAACTATAACTATGGTAATTCAATTCTTCAAAAAGAGTTTCTGAAAACAAATCCAAGCACAACCAAAATTTTATGTTTTTTTAGCTTTTTGGAACTCCTAAAGCTTGCAAACCAAGTAAGACCATAGTTTTTGTATAGTTTTCTGATTTTTGGTTTTTTGAAAACATAAAATTATCTTCTGAGTGATAAATCAAATTTTTCTAAAAATCAAATGTGAAATAATATATATTATTTTGTTTTTCCTTTATGTTTACTTTCATTTCCCTTGGCCAGAAGAATAAAATATATTTAACAATTTTTTTTTACCAATATAAATTCAACAAAATAATGAAAATTAATTTATAAGCGGTTGTTTCACATGCTAATTTGTATTGTATCAAAGGTTCCTTATTGTTAGTTTGTTGGAGAAGGGGGCGTGAACAATCTCATGAGGGATAAGAATCCAGAGTGGAAGCTAGGTGCCAAGGGATGATTTTGACGTTGCTCATTGACTAGAAGAAGATGATGTTAATGAAGAAGAAGAAAGAAGATGATTTGGTTAATGATCTTCAGTCGAGGTGACGCAATGGAGGTTCGATTGATTGAGGACGATAATGGATATGATAAAATTTGAGGCAAAGTGGAGATTGTTAGGATTTGTGTTTCAAATGCTCTTGAGTTTGTGGAATTCTAAGAAGTCCGATCGATTGCACTTTTACGGACCAGTCACACTTATCTCATTGTAGACCAATTTCATTTGCCTAATACGTGCGGGATTTGTTTCCTTAAGATGTTCTTTCCAAAAGGCTCTATGATAAATGTTGAATATTGTTGCACATTCGAGCCTTTAAAATTGAATATCATAGTTCTTTAATAATGATTATGTAGTAGTATTTATATCATTTACTTGGTTTCAATTAATTTTAGGTATTCATCGTCAAATCTGGTCAATTCTACCTAATTCAGGCCTTTAACGCTGTTTCCAAGGATCAGGAAGAGCAATGACATATTCAGGGATGATTCCACGCTTAAAATAAAGAAAAAGTGAAATTGATGAAGTTAGGATTGATCCTAAACACTCCAGCGTAATTAATAGCCTTGCCAAATTAAAGAATTCCTCTAACAAGGTTATGATCAATCGTGATAACACTTAGGATCCATTGTAGCTCATCTAAGATCGATCCTAGGTACATCAGACTCAAATCCGAATAGTTATGGGATTTACATGTTTTACTCTCTTATTACCATATACAAGCTGGACTTCATCAAAAGATTATGGTTCACATTCATGGCCAGTTCTGGAGCTTATTTAGGGTATGATTACCACAGTTGGTGGAAGAGGGGAAGGAGGGAGAATACTAGATAAGTTCTAGAGAAAGAGATTGGCGGCTAAGGGCTTCTCTCTATTGTTTATGGTTGAAGAAGGTGGTTCCGATCAGAAATAACAGTTCATGGAGATGGCGTTTAACAAATCATTGAAGATTTCTTCCTTCTTTATGAGTAGCTAAATTTTTTCTTAGGGCATTGATGTAGCCTTAGTCAAGTAACATGTGTTAATTGTTCTTATTTTTGGAGATCATTTATGGATTTATGTATATTGATTACATGGTTAAGAGCAATTGACTTTGTAGTATTAAGCAATTGGGATTTAATGATTGTAATCGATCTTAATGAAATCTCTGTCATGCCTTAGAATTGATTTTACTTTAATCGAATTCAAACTTCTCTTATTTTATATGATTATAGGAGTAATAATCATGCAATGCTGTTTATTGAATATATGAATGAGTAATTTGATAATTCATGCCTAGGAAAGACGGGTTGCACTGCACCATATATTATATTAGTTAGGTAGACAATCTGTGCCAACCAAAGATGAGTTATGCTTAGTATTTGCTCATATATATCTTTCTAATTGAATTAGAAGTGAGTGTGATGCCACTCGATTCCCGAATATACATAAATATGAATTTTCCCAGAAATTACAATAATTGACCATGTTATGAGGCTAGTGGTAAAGTCAATTCCTAAGTTCCCCTTCTCTTGATACCTACTCTCCCATAACTTAGTTTAATTTAAGTTTTTACATTCATTGCAAAGTAAAAATATAAATCAAACCAAATTCTTCTCTTGAATCGAGTTTTGAAGTAATTTTACACTTAAAAATTCCAACACGCGCTGTCCTTAAGGTTCGACGCCCTCCATATAGTCCTATCCTATAAAGATTCATTTTATTGCGAGTGGTTTATTATTGATAGAAATATCACACATAACTCTACACTTGTCGGGTAAGTTGTTTTTCTTGTAAGGTAAGTCATGGCCTCCAATGAATGTGTTAAAAAGTCTGTAAATAGAAAAGAAGTTGGTTGGAGTAGGTAGAGAATAAAATGTTGGAACCGGGTCAGATAAATGACAATATATACAATGTTAAGAAGAGATAATCACATATATATAAATATGTGATAAATAATAATATTTCGAAAACATAATTAAATAAATTAAATATAATTTCAAATCAAAATTTAGAGGCTCGTAATTGCTTTTTGAAGATAGTTGAAGCATCTCCTAGGTGTAATCAGGAATATCAAATGGCAGCACTATCTACGGGATTCAATTAAGGCAGATTCAACAATTAGTATGTTCATAAAGTAGCACCTTCTATGAACCTATATACCCATCTCCATTCAATCATTCATCCAAAATAAATTATAATTTAAGAAATTATATTTAAACACATATCAATATATATAAATATTGAATGTGCCCACGTGGAATGCTTAAAATTCCATAATTTGTTACCCAAAAGTTGATTAAAATTTCAATTATGATCGCTCGATCAATGGAGTCTTTCACCGGTACCTCACCGGAACCTGGGTTCGTCCCTAAAACTTCATTGGAATCCAGGCCGATACCTCACCGGAATCTGGGTTCGTCCCTGAAACTTCATCGGGATCCGGGCTTATCGCCGAAAACCTCATCAATGTTTCACCGGATTTCTCATCCTCTCACCAAATTCTTTCTCACTTTCTTAGACTTAAGCCTTGGTCAAGTCTGGTACATCTAATATGGGCTCACCTTAAGAGTGCTTTAATTTATGACTAGTTTAAATGCGGGTTATTAATCCAGAATCCCAAAGTAATTCTAGCATTCTTGCATATAACTCGAACCTAAGACCTCTTGTGCAAAATGAAAACTTTTATTCTCCATTCAAGGTAACTTGTTGGTTGTGTTATAAAGTAGGAAATAAATATATTTAAAGAATACTTTGAAAATCTTTCTAAAAATTAATAATTATATATTTTAAAACACTTCCAATAGAAAAGATAATGGAAGAGTGAGTGAATGAGGAGAGGAGGGAATGAATGAAAGAGTAGAGATCGTGATGTAACCTCATAGAAATTGGTGTGTGTGGGTAGAGATGATAAGTATTAGGTAGAACACCGACGAGTAAGGATCTCATACTGGTAAGGATGTCGAAGATCATGAAGGCTTGGGTATCCAACACCATATTTGAGTAGCCGAGAGTGTGAATAAACGATCCTGTATTCATGGTCTCTTTGCTAGTGTAATTTCTTATGCGGGAGTGAGTCGATTGGCATTTTCTACGATTGCATATGATCTATTATTTATTTATTATGCTAAAAGTTCTTAGCTCTGTGGAAGTAACCTGGTCTTGGGTGATTCGTGTTGTCTATTGTATAATGATTGTTTGTTGAATGATTAGATCTCCATGTATGTTTGTTTTTTTTTTTTTGGGTGGTTAATGGTAAGCCTGTATATAAGAAAGGAGAATGCACATGGGGCCCAAAAGAGAGAGAACAACAAATAGACTGTACTTAAAGGTAGCCCAGAAACAAAACAACTAAAGAAAATCCAAAAATAAACAACTGCAGCACTGATGCATCAATGCTAACCCAATAAGGAACTGAAACCATTTAAAACCTACAAGACTAACCAAGAATCTATACATGAAATGGAATAGGCCTGCATAAACATTGCAAGTAGATCACTCTCGGTTGTGATAAGCTTCAAATCAGCATTCCTTTTAAGTTTGATTGTTGCAAGTCTTGATTTGAAACATTTCTGAAGGCTTTACCATTTCTCTCTATCCAAATGAAATAGATGGCTGCTGACAGTAAAAGCTTATGTGTTAAGCTTTCTGGTGCAATCTAATGAATTGAACACCACTGGATCAAGTCATTCCAACCATAAGATAGTATCTAGAAACCTGCAATCTCTTGTATGAAACTCTATATCTGTGAGCTATAACTACATTTGAAGAACAAGTGATCCATAGACTCACTCTCGGCATGACATAGGTAACACCTATTTACATAGTGCTTATGAAGCATTGGTTTGGAGTCTAATGTAAAAAGCCTACCTCTGACTACAAGCCAAGTAATACAGCTGTGTTTTGGAATGTGATGCTTAAACCAAAGTAGCTTGTTCTAGTTGAAGATTGGAGAAGGAGGTGAAAAGTATATTGTGGTGTGAGAAAATGAGAATAAACCTGAAGGACTAAGCATCTACACAGTACTGTCTAGCTGATCTGAGGGAGAAGGAAGAGAGTATGACTGGGATATGAAGTATAATGATTGAAAATAATGTGAGTAGGCTGATGAGATAGGAACCACCCAACGATTATTGGAAATTAGGCTATCGACTGTGTCCCTAGTGTCTAGTTGAAGAATTTCCAATTCATTGAGTCCCAATTGTTTATCAATGGGGCCATTTGGGAGCCAGTAATCAAGCCAAAGTCTTGTATCCTTCCCACACCCCACTCTGAACCTTATTAATGTGATTTTCTTTATTTTTGCCGAAGGAAGGAGATATAATTCCCAACAAGGCCGAACCACGTTAAATATTGTATTTTTTTTTGAATTTTTTTTGAATTTTTATGTTTGGGTCTTCATTATAGTTTGTGATTTACTTCCATTGTGCCGAAAAGTTGTATAATTTCCAACAGGACCTCAATTTTCCTCCTAACGTTTAAGGAAATAATACTATTTGGGTCTTATAGAATTAAAATTCTACAATATCAGAATTTAGTTTCTTTATGCTTTCTTAAATGTTTATCTGCAACTATGTTGGCTGTAGTTTCAACTAACTAAATAATTTCTAAGTGAAGAGAGGAGAGAAACAAATATTGTATTGTATTGAATTATTTGCTGTGTTGATATGCCTTAACAACAAATCCCTTACACTATATATACTATTCTCCCATAGACCTTTAAACTTTTCAAGACAATTCTCAACCACTCACATGATACATGCACTCACATGATACATGCACTCCCTTGATACATGTACACACTTGATACATGTACCTTCTTGATACATGTACAATAACAATACATAAATAAACCTAAAATGCATAATGAACATGGCATTAATTTATTTTTAACACACCTCCCTTAATGCCATGTTGTGACACCCAACAATTCTCTAAAGT
Organism: Cornus florida; assembly: GCF_030987335.1. NCBI lineage: Eukaryota > Viridiplantae > Streptophyta > Magnoliopsida > Cornales > Cornaceae > Cornus > Cornus florida. Next base: position 47,760,497 of record NW_026775572.1, read on the forward strand.
ATTCAAACTTATTTTTTGAAAGTGCTTTGGTAAAAATGTCCGCAACTTGATCTTCAGTCTTACAATACTTGAGTTGAATCTCTTCATTCTCCACGGCTTCTCTAATGAAGTGATGCTTGATTGCAATGTGTCTTGTGCGACTATAGAAAATATGATTCTTTGTCATAGCAATTGCGGATTTATTGTCACATAAAATTGGAGTAGCTTCTCTTTGCTTCTCACCAACATCTTCAAAAATTATCCTTAGCCATATTGCTTGTGACGCTGCCAATGATGCTGAAATATACTCAGCCTCGGCAGAAGATTGCGCCAAAATACACCCGAACCAAGAGAGAATGCATAACCGGAAGTACTTCTCATATCATCAACACATCCGACCCAATCACTATCACAAAAACCAAACAACTTTGCATCAACATTTTTCTCATACAAGATACCAAAATCAAGTGTACCTTGTATATATCTCAACACCATCTTTGCAGCCCCAACATGAATTTAACTTGGATTGTGTATAAACCGAGATAATAAGCTTGTAGCATACATGATGTCGGGTCTTGAAGATGTCAAATATAATAGACTTCCAACCAAGCTTCTATAGAAAGATGCATCCGCTTCTTTACTTCTATCTTCTTTCATCAATTTTTCATTCACAACCAAGGGAGTGCAAACGGATTTGCAATTCAACATTTTGAATTTTTCAAGAAGAGTTTTTGCATACTTCTTTTGACAAATAAAAACTCCTCCTTCTTTTTGATAAATTTCAATGCCCAAGAAATAATGCAACAAACACAAATCACTTATTTCATATTTTTTCATCATCTCTCTTTTAAAATCATTAATCATTTTTCCATCACTACCGGTAAATACCAAATCATCAACATAAAGAGAAATAATAAGAATCTCAATTTTACCTTGTGTCTTGTAGTACAAGGTTGGCTCACTTTTGCTCTTTTGAAATCATTTTTTGATGAAGTAAGAATCAATCTCACTATATCATGCCCGGGGTGCTTGTTTTAGGCCATACAAAGCCTTCTTTAATTTGTAAACTTTCTCTTCTTCTCCTTTTGCAACAAAGCCTTGAGGTTGTTCTACATAAACATCCTCTTTCAAAACACCATTCAAGAAGGCTGATTTTACATCAAGTTGATACAAGGACCAACCATTTTGAGCTGCCAAGGCAATTAGTGCTCTAATTGTGTCAAGACGAGCCACGGGTGAAAAAGTTTCTTGAAAATCAATTCCGGGCTATTGTGAATACCCTTTTGCTACAAGTCTTGCTTTGTTATTTTGAATGGAGCCATCCGGATTAAATTTTGTTTTAAAAATCCATTTCACACCAATCACATCTTTGTCTTCCGGCTTCTCTACTAACTCCCAAGTCTTGTTCTTCTCAATCACATAAATTTCATCTTCCATAGCTTTCTTCTACGCCTCTTGTTTAATTTCTTCTTCAAAGTTCTTCGGTTCAATAACACAAAAATTGCAACTTGCATACACATCACTAAGACTTTTCATTCTTCTTGGAGTTGAACTTGGAGATGAGGAATTTGAGTTTGATAGAGAAGTTGGGATTGATTGTAAGCTAGATACGAGAGACATTTCTTATGGAACTTCGAGAAAATCTTCATTTTCACTTTCTTGATTTCCTAATTCTTCATTGAAAATGGGAATTTGATCTTGAACTTTCTTTTCTTTCCAATCCCAAGCAGCCTTTTCATTAAAGAGAACATCTCTACAAATAATCAATTTATTCTTCTTCAAATTAAAGAGTCTATAGCCCTTTGATTTTGGGCTATAACCCACAAAGATGCATTTTTCACTAGCTTCATCAAGTTTGTGTCTCACTTCTCTTGCAACATAAGCAAAACAAATACACCAAAAAACTTTCAAGTGGTTCAATGATGGCTTCCTTCCATGCTTCAAATGGATTTTTATTCTCCACCGCTTTTGTTGGACTCCTATTCATCAAGTAAACCTCTGTATACACGGCTTCACCCCAACATGATTTAGGTAGCCCCTTCTCAAAAAGTGAGAGGAAAGCTTTTATTTTTGCCCATCTTGATTTTTGCCACAATATGATTTTGTCCTCCCTTATCATAAATTTTGCAAGAGTCCTCATCAAAATAAATGGAGTACCCATGCTCTATAAGCTGTCCAACACTTAACAAATTTTGCTCCAAATCCGGAACAAGTAACACATCCCGAATATGCTTTCTTCCTTTTTTTGTCTCTATGGCAATAGTACCTTTTCCCTTTGCTTGGACCAAGGCACCGTTTCCCATCCTCACTTGAGAATTAGATGAAGAATCAATCTCCAAGAATATGTTTTTACCTCCGGTCATGGAGTTACTACACCCACTATCAAGAAACCACACATCATCCTTTTGTTCCGATGTCGAGTGACAAGCATAAAACATGCTCGATTCACCTTCTTACTCTTCGGAAAAATTAGCTTGCTAATTTGTTTTCAACCGGCAATCTTTTTGAACATGTCCAAATTTCTTGCAATTGAAATATTGAGGTTTTCTACGAAACTAACAATATTTGTCAACATGGATACTTCTCTTGCAAATTCCACAATTTTGTTTAGTGGACTCTATATTTCCACTTCTCTCAAAATTATTTCTTCCTCTTCCTCTTCCTCTTGAATTTCTTCCTCTTCCTCTTGAATTTTCGTGTCTTCCACCTCTAGAAGATTCACTTTTGGATCGATCAAAACTTGATGGGTATTTTTCTTGATTTTTGGAACTAACATTGAGCTTAGATTGAAAAGCACTCTCAATTGTCTTTTCGGAGCGCCTACTTAACCTTTGCTCAAATGCTTTTATGGAACCCATCAATTCTTCAACACTCAAGTTTTCAAGCTCTTTAGTTTCTTCAATAACAACAACAATAGAGTTATATTTTTCCGGCAAACTAATTAGAATTTTTTCAACAATTCTTTGATTAGAAATATCTTCCCTATATGTCTTCATTTGATTTACCACCTCCATAAGTTTAGAAAAATAATCTCTCAACAACTTCATTTCTTTCATCTTCATATTTTTAAAATTTCTTCTCAAAGATTGGAGTTTTACAGTTCTTACCTTCGTGCTGCCTCTATACTCCTTCTCGAGGATATCCCATGCCTCCTTTACTTTAGAAGCATTGATAATTCTGGGAAAGATTGTATCAGCAACTCCTTGTTGAATCAAGCCTAAAGCTTTTGCATCTTTCTTCTTATGATCTTTTAATTGTTGTCTTTGGGCATTCGTCTAGTTGTTGTATCCTCTGGCTCATCATACTCATCTTCAACATAATCCCATAAATCATATGAGAGAAAAATGGTCTTCATCTTCACATACCAAAAATCATAATTTTTCCCATAAAAAATGGGAAGTGCTGATTGATGGGCACCTTGGTTTTGATTGTCTGTAGTCACCATCACGATCGATCTTCTTCGGGGTTTGTTTTCCCGTCAATAAGTTTCACGCCCAGTTTGCTCTTGATTGAAATCAGGCTCTGATACCACTTATGTTGGCTGTAGTTTCAACTAACTAAATAATTTCTAAGTGAAGAGAGGAGAGAAACAAATATTGTATTGTATTGAATTCTTTGTTGTGTTGATATGCCTTAACAACAAATCCCTTACACTATATATACTATTCTCCCATAGACCTTTGAACTTTTCACGACAATTCTCAACCACTCACATGATACATGCACTCCCTTGATACATGTACAATAACAATACATGAATAAACCCAAAATGCATAATGAACATGGCATTAATTTATTTTTAACAACTACTAAACTAATAATAATTGCATGTATTGTTTTTCTTAGGACGTACGAATGAAATAAGTCTTCTGTTTCGTTGGTATGAACATTTTGTTGGAATAGTAAATAATGAATAAATAATTACAGAATCTCACAGCTTTGCACGTAAACCTAAAGTGTTTTGGCCTGGGATGAACATTGAAGCAAAAGCATCCATAGTATTCTTAGGGAAAGACACACCAATCTCCAGATCTCCTTGGGAATCCATGCATTCATAAATGGATATTGCTTCCGTAAGATCAATCGAAACAATTTCACTCTTTTGGGGTCTCCCCCACCCAAAATCTGGCTCATAAATGCCAATCTTAGGAGACCCTGCAAGCCGAACCATCTTGTCCTTGTTCATTCTTTTATAATCAGAAAGCCAAGTCTCCATACCTTTCAACACTTCACCACTACCGTACAACCTTTCTCGAATGGCCCTCCCGATCGATTTAGCTGTGATCACAAACCCTTCTTCCCCAATTTGTTGGCAGTGCTTTGCCCTCGCGTAGCAACCCACTAAGCAATTACCAAAGTAAGTTTCGGGAATGGGTGGATCCAAACGTTCTCGACAATCTACAAGGACACTAAAGTACTCATCATCATCATCTTCATCTTGGTCCACTGCCTCAGTAGTGTCGGCTCGTGATTTTACCTTGCAAATCCAAATGTAGGCACATGTCATGATAAAAATTGATGATGCAAATCCATCTATGATGTAGTTAATTCACCCACGTTTTTAGTGTCCTAGTTTAGTGGGTTTAGTGTTTGGTTGTTAACTGCAGATTAGGAAGTGGAGATAGTTGTTCCTATTTTTATGTTTCTCTTTCAGCATGTTCTAAGAAAGTGGGGATGACCACTACATGTGTTTTATCTATAAATTAACATATGCCGATGCAATGTAATTGTGTGGGTTTTTAGAATCTCTGTTTTTCCAGAAATAATATATCAGTTTCAGTCCTTTTTTGGCTTCCAAAACAGAGCAAGTTGGTTCTCCTCTTTCAATTTCCAACATTTTTGGTATCAGAGCACCGAGTTCTTTCGTGTTGGGCGTGTTGATGTTTTTGAAGAATTGTTGCAGCAGCAAAATTCAAGGAGAGGTATTTTCTTCAGCAAATTCAAGGAGAGGTATTTTCTTGTATTGAGTAATTCATCATGTCAACTGGTATAAATACTCTTAATCTCTCGCAATCTTTAATCCCTATTTTTACCGGAGAAAATTATGAATTTTGGAGCATTAAGATGAGGACCTTTTTTATTTCACAAGATCTTTGGGATCTAGTTGAATCTGGCTATGCAGATATTGAGATCTCTAAGGCTGCTGAGAAGGCAACCGATTTGAAGTCGACTGAGTTGAAAGAGCTTCGTAAAAAGGATGTGAAAGCTTTACTTGTTTTGCAGCAGGCTGTGAAAGATACAATCTTTCCTCGCATCTCAAATGCCACAAAATCAAAGGAAGCTTGGACTATTTTGAAGGATGAATTTCATGGAGACAACAAGATAACAATTGTGAAACTCCAGACCTTCCGTAGAGAGTTTGAGACTCTTCTCATGAAAGGTAGTGAATCTGTGCAAGATTTCTTTTCTAGAGTTTCTGTTATTGTAAATCAAATGAAAGCATTTGGTGAGGAAATTTTTGATCAGAAAATTGTAGAAAAGGTTTTAAGAAGTCTCCCTTCAAAATTTAATCATGTAGTCACTGCTATTGAGGAGTCTAAAGATTTAACAGTTTACTCTCTTAGTGAACTAATGGGTTCTCTTTTAGCTCATGAAGAAAGAATTAATAGATCATCACAGAAAAATATTGAGCAGTCATTTCAGGCCAAGGTGGAGATTTCTAACAGAGAGAAAAGTGTTGAAGACACTTCTATGGATCAGAAAAATGCATGACGAGGCCGAGGAAGAGGAGGTTATCATGGTCATGGAAGAGGACGTGGCAGATTTAGTATGGGTCGTCAAAATGGTGAGAGAGACAACCATCACAGTGATAAAGGGAATTACAGACAGAATTACAAGGGAAAGCAGTGCTATTACTGTAAGAAATTTGGCCATACTGAAGCTTATTGTTGGGAAAAGGAAAAATAACAAGCTAATTTTACTGAATCGAAGGAAGAAGTAAGTAATTTGTTTCTTACTTGTTTAAATTCCAATGAAAGCAAAGATGATATATGGTTGTTAGATAGTGGTTGTAGTAACCATATGACAGGAGAAAGAAGTCTTTTCCATACTCTTGATGAATTAGTAAAGTTGCAAGTTCGGCTTGGTGATGATAAATAAGTTCAAATTGAAGGCAAGGGAACCATTGTGGTTAAGAGCAAGACAGGTATTGAAAGATCAATTAATGATGTTTTCTATATTCCTGGTTTAGCTTATAATCTGTTGAGTGTTGGACAATTGGCTCAAAAGGGATATACTGTCTTATTTCATGATGATATATGTGAAATTAAAAAGGGGAAATCTGATTTGCCTCTTATTAAAGTTTACATGACTAAGAATAAGATGTTTCCTCTGGATCTTTCATGTTTTGATGATTGTGCACTGGTTGCCAATGTTAATGATGGGTCGAGGCTTTAGCATTTGCGTTATAGACATTTGCATTTTAATGGGCTGAAATTGTTGAGTCAGAAAAAGATGGTGTCTGGTCTGCCTTCTATTATTTGTATTGATGATATTTACGAAAGTTGTATTTATGGGAAGCAGCATCGCTTACCATTTCTAGTTGGAAAAGCTTTAAGAGCAAAGATGCCTCTAAAACTTGTTCATGCAGATATTTGTGGCCCGACGAATACTCTATCCTTAAACAATAGTAGATATTTCTTGTTGTTTACTGATGATTATACTCGCATGAGTTGGGTTTACTTTCTTACTTACAAATCAGAAGCTGTTGAGAAATTTCAGGAATTTAAAGCTTTTGCAGAAAAAGAAAGTGGGCATGTTTTAAAAACTCTTCGAACTGATAGAGGGGGAGAATTCCTATCAAATCAGTTTGAGTCTTTTTGCAAGCTAAATGGCATCCGAAGGCAATTGACGGTAAGAAAAACTCCTGAACAGAATGGGGTCGCCGAAAGAAAGAATAGGACAGTTATGGAAATGGTTAGAAGTATGTTGAGTGAAAAGCAGCTTCCAAATGATTTTTGGGCAGAAGCAGTGGCAACTTCAGTCTTCCTCCTTAATATATCTCCAACAAAGGTGGTGCGTAATATAACTCCATATGAAGCTTGGTGGAAACGAAAGCCAGATGTAAGTCGTTTAAAAGTTTTTGGTAGTATTGCTTATTCTTTGATCGACTCAAATGACCGTACTAAGCTTGAAAGGAAAAGTAAGAAATGTATCTTTGTTGGGTATAGTGATGAAACCAAGGGCTATCGGTTGTATAATCCAGAAACTAAGAAACTAATTATTCACAGAGATGTTGTTTTTGATGAAAATAGTTTCTGGAATTGGGAGAGTGAAAAAAATCAGATTGTGCCATTTGTTGAAGATGAAGCTAAACTGACACAGAGTATGGAGAAAGTAACGACTCCAAAATCCTTTCCGTCATCAAGTTCTTCGGGGAGCACTCCTTCAAGGGATCTAAGTAGTGAAGATAGTAGTCACATGGATCCTACTCTTGATACTGATACACCTCCACGTAAGTTTCGGTCTTTGAAAGAAATTTATGAGTCATGCACTTTTGCTCTTATGATTTCAGAACCTGTGAGTTATGAGGAGGCACAAGGAATACAAGAGTGGGAAAATTCTATGCAAGAAGAAATGGCAGCAATTGAAAAAAATAAAACATGGGAGCTAGTTGACTTGCCACCTGAGAATGATGCAATTGGTATGAAATGGGTCTACAAAGTGAAGTACAATTCAGATGGTACTGTGCAAAAATTCAAGGCAAGGCTCGTTGCGAAAGGGTATGTGCAACAGTATGGTATAAACTTCTTTGACACTTTTTCCCTAGTTGCTAGATTTGAAACTATCAGAATGATTTTAAATTTAGCAGCTCAAATGAAATGGCAAGTATTTCAATTTGATGTTAAATCTGCTTTTTTAAATGGGTATTTGGAAGAAGATGTGTATGTTGAACAACCACAGGGATTTGTCATCAAAGGAAAGGGGGAGAAAGTCTACAAATTAAAAAAGGCTTTATATGGATTAAAGCAAGCTCCACAAGTGTGGTACAACAGACTTGATTCATATCTTCGTCAAAACGGGTTTCATCGAAGTGATAGTGCGCCTACTTTGTATGTGAAGGCAAAAGGTAATGATATTCTCATTGCATGTGTATATGTGGATGCTATTATATACACTGGATCTTCTAACTTCTTCATCAAAGAATTTAGGGAGAATATGATGCAAGAGTTTGAAATGTCTGATTTGGGATTATTGCATTTTTTTCTTGGTCTTCAAGTTCAGCAAACTAATGATGATATTTTTATCTCTCAAGAAAAATATGCATTAGATTTGCTCAAGAAATTTAATATGTCAAATTGCAAGATTTTTTCTACTCCCATGAATACAAGTGAGAAGTTATCAATGAATGATGGGACTTCAAAGGCTGATCAAAAGGTTTTTAGAAGCATGGTTGGAGGATTGTTGTATTTGACTCATTCTAGACCGGATATTATGTTTCCAGTGAGTTTAATCTCAAGGTTTATGCATAATCCTTCTGCACATCATCTTGGAGCAGCAAAACGGATTCTTCGCTATGTTTGGGCAATAAGTAATTTTGGGATTTGGTAAAAACCAGTTCCTAATTTTAAATTGCTTGGTTTTACTGACAGTGATTGGGCTAGTTTTACAGATGATAGGAAAAGCACAAGCGGTTTTATCTTCAATCTTGGTTCGGGAGCTGTGTCTTGGGTTTCAAAGAAACAAGCAACAGTTGCATTATCATCTTCAGAAGCAGAGTATTATGCAGCTTCATTAGCTGCTTGTCAAGCTATTTGGATACGAAGAATTTTGGAAGACTTATATCAATGTCAGAGAGAGGAGACAAAGATCTATTGTGATAACCAGGCTACAATTGCAATGACAAAGAATCCAGTTTTTCATGGAAGAACAAAGCACATTGAAATTCGTCACCATTTCATTCGGGATGTTGTTGCGAAAGGAATAATTATGATGAAGTATTGTTCAACCAATGATCAAGTTGCAGATGGGTTCACCAAAGCACTCTCTTATCTGAAATTTGTTAAATTCAGATTTTCTCTCGGTGTTTCCAGTTTTGCATCAAGGGGGAGTGATGAAAATTGATGATGCAAATCCATCCATGATGTAGTTAATTCACCCACGTTTTTAGTGTCCTAGTTTAGTGGGTTTAGTGTTTGGTTGTTAACTGCAGATTAGGAAGTGGAGATAGTTGTTCCTATTTTTATGTTTTTCTTTCAGCATGTTCTAAGAAAGTGGGGATGACCACTACATGTGTTTTATCTATAAATTAACATATGCCGATGCAATGTAATTGTGTGGGTTTTTAGAATCTCTGTTTTTCCATAAATAATATATCAGTTTCAGTCCTTTTTTGGCTTCCAAAACAGAGCAATTTGGTTCTCCTCTTTCAATTTCCAACATGTCACAGTGAATGTTGATATAATGGCGGTACTAGTGTTAGTTGTCGTTGATGGGCCAAAACCAATTCCTTGAGTCGTTGGATGTTGGTTTTGGCCATGACAAACGTTGCCCGCAACTTGTTGATGGGAGGGTGGTGTTGATATGCTGGACACAGCTCTTCATGTTTACTATCCTCAACAATTTGGGGCCAAATTGTTGTCCCTATCCCATTTGGGTCTCTCACCACAGTCCTGTCACATAAGGGAATGGAACCAGTAGTCTCTGACAATGTGGCGTGGCTGCCAAATTTAGCAGTGGAAGCCCATGACTTGATGAAACAGTTGAAGGCCAAATTGTCTGCAGCAATATGGTTAAAGGTAAACCCAAAACAAACCCCCGAGTTTGGAAAGAGTCACCTGAAGAGCTAGAAGTGGGACTACTAGTGTAGAGTGAGTGCCTTGGGACATATTCGTACACACCTTATTATTAGCTGGCATTTGAGGGACTAGAGGACAAAATTGATCAGCATTCTTTTCATGGTTTCCGATGAGATAATTGAAATGTTACTAGACTCAGCGAAGGTGAGTGAAACTGAGTCACCCTCGGTGTAACGAATTTCGGGCTTGCTAGAAATTGATGTGGGAATGATAAACATGTTAGCAGCTAGAGGGAAGAAATGTTTGAGAGTGAGAGAGAGTGAATGTTTAAGATAAGGAATGAAGGTGTCCATGAAATTTTGGGACTTAGGGTGGGGGAACTTATAAAAGAGAAGGATTTGGACTGGAGGCAGTTGCAGCCATGCTAGGTCGAAGAAAGTGAGGGGGAGAGACTGTTCGGTCACGATGCCTGGTGGTGGCGAAACTCGGCAATGTTCGATCACTTCCACCATTTTAGCCGGGGAAATAATGAGTTGCATATTGGTAGCTATAAAGAGAAGAGTGTATCCTTATATATTTGATGTTTCATTACATTTTACATATCAGCTCAATATATAGAATCAGGGCGGTGCCATTTGAATCCCATTTTGAAGCATTTAGGGGTTTGCGGATGCTTCCAGTAATGGTTTCAATATTTTTTTCTTTTAACAATGCAGCCAACTTGGCAACTACTGTGTGTGTGTGTATATATATATATATAAAGTAATTTTCATTGTCCTTCCTCTGGAATGGATTGCTCTATAGATCCGAATTCCCTCCGGTGTTGAGGGATCTGTGCACCATCCCAAAGGCACCCAAATGGCACAGATTCACTCCGCACAAGCGGGATAAATATTTGAAGATTTTTGTTACTAAAATCGATTACAATAAAAACCAATGACATTAGTATAGATGGTATGACTTGTGCAATGGTATGAATTTTTTTTTTAAAAAAAACAAATGTAAAATAATATATATATATTCCTTTATATTTACTTCCAAATTTTCAATTCCCTTGGCCTATATAATAAAATATATTTCACAATTTTATTTGACCAGTATGAATTCAACCCAACAATGACAATTAATTTACAAGTGGTTGTTTCTATTGGGAAACGTGTAAGGATTAAAAACTTTTTGAGGAATTTTCATACATAGATATTGATTTATCATATAAAAATAAATTTTATACAAAAATAAAATATGATGTATCATTCAATTAATAGATTGAATACTTACATCAAATGTTTGAGAAAACCTTTAAATCTTTCCCCTAAAGTGATTGTTCTCACTTATTGTAGATCATTTAGTAAGATCATTTCTCCTTCTTCTTGATAGCAATTTTCCCTTTAGGAATCACCAATATACCTCAATGAATGATCTTGGAGGCAAGACTTGTGGTAGCTTCATTTAGAAGAGAAAACAAACCCTAAAAATAGAGAGAGAAAATATATTTCTTTTTTCTTTCAAAAGTCTCCTCTAAAATATGCATGGATCCATATATATATATAGGCAAAATAAAGATAAGAAAAAGAAACAATAAATCCTTCTCAATCTTTAATTCACATATCTCAATTCTAGTAGGACTCCAATATCAACTTGGGTTATGGGTGAGAATCCTTTGGGCTTACTATTTTCTTGGCTATTATAAATTAATAATTGGTCTGATCCATTAAACTATGGACCCAATTCAATTAATTCATAAATTAATTTCTACTCTACTTAAAGAAATTAATTGCACTCCAATTAAATAGTAAATAACATCTAAGTCAATGTTGCACTTTGACCCCTCTATGCATAATTATTTATCGGATTATAAAGCCATCAATCTGACAACATAATTAATATAATTATTTTGTTGTCTTTGATTATTTCTGACTTGATCACAATAAAATATTTGTTTGACAAAAATAATAATTTACTAAATAAATATATAGAAATCATTTTGTCTAAAACATATGAAGGCATTCGAATTTAATTTATGATCAATCATAATCAATACAAAATGAATACAAGTAATACTGATGCAAATATTGAGAATATAACCCTCTAACTATTAATTATATAACTACCCAAAGTGTCGATCTATGGATCCCGAAGTATCTGCCGAACAAATTAAAGTAATTATTAATTTATAAAAGAGTCTATACTTCTGTCATGCTTAAGAGTCAAATGCCATGACAGTGATAGGGATCAATTACATACGACGGCTCTCGCAATATATCTCAACCTAACGCGGATCTAATTCAAGTCTTAATTAGTAATGAGTCTATGCATAATTACCGACTATGAACAATTTATGATTATTATTTATATTCATGTATTGATCGCCATCACACACACACACACACACACACACACATATAAATATCTCTTGTAATCAAGTGGCCACACTATCAATTCCATAATGAATCCAAACATAAAACATTAAATTTACTAATTATATAAATCGTAAATATTTCAGATATGTCAGGAACATACGTTTCTTAAATCCAAATAGGAATTCGCTATGTCAGGGCATATAAATCCTAACAGTTTCACATGCTGATTCATATTGTGTTAAAAAGAATAATGCTAGTTTGAATTGAATGATTTGGAGGGATTTAGAAAACAAAAGAAAATAAAGGATGGCCTGAAGCGTGTTTGAGTTGTCTTAAATGAAGAGAAAAAGAAGAATTGATAAAGATTTGGAAAGAGAGTTATCTCTCCAAATCCCTCATATGTTATTCTCCAAGAAATGAAAATATTCCGAGAGAAAGAATTGTGGTTAAGTAGTGCTTTCATAATTTCAAAACTACCATCAATAATTAAAATAAGAAATGTTAAAAATGCTTGAATCCCATCTTATAACTAAGTAATTAAGGAATATATATGATAATAATTTGGTTGTTATTCTTTCTTTCTTGTCTTTCATCTACATTTTTCAAATAAGATTATTATCATTTCCTTTATTTTCATTTATAATTTATCAAAATATGAATAGAGATTATTACTATTCTTCCTTTTCTTTTCTCTCATAATTTATCCAAAGGTATCCCTAATCTTCATAATTTATTAATAATATCCCTAATCTTCATTGGCTTACCGATCTTAACTCATTATCTTATTGTCTTTAGATTTCCAACCTTATATGTGTGTGTGTATATATATAATTATGAGTAATACTCATAAGAGAGCTCTCTCTTGAGAAGAGTTATGAATTATTTATATTTAACTACTAAATTGAGGCAATTTTTTTATATCTATAAAAAGTTAAATGAGTTATTTAATAAATCTTTCAATTTATTAGTTAAATGTGGAGATGTCATAGTTCTTGTTGTTGGGAAACGTGTTAGTTTTAAAAACTTTTCAAGGGATTTTCATTCATAGATATTGATTCATCACATAGAGACAAGTTTTATGCAAAAATAAAATATGATGTATCATTCAATTAATAGATTGAATACTTACATCAAGATTTGAGTAAACCTTAGATCTATCCTTTAAAGTGAATGTTCTCACTTATTGTAGATCCCTTTGCTAGATGCATTCTCCTTAGATCTCCATTTTCTTGGTAATTGTTTTGCCTTTAGGAATCATTCATAAGCCTCCATGAATGACCTTGTAAAACTAGGCTTGTGGGAGCCTCCATTAGATGAGAACATTAACCCTAATTTTCTAGAAAGAGAAAATATATTCTTTTTTCCTTTTTCTTTCTTCCAAAAAAATCACACCTAAAATATACATAGACCATCTATTTATATAGACAACATAAAGATAAGGAAAAGAAAACAATAAATCCTTCTCAATATCTAATTCACATGTCTCAAATCTAATAGGATTCCAATATCAAGTTGGGTTATGATTAAGAATCCTTTGGGCTTATTATTTTATTGGCTACAATGAATTAATAATTGGCCCGGTCCATGGACCCAATTAAATTAATTCATAAATTAGTTTCTATTTCAGTAAAAGAAATTAATTGAACTACAATTAAATAATAAATAACCTCTAAGTCAATGTTGCACTTTGATCCCTCTATGCATAATTAGTTGTTGGATAAATAAATCCATCAATCCAACTACTTAATTACTATATTTATTTTGGTACTATTGATTATTTCTGACTCGATCACAATAAAACATTTGTTTGACAAAAATAATAATTTAAATAAATAAATATATAATAAATCATTTTGTCTAAAAACACATGAAGGCCTTCGAATTTACTTTGTGATCAACTATAATCAATACAAAATAAATACAAGTAGCAATGATGCAAATATTGAAAATATAACCCTCTAACTATTAATTGCATAATTACCCAAAGTGCCGGTCTAAGGATTCTGAAGATTTCGCCGAACAAATTAAAGTAATTACTAATTAATAAAAGAGTCTATACTTCTCTCATGCTTAAGATTCAAATGCCATGACGGTGATAGGGAGCAATTGCATATAACGGCTCTCGCAATATATCTCAACCTAACGCGGATCCAGTTTAAATCTTAATTAATTATGAGTCCATCCATAATTACCGACTATGAACCATTTATGATTACTATTTATACATCATGCATTGATTGCCATCACATACATATATATAAATGTCTCTTGTAATTAAATGGACACTATCAATTCCATAATGAATCGAAACATAATACATTGAATTCACCAATTGTATAAAGCATAAATATTTCAGATACGTTAGGAACATATGTCACTTTAATCCAAACAGGAATTTGCTATGCCAGGGCATTTAAATCCCTACAGCTCCCAGTTGCCCTCATAGCCAATTCGAATTGCATCTAACTCCACTGTCATCCAGGTGACGATCAAAACTATTGATCATAACACCTTTGTTAATGGATCAACAAAGTTGTATTCCAACGCAATGTTATAACCACGAGTACATTTTCTTGCCGGATAATATCATATAGAACATGATACTTTCCTCTCAGTGTACCTTGTTCCTCTATGGAACCTTGGGTAATTGGTTTGGACTACTTCTGCACTATTGCCGCAATATAGCTTGATAGGCAGACTAGTATGCTCCACAACCTCTAAATCAGTGAGACCAAACAAAAAGGCTTCATTTATCGCCTTTAAGGCTGCAATGGACTCTACCTGCAGGTTTAAGTCAGCAGTTAAAATCTGTTTCATAGTCTACTAACTGATTTCCTTCCATTGAGTGAACATACATTAAGTCATGAACCTTATATAATTGATTTGAAATCAGAACTATCATGCCTGACTGGAACCACATCATCACATCCATAAATGAGTATGAGATCATTGGTTCTCCTAAGGTACTTTATGATATTTTTCACAGCAGACCAGTTATCAAGCCCGGGATTGGATTGATATGTACTGACAATCCCTACAATGTAGCGGATGTCCTATTTGGTATAGACCATAGCATATATGAGACTCCCATATGTCAAAGCATATAGTTCCAGTCTCATTTGCTCAATCTCCTCTGCTAGTCTTGGAAAACTACTTACTAGAGAGAGCAATCCATAATAAAGCAAGAACTCATTCTTTGAGTTTTGCATACCAAACCTGGTCAAAACTTTATCAATGTAGGATTATTAAGATAAGCCTATTTTCCTTTTAACCTGATCTTGCAAAAGCTTGATCCTAGGAATATAGTTTACATCTTGAAGATCCTTCATTTCAAAATAATTGAACAACTACCTCTTTAATGATGACAAAGCTTCTATGACATTCTAAATGAGTAGGATGTCATCAATTTATATAGAATTAGAAAAAATAATGACATTCCCTTATATACTCATGATTTAATCACTAAGAAATCTTTTGGTATCCTTTTGTAGATTAACTTGCCTTTTATAGGTATCACCCTACTAGAAAGTTCTACAAGATCCCAGATTTTATTATAATACATAGATTCCAACTCTGATTTCATAGCAACTTGCCAAAACGATCTGTATCCATATCGGTTCACGCTTCCGTGTAGCTTACTGGGTCCAACTCATGTTTAACAGGGATGTCTGTAAAGGTTTCACCTAAAAACATGATTCTGTCAGATTGGATGATAATCCTCCCACTACAATAATGTACTGATGCATGAATCTGTGTACTAGATGATACTGACGCATCAATAGGGGATTCATATATTATTTTCAATCTTTATAATAAGTGTGTTCACATGTGGTACATCTGGTACTCATATCACATTCTCTAACATTATGCTACTAGGTATGTGATTTATAATATGATCCTCCTATAGATAAATAGTAAGTGTAAACAATCAACTTTTATCATTGAGATCATAAAATAATCCATCCTAGTGCCTTTAGAGTAGTCATCAAATCAAGCATGCCTATGATCTGCTTCCAACTTACTTGTCTATATCAAGCGTACATGTGCAAGACTACCCCATATGTGCATGTGATTCAAACTAAGATTTAGTTAAAAACATAGCTCAAACGGTATTCTTGAGACAGACTAAGATGGAATGCAGTTCATAATGCGCATCGATATCATTAACGCTAAACTCTTTAATGAAAGAGATAATGTAGCATAACTGATCATAGATTTTACCATGTTATGCGGAATTCTGTTATTCCTATTTGACACCTCAATTCATTGAGCGTCAATTGCGGAAAAACTGGTATACCACACCCTCATTGACCATATGGTCTTTGCACTATCCCAAGAAATATTCATATCCACGATCAGATCGAATTGTTTTGATAAGTTTACCTGATCTGTGCTCCACATCAATCTTGACACTTTCAGAATATACCAAAAGTTTAAGACTCATGTCGCATCAGATAAATTTATCCAAAACGTGAGTAATCTTGCTTGGATGTTGATAAGACCACATGTGTCTGTGTGTACCGACTCCAATTGTTCTTTATGTGTATTTCATTTGGCTGATTAAGCCCTTAGGGTTATCTATCCTTCAAATTAGGATTCATAAGTTTGGTTTAGGCTCCCCTGCATACGACGGCTCTCACAATATATCTCAACCTAACGCGGATCTAGTTTAAGTTTTAATTAATTATGAGTTCATCCATAATTACCGACTATGAACCATTTATGATTACTATTTATATATCATGCATTGATTGCCATCACATACATATATATAAATGTCTTTTGTAATCAAATGGACACTATCAATTCCATAATGAATCGAAACATAATATATTGAATTCACTAATTGTATAAAGCATAAATATTTCAGATACGTCAAGAACATATGTCACTTTAATCCAAACAGGAATTTGCTATATCAAGGCATATAAATCCCAACATTTGTTACATGAGAGTTGTCTTAAAGAACATTATGAAGATCCGGTTCTAACTTACATTCATTTGAAATCTCAACTCATTATACTAAAGGTTGGGCTTCTTTCACATAAATTTGTGAGATGTGTAATTTTATAATTGGCAAATTTTGTATTCAAAATATATTCGATTGAATAGTAATTTTTAATTTATTCTTTAGTCACGATGATGGAATAAAATCAAGGAATGCATTGAATGTGCAAACATACTCCCGTTTGAAGAGAACATTTACACAAGACATGTTTTTAGGGACACTTTGCACATGTGTAGGAAAAATTTGCAATTGAATTTTAATGTTTCTACTTGAAGTTCAACCGGTTGCACTTCAAGTATGAAACCGATTAAACTTATCCGATACTGAAAAAGAAATTTCTATTTTGAGAAGATTCAACTTCCTTTTTGGTCAAATTTTAGTCGGTTTTGCAATGTTTTACACTTATTTTTTAAACCGTAAAAGGACTCTCTAACATATATAAAAACTCTCTTTCTCTAATAACTTATTACAACTTTAGATATTACAACTTTGCAACTTGAGAGAGCTTTTTGAGAGTATTTTGTTAGAAAGTTACTATGATAATTCTGAATATTTTTTAAAGCACATTCTATGCATATGAGTGATTTTAAATGGTGTTCTTCATTTAATCGAAATTAAAGCTTATTGAAGATCCAATTGATTCCGTTCAAAAGCATGTTTTTCTTCATTGATCTACAAATCAGTGAAAGGAGGATTTGATCGTGTTACGAAGGGGATAGAGTGTGCATTCACGAAATGTTTGTATTTTACTAGCTATTTATATACAAAGATTGAGGAATAAGCTTGAAGTCGAAAGCATTTGGACTAGGAGTCACAAAGTGAAA
The DNA here is from genome assembly GCF_030987335.1 of Cornus florida. NCBI lineage: Eukaryota > Viridiplantae > Streptophyta > Magnoliopsida > Cornales > Cornaceae > Cornus > Cornus florida. The sequence continues at coordinate 47,778,405 of NW_026775572.1, forward strand.
GGCGTGGTTCTTGGTAGAGTGGAGATGGTGTGAGTTTGAGTTTGAGTATGTTGTATTTTGTTTCGAGATAGTGGATCATTTTGCTTGAGACTTCGGAAGTCTTTGTAGTTTTCTCCCTATTTGGATTTTCACACTAAAACCCAGGTGTCATCTAAAACTTTATTTTACTATAATCATATTTTATTTATTGCTTTATTCATTGGTTTTAGTTTAAATTCGGTAAAATTAAAATAATTAAAAATCGGACAAAAACATGAATTGAACTTATTCACCTAATTTAGGTATTTTTCAAAATTTAATTCTGCAACCATTCTACATAGCACAACTCACTAAATTGTATGAGATAGTAAGGATTGTCATGTGTAGATAAATTATTGAACCTTGTGAGTAGTGGATAGAAACCCCGACCAATAGTGAGTTATTATTTCTTATCATAGAAAATGGGAAAATGCTAAACTTCACATATAAAATTTGTGATATAGTATCTTGAATTAGGTGGTCACTTATTTGGTAGCTTTGATGGTCACTTATTTAATAGCCATGTAATTTAAAGGACATTTCTTCAGAGAATATAGGATAGGAAGGAAAAAATAGCAAACTCCTTATAAAATTCGAATCCCATATGACTCAATAATGTGAAAGAAGGTTCTGCTAGTATACATCTTTGTTTCAGAACCCTTTCCATCAAATCTTCAAATAATTCATAGTAGAAGTTGTGAGATATATTTTGTAATTGGCTAATTTCGATGTCAAAACAAGTCCGATCGAGTTGTAATTTTTCAGTATGAAATTTCAAAGATTAAAGATCGGATGCGGATTTGAAAAAGGTGAAGTGTTCATGGTATACTACAATCTGAGATGATGAGAACAACGCTATAAGAAGTTTTGAGAGGTAGTGAGAACATTTAGGAAGGGTTTTGAAAGGTTCGGAACAAGGTTTTACATTCTGTCCATCTTGAACTGGTTCAAGATCTATCGAACAGGTTCAACTATATCAGAATGCTAAAATTTCAAGACTGACCATCTTGACCCGGTTCAAGAGGGCTGAACCGGTTCAAGAATCTGTGGGATTCCTTACTGTCCATCTTGAACCGGTTCAAGATGGCTGAACCGGTTCAAGAAGTCCTAGATGCATCAGGTTTCCAGTTTCCTTCTTCTGATGTTTCCTTTTTTATCCCAGCTTCCTTCTAAGTCCTATGCACGAAATTTATCATATTTTTTGAAGGATTGGGACTTTCAAAACTCTATATAAACCTTGTCATATACATTGGTTGATGATGGCTTGAGGGAAAATCAATTCTATATTTTGAGAAAGCCTTCTAGAGAGAGAAAATTCAGAAAATCAAATCTGATTATTCTGAATTTATTTATGAGAGCATACACATATATTCATGAGTGATTTAGTGGTGTTGTTCTCTATCTCATCGGAATCGGAGCTATACTGAAGATTCAGATATTCCAGATGAGAAGCAGGATTTAATTCTTCTACAATCGAGTTCAGATCTTGAAGAACAGAAGTAAGCGCCATCACACTTGAAAGGGTTGGAGCATTCGTGGAGTGCTATCTAATCTACCTGCTACTCTTCTACAAATATCAAGTGTAAGCCAGAGATCAAGTTGCTATTGGACGGGGAGCCGCAAAGCCAAAGGATCGTCAGCGGTTGGTGTGGTGTAGAACGATAGGGTGTGAGCCAGTGTCAAAGTTCAGTATACTTTGTTTCAAACATAGTGGATTGGTTTCTTTGGACTGCATAGTCCACAAGGTTTTTCCCATAATAGTTGACGTATTTTATCAACTGGGGTTTCCTCGCTAAAAATCCTGGTGCAATCTCTTTAAACTTAACTTGCTTTACTTTTCAGTATTTATATTTATGATTGTGGATGTTTAATTGATCATGCAATTTAATCAATCATAAATTAAGCAAGTTGACCTAATAATCAGATCTAGGTCATTAAAAGAGTTAATCACAATTAAAATCAACTGTTTCCACACCCCGCGTAACTCTTGTTTTACAATTTGGTATCAGAGCGGGTAACTCGATATACTGAGTTGATCATATTTGTTGATTAATTGTTGATTTTTGCATCATGCCTGAAAATTCATCTGTTGATGTGTTATCTTTACCTCATGTTTTTTATTCTGTCACAAGCATGCAAATTGAGTGGTCAAAGTATAAAAAGGATTTTGAAAAATTATTAGAGAAATTAGAACTTGCGGAACTTGATAGAGATATTTATAAGTTAGAAGTTTCTGTTTCTAATAAGAATTTAGAAGAAATTGGCCATAAGAATTTGAATCGTTTTCATAAATTTGATTTTCTAGAAAATGAGCTTAAGAAAGTAAATGGGTTTAATAAATCACTGGAACTTAAAATTGATAATTTGAGTAGTGAATTTGTTAAATCAATACAGTCTGTTCAGAAAATTAATGTTGACACTTGCAAAATTGATAAGTTGAAAGGAGTGGTTGAGAATATTAGTCATAACAAAGAATTTGCTTCAACTTTAAAGGATTTGTATTTTTAGAAATCTAAAGATGTTTTTGTAAAAGTTGAAACCAAGCCTTGTGTTATTTCTAATTCTCCTAAACTTATTTCAACATGTCATTTTGTGGTGAAAAAGGGTATATCAAGTATAAGTGTCAGAAAAGGAAAATTGAACTAGGAAAGAAATTGAAAAATTTTGAGAGTTCAAATTTGAGAAAGAAGAGGATTAGGATTGTTGAGCCTTGTGACACTTTGCCTAGAACAATAGGGAAATCATTGCATAATGAATCTAAAATTGTTTGGGTAAAGAAAGAGAATTTTAAATGTCTTGCCATGCACATAGCACTTAGAGCACTTGGTCCATGTGGTTGGTACTTTGATAGTGGTTGCTTTAGGCATATGACAGGGGATAGAACATTATTTACCACGTTTAAGGAATGCTTAGTTGGTACTGTTACTTTTGGTGATGGTAAGGCTTCTACTGTAAGTGGTAATGGTAAGATCAAATTTCCAGGATTTGGGGAGTTAAAAAATGTTCTATATGTTAAAGGTTTAGTTGCTAATCTGTTGAGTATTAGTCAAATATGTGATGAGGAGTTTCAAGTCAATTTTACTCCACAAGGGTGTTTTGTAACTAATGAAAAAGGTGAATGCATCTTGAAAGGAACTAGAATTTCTGATAATTGTTATATTGTGTTTTTAGATCCTTCACTTATGTGTTTTTCTGCAGTTACTGATGAGGCTGTTTTATGGCATAAAAGACTTAGACATGTGAATTATAATGATTTAGTGAATTTGTCTAACAATGATCTTGTTCGAGGTTTGCCTAAACTAAAGATGCCTAAGAATGAAATATGTGGTCCATGTCAGTTAGGAAAACAAACTAGAGTGTCACGTAAGAGATTTATTCATAAAGTCACTTCTCAACCTTTAGAGTTGATTCATATGGATTTGATGGGTCACATAACACCTGATAGCATTGGAGGAAAAAGATATTTGCTTATTATGTTTGATGATTTTTCTAGGTTTACTTTTGTTACATATTTGAGAGAAAAATCTGATACTTTTGTGAATTTCAGGTTTATTTGCCAACTTATTCAAAATGAGAAGGGACATCGAATTAATCGGAGTAGAAGCGACAATGGAGGTGAATTCGAACCTAAGGAGTTTATTGAATATTGTGATAAGAATGACATTAAGCATGAATTTTCAGCACCTAAAACACCACAACAGAATGGTGTAGTGGAAAGAAAAAATAGGACAATCACAGGTATGGCTCATACTATGCTTCAGGAGAATAAGATTGCTAGTCACTTTTGGGCTGAATTGGTACGTACTGCTTGTCATATCCTAAATAGAGTTTATCTTAGGCTTGGAACTAATAAGACTTCATATGAATTGTGGTATGATAGAAAGCCCACTATTAAATACTTTAGAGTCTTTGGAAGTAAATGTTATATCCTTAGAGATAGGGAACACTTGGGAAAATTTGACTCTAGAAGTGATAAAGGTGTGTTTTTGGGTTATTCACAAACTAGTCGGACGTATAGGGTTTTTAATCTTAGGACCAAAGTGGTCATAGAGTCTATAAATGTTGTATTTGATGATACAAAATCTAAGATAACCTCTTCTCAACTTGATGAAGAAGAAACTAATTTTGAAATTATAGGAGAAAGGAAAGTACCTACTATTCAAGAAGAAGAAAGAGTTGAGGATTTAGGTGGAGAAGGTGAAGAGGTTGAAGAAGATAAGGATGAGGAATTAGAGGTTACCACTGATGAACCTATAGGAGTTCCTGCACCGTCTCTAGATATTCCCACATCTAGCAGTTCTAGAGTTAGATTGAGTCATCCAATTGATAATGTGATAGGTTCTTGGAATAAGCATGGTACTAAGAGTACAGTCCGTGATAATGTAGGACACTCATGCATTGTAGACGATATAGTTCACTCATGTCACATGGCTCAGTTTGAACCTAAGAATATTGATGAAGCTCTTCAAAATTCTGATTGGCTTATGGCTATGCAAGAAGAATTGCTTCAATTTGTGAAGAATGATGTTTGGGAATTAGTGCCTCAACCTAGTGATGTTAATATCATAGGGACCAAATGGATCTTTAAAAATAAACTTGATGAACATGGTCCTGTGATGAGGAATAAAGCTAGATTAGTTGCACAAGGATACACTCAAGTTGAAGGAATTGATTTTGATGAGACTTTCGCAACTGTTACTAGACTTGAGTCTATTCGATTTCTTTTTGCTCTTGCATGCCATTTTAAATTCAAATTGTTTCAAATGGATGTTAAAAGTGCTTTTCTTAATGGTATTTTGCAGGAAGAAGTTTATGTAGCACAACCAAAAGGTTTTATTGATCCACATAATTCTGATTTTGTTTTTCATCTTAAAAATGCTCTTTATGGTTTAAAGCAAGCACCTAGAGCATGGTATGAGAAGTTGACTTCTTATCTATTGCACAAGGGCTTCAGAAGAAGAAGAGTGGATAAAACATTGTTTATTTTTAAGAAAGGAAAAGATTTTCTTGTTTCTCAAATATATGTGGATGACATTATTTTTGGTGCTACTTGTGATAACCTTGTTTAAAGATATGAGTAATACTTTTGAAATGAGCATGGTTGGTGAATTAACTTTCTTTCTAGATCTCCAAGTGAAACAACTTGATGATGTGATTTTCTTATCTCAATCAATATATGCAAAGGAGCTAGTTAAAAAGTTTGGTATGAAAGATTCAAAGCATATTCAAACTCCTATGAGTACTTCATCCAAATTGGATAGAGACTTTGATCCTAACAAGGTTGATCATTTATTGTATAGGAGTATGATTGGTAGCTTGCTGTATTTGGCAGCAACTAGGCCAGATATTTCATTTAGTGTAGGTGTTTGTGCTAGGTATCAAGCTGATCCTAGAGAACAACACATCCTTGCAGTCAAGCGTATTATTCGTTATGTCAATAGTACATTGAATTATGGATTGTGTTATTCTTCTGAGTCTAACTCTGAGATTGCAGGCTGATGCTGATTGGGTTGGAAACAAGGATGATAGAAAGAGTACTTCCGGTGGTTGTTTCTATGTTGGTACTAATCTTGTTTCATGGTACAGCAAGAAGCAAAATTGCATATCTTTATCATTTTGCGAGGCTGAATACATTACTGCTGGAAATTGTTGCACACAATTACTTTGGATGAAATAGATGCTTCTGGATTATGGAGTTGATCAAGGTACTATTTCTATCTTTTGTGATAATACTAGTATAATAAATATTTCAAAGAATCCAGTTTTGCATTCTAGGACTAAACACATTGACATTCGACATCATTTTCTTAGGGAACTTGTTGAACAAAATGTCATGTTTTTGGAAAAAGTGTATTCTTACTAAACCATTAGATGCCCCTAAGTTCTCTCATTTTAGGAAATCTATTGGTGTTTGTTGTCTTAATTAGATGCATTGCAAATACATAGTCTAGAAAGGATTTTCATGCATATCTTGAGTGTCTAGATTATGTTTCTGGGAAGTTAAGCAAACTATATTGATTAAGTATGTTGAACACAAGGAGTTTAATGACACATGGATTATCTGTGGAAAGCATACAATGGCTATGATTTGATGAAATTGGTTTTGCTTACTTATTTCGTATAGTAAATGAATTATTGATAATACATTTACTTGAGATTTTGTTGTTTTGGTCGAATTTAATGTTGATATGATTGATCATTGTCTTGGGGTTTAAACTTGATTTATATGTTTTAGACCAAAAGAGTGAAAAGAAAAAGAAAATTGAAAAACAGCTTGGAATGAAACAGTTTTGAAAAAGAAAGACAAATATTTGCTGTTTTTGAAAAAAATGAGATGGAAAAGGCTACCTTTGGGAATTGTCCGAAAGTTGCCTTGACTCAAAACAAATGGGAATAAGGGAAAGAGCTGGCTACCCATAAGCGTGAAAGTCGCCAATGTGCAAAAAGAAAAAAGGAGCATAAAGAGAGAAAAAAATGTCTTTTGCACATGTTGATTGTTTGATTTCTAAGAATATGTGATATCATTGATTTATTATTTGAAATATGAACAATTGATAGATCATTGTTTTTGGAACTTTTTGGTGATTTTACTACACTTACTAAGTTTGTGGAACTTAAAGAATTGATCTTGGTTATTTCTGTTGATACCTATAATCTTGTGGAGTCTACATTCTCATTGGGTTTAATTTACAAGATTTATATGGTTGGTTGCTTCCTACTTTTAGGATTTTTCTTCCTTCCGACCCTTGTCAATTTGTGACAAAAAGGGGGAGAGAGTTGTGATACTTATCATTGAGGGGGAGAGAACTTTCTGCATTGAGGGGGAGAGCTATTGTTCAGTGCATTGACATTCAAGCATTTTTAGCTTTGTTATTTTATGCTTGTGTTTATTTTCTTAATTAAGCTTCACGGGTAATTGTGTTTGAGCTAATGTGCAGATTATAAGTTACTACATGTGTTGAAACTTCATGAGGTCCAAGAAAATGTTCGCATGTTATTTCCTTTAACAATCGTTGTAATTTACTTTCCTGCAAGGGTAGATTGCTGAATTATTTTTAGAGTTTTGTCACAAAATTGCCAAAGGGGGAGATTGTGAGATATATTTTGTAATTGGCTAATTTCGATGTCAAAACAAGTCCGATCGAGTTGCAATTTTTCAGTACGAAATTTCAAAGATTAAAGATTGGATGCGAAATTGAAGAAGGTCAAGCGTTCATGGTATACTACACTCCGAGATGATGAGAACAACGTTATAAGAAGTTTTGAGAGGTAGTGAGAGTATTTAGGAAGGGTTTTGAACTGGTTCAAGATCTATCGAACAGGTTCAACTACATCAAAATGCTAAAATTTCAAGACTGACCATCTTAAACCGATTTAAGAGGGCTAAACCGGTTCAAGAATCCGTGGGATTCTTTACTGTCCATCTTGAACCGATTCAAGATGGCTGAACCGGTTCAAGAAGTCCTAGATGTATCAGGTTTCCGGTTTCCTTCTTCTTATGTTTCCTTTTTGATCCCAGCTTCCTTCTAAGTCCTATGCACGAAATTTATCATATTTTCTGAGGGATTAGGACTTTCAAAACTCTATATAAACCTTGTCATATACATTGGTAGATGATGGCTTGAGGGAAAATCAATTCTATATTTTGAGAAAGCCTTCTAGATAGAGAAAATTCAGAAAATCAAATCTGATTATTCTGAATTTATTTATGAGAGCATACACATATATTCATGAGTGATTTAGTGGTGTTGTTCTCTATCTCATCGGAATCGGAGCTATACTAAAGATTCAGATATTCCAGATGAGAAGCAGGATTTAATTCTTCTACAATCAAGTTCAGATCTTGAAGAACAGAAGTAAGCGCTATCACACTTTGAAAGGGTTGGAGCATTCATGGAGTGCTGTCTGATCTACCTGCTACTCTTCTACAAATATCAAGTGTAAGCCTGAGATCAAGTTGCTGTTGGACGGGGAGTCGCAAAGCCAAAGGATCGTCAGCGGTTGGTGTGGTGTAGAACGATAGGGTGCGAGCCAGAGTCAAAGTTTGGTATACTTTGTTTCAAACATAGTGGATTGGTTTACTTTGGATTGCATAGTCCACGAGGTTTTTCCCATAACAATTGACGTATTTTATCAACTAGGGTTTCCTCGCTAAAAATCCTGGTACAATCTCTCTAAACTTAACTTGCTTTACTTTTCAGTATTTATATTTATGATTATGGATGTTTAATTGATCATGCAATTTAATCAATCATAAATTAAGCAAGTTGACCTAATAATCAGATCTATGTCATTAAAGGCGTTAATCACAATTAAAATCAACTGTTTTCGCACCCCGTTTAACTCTTGTTTTACAGAAGCTACATTTTTTTTTTTTAACGATGAGGAGGGACCTTTTTATAGTGAATAAGAACTTTAACTTTTAGGCCTCTTTCCCATAAATAAGAACGCTAATTTTCTTCACTTTAATGGATTAGTTGGTACCACTAGTACCCGATTAAGAATACTAGCTTCTGGGATCTTAAACTTCCACAATCTTGTTCATGGAGTTGGAAGAAGATCCTTCAACTAAGACCACTGGCAAAGAGGTTGATCAATCACAAGGTCGGTAATTGATGCAACACAGGGTTCTAGAGTGATTATTGGTTGCATCTTACCATAATTACTTAACCTGCATCACTCGAATCCACATATAAGGGACTCTTTTCAATGGATTCCCCCGGGAAATTATACAATGAAGTCCAGCATCTCCCATCTCGTTGGTCCTTTCCTCCATGTTCCTTAGTTCCATTTGTTGGGAAACGTGCAAGTTTTAAAAACTTTTCGAGGGATTTTGATTCATAGATCTTGATTCATCACATAGAGACAAGTTTTATGCAAAAATATTAATATGATGTATCATTCAATTAATGGATTGAATACTTACATCAAAGGTCTGAGTAAACCTTTAAAACTTTCCTCTAAAGTGAATGTTCTCACTTATTGTAGATCCCTTAGCAAGATGCCTTCTCCTTGGATCTCCATCTTCTTGGTAATTATTTTGCCTTTAGGAATCACTCATAAGCCTCCATGAATTACCTTGGAAAACTAGGCTTGTGGGAGCCTCCATTAGATGAGACCATAAACCCTAATTTTCTAGAGAGAGAAAATAATTTCCTTTTTCCTTCTCATTAAAAATCACCCCCTAAAATATACATCGACCATGTATATTTATAGGCAACATAAAAATAAAGAAAAGGAAACAACAAATCCTTCTCCATCTCTAATTCATATGTCTCAAATCTAATATGATTCCAATATCAAGTTGGGCTATGAGTGAGAATCCATTGGGCCTATTATTTTATTGGCTGCAATAAATTAATAATTGGCCCGGTCCATGGACCCAATTCAATTAATTCATAAATTAATTTCTACTCCACTAAAAGAAATTAATTGAACTCCAATTAAATAATAAATAACCTCTAAGTCAATATTGCACTTTGACCCCTCTATGCATAATTAGTTATCGGATAAATAAAGCCATCAATCCGACTACTTAATTAATATATCTATTTTGGTACCTCTGATTATTTCTGGCTCGATCACAATAAAACATTTGTTTGACAAAAATAATAATTTAAATAAATAAATATATAATAAATCATTTTGTCTAAAAACACACGAAGGCCTTCGAATTTACTTTGTGATCAACCATAATCAATACAAAATAAATACAAGTAGCAATGATGCAAATATTGAAAATATAACCCTCTAACTATTAATTACATAACTACCCAAAGTGTCGGTCTAAGGATCCCGAAGAATCCGCCGAACAAATCAAAGTAATTATTAATTAATAAAAGAGTCTATACTTTTCTCATGCTTAAGAGTCAAATGCCATGACGGTGATAGGGAGTAATTGCATACGACGGCTCTCGCAATATATCTCAACCTAACGCGGATCCAGTTCAAGTCTTAATTAATTATGAGTCCATCCATAATTACCGACTATGAACAATTTATAATTACTATTTATATATCATGCATTGATTGCCATCACATACATATATATAAATATTTCTTGTAATTACATGGACATTATCAATTTCATAGTGAATCGAAACATAATACATTGAATTCACCAATTATATAAATCATAAATATTTCAGATATGTCAGGAACATATGTCATTATAATCCAGATAGGAATTTGCTATGCCAGGGCATATAAATCCCAATAGCTCCCACTTGCCCTCATAGCCAATTCAAATTGCACCTAACTGCAATGTTATCCAGATGATGATCAAAATTATTGATCAATGACACCTTCGATAATGGATCAACAAAGTTGTGTTCCAATGCAATGTTCTAACTACAAGTGCATTTTCTTGTCGGACAATATCATGTAGAACATGATACTTCCTCTCAGTGTATCTTGTTCCTCTATGGAACCTTGGGTCATTGGTTTGGACTACTTCTGCACTATTGTCACAACATAGCTCAATAGGCAGGCTAGTATACTCCACAACCTCTAAATCAGTGAGATCAAACTAATAGGCTTCCTTTGCAGCCTTTAAGGCTGCAATATATTCCACCTACAGGTTTGAGTCAGCAATTGAAATCTGCTTAACAATCTACCAACTGATCTCCCTTCCATTAAGTGAACTTACACTGAGTCATGAACCTCATAGTATCTACTTCTGATTGAAAATCAGAACTAGCATACCTGACTAGGACCATATCATCACATCCATAAATGAATATGATATCATTGGTTCTCCTTAGGTACTTAATGATATTTTTCACAATAGACCAGTTGTCAAGTCCAGTATTGGACTGATCTCTACTGACTATCCCTACTATGTAGCGGATGTCCTGTTTGGTATAGACCATGGCATATATGAGACTCTCATATGCCGAAACATATTGTTCCAGTCTCATTTGCTCAATCTCCTTTGATAGTCTTGAAAAACTACTTACTAGAGAGAGCCATCCATATCAATAAAGCAAGAACTCATTCTTTGAGTTATGCATACCAAACCTGGTCAAAACTTTATCAATGTAGGATTATTAAGATAAGCCTATTTTCCTTTTAACCTGATCTTGCAAAAGCTTGATCCTAGGAATATAGCTTACATCTTAAAAATCCTTCATTTAAAAGTAATTGAACAACTACCTTTTTATTGATGACACAACTTACACATCATTCTAAATGAGTAGGATGTCATCAATATATATAGAATTAGAAAAATAATGACATTCCCTTGCACACTCATGATTTATTCACTAAGAAATCTTCTGGTATCTTTTTGTAGATTAACTTGCCTTCCATATGAATCACCCTACTAGAAAGTTCTACAAGATCCCAGAATTTATTAGAATACATCGATTCCAACTCTGATTTCATAGTAACTCACCAAAACGATCTGTATCCACATCGGTTCACGCTTCCGTGTAGCTTACTGGGTCCAACTCATGTTTAACAGGGATGTCCATAATGGTCTCACCTAAAAACATGATTCTGTCGAATTGGATGATAATCCTCCCACTACATCAATGTACCGATGCAAGAATCTGTGTAGTAGATGATGCTAACGCATCAATAGGGAATTCATATATTATTCTTAATCTCTATAATAAGTGTGTTCACATGTGGTACATCTGGTACTCATATCAAATTCTCTAATATTATGCTACTAGGTATGTGATTCATAATATGATTCTCCTATAGATAAACAGTGAGTGAAAACAATTAACTTTTATCTTTGAGATCATAAAATAATCCATCCTAGTGACATTTAGAGTAGCTATCAAATCAAGCATGCCTATGATCTGCTTCCAACTTACTTGTCCATATCAAGCGCACGTGTGCAAGACTACCCCATATGTGCATATGATTCAAACTAATATTTAGTAAAAAAACACAGCTCAACGGTGTCCATGAGACAGACTAAGATGGAATGCAGTTCATAATGCGCATCGATGTCATTAACGCTAAACTCTTAAATGAAAGAGATAATGTAGCATAGCTGATCATAGATCTACCCATATTAAGTGGAATTCTGTTATTCCTATTTGACACCTAAATACATTTAGCGTCAATTGCGTAAAACTGGTACATAATACCCTCATTGACCATATAGTCTTTGCACTATCCCAAGAAATACTCATATCCTCGATCAGATCGAAGTGTCTTGACAAGTTTACCTAATATGTGTTCCACATCAGTCTTAACCTTCTCAAAAAATACCAAGAGTTTAAGACTTGTGTTGCATCAGATAAACTTATCCAAAACGTGAGTAATCTTGCTTGGATGTTCATAAGACCACACGTGTCAGTGTGTACCGACTCCAATTGTCCTTTATGTCTATTTCATCTGGCTGATTAAGCCCTAAGAGTTATCTATCCTTCAAAACAGAGTTCACAAGTTTGGTTTAGGCTCCCCTGCCTCACTAGGTAATTAACCTTCTTTGACCAATCTTTGAATCTTATTTTGATTGATAACAACCCAAAAATAGACATTAAAAATACAATGAGTCAGGAATAACAAATTTTCTCTTAACATTCAATCTAGAAGATGCAACATTAGTTTCTACATCCTGCAAATCTTAAGAATTTGTGATTATAGTATATTAACCATCTTTCAATACACCAGAAGTAATCGCATATCTATTCAATTTTATAAAACCAGTTTTACAAAATAACAACACAGTTTTTATAAACCACAAGTGAAACAAGAATAAGATAGCGTCTAACTTCTGTGCATAAAAATAGTTCTCTAATACTAATATCCTCATACTCTCTAATTTCAGATGTAATACTCCCACTGACTTAGATACAACCTTGACATCAGGTTAAGTACAAATATATTCCATATCATCGAGGCTTCTGGAATCCTGAAATCCTTACAATAAATTGCAAACATGTTTAGTGGCTCCAGAATCTATCCATCAGGAATTAATAGACACAACCACATAACATGGCTCAATGATTAAATATATATTTTCCTATGCCACGTCATTGCTTAAACAGTTCGTCCTTTAGTGTTTTAGTTAGCGACAAAAGAAACAGTTTTCTTCGCCCACAACATACACTGCCTTATTCCCTTTAACCTTTTTGAATACCCATGTTTTGTGCTAGTCTAGTCCTATTATCATCCTTCTTCTTTACTTTGCTCGTCCACTTGGGCCTAGAAGAAGATGGTATAGACTAGGTTAGATTGATAGGAAAGCCCATACTCTTGATTATCCCTTCATCTGTTACCAATTTTATAAGAATATCAGCGAGTGTGAACTCAAACTGATTCCTTATTTAGTTCACTCTAACAGAGTCGAATGAGTTTGGTAACAAGGCAATAATCATGTCAACTTGAAACTTACCACCCAAGTCAGCCTTATTGATCTCCAGCTAATTTTTAAATAATAAACAATCATTTTTCAAAATTCGATTTCATACTGGAGTTCCTTAGGCTATCTTGATGCTATTCAAGTCTGACATAGTACTTTGGCATACTCTCTATCTAATCTCACCAAAACATTTTATTGACATTTAACATGATGCTTGAAGAAAATAAAATAATACAAATGTTAGCTTTGGAGTATATTCGAGCTAAACTCTAAAATATTGCACCAAGTCATATCATTTGCCTTATCTAATTTATTAAAAGCATTAATGTCAAATTTGGTATCGCAAAGTAAAAGAGATAGGTATAGGAGTAATAAACACATTTTGTACCCTTACGTTGTGAATAAAATATCTAAGTTCATTTTCCAGTCATTATAAATAAGGTCCAATATCATAGAATATGTAAGCAAGCAGATAAACTGGATTAGACATAATTAATCTGAATATAAATGCATTCATACAATATGCAAGGTGAACTATTAATAATGTCATGCATATTTAAAATTAAAATGAGCTTGTTAACCACATAATACAATAAATCTCAATCGAATAAGAGATCATTATCATTATTGGTGAACAATCCCTTTTAATTAATGCGGGTCTCTCAACTCTGTAGCATAATAAATCAACTAATCAATATGTCAATAACTTATCCTGTTGGAGGAGTTCATTATTACTATTATTGAGATTCATTTGCTATTAAGCGAGCACTTCCATTAAAATAATAATATGTGGGTCCCTTAACCACTGCATGAAAAATCGAATAACCAATACGCCAATAACTTATTCGGTTGGCGAAGTTCATTATTGCTATTGGCGGGCAAATCCCATCATTTCCATATCTCTTAAGACAATGCCTTATCTATCATATGAAATGATTCCCGATTTAATTTAGCCTTTCTAAAATCACCTAGTATAGACCACTTCGTTGGGAAGCTAACACTATTGATTTTAGATTGAGTGTATAACGTTATTAAAACTCTAACGAAAAATTAAACATTAAATATGTTGTCATTATAATCTAGACTCTTTAAATCATGTGTAGGGCCTTATTTTTAAAGATCTAATTACAATGAACATTTAATATTTTTATTTTCATGAGACAACCATTCTTGTAATATTAAGACTCTTCAAATCATGTGTGGGGCCTTATTTTTGAAGATCTAATTACAATGGTGTTAATAACAAAGGCCATGGGGCAATGTATAAAAATCCCCGCTCCCACTCAATTTTTAATCATTCATAATTAGGGTTTTCATTTTATTCATTTACATGATATAATGCATGCAAAACGTCTTGATTTTAATCCAATTAAATTTAGAAAATATTTGGACTTTAAACGATTCACTAATATTTAACTTGAGGCACACTTCAAAAATAATTTATAAAAATAATTTTTCGTTTCCCAATAAGTGCCCTCTAATTAATTAGTAATCAAATCCAATTAATTTTCATAATTTAACTAATATAAATCAAGCCATTTAAATAAATATCATGGATCCAATGCATGAATAATAATTAATTAACAATTATATATTCCATGCATTTCATACATCGCATAAATAAATAAATGACAGATAAAGCAAATAAAATGGCCAATGGAATCAGCTTTTAACATTTAATTGCTCTAATCACTGCGCGAAGATCTTCCATCAGCTTGCAAACACCCACATAAGGCTGGTACGCACCAGGAGAAACAAAACACTGCTTGGAACGCGCCTGGAGGGCCCCACACGCGCTCACACGCGCCTGGGGCATGCTGAAGGTCTTTGCACGCGCTCCCACGCGTCCCCACGCGCCGACACGCGCTTGGGGCGCGTGGGACGCGCTCCCACGCGCCTCCACGCGCCTTCACGCGCGTGGAGGACAAAACCTCCATGGCTGGCGCGTGAGATCCACGCGCCAGCTTGCCCATTGACTAGTCCACTCCTGGCGCGTGTGGAACACGCGCCAGGCTCACCTATCTGCTGCCACACCTGATCCGGGCCACCTCTGACGCCTCTTCTCGCCGCCGGCGAAACTCCGGCCACCGGAAAAACGCCGAAAAAATTCCAAAAAATCCGGAAAAATCCCAGAAAATTAAATTAAGCCTCAAAAAATTCCAAAAAAATTCCAAAAAATTCGGAAAAATTCCAGAAAATTACTGAAGCCTAATTTAATCCTCTTGAACCTTCTTGAAGCTTCATAACATCCTTTGATGAAAATTACATGGCTTTAAAAATATTTACAATTTGAAATACAATGGAAAAAATTAAATTACATCATTGAACTTTCAAACGGCTAAATCAAAGCCTTAATTACATTCATCCAAAGATAAAATTACATTCAATATTCCTATAAGCTTCATCCATGGCCCATACATACATCATCATTCATTCACAATTATTCATACATCATCATGTATCAATATATATCAACATATTAAATCATACATCAACATACATTAATAAAAATATATATGAATATAATTTTGGATCCACGAATGATGATTTTCATAAAATCATGATCTCTAGTAATGAATCAAACCATACTCTGATACCATTGTTGGGAAACGTGCAAGTTTTAAAAACTTTTCGAGGGATTTTGATTCATAGATCTTGATTCATCACATAGAGACAAGTTTTATACAAAAATATTAATATGATGTATCATTCAATTAATGGATTGAATACTTACATCAAAGGTCTGAGTAAACCTTTAAAACTTTCCTCTAAAGTGAATGTTCTCACTTATTGTAGATCCCTTAGCAAGATGCCTTCTCCTTGGATCTCCATCTTCTTGGTAATTATTTTGCCTTTAGGAATCACTGATAAGCCTCCATGAATTACCTTGGAAAACTAGGCTTGTGGGAGCCTCCATTAGATGAGACCATAAACCCTAATTTTCTAGAGAGAGAAAATAAATTCCTTTTTCCTTCTCATTAAAAATCGCCTCCTAAAATATACATCGACCATGTATATTTATAGGCAACATAAAAATAAAGAAAAGGAAACAACAAATCCTTCTCCATCTCTAATTCATATGTCTCAAATCTAATATGATTCCAATATCAAGTTGGGCTATGAGTGAGAATCCATTGGGCCTATTATTTTATTGGCTGCAATGAATTAATAATTAGCCCGGTCCATGGACCCAATTTAATTAATTCATAAATTAATTTCTACTCCACTAAAAGAAATTAATTGAACTCCAATTAAATAATAAATAACCTCTAAGTCAATATTGCACTTTGACCCCTCTATGCATAATTAGTTATCGGATAAATAAAGCCATCAATCTGACTACTTAATTAATATATCTATTTTGGTACCTCTGATTATTTCTGGCTCGATCACAATAAAACATTTGTTTGACAAAAATAATAATTTAAATAAATAAATATATAATAAATCATTTTGTTTAAAAACACACGAAGGCCTTCGAATTTACTTTGTGATCAACCATAATCAATACAAAATAAATACAAGTAGCAATGATGCAAATATTGAAAATATAACCCTCTAACTATTAATTACATAACTACCCAAAGTGTCGGTCTAAGGATCCCGAAGAATCCGCCGAACAAATCAAAGTAATTATTAATTAATAAAAGAGTCTATACTTTTCTCATGCTTAAGAGTCAAATGCCATGACGGTGATAGGGAGTAATTGCATACGACGGCTCTCGCAATATATCTCAACCTAACGCGGATCCAGTTCAAGTCTTAATTAATTATGAGTCCATCCATAATTACCGACTATGAACAATTTATAATTACTATTTATATATCATGCATTGATTGCCATCACATACATATATATAAATATTTCTTGTAATTACATGGACACTATCAATTTCATAGTGAATTGAAACATAATACATTGAATTCACCAATTATATAAATCATAAATATTTCAGATATGTCAGGAACATATGTCACTATAATCCAGATAGGAATTTGCTATGCCAGGGCATATAAATCCCAACACCATTTAATCTAGAAATCAAAGGCTAATCCCAAGGTAATCTCTTATCCTCTAGATGGAAGTACAAACAAAGCTTCTAACCCTAGACAAAAATAACATTTATATTCGAATAACCAACACGTGTGCTCTGTAATGAATTACCTGAAAACTTCTCCCAGTTGTTCTTCTCATGCCCCTTTGTCTCACCCATGTGGAGCTTTATTCAAAGTAAATGTAGGTGTTTGCGTTCAAATTTGTCTTTTGATTGCTCGGCTATTGAAAGGGCCAGATTAGCCCTTGGACAGGTTAGCGAGATCGAAGAAGCCCTGGGCCTCATAATGTTCCTAGCAAAGGCTATCCCAAACCTAATTGAAAGGTCCAACAGCTTCATTGGGCCAAAATTAGCCCAATCCACTCAGCTAAGGATGTGGCTAGGCAATGCATTCACCCTACTGCGTACACGACAAGGATGAACCTCCAACCGACCGGGCCTGAAGGATAGAATCCGGCCCATCAGCTAACACCTTGGGGACCAAGAGTGAGAAATAGGGCAAATTGTAAACTTTTATAAGGAAGGGGTGGGGGGCGGGGCGGGTAGTTTGGAGTGCGAAAAAATCTTTCTGAGAAGAAAACTTTCTTGTATCTTCAACTATAATCAGGGACCCATATACAGTTAACACTGCCATGTGTTTCTCCAAATTCTAGATCGACTAACCTAGTTAACCCATTCAAAATCGTCCAGGTTCCCGCCAGATCACAAGTCTACAAGCCATTCCAGAAGTCTATTGAGGATCAGAACAAAACTCTAATCCATCGCTTTGTTTAGTAAACAAATAATGTGTCCTCATCCAGAAGAATCTAGCTTTAACTAGCAACAGAGTTCATCGAGATGCCTTTGTGCAAAAAGAAGATCACGTGAAGCGCACTTCTCTCATCAGCCCTGATGCATTAAATGCTCCATCTACTTCAGGAGAGACAACAACTATAATGCATTCAGGGCGGCTCGATGTAAATCGGGATCTTAGGGGAAAAGTAATAAGGGACATTTTCATATCATTATATACAATATATTAATTATTAAATAATAATTAATTAAAAATCATCCTTGTTTTTTGACGGCTTTTTCATATCATAATATGCAATATATTAATTATTAAATAAATAAATAAAAATCTAGAAAAAAAGAATATGGAAAGTTTCTTTATTTCCCCATAGCTAAATATTTATTGTGGTACAACTTACTTAAAAAATATTAAATATATATAGTGTTGGTATAAAAAAAAAATGTGCATAAGATAGACAAAGAAATAAAATATTAATGAGATATTTGAAGGGATAAATAAATAATAAAAAATGAGATATTTTAGGAGATAAATAATTTCTCTCTTGGTTAAAGTTTAATGAAAGGCATGAATGATGATGATAAGTGAGAAACAAAAAAAGAAGAGTTATTTTAGGAGATAAATTTTTTAGAATTAGTGTTTAATAACGAAACAATTACAATATATCATATACTAGGCAACTATAATATTTTGGGGCCTTTTTATTGGTTGGGGATTTAGGTGGCTACCTAACTCGCCTAAGGCTCGAGCCACCCCTGAGTGCATTCAATGTGAATTGGCATATGGACTACTAGTCGATCTGCATACTCTACGTCTCTCTCCTTAAGCTACTCATGTCCTTGTGATGATCCAGTCGCTTGTCGAGAAGACATCCAGAATATCCATCCACAAGATATCCGAGTTGTCAATAGAAAATGGATCCAATGGTTTAGCTAGCTTCCACATTTTGTCTATAAATAACTATGCAATATTTTCATTCTAAAGTTCCAACACCAAATACAAGACTTTCATTTGTCAAGCGCGTCCACACAAGTGGTTTCATTTCTGCTTTCAATTGTGTTTTACAATTTAAAGTTATTTCGGATGCCATGCCCCTTTCAAGGTCTTTCCTTGCACTTTAATTAATGAACTTGCATATATGATTTGATTTTCATTTTATGTCTTTAATGTTTCATTTACTAGTTTCTTTAAATGTTTTCTTTACTTTGATCTTACTTTGCTGCATTACTTTACAACATTCTTTACTACTTTTTTTCAGTGTTTTCCTTACTTTAATTGCATTTATAGCATTCCTTACCGCTTTCACTCGTTTCCTATTGAATTTGTAACAACAACTAACTTTAAACCGGACCAGGTTTGCGAGGTGGAGAATGGTGGCCGAACATTGCTCACTAAACCATGGTGTTCGATGGGTGACTATACCTCGTCTATATAAAATAGAAAACACTAAAAAGAGACCAATTAAGCTTAGCAACAAAGCCCTTGATTAGGCTATAGAGAGAAAGGACATTTGGGAGGATCATTTCCTGCTATTCGCAATCGTTTAAGTCAGATAAGGCGTAGTAAAATGACCATGCGCCCTTGCGGCCATACGACAAGCATCAGGTTTCTTGCTTGTTAACAGCCGATTCGACATGCTTCATCTAGACCCATTGCAAAGCATCGGACCAACCATGGTCCTAGCACGCTCGTGCTTAATCTTGTGACCAAGGTCACACGTCACACGCGGTTAGCGCCAGCCCGCTGACACGCTTTCTCAAAGTTTCATTGAAAATTTTTCCTTCTCAATAATTGTGTATCGTGTGTGGAGCAAAAATGAATGCTAGGATCTTCCAACGACCACAATCTTACCCAAATAATGTCATGAAGCAAATCATCGATCTCCTCAATTATAGAATAACTTGTAAACTTTAATTATTTGTGCAAATCATTAATCACAAATAAGCATGAATCCCAAATCTTAGAACATTATTATTCTCACATACCTATAATGCATAAATAAATAGTTAGATATAAATATATCGATCTGTAATTGCAAATATCATAGATATCAAGGCAAATGTCGAGGTCTTTTCTGCGGAACGAACAACGTGATAAACTGCAAGTCAAAGTATGGAAATCGATTTCTCTCCTTGAAATTTTACACACATAAATATTATACGTGTTATTTCATTAGCGTACATAACTGATGGAAATATGCACTTTTATATAGGTAGAAAGAGGACCAGTTTTCCTTTTAGTAACTTTAATTTCCACTTTCCATCAAAGTAAAGAATAAATATGAAAACACTTCTCCAATAATTAATTACCAAAAAGGTAATTTATAAGTTGACCAAATAATATAATATTAATTTGATATCTATTTTATTTAACCACCAAATAATAGAAGTAAATCACGTGTCCAAATCATGTAGGCCACAAATATAAGAAAATATCTTACAGTCTCACACTTGGCCTATATGATAACTTCTGTAGTGATTTAGTAAAATAGTCATTAGTGTGCATCATAAATTAGATTGACTCATTAAGTTGGTCATCATAAATACTATGGTAAATAAACTACTAATGCGAGTCATGGCGGTTAAGTCATGGCGGTTATATGTCCCTAAATGACACAGTCCCTTCCATGTACCACAACACTGGTAACCTATTCAACATAGTCTATAAAAGAGAAGTCAATAATGATCTAACAATAATGTCTTTTCCAAGATTATTCCTATTACCATTTATTAAAGTAATACGTACATGTACATTAATTAATAGAAAATATCAGAAACACATTTAATCAGCGTAAAATGTCGAATATATATAAGCACTGTTAAGCAATCCACAATTAAAAAATAATCACCATTGACTACATTCAAGACCCATTCTTTCAAGATGTTTCATAAATGTCTTGGGTGGTAGTCCATTCGTTAATGGATTGCAATCATAAGTTGTGTGTTTTATGTTCAATAGACATTCGTTATTTCTAAACATCTTATTTAAAGATAAAGTATTTTAACTTTAGAATACCTATCATTTTTCATACAAGAAGATCAACAATTGCAACATAAATTTTCAGCAATCTGAAAATGGTACCCATAACTCCAAGTCTTGAAATAAATTCTGCAATCATAAATTGTAGCCTCAAGCATGATACAAATTAAAAATTCATAATAGACAAAGTAATATTAAATTACTTTACATTTTTTCATAATATTGTTCCTCTAGCCAAAAGGAACAAATAACCAATTGTGAATTAATAATTATCCACATATTAATAAAAATGTCTTCCTAAGTGTGATTATATAATCTTTTATTCCCTACCAACTTGTATATACATCAAAGTCTATAATATATGCATAAGAAATATTTTTCGTTTCTTTACCTTCTAACTAACTCATTCTTTGGGTTTGCATTAGGCTAAATTTATCATCTTTAATGTATGGAACAATACTGGTTGAACAATGTTCCATACCAAATCTTTCTAGAACTTTTTTAATATATGTTTTCTGAGACAATCCTAAAAATTTACGTGATCTATTCCTATCGTGTAAGATACCTCATCAATATATTTCATTTCAAAGTTCTTAGAGATAACTTATAGTTTGATATAATAAATTAAGATCACTACTACCAAACAAAATATCATCAATATATATAGAATCAGAAATATAAACTTACTTCCACTAACCTTATAGTATATACACTGATCAACAGTGTTTTGAAATAATGGTATCATTGAACTTAATATACCATTGTCAGGAAGCTTGTTTAAGTTCATATATTGACATCTTAAGTTTACAGACCATGTAACGACCCAGTCATTTGCATTCCTTTCCTTTTTCCTGAAATTTTACGAATAGAATTTTTTCGTTTAATTTTCTTTTCTGAGCTCTGTTTCGTGTCGCTTAGTGTCATCTCGAGTGCTCGAAATTGGTTCCTGAGACTCTTTTCCGTGGATTGACAACTTCCTTTGAGGACCGAGTCATTTTCACGTTTTTCATTTTTTGACACTATGCGCTATTTCGTCCTTTTCCCTATTCTGTCTTATCTCCGTTTGTCAGTTTTTGGTACAACCTCACTTCTCATGCTCGGAGTTAGTTTTTGACTTCATGTGCCTTCATCTTGAGTGGTTTTCTCAAAATACGTATCTTTACTTTTGCAAGAAAGTACTCTGATTTTTCCCGGTGTCCACAGAGGCATAGATGCATAATTCTTCAGAATCTTTTTCATTTCTTGGGGTGTTTTTCATAAATATCTTTTGAAGATATTTTATTTCAGGGGCATCTAAGAAAATATCTTTTGGAAGATATTTTCATTCTGGGGCAATTTCGCAGTTAACCCTTTTTATAGGGGTTATTGTGCAATTAATGAAAGTTATTGCAAAATATCTTGTTTTGAGCCTGGATCTTCGTACAGGATTCATTTTCACATTTCGTCGAGTTGTGTACTCTTGGAATTTCCTCCTGGTCGATTTTTTCCAAATTCAGGATTTCTGGGCCCGGTTTGCGCCAAACTTGTTTTGGGCATAACTTTCTGCTCGAGACTCAGTTTTCGACACCGTTTCTTCCATTATTCATATTTTATCATTTTGAATCTTTTTTATTCACAAAGTTTTGCCATTTGAGCGCGTCTGCTCAAATTTTACTTTTTCGGACTCGATGGGACTCGTTCGGGGCACTTTTTGAGATTTCAATAAAAAGGGGGTGAGATATTTCATTTTTCATCTTCTCCCCTCTTCATGCACGACCTGGAGCTCCCATGGCAACCCAAGGGGTGCTGCCATCTTCTCTTTCCTCTTTTGGTTCACTTTTCCTTGATGGAAAGTCTTCGGCCTTAACGTTTGTTGTTCCCCTCGCCGTGCTCTACCTTTCCCCCTTACTAGAATTCAATTTTGACCATTTCTTGAGTTTGGTTTTGAGGTTAAGTTATGATTTTGATGGGGCTTTCATGGGGGTTATGGTCACAGCGTTGTCCCCGACAAAATGTAGTAGTTTTGTCGGATTCGGAGCCGTTTCATTTTGAAGGCATTTGAGATTTTCATCACAAATTGAGGTAGGGGATATTCTAGGTTTAAATTCTTGTTATATATCATGCTTGTGATGCTTATAATACTTGTTTGCATGATTAAATATAAAATCTAGAAATTTTATTATTTATTTTTCTTGTACGGGATCTAATTTTCCCAGTTGCTCATGACTTGGTTTAAACATGTAGCATGATTTTATATTGCCCCTTGATATGCTTATTGTCATGTATTAAAATTGGAACATTTCAATAAGTATTAAAGATTTTATTTAATATTTATCTTAGGTGAAAGATTAATTCACTTGGCCTTAACTAGCTTGAAATCAATATGTGTTAGCATATTAAATTAGGCCTTAGCATGCTCTCCACCATAGTTGAATTTGAAAGTGATTGGAGGTGTTTTGAAAATTTGTAATTATTAATTAATTTGCCCCGAGTGCACTATTCACTCTATTTAAATTCCGACTTGATATTCTTGATTTACATGTCATATAGCTTCACATATATTTGATTTAGAATATTCGGTTAGGTTTTGAAACCTTTTATTTAATTAAATTCCATGTTTAAGATTTAATCCTCATGGTGATATACAACTTGGAATTGTATTGTGGCATGCTAGAAAATTAAGTTTTGGTATGGTTGTTTACATGTATTAAATTGGGATTAATTGCATGAGAATTGCAACTTTTAATTTATATTTAACTTTAGTGAAAGGTTAAGTCACATGGTCTTAAATTGAATAAAATAAACTTGTAATGTGATATTACATTAGTCCTTGGCATATTCTCTAAGATATGTTAAATTGAGAGCATTTGGTTAAGTTTGAAAATCTAGAGATTTTAATTAAAAGAATTAATTAAAATCTATTTTGTGGTCAATTAAGGTTTTAACTTGATATTTGTATTGGCCATGAGTTGTTTACTAGTATATATTAATTGTGGACCATTTGAAGTTGCTTTAGAATCTTGGTAATTAAATTAGCATGATTTAATTAAAGTTCTACTTTGTTGTTCTAATAACCTAATTTAGTTTTAGAATGGATATAGGTGATGACCATGCCATGTTCTTTAATATGTATTAATTTGAGGTTATTTGGAATTGAATTAGAATTTAAGGAATTTAATTATTTTTATTTAATTAAATTCTATCGAATTGAGCCATGGATTTAATTGTGTTTGAAAGTCGTTTCTATATCAAAATCCTGAACATGGACTTGTTGTATATTCATTTGGTTATGTTTTGAGCATTGGATAACATAGTTGCTATGTTTATACTCATGAGAATATATTTTCCTTATTGAATATATTGTTACCTTGTGTAATGATTTGCCCATTTCGTATTTAACATCATTCATGCATAGCGTGTAACGAATCGCACACTGAAGATTCGAAATTCATCACATCATATTAGTTGTGGACTTAGATCATGTATTATATAGGTTTCCAAATTTGGTTGTGCTTGGTAGATAGTTGATTATCTTGCATATTCCTGTTGATATATGCGTTGTTGCACAACTTGTTGATTTTGAAAACTTGGGGATGTCGTTGTTTGGCTATGGCTAGGACGTGGTTCTAGTACGGGGGATAGTCCCTCTATATAGTCTAGTGTGCACATAGGGAGGTTAACCATGGGCTAGTAACCCTAAAGTAACTATGTTGTCGGTCTGATCCGGCGTGACGTCCGAGTATCCACTTTGTTTGATTTCGCATTTCATTTTCAAGTTGATAACTAGATGATATTGTAACTTGTTGTTTTTTATTTGTCGTTCCATTTTAAGTTACAGGATGTTAACTTTGCGAAATTGTGCTTTATGCGTTGTATTGGAAGCTCCAATGGTGGTTAAATTGCATCGATATTGAAAATTGTATTTTGACGTTCTAACAAAGCTTAGGATTGATCATATTGATTCATTTATAACTTAGACGTTAGGTGGCATGACCCACTTCTGTTGTTTTCGTGCTTTAGATTTCAAGCTGATAGCTTTAAGAAATTGTATTTTGTTGCCTTGTATAATATGCTTTTATGTGGTTAGATTGCATTGAAGTTGTAATTTGCGTTTTGATTGTTCAGGATGGTCTAGGATGATTCCTTAGACTTATTTAGAACATAGACGTTAGGTGACATGATCACTTTAGTTGTTTCTGTATTCGAGATTGTAAGTTAATACCTTTAAGAACCTATATCTTGTTGCTTTGTATAACGTACTTCCATATTGTTTAAATGACATAGATGATGTGATTTATGCTAGAAACACTCTAAGGTAGCTTAGGATGCTTCCTGAGTCTCATTTCGATATAGACGTTAGGTGGCATGAACCTCTTTAACATGTTTCACCTTAAGGTGATAAATTTGTAAAATGCTAGGTCGATGCATGCTTATCTCCTACGAGTAGCTTTATGTTACTAACCCCTACGATACTTGGGCATATTTCAGGTACGAAGACTTGGTTCGTGACGCCTAGCATTCCTTGAATGTCGTGTAGCTTTCAAGTTTCCATTTCATGTAAATGTTAGCATGAAATGTCATTTTGTAGACTTATATGTTAAAATATGTATATTTGATTCCATGTATGTAATGTGTACATAAGTGCACTCCTTTTAATGTATTTGACATGTATGAGATGAGGTCGGAGGCCAATGACATGTGTATTGTATTCTATATAACTTTTTAACTTCATGAAATATTATGAAAACCTTGAAAAATCGCAAGTCATTGCTTCACCATGGTTGTATCGGGTGTGGGAATTCCATTTTCATTCTTTCATAGGGTCTTATTAATCTTGTATGAAGTGTGACCAAGGGCCAAACGGTCATTTGATCCCGTTTTGTATTTTTGGATTCCGAGTTTTCATTTCAAGTTCCATTTTTGCCTTTTTACCCGTTGGGGGGTCGGATTTTGTATCGGTGGTATTTTTAAGTTGTGGATCATTGTAGCACGTCCAAATAGGTAAGTTACGTTTGCGTGTATGGTCGTTTCCGGGCAAAACCTTATCGTTTGTGTTTTGAGCCTCTTGTGAATTCATTTCACACTTATTTTGCATATTCTGATCTAGGGGCATTATAGACTTTTCATGGTGGTTTTGTTTTCTTCTTTCAATATGGTTAAATAGAAAACATGATTTTAGGGGGGGTTTCTTTTTCGTATTTTTTCAGAAAATGTCGTCTTGATATCGGAAATCGCTTACGAAGTTCAGCTCTCAGTTTTTCAACATAGCAACTTTTTGGACCTCCATGACCAGATTTCATGGAGGGGCATTTCGGGCATTTTACATTGAGTTTTTTTTTAATTCTCTCGCGAGTCACGTAGAAAACTCAATTTTGAGAGGGATTTCTTCTTTGTGTTTTTGCAAAAAAATTCATCTAGGCCTCCAAATTGAGCCTCTATTCTGGATTTTTTTGAAAAATAACCCCACAGCAGCTTTATGGGCTGCTGCTGCCAGCCAAGGTGCACCCAGCGCGGGCGCGGCATGCATGGGGGCGCGCATGGGCATGTGCATGGGGCTGTCATGGCCCCTCGTCGGGCCGCCGCGACGTCAATTCTTCTTTTGGGCTTTTATCCTTCGTCCGGACTCCGATTCAAGTGAATTTTTTTTGAACTTGACTAATTTTTCGCTGTCTTTCCAACGGTGTGCTCGGTTGCACCATGTTCTTCTTGGATAATTACCAGTTTACCCTTTTTGCTTTAAGTGCTCGTTTTTCTTCGTCATGCCGTTTCTCCTTCGTCCGGACTCCGAATCATGCGATTCTTGAGTCCATCTTGATTAGTTTTTCGTTGTCCTTCCAGCGGTGTGCTCGGTGGCACTCGAATCTACAGTTTTCAGAAATGACTCTTTTGCCGCTGGGGGCTTATTTGTCATATTTTTGATCTTTTGCTTCCGCATCAGTTCTTGTTGAGTTCTACGACCTTATGGAGGGTCACTTTGACTTCTTAGAGTCTTGTTTAACGTTTTCGTTATCGGATCATCCTTACGGTTCGTCACAGGACATGCTGGCCTAAAAATCAGGGTCGTCACAGACCATGTATTTTTTTACTCTCTAATATAAAGCCTTTAGGTTGTTCCATATAGACTTCCTCTTTCTAAACTCCCATTCAGAAAATCAATCAAAATCAAATTGTTATAGATATACCACATAGTCATCCGGAATAGTAGATCTCCTTTTTGAGATCGTTTTAATGTTATTCCTTGTGGTTCTTTTACAATTTATTCATTGATGACAATCTTATCATGGAGTTGTTGATCATTTAATTATTCTTCGTTGTTATATGGTTCAACAACTAAAGGAATAATTATTTCTTTAGAAGTTATAGGTAAAGAGATTTGTACCCTAACTTCTGGAATGATCACATTCTTATTTTTATTACTCCCACTAATTTCACCATTCTTAATGAATCTGACATTACCGATTTCAATAATTATCGTACTATGTTTAGGAAAGTAAAACTTGTACCCTTTAGATTACTTTATATCCACAATATTATGGTTAATGAAGACTTAATATACTCCTAACCATATCCATAAGAATACGATTACGCCTTTCAGCTACACGTTTCTGCTGTGGCATGCCTGACATAATGTATTGAGCACAAATGCCATGCATTTCAAGGAGTTTAGCAAACGGTTAGAGTATTAACTCATTTTATCATACTTTTCATAATATTCACCATCTCTATATGACCTTATATGTAATGACCCGATCATTTCCTTTCTTTCTTTTTTCCTCAGAATTTCATGAATGAATTTTTTTTTCGTTGAAATTTCTTTTCTTAGTTTAGTGTCTCGTCATTTAGTGTCATCTCGAGTGCTCAAAAATGGTTTCTAAGACTCTTTTCTCTGGATTGACAACTTCCTTTAAGGATCGAGTCATTTTCACGTTTTTCGTTTTTCGACATTATTCACTTTTCGTCCTTTTTCCTATTTTGCCTTTTCCCCGTTTGTCATTTTGTTGGCAAAACCTCACTTTTTGTGTTCGGAGTTGGTTTTTGACTTCATGTATCTTCATTCTAAGTGGTTTCCATGAAATACGTATCTTTACTTTTGTATGAAAGTACTCTGGTTGCTTCCAGTGTCCAAAGGGACATGGATGCAAAGTTCTTCAGAAACATTTTTGTTTCTTGGGGTATTTTTTGTAAATATCTTTTAAAGATATTTTATTTCAAGGGTTTTTAAGAAAATATTTTTGGAAGATATTTTCATTCTAGGTCATTAGTGCAGTTTTCACTTTTTGGAGGGGCTATTGTGCAATTAATGAAAGTTATTACAAAAATGCCTCGTTTTGACCCTGGATCCTCATACGGGATTCATTTTCACTTTTCGTCGAGTCGTGTACTCTTAGAATTGTTTTCTAGTCATTTTTCCTCAGTTTCAGGGTTTCTGGCCCCGGTTGCCATCGAACTTATTCGGAGTATATCTCTCTACTCTGAACTCAGTTTTTGACACCATTTCTTACAATGTTCATATTTTCTCATTTCGGTTCTTTTTCATTCACAGAGTTTTGCCGTTTGAGCACGTCTGCTCAAATTTCACTTTTCTGGACCCGGCGGGGCCCTTCCGGAGCACTTTTAGGGTTTTCCTATAAAAGGGGGGTGAGACATTTCATTTTTGACCTTCTCCTCTCTTCATGCATGACTAGCAGCTGCCATGGCAACCCAAGGGGGGCTAACACCCTTCTTCTCTCAATTAAACCTCATTCCCTTTGTTATAAAGTCATAGGGCCTTTGCGTTTTGTGTTTGTCTTGACGACGCGCATCTTTCCCCCTTATTAGAACCCGTTTTTGGCCAAATTTTGAGTTCGGGTTTGAGGTTAAGTTAGGATTGTGATATGTCTTCCTTGGGGTTTATTGATCACAGTGTTGTCCCCGACAAAACCCCGAAGTATTGTCGGATTTGGAACCGTTTCATTTTGGTGGCTTTTGAGATTTTCATCTCAAATTGAGGTAGAGGATGTCTTAGGTTTATATTAATGTTGTATTGATTGTTATATAAGCATATAAAACTTGTAAGCATGCCTTTGTTCAAATTTTAGAATTTAATTTAATTATTTTCTATGTTTAAGATTTAATTCTTATGAAAGTATGTACCTTAGAATTAAATTGTGGCATGCTAGTAAATTAGGCCTTGGTAAGTATATCAACATATATCAAATTGGGAGCATTTGAATAAGAAATGTAAATTTTATTTAATATTTATCTTTTGTGAAAGATTAATTCACATTGTTAATTCATATAGTTGTAACAAGTATAAAATCAACTTGTAATATGATATTAAAATAGACCTTGGTATGTTCTTCAACCTATGTAAAATTGAGGACATTTGGAGTTATTTGAAAATCTAGAGAAAATTAATTAATGAGTTTAATTAATTTTATTTTAAGTGTTTTAATCCCTTGATTTGATATTTAATATGATATATGTGAAGGCTATGCTATCTCCCTTAACATATATTAATTTGAGATTATTTGAGATTGATTTGAAATCTAGAGAATTTAATTATTTTAGTTAATTAAATTCTATATACTTGTTCCATAGATTTAACTATGTCTTTGAAATTGTTTCTATGTTTAAATCAAGGAATTGGACTTAGCATGATACAGGATATCATTGTCCTGCATGACTTGTTTAAATATATCTTGTGTAGCTATATAACTTGTTAGAATATTACAATTATTTACCTTGAAAGCTAGTTACGTACTAAATTGTAGCTTATTTAGTACTTGTGGCTTATGATGGTAATTTGGTTCAATTATTGTAAAATATATTTACTTTGGGTATAAATTGCATATTGAGGACATGACATGTCATATGCTATAGACTTGAATTTTAGGACATGGAATGTGGTAACTTGCATTTGATTTTGTATAAGTTTTGAACTTATTGATTTTGGAAAGTTTGTGAGTACATAATTTATGTGATGGCTAGGTTTGGCTCTAGTACGTGGATAAGTGTCCTCTAACTCATAAGTGCACACTAGGTGGTACCTTGTGGGTCGTAATTTCCCGAAAATACTTACTTGGTCTAGCGACCCTATGTCCTAGTCTTTTCACTATTTAATTTCGCGTTTAATTTCAAGTTGTTAATCATGGATTACTTGTAGCTTGAGAATTGATACTTGCTTTGGGTATTTGAATTTTGTTTAGTATACTTGAACTTATATACTTGTTCCATGAGTTTAAATAGCATTGAGTATACTTATGTTATGTACTTGATATATGAGATTCCACATTAAATGTATACTTGTGTGAATAAACTTAGACATTGCATGACTTGTCTTAATATGGTTTAGTATACTTGGAAATGTATGCTTATATGTTGTATATCGTGTTTTA
Organism: Cornus florida; assembly: GCF_030987335.1. NCBI lineage: Eukaryota > Viridiplantae > Streptophyta > Magnoliopsida > Cornales > Cornaceae > Cornus > Cornus florida. Next base: position 47,808,927 of record NW_026775572.1, read on the forward strand.
GCTTCGTTTTGTATACCTGAGTATGTATACTTGTATGCCGTTGTTCGTTTCAATTACATGAGTAGCTTAGGATGATCCCTGAGTCTCACTTATGACATAGACGTTAGGTAGCATAATCCTTGAATTGCTTTATGTAAATGTAATAACCTTGTAAAATGCTAGGTCAATGCATGCTCATTTCCTACAAGTAGCTTTATGTTACTCACCCCGAAGTTACTGGGGATTTGTTTCAGGTATGAAGACTTAGTTCGTGATGCTCATCATACTTTGGATGACTTATAACTTTTAAGTTTTCATTTCATACAAATGTTAGCATGAAATGTCATTTTGTAGCCTTATATGTCAAAACTTGTATCTTTGATTTCATATATGCAATGTGTACATAAGTACACCTTTTATAATATATTTGACATGTATGAGATATGGCCGGAGACCAATGACATGTATTTTGTATTCTAGGTTACTTTTGACTTCATGAAATATTATGAAAATATTGAAAAATCACAAGTCATTGCTTCACCATGGTTGCATCGGGTGTGGGAATTCTATTTTTTTTTTTCTTCCATAGGGTCTCATTAATCGTGTTTGAAGTGTGACCAATGGCCAAACGGTAATTTGAAATCATTTGTTAATTTTGGTTTTCAAATTTCCCATTTCGTGTTCATTTTCACCTTTTTGGCCGTTGGGGGGTCGGATTTTGCATCGGCGGTATTTTTAAGTCATGGACCATTGTAGCATATTAAAATAGGTAAGTTACATTTGCATGCATGATTGTTTTTAAGAAAAACCTCATCCTTGGTAATTTGAACCTCCTATGAACTCATTTTGCATTTTTGTTGCATAATCTGATTTTAGGACATTTTGGGATTTTCCTTTAAGAAATAAATTCCGATCTTGACATGGTCACTTAGAAAACGTGATTTTTTTTTTTTTTTTTTGGGGGGGGGGGGGGGTTCTTCTTTGTGTTTTTCCAAAAAATGTCATCTTGGTACTGGAAATCCCTCGCAAAGTTCAGCTTTTAGTTATGTATTTTAGTAGCTTTTTAACCCTCATGACCAGATTTCATGGAGGGGCATTTTGGGCATTTTATAGCAAGTTTTTCTTCATTTTCTAACACGTTACGGGGTAGAAAATTTGATTTTGGGAGGGGTTTCTTCTTCAATTTTTTCCAGAAAAATTCGTTTGGTAGCCCGTTTTTGATCTCAGATGTGGACAGTCACTGTAGCAGCTTTTTTCCCTCTTGAACAGTTCTGATCTAGGGCCATTTTGTGGATTTCACATTGTGTTTTTTTCGTTTCCTTCCGCGTTATCGGGTAGAAAACTCAATTTTCAAGGGGGTTTCTTTTTCGTGTTTTTGCAGAAATATTTGTTTCGGACCTCGTTTCGGCCCTCAGTTCTGGCTGAATTATTTTTTTTTCCTAGCATGTCATGGCACTTGTCGGGGAGCTCGTAAGGTGCTCGTCTTGACGTCGTGACGTTGACTTTTGTTTTCGCTCGTTCTCCTTCGTTCGGACTCTAAATGGGGTGAACTTTTTTTTTGAACTTGACTAATTTTTCGCTGTCTTTCCAACGGTGTGCTAGGTTGCACCCGGATATTCCTGGATAATTACCAGTTTACCCTTTTTGCCTTAAGTACTCATTTTTCTTCGTCATGTCGTTTCTCCTTTATCCGGACTCCGAATCATACGATTCTTGAGTCCATCTTGATTAGTTTTTCATTGTCTTTCCAGCGGTGTGTTCGGTGGCACCCGAATCCATAGTTTTAAAAAATTAACATTTTGCCCCTAGGGGCTTATTTGTCACTTTGACTTCTTAGAGTCTTGTTTTCTGTTTTCGCTTCTGCATTCGGATCTATTATCGGGTCAATCTTCGGTTCATCACAGGACGCACTGGCTTGAAAACCAGGGCCGTCACATTATAATTTTCATTTTTCTATCTAATTATTTTTCAACCTCAATTATGTATACTTCAAGAGTAACCACTGCTTGAGAATTTTCATGCAACAAATAGATATATCCATAACGTGAAAAAATTAACTATAAAGGCGATAAAATAATTTTCTCTACCAAAAAATGGAACATCAGAAGGTCTACAAATGTCTGTATGAATAATTTCAAGAAGCTCTATATTTCTTGTGGCTCATTTTTTTGTGTGTTTGGTTTGTTTACCCTTAATACAATCTACACACACACCAAAATTAGTGAAGTTTGGATACAGAAGAATCGCATCATTTACTAATTTTCCTAACCTTTCACTAAATATTATCCAGTCTTTTATGCCATAAGATAAATGAATTTTCATTAATTGAGCTACGCTTAATTCCAATATTATGATGTAAGGTTAAAGGGATTTTAATAAATAAACTATCAACTTTGAATTTAAAGAAATCATCAAAAGAATACCATAACTGACAAATTAGAATTTCTTGAATAAACATCATTATCAAATTTAAAGGAAAAAGTATTAACATAAAATTTTTGAAATAAAATCAAATTATAGGAAATTGAAGAAATATAAAGAATTTAAAACAATTTAAATAAAATCCATTGTCTAAGACTAAACAAAATGTTTCAATGGTTTTAACATAAAAATTTCCCAATTCTCATAAATAAGAAATTCTCATTTAAATTTGTGGTTTAAGCCATAAGAAATCCTTGAATCTATTAGAAACATAAACATTAGTACTTAAGTCAACCTATCATGTATTAGAAGGAATATAAATAAGTTACTCGAAATATACAAAAGTCAAAAAACTTGCCATTCTTTTTCGAATCATTTTTTATGTTTCATGTAATCTTTCTAAAAGTGTTTAATACATTAATGACGCTTTCTGCATTATTACAGCCCTTTCTTTTAATAGTTGACCTAAATTTTTTAATTTTGGGTATTGCTCACTTAATACATTTTCAGGCTTATTCCTAAATTTCTTTCTAACTTCTTGAGTCATTAGATGAACATAATGATTACCTTGCAGCTTAAGTCTTGTCTCCAACTAAATTAACATAATGGTCAATTCTTTCACTTTCCACTTGTCTTAATAGTGTTAATTCGAAATGATCCATATTGAGTAGACAAGAAATTGAGAATAAATTGAACGAGAAAATTTTCATCAACAATCATCCCTAAGATTCTTAGTTTTGTAGCAACATTAGTTATCTCATAATTATGTTCATACATAGTACAAATGCCAACAAAAATGCATAGTAATGATATCAGTTAATAATTTTCGTTTTAGATATTTATCTACAATACAAAAATATTCTTACAGTTAAATATTCTTTAGCACTATCACTATGGGAAACAATTCTTCGTATAACCATAAATCTTAATCTGTTCGATCTCTCCCAAGCTTTATGGAGAATCTTTTCTTCTCCACTATCTTCATTAGTAAAAACAATAGGTTTCTTAATTTAAAATACTAAATCATGATTTAACACACCTAAATTTTGAACTTAACTTACTCATTCCATTATGAGAAGTTAATTCTATTGAGAATCAGAACAGATGTAGCATGTAAATTAAGAGATGTAATAAAATAATATAATAAGATGAAATGCTCACAACAATAATGTTTTGAGTTAGCAACACGTATATATAACTTAAAAATATAAATACAATATATAATTATAGTACAACTTTGGGTGACAACTATAAAATTCTACATGTAGTTATATGTATACCTTTATTGATGATACATTATTTAACTAAATAGATAAGTTATATTTGGATATCCTATATCTATCTAATTAAAAAATACATGCAATCCCTTAATTTTCATTTAATCACTTGAAAATCAATTCCCTTTGAGAAATTATTTCTCATGAATATTACAAAAAATCATAAGCATCAACTATTCATGAAATATTGCAATTATGTCTACTATGAAAATTAATATTCATCAACTATTATGGTTAAGCCACTTTGGCTGTCGTGACCTAAGTTTTTCAACTCGGCGCGTCAGTGATGACCCGTAAGTTAATTCAATAACGGATCTGAATTGCCGAAGCAAAAGATAAACCAAGGTCTCTAGAGTTAGAAGTCATCCCTAAGACACTAGTGTGAACTTCCATGAAGTCATGGAAGTTAAAGAGAGCAAAAAAAAGAATTAGGAGTCAAAACGGGCAAAATTCGTCAATCAAGGGCAAAATGGTCAATTTACAATTGAGAAGGGAAATTTAACTCTAAACAAGTCAAATAAGGTCCACACAACCTAAACAAATCATTTCACAACATTTCAAGAGGTTCTAAGAACTTTGGACAAAAATCCCATAACATGCCCTTTCCTGGTTTAAGAGAAAACTGACACCATCCCACTAAAACATGAATAACTCCCACTGTGATTTGAATATGAGAATAGTATTGATATCATTGGAAATCTGACTAAAAATCCTTGATTTTAGGCTCAAGAATCACCCCATTTGGGTTAGAAACGAAGGAGTTATGTCCATTTGAAATTGGAACTTCAGTGCTGGAACAAAATCTAGAAGACAGACGTATGAGGGGAGTTTCGGTCAACCGAAATAGAGTTACAGTCGACCAAAACTCACAGAAACTTTTCTAAAATCATGTTTTTGAGGATTGGTTGGTTCGGTAGACCGAATTGAAGCATCGGTCGATCGAAATAGGCCATCGGTCAACCGAAATGACCCAGAACAGTAAAAATGGCTACTGGAATTAATTATGTACTGTGCATTGAAGCTTCCAAAAGCCATCGGTCGACCAAATTAGTGTTTCCGTCGACCAAAACACCTCGAAAAGCTGTTATAATGCTAGGAAAAGGTCCTTGGTCTAATTCTAAGATTGTGCATGTATCCCATATGATCCGTACATGCTTAAAAACGTTCCTTAGCCTCAAAGAAGCATCCCTAAAATGCTAAAACAAAAGAGAACTTAAAACCTACTCTAATGCATGAACTCTTTTATAAAAATCCATAATTTATCCATAATTAGTTTAAAAGTCAAAACTTAAGAGTTTTGCGAGATGTGAGCATGCACGCAAATGTAAAATGATGTAGTTGACGCGCTACAATGGACTATGGCCTTATTATAACTCAATTACAATTTTTGACATGTCAAACCTCTAATTTTCACAATAGGCTATATTTGCAATACTTGAAATTTTTAGTACATGCTTGCGAACATCAAGTTGATGGCCCTTGGCCTCATGTTGTACATACAAAACAAGTATCAAAAAGTGTACTTAGGTACACATTATATATTTCAAGGCAAAAATAGCGTTTTTTACCCAAATGATACTACATGCTAACACTTGCATGTTTTCAAAGATACAACATAGTACTTTAAGGCATCAAAACAACTTAGGGAAGTGATGCATCTCTTTACCTGCAAAACAACCTAAACAATTAGGGTGAGTAATTAAGTTACTTATAGGATGTGGTGCATGCGCATACTCTATAGTTTCAAGTATAATGTGAGCCAAACATAGACCATCACAAGGGTGCATTTCACCTAACGTCTATGTTCCCATGGTACTCTAAAGGATCATCTCAAGCTATACAAAGGTTTGAAACGATAAACACGTTGCATCCAAGTATACATAAACAAGTACACTAACCATGTTAAAACTAAGATTACCAAATCACAAGTTACAAGAAATCTATGATTTACAATTAGGAAAGTAATGTGAAGTCAAATAATGGAAAGACTAAGATATATGGCCATGAGACCATACAAGTTATTTCGGGTAATTACGACCCACAAGGTACAACCTAGTGCGCACTATGACTTAGGAGAATTCTTACCCTCCATACTAGAGCCAAACCCTAGCCGTCAACATTTAATATCCTTACAAGCTTTCAAAAATCAACAAGTCCATGACATTTATATAATCTCAATGCATGAAACTACTTACCAAGCACAAGTAGGGTGAAACCACACAAGTCATGCCCTAAGGTTACACGTCTAAAGTGGCAAGTTAATAATACTACACAATACACTAAAGCAATTTACTATCAATGTAGGCCATAATTACTAATCATGCAATATAATAATTTACCTATAAGTAACTACAAGTGCTATATATAAGGTCTTTACACTAATCTTCAATGAAATTTCTATTACTTAACAATATAAGTACCAACTCCAAGAAATCCATAATAAACCCTTAATAAAATCACAAGTATTAGGCAAGTCATTAAACAATAATTTACCTATTTCATTGTATTGTCATATACATGCTTTAATTCATAAATCCTAAGTTAAGCATAATAAATCTCTATTTATATGCAAATACAAGAATTTAAAAAGTATGTAATCAATATATATCAAGCTCCAATATATATAAAACCTAAAGAGGATAAACATACAACCACCCCTACCTCACAAGAGGACTGTTCCCCTTGAATCCAAGGGAAGCAAATGAATTTCAAGTTTTCCTTCTAGGGTTATGAAGAGAAAGATGAGGCAAGACTTTTGTATTCCAAGCTTAATGGTCTAAGGTGAGTGAAAGGAGGTCAAAAATGAAGTCAAAGCTCTAAGTCAAGCTTTTCCTTCAATGGAGGCTAGGTTAGGGCTTGAGAGTAAGGTGGTGAGGATGACACAATAAAGTGAGGTGAGTGGAGGATTTAGCATTCCTCCACTCACTATGTGCTCTTACACTACCTCTCACACACACACAAATGTAAGACTAAATTGTGAGCCTACACTTGTCACAAATCCATGGTTCCTTCCTAGACTTAATCCCACACCTACACTTGTCAACCATCCAAGCCAATAAGTGCACCTATCTTAGGCCAATAAGTGGGTGAATCTCCACCCTCCACGTGTCATGAGATCATGCTTCCAAGTCACTCCACCCCAATGCCACAAGTGGCATTATGAGAATGTGACATTTGTCACATTTTCCAAAAATTACAAAAAGGTCCTTCTTCAAAATATCTTACAAATTTAATTACAAAAAGATCCCTAAGACGAAAAATAATTATTTTTCATAATTACACGAAAACCCCTCAAGTTATGAAAAATTACCAAAAGTTATACATTCATGCCCTTTACAAGAAAAGTAAACATTTAACATGCTTTTCTACGAAACTGAAAATGTAGATATCATTGAATTCAAATATTATTGATGTATGCAAAGCCGGAATCAAATCCGAGTGCAAAAAGTGAGGTTATGCAAAGAAAAATGAAAAATGACTAAAGGACGAAATAGGGAAAAGATGGAAAAAGAAATTTACCGAAAAAAGAAAAGAAAGAAAATGATCGGCTCATTACATTGGCAGCTACCAACCTTTACATAATATGAATATTAAATTAGTTAGTGACTAATTTATCGTTAATTATATTTACTACTAAAATTAATATTTATCAATTATTATAGTTAGGCCACTTTGGTAGCTACTACTAACCCTCACATTATATGAATATTAAATTAGCTAGTTACTAATTTATCATCATTTAACCCATTAAACATTATACTCACATACTTATATTAATCGATCCATGTTTAAGCAACTTCAGTCCCAAAAACTTAATAGTCCGAAATTTTAAAGAAAATATCATTTTATTTTATTTTATATGCATAATAAAATATATTATTTTATTTTCGGACTCTAAGATCATAATTGAATCAATCCTAAATTAATTATTCATCATGTATATAAGTATGGGTACAAAATAATAATTTATTTGCATGTCTAATAAGATCAAATATCTAAACTCACATATTATTCTAGAAATTCATATTTTTAATTAAAGAAATCAATCTACAAAACTATTTAATCATGCAAATCGCAAACTTAACTTACATAACCGTTAACTTGACATATATGATTATTCTATAATTTCGTGTCAAGTACTAAATGTGACTCTATCATTAACTTATATTAGACCATGCATGAAAATCAAGAATTAAACACATATATATAATTCAACTATAAGGCAATTCAACGAGGATAAGAAATCAATTTATGGAAATCAAAATACAAGCTCAGAAATCGAAGCATGTAAACCAAAATAAATTTACCGATCCATCATACTAATCCATTATGCACCCACACTGATCATGAATCAATACCCATATTTATGCATCTATTTTACATGTATGAAAACTATTATGTAAACTATGTATCATTATTCAACTTTCATTAATTCATTTAAGTTCGGAAATTGAGGCACACAATTTTGATTAGTTGTTTGATGCCAACAAATTGATCAAAACATATCACGCATAAACAGTTCCATGAGAACACTACTGTATATGTATATATAAACGCCGAATCTAATAAATTAAATTATTTAATTTTAATTTAAACTTATGCAATATTAATGAAAAATAATGAGTTCATAAACCGTAAGCTTTGATACCACATGTAAACTTTAATTGTTCGTACAAATCATTAATCACAAATAAACATGAATTCCAAATCTTAGAACTTCATTATTCTCACATACCTATAATGCATAAATAAATAGTTAGATATAAATACTTCGATCTGTAATTGCAAATATCGTAGATATCAAGGCAAATGTCAAGATCTTTTCTGCGGAACGAACAATGTGATAACTGCAAATCAAAGTATGGAAACTAATTTCTCTCCCTTGATCTTTTGCACACATAAACATTATACGTGTTATTTCATTAGCGTACATAACTAATGGGAATATGCACTTTTATAAAGGCAGAGAGATGACCAGTTTCAGTAACTTTAATTTCCAATTTCTATCAAAGTAAGGAATAAATTGGAAAACACTTCTCCAATCATTAATTACCAAAAAGGTAATTTATAAGTTGACCAAATAATATAATATTAATCTGATATCTATTTTATTTAACCACCAAATAATAGAAGTAAATCACGTGTTCAAATCATGTGGGCCACAAATATAAGAAAATATCTTACATAACTCTCTTCCATTTCCCATCCGAATAGTGAGGAAGCCGATGAACTCCTTCAGGAATGGAATCTCTAAGCTCGTCAACGGTGTCCTCCACGAGCACCAGTCGACCCTAACTAACAATGGTGGTGGCTAAGTGCCAACCAAAACCCTAGTCCATCGGAATTTCTCTATATAACAATTGCTAATGACTATTAGTCGTTATCAGCTACTTTTCAAATTGTTGTTTAAAAAAATAGGTCTGTTGTTGGGCCGTTTCTAGAATAGAGGTTATTCAGAGTGTTTTTTGGTTGAAGCCCACCTGTGAGGTTTGTTCTTGCCTTGCAATTTGTTTGGTTTTCTTTATTGGGCTCTCTTTAATTATGTTTATATATATACAATTGATTAACCTTTTGAAAAAACAAAAACAAAATTAAAAGAGCTACACGGCCAATGAACATAGAAAAATTGGATATTGTTGGAAAAAAGTCAAGAGATTATAGAAGAGAATATTTATATACATGTATATATATAATAAAAGATAAAAGTATGAGAAAAAAGATAATTAGAGAGAAAACCTAGTTTGATTACTTTTTGTCACCTTCTAGGAAACACAATTATGGATATATGATACGAATACGACATGAAATGGGTATAGTGATACGGCAAATCTGTAAAAAAATAAAATAAATAAATAAAATAGGAAATGGGTACGACGGGATACGGCAATAAAAAATTTTAAGTTTTGATCAATTTTTTAAGATATTATGAATCTAAATGCAATCATTAATTTAACATAGCAGTTAGTTTCACAACATATAAAACAACAATCTCTTGTCAGCACTTAATAAAATTTGAACTTTTCTCATCAATTATATATACTATGTTATTGTAATGTTCCAGATTTTTCAGGATTTTTTCAAACTTTTATTTTATTTATTTTTTGTGCCTCGTTTTGCGTGCCATACAGGCCTCGAGGGCCATTTAGGTCATTTCTTGAGCCGAGGGTTTTAGAAAGGCATTTTTATTTATTATAAGTCAATTAGATGTGATGGGATTAATTCTCCTAGTTTTGCCATTTACATTGAGGGGCATTGTGGTCTTTTCACACACATATACATATGCATATATCTATTCATTGAGGTAGATACTTTGAGAACATGGATGAAGTATGGTTTGTTAAGTGAGGGCATTATATGGTAACTTTGCCAAAAAGGTGGGATAACCCACAAAAGTGACAAATGGCGTAATGAGAGCCTTTTATGTGTTTGCAAGACCAAGCCTACACCCCATTTCCTCTTTATTTTTGGCCAAGTCCTCTCTGTCTCTCTCTAACCTTTCTCATTCTCTCTCTATATGTACACACACATATATCTTCTATGTTTCAAATTCTATTTTGAGGGGTTTAGAGTTGGATTTATGAGAGAAGCAAGAAGGAGAAGTTGATGAGCTTGGCAAGGGCTACAATTTCAGACCAATATTACAAGGGCTAGGAGGATTTCAGAATTAGGGCTTGGCTAAGGGCATGTTTGGCTAGCACATAATTGAGGTAAGGATTTCTAATGCATGTCTTAAACTTTGCCTTTCATTGAACATCCTTGCTTTGATTTCTTAAAAATTCATTCTTGGATGTGAAAATGTGAATTACAATGACTGTGTTGATATTAAGAAAGCATGTTAGCAATTGAAGTGAAAATGTGTTTCTTTCTTTGCTAAAGATGTGTATGACAGAGCTTTAGTGTAAAGTTGCTTAAATTGTAAATGTTAGCATGAATTGAGATGATATGAAATTCTATGATGAGCATGCTTGTGGTTGGTTTCAATAAAATGCACGCCATGCTTGTGCTTGAATTCTAGAGAATGCTATGTTTGTATTCATTTCATAGAAATTGCCATGCTTGTGTCATTGTTATTATGCAAGTGAAATTGATGAAAATGATTATATGTATGGCATAGTGGGGAATTTGAATGAGAATGACATTGGACCATTTTAGAATGGTGAGGAGGTTGAATAAGATTGAAAAGTACGCCATCTTAAAATGGGCGGGAAATAGGAATTTGAAAATAGACCTAGTATCGCGAGCCCGGTGCTAACTTGACCTACAAAGAGCACAGTCTGGTGTAGGTCGTGTAATGTTGGTACTAGGCCCCAAATGGTTGCCGGATTTGGAATCAGGGATAGTATCAATCTCACCTCGATAAAGTCGGTTAGCATAGGTAGGGATTGAGGTCGGTTTGAGATCAATCTTGGGAATGATTATACATTGCATTGTATTTACATTCATAGTGTACAAAGTTATATCTATGCCATTGATTAAATTGGAATGTGGTTTAAATTCTGTAAAATCCCCAATGTATAATCTCGGTTATCTATTATCCCTAATGTGTGACCAGGGATGGAGCCAGGGTATTAAGTGAGGGGGGCACGCTGCCAAAAAAAAATAATAATAATACGGACGATATATATAATATAACAACTAAAAATTTCAAGAGACAAAAAAGAATAAAATTATTCAAATATGCAGTTAAAAAAAAAAAAAAAAAAAAAAAAAAAAAAAAAAAAAAAAAAAAATAAAGAATTTTAAGAGTAGAAGTAGAAAAATAAAAAGGAAAGAAAAATGGGAGAACTTTAAAAGGAAAAAGTTAAAGAGTTTCAATTGAGGAAGGAATTTTTGACTATTTCTATTAAGGAAATTTAAGGGATTTGAAGGGTAAAAGAGAATAAATAAATAAATAAATAAATTGTAATGACCCGGTCATTTCCTTTCTTTTCTTTTTCCTCAGAATTTCACGGATAAATTTTTTTCGTTGAAATTTTCTTTCTGAGTTCAGTTTCTCGTTGCTTAGTGTCGTCTCGAGTGCTCGGAAATGGTTTCTAAGACTCTTTCCTTTGGATTGACAACTTGCTTTGAGGATCGAGTCATTTTCACATTTTTCGTTTTTCAACACTATTCATTTTTCGTCCTTTTCCCTGTTTTGTCATTTTCCCTATTTTGTCTTTTCCCCGTTTGTCACTTGGTTGGCATTACCTCACTTCTTGTGTTCGGAGTTGACTTCACGTATTTTCATTCTAAGTGGTTTTCACAAAATACGTATCTTTACTTTTGTAGAAAAGTACTTTGGTTGCTCCCGATGTCCATAAGGGCATGGATGCATAGCTTTTCAGAATCTTTTTCTTTTCTTGGGGTTTTTTTCTGTAAATATCTTTTAAAGATATTTTATTTTAGGGGTTTTTAAGAAAATATCTTTTGGAAGACATTTTCATTCAGGGGCAGTTTTGCAGTTAACCCTTTTTGTAGGGGCCATTATGCAATTAACGAAAGTTATCGCAAAATATCTCGTCTAGAGCCTGGATCCTCGTACAGGATTCATTTTCACATTTTTTCAAGTCGTGTACTCATAGAATTTCCTTCTGGTCATTTTTCTCCAGTTTTAGGGTTTTTGGACTCAGTTGCTATCGAACTTGTTCGGGGCATATCTCTCTGCTCGAAACTCGGTTTTTGACGCTGTTTTTTCTGTTGCTCATATTTTCTCATTTTGAATATTTTTTGTTCACAGAGTTTTTCCATTTGAGTGCGTTTGCTCAAAATCCACTTTTCCGGACCAGTTCGGAGCACTTTTTGAGTATTTCTGTAAATAGGGGGACTTAAAATTAAAAAGTCATCCTCTCCCCTATCCATGCATGACCAGAACCTGTTATGGCAGCCCAAGGGGGCTGCCACCCTTCTTCTTTCATTTGAACCTTCTTCCCTTTGTTAAAAAGTCGAAGTGCCTTTGCGTTTTGTGTTTGTCTTGACCACGCGCATCTTTCCCCCTTATTAGACCCCATTTTTGGCTAAATTTTGAGTTCGGGATTGAAGTCAAGTTGTGATTTTGATGGGGCTTCTTGTGGGTTCATGTAGATCGTGTTGTCCCCAACAAAACCCTTCGGTATCGTCGGATTCGGAGCACTTTTTTTTCGGTGGGCTTTTGAGATTTTCATCTCAAATTGAGGTAGGGGATGTCTTAGGTTTATATTATTATTGTATTGATTGTTTTATAAGCATATGAAACTTGTGAGCATACCTTGTTCAAGTTTTTAGAATTTAATTTATTTATTTTCTTTGTTTAGGATTTAATTCTAGTGATGATATATAGTTTAGAATTAAATTGTGGCATGCTAGTAAATTAGGCCTTGGTGGGTTGTGTAACATATATTAAATTTAGAACATTTGAGTAAGAATTGTAAAACTTATTTAATATTTATGTTTTGTAAAAGATTAAATTACATACTTGAAACAAGCATGAAATTAACTTGTATTGTGATATTAAAGTAGGCCTTGGTGAGTTCTTTAACATATATTAAATTGAGGATATTTGGATACGTTTGAAAATCTAGAGAAAAATTAATTAATTAGCTTAATTAATTTTATTTTAAGTGTGTTAGTCACTGAAATTGATATTGGATGTAATAGGTTGATAATTCCTTGAAATGTAGTCCGCTTAATTACCTTGTGAGCATGCTACTAACTTATGGTAGAATTAGTACTTGTCGTCTCTAAAGATGGTAATTTGACTTAGCATGATATATGATATCATTGTCTTGCATGACTTGTTTAAATATATCTTGTGTAGGTATATAACTTGTTAGAATATTACAATTGTTTACCTTGTAAGTTAGTTACTAAATTGGAGCTTATTTAGTACTTGTGGCTTAGGATGGTAATGTGGCACAATTGTTGTAAAATATTCTTACTTTGTATGTAAATTGCATATTGAGAACATGACATGTCATATGCTATTTAGACTTGAACTCTAGGACATGGTTTGTATAAATTCAACCTTACTTGTGCATGTAAATTGACTCCTAAACATTATTTGAGATGTATAAGTTTGGTTTAACTTATTGATTTTGCATAAGTTTTGAACTTATTATTTTTAGAGACTTGTAAGGATCATATTCATGTGATGGATAGGGTTTGGCCTTAGTACGGATTCGTGAGTCTCCTAAGTCATATGAAGTGCGCAATAAGTAATACGTTGTGGGTCGTAATTACCCGGAATAATTTGTACACATGCGCACTAGGTAGTATCTTGCGGGCTAGTAACTCGGAATAACTCGATTGGTCTGCAACCAAGGATCCCAGTCTTTCCACTAGTTGATTTCGCATTTAATTTCAAGTTGTTAATCATGGATTACTTGTAGCTTGAGAATTAATGCTTGCTTTGGATATTTGAATCTTATTTAGTATATTTGAAACTGTATACTTGTTTTGTGCATCTAGATCTTATACAATGTACTTGAACTTGTATGCTTACTCTGTGAGTTTAGATTTCATTTAGTATGCTTGTGCCGTGTATACTTGTTTTAGGCGTATCTCTCTTAGCTTAAAATACTTGTGTCGGTATACTTGATTTATGAGATTTTCATATAAAATGCATACTTGTGTAAATATGCTTAGACATTGCATGACTTGTTTTAATGTGATTTAGTATACTTGGAAATGTATGGTTATATGTTGTATAGCATGTTTAACATTGTTTAGTATACTTGAGCATGTATACTTGTATGCCGTTGTTCATTTTAAATTGTATGAGTAGCTTAAGGTGATTCCTGAGTCTCACTTGACATAGACGTTAGGTGGCATGAGCCCCTTTGACATGTTTCACCTTAAGGTGATATAATTGTAAAATGCTAGGTCGATGCATGCTCATCTCCTACGAGTAGCTTTATTTTACTCACCCACGTAGTAGGGATATTTTTCAGGTACAGGAACCTTGATTTGGGATGCACACTATGCCATGGAAGTTTCGTAGACTTGAAGTATCATTTTCATGAAAATGTTGGCTTGAAATGCCACTTGTAGCTTTATTTGTCAAAATGTGTAGATTTGATTCCAATTATGTAGTGTGTACATAAGTACACTCTATGTAATGTATTTGACATGTATGAGATGAAGCCGGAGTCCAATGACATGTATTCTATGCAACTTTAACTTCATGAAATATTATGAAAATATTGAAAAATGCTACGTCATTGCTCCATAACTTTTGCATCGGGTGTGAGAATTCCATTTTTATTTTTTCATAGGGTCTTATAAATCATGTTTGAAGTGTGGCCAAGGGCCAAACGGTAATTTGAAATCATTTGTTAATTTTGGTTTTCAAATTTCCCTTTTCTTGTTCATTTTTGCCTTTTTGCCCGTTGGGGGGTCGGATTTTGCATCGGTGGTATTTTTAAGCCATGGACCATTGTAGCTCGTCCTAATAGGTAAGTTACATTTGCGTGTATGGTCATTTTTGGGCAAACCTTCTTCTTTGGTGAAATGAGCCTCCTATGGACTCATTTTGAAACTTTGTTGCATAATCTGATTTAAGGGCTTTCTAGACTTTTCCCATCAGTTTTATTTTCTTCTTTCGACATGGTCGCTTAGAAAATGTGATTTTAGTGGGGGTTTCTCCTTCATGTTTTTCCATAAAATGTTATCTTGGCATCGGAAATCCCTCGTGAAGTTTCAGCTTCTAGTTTCTAATTGTAGCAGCTTTTTGGCCTTCATGACCAGATTTCATGGAGGGGTATTTTGGGCATTTTATAGTGAGTTTTTTTTTTAATTCTATCCCATATCATGTTGGAAACTCAATTTTGAGGGGGGTTTCTTCTTTGCTTTTTTTCAGAAAAATTCGTTTGGTAGCCCGTTTTCTATCTCAGATCCTGTAGCAGCTTTTTGCCCCTCTTGTCCAGTTCTGATCTAGGGGCATTTTGGGGATTTTACAGTGAGTTTTTTTCATTTCCTTTAGCAAAATTGGATAGAAAACTCAATTTTAGGGGGGGTTTTTTCTTCGTGTTTTTCCAGAAAAACTTGTTTCGACCTCCGTTTCAAGCCTTAGTTCTGGACACTCAATTTTTTTTTCTTGCTGTCAACATGTGCATGCCATTGGGCGCCGGAATTCGTCGAGCCGCCGCCGTAAGAACTTCAAACACTCGTTTCTCCCTCGTCCAGACTCCAAATTGAGTGAACTTTTTTTTTGAACTTGACTAATTTTTTGCTATCCTTCCAACAGTGTACTCGGTTGTACCCGGATCTTCCTGAATAATTACCAATTTACTCTTTTTGCTTTAAGTGCTCGTTTTTATTCGTCATGCCATTTCTCATTTGTCCGGACTCCGAATCATACGATTCTTGAGTCCATCTTAATTAATTTTTTGTTTTCCTTCCAACGGTGTGCTCGGTGGCACCCGAGTCCATAGTTTTTAGAAATGACTATTTTGCCCCTGGGGGTTTATTTGTCATATTTTTGGTCTTTTGCTTCCGCATTAGTTCTCATTGAGTTCCACAACCTCATGGAAGGTCACTTTGACTTCTTAGAGTCTTGTTTTCTGTTTTCGCTTACGCATTTCGGATCCGTTATCGAGTCAAACTACGATTCATCACAGGACGCACTGGCTTGAAAAACCAGGGCCATCACAGGTGGTACCAGAGCTCCTAATGTCAAAAACCTTTGGACGATGGGTTTTGGGTGTATATTATGCTTGTGTTGCCATGCTTTATGTTTTTATTTTCTTCTTGATAACATGTTAAATGTGATCACATGTTTATGTGCTTATGTGGACGTATGTTTAGAAGTTTACTTTAATTGTCTCAACATGATATATATGGTTGTTGCTTTAATATATTATATGTGCTAGTTTGTCTAAGTACATTGTTTATACTTGTAGGTCTTAGCATATTGTACGTACTTGTCTGCCTTAGCATACTGTATATGCTTGTCTGCTTCAGTACATTATATAGGTTTGTCTGCTTTAGCATATTGATTTACGCTTGTCTGCTTAGCATGTTGGTTATCTTTGTCTACTTTAGCGTATTGTATGTGCTTGTTATTCTTAGCATGACTATATGTTACGTGTATCGACATGCCTTATGTGATTCTTTTCTGCTTGTGTGAGTACGTAGTCCATTGTTGTGTTACGTGCCAACTGCTTACTTTATGTCTTGTTTAGGCATTGTAGGTCGTTTCAGCTTGGTTAGTTGAGATTGATGCTAGGGCATCATCTCTTGGGATTTCGTGGTGACCTTGATGTGATGACGTCATTGGGGTCTTGTTTCTAGCATCATGAGACGATAGGTCAGATTGACTCGAGTCCTTCCTTAGGGATTGGGAGGTTTGTCTTCGTGAGCCTCAATAGTGGGGTTCTTATGTCTTTTCTTCTTAGAGTGATGGTTAGGGATTTGATAGGTGCGTTGACCTATAATTCTTCTTGTCTTGCCTTGGACAGCTCTTACGAGCTTAGGTTGGGGTATGAGTGTTTTTGTGTAATTAATTGTATTGGTGCAATCAATTACTCTCCCTCGTCATTGGAGTCTTGGGGTTATGTTTAGGGTTCTAATAGGATCCTGTAGAGTTCCTATCGAACTTATCGGTGTCTTGAGTTGAGTTCTCTTGTTGGTGTCTCATAGTGGTTAGTATTGGGACTATCCATTGCATCGTTGTTTGTTTTGTGTGGCGTTAGGATTCGACCTTGTGTTTGAGCCAGTCTTAGGAAAGACTTGTAGACCCTTTGTTTCGGGAACCTTAGTGTTCATTCTAGGAGATGATTCATTTCCTCACGGAGAGATATCAGACTCATCCGAGTTTTTGGGATTCACTTTCCATGAGTTTGTCCTTCTGAAAGGCATTTCATCCCTTCTTGCTTGTGATTTTGCAGGATTGTTATTCGCATAGTGATTCCTACACGTTTATATGCCTTGTTGTTTTGAGCATGCCTTAGAAACATGTTAGGGGATGTGACTATTTGGTGGTTATGTGATGATATAGATGATGTGTTTTTCATTTACTATATCTACTTGTCATGCTAGCGTCATAGGTGATGTGTAGCGTGTCTCTGATGATTGACCCCTATGTGACAGGTAACATATTTGATTGCCCTTGTACACTATGTGTTTAGTTGTTTGGCGCATAGAATTTTAGTTATGTTTAGTATACTTATACCTAGTATGCTTGCACGTTATTTATTTCATTCCGTTTGGGTTTAGTATACTTGAGCCTGTATACTTGTCTAGCATGGATTTAGTACTGCTTAGTATACTTGCGACTGTATACTTGTACATATATATATATATAGTATTTCTATTTTGATATTTCTTAGTATACTTGTGAATGTATACTTGCATATGTATATATATGTTTCATAACTAATTGTTTTATTAGTTTATTGCTTTTTATCATTCCGCACTGTGCTTAGGGTTGTATGACCTTGGTTGTCGGGATTGTGTGTGTGAGCTTGATTTGATGTCTTGATTCCTAAGCGTAGCCTTATTGTCGGTCGGCTTTAGAACGATGTGGAGGATTTTGGGTACATTGTCTTGTTGGCAGTCGTCGTGACTAAGGTGGAGGCGATGTTGTTTGATTTTGTAAAGTCCGATCCATTGGATTGAGGGCACAGACTTGTCAGGCTTTGGATTCGTGACTGATGTGTGTGATACCCCTCGGATCCGAGACACGGGTTGATCAGGCCCAAGCCCAAACCTGAGGGAAATATCAAACAATTAATATGTAATACGAACACAGATGACAAAATGAATTTGATAAATAAAGTTTAAGCTGAAAGAAAACTAAATATAAAAACCTTTAATATTAAATATACTTAAATCCCAATAATCCAAAACCTCCATAAGTTAACAACTCGGGAATCCATCTCCAGTGGACCCCGAAAACCAAACTGAAATGAAAGTAAACTGAAGATAAAATCCAAATCAAATATCTGGAAAGAAGTCCTACATCGTCGGTAGAATGGAAGATCTTCTCTGCCCAGCACGAACAAGCTCCAGCCTGGAACTGACGTACACCTGGAAAATAGGAGTGGGTCAGGCCCACGAACAAGTTCTAACCTACTACAATCCAAGCAGAGACTCGATACGCATATACACTCTAACCAACTCAACAACAACTATATAAGTCGTGTGTGTGTGTGTATATATATATATATATCCATACTAAGGGACATTCACTGGACTACAGTAGGGGTCTCAACCTGAATAGAAGGCAACATGCGAAAACGCACCCAAAGGTGGGCATGAGTACCTAGACCTAACAAGGTACACCTCAATCTACTATAGCCAGCTACGCATCCACTGCATATACGCACCCTAACCAACGAGTCTGAGACTCAAGCTCCTCTCGTGGTACCATAAACATATATTTAAAATCCGTTCATAACAATCCATAATAAATCTAGTAAGTCGTTCAGCTTATTCAACTACACAGACTTAACATAGATAACCAGTAAACCAGCTAGTCATTCAGCTTGTGCAGCTTCTTTGACATAGCCTAAATATAAGTAGGATTTATTTTTAATCCATTCCCTAATTCCGTATAGGTAGGATATAGCAATTTTTGAGCCAATCCAAACCTAGTATGTCACCGTCCCATACCGGTGCATACAATCCAATCCATCCGGTAGTTAATAGAATAAATAAAAATATAACTATTAACCAATCCATACATTCCACAATTGACAATAAAACATTAAGTACAAATATCAATTGTTCCATATTAAGCATGATAAAATAATTGTCAATTAACAAGCTTAATCCATACTACTCTGCAAGGTCCACTAATTGATATTACATGTTATACATGTAAACCAATTAATTCTAATCAACCATAATAGAATATAAATGTTCACAGGTTTATTTTTAGTAATTCTGGAACATGACTAACTGCAAATCATCACTAAGAATTTTAATACCAAAGCTTAAACATCTTGCAGTTCCTCCCATCCAAACTGTAAACCAACTTAGGCCCAAATAACCATACTAAACCATTTAAATCCACACGCTTATTTTATAACATTGGGACAGGTTTAATTGTGAATTTTATTGCTAAGAATTGCTATTCTAAGTGTTAAGCAATTCTGCATCCTTTCATAACAAAAACACAGTAAACTGATTAATTAAGCATTGTCCACTGTCGTATTAAAACAAAGTTGTTTTATTTTGCATAAATCTTCTCTCAAGGATTTTAATCAAGCTTAGACCACCATTAAACACCTCAGTATAACCTCCAATAGAAACTGAAAGTCTCAAAATCCGAGTTCCGTAGCCAAACCAATCGCAGAAAACTTAAAATTGGAAGCCGGTTGAAGAGCCTGCTCTTTCAAAAGAAAGAGCCTGCTCTTTCTTACTTGGAGCCGGCTCTCTTTGTCTTGGAGGTGGCTCCAAGACCCCTTAGAGCCGGCTCCATGTTCCCATGGAGCCTGCTCTTTGCTCCAAAGAGCCGGCTCTTTGAAATCTTGAGCCGTCTCTTCTCTGTTCTTCATCCCTTCCACATCCGGTGTGTTTCTGTTGATCTGAATTCCATTCCTAAGGTACTTAGATGATTAAACTAGGTTCCAAGTTAATCCATAATTCACTAAATTCTTTGTTTAATTTCTAAACTCAACTAATAAATGGATTTTGCCAAAAAGAATTTAATACGAGCAGTTTAAGCATTCCTGAGCATCGACTATTGTAGCAAAACAAACTTGCAACCTAAATTAATTCTAGTGCTTCCCAACATGTTATAGAACTAATTAAAATCATTATTCATTAGTTTATACGAATTAAATAGATGTTACACAAGGAAGAAATTGAAACAAACAGTACACACGTTTCAACATGAATCAGTTTTAAAACAACAGAGGTACAAGAAATCCAGTTTAATTTTAATCCTTAACAGTTCCCTGGAGTTGTGTTAGACGTGCAAAGAACACGAGCCTAAGGGAAAGAGATAGGTTTAGAACTTGCCTTTAGGTCTCAGTTTGAAACCTTACACTGTTGCTTCCTAAATTCTCTGGCGAACTCCGACTACTGTAAGCCTTCCTCTGTTCTCTCTCTCTGCCTCCACCGACGTATTTAAGTTCTAAATCCCTAGGTAAACCTTAATGTATATATTTATAGGATTAAGGTTACCCTAATTCTAGTCCTAATACTAGACAGGAAACTAAGTCGGCTAAAGAAAAATAAAACAAAACCCTAAGTTCAATTAACGAAAAACAGAAAAATAAAATACAATTTAATAACTAATTAATTAATTCACAAACCACCACTAAATAAATAAAAATAACTAATTAATTAATTCATAAACCACCACTAAAGAAATAAAAACAAATAAAGTCACACTTAATCAACAAATTCACAACTAAATAAATAAAAAAAACACAATTTAAATAATTAAATAAATTCCAGAACTATCCTTGTTAAATTAGGGGTATTACATTCTTCCCCCCTAACAACAGGAATTCCGTCCTCGGAATTCGCTCTTACCTTCTTCCCAAAATTTAGGAAACTGCGAGCGCATGACATCCTCTCGTTCCCAAGTAGACTTAGCCTCATTGTGATGACTCCACTGAATACGAACCAAAGGGATAACCTTGTTATGAAGGATTTGATCCCGACGGGCGATAATACGACACGGTGACTCCAAATAAGTTGCATCCGGCTGCAACTCAATCTCTCCAACATCGATATGCTGATACTTATCCTCATCGCGCAGAAATTTCTGCAACATGGAAACATGAAAACATTGTGTACACAATCCAAAGTATTCGGAAGTGCCAACCAATAAGCAACAGCTCCAACTTGATCCGTAACCATGAATGGACCGACAAATCGCGGTGACAACTTCTCTTTCTTCCCAAAGCACATAACACCTTTCATAGATGACACTTTGAGTAGAACCTGATCTCCAACCCTAAACTCAAAAGCACGAGTACGACGATCGGCATAACTCTTTTGCCTACTCTGAGCAGTACGCATGCGG
Source organism: Cornus florida (assembly GCF_030987335.1). NCBI lineage: Eukaryota > Viridiplantae > Streptophyta > Magnoliopsida > Cornales > Cornaceae > Cornus > Cornus florida. Next base: position 47,830,539 of record NW_026775572.1, read on the forward strand.
TCTCGAATAAGAGCAATATTCTCAGAAGTATCCTTAATAGACTCAGGACCCAAGAATCGGCTCTCACCAACCTCCATCCAACAAACAAGCGATCGACACGGGTGGCCGTATAACGCCTTAAATGGTGCCATCCCAATAGTCTTTTAAAAACTATTGTTATAAGCAAACTCCACTAGCGGTAAGTAACCCTCCCAGTGGCCCTTGAAATCAAGAACACATGACCAAAGCGTAACCTCCACTATCTGATTCACCCTCTCAGTCTATCCATCAGTCTGAGGATGATAAGCAGTACCAAGGTGTAATTCAATACCCAAAGCCTGCTGAAAACTCTTCCAGAATCCGGATACAAAACTTGAATCCCTGTCCGATATAACAGACAATGGAATGCCATGCAACTTCACAACCTCTAAAATGCAAAGTCTCGCCCCTGCTCCGAAGTGAAGTCAGTGCAAAAAGGTAAGAAATGAGCGGATTTCGCCAGTCTGTCCACGATAACCCAATGGAATTGTGATCCTTGAAGGAATTTGGCAATCCTTCCACAAAATCCATAGAAATGCTCTCCTATTTCCACTCCGGTATCGGTAATAGCTGTAGAGCTCCTAGCGGCCTCTGATGATCAATCTTGACCATTTAACAAGTACTACATCGAGAGACAAAAAGAGCAATGTCCCTTTTCATACCTGCCCACCAAAATCACCGTTTCATATCCTGATACATCTTGTCTCCTCCTGGACGAACAGAAAACTCAGAGTGATGAGTCTCAATCATCACATCCTTCCTCAAAGTATCAGTAAAAGGTACACCAAACGTCCCTTGTACCGCAAGCCTCCGTCAGCTCCAATATAGTAAAATGGAACCTCCCCAGAAGCTATCCCTATAATTTGTCAATACACTGTTGATCCGTGAATTGTGCTTGCAAAACCTTGCGAATGGTAGAATGTGTAACCACTAAGCAAGCCATAAAAGTATCTGATAACTTATCCACAATCCTCAAAGCGTTCCACTCAGTGGTGAATAAAGTAGAAAGGCTACCAACAGGTCGGCAACTGAGCGTATCTGCTACCACATTCGCTTTCCTTAGATGATACTGTATAGAAAAGTGATAGTCTTCTACAAACTCCCACCATCTCTACCGTCTCACATTCAACTCCCACTGAGTGAATAAATACTGCAGATTCTTGTGATCATTGAATAATCCGAAGGACTCACCCAACAGATAATGCCTACATATGCATAAGGCAAAGACCACAGCTGCCAATTCCAAATCATGTGTTGGATAATTAAGCTTATGAGGCATAAGCTTTCGAGATCCATATAAAATCGATCGCTGCTCCTGCATCAAAACACATCTAAGACCCTGCAAAGAAGCATCTGTATAGACTAGATACTCTATCCCACTCTGTGGAGTAGCCAGAACCGGTGCAGAAGTCAACTTAGTATTCAGTTCATCAAAAGCTCGCTGATAGTGTTCATCCCACACGAACTATACACCCTTTTTAGTTAGGTACATGAGTGGTCCAGCTATCTTAGAGAACCCCTGGATGAACCTCTGATAACATCCCACTAACCCGAGGAAACTCCGAATCTGGGTAGGTGAAGTAGGCTGTCCTCACTCAACCACGACTAAAACCTTGGCTGGATCTACTGCTATCCCCCTTTCGGACACCACTTGACCCAGAAACTTCACTTCCCGTTGCCAAAATTCACATTTCCCGAACTTGGCAAATAACTGATGTTCACAAAGCGTCTGCAATACTATACGAAGATGTCTCACATGATCGTCCTCCGACCGAGAATGGATCAAGATATCATCAATAAAAATAATAACAAACTGATCCCAATAAGCCCTGAAAACTCTGTTCATTAAGTCCATGAACACTGCTGGTACGTTAGTCAACCCGAGCGGCATCACACGAAACTCATAAGATCCATATCTAGTGAGAAACGTTGTTCTCGAAACATCCGGCTCCCGAACCCGAAGTTGATGATACCCAGACCGCAGATCAATCTTAGAGAAGTACGTAGTTCCCTTCAACTGATCAAAAAGATCATCAATCCTGGGTAACGGATACTTGTTACGAATAGTAACCTTGTTCAATTCCCTAAAATCTATACACAGCCAAAGTGAACCATCCTTCTTCTTCATAAATAGAACTGATGCTCCCCAGGGTGAAGTACTCCTACCAATAAAACCCTGGCTAAGTAATTGCTAAATCTGATCCCTCAGCCCTCGCATCTCCACTGGTGCCATCCTATACAGTGCTCTAGCAATAGGCGTAGTGCCTAGATTTAAGTCAATCACGAAGTAAATCTCGCGACTAGGCGGTAACCCTGGAATCTCCTGAAAAACATCCGAAGAATTCTTATACAATTGGTATACGATCCAAAGATACAGTAACCTCCTCCTCCGTTTCCTCCTCCACATGGAACAAATAAGTGCTAAGGACCACGTTAGACCGTGGCATAGCGACAACATACATAACCGGACCAGGTATGGTGAAAGCAACAGACCGATCACAACCATTAACTTGAGCATGGTAGTATGATAACCAATCCATCCCAAGTAACACCGTATAAGTGTACCTGTCCTGAACTACTAAATTGGCTAGGAATCTGAGCCTGCAAATATCTAGTGTCTCAACTAAACTATCCAAACCAAAATGCTAAATACTTCGTAGAGCAAAACACAGAAGGTACACAAAATACTCCGAAGTCAACTCATAGTTAGAACATTACTCTATCCTGAGAATTCTTTCTTTACTATCAAACTTGTTGTATTAATGTACACAAGTTCTTATCCAAACTAAACACTTCACTGTGATAGTCATCTATTATTGTAACATACACATTCCATTATAATTTAAAAACATATGTGTATAAATCCAATAATACCATCATAAACCACAAAAGAGATGGTCAAAACTGATAGTTTACCTTATTAAAAACTTCTTTAAATCGTAAACTTCCAAAAGAATAATCATAAAATATTCTTTAAAAAACTACTAATGTACGCGATTAAATTCGTACTACACTTTTACTACTACCTCTAATGCTACTAGTAATTAATATTACTCTTAAAAGTACCATCCTCCCTGTGATTCGGTACTCTCTTGCTTAGACAGCCCGGTATTCCTACGTTTAGGACATTGCTTGAAAGTGTGGCCAATCTCCCCACAAGTATAGCAAGTACCTCTAAAAGTACCGAACGGTCTCCTCTGTTAATTAGCCTCTGACTGATCCCATCCTGCCTGTGGTCCCTCATTACGCTGTCACTGAGTGAACCTAGGACATTGTTTGGCTGTATGCCCATAATCTCCGCACGCATAACAATGTCCTTTAAACACATTCTGCACCACCGGTACTGTTTCTAGTGTTTGCTGAACGTGTAGCTGATTCTGAAGTGCAGTTGTTATGCCCTCTACTATAGCTTGAACAATGGTGTAAACTAACTGAGGAGAAAACTCTGGTTTCCTGTCTTGATTGTAGCCCCAATCCTGAGACTCTTGAGTCAGCTGTACATTCTCCTGCTCGATATGCAACTGACCCTTACCATTCTGAAATGCAGGCCTTTGCTGCTCTTCCCCAATCTGCTGACGCCATAGGAGAAACTGTTGTTGCCTACGTGCCGCTCTCCTTTGCCTGCTGTTCTGTCTTCCTCTCTTACCGTTAACCATCTGTTAACATGGAAAGACAGACACCAGTACGATTTCTAAATGGACAGTAAAGGAATTCAACGAATCCTACACTTAAGCTCTAATAAAGAGAAAATGCTACGCGGAAGACTTAATATGAAACACCCTAGAGACACTTGAACCTGGAGTGCTCTAATACCAACTGTGATACCCCTCGGATCCGAGACACGGGTTGATCAGGCCCAAGCCCAAACCTGAGGGAAATATCAAACAATTAATATGTAATACGAACACAGATGACAAAATGAATTTGATAAATAAAGTTTAAGCTGAAAGAAAACTAAATATAAAAACCTTTAATATTAAATATACTTAAATCCCAATAATCCAAAACCTCCATAAGTTAACAACTCGGGAATCCATCTCCAGTGGACCCCTAAAACCAAACTGAAATGAAAGTAAACTAAAGATAAAATCCAAATCAAATATCTGGAAAGAAGTCCTACATCGTCGGTAGAATGGAAGATCTTCTCTGCCCAGCACGAACAAGCTCCAGCCTGGAACTGACGTACACCTGGAAAATAGGAGTGGGTCAGGCCCACGAACAAGTTCTAACCTACTACAATCCAAGCAGAGACTCGATACGCATATACACTCTAACCAACTCAACAATAACTATATAAGTCGTGTATATATATATATATATATATATATATATATATATATATATATATATATATATATATATCCATACTAAGGGACATTCACTGGACTACAGTAGAGGTCTCAACCTGAATAGAAGGCAACATGCGAAAACGCACCCAAAGGTGGGCATGAGTACCTAGACCTAACAAGGTACACCTCAATCTACTATAGCCAGCTACGCATCCACTGCATATACGCACCCTAACCAACGAGTCTGAGACTCAAGCTCCTCTCGTGGTACCATAAACATATATTTAAAATCCGTTCATAACAATCCATAATAAATCTAGTAAGTCGTTCAGCTTATTCAACTACACAGACTTAACATAGATAACCAGTAAACCAGTTAGTCATTCAGCTTGTGCAGCTTCTTTGACTTAGCCTAAATATAAGTAGGATTTATTTTTAATCCATTCCCTTATTCCGTATAGGTAGGATATAACAATTTTTGAGCCAATCCAAACCTAGTATGTCACCGTCCCATACCGGTGCATACAATCCAATCCATCCGGCAGTTACTAGAATAAATAAAAATATAACTATCAACCAATCCATACATTCCACAATTGACAATAAAACATTAAGTACAAATATCAATTGTTCCATATTGAGCATGATAAAATAATTGTCAATTAACAAGCTTAATCCATATTACTCTGCAAGGTCCACTAATTGATATTACAGGTTATACATGTAAACCAATTAATTCTAATCAACCATAATAGAATATAAATGTTCACAGGTTTATTTTTAGTAATTCTGGAACATGACTTACTACAAATCATCACTACGAATTTTAATACCAAAGCTTAAACATCTTGCAGTTCCTCCCATCCAAACTGTAAACCAACTTAGGCCCAAATAACCATACTAAACCATTTAAATCCACATGCTTATTTTATAACATTGGGATAGGTTTAATAGTGAATTTTATTGCTAAGAATTGCTATTCTAAGTGTTAAGCAATTCTGCATCCTTTCATAACAAAAACACAGTAAACTGATTAATTAAGCATTGTCCACTGTCGTATTAAAACAAAGTTGTTTTATTTTGCATAAATCTTCTCTCAAGGATTTTAATCAAGCTTAGACCACCATTAAACACCTCAGTATAGCCTCCAATAGAAACTGAAAGTCTCAAAATCCGAGTTCCATAGCCAAACCAATCGCAGAAAACTTAAAATTGGAAGCCGGTTGAAGAGCCTGCTCTTTCAAAAGAAAGAGCCTGCTCTTTCTTACTTGGAGCCGGCTCTCCTTGTCTTGGAGGCGGCTCTAAGACCCCTTAGAGCCAGCTCCATGTTCCCATGGAGCCTTCTCTTTGCTCCAAAGAGCCGGCTCTTTGAAATCTTGAGCCGTCTCTTCTCTGTTCTTCATCCCTTCCACATCCGGTGTGTTTCTGTTGATTTGAATTCCATTCCTAAGGTACTTAGATGATTAAACTAGGTTCCAAGTTAATCCATAATTCACTAAATTCTTTGTTCAATTTCTAAACTCAACTAATAAATGGATTTTGCCAAAAAGAATTTAATACGAGCAATTTAAGCATTCCTGACAGAGGTTACACAAGGAAGAAATTAAAACAAACAGTACACACGTTTCAACATGAATCAGTTTTAAAACAACAGAGGTACAAGAAATCCAGTTTAATTTTAATCCTTAACAGTTCCCTGGAGTTGTGTTAGACGTGCAAAGAACACGAGCCTAAGGGAAAGAGATCGGTATAGAACTTGCCTTTAGGTCTAAGTTTGAAACCTTGCACCGTTGCTTCCTAAATTCTCCGGCGAACTCCGACTACTGTAAGCCTTCCTCTGTTCTCTCTCTCTGCCTCCACCGACGTGTTTAAGTTCTAAAACCCTAGGTAAACCTTAATGTATATATTTATACGATTAAGGTTACCCTAACTCTAGTCCTAATACTAGACAGGAAACTAAGTCGGCTTAAGAAAAATAAAACAAAACCCTAAGTTCAATTAACGAAAAACAGAAAAATAAAATACAATTTAATAACTAATTAATTAATTCACAAACCACCACTAAATAAATAAAAATAACTAATTAATTAATTCACAAACCACCACTAAATAAATAAAAACAAATAAAGTCACACTTAATCAACAAATTCACAACTAAATAAATAAAAAAAAACACAATTTAAATAATTAAATAAATTCCAGAACTATCCTTGTTAAATTAGGGGTATTACAATGTGGTTGACAATGGTGCTTTGAGACTTGGGGTTGTCAGTTTTTCAGTATTGAGGATTTAAGGCCTGAAGCGTAACGGTGCCTATGACATTGTTGCCAGAGTTTTGGATTGGCCAGAATAGTCTGGCCGGACATTTTGGACCATATCGCAACTCTCACAAAATGCCTGGTTTCTGTGGTGCTTTCGGTAATGATCATTTTGACATTGATGTCATTTGTATCAATAGGTTTCACGGGTGAGCTTGTTGGGGGCGGGTGACAAATTAGGGCTTTATACTGTCATGCTACCGTACAGGTTGTGTGTGGACGAGTGCTAGTTGTCGTCGATGCTACCTTACATTACCTAGCTAGTAATATGAGTGTGGGCGGGCACTTCACACTGTAGATGCTACCACACCTTAGGTACATTGTGGGCGGGTTCTAGTTGTTATTCGTGCTGCCATGTTGCTTCTGATTGTGTTCTTGTTTCGATATGTAGTCACCTTGGTCTTTTTTGGGAGTTTAACATTGGGTTGGTATGTCAATTTATTGGTGAAGTGTCTCACGGTTCGTGGTTTCGTGTCTCTTCGTTGATTATGATCTGTTCTTTCGTGTGACCTTGTGTACGGTCCTTGTTCAATTCTTCTGGGAATGTTCCTGATTTCGGGGACGAAATCTCTTTAAGGAAGGTAGGTTGTAATGACCCGGTCATTTCCTTCTTTTTCTTTTTCCTCAGAATTTCACAGATAAATTTTTTTCGTTGAAATTTCCATTCTGAGTTCAGTTTCTCGTCGCTTAGTGTCGTTTCAAGTGCTCGGAAATGGTTTCTGAGACACTTTCCTTGGATTGACAATTTCCTTTGAGGACCGAGTCATTTCCATATTTTTCGTTTTTCGACACTATTCATTTTTCGTCCTTTTCCCTATTTTATCTTTTCCCCGTTTGTCACTTGGTTGGCATAACCTCACTCCTTATGTTCGGAGTTGGTTTTTGACTTCACGTATCTTCATTCTAAGTGGTTTCCACGAAATATGTATCTTTATTTTTGTAGAAAAGTACTTTGGTTGTTCCTGGTGTCCATAGGGGCATGGATGCATAATTTTTCAGAATTTTTTTCTTTTATTGGGGTGTTTTTCATAAATATCTTTTGAAGATATTTTATTTTAGGGGTTTTTAAGAAAATATCTTTTGGAAGATATTTTCATTCAGGGGCAGTTTTGCAGTTAACCCTTTTTGTAGAAGCCATTGTGCAATTAACGAAAGTTATTGCAAAATATATCGTCTGGAACCTGGATCCTCGTATAGGATTCATTTTCACATTTCGTCGAGTCGTGTACTCATAGAATTTCCTTCTAGTCATTTTACTCCAGTTTCAGGGTTTCTAGACCCGATTGCCGCCGAACTTATTCGGGGCATATCTCTCTGCTTGGGACTCGATTTTTGACGTTGTTTCTTCCATTGTTCATATTTTCTCATTTTGAACCTTTTTTGTTCACGGAGTTTTGCCACTTGAGTGCGTTTGCTCAAAATCCACTTTTCTGGACCTGGCGGGACCCATTCGGGGCACTTTTTTGAGATTTTCTATAAATAGGGGGACTTAAAATTAAAAAGTCATCTTCTCCCCTCTCCATGCACGACCAGAACCTGCTATGGCAGCCCAAGGGGGCGACCACCCTTCTTCTTTCATTTGAACCTTCTTCCTTTTGTTAAAAAGTCGAAGTGCCTTCGCGTTTTGTGTTTGTCTTGACCACGCGCATCTTTCCCCCTTATTAGAACCCGTTTTTGGCCAAATTTTGAGTTCGGGTTTGAAGTCAAGTTGTGATTTTGACGGGGCTTCTTGTGGGTTCATGTAGATCATGTTGTCCCTGACAAAACCCTTCGGTATCGTCGGATTCAGAGCACTTTTTTTTTCCGTGGGCTTTTGAGATTTTCATCTCAAATTGAGGTAGGGGATGTCTTAGGTTTATATTATTGTTATATTAATTGTTTTATAAGCATATGAAACTTGTGAGGATGCCTTATTCAAGTTTTTAGAATTTAATCTATTTATTTTTTTTGTTTAGGATTTAATTATAATTATGATATATAGTTTAGAATTAAATTGTGGCGTGCTAGTAAATTAGGCCTTGGTGAGTTGTGTAACATATATTAAATTTGGAGTATTTGAGTAAGAATTGCAAAACTTATTTAATATTTATTTTTTGTGAAAGATTAAATTACACAGTTGAAACAAGAATGAAATCAACTTGTATTGTGATATTAAAGTAGGCCTTGGTGAGTTCTTTAATATATATTAAATTGAGGATATTTGGATATGTTTGAAAATCTAGAGAAAAATTAATTAATTAGCTTAATTAATTTTATTTTAAGTGTGTTAGTCACTGAAATTGATATTGGATGTAATAGGTTGATAATTCCTTGAAATGTAGTCCGCTTAATTACCTTGTGAGCATGCCACTAACTTGTGGTAGAATTAGTACTTGTCACCTCTAAAGATGGTAATTTGACATTGCATGATATATGATGTCATTGTCTTGCATGCCTTGTTTAAATATATCTTGTGTAGGTATATAACTTGTTAGAATATTACAATTGTTTACCTTGTAAGCTAGTTACTAAATTGGAGCTTATTTAGTACTTGTGGCTTAGGATGGTAATGTGGCACAGTTGTTGTAAAATATTCTTGCTTTGTATGTAAATTGCATATTGAGAACATGACATGTCATATGCTATTTAGACTTGAACTCTAGGACATGGTTTATATGAATTCAACCTTACTTTTGCATGTAAATTGATTCCTAGACATTATTTGAGATGTATAAGTTTGGTTTAACTTATTGATTTTGCATAAGTTTTGAACTTATTATTTTTAGAGACTTGTAAGGATTATATTCAAGTGATGGCTAGGGTTTGGCCCTAGTACAGATTCGTGAGTCTCCTAAGTCATATGAAGTACGCAATAGGTAGTACGTTGTGGGTCGTAATTACCCGGAATAACTTATACACGTGCGCACTAGGTAGTACCTTACGGGCTAGTAACCCAGAATAACTCGATTGGTCTGCAGCCAAGGATCCTAGTCTTTCCACTATTTAATTTCGCATTTAATTTCAAGTTGTTTATCATGGATTACTTGTAATTTGAGAATTAATGCTTGCTTTGGATATTTGAATCTTATTTAGTATACTTGAAACTGTATACTTGTTTTGTGCATTTAGATTTCATATAGTGTGCTTGAACTTGTATGTTTGCTCTGTGAGTTTAGATTTCATTTAGTATGCTTATGCCGTGTATAATTGTTTTAGGCATATCTCTCTTAGCTTAGTATACTTGTGTTAGTATACTTGATTTACGAGGTTTTCATATAAAATGCATACTTGTGTAAATATGCTAAGACGTTGCATGACTTGTCTTAATGTGGTTTAGTATACTTGGAAATATATGCTTGTATGTTATATAACATGTTTAACATTGTTTAATATACTTGAGTATGTATACTTGTATGCCATTGTTTACTTTAAATTGCATGAGTAGTTTAGAATGATCCCTGAGTCTCACTTGACATAGATGTTAGGTGGTATGAGCCCCTTTGACATGTTTCACCTTAAGGTGATATAATTGTAAAATGCTAGGTCGATGCATGCTCATCTCCTACGAGAAGCTTTATGTTACTCACCTACGTAGTAGGGACATTTTTCAGGTACAGGGACCTTGATTTGGGATGCACACTATGCCATGAAAGTTTCGTAGACTTGAAGTTTCATTTTCATGAAAATGTTGGCTCGAAATGCCACTTGTAGCCTTATTTGTCAAAATGTGTAGATTTGATTCTAATTATGTAATGTATATATAAGTACACTCTATGCAATGTATTTGACATGTATGAGATGAGGCCAGAGGCCAATGACATATATCTTGTATTCTATGCAACTTTAACTTCATGAAATATTATGAAAATATTGAAAAATGCTACGTCATTGCTTCATAACTTTTGCATCGGGTGTGGGAATTCCATTTTTATTCTTTCATAGGGTCTTATAAATCATGTTTGAAGTGTGGCCAAAGGCCAAACGGTAATTTGAAATCATTTGTTAATTTTGGTTTTCAAATTTCCCTTTTCTTGTTCATTTTTGCCTCTTTACCCGTTGGGGGGGTCGGATTTTGCATCGGTGGTATTTTTAAACCATGGACCATTGCAGCATGTCCTAATAGGTAAGTTACGTTTGCGTGCATGGTCATTTCCGGGCAAACCTTATTCTTTGGTGAAATGAGCCTCCTATGGACTCATTTTGAAACTTTGTTGCATAATCTGATCTAGAGGCTTTCTAGACTTTTCACATCAGTTTTATTTTCTTCTTTCTATTTGGTCGCTTACAAAATGTGATTTTAGGGGGGGTTTTTCCGTCGTGTTTTTCCAGAAAATATCATCTTGGTATCGGAAATCCCTCGTGAAGTTTCAGCTTCTAGTTTCCAATTGTAGCAGCTTTTTGGCCTTTATGACCAGATTTCATGGAGGGGTATTTTGGGCATTTTACAGTGGGTTTTTTTTTTTAATTCACTCACAAGCCATGTTGAAAACTCAATTTTGAGGGGGGGTTTCTTCTTTGTGTTTTTCCATAAAAATTTGTTTGGTAGGTCGTTTTCGATCTCAGATCCTGTAGCAGCTTTTTGCCCTCTTGTCAGTTCTAATCTAGGGGCATTTTGGGGATTCTATAGTGAGTTTTTTTTGTTTTCTTTCGCGAAATCGGATAGAAAACTCAATTTTGGGGGTTTCTTTTTTCGTGTTTTTCTAAAAAAACTCGTTTTGACCTCCGTTTCAAGCCTCAGTTCTGGACACTCAATTTTTTTTTTTCTTGCTGTCAACATGTGCATGCCATTGGGCGCCGGGCGCGCCATGGCCTTCGTCGGGCCACCGCGATGTCACAACTTCAAACACTTGTTTCTCCCTCTTCTGGACTCCAAATTGAGTGAACTTTTTTTTTAAGTTGACTAATTTTTTGCTGTCCTTCCAACGGTGTACTCGGTTGCACCCAGATCTTCCTGAATAATTACCAGTTTACCCTTTTTGCTTTAGGTGCTCGTTTTTCTTTGTCATGGTATTTCTCCTTCATCCGGACTCCGAATCATGCAATTCTTGAGTCCATCTTGATTAGTTTTCCGTTGTCCTTCCAGCGGTGTGTTCGGTGGCACCAGAGTCCATAGTTTTCAGAAATAACTATTTTACCCCTAGGGGCTTATTTGTCATATTTTTGGTCTTTTGCTTTCGCATTTGTTCTCATTGAGTTCCACGACCTCATGGAAGGTCACTTTGACTTCTTAGAGTCTTGTATTCTGTTTTCGCTTCCGCACTTCGGATCCGTTATCGGGTCAAACTACGGTTCATCACAGGACGCACTGGCTTGAAAAACCAGGGCCGTCACATAAATAAAGTGATAATTTTAGGAACCAGAAAATTTTTGGAACCACTGTATAATTTTTTTCATATATATGGAAAAAAAATAAAAAAATTACAACATATATTATAGAGTGCGGGCCAACTCAGAGAAGCCACGCACTTGCCCCCTAGGCCTTCGTTGGCACTTTCCCTGTGTGTGACGTGTCGCTCAAGGGAGTCCATAGTTGGCATCTTAAGCATCTTCTACTGAGCCTCTGTGCTCACCCCCTTCTTTAACATTTTTGAGGTTATGACAAAGATGTTCGGACCCTCACAAGTATAATTAGGGTTGACGGGAGTATCTTTTGATAATTTTGTAACAAATCCTTAGTTGATGTATTTTCATGTAAAGTATTGTATTTATGATCGTAAGGGTCTAAATTTGTAGTTGTAATCTTTTGTACTACATTTGGAGTATGTAAAAGATGAAAGTAATGGCCATGTTCATGTTTTAAAGATTTGAAACGAAATGTAATCAAATGATGTAATTCAAGGTAGTATACTGATGTATTGATCTCATATCTTGTATTATGCATGCTGGTGAGTTGGGACAGGGGTAAGGAGGTAAAAAATGACCAAACGGGTGTTCGGGATAACGAACAAAGAGAGGCGTAAAACCCATATATGGGCTTTACCAAGCGCTCATTGGTCTGCTGCGAGTGCTCGGCGCGCACACTGGGGTTCGCAGGGCATACTCCAAGCCCCTTAAGGGTGTCTACTTAGCCCTCTGAGGATGTCCACCGAGTGCTTGGGGCATGCATTGGGGTGCTCGTGGCACCCTCTCAGCGCTCCGAAGGTGTCCAGAGCGCTCCGTATTAGAATTTAGGTACTGGTTATTTTTACTTTTTTCGACGGCTTCGAGCTTTATCATGTGGGTCCTACATAGCCTTTAGGATTTATGGAATACTATGGCTGCATCTGGATACGAGCGAAATGGTCGGAATGACATTTTTACCCTTTTTAACCCTAAAAAAAGTAACCTCGAACCAAGTTGTCTTCTTTTATTTACAAATAAATCAAAATGACTAGATATGACCTAGATGATAGTTGTAAGGTCCCCAATGCGTCGTATGGTCCAAAAAGACCAATTTACCCTTGTAACCCTAAGTGGACCAATTTGAGGACGGAATTGATTCTTTCATCCGTAAGTGAATCAATTTGATTAGTAATGACCATTATGACTTTATTGTGACTTCTAGTACACTATATTGGTCAAAATGACCATTTTACCTTTGGGTGTTCCCGGGTCGGATTAAGACCCGGTTAGCCATCCGGACCCCCAGGTTTGGGTCGTTACAATTATTTTTGTTAGAAAAGTTACATTTTAATGTTTAAAACTTGTTAACTAAGTGTTATGAAATATCTGAGAAGTATCGAATAAGCAATCAAAATAACTCAGAAATATCTAATACGTTTTAGAAATATAAAATATATATTTTAAAAGCATGGATACGTTTAAGAAGTATTGGGCATGTATCCATGAGTATTCGACACGTATTGGTATCCAACACGGGTACGTCGCTCTCGTAGAAGTATATGTGCTTCTTAGGTCACCGCCTCTTTAATGGGCAGTTTTTTATTTTAATTTCTTACAATCAAAGTTTCAATTTATATCAAAGCTAATAGAGCACAATCCCCTGTTGAAAGCATTCCGGCCACACTTACCATTCTTCCATGTATTAGTCTAGAATATGCGGATTTATTAGAAACAATGCATAAAAATAAAGAAAGTATAATATGTATTAAAGTAGATGACATTTATGTCTTTCTAATTATCGCTTGATCAGATTTGAGATACGCATCTCATTTAATAATAATAATAATAATAATAATAAGAAGGGCTAATTTCATAAAACCCCTATTACTTTCAAATTTTGATCATAACCCCCAACGTATTTCATTAAAGTCCCTACATTTTAAAAAGTGATCACATTGCCCCAATATTCTTATCTGACCTTGTTAACTGGGCTGTGAAAGGACAAATTTAACCTTACTATTATTTAATGTTATATTAAAAACTAAAAATAATTTTTAAAAATTACAAAAACACCCATATTTAACACTTTCTCTCCATCCATACTCTCTCTCTATCTGCAACCCAACCCCTTCATTCCCTCTCTTCCTCTCTCTAAAGTTCTCACCTCTTAGTCTCTCTCTCTCTCTCAAACAGACACAACAAAGGGTTAATAATTCACCCCGTCTTATCCCCCTCTTCAATTTAACCTTGATTTGAAGATCCAACAGTGCAGAACCCTAAGATGGTGGTGTGCTATCTCCATCATGATGTAAGGGACAGCAAGACCTTCTGTTCGCTACCGGCAGAAATTCGTATATCATTTGGGGTCCTAGAGCAAAATGGCGGCGTCCAGGGCTTGGTTTCAATCATGTTGGCCTTGAAATTGAATACATGGATTTGTCCACCCCCCCCCCACCCCCCCCCCCCCCCCCCCCCCCCCCCCCCCCCCCCCCCCCCCCCCCTCTCTCTATATTTATAGAAGCTTGGTCGGAATCATGAAGTGGGTCTCGTCACTGCCGGAACTGGAGCATTGAAGCTCTCTGTTTTGGGTCACTATGTGTTCGGTGCTTCACCGGAGTTGGGTCTCCGTAGTAGAGCTCCTCTCGGAGCTCGCAGTTTTATTCACCGTGGTAGTTTGGCTACAGTCAGGGAGGAATAACTATGAATGGCTGCTGAAGGTTTGGTCATCTTCATACTCGCGGTTGTCGTGGCTGCCACCGTCATCGGATTAGTTCTGTCTTCGCCGGACTCTGTGATTGGCAAGGCAACGATACTTGAAGCTCTCTATTTTGGGTCGCTATTGGTTCAATGTTTCACCGGAGTTGGGTCTCTATTGAGCTTTCCGTTGCTCAGAGCTCACGATTCTATTCACCATGGAAGTTTGGCTACGGTTATGGAGGAAGAACCATGAATGGTTGTTGAAGGTTTGGCCACCTTATTGCTCGCAGTTGTGTCGTGACCGGCAGTCATCGGACTGGTTCTGTCTTCTCTAGACTCCATGATTGGTAAGTCTACAATACCACCGCATATCTCTTCCTTCTCCCTCTCGCTCGTTGACGAACTGAACTCAGAGCCTCAAAACCAAAACCATTTGTCTTCAATTGAATCAGCATATTGTGGGTTGGGTTGGGTTGGGTTGGGTTACAGATAGAGAGAAGAGAGAGTACAGATGGAGTGAACTGGTTAGGAATGGGTGCTTTTGTAATTTTTTAAAATTATTTTCAGTTTTTAATATAACATTAAATAATAATAAGGTCAAATTTGTTATTCACAATCCAATTAATGGCTCGGATATGAATATTGGGGCAATATGATCACTTTTTAAGGTGTGAAGAGTTTTATGAAATAGATTAGGAATTTATGATCAAAATTTGAAAATAATGAATGATGATGATGATGATGATGGATAAGTACTACATATATCGCCTACGGATATATCCTAAAGAATTCCACGTCTGTCGCCCACCTCTAGAGTACTAATTTTTAAGTCCACTGTATATATTAGGTGTTATAAGCTCATGCATGCTCAATGACATGCACGAGAGAAATTTTTTAACCATTGAACACAAAACAAACAAAAATGGCGTTCAACACTAAGAATTGAGCACAATGGGTTGTTAACTTATTATTCCTTTCAAAGAAGAAGTGGGAAATCCTAGGCGGATCGAGTGGCTGCCAAAGTCTTTAGGAAAACTCGGCGCCACCGCTCCATTTTGTCCCTTATCAACTACTCTTACATGCTCTTCCACTTTGGCATGCTTTATGAATCTCTCTATACGTGTATATATATGCTCTAATACTCAACATACATAAAACCCAAGAAATTCATATTTCTATAGCAAGTTGTCATTCACTTCATTTCTATACAAAGAGCTAATTTGGTTATCTTTTCAAACCCAACATGGCTATAACAATTTGTCCAAATGTTGAAACTTGTGCATCAATTGGCCGGGAAAAGGACACGGTGGTTGCAGACCTGGACGGAACCCTACTTAGAGGCCGGAGTTCGTTCCCTTACTTTGCCCTAGTCGCCTTCGAGGTAGGAGGGATTCTAAGGCTCTTCTTCTTGCTGTTGGCTTCACCAATTGTGGGATTTCTCTACTACTTTGTCTCGGAGTCTGCCGGAATCCAAGTTCTAATTTTTGCAACATTTGTTGGAATGAGGGTGTCCGATATTGAATCCGTCGCTCGTGCCGTGCTGCCCAAATTTTACTCGAGCGACCTTCATCCGGAGTCGTGGCGCGTGTTCTCGGCTTGTGGGAGACGCTACGTGCTCACCGCGAATCCAAGGATTATGGTGGAGGCATTTTTGAAGGACTTCTTGGGGGCTGATTTGGTTTTGGGGACTGAGATTGGAACTTATAAGGGTAGGGCTACAGGGTTTGTTTGTCAACCTGGAGTGCTTGTAGGGAAGAAGAAGGCAGATGCTCTTCAGAAGGCTTTCGAAGGGACTCCGCCGGAGATAGGGCTCGGCGACCGGCATACTGATCTTCCCTTCATGACCTTGTGCAAGGTTTGTTTTTCATTCTAGTTGTCAAACCTAAAATAAGTACAAATAAATCTTCTTTCAATTCCAAGTATTGTCACATGCAAAAAGGTTGGGTACATGAATTTATTTCAAGAGTAATTATATAGAGACAAAATAGTTAAATGAACAATTGTGTTTAGGTGATCAGAGTACTAATGGACAAACGTATAATTAATTTATAATGGCAAACTTCTCAACAACCTTTGAAAGTGGTTCAGAAAAATTAATTTAATTAATTTGTAGTTATTAATTAAGTCAACAGTCTTTTCCATTAACAAATTCATGGAAACAACCAAAAAAAAAAAATTTACCTTTAAGCTTTGACTTTTGCAATTGTTGCATGTGAATGGGTCTACTAGATATAAATTTGTAAAAATTTGGATATGTATCCAACTATTTGTTTAATTAGTTGAAAATTCTTGAGATGGGCTGTCGAGAAATCCCATTAATTACATCTGAATATCCGAATTCGAAATGCAGGAGGGTTATATTGTACCACCATGCAAACCAGAGATTAAGGCCGTGACAAGCGACAAGCTCCCCAAGCCCATCATCTTCCACGACGGTCGTCTTGTCCGAAAGCCGACACCCCTCATGGCACTCCTCATTATCCTCTGGATCCCCATAGGCTTCCTCCTCGCCTGCCTGAGAATTGCCGCCGGCTCACTCCTCCCCATGTCCATCGTCTACCACGCCTTCTGGGCACTCGGCGTCCGAGTCACCGTCAAGGGCAACCCACCTCCGCCGGTGAAAAAGTCGACCGGCCGCTTAGGTGTCCTCTTCATTTGTTCCCACAGAACCCTACTTGACCCAATATTTCTCTCCACCGCCCTCGGCCGCCCCATCCCGGCCGTCACATACTCCGTCTCCAGACTCTCCGAAATCATCTCGCCGATCAAGACCGTCCGTCTAAGCCGCGACCGAGCCACGGACGCATCCATGATAAAGAAGCTATTAGAAGATGGTGACCTAGCCCTATGCCCCGAGGGAACCACTTGTCGGGAGCCGTTTCTTCTAAGGTTTTCAGCACTGTTTGCTGAACTAACCGACCAGCTCGTGCCGGTGGCAATGGTGAACCGGATGAGCATGTTTCACGGGACAACTGCAAGGGGGTGGAAAGGGATGGATCCATTTTACTTCTTCATGAACCCTAGTCCTGCATATGAAGTAACATTCTTGAACAAGTTGCCACAGGAGCTAACATGCAGCTCTGGTAAGGCTAGCCATGAAGTAGCAAATTACATACAGAGAGTCATCGCCGCGACTCTTTCATATGAGTGCACTACATTCACCAGGAAAGATAAATACCGGGCACTTGCAGGAAATGATGGCTCGGTGGTGGAGAAACCTAAGCTCAAAGCCAACATGAACAAAGTAATGGGATGCTAATGATAGTCATTTTTTAGGTTTCAAATTTTCAATGCCAACAAATTGGTCATGTGCTTTTAGTATGTGTGTGAGAAGATGCTATAAGGGTACTTGTGCAATGGAGAAGCAGAGGAATAAGGGGAAAATATTCTAAAAGGAATGTTTTACAAAGTAACAAATTGGTCCTTTTTATTTCGTTCGCAAGTAGTGGTTCATTATTTCATTTTCATAACTGACAAGGCATTCATACTTAATAAAGACTCCAATGAATGAACCAAGACGACTAACTGCAACTTTGAATCAACCAGGGCGGAGCCAGGATTGTATCTTAAGAAGGTATTTGACAGGGAAATAAAAAAAATCAACTAACATGGCATATATAAATTTTTTCACATCAAAAGGTAAACAATAAAAACAAAAAATTCTAGCAAAATCACAAAATTTTTAAGGAGCAGTTTAATATTCTTGATCTAATTCGTGTGATAGATTCATATGAAGTTGTGAACAGAACATAACTAAATTGAAATTACTAAGGTAGATGGTAGATTCATGTGAACAAAACAAAACTCGGGTCTCCATATTCTATAAATAAAAAAAAATTGAGTGTGTTTTACGGCCTGCAAATTAGGAGGTGAGTCGGTGATAGATTGACATGCGCAGTAAAATAGAAGATTCATTCTGGTTTATATCTCTATCTTTCAATTCTCACCTTTCAATTAAAAATGAAATTGAAAAATGGAGTAAGGACAAGGGCAGAGAGAGCATGAATATTTTATACAAAACCTTACTGTTTTTGTTCAGAATTTGATTAGCACACGTACCAACTACAGATTATACTTCACTATTCTTTTTTCCACCACTCAAACACACCACTAACAATTGTCTTCCACTTTAGACTCTAGCCCTACACATAACACACTACTAAACACTATATTCCCCTTTAGCCCTTGCAAATTCTAACATGTTTTCACTTTAACTTTTCTTTTTAATTAGTTTTTTTATTATTATTTTTTTTGGGGGGGGGGGGGGGGGGGGAGGGGGGGGCGGCATTTTTTAACTTTCAAAGCAAAATGCATATAATAATATTGGAGAAAAAAATTTCAGGAGGGGCATGTGCCCCCGTGAGCACATGCTCCCTCTGCCCGTGGAATCAACCACTTGCAAAGTTAGAACAAGTCCACAAGTGGGGTTTGATTTGTTGAGTTTGTGCGCAGCGGAATGGTTATGGAATATAATATGGATAGATAATCTAGAGGGTGGTGAATAGATATATATAACTTACTCCTTTATCCAATTTTAACTTATTTTAATTTTACCGAAATAAACTAAAATCAAACCATAAAGCAAAAATAAACAAGTAAAGTAAATAAGGTTTGAGAGATGACACTAGAATTTTTAGCAAGGAAACACCAATTGATATAATAGACTAATTGTTATGGGAAAAACCTTGTTGGGTTGTGCAGTCTAGGGAAAAAGGATCCACTATGTTTGAAGTAAAGTACACCGAATTTTGACTCAGGCTCACTCCCTATCGTTCTACCAAAACTAATCACTGACAATCCCTGACTTTGCGACTCCCTCGTCCAACAGCTCTTAACCTCAGGCTTACTCTTAATCTATGTAGAAGAGTTGCAGGTAAATAAAACAACACTCTACGAATGCTTTGACCCCTTCAAAGTGTGATTACTTCACCCCTTTACTTCAAAATCTGAATTTGACGAAGAACGAATGAATTCTGCTTTTTGGAATTTCTGAATCTTCAATTATGCTCCAATTCCGATGAGATAGAGAACAACACAACTAAATCACTCTTGTGTTTATGTGTGTTCTCTCAAAAATAAAATCAGAAAAATAAGATTAATTTTCTGAATAAAAATTTCTCTGAAAGACGATTCTCTAAGAGATCTGAATTTTGTATGCAAAAGCCGTTGTATAAACCTAGATGACTAACAAAGTTTATATAGAGTTTAAAATGTCCCAATCCCTCTGAAAATATAGAAAATTTCGTGCATAGGACTTAGTATAATTCTAAACCAAATAGGAAAGAAATCTGAAATAGGAAACTAAAATTAGAATGCTGTCAGGACTTCTTGAAGGGTGTTGAACCGATTCAATGGTACTGAACTGGTTCAAGATTGGCAGAAGATTTTTCAAAGCCAATCTTGAGGCCTTGAACTGGTTCAAGAATACTGAGCCAGTTTAAGTCTAGCAAACTTGAATTTTAAGTTTCTGAAAGGCTGAAAACACTATTTTGGTAAGTTTGGAAAATATACCAAGTGTAGAATGTGTCATAACCTTTTTAATTAGATTCCTTCCTAAAGTGTTATTTCTACCTTTCTCGAATGATCTCAGTTATAGTAACTTTGAACACCTTTCAATTCCGCAGTCGCTGTTGATTTCGATATAGCAACATGAAATTATAACTCGACTAGGACTTGTTTTGACAACGAAATTAGTCAATATACAAAATATATATATTTCACAATCTCCCCGAAATATATATATTTCACAATCTCCCCCTTTGGCAATTTCGTGACAAAACCCTAAGAACAACATGTAATCTACCCAAGTAAAAAAAACAAATTACAATAATTGTCAAAGAAATAAAACGGAACTCTTCTTGAACCACATGAAGCTTCAACATTTGTAGTTTTCTTCTCCTGTAATCTGCACATCAGCTCAACCAAACTACCAGTGAAGCTTAATCAAGAAAGATAAACAATCAACATATATATATATATATATATATATATATATATATATATATATTCCACTCAATTCTAGAAACTTTCCTCCTCAAATATGCACACTTCTCCCCTTTTTTGTTAGAAATTGACAAATAAAGCTCAACAAAGAAAGAAAAAAATTAATGTGGGAGAATTAATAAGAAGAGAGATCAAAACTACCATCCATGCATAAGATATTGCAATAAGCACAAAAATATGATAATATATAGTAGCAATGGAACCAAAGACAAGTATCCAAGATAACACATGTTCCATCCATAAGATAAATAAGACCAATCATGCTCAAAAATCACAAGATATCTCCATCAAAAACAAGAATTGCAAAAAAAAAAACTAAAAGGAAAATCTTTTTGGATTCCTTTTTTTTTTTTTTTTTTTCATTTTTCTGATATTTGAACAAAAATAATGAGACAACAATTTCTATGAATTTCAAGCATACACGAGATCCAAAAATTTCTGAAGAATTTAAGAGAATTTAAATACACAATTTTTAGACACCACAGATTATTCAATCAAATCAATTCTCAAGCATACAATCACAACATGAAATTCAACTTGCAATTTTTATAAAAATTTAGAAATTTGCCTAACAACTTCACATGCGTGTGTGTGTGCAATCCAATCTTATAAATTTCAATCAAATCATATTGATTGAAAAACATCAAGATAAAATTATTTTGAGCAATTTTTACTAAACAATGCAGCTTTCACTCTAAAGAGTAGACATCAATTCCCTATTTTGACTTGTCTCCTCCTTTCCTTTTACTTAAATAGCTCCTCTTTAAAGTCTAGTAGGAGCTTTTAAACTAGTTTCAATAGGTAGCCTTTTCCTTAGCAAAGATTTTCATCATTCTTTTAATTTTTTTTTTTTTTTTTCTTTTCATGCTGAAATTTCATTAACTTTTTTTTTTTTTCAAACACATGGTCTTTTTTTTTTTTTTTTTTTTTTTTTTTTTTTTTTTTTTTTTTTAACCTTTATACCTTTTATGAGCAATATGACCTAGTAAACTTCACAATGATTTTCAATTAAATTTTCTTAGAGTTGGAATAATGCACATGAAAAATATAAACTCAAGAGACTCATCTCTAAAAAGAAATAAATAAGGCAAATTGTCTTTCAACATATAAATTACATATCAAGAACATTTTCATCAAATAATCATATGTCACCAATTTGCATTCAAAAATAATTAATTCAAGAGAAATAATTATCATTCATGCATTAACAAGAAAAATATGATCATCACTTTCTCATGAAAGAAAAACAACTTAAATCATAAGCTACAAGATATGGTCCAATGGAAATAAGATATTCATCAAAGCATAATCCATGACCATAAAACCTCTTTAGGATTTACTCTAGGGGTTTTGCACCCAATGACCTATTGGAAATAAATTCCATAGCATCTATAGGCACATATAACCTTAAATCCTCTTTCTTCACCCAAACAACTTTCACCTTTTACTTTTGACGAGATTTTTTAGGAATATCAAGAACATTCTTTTTCTTATGTGAATTCTTTTTAGCACGAAATTTTTTAGGTTTATTCCAATTATTTTGCTTTCTAGCATGAAACCTATTCTGTGCAAAGGAATTATAACCATGAAAATCAAAACAAGAATTATCCCTTTTCTTTTTATAACAATAGTGTTGAGTATGTCCAATTCTACTACAATAAGAACAATAAAGTACCTTGGACACATTCTTAACTTGCATAGGCTCAACAAAAAGTTTAGGCTTGACAATAGGCACATTCAAGTTCTTGGGTTTAACAAAAATAGTTTAACCCTCTTTACTAGATAAAGCCTCATTAAAACCTAATTCAGTTTTATCACTTACATGCTTACCAATACTAATCATCTTATCATGCTTAATCTGTCCAGAAGTAAAAGAGATCAATTTTTCTTGTGACTTTTTCAATTCAAGCTTAAGAAAATTAAATTTGGAAACAAAATATTCTCTAGCAGAATTAGCTTGACTTACCTTGCTCTCAAGAATTTTTACTTTACCTTGAAGATTCTGAATTTCAACTTTGTTCTCCTTAAGCAATTTCTATTTTTGCTTATTCTCCTTCTTCAAGATATCATTCTCCTTTTTCATCTACTCTAGCTCCTCAGATTACTTCTAACTAGCCTTTAACATAGCCTCAAAGATTTTCAATGTATTCCTTTCACTTGGTTCTTCATCAATTTTCTTATCATCCAAATCATAAGAACCAATCTTACTCAATGTCCCAAATTTGTTAGAATCTCCTACACAAAAAGAAGAATTATTAGCTATATCATTATCAACATAAGCAAGAAAAACACTAGAAGCATTTTTCTTATTTTTCTTATCTTTCAATTTAGAAGATCTCCTTTAATAAAAAATTTATCCTTTCTATTTTTAAAGAGTCTTCCATATCTTTTAGATAAACGAGAAAGTTCTTCATCGGAGCTTAAACCATCAAAAACAAGATCCGATTCACCTTTATTCATAGGATTTTTCATCATGAATTTTTAAAAACAAAAATAATTTTATTTTTCAAAAAAACTTCCACAAGGATTAACTCAATATATAAAGGACGGCTCTGATACCACTTGTTGAGTTTGTGCGCAGCGGAATGGTTGTGGAATATAATATGAATAGATAACCTAGAGGGTAGTGAATAAATATAACTTACCGCTTTATCCAATTTTTAATTATTTTAGTTTTACCAAAATAAAACTAAAATCATATGACAAAGCAAAAATAAACTGCAAGTAAAGTAAATAAGGTTTGAGAGATGACACCATGATTTTTAGTGAGAAAACCCTAATTGGTAGAATAGACCAATTCTTACGGGAAAAACCTCGTTCGATTGTGCAGTCCAGAGAAAAATTGATCCATTATGTTTGAAGCAAAGTACACCAAACTTTAACTCAGGCTCACACCCTATCGTTCTACCAAAAACCAATCAATGATAATCCCTGACTTTATGACTCCCCCATCCAACAGCTCTCGACCTCAGGCTTACTCTTGATCTTTATAGAAGAGTTACAGGTAGATAAAAAAAATACTCCACAAATGTTTTAACCCCTTCAAAGTGTGATCGTTTTACCTCTTTATTTCAAGATCTAAATTTGATGAAAAACAAATGAATTCTACTTTTCAGAATTTCTGAATCTTCAATTATGCTCCAATTCTGATGAGATAGAGAACAACACTACTAAATTACTCTTGCGTTTATGTGTGTTCTCTCAAAAATCAAATCAGATAAATCAGATTAATTTTCTGAATAAAAATATATCTCAAAAATGGCTCTCTATTAGATCTGAATTTTGTATGCAAAACCATTGTATAAACCTATATAACTAACAAAGTTTATATAAAGTTTAAAATGTCCTAATCCAAAATATAGAAAATTTTGTGCATAGGACTTGATACAATTCTAAACCAAATAGGAAAGAAATCTGAAACAGAAAACTAAAATTGGAATGCTGTCAGCACTTCTTGAAGGGTGCTGAACCAGTTCAATGGTGCTGAAATGGTTCAAGATTGACAGAAGATTTTTTGAAGCCAATCTTGAGGCCTTAAACCGGTTCAAGGATGCTGAACCGGTTCAAGTCTAGCAAACTTGAATTTTAAGGTTCTGAAAGGCTGAAAACACTGCTTGAGTAAGTCTGAAAAATATACAAAGTGTAGAATATGTCCTAACCTTTTTAGATTCCTTCCTAAAGTGTTCTTCTTACCTTTCTCGAATGATCTCAGTCATGGTAACTTTGAACACCTTCCAATTCCGTAGTCGCTATCGATCCCAATATAGTAACTTGAAATTACAACTCGACTAGGACTTATTTTGACAACGAAATTAGCCAATATACAAAATATATAATTTTCACAATCTCGTCAATATATATATATCTCACATGATTCACAACTCTTAAAACCTGATCAGCACAATTTTCCCTTTTGTACAACATTTAGTTTAAATATCTGGTAAAATTTGCTGCCTTCAAGGCTTTAACATGCACTCATGTCTTATATTGGCTCTTTAAATTATCAAAGGTGTACCAGAGTCTTTCGACTCAAAGTGCTGGATAGCCAACCAAACTGTTATTGACATCAATCGAATTAGAAAATCGGTCCTTAGGGAATCAAACGATTGTTAAAAGGCAAGGATGACATATTCCTTTAAGTTCTTTAATGCTTCAATGAAGAGGATTTGAACAAAATAAGGGGTCGGAACAAATGAAAGAGACAATGGAAATTGTCCAAGCATTCACTCTCTCCAAAATAACTTATAAAATAACAATGGTGGAGATACTAAAGTCTTGGCGTCCACTTTTATTCCGTAAGTAAAATTCTTATACAATGAGTAGAAGAAGAGATTTATTCTAACACTAACACTAATCCTGGGGAAAGAAGTACAACGAAAATAAAGGGAATTGAATACAAGAATATGGAATTGCATAGTGTTGGTCGTGGATCATTTTACTCGAACTTCTTTATGATATTTATATCTAACTTATAGTATACTAATTTGGGGGGGGGGGGGGGGGGGTGTTGAATTGGTTCATTTACAAAAATTCTTCTAACACTTAGTCAAGTTCAGGTGTTAATAGGTTCATACATTCAACCACAAGTGTACAATGTTTTTACAAGAAAAAACTCTCTCAACTAGAGATCAAAATTGTGGTTCTTAGCAACAACCAATGTCATCTTCCATTAGTTGTAATGCAAGTAGATACACACACAACTGTCTCTCACTCTGCACACATGTACCCTATCTCACAACAATGCACATATGCACTCCCCCTATCCTAAATAACCCTGCTTGGACCATTTGAGCTCTTACAGCTCACCAAATACATATAAAAGGATGTAATCAACAATACTCAAGCTATTACACAAGATAAGAATGATTAAACAACTTAAAATATCAAACAACAGCTCAAAACCTTCATTTATGCTGAAACTGTGACAGAAGGGCAAATCTGGAATTTTATATTGTCAGAAACCTGAAATGGTACCCTCAACCTTATACCAACATTAGACACCTATTCAGATGATATTCTCAATGGTTCAAATAAGGCCTATCATAATTACTGCTCAATAGGGCTTATATCTGTAGAAAACCTTAAAACCTAGGGTTTCAGAGGTTAAAACACTAAATAACATTTTCTCTATGAAAGATCAACTTGTACAGCCTTGAATCAACTTTAGAAAGTTTCTCAAATGATAAGAGTTCAACTTATAGAAAGATAGCATGCATATATACTCATGACAAAAGGCTAAACTAGAAAAATAAGGTACAAGTGGAGGTTTGAGACATCAAAATGAACGACATCAAGAATATGTGTATGAACAATGATTTTGCAAATGTTAAATAGTAAAACAAACTTGCCTCAACCTATGGAAACCTTTGAAATGGCCTCAAGCAAGGAATGAACCTCTGAACAAGCCCTTTGCACCAGAAAAACAGCAACACAAAGCCTTGACCACAATCTTCAAATACTGTGATACCCCCTAATTTCAGAGACATGGGTTGATCAAGTCGACACTCAGAAACCAAGGGATATCAAAACAATTAAGTATTTAAATAAGCATAGATTACAAAATGAAATAAAAAGAATAAATAAAACGCTGATGAAAAATCTAATAAATAATAATTCCATTAATAATAATCCTTCAAAAATTACAATTCGAAAATCCTGTAATTCAAGGACCCCTAAAAATCATAATCCAATAATCCAATCATTTATAAATAAAATAAAGTCTTAACATATAATAATGGATAAATATCCTACTTCAAAATAAGTAGAAAGAATAGATAAGTCCCAAAGCTGGGGATCCTCAACCTTAAGACTTGAACCTCTAATAACCTGAAAGATGTAAAAATAAAGTGGGTCAAACCCACGAGTAAGTTCCCTCTACCAAGCCTCTGAAAACTGATAAATAAAATTTCTCTAACCAAAACCAATCTAATAAAGTTTTAACCCTTATTATATAGTGATACATAATAATAATATATTACATAAACCATAATACATAAATCCTCCAAGTTCCAAATCATAAATAACAATATAATTATATATATTTAAATAACATTAGACAGACCAACCTCTTCTAGAATTTTATCTTGTAAGTCACAAATTAATTAATGAACCATCATCAATAAAACACTTGTATAATGAAATATATTTCTCCAAGAGTATGTTTATGTCAATACAATTTAAATGGCAATCTATTTATGCATTGGCAACTCATCCATGCCTCCACAAGTATGTTTTTGTTCATACTATAGAATAACAAATTCTCTATGTTATTAACGTATGTATTTTGTTCATACAATTTAATGATAATCTGTTTATGGCATGATAACTCATCCATGTCTCCAAATAAACCACTATCAACATTATAATTAAATACAACATCCATACAGTAGATAACACATGCTTTTTATATGTATACATGAAACATTACTTTCATATTTTATATGCCAACGTATCAATTTATCATTACCATGCATATATAGCTATGATACATTATGCAAATTTTAACATCCTCAATCCTGGCATAAATGAGTATTATGCACTCCTATCAATTAAGATATATCTAAGTCCACCAAATATAGAAAACATACCTTTAATTTATCTAAGGTGCCCATACATCGAATGGTGCAACATTGTACACCCCTCTAAGGCAACTGCTGTATAGGTTGTCCCTGTGGTAGCTGTGGTATTGGCAAAGCAGGAAAATTTTGAGCCTGCACATGTTGTAACTATGGAATAGGTAATGGTTGCCCCTATCCCTGCTGCCCATACTGTCTCTGAGCCATCTTATATAGGACACCTTTTAGCTGAGTGCCCCATACTCTCCACACTTATAGCAATGGCCCCTAAAAAGGTCTGACTGCCCTTACTATTGACCACCCTATACTTGACCCTA
This sequence comes from Cornus florida, assembly GCF_030987335.1. NCBI lineage: Eukaryota > Viridiplantae > Streptophyta > Magnoliopsida > Cornales > Cornaceae > Cornus > Cornus florida. The sequence goes on from NW_026775572.1 coordinate 47,858,058, forward strand.
TCTAGTTTGAGGTACTCCAATCTGCTATCTCTGAGTAGGAACTCATTTTCTCTGAACCTCTGAATTACCCTTGTGGTTCTTCCAAGGCTGATGTCTTGTGAATCTGCCCTTATCCTTGTGCCCGGCTCCATTGCCCTTATCTTTCTCAACTGAGTGATTTGTAGAGTCTTTGTCACTCCACTTTTCATTCCTAAATCACTTATAGTCCTTCCTAACATGACACTGTTACAAAACTGTATCAACCACTTAAGAATAAGTAGTGTATACCGGACTCCCCAAAATAAACTGCTTAATACACCAATTCAACCCATTTAGGAAACAAGTCCTCTTCTTCTCTTCTGTATCCACCTCCTCTAACACAAATAAAGACAAGTTTGTGAAATCTTACTCATATTCTACAACTTTCCTATCCCATTGTTGTACGTCAAGGAACTCTTTCTTTTTAGCTGTAATACCCCTAACTTTTCAAAGGAATTATTTGGATTTATTTATTTATTTTATTTGCATTTTATTTGATTATGTGGCTATGTGTTTATGTGCTTACTTGATTTAAATTGTTTAAATGTGAATTATGTAATTTAATTGTGTATGTAATTCTTTGTTTAATTGTGTGTATTTATTTGTAATTAATTGTTAGGTTTAAATATTTTATTTGTTTTATTTTATTTTATTTAAAATGATGAATTTGGATAATAGTAATGGACTAACCAAAATGGGTCTCATCAACTACTTGAATAGGAAGCTTAGATGGGTAAGACCCATGAGTGCATTTAGGTGTGTGTGTGTATATATATATATATATATATATATATATATTGTTTGTATTATTATTATTATTTCTAGTAAGTCTTAGGTTAGGATTTGGATGTTAGTAAATATAAATATAGTAGTCAGAAGAATAAGGTTTTTACATATACGTGAGTTGCAAAAGAGGCATAGATTTAGGGAGAGAAAGAAAGAGCGAGAGAGAGAGAGAGAGAAGAGGAAGAAGAAGGTGATCGGAATAGCTTGGAGGTTGCCAAATTTAGAGAAGAAGATCGGAGAATTCATATAGTTGATTTTCAATTTGAAAACCATAAGACAAGTTCTTATTCTACCTCTTCCCCTTTGAATTTATGATCTCTCCATCACATGCTAGGCTTTAGGGATTAGATCAAAGAATTTAAATGAACAAATTAATTGATATGCATGAATTAAACTAAAGAATTTCATGTTCTTATTTGTTTGTTTTCCAACGTGATGGATTCTTCGATTTGATGCATAAATCTTATTTTAAATTGTTAGATCTGTTGTATATTTGTTGTATAAATCATTAATGATCATATGGGACTTAGAAAATAGGTTTTAGGATCCAATTCGGGGAGTTACAACTTAAAAATCGGATATGCGCATTCTGCCAAGTGACCTTGCGCTCGAGCACAAAGCTGTTTAATGTGCAGTGCTCAACCACTGGGGCTTATGCTCGAGCATAGATGAGTTGTGCTAAAGCTCTAGGGACTGTTTTTGTTAAAATTATTTTAAATGACTTCGTTTTAAGTATAATCAATCTTGAACATGTTTATGAGTATTGAGAAAAGTAATATGGGTCTAAAATATATATTTTAGTGGTAGATCTTCATATTTTGATATTGTATGGAAATGATTAAATTAATTAAATAAATATGATTTAATATTTCTTAATATTTTATTTGTGTAATTAAATATGATTATTGATGATATTATTTTAATCATTATTGTTGATTTATTTATGAATGATTAAATTAATTAAATAAATATGATTTAATCTTTCTTAATATTTTATTTGTGTAATTAAATATGATTGTTGATGATATTATTTTAATCATTATTGTTGATTTATTTATGAATGATTAAATTAATTAAATAAATATGATTTAATCTTTCTTAATATTTAATTTGTGTAATTAAATATGATTGTTTATTATATTATTTTAAGGGTTAAGTGTAAAAAACCCTCCTCTTTATCGATATAGTGCAAAAAAGTCCATGTGAGGTATAAACCCCCCTATAATATCAATTTGATACAAATAGGTCCCTGTGTGGTAAAAAATGACGATAATACCTTCACTTCAGTTGAACAAATTAATAACTATAAATACACACCATGTAAAATGACCCTTTTGTCCAATTTGTGTAAAATTATATTTTTTTTTGGACAAGAATAAAATAAACTTCAATGTTTAGAAAATTAAGATAAGCTAAACCAAAGAAACCTAAAACTAGATATATAAGTTCTAGCCATGCTGAGACAAATACTGAGCATTGTAAAACTTGCTCAGATGCCTCATCCCGCTATCACAAAGGATTGTTACAATTATGTGGCCTGGGCTGATTGATTGCACCACTTTAACAGCCCAACATAGTTCATGGCCGAAGAATTCCTAACAAACAGCCCATCATTCTTCAAAAGAAACCTGATGAACACAAAATAAATGAATAGAAAATTGAAAAGAATGATATACACATGAAGATTTTCTACTTCTATCTTTCTGGGCTTAAGGGAATCGAAAAGAGTAGCAACTAGCTAGAAACATGTAACCACAAACCTCGCTTGTCGCCACACATTAACCAGCAAAATTAACAAGTTATTTCTGTTAAGAGATTGTACAAAAGAAATAGAGAAAGTAGCAAATGACATCATGCAAACACTAACTTCCTTACTGCCATTCTTATTTTCTCAACAACGATATTGAACCCCAAGGAATATGGAGTAAAAAAGCATCAACTTACCTAGATATTTCAATAGCTTCCCTATCTGTACCTCGAAAAGCCCCATCAAGTTTTGCCATCATAAAATTCTAGGTTAATATGTTAATTCTGATTCATTCAGTTATGGTATCAAACGAATTCTTCAGCCTCCATCCTTCTACCTCCTCCCTGGTGTACATCACTCCCCTCATTACCTTGTTGAACAAACCAGAACCAGGAGGATCAATAAGAAAGCACTTGGTATTTGGATTCTTCCCCACCTCTACTACAACAACTTTCTAGCCATATCATATACTGAACAAAGTAGTCCAGCAGAAACTCCGCTGGTCCTAATTCAATCTATTGGGCATAGCGCAATTCTAGCCGATAATTGCCTTTGCAGTACGACTTTGCTCAGTGGCAACACAAGCACTGAAAGGTGGACTAACCCTATAGAGAGAGAAGGAGAAGGAGAGAGGGGGGCGAGGAAATGGGTATAGGGGGTTATATGCACATATGGGTAAGGGGCAAAATGGGAATCAAAAGGGTAAAATATGGCTTTCATATTTAGTTTTTGTCAAAAAGTGGTCAGGGAGGCTTATTTTCACCTTTTTTAAATTTTATGGACTAAGAGCATCTCCAATGCTAAAACCTATTTTCGCATGCAAAATCTATATTTTGACAGGTGCTACACGGCCAAAATGCTACATTTTAACAATTCTGCTCCAATAGTACATTTCACGCAAAATACTATTTTTTTTAACACAACCACTATTCTTTTTCAACTAACATTCACACCATTCATATTTGCATCAGTAATATTAATATTAGGCACATTCCAAGTCAAGTTGTAGACATTAGAAGGAAACTAAAATTAAACCTAACTAAAAAGAAGTACAAATCTAAAATATCTGGTAAAAAAAGGACACAAAAAAAAAAAAAAAAAAACAAAAAAACAAAACAAAACAAATGTTTTATAATTTTTTTACCACTATTTGTGAATTAATTTTTTTATATAATTTTTTTTTTGAAATTTATATATATATTATATATATAATATACATATAGAGATGTGAGTGGGTGATGACTAGTGAGAAACGGCACCGTTTTGGAAAATGAAAGACTTGCTAAAAAAATTTGTCAGCTGCCATATATGAGAAGAAATTTGAGAATCTCAAATTTTGAGAGCTTAAATAAGAGCCCATTGGAGAGGCCCTTTTTTACCCAACTCTCATATTTTGAGTTTGAGAGGCCCAAATGAGAGAGCATTGGAGTTGCTCTGACATGCATATTTTCAAAAAATAGGGACTAGTTATGCACAAACCCTATATATTAGGGGGGTTTTTTGCACTTAACCCTTATTTTAATCATGGTTACTGATTTACTTATGAATTACTAGTATGATACATTGCTGTAATTGTTTGTCTTAACATAATTAGTTATGAATTAAAAATTATTATTATATTAATCATGCTTTTATCATATCTATTGTCCTTAGAAGGAATTATAATGGATTATAATTATTGTGCCGTTGATATGATAAGATTTATTCTTATTTGTGATGTGGTCATTGAGATGGTTAATAAGTTAGACTCCTTAATATTTTATATCATTGTTAAATATGGTATTGATTGATATGTAGGTGGGCTGGTTATTAAGTCATGACACTTGACTCTTGTCGTTGTTAGATATGATATTTATTTATTGATGTTGTATATATATATGTGAGCCATAATACGAGCTTTAGGTCTAGGGATCTATGGTTAGGTATAAGGTGTATATTGCCGGATTTGGATGAGTAGTTGGAATAGGATATTCATGACCACCTTGTGTACGTTTTGCATGATGCCTACTACACGATTGAGATTGCCTTATTCAGAACTGCGTCTTTCGGTTATTTTACTTTCAGCAATTTGCTTTGAATTCACACAAAAATAAACTCAAATTCAATTAATAACTTGCTATAGAAAAAGGCATATGGTAGATTAATCATGTGATTGCCAAAAAAATAATCCAAAACAAAAATCTTTTTTTTTTTTTTTTTCAATAAGTAAGACAAAATCAATTTTCCATTTTGAAAGTTTGCAAAAAGGGGAGGAAGGATTTCATTGAAGAAAAAGAGAGTATAGAGACAGATGAGGTGGATGGAAATTTTAAAATAGTTCAGGGCAATTTGGACCAAAAAAGTACTTTTACCATCTTGGTAATTATTTTTGTTTATTGGCTCTTTCACTGAGATACTATTTGAATACACATTATTAGACAATATAATAATCATAATCTTAATAATTTAATAATTTTTATTAAATATTCCCAACAAAAGTAACATTATTTATTGTATTGATTTAAATACGTAAGATACATTCATATTAAAATGATTTATTGTAATTTTTTTGGGTTGATAATGTTGTTGAGTCTCTTAAAACACTCCATAAATTTTTCACCAAACACATTTAGTCTCGTATATACTAAAAATAATAGTAAATGCATAGAAAGTCTGTATATACATATTATATAAATATAGAAAAACATTTAGACTTCCAGACCATCTGATGTATCATGATAGTCTATCTCATTGGAATTACTGCAAATAATAGTAAATGCATAGAAAGTCTGTATATATTATATAAATATAGAAAATTGATAAAATTGTGGATCGATTTTAAAACCAATGTTATATATATGATTGTGTGGGGTCCACTTGTACTTGTAATGTGATAGGAAGCATTGGTGTGCAGCTTAATAAACAAGCTGTTTGTTGCCCACGTTTTTTATGGCTATAAGTAGGCACCATATTTATACAATTGAAAAGTGAAGAAATGAAAGAAAAAAAAAAAAAAAAAAAAAACATCTTTCTCTCTCTTAATATGTTAAACGCTCTTTTACTTTCTCTCTCTTAATATTACTATATATATACATATATATTTATAAGATGCTATCAGCACGAACTCTAATCATCTGAGACTTGAACAAGAAGTTCTCTCTCCCTCTTTATATCTCAACTATATATCTCTTTTGTGATATTAGTTTTAATAGATTGTTGGGTTTGTTTGCTTTATTAAAAAAAATTATATTTCTGACTCCAAAGGGTAAGAAAATCTTAATTATTGATTATTGTTCATGAATTAATTTGTCCTCTTAAATGATATATATGCTCACACTATGGTCGGTTCTATCGCCTTTATTATTTAATGATCTACTAACTATGGTCAGTTCTACCGCTTTTATTATTTAATGATTTACTAACTATGGTTAGTTCTATCACCTTTTTTATTTAATGATGGTCCGTTCTACCGCCTTTATTATTTAATAATTTATTCACTATGCCTGGTTTTATCACTTTTGTTGTTTAAATAGTTCATATTAAGTTGTTATTTCACTTAATGCCATTTTATTATTAAGATATATGTTTATTTTTATATTATGCTAAATTGTATTCTTATACTGTTGTTACATCTTGTTTTTTTGAAAATGTCAAACTTGATAAAGTTAGAATTCGTGGCCTTGGAAATTTCTGACAAAAAATTATTTATCTTGGATTCTAGACGCTATGATCCATTTGGATGCAATAGGTCTTGGAAACACAATTAAAGAAGAGAATGATGCATCATTACAAGATAAAGCGAATGCCATGATTTTCTTTCGTCGCCATGTTAGTGATGAACTAAAAACTGAATACCTTACTGAAAGAGATCCACTGAGTTTGTGGAAAAATTTGAAAGAAAGGTGTAATCATCAAAAAACAATTATCCTCCCAAAAGCTCGGGTTGATTGGCAGCAACTGCTGTTGCAAGATTTTAAAATTGTGGCTGAATCCAACTCTGCCCTATTTAAAATCAGCTCTACATTGAAATTGTGTAGTGATACCATCACTGATAAACTTTTGTTGGAAAAAACATTCACTACATTTCATGCCTTAAATGTACTCTTACAACAACAATATCGAGAGCGTAGATTTGAAAAATATTCAGAGTTGATATCATGTTTACTTGTGTCAGAGCAAAATAACGAGCTTTTGTTAAGAAACAACTAGTCCTATCCAACTGGATTGACACCGATCCCTAAAATATATGTTGCCTCATCCCGTGGATGTAGACGTGGTAATAGACATGATCGTGGTGGTAGAAATGGCTACGGCCGTGGTAAAAATAACAACGGCAATAATGGATAGAGTCATGGTAAAAAAAACTGCCACAATAATGAATATGGTCGTGGTAAAAATTACCATGAAGGATATCAATCCTCAAACTTTCGCAATTAGAGATCCGCACCATATCCCCAAATGAGAGATTATAATGAAATGAAACAAGTACAAGGGAAGGATATGGCTCAACCTTCCATGGCACATGATAATACTTGTTATAGGTGTAGAATAGCAAGGCATTAACAAAGCATTTGTCATACACCTAAGCATCTGGCTGAACTTTACCAAGCATCCATAAAAGAAAATAGGAAACAGAAAGAAATGAATTTCATTGATCATGATAAGCCAGTTGACATCACAAATCTGGATATATAAGATTTTTTTGAAGACCATGATGGAAAGATAGACCACCTGATTGGTGATGGAAATATCCACACCAATTAATCATATTTTCATTTCATGTTCTTTCTACTATGTTATCTTTAACAAGTTTTTATTTTCCTTGTATTAAAGTTATTTTTAGTATTCAAGTTTGTATTAAAGTTTCTTTTGTTATAATTGTTTCTTTTATAATAAAGAAATTTGTATGAATAAGAATGGATTTGACTGGTTCCAAAATAAAAGGTAAAGATATATGTCTTGCAGATAGTGGAACAACACACAAATAATCCTTCGAAATCAAAAATATTTTTCTCACCTAACTTTGACAGACGCTAGTGTCAGTAAAATATCAGGTCCCCCGACTTGATTGAAGCCTTTGGACGAGCCAACATTATTTTTGTCGTGACCCAAGTTTTTCAACCCGGTGCGTCAATGATAACCTGAAAGTTAACCCGATAACGGATTCAAAATGCGGGAGCAAAAGATGAAACTAAAGTCCTTTGAGATATAAATCATCTCTAAGACACCAACGTGACATTCCATGAAGCTACGGAAGTTAAAGAGAGCAAACAAGGAATTAGGAGTCAAAACGGGCAAAATTCGTCAATCAAGGGCAAAATGGTCAATTTACAATTGAGAAGGGAAATTTGACTCTAAACAAGTTAAATAAGGTTAATACAACCTAATCTAATCATTTTACAACATTTCAAGAGGTTCCAAGAACATTGGCCAAGAATCCCACAAATTGCCCTTTCCCGGTTTAAGCGAAAACTGACACTGTCCCACCAAAACATTAATAACTCCCACTGTGATTTGAATCTGAGAATGGCATAGGTACCATTGGAAATCTGACTCCAAATCCTTGAGTTTAGGCTTAAGAATCACCCTATTTGGATTAGAAATGAAGAAGTTATGATCATTTGAAATTGGAACTTCACTGCTGAAACCTAACCTAGAAGGTTGGCGTGTGAGGGCTGTTTCGGTAGGCCGAAATAAAGTTTCAGTCGACCAAAACTCACAGAAACTATTCTAAAATCATGTTTTTAAGGGTTGGTTGGTTCAGCAAACCGAATTGAGGCATCGGTCGACCGAAACACCTCGAAAAGCTGCTGTAAGGCCTATTATAAGCCTAAGGTGTTAAGGTTCAACCTATGCTTTGAATCCCATGATGATTTGGTTCAAAATTGAATGTTTTAAAACTGATTTTCAATGAGATATGGATGTGTGGACATGCCAACAACCTTAATATGAATTATATATACATAGAACAACGGCTCATGGCCTCATACACATTATTTACAAGAATCTCACATGCTAAACCTCCAAAGTTTGTTTAAATACATTCTTAAAGTAAAAAAAAAAATGGTACCAAATGACTACAAGTGCTAAATTAAACATACTTGGCCCTTGACCTCAATACATACATGTTATTTAAGCATCAAAAAGTGTACTTAGATACACATTACATATTTCAAGACGAAAATAATATTTTCCACCAAAATGATACTACATGCTTACACTTGCATGTTTTAAAAAATATAACAAAATACATCAAGACTTCAAAGCAACTTAAGGATGTGATGCATCCCAAAATAAAGTTTCTTTACCAACAAAATAACCCAAACAACTAGGGTAAGTAATCAAGTTACTCGTAGGATGTGGTGCATGCGCATACCCTATAGTTTCAAGTATAATGTGAACCAAATATAGACCATCATAAGGGTGCATTCCACCTACCGTCTATATTTCCATGGTACTCTAAGGGATCATCTCAAGCTATACAAATGTTTGAAACGATAAACACGTAGTATCTAAGTATACAAGACAAGTACACTAACCACATATAAACAAAGATTACCAAATCACAAGCTACAAGAAATCTATGATTTACAGCTTGGAAAGTAATATGAAATCAAATAATGGAAAGACTAGGATATGTGGCCACGAGACCATACAAGTTATTTTGGGTAATTACAACCCACAAGATACTACCTATTGCACACTATGACTTAGGAAAATTTTTACCCTCCGTACTAGAGCCAAGCCCTAGTCATCAACATTTCATATCCTTACAAGCTTCCAAAAATCAACAAGTTCATGACATTTATATAATCTCAAATGCATGAAACTACCTACTAAGCACAAGTAGGGTAAAACCACACAAACCATGCCCTAAGGTTGCGTGTCTAAAGTGGCAAGCTAATGTTACTACACATTATGCCATATGAATTTAAAATTAATGTAGGCCACAATTACTAATCATGCAATATAGTAATTTACCTACAAGTAATTACAAGTGCTATATACAAGATTTTCATACTAGACTCTCAATAAAATCTCCATTTACTTAACAACATAAGTGAAATTTCAAAATATTCATAATAAACTCTCAATGAAATCACAAGTATTAGGCAAATCATTAAACAATAACCTACCTATATAATTTAATAGTCATATACATGTTTTAATCCCCAAATCCTAAGTCAAGCATATAAAATCTCTATTTATATGTAATTACAAGAATTTAAAAAGCATGTAATCAATATATATCACGCTCCAATATATATAAAACCGAAAGAGGATAAACATACAACCACCCCGACCTCACAAGAGGATTGTTCCTCTTGAATCTAAGGGAAACAAAGGAATTTCAAGTTTTCCTTCTAGGGTTATGAAGAGTAAGATGAGGCAAGGCTTTTGTATTCCAAGCTTAATGGTCTAAGGTGAGTGGAAGGGTATCAAAAATGAAGTCAAAACTCTAAGTCAAGCTTTGCTCCAATGGTAGCTAAGTTAGGGTTCTTGAGAGGAAAGAGATAATTGAATTGAAAGTGAAAACCCTAAGTTAAAATGGTGGGATTCTCCACTTACTAGGTGCTCTTGCACTATCTCTCTCACACACACTAATGCAAGACCAATTGTGAAGCCTACACTTGCCATGAATCTAAGTAAGCTTCCAAGATTAAATATCCAACCTACACTTGTCAACCATCCATGCCAACAAGTGCTCCAATCCTAGGCCAACAAATGGGTGAATCTCCACCCTCCATGTGTTATGAGATTAAGCCTCCAAATTGTTCCTCCACATTATCAACAAGTGGCACCTTAGGAATGTGACACTTGTCACATTTTTCAAAAATTACAAAAAGGTCTTTTTTGAAAATATCTTCCAAATTAAATTGTAAAATAGTCCCTAAGATGAAAAATAATTACTTTATTTAATTACGCAAAACCCCCTCAAGTTTAGAGTAATTACCAAAAGTTATGCATTTATGCCCTTTACAAGAAAAGTAAACATTTAACATGCTTTTCTACAAAAGTGAAAATATAGATATCATGGAAATGAAATATCATGGATGTATACAATAAAATCCGAGCACAAAAAGTGAGGTTATGTAAGGAAAAATGAAAAATAACTAAAGGATGAAATAGGGAAAAGACGAAAAAAAAAATTTACCAAAAAAAGAAAAGAAGGGAAATGACTGGGTCATTACAACTTACCCTCTTTAAAAGGGATTTCGTCCCCGAAATCGAATCGTACCTGAAAGAGAGAATAAATCGGGGTACCGGGAGGGAACCTCCTGCTCGAGCTCCCAGGTAGCCTCCTCGATGCCGTGGTGTCTCCACAAGACCTTAACCAATGGAATGGTCTTAGTCCGTAAGACCTGCTCTCGTGAATCAAGAATTTGGACTGGACCTTCCTCGTAGGTCACATCCTCATCAACAACGACATCTGTCCATCGTAAAACATGTGATGGATTTGGCTTGTACTTCCTCAACATAGAAACATGAAAAACGTCGTGAACCCTATCCAGGTCTGGCGGTAAAGCCAAACGATAAGCAACTTCACCGACACGCTCCAATATCTCAAATGGTCCAATGAATTTAGGAGACAACTTGCCAGTTTATCGAAATCTCAGAAGTCCCTTGCGAGGAGAAATCTTAAGAAAGACATGGTCCCTTACTTCAAAAGACAAGGATCGCCTCCTCCTATCAGCGTAACTCTTCTGTCTGCTCTGTGCGGTAGCCAACCGCTGCCGAATTAACTTGATTTTCTCTGTAGTTTCAATGACAATGTCAGGACCCAAGGCAACTGTATCACCGACCTCGGTCTAATAAACTGGAGATCTACAAGGTCTGCCATACAACGCCTCAGAAGGTGCCATGCCAATAATGGTCTAGTAACTGTTGTTGTAGGCAAACTCAACTAAAGGTAAGTAGTCCTCCCAATTACCTCCGAAATCCAAAATACAAGCCCATAACATATCCTCCAATATCTGAATGGTGCGCTCTGACTGACCATCAGTCTGAGGATGGAATGTCATGCTGAAGTGAAGCCCCGTATCAAGAGCCTCTTGAAAACTCTGCCAAAAATAAGACGTGAACCGCGGGTCCCTATCCGAAACAATGGATACAGGAACCTGTGAAGCCTGACAATCTACCTCACATACAGTCCACTCAGTCTCTCTGCACTGTCTGTCACTGCCATGGGCAAGAAGTGAGCCGTCTTAGTCAACTACATCCCAAACGGCATCATTCCCTGCCTGACACCTCGAAAGTCTCGTTACGAAATCCATGGTGATATGCTCCCATTTCCACTCAGCTACTGGTAATGGTTGCAATAATCCTGCCGGTCGCTAATGTTCTGCCTTCACTTGCTGACAAGTAAGGCATCGAGCCACGAACTGTGAAATATCCCGTTTCATGCCTTGCTACCAAAACTGTCATCGCATATTGTGATATATCTTTGTACCACCAGGATAAACTACGAGTCGAGAGTGGTGAAAATCTCGAAGAACGTCTTCACGACAAGACAAAGGAACGAACATCATCCCCTTGTACCTGAGACCACCGTCTGAATGTAAGGTTCAACCCTCTACATTCTCACCACCTGAAATCCGAACATGGATGGCCTTCATCTCCTCATCCTCCAACTGTGCCTCAATAACTCTACTAACAAGAGTCAATTGAGCCATAAGACTAAACAAAATAGCCGGTGAGACATCCTCACAAGACTGTAAACCAAGATCAGTAAGTTCTTCTAGCATCCTCCATCTGTAAATGGAAATGCTAGCAAGAGTCCCCTGTGACTTCCTACTCAATGCGTTAGCCACCACATTGGGCTTACCCGGATGATACTGCAACTCAAAGTCATAGTCTTCAATGAACTCAATCCATCTGCGCTGTCTCAAGTTCAAATCCTTCTGTGAGAAGAGATACTTGAGACTCTTGTGGTCGAAGAAAACCTCAAACTTCTCTCCGTACAAACAGTGTTTCCACCCCTTCTGGGCAAAGATAACTACTGCCAGCTCCAAATCATGTTTCGAATAGTTTAACTCGTGAGTCTTTAACTGTTGAGACCCATAAGCAATCACCCGTTCTGTCTGCATCTAGACACAACCCAAACCTTCCCGCGAAGCATCACAAAAGATCACATAACCCAAACCATGTTCAAGAATGATCAACACTGGAGCTGATGTTAACCTGACCTTCAACTCCTGAAAAGCAAACTCACAGGCCTCGTTATATACGAACTTGACCCCCTTGCGGGTAAGTCGAGTCATAGGTGCCGCTAGATGAGAGAAATCCCAAACAAATCTCTGGCAATAGCCGGCTAGGCCAAGAAAACTCCAAATCTCAAACACTATCTTCGGACGTTCCTAATCCATCACCGATTCAATCTTTGATGCATCTACTGCAACTCTTCCCCCTGACACAACATGTCTAAGGAACTTCACTTCTGATAGCCAAAATTCATATTTCTCAAACTTGGCGTACAACTGATTATCCCTAAGGATCTGCAACACTGTTCTTAAATGATGCTCATGTTCCTCCACCAAAGCTGAGTATACGAGAATGTCCTCAATGAAAACCACAACGAACTGATCAAGATGGTCATTGAATATGTGGTTCATCAAGTCCATAAAAGCTGTTGGAGCATTGGTCAAACCAAATGGCATCACCAGAAACTCATAATGGCCATACCGTGTACGAAAAGCGGTCTTGGATATATCCTCATCCTTAACCCTCAACTGATAATAACCTAATCTTAAATCAATCCTTGAAAAACAAGTGGCTCCCTTTAACTGATCAAACAAGTCATCAATCCTAGACAAAGGATACCTATTCTTAATTGTGACGTGGTTCAGCTTGCGATAATCGATGCAAAGTCTTAAAGACCCATCCTTCTTCTTCGCAAAAAGAACCGATGCTCCCTAGGGTGAAGCACTAGGACAAATAAAATCTTTAGCTTTTAAATCATCCAATTGAGCCTTCAGCTCGTCAAGCTTTGCCGGTGCCATACGGTACGGTGCCATAGAGATTAGAGTAGTACCAGGAATGACATCGATGGCAAAGACAACTTCCCGAAGAGAAGAAAGCTCTGTCAACTCCTCTGGAAAAACATCCAAGAACTCCACAACAATTGTTGGGTAAACACGGCCTAAACTGCTATTCTCGTCAGCTAACAGGCTAGTTAAGTAGGACTTATGGTGACTCCAGTCACCGATACTGAAAATCATCGTCGAGTGGGAATCACTACGATCTCCCACGAAGTGAAAACAATCTCCTTTGGGAGTGCAAACAGTCACCCTCCCGCAGAAGCAATCGATCGTAGCATGAAAGAAGGATAACCAATCCATCCCAAAAATGACGTCAAAGCCTGTCATGTCAAAAATAACAAAATCGAACTCTAAAGTCCGCCCAGCTATCTCGACAGCACAACCCTGACAAACACAGTCCAAAAACACTAGATCCCCAACTGGTGTGTCAACACAAAGGAAACCGTCCCGCTGCGTGACCTCCAGACCCAATGAATGTGCAAATGAAACAGATATGAATGAATGCGATGCACCTGTGTCAACAAGAACTCTAGCCCAAGAACTGAAAACTGGAAAGATACCTCGAACTGGAGAAGTCCCAGCAGAGGTATCGGCTTGTGGCAGTGCGTAAGCTCATCACTGAGCCCCAGACTGCTGTGAACTGCCCTGGTGGCCTGACTGATGTCTGAAAGTAGTAGGCATGGAGCCTCTGACCAGATAAGAACCAAGTAGCGGTGCTGCTAACTGCGGTACCTGAGGTACCCTGAAACCTGACTGCACAACTGCTGACTGTGCCGATGCAACCTGTAAACCTATGTCACTCTGTGTCCCACCTTGCAATTTTGGACACTCTCTCCTGAAGTGACCTGGTTGCTTGCAATAATGATAAGCTCCGCGAACCCCCTTCGTCGAAGCTGTAGGTTTACTAACCTGTGACTGACTGGCCTGTGGCTGAAGCTGTGGGCAGCGAGGCTTGATATGCCCTGGCTGCTGACAGTGGTGACAAATCACTCCCCGGGCTGACCCCGAAGATACTGGAGTTGCAGGTACAGACCGAGCCTGCTGTAACTGTCCTTGAGTACATAAATTATCCCTGGCCTTAGCCTTCTTCCACTGATCCCCAACAGATACTGATGAAGCCTCTCCACGTGACTGCTTATATGAACCCTTGATCCTGAGCTGATCTCGGTCCTCTGCCTCAACCAACACAGCTTTCTGTATTACCTCCCCGTAGGTCCTCAATTCCAATATTGAAATCCGTGGCATAATATTAAGATGTAACCCATCCTAAAACTTCCTCGCCCTGAGCTCTTCGGTAGCTACCATCTCCGATGCATAGCGAGAAAGAGAAGTGAAGCGTGTCTTATACTCAATGACACTCATCTTGCTCTGATAAAGACCTGTGAACTGCACTCTCATGTCCTGCCTCATAGCCCTCGGAAAGAAATGGTCGAAGAACAATGTCCTAAACTCCTCCCATGTCACCACCTCCATATCGTGGATATTGATTATGGACCTCCACCAGATATCGACATCCCCCATGAACATAGAGGTAGTCAAGGAGATCCTCAATCGGTCCGTAGGTACTACCATGCTATCGAGCTTGCATACCATGAGATTAAGCCATGCCTCTAAGGCAAGCGGATCCATACTCCCTGCAAACTGGTCGATCTTAACCCGCTGTAACTTCATGAAGTAGTTCAATGCCTCATTAACAACTGGTGCCAGTGCTGGTGCCGGTATCGGAATCTGTATCCCTGCCATATGCTGATGAAACATCTGCTGAATGGAATTTGACATCCCCAGAGCCATACCCTACGCAATCTGCTCCTCATAAGTCGGCGCTCGTGGTGGATTAGGATCCACACAGCAAGGTCGAGCCTTAAGCCTCCCTGGACCCCGTGTGAGCCCGGTGTCTACAACCTGCTCCTCAACTTGCTCATCCACTCCAACGTGACGAGAAGACTCTCCGCGAGTCAAGACCATGATGCTACACACATAAGGGATAAGGTCAACAACAATGCTAGGCATTAAGACCTAATGCAGCTCACACCATAAATGCACAAAGCAAGTAGCACATAATACAAGCAAGAAATGTATGCAACATACAGTCATGCTAAATATACAAGTATATACAACATGCTAACACCCAACAAGCATATACAAAATGCTAAGGCATACAAGCATATACAACATACTAAAACATTTAAGATAGACTCCAAAACATACTACCATAGAAGCACGTAAACATGTTATTAAATCAAAATATATTATCAAGGAACACGTAAACATATCAAAGTATGTCAACAAAAGTATGATATGCACCCAAAACCCGTCGTCCTAAGGTTTTCGAACCTAGGAGCTCTGATACCACTTGTCGTGACCCAAGTCTTTCAACCCGGTGCATCAGTGATGACCTGAAAGTTAACCCGATAACGGATTCAAAATGCGGAAGCAAAAGATGAAACTAAAGCCCTTTGAGATATAAATCATCTGTAAGACACCAACGTGACAGTCCATGAAACCACGAAAGTTAAAGAGAGCAAAAAAGGAATTAGGAGTCAAAACGGGTAAAATTCGTCAATCAAGCGCAAAATGGTCAATTTACAATTGAGAAGGGAAATTTGACTCTAAACAAGTCAAATAAGGTTAATACAACCTTATCTAATTATTTCATAACATTCTAAGAGGTTCCAAAATTATTGGCCAAGAATCCCACAAATTGCCCTTTCTCGGTTTAAGCAAAAACTGACACTGTCCCACCAAAACATTAATAACTCCCACTGTGATTTGAATCTGAGAATGAAATAGGTACCATTGGAAATCTAACTCAAAATCCTTGAGTTTAGGCTCAAGAATCACCCCATTTGGATTAGAAATGAAGAAGTTATAATCATTTGAAGTTGGAACTTCAATGTTGAAACCTAACCTGGAAGGTTGGCGTGTGAGGGCTGTTTCGGTACACCGAAATAGAGTTTCAATCAACCGAAACTCACAGAAACTTTTCTAAAATCATGTTTTTGAGGGTTGGTTAGTTCGGTAGACCGAATTGAGGCATCAGTTGACCAAAATAGGCCATCGGTAGACCGAAACACCTCGAAAAGCTACTGTAAGACCTGTTATAAGCCTAGGGTGTTAAGGTTCAACCTAGGCTTTGAATCCCATGATGATTTGGTTCAAAATTGAATGTTTAAAAACTGATTTTCAATGAGATATGGATGTGTGGACATGCCAACAACCTTAATATGAATTATATATACATAGAACAACGGCTTATGGACTCATACACATCATTTACAAGAATCTCACATGCTAAACCTCCAAAGTTTGTTTAAATACATTCTTAAAGCAAAAAAATGGTACCAAATGACTGCAAGTGCTAAATTAAACATGCTTGGCCCTTGGCCTCAATATATACATGTTATTTATGTATCAAAAAGTGTACTTAGGTACACATTACATATTTCAAGACGAAAATAGCATTTTATACCAAAATAATACTGCATGCTAACACTTGCATGTTTTAAAAAATATAACAAAATACATCAAGACTTCAAAGCAACTTAAGGATGTGATGCATCCCAAAATAAAGTTTTTTTACCTGCAAAATAACCCAAACAACTAGGGTGAGTAATCAAGTTACTTGTAGGATGTGGTGCATGCGCATACCCTATAGTTTTAAGTATAATGTGAACCAAACATAGACCATCACAAGGGTGCATTCCACCTAACGTCTATGTTTCCATGGTACTCTAAAGGATCATCTCAAGCTATATAAATGTTTGAAACGATGAATACAAGACAAATACACTAACAACATTAAAACTAAGATTACCAAATCATAAGCTATAAGAAATCCATGATTTACAACTTAGAAAGTAATACGAAATCAAATAATGGAAAGACTAGGATATGTGGCCACGAGACCATACAAGTTATTTTGGGTAATTACAACCCACAAGGTACTACCTAGTGCGCACTATGACTTAGGAGAATTCTTACCCTCCATACTAAAGCCAAGCCCTAGCCATCAACATTTTATATCCTTACAAGCTTCAAAAAATCAACAAGTTCATGACATTTATATAATCTCAAATGCATGAAATTACCTACCAAACCTAAGTAGGGTAAAACCACACAAACCATGTCCTAAGGTTACGTGTCTAAAGTGGCAAGCTAATGTTGCTACACATTATGCCATATGAATTTAATATTAATGTAGGCCACAATTACTAATCATGCAATATAGTAATTTACCTACAAGTAATTAGAAGTGCTATATACAAGATTTTCATACTAGACTCTCAATGAAATCTCCATTTACTTAACAACATAAGTGAAATTTCAAGATATTCATAATAAACTCTCAAGAAAATCACAAGTATTAGGCAAATCATTAAACAATAACCTACCTATATAATTTAATTGTCATATACATGCTTTAATCCACAAATCCTAAGTCAAGCATATAAAATCTCTATTTATATGAAATTATAAGAATTTAAAAAGTATGTAATCAATATATATCAAGCTCCAATATATATAAAACCCAAAGAGGATAAATATACAACTACCCCTACCTCACAGGAGGATTGTTCCTCTTGAATCCAAGGGAAACAAAGGAATTTCAAGTTTTCCTTCTAGGGTTATAAAGAGGAAGATAAGGCAAGGCTTTTGTGTTCTAAGCTTAATTGTCTAAGGTGAGTGGAAGGGTTTCAAAAATGAAGTCAAAGCTCTAAGTCAAGCTTTGCTCCAATGGTAGCTAAGTTAGGGTTCTTGAGAGGAAAGAGGTAATTGAATTGAAAGTGAAACCCTAAGTTAAAATGGTGGGATTCTCCACTCACTATGTGCTCTTGCACTATCTCTCTCACACACACTAATGCAAGACCAATTGTGAAGCCTACACTTGTCATGAATCTAAGTAAGCTTTCAATATTAAATATCCAACCTACACTTGTCAACCATCCATGCCAACAAGTGCTCCAATCCCAGGCCAACAAATGAGTGAACCCCCACCCTCCATGTGTCATGAGATTAAGCGTCCAAGTGGTTCCTCCACAATGTCAACAAGTGGCACCTTAGGAATGTGACACTTGTCACATTTTTTCAGAAATTACAAAAAGGTCCTTTTTGAAAATATCTTCCAAATTAAATTGTAAAATGTTCCCTAAGATGAAAAATAATTATTTTATTTAATTACGCAAAAACCCATCAAGTTTAAAGTAATTACCAAAAGTTATGCATTTATACCCTTTACAAGAAAAGTAAACATTTAACATGCTTTTCTACAAAAGTGAAAATGTAGATATCATGAAAATGAAATATCATGGATGTATGCAAAGCCGGAATCAAATCCGAGCACAAAAAGTGAGGTTATGCAAGGAAAAATGAAAAATGACTAAAGGATGATATAGGAAAAAGACGAAAAAAGAAATTTACCGAAAAAAGAAAAGAAGGGAAATGACCGGGTTATTACAATTTTATCACGTGGAACAAGATTATAAATCAATGATAATTTATATTCTACAAGATCTTAGAGAAATCTTTTGAGTTTTAAAGACTTACGTCGTAATGGACATCATATTGAGACCGCAAATGAAAGAAATGTAGAATATCTCTACATTACTTCCATTATCTCACGCAACAAACTATTACTAAAAAAACTCCTTATTTTCTTTTCTGGGTTATACTATATAACCATTAGGACAATTAAGTCAAATGCTGTGATACATAAAAAATCTTGTGACCCAAAACTTTTTATGCTTTGGCACGATTGATTTAGTCATCCGGGGAGTACAATGATGCATCAAATTATTGAAAATTTACATGGACATCCACTGAAGGATCAAAAAATCATGTTACCAAATAATTATCTATGTACCGCATGCTCACAAGGCAAGTTGATTATTAGACCATCCCTTTCAAAAGTCATTGTTGAATTTCCCCCATTTTTACGAAGAATTCATGGGGATATATGTGGGCCAATTCATCCAGCCTGTGGACCAATTCACTATTTTATGGTCTTAATTGATGCCTTAACATGATGGTCATATGTTTGTTTGTTTGTTTTCTACTCGTAATATTGCATTTAATAGACTTCTTGTTCAAACCATCAAATTGCGGGCATATTTTCCTGATTACCCAATTAAGACAATCCGTTTTGATAATACCGCTTAATTTTCTTCTCAAACTTTTGGTGATCGTTGTATGTCTATTGGAATTAATGTTGAACATTATGTTGCATATACTCATACTCAAAATGGTTTGGCAGAATCTTTTATTAAAACACTTCAATTAATTGGTCGTCCTTTACTTATGCGAACAAAATTACCTTTTTCTGCCTAGGGACATGTCATATTACATGGTACATAATTAGTTTATATACGACCTACTATTTACCATAAGTTTTCACCATTGCAACTTATTTTTGGTCAACAACCAAATATCTCTCACATACGAGTTTTTGGCTGGCTGTGCTATATATGTTCCAATTGCATCACCCCAATGCACCAAAAGGGGACCTCAATGTACACTTGGAATTTATATTGGTTTTGATTCTCCATCTATTATTAGATATCTTGAACCCCTGACAGGTGATGTCTTTAAAGCATGATTTGTTGACTGTCATTTCGATAAGGTTGTTTTCCCACCATTATGGGGAGAAACGGCGTAGCAGCAACGCGATATTACTTGGAATGCCCTGAAATTGTCTTATTTTGATCCTCGCACAAATCAATGTGAAAGAGAAGTTCAGAGGATCATTCACTTGCAAAATGTTGCAAATCAATTACCTGTTGCTTTTACTGATACAAAGAAAGTAATAAATCACATATACCAGCTGCAAATATTCCAGCACAAATTGTTGTCCCTGAGGAGCCTTCTATCAGTAGTGCAGCAAATGCATCTAAAACACGCTTAAAGCGTGGAAGACTAATCGGTGTAAAAGATACTGTTCCTTGCAAAAAGAAATCACAAAGTAAAATTGGCACTCCTAAAGAGGCTACAAAAATAACAACAGATATTATTGATCAATCTGAGATTATAGCCTTTGATATGGCAGAGGCTCTTAATGAGGACCAAGTACCTAAAAATGATGAAATAATAAATATTGATGAGGCAAAGACAACCAATGATGATATGGCCCTTGATGAGGCACATGCCCTTGATAAAGCAAAGATACCTGAAAATAATGAGATCTCACTAAATTATGGAACGAGATAGAATAGAAATAAAATTGTTGTCGACAACATATTCTTATATGTCGTTGCTCTTGATATTGATAATGAGGATCTGGAATTTCAAAACGTCGAAGAGTGTCGATGAAGAAATGATTAGCCAAAATGGAAGGAAATGATATAAGCGGAGCTAAATTCATTAGCTAAACGTGAAGCATTTGGATCTATAGTCCAAACACCTGAGGGTGTTAAGCCTGTTAGGTACAAACGGGTATTTATATGAAAACATAATGAGAAAAATGAAATTATGAGATACAAAGCCCGACTGGTAGCTCAAGGTTTCTCATAGAGACTTGGTATTGATTATGAGGAAACATACTCTCCTATGATTGATTCAACCATATTTAGATTCATAATACATTTGGCAGTCACAGAAAGATTGCATATGTATCTAATGGACGTGGTTATAACATATTTATATAGATCACTAGATAATGATATTTATATGAAAATCCCATAAAGATTTAAAATGCCTGAAATAAAACCACGTACTCCCTCCGTCCTAAAATATATGTCCATTTTTCCTTTTTGGGATGTCCCAAAATACATGTCCCTTTCCAAAAATAGATGTACTTTTTTTCATCACATTCTCAAACTACCCATTTTCCATTTACTTGTTTTAGTTGTTTAGTATCTTACAAGGTTAAAAATGGAACTTCACTCATTATTAAGTACATTTCCATAAAAAGTTGGAATCCCAATACATCCCAACTATTTTGGGACAGAGGGAGTAGTATATACTTGATCAAATTACAATGATCCTTATATGGAACGAATGTGGTACAATCGCCTTAGCGATTATTTACTCAAAAAAGGGTACGTGAACAATCATTTTTGTCCATGCATTTTTATTAACAAATTAGAATCTGGTTGTTATTGTTGCAGTGTATGTTGATGATCTGAATCTTGTGGGAACATTGTACGAAATTGAAAAGACGGCCACTTATTTAAAGAAAGAATTCAAAATGAAAGATCTCGGAAAAACAAAATTCTGTCTTGGCCTGCAAGTTGAACATTTTTCAAGCGGTATTTTTATCCATCAATCAACATATACTGAATAGGTTCTGAAACGTTTTTATATGGATAAAACTCATCCATTGAGCTCTTCAATGGTTGTCCGATCACTTGACGCCAAGAAAGATCATTTTCGTCCTCGCGAGGATGATGAAGAACTCTTTGGTCCTGAAGTGCCATATCTTAATGCGATTGGTGCTCTTATAATTCTGCACCAACTCGCAGACATTTAGAATGGAATCAAACACATATTATGATATTTTTGTGGTACAATTGATATTGGTTTATTCAAAAGCACCAAATTCTCAATTAATTGGATATGCAGATACTGGTTATCTCTCTGACCCACATAAAGCTTATTCACAAATAGGATATGTGTTTACCTGTGGCGGCACTGCTATATCATGGTGATCTATGAAACAGATAATGATTACAACTTCTTCAAATCATTTAGAGATACTCGCAATTCATGAGGTAAGCAGGAAATGCATTTGGTTTAAGCCAATGATCCAATATATTCGAACAACATGTGGTCTTTCATCAATAAAAGATAGCCTAACATTATTATATGGAGATAATCCGGCATGCATTGCACAGATGAAAGAAGAATATATTAAAAGTGACAGGACCAAACACATCTCGCCAAAGTTCTTTTATGCACATGAACACCAGAAAAATGGTGATATTGATATTAAAAAGATACGTTCATGTGAAAATCTAGCATATTTATTTACTAAAATGTTTCCAACTACAACATTCAAGACACTGGTGCACAACATTGGAATGCGTCAACTAAAGGATCGATCTTCGGGGTTAATCTAATGCAACAGTAAGGGGAAGAAATTGATCGAAGAGGTATTAAAATACTATACTTTTTTTCTTTCGTCCAGGTTTTGTCCCACTGGATTTTTCTGGCAAGGTTTTAATGAGATAGATTTAACCTATGTAATACCATTTTCAGATACACACGAATATTTTACTCTTTTTCCTTCGTTGGGGTTTTGTCCCATTGGGTTTTTCCTTAACAAGGTTTTAACTAGACATATTCTTAGTGTAGTATTGTAGACCCTAAGTAGGAGTGTTAAATATATACGATTGTGTGGGGTCCACTTGTACTTGTAATGTGATAGGAAGCCTTGGTGTGCAGCTTGATAAACAAGCTGCCTGTTGCCCACGTTTTTTTATGGCTATAAATAGGCACCATATTTATACAATTGAGAAGTGAAGAAATGAAAAAAAAAACACAAAAAAACATCTTTCTCTCTCTTATACTTTGCCTTTCTTAATATGTTGAAAGCTTTTTTACTTTCTCTTTCTTAATATTACTATATATATATATATATATATATATATATATATATATATAAGAATCAATGAATTGTCAGACATTGATTGAAACATTATAAATGGAGAGAGAGTCTATCTTATTGATTACTTCTTGGTCATAAATTAATTGTCTACACCTTTTATCTGACTGTCAATAGAGTAAACCTAAGGAGTATGAGTATAATTAACCCTATTATTTATTTATTTATTATTTTTTTTTTATAATATTATTAATTTAACATTCTTACATAGAACTAATAAAAATAAAAATATATAAATGATCACATCATTGTAGACACACTATGAATGAATTTGATAATTCATTCCCAACTAATATAATAAATAAATAAAATAGTAAACTTCATCTTCATAAGAAGTTAGGTTTTTAGGAGGGACAATTTTGAAGGTAGCATAAGAGAATTTGTGCAAGAATTCTTATTCAACAATCGTCAAAAACTCAAATAGGCCGTTACTTAATATATAATATATTTCCTTTGTCCCACAAAAAAATATCTACTTTTTTATTTTTTAGTTAACTCCAAATAATTGTCTGAATTTAAAATCCAATACACTTACTTTTAATATTCATAATATACTGTCAAAAAGGAATTTTTTTTTTTTTTTTTTTTTTTTCGAGAGAAAGTAACGTTAATGGTATGCTTGAAAATTTATTGGTCCACAACTGAATCATTTATTCCAAGTGGGACCCATCCGCACAATTATTGCGTATGAGTTTGCTTCAACATAGACCTCACCACAGATCTAATATCCCTACTCCCAACACTCTTTCACGCTTGCAATATGCAACGCATTGCTGCGGCCAAAATGCTGAACGTGATCGAAAATTGCGGAGTATCGCCACCGCCAGGTGCGGTGGCCGATCAGTTTCTCCCACTCAGTTTTTTCGACTTTCCGTTTCTACTAATACCTCCCGTCCAAAAGCTTCTCTTCTATGAGTTCCATCACTCTAAGCCCCACTTCACAGAGTCCCACATTCCTCATCTGAAACACACACTCTCTCTCACTCTCAAACACTTTTTCCCTCTCGCAGCTAACCTGATAATTCCCTCATCAAATTCTAGCAAGCCTGAAATTCGTTACTTAGAGGGTGACTCCGTTCACCTGACCTTTGCCGAGTCAGGTGACGATTTCGATTACCTTACCGGAAATCAAGAACTAAATGCCTATCAATTTCATCCCCTCATCCCTCAGATGCCAGAGGCTTATAACACCGTGTTGGATTCCGGCACCATACAAGTAGTCCCACTTGGAGCTATTCAGGTCACCCTATTTCCCGAGTCCGGCGTTTGTTTCGGGTTCGCCTACCTCCATGTTCTGGCGGACGGTAAGGCCTTCAACGGTTTCATCAAGTCATGGGCTTCCATTACTAAATTTGGCAGCGATGCGCCAATTTTAGCTGGTGGGAACCTCCCATTTTGCGACAGGACTATGATAAAAGACCCCGTTGGGCTAGATACATTGTACTGGAGCCAAGTTTGTGATGGTAATAAATTTGTAAACCAGAGTAAAACTACTGATAATGTTCGAGCCACATTCGTCATAACCAAAACTGATGTTCAACGACTCAAGGAATCGGTTATGGCCAGCCGTAAACGACAACATTGGACAGTACCATTACATGTATCGACATTCACGGTAACATGTGCTTACATGTGGGTTTGCATTTTAAAATCACGGGCAAGGACTAAGGTGGACGAGGATGACGAAGATGATGAATTGGATCACTTCATTTTCACTGCAGATTGTCGAGAACGTTTGGATCCGCCCATGCCCGCAACTTATTTTGGTAATTGCTTAGCTATTTGTACTGCGACGGCAAGACATGGTCAACTAATGGAAGAAAAAGAAGGGTTTTTTGTAGCAGCAGAGTCGTTTGGAGAGGCCATTGCCACAAGGCTTCACAATGGCGAGCCTGAGGGAGTGTTGAAAGGTTCGGAGACTTGGATCTCGAGTTTTAAAAGTTTGAAACGGGAGCGAGTGATGTCGATAGCAGGGTCACCCAAGATCGGCCTCTACGAACCGGATTTTGGGTGGGGGAGGCCCCGAAAGAGCGAGATTGTTTCCATAGATCTTACGGGGGCCTTCTCAATCAGTGAGTGCAAGGACTCGCAAGGAGATGTGGAGGTTGGTGTGTCCTTCCCAAAGACCACAATGGATGCATTTGCTTCGATCTTCGTCCGTGGCCTTAAGCTTCTGTAAGCATTTAATAATTTCGTCCTTCGCCTGTTGCATGGCCCACATTTTAAATTCCAGGAAATTAAAAAATGAATGCTGATGGATGTTCTTTCATTTCTATCCTCATCTTCGCTTCTGAGTTGGATTTATCAATATAACTGCTTTAATAAATGTGTCCCTGCAATCTTCGCTTATGAGTTGATGGATCAATATAACTTTTCTGCAGTTTCTGTTCCCTAGAAGTGGTTTGAGATTTTTGACATATGGTGAGAATATGAACCAAATTCTGTCCGGTAATTTTTTTTTTTCCTACATCACTATGCTGTGCAATTTCACCACAATTATTTTGAAATTTAATAAATATCTACCACCAATACAAGTGGTAAGATTTGTTTTTCCCCAAAAATTCAAGTAACTGTACAATTCACAAAATAATAACCCTTGGGAACTCCAACTGTAACCTCCATTTCGAAAAGGAGAGATTTGTATATGGTGTTAATTGCAAAATAGTACAAAAGAACGTTTAAAATTTGGTCTTTATAATGGTGTATTTAAAATTCATCATTGAAAGTGCTAGAAGTGTGATGGGGAGGATTTTGAATCACGAATCTAAAGGTAAAATTAAAAGGTCCTTGACGAAGACAAAAATTCTTTACTTCTTTTATGGCAAAATTATTGAGTCCAGCAAATTTCATTCGCAAATCATCCTTCAGAATTCTTAGCTCTTCTCTACGTGGTTGTGTCCAATTTCTGTGGGATCAAGTCTAAAGGCTCAGTTTAAGTTTGAATCTGTCTGAGTTCAGTCTAAGAATTCATTTGAGTTCAAGTTGGGTCAAAGAAATTATAACATAAACTTTGGTTGGTTGATTCCATTGATTTGGAATAGTTGGAAGGAAATATAGTTGTATTCTCGGAGAGTTGTATATTCTATCAACAAATTAAGCCACTTGACAGAATTCATTATTGCGAAATCAAACAGAAAACACAAGAAATAGATTAAACACACACATAACAAAAACACACAGATTTTACTTGGTTCACCCAAAATCTAGGGGTACGTCCAAAGGTTGTAGGGATTTCACTATGATGATCAAAAATAGCAGCGGATGCAGAAAGTTCAGAATGAATAAATACCTTCGCACTAGGACAACATAACAAGTGCGAAAATAACCAAAATGCCCTCAAAAAAATTTCAAGTCGGGGGTAAGCCCCCGAACCCCTACCTTCAAGCAGGGGGGGCTCTGCCCCCTGTGACCCCCTACCAACTTACAGCAAAGTTAGATTCGCGGAGTTGAGGCTTGGTGTACAGTGTCTATTAGGCTCCACACTACCCATCAATCTCCCACTTAGAGACTGATAAACATCAAATTGTCAACTCCTATATGTCTTCATACATAGCAAAACACCACAACAACTCACTCCTTTGTCCTCAAACTTGAACACTAGTTGAAGCTAAACAAAGCTTCAGTTTCTCAATTGTCACTGCCTTTATTAACATATCTGCTGAATTTTTACTCCTATGGATCTTCTCAAGTGATAAACATCAAACTGTCAACTCCCATATGCCTTCATACATAACAAAACACTATAGCAACTCACTCCTTTGTCCTCAAGCTTGAACACCAATTGAAGCTAAACAAAGCTTCAGTTTCTCAATTGTTATTGCCTTGGTTAACATATCTGCTAGATTTTTACTCCCATGGATTTTCTCAAGTGATAAAACTTTATCCTCTAAGTGTAAGCGTATGAAATGGTACCTCAAATGTATATGCTTTGTTCTGGAATGGAACGCCGGATTTTTAGCAAGATGAATAGCACTATGACTATCACTGTATAAAATACTATTCTTATGCTTCTTACCTAATTCTTCCAAAAAACCCTGCAACCAAATCATCTCCTTGCTAGCTTCTGTAATTGCAACATATTCAGCTTCTGTGGTCGATAGAGCCACAATCTTCTGCAACTGAGAGACCCAACTCATTGCAGTACCACTCAAAGTATACACATACCCCGTAGTACTCTTCCTATTATCCATATCACCAACCAAGTCTGAATCAATATAACCATGCAATGCAACCCCTTTCCCAGTAAAACATAGTGATGTTTCTGTGGTACTCTTCAAGTATCTAAGGATCCATTTTACCGCCTCCCAATGATGCTTGCCTGGATTACTCATGTACCTGTTTACAACTTCAACTGTATGTGTTATATCCAGTCTATAAACCATGGCATACATTATGCTGCCAATAGCTGAGGCATATGGAATTCTTTCCATGTATGCTCGTTCTTCCTCTGTCTTGGGTGACTGTTCCTTAGTTAGTCTGAAATGACTAGCTAATAGGGTGCTCACTAGTTTTACATCTTGCATGTTGAACCTGCTGAGAACCTTTTTAACATACTCTGTTTGTGACAACTTCAGAGTACCACCCACTTTATCTCTGCAAATCCTTATGCCAAGAAATTTTGTTTTGCTTCACCCAAATCTTTCATCGCAAAATGTACAAACAATTGTTTCTTCAGATTTTTAATCTTCTCAAGACTTGACCCAACAACCAACATATCATCAACATACAATAGTAATATAATGTAGCTGTTATCAAACCTCTTAACATAACAACAATGATCTGCATAGCATCTCGTGAAATAATTACTGCACATGAATCCATCAAACTTCTTATACCATTGTCTGGGGGCCTGCTTCAAACCAAACAAGCTCTTTTCCAACTTGCATACCAAACCCTGCTTTTCTAGCACTGTGAATCCCTGTGGTTGTCTCATATAGATATCTTCCTCCAAATCACGATGGAGAAAGGCAGTTTTCATATCTAACTGCTCTAAATGTAAATTTTCTGCAGCAACAATTCCAAGCACCAATTTGATTGTAGTCAACTTCACAACCGGGGAGAAAATCTCAGTGTAGTCAACACCATGCTTTTGCTAAAATCCCTTGACAACCAATCTGGCTTTCTAACGCTTGTTGCCATCATATTCTTCCTTAATTCTATAAACCCTCTTGTTATGTAAAGCCTTTTTACCCTTTGGTAGTTCAGTTAGCTCCTATGTCTGATTTGACATGAATGAGTCCATCTCATCCTACATAGTTGACTCCCACTTGGTTGAATCACCAACCTGCACTGCTTCATCATAACTCTCTGGTTCACTACTATCAGACAATAACAAATAGTGTAAAGAAGGCGAGAAACGTTGCGTAGTTTTGGAGACTCTAGAGGATCGTCTCAATGCAGTAATAGGTGTGCCTTATTCCACCCGTGGAACTATATTTTTTGGATTGTTCTGAACTCTCCTCTGCATATCTTCCTCGGAGAGTTCCTCCAACTCAGCAAACTTATCATTTTCAGCGTGAGCACTTGCATTAGTAGAATCTGATGCTAACCGATCCTTATACATTACTTTCTCATTGAACACGACATCTCTGCTTCTAATTATCTTTCAGTTTTGATCATCCTAAAATCGATAACCAAACTCATCAGTGCCTTACCCAATATAAGTACATTTTTTTGACTTTGGATCAAGCTTGCTTCTAGCATCAGAACTTATATGTACATATGAAACACAGCCAAACACTTTTAGATGTGAAAGGTTTACCTCTTTTTTGATCCAAGCCTCCTCTGGTAAGCCTCCATCCAAAGGAATAGAAGGTCCGCGATTGATCAAGTATACTACAGTGTTAACTGCATCAGCCCAAAACATCTTAGGCAATCCAGCATGTATCCTCATACTCCGAGCACGCTCATTCAAGGTTCTGTTCATACTTCCTGCAACCCCATTTTGTTGCAGGGTTGGAGGAACAGTCTTATCCATTCTAATCCCATTAATAGCACAGAACTCTTTGAAGCCTCTGTCTTCATACTCACCACCATTATCAGACCTCAAACACTTCACCTTCAAGCCTGTCTCATTCTCCACCATGGCCTTCCACTTCTTGAAAGTATTATATACTTCAGATTTATTTTTCAAAAAATAAATCCATACCTTTCTCGTAGAATTATCGATAAATGTAACATAATACAATGAGCCGCCCAAATATGAAACTGGAGAAGGTCCCCACACGTCTGTATGAACCAACTCTAATTTCTCTGTCTTAAGTGTCTTGCCAACCTTTGAAAAATTGACCCTCTTTTGTTTCCCGAAGATACAGTCCTCACACAAACCAATTTCAACTAATTTAATACCTGACAATTTTCCTTTCGACAAAAGTACCTTCATCCCCTTCTCACTCATGTGACCTAGTCTACAATGCCATATGTTTGAATCTACGTTAGCATCAGCAACAATAATGGCATTCTTGGTGTTTGTTGTCATGTATAGAGTACCTGTCTTGCTTCCACGAGCCACGACCAAGGATCCCTTGGTGATTTTCCACAAGCCACCTACAAATTTAACTGCGTGCCATCGTCATTAAGTTGTCATACAGAGATCAAATTTCTCTTCCAGCCAGGAACATGTGTGATACCCCTCGGATTCGAGATACGGGTTGATCAGGCCCACGCCCGAGCCCGAGGGAATATCAAACAATTAATATTTTATAATGAACACGGAATACAAAACGAATTAAGAATTGAAATTAAAGCTGAAAGGAAACTAAAAATAGAATCAGCAAAATAATATAATTATTAAAATCCATCAAACCCAAACTCCAAAACTCCATCAGTTTACAACTCGGGAATCCATCTCTAGTGGACCCCTATTAAACATCCAAACGAAAAATAAAGCAACTGTAATAAACATCCAGAAATAAACTATGGAGTGAGTCCTACATCGTCGGAAGAGTGAATAGAGACCTCTGCTCAGCACGAACACGTCTAAGCCTGGAACTGTCGTGTACCTGAAAAATAGAAGTGGGTCAGGCCCACGCGCAAGTTCTATACTACTACAATCCAAACAGAGGCCCGATACGCATGTACATCCTAAACAATTTAACAATAACTAATAGTCCGTAAATATATATATAGTCACACTAAAGGACTCTCACTGGACTACAAGCCGGTCTCAACCTGAATAGAGGTAACATGCTAAAACGCACACGAAGTGGGCATATGTACCTATACCTAAACAGGGTACACCTCTAACCATCGTATCCAACTATGCATCCCAATGCATATACGCTTCCTAACCGTCGATCCTGATACTCAAGCTCATATCGAGGTACCATAACAATATATTTAAAGTCCATCCCGAATCCTGGTAGTGCCGCTCAACTAGTCGTTGCCATGACACTACAATTAATAGGACTTAACTTTTAGTTAATCCAATTCTTAATCCAGAGTAGGTAGGTTTTGGTATTTTGAAACCAAACCATCCCTAGTATACCACCGTCCCATACCAGTGTATATTATCCAATCATCCAGCAGTTGATAATACAGACAACTACCATAAATATCAACTCAATCCATATCTCCCTTTCTGATACTAATAGTCATATTGTAAGCATCAGTAAACACAGTCAACCATGTCCATAAACAGGCTCATTTTTATATCCATTACTGATACTATCAATTAAGCATAGTCAAAATATTTTCTACACATGCTCAGTTTATAGTGTTCCACAAAATCTGATTTAGTGCTAAGTTTAAATCTTATTAGCATCCAACATCCAGCAGTTGGTATTACAGTAAATTAAGATAACCATTAATTATGTCCATTCCTCCAATAAGTGACACTAGCAGTGGTAAGATAAGCATCAATAGCAGAAACCACAGTAAGTACATAAACATGCTTAATTTAAGTTGTTTTACAAAATTTCCTTTAGTGCCAAGTTTAAGACTTAATCTCATTCAACTTTAACACATCCCAGAAGAGTATAATTCAAATACATGCTTATGTTATAGAGTTTAACAAGTTCCAGTTATATCATCAGTCTCACAAGATTTCTATTGCAGAGAGAGTTAAACACTCCTAGCTTCACAGATTTAAACATAGTTTAAATACCTGATTAAGTCCCTACTGTCCAAGCTAATCTAAGCAAGTAGACTTAATTAACACCACAACAGAAGCTTTAATCTAACCATATACATCAATTAAACCCTCCATAATCACCCTGCATTCAACTGAATACTCCAGAAACAACTACTGCATGCAAAACTTACTGGAGAACAAAGGAAAAAAATAAAAAATTCACCAAAGGAGACGTCTCCAAAAAGTGGAGCCGCCTCCTTTAGACCTTGGAGCCGGCTCCACTTTTTGGAGCCGCCTTCACCTAAAAAGGGAGCCTGCTCTCTCCAATTGAGAGCCGGCTCTCTCCCTCTCTGTCTCGTTTCTTCGCCCTCTATCTTCATTTTTACGCCTCTGCTACCTCACGCCATGATTTCCGGAGACTATAACCCACTCCCAGTACATCCCAGTTCGTGCTTAAGTCTAGTTAACATTACACACATTGCTTTAAACAGAGATTCATGCAAGCAAACAACAGGTTCTTAACAGTTTTACAAAGCGTGAAAACTTACAGACCAGTTTCGGTTTAAGCACAAACAAAGAATGTTTTAATTGATCTGATTAATCCTTAAATTGTTTAAGAACACAAAGAACACGAAACCTAAGGGAGAGAGTGAGGATAGAATTTGCCTTACACCGACGTTCGTCCAAATCGTCCGACCGAATCCTCTGTTTACTTTCTGTTTTCGTCCCAGCCGTCTCTAAACTCTTTGTATCTTACTGTGGCGTAATATCCTTCTAAAAACCCTAGGCAGACACCCTAGAGGAGTATTTATAGGCCACATTAATCCTAGACTCTCTTAAACCCTAAGTGGATTTGCTCGGCCCATAGAGAAAACTAGGTTAAATGCACTATCGGTTGTGAGCTATGATTCTAATTTATAACCATCCATGTGCAACCTTCCCTACAGCCACGTTAAAAATAGAAACTA
The DNA here is from genome assembly GCF_030987335.1 of Cornus florida. Taxonomy (NCBI): domain Eukaryota; kingdom Viridiplantae; phylum Streptophyta; class Magnoliopsida; order Cornales; family Cornaceae; genus Cornus; species Cornus florida. Next base: position 47,890,261 of record NW_026775572.1, read on the forward strand.
ATTTAAACTAATAATGAAAACTATCAATTAATTCAAATGAAACAAATAATAACAATTAAAGCAAATAATTCCCATAACTAAACAATTAACCAGTAAAATTGCAAACAAACAGTTAAACAATAAATAAATAAAAACAATCAAAACAAATAAAACAAAGTTACAATTAAATCACAATTAATTAATGCCAACCAATTCATCATTTAAACAAACAAAACTCAACTTAAACAATTAAATAAATTTCTAGGTCTATCCTTTTAAATTAGGGGTATTACAACATGCCTCACATTTTGAATCTTCCATACAGCCCCATTAGGTTGCTTAATCCGAACATGTCCTTTGCCCACAATATTCAAAGGCTCATCATCAGCTAGATAAACCTTTCTGAAGTCACTACTAACATAGTTCTCCATGATTTCACGATGCGGGGTAGAGTGAAAAGATGCACTGAGTCTAGAACCCAAGACTCAACCGGACTATCTACACTCAAAATCAGAGCATCAACAATCTATTCTCTGACGGCGTTTACACAATCCTGTTTTTATTCGCTCTTCTTCTTTGGTGCTCGATACTCAAACCTTAAATGCCCCTTCTTTCAACTGTTCCAGCTGGTTCTAATTTTCGACTTGCTTCTGTGTTTGGATTTAGATTTACTGCTATTCGAGTTCGATCTTTCAGAAGTTCTTCCTCTGCCCTCGGTATTGAAAATAAATCTAGATGATTCCCCTGTTTCCCTCCTGTGAATATCTTCGCTGAGGATCAAGTCCCGAACATCATTAAACTTTAATTTTCTTTTTCTTAAAGAACTACTTACTGCTGTAACAGTACCATCCTAGCTTTCTGGTAAAGAGGATAAGAGAAGCAGCGCCTTAATCTCACCATTAAACTCGATTTTTACAGAGCTTAACTGAGTTGTAACAATGTTAAACTTGTTCAGATGGTCAGTCACTGAAGCGCTTTCTGACATTCTTAGGTTGAATAATCACCGTATCAAATATACATTGCTAGACGTAGTGGTTTCTCATACATATTTGATAGGGCAGTCATCAAGCCTGCTGTTGTCATCTCCTTTGCTATGTTGAAGGCAACGTTGCATGACATTGTCAATCGAATGACCCCCAGTGCTTGTCGATCAAGAAGAGCCCAATCATCATCCTTCATCTCTTCTAGTTTCTCTCCAGAAATAGGTTGATACAACTTCTTTTGATACAGATAATCCTCAATCTGCATATTCCAGAACCCAAAATCTGCATCATTGAACTTGTCGATCTTAATCTTTCCTTCTTTTGTACCCATTGCTCCCACTCGAACCTAATGGCTCTGATACTAGTTGCTGCGAAATCAAACAGAAAACGCAAGAAATAGATCAAACACACACACAATAAGAACACATAGATTTTACTTGGTTCACCCAAAATATAGGGCTACGTCTAAAGGTTGTAGGGATTTCATTATAATGATAAAAAAACAGTAGCGGATACAGAGAGTTCAGAATGAATAAATACCCTCGCACTAGGGCAACATAGCAAGTGCGGAAATAACCGAAATACCCTCCAAAAAAGTTGTTTCCGCGGAGTTAGGACTTGGTGTACAGTATCTATCAGGCTCCATACTACCCATCACTCATATTCCATGAATTAATTAGTATGGCATTAACATTAAAAGGAAAATTGTTTGTGGTCCATGGATTCATTACCTGAAATGGGACCAAATGGGTCTGCACCATTTACTGAAAGTAACAGCACATGAGTCCTTACAACAAATTGGCACAATACTGAGTCGATATATAAACTTTGATACTTGTACGATGCAAAGAAACATCATATATGAAATTGATGCTCGCTTATAAAAAAGATACGATCAAATCATCTTCACAATAACATTAAAATGAAAGAAAAGAATAATGTTAGAGGAAGGAGAATTTCAAAGTTGCAAAGCAAACTTTATTTTATGTAAAAATAATAATTTATTCACTAAACTGTAAACCCTAGTGATGAGCGCTGAAAAGTGTGCATTCAAACCCCTTAAGCTCAAGTATTCTAGAACCTTTATCTATCTTATTTTTCCGTTTTAGACTAAATTCATGTTATTACCCTTTTCAAGCGCTTATCCCTAAAATAAGCCAATTCAGCCAAATTAGAGCATAAAAGAAGCAATCTGAAGCTAAATGGAAGAAAGGAGCAAAGTGGAAGCAAAGTGGTGGAAAACAGCAAGTTTTGGTCGACCAGACCAAGCCCAGATCGATCTCACAGTGATCGATCCAGCCTTGCCAAGATGGATCAAACCCCTTGTCCTTATCCTCAAGAATTTCCATCTTCGAACGATCGAACTTACCTTTCGATCGATCAAACCTCTTTGATCTTATCCCCACCTACCACTTTTGTCTTTTTTTCCAAAATATCCCAAAAATATCTCAGATTTGTTTTATTCCAAAAAGGCGTCACCAAGGTTTGATCGATCTGGCCATACTTCGATTGATCTGGCTATAGTTTGATCGATCTCATCAGAATTCGATCGATTGAACCTCCTCAAGCTCGAAATAAAACAGAGTCCAGCTTATTAAAAGATGGCTCATGGTGCAATCATTGAAGGGGCCCTAGTGCACGAAACCTGACTATTGGGTGTGACACTTGAGCTACTTATATAAGGATTTTGCGCCATTTTTACAAAGAGGATGATATGATACAACAATAGAATAGAGGAGAGAGCCTAGAGATTAGAGAGATACACACATCATTTGGAAGTTCTTCCATTCATCTAGGGTGTCCATCAAGAAGAAGATCATTCCTACCATGGAGATGGCCCTTGAGGGTTGGATGACTACATCAATGAGTGGCTAAATATCTTCTTGGGGCTAGAGTTAACCCTAAGCATGCCGTCTAGATCTTAATGTTTTGTATTTTGAGGGGATTTGTGTTGTAATCTTGTCTTGACATTTGATTTATATATGAATCTTGTTTCTATAATGATTTATGTTGTTTAATACTTCTAACTAATCATTTCATTTTATTTATATGTTTATGTATGCTAGAATAGATGTTCATGTATTTATCTCTTGGTTTTGTGATATTGATGCATGTCTATATGTGTTGATGCTATGAATCTAGATTGTCAAGGCATAGTGCTTTAATGGAATACTCTTGTGGTTTGTTTGATGGTTCATACTCATTTCTTGATGGATTGTGCCCCTACTTTAGTTTAATTAGTTTAATTTTCATTTCCCTAGCTTAGTTATAGTGTAGTTGCCTTATTTTCCTAGATGAGAGGACAATCTATGCTAGTTGTTTGATGTTCCATGCTTATGAATGTAAGTAGTATAATTCCTTAGCTTGTTAATGTGTTTGATTGTGAGCTTAAAGGAAGGAATAATGGCTTAGTTTGATATATTGTACTATTCAATAGGTTGTCTAGACAATATATGTTTAATTAGTCATCCATGCTTGTTGATTCAATCAATCACACATATTAATATTGCAACATATATTTCCCCTCATTCATTACACATTGAGTATCTAGAAAGGTGATGTTTAGTGGTGACCTCTAAATCCCAAACCTCTCACTCTTGTTTTCTACCCTTTATTTACTTTAATTTCTTTGTATTGATTTTGTTTTACATTGTAGTTTAATTAACTAATCAAACCATCTTTTGATCACTCGACCTACTAATCCAACCTTATTTCCATTTCAAACACGCATCTGATCCCTTGGGACGATCCCTACTCACCCTAGTTATATTAGTAGTTAGAGGTAGTAGTGACACTTTATAAATTCAAACTTGGTCACTCTTTAACACGTTTTAACTTGTTGGTTCACGACGACACCACCTAACAACTACAATGCTTTATATATAGTTTTTTTCTCTCCAATCTTAGCCTTATATTACCTAATTACCAAATATAAAATAAAATCAAAATAGAAAAGCTGCTGAAAGAAAAAAGAAAATTTAAAAAAAAAAAAAAAAAACTACTAAAAAAGAAAAGCTAATGAAAATAAGAAAACTACTCAAAATAAGGAAACTTTCAAAATATGGAAGCTTTTTGGAAGACATAAATTCCACTTGCATAATTTGAAAATTTACTTGCATCAGTCTCTCCATGTTGGACAAAACTCACCCTCGAGTTTGGAGTAATTTTGCACAATCAATCAAAAATTCGAGCATGGCTTTCCATCCCTTCTTTCTTATTTTCTAAACTCGAATCAAATACGTTAATCTTCTTATACTAACAAAGAATACACTAGCATAATAAACATGGATTTTTCTAGAGGTCCTTTGAAATTGGATAGGTTTGCAAAACTCAGTGGAACATGTATCTTGAAGTACAAGTGTAATCAACTTTAATTTTTCTTCCAACAATTGCCTAACTGTCGTAGTACGCTCTAAGAATTCATCCCAAATTATGTGATAAAAGTGAAATTCATTATTTTTCATCCCCATGGATCCAGAAGTTTCATAATCAACCACGTTTCCTTCATTATGAGATTACTTTTGTAACTTCCTTATCATATATCGTTAATTCATCCCAATGCATAGATATATTTTTGACTCGTATGATTCAATGTGTGGTTCTTCATAAAAAATTGGAGGCTTACTCCAAACAATGAATAATTTTTTAGTAGCTTCCTCTTCTTCTTGTGGTTGTTCTTCTTCTACACTAAGATATCCTGCAAATTCAGGAATTTCCTCCTCAAAGTCGCCATAACAACCCTTTTCATCAAATAAAATAGGTGTTGTATTGCTGCAAAAAAAGGATTAACAAAATTCTCTTCAAGATTATCCTTATAAAAAAGCAGAAATCTGAAAATTGATATCTATCTGCTAACGACGACCAATCTGCTCGTCGAGTGATCAATAGTGACACGAAAAATAAAACAAATTTTTCGCAATAGTCTCGGTGTCTGACATATCCTTATTCACTAAAACATTGTCATCAACCGGCCGGTTGACAACGTGTTTACCCAATAGTTAAGTCAACGACTCAACTTGTCTCCATAAAAACTCTATCTCGCTTTTGTATTGCTTGGGTAAGGGTTTAGCTAGATTCTGCATCGTAAGATTTCCTCCTCTCAATAGTTATCATGAAGGCATGATTGAGCAGTTGGAAAGCAAAACCTAAGCTTTAATATCAAACTGACACCGTCTTACCAATAGGATACGATCAAATTGTCTTCACAACAATATTAAAACGAAATTAAAGAATAATGCTATAGAAAGGAGAATTGCAAAGTTACAAAGCAAACTTTATTTGTTGTAAAAATAATAATCTATTTAATAAACTGTAAACCCTACCAATTACAAGGATTTATATAGAGTTTTTTCCTCCCCAAACCTAGCCTTATAGTAGCTAACTACAAATATAAAATAAAATTAAAATAGGAAAACCGTTGAAAATCAGAAAACTGCTCAAAAAGGAAAGCCGATGAAAATCATAAAACTACACAAAATAAGGAAACTTACAAAATATGGAAGCTTTTTGGAAAACATAAATTCCACTTAAAGAATTTAAAATTCTGCCTGCATCAGTAATATACCTACTGCAATACTCTTTCTAGCTAGCAATATGCAACACATTGTTGCGGCTAACACGGAGAATATCGTCGAAAATTGTAAAATTTTGCCACCACCAGGTGAGGTGGCTGATCAGTTTCTTCCCCTCACTTTTTTCGACCTTCCCTGGCTAATACAGCTACCTACAGTCCAAAAGCATCTCTTCTATGAGTTCCATCACTCTAAGACCCATTTCACAGAGTTCCTTATTCCGCATCTCAAATGTACACTCTCCCTCACCCTCAAACACTTTTTCCCTCTCGCTGGTAATTTGACCCTCGTCAAATTCTAGCAAGCCCGAGATTCATTTTGCGAAGGGTGACTCAGTTTCATTAACCTTTGCTGAGTCTAGTGACAATTTCAATTACCTTACAAGAAATCAAGCATGAAATGCTGATCAATTTTATCCCCTCGTCCCTCATATGCTGAAGGTTGATACTCATGTGTCGGATTCAATAGCAATAGTCCCACTTGCAGTCATTCAGATCACGCTTTTTCCCAAGTCTGGGATTTGTTTCGGTTTCACCTACTACCATGTTCTAGCCGATGGTAATGCCTTTCACGGTTTCATGAAGTCATGGGCTTCCATTGCTAAATTTGGAAGTGACACTGAATTTTTACTTGGTGGGTACCTCCCTGAATATGATAAAGGATCCAATTGGGCTAGGTACAATATTTTGGAGCCATGGTTGTGAGTTTGAACATGGAATGTTATGTCACACTCCAAATAATGTTTGAGCCACATTTTTCATATCCTGAATTGATGTTCAAGGACTCAAGGAATTGGTTATAGACCGTCGAGGGACACAACATACATCGTCATTCATGGTTACATGTACCTACATATGGGTTTGCATTCTAAAAGACGAGGATAATGATGATGATGATGAATTGGTGCACTTTGTTTTCACAACAGATTGTCGAGAATGTTTGGATGCACCCATACCCGCAACTTACTTTGGTAATTGCATAGCATTTTGTTTTGAAAAAGCAAGATGTAGCCAACTAATGCAAGAAAAATACGGCTTTTTTATAGCAGTAGAGTCGATTGGAGAGGCGATTGCCACATGGGTTTAAAACGGTGAACCAGAGGGAGTGTTGAAAGGTTCAGAGACTTGGCTCTTAAGTTTTAAAAGGGACTAACTTTCATCTATCTGTCAATAAGGCAAACCTTAAGGGTGTGAGTGTAATTAACCATAAATATATATATATATATATATATATATATATATATATATATTTATATTTAATATTATTAATTTAATATTCTTACATACAACTTTTAAAATAAAAAATATATAAAAGATTGTTGACACACTGTGAATCAATTTTGTAATTCTTTCACAACCAATATACTCCCACCATCCCAATTTAAGTGTTGCTTTTGGGGAGTAGTAATTTTTAAAGGAACACGTGGAACATACATTATCTTCCTGAAAAGTTACTAAATTATCCTTTTAAGTTTTGAATATTCAAGTTTGAAATTTAAAACTTAAAGGACATATATGAAAAGATGTGAAATATATTGTTTGAAAAAGGAAAGTGGACAATTATTTTGGGACCAAAAAAAAGAAAAAAAAAAAAAAAAAAAAAAAAAAAAAAAAAAAAAAAGAAGAAGAAGAAGAAGAAGAAAGAAAGATAGCATGACACTTATTTTAAGAAGTTAGATTTCCAAGAGATATAATTTCAATGGGAGCGCGAGAGAATTTGTATAAGAGTTCTTATTCAACAATCATCAAAAACTAAAATCGGTCCATTACTTAAAATATAATATACTCTCTCTGTCCCACAAAAAATTATCCACTTTTTATTTTTAGTTGCCTCCAAATAATTGTCCCAATTCAAAATGGAAAATACTTGAGTCCTGTCCCATCATGACAGATTATGTCCTGCACACTAACGTGTCCCAATAAGAAGTTGACACTTTTTTTAAACTTTAAAAAATACAAAACATGGGTTATATCTATTTTTTATAGTTAAACCCGATAGATCTATTTTTTCCCTTACTCAACTTTGAATGTTATTTTTAATTAACTCATGGAAAATTGTATTTTCTACCTTTTTATGTTATTTTAAATTTTTTTAAGAGAAAAAACTATCCTTAAAAAAAATGAACTAATCATTTCTATTTCTTGTGAGATATATTTTTGTAATTGGCATATTTCGGTAACAAAACAAGTTAGTTGTAATTTCAGTTACCATATCAGAATCGACATCGACTGCAGAATTTGAAGGTTGTATAGAATAGGAAAGTACTATTGATCATCAAAAAGGAAAGAACAACATATTAGGACATCGTTTCCCACTTATGACATAATTACCTACATGGTATATGTTTAGAGTTACCAAAATACAGAAAATCCATATTCCGGTTGGATTATGTCAAGTGGGAACTGGAACCTAAATTTGGGAACCCGTTCCAGAAGTTAAGATTCAAAGAACTCCATTCTATCTTTTGGGAACTGGTACAATGATTGGGAATCGGTACCAAAAGTCCTGACAGCAACAGGTTTTCAGTTTCCTTGTTCTATTTGATTCCTTTTTGATCCAATTTTCCTTCCAAGTCCTATGCACGAAATTTCCTTTATTTTCAGAAGGAAGATGACTTTACAAACCTCTATATAAACCATGTCATACACATATGTTTATTCACGGCTTTTGCTCTACAAATTCATTATTCTTAAAAGCCTTAGGAAGATTATTTTAATTATTTTTGCAGAAAATTAGAGTTGATTTATTTGTCATCTTTCTAGAACACAAACACATAAACACATAGAGAGTTTAGAGTTGTGGTGTTCAAATCCTGATCTTGATCAGACAGTTGCATTTACATCGATCGGACGAAAGCAGATCTACTTCTACATTGAATTCAGACGATTGAAGAACAGAAGTAAAAGCGATCACACTTTGAAATGGTTGGATCATTTATGGAGTATTATCTAATCTACCTGCTACTCTTCTACAAATATCAAGCATAAGCCTAAGGTCAAGTTGTTGTTGGACGGGGTGACGCAAAGCCAGAGGATTGTCAACAGTTAGTGTTTGGTAGAACGATAGGGTGTGAGCCAGAGTCAAAGTTCAGTATACTTTGTTTCAAGCATAGTGGATCGGTTTACTTTGGACTGCACAGTCCACGAAGTTTTTCCCATACAAACAGTTGACGTATTTTATCAACTGGAGTTTCCTCGCTAAAAATCTTGGTATCATCTCTAACTTTATACTTTGCTTTATTTTATCTGTACGTGATTAATTGTTTAATTGCTAAAATAATTAAAGTTGGAAAAGACACAGATCTGTTTTAAAATTATCAAAACTTTCTAAATAATCCGCTACGTACGACTCACAATTTGGTATCAGAGCCAATCTCTACACATTGAGTTGATCCTTGTTGGAAAGTTTTGTTTTGATTTCAAAATTTGATTTTTAATCATGTCTTATGCGTTGAAAGAAGGAGGTTCTAATCAACGTGGTCTTTTGTTTGAAGAAGATAATTATAATTTTTGAAAATCAAAGATGAGATCTTATTTGCAAAATTCTGATAGTAAAACTTGGGCTATATTTGATCTGACTATTCACCACCTACAGAATATAAAACTGTAGATGGTAAAGAAGTCAAGGTCTTAAAAGATCCGTTTGCTTTTACTACTATTGAAACTGAGCGTAATGATGCTAATGACAAAGCTTTATATGCAATTATTAATTCTGTTGTTCCATCTGAATATTCTAGAATTTCTGATTATAAAACTGCTAAAGAAGCTTGGGATATTTTGTAGGTTACTCATGAAGGAACTTCAAAAGTGAAGTTATCCAAAATTCAGATGCTTTCTCATAACTTTGGAAATATCGTGATGAAAGAAGATGAATCATTTTCTGATTTTTATTCTACTCTTCTTTAATGTGACCTGAGCGTGTGCACAAAATAATACACAACACTTTGAGTTTAGAAATTAATGTCAAGTGGGCATCATACTTTAAATTTATAAACCGCTTAACACCTATACTATGTAGTATGAGTGAAAAGGGATCGTCCCAAGAGATTATACGCGTTGGAATTTTAGTTTCGACTTTAGTGTATAACAAGATTGCAAAGAGATTTGGGTTAGTGATTAAACTTTTTCAATTAATGAAAATGTAATTAAAATAAGACTAAAGTTGAGATAGGGATTTAAGAGATGAGAAGTGAGGTGTTGGGGTGCATTGGAATCGCCACCAAGTTCATTCACTAAACCACACATTTTCAACTAATTGGAGAAAACCTTCTTGTGAACAAAATGCGACTACCAATTGCAATATTAAGAATGAACCATCAAATTCAAGTATGAATTGTCTACTTAACCAATAATTAAACTAAGTGTAGAACAACCCATCAATCCTAAGCATGACCCATCAAACTAGTAACAATTATAGCACACATCAATCTAGAGAATCATGAAATTTGCAATAATAAGCCATGGAATATCAAATCAAGTATAGATTGTCTACCTAACTACAAGTATGAATTAAATTATAGAACAACTCATCAAATATAAACATAACCCATCAAATTAATTGACAAACCCATTCAATGAAAATCATGCATAGCCATCACTAAATCCTTAATTCATCACATATAGATATGCAACAAATATAGAGTAAATAATGTAGAGATTAATTCCCTAATAATCACACATAAGACAACATGTGATTGCATAGAGAATTAGATGGAAATATATAACCATAGAAATCAAAGGAGAATCCAAGATTCATTAAATTCACAAGGCTAAAACACTAATCACAAGATATTATTCCCTAAAAAGTATGAAAAGAAGGGTTTAGGTTTATAAACTTGGAGCTTATCCAAGCCCCAAAGAGAAGTCTAGCCAATCATAGAGGAGGTGGGTGTGATCTTGGAACCCTCAAGGGCAATCTCCAAACATGGCTCCATCTTTTTCCTTTTTTTTTTGCTGAATTCTAGAGAGAAAGAATGTGTAGATCTTAAGATGTGTTCTTGATGCCTCCAATCTTCTCTTTTCTTCTATCCCTAATCTCTCTCTTTTCTAGAGAGAGGAACTAACTATTACAATGTAAAAAAATAAAATTCAAGACCAAAGATATATTACAAATTCAGTTCCTTTTAAATACAAGGTCCTTAGAGTAGTGAACAAGTCAAAAAATAAGCCTTCAAAATATCTAATTCCGCAGCTATGTGATAGGTGGAGTTTGGGTGCGTGGGAATAAAACAGCTCGCTGCTAGCATATCTTTGATCGATCCAAGAATATCTTCAATTGATCGAAGAATCGATCCAAACCCACTGGTGGTGAAATTCTTCATTTTTGACCTTTTTCCAAATTTTTCTGGAATCTTCTTGGAACTTTTGCTTGACTCCAAAAAGGTTGTAATGGACCATTTTTAGCCCGTTTAAACCTTATCGACCTAACAATAGACAAAAACATAAATTAGAACTAAAACATGAAAGTAAGATAGAAGAATAGACTAAAATACCTTAGCTTATGTGCTAAAATACATCACATTTAGATATTGCTAGTCCCTAGTAATGAACTATAAAGAAAATAAACAACAAACAACTACACAACTATGAACTAGAAAGTAATGAAAGGATAACGCCACTTTCGTAGGGAACACGATTGCATTTAGCATATGTAACAAGCCTTTTAAACCCCTAGGTTACCCTAGTGAACGAGTGAAGTCTTGTGAAGGTTTCTAGAAATGATACCCACAAACATTAAGTTATTTCTCACTAAAGAGGCACCAACATACAAAATAAGCATTGGGAGAAAACTACTTCAAGTATGCAATTTTTCAACCATTTTGAAGCAACTCTCTAAAATTTCAACACCAAACAAACAAGTATGGTCCTCCACACATCAAAACAATGATCATGCAAATCAAAACAACTCTAGAATCTTTTTTAAGTGAACCAGCACCAAATATGTTGCTATCTAAGCCAACTAAAGAAATGATCACATCCAGCCTCAAACTAGCACACAAATCTAGTACCGATCATCAAGACAAAGAATGGACCTTTTATTAAAGCTTTATTTATCTAGGTGTACTTATTTTTTTCACTCGACTTTTTATTTTTAATATTTTTTATAGGATCAAAGATGGAAGCATGGTGTAATGTCGTGATCTATTAAGCTTTCTAAAAGATTCATGAGGTCGAGCGTTAGGTCAATGACTCCCAAACCGGACGACGTTAGGGCACTATGTGTAGAAACACCCCTAAGGACTTACAAGCTCAAAACAACTAGGTTATAAATCAAAATAACCTCCATCTAATCATTTTTCACTTTTCACATTTTAGGAGAAGTACTCACTTTTATTTGCTTTTGCAAATTTGCATTATTTTTTATTTTTTTTATATTTTTTTTTAATCTAGAGTTTGGGCCTTCCACTTTTCGGCACGAGAAATTCAATACTTGATGAGGCTAGAATCCCGGCTACTTAGTGAAAAGGGTTTGTTATCCACCTTTGTCAAGAATGAAAGCTTTCAAAGCACTACTAGCTCAATTGAGATATAATCAAATCAATAATCAACAAAGTATGTACCCGACAAATGAATACTAGTGTGTGTCTGTGCTAGTGTAGAATCTTAGAGTGAATCTAAAAAAAATCACAAAATTAAGATGATGTAGACCACAAATGCAAGCAAGATATCAATCTTTTAAAAAATTTACTCCTAAATGGTATCCACAAGGCATACAAGGAGTATTGGACTCTCAAAATAAGCAATTTTTAAATTCTAAGTATCATGAGCCTCAAAAGATCAAAATCATAGCAGACATCGATCTCAAATGTCCATCATGCATTTAAAGATCAAAACTTTAAATAGAATGCAACAAAGTCACCTTACTCTCAAACTTAAACCGCACATTGTCCTCAATGTACAATGAGAACAATGGAAAATATAGAAAGAGTATACCATGGTGGCAAAGACGATGAAGCCTGGTAATGATCCATTGGAAAATAGTGCATCCCCAAACTTGGAATCAAAAACCTACTTGAATAACCACACTAGCAAACACACATCAAATATCAAATGGGATAAGAATAAACAAATTAAGCTTTCTAAGGCAATATGGTATAAGATAAAAAAGATATGAGATTAAGCATTAGATAAAACATGAAAGTAGCATGACAACACATAAGAACACAATAGTGAAAAGTTTTTATATTTTTTCTTTTTTATGAAAGCATGTTAAGAAACAAAAATGCAAGAAATATGCACAATGATTGCTAAGTTTAACCTCTCTAGCAAGACAGAATGCCACTTTGAAAGATTGTTTTATTTTTTTATTTGTTTTAGAATATAACATGTATGTACACAAACAAAAATAAAATGCAATGAAATAAAAATGCAATAAATGAAAAATGCAAGGAAAGAAGGAATGCAAAGAAATAGACACCATTTTTTTTTTTTTTTTTTTTGTGTTTCGATTGATCGAGAATTCTGTTAAGGATACCCCTAGCCGTGAAAATTTTAGACGTAATTCCGATTGATTGAAAGAAGTTTCGATCGATCAACAACCTTTTCGATCGATTGTGATAAGAGTTGATCGATTGAAAAAGTCTTCGATCGATCGAACTATCTCTGGGCAGAAAAAATTTTGGAAAATTTTTGAAACTTTTGGCACATTTTTCGAAGGTAAATTTTTTTTATTATGCCTAACATGCATGAAATATTCAATGAAGCTCAATGAAACATATCTAGATGCTGCAAGAAGTGGAAAATAAAAAGAAATGGGGCAGGAATAGAGTTGTGAAACTCTACGAATACTAGTGTTTAACGTCTCTAGAAAGATGTTGGTTCGACTCATTAGTCAAAAGTGTCAAAAACCGGATATGAAACATCTTTATTGACCATCTTTTCAATTTTCTCATTTAATGCCTCACTTACAACAATGAAATCATCCTCCAAAAGAATGACTTAAAAAGAAATGAAAGAGATGATTTAATTCCTTTCATCCACGGTGTTGAAAACAAAATCAATAATGGTTTCCTTTACATCATTTTTATGCTCTTGAAGTATATTCAAATAATCATTTTCTTTGTGAATTGGCAAGGCAATGTCTTTCAAAGACTCATTAGGAATATCTAGAAACACCTTATCTTCATCCATTTTCTCTTCCTCAAAAATCACCATCTCCTCACCTTCCAAGTTAGCTAAGGAGTTCATTAAATAGTTGACTTCAATTATGGAGTTTTCAATGTCAAAACCACAATTTTTATACATTTCAAAAAGGCATATCTCAAGAGGGTCTTTGGAGATAATAGAAAGAAGGCTCTCTTCAACAAGTTCTTCCTCCTCCTCTCCTACCTCTATAGTGGTCACCGTCTCCTCACTCTCTAAAGTATCAAAGGCCGGAATCAAATCATGATCAAAATAAGGAAAATCCTCATAAGTCATATTGTGCTCTATTGGATTAGCCATTGGTGGACTCATTAATTCCTTAAATTGCTCACTTACTACTTCTTCCTCACTCTCCTCATCCTCATCTATATAAATTGAAGTTCTTGTCATTTGTTCATTTGCCTCTTCCTCCTCCTCTTGACGAGAAAGAGTAGTTGCAATTTGCTCAACTTGAGCTTCTAACTTAGCTAAAGTTTATGAATGAGAATGAATAAGTTGAGTTTGTGAATTATATACATCAAGTAAAGTTAACATTTTTTCTTGAAATTCGGGTGAATACTTAGAAGGTGGTGGAGTTGGTTCATCATAAAATGGTGGAGGAGGGTAATAGTCATAAGAAGGATTAAAAGAGTGATCAAGTCCATAATAAAATGATGCATGTTGAACATTGGACTCAATCTCATAAGGATTAAAATATGATGGAGGGGCATAAGGTGAAAGGAAGAAATTTCGCCCTAAACTTGGATCAAACAATTCTTCCATTTATAATTAAATTCTAAATTCACGAAAATATTATCCTCCACACGGGCTGATACTTGGACAAAAATTTAAGCAATATAATGAGCCTTAACACGGGCTATCTTAAGCATACAAAGAAATGAAACAATTAAGCTACAAGATTTTCAAGAAATGCTCACAAAGGTCCTTAAGTAACTTCAAATTTCAATACTAGCTTAAGCTCCAATGAATGCTTTAAGATCCAATATTTGCCTTCCTTGTAGTCAAGTACCTAATTAATAAATAATATCAAGAATGAGAAAAGAATATACAAAATAAAATAAAATAAAAATAGAAGCAATCAAATGAACACTATTGTCTAGTCTAATTCCAACAAAACCGTTAATCCCCGGAAACGGCGCCAAAACAATGATGCGACCCTAGCGCGTGCACAAAATAATGCATAACACTTTGAGTTTAGAAATTAGTGTCAAGTGGGCATCATACTTTAAATTTATAACCCGCTTAACACTTATACTATGTAGTATGAGTGAGAAGGGATTGTCCCAAGAGATTATACGTATTGGAATTTTAGTTTTGACTTTAGTGTATCACAAGATTGTAAAGAGATTTGGGTTGGTGATTAAACTTTTTCAATTAATGAAAATGTAATTAAAATAAAACTAAAGTTGAGATAGGGATTTAAGAGATAAGAAGTGAGGTCTTGGGGTGCATTGGAATTGCCACCAAGCTCGTTCACCAAATTACACACTTTCAACAAATTAGGGAAAACCTTCTTATAAACAAAATGCGATTACCAATTGTAATATTAAGAATGAACCATCAAATTCGAGTATGAATTGTCTACCTAACCAACAATTAAACTTATTGTATAACAACCTATCGATCATAAGCATGACCTTTTAAACTAGTAATAATTATAGCACACATCAATCTAGAGAATCATGGAATTTGCAATAATAAACCATGGAATATCAAATCAAGTATAGATTGTCTACCCTACTACAAGTATGAATTAAACTATAGGACAACACATCAAGTATAAACAGAACCCATCAAATTAATTTGACAAACCCATTCAATGAAAACCATGCATAGCCATCACTAAATCCTTAATTCATAACACTGTAGACACTAAAATTTTAGTGGACTTTAATTTGGACAAATGGACCCATTAAATATGGGCCCAATGTTTAATTAAGTTATTTAATTGGCCTAAGTATGGTCCACTTAAATTATTTAATTAAGCCCAGTCTAGAGTCTAGATGGTCAAATAAAAAGAATAATTATTCCTAATAAAATATATTTGGAATAATTATTTTTAAGGATAATTATCATAATATATCCGGCCCGGCCCAATTATAGTTTTTTCCTTATCAGGAGATGAAACGTGTCATCATCCTATTAATCCAAGAAGCCTATAAATAGAGGCTTGGAGGAAGAAAAAGGGGAGAGGATTCAGAATTCAGAAGTCTACAAATTCAGACACAAATTCAGAATTCAGAAGTTCAGAGACTCAGAAATCCAGAGACTCATAATTCAGACACAAATTCAGAATCGAAACCCAAAAGCGAAGAACATCAAGCACATCCAACAATGTGCCGTTCTTCATCAAATTCCACAGTGATTCAAGAACAAGCTCGTGCAGCCCTTGGATCCAACCAACCAAAAACAAGGAGATCGAATCAGAGGACCATTCTTTTTTTGTAAAAGATATTACAAAGGACTGTACTCCACATTCATAAATTAATAAAATTCTATTTGCTCCATATTTTGTTTCTATTGCAGACTTACAAAATTTGTGTGTACAAATTTGTGGCACGCCTGGTGGGACCACCTTTGCCTCTCATCTCTTTCTCCTACCATCAAGTTTCTTCTCTATCAGATTATATGGCTCCCCCTAAGATTCAGACAGACAAGAAAGCCCAAAAGAACATCGCTATTGCAAAAGTCGACGCTAAAGCCACCATGAAAAGTGGCACGAAGACCAAATTAAGTGATGGAAGTACCTTGACGGGCCCTGTGACACGTAGCAAGTCCCAGGCGATGGCGTCATTCAAACTTCAGCAAGATGTGGTGAAAACTAATCCTGCAACACCGGCGAACGTGAAAACTCAACATGTCAAAAACCTTGACATTGTTCTAAAGGAGGCTCCACCACCAGATTCACTTTGTTCTATCTATGATGCTCACTCTAGTGTCGGTTCACCCCCAGAGTCACCACGTCAGACTTCGGAGCAATCAATCACTTCAAGGAACGTGGATTCTCAAGGCCTATCAAACTCAGATGTAGTTGCTGCTATGATGACTGGAGCTGCTACGGTGGAGGAACAACTAGCAACTATGGCTCATTCCATTGAGAACCTCACAAAGACTATTGAAGAAAAGGACTTGCAAATCGCTACACTAATGAATAAATTGGAAGTTCAGACCTTCGAAACACCAATGCCATCCGGGAATCGTGCAACTTTCACACCACCACCGTCTGGGAAACCTACATCTTCCACAGCAATACTAACGGAAAATCCTAATTCTACAGCACAAGGTACTCATAGGGAGAATCCCAAACAGACGCCGGTGACAGAACAAGCGACCAGTCAAAACCAGACGCCGGGGATAGAACAGGCGATTGGTCAAACCAATCATACCTCTTCTTCAGTCTCTTCATTATCTGTCGAACAATTGCAAGATATGATAACGAAT
Organism: Cornus florida; assembly: GCF_030987335.1. Taxonomy (NCBI): domain Eukaryota; kingdom Viridiplantae; phylum Streptophyta; class Magnoliopsida; order Cornales; family Cornaceae; genus Cornus; species Cornus florida. Next base: position 47,907,376 of record NW_026775572.1, read on the forward strand.
ACAATCCGAGCTCAATATGGTGGTGTCTCACAGAGCACTCTCATGTACTCAAAGCCCTATACAAGGAGAATCGACAGTATGAGAATGCATGTAGGATACTAACCTCCGAAGATTCAGCAATTTGACGGAAAAGGTAACCCCAAACAACACATTGCCCATTTTGTCGAGACTTATAACAATGCCGGAACAGAGGGGGACTTACTAGTCAAACAGTTTGTCCGATCCCTTAAAGGAAACGCGTTCGAGTGGTACACTGACCTAAAGTCAGAATCAATTGATAGTTGGGACCAGATGGAACGAGAATTCTTGAACAGGTTCTATAGCACTTGTCGTATTGTTAGTATGATAGAGTTGACTGACACGAAGCAATGGAAGGATGAGCCTGTAATCGACTACATTAACCGGTGGAGAGCCCTCAGTCTTGACTGCAACGACCGTTTGTCAGAAGTATCTGCTGTGGAGATGTGTATGCAGGGAATGCATTAGGGCCTGCTCTACATTCTGCAAGGCATAAAACCTCGCACATTTGAGGAATTGGCTACGCGTGCCCATGATATGGAGATCAGTATGAAATCTCATGACGGCAAAAGTCCCGTGACTATAGAACCACGCAAAGATAAGAATGACTGGAAGAAGGGCGACAAGTCATCAAAAAATGCGGCTAAAGACTCAATGGCTATCTCAACCACCCCAATCAAGATATCTGTTAAAGATGACAAGAAGGATGATAAAAAGCCTCGCCAATTTCAAGAGAGTGAGAGACAGCGTCCTACGCTAAAGGAGTTAGAGAAGAAAGAATACCCCTTCCCCGATTCCAATGTTCCTGGCATCTTGGAATGTTTACTTGAAAGTAAAGTTATAGAACTCCCTAAATGCAAACGTCCTCCAGAGATGGGACGTATCAACGATCCAAAATACTGCAAATATCATCGCATTATCAGTCATCCAATTGAGAAGTGTTTTATCTTCAAGGAGGTGGTGATGAATCTGGCAAAACAAGGAAAAATCTTGTTGGATACAGACGAAGTTGTAATTTCAAATCATACTACTGCTACTTTGACAACCTCTGTCGTGGGGAGTGCTCGTTCTCAACCTTTAACTTCGGAGGTATCTTGCACAACTATCCAGTTTGGTTCATTGGAACCAATCCCAATCTATATTGGCCAAGGGAGTGTACGTGACATTTTAACATTTGGAAGGGTTTTTCCTTAGGATGATGAAGAAGGATGGACTCTGGTGATAAAAAAGAAACCACGGAAACAACAAGCTGATATTTTTCAGACTAATTATTTTGACAGAGGGCAAAGGAAGAAGAAACCCCAATATCACCATAAACAGTCTGGCCATAACAGAAAATGGGTCAAGAAGACACAGTCAACTAAACACACCTCTATAAGCAAAAAGAGTCAGAAGCCTATTACTTTGCAAGAGTTCTTTCCAAAAGGATACCTAAATGACGAAGTTGTAACAACTTACATGGTTTCAACTAAGAAAACAAGCCTTAATGATGAGAAGAACGAGGATCAAGATGAAGTCCAGACTGTAGAGAACCATAATACAGCCATCAGTGAAAAATCTAATGATGATGAAGTGGTCAGAGGTACGTTTGAGTCATGTTGTGCATCAATTGTTTTCACGGACGAGGATCTTCAGTTGGGTTCGAAGCCGCACAATTGTCCTCTCTTCGTCTCCGGTTACATAAAAGAACGAAGAGTTACTCATATTCTTGTTGATGGTGGCTCGGCGGTGAATCTAATGCCAAAATTTACGATGAAAAATCTTGGCATCACAATTGACGAGTTATCGCGTAGCCGTCTTATTATTCAAGGTTTTAACCAAGGAGGACAGAGAGCTATCGGCATGATTCGGGCAAAGCTAACTATTGGCGAGCTCCAAGCAGAAACCTTATTCCATGTGATTGATGCAAAGACGTCCTACAATTTATTATTGGGAAGGCCTTGGATACATAGTAATGGCGTCATTCCATCGACTCTTCATCAGTGCTTCAAATTCTACAAAAATGGCGTACAAACGGTTGTGGCGGATCATAAGCCATTTACAGAGGCAGAATCTCATTTTGCCGATGCCAAGTTCTATATCGATCATGATACACCTTCGGAAGTGCCCATCCCAAGCCTTCCGTCTACACAAGAGATTCAATCTACAAAAGCAAAAGAAGCATTAAGTGATCCACTAGACGTTTCAGTGACAGACATTGTAAAGGTAGCTAAAACGCGAGGGGTCTCGATAAAAGCACATCGGACGAAACCTATTTTAAAGTATGTTCCCAAATCTCAGCGACAAGAAGGGCAGGCACCTGTTATCGAGATAATTGAAACTAAGGAATTTAAATTAAAGATGTCACAAACCAAGGAAAAAGAAGATATGCAAAAGCTTAAAGGAGAGTTAACTCTTCCTCTCCCTAAGATTCAGAAGTCTTCGCCTTCCAAGTCTTCATTAAAAGGGTTCGTGCGGCCTTCTCAATCTATGGTTGATCATTTATTACTTCCAAAACAAAGGACCGACGAAGGATTCGATCCTAAAGCATACCAACTCTTGGCTAAGTCGGGGTATGATTTTACAAATTCTGCAAGCCTTAGAAAACTTAATGCTGAGGTCACCGGTGAGAAGGTGCACGGCCTCAATGAGACACAGAAGAAGTTGAAAGATCAAGGGCATAAAATCATTTCACCTAAGTCTGGTCTCGGTTTCGTAGCTTCTGAGCCACTTCGAATTCAAATCACAAAGAGGGATAAGAAGTCAAGCACCTCATACATTGGGTTTAAAGAAGTTGAGGATGAACAAGATCAGCAGACTGGGCATCAAAAATCAGTCTTTGATGGTATAAGAGCTCCATGTGATCGAACATCTATATTCAACAGGTTGTCAAGCCGAGAATCAAATGTTTCAAGTTCTCATATCAGCAATTTGCCTCGTAACTCTGTTTTTAACAGAATGAGCTTTCATGACCAAGGAAGAAAATCTGCACAACCTCAATCTCGAAAGTCAGTATTTTCTCGAATTGGTACTATCCATGATGCACCACTAAAAAACAGTAAGATTGTGAAGTCAGAAGAAGCTAACATCGACATGGTGAATAATAGTGAGGTTCAGAGCCTAGTGCCTTCGCGAATGAAACGTAAGACAAAGATAGATGTCACCAATGATGTTACATTGAAAGCTCGAAGGCGAACTATTGTATTTACTAATCAATCAGCAGAAGTGGATAGAATAGAAGGCACTGGCGAATCGTCTTGTGTTACTTCATACCACATCACTGTTGAAAAGGAACCTGACTGTGAATAACCAGATGATATTAAGAAAGCTCCACCAACACTAGAAGACGGGGGGCAGGCTACTGTTGATTAACTCAAAGAAATCAACTTAGGAACTGACGATCAACCCAAACCAGTTTTTGTTAGTGCATTCCTAAACCCCTCAGAAGAAAATGATTACTTTCAATTATTGTCTGAGTACAAGGATGTCTTTGCTTGGACATACAAAGAGATGCCCGGTCTTGATCCTAAAATTGCAGTGCACAATCTCGCTGTCAAACGTGGGACACGTCCGATTAAGCAGTCTCAACGTTTCTTCCGTCCAGAGCTAGTTCCAAGGATAGAGGAAGAACTCAACAAATTGATTGAAGTAGGGTTTGTCCGTGAGGTCAAATATCCAACATGGATTTCGAGCATTGTTCCAGTGAAGAAGAAAAATGGACAGATTTGAATCTGTGTGGACTTTCGTGATTTGAATGAGGCATGCCCAAAAGATGATTTTCCTCTTCCCATCCCTGAGCTCACTGTAGATGCAACCACTGGACATGAAGCTCTCTCTTTTATGGATTGTTACTCTAGGTACAATCAGATAAGAATGACTCCGAGGGATGAGGAGTTAACTGCCTTTCGTACTCCTAAAGGCATATATTGTTACAAAGTTATGCCCTTTGGACTAAAAAATGCGGGAGCAACAAACCAGCGCGCTATGCAAAGGATCTTCAACGACATACTCCACAAGATTGTTGAATGTTATGTTGATGACTTGGTGGTTAAGACAAAAGAACGAAGAAATCATTTACAGGATTTACATACTGTCTTTAATCGCCTTCGAAAATATCAACTTAAGATGAATCCCCTTAAATGTGCATTTGGTGTGACTTCAGGGAAATTCCTGGGATACGTCGTATGTCATCGTGGTATTGAGATTGATCCTAATAAAATTGAGGCCATTCAAAAGATGCCGCCACCAAAGAATTTACGTGAACTTAGAAGTTTACAAGGTCAACTTGTGTTCATTCGTCGGTTCATCTCAAATTTAGCGGGTCGTTGTCAGCTTTTTAACCGACTCCTAAAAAAGGATGTTCCATTTAATTGGGACCAATCATGCCAAAATGCTTTTGATAGCATCAAAAAGTACCTTCTCAATTCTCCAGTATTGGGAGCACCGGTACCTGGAAAGCCACTCATACTTTACATTGCTGCGCAAGAAGAATCGCTGGGTGCCTTACTTGCTCAGAATAATGAAGAACATAAAGAGAAGGCATTGTATTATTTAAGTCGCAGACTCACCCCGATGGAGCGAAATTATCCTCCAATTAAAAAAACATGCCTCGCACTTGTCTTCGCTTCTAAGAAATTGAGGCATTATTTCTTGGCTCATACGATACATCTTGTTGCAAGGGCAGATCCTCTCAAATATGTCATGTCTAAGCCGGTCCTTTCCGGACGATTGGCGAGGTGGTCAATTTTGTTCAACGAATTTGAAATTATTTATGTGCCACGAAAAGCAGTAAAAGGACAAATCTTAGCTGATTTCTTAGCTGACCATCCTATTCCAGCCGATTGGGAATTTCTAAAGATTTTCCTGATGAAGAAGTCTTCCTTGTGGACATCCTCCCTCCATGGATGATGTTTTTTGATGGGGCAGCACGATCAGATGGGGCTGGAGCATGTGTAGTTTTTGTTTCTCCAAAGAGACATGTCATTCCATACTCTTTTGCACTTGCTGAAAACTGCTCAAATAATGTAGCTGAGTATCAAGCCTTGATTATCGGCCTTCAAATGGCGAATGAGATGAACATCACGGACCTCGAAATATATGGAGACTCTAAGTTGGTGATCAACCAACTTCTTAAAGAATATGAGGTTAAGAAAGATGATCTAGTGCCGTACCATCGTTACGCCTCTCATTTGTTGGAACGGTTTGATAGCGTCATACTAGAGCACATTCCAAGAAAAGAAAATCGGATAGCTGATGCTTTGGCAAATTTGGCTACAACATTGGCGTTAACTGATGAAGACCTGGTTGATGTTCCTGTATGTCAAAGATGGGTCTTGCCACAAGTCTTGGAGGATAAATTTGAAGAAAGTAATGTGGTTTCTTGTTGGACACAAGAGGAAGAAGACTGGAGAATCCCTATCATTGATTATCTGGAACATGGAAAGCTTCCCGAAGACCTACGCCATAAGACTGAAATGCGAAGGCGAGCACCTCGTTTCATCTATTACAACGATACATTGTATAGGCGTTCCTATGAGGGCCTTTTCCTTCGCTGCCTTGGAAATGATGAAGCAACGCATGCAATAAAGGAGGCACATTCTGGGATTTGTGGAGCTCATCAATCTGGTCCAAAGCTGCACTTTCTCGTCAAAAGAATGGGTTATTATTGGCCAACTATGGTCAAAGATTGCTTGGAGTATGCAAAAATGTGTCAAGCCTGTCAATTCTATGCCAATTTCATACACCAACCACCGGAACCATTACACCCTACTGTGACGTTATGGCCGTTCAATGCATGGGGATTAGATGTAGTTGGTCCTTTAGAAAAGTCTTCAAAAGGCCACTTGTATATCTTGGCTGCAACTGATTATTTTTCAAAATGGGCGGAAGCTGCACCCTATAAACATGTGAAAAAGGAAACAGTGGTTGACTTCATCAAGTCCAACATTATTTATCGATATGGTGTCCCTCGATACATCATCACTGATAACGGGACGAATTTTAAAAACAGTTGGGTAACTGACCTTTGTGAGAAATTTGGATTCAAACAACGTAAATCCTCCATGTACAATGCCCCTGCAAATGGTCTCACAGAAGCATTCAATAAGACTCTATGTGAGCTATTGAAGAAAGTAGTCAACCAAACAAAGCGAGATTGGTATGAGCGAATGGAAGAAGCATTATGGGCATACCACACTACGCATCGGACACCTACTCAGGCAACTCCATATTCTCTGGTTTATGGCGTAGAAGCAGTTCTTCCATTGGAACAACAAATCCCATCATTAAGGATAGCCATACAAGAAGGTCTTACAAGTGAAGAAAATGCCATCTTACATCTTCAAGAACTGGAAGCATTGGATGGAAAGAGATTAGAAGCTCAACAACAGCTAGAGTGTTATCAAGCTCGACTTTCTAAAGCATTCAATAAGAGAGTTCGACCTCGGTTATTTTAAGTTCGAGACTTAGTATTAGCTGTTCGTAGACCGATTATCATAAATCGCAAGGGAAATAAATTTGTATCCAAATGGGATGGACCGTATGTTGTTCGCGAAGTTTATACTAACGGCGCATATCTCATTATTGATGAAGACGGAGTAAGAGTGGGGCCCATTAATGGCAAATTCCTGAAGCGCTACTACCCATGAAGGCAATGCTCCTGATCGTACGAGCTTAAACTGCACTATGCTCCTGGCTTACATGAGTTAAAACTGTGATTGCAAAAAAAAAAAAAAAATCTTTATAAACTCCTGGCCCGCAAGAGTATAAACTGTAAACGGTGAAACAAATAAATAATGATAACATCTTTGTAAATAAAATGGAGATAATAAATCATTTGTTTTATTGCTAAAATTCAAAGTTACAACTTTGTTTTTGAAAAAAAAAAAATGATGATCAATACTAAAATTCCATAGCGATAATTTCGTCACGTTCTTGCCATAATATCTCTTCCAGTTGCTTCACTACTTCAAGATCGCGATTCGAGATGACGTTAGCTTATTCTATTGATTTTCGATCTTCCCAAAGTTTGGTGATGGCTTCCTTCTTCTGAGATAACTGTGCATCCGTTGTCGATATGAGGAGTTTAAGCCCTTGAGTCTCTTCCCTGGCTTCTTGCAATTCTTTCACTAATTTAGCTTCTTTAAATTCAGCTTCACTCAAACTAGATTGAAGTGATTCTATACGCTTAGCACCATCATCTTTTATAGACCTAGCGTTGGTGAGCTGTGCATCAATACTGGCCAATCGTTGGGATTGAGAGTGTGAAGTCATCATACAGGCATATGAAGAAGATGTAGCAATATAATTGGCCGCATTATTGGTATATGAGTCAATTCGCTTCTTCAAAGCTGAATGGTCTCCAGGGAGTTTTGCGAGTCCTTCATAAAGTGTTTGAAGTTTAGGTGCTCGAGATGGTATTTTATCGGTAGGAGTATCGCGTATGATATTCTTTATGAAATCAATAAAGAATAAAGCAGCACGACGATGAACATCAAGAACGATCTCTTCCGCATTGAAAATTGACATTTCAGAAGGGGCAACATGATGCAAGGGTGAACCCTGTTCTCTTAAAATCAAAGAAGGGATAACTACATGATCTTTACCAATATTTTCAACCGCCTCCATAGCTTGACTAGTCACTTCAGCAACCCCCAAAACATCCGAGTGTTGACTAACTCTGCTTCTTTGTAGTGAAATCTCTGTACCTTTTCCTATCGCAGTGGCCAACTCTAAGGCAGACGGTCCATAAATAGATTCTTCACTACATGTTGGGTTAGCAACAATGACGACATCTTCCCCAAGAAATCCCTTACTGTCTTTTATCTATTAAAAAAATAATAATAAATAATGGTAATTTGCAGTACAAAATATATATATATATATATATATATATATATATATATATATATATATATAATAACAGTTACCTGTATAGGTTGTGAACTGCTAGGTACCCCAGTAAAAAATTGATCAAGAGAAGTGGCAACACATTCCTGTACTGAATCAAGTCTCACTTTGTCGGTGACATGCTTCCAGTTACGATCCTCATCATAAGCTTTCACATCCTCATCTAACTCCATTGACAACTGACGACGGCGACGGTTATTGATTAGTGGTGGGACATCTTCTGCTTTTTGGTGATGGCTACTAGATCCTCCAACAACGTCACAATCATTATGAGATTTGATGGTTAACTTTGGCACTGGCTTAGATGGGAGATTTGACTTCAGCCCCTTAATTAAAACCTTCCTGATTTTAGTTGGTTTCTCTGGTGGGGAAATCGTGCGTTTAGATTGCTTTGAGGTAGTTTCTTTCTGTGTAAATGGATCAATATATACGCTGGACCACCATTTGGCATATGCTCTGGTAACTGAGGATTTTTGGTGGCTGAAGGTTGAAGGAAGCAACGCATCACAACCAGAAGAATAATGAACGGATGAGTTCCAATGCTTTAAAAATTCCTCTAAGGTGCAAGTACGAAAGTCATTTTTTAATTTTCCAAGAATATCTTGATGGTACCCAAATTGTCGGCTAAATCTGTGTGGACTATACGGCTCAATGATAAGACGGTCATTTTGGCGCAATGTCAAATAACATGATCGAAGATTGATTAGGGTGTCAAAGTCAGCCTTTTTCATCTCGCCATTATCTACAATAAGTCGCTCTTTTGAAGATCTTTTAGCCATTCGAGTTAAGTTTATTCCTTTACATGATCTGAATAAATTTTGGGCTTCAAAGTGGTCAAAGTATCTTGCTCCTCCTTCGCCTGCATATAATGACATTCTAGGCCAATAGTTGGTATTAGGAATGGTGAAATTAGTTCTGAAATATTCACTCAACCATCCGAATACATAGTGAATAGGAAATATCGCAGAGCAGCTTCCAGGATATGGTGAGGAAACAATCTCGTTCAAGCCTCTGTAAATACTGGCCAGAACCGGGATGGAAAGACAAATGTTGCAGCCATCTGCTAACATGCTTGCGACCTTGAAAGTCGCAGGACGAATTATGTTGCCAGGGTGTGCAGGTAAGGCAAATTTACAGAGCCAACAGGCTAAAAAAACAGCTAGATAAGTGGTGTCTCTCGATGTTTCATCTACACCAAGGTTGATAAATACTTCTTTCTCTTTGGTGGACATCGACCGGACAGGAGGGATCACACCAGACGGATTTTGAGTCCTCATAGGGCGGTGAACTTTATTTTTTGTTGATTTCTTTGAAGGTTTGGCATGTCTTGATGCACCTTTAAACCAGAAATTAATCCAGTCAGATATCTTCACATTCTGATCTCCTTTATACTTCTTGGAAAGTCTGTGGAAGGCCAAAAATAGGTGTTGACAACTCAAAGGGATAGAATTTTTGTTGTTGCCAGTTCTTGATAGTTCATCTGCACAAGGAATAACTTCATCATAAATTGTTCCTTGCTGAGGGAGACCACCTAGCATATATAGATCTCGAAGAGAAATTGATAGCTCGCCAATAGAACAATGAAGTGTATTAGTGGCTGGGCACCAACATTCAAGGAATGCTTTGAATACATCTTCATGATGATCATAGGAAAATAGGGAGGCGAATAAAGCACCATATAGTTGTTGTTTTGATAGAAAGTCATGGAAACGCGCCAAGACATCTTCTAACCACTCCCAATATAGTTCGGTGTATAGCAATTCAGCAGGAAGTTTATAGGGAATACTCCATGATATTTCCTTCGCCTGAACATTAAGACCCAATAGTGAAAACTGGTTTTCTTCAACAACTCTCTCATGAAGTGAAGAATTTAGTATCAAGGCTTTAGAGACAATAGATTCTTCATTAATCTGATCAAGACCAAAGTTGGTGAGTTCGCATGTGGCCGTGCATGTCCAATGAGATGAACAATGTTTATTGTTAGAATCAGGCACTTGAATAGCATTGCGACCAAAAAGTGAGTCATATACACTTAATGTCGTTCCTTGGACTCGTTGACTATTTTCGCTCTCTAAGATAGTTAGCTTTTGCTTTGCGAAACACTTGAACACCACCATGATGGATACCAAAGCTCGATCGATGTTGTTTAGAAAGAAGATTTCAATTTCTGTTATGGTTGACAAAACCAATTTGCTATACCTTCTCAAGTCCTTCAAAAAAAAAAAAAAAAAAAAAAAAAAAAAAAAAAAAAAAAAAAAGAAGAAGCAGTTAGAAAGTGTGAAAAAAAAAAAAAAAAAAAAAAACCGTGAAAAAAAAGGAGGAAAGAAAAAAAAAGGAAAGAAAAGAAAAGGAAAAAAAAAAATAAAGGGAAAGAAAAAAAATATATAGCGTGAAAAAAAAAAGGAGGAAAAAAAATAAAATAAAAAACCATGAAAAAAAAAAGGAGGAAAGAAAAAAAAAGGAAAGAAAAGAAAAGGAATTTTTTTAAAAAAAAAAAATAGCGTGAAAAAAAAAACAAAACAAAACAAAAAAAAAAGGAGGAAAGAAAAAAAAAAAAGGAAAGAAAAGAAAAGGAATTTAAAAAAAAAAAAAAAAGCAGTGTGGAAAAAAAAAAAAAAAAAAAACAAAAACAAAAAAAAAAGGAAGGGAAAAAAAAAAGGGAAAAAAATAGTGCGAGGAAAAAAAAAAAAAAATTTGATTCCTCCAAGGCGTGAACAAAAAAAAAAAAAAAAAAAAAAAAGAAGAAAGAAAAAAAAATTTGTTCCCTCCAACAACAATAGGCATGAAAAAAAAAAAAAAAAAGAAGAAGAACATTCATACCTATGTGTTCAAGCAGATGCCGCAATCCAACACAATCTTCAGAGGCCGCAATCTTACAAGTTCTTTAGAACTGATTGAAATTGATGTCAAACCCTATGACTTGGGTGGTATATATAGGCAAGGGATTTGTATAAATTGGAAAGTAAAAATCCAATAAAAAAAAGTTGAATAATTCAAGTCCCACTTGAAAAAGGAGACAAGTCCTGTTAAGCGTAGAACTCGAAGTGGGGGCAATTTGTAGACACTAAAATTTTAGTGGACTTTAATTTGGACAAATGGACCCATTAAATATGGGCCCAATGTTTAATTAAGTTATTTAATTGGCCCAAGTATGGTCCACTTAAATTATTTAATTAAGCCCAGTCTAGAGTCTAGATGGTCAAATAAAAAGAATAATTATTCCTAATAAAATATATTTGGAATAATTATTTTTAAGGATAATTATCATAATATATCCGGCCCGGCCCAATTATAGTTTTTTCCTTATCAGGAGATGACACGTGTCATCATCCTATTAATCCAAGAAGCCTATAAATAGAGGCTTGGAGGAAGAAAAAGGGGAGAGGATTCAGAATTCAAAAGTCTACAAATTCAGACACAAATTCAGAATTCAGAAGTTCAGAGTCTCAGAAATCCAGAGACTCAGAATTCAGACACAAATTCATAATCGAAACCCCAAAAGTGAAGAACATCAAGCACATCCAACAACGTTCAAATTCCACAGTAATTCAAGAACAAGCTCGTGCAGCCCTTGGATCCAACCAACCAAAAACAAGGAGATCGAATCAGAGGACCATTCTTTTTTTGTAAAAGATATTACAAAGGACTGTACTCCACATTCATAAATTAATAAAATTCTATTTGCTCCATATTTTGTTTCTATTGCAGACTTACAAAATTTGTGTGTACAAACACATAGACATGCAACAAACATAGAGAAAATAGTGTAGAGATCAATTCCCCAATAATCACGTATAAGACAATATGTAATTACATAAAGTATTAGATGGAAGTATTTAACTATAGAAATCGAAGGAGAACCCAAGATTCATTAAATTCACAAGGCTAAACACTAATCACAAGATATTATTAAAGTGTGAAAAGAAGGGTTTAGATTTACAAAGAATGAGCCCCAAGGAGAAGTCTAGCCAATCATGGAGGAGGTGGGTGTAATCTTGGAACCTCAAGGCAATCCCCAAACATAGCTCCATCTTCTTCATCTTCTTCTTTGTTGAATTATAGAGAGAGAGTGTGTGTAGAACTTGAGATATATTCTTGGTGCCTCCACTCTTCTCTTTTCTTCTAACTCTAATCTCTCACTTTGCTAGGGAGAAAAACTAACTATTACAATGTAAAAAAAAAAAAAAAATTCAAGACCAAAGATATATTAAAAAAAGGTTCAATTCCCTTTAAGTGCAAGGTCTTAGAATAATGAACAAGTGAAAAACTAAGCCTTTAAAATATCTAATCCCACATCTATGTGGTAGGTGGAATTTGGGTGCGCGGGAATAAAACAGCTCGCTGCCAACGTATCTTCGATTGATCCAAGAATATCTTTGATCGATCGAAGAATCTTCGATTGATCGAAACCCACTGGTAGCAAAATTCTGCATTTTTAACCTTTTTTCGAATTTTTCTGGAATCTTCTCGGAACTTTGCTTGACTCCAAAAATGCTGTCATGGACCATTTTTAGCCCGCTTGAACCTTATTGACCTAAAAATAGAGAAAAACATAAATTAGAACTAAAACATGAAAGTAAAATAGATGAATGGACTAAAATACCTTAACTTAGGTGATAAAATGCGTCACATTTGAGCACTCATTTTGAAATAATTTCTGAACTGCATCACTTAGGTAAAAAAGTTAGTGGTAAGAAAATCTATGAGAAAATCTTAAGGTATTTACCTAAAAGATTCCATATTAGAGTTGAAACCATCACTGAATATTGGGATTTGACTACCTGTAAAGTTGATGAAATGGTAGGTTCATTGAAAACTTTTGAGATGCAGAACTTTGATTTAAATTAGAAGTAGAAGAATCTTGCTTTAAAATCTACAAAGGTTGAGAATTATGTGGATGACAACTCTAATGATGATTTTGTTTTTCTGTCAAGGCAATTTAATCAAATCTTGTAAAGACAACAAAGGAGAAGGAATAGTAACATGGCTAATCCTCAAAATTTTGACAAGTCGTCAAAATTTAGATTTAATGAAAAGAAAGTAGAAGAGTTAAAAGAAACTGAATTCACTTGCTGGAATTGTGGTGGCAAATGTCACGCATCTAATGTTTGTCCTAGTCCTAGGAAAGAACAAAAAGATAGGAATAGAGGAATAGCAATGAAAGTTTCTTTGTCTGAAAATTCTACTTCAAGTGATAATGATTCTCCTGATGATACTAATGATCTTTCTTGTATCGCTTTTCTTGAAAGAGGTCCTCATGTTGTTACTTTATCTGACTCTAATATTTCAGATAATGAAAAAAGAGGCTTAAAAGGACGATGAAAGATTAAAGAAGATGGTTGAAGAAACCATTAAAGTCAAACAAGTAATCAATAAGCTAGCAAAGGAGCTTATCCAAGCAAAAGGAGGAAATAAAGATCTAAAGAAATAGATTGATAAGGGCAAGAGGAAAGCTTTTGAAAGCAATTCTGTCATCACTAAGCTTGAGAAGAAGATTATCATTCTTGAGGATAAGGTAAGTATTGCTAACTCATTAAAGGAATGCCTTGTTTTGAAAAATGATTATCTTGAAATTGAATTGAAATCTGAACAAGATAAATTGAATGGATTCAATATGAGAAAAAACAGTTTGAATAAGATAATTAACATGGGTAAGGATGTGAATGATAAAACTGGGTTAGGATTTGTTAATGGTTCATCGAGTAGTTAAGGTAAAACAACTTTTGTTAAATCTGCTGATTATCATATGTCTGATTTATGTTAGTCTGATGCATCACATTCTGATATGTCTTATGTGCCAAAATTATTGCATTGCACTTTTTGTGGAAAGAATGGACATAACTATAACTCATGCCATCATAGGAAAAAGAAAGACTTTTCTAAAATTCATTCTCAAAATTCTCATGTTAAGAAAAAGGTGCATTCTAGGAAAAAAAAAAAAAAAAAGAATGTTGTGACACCTAAGATTTCTAGAGCTGAAAATTTGCCTAAGATAGAAATAAAAAAAGATAGAGAATTTCAGGAAATGAGAGTGAGAACTGTGTGGATCAAAAAGTCTGATTTGATCAATTATGTGCCTGTTGAGTCCATAAAACAAGTTTCCAAAAAGGACTTCACCTTCAAATTGAGTCCTATGAAATTCAGTGATCATGGTTTTTGTTTAAAAGAAAATTTTCTAGCCATTGGATCACTTGCTAGAGTTTGGTTTAGGTTTGAGCTTCTGATCATAGTCTTCATGATATATTTGAGAAAATTATTCCATTGAATTTATAATCTATCTTTGAATGTAAATTTGGACACATGATTTTTTTGTTAAAAATAGATTCTTGATTTGTAATCTATACAATGAAAGTTGATTTGCATTGATTAAGGGATTTTTAGATTTGAATCTCTTAAGTTCATAACCTTTTATGCACTAGTCTAAATCTGGAAAAATTTGATTGAAAATCATTGAATTGTTGACTAGGGTATATTGATCATAAAAGTTATAAAGGTTATTATCTGAAGAAAAAAAATAGGAGCTTGAAAAAGAAAAGAAAAATGTGAAAAATGCTGAATTCTTTATTTAGGAAAATGCTACCTATTGAGAAGTGTTCAAAAGTTTCCATTAAACTTTGAAGTGGAGCTAAATGAGTAAAAAGAAAGGTGAAGACAAGTTGAATTGAGGAATTGATGTCTGCTCTTTAGAGTGAAAGGTACCTTACTTAGAAAAATTGCTCAAAGACAATTTTATCTTGATACTTTTCGATCAATATGGTTTGGACAATAATTTATTAATACTTGATTGAAAACTGATGAGATGGATTACACACACACACTTGAACTTGCTAGATTGATTTCTAAATGTTTCATTAAAATTTGCAAGTTAAAATTCGTGTTGTGATTATTTCCTGAGAATTAAAATTGATTGAATATTCTGTGGAGTTGAAATTTTCATTCATAGATATCCTTGCCATTTTTTGGAAATTTGGATCATGTGTGGACTTGAATGACTGCTCAATGATTTGTTCTTAATTTTGTTGTTTTTTCAAAAAAAAAATTAAAAAATGGAAAAACTATAAAATTCAAAAAGATTTTTGATTTTAATTTGTAGATTTTTTTTATTTTTATTTATTTATTTATTTATTTTGATTTGATCATTGAGTGATTCAAAAAGTCTGTTAAAAATTTTTCTGGAAAAATTTCAAGTCTAAAATTTTCAAGTCTGCTATGTTTTTACCGGTTCACCATTTCCCTATCGGTTTAAGGTGCCAAGTAGCAAGGCTATACCTTACTGGAGCTTGGCTGCCGGTACCACAAGTTTGGTACCGGTTCCAAAGTGGTCCTTACTTTGCAAAGGCTTACAGACCAGTGGGAACCGGTTCCCACATTGGCTACCGGTTCCTGGCAGCGTGAAAGGGCTTTAAGAAACCCATGTTGTTGGGCATTGTTACACAACCATTCTATTTCTATATTGTGCATACTTTCTCTCTCTATATTTCTCCAATCATATATATATATATATATATATATATATATATATATATATATATATTGTTTCAATCTTGCATCACTTCATCATATATTGCAAGTTGAACACAGAATCATTTATTTGATCTTGAGATTTGAAGATTGAAAGAAGTTGAAGATTGAGATTGAGGAGTTTGGGATTTTGAGTTAGAAAACTTAGAGGATTTGGTTGAGTTTGTCCTAAATCTTTGGGTTTGATATTGTGATCATCTATGCTTGATTAGTTGTTTATTGTTGGGGGTTTTGAAGATTCAACACAACCTTGTCCAAGAACAAGTATTGAAGTGCACTCCAAGTGTTCGACAAAATTACCGAGTGAACTTCGGAGCCTCAAACCAAAATTTTCTGAACATAAGATGCCTCCAAGATTGTCCAAAAAGGCCAAAGGAAAGGGAATTGGTACTCCTCTACCTCCCAAGAAAGCCCGATTGATGATTTCCATCTGGGAACCACAAGAGGGTTCACATGCTTTTAGGGATGAACCAAGTTCACCTATGCATTCTTCCTCACCTTCTATTGAGATACCACCTGGGTATCCTTCAGTTTCTGACATTGGGAAGGTTGAGTTTGCTCAAGAACACTTCTACAATGAGCATGCATGGAAGGTATACACTAAGGTGTATAAAGATGGTCCGATTAAGTCGGAACACAATGTGAACTTGAAGAAGCTCAAAGAAAGGCCGGGAAAAAAGCTCGTTGACTACATTGAAAAACATAATTGGCTTTTCTTCACACGGATGGAGAGTACCTACAGTTTAGATATGGTTCATTATTTTTACTCAAATATCCGAAAAGTTCATGATTCTGGATATTTTGAAGTATCATTATTTGGTAAGGACTATGTGGTTGATAAAGAGGTGATTGGAAAAATTCTTGGTATACCCAAGAGTTTTACAAACACGGGCTATCGTCTTCTACTTGATCATTCAGGACTGAAGTGGGAAGATATTTGCAATGCTTTATGTGTTCCAGACTCGCCGAGATATCCCAAGTATATACCATCTCGTTTTCTCACAGATAAGGCGGCATTTCTGAATTTATTTGCCATCTCCAATCTCGGTTACTTCGGGAAGAAGGATGTTATCTCTTCAGATCATGCAGAGGTATTATATCTTCTATCTATTGATGCACATATACATCTTGATGCTTCTATCTATGGATTAATGGTAGCACACTACAAGAATAATACCAAGAAAAAGTCATCTCCATTCCCTATGATTATCATGGGTCTCTATCGGCAGTTTGAGATTCCACTTCCATCCCTAGCTTATTATATTGAGATTATGTCTGAGCTGGATGTTAGGGCTTTTAACAAGTCTAAATCCACCAGGGCTACAGCTAAGAAAGCTAGCAGGGGTTCAGCTGTTTCGTCATCTCTTCTTGAGATTACTCAGATGTTTCCGTCTAAACAGAATTTCACCATACAGGATGTTAATCTGCTCTACTCACTGATTCTTTAGAATCAGAAGGCCATGATGGATGTTGTTTTTTTATCTCAAGGCTGAGGTTAAATTTCTTACAGAGCAGATGACAGGTAGTACTTCTGAGGACGTCTACAGACCAGCCCCTCTAGATCCGTCACTTATTCTTAAGGATGACAGAGATGAGGAGGATGAGATAAGGATGCAGAGTATGATGAGGATGGTAGTGGTAGTGACACTGATGGTGGTGATGCAGAGATTCCGACTACTACTGTTTTATTTGCTAGAAGATGATGTTGATGCTTGATTCTATATTCATATCATATATGCATCACTTTTTGTTCAGTTTTTACATTATCATAACTTGATATTTTTGGATATTATCTTTTGACTGCTGACATGTAATAAACTGATTACTGTTTTCTCTGTTTAGTATTGTTTCTACTCTCAATGACCTGTTTCAATTGTTTTGTCAATTTTGTTCCAAAAAGGGGAAGAACAAGGTTATATTAAGGGGGAGAAAAAATATAAAAAATTTAAAATTTTTGGATAATTTATTCAGGGGGAGTTTTAAACTTGTTTTATTAAACTTTCACTGGTAGTTTTGCTTGATCCATGTGCAGGAATTTAGGTGAAATTTTGTCCAAGAGCAGAAGAGAACAGAGATAACAAAACTCTGTGTTTCCTTAAACAGTTATAATTTACTTTTCTGCTTGGGTAGATTATGAATTGTTTTTAGGGTTTTGTCACGAAATTGCCAAAGGGGGAGATTGTGAGATATATTTTTGTAATTAACATATTTTGACAAAACAAGTCCTAGTCGAGTTGTAATTCTAGTTACCATATCAGAATCGACATCGACTGCGGAATTCGAAGGTTCTTCAGAAGAGAAAAGTATTGTTAATCATCGAAAAGGAAAGAACAACACATTAGGACATCGTGTCCCACTTAGGACACAATTACCTACATGGTATATCTTCAGAGTTACCAAAATATAGAAAATCCAAGTTCCAGTTGGATTTTGTCAAGTGGGAACCGGTACGTGAATTTGGGAACCGGTTCCAGAAGCTAAGATTCGAAGAACTCCATTCTATCATTTGGGAACCGATACCAAGATTGGGAACCAGTACTAGAAGTCCTAGCAGCAATAGGTTTTCAGTTTTCTTGTTCTGTTTGATTCCTTTTTGATCCAATTTTCCTTCCAAGTCCTATGCACGAAATTTTCTTTATTTTCAGAAGGAAGAGGACTTTACAAACCTCTATATAAACCATGTCATACACATAGGTTTATTCACGGCTTTTGTTCTACAAATTCATTATTCTTAAAAGCCTTAGGAAAATTATTTTTGCAGAAAATCAGAGTTGATTTTTCTGTCATCTTTCTAGAACGCATACATATAAACACATAGAGAGTTTAGAGTTGTGTTCAAATCCTGATCGTGATTATACAGTTGCATCTACATCGATCAGACGAAAGCAGATCTACTTCTACATCGAATTCAGACGATTAAAGAACAAAAGTAAAAGCGATCACACTTTGAAAGGATTGGAGCATATATGGAGTGTTGTCTAATCTACCTGCTACTCTTCTACAAATATTAAGCATAAGCCTGAGGTCAAGTTGCTGTTAGATAGGGAGTCGCAAAGTCAGAGGATTGTCAACAGTTGGTGTTTGGTAAAATGATAGGGTATGAGCCAAAGTCAAAGTTCAGTGTACTTTGTTTCAAGTATAGTGGATCGGTTTACTTTGGACTGCACAGTTTATGAGGTTTTTCACATACAAACAGTTAATATATTTTATCAACTGGAGTTTCCTCGCTAAAAATCCTAGTGTCATCTCTAACTTTATACTTTGCTTTATTTTATCTGCATGTGATTAATTGTTTAATTAATTGTTAAAATAAGTAAAGTTGGAAAAGATACAGATTTATTTTAAAATTATCAAAACTTTCTAAATATTCCGCTGCGTACGACTCACATTTCTCCCTTTTTAAAATCTACCTCAACTATTTTTTATGCATGCTATATAAGAAAGTTATTCCTTTTTTCATTTAATTCTATGGTTTCTATCTTATTTTTATTTCGTACGTACCTTTTTCTGTAAATAAGAATGAGAGCAAAAGGAACATAATAGAAAACCATTGTCCTTGTTTTTTAAAGCAAAAAAAAATTAAAAATTTGAACAAAATCTCTTACTCGATTTAAGCTATTTGAAAGACAGAAAAATTACACGCCGGACAAATATAATATTTTAACATACTTGTTTTAAGAAAATGAATCAATTCTTGCTAAGACCAAATTGAAATCGAAATCGAAATCCAATCTGATGCGGAGTGGTGGAGGACACAATGGGAATATTAGGTTTGGAATGATTGGCGGTTAAGAAAAAAGAAAGATGCAAATAAAGATACATAGATGGGGGCAAAAAGAGAAAAAAAAAAAATAGATTTGTCAGGTTTAACCCTAAAAAAATAGGTATAACCCATATTTTTTATTTTTTAAAGTTTAAAAGAAGTGTTAACCTTTTATTGGGATACGTTAGTGTGCAAGACACAATCTATGTTGATGGGACAAGCCTGAAGCATTTTCCATTCAAAACCCAATACACTTATTTTTAATATTCATAATATACTATCAAAAAGGAAATTTTTTTGAGGGAAAGTTAGTAATGTTAATTGTATGGTTGAAAATTATTGGTCCACAACCAAATCATTTAATCAAAGTGGGATCTATCTGCACCAATATTGCCTATAAGTTTGCTTCAATATATAGACCTCATATGTAAGATGGAATGAACCATCGGAGATACTCCCTTTGCCCCAAATTAAACCGCCTTTGGGAACTGGGATAAAGGGAGTATACAATTAGGGGTGACAATTTGTGTTCGCGTGTCATAATCATGTCGTGTCAACCTAGGGTTATAACACTAAACATGTCAACCCGAACATGACATGATTAATAATCGTGTCAGATATCCTGAACCTTAACACGACCCGTTTATTAAACGGGTTACATGTGCTGTCACCTATTTAATAAACCGGTCGTGTTAGACACAATAAACACGACCTGTTTAACCTGTTTATCCACTAACCTATTTAACCTATTTAAACTATTTACCTATTAACCTGTTTGAAGTGTTTACCCATTAACCTGTTTAAAATGCTTAGAAGCCAAACAATATAATCAAATAGTGAAAAAATACTACTCCAAAGATAAGTTAACCTTCTAGTAGAAAATAATAATAAAAAACAGACCAAGATTAAACTAGAAATGTATAACAGAATTGTCCAAAAGAGAGAATAAAAACCAAAAATAAGTTCACCTTGTAGTAGATGCCAAGGTGAGCATAAGTTATTAGTTATTATAGAGCCAAATAGAAATGTATAACAGAATAGTCTAAAGAAATAGAAGTCAATCCAGATCCAAAGCTCAAAAACTTTATCTTCATTCTGCATGCTCTTTTTTCTGAAACACCAACCTTTATGCTCTCTTTTCTGAAACACCAAAACATACAGATTTTACAAAACAGGTAAGTGTAATATTCATATGTAAGAGTTATTTTTTACACTTCATAATATTTAAGAGTTATTTTTTACACTTCAGAATCCATCTAAGTATTATAGTACCAAAAAGAAAAAAGAAAAAACAGATTAGATATATTAAAGAGAAACATAAAAAGAAACAAAGATGTATGTTATATGTTCGAAGATGTTGAACAAATAAAAACAACTTCTAGTAAATGCAAACATTTAATTTAAATAACAAAGGGAAAAGGGACAAATTCTAGATATTTTTAATTCAAATATGAGAGAATTACACGACTGTTCTCTTTTATGTGCACCAGACTGATTTATAATTTTTAAGAACACATCAAGGACAATTGGAATTGTGATGGCAGGTTGGTGTGGACTTGCATATGTCTATGGGTCATCAAATGATTCACTGACCAGACCCCTTGTTAAATTTCATCTTTCTTTTTTCCTACCTTGTACTTTTGGATTTAGTTGACTTTTGTGAGAGAGAGAGAGACACAGGGTTTCTTCTTCGTACATTTATTTTCTTAGCTCACATGAATTATTCAATTATTTTTATTATTTGTGTGTCTATTTCTTTAAACTAATCATAATTGATCTTTTTATATGTTCATCCTAGAAAGAGGAATGGTGATAGCACAAGGCTGATTTATAATCTTTTAAATCCACATTAAGGACAATTAGAAATAAATATATATTAACACACGACTGGTTCTGAGAAATTTCACAAATAAATAAATAAATAAATATATATATATATATATATATATATATATATATATATATATATATATAAACTAGAAAGAGGGAGAGTACTCATCCGAACCTGATAGCAGATTTGAAGCTCTTTGAAAGAGACCAGATCTCAAGATCTGCATCTAGATATACTCTTGTTTTTTAAAGTATATCTGAAAGATGAATGACCAAAGTAAATAGAAAACTTACTTCGATCGTTCGAAGTTTGTGTTCTTCAAATTTTCTTGGTCGCTCAAACTGTATTTATCAAGATTGTTGATCTTTCTGGTCGCTCGAAGTGTGGTGTGGTTTAAGAGATTGAGATTAAATTTGTATGGTTAAGGACTCAATCTTAGTGAGAGAGAAAAAAAATAACATAGAGGCTGAGGCAGTCAGGCGGCATAAAAAGACGAGAGACTGAAAAGTTTTCTTTTGAGCGAGAGGCGTGTAATAGACCTGGACTTGGAGTGCTTTAAGAATTTAGGGTTACTTATGCAAGTATGAAATGACCATACACTACAAGAAAAATGGCTTTTAACAAGGGGCGAAAAACAGTTCTACAATGGGCATGGCCCGTTGTAATATCCCATGTCGTTGTTGACTCGAGGCTTTCTACGACGGTTCCAGCCCATTGTAGAAAGAGGTCTTTCTACGACGGGCAGCACCCCTTGTAAAAAGAGTGCTTTCGACGATGGGTCTGGCCCCTTGTAAAAAGTAATTTTTAAATAAAAAAAAATTCAATGATCGCCTTACATTGCCCCCAACACAAAATCAATACAACTAAACACAACAATAAATCCACCCAAAGGTATATATATCCACACCAAGCCTTATACAAACAATATGATACAAGATGAAAAAGAGTTCAAGTCATATAAAAATGAAAATTTACATCTACTTCCCACTAATCACAAACAAATAGATCCCAAATTTATTTTATATTCATTAAAGATTACAAAGTTCCCTTCATTGTTACCATCTGTACAAGGATTAGAAAAGTTTCGATACCAACACAACCAAGGCATTTCCCATCACGCTTAGATTGCAAAAACTTTCCCTCCAAAGCATTCAAGGCAAGACTCCAAGCAGCTAAACATAACTGAAAACAAAGAAGAAAATTTTAGCCGAAACTCTCACTAAAGAACTCAAGAAAGAAAAAATATATTAAAATAAATAAATAAATCAGGGTAAACACAGATCTATGAATTAATATGCATGAAATAAGTGATAATAAAAAAATGTTCATGTAAAAGTGCGACAGATAATAGGTTGCTTTGGTAATATCTCCGATATGCATTAAAATGAGCTGCTAGCCTACCATTAATTGTCTTAGGCCATTAATCTTTCAGAAAAAACTGGTAGTTAATAAGACTGAAGCTCGCTCTCAACTTAAGTCTGATGATGTTAGGCTGAAATTATACAAATTTAAGATCAGTCTCACATCAAATACAGGACTTAAGCAAACAAGAAAGAATATTTAGGCACATTATCTTCATTAAGAGCTTCTGGTTAGGAGGCTTACACAACCACTAGAAGGAAGTGCCTTGTAAATTTCTATGTATTGTTGTCCGTGCAATAAAAGACGTGGATCAAATCTAGCAACAGAAAGTAGAATTTTAGTTAGTTTCCAATTTGCCAAGGTGAAGGCATGTATCGATGATTTATATAAAGGAGAGGTTATGGCCTAATAGGCTAACAAAGTAGTGTTTGTAAATTATCAAATACCAGTGTGTACAAAGATGGAAAAGAACCTTAACCCCTTTCAAGATACATGAATACAAAACGCAACCGTGGTAGCTGAGAAATTTGAAATTCAGGTCAATGGGAAAATAGAGCAGCAAAAGTTGGCAGGACCTACAAACTAGGAAATTAACATGAAATTATGTCATCTTGTGTCAAATGTAATATTTTGGCAAAATTCTTTTGCAAACATACTTAATATACTAACTTGAGTAGAACCAAAGGCAACTACAAAGAAAGTACCAATATTGTCCCACTAATGTTCACAGGGTATAACTAAGTACTCAAACAAGCACTTCAATGGAGAGTCTATAACCCCAGTCTCATTTTCCAGTTTGTATAACAGCCTGCAAAATCTTGTCTGTTCCCCATTTGTCTTTCAAAATTCCAATTTTCTGTGTTTAGATGCTAACCCAAGATTAAAATTTTCAAAGAACAATCAATATGTACATTCTCCTCATTTACAAAAAAAAAAAAAAAAAGAAAAAAGAAAAGAAAAATTTATTTATTTATTTTAAATTTTATATAAGCAGAATTTTGACATTCGTCATATATAAATATATCTTCTATTAAGACTATTAATCAACCTTTATGTTATTTAGGCAGTTGGACTAGAAGATCAAAGTGATGGAGTACTTTAATGATTCTAATCACAATCTGGGTTTGAGCATCTTGGTTGAACTATGTCAGAACTTAGCATTCGAATTTCCCAAATTGATCCGTAAATCCCAACCAGTCTTTGAAGATAATAGAAAGGAAAATAATTAGTCTAAGAGTTACTGAATACATCAACACTAATATACATAATCTTGATAAAAATATTAACAAGTAACTATACAATGTGTGTGAAAGTAATATTCAAAAGCGTATAATGAGAGAATCTATAAACCTTGGTTTAGTAGTAGCACGGATCGAAATCCTGTTCATCGTGCTTTAAATGCAGTCCACATCTTTTACTAGATAATCCTGGTAACAACATAACATTCAATTAAATAATTACTATCTCCAGACGAGCACACGTATAATTACAAACACAAATACACCAATGCATATTATATGTGCATATGGATATTGTTTATGACAATAGTGATTGGGGAAAAGGTTATCAGTATGTCCCAGATTTCAGAACTAGGAAGAGTTGACTCAAATTAATACATTATCCTAATCAATTTAGCCTAATTAGGGTATCAAAACTCAGCAGTTCATAAACAGTCTTAATAGGGGTCAATGCTTGGTGCAATGATAGAAATATGACCTAGTAAGTGTATAGGGAAAGTTTAAATCGAAGAGCAGCCAATATGCCATTCCTATTTCAATCTAAGTCAAGAGAAATATGTAACACATAAAAACCCATGTTCAGGAATCAAAAACAAAAGAAACCATAAAAGTTTTATTTTATATAAGAACAGATTATTATGACCAATCACAACACAAAGGATTTCTCTAAAGAGGAAGGACTTAAATTAATATATATAGAAAGAGAAAGAGCGAAACATGAAGAACCTACTGGACATACACTTTAAGCAAAAATTTGCAATAAGTTGAAGATAAGGGATTGTGACAGAACAAAAGTAATAGGAAGATTAATTATCTAGTTCATCAAGCTAATGCAGACTACAGTTATACTACGCGAATGGGGGTTACACCATTGTGACCTGGAGCTAACGGTTTCAAAATAAACAGCCTCCCCACATGGGGAGGTAGGCTGCATATGTACAACAAACACTCCCTAGATCCTGCAATGGCATTAGCCTGTGAGCCTCGTGCATTGGGCTAGCTCCTTTTCAGTAATACTAGGCTAATGAATACTAACTTGAAGAACCCACTTTGAAGCAAATAAAACCCATCAAAATTTAGTCACAAATTCAACAAAATTAACTCCAAGTTCACATCTTTGTACAAACTCATCAAATTGAGATCAATATAAGAAGGGCAGAAAAAATTAACTCCAAATTCACATCATTTAAGCAAAACAATTGATAGGAAGCAATGCTATAAAAAATTACATACCTTAAGCATCATTTAAGTAAAACTCATAAATGAAAGCTTATTCCAGCCCTGCATGTAAACCAAATAGTGTATCCCAAAAAAAGCACACCCAGGTATCCCAAAAAAAGATGATAATCTTGAACCTGTAAATAGAGAAAAAATTGGATGTAGAAAAAATTGAAGAAGCCTGAATTCAAACTCTAATACATCCAACTTTCACACACAAAATCAGCAATTTCAATCCAAGGAAAAAAAATACATACCTCAAGCATCAATATTTAAGCAAAAACTTAGAAATGCAAGCTTATCCCACGTTCGGCCATGCATGTAAACCAAATAGTGTTTTTCAGATACATATATCGTTAAAAACTTTTTAAAATGTGCTCAAAAAAGTATTTAGACTTACAAATTTTGATGAATCTGCTAGGCCATGCAATTGTTATTATTCTAGAAACTTGAACCCTTGACCTTCTACCATTAGACTACAATCCTTTCTGTATTTTGGGTTAATATGATGTGAATTGAATACCAAAGGGGAGACCAATGATGAGAGACAAAGTTGTAATACATCATCTAATTCCTCCCCCTTTTGGTTGTTGGAAAGAACAAAAAAGTGTTCCCAAGTTGAGGAGTTGAATGCTATTTGTTATTGTACAATAATAATTTCAGTAATTGTTCCCAAGTTTATTGTACAATAATTATTTCAGTAACTGTTCCCAAGTTGGGGAGTTGGGAACAATTATGAAATAATTATTGAATAGATAACATAACGTGACAGTTGCGCTAATGCATGTGAGTAAGTTTTACCTTGTTGACTTGAACAATTAGTAATTGAAGCTGGCTTACCAAATGTCCCTTTTAATTTGGTGAAATATGATGACTAATGATTCACTACTAGGCTTCCCTACTATTCCATCCTAGATTACTTGAATGCTAATTTATTTTATTTATTTTGTACTTGAATGTTATGTTTAAAAGTATTGAATAAATAACATTTCAAAATTGAAATAGAAGACAATTTAATTTATTTTTTTCCAAAACATAGTTAAAGTGTGATTATAATATGATGTTGGTTTTAGTGGGATAAATACGAAATAGTACTTTAAACTACTATAAAAACTTAGTTAGGAAATGATACTTAGAATGATTATAGAGGTAGAAAGTTTTCCTAGCATTTTATATATTTAGTTAGGAAATGAAACTTAAAATTCTAAATAAATGGCTCTGCACCCTTGATCCCCCAACTTCTTTACTGAGTTGGATGGTTTGCCAAGAAAAGTATGATTTGATTTGTATTAACTGAGGATCCCTCCAAGACCGCATACCCATAGCTTGCTGACAGTTTTATCTCCACAATTTGGAAAACTAAGCCCCAGGACTGCATAGAATAGTGTTTTATTTTTGTCTTTTTTACCTAGTCAATAAAAATTTAAACCATTTCTCGATTTGCATGTTCTGTTCTTGAGCAGGGCCATCCTAATGTTCTCCTCATTGGTTTAATTTTTTGTTTTATCTAATTCATTTATGATTTAACTGAAAAGAAAGCCTGTTTTTGTGTATGTGTGTTAATTGATGATTTAATTTTCTGAATTGTGTAGGCTGGAAGCTAAAAAAAAGCATGATTGCTTGTTTAATCGTATTATCCTTAAGCTAGACTTCTTGGTTAAAGGGCAGCTAGGTACTGCAACTTGTTAATTTGTAATGTCACATTCAAATGTCCCAGTGCTAGATGCTTGAGGCTTGATAAGTTTGAAGAGGTTAGTTGATTAATCAAGTGTGCAATGTCAAATACTGGCTTTGTTGTTTGTTACATATACTGTTTTATATATCATTTCTCTGATTCTTTGGTAAAGTAATAGGATCTCCTGGTCTAAGGTCCTAATACGTGGTATCATAGTGTTCATTAGCTAAAACCATGTCTGTCAGGCCCGGAACCCCGATTACCCAAAATCATATAAAATTGAATTGGGAACATCCATGGAAAGTTAGAAATACCCAATCAGAAAAATAATCCTCCAAGAACAAATTAATTCAAAAACAACAAAATATAAAATAATCAATTCTTAAATTTCACTCAAGCAAAACAAAAGAAATGAACCAAGAACAGAGATCAACATACGAACATGGGTTATTTTCCTCAATCTGGTTTGGACTAGGGTTTCGTGTGGATTTTGGTTGAGGATCGATGTGTGCGAATTTGGGAGCTTAGACTAATCCGCCATGCTGTGAAGATGAAATAAAGAAGTAAATTAATGAGAGTTCACAGAAGGAAGAGAGGAGAAGAACAGAGATGAGTTCAGAGAAGAACATAGCCAAATATATATATATATATATATATATATATATATATATACATTCAGAGAAGAAAAAATAATGAACCAAGAACAGAGATCAACATACGTACCTGGTTATTTTCCTTGATCTGAAGGTGAAACTCGAGAAATTTGGGCTTAGAGCTAGGATTAGGGTTTCGATGCGAATTTGGGAGGAATATTAGGAATTTCGCACGCTTGGAAAGCCGCCAATTTTAAGGCCCTGCTTGGAATGGTTCTCCCAAAACAGTTTTCTGTTTTGGGAGTTACAAAAAACAGTTCGTTCATTTTTTTGTCTACTTGGAACCTGTTTTATGGAAATGTTTTCATAAAACTGAGTTCAATGAGTATCAGTTTTGTGAAAACAAGGGAGTTTCTAAAAACATGAAGAAGCAATGCGGAGAACATTGTGCACTTAAAAAAAAACGGGAAGCAGCTCTCGGACATAACAGACCTACGGCTTCTCTGCTTCTCTCTCCTTTCTACTGCTTATCCGCTTCTCTCTCATCTCTACGGCTTCTCTCTCCTGTCCACCGCTTCTCTTGTAAGATCGCTGCGCCCACTTCTCTCCTCTAGATCTAACTCTTGCTCAGATTTTGTTGAGGTAAACACAAATCACACTCCTTTTTCTGTAGCAAGTTTTCGTGGTTATGGATTTTGTTTTCTTTGTGAATCTGGTTATAGATTTGGTTGGTTGGATAAGTATGGTATCAAGATTTGATTATGTATTTTGTTGGTTGTGTGAGTTTTGCTATGGATTTGATTTTCAGTTTAGGGATTTGGGATTTTCAGTTTAGGGATTTGGTTTTCAATTTAGGGATTTGATATGTGTATGTATAAATTAGTCTACATATATATATATATGGTCCGTCTCTGCAGTAGCAGAATGAAATTGTGTAGTGGCCATATTTAACAGTGATTTGTGTTTGATTCTTACTGATTTTTTTATTTTTTATTTTTTTGTATAACATATTTTACTGGGTTTGAATTGAACTATATATATATATATATAATATCCCACTTTTAAGTGGCCATTGCCTATTGCAGTGGTTAAAGGCTTGGTTGTCAAGTGCGAGAATGTGGGTGTGTATCTTGAGAGTAGCCAATTTGTGAAAAAAAATGCCAAAGGATAGGTTTGTAGTTAGTTTTCCCCTACCAGCACCCTTGAACCGTCGATTAACAGGGACCACACTTGATAATGACCTCTCTCTCTATACATTTGGTATCCCACTTTGTGGTATCATAGTGGTGAAAACTAGAAAAAAAAAAAGTATATATAATTATATATCGTAGTGGTGAAAACTAGGAAAAAAAAAACGTATACATAATTATATATCGTAGTGGTGAAGCCTTAAACTGGTACCACATAGGTGTAGAACAACCTGTGAAAGATAAAAGATATATATAATTATATATCGTAGTGGTGAAGCCTTAAACTGGTACCACATAGGTGTAGAACAACCTGTGAAAGATAAAAGAGTTTGATTAAAAGGAATTTAATCAAGTAAGAGGGAAAAGGCAAAGAAATAGATGGTGAAGGATTAAAGAGTTTGATTAAAAAGAGTTTAATAAAGTAAGAGGAAAAGAAAGCAAAGAAATAGATGGTGAAGGATTAAACAGAGGGAAAGAATAGGGAAAAAAAAAAAAAAAAAAGCAATGAGGGGTTCTATATAAACTTACGTAGTGTCTTTACTTTCAACACCAAAAGAATGAAAAATCTTAAAAGATGTGAAGGATTGAAATTTGAAGGTTATAGAAGGAAGAAAAGAAAAGATTAAAAAAACAGAGAAGGTTACACAATCACACCCAAGTTCTTTGGCAGTCATTGAGAAGATGCATCAATAATTGAATACCGGCTCAAGGGGCTTTTCCATTCGAAGATACAAAACTGACATATTGCTGCTTAGAAGATTTTTGTTTAGAGACCAACTAAAGTTGGAATTGTATGAAGGTTAGGGCTGCAAATGAACCGAGCTGTTCATGAACAGCTCGGGCTCGGCTCGTTAAGGGCTCGGCTCGGGCTCGTTCATTAAGCAAACGAGCAAACTTGAGCCCAATTTCTAGGCTCGTTTACTAAACGAGCCGAGCCTGAGCAACGTTGGGCTCGGCTCGCATAGGCTCATGAACATGGGCTCGTTAAGGCTCGTTAGGGCTCATGAACAAAGCTCGTATCAGGCTCGTTACATATATCAGGCCCATTCTATATATATCAGGCCTATTTGTTTTTATTGTACATTTAAAATGTTTAGTCCATATTATTTTTAAGTTTGGCCCAGCTCATATTTTTCATTAATATGGCCCAAGCATTATAACTCACTAGCCCAAAGAAAATCCACCATAGATCCATAGCCCAAATAAGATTTCGTCTCACCCATTAAATTAGAACCCATCTCATCCGTTGATTTTGTAAGATATCAAAAAACCCTAAAACTACACCCCACCATTCAGATTTGCCTCTTCTTCACAACATCGTCAGTCTCTCTCTCTCTATCACTCACTCACGAGTTACGAATCAACTCCACCGGCGACGACAACCCTTCCATTTACACAACTACTTCTCTGTCTCTTTCTAATCAACTCAATCGCCATAACTCTCTCTCTCAGATCTGAACGCATCGTCTGTCATCGTCATCGTCGGCCGCGGTCCTCTGTCTTCGCCATGGACGTCATCCGTTTCCCGCCGTCGTCTGTGCCGCTGTCCCTCTATCCTCGTCATCATCGTTGGCCATCCTCTGTCCTCGCCATCAATTAGGTACTGCATCAATTAATGCTCAATGGCCACAGGTAGCTAAATTAATTTATCTCTAACTTATTTTCCTCTGTGATTTCTTTTTCTACTTAATATATACAATGTTTCAGTGGTTCTATAGATATTATTATCATGGGAATTTATAACTTTTTGATGTGTTGTATTTTCATAGAAAATGCATAATGCACTCATGCTCAATTTTGTCCTTTTTTCTTTTTTCGAAATTAACCCTTAATTTGTTCTTGAAACATAAAAGCTTGCACTACTGCACCTTTTTTTTTTTTTTTTGGCCCTTTTTCTTTTTGCTTATGTGATAATTGATAAAGCAATGGAAAAAGGTATTGTGGCCGGTAGAATACTAATTAATTTTAATTTTTTTTTTTTTTTTTTTTTTAAACGAGCCGAGCCCGAGTTGAGCCTGAGCTTTTAAAATCAAGACGAGCCCGAGCCCGAGCCCGAGCTCAAATTTTTGAACTCGTCACGAGCCGAGCCCGAGCCCGAGCCCGAGCTGATCCCATAAACAAACGAGCCGAGCCCGAACAGCCTAAAGCTCGGCTCGGCTCGGCTCATTTGCAGCCCTAATGAAGGTTAAGACTTGAGACTACTTTAGAAGCCGCAAACCAGTAGACCTATTAGTACAATTGATTGGAGACATTTACAACCCTGTTCAGCAAACAAAACCAATAGCAGTTCAATTATCATTTCATTATCTGTCCTTGCACTTTCAATTGCTTTAATTTCCTACACTTTACATTTCAGCACTTGTGCTTTCAATTTTTTTAGTAATGAAGTTATCTTTCCAGTCCTTGACTTTCAGTTCAGCACTTACAATTCATACTCACTTTCAGTTAGTTTTCTAGTCCTTTCAATCCAGAAGTCCTTTGTTCTAAAGTCAAAAAGAACCTTAAGGAAAGTCATTCCCGATCCTCACACAATCCCCCGATCATTCAAACCTTCCAATAATCAGAATTAAGTTTTGGTAGTTCTTTTCTTTCCCTTGTTTTCCTTTTCTTCTCATTTAAAGAATACTAGAACAGCTCCATCCTCTTTAAGCTTTTAATTCCTTCAGCCACAACTTTTAATTACTTAAATATTTTTTTTTTTGAAATCTTTGTTAAGCCTCTGAATCTAACCGGAATATATATGTGTGTGTGTGTGTGTGTGTGTTATAAAACTGATCTAGTAATGCTTCTAAATACAACAATGGATTTTCATTTAGACAGTTTACGTTGATTCATTAATTGCACCCATAACACTCACGAACCATTGCAAAGCCATGATGATGATCTCAAACAGTTTTTTGTTTTGGGAGTTACAAAAAACTGTTCTTCATTTTTTAGTTTAATTATAGCACATCAACTTTGTTTTGTCTAGGTTCTTGGAAAATCAAGATGGACACAAATTGGAGTGACACGTTGTCTTCATCGTCTAGTGATTCAGATGAAGATTTTGATACCATCGTATATATATTTATATAATTATATAATTCAGATACACAAACCTTCAATGGAAGACTGTCCTGTTTTTTGTCTTTTAATATAAATTTACTGGTTTTAAAAATAAAGAAGCTAATTTTGATGATGGCATTCACTTTGAGTAAGCTCTACTGAAGTGAGAATTTTGCATATATCCATTGACACTTGAAAGAACCAAAAAGAGAATTTATAGGAACTCTCTGATGTAGCAAAGCTTTAGTTTTGGAGGCCTAGCTGGTTTGTGTATCATTTTGAGTTTAGTAGCTAGTTTCCTCTCCAAAATCATGTTTGGATGGAGCATACATTGGGTAATGCACTTAAATAGTAGCAGCCAATTTCTTTGAAAAAGCTAGTGATTATTTGGAGTAGATTCACTGCCACCATTTCTTCATTTTGTAAGCATGCTTTATAGCAGTGTGTGCCTAGGATTATTGAAAACTTCTATTTAGTGGTTGGACTTGGTGCAATGGTAAGATTGCTCCATTACAAAATGTCTATCTTTTTATTTTTGGCTGAACCAAAATAAATGTTTCAATTGGAAGTCAAAGTACTATTTTTTTTTTCTGTCTTAGTGGTAATGGTGGGTTGGGTGATTGTTTTCTCTTGGACATGGGTTTACTTTTCTTTCTTAGTGGTTGCTTTTCAAGCTTTGTAACTTCTTGCAATTGTCACACACACTAGAATATCAATAATCATCTTCAATTGTCACACACACACACTAGAATATCACCTCTGTAGCTTCTTGCAATTGTCACACACATTCTATAGCTTCTTGCAATTGTCACATACACACACACACTATATATATACACGCACACAGTTGAACCACCTTTTTGCAATTGTCACCTTCTTCTCAAACATCTAATTTCAGTTAAATTCCATTGACATGCCCTACACTTGAATATATATATATATATATACACACACACACACACACACTAGAATATCAATAATTTATCTTCCTAGTTGCTAAAAAACATAATGGTTGTCCTAAGATGCAAGTACTATCATATTAAAGCTTGTTTGATTCTTACTTTCTCTTTTTTCAAAAAAAACTATTCTTCAATTTTTTAGTTTAATTATAGCACATCAACTTTGTTTTGTCTAGGTTCTTGGAAAATCAAGATGGACATAGATTGGAGTGACACGTCGTCTTCATCGTCTAGTGATTCAGATGAAGATTTTGATGACCTTGTAGATTGTATATATTTGAATTTGATGCAGGAGTATGAAGATTCCTTTAAATCCAAGGTACCAAAAAGAACTTCGGGGTTAACAAATCATGAGTATGTTCAGGAATTGTTGAATGACCATGCCGCTTGTTTGATGGTGCAACACAAATGGGAGCCCTTAGAACTCATCTGACAAATCAAATGTGGGCATCATTCAGAGGCAATGCTAGATGAAGTTATTTTTATAATTCTCCAATGATTTGCTTTGATTACCTATTTGTGTAATTCTCTAATATTTTGTTTCGGTTATGTATGACTAAAATTAATGTTTGTACAACTAAAAGTGCATATGACACTTGAAGTAATTAATGTAACTCTTTTATTGTATTTCAATTTAGTCAAATTTTAATTAAATTTGATATATTGTATTTGTACAACTTTTATTAAGTATACTTGCTAAAATGAATTTACTTCCAACACTTATTTAAAATATATATATATATATATATATATATATATAATTAATATCTTCATTTAAAGAAATAAAAAAAGTGATATACAATATTTTAATTTATTTTCTTAGTTCAGAAAATTATTTTCAAAAACTCATACAACCAAATAGTTTTATGAATTTTTGTTTTCCGGAAACTGTTTTATAAATTCTCTTAACCAAGCAAGCTTGAAATCTGAAAAAACAAAAAACTGTTCTCTGAAAATTGTTTTTGAGAACAGTTTTCATAAATCCATTCCAAGCATGGCCTAAGTTTTTAGGAAAATAAACCCTATTCTATAACAGGCCATGCGAGCCTATCGTAGAAAGCCCTTTTTACAATAAGAGACAACTACTCTTCTACAATAGGCTATGCGGGCCCGTTGTAAAAAGGGCTTTCTACAAGGGCTATCTTGCCCCTTTTAGAAAATGTGTTGTTAAAAGCTCATTTTGTTGTAGTGATAATATCCTTCACTAATTAGTTCAAAATAGGTAATAGGTTAAACGGTTCACGGATGACACGTTTAATTAAACGGGTTACCCGGGTTGAACTCCAAAATTCGAATCCGACACGTTTAACTAAACGAGTTAACCGTGTCAACCCGTTTACGACACGAACCCGTTTATAGTAAACTCATTACTCATTTAACTCGTGTCGTGTACGTGTCGTGTTGGCGTGCCGTGTCGAACTTTGCCACCCCTATATACAATATCCCTACTCCCAATACCCTTTCAAGCTAGCAATATGCAACACATTGTTGCGGCCAACATGGTGAACGTGATCAAAAATTGCGGAGTATCACCACCACCAGGTGCGGTGGCCGACTAGTTTCTCCCACTCAGTTTTTTCGATCTTTCGTTTCTACCACTACCTCCCATCCGAAAGCTTCTCTTCTTTGAGTTCCATCACTCTAAGCCCCACTTCACAGAGTCCCTCATTCCTCATCTGAAACACACACTCTCTCTCATTCTCAAACACTTATTCCCTCTCGCAGCTAACTTAATAATTCCCTCATCAAATTAAGCAAGCCCGAAATTCGTTACTTAGATGATGACTCCGTTCACTTGACCTTTGCCGAGTCAGGTGACGATTTCCATTACCTTACCGAAAATCAAGGACGAAATGCCGATCAATTTCAACCCTTCATCCCTCAGATGCCAGAGTCTTATAACACCAACGTGTTGGATTCCAGCACAACACAAGTAGTCCCACTTGGAGCTATTCAGGTCACGCTATTCCCCGAGTTTGGCGTTTGTTTCGGGTTCGCCTACCTCCATGTTCTAGTGGACGGTAAGGCCTTCAACGGTTTCATCAAGTCATGGGCTTCCATTACTAAATTTGGCAGCGATGCGCCATTTTTAACTGGTGGGAACCGCCCATTTTGTGACAGAACTATGATAAAAGACCCCATTGGGCTAGATACGCGCGCGCACACACACACATATATATAATAATATTAATTATTATTAGTATTATTATTATTATTATTAATAACATACAAAGTGGGAAAGGGTATTTAAGTGATTTCAACCTTTTTTTTTTTTTTTTTAAATCAACACAAAGTCAAAAGGGTAGTAATGTCATTTTATATATCAAAAGTGATCGGACAAATCTGAAAAGTAACTTTTAGGATGTGAGTGAAAAACAGAGTAAACATTTGTAACGCAAGTGATAGTAATTTGCGAAATGTATTTCAATGTAATATTTGACCAACCCTGAGAGTCAGTCAAATTAATCCTAATTAACCAATTTTTATTAAATATTCCTAACAAAAGTAACATTGTTTATTCTATTAATTTGAATAGGTAGGTTGCATTCATATTAAAATGATTTATTGTAATTTTTTTGGGTTGATAATGTTGTGAGTCTCTTGCAGTATTCCATACGTTTATTACCGGACACAAACAGTCCCATGTGGACTAAAAATATTCTTTAGTGACTATAAAATGTTTTAATCTTCCAAAACATCATATGCATCATGATAGTCTATCTCATTGGAATTGCTGCAAAAAAAATACTAGTAGTAAATGTATCCAGAACATCAGATGCATCATGATAGTCTATCTCATTGGAATTGCTGCAAAATAATATTAAATGCATAGAAAGCCTGTATATATTATATAAATATAGAAAAATGATAAAATTGTGGATGGATTTTAAAATCAATGAATTGTCGAATTGAAACATTATAAAAGAAGGAGAGAGAGAGAGAGAGAGTCCATCTAATTGATTACTCTTGCCGTGACAAATTAGTTATCGACACCTTTTAATTTATTGATGTATCAAAATAATTGTTATTTTATTTTAATTAAAAAATTCATGTACTATTTTTTATGAAATTACTAATTTAACATTACATAGAACTTTTAAAAATAAAAAATATATATAAAAGATCACATCTTTGCACAGCACAATATGAATAAATTTTGGTAATTAAGTTACTATCAATATAATAAATAAATAAAATATTAAACTTCATGTTATTAAGAAGTTAGGTTTCAATGAGAGCACGGGATAATTTGTGTAAGCGAGTTCTTATTTAGCAATTGTCAAAAACCAAAATTGGCCCATTACTTAAAATATAAAATAAACCAATATCTATTTTTTTTTTTTTAATTTTTAATGGTCTCTAAATAACTATTTCAATTCAAAATTCAATACACTTGTTTTTAATATTCATTTTTTTTTTTGAGAGAAAGTTAGGAATGTTAATTGTATGGTTGAAAATTATTGGTCCACAACTGAATCATTTATTCAATGTGGGACCTATGTTTGTCCACAACTGAATCATTTACTCATAGTGGGACCTATCCGCATCATTACTCAAATTAAAAATTAATATACCAATATTATTGTGGATGAGTTTGCTTCCCTATAGAGACCTGTGAGACGGAATGAACCATCAGAGATATGTAATATCTCTACTGCCAACATGGTGAACGTGATCGAAAATTGCGGATTATCGCCACCACCAGGTGCGGTCGCCGACCAGTTTCTCCCACTCAGTTTTTTGGACTTTCTGTGTCTACCAGTAACTCCCGTCCAAAAGGTTCTCTTCTACGATTTCCATCACTCTAAGCCCCACTTCACAGAGTCCTTCGTTTCTCATCTGAAACACACACTCTCTCACACTCTCAAACACTTTTTCCGTCTGTGACAAATTAGTTGTCTTGACACCTTTTAATTTATTGATGTATCAAAATAATTGTTATTTTATTTTAATTAAAAAATTTATGTACTATTTTTTGTGATATTATTAATTTAACACAACATAGAACTTATAAAAATAAAAAAATATATAAAAGATCACATTTTTACAAACATAATATGAATAAATTTTGGTAATTGATTCACTACCAAAATAGTAAATAAATAAAATATTAAACTTTATGTTATTAAGAAGTTAGGTTTCAATGGGAGAATGGGATAATTTGTGTAAGAGAGTTCTTATTTAGCAATTGTCAAAAACCAAAATTGGCCCATTTTTGCAAACATAATATGAATAAATTTTTAATAAATAAAATATTAAAAAATTTATGTACTATTTTTTGTGATATTACTAATTTAACACAACATAGAACTTATAAAAATAAAAAAATATATAAAAGATCACATTTTTGCAAACATAATATGAATAAATTTTGGTAATTGATTCACTACCAATATAGTAAATAAATAAAATATTAAACTTTATGTTATTAAGAAGTTAGGTTTCAATGGGAGAATGGGATAATTTGTGTAAGAGAGTTCTTATTTAGCAATTGTCAAAAACCAAAATTGGCTCATTACTTATAATATAATATAAACCAATATCTATTTTTTTTTTTTTAATTGTCTCTAAATAATTATTTCAATTCAAAATTCAATACCCTTGTTTTTAATATTCATAACAAACTATAGAAAAAGGAATTATTATTTTTTATATTTTTTTGAGAGATTTTTTTTTTTTTTTTGAGAGAAAGTAATGTTAGTTGTATGGTTGAAAATTATTAGTCCACAACTGAATCATTTATTCAAAGTGGGACCTATGTTCGTCCACAACTGAATCGTTTACTCAAAGTGGGACCTATCCGCATCATTACTCAAATTAAAATTGTTATACCAATATTATTGCGGATGGTTTGCTTCACTACAGAGTACAGGTGGAATGAACCTACCAGAGATAAATAATATCCCTACTCCCACCACTCTTTCAAGCCAGCAATATGCAACACATAGCTACGGCCAACATGGTGAACGTGATCGAAAATTGCGGAGTATCGCCACCACCGGGTGCGGTGGCCGACCAGTTTCTCCCACTCAGTTTTTTCGACTTTCTGTGTCTACCACTACCTCCCGTCCAAAAGCTTCTCTTCTATGAGTTCCATCACTCTAAGCCCCACTTCACAGAGTCCCTCATTCCTCATCTGAAACACACACTATCTCTCACTCTCAAACACTTTTTCCCTCTCGCAGCTAACCTGATAATTCCCTCATCAAATTCTAGCAAGCCCGAAATTCGTTACTTAGACGGTGACTCCGTTCACCTGACCTTTGCCGAGTCAGGTGACGATTTCCATTACCTAACCGGAAATCAAGGACGAAATGCCGATCAATTTCATCCCCTCATCCCTCAGATGCCAGAGGCTTATAACACCAACGTGTCGGATTCCGGCACAATACAAGTAGTCCCACTTGGAGCCATTCAGGTCACCCTATTCCCCGAGTCCGGCATTTGTTTCGGGTTCGCCTACCTCCATGTTCTGGCGGACGGTAAGGCCTTCAACGGTTTCATCAAGTCATGGGCTTCCATCACCAAATTTGGCAGCGATGCGCCATTTTTAGCTAATGGGAACCTCACATTTTGCGACAGGACTATGATAAAAGACCCCATTGGGCTAGATAGAGCCAAGTTTGTGATAGTAATAAATTTGAAAACCAGAGTAAAACTACTGATAATGTTCGAGCCACATTCGTCATAACCAAAACTGATGTTCAACGACTCAAGGAATCGGTTATGGCCCGCCGTCAACGACAACATTCGACAGTACCATTACATGTATCGACATTCACGGTAACATGTGCTTACATGTGGGTTTGTATTTTAAAATCACGGGCAACCACTAGGGCGGACGAGGATGACGAAGATGATGAATTGGATCACTTCGTTTTCCTGGCAGATTGTCGAGAACGTTTGGATCCGCCCATACCCGCAACTTATTTTGGTAATTGCTTAGCTATTTGTACTGCGACGGCAAGACATGGTCAACTAATGGAAGAAAAAGAAGGGTTTTTTGTAGCAGCAGAGTCTTTTGGAGAGGCCATTGCCACAAGGCTTCACAATGGCGAGCCGGAGGGAGTGTTGAAAGGTTCCGAGACTTGGTTCTCGAGTTTTAAAAGTTTGAAATGGGAGCGAGTGATGTCGCTAGCAGGGTCACCCAAGATCGGCCTCTACGAACCGGATTTTGGGTGGGGGAGACCCCGGAAGAGCGAGATTGTTTCCACAGATCTTACGGGGGCCTTCTCCATCAGTGAGTGCAAGGATTCGCAAGGAGTTGTGGAGGTTGGTGTGTCCTTCCCAAAGATCACAATGGATGCTTTTGCTTCGATATTCGTCCATGGCCTTAAGCTTTTGTAAGCTTCTAATAATTTCCTTTCAATGACCTGTTGCATGAACCCACATTTTAAATTCCATAAAATAAAAAAATAAATGCTGATGGTACCTATGAAAAAATAAATGCTGATGGTACCTAGTTGGATGTTCTCCATTTCTATCCTCATCTTCGCTTCTGAGTTGATGTATCAATATAACTGGTTTCATAAATACGCGTTCCTGCACCTTCTATTTCCTATACTTTTCTGCAGTTTCTATTCCCTAAAAGTGGTTATAGATTTTTGACATATGGTGAGAATATGAACCTAATTCTGTCACACCACTGTGCTGTGCAATTTAACCACAATTATTTTGAAATTTCATAAATTTCTACCACCAATACAACTGGTAAGAATTTTTTTTTTCCCCCAAAAATTCAAGTAACTGTACAATTCACAACATAATACTTTTTGGGGACTCGAACTCTAACCTCCATTTCAAAAAAAGAGAGATTTATATATATATTGTGTTTATTGCAAGATAGTAGTACAAAAGCAGTGAAATTAAACGTTTAAAATTTAATCTTTATAATAGTTGTTTTTAAAATTTAACATTGAAAGTGCTAGAAGTGTGGTGGAGAGGATTTTGAATCACGTATCAGAAGGTAAAATTAAAAGGTCCTTGATGAGGACAAAAATTCTTTATTTCTTTTATGCAAAAGTATTGAGTCCAGCCAATTTCATTCGCAAATCATCCTTCAGAATATTCTTTCTTCTCTACATAGAGTTCAATTTATGTGGGATTGTGCACACAAATTTTGTAATCTGCAAATAAATAACAAAATAAGGAACAAAACAAAATTTTATTGATTTATGATAAATAAAAGGAATACAATTCTTTGTAATATTCCTTATAAAGAATAAAGTCCTCTGCTTCGATCTCTGATTGTACCGTCGTTAAGCACCCAGGTTAGCACAAAAGTGGTATGGTAAAGTGAAATGTAGTGTGACCAAGTTTGAATTTATAAAATGCCACTACCTCTACTAACTATTAATGTAGTTAGAGTAAGTAGGGATCGTCCCAAGGGGAATGAAACAGTATTTTTGGAATCGATGTTGAATTAGTAGGTCGAATGATCAAAAGAGGGTTTATGGTTGAATTATACTACACTTTAAACTAAATAAATGTCATGTAAAATAACTAAAACAAATGGGGTGTAGAGAATATGAGAGAGAAGTCTTGGGTCATAAAGTTCACCACTAAGCATTACCTTCCTAGACATTCAATATTTGATGGATTAGGGGGATTATGTGTTGTAAATGAAAGTGCGTGCCATTAATTGAATATCAAGCATGGATGGCCAAGTAAGCATACATTGTCTAGTCAATCTAGTGAAAAGCACAACATATCAAATTAAGCCATTAATCCTTCCATAAGTCCACAATTAATGTACACTTATTAAATTAGAGAAATGTATTACTTGCATTCATAAGCATCGAACATCAAACAACAAGTATGAATTGTCCACCTATCTAAAAAAGTAAGACAATTACACTCTAACTAAGCTAGTGACATGAAAATTAAACTAATTAAACTAAGGAAGTGGCACAATCCATCAAGAAATAAATATGAACCATCAAATAAACCACAAGAGTAATCTATTTAAGTATCATGCCTTGACTATCACTAGATTCATAATATTAACACACACAGACATGCATCAATGTCATAAAATCTAGAAATAAACATATGAACATTCATTATAATATACATAGATATATGAATATAACTAAACGATCAATTGGAAGTATTAAACTACACAAATCATTGTAGAAACAAGATTTATATATATAAGATGTCAAGACAAGAATTACAACAAAAATCCTCATTAATTACAAAACATCAAAGTCTAGGAGGCATGCTTAGAGCTATCTCTAGCCTCGAAAGAACGGTTTAGCTACTCATTGATGTTGTCTCCAATCCTTAAGGGCTATCTCCATGGTAGAAATCATCTTTCTCCTCTTATGTTCTTGGTAGAAACCCTAAATGAGTGTATGAACTTTTCCAAATTGTGTTTTGCTCTCCCTAATCTCTAGCCTCCTCTTATACTCTTGGTAGAAACCCTAGATGAGTGGAAGAACTTTCCCAAATTGTGTTTTTCTTTCCCTAATCTCTAGCCTCCTCTTGGACTCTTCTCCTAAAAATAGCTTAAAATCCTTATATAGGTAGTTCAAGTGTCACACCCAATAGTCAGACCTATGCACTAGGACCTCCAAATGATTGCACCATAAGAACACCTTTAATTTGGCTTGAACTCTGTTTTTCACGCAATTTGAGGCTGTTCGATCAATCACAAGGTTGCTCGGATCAATTTAACTATGGCAGAGTACTTTTTGGATAAGGGCAAGGCTGAGATAATTTTGAAAAAAGGACAAAAGTAGTAGGCGAGGATAAGATCAAAAGGGTTCAATCAATCGAAGGAAAGGTTGGATCGATTGAAAGGGAAATTTTCTTAAAGATAAGGACAAAAAGCTCGATCCATCATGGCATGGTTGGAACGATCACAGTGTGACCGATCGTAGCTTGGTTCGATTGATCATAGAAGGCTTTTTCCACCACTTTGGTTCTACTTTGCTCTTTTCTTTCACTAAGCTTGAGATTACTTCTTTTAATGCTCTAATTCAGCTTAATTGACTTATTTTGGGGATAAGTGCCTAAAAAGGGAAATAACATGAAATTAGACTAAAACGGGGGAATAAGATATAATAAGGTCCTATAACATTCAAGCTTAAGGGGTTTAAATGCGCACTTTTCAGCGCTTATCAAGCCCACAAACATAAATATTGCTAGTATCTAGCAATGAACTACGAAAAAAATAAAGAAATAAACAATTATACAACTATGAACTAGAAAGCAATAAATGGATAATGCCACTTTCATAGGGAACACGATTGAATTTAGTATGCAATAAGCCTTTTAAACCCCTAGGTTACCCCTAGTGGACGAGTGAAGTCTCGTGAGAGTTTCCAGAAATGATACCCACAAACATTAAGCTCTTTCTCACTAAAGAGGCACTAATATTCCAAATAAGTATTAGGAGCAAACTACCTCTAATATGCAATTTTTTAACCATTTCTAAGCAATTTCCCAAAATTTCAATATCAAGTAAGCAAATATGGTCCTTTACACATCAAGACAATGATCATGCAAATTAAAAGAACTCTAGAATCCTTTTTAAGTGAACCGACATCAAATATGTTGATATCTAAGCCAACTAAAGAACTGATCACATCCGGCCTTAATCTAGTACCTATCATCAAGACAAAGAATGAACCTTTTATTAAAACTTTATTCAACTAGGTACGTTTATT
Source organism: Cornus florida (assembly GCF_030987335.1). NCBI lineage: Eukaryota > Viridiplantae > Streptophyta > Magnoliopsida > Cornales > Cornaceae > Cornus > Cornus florida. The sequence goes on from NW_026775572.1 coordinate 47,949,350, forward strand.
ATTTTCACTCGATTATTATTATTATTATTATTATTATTATTAATCCTAAGGATTAAAGATAGAAGTATAATGCAATGTGTTAATTTATTAAGCTTTCTAGCGATCCATGAGCTCGAGCGTTAGGTCAATGACTCCCAAACCGGACGGCTTTAAAGTATTAGGTGTTTAACACCCCTAAAGACTTAGAAATTCAAATCAACTAGACTACAAATCAAAATAACCTCCATCTAATCATTTCTCACTTCTCACCTTTTGGGAGAAGTCCTCACTTTTTTTATTTGCTTTTGCAACAACTTTTTTTTTTTTTAATTATTAACCTAGAGTTTGGGCCCTATACTTTTTGGCGCGAGAAAGTCATTGCTTGATGAGGTTAGAATCCCGGATACTTAGTGAAAAGGGTTTGTTATCCACCTTTATCAAGAATGAAAGCTTTCTATGCACTACTAGTTTAATTGGGATAGAAGCAAATCAATAATCAACAAAGCATGTATCTCATAAATGAATACTAGTGTGCATCTGTGCTAGTTTAGAATCCTAGAGTGAATCTTAAAATAATCACAAAATTAGGATGATGTGGACTACAAGTGCAAGCAAGATATCAATCTTTCGAAAAATTTACTCCTACATGGCATCCATAAGGCATACAAGGAGTATTGGACTTTTAAGTCAGGCAATTTTTAAATTCTAAGTAATATAGTGATCAAAAGATCAAAATCATAGCTTGTGATGGACCAGTCATAAAAAATTCCTTAAATACACAAGTCATGCTCAAAATCTTGAATTGAATACAAGTAACACACATGACCCCCCCCCCCAAACTTAAATTGCACAATGTCCTCAATGTGCAATGAGAACAAAAGAAAAAGGAAAGAGTATAACATTATAGCTATGGCAATGAATGGTCGGGACACAAGTATCCGAAGTGGGTGGTATAAACCCCCCAAACTTGGGATTAACTGTGAGCCTGAAAAGATGACACTGGAATAAAACCTCATCAAATAACAAATGGGATAGTAATAGTGCACAGTGGGCATGTAAGTGCAAGTGGGATAGGAAATGAAATAGAGAGAGAGGGATAAGGATGGTCCTAAAAAATATGGGCAGCATTCTTTCATTGAAGTCACTGGGATGCACCAGATAATGGAGTCAATCATTAACAGATATATCAATTAGAAGATTAAAGCATCTATAATATCTAAATATAAAAATAGTATAAGGTACATCACAGTAATCGGGCCAATAGACTGGCCGCAAAAATGGAATAAGAGTATCAAAGTAGCAGTTTAAAAACACAGGTATAAATGAGATAGAGAGAGAGGTCAGGTAGATGAAGATGATCTGGTAGGGCGTGAACCCCGGATATATCTAAAAATGTCCTGCAGCACTGTCATGACATCCGTGTAGAGAGTGGTCACATCTGCTCTGAGGAAGACGACTGCATCCTCTAGTGTCTGGATACGCTCCCTTAAGCTGTCTGTCCGAGCCTGAGTGTCAGGAATGACTGGTTCATCCCAACGGGGGAACTGGAGTCATCAAAAGATTGATGCTTGTCCTGGATTTGCGAGTGGTGACTCAGCTCCTGGAAAGGATGTGGTGAACCCATTGGAGGCTTCTGCTCTAGGTCAATGTCCATATGAGCTCTCTCTGCTGCCGGTGCCTCTACTACTACTGCCTCCTTCTTAGACTCAAGATCCTCTGCCGCCTGGGCTGCCTCTACCTTCAAACTCTTAATAAGAGCGTTATAGCTCTTATTCTAATCCTTCTTCCTGTAATGGCAAGCCCCAGTCTTAATGTCCTCCTTTGGCTTAAATGGATAGTGCTGGTCCCGAAGAGGCTGTCTAATTAAATGTGCATATGGGAGGAACTTGGGCCGCTTTGGTTTACTCTTGTTGCTGAAATCAACATACAGCTTCATCATGACACTCCAGTAGAGTGTAAGAATTGAAAATCAATGCCCTGTATAGATGGCATATAAAGTTGTAAGGAATTCTGCCCGTCGCTTGATATTGTGCCCAACCATAAAAACATTTCAGAATAAAACCGAGTCAAAGAACCATATGCTATTAGGTAAGTAGGTCTGAGTGACATAAGTGTTGGCGGTAGAAATGGTGCCATAAAGAGCTGTGGCTATATCTGCAAATGATGGCTGCTCTTAAATCAGATAATCAATGCCCAGAGGGTAGGTATGTGGGCACTGAGATGCTGTCGACAGTGTCTCAACAGTGATACAGATGAGATGCCCATCAATGGTGGTCCGCAGCTTAGCCAGGTTACTTGGAGTTGGCCTGAGGTTTTGGTAGAAATGCCGAACAAGTCTTGGGTAGACTAGATTAGTCACTAAGGCCAAGATGGGAGAAAGTTACGACGGTAGATCTCATCATACGACCACTTGGTCATGATCGACCGTGCAAAGAAATCCTCATCAAAAATAGACTCATGCACCATTTAAAGGCGTGCAAACTTTCGAGACACCCTGTCTCGGACAATGCCAGGCTGTGCTGGTGGTGGCACTGGAGCATGTGAAGAAGGTGGTGTGGGCTCACTCTCTTGAGATGATGAAGAAGAAGAAGAAGAAGAGGAATGCTCAGACTGAGTAAGAGCTGGCTCCTCAGGCTCCTCTATCTGATGCCTCACACGGTGGTCATAAGTCCGGTTAGCTGTGGTCTTAAACCTAGTCATGGCCTGCAAAAAGAAAGAACACTTGCAATTTTAGTCAGTAATAGGAAATAGTATATGAGATACAAAAATGAAAGCATAACAGATAGAAATATGTTTGTTAGATTAAGATAGACAACACAGAATAGAACACATGAACCTATCTATGTAAGTGGTAATGCAGCCAAGTATAAACAGTGAATGATCAAAAAGTGTGAAACATGTTAGACATAATGGGCAAGGAATGCAACCAATGTGGAAAACACAGGCATCGGGCATAAATATAATAGCATGAACACAAAAGAGGGTATAGGAGTATCAATATGCAAAATAGTGCAGTTTGAACGATTATGGAAAAATGTGATTGATCCATGTTAAATCAATCATAACATACATTGGATCGATCATGCCCTGATCGATCAAAGCACTGGTGTGATCGATCGAACCTGTTGAGAAATGAAAAGTCACCCGTTCGTGACGTGGAAGACACGTGTGAATCCCAATGGTCACTTCAAGGCTTGTGACCCCCTATACACCTCAACAAATCATTAATGGTCACTTAAAACGGCACGTGGCCCCAGAACCAAATTCAGAAATAAAACTATATATACACATATATACATATATATACACATGCGTGCAAACCCAAAATGGAAGGAAAATCAACATGGAAAGCTTCTAATCTAAGCATGGCAACAAGTTCAATCATGTAAACAAAACAAATATGGAAAAGAAAATTAAAAACATACCACAAATGAAGGAGAGAAGAGGACCGAGAGAGAAAAGAGAGGAGAGCAAGATCTGAGATGGAGATTTAAAGCTTGAGCTCGCCAGAAACTTGTCGGAGGTGAGGAAGACGAGTGGGGAGCTTTGATGGAGAGAGAAGGGCTTTGGATCGATGAAGTGAACGATCCAAATGACCCTTGGGTCTTTTTTTTAAAAAAAAAAAAAAAAAAAAAAAAACTGTTCTCAACATGTGTGATCGATCACATGGTTCATCAGATCGATCGAAGCAAGATCGATCATGAAGGTGCTTAGATCAATTGAACCTACAAAACGACAAAATATTTTTGAAATGTTTTGAAAATTTAAATATCTTTTGGATTTTTTTTTTTTTTTAATGAAATTTGAATTTTGAAATTTGAAAAGTCAAAGTCAAAAGGAAGGAAAAACTCAGATCGATCGCAGAATGATTGATCGGATATTGATCGATCCAAGAACTAAAAACCTGCAAACAGCTTCAAACGATAGATAGAGAGATGAAATATGCAGAGGTTCAAAAAATTTCTAAGTATAGAACTGAGATCGATCGAAGGAACTTAGAACGATCCGAGAAAAAGTTCGAATGGTGGACAGAGAGATGAAATATGCAGAGAAAGTTCGAACGATGGGATAGAGACTTGAAAATATGTAGAGATGATGTTCGATCGATCGAATATCTCTTGTGATCGATCGAACAGGCACTAAATGCCTAATTTGGAAATGAAAGGTCATGCATTCTCTGTTAAAGTCTCAAACAATATATATAATCCCAGATGATATCTAAACGAGCAAGAAAATAAAAGAGAAATAAGGGAGGAATAGGGTTGAAAACCCTACGAAGCATTAGTGTTTAATGTCTCTAGCAAGACGTTGGGCTCTTTTAGCGCAGATCAAAGATGTAAGTGTGCATCCCCTCCTTGATGGGGTGAAAAGAACTTTAAATTTTGAACTTTGAAATGTTTTGAACTTTGATGGGCTCTTTTATTCCCTAAAGAACTTGTTAGATTTGATTCAAGTGAAATTGATGGTCCTTGGTCAACAAAATCTTTAAGCTTCCATGCCCTTTTAACACTTGACTTGAAAACACTTTTTTTGAAGCCTTTGTAGAAAGCAAAACATTTGAAGTTTTAACATCAAGTAAAGACTCGTTTTGTCATTTTCAAAACATTCTTCAACAACACATACATCTTCATGCTTGCCCATGGAATTGGAGGTTGGATTGAAAATGTTCAACTTCACCTTCATGTGGCCAAAAGAAATCTTTATTATCCCCGTCCTACAATTAATGTTGGTATTAGCGGTAGCCAAGAAAGGACGGCCAATGATAATGGGAATTTGGCTCTTAGGATTAGGGACCGATTTCGTGTCAATGACAACGAAATCAACCAGGAAGAAGAACTTGTTAATTTTAATTAATACATCTTCAATGATACCCAGGGGCTTTTTAATGGATCGGTCGGCTAGTTGCAAAACTACCGACGTTAGTTTTAAATCACCTAATCCCAACTGAACATAAACTAAATTTGGAAGAAAGTTCATACTCACTCCTAAATCAAGAAGAGCCCAGTTAATGACATGGTCACCAATAATGCAAGAAGTGGTTGGTGAACCGGGGTCTTTGAATTTTGAGAGGGTGTTGTGTTGCAAAATTGAGCTCACTTGCTCGGTTAAAATAACTTTTTTTGGCGCTTGGCTTTTATTCTTCCTCTTAAGGGTGCAAAGATCTTTCAAAAATTTAGCATAATCTGGAATTTGTCGAATAGTATCTAAGAGAGGAAGGTTGATTTTCACTTGCCTAAACACATCAATTATCTCATTTGCTTTGTTTTATTGCTTTTCAAGAGAAGCTGATGCTTTCAAAGCATTCGAAAATGGAGCCTTGGGCTTAAAAGCTTTTTCACAAGCATTATTTTAAATCTTTCTCAACAAAGGGTTCATTCATATGCAATGAAGGAGGAATAGAATGTGAGACGGGACGGATGTCATGTGATATTTCCAATTTTTGACAATTTTCATTTTTTCAGGAATTTTGTTGGTGCAAGGGCATTTTCATCTTTTCACATTTTGTGTACCGGATACCGTGGGGTGTGCGAGGGTGTGTCGGTGAGTTGTTTTAAGCATTCCATTGAGTTCAGGGATCTTGAAAATGCAAGGTTGATCATTTTTTCATTTTTCGGACCGGAAGGACCCGTGTAAGACCCGCTACCGAAATTGTTGAGTACGGGGATTTTAGTTGGGTTTATTTGCATTTCATGTATTTTATTTTTATGTGTTTCATGTGGTATTTTATATGGTTGTATATATATATATGTATATATATATATATATATATATATACATATATATATTTGTGTGGTGTATAAGGAAAGTCAAAAATTGAAAATGTTGGTGGTGGGACCTACCCCTCACATACTTAGTGGCCTAGAGACCACATTTGGTCTCTCACTCTCTCTCTCCCCAGCTAGCTCTCTCTCTCGCCTATTTCTTTGTAATTTTTCCTTTATTTTCGTAAAAAAACTTCAAGTCTTGATTCCTCATTCGTTACTTGGAATTTTTGGAAGCCGTTTGCGGCAATTCAAAGAGCACGGCGAGATCTTCACATCTATATAAGCAATTTCAGTTTTAGTGCACTCTAGGGATTCTAGTTTTGAGACCCATTTTGGTTTTTACATCATAAGAGGTAGGGGTTTCTAATTCATGTTTTTCTTGTGCCTTTGTGAATTAATTTCTTGTTAATTGTTGCTAATATGTTTAGTTCGTGTTAATTTCCCCTAAAATGATTTAATTGTGGTGTACAAAGTGCATGATTATATGTACTGGTTGATTAGTATGAAAAACATGCCTAAATGTTGATTTTCTATGCCTATTGCGTTGTTAACTTGCTAGAAATGATGTATGGAAGCATGTGTAATTTCCTTAGAACTTCTTTGTAAAGCATGCTATATAGTTTGGATTTGAGTGAGTTGTTGAATGATGATTAATTGTCATGGCACGATGCATTCATGCATAGGCATGGGGAAAGAAATGGGAATGATGTTTTGATTTGAAATGAAAAAGGGGTGTTGGGAAAAGATTTTGATAAAGTGTTTTTATAAAAAAACCCAGTCACCGCAGAGTCACCAAAGGGCCATGGTGTTAATATAACCTAGAGGGAATTAGGGAAATCACTCTAGCGTGGTTGAGCTAGCTGGGCCCCAAATGACACCGCGGGGGTACCAAGGGTCAGGGACAGTAACCAATCGTTCTCTCGTGTTGCTGCGGAGTCACCAAAGGACTGGTTATATTAACAGTTTGAAAAGTGATGGATTTGAATTTTTTTTTTAAGACGGTGAATGACATACATGTCATTGCATTTCATGGCACGACATTGTTTACTTTGAATTTGGAATTTGTGTTGTATTCCTTCCCGGCAAAACATGACCCCTATCCTCTATTCCTATTCATTGTTTGAATTCACGAGGCCGCAAGAGGTGTGTCTTAGGCACCACCTACTGAGCAATTTGTTTACCCTCTTATATTTAACATTTTTCAGGCAATGGGAAGGAAGTGGCAGATGACAATCCACCGTAAACTTGAAGGTACTAGAAGTCCGTTTTGTTATCTTTTGTATCTTAGAGCCATTCTTTTGTAAAACCATATTTTGGGATATAATTAAACTTGCTATCATGGCCTAGTGCTTCAACTATGTGCTTTAGCACCATTTGATGTAAACTAAATTAAATGTAATGACTATGATGAATCCTTATTTAAAAGCACCTTAATGATGTTGTGTCTTGTTAGAATGTTGATGCTCATGATGATGGTATGTGGTTTTAGCACTTAAAACGTTTTGAGATCAAGTTTAGAGCATTTTAAAAAGGATGTCTTCATCATTATCCCATTTCAGCATTTTTCATTAGCAGGTGTGGCACTCAGAGCCATTTCGGTCGACCGAAATGCCTGCTTCAGTCGACCGATTCGTCTAGAGACTTTAGTGGCTGTTAAGGTTTCATTTCGGTCGACCAAAATGAATGTTTCGGTTGAACGGTTCAAGGGAGTTGCTTCGGCCGACCGAAGCTCCACTTCGGTTGACCGAAGTGCACCTATTTTGCTCATTTTGTTCTTCTCTTTAATATAATTAATCTTTAGCCTTGGAAATTTGTTTTAAGCCGCTGTGAAGTCCAATGATGACCTTAAAAGTGATGTTTTGACATAAGAAATGACGGGAACGACTTAGGTGACCTCGGGTTCGGCAAGAACCCGGTTAACGGTTCGGACCCATGTGTTCGGGTCGTTACATATTTGGTATCAGAGTGTCGATTCGAAAACCATTAGGATAACGGGTAGAGGCCTACATAGAGTGTATGGGAAGTTGTTTGCATTGCGTATGTGATTATTTGCTATATGTTTTGTTATTTGAAGAAGCATGCTTAACTGCTTAATTGCTTATGTGCTTACGTATTTATGCTAAAATGTTTCTTACATAGCTTTGCGTGCTAAGTGTTGGTATGACATCATTTCATGTTGAGTTGTCCACGGTGGACCTTGGTGTTTTGTCATTGAACCGTTTTCTCGTTTTATTGCACGATGCCACCGCGTAAGGAACCAAGGGAAGTTAGCCCTAGGCCGACAAGGGGTGATGTTGGTGAGAACACTAGCTCCAATCCAGTGGAGCAGGTTGATGATGATACACTTCTTAGGGGCTTGGTTCCCTCTAGAGGTGTCTCTACTAGGAGGGATAATGTTGAAGCACCCGTTGAGGATGGTGAAGGTTCGACGGAACTAGCATTGAACCACTTGTTGCAAAGTGCCTTGAGGGCTACAATTGCTACCTTTCCACAACCGGTAGTTCAAGTGGAGGAGACGCAAGCACAGAAACGTCTCAAGTTGATTTCAGGGTTTTCTAAGTTGATGCCAATAATGTTTGAGGGTGGTGGAGATCCAATGGTAGCAGACGACTACATAGATCAAGTGAAAACTGATTTGACTTCTATGGATGTGACGGATGATTCTATGAAAATCATCCTAGCCACTTACAAGTTTTTTAAAGATGCCAAGCTTTGGGGGAAGTCATTCACCAACCGACACAAAGTGGAAGAGATGAGTTGGGAGAAGTTTAAAGAGTTGTTCTATGGGAAGTACTTTCCAGTTACCAAGAGGTGGGAGCTAAGGGAGTAGTTTAATGGCCTTATCTAAGGCAATATGTCAGTGACGGAGTACGAGAACATGTTCACCTCTATCTCTCGCTTTGCTCCAAAGATGGTGAGCAATGAAGTTGACAAGACTCGAAAGTTTGTTTCCGGTCTCGATTACAAAATGAGGCCGTTGATAAAGGCACAATATATGAAGGTGTATGCAAAGGCAGTGGAACGGGCACTGATGTCAGAGGCTGAAGCAAAAGATAGGAATGTAGGAAAAGAACAGTGGAGACGGAAGAAGAATGCAGGACCATCTTCAGAGGGGTAGTCATGGAAGAGGAATATGAGTGGTTCATCTCAGTTTCAGGGGTAGCAGTCTGCACGATCCGCTCCTAGCACTCCTATGCCAGTTGGGTCTGATAAGAGTGGAGTTGTTTGTTTTCAATGTCAGTAGCCTAGACATTATAAGTCCAATTGTCCTATAAGACCATCTTCAGTTTCTTCAGCTCTGAGAGCTTGTTATGGGTAGGGCCAGCAAAGCCATTTGATTCGAGACTATCCGAAATGGGGAGCAGGCACCGGTAGTTGATAAGTGCTTAAATGTTGCACATTTCAGCACCTAAGCTAAGGTATTTCAGTCTTTGCATCTATCTTAATTTTATATTTTAGTCCTAATTTATGTTTATGTGTATTTCAGGGCAATAAAGTTAAAATGAGCTAAGAACGGTCCAATTAAGCCTTTTTGGAGTTAAGCAAAGATTTTCAGACAATGGCACAAAGCGGTCAATTTCGGGCCTTTGATGATGTTCCCAAAGATGGAGAAGCAAACCAAATAGCCCGGGGCAAAAATGGAGCTGAATAAGGCTTAAAGGAATTTGTTAACTCTGGGGGGATCGATCCCCAGGGTGGGGGATCGATCCCCCAGGACTTAGCAACATTACAGTTTTTATTTAATTTTTGGGCTCATTTTGGGAACTGTTGGGCTTTAATGAGATTGTTACTTAAGGCCCAGTGAGCCATTAGATTAGGGTTAGTTTTAGTTTTTATTTAGGTAAAAGATTATTAGAGAAAAAAAAAAAAAGTTTTATTTTATTTTTTTTCTGTATCGTAGTATCGTATTTTCTCTTTGGAAAAACACGCGAAGAAAGGGAAAAAGAAGAACAGGCTAGGGTTTGGAAGAAAAGTTCAGAGAAGATGAAGCAGATGATGGGGATTGTCCTATCTTCGACTCCATCAACCATGAGTGGCTGATTCTTCTACTTAGGGTTGGATAAACCCTAAGCATGTAACCTATTCTCTCTCTCTTTTCATACTTTTTGGGGATTAATTTATGTAATTAGTGTATAGTCTTGAATATTATGAATTAAATTCTTCCAATTGATTATCTGTATTAATCTCATATTGTCTTATGTGCGGTTGATTGATAAACAAATTTTACACACGAATTCTTTGTTAATTGATTCTTGTGATGGCTATGCATGGTATTGCTTAGTTGTAATTGTGTTTCAAATTGATGAAAAATGCTTACATTTGATGGATGGTACTACATGTTTAGGTTAATTTGTTGTTTAATTAGTTTTAAATTTATGTTTAATTAGTTTAATTTAAGTTTAATTAATTTAATTGCAATTCAATTATTAGGTAAGTAGACCATCCATACTTATGTTTGAATTCCATACTTTTTGTCACAATTGCATTATCTTCTAGATTAATGTGTGTTAAATTTGTAACTTGGATTGATAAATCATGCTTTGAATGGGTGAATTGCACTACACTTAGTTTAATTGTCATTATGTAGTTGATTCATGCTTGAAATTGATGGTTTACACTTTTCATTGCTCTTGTTAGCCACATATAGATTACATAGTATTATTTCCCCAATTAGTTGAAAGTGAGTGAGTTAGGGAATGTGCTTAGTGGTGAATCCTACACCCTAAGTCTTTTTCCAATCTCTTAAACTCTATTTCTTTATTGCAATCATTTAGTTTAAAATTAGTTTTAATCACAAACAAAACCCTTTTGGCAATCACATAAGCACTAAAGTAGAATTCAATTCTGGAAAACCTATAATTGTTTAGATCTCTTGGGACGATCCCTGCTCACTTCATACTCCATAGTATAAGTGTTTAGTGGTTTTATAAATTTTAAAATATGGTGCCCACTTGACATTATTTCTAAACCTAAAGTGTTGTGCATTATTTTGTGCACACGCTCGGTCGCACCATAGTTTTGGCGCCGTTGCCGGGGAGCTAACGGTTTTGAAGAATTGAATTAAACATTAGTTCTTTGTTGATTGTCTACTTTTAAGTCATTTTAATTTTTAATTTTTTTTTTATTTGATTTGTCAATTAGGTACTTGAAGCAAAGTGGAGCAAACGCTGGACTTAGAAGCAATTAAAAAAAAAAATTTGAAGTTGCTTAAGGACCATCTGTAAGTTCTCTTTAATTTTAGTACTTTAATTGTATACCAATTTGCATGCTTTGGACAGCCCAAGTGGAGGCTTAAATTGAATTGTTTTATTTTTAAGTCCAAGCATACCTTCTTGTAGAAGGCATCGGCCCGTGTGGAGGCATTTATTTGTTTTAAGTGCATTGATATTATTGAGGAGTTTGGGAACATCGTATGTGGAGGTTGAAATTTTGAAATGTTGGTGTGTTGACTTGTTCTAGTGCATGCATGGTCGTAGATCACTTCATCGTCCTCTTGCTCCTGTAAATCAAAATCTCGAAATTTTTCTTCGACGTTTAAGAAGTAGTACTAGGGATAGTCATCTTAATCTTTTAAATTTTGATCTTCCATCACTTTTAATGGAAGATCCAATTGAAGATCCCGTTGTAGATCTTGGTCATGTGGATCATAATGGTGTGCACCACCCACCACAAGTTCATATTGTGGATCCTCAAGGTGTGCATCCACCCTTAGGAATGCCACAACCAGTTAATTATGCGGTGCAACAACCTAATCTAGGGATGCCAAGGCCAAATGTTGTTCCCCCAATTGGTGAGCAACAACAACAATATGTTCAAATGGCATACCCTCAACAAGGTCAAATGGCATATCATCAACAAGATCAAATGCCATATCCTCCTCTCAATCCTCTCAATCCTCCAATGGTCCTTAGGGATCGTTACACTCCAAATCAATATAATGCACCTACTTGCATTCAATTGCCAAATTTTCGTGCTCATCATTATGAGATTAAGGCTTCCACCATTAACATGTGCCCCCTTTTCTATGGGTTGAGCAATGAAGAGCCTTATAAACATTTAGATGAGTTCTTGGAAGTTTGTTCCACCGTGAAAATCACGGATGTTCCGGAAGAAGTCCTAAAAATGAAGCTTTTCCCTTTCACTCTTCGGGATAAAGCTAAATATTGGTTCAACAACTTGCGGCCAAATACAATCACCTCTTGGGCACAATTGCAACAAGAGTTCTTAAAAAAGTATTATCCCGCAAGTCGAACTGATGCCATGAGAACTTCCATTCGTGAATTTAAACAACAAGAAGGAGAACCCCTTCATGAAGCATGGGAACGTTTGAATGACTTGCTACGGAAGTGTCCACATCATGACATTCCTAAGTGGCAATTAGTTCAATGTTTCTTTTCAAGTTTATCCGATGCCAATAAGGGCATTGTTGATGCTTCTTGTGGCGGAAGCTACATTGAAAGAAATGAAGATGAAATTTGGCAACTTTTCGAAAAAATGAGTGAAAACTCAATGCATAGATCTTCATCTTCTAGGGGTAGTCACCTAGCACATATGGGAGGAAAGAAAGCTATAAATCAAATAGACTCTTCCATGGAAATTGCCGCTGAGGTCAAAAATCTTACTCAAAGGTTTGATACATTCCTTTTGAATCAAGGTCCGGCAACTCAATCATATCCTCACCATTCCAATGAAATGTGCATGACTTGTTCTAGTTACACTCACCATACTTCAAATTGCCCTCTTGGACAAATTATACCAAGTGAGTCTCAAGAACAAGCAAATGCTGCTTTCATTCATCAAGTGAACAACCCTTATTCCAATACTTACAATCCGGGGTGGAAAAATCATCCAAACTTTGCATGGAGAAATCAAGGAGACGGTGCAAACCCTCCTCAAAATCAAGGTTACCAAGCAAAGTATGTTCCCCCACATCTCCAAAATCAAAATCAGAATTCTCAAGGTTACCGTCCTTCATTCTATCCTCAGAATGTGAATCAATACTCTCAACCTCAAGCATCAAATCATCAGTCCTACTCTCATCCTCAAGCATCAAATTCTCAATCTTACTCTAATCCAAATCAAGCGCCTCCTAAGAGTTCTGCATTTGAGGACAAAGTCTTGCAAGCTTTAGGTAATCTTCAAAAAGATAATCAACTGTTTCATTCTCACTCTCAATCAATTGCAAAGCTTGAAGCTCAAATTGGGCAATTAGCTAATTCTTTAAATGTGAGAGAGAAAGGTAAGTTGCCTAGTCAAACTGAGACCAATCCTAAAGGGCAATTTATAGCGCAAGCAAGTCCTTCATCAAAATTTTCTGGAAATGAGCAAGTTCAAGCAATTACTACCTTAAGGAGTGGTAGGAAAGTGGATAATAAGGTAGAGGTACCTAAGGAGGATAATGAATTGGCACAACCAAGTGGTTGCATCCATCCCATTCCAAATTCTATTCCAAATTCCTTAGATGCTAGTGGTTCCAAAAAGGACATTCCATCATCTTCATCATCATCTCCCCAATTAGAGAAGCCTTATGAGCCAAAAGCTCCATTTCCTCAAGCTTTGAGAGAGACTTCATCATTTGGGAGACAAGAAGGAAAAATTCATGATATGATGGAAGTGTTTAAACAAGTGAAAATCAATCTTCCTCTTCTAGATGCAATTAGGCAAATTCCACCATATGCAAAGTTCTTGAAGGACTTGTGCACACAAAAGAGGAAGAGCAAGGGAAGGGACCTTAAGAAAGTGCTTTTAACAGAACAAGTGAGTTCCATCATTCTTTCTAACACTCCTCCTAAGTTCAAGGATCCGGGTGCTCCGACTATTTCTTGTGTTATTGGAAACCAAGAGGTTCGTAGAGCTCTCCTTGATTTAGGTGCAAGTATCAATCTCATTCCATACTCTGTTTACTTGCAATTAGGATTAGGGGACTTGAAGCCAACATCGGTAGTAATCCAACTAGCCGATAGATCAATTAAGAAACCAAGGGGGATTGTTGAGGATATTCTAATTAAGGTTGATAAATTTTATTTCCCGGTTGATTTTGTGGTACTAGATACTGAGCCAGTCCCTAATCTCACCAATCACATTCCAGTCATCCTAGGAAGGCCATTCCTTGCCACTGCCAATGCCACCATTAATTGTAGATCCGGCATTATGGACATCTCTTTTGGCAACATGATGGTTAAGCTTAATGTATTCAATGCAAGTCAACATCCCACAGATGAAGACGAGTGTTTCCTAGTAGATGTCTTGGATGAAACCATAGAGGAGACTCTTCCCTCTATTTTATCTAAGGACCCTCTTGAGGCGTGCCTTTGCGAAATGTTTGAAAGTTGTGGTTTTGACACAGAAGGATCCATAAGTGAGGTGAATGCTTTAATGGACTCTGTGGCCACTTTGGATTACCCACCTTGGAAAAGCAAGAAAGAACCTCTTCCTTCACTCTCTAGTACTCCACCAGTTCCATCTCTCATCTCTCCTCCTATTCTAGAGCTTAAGCCCCTTCCATCAAATCTGAAATACGCCTTCTTAGGCCCAAAAGAGACTCTTCCGGTCATCATTGCTTCCAATCTTGAAAATGACCAAGAGAATGATCTTTTGGAAGTGCTTAAAGCGAACAAAGAAGCCATTGGATGGAGTGTGGCTGACTTAAAAGGCATTGACCCTTCTATTTGTATGCATCGCATACACATGGAAGAGGATGAAAAGCCATTTAGGGATGCTCAAAGGAGATTGAACCCAAATATGAAGGAAGTGGTCATGAAGGAGGTTGTGAAACTTCTAGATGCGGGAATCATTTATCCTATCTCTGATTCCAAGTGGGTTAGTCCAACTCAAGTGGTTCCTAAAAAGTCGGGAATCACAGTTGTTGAAAATGCTAAGGGTGATCTTATTTCGAAACGCACCGCCACTTCATGGCGTGTTTGTATAGATTACCGAAAGCTGAATTCTGCCACTAGGAAGGACCATTTTCCATTGCCTTTCATTGACCAAATCTTGGAAAGATTGGCTGGGCAACAATACTATTGCTTCCTAGATGGTTACTCGGGGTACAATCAAGTGGCCTTAGATCCATTGGATCAAGAAAAGACCACATTCACATGTCCTTTCGGTACATTTGCTTATCGACGGATGCCTTTCGGATTGTGCAATGCTCCTGCCACTTTCCAAAGGTGTATGATGTCAATTTTTTCGGACATGGTGGAGAAGTATTTAGAAGTCTTCATGGATGACTTCTCGGTTTTTGGGTCCTCATTTGATTCGTGTCTCCAAAATCTCAAAAAAGTGCTTCAAAGATGTCGTGAGACTAATCTTGTGTTAAGTTGGGAAAAGAGCCATTTCATGGTTCAAGAAGGAATCGTGCTTGGACATGTCATCTCTAAAAGAGGAATAGAAGTAGATAGAGCGAAAGTTGAGCTAATTTCTGAATTGTCTCCACCTACTACGGTGAGAGAAATCCGCTCCTTTCTAGGACATGCCGGTTTTTATCGCCGATTCATCAAAGACTTTAGCAAAATTGCTAGACCCTTGTGTAACCTTCTTGCCAAGGAGACTCCATTTGTCTTTGATGAAGCATGCCTAAATGCTTTTCATCAACTTCGCACTCTTCTATCATCCGCTCCTATCATGCAACCTCCAAATTGGTCCTTACCATTTGAGATTATGTGTGATGCTTCCGACTTCGCAATGGGTGCTGTTTTGGGGCAAAGGGTAGGTAAACTACCATATGCTATATACTATGCGAGTAAGACTTTCTCAGGTGCCCAATTAAACTATTCTACCACCGAGAAAGAGTTACTTGCCGTAGTATATGCCCTTGATAAATTTCGGTCATATCTCTTAGGATCCAAGGTAATTGTGTTTTCCGATCATGCCGCTCTTAGGCATCTTTTAATGAAAAAGGAAACCAAACCTCGCTTGATAAGATGGATTCTACTTCTTCAAGAATTTGACTTTGAAATCAAGGATAAAAAGGGCTCCGACAATGTCGTTGCCGATCATCTGTCTAGATTAATGGTTGAATCTTCTCCAAATCTTGAAATTCATGAATCATTTCCGGATGAACAACTCTTTCAAATCTCAAATGGGACGTTGCCTTGGTTCGCCGACATTGTTAACTATCTTGCAACTAGCAAACTTCCCATTAATTGGTCAAAACAAGAAAAGGACCGATTCTTTGCTAACATCCGGAAATACTATTGGGAAGATCCCATTCTGTTTCGTTATTGCCCGGATCAAATCATCAGGAGATGTGTGCCAGAAAGTGAAGTTCCGAGCGTCCTTGCGTTTTGTCACACACTTGCTTGTGGTGGGCATTTTAGTGGAAAGAAGACCGCTTTGAAGGTTCTTCAAAGTGGGCTCTTCTGGCCCACTATCCACCGAGATGCCTATAACTTTTGTAAGGTGTGTGTTCGGTGTCAAAAGTTGGGATCAATGTCAAAGAGAGACATGATGCCCTTAACTTCAATCTTTGTAGTTGAAATCTTCGATGTATGGGGCATAGACTTTATGGGACCATTCCCAATGTCTTATGGCTTTCAATATATCCTCGTTGCCGTTGATTATGTTTCAAAGTGGGTTGAGGCTTGTGCTACCAAAACGAATGACCACTCCGTGGTAATTGCATTCATTAAATCAAATATCTTTGCTCGTTTTGGTATGCCAAGGGCTATGATAAGTGATGGAGGAAAACATTTCTGTAATCAATTCTTGAAGCAACTTTTCTTGAAATACTCCGTCACACATAAAGTGGCCACTCCCTACCATCCCCAAACAAGTGGGCAAGTCGAGGTGTCAAATAGGGAAATCAAGCATATTCTTGAGAAAACTGTCAATCCGACCCGAAAAGATTGGTCAAGAAAATTGAACGATGCTTTGTGGGCTTACCGGACAGCTTACAAGACTCCAATAGGCATGTCTCCATATAGACTTGTTTATGGGAAGCCTTGTCATCTTCCGGTTGAGGTAGAACACAAAGCACTTTGGGCAATAAAAAGGCTCAACTTTGATCTTGATAAGGCTGGAAAGGACCGTTTACTCCAACTCAATGAGCTAGAGGAATTGAGAAATGATGCCTATGATAGTTCAAAAATTTACAAGGCAAGGACAAAAGCATTTCATGATAAACATATTGTGAAAAAGTCCTTTGAAGCCGGTCAAAAGGCTTGGTTATTCAACTCTAGGCTCAAATTTTTCCCTGGAAAGCTTCGAACCAAATGGGAAGGCCCTTATCAAATTATCTCCGTTTCACCTCATGGGGCTGTTGAACTTAAAAATCTAAAAGATGAAGGGACCTTCAAAGTTAATGGTCAAAGGCTTAAACCATATATTGATGGACAAAATTTTCAAAGAAATGTGGAATCTGCCCTCTTGGTAGATCCCATTTATTTTGAAGATTGAGAATATCTCACGTCTTTCTAGCGACGTTAAACACTAGTTGTATCGAGTTTCTCCTTCGTTGCATTTTAATTTTCATTTTATTATTATTTTATTTCTATTTTTCCTTTTGTACATTTATGCATTTTTAAATAAAAAAAAAATTAAAAAAAAAAAAAATTGTAAATGAGTAATGTAGGTTGGTGTTTGATTTTATTTCTATTTTATTATTATTATTTTTATTATTTTTGTATATATTTCATGTTAATTTTGATTTATTCAAAAACATAAAAAAAAAAAAAAAAATTAAAAAGTATTAATTAGTATAGGTTGATAAGTGATTTTATTTCAATTTTATTTATTATTATTTTTATTTTATTTTTTATCTATTTTTCATTTTAGTGTATATATTCTTTTTAGTTTTGTTTTGTTTTATTTTTTTTATTTTTTTTTTATTTTTTTGTTTATTTTTATTATTATTATTATTATTATTTTAAAAAAAAAAATTGAAAAATTGAAAAAAAAGGAAAAAAGAAATATCGATCCCCAAAATGGGTAGGAGATCGATCCCATTTTCTTGGCAGAAAGCAACAAAAAAATAGGCCAAGTGGATTGATCCCCCGTCCAAAGGGATCGATCCCATTTTACTTATGTTTCTCCCTTCTTATTAAACAGTGAAGGGGACATTTTTTGCCTAAAATTGTCGATCCCCCATCAAAGCAGATCGATCGCACCTTGGCCCTTGAAACCAAGAATACATTCCTCTCTGTTGCTTGAAATTCTGCTTCTTCCCCCAAAAATCTCTAAACCCAATTTCATTGTCCAACCCTCGTGATCTCTTCTCCTCTTCCACGGTGTCGCGGCTATTAAAAACGGCGCCATGGTTCTGAGTTCTTCTCCGCCGACGGTTTGAGTTCGCCGCTGGCTTCGCCTTTTATTTTCCGACGCGGCTGTTCCTTCCGGCGATTCAGATCGCGGCTGCGTCTTCTAACAGCGATCACGGCCGGTTCGTCCTCCGGCGTCGCGGTTGGGCAGTTCTCCAGCGATCTCGGCGTTGCATCCTTTCACATCTGTCTCGTTCTCCGGCGAGCTTGTAACTCGTCGTTTTCCCCAGCGATTCCGGCGGCTGCTTCATATTCCGGCGATTTTGACTGGGCTTGTGCAGTGATTCGTGGCTGGGTTCTTTCTGGTGGGTGGTCTTTCCGGCGAGCGTCTGGGTCGTCTTTCTGAAAAAAAAAAAAAAAAAAAAAAAACAAACAGCAGCGGCGTTGCATCTGTTTTCTTTCCGGCGTCGCATCTGCTCATCGGCGTCCCTTTTCTCCCAGCGATCGCGGCTGGTTTACGGCTGCATCGGCGTCGTCTCTCCGGCGATTGCTGCTGGTTCGTCCAACGGCATAGCGGTTGGGTTCTTCTCCGATCGCTGCTGGGTCGCAACTGGGTTCATTTTTCCGGCGTCGCGGGTTCGTTTCTCTCTGGCGATCTCGGCTTGGTTTCGCCGGCGAACAAGGCTGGTTCTTCTCCGGCCACGATTTCCGGCGGTTGGTTCTTCCAACAGCGGTCGCGGCTGTTCATCTTCTCCGGCGAGCTTTTGGCTTCGCCGTTCCTATTGATACATAAAAATTTAAAAAAATAAAAAAAAAAAAAGAAAAAGAAAAAGGAAAGAAAAAAATTAAAATAATAAAATAATAAAAAAAAAACAAAAATAAAAAAATAAAAAAATAAAAACATAACATAAAAATTTTAATAATTAAAAAGTATTTATATATATATATATTTTTGAATTGATTTATTAAAAAAAAAAATAGATAAAAAAAAAAAAAGAGTAGCATTGATGTTTAAAAAAAAAAAAAAAAGGCTAAGTAGAATTTGTAGTAGTGTTTTTAAGTTATTTATTTCTTTATTTATTTTTGATAAAAATAAAATAAAATTTCAGTAACATTCCGTCTTGCTAGAGACGTTAAACTTAGCCCATTTTTCTTATTTTATTTTGTTGGTTGTATATACATGTTCTTTTCCTTTGTAAAAAAACAAAAAAAAACAAAAAAAAAACAAAAAAAAAACTTGAATTGATTTATTTTAGTATATATTTATTTCTTTTTAGTTTAATATATATTTTTTCTTTTTAGTTTAGAATATTTTTCTTTGTGTTAAAAAAAAAAAAAAAAAAAAAAAAAAACTGGGAAATCAATCCCATTCTTGAAATTAAAAAAAAAAAAAACATATCACTAAAATTTCAAAAATATGTGTCCCCGTTATGCCCTTCTGCTTAGTTATGCATGTTTTCATCTTTTACAAAGGGCTTGATATCATATCTCTTTACATCTTATTCTATATTGTTTTGGAATGTATGCTTTACTTATTCCATTTGATATTTGATGTGAGTTGCTAGTGTGGCTTTTCTAGTAGGTTTTTGCATCCAAGTTTGGGGAAGACCTGTTTCGTCATGGATCATTACCGGACGTCATTAACTTTTGCCATCACGGTATACTCTTTCCATTTCTTTCATTGTTCTCATTGCACATTGAGGACAATGTGCAGTTTAAGTTTGGGGGTAAAGTAGCCTTGTTACATTCTACTTTAAGTTGAGTTTTAAATGCATGATTGAGATTTGAGATATATTTGGCAATGATTTTGAACTTTTGAAGCATAGTGCCTTTAAAAAACAAGTTGTTAGAGTCTAATACTTCTTGTATGCTCGAGGATGCCATTTAGGGGTAAATTTTAATTTTTGACATCATGTTTGCTTTTGTGGTACACATCATCTTGTTGGTTGAAAATGCTTTGAGAGTTGATTCTAGAATTCTACATTTGCATTTGCGCACACTAACATTCAATTTGTGGGGTACATGCTTAGTTGATTATTGTTTTGGTTTGTTCCAATTGAGCTAGTATGCTTTGAAAGCTTTCATTCTTGATAAAATGACCTTGCAAAGGAAAGAAAAGAAATAAATTAAAAAAAAAAAAACTGCATTCTTTCAACATGTCAACTGATTAAAAAGGAAGACAAGGGAAGAATGTAAGATGTATGATTAGTTTGAGTTCGTAGCCTAGCCATTCCGAGTCATTACGCCCTTAGGAGTGTCTTTACACTTAACGCCCTAAGACCATTTGGTCTGGGAGTCGTTGGCTCAACGCTTGTTACATGGGGTGATTAGAGAGCTTAAGGAACTTGGACATTGCACATGGTCATACATAAAAATAAAAAATGAAATCAATAAAAAAAAAAAAAAAAAAAAGAATGTTTGATTA
This sequence comes from Cornus florida, assembly GCF_030987335.1. Lineage (NCBI taxonomy): Eukaryota > Viridiplantae > Streptophyta > Magnoliopsida > Cornales > Cornaceae > Cornus > Cornus florida. The sequence goes on from NW_026775572.1 coordinate 47,969,716, forward strand.
AATAACAAGGTTCATTCAATGTCTTGATGTCTGGTACTATATCTGCATGCTAGTTTGAGGGTAAGGCTATGCCATTACTTTGATTTGCTAGGATAGCAACACATTTTGATGCCGGTTCACTTAAAAGGATGATATAATTGATTCAATTTGCATGATTAATTAATTGATGTGTGGAGGACCGTTTTTGCTTACATGATGTTGAAACGTTGATAATAGCTTAGAAATGGCAGAAATTTGCATACTTGAGGTAGTCTACTTTCAACACTTGTTTAATATGTGTCGTTACTTCTCAAGTGAGAAAGAGCTGTTGATGTTTGTGGGTACCATTTCTGTAAACCCTCACGAGACTTCACTCGTCCACTAGGGGTAACCTAGGGGTTTAAAAGGCTTGTTGCATATGCTAAATGCAACCGTGATCCCTACGAAAGTGGTGTTATCTTTATTTGCTTTATTAGTTCATAATCGTATATATGTTTGTTTCATTTCCATGCTGTAGTTTATTGCTAGGGACTAGCAATATCTAAGTTTGGGGGCGTGATAAGTGCTTAAATGTTGCACATTTCAGCACCTAAGCTAAGGTATTTCAGTCTTTGCATCTATCTTAATTTTATATTTTAGTCCTAATTTATGTTTATGTGTATTTCAGGGCAATAAAGTTAAAATGAGCTAAGAACGGTCCAATTAAGCCTTTTTGGAGTTAAGCAAAGATTTTCAGACAATGGCACAAAGCGGTCAATTTCGGGCCTTTGATGATGTTCCCAAAGATGGAGAAGCAAACCAAATAGCCCGGGGCAAAAATGGAGCTGAATAAGGCTTAAAGGAATTTGTTAACTCTGGGGGGATCGATCCCCAGGGTGGGGGATCGATCCCCCAGGACTTAGCAACATTACAGTTTTTATTTAATTTTTGGGCTCATTTTGGGAACTGTTGGGCTTTAATGAGATTGTTACTTAAGGCCCAGTGAGCCATTAGATTAGGGTTAGTTTTAGTTTTTATTTAGGTAAAAGATTATTAGAGAAAAAAAAAAAAAGTTTTATTTTATTTTTTTTCTGTATCGTAGTATCGTATTTTCTCTCTGGAAAAACACGCGAAGAAAGGGAAAAAGAAGAACAGGCTAGGGTTTGGAAGAAAAGTTCAGAGAAGATGAAGCAGATGATGGGGATTGTCCTATCTTCGACTCCATCAACCATGAGTGGCTGATTCTTCTACTTAGGGTTGGATAAACCCTAAGCATGTAACCTATTCTCTCTCTCTTTTCATACTTTTTGGGGATTAATTTATGTAATTAGTGTATAGTCTTGAATATTATGAATTAAATTCTTCCAATTGATTATCTGTATTAATCTCATATTGTCTTATGTGCGGTTGATTGATAAACAAATTTTACACACGAATTCTTTGTTAATTGATTCTTGTGATGGCTATGCATGGTATTGCTTAGTTGTAATTGTGTTTCAAATTGATGAAAAATGCTTACATTTGATGGATGGTACTACATGTTTAGGTTAATTTGTTGTTTAATTAGTTTTAAATTCATGTTTAATTAGTTTAATTTAAGTTTAATTAATTTAATTGCAATTCAATTATTAGGTAAGTAGACCATCCATACTTATGTTTGAATTCCATACTTTTTGTCACAATTGCATTATCTTCTAGATTAATGTGTGTTAAATTTGTAACTTGGATTGATAAATCATGCTTTGAATGGGTGAATTGCACTACACTTAGTTTAATTGTCATTATGTAGTTGATTCATGCTTGAAATTGATGGTTTACACTTTTCATTGCTCTTGTTAGCCACATATAGATTACATAGTATTATTTCCCCAATTAGTTGAAAGTGAATGAGTTAGGGAATGTGCTTAGTGGTGAATCCTACACCCTAAGTCTTTTTCCAATCTCTTAAACTCTATTTCTTTATTGCAATCATTTAGTTTAAAATTAGTTTTAATCACAAACAAAACCCTTTTGGCAATCACATAAGCACTAAAGTAGAATTCAATTCTGGAAAACCTATAATTGTTTAGATCTCTTGGGACGATCCCTGCTCACTTCATACTCCATAGTATAAGTGTTTAGTGGTTTTATAAATTTTAAAATATGGTGCCCACTTGACATTATTTCTAAACCTAAAGTGTTGTGCATTATTTTGTGCACACGCTCGGTCGCACCAGTAGTGGCAAAAGGTCATAGTAGAGGCCGTCACAGTCGGCTACAGCTCAGTCAGGTTTTAGACCACCGCCACCACCACAGCCTGCCATGTCTTCACAGGGATCACGACCAGCTAGGAGGGATACTCCTGCTACGTCAGTGCAGCAGTTAGGTGTTCAGGTTGGCAGTTCTCAAGCACAGGTACCACAAGGACGTGTCTTCGCACTTGTACTGACTGATGCATCTTCTGGTCTATCAGTTCTCTGAGGTATCTTTCCAGTGTTTGGTTCTTGGGCTCGTGTTCTCTTTGACTCTGGTGCATCACAATCTTTCATTTCATCATCATTTGCACTTGCATCGGGGTTAGAGGTCAATTTTATGGATCAGGCATTGAGCATTAATACTCTAGTTGGGGTTTTAGTGTCTTTAAGCTGAGTTGTGAGAGATTATTCCATCGTGATAGCTGGACGGACTTTCGTATTTGATCTCATCCTCCTAGAGATGACTGGAATTAATGTCATTCTCGGGATGGGCTGGTTAGCTTTGTTTTGTGCTACGATTGATTGTTTCAGAGGAAGGGTCCTAGTTTGCACTTCTGAATGAGAATGTTTTTTTTGTCGGAGATCGGAGTGATTCCCATACTTTATCGTTTTATGGAATTCGTGGAAGAGGTCGTGGTGATTACTTATTGACTAGTCTTTTAGCCAAAGAAGATGATGTTGTGGGAACAGTTTATCTAGCAGTTGTTTGTGATTTTCTAGATGTCTTTCTGGAAGACTTGACAAAGTTGCCTCCGCATCGAGAGGTGGAGTTTACTATTAATCTGATGCTCGGTACCGCGCCGATTTCTATGGTACCAGTTGAATTAGAAGAATTGAAGAAGCAGCTTGATAATTTGAGGATGAAAGGTTTCATCCGACCGAGTATGTCACCGTGGGGCGCACTGGCCTTGTTTACTAAGAAGAAAGATGGTTCTTTAAGGTTGTTTATTGATTACCGGAAGCTGAATCAAGCCACTATCAAGAACAAGTATCCTTTATAAAGGATAGATGATTTGTTTGACCAATTGAGGGGAGGTAGTTGTTTCTCGAAGATTGACTTGAGGTCGGGCTATTATCAGTTGCGTGTTAGAGATGAGGATATCCCAAAGACAGCGTTCTGTACACGGTATAGACATTATGAGTTCCTAGTTTTGCCTTTTGGCTTGACGAATGCGCTAGCGGCATTCGTGGACTTGATGAATCGTGTCTTTCACGATTATTTGGACCAGTTTGTGGTAGTTTTCATAGATGACATTCTTATGTATTCACGGACTCGTGAGGAGCACGAGGTCCATTTAAGTATTGTGTTGTAAATTTTGCGAGAGCACCGATTGTATACCAAATATGATAAGTGTGAATTTTGGCTACGAAAGGTGAAATTTTTGGGGTATGTTGTCTTGGAAGGTGGAGTGTCAGTGGATCTGTCAAAGATAGAAGTGGTTTTGAATTGGGAGCAACCCAAGAATGTTTTAGAGATCTGGAGTTTTCTTGGCCTAGCAGGTTATTATCGTCGATTTGTGAAAGATTTTTCCTGTTTAGTAACGCCTATGACTCGCTTAACCCGGAAGGGGATTAAGTTTACATGGAATGAAGCCTGTGAGTCATCCTTTTAAGAGTTGAAGACAAGGTTGACTATGGCTCCAGTGTTGGTGATACCTGAGCGTCGCTTGGGTTACGTGATTTATTATGATGCTTCGCGTGACAGTTTGGGTTATGTGCTGATACATGATAGTAAAGTAGTGGCTTATGGGTCTCGACAGCCGAAGACTCATGAGTACAACTACCCTACTCATGATTTGGAATTAGTAGCCGTTGTTTTTGTGCTGAAGAGTTTGAGATACTATTTGTATGGTGAAAGATTCGAGGTGTTCTCGGATTACAAGAGTCTCAAGTACCTTTTCTCCCAAAAGGTCTTAAACAACAAACAGAGGTGATAGGTTGAGTTCTTAGAAGATTATAATTTTGACTTGCAGTATCATCCGGGTAAGACAAATGTGTTAGCTGATGCCTTAAGCCAGAAATCTCGTAGAACTTTGGCCAGTTTGGCTATTCGAAAATGGAAGATGCTAGAAGATCTGGCAGAGATGGGATTGCAGTGTTTTGATGATGATGTTTACAGTGAATCGGCATTCTTGTTTAGCCTTGTGGCTCAGCCTACTCTTATTGTACAAGTAATTTGAGTCACGGAGACAGGATCCTGATTTGGATGCCATTTACACTTTGATATCGAGTGGTGAGACCGTGAAGGATTGGACCTTATATACAGATGGAGGTTTATGGTTCAAGGGTTTGTTGGTTGTTCCCACAGTTTGTCATGAGGACATTCTACAGGAGTTTCACACTTCCCGCTTTACAATTCATCAAGGTGGTACTAAAAATGTATCATAATTTGAGACTCTAGTATTGGTGGAATGGAATGAAGAAGGATGTTGCACAGTTTATGGCTAGATGCCTTACCTATCAACAGGTGAAGACCAAGCATCAGAGACCAGCCAGTTTATTGCAATCATTGCCTATAGCGTAGTGGAAATAAGAACAGATTGCTATGGATTTTGTAACTGGCCTTCCAAGGTCACAACGTGGGAATGAAACTGTGTGGGTCATTATTGATAAATTGACCAAAATGGCACACTTTTTGCCTATTAAGGCAATAGATGATGCAGAGGTACTTGGTGTGCTATATGTGAAGGAGATTATAAGGTACATGGAGTTCCAGTAACCATTGTTTCAGATAGGGATGCCAAGTTCACTTCGAAGTTTTGGGAAGGACTTCAAGTAATGTTTGGTTTAGCGTTGCACCTTAGTATAGCATTCCATCCACAGACGGACGGCCAGTCGGAGCGTACCATCCAGATCTTGGAAGATATGCTTCGGGCATGTGTGCTTGAATTGGGAGGTAGCTGGGAGGATCACCTTCCACTTATTGAGTTTGCTTACAGCAACAGTTATTAGGCGAGCATTGAGATGGCTCCATTTGAGGTGTTGTATGGTTGGCCCTGTAGGTCTCTGGTTTGTTAGAGACTATCGACATTGTACTCGAGACTACTGAGAAGATTAAGCTGATTAGACAAAGGTTGCTCACAACTCAGAGCCGATAGAAGAGCAATGCAGATAGGCGGAAACGACTGATATCTTTTGAAGTGGGAGACCATGTTTTTCTACGGGTTTCTTCATGGAAAGGTTTGATGAGATTTGGGAAAAATGGCAAGCTATCGCCATGATTCATTGGACCGTTTGAGATTTTGGACCGCATAAGAGAAGTTGCCTATAGAATTGCTTTGCCACCGCGGATGGACAGAGTTCATAATGTTTTTCATGTGTCGATGCTTCAGAATTATGAACCGTATCCGTCTTACATTTTGGATTGATGTAATTATTGATGAGGATGTCTCTTATGAAGCGAGACCAGTTCAGATCATTAACACACGGCAGAAAGTGTTAAGGGATAAGACGATATCGCTAGTGAAAGTTCTTTGGAGACATCACGGAGTCGAGGAAGCTACTTAGGAGCTTGAACAGGAGGTTCGCTACAACTACACTACATCTACACTACTAGCATGAAAATAAACTAGGGGAGAGGCACAATCCATCAAGGACTAAGTATGAACCATCAAGAAAATCACAAGAGCATTCCATTAAGCACTATGTTTTGACAATCTCTAAATCTATAGCATCAATACACATAGACATGCATCAATAATACAAAATCTAGAGATAAGCACATGAACATCTATTCTAACATACACAGACATATAGATAGAATGAAATGATCAATTGAAAGCATTTAACCACATAAATCATTGAACAATCAGGATCTATATATATCAAAGTGTCAAAACATTAATTACAACACTAATCCCTCAATAATACACAAGATTAAGATATAGAAAGCATGCTTGGGGCTAACTCTAGCCCCAAGAGGATGTCTAGCCACTCACGGTAGTGATTCTCCAACCCTCAAGGGCTAATTCCATGGTAGAGATTTACTCCTTGGATGATGAAGAGTCTCCAATAGTGTCTCTAGCCTCCTCCTCCTCTAAGCTTGCTCTCCAAGAGATGATATAATATGATATTGGCCCTCCTTGTAAAAAGCAATCCTTATCCTTATATAGGTAGGTCAAATGACACCCAAAATAAGCTGAGGTCGTGCACACAATATTCCCTAATGATTGGATAAAGGACAACTTTCAATAAGCTGGAAATTTAACTTTTTCGCACTGGACGAAGTTCGATCGATCGAACCTTGGACTTGGATCGATCGAACATTGCTGAGATCCATCGAACTTAGGCTGGATCGATCTTTATTGGTGGCGCTTTTTGGATAAAGACAAATCTGAGATATTTTAAAGATATTTTTGGGAAAAGGACAAAAGTGGTTGGTAGGGTAGTACAACTAGATAAGATCAATCATTTGGATAAGGACAAAGCAGTTCGATCGATCGAAGAATAACGTTGGATCGATCGAACTTTTGAGATCTCTGAAAGTGTCCACGTGGCTCTGATCCATCTTGAAGTGCTGAGATCGATCATATTGGATCGATCGAACTTTAATCTGAGATCGATCGAAGATGTTGATTTCCACCTTTTTCTTCCTTTTGCTTCCACTTGGCTCCTTTCTTTGATTCATCCCAGAATTGCTTCAATTAAGCTCTTATTTGGCTGAGTTAGCTTATTTTTGGGATAAGTGCCTAAAAATAGAAATAATACGAAATCAATCTAAAACGGTAAAGTAAGATAGATAAAGGTATTAGAATGCCTAAGTTTAAGGAATTTAATACGCATTTTTCTGCATTCATCACACCCCCAAACTTAAATATTGCTAGTCCCTAACAATGAACTAGAAAGTAAAGGAATGAAATGAAAAACTATACAACTATGAACTAGAAAACAATAAATGGATAACGCCACTTTCGTAGGGAACATGATTGCACTTAACACATGCAACAAGCCCTTTAAACCTCTAGGTTACCCCTAGTGGATGAGTGAAGTCTCGTGAGGGTTTCCAGAAATGGTATCCACAAACATTAAGCTCATTCTTTCAAAAGAGGTACCAATATTGCAAACAAGCATTGGGAGAAAACTACCTCAAGTATGCAATTTTTCAAACATTTCCAAGCAATCTCCCAAAATCTCAACATCAAGCAAGCAAGTATGGTCCTCCACACATCAATAAAATGATCATGCAAATCAAAATAACTCTAGAATCTTTTTGAGTGGAACGGCATCAAATGTGTTGCTATCTTAGCCAACTAAAGAATTAATCACATCCTTACCCTCAAACTAGCACATAAATCAAGTACCGATCATCAAGACAAAAAGTGGACCTTTTATTAAAGCTTTATTGTTCTAGGTGCGCTTATTCTTTTCACTCGATTTTCTTTTCTTTTTTTCTTTTTTTTTTTTTTTTTTTTTTTTAGGATCAAAGATGGAAGCATGGTGTAATGTGTTGATCTATTAAGCTTTCTAGTGATTCATGAGGTCGAGCGTTAGGTCAATAACTCCCAAACCAAATGGCTTTAGGGCATTAGGCATTCAAATACCCCTACGGACTTACAAGCTCAAATCAACTAGGCTACAAATCAAGACAGCCTCCATCTAATCATTTCCCACTTCTCACCTTTTGGGAAAAGTCCTCACTCTTTATTGCTTTTGCAACTTCATTTTTTTTTTTTTAACAAGTTCAATTATTAATCTAGAGTTTGGGCCCTCCACCTTTCGGCGCGAGAAGTTCAGTGCTTGATGAGGCTAGAATCCCGGCTACTTAGTGAAAAGGGGTTGTTATCCACCTTTATCAAGAATAAAAGCTTTCAATACACTACTAGCTCGATTGGGATATAATCAATTAAATAATCAACAAAGCATGTACCCCACAAATGAATGCTAGTGTGCACCGGTGCTAGTGTAGAATCCTAGAATGAATCTCAAAACAATTACAAAATCAAGATGATGTGGACCACAAGTGCAAGCAAGATAACAATCTTTAGAAAACTTTACTCCTAAATAAGGCATACAAGGAGTATTAGACTCTCAAGTCAAGCAATTTTTAAATTTTAAGCAATATAGTCCTCAAAAGATCAAAATCATCACTAGATATGGACCAATCATAGAAAAATCCCTCAATTACACAAGTCATGCTCAAAATCGTGAAATTTAAAGCTAACACTGCAAAGCACCATTTCCCCCAAACTTAAATGGCACAATGTCCTCAATGTGCAAGAGAACAAAGGAAAGAGTATACCAGTGCAACTAAGGCATAGAATGATCGGGACTGAAGTATCCAAAGTGGGTGGCATGCCCCCCCCCCCCAAACTTGGGATGAACTGTGGTCCTGAAAATTGGCACTTGGATAAACTCATCAGATAACAAAATGGGATAATTAGTGCACAGTAGACATACAAGTGTAAATGGGATAAACAGATAAAGAGATGAGAGAGGTATAAGGGTGGTCCTGAAAATCGGGTAGCGCTCTCTCGCTGAAGTCACTGTGATACACCTGATGGAGTCAAACATACAGCTATGAGAATATAATATATGACATCTATAATAAAAGCATGCATAAATAGAAAATAAAGTACTGGAACATCAAAAGATTTAAGCCGACAGACCGGCTGTAAAAATAATAGTAATATACAGTGACAAAAGTAAAGTATCAATAGTAGAGAAGGATCATAAAAAGATACAAGAACTGAAATCTCAGGAAAATGAGGCAGGACGGGCAGGTCGGGCTCCGCGGATATCTCTGGATAGATCTCGGAACATAGTCGCGACATCCGTACAGAAGGTATCAAAATCAGCTCTGTGGGCCATAAGATCAGCTCGTATAGCAACAACAGCATCCTCAAGAGTCTGCAGGCGTACTCCAAAGCCGGGGGTTTGATCTGGAGCCTCAAGTATAGAAGAGTCAGAAGAATGAAAATCCTAAGTCTGCTCTTACTCGTGAATGGGCGACCCAGCTGGAGAGTACTGCTATGTGTCATCTGCAGGTCGCTCCAAATTAATATCTATATGCTCCGCAGCTGGACCGACTGGTACATCGTCCGCTACGGGATCTGCTGCTACTGCCTCAACTATTGCCTCTGCCTCCTCAGCCTCTAGCTCCTCTACAGCCACTACTGCGTGGTCCTGCAGTCTAGTAATGATGGCATTATAGCTCTTCTCCCAGTCCTTCTTTAAGAAGTGATAAGAACCTCTCTCAGGGTGCTCCCGAGGATGAATAGGGTAGCGCTAGTCGATCAGAATCTGGGTGATAAGGTGGCCGAATGGGAAAAACTTAGCCCGTCCGGGCTTCTCCTTGCTAATATACTCGGCAAAATGCTTCTTCATCACGCTCCAGATGAGTGCCGGAATAGATACCCAGTGGCCTATGTAGAATGCGTAGAAGGCTGTCAGATAGTCTCCTATCCGCTAGATCTTGTGCCCAGCCATATATATATTCCAAAAAAGAACAGAATCGAAGAACTATAGGTCATCTGGAAGGAATGTGCAGGTGGCGAAAGTCTCGCCATCGGCATGGTGACCTGTAAGAAATACTGCCATGTCGGCATAAGAAGGCCTGTATAGCCTCGGATATAGCTCCTGTAGCTCCGGAGGGCATCTGTGTGGACAATGGCAAGAGCGGGCTAGCAAGTCCACAGTGATAGTGATCTGATGGCCATCTATGGTAATGAGCAGCTCTGTTGTGGTATGCGGGGATGGTCGGAGGTTCTGGAAGAACAACCATACCAGCCGCGGGTAGACTGGCTCTGCAACTAAGGCAAGAATAGCTGCAAGGCCCCTCTGAATGATGTCGTGGTAGGCTAATCGGGTCAGCACCAATCTGGAGAAAAAGGCTGTGTCGAACACCGACTCATGGTCTATTGCCATATGCGCATATCTAGGCGCGGGCCTATCACGCTCTTGAGCTGGCTAGCGTGGTGGAGATGGTATTAGTGAATGCTCAGCTCCAGTATGTGGTGGAGATGGTGATGGTGTAAATGCAGGCTGAGCTGTAGAGGTGGATGGAATATGAGCATCCTCAGCCTCATGAGCAGGTGACTAAGATGGAGTAGGCTATACTAGCTCCACCTGTGCATGAAAGGGCTCTGCTGGCTCCTCTATCTGTGGTATAATATGTCTCTGAGGTCCGTGTTGCCTTTTGGCAACAGTCTTGCGCTTAGTCATAGCCTGAAAAATAATTTAAAAACTTGCAAGGGGAGTTAGTACCAGAATTAAGAATTGAAAGCACAAAATAGAAACATGCATGTCAAATAAGATAGACAAATCATATAGATGACATGAATCTATGCAAGTGATAGGATATGAAACACGCTAAACAATGTAAGTATGAAATGCATCCAATGTAGAATGTCACAGGCATTGGGCATATATGAGATAGCATGAACATAATGCATGATGAATAAAGTGTGTGTATGAGATCTGTGAAGTTCGATCGATCATAAAAAGGTTTGAGATTGATCTCAAAACTTCGATCGATCTCAAAACTTCGATCGATCTGAGGTATAAGTTCGATCGATCTCTCAAGATCGATATGAGATTGAAGTTCGATCGATCGAACTGTGCGAAGGTGAAAACTAAAAAGTCACAGATCTGTGACGTGGATGGCAGAGGGCCTTCACGACATGGTTGTGGGCCCATCAACACAACAAATTATCAATTACCATCACCCAAACAAGGCCCATACTCCCATAATCAATCCAAAAATAAAAAATATAAAAACATATACACACACATATATACATATATATACATACATGCTTCAAGCTCATCAATGGTGGATTTCATCATCATTCATCCTAGATCTAGCATGTAGGCAACATATATTATCAAATTAAAGCTTGAAATGACAAAATGTGGTTCGGATCTCACCTTTAGTCGCGAGGGAAGAGGAGATAAAGATGGTGATGCAAATCCGAGAGGAGAGAGAGAAAATAAAAAATTGGAACTCGCCGGAGGCTCACCGGAAATGGAAAGGGTGATTAGGGTTCACGGCGACGATGAGGGAAGCAAGGGTTAAGGTAGGGAGTTGTTGGATCGATCTTTGTAATCGATCTCACAACTCTCGGTTTTATTTTTAAAAACATTTTCCTATTAGTTCAATCGATCGAGCTGAGATTTCAGATCGATCGAACTTTGATGAACTATCTTTAAAGTTGTTGTGTTTTTTTTTTTTTTTTAACATTCATAATTAAAAACTAAATAAACTAAAATATTTTTGTATTTTTGAAAACTTTTTGAAAAATAAAATAAAATGAAATGAAATGAAAATAAGATAAAATAAAATAAAAATGAAAATATTTTTGGATTTTTGAAATTTGAAAAGTCGAAATAATGAAATGAAGAACTGAGATCGATCAGAACAAAAGTTCGATCGATCAGACTGAGGGCAAAAAATATGCAGGTTTATGGCTCAAAAAATTGGCTAAGTGTTGGAACTTGAAGATCGATCGAACTTTGAAGTTGGATCGATCGAAGAAGTTCAGATCGATCTTGGAATGTTTTCGATCGATGAGACAGAGAGCTGAATATGCAGGTTGATGCAGGCTCAAAATTTTTCTAAGTGTTGGATGCAGGTGGAAGTTCGATCGATCGAACTCTCATTTGAGATCGATCGAACATATGCAAAATGCTCAATCACAACACAAAAATTCATGCAATCCTAATCACAGTTCCTATCAATGCATATGAACCAATAACAAGTATCTAAACTTCGCAAGAAATAAAATTTAAGATAGAAATGAGGGAGGAATAGGGTTTTGACGCCCTACGAAATGTCATTGCCAGTCTTTAACGTCTCTAACAAGACGTTGGGCTCTTTTAGCCTGGATCAAAGATCCTATAATGCATCCCCTCCTTATTGGGGTGATAGATGCTTTGAACTCCTCCCAACAAATGGTTCTTTGAAGAACTTGTTGGATTAAGCTCAAAAGAAACTTTTGATCCTTTGTCTATGCAATCACAACCTTTGGGCTTCCATGCCATTTCAAAGCAAGAATTTGAAACAAGACTTTTAGAATGCAAGGTTGAAGATGATCCTTTGGAAGTTTTGGTCTTACACAAAAGCTCACTTCCTTGACATTGAAGATCATGACATTTATCTACAACATTAACCTCTCCTTCATATTTGTTAAATGGATTGGGTGTAGGATTGAAGATATTCAACTTCACCTTCATGTGGCCAAATGAGATCTTCATTATCCCCGTCCTACAATTGATGTTGGCATTAGTGATTGCCAAGAAAGGACGGCCAAGGATAACGGGAATTTGGCTTTTAGGATTGGGGACCGGTTCCGTGTCTATGACAACGAAATCAACTGGGAAGAATAATTATCAATTTTAATCAAAACATCCTCAATGACACCCCTAGGCTTCTTAATAGATCGATCGGCAAGTTGCAAAACTACCAACATCGGTTTTAATTCACCTAGGCCCAATTTGACATAAACCGAGTATGAAAGAAGGTTAACACTTGCTCCTAAGTCAAGAAGCACCCGATTAATGATATGATTACCAATGATGCATGAAGTAGTAGGTGAACCGGGGTCCTTAAACTTTTGCAAAGTGTTATGTTGCAAAATTGAGCTTACTTGCTCGGTCAAAACCACTTTTCTTAGTGCTTGACTCTTGTTCTTCCGCTTTTGGGTGCACAAGTCTTTCAAGAATTTGGCATAAGCCGAAATTTGCTTAATTGCATCCAAAAGTGGAAGATTAACTTTTACTTGCCTAAACATTTCCATAATTTCATTGGTTTTTGCCTTTTGCTTGTCTTTTGAAATGGATCCTTTTACGGCATCCGGAAATGGAACTTTTGGTTCAAACACTTTTTCAAAATTTCCTTTTGAACTCTCTTCAACACAAGAAGTTTTCAAATCACTTTGTTTCAAATCATTTTTCAGCAAAACTTTTTCAACATCATTTTTCAAAATTTCTTTTTCAAACACATTTTTCAAGACTTTCTCATTCACAAGATCATGTATATGCAATGAAGGAGGAATGGGATGTGAAACGGGATGGGTGACAACTTGAGGTTGCACCAGTTCACTCTCTTCATTGGACATTTCAACTTGATTGTCCATAATCCTACCACTCTGCAAGGTTGTCACCGTATTAACATGTTCAATGGTGTGGCCTTCCGATGAGGAACGGGTTTCCACAACACATTGTTGCTTAGGTGGGGCATTAATAGGCATCTTTCCCTTCTCTCTTGCACTGAGAGTGCTTGCTATTTGCCCTACTTGGGTTTCTAGCTTCGTAATAGATTGAGAGTGAGAATAGAGCAATTGTGTGTTAGCCTCTAAAGTGCCCAAAGCATTTAAAACTTTTTCTTCAAAGGCGGGACTTCTAATATTTCCTTGGGAATAAGATTGGTTGGGAAAATGAGAATTAGCAAATTGATCCCCTTGTGATTGATAAGGTCTATAACCTTGGGATCCTTGGTTTTAAAGTGGAAGTGGAATGTACTTCCCTTGAAAACCGCCTTGGGAAGGGTTTGAGCCCTCTCCTTGGTTTTTCTAAGAGAAATTCGGATGATTCCTCCAACTTGAATTATAATGAGTACCATAAGGACTGTTCCCTTGGTTTACAAAAGCTACATTGACTTATTCATTAGGTTCATTTTGCACTTGTCCATGAGGACAATGAGAATTAGAATGAAGAACACTAGAACAAGTCATACATGTTTCATTTGATGCACGACGAGAATGGTTAGGGAAGGAAGATACTTGGTTCGCCGAATTTTAGTTAATCAAAAATTGATCAAACCTTTAAGATAAAGACTTCATTTCGGCGACTATTTCATTTGAATGGTTGACTTGATGTAAGCCAATACTCTTCCTACCTTGTGAATTTCTACCATTCTTGGATAATAATGTTCTATGCAAAGAATTTTCACTCATGCTCTCATAAAGACGCCACACGTCATCCTCATGCCTATCAATATATGAGCTACCCAGGGAAGCATCAACCATGCCTTTGTAATTGTCCGATAAGCTCTCAAAGAAATATTGAACTAATTGCCATTTAGGCATGTCATGATGTGGACACTTCCTAAGCAATTCATTAAAGCGTTCCCATGCCTCATGAAACGTTTCTCCATCCCCATATGAAAATTCTCGAATTGAGGTTCTCATAGCATTGGTTTTTGAAACCGAATAGTACTTCTTCAAGAACTCTTGTTGCTTTTCTACCCAAGAAGTGATTGAAAAATGCCTAAGATTGTTAAATCAATACTTTGCCTTGTCTTTTAAGGTGAATGGAAAAAGTTTGAGTCTTAAGACCTCTTCCGGCATGTCCGTATATTTTATGATGGAACATACTTCAAGAAACTCATCCAAATGCTTGTAAGGTTCTTCACTTGGAAGTCCATGATAGTTAGGAAGCATTTGAATGGTTTGTGGCTTAAGTTCATAATGATGTGCTCTAAATAGAGGCAATTGGATGCATGTAGGTGCATTATACTCATTAAGCACATAATGGTCTCTTAAAGCAAGAGGTGGATTAGCTACTTGAGGTGCAACATGAACACCTTGGTTTTGAATTCCTTAATTGATGATGGGAGGTTGTGGAGCATACATTGGCCTTGGCATTCCATATGGAGCTTGGCCTTGTTGTTGTGGTGGTTGGTGAATGTATGGCCTAGGCATACCTAATGGTACTTGTATGTTCTCATTGTGCACATTAGGATGAAGGATACCTTGTTGGTCTATGTGACCAAGGTCCTCAACATGATCATCATTATGGTCATCCATTGATAGATTGGTTCTATTTGAACTTCCTCTTCCCCTAGGATTTCTAACGATGGATTCAAGATGCAAATCTAAAGGGACAAGAGTGGGTCTCAATGAACGACGACCATGCATGCACAATGCAAAACACAACAAGCACAAAGAATGACAAACACTATGCCTTCATAACAATGCAATTAGACTTCTTCCACAAACACTTAATTTAAACTCCCATGCTTTAACAACAATGATGCAAAGAACACATAAGAATGCCTCCACGCGGGCTTACGATTTGTCTAAAGGATTGAGTAAAGAAAGTCTCACAAAGGTCCTTTAGTACTTCAACTCCAAATTTAAAGCTTAGCTTAGCAAATTTTTTAAATTTTTAGCTTTTTACTTTCTTTGCTTTGCTTGAATGCTCCTTTGCTTGCTTCCTCTCCAATAATGCACCTAATCAAGTAAGAACAACACAATAAGTAACCAAAAAGAAAAATAAAAATAAAGTAAAGACACGATCAAAAGAGTACTAATCCTAATTAATTCCACAATTCCGATGTTGCCAAATCAAATCAATCCCCTGCAACGGCGCCAAAACTATAGTGGTTGGATTGGTCGCCGTCCTACCACAAGCTTAAAGAGTGTGCATTAAGGCGAGGGCCAAGTTTTACATTTATAGAAGCCATAACTACCTTTCACTATAAATATAGCTAGGGCGAGTAGGGATCGTCCCAAGGGATTGTGAGGGTCGAACAAGGTTATGGAATCGCTATTAGGGCTAGTAGGTCGAATGATTAAACAATTGGTTGGTTGGTTGATTAGACTAGAGAGCAACTAAATTAAACTAAGTGATAACAAAAGAATACAACTAAGAGCAAATAAGAGAGAGAAGAGTCTTGGGGTTTAGAGATTACCACCAAGCAATGTATTTTCATACCATTGAAAAGTGACTAAAGAGGGCAAATGGTGTGTTGCAATATTGGTGTGTGTGTGTGTGTTTGGTTGATTCAACAAGCAAGGATGACTAGTTAAGCATGTATTGTCTAAACATCATGTGAAAGGCATAATATATCTAAGCAATGAAGCATATATTGTCTAAATAACATGTGAAAGGCACAATAGATTAAAACAAGTCATCAATCCTTTCATTAAGCTCACAATCCGAATACAACACAAGGTTAGAGACATATACTACTTGCATTCAAAAGCTTAGATCATCAAACAACAAGCATGGATTGTCCTCCCATTTAACACTACACTATAACTACACTACATCTACACTACTAGCATGAAAATAAACTAGGGGAGAGGCACAATCCATCAAGGAATAAGTATGACCCATCAAGAAAATCACAAAAGCATTCCATTAAGCATTATGTTTTGACAATCTCTAAATCTATAGCATCAATACACATAGACATGCATCAATAACATAAAATCTAGAGATAAGTACATGAACATTTATTCTAACATACATAGACATATAGATAGAATGAAATGATCAATTGAAAGCATTTAACCACATAAATCATTGAACAATCAAGATCTATATATATCAAAGTGTCAAAACATTAATTACAACATTAATCCCTCAATAATACACAAGATTAAGATATAAAAAGCATGCTTGGGGCTAACTCTAGCCCCAAAAGGATGTCTAGCCACTCATGGTAGTGCTTCTCCAACCCTCAAGGGCAAACTCCGTGGTAGAGATTTGCTCCTTAGATGATGAAGAGTCTCCAATGGTGTTTCTAGCCTCCTCCTCCTCTAAGCTTGCTCTCCAAGCCTTGTAAAAAGCAATCCTTATCCTTATATAGGTAGGTCAAATGACACCCAAAATGAGCTGGGGTTGTGCACATAATATTCCCTAATGATTGGATAAAGGACAACTTTCAATGAGCTGAAAATTTAACTTTTTCGCACTGGACGAAGTTCGATCGATCGAACCTTGGACTTAGATCAATCAAACATTGCTGAGATCCATCGAACTTAGGCTGGATCGATCTTCATTGGTGGCACTTTTTAGATAAAGACAAATCTGAGATATTTTGAAGATATTTTTGGGAAAGGGACAAAAGTGGTTGGTAGGGTAGTACAACTAGATAAGATCAATCATTTGGATAAGGACAAAGCAGTTCGATCAATCGAAGAATGATGTTGGATCGATTGAACTTTTGAGATCTCTGAAAATGTCATCATGGCTCTGATCCATCTTGAAGTGTTGAGATCGAGTATGTTGGATCGATCGAACTTTGATCTGAGATCGATCGAAGATGTTGATTTCCACCTTTTTCTTCCTTTTGCTTCCACTTGGCTCCTTTCTTTGATTCATCCCAGAATTGCTTCAATTAAGCTCTTATTTGGCTGAGTTAGCTTATTTTGGGGATAAGTGACTGAAAATGGAAATAATACAAAATTAATCTAAAACGGTAAAGTAAGATAGATAAAGGTACTAGAATGCCTAAGCTTAAGGGGTTTAAATACGCACTTTTCAGCGCTCATCACCCCCACCTTCCATTTGCAGTGGGTTTGGATATGGAATGTTATTCTTTTAACAGTTTCTTCCTCATTGATCTGGAAGTGGCTCCTTTGGGAAAGTTTTGCCCCAACCGCCATAGGGATGGCCATGTGTGGCCTTGAAGGTGTAGCCGCTACTGGTTGAGTGTTCACAAATGGAATATTCTGCTGTTCTTGAGGAATGTGGTATGGAAATGGTTGGCCAGGCTAATCATGCCAATTCTATTGTGGAAACACCATAGGTGAAAGGTTCTGAACTTGCTGGGTGACTGGCATGGGCATTGATTATGGAACAGATATCTATGCCACTGGAGAGACCACTGGTTCTATTGGAATGTGTATTTGTGCCATTGGAAAAGACTACACATGTTGTTGGTTTTGAGAAAACGGGGTATGCATGTTATTGAGAGGTACTGCCTTCAACAAATGTGGTCAGCCAATTGACTTGAAAGGCTGATTCTTGAGTCCCTTCAGAATTATTTGTCTTAGAGGCCAAGTTTTGATTCAAACTTCCAAAAAACTATTCTAATATAAATTCAAACCTATGAGAGATTCAGTCTACCAAATCTTTTATGTTACTTTTGCTTGGTCTTGAGCATACCTATCTTGCTGGAAATCCATCATGCAGATGTTATCTATAATAGGCCCGAAACTTTTTGTTGGCCTAAGGATTTTATCTAAAGGTCAATCTTATGTTTTGATGATTACAAACCATTAATGATGTTTATGTACTAATATTTTCATTGAGTGAAGTATAGTAGATCAATCATTCAATCCTCAATGATGAGCTAGAAGTTCCATTTCAAGCACTCCAAACACTCAAGCAATAATTTTAAAGAAGCATCAAAGTGCAAGAAATTAAAGAAGAACTCAGACTTCAAAGATTATTCAAGATTTTCAGCAAATCTTCATTAAGCCTAGACGATCATGGTCAATAAATGAAGAAAAGGGTAGATAGGATAGTGAGAGCTTAAAGTTTAATGTCAAAGTTTAGATGAATATATTTTGAAGCTCAAAATTACAATTCATGCATATCATTCTCATTTCATCTTTCAAAGAACATAAAATTAGCTCATTAGGTTTTTAAACACATTCATATGAGCCTTACATCATACTGGAATTCATTTTAAGTCTCCTACTGAAAGTAGAGAAGGCTCTACAAAAATTAGAGAAGGCTCAGGGGAAAGTAGAGAAGGCTCTACAAAAGTAGAGAAGGCTCTACAAATCTAGTGAAGGCTCAGAAAATTAAAGCATGCTCCATTTCAAATAGAGACGGCTCTCAAAACTATCTTTCAATGAAAAATGAAATTTCCATCCAAAAAGCAGGCTCCCAAAAAGGAGAGCCAGCTCTCAAGGCTAGGGAGCCGCCTCCTCTTGTTTACAAGAGCCGGCTCCTTCTAGGGTTTTGATCTACAACGGAAACTTTTTCATTTATTGTTTTCCAACCACCTGTAACAGCTATATTAACCATTGTTTATCTATAAATACAGAGGTTGTTCTGCATCAAAAATAACACTATTACAGAGAGCATTCTACCATTCTTGAAAAGCATTAAAGAAGCATTCATTGAGCTTTCATTCCTTCTGCTCTCATTTCCTCTCTTACATTTCATTCTACTATAGTAATTCTGAGCTTCATATATATATTCACCTTTACTATAGTCGTGAGCAGAATTGTGTACTTCTATCTTTGAGAGATTTATTGTACAATTCATTTCTATTCCAAGTTATTATAAAAGGGTTGGTGTGACCCAAAAGAAAGTCTAGGAGAAAGGTGTTCTCTTAGCAAAGAAGAGAAGCAAGGTCTTGTTTCAAGTGAAGGTTTGCTCTCCACCATTAAGGAGAAGCTCTAGTGATTTTGGGAAGTCTCAAGGGGGACCTTGAGCCGAGGAGTAGGAGTTTCTGAACCTCGCTAAATCGCCGAGTCATAGTTTGCAATCTCTCATCTCTATCTCTCTTATACTTGTGCCATACGCTGCTTGAATATTTCAGTTTCTCTGTGCTTAATAGTTTGTTAGATTTAATATTTTTAAATTGCAAAAAATTGGCCCTTGACTCTATTCACCCCCCTCTAGAGTCAATTAGTGACTAACACTTTTCAACCATATCTTTTTCTTTGGGTGTAACTTGTGAACTTCCAATGGAAGTTCATTGGTTTGTATCTCTTCTACATTGGCAGGGTATTGGATAGACTTGCCTCACCTTCTTCCACCAGCCATGGAATAATCTGTTTAGAATATCCCACCGGGCGTGCCAATATGTTTGGCTCACAAAAATTTATGGTATCCCTTTCAGGTGAAAGGAAGGGCTAGCGGGCATGCCAAGAACTGACATCATTCTAAAGAGGAGCTCCAAATAATATTCCAATGGAAAGTTGTCAGGATCAGGTGATTGAAGGGAAGCTTGGAATGACCACTTCCAGGGGTTCTTTTTGCCTTGAAAAATGACTTCGGGATTGTTCTAGTGCTAGTGGAAAAAAGAACGAAATTGAAAGTGGAGGACTTACAATTAAAAGACCTATGAACTACTTGCTGGAAAGTAAGAAAAAAAAGTGTTGGACTTATATTAATATAGCTGAAATACATAACTTGAATGTAAAGATACAGGAATTTAAGCAAAGATGTTGTATTATTGTGTGTGTTGAACAAGGTTTGCATGTTAAGCTTAAGAGCTCTATAAATAGAGCTCTTCTTGCAGCAGTTGAATGTGGCAGTTCCTGTAGTAGTTGCACCTTCCACTTGGCTTGTCATTGGGCTGTCAAGTGTCCCATGATCTACCCCAACTTTCTCATAGTGTTGACATGTGTAAAATCATATTCTCCTATGATCTACAACTTATAAATAGTGGTCTTGGCAGTTGAATGCATGTTTACAAACCTTTATTCACATTCTAGAACAGCCAGGTGGAAAAGAACAGTTTTGGTAGCAATTGGAAACTTTAACCTGGAAGGTCCGGATCGTGCCACGTATCCCACATTTTCCTTAGCTTGTTTATGGTACTCACACGTGTAAAAACACGAATCCTCTTAATTTGCAGCTCCAAAAGAATGGATTTAGTGTTGTAAAGTATGTTATAACTTTTACCTATATTTTTGAATCCACCAGTGAAAAGAATCATGACCTTTCATAATTTCAGTAACTTTCCATAATGAGAGTTACATGATTTAGGTAGTTATTGACCACTTGCTGATTTGTAGAGAGTTTATTCTAGCTTCATGTATTTAAATTTCACTCTATACATGTTGTCTACCAATTTTTGGTAACTTCCCAGCTATTGGAGATTGTAGTTTCCTTAATAGTTGGAAACATCCACCTTGCACGTCTGTGCAGTGCCAGGTGTCCCATGATCTGGCAAGATTTTGTGTGTGTGTGTGTGTGCGCGCGCGCGCGCGTGCACATGAATCCATCACCTTTTTGAATTCTGAATTATGTGTATATATATATATATATATATATATATATATATATATACATACCACATTACATACACGTACATCCTTTACTAATTTAAATAACCACCCACGTTTTATTTTAGGTAGTTTTGCTATAATCTAGCAAAACTTCCTAAAATTCCTCAATGAATCTGGACATAAGTCCACTTTTGGCATTCTTTACATGTCATAATCGTTGCATGATATTTGAAACAGCTCCTATAAAGTAGGAGATATTGTAGGAGTGGAGAGTTATGATCCTTGGTGACCAAGTCAAAGATAAATATGGATGATCAGATGTTTTCCATGTGATAGCTGTAAGCCACATGTGTTCTTATGGTGGGCTTATGCCTCATTGAATCCCTTTTGCCTTTGATTCAATTTTTAGTGCCACGTGTCAACATCTGAGCGGTTCCATACTTCAAACTTGGGTGGCTAGGTGGAGCTGCTTACATGGTAGCATTCATTTCTATTTGTTGGAACAATAATCTGGTGTGGCAAGTTCTCCTAGAACTCGCCACATGTTAACTTTCCATTTGTCCAAAATTGTGGTATTAACACTAATAAAATATTTATCTGAATGCATAAAATAATAAGTTTTGTGCACTCATCAACTTATAAAGTTCCTTTCAATGACCTGTACCATGAGCAATATTAACTCCAAAGAATATATATATATATATATATATGAATCTGATTTTGATGATGACCCTCATGTCTGGCTGAATTGATGTATGCATTTGACTGCTATTAATTCACAATAGTTAAATAAGTAACTCTTATAATGACATTTTCTCCCGAGTCAAACATTTGTTTTGGGTTTGCCTACCACCGTGTTTTGGCTGATGGTAGGCTTCCATTGTTAAATTTGGTGAAACTTACTCTAAATTTGTTGAGAACATTGGGATCGATCCCCGTGCCCATGTTTGCAACTTACTTTAATAATTTCTTAGCACCTTGTTTTGTAACAGCAAGACGTAGCCAACTAATAGAACAAAAATAACACCTTTTTTGTAGTTGTTGTTGAGGTTGTGGAGCCTAATCATTAGTTTGGATTACACTTCCTGGAAAGTCTAATTGGTCGCATTTTTTACTTTGTCTTATGGAGCTTGAATGTACTTATGAAAAAGTGGGACCAGTCGCACTTAAGTTGAATGGGTTGCACTTTGCTGATATGTTCGAAAATTAATTTCCTTATTTGCTTTTGACTCTCCAAAGGCTGAGACTTGTGGGGCAAGTTATGTTACTATATATTGGGTTTTGTACTAACCCCAGTGGAAAAAAAGATTATTATGCCTACACAAAAGAGAGAGAGCGAGAGAAAGATTGAGAGGAATTATTTTTTTTTTATTGTAATCCTTCATCTAATTTTTTCTAGTACATGAAATTATTCAATGCGCTCCGTAGATATATGTAGTCCAGTGTTTAGGTGAACCAGGAATATCTTGTGTGTGATTGTTCTTTTTTTTTTTCTTCATGATTGTTCATGTGTCTTTTACTCATCGGACATCATTGTTTAGGATTTCCGTCACAACAGTAGCATAGTCGATTGGAGAAAAGACACTAAAAAAAGGTTTCTTAATGGCGAGCCAAAGGGAGTGCTAAAAGGTTCGGAAACTTGGCTATCTGATTTTAAAATTTTGAAATTGGATCGATTAATGTTAATAATAGGGTCACCATCTACGAACCGAATTTTGGGTGGGGAAGGCCACAAAAGAGCAAAATTGTTTTAATAGATTTTACGGATCCTTTTCCATCAGTGAGTGCAGGGATTGTTAAGGATGTGAGAAATATATTTTATAATTGGCTAATTTCGTTATCAAAACAAATCCGATTGAGTTGTAATTTTTCAGTTCAAAAATTCGAAGATTGAAGATCGGATGCGGATTTGAAGAAGTTCAAGTGTTCATGAGATACTACACTCTGAGATGATGAGAACAATGCTTTAAGAAGTTTTGAGGAGTTGTGAGAACATTTAGGAAAGGAAGGTTCGGAACAAGTTTTTACATTCTATACATCTTGAACTGGTTCAAGATTTATCGAACAGGTTCAACTTCAGCAGAGTAGATATTTTACATTCTGTCCATCTTGAACCGATTCAAGATTTATCAAACAGGTTCAAGAAGTCCTGGTACTATTCCAATTTCAATTTCCCTCTTCTGAATGTTTCCTTTTTGATCCAAACTTCCTTCCAAGTCCTATGCACAAAATTTATCATATTTTCTGAGGAATTAGGACTTTCTAAACTCTATATAAACCTTTTCATATACATTGGTTTATTCATGGCTTTAAGGAACATCAATTATATATTTTGATAAAGCCTTTTAGAGAGAGAAAATTCAGAAAATCAAATCTGATTACTCTGAGCACACATATATATTCATGAGTGATTTAGTTGTGTTATTTTCTATCTCATCGGAATTAGAGCTATATTGAAGATTCAGATATTTCGTATGAAGAACATGATTTAATTCTTCTACATCGAGTTCAGATCTTGAAGAATAGAAGTAAAAGAGATCACACTTTAAAAAGGTTGGAGCATTCGAGGAGTGTAGTTTGATCTACCTACTACTCTTTTACAAATATTAAGCATAAGCGTGAGATCAAGTTAGTATTGGATGAGGAGTCGCAAAGCCAGAGGATTGTCAGTAATTAGTGTTTGGTAGAACGATAGGGTGTGAGCCAAAGTCAAAGTTCGGTGTACTTTGTTTCAAACATAGTGGATTGGTTTACTTTGGACTGAATAGTCTACGAGGTTTTTCCCATGCAAACAGTTGACATATTTTATCAACTGGGGTTTCCTCGCTAAAAATACTGGTGTAATTTCTCTAAATTTAACTTGCTTTATTTTTTAAGTATTTATATTTATGATTGTGGATGTTTAAATTGATTATATAATTTAACCAATCACAAATTGAGTAAGTTAACCTAATAATCAGATCTAGGTCATTAAAAGAGTTAATCACAATTAAAATCAATTAACTGTTTCCGCACCCCATGTAACTCTATTTTCACAATTTGGTATCAGAGCGAATTACTCGATATACAGAGTAGATAATATTTGTTGATTTGTTGTTGATTTTTGTATCATGTCTGAAAATTCATCTATTGTTGATGTGTTACATTTAACTCCTATTTTTTATTCTGTCACAAGCATGCAAATTGAATGGCCCAAGTTTAAAAAGGATTTTGAAATTTTGTTAGAGAAACTGAATCTTGTGGAACTTGATAGAGATATTTATAAGTTATAAGTTTCTGTCTCTAATACGAATTTGGAAGAAATTGGCCATAAGAACTTAAATCTTCTTCATCAAATTGATTTTTTGGAAAAGGAGCTTAAGAAGGTGAATTTGTTTAATAAATCACTGGAACTTAAAATTGATAATTTGAGTAGTGAATTTGTTAAATCAAAACAGTCTTTTCAGAATGTTGAGTTTGACACTTGCAAAATTGATAAGTTGAAATGAGTGGTTGAAAATATTAAGAATAACAAAGATTTGGCATCAACTTCAAAGGATTTGTATTTTAAAAAATCTAAAGATGTTTTTGTAAAAGTTGAAACCAAACCTTGTGTTATTCCTAATTTTACCAAACTTATTTCAACATGTCATTTTTGTGGTGAAAAAGGGCATATCAAGTATAAGTGTCAAAAGAGAAAAATTGAACTAGGAAAGAAATTGAAAAATCTAGAGAGTTCAAATTTGAGGAAGAAGATGATTAAGACTGTTGAGCCTTATGACACTTTGCCTAGAACAATAGGGAAATCATTGCATAATAAATCTAAAATTGTTTGGGTAAAGAAAGAGAATTTTAAATGCCTTGCCATACACACAGCACTTAAAACACTTGGTTCATGTGGTTAGTACTTTGATAGTGGTTGCTCTAGGCATATGAAAGGGGATAGAACATTGTTTACCACTTTTAACGAATGCTCAGTTGGTACTGTTACTTTTGGTGATGGTAATGCTTCTACTGTAAGTGGTAAAGGTAAGATCAAATTTTCAGGAATTGAGGAGTTAAAGAATATTCAATATGTTAAAGGTTTAGCTGCTAATCTATTGAGTATTAGTCAAATATGTGATGAGGAGTTTCAAGTCAATTTTACTCAACAAGGGTGTTTTGTAGCTAATGAAAAAGGTAAATGCATCTTGAAATGAACTAGAACTTCTGATAATTGCTATGTTGTATTTTTAGATCCTTCACTAATGTGTTTTTCTGCAGTTACTGATGAGGTAGTTTTATGGCATAAAAGACTTGACCATGTGAATTTTAATGATTTAGTGAATTTGTCTAACAATGATCATGTTCGAGGTTTGCCTAAATCAAAGATGCCTAAAAATGAAATATGTTATCCATGTCAATTAGGAAAAGAAATTAGAGAGTCACATAAGAGACTTATTCATAAAGTCACTTCTCGACCTTTAGAATTAATTCATATGGATTTGATGGGTTGCATAACACCTGATAGCATTGGAGGAAAAAGATATATACTTGTTATGGTTGATGATTTTTCTAGATTTACTTTTGTTGCATATTTGAGAGAAAAATTTGATACTTTTGTGAATTTCAGGTTTATTTACCAACTTATTCAAAATGAGAAATGATATCGAATTAGTCGGATTAGAAGCGACAATGGAGGTGAATTCGAACTTAAGGAATTTATTGAATATTGTGATAAAAATAGTATTAAGCATGAATTTTCAGCACTTAAAACACCACAATAGAATGGTGTAATGGAAAGAAAAAATAAGACAGTTGTAGGTATGGCACATACTATACTTTATGAGAATAAAATTGCAAGTCACTTTTGGGCTGAATTAGTACGTATTGCTTGTCATATCCTAAATAGAGTTTATCTTAGGCCTGGAACTAAAAGGACTTCATATGAATTGTGGTATAATAGAAAGCTCACTGTTAAATACTTTAGAGTCTTGGAAGTAAATGTTATATCCTTAGAGATAGGGAACACTTGGGAAAATTTGACTCTAGAAGTGATGAAGGTGTGTTTTTGGGCTATTCATAAACAAGTCGGGCTTATAGGGTTTGTAATCGTAGAACCAAAGTAGTCATGGAGTCTATAAATGTTGTATTTGATGATACAAAATCTAAGATAACCTCTTCTTAACTTGATGAAGAAGAAACTAATTTTAAAATTACAGGAAAAAAGAAAGAACCTACAATTCATGAGGAAGAAAGAGTTGAGAATTTAGGTGGAGAAAGTGAAGAGATTAAAGAAGATGAGGATGAGGAATTAGAGGTCACCCCTGATAAACCTATAGGAATTGTTGCACCATTCTTAAACATTCCCACATCTAGCAATTCTAGAGTTCGATCAAGTCATCCAGTTGACAATGTGATAAGTCCATCAGATCAGCATGGTATTAGGAGTACAGTCCGTGATAATATAGGACATTCATGCATTATAGATGATATAGGGCACTCATGTCACATGGATCAGTTTGAACGTAAGAATGTTGATGAAGTTCTTCAAAATTCTGATTGGCTTATGGCTATGCAAGAAGAATTGCTTCAATTTGTGAAGAATGATGTTTGGGAATTTGTGCCTCGACTTAGTGATGTTAATATCATAGGAACCAAATGGATTTCTAAAAATAAACTTGATGAACATGGTCTTGTGATGAGAAATAAAGCTAAATTAATTGCACAAGGATACACTCAAGTTGAAGGAATTGATTTTGATAAGACTTTTGCACCTGTTGCTAGACTTGAGTCTATTCGACTTCTTTTTACTGTTGCATGTCACTTTAAATTCAAATTGTTTCAAATGGATGTGAAAAGTGTTTTTCTAAATGGTATTTTGCAGGAAAAAGTTTATGTAGCACAACTAAAAGGTTTCATTGATCCACATAATTTTGATTTTGTGTTTCATCTTAAAAAGGCTCTTTATGGTTTAAAGCATTATTTAATGCACAAGGGATTCAGAAAAGAAGGAGTTGATAAAACATTATTTATTTTCAGGAAAGGAAAATATTTTCTTGTTGCTCAAATATATATGGATGATATTATTTTTGGTGCTATATGTGATAACCTTGTTTATAATTTTTCTAAAGATATGAGTAATACTTTTGAAATGAGCATGGTTAGTGAACTGACTTTCTTTCTAGGTCTCCAAGTGAAACAACTTGATGATGGGATTTTCATATCTCAATCAAAATGTGCAGAGGAGCTATTTAAGAAATTTGGTATAAAAGATTCGAAGCATGTTCAAACTCCTATGAGTACTTCATCCAAATTGGATAGAGACTCTGATACTAACAAGGTTGATCATTTCTTATATAGGAGTATGATTGGTAGCTTGTTGTATTTGGCAGCAACTAGGCCAGATATATCATTTAGTGTAGGTGTTTGTGCTAGGTATCAAGCTGATCCTAGAGAACAACACATTCTTGTAGTCAAGCGCATTATTCGTTATGTTAATAGTACATTAAATTATGGATTGCATTATTCTTCTGAGTCTAACTCTGAGATTATAGGCTATACTGATGCTGATTGGGCTGGTTACAAGGATGATAGAAAGAGTGCTTCAAGTGATTGTTTCTATATTGGTACTAATCTTGTTTCATGGTACAACAAGAAGTAAAATTTCATATCTTTATCATCTTGTGAGGCTGAATACATTGCTGCTGGAAATTGTTTCACACAATTGCTTTGGATGAAATAGATGCTTCTGGATTATGGAGTTGATCAAGGTACTATTGCTATCTTTCGTGATAATACTAGTACAATATAATATTTCAAATAATCCAGTTTTGCATTCTAGGACTAAGCACATTGACATTCGACATCACTTTCTTAGAGAACTTGTTGAACAAAATATCGTGTCTTTGGAAAAAGTGCATACTGATCAGAATTTGGCTGATATTCTCATTAAACCATTAGATGCTCCTAAGCTTTCTCATTTTAGGAAATCTATTGGTGTTTGTTGTCTTGATTAGTTGCATTACAAGGACATAGTCTAGAAAGGATTTTCATGCATATCTTGAGAGTCTAGATTATGTCTTTGGAAAGTTGAGCAAACTATATTGATTGAGTATGTTGAATACAAGGAGTTTAATAACACATGGTTTATCTGTGGAAAACATACAATGGCTATGTATTGATGAAATTGGTTTTACTTACTTATTTCGTATAGTAAATGGATCATTGATAGTACATTTACTTGTGTTTGATGTCATTATTTTAGTCAAAGATAATGTTGACATAATTGATCATTGTCTTGGAATTTAAACTTGATTTATGTGTTTTAGACCAAAAGAGTGAAAAGAAAAAAAAAATTGAAAAATAGCTTGGAATGAAAAAAGTTATTGAAAAAGAAAGAAAAAGTTTTGTTGTTTTGAAATAAAAACGTGAGATAGAAAAGGATACCTTCGGGATTTGTCTGAAAGCTACCTTGACTCGAAACAAATGGGAATAAGGAAAAGAGCTGGTTGCCTATAAGCGTAAAAGTCGCCAATGTGCAAAAAGAAAAATGGAGCACAAAGAGAGAAAAAAAAAAAATTATCTTTTGCACATGTTGATTGTTTGATTTTTAAGGATATGTGATATCATTGATTTATTGTCTGAAATCTGAACAATTGACAGATCATATGTTTTTGGAACTTGGTGGTGATTTTATTACACTTACTAAGTTTATGGAAGTTAAAAGAATTGATCTTGGTTATTTTTATTGATACATATAATCTTGTGAAGTCTACATTCTCATTGGTTTCAATTTATAAGATTTATATGGTTGGTTGCTTCCTACTTCTAGAATATTTCTTCCTTGTGATCGTTGTTAATTTGTAACAAAAAGGGGGAGAGAGTTTTAGAGTCTTATCATTCAGGGGGAGAGAACTTTTTGCATTAAGGGGGGGAATATTTTGCATTGAGAGGGAGAACCATTATTATCATTGACTGTTTAAATTGCGTTGATATTCAGGCAGTATTAGCTTTGCTATTTTATGCTTATGTTTATTTTCTTGATTAAGCATCACGGGTAGTTGTGTTTGAGCTAATGTGTAGATTATAGGTTGCTACATGTTGAAGCTTTATGAGGTTCAAGAAAAATTCCACGGTATATTTCCTTTAACAATCATTGTAATTTACTTTCCTACTTAGGTAGATTGTTGTATTGTTTTTAGGGTTTTGTCACGAAATTACCAAAGGGGGAGATTGTGAGATATATATTTTGTAATTGGCTAATTTTGTGGTCAAAACAAGTCCGATCGAGTTGTAATTTTTCGGTTCAAAAATTCAAAGATTGAAGATTGGATACGGAGTTGAAGAAGTTCAAGTGTTCATGAGATACTACACTCCGAGATGATGAGAAAAATGCTTTAAGAAGTTTTGAGGAGTAATGAGAACATTTAGGAAAGGAAGGTTCGGAACAAGTTTTTACATTCTATCCATCTTGAATTGGTTCAAGATTTATCGAATAGGTTCAACTTCAGCAAAATGGAGATTTTACATTTTGTCCATCTTGAACCGATTCAAGATTTATCGAACAGATTCAAGAAGTCCTAGTACTATTCCAATTTCAGTTTCCTTCTTCTGAATGTTTCCTTTTTGATCCTAACTTCCTTCCAAGTCCTATGCACAAAATTTATCATATTTTCTAAGAGATTAGGACTTTTTAAACTCTATATAAACCTTGTCATATACATTGATTTATTCATGATTTTAGGGAACATCAATTATATATTTTGAGAAAGTCTTTTAGAGAGAGAAAATTCAGAAAATTAAATCTAATTATTATGAATTTATTTTTGAGAGTATACTTATATATTCAAGAGTGATTTACTTGTGTTGTTCTCTACCTCATCAGAATTGGAGCTATATTGAATATTCAAACATTCCTTATGAAGAGCAGGATTTAATTCTTCTACATCGAGTTCAGATCTTGAAGAACAGAAGTAAAAGTAATCACACTTTGAAAGGGTTGGAGCATACGAGGAGTGTTGTCTGATCTACCTACTACTCTTTTACAAATATCAGGCATAAGCCTGAGATCAAGTTGCTGTTAGACGAGGAGTCATAAAGCCAGAGGATTGTCAACAATTGGTGTTTGGTAGAACGATATGGTGTGAGCCAAAGTCAACGTTCGGTCTACATTGTTTCAAACATAATGGATTGGTTTACTTTAGACTGAATAGTCCACGAGATTTTTTCCATGCAAACAGTTGACATATTTTATCAACTGGGGTTTCCTCGCTAAAAATCCTAGTGCAATCTCTTTAAACTTAACTTGCTTTATTTTTAAATATTTATATTTATGATTATGCATGTTTAAATTGATCATATAATGTAACCAATTATAAATTGAGTAAGTTGACCTAATAATCAGATCTAGGTCATTAAATGAGTTAATCATAACTAAAATTAACTAACTATTTCCGCACCTCGCATAACTCTATTTTCATAAAGGAGATGTGGAGGTCAGTGTGTCCTACCCATTGATCACAATGAATGTTTTTATTTTGATATTGATCTATGGCCTTAAGCTTCTGTATCCACTGGACAAGTTAGGTTCAATGTCCTATTCTTACGGGTGGGACTTAGGCGGGTCAGGGTGTAACGACCCGGTCATTTGCCTCACTTTCCTTTTTCCTGAAATTTTACGAATGAATTTTTTTTGTTTGATTTTCCTTTCTGAACTCTATTTCTTGTCACTTAGTGTCGTCTCGAGTGCTTAGAAATGATTTCTGAGACTCTTTTCCGTGGATTGACAACTTCCTTTGAGGACCGAGTCATTTCTGCATTTTTACTTTTCGGACACTATACGCTATTTCGTCCTTTTCCCTATTCTGTCTTATCTCCTTTTGTCACTTGTTTGGCAAAACCACACTTTTCATGCACGGAGTTAGTTTTTGACTTCACGTACCTTCATCTTCAGTGGTTTCCTAGAAATACGTATCTTTACCTTTGCAAGAAAGTACTCTAGTTGATCCCGGTATCCATAGGGGTATGGATGCACAATTCTTCAGAATCTTTTTCATTTCTTAGGGTGTTTTTCATAAATATATTTTGAAGATATTTTATTTCAGGGGTATCTAAGAAAATATTTTTTGGAAGAAATTTTCATTCTGGGGCGGTTTCGCAGTTAACCCTTTTTGTAAAGGCCATTGTGCA
The DNA here is from genome assembly GCF_030987335.1 of Cornus florida. Classification (NCBI taxonomy): domain Eukaryota; kingdom Viridiplantae; phylum Streptophyta; class Magnoliopsida; order Cornales; family Cornaceae; genus Cornus; species Cornus florida. Next base: position 48,000,698 of record NW_026775572.1, read on the forward strand.
ATTAACGAAAGTTATTGCAAAATATCGTGTCTGGAGCCTGGATCCTCGTACAGGATTCATTTTCATATTTCATAGAGTCATGGACTCTTAGAATTCCGTTCTGGTCGTTTTTCTCCAGTTTCAGAGTTTCTGGACCCAGTTGCCGCCGAAGTCTTCGGCCTTAACGTTTAATGCTTGTCTTGACGCCGCGCATCTTATGCCCTTATTAGAATCCATTTCCGACGATTTTTTGAGTTCGGGTTTGGAGTCAAGTTGATATTTTCATGGGGCTTCTTGCGGATTCTTAGTCACGGTGTTGCCCCCGACAAAACCTCTCTGTATCGTCGAATTCGGAGCACTTTTATTTTGGTGGGCCTTTGAGATTTCATCTCAAATTGAGGTAGGGGGTGTTATAATTTACTTTTCTTGTCATATTACATGTTATGGATGCATGTACTACTTGTTTACATGCTTGGTTATTAAATCTAGAAATTTTGATTAATTATTTCTTTGTGTAAGATTTAATTTTTCCAGCTGTTCATGACTTATTTTAAACATGTGGCATGATATTAAATTACCCCTTGACATGGTCATTGTCATATATTAAATTTAGATCATTTGGACAAGTAACGAATATTTTATTTAATATTTATCTTGAATAAAATATTAAATCATGTGGCCTTAACTTGCTTGAAATCAATATATGTTAGCATATTATATTAGGCCTTGGCATGCTCTTCAACATAGATTAATTTGAGAGTAAACGGTGATGTTTTAAAATCTAGAGAATAATTAATTATTTGATTAATTAATTTATTCCGGTTGTACTATACACCCCATTGGAATTCCGACTTGACATTTGTGATATGTATGCTATGTTCATTCACATATATTAAATCTAGAATATTTGATTAGGTTTTGTTATTTTTTTAGTATTAGAGTTTAATACTCATAACCGTACCTTGCATGAAATGTACTTGTATCATGTCTTCAAGCGAAGTCTTGACGTGTTGTATAACATATATTAATTTGAGACCATTTGGGTGAGTTTCAAAATCTAGAGATTTTAATTAAAAGAATTAATTAAAATCCATTCAATGGTTCCATGAGCTAGATTAAGTTTCTAACTTTGTATTCGTGATTTTCTTGACGAGTTCCTTCACGTGTATCCATTTGAGAATAATCGGATAAGTGTAGAAACTTACATTTAATTATCTTCCTTGTGTGGAATTAAATTCACATGGTTGTGTCTTCTATGAAATGACCTTGTAACATTATATTGAACTTGTCCTTGACATGCCTTATTCGTACAATACTTGGACTTGTCTTGTAATCTTGATAATTTAATCCCTTAAGTAGATTAAATTTCCGTTTATGCTTCCATCGGTTTAATCATGACTCCTTGTATCTTTTTATCAAGCATCGTGACCCCTTTGTATCTTGGCTTCATTAGTGTACTTCATAGACTTGCACATTTGTCTTGGGATGTTTCAATTACACATGTGTTATTTGATAAGTAATTGAACCATGTATCTTATACTTGTGCTATATCTATTTCAATGAATTTCATGTGCTATATATCTTGTTTCTAGTCTATATATATGCACACTATGAATTCTTGACATTTTCACATGCCATGTTAGTTGATGAACTTAGGGCATGACTTGTGTGTTCTAAAATCTTGGTTGTGTATGAAACGTGGTTAATACATTTCTTGTATTTAATACAATCTTGGTTGCACAACTTGTTGATTTTGAGATTTGGGATATTAATCAAGAACGGGGGAAGGTACCCTTGGGTTGAAAGCCCTAAAGTGATCCCAAGAACGGGGGAAGGTACCCTTGGGTTGATAACCCTAAAGTGATCCCAACACTAGGGGAAGGAACCCTTGGGTTAATAACCCTAAAGTGATTCCAACACTAGGGGAAGGTACCATTGGGTTGGTAACCCTAAAGTGATCCCAAGAGTACGGTTTTAATTCGGGCGATATCCAAGTTTCCACATTGTTTGATTTCACCCTTTAAATTTCAAGTTGATATTCCTTGAAGATATAAACTTATCGTGTATGTCAAATGCTCAAATCTTGTTTACTTGCATAGATTTTATGTCAAGTTCTTGCATAGATATTACGCCTTATTCTTGATTTCATGTATAACTCTTTTCATGTGTCATGGAAGTTCCATCCTTGTCTTATTGCATAGATTTTATGCCTTGCCCTTGCATAGATTGTATGCCCTATTCTTACATAGAAATTATGCCTTATTCTTGTTTTCGTGTATTACTTCTATCGTGTTAATTGGAATGCTCCATATATTAAACTATATATTTGAGTATTAAACTCTAGATTTTTCCAGTTGCTCATGACTTGTTTTAAACATGTGGCATGATATTAAATTACCCCTTGACATGGTCATTGACATCTATTAAATCTAGATCATTTGGACAAGTAACGAAGATTTTATTTAATATTTATCTTAAATAAAATATTAAATCATGTGGCCTTAACTAGCTTGAAATCAATATGTGTTAGCATATTATATTAGGCCTTGGCATGCTCTTCAACATAGAATAATTTGAGAGTAAACGGTGATCTTTTAAAATCTAGAGAATAATTAATTATTTGATTAATTAATTTATTCCGGGTGTACTGTTCACCCCATTGGAATTCCGACTTGACATTTGTGATATGTATGCTATATTCATTCACATATATTAAATCTAGAATATTTGATTAGGTTTTGAAACCTTTCATTTATTATTTTTTTAGTATTAGAGTTTAATACTCATTACCGTACCTTGCATGAAATGTACTTGTATCGTATCTTCAAGCCAAGTCTTGAAGTGTTGTATAACATATATTAATTTGAGACCATTTGGGTGAGTTTCAAAATCTAGAGATTTTAATTAAAAGAATTAATTAAAATATATTCAATGGTTCCATGAGCTAGATTAAGTTTCTAACCTTGTATTCGTGATTTTCTTTACGAGTTCCTTCACGTATATCCATTTGAGAATAATCGGATAAGTTTTGAAACTTACATTGAATTATCTTCCTTGTGTGGAATTAAATCCACATGGTTGTGTCTTCTATGAAATGACCTTGTAACATGATATTGAACTTGTCCTTGACATGCCTTATTCGTACAATACTTGGACTTGTCTTGTAATCTTGATAATTTAATCCCTTAAGTAGATTAAATTTCCGTTTATGCTTCCATCGGTTTAATCATGACTCCTTGTATCTTTCTATCAAGCATCGTGACCCCTTTGTATCTTGGCTTCATTAGTGTACTTCATAGACTTGCACATTTGTCTTGGGATGTTTCAATTACACATGTGTTATTTGATAAGTAATTGAACCATGTATATTATACTTGTGCTATATCTATTTCAATGAATTTCTTGTGCTATATATCTTGTTTCTAGTCTATATAGATGCACACTATGAATTCTTGACATTTTCACATGCCATGTTAGTTGATGAACTTAGGGCATGACTTGTGTGTTCCAAAATCTTGGTTGTGCATGAAACGTGGTTAATGCATTTCTTGTATTTGATACAATCTTGGTTGCACAACTTGTTGATTTTGGGACTTAGGATATCAATCAAGAACGGGGGAAGGTACCCTTGGGTTGAAAGCCCTAAAGTGATCCCAAGAACGGGGGAAGGTACCCTTGGGTTAATAACCCCAAAGTAATCCCAAGAACGGGGGAAGGTACCCTTGGGTTGATAGCCTTAAAGTGATCCCAAGACTAGGGGAAGGTACCCTTGGATTGGTAACCCTAAAGTGATGCCAAGAGTACGGTTTTAATCCGGGCGATATCCAAGTTTCCACATTATTTGATTTCACCCTTTAAATTTCAAGTTGCTATTCCTTGAAGATTTAAACTTGTCGTGTATGTCAAATGCTCCAATCTTGTTTACTTGCATAGATTTTATGTTATGTTCTTGCATAGATATTACGCCTTGTTCTTGATTTCATGTATAACTCTATTCGTGTTTCATGAAATTCCATCCTTATCTTATTGCATAGATTTTATGCCTTGCCCTTGCATAGATTGTATGCCCTGTTCTTGCATAAATATTATGCCTTGTTCTTCTTTTTGTGTATTACTCCTATCGTGTTATTTGGAATGCTCCAAACATGCTAATTGCATTTATAATGTAATTCTTGCTAACATATATCCAAATATACTTCTGGTTGTGTTAAATAGTATGTTCCAATCATGTAAAGTGCCTTGATAATGTGAACTTGTATTCTAGTAACTCCTTGTCGTGTTCTTGGATTGTCCCAAACCTTGATTTGCTTGATATATATATATATACCATGATTATAGTTGATATGTCACCATGATAGCTTAGGATGATCCCTGAGTCTAACCCCTGACATAAACGCTAGGTGGCATGAACCCTTTGAACTACTTCATGTTGTCCTAAAAATCTTCAAGAAAACGAGTCGATGCATGCTCATTCTCTACAAGTAAACTTGTTAGTCTTGCTTACTCACCCCAAAGTTACTGGGGGATTTATTCAGGTACGATGACTTGGTTCGTGATACTTATCGATCATTCCGTGGATGACTTGTAGCTTTTAAGTTTCCATTTCATGCAAATGTTAGCATGAGATGCCTTTTGTAGTTTTATTTGTCAAATTTGTATTACTTGACTCCATATATGTAATGTTTGCATAAATACACCCTTTGTATTATATTTGACATGTATGAGATGAGGCCGGAAGCCAATGACATGTAATTTGTAACCTATGTATTTTTCGACTTCATGAAATTTTATTAAAATATTGAAAAATACCAAGTTATTGTTTTGCCATGGTTGCATCGGGTGTGTGAATTCCATTTTTCTTCTTTTATAGGATCTCATTAATCATGTATGAAGTGTGACCAAGGGCCAAATGGTCATTTGAAGTCATTTATTGATTTTGGTTTTCAATTTTCTCATTTCAAGTTAATTTTCGCCTTTTTGGCCGTTGAGGGGTCGGATTTTGACTCGGCCATTTCTGGGAGCCGTGGACCATTCCTGTGTGCTCAAAATCATCATTTAATTTTGCGTGAATGATGATTTCCATGAAAAACCCTTTCGTTTGTGTTTTAAGCCTCCTATGAACTCATTTCACATTTTTGTTGAAAAACACAACCCAAGGGCATTTTGGGAATTTTCTTTAGGAAATAAATTCCGTTCTCAACTTTTTCACATAGAAAATGTGATTTTAAGGGGAGTTTCTTCATGACATTTTTCCAAAAAATGTCATCTTGACCTTGAAAACCGCACTTCAAACTCAATTTTCTGTATTTTTACTGTTTCTGCTGTTTTTCTGCAACCTGGGTGGGTTGAACCGGTTCAGGGTGGGCTGAACCGGTTCAAGGGACATTTTTGTTTCTGCATGGGCGTTCTGTCCATGTTGAACTGGTTAAAGAAATGTTGAACCGGTTCAAGTCTTCCAGAGTTTTCAACTTTGGCCTTCCAACTTCAAACTGATGTAACTTCTTCATTTTAACTCTGAATTGGTCCGTTCTTGAGTTTAACTGACCGCGTCAAAGTAAGATTTCCAATGGTATCAATTTCAGCTTCATATTCTTTTCCTAGCTCAAGATATCCTTGTTTTAGTGAGAGGGTGTCGGATTTGGTTCGAAACGGGATAGGGTTCATCTGGGATTTCAGTTCCTTTGGCCTTGGGACTTCATGTGAAGTTTCCAAAGGATGGTTTTGGATGTCTTTAATCTAATTTGACTTGTTGAAAGTTAAATTCCTTTCTCCTTGGGTAAAATGACCATTTTACCCTTGGTCATTCCTTCGGTAGGGTTTTCATACCCTTGTCCTTGTTTTGCTTCCACACTTTGTTCCTTCAAGCCAAGTGTTGATGTGTTGTATAACATATATTAATTTGAGACCATTTGGTTGAGTTTCAAAATCTAGAGATTTTAATTAAAAGAATTAATTAAAATCCATTCAATGGTTCCATGAGCTAGATTAAGTTTCTAACCTTGTATTCGTGATTTTCTTGATGAGTTCCTTCACGTGTATCCATTTAAGAATAATCGGATAAGTTTTGAAACTTACATTTAATTGTCTTCCTTGTATGAAATTAAATTCACATGGTTGTCTTGTATGAAATGACCTTGTAACATGATATGGAACTTATCCTTGACATGCCTTATTCGTAGAATACTTGGACTTGTCTTGTAATCTTGATAATTTAATCCCTTAAGTAGATTAAATTTTTGTTTATGCTTCCTTCGGTTTAATCATGACTCCTTGTATCTTTTTATCAAGTATCGTGACCCCTTTGTATCTTGGCTTCATTAGTGTACTTCATAGACTTGCACATTTGTCTTGGGATGTTTCAATTACATATGTGTTATTTGATAAGTAATTGAACCACGTATCTTATACTTGTGCTATATCTATTTCAATGAATTTAATGTGCTATATATCTTGTTTCTAGTCTATATAGATGCACACTATGAATTCTTGACATTTTCACATGCCATGTTAGTTGATGAACTTAGGGCATGACTTGTGTGTTCCAAAATCTTGGTTATGCATAAAACGTGGTTAATGCATTTCTTGTATTTGATACAATCTTGGTTGCACAACTTGTTGATTTTGGGACTTGGGATATCAATCAAGAATGGGGGAAGGTACCCTTGGGTTGAAAGCCCTAAACTGATCCCAAGAATGGGGGAAGGTACCCTTGGGTTGAAAGCCCTAAACTGATCCCAAGAATGGGGGAAGGTACCCTTGAGTTAATAGCCCTAAAGTGATCCCGAGAACGGGGGAAGGTGCCCTTGAGTTGATAGCCCTAAAGTAATCCTAAGACTAGGGGAAGGTACCCTTAGGTTGGTAACCCTAAAGTGATCCCAAGAGTACATTTTTAATCCGGGCAATATCCAAGTTTCCACATTGTTTGATTTCACCCTTTAAATTTCAAGTTACTATTCCTTTAAGATTTAAACTTGTCGTGTATGTCAAATGCTCCAATCTTGTTTACTTGCATAGATTTTATGTCATGTTCTTGCATAGATATTACGCCTTGTTTTTTATTTAATGTTTAACTCTTTTCGTGTTTCATGGAAGTTCCATCCTTGTCTTATTGCATAGATTTTATGACTTGCCCTTGCATAGATTGTATGCCCTATTCTTGTATAGATATTATGTCTTGTTCTTGTTTTCGTGTATTACTCCTATCGTGTTAATTGGAATGCTCCAATCATGCTAATCGCATTTATAATGTAATTCTTGCTAACATATATCCGACTATACTTTTTGTTGTGTTAAATAGTATGTTCCAATCATGTAAAGTGCCTTGACAATGTGAACTTATATTCTAGTAACTCCTTGTCATGTTCTTGGATTGTCCCAAACCTTGATTTGCTCGATATATATATTTATATATATATACCTTGATTCTAGCTAATATGTCACCATGATAGCTTAGGATGATCCCTGAGCCTAACCCCTGACATAAACGTTAGGTGGCATGAACCATTTGAACTACTTCATGTTGTCTAAAAAATCTTCAAGAAATCGAGTCGATGCATGCTCATTCTCTACGACTAAACTTGTTAGTCTTGCTTACTCACTCCAAAGTTACTGGGGGATTTATCCAGGTACGAAGACTTGGTTCGTGATGCTTGTCGATCATTCCGTGGATGACTTGTAGCTTTTAAGTTTCCATTTCATGCAAATGTTAGCATGAGATGCCTTTTGTTGTTTTATTTGTCAAATTTGTATTACTTGACTCCATATATGTAATGTGTGTATAAGTACACCCTTTGTATTGTATTTGACATGTATGAGATGAGGCTAGAGGCTAATGACATGTAATTTGTATCCCATGTATTTTTCGACTTCATAAAATTTTATTAAAATATTGAAAAATGCCAACTTATTGTTTTGTCATGGTTGCATCGGGTGTGGGAATTCCATTTTCCTTCTTTCATAGGGTCTCATTAATCATGTATGAGGTGTGGCCCAAGGCGAAATGGTCATTTGAAGTCATTTGTTGATTTTGGTTTTCAATTTTCTCATTTCAAGTCAATTTTTGCCTTTTTGGCCGTTGGGGTGTCGGATTTTGACTCGGCCATTTCTGGGAGCCACAGACCATTCCCGCGATCTCAAAATCATCATTTACATTTGTGTGAATGATCGTTTCCATGAAAAACCATTTCGTTTGTGTTTTTATCCTCCTATGGACTCATTTCACCCTTTTGTTGAAAAACTCAGCCAAAGGCCATTTTGGGGATTTCCTTTGGGAAATAAATTCCGTTCTTGACTCCATCACATAGAAAATGTGATTTTAAGGGGATTTTCTTCACGACATTTTTCCAAAAAATGTCATCTTGACCTCGAAACCGCGCTCCAAACTCAATTTTCTGCATTTTTATTGTTTCTGCTGTTTGTCTGCAACATGGGTAGGTTGAACTGGTTCAGGGTGGGCTGAACTGGTTCAAGGGTCATTTCTGGTTCAGCATAGGCATTCTATCCATGTTGAACGGGTTCAAGAAATGTTGAACCGGTTCAAGTCTTCCAGAGTTTTCAGCTTTGGCCTTCCAACTTCAAACTGATGTAACTTCTTTGTTTTAACTCCGAATTGGCCCGTTCTTGAGTCTAAACTGACCGCGTCGAAGTAATATTTCCAATGGTACTAATTTCAGCTTCAGATTTTTTTCCTAGCTCAAGATATCCTTGTTTTAGTGAGAGGGTGTCGGATTTGGTTCGAACCGGGATAGGGTTCATCTGGGATTTCAGTTCCTTTGGCCTTAGGACTTCATGTGAAGTTTCCAAAGGATGGTTTTGGATGTTTTTATTCTAATTTGACTTGTTGAAAGTTAAATTCCTTCCTCCTTGGGTAAAATGATCTTTTTACCCTTGGTCATTCCTTCGGTAGGGTTTTCATACCCTTGTCTTTGTTTTGCTTCTGCACTTTGTTCCTTCGGGTTCCATGACCTCATGGAAGGTTATCAAAGGGTCTTAGAGGTGTGTTATGCCTTGGAAGATCATTGTCTTGTTTCTTGTTTCCGTATCTGGATCCGTCAACGGGTCAATCTTCAGTTCATCACGGTAGTACCGCGTTGAATCAAAACCCGGGTCGTTACAGTTGGTATCAGAGCGTCTGGGTTCGAATACCTTGGACGACGGGTTTTGGGTGCATATCATGTTTGTGTTGCCATGCTCTATGTGTTTAAATGCTTCTTGGAAACATGTTTTGATTTGATAACATGTCTATTTGCTTATGCGGCACCTTAAGTAGATAGTCTATTGCTATGTTGCATGCTAGATGTTTCCTTTTATGTTTGGTTTTGACGTTGTCTCTTTGGATCTGTCGTATCCCTTGGGTGCATTCTTGTTTCACAAGTTTCTTCCTTTGGATAGGAGAAATTCATTCTGTAAGGACCTATGTCGGGAACTTTTTTTTGTCTGTCTTCTTGTCTGTTGGGTCGATTGATACGAGTAAGGCTCATATGAGCATAGAAAACTGCGATTCATTTCTTTTCCTTGTCTGATGGAATGAGACGTGGGCCAGGGAGGCACCGTTTCATTTCCTTTTCCTTCATGACTTCTAGATTCAAGGCCTAAAGTATAATGGTGCTAGTGTCATTGTTGTCAGAGTTTTGGGATTAGCTACCCCAACTCTCGCAGATGCCCGGTTCCCGTGGTGCTTTTGGTGATGATCATTTTCGACATTGATGTCATCCATATCAATAGGTTTCTCAGAGTTGACCTGGGTTGGGGCATGTTAGCGACTAGTGCCTTATACCGTCATGCTACCTTGCTGACGAGTAAATGTAGACGGGTTCTGGTTACTGTTCGTACTGCCTTGTCACTCTTTTCTTCTATCATGTTTCAATGTTTCGTTGCCTTGGGATTCTCTCAGTAGTTGACGTTGAGTTAACGTGCCGATTCGTATGAGGTGTTGTCTCGATTCGTGGTTTCGTGTTCCTTCAGTTGATCTTGAGACTTCTGTACTTGTTCTTCAGTGCTTTATGAGCTGTCTTTCATTTGACCTTTTGTTTGGTCCTTTTCCTGTTCTTCTTCCGGTGTGTTCTGAATTTCGGGGACAAAATTCCATTAAGGAGGGTAGGTTGTAACGACCCGGTCATTTGCTTCCCTTTCCTTTTTCCTGAAATTTTACGAATGAATTTTTTTCATTTAATTTTCCTTTCTAAACTCTGTTTCTTGTCACTTAGTGTCGTCTTGAGTGCTTGAAAATGATTTCTGAGACTCTTTTCCGTGGATTAACAACTTTCTTTGAAGACCGAGTCAATTTTGCATTTTCACTTCTCGGACACTATGCGCTATTTCGTCCTTTTCCCTATTCTGTCTTATCTCCATTTGTCACTTGTTTGGAAAAACCTCACTTTTCATGCTCGGAGTTAGTTTTTGACTTCACGTACCTTCATCTTCAGTGGTTTCCTCGAAATACATATCTTTACTTTTGCAAGAAAGTACCCTGGTTGCTCCCGGGGTCCATAGAGGCATGGATGCACAATTCTTCAGAATCTTTTTCATTTCTTGGGGTGTTTTTCAAAAATATCTTTTAAAGATATTATATTTCAGGGGTATCTAAGAAAATATCTTTTGAAAGATATTTTCATTCAGGGGCGGTTTCGCAGTTAACCCTTTTTGTAGGGGCCATTATGCAATTAACGAAAGTTATTGCAAAATATCTCGTCTGGAGCCTGGATCCTCGTACGGGATTCATTTTCACATTTCTTTGAGTCATGGACTCTTAGAATTCCGTTCTGGTCATTTTATTCCAGTTTCAGAGTTTTTGGACCCGGTAGCCACCGAACTTGTTCGGGGGCATTACTTTCTGCTCGGGACTCAATTTTCGACGCCGTTTCTTCCGTTATTCATATTTTCTCATTTTGAATCTTTTTCATTCAAGGATTTTGCCATTTGAGCATGTTTGCTCAAAGTCCACTTTTCCAGACCCGATGGGGCCCTTTCAGGGCACTTTTAGGGTTTTTCTATAAATAGGGGACTTAAAGAGAAAAATCAGAATTTTCCTCTTCTTCTTCCTCTCCCATGGCCAGCCAAGCTCCCTCCCATGGATGCCACCTTCTCTCTCCTCTTTTGGTTCACTTTTCTTTGATGAAAAGTCTTCGGCCTTAACGTTTAATGCTTGTCTTGACGCCGCGCATCTTATGCCCTTATTAGAATCCATTTCCGACGATTTTTCGAGTTCGGGTTTGGAGTCAAGTTGAGATTTTCATGGGGCTTCTTGCGGATTCTTATAATCGGTGTTGTCCCCATCAAAACCTCTCTGTATCGTCAAATTCGGAGCACTTTTATTTTAGTGGCCTTTGAGATTTCATCTCAAATTGAGATAGAGGGTGTTATAATTTACTTTTCTTGTCATATTACATGCTATGGATGCTTGTACTACTTGTTTACATGCTTGGTTATTAAATCTAGAAATTTTGATTAATTATTTCTTTGTGTAAGATTTAATTTTTCCAGCTGTTCATGACTTATTTTAAACATGTGGCATGATATTAAATTACCCCTTGACATGGTCATTGTCATATATTAAATTTAGATCATTTGGACAAGTAACGAATATTTTATTTAATATTTATCTTGAATAAAATATTAAATCATGTGGCCTTAACTAGCTTGAAATCAATATGTGTTAGTATATTATATTAGGCCTTGGCATGCTCTTCAACATAGATTAATTTGAGAGTAAACGGTGATGTTTTAAAATCTAGAGAATAATTAATTATTTGATTAATTAATTTATTCCGGTTGTACTATACACCCCATTGGAATTCCGACTTGACATTTGTGATATGTATGCTATGTTCATTCACATATATTAAATCTAGAATATTTGATTAGGTTTTGTTATTTTTTTAGTATTAGAGTTTAATACTCATAACCGTACCTTGCATGAAATGTACTTGTATCATGTCTTCAAGCGAAGTCTTGACGTGTTGTATAACATATATTAATTTGAGACCATTTGGGTGAGTTTCAAAATCTAGAGATTTTAATTAAAAGAATTAATTAAAATCCATTCAATGGTTCCATGAGCTAGATTAAGTTTCTAACCTTGTATTCGTGATTTTCTTGACGAGTTCCTTCACGTGTATCCATTTGAGAATAATCGGATAAGTGTTGAAACTTACATTTAATTATCTTCCTTGTGTGGAATTAAATTCACATGGTTATGTCTTGTATGAAATGACCTTGTAACATGATATTGAACTTGTCCTTGACATGCCTTATTCGTACAATACTTGGACTTGTCTTGCAATCTTGATAATTTAATCCCTTAAGTAGATTAATTTTCCATTTATGCTTCCATCGGTTTAATCATGACTCCTTGTATCTTTTTATCAAGCATCGTGACCCCTTTGTATCTTGGCTTCATTAGTGTACTTCATAGACTTGCACATTTGTCTTGGGATGTTTCAATTACACATGTGTTATTTGATAAGTAATTGAACCATGTATCTTATACTTGTGCTATATCTATTTTAATGAATTTCATATGCTATATATCTTGTTTCTAGTCTATATATATGCACACTATGAATTCTTGACATTTTCACATGCCATGTTAGTTAATGAACTTAGGGCATGACTTGTGTGTTCCAAAATCTTGGTTGTGTATGAAACGTGGTTAATGCATTTCTTGTATTTAATACAATCTTGGTTGCACAACTTGTTGATTTTGGGATTTGGGATATTAATCAAGAACGGGGGAAGGTACCCTTGGGTTGAAAGCCCTAAAGTGATCCCAAGAACGGGGGAAGGTACCCTTGGGTTGATAACCCTAAAGTGATCCCAACACTAGGGGAAGGTACCCTTGGGTTAATAACCCTAAAGTGATCCCAACACTAGGGGAAGGTACCATTGGGTTGGTAACCCTAAAGTGATCCCAAGAGTACGGTTTTAATTCGGGCGATATCCAAGTTTCCACATTGTTTGATTTCACCCTTTAAATTTCAAGTTGATATTCCTTGAAGATATAAACTTATCGTGTATGTCAAATGCTCAAATCTTGTTTACTTGCATAGATTTTATGTCAAGTTCTTGCATAGATATTACGCCTTATTCTTGATTTCATATATAACTCTTTTCATGTGTCATGGAAGTTCCATCCTTGTCTTATTGCATAGATTGTATGCCTTGCCCTTGCATAGATTGTATGCCCTGTTCTTACATAGAAATTATGCCTTATTCTTGTTTTCGTGTATTACTCCTATCGTGTTAATTGGAATGCTCCAATCATGCTTATCGCATTTATAATGTAATTCTTGCTAACATATATCCGAATATACTTCTTGTTGTGTTAAATAATATGTTCCAATCATGTAAAGTGCCTTGACAATGTGAACTTGTATTCTAGTAACTCCTTGTCATGTTCTTGGATTGTCCCAAACCTTGATTTGCTCGATATATATATATATACCATGATTCTAGTTGATATGTCAGCATGATAGCTTAGGATGATCCCTTAGTCTAACCCCTGACATAAACACTAGGTGGCATGAACCCTTTGAACTACTTCATGTTGTCCTAAAAATCTTCAAAAAATCGAGTCGATGCATGCTCATTCTCTACGCGTAAACCTATTAGTCTTGTTTACTCACCCCGAAGTTATTGGGGGATTTATTCAGGTACGAAAACTTGGTTTGTGATGCTTGTCGATCATTCCGTGGATGACTTGTAGCTTTTAAGTTTCCATTTCATGCAAATATTAGCATGAGATGCCTTTTGTAGTTTTATTTGTCAAATTTGTATTACTTGACTCCATATGTGTAATGTGTGCATAAGAACTCCCTTTGCATTGTATTTGACATGTATGAGATGAGGCCGGAGGCCAATGACATGTAATTTGTATCCCATGTATTTTTCGACTTCATGAAATTTTATGAAAATATTGAAAAATGCCAAGTTATTGTTTTACCATGGTTGCATCGGGTGTGGGAATTCCGTTTTCCTTCTTTTATAGGGTCTCATTAATCATGTATGAAGTGTGTCCAAGGGCCAAATGGTTATTTGAAGTCATTTGTTGATTTTGGTTTTCAATTTTCTCATCTCAAGTTAATTTTTGTTTTTTTGGCTATTGGGGGGTCGGATTTTGACTCGGCCATTTCTGAGAGCCACGGATCATTCCCGCGCGCTCAAAATAATCATTTACGTTTGCGGGAATGATCGTTTCCATGGAAAACCCTTTCGTTTGTGTTTTGAGCCTCCTATGGACTCATTTTACCTTTCTGTTGAAAAACTTGGCCCAAGGGCATTTTGGGAATTTCCTTTGGGAAATAAATTCCGTTCTCAATTCTGTCATATATAAAATGTGATTTTAAAGGGAGTTTCTTCACGAAATTTTTTGAAAAATGTCATCTTGACCTCGAAAACCGCGCTCCAAACTAAATTTTCTGCATTTTTACTGTTTTTGCTATTTTTCTGCAACCTAGGTGGGTTGAACCGGTTTAGGGTGGCTGAACCGGTTCTAGGGTCATTTTTGGTTCAGCATGGGTGTTCTGTCCATGTTGAACCAGTTCAAGAAATGTTGAACCAGTTCAAGTCTTCCAGAGTTTTCAACTTTGGCCTTCCAACTTCAAACTGATGTAACTTCTTCGTTTTCACTCCGAATTGGTCCGTTCTTGAGTCCAAACTGACCGCGTCGAAGTAATATTTCCAATGATACCAATTTTAACTTTAGATTATTTTCCTAACCTAATATATCCTTGTTTTAGTGAGAGGCTGTCGGATTTGGTTCGAACTGGGATAGGGTTGATCTGGGATTTCAGTTCCTTTGGCCTTGGGACTTCATGTGAACTTTCCAAAGGATGGTTTTGGATGTTTTTAATCTAATTTGACTTGTTAAAATTTAAATTCCTTCCTCCTTGGATAAAATGACCATTTTACCCTTGGTTATTCCTTCGGTAGGGTTTTCATACCCTTGTCTTTGTTTTGCTTCCGCACTTTGTTCCTTCGGGTTCCGTGACCTCATGGAAGGTTGTCAAAGGGTATTAGAGGTGTGTTATGCCTTTGAAGATTATTTTCTTGTTTCTTGTTTTCGCATCTGAATCCGTCAACGGGTCAATCTTCGGTTAATCACTGTAGTGCCGGGTTGAATCAAAACCCGAGTTGTTATAGGTGGTATCAGAGCGTCCGGGTTCGAATACCTTGGACGACGGGTTTTGGGTGCATATCATGTTTGTGTTGCCGTGCTCTACGTGTTTAAATGCTTCTTGGAAACATGTTTTGATTTGATAACATGTCTGTTTGCTTATGCGGTACCTTAAGTAGATAGTCTGTTGCTATGTTGCATGCTAGTTGTTTCCTTTTATGTTTGGTTTTGATGTTGTCTTTTTGGATCTGTCGTATCCCTTGGTTGCATTCTTGTTTCACGAGTTTCTTCCTTGGATAGGAGAAATTCATTCTGTAAGGACCTACTTCTTGTCCGTTCGGTCGATTGATGCGAGTAAGACTCATATGAGCATAGAGGACTGCGATTCATTTCTTTTCCTTGTCTGGTGGAATGAGACGTGGACCAGGGAGGTACCGTTTCATTTCCTTTTCCTTCGTGACTTCTAGATTCAAGGCCTTAAGCATAATGGTGCTAGTGTCATTGTTGTCAGAGTTTTGGGATTAGTTACCCCGACTCTCGCAGATGCCTGGTTCCCGTGGTGCTTTTGGTGATGATCATTTACGATATTGTTGTCATCCATATCAATAGGTTTCTTAGCGTTGACCTGAGTTGAGGCATGTTAGCGACTAGTGCCTTATACCGTCATGCTACCTTACTGACGAGTAAGTGTGGGCGGGTTTTGGTTACTGTTCGTACTGTCTTGTCACTCTCTTCTTCTATCATGCTTCAACATTTCGTTGCCTTGGGATTCTCTCGGTAGTTGACGTTGAGTTAACGTGCCGATTCGTATGAGGTGTTGTCTCGATTCGTGGTTTCGTGTTCCTTCAGTTGATCTTGAGACTTCTGTACTTGTTCTTCAGTGCTTTATGAGCTGTCTTTCGTTTGACCTTTTGTTTGGTCCTTATCCTGTTCTTCTTCCGGTATGTTCTGAATTTCGGGGACGAAATTCCTTTAAGGAGGGTAGGTTGTAACGACCCGGTCATTTGCCTCCCTTTCCTTTTTCCTGAAATTTTACGAATGAATTTTTTTTGTTTAATTTTCTTTTCTGAACTCTGTTTCTTATCGCTTAGTGTCATCTCGAGTGCTTGAAAATGATTTCTGACAACTTCCTTTGAAGACCGAGTCATTTTTGCATTTTCACTTTTCGGACATTATGCGCTATTTCGTCATTTTCCCTATTCTGTCTTATCTCCGTTTGTCACTTGTTTGGCAAAACCTTACTTTTTGTGCTCGGAGTTAGTTTTTGACTTCACGTACCTTCGTCTTCAGTTATTTCCTCAAAATATGTATCTTTACTTTTGCAAGAAAGTACTCTGGTTGCTCCCAGTGTCCATAGAGGCATGAATGCACAATTCTTCAGAATCTTTTTCATTTCTTAGGGTGTTTTTCATAAATATCTTCTGAAGATATTTTATTTCAGGGGTATCTAAGAAAATATCTTTTGGAAGATATTTTCATTCTGGGGCGGTTTCGCAGTTAACCCTTTTTGTAAGGGCCATTATGCAATTAACGAAAGTTATTGCAAAATATCTCGTCTGGAGCCTGGATCCTCGTACGGGATTCATTTTCACATTTTGTCAAGTCATGAACTCTTAGAATTCCGTTCTGGTCGTTTTTCTCCAGTTTCAGATTTTCTAGACCCGATTGCCGCCGAACTTGTTCGGGGCATAACTTTCTGCTCGGGACTCAATTTTTGACGCTGTTTCTTCTGTTATTCATATTTTCTCATTTTAAATCTTTTTGGTTCATGAATTTTTTCTGTTTGAGCGCGTTTGCTCAAAATCCACTTTTTTAGACCCGGTAGGGCACTTTTAGGGTTTTTCTATAAATAGGGGACTTAAAGAGAAAAATCGGAATTTTCCTCTTCTTCTTCCTCTCCCATGGCCGGCCAAGCTCCTTCCCATGGCTGCCACCTTCTCTCTCCTCTTTTGGTTCACTTTTCTTTGATGAAAAGTCTTCGGTCTTAACGTTTAATGCTTGTCTTGACGCCGCGCATCTTATGCCCTTATTAGAATCCATTTCCAACGATTTTTCGAGTTCGGGTTTGGAGTCAAGTTAAGATTTTCATGGGGCTTCTTGCGGATTCTTATTCACGGTGTTGTCCCTGACAAAACCTCTCTATATCGTCGAATTCGGAGCACTTTTATTTTGGTGGCCTTTGAGATTTCATCTCAAATTGAGATAGGGGGTGTTATAATTTACTTTTCTTGTCATATTACATGCTATGGATGCTTGTACTACTTGTTTACATGCTTGGTTATTAAATCTAGAAATTTTGATTAATTATTTCTTTGTGTAAGATTTAATTTTTCCAGCTGTTCATGACTTGTTTTAAACATGTGGCATGATATTAAATTACCCCTTGACATGGTCATTGACATATATTAAATTTAGATCATTTGGACAAGTAACGAATATTTTATTTAATATTTATCTTGAATAAAATATTAAATCATGTGGCCTTAACTAACTTGAAATCAATATGTGTTAGCATATTATATTAGGCTTTGGCATGCTCTTCAACATAGATTAATTTGAGAGTAAACGGTGATATTTTAAAATTAGAGAATAATTAATTATTTGATTAATTAATTTATTCTGGGTGTACTATACACCCCATTGGAATTCCGACTTGACATTTGTGATATGTATGCTATGTTCATTCACATATATTAAATCTAGAATATTTGATTAAGTTTTGTTATTTTTTTAGTATTAGAGTTTAATACTCATAACCGTACCTTGCTTGAAATGTACTTATATAGTGTCTTCAAGCTAAGTCTTGACGTGTTGTATAACATATATTAATTTAAGACCATTTGGGTGAATTTCAAAATCTAGAGATTTTAATTAAAAGAATTAATTAAAATCTATTCAATGGTTCCATGAGCTAGATTAAGTTTCTAACCTTATATTCATGATTTTCTTGATGAGTTCCTTCACGTGTATCCATTTGAGAATAATCGGATAAGTTTTGAAACTTACATTTAATTATCTTCCTTGTGTGAAATTAAATTCACATGGTTGTGTCTTGTATGAAATGACCTTGTAACATGATATTGAACTTGTCCTTGACATGCCTTATTCGTACAATACTTGGACTTGTCTTGTAATGTTGATAATTTAATCCCTTAAGTAGATTAATTTTCCATTTATGCTTCCATCGGTTTAATCATGACTCCTTGTATCTTTTTATCAAGCATCGTGACCCCTTTGTATCTTGGCTTCATTAGTGTACTTCATAGACTTGCACATTTGTCTTGGGATGTTTCAATTACACATGTGTTATTTAATAAGTAATTAAACCATGTATCTTATACTTCTGGTATATCTATTTCAATGAATTTCATATGCTATATATCTTGTTTCTAGTCTATATAGAAGCACACTATGAATTTTTGACATTTTCACATGCCATGTTAGTTGATGAACTTAGGGCATGACTTGTGTGTTCCAAAATCTTGGTTGTGCATGAAACGTGGTTAATGCATTTTTTGTATTTGATACAATCTTGGTTGCACAACTTGTTGATTTTAGGACTTGGGATATCAATCAAGAATGGGGGAAGGTACCCTTGGGTTGAAACCCCTAAATTGATCCCAAGAACGGGGGAAGGTACCCTTAGGTTAATGGCCCTAAAGTGATCCCAAGAACGGGGGAAGGTACCCTTGGGTTGATAGCCATAAAGTGATCCCATGACTAGGGGAAGGTACCATTGGGTTGGTAACCCTAAAGTGATCCCAAGAGTACGGCTTTAATCTGGGCGATATCCAAATTTCCACATTGCTTGATTTCACCCTTTAAATTTCAAGTTGTTATTCCTTGAAGATATAAATTTATCGTGTATGTCAAATGCTCCAATCTTGTTTACTTGCATAAATTTTATGTCATGTTCTTGCATAGATATTACGCCTTATTCTTGATTTCATGTATAACTCTTTTCATGTTTCATGGAAGTTCCATCCTTGTCTTATTGCATAGATTTTATGTCTTGCCCTTGCATAGATTGTATGCCCTGTTCTTGCATAGATATTATGCCTTGTTCTTGTTTTCGTGTATTACTCCTATCGTATTAATTGGAATGCTCCAATCATGCTAATCGCATTTATAATGTAATTCTTGCTAACATATATCTGAATATACTTCTTGTTGTGTTAAATAGTATGTTCTAATCATGTAAAGTGCCTTGACAATGTGAACTTGTATTCTAGTAACTCCTTGTCGTGTTCTTGGATTGTCCGTGAATGACTTGTAGCTTTTAAGTTTCCATTTCAGGCAAATGTTAGCATGAGATGCCTTTTGTAGTTTTATTTGTCAAATTTGTATTACTTGACTCCATATTTGTAATGTGTGCAAAAGTACACCATTTGTATTGTATTTGACATGTATGAGATGAGGTCGGAGGCCAATAACACGTAATTTGTATCCCATGTATTTTTCGACTTTATGAAATTTTATGAAAATATTAAAAGAATGCCAAGTTATTGTTTTGCCATGGTTGCATCGGGTGTGGGAATTCAATTTTCCTTCTTTCATAGGGTCTCATTAATGATGTATGAAGTGTGGTCAATGGTCAAACGGTCATTTGAAGTCATTTGTTGATTTTGGTTTTCAATTTTCTCATTTCAAGATAATTTTCGCCTTTTTGGCCGTTGGAGGGTCGGATTTTGACTCGGCCATTTCTGGGAGCCGCGGACCATTCCCGCGCCCTCAAAATTATCATTTACGTTTGCATGAATGATCGTTTCCATGAAAAACCCTTTCGTTTGTGTTTTGAGCCTCCTATGGAATCATTTCACCTTTTTGTTTAAAAACTCGGCCCAAGGGCATTTTTGGGATTTTTTTTGGCAAATAAATTCCGTTCTCGACTTTGTCATATAGAAAATGTGATTTTAAGGGGAGTTTCTTCATGACATTTTTTTGAAAAATGTCATCTTGACCTCGAAAACAGCGCTCTAAACTCAATTTTCTGCATTTTTATTGTTTTTGCTGTTTTTCTGCAACCTCGGTGGGTTGAACCGGTTCAGGGTGGGTTGAACCAATTCAAGTGTCATTTTTGGTTCAGAATGGGCGTTCTGTCCATGTTGAACCGATTCAAGAAATGTTGAACCAGTTCAAGTCTTCCAGAGTTTTCAACTTTGGCCTTCCAACTTCAAACTGATGTAACTTCTTCGTTTTAACTCCGAATTGATCTGTTCTTGAGTCTAAACTGTCCGCATCAAAGTAAGCTTTCCAATGGTACTAATTTCAGCTTCAGATTCTTTTTCTAACTCAAGATATAATTTTTTTAGTAAAAGGGTGTCGGATTTGGTTCGAACCGGGATAGGGTTCATCTGGGATTTCAGTTCCTTTGGCCTTGGGACTTCATGTGAAGTTTCCAAAGGATGGTTTTGGATGTTTTTAATCTAATTTGACTTGTTGAAAGTTAAATTCCTTCCTCCTTAGGTAAAATGACTATTTTACCCTTGGTCATTCGTTCGGTAGTGTTTTCATACCCTTGTCTTTGTTTTGCTTCCGCACTTTGTTCCTTCAGGTTCCGTGACCTCATGGAAGGTTATCAAAGGGTTTTAGAGGTGTGTTATGCCTTGAAAGATCATTATCTTATTTCTTGTTTCCGTATCTGGATCCGTAAACGGGTCAATAATCGGTTCATCATTGTAGTACCGGGTTGAATCAAAACCTGGGTCGTTACACAAGGAGTTAGACACATCAAACCCAATGTTTTAATACCTTAGCCCGTACCAATCCCAAGTCTTGAAAA
This sequence comes from Cornus florida, assembly GCF_030987335.1. Lineage (NCBI taxonomy): Eukaryota > Viridiplantae > Streptophyta > Magnoliopsida > Cornales > Cornaceae > Cornus > Cornus florida. Next base: position 48,021,571 of record NW_026775572.1, read on the forward strand.
ACCTCACATTCCAACCCACGCGCCATCTAAGTCATCCAAAATTTTAATAACCTATTATCAAATAAACATTTACAAAAAGAAAAAATATTAAAATGTGTAATTAAATACACTTAACATGAAATAAAACCATTCATAACATTTGAAAAGTAGTGTAACTTGTTAATATTACTTCCTTTACGTATTCAAAAAGAAATTAATATCTTATATTCTTTATTATTTTATTTTTTTAAAAAAATAAAATTCAATTATTATAAATTTTTATTTTAAAATTTTAAAGCATAGTTGTCAAAGTTAAGTTAATACCTACTATAAAAATATAAAACTATAAACTAGAACTTTAAGAAGAAGAAAAAAATACCTCTTACGAGTGAGCAAAAATCCCATTAAAAGTTTTTCACGTGCACAGCTAGCCCTTGTCTTTGAAGGCGCCGTAAATAGTCATGATTTTTCACAAGGCGCAATTAATTCCGTAAATAAGTAAGAAAAGGGAAAGCATAAATAAGTCTTTTACGAGTTGCAAACGTTACTGTGAATAATATTTTTATTTACGAGTAACCCATGAATTTTTTCAAAAAAATTATATCTTAATAATATTAAATTTTCCCTTTTCTCGAAATACCAATAAATAAAATTTGTTACATTCACAACATGAAGTGCCTAAATGTATATTCATTTATCTTACAACTCTGCAAGAATTGTAGTGACTTTTATTGTATTTTGGTTTCTTCTGATTGTTAAATCCAGTATATATATAGCATTACTATAGTTGTGAAATTTCACAAATTTCTACTCACCAATAGAAGTGGTAATTTTTTTTTTTTTTAAAAAAAAAAAAAAAGGTCAAACAAACGCACAATCCATAACACGTTGCTTATATGACTCGAACCCTCAACCGTACCTTCGAGTTGGAGAAATCATTATATTCCCAACTAATAGTTCCAGTTGTATAAAAATGGTGAAGCTCACCATTTAAAATTTTGATCTCGGAAGTGGTAGCCAATATCCACTAAATTCATTTATCCCTTTCTTCTTCTTTTTTTTTTTTTTTTGTTAACTGTATTTCTCTTGAGCTAAGAAATAAAAATATTCAAGGGATTAAAAGCTCTTCTTTTCCTCTCACCAATTTCTTAATAGAATCATGGCATAGCCTTTAAAGCTAATATAATCTACAACTAACACCTTTAATCTTTTTAACACAATACGAACTAGCAGGTGAAACAATCAATATTTTTTAATAGAATTATGAGGGAGCTTTTAAAGCTAATATGATTTACAACTAACACCTTCATGCTTTTTAATACAATACGAATTAGCATGTGAAAGTGAAACAACTGATCGTAACACAATATGGCCGCAGTGGCTTATTACTTCTCTCAAATCTGTTTGTATTGATATTTGAATGTGCAATAAAAATTTTTGGTTGGTATATATATATATATATTTACTTGGTGTTGTTTGGTTGCATTCATTGATCAATTAAAATTGTGAAATACATTATTGTTTAGGAAGGGAAATGAAAGTTAAATGAAGGGAAAAACAGAAAGAAATATTATTTTATATTTGATTTAAAAACACATAGAATAGAAAAAGAGTGAAAGTTTGATTAAACAATTGAATGTACAAGTCATCTTGCACAAGACTGCAATTTTTTAAAAGAATGCAGTGCAAAATCGCGTCATTGGTATTTAATCTTTTCCCTTTTGTCTTTTTCACTTTAAGAATCGGTTTCCGACTGAACAAGTATAGAATAAACTCAACATTATATTATTAATATGTTGAAGCAATAAAAATACAAATCATTTTGTAAAGAACATTTTTTATAAGTTACTTATAAAATATTTGGACTCTTTTCACATCTGAATGATACATATCCAACTCATTCCCCAGTTCCCTCTGACATGTTCGGTGCGACACTCAATTGAGTAGGTGAAAGATGCGGTCATAGGGCTTCAACGTGGAGAAACCCCTCTCCATATCCACATGTAAATTGGTAGGTTGGCGTTTTGGACTCTTTTCACATGAATGAATGAGGAAACGTATTAATGACATTACTATCCAACTCATTCAATATCTCCACCCCATTTCCCGTTGACATGTTCGGTGCGAGAGTAGGTGAAAGATGCGTTCATTGGGCTTCAACGTGGAGAAACCCCTCTCCACATCCACATATAAATTGGTAGGTTGGCTATTCCCAAATCGGTCTTACACTTACCTATCATTGATGGAGATGGTAAATGTAGTTTGCTTCAAACGGTACAAGTGTACAACCCCCGAATTTATATATACACTCGATGTGAAACATACATCACATATAATGATACTGCAATTCTCTTACTAGACATCAATATGACACACATTGCCCCGGCAGCCAATTCGGTGAAAGTGATAGAAAATTGCCGAGTTTCGCCGCCATCAGGTGCGGTGGCCGATCAGTTCCTCCCCCTCACTTTTTTCGACATTCAATGGCTACCACTACCTCCTCTCCAAAAGCTTCTCTTCTACGAGTTCCATCACTCCAAGGCTCATTTCATAGAGACCCTCATTCCGCATCTCAAACACTCACTCTCTCTCACTCTCAAACACTTCTTCCCTTTCACTAGTAACATGATCATTCCCTCGTCAAATTCTAGCAAGCCACAAATCCGTTACGTGGAGGGTGACTCAGTTTCAGTAACCTTTTCCGAGTCTAGTGACGATTTCAATTACCTTACCGGAAATCAACCACGAAATGCTGATCAATTTTATCCCCTCATCCCTCAGATACCAGAGATTTATAGTACCAATGTGTCCGGTTCCGGGACAATAGTAGTTGTCCCACTTGCAGCTCTACAGGTCACGGTTTTTCCCGAGTCCGGCATTTGTTTCGGGTTCGCCTACCACCATGTTCTGGCTGATGGTAAGGCCTTCAACTGTTTCATGAAGTCATGGGCTTCCGTTGCTAAATTTGGCGGTGATGCTGAATTGTTAGCTGGTGGGTACCTCCCATTTTGTGACAGGACTATGATAAAAGACCCAACTGGGTTAGATACAATATTTTTGAGCCAAGTTTGTGGAGAGAGGAAACTTGAAGAGCTGTGTCAAACTCAATGCCCTCCCAGGAGCAGCAACAACAATGTTCGAGCCACATTTGTCATATCCCGAACCGATGTTCAACGACTCAAGGACTCGGTCATGGCTCATCGAGGGCAACAACATTCAACCGTACCATTATTACATGTATCTACGTTCACTGTAACATGTGCCTACATGTGGGTTTGCATTTTAAAAACACGCGCAAGCACGAGCGTGGACAAGGATGTTGATGAAGAAGATGAATTGGATCACTTTGTTGTTGCGGCAGATTGTCGAGAACGATTGGATCCACCCATACCCGCAACTTACTTTGGTAATTGCTTAGCACCTTGTTTTGTAACGGCAAGACATGGCCAACTAATGGAAGAAAAAGAAGGCTTTTTTGTAGCTGTAGAGTTGTTTGGAGAGGCCATTGACAAAAGGCTTCACAAAGGCGAGCCAGAGGGAGTGTTAAAAGCTTCAGAGACTTGGCTGTCCGATTTTAACAATTTGAATATGCGCAGACTGATGTCGTTAACAGGGTCACCCAAGATCGGCATCTACGAACCGGATTTTGGGTGGGGAAGGCCACGAAAGAGCGAAATTGTTTCAATAGATATTACGGGAGGTTTCTCCATCAGTGAGTGTAGAGATTCTCAAGGAGATGTGGAGTTTGGCGTGACCTTCCCAAAGATCGCCATGGATGCTTTTGCTTCAATTTTTGCTAATGGCCTTAAGCTTCTGTAAGCATTTAACAAGTTTTTTTTCAATAAACTGTTCCATCAACCCATTGACAGATAGTGTTGTAGTGTGTAACATGTGAGATATTAATTTTGTGATTGATAAATTTCGGGGTTAAAACATGTCAAGTTGAGTTATAATTTTTTGTTTAATTTTGTAAGACAGAAACAGAATACGGAAGTGCAATCAATATGCGTTTGATATTGATTCGGTTGACAACATCACATTAGAAAAGATATGCTGGTGAGATCACGTGACTTTTGGTGTTTAGGCACTTGGAAAATTCAACGTCGTACATTTCAAAAACTGCACTGGCATTATGGAACCGGTTCCACCCCATGGAATTAGTTGTGTTGTTGGATTCATTGTTTGCGAAAAACTCTATCAATGTGGAACCGGTTCCACCCATGGAACTAGTTGCGCACGTGTTTTACAAAAATGCATTTTTGGGAATAAATCTCATTGGTCAGGTGGAACCAATTCCGCCCCATGAAATCGGTTGCACTCTTACAAAAGGAAAGTTGCTTTCCTATTCTAATTGGGTTTCCTTTTTGATCAGTTTTAGATTTTTGCAAGATAATACATGCACAAAATTGACTTGGTTTTCAAGTCTTTTTAGGTCTTCCAAAATCTATGTAAACTCTCTTTTTCTCCAAAATTTTCAAGGCTTCAAAATTTGTATTTTTCTAATTGAGAGAATTGTTTTGAGATATTTTTTTTCCTTCAGAAAATCAATTTGATTTTTCTGATTTTATTTTTGAGAGCACACACATAAACATAAGAGTGGTTAAAGATAATTTTCTTTATCTTATCCGAATTGGAGCATAATTGAAGATTCGAAAATTCTGAGAAGTAAGATTTTATTCTATCTTCATGAAATCTAAATTTGAAGAAAAAGGCTGTTTCGATCATACTTTGAGGGGGTCAAAGCATTCACGAAGTATTGTTTAATCTACTAACAGTCCTTCTATACAGAGATCATGAATAACCCTGAGGTCGAGAGCTATTGGTCGGGAGAGTCACAAAACCAAGGATTGCCAACAATTGGTTTTTGGTAGAAAATATGATGTGAGTCTGAGTCAAAGTGAATTATACTTTTCTTCAAACATGGTGGATTGTTTCGCTCGAGACGACAAAAGTCTCCGTGTTTTTCATTCCGGTTGGTCGAATTTTTTCTAACTAGGGTTTCCACGCACAAAAATTCGGTATCATCTCTCAAACTTTATTTACTTTACTTGCAATTTATTTTTGCTTTGTGGGTTTGTTTTTAGTTTTACTTTGATAAAATTAAAATCAGTAAAAATTAGTAAAAAAAAAAAAAAGTAAAACCTATTCACCCCCCTCTAGATTATTTTAATACAAACTTCACATTCATTTCGCATTATGCAACTCATAATTAGCATCAGAGCCATTCTCTACATATTGACTTGATCCTTGTAAAGGTTTTTTTAAAAAAAATAAAAATATTTTTATTTAAAAAAAAAAATCATGGAAAATCCTATGAACAATGGTGAATTGGTTCGTGTATGTGATAGGTTAAATTGTGATGATGACATAGCTCTCTTGTCTAAAATTTTTAGAAGGTTCCTTAAGAATAAAAAGAATATAAATTGTAGAAAAGGAGATTCTTCTAAATCCAAAGATGAGAAAAATTAGAAAAATGATTCTTTTGCTTTTGTTGCTCATATTGATAATAATACTGATAATGATTTTTTTTTTTTTTTTGGTGTAAGAGATCTTACCAAATATATGTTATTGAGCGAGGATTTCAATGAGCAATCTAAGAAGTTGGGAGAAGTAGAAAGCATGAAAGATGCATTGAAAAAAGAGAGAGATAGCTTGAAGAATGAGAATGATTCATTGAAGAAGGAGAATGAGTAAAACTAGAGAAATTGCATGAGGAGAAAAAAAACTGAAAATCAAAATCTTCAAGGAAAGGCAAAAATTCTCGAGAGCGAGTTAAGTCAAGCTAATTCTGCTAGAGAATCTCTTGTTGCCAAATTTAATTTTCTTGAGCTTGAATTGAAAAAATCACAAGAGAAATTGATTGCTTTTACTCATGGGTAGATCAGGCTTGATAAGATGATTAGTGTTGGTAAGCATGTAGGTGATAAAATTCGATTAGGTTTTGATGAGGCTTCAACTAATTTTTTTCCTAAATAAGGCTTCAACTAATTAATAAGAGGGTTCAAATTGTTTTTGTTAAATCCATCAATTTGAATGTGCTCATTTCTAAACCTAAATCTTTTGTTTGGTCTTTGCCTTCTAAGAATATGTCCATGATACTTTATTGTTCTTATTGTAGTAGAACTGGATATAGTCAATACTATTGTTACAAGAAGAGAATGGGTAATTCTGTATTTGAATTTCATGCTTATAATTATTTTGCACATAATAGGTTTCATGCTAGAAAGAAAAATAATTGGAATAAATCTAAAAAAATTTCATGCTAAAAAAAATTCACATAAGAAAAATAGTGTTATTGATGGTCCTCAAAAATCTCTTTAAGGATTGATGTGAAAACGGTTTGGGTGAAGAAAGAGGATTTGAAATTATATGTACTTGTTGAATTTGAAATTATATGTACTTGTTAATGCTATGGAACTTGCATGCAGGGGCGGCTCGATGTAACTCGGGGCCTTAGGCGAAAAATAAAAAGTGGCATTTTCATATTATAATAAGCAATATATTAATTATTAAATAATAATTAATTAAAAATCATCCTTCTTGCTTTTTGAGATGCAAACTTACTAATTAAATTTTTATATTCAAGTGTGGTTAAATCTAATTGGACCATTTTCTACTAATAAATCTCTTACTTTTGTATCAATATTTTTCCCAGGATTATATATATATTTGTGGGAATAGTCTTAGAATATGATTTTCGATTTCTTGTTTCACTTTCTTCCAATTCTTTTTTGTTTTTCTTGATTATTATTGTGAATCAAGTCACTAGTATTTTTTTTCTTTCATTAGTGTATAATCTTCTAATTCTTTTAGATGATTTGATTGTTCATTTGCTGAACTTTCACCTAAATTTTTTGTTAGGTTTTAATTATTAGTTGCAACAAATTTATTAATAGCTCCCTTTTGAGATGAATTAGTTTATCTATTATTCTCTTTTTTTAAGTTTTTCAAATCCAGATTCATACTTTCTAGCATACATATTAAAAAATATAGGTAAAAATAGTCACAAGACTCACAACTCACAAACAAATATATGAAAAATATAGAAATATACAAATTTATAATAACAAAAGTTAGTAAAACTAAAAAATAATTAAAGAAAAAAGAACAATATAACCTGATTTAGAAAGTCCCAATTCAATGCTGCTGCAAATTCTTCAATTAAAGAATAGTGCGTTCAAATTAAGATTTGAGACTAATGAATATTGAGTCGAGAAGAAAGAAAATTATAAAATTGTAATGAGAGAGAACAGATGACTTGTAACTTGTAAGTAACTTGTTGAGTTTGCTGAGAGGAGGAGAGAAATCAAAATGAACGTGAAGATTAGGAATAATAAAAAATATATAAATAAATAAATAAAATTCGCTTCCCAATACAACGGCTAAATATTTATTGTGGTACAACTTACCAAAAAAATATTAAATATATATAGCACTGGTGTAAAAAAAAAAACTTATATAAGATAGACAAAGAAATAAAATATTAATGAGATATTTTAGGAGATAAATAAAATAAAAAAAAAATGAGATATTTTAGAAGATAAATAATTTCTCACTATTTCTCACTTGTATAAAATTTAATGAAAAGGCGTGAAAAAATAAATAAATAAATAAATAAATAAAATAGAAGAAGAAGAAGAAGAAGAAGAGTTATTTTAGGAGATAAATTTTTTAAAATTAGTGTTCAATAAAGAAACCATTACAATATATCATATACAAGGCAACTATAATATTTTGGAGCCTTTTTATTGGTTGGGGCCTTAGGCTTTCGTCTAACTCGCCTAAGGCTCGATCCACCCCTGCTTGCATGTTTCCAATAGGTCATTGGGTACAAAACCCCCACGTGTAGTAAATCCTAAAAAGTTTTTATGGTCATGGACTATATTTTGATGTCTATCATGTTTCCATTGGACCATATCTTATAGTTTAGAATTGGGTTATGTTTTCATTGAAAATGAAAAGATCATATTTTTCTTTATTTTATATGAGGGATATTTATTTATCTTAAATTCACTATATTTTTATTAATACAAATTGGGACACATGATTATTAGATGAATGATATTCTTGATTTGTAATTTATATTTTGAAAGTCAATTTGCTATGTTTATTTATTTTTAAAGATGCGTTTCTTGAGTTCATATTTTTCACGTACACTAATCCAACTTTGAGAAAATTTAATTGAAAATCATTGTGAAATTGACTTGGTCATACTGATCATAAAAGGTATAAAGGTTAATGTTTAAAAAAATAATAGAGCATGTGTTTTTTAAAATTAAAAAAAAAATGAAAATGAAAATTTCAGCATGCAATAGAAAGAAAAAATAAATAAATATTGTTGAAATCTTTGCTAAAGAAAATGCTACCAATTGAGATTAGTTCGAAAGTTCATATAAGATTTTGAAATTGATTAAATTTAGTAAAAAGAAAAGAGGAGACAAGTCAAAATATTAAATTTTTATCTACTCTTTAGAGTGAAAGCCACCTTGTATAGAAAGAAAATTTTGCTCAAAACAATTTTATCTTGATGTTTTTCGAACAATATTATTTAGACAATAGATCAATATGATTTAACTGAAATTTGGTGAGGTTGGATTGCACACACACACACGAACTTGCTAAACAAATTTCTAAATTTTCATAAATATTGCAAATTAAAATTCATGTTATGATTACGTGCTTGAAAATTAATTTTATTACATAATATGTAGATCTTAAAATTTCGTATTCATAAAGTGTTTTGAAATCTTGAGAAATTGCTTAGACCTCATATTTGGCTTTGAAAGATTGGTTAATGCATTCTCAGAGTCATATTTGTTTTTTTTTTCATAATAAAAAATGAAATAAATGAAAAATCTGAAAAGTTTCAAAAAGAATTTGTTTTTGTCTTTAGATAGAAAATTTTAATTGTGCTCGAGTTTTTTGTCTTTTATGTACTTTATGTGTTTATGTGCCTTCATGTGATTTGAAGGGTAAAAAGATCAGTATCTATTCAGTGAGGTTTAAGACATTGTGCCACACCATTGCACACCCTAGTCACCTCATTGTGATATCACTGGTTCACATTTCTCTTTTATGCATTGTTAAGGAGACATTGCTAAATTTTGTTTCATTAATCATAAGTTTGGATCTTTTATTACATTTTGATACTAAAAATCTAAGTTGTGATTAATTGAAGAAGTCTTGTCGTGTATAAGTATGTATCTACTTATGTGTGCTGGTTATTTGCCCATTAATTAAGTATAAAAATCATACTTTGATAAGTTTTTTATTTTTATTTAATTATATTAAAAATTATTATCACAAAAATATTTAATTGAAAGGTTAGTTTATAACTTTTTTTGTAAATTAAATTTTACTCGTGTGCACACACGGTGTCATTTTTATTGAAAGTAGAGAAGGTAAAAGAGACATTATAAATAGTATATGTTCTGCTTAGGGTTGTTATAATTTTTTTGAAAGTAAAAAAGAAAGTGGAGTGCAATAATAGAAAATGGGAGTACGGATAAAGTTATATAACTAAGAGGTATTTCTTAACCTTCTAAAATAGAAGGTGGTCAAAAACTCAAGTTTTCATATAAGAACAAAAAGTGAGTGTGTGAGTGTGAGAGCCTATCGTAACTCTTATAAAAGTTATATTAAATATTTATAAGAAAATTGTGCAAACGGGCAAAAGCCCACAACTTAGAACAACAGGCCAAGGCCCTAAAAGAGGACCCAACTACCTCTAATAAATGACAACCGAGTCGACAGGTCTGGTTATGTTGTTGGCCCATCATTTTTTGAGTTTTTCCTCTTTTGTTTTTCTTTTCTTTTCTCTTTTTTTTTTTTTTTTTTTTCTAAAATTACATTCCAGTTCTACTTAAATTTTAACTGCAAACACTAAAAAGTCCTAAAAAAATTAATAGGACAGCAAACTCATGCTTTGATAAATATATCCAATTTAGTTCAGTCTCTATAATAATATATAATCTTTTAACATTGCCCTTTAATCGAAAATTACCCGCTAGTACTATTTTGGCACTCTAAATATAATTAAGTCCTATAAAATTTTCATGGCATTTCTGAACTCTTATGGCAGAATTGACATTGGTCATTTGACATGTTGCACATTTCACACATCAATCCGATTTTGTTTTACTTTCCGAAAATTTATAATTAATTAGGTAATTTCTGCACAAACATTTTTTGCATTTGTTTATGCATTCCATCATCAATATTAAAAAATAATAATAATAATAATAATAATAAGTCAGCAAGTAATGTCGGTCTAGGAGATAAATTCATGTGAACGAAACTGCATTAGATGAAGATGGAGACTTTATGTGGCAGTGAGTTCTCTTTGAAACTAGACTACATTTGGGCTATTGTTTGGGCGTTGAGGCAATGGACTAGGGATGGTAGCTTTTGGGCTATTCCAATTTGAAAAATGATAGAAAGACGAAAAAAAGGCCTAATCATTTGGGACTCCTTTCATTTCATCCTTTGAAGTTGGGGCACCCATTTCGGTGATCCTGGAGGAAATTTTGAAGTTTTGGGATAAAATTCGGTTGTTTAATTTGGGTTTTAAAATATTTTATTGTTTATTAAGCACAAAGTCCGGAAATGGAAATTTAGCATTCGTATGGCATTATGAAAGGTCACTAGGAATATGAAATTGCATTGCTGAAGCTCACATGTTCTTGCCATTTGTATTTGGGAGAACCGAATCGACGCATTGAATTTATAATTGAAAGAAATTTAATACTTCCTCTGTGCGTCCCAAAATAATTGAGTACTTTGTGAATTATGACTCACAAATATAAAGTTTGAACTAAATTTTGTTCAATTCTAAATCCAAGTTGCTGATTTGATTGCAAATGTTATATTTGGGAGCAGCGAATAGGTGCCTTAGATTTAGAATTAGAGGAAGTTTAGTTCAAATTTTATACTAAATTTTTTTCAATTCCAAATTCAAGGCATGACGTGAACTTCACGACTTCTCTGTGGTTCAGATTCACAATTGGGGTTGGAAGACCACAAGTGATACAAAAAGGAGTGAATGGAAAAAATAGCATGTCATAAATTTAGAATTCCAAAAGTATTTCATTTCATCGAATTGGTACAAAACCATATTAATTATTGAGTGTCCTACAAGGTCTAGTGCATTAAACTACCCACAAAATTGGGTAAGATACCTTTTGGTGCAACAAAGTAATAGTTGAAGGATTTTGAATTTACAAAAATGGAACCCCACAAGTGATCTCTATCATCTGTTCATTGATTTCTCAAGGCCCATCTATTGTTAATGGGGCTATATTTAGTCAAAGTGGTGGACCATTTGGGTCTTTGGCTATGTTCGTATTAGGAAACGTGCTAGTTTTAAAAAAAACTTTTCGAGGGATTTAAATTCATAGATCTTGATTAATTACATAGAGACAAGTTTCATGCAAAAATAAAAATATGATGTATCATTCAATTAATGGATTGAATACTTACGTCAAAAGTCTGAGTAAACCTTTAAAACTTTCCTCTAAAGTGAATGTTCTCACTTATTGTAGATCCCTTAGCAAGATGCCTTCTCCTTGGATCTCCATCTTCTTGGTAATTATTTTGCCTTTATGAATCACTCATAAGCCTCCATGAATTACCTTGGAAAACTAGGCTTGTGGGAGCCTCTATTAGATGAGAACATAAACCCTAATTTTCTAGAGAGAGAAAAGTTATTCTTATTTTCTTCTCATCAAAATCACCTCTAAAATATACATAAACCATGTATATTTATAGGCAACATAAAGGTAAAGAAAAGGAAACAACTAATCCTTCTCAATCGCTAATTCACATGTCTTAAATCTAATATGATTCCAATATCAAGTTGGGCTATGAGTGAGAATCCATTGGGCCTATTATTTTATCGGCTACAATGAATTAATAATTGGCCCGGTCCATGGACCCAATTCAATTAATTCATAAATTAATTTCTACTCCACTAAAAGAAATTAATTGAACTCCAATTAAATAATAAATAACCTCTAAGTCAATATTGCACTTTGACCCCTCTATGCATAATTAGTTATCGGATAAATAAAGCCATCAATCCGACTACTTAATTAATATATCTATTTTGGTACCTCTGATTATTTCTGGCTCGATCACAATAAAACATTTGTTTGACAAAAATAATAATTTAATAAATAAATATATAATAAATCATTTTGTCTAAAATCATACGAAGGCCTTCGAATTTACTTTGTAATCAACCATAATCAATACAAAATAAATACAAGTAGCAATGATGCAAATATTGAAAATATAACCCTCTAACTATTAATTACATAACTACCCGAAGTGTCGGTCTAAGGATCCCGAAGAATCCGCCGAACAAATCAAAGTAATTATTAATTAATAAAAGAATCTATACTTTTCTCATGCTTAAGAGTCAAATGCCATGACGGTGATAGGGAGTAATTACATACGACGGCTCTCGCAATCTATCTCAACCTAACGCGGATCCAGTTCAAGTCTTAATTAATTATGAGTCCATCCATAATTACCGACTATCAACAATTTATAATTACTATTTATATATCATGCATTGATTGCCATCACATACATATATATAAATATTTCTTGTAATTACATGGACACTATCAATTTCATAGTGAATCGAAATATAATACATTGAATTCACCAATTGTATAAAACATAAATATTTCAGAAATGTCAGGAACATATGTCAATTAATCCAAACAGGAATTTGCTATGCCAGGGCATATAAATCCCAACAGCTCCCACTTGCCCTCATAGCCAATTCAAATTGCACCTAACTCCAATGTTATCCAGATGATGATCAAAATTATTGATCAATGACACCTTTGATAATGGATCAACAAAGTTGTGTTCCAATGCAATGTTCTAGCTACAAGTACATTTTCTTGCCGGATAATATCATGTAGAACATGATACTTCCTATCAGTGTATTTTGTTCATCTATGGAACCTTGGGTCATTGGTTTGGATTACTTCTGCACTATTGTCGCAATATAGCTCGATAGGCAGGCTAGTATGCTCCACAACCTCTAAATCAGTGAGATCAAACCAATAGGCTTATATTGCCACCTTTAAGGCTGCAATATATTCCACCTGCAGGTTTGAGTCAACAGTTGAAATCTGCTTGACAATCTACCAACTGATTTCCCTTCCATTAAGTGAACATACACTAAGTCATGAACCTCATAGTATCTACTTCTGATTGAAAATCAGAACTAGCATACCTGACTAGGACCATATCATCACATCCATAAATGAGTATGATATCATTGATTCTCCTTAGGTACTTAATGATATTTTTCACAATAGACCAGTTGTCAAGTCCAGTATTGGACTGATCTCTACTGACTATCCCTACTATGTAGCGGATGTCCTGTTTGGTATAGACCATGGCATATATGAGACTCTCATATGCCGAAACATATTGTTCCAGTCTCATTTGCTCAAACTCCTCTGCTAGTCTTGAAAAACTACTTACTAGAGAGAGTGATCCATATCAATAAAGCAAGAACTCATTCTTTGAGTTATGCATACCAAACCTGGTCAAAACTTTATCAATGTAGGATTATTAAGATAAGCCTATTTTCCTTTTAACCTGATCTTGCAAAAGCTTGATCCTAGGAATCTAGCTTACATCCTGAAAATCCTTCATTTAAAAGTAATTGAACAACTACCTCTTTATTGATGACAAAACTTCCACATCATTATAAATGAGTAGGATGTTATCAATATATAGAATTAAGAAAAATAATGACATTCCCTTGTACACTCATGATTTATTCACTAAGAAATCTTCTGGTATCTTTTTGTAGATTAACTTGCCTTCCATAGGAATCACCCTACTAGAAAGTTCTACAAGATCCCAGAATTTATTAGAATACATAGATTCCAACTCTGATTTCATAGTAACTCACCAAAACGATCTGTATCCACATCGGTTCACGCTTCCGTGTAGCTTACTGGGTCCAACTCATGTTTAACAGGGATGTCCATAATGGTCTCACCTAAAAACATGATTCTGTCGAATTGGATGATAATCCTCCCACTACATCAATGTGCCGATGCAAGAATCTGTGTAGTAGATGATGCTAACGCATCAATAGGGAATTCATATATTATTCTCAATCTCTATAATAAGTGTGTTCACATGTGGTACATCTGGTACTCATACCAAATTCTCTAACATTATGCTACTAGGTATGTGATTCATAATATGATTCTCCTATAGATAAACAGTGAGTGAAAACAATCAACTTTTATCTTTGAGATCATAAAATAATCCATCCTAGTGACAGTTAGAGTAGCTATCAAATCTAGCATGCCTATGATCTGATTCCAACTTACTTGTCCATATCAAACGCACATGTGCAAGACTACCCCATATGTGCATATGATTCAAACTAATATTTAGTCAAAAACACAGCTCAACGGTATCCTTGAGACAGACTAAGATAGAATGCAGTTCATAATGCGCATCGATGTCATTAACGCTAAACTCTTAAATGAAGGAGATAATGTGTCATTACTGATCATAGATCTAACCATGTTAAGTGGAATTCTGTTATTCCTATTTGACACCTAAATTAATTTAGCGTCAATTGCGGAAAACTGGTACACAACACCCTCATTGACCATATAGTCTTTGCACTATCCCAAGAAATACTCAAATACTCGATCAGATCGAAGTGTCTTGATAAGTTTACCTAATCTGTGCTCCACATCAGTCTTGACCCTCTCGGAATATAACAAAAGTATAAGACTTGTGTCGCAACAGGTAAATTTATCCAAAACGTGAGTAATCTTGATTGGATGTTCATAAGACTACACGTGTACGTGTGTACCGACTCCAATTGTTCTTTATGTCTATTTCATTTGGCTGATTAAGCCCTTAGAGTTATCTATCATTCAAAACAAGATTCACAAGTTTGGTTTAGGCTCCTCTGCCTCACTAGGTAATAAACCTTCTTTAACCAATCTTTTTGATTGATTACAACCCAAAAATAGACACCAAAAATACAATGAGTCAGGAATAACAAATTTTCTCTTAACATTCAATCTAGAAGATGCAACATTAGTTTCTACATCCTGCAAATCTTAAGAGCTTGTGATTATAGTATATTAACCATCTTTCAATGCACCAGAAGCAATCACATATCTATTCAATTTTATAAAACCAGTTTTACAAAATAACGATCTAGTTTTTATAAGCCAAAAGTGAAATAAGAATGAGATTGCGTTTCACTTCTGTACATAAAGATAGTTCTCTAATACTAATATCCTCATACTCTCTAATTTCATATGTAATACTCCCACTGACTTAATTACAACCTTGGCATCAGGTCAAAAGATAAATATATATCATCAAGGCTTCTGGATTCCTGAAATCCTTACAATAAATTGCAAACATGTTTAGTGGCTCCAGAATCTATCCATCAGGAATCAATAGATACAACCACATAACATGGCTCAATGATTAAATATATATTTTCCTATGCCACGTCATTGCTTAAACAGTTTGTCCTTTAGTGTCTTAGTTAACGGCAAAAGAAACAGTTTCATTCGCCCTCAACATACACTGCCTTATTCCCTTTAACCTTTTAGATACCTATGTTTTGTGCTAGCCTAGTCCTATTATCATCCTTCTTCTTTGCTTTGCCCGTCCACTTGGGCCTAGAAGAAGATGGTATAGACTAGGTTAGATTGATAGGAACGCCCATACTCTTGATTATCCCTTCATCTGTTACCAATTCTATAAGAATATCAACGAGTGTGAACTCAAACTGATTCCTTATTTAGTTCACTATAACAGAATCGAACGAGTTTGGTAACAAGACAATAATCATGTCAACTTGAAACTTACCACCCAAGTCAGCCCTATTGATCTCCAGCTAATTTTAAATAATAAACAATCATTTTCCAAAATTTGATTTCAAACTGGAGTTCATGAGGCTATCTTGATGGTATTTAAATTTGACACAGTACTTAGGCATATGCTCTATCTAATCTCACCAAAATATCTCATTGACATTTAATATAATGCTTAAAGAAAATAAAATAATACAAATGTTAGCTTTGGAGTATATTCGAGCTAAACTCTAGAATATTGCACCAAGTCATATCATTTGCCTTATCTAATTTATTAAAAGCATTAATGTCAAATTTGGTATCTCAAAGTAAAAGAGATAGGTATAGGAGTAATAAACACATTTTGTACCCTTACGTTGTGAATAAAATATCTAAGTTCATTTTCCAGTCATTATAAATAAGGTCCAATATCATAGAATATGTAAGCAAGTAGATAAACTGGATTAGACATAATTAATCTGAATATAAATGCATTCATACAATATGCAAGGTGAACTATTAATAATGTCATGCATATTTAAAATTAAAATGAGCTTGTTAACCACATAATACAATAAATCTCAATCGAACAAGAGATCATTATCATTATTGGTGAACAATCCTTTTTAATTAATGCGGGTCCCTCAACTTTGTAGCATAATAAATCAACCAACCAATATGTCAATAACTTATCCTGTTGGAGGAGTTCATTATTACTATTGTTGAGATTCATTTACTATTAGGTGAGCACTTCCATTAAAATAGTATGTGGGTCCCTTAACCACTGCATGAAAAATCGGATAACCAATACACCAATAACTTATTCGGTTGGCGAAGTTCATTATTGTTATTGGCGGGCAAATCCCATCATCTCCATATCTCTTAAGACAATGCCTTGTCTATCTATATGAAATGATTCCCGATTATGTTTAGCATTTCTAAAATCACCTAGTGTAGACCACTCCGTTGGGGAGCTAACACTATTGATTTTAGATTGAGTGTATAACATTATTAATGCTCTAATGAAAAATAAAACATTAAATATGTTGTCATTATAATCTAGACTCTTTAAATCATGCGTAGGGCATTATTTTTAAAGATCTAATTACAATGAACATTTAATATTTTTATTTTCATAAAACAACCATTCTTGTAATATTAAGACTCTTCAAATCATGCGTGGGGCCTTATTTTTGAAGATCTAATTACAATGGTTTTAATAACGAAGGCCATGTGGTAATGTATAAAAATCCCCGCTCCCACTCAATTTTTAGTCATTCATAATTAGGGTTTTCATTTTATTCATTTACATGATATAATGCATGCAAAACGTCTTGATTTTAATCCCATTAAATTTAGAAAATATTTGGACTTTAAATGATTCACTAATATTTAATTTGAAGCACACTTTAAAAATAATTTACAAAAATAATTTTTCGTTTCCCAATAAGTGCCCTCAAATTAATTAGTAATCAAATCCAATTAATTTTCATAATTTAACTAATATAAATCAAGCCATTTAAATAAATATCATGGATCCAATGCATGAATAATAATTAATTAACAATTATATATTCCATGCATTTCATACATCGCATAAATAAATAAATAACAGATAAAACAAATAAAACGGCCAATGGAATCAGCTTTTAACATTTAATTGCTCTAATCACTGCACGAAGATCTTCCATCAGCTTGCAAACACCTACAGGAAGCTGGTAGGCATCTGGAAAAGCAAAACAGTGCTTGGAACGCGCCCGGAGAGTGTCCAGCATGTCCCCACGCGCTCCCACGCGCTAGGGGAATGGACAAGAATTCTCCACGCGCTACTGGAAAGTTCCAGCGCGTGCCACGCGCTCCCACGCGCCTGCACGCGCTGGAGGGATGATACAGCGCGTGCCACGCGCCGGTACGCGCGCGTGTGATGTACTTGCTTGGCCTGGCGCGTGCTCCTCATGCGCCAGCAAGCAGCTGATCTGGCGCATGTGGAACACGCGCCAGTTACATGTAAGGTGCGCTGCACCTGATTCCTCTCTCCAATCCAACCGTTATGGATCCGTGCGCACGATACTAAGGTGTACCTTACCTCACTTGATCCTCCTCAATCCCTCCGGCTCTACAGTCATTGCCGACGACGCTCCGGTCGCCGGGAAGTTGCCGGAAAACCGCCAAAAATAATAAAAAAATTCCAGAAAAATTAAATTTAAGCCCAAAAAATTTCAGAAAAATTCCAAAAAATTCCAGAAAATTCCTGAAGCCTAATTTAATCCTCTTGAACCTTCTTAAAGTTTCATAACATCCTTTGATGAAAATTACATGGCTTTAAAAATATTTACAATTTGAAATACAACGAAAAAAATTAAATTACATCATTGAACTTTCAAACGGCTAAATCAAAACCTTAATTACATTCATCCAAAGATAAAATTACATTCAATATTCCTATAAACTTCATCCATGGCCCATACATACATCATCATTCATTCACAATTATTCATACATCATCATGTATCAATATATATCAACATATTAAATCATACATCAACTTACATTAATAAAAATATATATGAATATAATTTTGGATCCACGAATGATGGTTTTCATAAAATCATGATCTCTAGTAATGAATCAAACTATACTCTGATACCACTGTTAGGAAACGTGCTAGTTTTAAAAAAAAACTTTTCGAGGGATTTAAATTCATAGATCTTGATTCATTACATAGAGACAAGTTTCATGCAAAAATAAAAATATGATGTATCATTCAATTAATGGATTGAATACTTACATCAAAGGTCTGAGTAAACCTTTAAAACTTTCCTCTAAAGTGAATGTTCTCACTTATTGTAGATCCCTTAGCAAGATGCCTTCTCCTTGGATCTCCATCTTCTTGGTAATTATTTTGCCTTTAGGAATCACTCATAAGCCTCCATGAATTACCTTGGAAAACTAGGCTTGTGGGAGCCTCTATTAGATGAGAACATAAACCCTAATTTTCTAGAGAGAGAAAAGTTATTCCTATTTTCTTCTCATCAAAATCACCCCTAAAATATACATAGACCATGTATATTTATAGGCAACATAAAGGTAAAGAAAAGGAAACAACTAATCCTTCTCAATCTCTAATTCACATGTCTCAAATCTAATATGATTCCAATATCAAGTTGGGCTATGAGTGAGAATCCATTGGGCCTATTATTTTATTGGCTACAATGAATTAATAATTGGCCCGGTCCATGGACCCAATTCAATTAATTCATAAATTAATTTCTACTCCACTAAAAGAAATTAATTGAACTCCAATTAAATAATAAATAACCTCTAAGTCAATATTGCACTTTGACCCCTCTATGCATAATTAGTTATCGGATAAATAAAGCCATCAATCCGACTACTTAATTAATATATCTATTTTGGTACCTCTGATTATTTCTGGCTCGATCACAATAAAACATTTGTTTGACAAAAATAATAATTTAATAAATAAATATATAATAAATCATTTTGTCTAAAATCATACGAAGGCCTTCGAATTTACTTTGTCATCAACCATAATCAATACAAAATAAATACAAGTAGCAATAATGCAAATATTGAAAATATAACCCTCTAACTATTAATTACATAACTACCCGAAGTGTCGGTCTAAGGATCCCGAAAAATCCGCCGAACAAATCAAAGTAATTATTAATTAATAAAAGAGTCTATACTTTTCTCATGCTTAAGAGTCAAATGCCATGACGGTGATATGGAGTAATTGCATACGACGGCTCTCGCAATCTATCTCAACCTAACGCGGATCCAGTTCAAGTCTTAATTAATTATGAGTCTATCCATAATTACCGACTATCAACAATTTATAATTACTATTTATATATCATGCATTGATTGCCATCACATACATATATATAAATATTTCTTGTAATTACATGGACACTATCAATTTCATAGTGAATCGAAATATAATACATTGAATTCACCAATTGTATAAAACATAAATATTTCAGAAATGTCAGGAACATATGTCAATTAATCCAAACAGAAATTTGCTATGCCAGGGCATATAAATCCCAACAGTTCGGATACAGCTTGATCTGAATTCATGTTGTTTCCTTACCTATTTGTTTTCCATCATTGCAGTTTGATAGGCTGTTAATTTTATGTGAGTGGAGAATGACGTCATTAACATATAAAAGTCGGATGTATCCGACTCACTGACTACTTATCATTCTTCTTCGTCAACAAAGCATGCTCCTTTAAGTTTGAAGCATTAAGAATGGAGTTAAGTCCTAATAGTTTTGAGTATACAAAGTCCTAAAGTCATGACCCATCTGACTATATTTATGTGAGTGGAGAGTTAACCAATATATAAAAGTCGGATGTGTCCTATTTACTGACTACTTATCGTTCTTCATCGTCAACAAAGCATACTCATTTTTAAGTGTAAAGCATTCAGAATGAAGTTAAGTCTAAATAATTTTGAGTATACAAAGTCTTAAAGTCTGACACATCTGACTATATTTATGTGAGTAGACAGTGACGTCATCAATATATATAAGTCGGATGTGTTCGACTCATTGACTGCTTATCAATCTTCTTCATCAATAAAACATGCTCCTTTTTAAATTTGAAGCATTAAGAGTGGCGTTAAGTCCAAATAATTTCTGTCACCAAACTCTTTTTATTTGCAACTATGGCTTTGTAATTTTATCTCCTTGACTCATATTTGTTTAGAAAAAATCTAGACCTCTTTTTGAGAAGTAAAGATTCTGTTACGACTCTGCTTGAGAAAGTGCACTTGCCTATGGTACTTGTTGAAATACATGTGTCTATGTTTTTCTATGCTTAACCAACTGATGTAATAGACAACTCATTGCCCCAGAGAGATGGAACCATTCTAAGATGCTAAAAGTAATGAGATTTTTTTTTTTTCCCCTTAATAATTTTTTGGGTAATTTGCACTCACACATTCTCAGATTAGTAATAAAGACAGATAGATACAACTTAGGAAGAGTGTAATAACCCTCCTTCCCCCCCCCCCCCCCCCCCCCCCCCCAAAAAAAAAAAAAAATTTACAAACTCGAATAACACACCCCAACCATGATAAGAGTATGTAATTGTCCTTTAACTTCTGAATTAACCTATTTAAATTATTAAAATACAATATTAACCTTTATAAGTCTTTTTATTTGACCAAAATGACCCTTAGTAAAAAAAAAAAAAAAACAAACAAACTCCACCACTGTAGCCACCAACGCCATATGCATACAAATAGGGGCAAAGTTAGAAATTTTTAATTAGGGGACCCAAACGAGTAATGTAAACATAAAATTTTAAAATAATATAAAATCATTATAATAATTTTTTATTTTTATTTTTTTGGTGCATGTTTAATGCCCTCGCTGAAATAGATGGATTAGTTAATTTCTGACTTTCCATCTCAAAAAGTAAGAAATATGGTTTTTAAATATTTTTTTATTATTCCATAGTAATATATTAAATATTAATAGACCATTTTTAATATTCAAATATTAAATATCACATTCAAGTAATCACACACAAGTTAATCTTTTTATTTCTTAACGTTTATTGAAACATTACTTACACAACATGTCACATTTTTCTTCTACAAAAAAAAATAAAAATAAAAATAACATGTGACAATAAAATCACATTTGTTTTTTTTTCATTCTTGAGGATCATTTTAGTCAATTAATAGGAGGTTATAAAAGTAATTTAATGATTCACATGGGTCAATTCAGAAGTCAAAGAGCAAGTACGTACTTTTATTATAGTTAGGATGTCTTTGCTCATTTTATCAAATCTGAAAAGTGTCATTCAAAAAGTGTTTAAGTTATAGACGATTGTCTTTAACTCGAAGACTATCATTGCAATTTACCCTAACATTTTTTTTTGGTTTGTGAAAATCAAAAGGAAAGCTAAACATGTACAGGTGGATGGTTCTCACCTCTCCCCTTCTGCCTACATGAGAATGAACTGCCTACCACTAATTGTTGATCATCTGAGTAAGTTGGTCCAACAGTAATGTGATCACAAAATTATTTTTATGATGCGACTTCCTTTGCCCCCATTTCTTTCTTTTCTCTCTCTCTTTCTTTTTTTTTTTTAAAAAAAAAGGTGTCCAAAACTCATTCATATATATAGAAAAAACAAAGACTTGACAGCACAAACATTTGACATGAAATATGAGATCAGTTAAGTGACATTTTGAACCCAACTTCATACCTCAGAAAACGGCTAACTCATTACCATTTCAGGTAATCTAGCTCCCACTTGACATGTTAGGCATCCATATACTTCAACTGAAATATGCACAACTTAAATGTTTTTCACGTGTCGGTGGGTGACGATGACATTATAATATTTTAAAAAAACACGTTTTTCTTTCGTTATGAAACAGTTCTTAGGTACTTCAGAATACTCGTAATATAATATACGATCAATAATAACACGTCATTTCTTATTATTAAGAAAAATGAGGAGTCTTCGTGGTTAGGGCATGAGGAGTCTTCATTAGGGCGTGGTACTACATATATAATAGGTAATCAGGGTATTAAAAAAGAATTTGTTGTAATGATTCACTGAGACATACTTTATAAAAAATGATTCTCAGACCTATCTGTTAAGCATATTTTTCAAAATAAAGCTATTAATTTCTTAAAGTAGTGCTTAAAATAGGTCATATTTCAGACCATCAATGACCTTAATTATTTTATTATAAAAAGTAGACCTAACAAGTGAGTTTGAATATCATTACTCTTTAAACTTTATTCTTTGTGTTGTATTAATGACATAATATTATTAACTGATTAAATACTAACATAACCGTAAGTTTCACATAAAATCTTTTTACTTATATAAAAATATTTAATTGGTTGTTGACAGTGATAAGTAGGATTATGACTGCTATAATAAAGTTCAATCTCTAATTTATCAACACATTAACAGGTGCTCCAGGTTAAAGAAAAGTTGTCCAAACACAACAGGCTACAAAGCTGAACTTCCTTAGCTTTGATTTGCCATTATTGATGGCATTGATTGGATTTTTATCAAACGGTTCACAATCACTATCGAGTGATGAATTATATATCAGTCCAGTGGCTTTAATTTGAATTATGGTAGTGTCCTAACTCCTAAGTAAGTAGGTACTAGTACTAGTCTTTATGGTGATAATGCATGCCTAACTAAATTAGAGGTGTGAAATAGGAGAATTTTGAGATGATCTGTGTTTGTCATCCCCATCACTTTGACAAGGTTGTACTTGTACTTATCACGGTCACCAAACAGAAAATTAGGTCCATGACAGGAGCTTCCGATGATCAATTTGATGCCAGTTGTCCATACTCAACATCATTATTGAAGAAGACCTGACAATATGAAAGACTTATACTAGTCTGCTTTTTTAAGGTCCCAATAGCTTTACTATATCAGCACTTGGTCAAGAACTAGTTTGATTCTGCGCAATATTAGTTACCACCAGGATTTCTACCATATATATGTATATAAAAGAAAAAGGGTTTCCTCCTTTTTTTTATTTTTTTATTTTTACTTCCAAATTTATATTTATATTTTTAAAAGTTCAAGCAAATACGTACAAACTCACAATGTTACTTCTAACAAGATTTCAACATTTGGACATTCCTTTAGAACCAGAGATAATATCATCATGATTAATGCCCACTGATCTCGAAAACTAATTTCCCACTTCACCAATTTTTTTGTGGAAAACCTCGATGCCCATATGTATATTTGAGAGAGAAGAATGAAACCACTTCAATAAAAGGTAAAATGTTTTTGTATGCGTGGAGTGAAAATTTCCTGCCAATAAAACCAAGCCACCTGCACTACAGGATGACAAATGGGAGAGTGACACCCGACAATCTCCACATCAGCAATTAACCACATGTGTGACAAGTTAAATGCTGACCAAGTGAAATTCATAACACAACCATGGACTTACTTGGTTTGTAATTATGGAAATAGTTTTTTGTTCTCGAAAAATTAAAAACATAAAATTGTACAAAAAATACTTGGTTCAATTTTTTGAAAACTGTTTTGTGAAAACTCAATTATAAAAAGTCCTATTTTTAGATAACAATCTTTTATAGTTCTCTAAAAACTGTTCTTTATTTTCTGAGTTTCGGATAACTGTTTTCAAAATTACAAATCAAGCATGCCGCAAATCTCACAATACTTGCACCAACGGGAGGAATATCGGCAAGTCTCATCCCGCACAATCAGCAATTAGAATTCCAAATCCCGTGTAATATCGAGGAGGAAAATATAGTTTATCAGTTGAAAAATTGATGTATAAATATATGAAGAAGCAATATGAAAAAGATAAACAAAAACAGGGAGAGAAATCCTCATCGGAACTACATTCGACTTGATTCCCACACACTTCATGTAATCGAGATACGTAGGCAATCCTATGTTCGATCACACCATCTAGACATTCATAATTTTTGCTTTATTTTTTAGTGTAATTAGTGTAAGATTGTTATGTTCTTGCACATGCAAAATTTTGCAACTGTACACTATTTCTAATAACTTCAGCTAACTTTTACAAGAATATGATGATTAGTATGATACTATAGTAGGCAAGGTTATGAGCTCAAAAATCACCATCACCGTGTAATTACAATTGAAATAATAACATTAACATATTGAGCTAGAAGGAAAATAATGTAAAAAATTATATATATTAGTTATGAGAGAAAAATTTAGGCCGTTGTCTAAGGTCCCAATTTTTTTTTCCTTTTATATATTATAACCTTCCTTCAAAAATTTATTTCTTTCTATTAATAGACCTCAATCAATAGACAAATTTAATAGAATTTCTATCATAGAATTTCAATCCTTATTTCACCTTCTATCTTTTTTTCTTTTCTCTCTCTCTCCTTCTTATTACACCACTAAGTAATATATATATATATATATATATATATATATATATATATATATATATATATCACCATCACCGTGTAATTACAATTGAAATAATAACATTAACATATTGAGCTAGAAGGAAAATAATGTTAAAAATTATATATATTAGTTATGAGAGAAAAAGTCTTAGGCCCTTGTCTAGGGTCCCAATTTTTTTTTCCTTTTATATATTATAACCTTCCTTAAAAAATTTATTTCCTTCTACTAATAGACCTCAATCAATAGACAAATTTAATAGAATTTCTATCATAGAATTTCAATCCTTATTTCACCTTCTATCTTTTTTTCTTTTCTCTCTCTCTCCTTCTTATTACACCACTAAGTAATATTCAATATATATATATATATATATATATATATATATATTTCTTCTCATGATCATTACATTAGCCATAATTATTAAATATATAATTTTTCTTCTGATACTCCTATTGACTTTTATCCTCTCGTTTTTTTCTTATCCCTCATATATGTTCTAGAATTAAAAAAATTAAAATAAATTTTACAAATATAAATAAACACTCTAATTGAAATGTTAATTACATAAAAGGACTAACTTCTTTAGCAAATGCATGGATTACTTACAAGATACCATTGACAAAACATGTAATTATTGTTGTAGTCGAAATAATTTTTTCAAAATTAAAGTTGATAATATCAAATTTAAAATCAACTATGTCACAAGAAAGATTAATTGGATTGATTATATTATCCATAAAAAAAGTTATTTTATGAAAACTTGAATACAAGAATTTGTATCTCAAAAAGTAATAATGATAATTTTTAAACAAAAGTTATATTAACTATTTGATATTAATTTATTACATCCTAAAAGATTACTTTTATTTTTTATTTTTACTTAAGACTTCAAATTATATTGAGTGTCTTTAATTGTCCTTTTTCCAAACGACGTATACATAACTGCCATCAATTTTCTCCGTTTGGGAGTTCACATGAACTCGTCATATCTTGCAACCATTGAAATTTAATTGTCAATATTTTGTATTCTCTACATTTAAAAATTAAAAATAAAACAGTATCAAGAAACTCTCTCAATCGAATAAATAGAAATGATATGCTAATAAACTGTTCTCATTACTATTTTCTTTTTGCCAATAAAAAAATAAAAAGATGATTCACCCAAGTCGATGCAAATTATTATTATTTTTTGGCTGGCACCGGAACTCACCTAGGCAGGGTCCCTTCAGAACTCACCCCAGGCTATAAACCGGGGATGCTGTCGACAGACCCATACCTCAGTAATTGTTTCAGTCGAGGGTTATAATGACGATGAACGGATTCGAACTTGAAACCAGTCAAGTCCCGTCGATGCAAATGAATTTTAATGCTTCCTATACAAGTGAAATTTTGTTTGGTGAAAGAAAGTAAATAAAGACTAAATCTGACCAATTTTCGAAACATGTGGATATTATTTGGCATTGTTTAAGTTGAACAATAACAAGTAACGCCCGCTGACGCGTTAGACATTAAACATTCAAATCCTCTGCTACACTACCGTATATCATGTTCTACACTTTAATCTTATTAAACTTATAAATAATAAAATATGGATTAAGTTTTAATATTTAGACCGACTGGTTAATTATATTATCAAAGTGAAATAATTATGAGCGACTTACTAATTAGACCTGAATATCATTTTTCATTTTACAATGTTTATTCATGTTAATATTTTGAAATCTAGCGTATAAGATTTTCCAACTCCACCACTTACTCGTGCAAAGATACTTAACTAGCGTCATTTTTTAATTTTAAAATGTCTATCTACGTCAATATTTCGAAACGATACCAATTAATTTAGCGTATAAGATTTTCTAACTCTACCACTGACCCGTGCAACGGTACAACTTGGGATAATTTTATGTGTTATGTTAAATCCCAAGCACAAGTACCTTTATTCAATTCATTTTTTCAAATGTTAAATATTCTTTACATATTTGTTTACAATATTTGAACATCTCACATACGAGAAGGCTTATGAACTTTTAAATGCGTACCTATTCAGTTAAGCAACTTACACACAACTTTTCCCAATGTCGGCCAAATACTATAATTGTAACAAACGTATTTTTTTTCTTAACGATCATTAATTAATGAAGCTATTAAGAGTAGATCATTTGTTTATCAACTAACCCTAAAAAATTGGAGTAAGCATACAAGTATTAATAATAATCTATGCATGTATATGTATATGTATAGTCTGTATATGTAGATGGAAAATATCGAGGAACTAGAAAATCTCTCTCATTTGCAGTAGAACTAGTACAATGAATATGTCCCTAAGCGAGACCCATCAGCAATAAAGACAATAAATGTCACTGGTCCCCACACTGATTTGACCACCCAGAGTTCCCCAACCGTCGATCACATATAAACTTTCGTATCCAACGGTCGAAGATCGAGGATGACACACTCCTGAGAAGGAGAGATTTAAAGACTCCGCATGAAGCGCTAGACACTCCGAGAATACCTCACTCAAAGTCACTTCTTCTCAACTACCGAGGTGTTTCTCTCTCTCTATATTTCTCTCTCTACAGTCGAAGGAGATCACTACAGCTTTAGCTCTGCTGTTCTTGCCCCCACTCTGTCCCTCCCTCTTTCTCTCTCTAACTCTCTCTATCTACAGTTTTGTCTATACTTTACGGCTCTCGCTTTCGGAGTACTATACTACTATCTCTCTCATCCAATGTGATTTAATTCGACTATCGATCTTCAAATGCGGAGTCTTTGATCATAGTGAGTAGCGAATTGGGTGGAGCTAGGGTTTGTGAGCTCTTGAAATCGACTTGGATTTTGAAATGAGGAATTTGGGTACGGGTTGGAATTTGGATTGGGATCGGGTCGGGTGTTGAGATGGATCCGCCGGCGCTGATCAACGAGGGTGCGTTTCAGTTTGCGAGTTTGGCGGAGATCTGGCCGTTTCCGATCAACGGCGGCGGTGCCGGTGGTGGTGGATCCGGAGGAGGTTTGGACTTGAGAAGCGTTGAGTTTGGGCGGATTTTGGGTCAGCTTGCGGATGATTTGAATTCGATTCGAGACGGTTCTTCTGGTGATGATCCGATGGTTTTGGACCAGAGAGGGGCTTATGATGCCGGTGTGACGAAGCGGCGTGATGAGGATGAGTCGGTCAAGGTTGTCTCGACGAGCAATGGCAATGGCAGTGGCGTGGTACTATATCTGTTATACGTGTGTGTGTGTGTATATATATACATATACGTGTTTTTACATATATACTTGTGTATGTGTATGTCTAGAATCAGAACACCTTCTATTTTGCTCCTGTTGATCTTTGATTTTCAACTTATTAGTTCTGCAATGTTGTTCCATGAAGATATATATATATATATATATATATATATAGAAGATATGAATTTTACCTAGCCATTTATCTGAGGTGCTATGTTATATTTGAACTCGAATTTTCCCGGGTAACGATATTGGTTGTTTCATGCTGTTGGTGAATTTCACCTCTATAATAGTGAAATTTAATATATTCATATTCACTTATTTATGAAATTTCATTGTTATAGTGGGGAAATTCACCATTGAAAGCCGCGAAATTCACAACTGCGCAGAATAGCAGAGAATTTTACCGGAGAGAAATTTGATTCATTATGTTTTTGGGAATGTTTTGGGCAATTGTGATCTACTATTTAACTGTCTATTCAGAAATGTTGAACGAGAGTCTATGATTTGAAATAATTAAACTGAATTTTGATATGAGATTCTGGATTGGTTATTGGAGTGAGTTCGAATTGATTTTACATACTATCTAGAATGTTAAGAATTCTCACAATTTTCGTTAATTGATTGAGCAGAACGATTGTGATGGTAAGCGTCTTAAGAGCGCACGATGCAGAGACAATAATTGTGATACAAAAGCTGAAATGGAAGCAAATTCAAGCAAGCAATCAGAGCAAGATGCGAAACTGCCCGAGCCTCCAAAGCAAGATTACATCCATGTACGAGCACGAAGGGGTCAAGCAACCGATAGTCACAGCTTAGCAGAAAGAGTAATATCCTCAATCCTCTTCAGATTGTAATTAAGGAACAATTTTCAAAGTACCCAACTGTAGTAACCATGATTTTTGTTAATAGCCAAATAGTTTTTAAAGACTATAATTTTAAATAGAATTTGCTCATGAAAAGTGTGTGGTGGACAGGCTAGGAGAGAGAAGATAAGTGAGAGGATGAGAATTCTCCAAGATCTGGTCCCTGGTTGTAATAAGGTGAGTATTTCCATTTCTCATACTTTATCTTTGTATCGTTACCTATATATATGTAGGTTTCTTAATAAGTAGGAGCTTTTTTCAATTTTGCAATCTCTTCTCTGTTTGTTGTTGTGATCTGGTGAGACATAAGTTTGAATAAATGATCGAAACCAACCAAGCTCCTTTAACATATTGATTGTTGAATAACACAATTGGAGAGAACAACCCGCCACCAGCCCGTCTCACCACTGGAGAGATCCTTGGCAAGTACAAAAGATGGATTAGATCGGTTTGTGCCTGCACGCATACAACCACTTTGTCCCTATGTAAACTTAAACCCTCAACCCTCCATTTTGAGAGGTAGAAAAAATACCACTCTTTGGTTTTTGAAAATCAGAATTTTCTGAGTATATAATTGGCCCTATGGTTTTGTTTCACTTTCCTTCCTTGAGGTGAACACCAGTCGGGGTGGGTAAAGAATTTACAAATACCAGGAAGTACGAGTTCTAGTCACATCTGTCGTCGACTATAATTATCTTCATTCTGCTCTTTCCCATATCTAAAAAGCCCTTCCTTCTCAATTCACTCTCTGGTCAAATTACATGTGAATTGAGGTTTCTATATCATCCTAGCTAGTTGTAAAATCTAGTACAAGAATTTCTTATTTTCTTGAACTGGAACTCCTCTTTGTGATCACCAATCATGTATTTATTGTTATTCACCCTGTTTGAGGTGCTTGATGGGTCATCAAGGAAAAAAAAAACCAACAACTAGGATCAAGAGTGATCCTAGTTACTGGTTTTGGATAATGCAATTGAGGTCCCTTTGTCGGTTTTTTTTTCTTGATGATGAGAGTTTCCCTTTCATCATCGTGCATTTTCGATCTACTTGGCTCTGATATCTTCCTTATCATCATTTATTGCCACCAAATCGAAACAACAACTTCTTCGCGGAAACAGAAGAAACTAAAAGCAAATAGCAAAGGAACCATTCATATGCATAACAGATAAGATTAAATCGAGACTTCGATAAAAGATACATCTAGCAAAATAAATGGAAAGTAACGGATTGGAATCTGATTGGAGACCTCAGAGAGGATCTTTGGTTGGAAGATTCATTCCTGTGATTCTTGTGTAGAACTTTTCTTACCTTCGGCAACTCTAATTACAGTAAGATTCATGCCTAAACGACAGTACAAAAAAGAAAACTGCATTTGACACGTAGAAAGAAGATGAGTGAAGTTGCGGACTTGTCAGCAAGAGGAACTTATATGACCCGACACATAATAATTTCTTACCAAGTCACCCTAGTTTGTTTTTGAGAAGCAATTCATAAAATATAGTTTTCTGCATGCATGTTCTATTACTTTTGTTTGCTCCGGTAGCTGTAACTCCAATTGTTTGTCTTCCTCCACATTCGATGGGATCAAACTGGTTACAGTTGCTTCTCTCCAACTGTCTTACTATCAATCTTGTTGAAAGCCAATCGATTGGTTTCGGTCAGTTTATGTGACAACTGTAGGTTGTGTAAAAGTGAGAAGGAGCCATTTGTTGGTTTCTCTGATTTTTTTCGGACTTGTGGCTGTATACCCCTTAACCTACTTTTTATTTTTTGAAGTACTGGTTCTTACAGAGTTTTGTTTGAATTCAGGTCATTGGCAAAGCACTGGTTCTAGATGAGATCATTAATTACATACAATCACTACAGCGTCAGGTTGAGGTATACATCTTTTGATTATATGTTGTTGCACTTGTGTTGTTTGAGATCGTTCACTCTTGCTCATGGACCTGAGACATGCAAATTTACTGGGTATTACAGTTCTTGTCGATGAAGCTTGAAGCGGTTAATTCGAGAATGAACCCCAGCATTGAAGGACGTCCAGCGAAAGATGTAAGTCCCAAAACACCATTTCAAACAAGCTTTGCAAAAAATTGTCAACCATAGTTTCACTCTCTTTTGGTCCTTATTCAACTGGCTACTGCTGGCATTTTTTTGGTGCAGTCTTTTTTGTTTAAAAAAAATAAAAAATAAAAAAAAAATTTGCATTTCAACATCTTCAAAATCTAGTTAATAGTTGTCATAAGTTCTTCAATATTTGGTTCATGGAGAAAATTGTTATTAGGCAACTTTTGACATAAAAACATATGCTCAAGAATTCTCATGGAAAACGAGCCATTTGCCAAGAAGGTTGGGTGGACGCCTAGCCTTTGAATGCTTGTGGACTAATGAAGGTGTAAAAAAGTAGATAGATTGTTTGGAGATTCCTATCCTCCCTTTTCGTTCGACTTCTGTCTTCTGCATAAATAATATGGTAAGTTGTTGTTTCAGTTCGGTCAACAAACATTTGACACGGCTGGTCTGGCATATGGTTCACAAGCTACAAGGAACTACAGAAGGAGTTCATCGCCAGAATGGTTGCATATGCAGATTGGCGGCGGCAGCGGCGGCGGCTTTGAAAGAACAACGTAATTTATGCCAAAAAGTATACACCACTAATAAGAACATAAAATACACCTGCTACCTCCTTCAGCGACTGCCAAAAAGTATACCCGCTATCTTGAATCAGAAGACCTCAGTATCGTTTTCTGCATTACGCATGGAGCTGCAATATGCTTCTAAGAGAGGTGAAATTAATATCTAAACAACTCCATTCCTTTCGGGCAGAAAATGAATCTGTTTAGCTCCTTGTAATTCATAGCAGGCTTCATGTTCTACGTCCCAAAAGCTACTGTTCTTGTAAAATTCAGAATGTTTAAAGCATAATTCAGAATGTACTGAGAAGCTGAAGGTTTTGTTCAATAAGCAGTTTAAGGCTTTGTTTGGCAGTTAATATGGTTGTCGATCATGGTATGAAACCTTGATTTGCACATCAGCTTTCTGGTTTTTTAAATTGTTTTCTTCATTGATATACTCCTGTTAGAAGTTGAACAGTTTGTCTTGGGTATTCGTTAAAAAATGGTAGATATATAGTTTGTTTTTTCACCTCAGCTTTTTAGAGGACTGAGCTCCTCGTAGCTCCGAAATCCACTGGGTGGGTCTGTCAATCATAATTATCCATGACTGTTCACTGCTTGATGAAATGTGGCTTCTCTTTGGCTAGTTGGTACTGTAACCGGTATTCTTGTGATTGGTTTAATAGGTATCTTTCTTTTAAGGTTCATATTCGTGATTGGGTTCATCCATGTAATAATTGGATGAATATTATAGACATGAAAGCGTAAGAACTCGGTGAACAATGCCTAGGTTAGGGGTGGGAACACTACACGGAGACGAACAGAAATATAAACAGTAAAGCAAACTCAAGTTCCAAAGTTCCTGTTAGTCTCATCAAGGCACCTAGATAGACCAAGGTTGAGATGACGATCACGCTTTCAACCATCGGTAAATCTCAAAGAGAACAGCGTTACCGCCATCCGGACAAATGCCCAGAAGAATGCAAGACCTACAAGCTTGAATTTTCTGTTACTATAAGCAAGATGAACAATGATAATACCCTCTCATGAATTTATGAGAATAGACATTTTTGCATATGAGAGACAAGCTCATTATTGCCTGCCACTTTACTTCCCAGAGATGACTAGAAGATCAAAAGTGTCGATCTGGAAGCAGTGTGTTATTGGAACTCAGTGAATGGTTCGATCCAACTAATGTGAGGCTATTCCTCCAACTATATGAAAAAGTAAAAGGGACCAATTCAACCAAAATCCAAGTCTCAACGCCAGGTGCCACACACCAACATAACATCAAATTCGTATCCTCAACCATCAAAATATAAACTCACACTTAAATTCAGTGAAATGATTAAACATCAACACCATACCTAATCATTTCTCCAAGAAGCAACACACGGGTATTACTTAAAGGAATCACATTCGTGGCTGAATTTCATGATACTTGATTAACCATAGCCGAAAAAGTAGAAGTAGAACAAGAAGAAAGTTGTAGCACCATCACGTTGTTTTGGCATTAATTTCAATTTAAGAAAGCAATTCAATTCTCATGAGAAAGTGGAACCATACAGCGATACCATCAACTAACATGTCACACAACACTAAGGGTTGTAGCTTAGTGATATCTTTTTTACCATCCAAAGTGGAAGGATGAGGATTCAAGTTAGGGGCAAAGTGGGTGTGGGTGTGGGTGTGCGCGCTATTTGCCAAGACCAAAGATGAGAGGGAAAAATTAAGTATGTTAACACAAAGAATGTCCTAATACATTACATTAAAAGTTAATATTGTGCCTTTACAGTACTAAAAAAAAATGGAGGATTCTTCAGATAGTAGCACATTACGTGACCGGCTGTGTTCTACCATAAGAGGTTCCACTCTGGTTCAAATCATTCCCATTTGACTGAAAGTGGGATAAGGCTGCCCAAATCAAACGTAATAAAAGAATTACCACAAATACCGTGCCTCCAAGAGTGCACACCACCTACATGCAACATTTATCACCATATATTAGTGTAATTGTCAGATTTCTTTTTGTCCAAACGTAACTTATTCTGAAAGCTGAAGGTTTAAGGATGCTAAAAGTGGTAGCAGCTCCATCACTTTCAGCACTATTTATTGTTAGCTACTCTGAAAACTATTTACTTTGAATGGATTAAAGGTTTTGAGATCATATTTTCAGTTAGCTTTAAGCCTTTCAAAGAAAATAAAAAATAAAAAAATAAAAAAAAGATGAAAGGCTCTGAGACAAGTCACTTTCCCCAAAGAAACTGAGGGATGTGAGGGAAGGAGGTGACAAACTTATTATCTCTTTGTTTTTTGTTTGATTGGTATTCCATCTATGCGACCCGCATTTAGTTTGATCAATTTGCCTACTCTTATCTTTAAATGGGTCTGCGAGGGAGGGGAACTTGCAAAAGCTATTAGTAAACTCCTAATCCCTGGTGATACCATTAGTTTTATAGGATTAATAATTTATTATTAATTAAAATAGAATAACACTAAATAATGCTAGATTTTTTTCTTTTTCTTTTTCTTTTTTAAAGCAAAGAGAAAATAATAATGTTAGATTAGCTATACAAAAAAATAGCATAATATAAATCTGGTCTCTTGTATCCTGTATTCTTTATTGTTCTCAAATTCATCATTTTCTTTGTATCAACCAATTAACTTCTACCGTACTAAATAATTTAGGTATCTGGGCAGTGGGCAATTGTAATTCATGACAAGGCCTTCATAACACTCGATGTCTTGTAAAAGTTGTTGTATGTAAAATTATATATCTTAATCTATGAATAACTATATAATGGAGTCCTTAATGGTACTTGTGATGGCAATATCTCAACTTGTATTTAAGATTATAAAACAATATCTACACTACTAACATATATGTACCAGCAAAATAGTACCTCAAGAAGTGCTTTCACAATAGAAAGAGAGGCTAAAAGGCAAACCCCATCAACGGCAAAGGAAACCTGCATTCCCCATGTTGGGGAGGAGAGAGAGGGAGAACAATTAGCAACTAATTGGAAAATTAAGTGAGCAACAAGAAACAAATTATGGTTGTGTGTTTACTAGAAGCAGCAAAAAAAAAAAAAAAAAAACGCTTGTCATAACATGCAGAATCACAGCATAAAAATTCATCTTAAACAAAGAATCATCATGAAAGCTGGTGTAATCTCAACAAAACTTCCCAATTCATTGCAGAATTAAAGTACAATCATGATTCCTCGTGGAATAGGATTATAGGACCTTCATAAAAAAAAATGAAAAAATTGCTATTACATCATTCTCCCCGTGTGGGAAGAAAACTAGACCTCATGTTTCATGCTTGTACTACAGTTTGTGAGTCCACTGAAGAAAATACTAAAATAACTTAAAAGCCTTCAACTTCTTTTTGCGATCAACCTACTTCCTGAATTACAATTTTGATTCCTAGCATGGATCTAATGCAACAAATTGCTATTATGTTGTAAGTGCTCCAGATGAACCTCTTCTTTCAAAGTAAAGGCTCCTCATTTGGTTCTTTGAGATGGAAAGAATACGGGAAAATGCAAGGATTTCATCTATAAAGATAGCGGATCCAAGATAAAGGCTGTCAAGATCGGGATCCTACAAGTACATTGGATTAAAAGGGGTTCCATAGGGCTGGATCGTACGATCACATCAGAAATCATAAGATTCTACTATATATTATATTGTTTTTGTGTGCGCGCACATGCATGTGTGTGTGGGAGGGTACAATATGTAATGTATAAACAAAAAATTCTTTAAAAAGACAAGAAAAGACCTAAAACACAAGAATAAGACTTATTACAAACAAAACATATGTAATATGTACGTTTGCACAGGCTCACCAAGTAATTGAGAATGTAGAAGGTAGAGCCATCAGCCCAGCACACCACATTGCAATATACAAGTTGTGAGGTTATGGATTGGAAACAGAGAAGAGGACAGAAAGAGATGGATTTAGATAATGTTCCAAAAGAATAAGACACTGTATATGAAAAAAGAAGAAAGATTAACTCAATATTCTTAAAGAAAAAGAGAGAAACAAGACACTCTTTATGAGGAGAAAAAAACACTAAATTGAAAGATGTAGCAAGAACACAATGTTCATGAATAGGAAAACAGGATGTTCTTC
This sequence comes from Cornus florida, assembly GCF_030987335.1. Taxonomy (NCBI): domain Eukaryota; kingdom Viridiplantae; phylum Streptophyta; class Magnoliopsida; order Cornales; family Cornaceae; genus Cornus; species Cornus florida. The sequence goes on from NW_026775572.1 coordinate 48,057,215, forward strand.
ATGAGCAAAGAGAAAAATAAGAGGAACTCATTAATGATTAGAAAGAGAGAAACTAAAAGAAATAAGACCAACAGAAAAAAAAAAAAAAAAAAAAAAAAAAAAAGTGGGAAATGGGACACTATTCAAGATGAAGAAGAAGAAGAAATTCGTGAATTTATTTCATAAAACCAACACAAATAATTTTTATAAATCAACCCCTAAAAATAAATAAACATACAAATAGAAATTCAAAGCACTGCCTGAATTTAGTCTAGAAGTCAATGCATAAACGTTCAGCGATGAAACTCCTCTGAAATTTTAAGTTGCATGAGGCAAAAGCTATTATGACGGCGAACAATTTTTAAATTGCTAATAGCTAAAACTATGGGTTCCATACATCAACATCCTGTCTAGAGAGTCATATATACATACTCCCACAAAGGGGGGAAAAAGAAAAGAAAAATCATTTGATGCTCTCTTGACCTATGTTACGTGGACTAAAAAGTATGTGAAGTATCCATGTCGAACACGATACTTAGACATGGGTGCGAGATATATATCTGAAACTTCTGGTTGGACATACACATCAAAAGCAAATCCAATAATTCAATTCTATTACATCATTACTTCAAAATGAGTGAAACAAATATGTTGAATGCTATGTCATACAAATTTTTTGTTTGGAGTTTGATACGTCCAACGCATAGGCACCCACACCCTATACACATACGGTCATACCTGAGTCCAAGTAACATAGCTCTCGAGCACAGTTACAGTTTAAGAGTGAATATTCCATGGCAGAAGAAAAAAAATTACCAATTTCTTCTTCTTGAAAATTAGGAACAAAGTGGTTTTGCCTTTTACTCTGATTTTGAAAAGATGGTCCATTCCATCAGCTTTTATATCAATGAAAGCAAATCTACTCATTCAACACAAACCCATATTCATAAGGTTTGCCTAATAACAAATTTTGCACCCATTTGAGACCTTGGAACCCAAATTGACATTCCAGGTACAAATACCACTATTTGTTTCCTTCATAGTTCATATACTATTTAATTTGAACTTCGTCCCAATTTCAAGAAACCCAAATCCACAAAACCAACCCCACAATGAAAGCAATATATTTAACTTCAACATAATTAGGAATCTAAAATTGCATCCTATATCATACACAGCCGACCAACACCCTGTTATTCCAAAAGAAAAATTAAACAACCAAGTTCAATTATGTGACTGCTCATACATATACAAACAAACTAAATCACAAATACACAGACATCACACAGATATAAGATTAGTTACCAGCTGAGGCGAAATGACGGAGGGTAAGATGGACCGAGAGGCTCTCTTGGCACGCTTGGAGACTTTCTTAAACATGCTTTGAAGGAATCTAAAGAGCAAGTCGAGACTGCTTTCGGTCTCGTCCTCGTCGCTCTCGTCCTCGTCGTCCATCAAATCATCACCGTCAAACAAAACTCCATTAACCACCTCCTCTGCTTCTTCAACCATGTTCGGCTAAGAAAAAATGAAACCCCAATCACTTGTGTGTTAAATCGCAATTTTCAATCTATTGATTTCATCAACAAATACCCCAATTGAATCTGAGCTTTTCAACATCGAAGTATAGAGTGAGAACTGAGAAGGGAAGTTACCTTGGCATGGCATGTGATGGGTCTAGGGTTTGCGTTGTGGGTGATTGCGTAATGGTGGTGATTTAAGGAGTAGGGTTTTGGAAATGGAGAGAGTGAAGAGCGAAGAAGGTTTGTAGATGAGAGAGTGATGAGCTGATTTACAGTCGCAGCTATTGCCATCTATCCAGAATTTGCTAAAATCTATGTGGGATTCTATACGATGCTTATATATTACCACTAAATATGAAAAAGAAGCACCTTCCGAAAAAAAAGAAAAAAAAAAATTTATGAAAAAGAAAAGGAAAAAAAGATGAAAAGTTTCAATGGACTGTGATAGAAAAATAGAAGACTCAAATCTAGAAATTAAACGCTTTATATGTCACTGGATTTGGCTTAATTGTTTTTGGCTCGTAATTAGGTCATATTTAAATTGCATCGCTATTTAAACTTGATGTGTCATTTTAAAATTAAAAATTAATTTTTTAATTAAAATATTTGTCATGTTATACCGATTGTGAGTCACGGTGTCACTTTTTCCATGATAAAATTTATTGGCACATAATAATTGTGTTGCATTCATATCAACTTATATGATAGAATATTCATGACATGACGGAGGAAAGGTAAGAATGATAAAACAATTTATTTTTGATCTGAAAAAGAAAATGAGGAGAAAGATGGGTGAGTCATCTTTCTTTCCTTACAAATTTTAATCTCTTTAAATATACAAGTTTAAATTATAATATTATACTTTATAAATTACAATAATATAAATAGTGATATGTATAATGGTAAAATATATATATATATATATATTAAAACTCCCTCTACTTTCCCTCTTAACAAACACAAAAATTATTTATTTTTTAAAATGTGTCATTCATATCTTATCTTCTTTTTATCTAAATTTTTTTTTCTTCTTACTAAATCAAGCAATAGTCAATGTGCTCTGACCAATCAAGAGTGGCTTAGCCTAGTGCCAAGCACAAAACTAAATTGTTTTATCATTCTTACCTTTATGCCTCATTGTCTAATGGACTAAGAGCCTAATGGACTAAGACCTCATAATGTGTGTGCACCCTATGTATGCCCGAAGGGGACACGTCTCCTTGGCGTGGCCTCGCCTATTGTAATATATGTATTTTTTTCTTTATAAAGAGTAAAGTGCAATAAACCCCCTTGAACTATACCCCAATGAGCACAAAACTCCCTTGAATTTTTAAAGTAGCATTTAACCCCCCTCAACTTAGGAGTTTGGTGGCAATTTACCCAATCCGACCACCGGAAAAAAATTTCGCCGTTAAATTGAGTCCCTGAATACTATAGTTAAATTAAATGACCATTTAACCCTTATCATACAAAAATACCATACTACCCTTATATTATACATATTGTTACCCATTCAACCCAAAATCCCAAAATCCCTAATTCTTCTCTATCCTCTTCAGTCTTCACCAAATTTTCTCTCTCTTCTCTATCTCCATTAAAGACCAAAAGCAGAGCTGTTCGTATTGCCAATCAAAATAAAGGAGTAATAAAGAACAGTCTAAAAGTGAATTTCAAAGATTGAAGATTTGGGTGTATTTTGTAATCCCTTCATGTTGTGAATTGGCACAACAGGAGAAAGCAGAAACAGCAAGTGAAAGATTACCGAACGGCGGGTTAATGGTTGCATGCCCAACTTCTCGAACGGATCTCTCTAAACATCTTGGTTCTTTCCATTTCCCCTCCACCAAACGAGAGCGGCGTGTACACCAAACCGAGAGCGGCGTCCGCACCATGAACTTCTACGACGGCCTTGATCGGAACACCACGGCGATTTTTGTGTTGCTGTGACAGAATATGAGCAGGTCGTTTTTGTGACCTGGTTCTCGCCGTGAATGGTAGTGACCTTTGGGTTGCTACATGTTAGAGGATGGGGTCGCTAGTACTGTAGTGACCCAGCAAGCTATGGAGGACATGGGTTCCTCTGTATTATATCTCTCTGTGTGTCCATCTCTCTCTATATTATATACACATATACAATATTGATATTTTGTATTTTTTTTTTACAGTATGAGTTCCTCTATATCTTCTTATATATGTATACATAGTTTAATTTTGGTTGTGTATGTGGCGCGCGCACACATATATATATATACTGATGTGTAGTATTTTCTTTTACAAAGACTGAGTTTTATTGGTGAATCATCTTTGAGTATTCGAAAGGGTCCTTTCAAGAACTGGAGATGTTTTGTCGTGAAAAGGTAGCCATGTACATTTCTGATTCCAAAAACAATACAGGTTTTTCCCTTTTTTAAGTGCAGTGCGGGTACTTGCAAGTTTTGGGAATGGTGGGTTGCTTCCTTGCACTATGTTATCAGTTTAGACTGTTAGCATATCCCCGAGTTAATTTCAATCTGTTAGGACTTTGAACATTTAGCATATCCCTGGGTTACTTTCAATCTGTTTGCTATTGGTGACGCTATACAGGAATAAATCAATGCCCAGGCAAAAAAAGAAAGTGAAATTTAGCCTCAAATCAAATTAATAAAGGTGATCGGTTGAAGATTTGCGCATTGTTTCTATTTGAAGCTTTACGCTTTACAATTCATGATGCTGTTTTAACTGCCAATTATGGCAATTTGATTCTTCATCACATATCATACATGTCCTTAACTTGATGGAGTGGGGATTTGAACTTGGGCTATCACACCGCATCCAGCTATTGTGTTGATCATGGCAATTGACCAAAAATGAGAATTTGACCTAATTGAGTAATTGACCTGCTGCACATAGCACCTAACCAAAACTGGTATTTTGACCTAATAGAACAATTTACATGCACTTAGCTACTACACATATATTCTGCATATAACACCTGCACATATATACACCAAGTAACTACTGCACTAATCTACTACTCATATATCCTATATTTAGTACACTTTATTGCACATATCATTCATCAAATTCACTTACCACCTGCATATGATACACACAAATATTAAGTCACAATACTAATTCGCATAGTGCACTAGCAAACATAAAATTTAACAACACAAACATTAAGTAACAGTCTTCAAAGATACTGAACTTTTATTACATAACCAAATTAATCTTAATGTTTCCATATCCCAGTCATCAGTACTTAATTAACAAAACATTAATATTTGGTCATTCTTCTTGTCAACATAAACAATAAGACAAAAAAATGATTTAAAGGTCATTCATGTTAACAAAAGCCATTAGTTCAGTACCATCAACCACCCAAAAAACTGTAACCATCTTCACTACCAACAAGCATAGTCATTGTCCATCATTGACCTGTGAAAGCATAAATTACACATGTTCAGTATTTAAACAAGTTTCAGTAGCTACCTAAATAAGCAAAATAATGAAACACACCTAGAAGATGAAGCCTGTGTTGATGCCAGTTGAGAAAATGTTATGTTTTGAACCTATTATGAACATGCACATGTGAGAAGATTTGGAAAACACCAGCAAAGAACTATGTTTACCGGAAAAAGAAAAAAAAAATTAATTAAAGTATACCTCCTGACTCTGATTTGAAGGTACTGTAGTAGGAATTTCAGTTCTAGCAACTCTTCCTCTTTCACCCCTCCTTCCCCTTCCTCTCACTGGTTGTCCTTTTCCTCTGCCAATAATTGGTGGTCTACCTCCCTTTTTTGGTGGAGGTTTCTCAATGACCAAAGGTGCAGAAAGTTTACAAGTCCTTGAGTTATGACCTTTAACCTGGCACTTTGAACATTTCAGCTGTTGCTTTGACCTGCTAAGCTTAGTTGAAGTACTGGGCTCATCATTTTTCTTGCTTCTAGCCTTCTTTGGTCTTCTAGTGGGTTTACTAAAGGTTGGTGGAAGCAATGGGTTGGAGGGTTGTGCTTTCAACAACTGTCTCATAGAGAAAGGATGTATTAAACTATAATAGGCCTTCAAGTATGTTTCCCTATAATAATATGGATCAACATATGACTCAGGCAGGTCCTTCCTTAAAAATATGCATGCTACAACATGCCTACAAGGTATACCAGTCAAATTCCATATTTTGCAACTGCAAGTTTTCTTCTCAAGATCAACTGCCTCGCCAATGCCAAAGTATTCAACATCATACTTGTTATAACCAGCATAAAGAACCTTGCACATCCTTGCTTGCCTTTTCACTTTGTTCAAATTCTTTTGAATTTCTGGGCACAATAAACCATCCTTTGATTCCATCCATTCTCTTTTCTTTTGGAACCTCAACATTAAATGTCTTCTGATCCACTCCAACATGTATATAATTGGTTTATCCCTTGCTTGAAGGATGACAGCATTCCAACTCTCACACATATTATTGATCACCATATCACTTTTTGATTGATATGTGAATCTTGATTTTGACCAGAATTCAGGTGGCACATTGTGAAGCCAGCCATAAGCTTCAGCATTCAACACCTTGATATTCCTCATATGTACATCAAAATCAGCTTCTGTGAAAGACCTTGCTGCTTCCCACAACTCATTTTTTAGTTGTTGCCCTTTGAACCTAAGTTTGAAGTTCTCATATAGATGCCTCACACAATATCTATGGTCTGACCCATCCATTATGTTCTCAAAAGTGTCAACCAGACCCTGCATTCACAAGAAAAATATTTCAATTCTAAACTAACAAAATTTTTAAACCACATATGAACTGAATAATGTTAAATATACTTACTTTTTGTCTATCAGATATGAATGTGATTTCTTGGTAAGGCCCCACAGCATCCATGAGCTCTGACATAAACCAACTCCAAGAATCCCTTGTCTCAGACTCAACCACAACAAAGGCAACTGGGAACATTTGTTCATTTCCATCAATAGATACAGCACTGAGAAGGTGACCCCCATATGGTCCCTTTAAGAAACAACCATCTACACCAATTAGTGGCCTACACCCTTTTTTAAAACCCTTTTCTCATTGCAGCATAACAAATAAAAACCCTCTGAAATTTTCTCACATTTTCTTCAGCTGTGGGCTCAGTTTGAATTTTAACTACACTGCCTGGGTTTGATGTAAATATCAAATGAGCGTACTCCCTCATCTTTTCATATTGTTCTACTTCATTTCCCTCAACAACATCTAAAGCTTTTCTCTTTGCTCTTCTTACTTTGTAGTCTGACACATCAATATCCAACTCACTTGCAATAGTACGCTTAAGTGTATTTGTTGGCATGCCTGGATTAATTCTCACTTGCTCTAGATACTTATTTGCTAAGTAGGTAGATGTGGCTTGTCCATTTGTATAAAACCAAAGGCAGTTATTATGCTCTGGAACATATGTCTTCACTATTAAGCAATCCTCATCGTCTGGCTTGCTTGCAAATATCTTCCAACCACAACCCCCCTTACATACTTCAGAAATCCTATCCCCATCATTTCTTTTGAACTTCAAATCAAACCTTTTCTTCACTGCTATTTCTCTAAGTGCTAGTCTGAAATCTGCAGCTGTCGCAAATTTCATGCCCACTGCTATTTCTTTTTCCCCCAAATCCTTTGAAGGAATAAATTCTTGGTGCTTAGGACCATTACCCTCATCATCATCTGATCCACATGCACTTATCAACTCATCAGTAGGAGCATAATCAGATTCAACCTGTGCAAAATCTGCTTCAACTTGTGCATAATCATCAGTTGAAGTTAAGCCCTCATTTTCTGCACTATGTGTTGAAATTGAAATTTCTTTCCCTTGCAGATTCAACATAGGTGCAACAATGTATAACTTGACCAGGTTGCCTTCCCTCTGAGCTTCATAGTCATAAAACATCCTTAGTACATCTAAATCACATCTGACCTATCTGAAGCAGTGATTACCATTTAAGAATGGTACTTTATAAAACACTTCTTTGATATCCCCATATCCCAAATTATTTGCCATCTCTTAGATATCAGTATAAGTCATGAGGTCTGGGTCTACACTTTCAATGAAGGATGTAGCTTCTCCTATGTATGTCATATGGGGTGTTTTTGAAAAAAGACCTCCATGATGAAGCTCAATACTGTAAAGGTGCATCTACAAAATTTGTACAAGACAGGCAAGTACTTTAAACACACTAAAGAAGTAAGAAGTGAAAAGAAAAAAAATAGTGACTTAAATGCAAGCACTTTAAAGGTGCATAAAGACAAACAATACCTTTGAAGTGTAGAATATGGTCAATGGTCACAAGTGCATTACAAGTGGACAGTTTCGAAAAAAAGAAAAAAAAAAAAAAATCAAACTACATTCAGCATGACCACTCAATCGCGGGGTAACAAATTCAATAGCAACTCCACACTTCAATAATTGAAAAGGACCTAAAATAAATTCACAGCAAAGACCATTCAATCACAATCCAAACATACAAATGATTTTACTAGGGACCACTAATGACCAAGTTGCTGCCTACTAAAAACATTACTGATGTCTGATGCAAAAAAGAACAAGCTTTTGGTGCAGAACTTTAAAAGTAGATGCTTTCAACACTATATAACAAAACATGGAAGAATCTAAAAGTGACAACATATGCAAATACACAATCAAATTTATGTCGCCCAAAACTTAGTAAATCACTACTCATTTTTTTTGCAATTTTTACTTAATATGTTTCAGTTGCTTAAATTTTCGAGAGAGAGAGAGAAAAAATAATAATAAAAATAAATCTTTCACAGATCATTCACAGGTGGAAAAAAAATCAAATAAAACCAAACATCTTGGATTAACATACTAAACCCTAACATAGAACAATTTTCACAAAAACTTAGTAAATCACTACTCATTTTTTTTGCAATTTTTACTTAATATATTTCAGTTGCTTAAATTTTCAGGAAAAAAAAAAAAAAAAAAATTCTTTCATAGGTGAAAAAAAAAAAAAATCAAATAAGACCAAACATCTTGGATTACCATACTAAACCCTAACATAGAACAATTTTTAGAAAAATTTAGTAAATCACTACTCATTTTTTTGCATATTAAATCAATATTAACAAACTAATGTGCTAGGGTTTAGAGCTTTACTGAGTAACCTTTGAAGATCAAGACTGAAGATCGAACGAAAGCACGAATTTGATCCTGATCAATAAAGTTTTATCTCTCTGTATTCAATATATGAAAGCCTATGTTGATATTGTACTCCGTAAATGGGGTGAATGAATGGTGGTAGGTGATAAAAGTGTTAGTTACAGTGATAAGGGTGAATGTGTGTCAATCATTAATTCACTGCCTCCATAAATAAAAATGGGTCCCACATCAATTTAACAATTTTATTACTTATATTTTTTTTTATTTGTTTTATTACTTATATTGATGTGTTTTATTGAAGGGATAAAATGGTCTTTACACATTTTCGATTATAAGATGTCACCGGCAAAACTTTCTCTGTCCTAAAACTTAACTAAACTCATAGTTTGGGGGGGGGGTTATTTGTAGTTGAGGGGGGTTTGTTGCACCTGGGGTATAATTCAGGGGGGTTTATTGCACTTTAACCTTATAAATATATGAAAATTTGTATACAATGTCTCCTAAAACTATTTTTATTTTTCAAAATTCTCTCTTTAACTTTTTCTTTTTTCCCTCATTCTCTTTAAATTCCTTTAATTTTCATACCCCCAATTGAAATCGTAACTCCACCCAGTACCCACTTGGGCTAGCCATGCACCACAAGTCCCTCACACCAATGTGTCTGCACCCAATTGGGCTAGCCATGCTTAGGCACCCACTCGGTCACTGAGTTGCCATAGCATTTAAGCGCCTTCACATGCATGCCTAGTGTCAGGCGTGCCATAGCCCAACTTTGTGCATTAAGGTTTGAAATGCGATTTTAATTAAAGACGTCAATTTAACCCATTCCGCTTGGACCTCACCCCCTCCCGCCCCTGTTAGGATCCGAATTCACCATTGAGCATGAATTTGTGTGTTGGATCATCCTTAGGAGAATGGGCCTGGAAAGAAAATTTAAAACCTCCCCCAAAAAAAATAATAATAATAATTTGTGTATAAATAAACAGTTTTTTTATTAGTTAAAATTTTTCTTTATTTTTAAAAAAAATTTAAATTTTAGCAACATTTTTGTTATTATGACAAAATTTGTTCAAATTTGAATTGTTATTTTAAAAAAGATATGTATAAAAAGAAAGAAAATTCATTGGTGAGACCAATTTGAAAGTTGAGATGACTCGAATAATTTTCTGAAGTCGTTTCTTCAAGCGTTTTCCGGACTTTCAAGTCTCCCATAATTTCAAAAATGTCACAGTGCACGTTGTCACACATTGATGGTTCACTCGTGCCCCCGTTGGCAGACCTTGTTAGAATGTTTCTCAAGTTTATTATAATACTTTAGTTAAGGTGGAGTTATGAAGAGCTTGAGGTGGAGTAATGAAGAGATTCTTGTTCGATGTGGAGCTATGGAGGAGCACGTGAAGATTAAATTTTGAGCCAAAGTAGAGATTGTTGGGTTTATGGCTCAAAATTTGTGTGCAAAAAATTAGTTTCCTTTTTCACTTTGGAAGGCTAAAATTTGTGGAGGAAATTGTATCCCATTATGTTTCTATTTTAGAGCTGTTATCATTATAGTAACTTCTTATAGGCAAGTTGAGGAATACTTTTCCAACAAGGAATTAGATTTTGAAAACTCGATAAATAAAGATAGGTGTGAGGGGTTTAGAGAGAGAAGAGAGAAAATATGTAAAGGGTTTAAGGGTGAGTGTTGTTAGAAGAGGAGTGAGTATATATAATTCCCGAGTATATACATGTAGCCTCATAAGAGATGATGAGCAAGTGAGTTAGGTTTTGATAACATGTGGTTGTATATTCTCTTCCTTGATTCATAATAGTAAAATCTCTCTCTCCCATAGACGTAACCCTAAAGTTGGGTAAACCATATAAAATATTGTGTTGTGCGTGAATGCGTGTGATTGTTATCTCCATATATGCTTGAGTTAATGTGTAATGACTCAGTCAGTTTCCTTCATTTCCTTTTCTCAGATTTTCACGGATATTTTTTTTCCGTTGATCTTTTCTTTTTTGAGTTCGACTTCTCGTCACTTAGGGTCATCTTGAGTGTTCGGGGATGATATTCGAGACTTTTTTCTTTGAATTGACGACTTTATTTAAGGACCAAGTCATTTTCATATTTTCATTTTTGTGACACTATTCACTTTTCATCTTTTTCCCGTTTGTCACTTTACTAGCACAACCTCACTTTTTGTGTTCGGATTTGATTTCAGTTTTGCATGCATCCACGATACTCGAATTTCATTCTATGTGTATTTTTACTTTTGTAGAAAAGTATGTTAGTTGCTTACTTTTACGTAAAGGACATGAATGCATAGTTTCTTCGGAAATATTCTTGATTTTCGGGGTTTAGTGTAATTATGTAAAGTAATTATTTTTCGTTTTAGGGACCATTTTGTAATTTAATTTGGAAGATATTTTCAAAAAGCACCATTTTGCAATTAAGTTTGCAAGATATTTAGAGGAAAGACCTTTATGCAAATATTTTTAGGCTACTTTGGAATTATGTTGTTAAAGAAGGGTTTTTGTGTAATTGACCAAAGTTGTGTGTGTTAACCATGGTGCTAGTTCACATAGTGAGTGGAGGATCTCTATATCCTCCACTCATATTTCATCTTCACTACTTTATCTTACCCCTCTCTTGAAAGAATCCTAGCCTCCATGGATGATACTTAAAGCCTTAAGCTTTGACTTTGATTTTTGAGAGCCTTCCATTGATTTCCAAGTTTAACCTTGGGAATATTTTTTATTCCTCTCATCCTCCTCTACATAACCATTGAAGGGTTTGCCATTTTGTGTTGATTTGCCTTTGATTCTAGAGAGACACTTCTCTAGTAAGGTAGGGGGTGTTCTAGTTTATTATTTAAGGGTTTTATTTGCTTTTGTATGAAATATAAGTTGTACGTATGTCTTTTGTTAATTTGATAAATTAATGATTTATTATAACTTGCATATAACTCATTTTAGACTTGGTATATGGCATAGCCATGACTTGATTTTTGTTATATATTAAATTGGGATGATTTAAATGAGTTTTCAAATCTAGAGATTTAATGAATTTAATTTGATTTAAATTCTATTTAATTGCATTTTGCTTGTACTCCATTTTAGACTTGATATATGGTATGACCATGACTTAGTGCTTGATATATATTAATTTGGAATCATTTGAATAACTTTTGAAATTTAGAGATTTAATTAATTTAAATTCTATGATATCTTGCTCATCTTGCACTTTTGATTTGATATATGTAATGACTATATTATGTCCTTTAACATATATTAATTTGAGTTTATTTGGAATTGATTTGAAATATAGAGAATTTAATTATTTTTTTGTTTAATTAAATTCTATCTAATTGTTTCATAGATTTAATTATATCGTAGAAGTTGTTTCTATATTTAAATCATGGATTTTAGACTTGTTATGTATTCACTTGGTTGTGTTGTAAGCATTGAATAACATTGTTGTTAAATTTATATTCATGAGAACTTGTTTCCAATATTGAATATATGATTGGCTTGTGTAATGAATTGCACACTTTGTATTTGACATTATATATGCTATTTTAGAATTGAAACTTTAAGGCATGGATTGTGTGGTTTCAACCTACTTGTGCATGGAAAGTGATTTCATGCATTATTTAAATTACGTATAAGTTGTGAACTTATTTATTTATTTTGAAGTCACTTGGGACATTGTTACAGAGACTTGGCTAGAATTTGGCTCTAGTACGGGAGGTATGAGTTCTTCCTATTTTATAGTGCACACTAAGGTGGTATTCCCAACGGGTTAGTGCCCCGAATAATCGTTTAGGTCTTGCCTTTATCCAATATTTGATGTCCAAGTCTTCCACTATTTGATTTCGCATTCAATTCCAAGTTGACAATCATGTTTAATTGTGACTTATGGTTTTGGTTATTGGCGATTTAATGTTGTTAAGTACATTTGTGCATTATGATTTTTAAGGAATCATTGTATGTTTTTAATATTGTTAAGTACATTTGTGCATTATGCTTTTTAAGGAATCATTGTATGTTTTTAATATTGTTAAGTATATTTGTGCATTATGATTTTTAAGGAATCATCGCATATTTTTAATGTTGTAAGTACATTTGTGCATTATGGTTTGTAAGGAATTATCGCACGTTTTTAATATTGTTAAGTACATTTATGCATTATGATTTCTAAGGAATAATCGCATGTATTTGATGTTATCAAGTACATTTATGTTAAAATATTCAAATGTAGCTTAGGAATGATCCTATAGATTCATTTGGAATATAGACGTTATGTGGCATGACCCACTTTTATCGTTTTCGTGTTTTAGATTTCAAGTTGATGGCTTTGAGAATCTATATCTTGTTGCTTTGTATAGCATGGCCTTATGTTGTTTGGAATTGCATGAAGGATGTGATTTATACTAGAAATGATCTAAGGTAGCTTAGGATACTCTCTGAGTATCACATTTGACATAGACGTTAGGTGGCATGATCCTTTTGAATTGTTTCATGTTAATGTAATAATCTTGTAAAAAGTTGAGTCTATGCATGCTCATTTCCTACGAGTAACTTGTTTATTCACTCCAAAGTTATCGGGTGATTTGTCGGGTACGGATGCCTTGGTTTGGGATGCAAAATATCCCTGAATCGTTTCGATGAATTGAAGTTCTTTAAGTGTATTCTTGTTCATGATTCATGCAAATGTTAGTATGAAATGCTATTTGTAGCACATATGTCAAAATGTGTATATTTGATTCTAAACATGTAATGTGTACATAAGTACACTCTTTACAATGTATTTGACATGTATGAGATGAGGCCGGAAGCCAATGACATATATCTTGTATTTTATGCATATTCACTTTCAAGGATTATTATGGAAATATTGAAAAATGTCAAGTTTTTACTTCACCATGTTTGCATCAGGTGTGGGAATTTCATTTTTGTTCTTTCATAGGATCTCATTAGTCATGCATGAAGAGTCGCCAATGGCCAAACGGTAAATTGAAACCATTTTATGATTTTAAGTTTCAAAATTTCTTTTTTATGTGCTTTTTCGCCTTTTTAGCCGTTGGGGGGTTAGATTTTTGCATCGACGGTATTTTTAAACCGTGAATCATTGTAGCATATCCCAATAGGTAAGTTACGTCTGCGTACATGGTCGTTTCTGGAAAGAACTCTTTCGTTGATGAAATGAACCTCCTATGAACTCATTTCACACTTTTCTTGCATAAATCTTGCTTAAGGGTATTTTGGGATTTTTCTTCGGGAAATAAATTTTAGTCTCAACTCTGTCACATAGAAAATGTGATTTTGGGGGGAGTTTCTTCACGCCATTTTTCCGAAAAATGTCGTCTTGGTATCGAAAACCGCGTTTCAAACTCATTTTTCTGATTTTTCTGTATTTTTACTGTTTGGGTTCAATTCTGGATGGGTTGAACCGGTTCAGAGGGGCTGAATTGGTTCAAGATGTGATTTGGGTCCAACATGGACATTTTCTCCATGTTGAACCGCTTCAAGGATGTTGAACCTGTTCAAGTCTTTCAGAACCATTTTGCAGGTTCAGCTTTGGCCTTCCAATTTTGAATTATCATAACTTTTTCGTTTAAACTCCGAATTAGTCCGTTCTTAAGTCTAAACGGACCATGTCGAAGTAAGCTTTCCAATGGTACCAATTTCAGTTTCAGATTCTTCTCCTACCTCAAGATAGCCTTGTTTTAGTGAGAGGGTGTCAGTTTTAGTTCGAACCGGGATAGGGTTCATTTGGGATTTCACTTCCTTTGACCTTGAGGCTTCACGTGAAGTTACCAAATAATGATTTTGGATATTTTTGATCTCATTTGACTTGTTGGAAGTCAAATTCCTTCTTCTTCGGGTAAAATGACCATTTTACCCTTGGTCATTCTTTTGGTGGAGTTTGATACCCTTGTCTTCGTTTTGCTTCTGTTGAGTCTCGAAACTCCTCGAAGGGCCATTCTTGTGTCTTAGGGATGACGTACATCTCTAAAGACCTTAGTTGTCTAATTTGCTTCCGCATTTCGGATACGTTACCGGATCAAATTTTGGATCATCACTGACGCACCGGGTTGTAAAACTTGGACCGTCACATAATGTGATGTGATGATGCTTCTACTCTGTGTGATGAAAAAGGAACTTAACTGTCAACAACAACCAACCGTTGAGTGGGTTGAAGGGAGTTGATTATCCCCAACAGACCTAGCCAAGACTCATAACTCTAGTACAAATATTAAGACTTGAATCCATTCCAACATTTTAACAGTTTGAATGACACAGATGGGTTAAAATAATACAAGAATTGAGCAATAACATTAATAGCAGAAATTACACAGCACACACAAGGAGGACAACCTTGTTAGCTTGAAATTTGAAAACAAAAGAGACATGTAAAAGAACTAAAAATTGAACACCAACCAACTCAACAACCCAAAGAAACAAGAAAGGACAATGAAGAGAACAACAAAGGATTTTCTGTGGTTTGCTGGTGCTAATCCTTCTCCCCTTTCCTCCTCTTGCGTTTTCCTTGCAACTTCATAACTGGTGTCCATATTATTATTATTATTCTCTTCGGAAAATCCAACGAACTTCGATAACTTCTCTGATACAGATTGCTGACTTTCATCCAGCGATTCTTCGTCTCCATCATAATCATCATCATTTTCGTACACCAGATAAATCCCACACTTCTTCAGCTCAACCCCCTTCAGAAATGGAGGGTTTCGCATTTCCACCAGTATCTCATCGCCATCTTTTAGTATAGAAACCAACGGATTGTAATCTGGAAATCGGCATATATAAACTTGATCTTCATGTGTCTTGGGAACTCCAGCTAAATACAACGCACTGGTGTATACTGGTTCATTCAGTCTGAGAATCTTCACTATAATATCTGGTATTACAGGGAGCTGCTCTCTTAAATCATTCGGTGTTTGATGGTTGACAGAGACAACAACACATATGATCACACTTTCAATCACACGGTTTTTTCGCGTTGAAAAACGCACCACTCCTTGAGTAAACCACTCTGGGATCGTGCTTCCAGGCAAGCTCAAGTTGTATAACTTCTTCAATGCAACCTGCATTCGGAAAGTTGTCAACAATAAATTACTTTTTGTTCAAAATAGTACTCAGGGAGATTATAAAATCAAGAATCATGCAAAACTATGATAATGTATGCCATCATGCATGCATGTAAAAGCAAGCTGCAAACGCGCATGCGCGCGAACAGAGAGAGAGAGAGAGAGAGAGACCTTATCAAATTTTCCCTTCACTGAAGAGCATGAACTGCAACCACTCATGTGCAACCTTCTCAAGGACTTCAAGGATTCGAGGCCTGGAATATCCACTAATTTTTCACAGTTCGTAAGGAACAGCTCTTGTAAACTCTGCAAACTTGACAGATCTGGTATTTCTTCAAGTGCTGTACAATTTGCAGCATTTATCTCCACCAAACTCGATGGAAGAGGGGGGAGAACTTTGAGCTCTTTACAGTGTGGAAGGAAAAGCTGTTTGAGAGCAGAGAGTCCCCTCAAACTAGATGGAAGACTAGAAAAATCATTGTGACCCAGATTCAAAATCTCTAATGATGACAATTTCTCAAAATCATCAGGTATTTTGCCAGATAATTTCCAAGCACGAGCATCCAACTCTATTAACCAGGAGAGATTTGAGAAAGTAGATGGAAGCGCAACAAGCTCTCTATTTTCAGCATTCTGAGGCACTTCTTGATAAGGTTTCTTTGCCATTTTCAATACCATTAAGCTCGTGAGCATCCCAAATTTTTCGGGTAGTTCTGTCACAGCAGTTTCCTCCATTCGCAAGTGGTGCAAAGACTTCAATTCCCCAATCGAAGCTGGCAGTTTAGAGAGCTGCTTACATTTGTTCAAATTTAACGTTCCAAGATTTTCCAATATTCCTATCGATTCTGGCAACTCAGTTATGGCAGCATTCACGATAATCAATGTAGTAAGAGTCACAATTCTTCCAATTGATTTTGGCAATGAGCAAAGAGATTTACAATTCCTCATCTCAAGCTTCTCAAGTGATTTCAACATGCAAATCTGATCCGGTAGATTTAGAATTGGTGTCTCATCTAGCTGAAGCTCAATAACAGAAGCCAAGCCTTCAATGGAACTAGGCAATGAACTCAAAGAAACACAGTTTCCAACTGACAAGTCCTTCAGATAAGATAATGAACCAATAGAAGCTGGCAGTTCTTTGACTGAACTACCATTAAGCCAAAATTTTGTTAATGATTTGAGATTTCCAACAGAATCAGGGATTACAGTCAGCGATCTACACCACATCAAACTTAGTATATCAAGTTTTCCCAACAAGCCAATGGAATTAGGTATTTCTTCCAATGCAGAACCATTTAGAGAAAGTTCCCTCAGAGAACTCAACTTTCCCATGCATATGGGTAGTTGTTTCAATGACTGGCAGTCGTTTAAACTAAGCCTTTCAAGCTTTGTAACGAGGAATATAGATTCAGGTAACTTCTCTATAGCAGTTCCATCAAGGAGAAGTTCTTTTAAAGAATTCATGCCGCCCATGTCCTGTGGTAGTTTTTTCAGTTTTGAGCAACCAGAGAGGATCAGGTTCTCAAGATCCTTCATCCCAGAAACATCACTTGGAAATTCAACAAGGGAGGAACAGCTTCTCAGGTTCAAATAACGTAATGTGCTCACACGCCCAATCGATTTATGAATGCTTCTCAAACTAATGCAACGCTCAAGAATCAACTTCTCCAAGGCATGATGCCCAGATAAATCTGGAATATCAGTTAGGTTATAACAACCATGGAGATTCATAACCATCAATTTCACTCCAACCTGGTGAACAAGAAATTTTCCACTTTTAATATTCTTTTTTTTTTTTTCTTCGGCTGCGGGGGAGGGGGGGGGGGGGGGGGGGGGGGGGGGGGGTGGGTTGGGAAATAATAGAATTAAACCACTGCCAAAGAAAAATATAAGCAGAACAAAACCCAAGCACTTCAGTGACTTGAGCATGACCAAGAATGAAAAATAGACACAAGGAAGCCAATTTAGAAAGTGCAGGAACAAACTCTGGACATCCCTTTTTCCATTTACCAATTACGGTTGAAAGTTTGTAGGACCTGAACCCATGGCTCTGATAGAGAATTGCATAAGGCCCATGATCTAGACCTAGAAGGGGGCGTAAATAGGTCTTGTTGGTTGGATTAGTTAAACTTATGCACTTTTTAAATTTAAACGAACAAAAAATTTAAATTTAAAATATAACTGAAAATTAGACCACTCATTCCATCATCCAAATCATGCAATCACCAAGTAAAGCAGTAAATAATGGAAACAAAGAATTTTTACATGGAACACGCAACGGGAAAAACTACGGGACCTAGTCAACATATATTCCGCCCTAGAGTAGTGTATATAGAGGCAAACGAGAGGCCTATAGAAAGTACGGTTTCTACTGTTTTAAACTGAAAAGTAAGCAGGATTTTTGCATGGCTCGATCAATCAAGGCGCTAGTCAACCGATTTACACAACTCCAGTGGCCCTCGATTAGTGACAGAGACAGGAGTTTATTTCAGGGAGGCATATTGAATTTAAGAAAAAAAAAAAAAATATTCAATCTAATAGTGCAACAGGACTATTAGATTACTAATCAATATAAATAGTACGTAATAATTCAAAAATAATTGCTGTAAAGAAAATTCAGTACATGAAATACAGACATTAAGGGTCCATCTAGCAACAGTTTCTATTTTGCATTTTCGAATTCATATGAAGCGGAAGCAATAATTATTTGTTGCGGTGTGATTTATTCTAAAACAAAAACATGTTTGGTAAATAAATTTGTTGCAAAATGTTTTATAAAAAAATGTTTGAATGATTTTTAAAAAATAGTATACATTATATTTGTTAAAAAAAAAAAAACTGTTTGTGTTAAATACCATCTACTATAAAAGCTTACGTTGTTGGAAAGGGTGTAACTTTAATATTTAAATCCTCTAACACGCCCCCTCACGTATGGCCTTCTTTTCGTCCAACACGTGTTTTTCAATTTTAATTATTAGGGTGACGATGAGGATACCATGTTGACAACCATCTACTCTAAAAGCTTAAGCCATTGGAGAGAGTGTAACTTTAATGTTTAAATCCTCTAACAAGTTGTTTAGCTATAATAGCAAAAATAAATGCAAATAACTTTGTTTTGCCTTCAGATTTGGGGCTTTTTTTCGAAACAGATGCAAGATTGTGGAAAACGTAACAAACGAGTTTTTGTGACTTGTTTATTTTTTTCATCTTACACGAAACAAAAAACTGCTTCCAAACAAGCCCCAAGTGTAAAAAATTTCAGTAATAAATTTAAAGAAGAAAAGAAAAATAAAAGAATAAGAAGAGAGAAAAGAAGTTTAATGCAGATACATCATGCATGTGCAGGAAGATGAATAAAATTTTTAAGAGAGAGAAGATCAGGGTTTGGTTGAAGGAAATAAAGAAAGAAAAGAAGAAGGAAAAGAAAGAAAGATTTAGAGAATTTTTTTTAAAAAGCATTTCTGTTTTTTGGAGGGGGGGATTTTTAAAAATTTTACAAAATTATATACATAAAGGTTTTTTTTAAAAAAAAAAAAAAACAAAAAAGCCCTGATGGATCGTTCAATTGATCAAAGTCGATTACAGTTTTATACTTATAAAAATTTAAGAAATGAAGTTTCAAAAAACACTTTTGCAAGCATATCTGATGGGAATTGATAATCAAACTAACAATGAAATCTTAGAAACCCAATACATGTATGATGAATCCTAACTAGGTGAGTGCATTAAAGCGTTAAATTACCTTTTTACCTTTGATGTTGAAGAGTCCTAACTAGGTGAGTGCATTAAAGCGTTAAATTACCTTTTTACCTAGATGAATCCTAACTTGTATGTAGCTTTAATTTCTTCTTCAACCATGAGCAATAAGTAACAACTAGCACTAACTTTTTAAATTTCTAATCTAACCTAGAAATCAAAAAACAAAAGTTACAGACTCCCAAGTCTTGTTCTGCAAAATTTGTCAACCTAAGTCCTATTGATGATGTAACAACAGTTTTTTTTTTTTTTTTTGGTGAGCGTGATTTTATTTAAGAAAAGATGCTATACAAGTTAGACAACAAGCAGCAACAAACGACCTCCAGCACAAGTAAAAATCGTTGGGACAGCAAAGCATAAAAAAGACAAAAACTAAAATTCCATAAAAAAGAACCACAGCTGAGGGTGGGCCATCTACT
Source organism: Cornus florida (assembly GCF_030987335.1). NCBI lineage: Eukaryota > Viridiplantae > Streptophyta > Magnoliopsida > Cornales > Cornaceae > Cornus > Cornus florida. The sequence continues at coordinate 48,077,110 of NW_026775572.1, forward strand.
GCCTGACCCAAGCCGCAAATTGGCACCGAGCAAAGGCCAGAGTCACCACGGGAGACCAGACTTCAAAAAGTTGACCATACATGCTTCAAAAAGATTATTCCAATTTTTTTTTAAAAATTAAAGGTAATCTGCCACTCGAATGACAGAAATGCTCCTCCATAGTGTCCATAGTGTGATCTGGAGCACTGTGATTGATGGCTGAAACTAGATGATTAAGCAGCTGAGATGGTTGATGCCTTTAGATATTAATCCTAATTTATCAGTGACAGGAGTTCCAAATGAAGGGTTGTGACCAACAAGATTGGGATCCTGCAAATTCATCCAAGTCGGCCCCATAACCAACCATGTTTTCTAAGGTCTACAATCTCGCCTTTTGCCCTAATTTCATCCTACTTGAAGTAAGTAAAAATTCAAAATATGTCAAATAACACAAGATATTTCATAACCAAGGTCATGCCACGAGGCATGAGAAAAAAGAGAAACAAAAAAATCATGCATAGAGGTCTTGCCAATCACCAACACATTGCAACACATATTTATGGACTCTTAAGTCCTCAATAACATGGTTAAAAGAAACCATGACCAATTAACAGTAAAGAAATTTTAAGCCTCAGACTCATGTAATTTGAAATAAGCTGCAATGATCATATGATAGTTAATTCACCTGTTAAGTGCAACATACCTTATTATACCAGAACCACAGTCTCTGTCCCCAAAGTCTTTCTATCTTGCTTTCTGATAGATCAAGGACAGTAAGTTCCCGTGGACAAAAATTAGAAGGAAGAGTTTTCAGCAGACATTTTCTCCATTGTAGCCACTTCAGTTCAGCAGGTATATGTTTGAAATTTCCTTCTAGCTCTACATTACTGAATTGAAGCAGTCGTAGATTAACCATTGATTCAAATGACTTAGTGCAAAGTACCACCTGACCCTCATCCCGAGCATCATCTTGAAAGTATTCCTTGTATATCTCCTTCAAGTATGTTACTGCAGAGGTGAAATTGGGTGTTCTCCAAAGTTGGTTCCAAGAAATGCTTTTAGCAGTCTTAATCCTTGGAAAATTCTTCTTTTCGAAGTCTATAATGACCCCTTGGACGTTTTTAGTTCCCTAATGTCAATCATATGGAACTACTTAAATAAAATATAATAAATTTATAAGCTGATGCCACATAAATAAAAACAAGCAGCTAACATCAATCATATGAAACTAATCAAAATTAACAAAATTAGAAGCCAAAGTCAAGTGAAGTGACGCTAAAATTTAGAGCTTTATGGTATTTCAAGTGGGACGCTACAATAAATAATGCATGGCCAAATATTTTGACTGGAGGAAATACAACTGACACTCACTTTCCGGAAAATTTACTGAATAGTCCTACTTTTCAATTGAAAGGACCATTAAGTCCTATGAAATGTTATTAAGATAATTAAGTACTAGTTTTAATTAATATTTTTAACTAAGTTTAGAATTCCATTGGCAATAAAAAAAAGTTCTAATGTTGCCCTTTCTTAATTTTTTTTTTAACACAATGTTCTTTATTATTAAAATAAATTTTACAGAAAAATTCATAATACCTTGATGCATTTCTTATATAACTTATTCTCAAATTTACATAAATTTACATTTAGGAATTGAAATTACTTGTTCTATAAAATCTGAAGCAGAAAAAATATGAAAAAAAATTAGATGATTCATTGTTTATTCATTAATATACAGCATAAAAAAGTTATCGAATTTTTAAAACATGTAACAATAAGTTTCACCAAAAATAGTGAAATATAAAAAAATTGTAAGATAAAATTTTAAAATTTTCTATTTTTGGTGGCAATCAAAACTATATGCTTTCGTTCCTATTCTAAATTGATACTGTTTAAAAATTTAGATGTAAAAATTAGTATTCCTATAATGAAAGAATATTAAAAGTACTTCAATATGAAAGGGGAATAGTTTAACACAAAATTTGTTAATAGAATTTTGAAATTTGTTGGAAAAATTTATTAAAAGTATTATCCTAATAAATTTCATAGGAATTATTGGTCTTTGCAATTGAAAAATAGGAGTATAAGACTAATCATTATTTATCTTTTTTATTTCTTCATGTGATTCTTTTGAGCCAACCCCATCTAGTTGTGACAAGGCTTTGTTGCACAATTTTCCCTATTGGTTAATCATGTGCACTGCCAGCGCTATTTGCGCATGGCAAAGAGTTCTACCATTTTTACACCTTTTTCTTTTTTTAATTTTTTTTGGGGTGGCAGCAGGATTTTATTATATTATATGGACTTCGGTACGTATGTCGGGTGCGGGTTTGTATTTACATGCCGGACATATCAAAACCCCAAATAGGACACATGTACACTGCTAAATATTCATATTATTTCTATTTTGTTTTCTAGAGTGAATTAATGTATTTTTGTAACATAGAGTCCAATATAGACATTTCACTCATTTTGAAGCAATAATATAATAAAAATTGAATTACATAATATGATTTTTAATTGCATGTCCAACCAAAAGTGTCAAACACATATCTCATACCCACATCCGAGTATTGTGTCCGACACGGGTACTTCAACCACTTTGAAGAGTAAATGTAACATTGTGTGTAGGGGAAAAAAAAAATTAAACAGATGAAGGTGTCTCGTAAAAAAAACTGTGAGACCTATGTGTGTCACTTTACAGAACTGGAAGTTGGCTCAGAAAGCTGGTCAATGCTCAATCTAAGAGTTGCTTAAAATATATTTAAAGAAAAGATGAGGTTTTGAGCTAAGTACCATACCTTCTCATTTTTCAAGACGGTCAAAATTTCGCCATGAACCCACAATCTACTGCGCATACCAGGATCAAGGTTTTCTTCCTGCACAATTTGTCTTCCCATGTCTCTAATCTGATCATGCATCCACAAAGTATTGTCCTCATCAATCCTAATGAGAGATTTTGCTACGAGGAAATTGATTGCATTCTCTGCCTTAAAACCACAGCCTTTGAATATGTCAACCGCATCATTTCTTTCCATTCCCAGATTTAGAAATAAACACGCAATGTCGAGGAATATACACTTCATCTCGTCATCCAGCCAATCAAAACTTATCTTCAAGATACCTTGAAGATCGTGTGGACGATTCTGCTTCAGCTTTTGTAGAGCATCTTCCCATTCTTTTACTCTCCTTTTATCAAACAGAAAAGAACCAAACACTTCCAGAGCCAAAGGTAGTCCTCCAGTAAGAGACACAATTTGCAGGGACAGACTCAAAAATGTTTCCGTGGGATTCTCTCTTCTGAATGCATGATAACTGAATAGATTTAGTGACTCAGAAGAACCCAAGCTTTTCACCTCATATACCTCACTCACATGGTCAATAAGCAAGACATCTCTATCTCTTGTTGTGATAATGATTCTACTTCCTTCACAAAGCCATTCTCTCTTGCCAATTAAAGCATTAACTTGGCTTACATTATCTACATCATCTAAAACAACTAGAACACGCTTCTCATTCAATATCCGTTTGATTGCAATCTGAGCAGCATAATCATTATTTACAGAAGGCACTTGGGAAAGATCACTAAGAAGTTTGTTTTGAAGAGATATTTTACCATTTTTTTGTGAAGAAGTGTCTCTAACATTTGAAATGAAACTACGACGTTCAAAGTGACTGAAAAGTTTATTATAAAGTGCCTTGGCAAGGGTAGTCTTACCAATCCCACCTGTTCCATGAAGCCCCAAAACTCTGATGCCGTTGGATTTAACATCTAAGATTCTCATCAGTTCCTCTAAACGAAAATCAAGTCCCACAATATATGGAGCCATACCCACAGGATTATTGCTCAATTCACTCAAAACCTTTTTGACTAAAGATTGAATCAACTGTCGTTCTTCCCTGCCAATAAACATGATCATAAGTCCATAATAAATACAAAAAGGAGACATGTATAAGAAACTTTGACAATCAAATGCAGAGGGAGGACCAAGGTATGATGTGTATGTCAACATGAATGATAGTAATAATTATACTTAACGTGACCAAAATAACTCCACAACACATAGCAAATTTAGCAATTATGCAATCTTTAGGATTGAAGTTGGAATTTCTTAATGCTATGAGAGAACCACATGTGAAGAACGTACATCAAAACAATGTACACTTGTAATAGAAAATAGAAGTTCCATGTGAACAACACCATCTACATGTTTTTTCAATGTATACCAAGAAAAAGAAAGCATGCCTTTATATGGAGTCAATATTCTCATAACCGAGTAAATAATTTTTAAGTAAAACATATAGCAACTTACCAATTTGGACCTCCGTTCCTTTTCAACAATGTCTTGAACTATAATTAACCAAATTCTCTTTGGCTATATTTCACTAATCTATACCTTGCAACAAAAATAGCAAGGTATTAAACATTTTTCTATGATCTGCTTCAAATTTCTATGGAAAAATATGTGCATATGTGTGCTAGGAAAAAGCACCATGTGTTGGCATATTTTGTGAGCACAAGTGGTGCCATGGTCAATATTTGATGTCACTTCAGTGGAAGGTTTGCTTGAAGCTGTGATTGTAGATTGAAGACTGAGCCAAGGATCTTATCAACAAATTACTTCAACCTTCATCTATCACAATATAAAGAAGGTAAGTGACCTAAGAGACCATAGGATTCAGAGTAAATTAGGAAACTTGAAATAACTTGGAGTTAATTTAAAACTAATTAATTAGTTTTAATAGAATTATAAATTTAAAGGTTACTATTATTTCATTGGGAGTGAATTTGGATACTTTAACGTTGGATAGAAAACTTAGATTTCGAGTTTAATTTTAATATATATATATTAAAGTTGATTTTGGCAAGGATTTCAATTTGTAACAATGGACTGTGTGTCCTCAAACTATCATTCAAAATAAAATAAATAGAATATCGTGATAAATTAGACTCCATAAACTTTCCAACAATACATTATACGCCTAATTTCGAGTCTCTTTGACCCATCAATAAAGCATCCAGAGTCAGGCTATGTGCAGTAAATAAGCATTTGGGTTTGATAAATCATAGCTATCTTAAAAATAATTGTTTTGGCAGAACTATTCTTGAGTCTCCTAAGAAAAGGAAAAAAAAAGAAAAAAGAATCCAATTTAAAAGATAATATGAATTTCTCCCTGCCATGGAACTCATGAATCTCACTGCTTTTGTTGATGAAACAACCTGTTCTAAGAGTAAATCATCAAAACCCCTTGTTAGACTCTTTGAGCTCAAATTCTAGTGAATCATTATCTCTTAATGATGAATGTAGAGTGATTCAGAACCTGATAATGGTGAGATACAATATATATATATATATATATGGAACTTGAATGTGATTTCCTTAAGATTGATTTAGAAAAGTCTCAAGTCTTAGTTAGAGAGTTGAAAACTGAAAGAAAATCCCTCAAAGATATGGTCAAATCTTTAGAAATTGAAAGATGTCTCTCATAGATAAAGTGAATTTAATTGAGTTGTAAATGCCAAAAAATATCTTGAGTGCAAATTGCAAAAATCAAAAGAGACCATTCAACACTTCACAGGTGGGACAAAAAAAAATTAAACACACTTCTAGGGATAGGTAAACCTTTTGGAGATAAGAGTAGTTTGGGATTTGTTGGTAATTCTAACACACATTTTAAGACTTTACATTATTGTGGTAAAAAGGGTCACATAAAATATCAGTGTCATAACTGTTTTATCTTCGAGAAGAAAATTTCTAAATGCCGCAAGAAAGAAAAGAATCTACCAAAAAAAAAAAAAATGAGAGTCTTGGTTGATATTGTAAAGACCTAGGTGATGAAAATCTGAACTTAAATCAACTTAAAAGGCTTTAATAGGGGTACAAATACTGAAAGATGGAATAAATTTAAATCTTATAACAAATTCAATACTATGGCTCAATCTTGGGGGAGAACAGAAAATCTAAAGAATTCCAAAACTGTCAACTAGCATTTGAAATCTAACGCACCTTTAAAAAAGGTAAATAACAAGTTAGAAACTAATGCTACGTTTGGTATGTAGGAATGGAATGGAATGGAATGCCCATTCCAACCATTTATTTGTTTGGTATGCAACTTAAAATGGGAATAGCCATTCCATTGGAATGAAAATCCATTCCACAACTAAACCAATGGAATGGCAATTCCATTCCCAAGTAATTTATTTTAAAAAATCAACTTCCCAAAACACCCTCATAATCCAAGTCCAAAAACTACCATTACCTTCCACCACAATCATCTCGCATTTCACCACCACCACCACTACCACTGCCTTCCACCACCACCGACTTTCACCATCGCCCATTACTTTCCACCACCACCACCACCTTTCACCACCGCTACCGCCACCACCTTCCACCACCACCAATGCCATTGCCTTTCACCACCTTCCACCACTACCGCCGCCATCGCCTTTCACCACTGCCACCACCTTCCACCACCACCACTGCTACCGCCTTTCACTATCACCACCACCATCCACCGCCACAGCCCTATACCACCGTCACCGCCTTCCACCACCGCCAACGCCACCTTTTACCACCACCGCCGCCAACGCCGCCTTCAACAACCGCCAACGCCACAGTCATCGCCTTCCACCACCTTCTACCACCTTCCATCACCACCACCACCACCACCACCTTTCACCACCGCCACCGCCTTCCACCGCCACCGCTACCACCACCGCCGCCGCCTTCCACCACCACCACCATCGTCACCACCTTCCACCACCACCGCCACCACTGCCAATTCCACTGCCTTCCACCACCACCATAGTCACACCACTATCTCCTTCCACCACAACCACCACATCACTGCCACCACCTTCCACCAACACTGCTGCCACCTTCCACCACCACTGCTGCCACCAATTTCCACCATTTCCACCACCACCGCCTTCCAACACCACCACCTACATTACTACCGCTTTCCACCATCCACAACCACCGCTGCCACCATTTATTTTTAAAAAATTATTAGAGAATATCATTTTGTTAATTTAATTTATTTGTTTCTAGGAGGGATATTTTGGAGAATTCAATTAGAAATTTATTCCATTCTAAATTTTAAATTGATCCAATCAAACACTAGAATGGTTATTATCATTCCATTCCTACACATTTCACATTTCTAACCAAACAATAGAATGAGAATGACCATTCCATTCCATTCCCATTCTCATTCCATTCGCACTTGCATTTCATTCCATTCCTGCACACCAAACGTATCACCAAAAGAACCTTCTTTAAACTAAAAGACTCCACAACTACGATTAAAAAATTGCAGATTGCATTGGGACCTGTTTAAAGATTCCAATACATCACCTTATACAATACATAATATCAGAAATCCAAATTGAATTTTCATTCCACATTAATAATTTAATATACTAAACATCCAATGAAATGCACAAATCAAGAAATGGTCCAAAATTTTTAATTATCAATATATATATATATATACACACACACTAAAAATGTTACACACTTTTCAACCAAAATATAAAAGTGGGTCTAATTAACTTCTATAATCAGATGTCAACTGTAGAAGTCCACTCTCGTTCTCTACAACTCACAACAAACCTTTCAAATCACATATGATCCTATGCAGTTAAAAATATAGGATTGTCCATTTCCTTCTATAAATTTAACTTGAATTTCATGTATCAAAAGGACATAAAAGTGCAAAAATCGAATTTACCCAATTTAATCATATTCTTCTCTGTAGAATGATGAATAAAGGTTATTAGGGTTTTAATTAGGGTTTCTCTCTCTAGAAAACTGAAACGAATAGAGCAGAGGAAGTGTTGTTACCTGTCTTGCAGAACAAAACCGGCGATTCCACCGACCTTCCCCATATCTTTTCTCCATCTCGCAACCTTCTCGTGTCCGTACTGTTCTTCGAGACTTCTAAAGTCATCTTCGAACCGTCGCCCCTTCTGTCCCCGGACGTTCGACGGGTCGACTCGGCAGAACACGGGAAGAACAAGTCGCCGGAGCTCGCAGATGTCGGCAAGCTGCTCGAGGCACCGCCCGGAGGAGGCGTAGTTGGGGGAGAAGATGATGATTGAAACGGCCGAGTCTCCGATCGGACTCGGAGGGACGTCGTCCCCCTGAATCAACTCGTCGTTGCCTCGGAAAACTCGGACGCCTTTTCTGTCGAGTTCTGTGTAGAGTTGATCCGCGAAACTGTGTGTGTCTTCGTCGTCTATGAAGCTCAGAAACACGTCCCACCTGAGTCTGAACGCCTGAGTTGAACCGGAGATGGTATTGTTGTCCGCCATTTTCACTGCTAGTAGTTAGGTGAAGTTGCTATGTCTCAAAGCAACTTGTTGCATATATATATTTATACGTCGTACATACATTTGGTGCGAGACTTTAATTTTGTTGTTGCGTTGAACCCGAGGTCAAGCAACGAAGCACTTGTTTTACGGTTTTAAACTTTTAATATTTTGAAAATCAATTCGTTGCTGATTTGACACTTAACCTGCCACAAAAATTATTATTACTCATATTATAAATATTTATTCCGTTTTTTACTCACATCTTAATAGTTACATGCAAAATTGACACTATATAAATTAACTAAAATGATTAAATCTAAAATATCATTTGACTTTGTTAAAGAAATTCTTTAACTTACAAAATTAAATTAAAAGATTAAATTATCATTTTATACTTTACAATTTACAATTATAGTTGATTTGGACCAACGACTTCAGGAAGATCTTCCTTTCTGTAATTCGACGAAATCGAATGGCGAGAAGGAGGACAAGAAACATGATAAAGAAGATGACTTCCTTTAGATGATATAGATCGAGGTAGATCTAATGATTTTCTGAAATTCAGAAAAACATCACCATCTTGGTCCTGAATAACACAGTCTCAGAATCAAATTCCAAGAGGAGTTTACGAGAAAGCACCAATAGGCATGTCTCGTCGCCAATTTGGAATTGAATTCAGCCCAACTCCATCTGAAATGGGAATCGGAAATGAATCTGTCAAGGATCAATTTGATGATCCTGCAGACATAAATGACCCTCATGAATATTAGTTTTAATGGATTTTGTCCCAGATAGAATTGCCATTAATACTGAATTTCAACAGGATCAATATAAAGAATTCAGAAATTGGTATTTTAAAGCTTTTAATCAAAATCAACTACAGCTTTTTAAAACTCAATTTTATGACTTTCTCCAAGAACGCAAAATAGTTATACCTTTTGTTTCTTGGTTTTATATGACCAATCATTCCCTTGTTAATATAAACATATTGGATGATTTTTTCAAACCATGGACCACAACTGAAGATAAGGTTTATCACTATGTCCATCCTCCCACTGAACATCTAATTCTGAAAAGGATAGACCCTGACAGTGGTATCAAAGTGGAAACCAAGGCTTATAGCCAACCTAAAATAATTGATCCATCCTGTAATGCTACTAAGAAAGAAATTTCTCATGTTTACAGGCAGAACAATTATACTAATGTTTGCTTGCAAACGATAGGGTCCCAGCTTGGGAGAATTGAAACAGAAATCGACACGGTATTAAATACAATTAATACTAAGTGTATTACTGTTAAACCTTCTCCTCCAGAAGCTTCCTTATCCAAAGCATTGGTGAAACCTGCAATTGAAGTTCAAGGCTTCAATCTTACACATCCTAAGAAGAATGAAGAATTTCTTACTCTTCTTACTCAGAAAATTCAAGGACTTAAAATTCAGACTTTATCCCATGATGAATCTGAAATAGGTTCTGATTCTGATAATGTGTTTCCTCATATTGAGGTTTTCCAAACCGATTTTCCTCAGATGCCTGAGTTAAATAGGATTGTCTATGATAAGAATATCCACTCCAATACAGCCCCTGCTCCGAGTAGATATTATTATCCTAGACCCACACCTCAAGATATCTTGTATGAAGAAGATTATTTTCATACACAGAAATCTTTTCATGGCAAGACCATTTATGAATGGAACATAGATGGCAAATCTGATTATCAGATTTACGAGGTTATTCATCAAATGTTGATGTATAGTCAAGTTTGTAAAATCAACAACAACACTGACCCAACCATTGCTAAGTTTGTCGTTGCTGGTTTTACAGGAATCCTTAAAGGATGGTGGGATAATGTTCTCACTGAAGTTCAGAAAGCTGAAATCTTTTCTGCTACCAAGCTTGTTAAAGATGAAGCTACTCAACAAGCAGGACCTGCTCCTGATGCGGTTTACACCCTCATCACCACTATTATCCAACATTTTGTTGGCCCTGAAGGTGCTAATAGTGAACGGAGTCGTGAGCTTCTACAGAATCTAAGATGTCCATCTTTAACTCATTTTCGGTGGTATAAAGATGTCTTCTTGGCAAAGGTTCTCCAACTCAATGATGCAAATCATGAACATTGGAAAGCAAAATTTGTGGATGGTTTACCAACCTTTTTTGCTGAAAGAATCAGGAAAAAACTTAGAGATATGAATAATGGTATCTCTATCCCTTACAGAAACTATACCTATGGTGGATTAGTCAACATTGTAATCCAGGAAGGTCTAGCTCTCTGTAATGATCTGAAGTTACAATCCCAGTTAAAAGCACAAAGATTAACTGGTAGAAAGGAAGTAGGTGAATTTTGTGATCAATTTGCCTACCAAACTCCTTTATCTTATCCTAAACCTAGGAAAAGAAATAAGGTTGAAAAACCTTATAAAAGGAAGTATTCCAAAAGAAAGAATTGTTTAAAGGAAAAGGATAATTCTAGACAGTATACTAAGCCTAAAAGGAAATATATTCCTAAAGCAAAGGGTAAAGGAAAGCCCAAAGCTAAGGCTAAATGTTTCAAATGTGGACGTATCGGCCACTATGCAAACAAGTGCAGAACTAAGGAGAAACTCAGTAGTCTTCACATCGAAGATGAACTAAGACTTCAATTAAGTAAATTATTACTTAATACCAGTTCTTCTGAATCTGAATCATCAGATGATTATGGGGATGTTGTTATGGAATTACATTCTTCTTCTTCCTCTGAAGCAGAAATTGAAAATCCTAGATGTTCTTGTAATCCTTCTCATGATGATTATTATAAGGCCATTGTTGAGATGAATGGGTTAAGCTTAAATGTTTTGACTTCGACTCAACAATCCTTATTGGATCTTATAGATCATATCCAGGATCCTCAAATCAAGATGAAAGTCTTTGAAATAGGTTCTGCTCTGGCACGATCTAATGAGGATTCGGATAATCCAGATTTTCTGAGAGCAGAAAATCATTACAGCATGAAAGAAGTTCTAAGCAGATTAGAACACCAAGGACAAAGTTCACGTCCTGCTAATCTCCCTAATCTCAGAATGGAGATTAATCTTTTAAAAGAAGAAATTCGTCAATTAAAGTCTCGTCAGACTAAGATGGATTTGGAAATTACTCTTTTAAAAGCAAAATCTGCAATTACACCTTCATCATCCCAGGATGAAATCCCTCAATCAGAAGGTACTAATTATCTTCAACTCTTGAATCAAGTTACTTACCAAAAATGGTATATATCTATCAATTTGGTAATTAATCAGGAGTACACAATCACTAATGCAATTGCCTTAGTTGATAGTGGTGCAGACATGAACTGCATACAGGAAGGATTGGTTCCTACTCAATATTTTGAGAAAACCACTCAAGGTCTTACCAGTGCAAGTGGAGGTAAGATGCAGATTAAGTATAAACTTAATCTGCATCTTCATTTGTAAAGAAGGTATTTGTTTACCATCTACTTTCTTACTCATCAGAAATATGGCACAACAAGTTATTTTGGGTACTCCCTTTTTAGCTTTAATCATGCCAATTGAGAAAATTGATTCTCATGGAATATGCTCTAATTTACATGGCCAGTCAATTACTTTCCAGTTCTTGACCCCACCAGTAAATAAGCATATCAATGCTCTTAAAGATAACATTATCTTTAAGGAAAAGCAACTGAATTATTTGCAAAAGGAGGTATCCTCCTTAGCAATTAATCAAAGATTGGTACAACCCACTGAGCAACAGAAAATTGAGTCACTACGACAAAATTTTCTAAATGAAATCTGTAGTGAGATTCCTAATGCTTTTTGGGCCAGAAAGAAGCATATTGTTTCTTTACCCTATGAAAAGGGATTTACCGATCGCATGATTCCTTCTAAAGCTAGTCCCAGCCACATGAAAGCTGACTACTTGGAATTATGTAAAACTGAAATCAGCTCTTTAATGGCAAAGAAGCTTGTCACTACTAGCTACTCCCCCTGGAGTTGCAGAGCTTTTTATGTCAATAAAAATGCTGAAAAAGAACGAGGAATTCCTCGATTGGTTATTGATTATCGGCCACTCAATCTTGCTTTGAGTTGGATCCGATACCCAATTCCCAACATCAAAGATCTTTTAGATAGGTTACAATCTGCTGTAATCTTTTCTAAATTTGATCTTAAATCTGGATATTACCAGGTACAGATTGCAGAAGAAGACAGGTACAAAACAGTTTTTTGCGTACCTTTTGGACAGTATGAATGGACAGTGATGCCATTTGGATTAAAAAATGCCCCTTCAGAATTTCAACATATTTTGAATGACATATTTAATCCTTTTACTGAATTTTCTATAGTTTATATTGATGATATTCTCATATTTTCCAAATCAATCGATCAGCATTATAAACACTTGAAAATTTTCAAACATGTTATTTACCGAAGTGGTTTAGTAATTTCTGCTCCTAAACTAAAACTGTTTTTAACTAAGGTCAGATTTCTTGGTCATGAAATTTGTGATGGGAAAATTAGACCTATTAATCACAGTATTGAGTTTGCTTTTAAATTTCCAGATGAAATTAAGGATAAAACTCAGCTTCAAAGGTTTCTGGGTAGTTTGAATTATATTCGAAATCACTACAGAGATCTTGCACAGGATACAGCAATTTTGTACACCAGGTTAAGGAAATCTCCTTCCCCATGGACTTTGGAACACACCAAGGCAGTCCAGAAGATTAAACTCAGAGCAAAACAAATTCCTTGTTTAGCCCTAGCTAATTCTTCATGGTTCAAATTTGTGGAAACAGATGCATCCAATATTGGATATGGTGGTATTCTTAAACAAAAGAATCCAAATACAGGAACAGAGGAGCTTGTTCGCTTCACTTCAGGAACTTGGAAAAATGCACAATTAAATTATTCAACCATCAAAAAGGAAATTCTTTCTTTGGTTAAATGCATTTATAAATTCCAAGATAATTTAATCAATCAGAAATTCTTGTTACGCATTGATTGTAGTGCTGCTAAACAAGTACTGGAAAAAGATGTAAAGAATTTAGTTTCCAAACAGATATTTGCTGGTTGGCAAGCTGATTTATCTGCTTTTGATTTTTCTATTGAATATATTAAAGGCAGTTCTAATTCTTTACCTGATTTTCTCACTCGGGAATTTTTGCAGGGTTCATGAATCCGCTCCCTCATGGGCAGGGCCGGGGTAATACTCCAAAGGCTCGTGGCAAAAACAAGGCTAAGGCCAAAGTGGTTCTACCACTTAATGATGATCAATTTCCATATTTGGAACATGTTGCCGATCTGCTCAACACACCTTCTAAAGGAAGTAGCAGTACACAACAGAAACCAACCATGAAAGAGGTTCTTGAACAAGAAACTCCATGGATACCTAATCAGAGGTATATTCAAACAGTATTGGTACTGGATTCTCAAGATGAGTAATGGATGCCAGATCCTTGGGAAGTAAAATCCAGATATTTCCAAACTCAACAATATGCTGCACCAGATGGTCGCCATAGATATATCTATGAAGCTATTTTTACTGAAACTTCCTCTGTGGAGATCAACCACACGAAGCAATTTTCGAATTCCAAAGATAGTCCTTTTACTTATAGTAAAGCTATCTTTAAGAGGCTTATACGGCCTAGTGACTGGGGATTAAATCCCAATTTGCCAAGGAAAATATCCTATGGTCACAGTTACAATTATTGGGATTATATCTCAGCTTGGACATATTCGTTCTTTTATCAAAATCCGAAGCATAAGCATTCTTGGTTCTTCAAGATATGCCCTCAATCAGTTAAGGCTGATTTCCCAAACTGGGTTATACCCTGGTGGGCTATATTTGGCCCTGATCTGGATATGTTGCCCGAATCAGTCAGACAATTATACTTGCCATGGCAACAATTTCATCCTCAATTACGGGGACAGGATAATGTTCCTGTAGGGAAATCCACCCTATTGTTCTTTACTGAATTTGGAATCCCTTGGATTTGGAAATGGGATTTCCAATGTGGTTATACCACTGACAAGTTACCAGTCCTTCAGAGGATCTTTTATTACCGATGGTGGTCAGGCATGACTCAAGATCCTATCCAAGCCCTCCTCCATCAGATCAGAAAGAAAACACTGGAATACATGGATAAGATTCCAAAGTTAACTATTCCAGAATCCGAAATCTTTAACCCATTTGAACTTGTTAAAGATATGATCAGAAAACAACAACCATTAATTACCGAAGCTGATTTAATGGTTAAATGCATGGATTTTATGAGGACCAAATTTGTTAAATCTTTTGATTCCTCCACACCTACAGTACGAGATGATGCATCCATGGTGTCAGTCTCTAGCCAGATCAGTCAAGAAGGTAATCAGTTTTCCTGTCTAGCTGGTTATGCACAAGATCCCAATGAAGATCTTATTTCTGAAGATGAGCCTACAGTAGCCGACTATTGGGACTCTCTCACCAGTCACTTGATGGACAAGATGAATCCACCTAAAAAGTAAAAGATTCCTCTTATCCTGCCGACAGAAGAAGCCAAAGAACTTTTCCCAAAAGTCTTTGGTTCTACAGTATTTCCTTCATCAGATATCCACTTTCCATCCGATAAGGAGACAGAACTTAGTGGTGGGCCGACCGACTGCATTATTCCAGCACATGATCCCATGCACTATGCGGACTTCAAAATGATAATTTCAAGTCCATTTTATGTATAAATAGAGGGCAAAGTTTCCCTTCAATGTATCTTTCAATTTCCTTTTCTTCCTTCTGTAATATTTCTCTGTATTAGCTTGAAAATTCAATAAAGAAAGTTTTCTGTAAGTCTGTATAAATTTCTTATTCTTATAATATTATTGTTTAATTGTTTAATCGATCCTCCTCACTTATTTGGTATCAGAGCCATGATGGCTTAACTCTTTATTGTTAATGCTTTTAGGTACTGGTAGCATGATTATTATCGTAATTATGTCATGAACAATATGAATATTATTCTGTCTAACTTATGTTTAAACCTGATTCAATTATGGGTCGTCCAAAAGTCGCGTTGGAATGTTTAACTCGTTTTTGCATTAGATTGCTGCACAGGGTACTGTTTCCAGTAAATCTCTCTTAAGCAGAACGACGACAGAATAGTAACTTACTGTTCATTATATAATATTATAATATTTATACTATATAGACCTTAAAGCATTAACAATATTTAACATATTGTTTATATATATATTATATATATATATAAATGAGAAAAGAATTGTATAAAAATACCCTTACTAAAATCTGCCACCTCATAAAAATTTTAGGTATTTATGTAATTATAAAATCCAAACCACTTCTCTCACACACATTTCTCTTTTTACTTCAATCAAAACCCCTGAACCACACCGGCGGTGGAGGCCATTATTCGTTTACATATTCATTGTATGCACTCACCATCTGATCTATTTCTGTTTCATATTTTATCTGATATTTTTCACTCAAATTATTGGGCAACATCCCGTGAACATAGTTGTCAGATCCTTGGAATTGGCGAATGAATCGATGGTCAAGAGTTTTTGTTGGTGCAGTCGCAGGGAACTCTGACCGTCCCCTTCTGTCTGGCAGCGTGTTTCCCGACCTTATTCGTCCCAATTTCCCGAACGCAAAATATTAGTTGTTCCCCTTCCCACCTTAATTGGGTCAGTCAAACAACTGCGGCTAGAGAAGAGGTGGTGGAGATCAGATGAACCCAATTGCGAATTTATAACCCAAAAAAAAACCAAATAAGAAATTTTCTCAAACACAACCCAATCAATCACAAACTAATTCAAGAAAAGAAGAAATTGAGACCATTCATGAACAAAAATGAAATCATAGCAAACCTTGATGGTCCAGAGCCTATCGCTTCCTTGTCGTCGATGCGTCTGAAACTTCACTCCGACAAGAGATTCACTTGGCCGTGTATAGAGAGAGATAACACAAGCTGGAATGGATTGGATTGGGGGAGGGAATAAGATATGGTTAGCTAGAGAGAAACAGAAAGGAGAGAAAAAGAGAGATGCGTGAGAAAGCGTGGGGATGAGTGAGCGGTGTGCACGTACGCAAAGATGCTAGCGAAGAGCATCCGTGTAACTACCGCCGGACTGAACTTCGCTGCCCACTCGCCTTCACGCGCGTATGCGGGTAGATCTAACGCGTCTTTCACGCACACACGCGCCCCCTTCTTCTCTGGCGACTGCAATTCTGCCCTCAACATCAACTCTTGGCCGTCATCTAGCACCAGACCCGAAACTGCTCCGGCCTTCGTTCCTCTCCTCAACACAAAAGTTACAGCTCGATCTCCTCTTCCAATCTGCGCCTTCTTCCTCCTCCTCCAATCTGCAGTACCCTACATCGCCGAAACCCTATACTCTCTCTCCGATCTCCCAGGAAAAATGCCACCGCCACTCTCCTCAAACCTTTTAATCTCCAGCCGCGACGTCCTCTCCCACGTCCTCCACTACCCCACGTCCCCTTTCCCGCCCAGTCCACCTCCGCCCATCTCATCCGCAACCACCTCGCCACTACCCAATCGCAGATTAGAAGAGATATGAGAAGGAAAATAAAAAATAATAATAATAATAATAAAAAGAAATAGAAAAAATGGGTTAAACCCGAAATCTATGGACAATGCCCATTTTAATTTTATATTATTTTGAGACACGTGTCACAATTTGATTGGACCACGTCACTAGGTTAATTAAATTTCATTCAACCTGAGTTAGATCCAAGTACTGTCCCTTTAAAAATGATTATTGGGTCAAAGTGTTTCACCAGCTCAAACACTTTAGCCGAGCACAATGCATATGTTCCCATGCATTGTTGTAGGACCACAATACATCAAACGGCAACAGGACCATATTGCATCCAATGGTAGGTCGAAGTGTTCAGTTGAACAATTTTGCCCAAATAGCATGATTCTTTACAGAAATAGGCTTTATTGTTTTCTTCCAATTAGCTAGTGTCAAATGAGTGGGATCCACAATAGTATACTACTAATTATTGAACGAGTTTTTATATTCATTGCCAATGTCGACTTCACCAATTTGCTCACATCACTTTTGTTGGCCCACCCACCATAGTTGTTAGGACCCTAAAAGGGTTTTATGAGTAGCGGGTGAGTTGACACTAACAAAGAATATAATTTTCTGTTGACTATATGTGTGTGTGTATATATATATATATATATATAATACAGAAATATTGCTACTTAAATATTATACTCAATTTTAAAATATAATTATAAATCAGTATAATAATAATAAACTAATAATGAACTTGTTAATAGTCAGATGCTAGAATTTGATTCTATTTTCTTAAATAGATTCGTTCCGCTATGGTGCTGATGAATGATGTAGCGTTTGTCTCCTAGGATACAATGATTTTTTTTTCTTCGGTGGAAGCACTTCAAACCGGAGGAATAGGCGAACCAGCTCGGTATAGTACTCTTTCTTTTAGACCGAACTCAAACACACTGTAGAACTATATGTATGCAAAGAATAGAGGTAGAGAGAAAGAGAGTTTAGAAATCTGTATTAGGATTCTGAATTGTGCACCTTCCAATTGAACCCAGGGGGTATTTATAAGCAACTAGGTACCTTTTCGGGTGACCCGAACCATCATCGAATGCAATGGTTCAATCCAAACCATTACCAAAACACCTGTTCACATTTGTATGCACTGGTTCACACCAGACGCGTCTTTTTGAATGAACATGATGCATGTTTGAATGGGTATTGTGCACTGGTTCGAACAAGATGCACCTATTCAAATAATCCAAGCCTAGTTAAAATTTGTTTAAAAAGAAATAATTAGATTTACAATTAAGTCCAAACCCGGACCACCGGTGCACGTGTGGTGAATGGTTTGAACCTAAGCTAGCCTAGGTCCTCATCCTCTTAAAAACTTGGGTGCCCTTAGGCCCAAACCGAAATGTCAAACTTAGCTATATTTGCTCTAATAAGTTTCACTTTCTATTCAATGTGGAACAACCACTTCCCACATATATATACCCTTTACTTATTTTTAAAAGCTTATCAAAACACCTAACTTTGGAGAAAGTAAATATACTACGTTCATCTTCTTGCAGAGAGAAATGCGTTTGTCTATAGACCCGTAATAATTTTTTAGTAGGACCTATTCTAAACTTTGCCCAAAGTTTCTATTTTGTATGCTTCGTTTCCAACAATTTCCTTATTGAACATGTCAACTTTCTTATGAATTATTGTCCGTTCAACTTTAGAACGACAATAAGAATGCACATAGAGGTAAAAAGTCGAGCAAATCTCAAGCCAACAAGAAATCGCTAATATCGCCACCAACTTAGTCTCTATTTTAGCAGCCTAATGTTGGTGAAAATCAAGTTTGCTAACCCCCATCTTTCATATTTTGGCAAAGATTGAAAAATTGCACAAATTGGAGTTCCAATTGATTGGGCTACTTCAAACCCCAATCTAAAATACTTGTGGATCAATAGTCTCTGCCTTTATTTAAAATCATATCCAAAAAATTTATTCAAGTCAAATGAAGAGTAAACAAAGTACATTGTAAAGATGAAACATAATTTATGTGCATAAATATATGCATAAAGAGATAAGTGGGGTGTGGGTCAGAGAGTGATTTTGACCAAAAAATCAGAGTTTGAAGATTGTAGAGAGAAGACCAACGGTTGTAGCCTAGTGGTACTAACCCGCCTTCCAAAACAGAAGGTCAAGGGTTCAAATCCCCATAGAGACATGTGGGGGTGTGAGTAAATTTATTGGTTCTGAATAAATAAAAAAAAAATTGATTGTAGAGAGAAAAAAGAGAATAAGTTGCTACAATAGAGGTTGAATATGGTGAGTTAAGTGAGCTTTGAGATGAGTGGAGATAGATAGACCATTGTTCAACTCATTTAAGAGGCAATTGATGTTATATTGCTAAAATGGGTGACGTGAGATAGAAATCAATGGTTGGAGGGGAAGCATAACTAAAGTCCAAGGTAAGATAATTGATGGTTTGATTGAGTATTTGAAGACCTGAAGGGCTCATATTCTGAAGTGAGATTAATGATGGTGGTAAATATGAAATAAAGGTAGAGAATAAAATAACAAGCAAAAGTTGAGATGGCTTGACTTTATGACATGGCTATCCATGTTTCCTTTGATTTATTAAATTAGTGTATTTAATGATCGTGTATATCATTCTTCTTCCTACTTCTTTTTAAATGGATTATCCTCTTTTCTCTTATAGCCTTGTAGGTTTATTTGGTATTTTTTTGTAGGTGTATCAGAGTTATACGTGGACACAAAATGTGAATCACCAACATAGACGAGTAAATAACTTAGAGGGTCATTTAAGCTCAACCCAAGTTCAACTCAGCCTTTAACCCAAGGCTTTTTACATGTTTGCACCCAAATTGGGAATTTGGTCCAACTAAGCACAACAACAGCACAAATAAGGGTTTAGGTTAGTAAAAATGAATATAAAGAGTGGTTGGGTCCACTTCAAGCCACGTCAGCCTTACCAAGAACGAGCGTAACACTTGTAAATAAAATGCACTCATAGATATACGTGCCACTAGTTAGGGACAAACGAGACATGAAACAAGCACGAACGGCACTACATGTTTCTATCTCATCC
Source organism: Cornus florida (assembly GCF_030987335.1). Classification (NCBI taxonomy): domain Eukaryota; kingdom Viridiplantae; phylum Streptophyta; class Magnoliopsida; order Cornales; family Cornaceae; genus Cornus; species Cornus florida. The sequence continues at coordinate 48,097,036 of NW_026775572.1, forward strand.
ACACACAAAAAATATGAGCGACGAGAGATGGACAGAACAACAATCGAGCATATACAACCCAATAAGCACCTATAAGTTATCACATAAAGTATGGGTGAGCCTAAACTGTCACATCCATCTCAATCCAAGAGTGACTTGTTATGTATAGTAATTGTCTTTATTAAGCGATCCATCCCTACTGTCCACGTGGCAAGCATATAACCATGAACCCGATTTCTCACACATTACAAATAGAACTCATTTATGAATAGAAAGAGGTATTGCGCTGTAATGTCTCAGATTTTTTTTTTTTTAATAATTTTTTTGGTATTTTATTTTATTTTACTTTATTTTTTGTGCATCGTTTTACGCACCATATGGGACCCAATTATTTTATTGCATGTGTTTATTTATTTGGGATATTAATGTGTTGTATTTATATATATATGTGTGCAAGGGCGGATTCATGATTTCTGAATGGGGTGGGCTAATTTTGGATTGGGCTAATTTTGGGGTGGGCTAATTTTACTAGATATATAAATATATTTTTTTTGGGGGGGTAGGCTCATGTATGTGTGTGCATATTTATGTAGTTGGTTAGAAGGAGAAATATTTATATGGCATGTAGGTATTTGTTTAAAGGAATGAGGTTAGTTTGGTAATTGGGTAAGTCAAAGTAGAAGACTTATTTTGGGTCACATGTTTTTTAATGCTAAGAATAAGCATTTGTGATACCCTTCGATTCTAGAGTCACGGGTGATCAAGTCCGAGCATAGATCCGAGAGATATCAGACAATTAATTTATAAATGAACACGGAATACAAAAAGAATTAAGAAATAAATAAATAAAGGCTGAAAAGAATTCTAATTATTAAATCCTCAAAAGTTATAAATGAATAAAATCCAAACTTTCCAAAACCTCCAATACGTACAACTCGGGAATCCATCTAGTGGACCCCTAATAAAATCCCATTATAAAGTAAAGTACGGAAATAAAATTCAAAACTAAAACATGAAAGGAAATCATACGTAGTCGGACGAGTGAGTGACTGTCTCTGCTCAGCACGATCAAGCTCTACGCCTGGAACTGACGAACACCTGAAAAAAATATAAGAGTGGGTCAGGCCCACTAGCAAGTTCTACTCTATTACAATTCATGCAGAGACCTGATACGCAGATACATCCTAGATATCTCAGCAATAACTAAAGTAGTCCATATATGTATAAGTACACACTATAGGACGCTCACTAGCCCATAAATCTGTCTCAGCCTAAGTAGAAATAACATGCAAATCGCACATAACGTGGGCATGTGTACCTAGACCTACCAGGGAATAGCAACTATGTTCAGTTATCCATCCTAGGCGATATACGCACCCTAACCATGATCCTGAGACTAAAGCTTATATCACGGCACCATAATCATATATATATAATCCATCTAAATCTAAAACAAAGTTTGTCATTCAACTGTTTATTGACCTGACATATATTTAAGTAGGACTTAACTTCTATAGCTAATCCATTTCTTATTTCAGAATAGCTAGGATTTAGTATTTTGAAATAATCCATCCCTAGTATGCCACCGTCCCATACCGGTGCATACAATTCACAAATTAAATAGTTGATGCAGTAAATGATAAATTTAATCATCAACCATACTCTACAATAAGCATAAACAAAGTCTAATATGTATATGACCATATTATGCATCCATTACAAGATTTACAAAACATGTTCCAGTCTTTTAAATTGTTAAAATAAGATTAAACATTTAAATCCTTCCAATAGTCCAACAATTGATACAATATACAATAAATTAAAACATCAATTAATCCAATCTAAGCATAGTTATTTTCAGATAATCAACTACACTTATAACACTGCTGAAACATGATTAACACTATTAAACCATGTAGAAAAGATTTGTTAAATACAAGTAAGAAGTTAAATTAATCATTTAATACTCAACATGCAAGCTTTCTATTTAACTTCATGTTGTTCCACTTCTAAGCATATTAACATAACCTTGCTTCTAAGTATTTTTAAATGTCTAAAACAATTATTTAGACCATTTACTACAATTTAAAACAATTCCAGAATACTCCAATCGACCAAACAAAGCTCAAACCATGAAAAACCAAAAAACTGGAGAAGGAGCCGCCTCCCAAAACAAGGGAGCTAGCTCTCCCCTTGGTGGAGCCGGCTCTCCCCCATGGGGATCCGGCTCTACCCCTTGTGGAGCCGGCTCCACCCTTGTGAGAGCTGGCTCTCTCATCCCTAGAGCCGGCTCCATCCTTTGGAGGGCCGGCTCTCTCCATCTAAGAGGCGTAACCTAATTTATGATCCTCTTCCTCGTCTCCGGTGGTGTTTAAACCCTTCTTTAATATCTTATTACGATTTCTAGATGTTCAATCTATGTCCCAAAGATCTCAGAAACTCATAAAAATCTAATACACATCGTTAACAAGAAATAAAACAATTAACAAAAACAATCTGTTCAATAAATCAGTTTCAATTTATCAATTTATAACATAGATTAAAGTCTAACTTAACATGCATAACAAATCCGTTTTAAAGTCTGATTTAGTCCTAGAGACTATCTAGGCATGCACAGAACACATGTCTAAGAGAAGGAGTTAGAATATGAACTTGCCTTCAGTTTCAGTTTTGAAACCTTAAACCACCGTCTCTGAGTTTTCCGACAAATTCCTAGACTGCCGTTCAACACCTCCATTGCTCTTAGTTCAACCCAGAAGCAATCCCTTCATTCCTCCTTAAGCCTCTCTGTTTCACTCTGAAGTTTCTCTCTATTTTCCTCTCAAGTCTCTCTCTGTTCTTTCTCTCTGCCTCCTCAGTTACGAAAAAGGGTTCTAAAACCCTTACAGACACATAACGATATATATATATATAAGTTTCTCTAAAACCTGATTCTAATTCCAACCCACTTATAAGTCAGCTAACTCCTACAACGTGATAACCTAAACGAATACAAAACCCTAACTAAACACTTAATGAACAAACAATTAAATTCTATAAAACAATTAATTGAATATCCACACAAGCACACATAAATCAATTAAATAATTAGACAAAACAATTACACAAATAAACACATAAATCAATTAAATAATTAAATAAAACAATTACACAAATAAACATAAATCAAATAAATAATTAAACAAATAAAACAAATACGCAAATAATTCCATAAATCAAATAAAAATGTAACAAAACCATTAATTAAAATGCCAAGACTATCCTTTTAAAATTAGGGGTATTACAGCCTTGGATTACTTTTCCACCAACCACCATCACCCCAGCACTCTCTCTCTCTCTCGGTACACACACACAATCTCTTTTTCGCTCAATTTTTCTTTTCCTTTCCTTCTCCCACCTTCTCTCTAAGATTTCTCCATGAAGGAGAAAGATTCGTGAGAAGCCATAGTTAGAGAAAGTGTAGATCTCAGCAAGGGGAACATTTTAACAACGGTCTTGCATCATTTTAATGGACTTCGAGTTTGGATCTTGTACTTGGGTTACTTGATTTGAGGTAAGGAAGTCCAAACTACAAGGTATTTAATCTTTGTGAGTCTTCTATTATGTGTATTTGATGAAAAACATGATGTATATATGAAGGTGTTATTATTTGTAAATTAATGTTCTTGGGATGACTATTACCTTACATGATTCATGCTACTTGTATATGTGATGATATATTTTATTTGGGTAAAAGCATGTTATAATGATAGTGATGATGGCTTGTGTATAGACTTCTTGATAAATGCATTGAAATGATGTACAACATGTATATTATGGACATTAGTTGGGTCATGGGTTAGAAATGATGTTTTAAATGGTTTCCAATGGTTTTATAAAATTGATTTTGAAAGCTTTGAAAGGTTTTGAAAATGGTTTGTAAAAAAAAAAAAAAAGGATGCCTTGGAATCGTCATGTGGTCTGGGGTTAACCAATCTAGAAGGGGGCATGAGATGGTTTGAACATGCGTAGTTGAACTACCTAGGCCCTAAATGACACTAGGCAGACGCCCTAGGTCAGGGATAGCTAGTCAATTCCCTTCGTGGCGCCTAGGGTTTAGTTGTGTTAACATTTTCGATGTGGGTTGTGTTATAACGAAAATGGCTTTGGAAATAGGGAGAGTGCATTTCATAGCATTCATTTCATAACTGAAAGGTTTGGAATTTTATGTTTGATGTATGATATCTTTCCCTATTACATGATCCCTCTCTCTTGTTATTCTATGATTTGGGTGTAATTCACGAGATTGTAAGAGATGTATTTTAGGATATCTCTATTAAACCGTTATGCTTACCTTATATTTTATCATTTTCAGGAAATGGCAAGGATATCGTAGATGAAGAACCCCCACAAGCTTAGTTGTAGCATGATGATTATTTTGCTACCTTTTTGTAAAGGCATTCTTTTGGATATTTGATAACATGTAATGACCTTATTCTTTTGCCGGTCGCAAGAGAAGTCGTTATATTTGTGGCCACAGAGGCCTTGAATTGTAATTGTATTCTTTTGGATCTAATTTTATCATTCAAGGATGTATGAATGTTTACACCGAGATTCAATGATTAATGATGAATACTAGATATTATTTTGGTGATTCAATGCAATGATGGTATGTAATTACATCGGAATAAGCTCGGGAAGTGATCTAAACGATCACATGGCTTTGGGGGCATGATCTAAACGGTTAAATGGGTCTAACAGTGGGTGATTTTGGCCAAATCCCTCATCTATGCGCACAGATCCTCTAAAGTGTGCGCACAAATGGGCATCTGTTTGCACAGATCATCCCATGTGTTCGTACAGATGGGCAAATCATAGATCCCTTCATATGTGCGCACAGATGGCCTCTACAGTTTGTTGTCTTTATTGGAATGTTGATCTAAACGATAGAATGACCCAAGTGTGCGCACAGATGGTCCAGTATTTCATTTTGACTTCAGACTTTAGTATAATTACATATTTACCCCTGAACATATTCCTAATCATTGAATGACCCTAGTAAATGACAGTTTTACCCCTTTTGAGCCCCAAACCATATATGACCTTGCCAAATGACTATTTTACCCTTGGGGACTCTAGAATCACTATATTAATGGAAAATGACCATAGTACCCTTATGTGGCCTCGAGTTCAGGTAAGGACCTAGGTAGCGATCCAGATCCCCAAATTTAGGCCGTTACATGCGCCAACACGTCTGCTTTTATTGCTGGTGTATTTGGCCCTGTGCCATCTATACTTTGGATTTTTTTTTTTTTTTTTGTATAACCTAAGTTTGCACTTCAACACACTTACATGTTTTCCATAATGTAACTTGTAATCTTAGGTTTACATCTATGCTCTTTCATAATGTAACTTACATACTAGGTGACATTTTAAAGCTTATAACACTTAGTCAATAGTTCAACTAGTGACCTCTTTACTTATTTAGGCTACAATTAGGAGCTTCTCCAACATACTATTTAAGAATATGTAATTGATCCTTATTGTACAGCATTAAGTTAATGAAGAAAATGTTATATTTTTCTTAATTTGTGATACCCCTCGACTCCGAGACATGGGTTGATTAGGCCCAAGCCCAAACCCGAGGGAATATCAAACAATTAAAGTATTTAATAAGCACTGAGTACAAAACGAAATAAGAATAAATAAATAAGCGAAAAGAAAACTAAATAATAACTCCTTAAATAAATAATTAAATAATCCTCCAAATGAAATATCCAAAACCTCCAATATCATTACAACTCGAGAATCTATCTAGTGGACTCTTAATAATATCCCAACTGAAATAACTGAAATGAAATATAATCCGAAACTAGAACATGAAGAAGAATCCTACATAGTCGGAAGAGTGAATGATGTCTCTGCTCAACACAAACAAGCTTTAAGACCGAAATTGACAAACAACTAAAAAAGTCAGGCCCAAAAATAAGTTCTACTCTACTACAATCTAAGCAGAGATTCGATACACATATACATCCTAGTCAATTCAATAATAGCTAAATAGTCCATACATATACACACACACACACACACACACACACACACACACACACACACTATAGGATGTTCACTGGACTAAAGGTCTGCCTCAACCTGAATAGAAGGCAACACGCAAATCGCACATAAAGTGGGTATGAGTACCTAGACCTACCAGGGCATATATATGTCTACTATATCCAGTTATCCATCCTAAGTAATATACGCACCTTAACTATGATCCTGAGACTCAAGCTCATATCACGACGTATAACTATATATATAAAATCTATCATATCCAAACATAAAGGTAAATATCCAATATGTCATCCAATTAATTCAGTGGCCTGACATGAAAATAAGTAGGATTTAACTCTCTAGTTAATCTATTCCTTTATAAATCCGAATAGGTAGAATTAAGTGATATGATAATCTGTCCTTAGAATGCCACCATCCCATACTGGTGCATTAAACTATACAGTCTAACAAATGATGCACAGATAATATAGTACATCAAATAATCCGGTGATAACATGACACATATCATACAAATATTCTTTGCATTTACTTAAGCAAGTACAACAATTTAAATAGCATGTAGTTAACTTACAACCCAAATAATTAACCTACATCTCAGATAAATTATACAAGGTTCATAATTATTATTTAATAATTACTTAAGCATTAATTTACATTGTTTAGACAATTAAATTAATCCATTTATCCAATGAAACATATAGGATATCTAACACCAAAATTAATCATATCCTTAGCATATATATGTATTTTATGCATTCTGGAACTTCCCCAAGTCCATTTAAACCCATTAATATTAATTAAAATAGATTTAAACACATTCTAGACATTAAAAACCAAAAACCCAGGTTGTTGCCCAACCGAGTCGGCTCGATTGCCAATTGAGTCGACTCGGTTACCAACCGAGTCAGCTCTATTCGTCCCGAGGCCCCAACTCAGTCGACTCGACTTCCAACCGAGTCGGCTGGGTTAGCAACTAAGTTGGCTTGGTTCGCCTGGACTTCATCTTCTTCGTTGGTTCAGCTTCTGTAAACCCTAAAAACTCCATAGTTAAGGGTTCTAAGCTCCACTCTAAATCTCATACATCCATACTAAATTATTTAAGTGTTTTAATACGCAAAGATTCAACTTAGACAACAGTTCATGCATCAAAAATTTCAGAATAAAGAAATCAAGAACATGTGAATAAGTTATAAAAATCCCCTATTCTAATCCGATTCAGACATGCATAATTGATCAATTTTATTGTTTAAGCCCACTGGAATTTCCTAGGCATGTATAGAAACACAGATCAAAAGGAGAGAGTAAGAGAAGAACTTGCCTCTAAGGTTTTTGGTTTAAAACCTCAAACTCATTCTTCTCTAATTTTTCAACGATGTAGTTGCCATCAAACCTCTCCCTTGCTCAGTCCTAGCCCACGCACAGAGCCTCATTTCTTCTCTCGTTGGGTTCGGCCTTGAACCCTTGGCCAAAACCTCCTTTTTTCTCTCTCACGTTCTCTCTCTCAAAAACTCTCTGCTCTCTAAATATATGATATATCACGTATATATTTTACAGCCTCCTCCCATAGACTTTAAGTTATTATATATATATATATATAATCACGTTAGTTCTATAATAAATATATGTGTATTATTTATTTTATTTTATTTTATTTTCCTTTTATTAGACTTGGAATAAAATTAGGATTAGGGTTAAAATATATTTTCCTTTTATTAGACTTGGAATGGAATTAGGATTAGGGTTAAAATATATTGCCTATATATATATATATATTACAAACTATATATATATATGTATATGTATACTGGCTAATAAAATAATATCATTATTATTAACTATTTAACAATAATAATAATACTAATAAACTATTCTTATATACATATATATCCATGTATATATGTATAATTATTCATGGGTAATAACCCGTACCCACTAATACTCCTATCCAAATAGTCCATGCGACCCAATAGTTAGTCCATGACTACTATCCAAATACAACTCCTTTATATATAAAACATAAAATAAAATATTTTAATTTAACAATTAATTACACATCATCATATAAGCAAACAAATCAGTTTAATTACACAAAATACGTATCATCATATAAGCAAACAAATCAGTTAAATCATTTAAATTCAAATTAATTAAATAAGCACACAATTTACATTTAAACACTTAATTAAATTAAACAAATAAACAAATAGCCAATTAATCTATTAAATAATTTTAAAATGTAAATAAAACAAATAAATAAATACCGAGACTATCCTTTTAAAATTAAGGGTATTACATAATTGGTCTATTGTTTTATATGTGCGGTTCAGGCCCATAACTCCCATCAAACTCACTTGCAATTTAACATAGTCGTTTTGTTAGGATCAAAGTGAAATGAACCTTTGAGATGGTCATTCTTGCTTTACACAATCGTTTGTCAAATAACCTTCACTACACCCACACACACTAATGATCCTCAATGGCCACAAGACAATCAAGATTATTTGCTTGACTCTTTGGCCGCAAGTATGAATCTAACAATGAATTATGGTATGCTCATTGTAATGACCCGAGTTTTTATTTAACCCGGTGCGTCAGTGATGACCCGAAAGCTGACCTGGTAACAGATCTAAAATGCGGAAGCAAAAGATAAAACAACGGTTTCTAGAGATACAATGCATCTCTAAGACACCAATGTGACACTCAATGAGGTCACGGAACTCAAAGGAAACAAATGCGGAAGCGGTGTTTCAAAAAGGGACAAAAATGAACCTACGGGCAAAATGGTTATTTCCAACATAAAAGTAGGTGCCACCGAGCACACCATTGGAAAGACAACGAAAAATTAATCAAGTTCAAAACAAAAGTTCACTTGATTTGGAATCCGGATGAAGAAGATATGGCTAACGGAAGAGGAAGGGGCAAAAAGGTCAAAATGAGCCAACCCTAGAACATCTAACCGGTTACCACACCTTTCTAACCGGTTAGAAGGCCAAAAATCACGTCCATAACACTGCCCAAGCACATCTAACCATTTAGATGACCCCATCTAACCGGTTAGATAACAAAAAAATAGTATGCTCAACCCAAAAACCTGGCAACAGGGGTTTTTTGGGGAAAAAATGGGTTTTTAAGGCCCTAGATGACATTTTCTGGAAAAATACAAAGAAGAAACCCCCCTCAAAATTGAGTTTTCTATAAAACTCGTAAAAGAATTAAAAAAAACTCAATATAAAATGTCCAAAATGCCCCTCCATGAAATCAGGTCATGAAAGTCTAAAAAGGTACTATATTGAAAAACAGAAAGCTGAACTTTGCGATCGATTTCCGATACCAAGATGACATTTTCTGGGAAAAAACAACCCCCCCCCTAAAATCACATTTTCTAAGTCACTATGTCAAAAGAAGAAAATAAAACCACTGTGAAAAGTCTAGAATGCCCCTAAATCAGATTATGCAATAAAAACGCAAAATGAGTTCATATAGGGCTCAAATCACAAAGGATGAGGTTTTGCTCGGAAACGACAATGCACACAAACGTAACTTACCTATTTGAAAGCGCTACAATAGTCCATGACTTAAAAATATAGCCGATGCAAAATCCGACCCCCCAACGGCCAAAATGACAAAAATGGAACTTGGAATGAAAACTCGGAATTCAAAACTATGAAATGGTTTCAAAATACCATTTGGCCCTTTGCCACACTTCATACATGGTTAGTGAGACCCTATAGAAGAATCAAAATGGAATTCTCACACCCAATGCAAACATGGCGAAGCAATAACTCAATATTTTTCAATATTTTCATAATATTCCATGAAGTCAAAAATCACATAGGATGTAATTACATGTCATTGGCCTCCGGCCTCATCTCATACATGTCAAATACATTGCATAGAGTGTATTTATGTACACGTTACATTAATGGAATCAAATATATATATTTTGACATAGAAGGCTATAAGTGGCATTTTAAGCCAACCTTTACAAAAACTAAGACCTTCAAATCTACAATCATCCAAGCAATGATGAATATCACAAACCAAGTCTTCGTACCTGAAACAGCCCCCCAGTAACTTCGGGGTGAGTAAACAAGTTTACTCGTAGAGAATGAGCATGCAAGACTCGATTTCTTACAGATTTTTAGACGAACATGAAACAGTTCAAAAGAATCATGCCACCTAACGTCTATGTCAAAAATTAGACTCAGGGATCATCCTAAGCAACTCATTCAATTGCAATGAACTACGTCATACAAGTATACATGCTCCAGTATACAAAACAATGTCAAAACATGTTATACGACATTTAAGCATACATTTCAAGTATACTAAACCATATTAAAACAAACTATGCAACGTCCAAGCATATCTACTCCAGTATACATTTAATATGGAAAACTCGTAAATCAAGTACACAAACACAAGTATACTAAGCCAAACAAGATACGCATAAGACAAGTATACATGACACAAGTATACTAAATGCAATCTAAACTCATAGAACAAGTATACAAGTTCAAGTATACTAAATAGGATTCAAATACCCAAAGTAAGCATCAATACTCAAGCTACTAGTAACCCATGACTAACAACTTGAAATTAAATGCGAAAAACAAATAGTGGAAAGACTAGGACATGCGGTCGCTAGACCAAGCAAGTATTTTCGGGTAATTACGACTTACAAGGTACCACCTAGTGCACATTTATGACTTAGAAGACTCTTGTCTCCGTATTAGAGCCAAACCCTAGCCATCACATAATTTATGTCCTCACAAGCTTTCCAAAATCAATAAGTTCAAAACTTATACAAAATCAAATGCAAGTTACCACATTCCATGCACAAGTAAGGTTGAATCCACACAAGCCATGTCCTAAAATTCAAGTCTAAATAGCATATGACATGTCATGTCCTCAATATGCAATTTATACACAAATCAAGAATATTTTACAACAATTAAGCCACATTACCATCCTAAGCCACAAGTACTAAATAAGCTTCAATTTATTAACTAGATTCTAAGGTAAACAATTGTAATATTCTAACAAGCTATATACCTACCCAAAATATATTTAAACAAGTTATGCAAGACAATGATATTATATATCATGTTAAGTCCAATTACCATTTTAAGAGGCCACAAGTACTAATTATACGTCAAGTTAGTAGCATGTTCACAAGGTAATTAGAATATTACATTTTAAGAGATTTTCAACATAATCATGGAAAGTCTCTAGATTTCAAATAAATTCTAAATAATCTCAAATTAATATATGTTAAACAATATAGCATGCTCATTACATATATCAAATCAATAGAGCAAAATGAACAAGACATCATCATGTAGATTTTAATTAATTTAAATTAATTAAATCTCTAATTTTTCAAAGGTTGTTCAAATGATCCAAAATAAATATATAACAAGGACTAAGTCATGGCCATGCCATATATCAAGTCAAAATGGAAAACAAGTAAGGTACAATTAAATAGAATTTAAATCAAATTAAATTCATTTAAATCTATAGATTTGAAAACTCATTCAAATGACTCCAATTAATTATATAACAAGGATCAAGTGAAGACCATGCCACATACCAAGTCAAAAGTGAATTATATGTAAGTTACAATAATTATTAATTTCTCAAATTAACATTAAAGCATGCATATCACTTGTACTCCATTACGAAAGCAATTAAAATGACTTAGAAAATAAACTATAACACCCCCTACCTCACAAGAGGATTGTTCCTCTTGAATACAAGGCAAATTAACACAAAATGACAAACACTTCAAGGGTTATGAAGAGGAGGATGAGGGGAACAAAAAGTGTTCCAAGCTTCATGGTCAAAGGTAAGTGGAAGGGCTTCAAAAATCAAGATCAAAGCTTAAACATCGAGCTCCTCTAATGGTGGCTAGGGTTTTTGGTGAGGAATATAATGAAAACAATGAATGAAGTGTGAGTGGAGGAAATAGAAATCCTCCACTCACTATGTGATCTTACACCATGGTCAACACACACAAGTTTGGTCAATTACACAAGAAACCTTTCTTTAAAACCATAATCCCAAAGTAGCCCAAAAATAATTACAAGACTTAATTGTGAACCTACACTTGTCACAAATCCAAGGTTCCTTCCTAGGCTTAATCTCAAGCCTACACTTGTCAACCATCTAAGCCAACAAGTGCACCAATCCTAGGCCAACAAGTAGATGAATCTCCACCCTCCAAATATCAAGAGATCATGCATCCAAGTCACTTCACTCCAATGCCAACAAGTGGCACCATGAGAATGTGACACTTGTCACATTTACCAAAAATTGCAAAAAGGTCATTTTCCAAAATATCTTCTAAATTGAATTGCAAAATGGTTCCTAAGACGAAAAATAATTACTTCATGTAATTACACAAAAACCCCACAAGTTAAGGATATTACAAAAAATTATGTATCCATACCCTTTACAAGAAAAGTAAACACTTAGTATGTTTTTCTAAGAAAATAGAAATACACATTTCTAAGAAATCATATACCATGAGTGTATGCAAAAATAGAAGCAAAACCGAACACGAAAAGCAAGGTTGTGCCAACAAAGTGACAAACGGGAAAAAGACAAAAAGTGAATAGTGTCGAAAAATGAAAAATGTGGAAATGACTCGGTCCTTAAAGGAAGTTGTCAATCCAAAGGAAAGAGACTCAGAAACCATTTCTGAGCACTCAAAACGACACTAAGCGACGAGAAACTAAACTTAAACAAGAAATTTCGACGAAAAAAATTCATTCGTGAAATTCTGAGGCAAAAGAAAAGGAAGGAAATGACCGGGTCATTACAACCTACCCTCCTTAAAGAGATTTTGTCCACGAAATCAAGAACATTCCCATAAGAACCAAAGAAGGACCGTACACAAGGTCACACCAAGGAATAGATCATAAAGTACCCAAGGACAATTCCAAAGGTCTCAAGATCAATGAAAGGACACGAAACCACGAACCGTGAGACACCTTTCCAACAAATTGACATACTAACCCAATGTCAACCACCCCAAGGAGATCAAGGCAACTACACATCGAAACAAGAAACACAACCAGAGGCAACATGGCAGCACGAATACTAACTAGAACCCGCCCACAACGTACCCAAGGTGTGGTAGCATCCACAGTGTCAAGTGTCCGCCTACACTTACATTACTAGCTAGGTAATGCAAGGTAGCATCGACGGCAACTAGCACTCGCCCACACACAACCTGTACGATAGCATGACAGTATAAGCCATAATTCGTCACCTACCCCCAACAAGCTCACCCGTGAAACCTATCGATACAAACGACATCAATGTCAAACAATCATTACCAAAAACACCGCGGAAACCAGGCATTCTGTGACAGTTACGATATGGTCTAAAATGTCTGGCCGGACCATTTTGGCCAATCCAAAACTTTGACAATAATGTCATAGGCACCGCTACGCTTAAGGCCTTAAATCTTCAATACTGGAAAAACTGACAACCCCAAGTCTCAAAATATCGTTGTCAACCACACCAGTCCCGAATCCAAAGCCTGACAAGTCTATGCCCTCAAGCCAATGGATCGGACTTTACAAATCAAACAACACCATCATTGCCCTAGTCACAACGACTCCCAACAAGACAATGCACCCAAAATCCTCCACGTCATCCTAAAGTTGACCTACTACAAGGTTACGCCTAGGAATCAAGACATCGGATCAAGCTTACACACACAATCCCGACAACCATACAACCCCCAGCACAGTGCTGAATGATAAAAGGAATGAACTAATAAAGCAATTAGTCATTAAACATATATACATATGCAAGTATACTTTCACAAGTACACTAAGAAATATCGAAATGGAAACACAATATTTGTGTACAAGTATACATCCACAGGTATACTAAGCAATACTAAATCCATGGTAGATAAGTATACAAGCTCAAGTATACTAAACCAAAACGAACTGAAATATTTACAACGTGCAAGTACACTAAGTACAAGTATACTAAACGTAAGCGAATATCCACGCGCCAAACAACTAAACACATAGGTGCTGTTTGATAAAACTGAAAATTAAGTACTGAATTTTAAGCACTGAATGTATTAATTTGAAAACCTGTTTGATAACGTTTTAATTTTAAGGCTGAATTCATTAAGATTGTTTGTTACAGACAAAAGTTGAAGTCTGAAAGTTGTACATGTTACATTTTTGCCCTTAATATATGATTCTCGTTTTATATTTATAATACAAAAATATTAATAAAACAACCACATTCACTCAATGAAATATATCAATTTAACAATGAATATTAATGTCAAATATAATCATAAAAAAAGAAGATAAATCCAAACTTAAATAATTAACATTATTCAAGCAATACTCATTAAAAATGTGAATGTCTCAAAAATGTTACATTAAACTAAACATATAAAATTTTAAACTCGAGAACTAAACAAGTCATTTACAACTTGGTTACGCAAATTAACCATAAACACTTGACCGGATTGCCGTTCTGTGGTGTGAATTTAAGAGGATGTCAAATTTTCAGCAATATTAGGTGGAGTCTCAAATTGTAAATCCTCAGTCTCATACTATTCAAAAAGTTCATCCATGATGATAGTTTTTCAAAGGTAATGGTGAATAGTTGCACAAGCAATAGCAATATTCCTTTGTACTTCAAATGTATAAGGTGCCATCCTTTTCAAGATTGGAAAATAGGCCTTTAATACTCCAAATGTTCGTTCAATCACATTCCTTAGCTTGGTATGTGCATGGTTAAATAGCTCTCCTTTTGTTCTAGGATGACCACCATTTCGAAAGTTGGCTAACCAATATCGTACATTATGATAAGGTACCATAAATCTTCGGGTGTATGTGTATGTAGCATCACACAAATAATATTTATCTACAATGTAATATGTTTAAAATGGTTAATAAAGTATATAATAAGTAAATAAAGTATAAAAATGGTGTTAGCAATATTAAAGAAAGTAATTCTGTTATATTTGAAACACAATTCTTCTCTGAGAATAAAATTCTATTATATAAATAATTACATAATATTTATGTAGTGTATAAAAATGGTGTAAACAATATTAAACAAAATACGTGAAATTGAATAGAATTTTGTTATACAAATAATTATTTTCTATATATATATATATGAATATGAATGGTAACAATTTAAAATATAAATCATTACATACTATTTATGTAGGGTATAAAAATGATGTTAACAATATTAAAGAAAGTACGTGATATTGAATAAAATTCTTATATAAATAATTATTTTCTATATATAGTGAATCAATATGAATGGTAATAGTTTAAAATATATTAGGTACAATTATGTTTTTTATTTTTTTGGAATTTGTTCCATGTAATTCATTTTCAAAAGGCTATTTGTCGTGTTTAAAATATTATAGGTAAAATATTTTTCACGAATTTGTTCTATCATATAAAAGTAACAAAAACTAATAATAAAATACAACCAACGAAATATATATAAAAGAGTTTTTCAAAAGAGAAAACTCATCATATTTTCAGATGCAGAGAGAAATCACAGAGAGTAGTCTAAAGAAATTGTAGAGAGGCCTTAGAGAAATCGCAGACAAAAACCCTAAAAGAGATAATGCAATTATATGAGGGTAGAGGAGTCATTAGAAATTTATTTTTTAAACCCAACTACTTACCGTGTTCTGCGATAAGCTATAAGCAACCTTTACAACGCTTAAAATTTTGGCCTCTTTTAAGCGGTAATTACCATATTAAGCGGTGTCCTAAAATTTTATCTAACACGCTTATTTTTAAAAATCACTTACCATCTTCTGCATTCAGCACTGAATTAGGAAATCAAACAGGCCCATAGTGTACAAGGGCAGTCAAATATGCTACCTATCACATAGGGGTAAAGCATCAGAGACACGCTACACATCACCTATGACGCCAACATGACAAACTGTTGATCAAAATCCCTATTCCTTTGATTTTGATGATAACAAATCAATAATGATGCGTTTTTCTAATGGTTTAAATGAGTTTTAATGTAAGGAAATGGAGATTCTGTTTTAGAAAGAGTGGAAGGGACTTCAAGTCATCATGTGGTCTCCCAAAGCATCAAGAGGTTGCATATGCTATTCTATATGATCATCTCACTATAAATGTACAGTCAAAGTATGTCAAATGAAATTCAAAGAGTCAATATTTGCTCTTGATCATCTTCAAAAGAAAAGAGCCTAAAACTCAAAAGTCAAGCAGCACATGTCGACCGGTTTGGTACAACATGTCGACCGAAATCTAGGCAGTGACAAAATTCCAAGTTGAAGCTCACACATGTCGACCGGTTTAACACACATGTCGACCGGTATCTAGGCAGTAGCAAATGTCCAAAATTAAGCTCAGTACACGTCGACTGGTTCAACATACACATCAACCGAATCATGAAGAACACGTCGACCGGTTTGCAGCACATGTCGACCGGTTTACAACACATGTCGACCGGTTTATTCTACATGTCGACCGGTTTGGTCGCAGGTTTGCAGATTCAAATTTGTAACGGCTCTATCTTCATTTAATGCTCTCATCTACCTACAACAGCTCTATTAAATTCGAGATATCTACAACTAGAAAAAGTTGGAGCTCAAAGAAACATAACATACAAGTGAGAATACTCAAGGTGATCATTCAAGAGCATTCAAAGAGCCTGAAATTCAGATCTAAGCTTTTTCTTCTCATTTTCTCTCTCATATCAGTTCAGAGATTAGAGCTTCATTTATTTCATCTACTTACCTTTGTGTGAGAATTATCCTTGTAATATCTTCCAGAAAGAGAGAGAGAGAAACATTATTGTAATCTTCATTTTCATATCTCTACTATCTTGTAAGGGTTGGTGTGACCCAAAACCAAAGCTTAGGAGAAAGGTGTTTTCCAAGCAAGGAAGTGAAGCATAGTTGTGCTTCAATTGACGGTTTGCTCTCCACCATTAAGGAGGAGCTTTAGTGATTTTGGAAAGTCTCAAGGGAGGACCTTAAGCCGAGGATTAGGAGCTTCCGAACCTCGCTAAATCGCCGAGTCACTGTTTGCATTTCTCTATCTCTATCCTCTTTAATTGCATCTATTTTGTTTGAATATTTTTATTGTGTGTTGCATTCTAAGTTGTTGAAGATAATTTTTTTTTTTATTATAAACATTGGCCATTGACTATATTCACCCCCCCCCTCTAGAGTCAATTAGTGACTAACACAAACAAATATAGTAAATGGAAGACGCATCATCCATATCATCACATAACCACCAAATAGTCACACCCCCTTACATGTTTCTAAGGCATGCTCAAAACAACAAGGCATATAAACATGTAAGAATGACTATGCAATTAACAATCCCACAAAAACATAAGTAAGAAGGGATGAAATGCCTCTCAAAGGGACAAACTCACCGAAAGTGAATCCCAAAAACCCGGATGAGTCCAATCCCTCACCGTAAGAAAGTGAATCATCATCCAGAATGAACACTAAGGTCCCTAAAACAAAGGGTCTACAAGTCTTTCCTAAGATTGGCTCAACACAAGGTGGAATCCTAACGCCACACAAAACAAACAACGATGTAATGGATAGTTCCAACACTAACCATTAAGAGACACCAACAAGAGAACTCAACTCAAGATGCCAATGAGTTCGATGAGAACTCCACAGGATCCTATCTGAACCCTAAACACAACCCCAAGACTCCAATGATGAGGGAGAGTAATTGATTGCACCAATGCAATTAATTATACGAAACCATTCACACCCCAACCTTAGCTCGTAAGAGCCATTCAAGGCAAGGCAAGAAAATATCTTAGGTCAACGCACCTATCAAATCCTTAACCATCACTCTAAGAAGAAGAGACGCGAGGACCTCGCCATTTAGGCTCACAAAAACAAAACTCCAAATCCCCAAGGATAGACTCGAGTCAATCCAACTCATCATCTTATGATGCTAAAAACAAGACCCCAATTATGTCATCACATTAAGGTCACCACGAAACTCCAAGACACGATACCCTAGCATCAATCTCAACTAACCCAGCTGGAACAACCCACAATGCCTAAACAAGACATAAAAGTAAACAGTTGACACGTAATATAGCAATAATTTACATACTTACACAAGTAGTAAAGGATCACATAGGCATGTCGATGTATGCATCATACAATCATCCTAAGAATAACAAGCACATACAATACGCTAAAGTAAACAAGCATTACCATCATTCTAAGCAGACAAGCGTAAATCAACATGCTAAAATAGACAAGCACATACAATGTACTGAAGCCGACAAGCATATACAGTATGTTAAGGCAGACAAATACATACAACAAGCTAAAACAAATAGATATATACAATGTGCTCAGACAGATTAGCACACACAACATACTGAGAGCTACAAGTATATATAATGTACTTAGACAAACTAGCACATACAATATACTAAAGCAATAACTACGTATATCATGCTGAGACAGTTAAAGTAAACTTCTAAACATACGTCCACATAAGTACGTAAACATGTTATCAAGAAGCAACTAAACACATAGAGCATGGCAACACAAACATAATATGCACCCAAAACCCGTCGTCCTAAGGTTTTCGAACCTAGAAGCTCTGATATCACTTGTAATGACCCAAGTTTTTATTTAACCCGGTGCGTCAGTGATGACCCGAAAGCTGACCCGGTAACGGATCCAAAATGCTTAAGCAAAAGATGAAACAACGGTCTCTAGAGATACAATGCGTCTCTAAGACACCAACGTGACACTCAAAGAGGTCACGGAACCCAAATGAAACAACTGTGGAAGCAGCGTTTCAAAAACGGACAAGAATGAACCTAGGGCCAAAATAGTCATTTACAACATAAAAGTGGGTGCCATCGAGCACACCATTGGAAAGACAATGAAAAATTAATCAATTTCAAAAAAAAATTCACTTAATTTGGAGTCCAAATGAATAAGATATGGCTAATGGAAGAAGAAGGGGCAAAAAGGTCAAAAGGAGCCAACCCTAGAACATCTAACCGGTTACCACACCTTTCTAACCAGTTAGAAGGCCAAAAATCACGTCCACAACACTGCCCAAACACATCTAACCATTTAGATGACCCCATCTAACCAGTTAGATAACAAAAAAACAGTATGCTCAACCCAAAAACCTGATAGCAGAAACCCCCCTCAAAATTATGTTTTCTACGTGATTCATGAAAGAATTAAAAAAAAAAACTCAATATAAAATGCCCAAAATGCCCCTCCATGAAATCAGGTCATGAAGGTCCAAAAAGCTGCAATATTGAAAAATAGAAAAACTTTGCGATCGATTTCCGATACCAATATGACATTTTCTGAGAAAACACGAAGAAAAAACCCCCCTAAAATCACATTTTCTAAACGACTATGTCAAAAGAAGAAATGCCCCTAGATCAGATTATGCAATAAAAACGCAAAATGAGTTCATAGAGGGCTCAAATCACAAAGGATGAGGTTTTGCCCGGAAACGACCATGTACGCAAACGTAACTTACCTATTTGAACGTGCTACAATGGTCCATGACTTAAAAATATAGCCGATGCAAAATCCAACCCCCCAACGGCCAAAATGACAAAAATGGAACTTGGAATGAAAACTCGGAATTCAAAACTATGAAATGGTTTCAAAATACCATTTGGCTCTTGGCCACACTCATACATGATTAATGAGACCCTATAGAATAATCAAAATGGAATTCTCATACCCAATACAAACATGGTGAAGCAATAACTCAATATTTTTCAATATTTTCATAATATTCCATGAAGTCAAAAATCACATAAGATACAAATTACATGTCATTGGCCTCCGGCCTCATCTCATACATATCAAATACATTGCATAGAGTGTATTTATGTACACATTACATTAATGGAATTAAATATACATATTTTGACATAGAAGGTTATAAGTGGCATTTCAAGCCAACCTTTACAAGAACTAAGACATTCAAATCTACAATCATCCAAGCAATGATGAACATCATGAACCAAATCTTCGTACCTGAAACAGCCCCCCAGTAACTTCGGGGTGAGTAAACAAGTTTACTCGTAGAGAATGAGCATGCAAGACTCGATTTCTTACAGATTTTTAGACTAACATGAAACAGTTCAAAAGGATCATGCCACCTAACGTCTATGTCAAAAGTTAGAATCAGGGATCATCCTAAGCTACTCATGCAATTGCAATGAACTACGTCATACAAGTATACATACTCCAGTATACAAAATAATGTCAAAACATGTTATATGACATTTAAGCATACATTTTAAGTATACTAAACCATATTAAAACAAACTATGCAACGTCCAAGCATATCTACTCCAGTATACATTTAATATGGAAAACTCGTAAATCAAGTACACAAACACAAATATACTAAGCCAAACACGATACGCATAAGACAAGTATACATGGCACAAGTATACTAAATGCAATCTAAACTCATAGAACAAGTATACAAGTTCAAGTATATTAAATAGGATTCAAATACCCAAAGTAAGCATCAATTCTCAAGCTACAAATAATCCATGATTAATAACTTGAAATTAAATGCGAAAAACAAATAGTGGAAAGATTAGGACATGCGGTGGCTAGACCAAGCAAGTATTTTCGGGTAATTACGACCCACAAGGTACCACCTAGTGCACACTTATGACTTAGAAGACTCTTGTCTCCATACTAGAGTCAAACCCTAGCCATCACATAATTTATGTCCTTACAAGCTTTTCAAAATCAATAAGTTCAAAACTTATACAAAATCAAATGCAAGTTACCACATTCCATGCACAAGTAAGGTTGAATCCACACAAATCATGTCCTAGAATTCAAGTCTAAATAGCATATGACATGTCATGTCTCAATATGCAATTTATACACAAAGTAAAAACATTTTACAACAATTGAGCCACATTACCATCCTAAGCGACAAGTACTAAATAAACTTCAATTTAGTAACTAGTTCCTAAGGTAAACAATTGTAATGTTCTAACAAGTTATATACCTACCCAAGATATATTTAAACAAGTTATGCAAAACAATGATATTATATATAATGTTAAGTCCAATTACCATTTTAAGAGGCCGCAAGTACTAATTATACATCAAGTTAGTAGCATGCTCACAAGGTAATTAGAATACTACATTTTAAGAGATTTTCAACCTAATCATGGAAAGTCTCTAGATTTCAAATAAATTCCAAATAACCTCAAATTAATATATGTTAAACAACATAGCATGCTCATTACATATATCAAATCAATAGAGCAAAATGAGCAAGACATCATCATGTAGATTTTTATTAATTTAAATTAATTAAATCTCTAATTTTTCAAAGGTTGTTCAAATGATCCGAAATAAATATATAACAAGGACTAAGTCATGACCATGCCATATATCAAGTCAAAATGGAAAAGAAGTAAGGTACAATTAAATAGAATTTAAATCATATTAAATTCATTTAAATCTCTAGATTTAAAAACTCATTCAAATGGCTCCAATTAATTATATAATAAGAATCAAGTGAAGGCTATACCACATACCAAGTCAAAAGTGAATTATATGCAAATTACAATAATCATTAATTTCTCAAATTAACATTAAAGCATGCATATCACTTGTATTCCATTACAAAACAATCAAAATGACTTGGAAAATAAACTATAACACCCCCTACCTCACAAGAGGATTGTTCCTCTTGAATCGAAGGCAAATCAATATAAAATGGCAAACACTTCAAGGGTTATGAGGAGGAGGATGAGGGGAACAAAAAGTGTTCCAAGCTTCATGGTCAAAGGTGAGTGGAAGGGCCTCAAAAATCAAGGTCAAAGCTTAAACATCAAGCTCCTCTAATGGTGGCTAGGGTTTTTGATGAGGAAGATAATGAAAATAATGAATAAAGTGTGAGTGGAGGAACTAGAAATCCTCCACTCACTATGTGATCTTACACCATGGTCAACACACACAAATTTGGTCAATTACACAAGAAACCTTTCTTTAAAACCATAATCCCAAAGTGGCCCAAAAATAATTGTAAGACTTAATTATGTACCTACACTTGTCACAAATCCAAGGTTCCTTCCTAGGCTTAATTTCAAGCCTACACTTGTCAACCATCTAAGCCAACAAGTGTACCAATCCTAGGCCAACAAGTGGGTGAATCTCCACCCTCTAAATGTCAAGAGATTATGCATCCAAGTCACTCCACCCCAATGCTAACAAGTGGCACCATGAGAATGTGACACTTGTCACATTTTTCAAAAATTACAAAAAAGTCCTTTTCCAAAATATCTTCTAAATTAAATTACAAAATGATCCCTAAGACGAAAAATAATTATTTTATGTAATTACACAAAAACCCCACAAGTTAAGGATATTACAAAAAAAATTATGCATCCATACCCTTTACAAGAAAAGTAAACACTTAGCATACTTTTCTAAGAAAATAGAAATACACATTTACAAGAAATCATATACCATGAGTGTATGCAAAAATGGAAGCAAAACCGAACACGAAAAGCAAGGTTGTGCCAACAAAGTGACAAACGGGAAAAAGACAAAAAGTGAATAGTGTCGAAAAATGAAAAATGTGGAAATGACTCGGTCCTTAAAGGAAATTGTCAATCCAAAGGAAAGAGACTCAGAAACCATTTCTAAGCACTCGAGACGACACTAAGTGACGAGAAACTGAACTCAGATAAGAAATTTCAACGAAAAAAATTCATCTGTGAAATTCTGAGGAAAAAGAAAATGAAGGAAATGACCGGGTCATTACACTCATGCACTACAAAAATTACAAGTGTACCCTTGAGGGCACATTTGGAGCCACACATTACCCTAAGCCCAACTCACGTTCAAAACTTTGACCTTTGGTTGAGTTCTAATTGAAAAATTATACTAAAAATCGGTCTGAACTCAAATTATTATTGGGTTGGATTACACCTACACATAAAAAATTCTACAAAAATGTAAATACATATAACAATATATAAACAAATATCAAGATAAAAGAAATTATCCAAATGGTTAATATAAAAATAATTAATTAATTAAATAAAGGAAAGGTTTATCATGATTATAAGTATGAAAATGTTAGACCAAGAGGGAGCAATAAGGAAAAACCTTGATTCTTGGCCTCAGCCAATAATAAGCTCCACTAGTTGTATACAAGTAATTACACACTCAGTTGTCTCACACTCTACACACACTCTTCTACAAGTTAAGACACTAGTTTTCATAGTCTCTACATACACACTAGCTCAACACAGTGCACACTGCACTCCCCCTGTCCTAAGCACCCTTGCTTGGACCCTGAAAGCTCTCACAGCTCACCAAATACATATCAAAGAATGTATATCAACAATAATCAAGCTTACATAAAAAATAAGAGTGGTTGTGCAGCTCAAAATACCAATCTATAGCCTCTAAGACCCTTTCTACAAAAACTAGGGCTTAAGGGGTAAAATTAGAAATCGTGTCCCAAAAATTCTGTAATCAATCCCACAGGCTTATATCATCATTACAAACATGCTCAGATGATAAACTTGATAAGTACAGCATGCATATATCATTATAATCACAACAAGGCCTTGACATCAACTATTCACTCAAGAATTTAGGGTTTTGGTAGGTCAAAACCTGAGATAACCAAGGTTCTGTCCAAAAACCAACTTTAACAACTTGGATTCATCAATACAAACTTGCTAGCATGTAGATCATTCATTGTATAGCAAGATATAATCACTCTATATATGAATCACTAAGCTAAACTAAAAAATAGGCCAAATCACAGGTTTGAGAGTGGAAAATCATTTACATCATAGTATAGTTCAAGAATAAGTGCTCAGCAAATGTAAATAGCTCAAATATACCTGTCTCAACCTTCACTTGGCACCACAGCAACCTCAGGCTCAAACTTAACCTTTAAATCAGCTTTGTACCAGCAATTTTTGACAACAAATCAACCTCCATATTAAGTACAGCAACAAGGATCAATCCAGTGACATTTGTATGAAGATTACAAGCTCAGATCATCATCAAAGGCTTTAGAAATTTTTGCTCAAAGAAGGCTCTTGAGTATAGTATAATGCAGGTTGCTTTTAAGGTTTACAATAAGGCATAGCCCTTCAGAAGTTTATAACAACATATATATACAAGAGCTCACTACACAAGTCCTACTCAAGGAAGGATATACACATGGCAGCCATAGCCAATCATTGGTCAGAGAATATTTTGACATTCTTCATGTGAATGGACCAATATAACCTTGCCAACTCAGCTTTTTTGTCCTCTATTAAGATAAGATTGTATTTTCTTATCCAAACTTAGTGCTGAAGAAATGCAATTGTAATGCACACACTCTCACTTTAGGACCACAACAACGAGTCACACACATAAGCCTTAAGTAGAAAAACCAAAATACCCTTGTATCAGCTACTTGTCAGTTACAGCTCAATACAGATCCTGATACTGTATAAGTCACAATGCAAGCTAAATCACAGCTGTTCAATACAATGCAGGTATCTAAACATATGTATAAACATATAATATCACCGTAAAAAGACCATAATGCCCCTGTAAAACCCTGTAGCTAATTTTCAAGTGCTTAACCCCAGTTTACATAGAAAATAAGCCTGAACGTGTTGTATAGTTGCAATATATTATCTCAAACCATTGTGTAATTGTATCACAAGATTATAAAAGACAATACTACCCCTGTGTGATGATTTTAGCTACTATATACCACAATGCTGATATTATAAGCCCTTATAAGCTATGTTATACCTGTTTTTGACATTAAATGGGCAAACACATTTAGTATAGCATAGGACCAACAGAAAATATATTTAAGTGTATAAATTTATAAAAATTCACTTAGAATTTGGATTTAAGTCATTGACACTTCAATCCAAGCCCAACTTAGATTTATTTCGAGTCAAGCTTTTTCAACTCAAGCCTAATATTAATTGTAAAAATAGTTGTCAGAACTAGTAAAAATCATATTACGATTAAATTAGATTCGGGTTGGCCTTCTAAATTGGAAACCTAATTAAATTAGTTAACATCACGAACACATAGTTCGTGTAGGTTAAAACCATTACATTGTAAGCAGAGGCCAATCATGCATGGTATTGAACAATGTAGAAAATCTGTACCTTCACATTGGCAATATGTTGATGCATCTAAAGGTGCAAACGGACTAGCCTCTAATACTTCAAGTATCAAAGAGACCCACTGTTGGTATGAATGAAGGACAAAATCACATGTTGAAACTCAAGAAAACGGACTTCATTATGTCATCATGGCAGCCGAGCTTATGGGAATGAAACCAGAAGAGGGACACAAGTGCATCCACAAGAACGTCATAAGGAGTGACAGCTATCGCTCCCTCATCCACTATTTGTACAGAGTATGAAACTGCTACTGCATCAAATAACAGGAAAAGCAAGAGTGTCAATATAGATGGGCAGATGTGAATGTATTAACGCTTACTGCATGCACAATCGAGATCAATGGAAGAATGGGAAGAGTATCGATGTTGGTATTACCAAGTAGGGGCTGCTTCCAGTTCATTTCCTTAGCAAGCACTTCATATTTCTTCAGGAACGTATCATAATAACTTCGAGTTCCACCCAGCATTTGAATCGGAACAAGACAATAAGATATTAAATTATCAATGAATTACATATATAAGGAAACATTGTTACAACTTATAAGTTGTAACTTGAATGAAAGTCCCAGATGTATCTTTAACTGGTTCCGCACTATTATGAATTTAAAAAAAATTAGTCATCAGGGTTTTTTTTTTTTTTTTTTTTTTTAAGGAAATTCCAAGGAAAATGATCGTATCAGAAGAAAAAGCCTTGTAAACATGATTCATGAAGGTTTCCTACCAAGCTATGAACTTAAGCCCAAGCACTAGTGACAACCTGGGTTACATAGACTCGGGTACGCGTGTGACGTGCAGCTATACTTTCACACATCAAATGTGTCAAATTCCCAAACAAAAAGACACATGAAAATTGCTAAATATTTATATTATTTATTTATTTATTTTATTTTGTAGGTAAAATAATGTCTTTACATAACATAGTGTGCAATATTGGCATTTCACTCATTTTAAAGCAATAATATAATAAAATTTAATCATTGGTCATGGTTTTTAGGTGCATGTCCAACCAAAAGTGTTGGACGCATATCCCATATCTATGTTCGAGCAATGTGTGTTGAACACGGGTACTTCACCTACTATTGAAGAGTCCATGTAACACAAGTGACAACTGATAATAAACTAAATATTACACTATAAGTTTTAAACATTTCATCACCGTTGATTGATTTTTTACCATTGCATGGTGCAATGATAAAAAAGCTCAAGCTACCCATATGAAAACAGAGGTTTTTTTTTTTGGATAATAAAGCAAATATATTGATGATTAACGAAGTACATTGGGCCCAAGAGAGGCCTAAGGGAAACATTTACAAAGCAAGAAGAAAACAAACACAGGCTCAACTATACTAGGGAGCCCAACCAGGATCCAAAGGCCCAGAATCAAACTGATGAGGATAGTCGTTACTAACAACGAAGGCCGTTAGAAATGGATATCCCTTCAAAAATTCCGGTGTCAAGGTTGAGTTCAACTACAGTAAGGCATCAGTAAGCTACCTCAATCTACGAATCTGAAGGCATCGGTGGTGGCCAATTTGCAGCTTGGGGATAAGACCATTCAATTACTAATTGTGAAAAGTCTCCTCTGTGACGGGATCGCAGTGCTTCAACAGTGGAGTTGCAGATTTGCTTTAGTACAGAGAATTGTCAGGAAGTGGAATTCTTGAAGACCCTGTTATTCCTTTCTTGCCACACGTGATACACTATGGAAGCTAAGGCGAGTTAAGACACTGCAGTTCTAGGGTTGGCTTGATTCCAGTGGTGAGCCGCCCAATTGACAAATTGGGGCTAATTGTTGCTTCTTATGTAGAATCAGCATTTGTCCTGAATGAACCTCCAAATTGGGGAAACAAATTCACAGTTAAAGAAGAGGTGAGAGTGTGTTTCATGCTTGGAAGAACAAAGGTGGTATAAATTGTCAGAGTCAAGGTAAGACATGCATTTAGAATCAATGGTGGGGAGCTTGGATTGGACCGCGATCTATAGAATCATTTTTTGCTTGGGAATGGCTAAGGAGTTCCAGACGAGCTTGGACCATGGTACTGGGTTGCATGGTTGGGATATGGCTGTTATGGTATGTTTTAGGCTGTACTTCCCTGTAGGACCTGTTGTCCAAGTGATTGTGTCCAGAATGGAGGGATTGGGAGGGTGTGGAAGGTTATTAAGGTCTAGAATTATAGAGGAGATGAGTGGGGGAAAGACCAAGTGTTGCTTAAGATAAAATCACTCACCATTGCTGTTAGTGAAACCTTAGCTGCTTGGATGGTGGAAATGGGGTAGTGTTGTGATAATGGCCCTCTGTCAAGCCAGAAGTCATACCATAGATGCGTAGATGCACCATTGCCAATCTTGTGCTTAATCAGTCTTCTAGCAAGTGGTCGTAGCTGCAGGATCTTCCTCCAGCTCCAAAAGCAGGAATGTGGGATTTTGAGTGTCCAGAAGCATTGGTCTTTGATTAGGTATGTCCTGCACCAGTGAATCCAAATTTGATTGCTTTCAACTGTCAGTTCCCAAATATGCTTAAGGATTACTGTAATATTTGCAACTTTAAGATTAGGGAAGCCTAAGCCACCATCAGTGACAGGTTTGCATACATTGCGCCATTTGACTCTTGCTCCTGTTTTCTTAAGCTCAGGGCCAGTCCAGAAAAACCTTCTAAGTAGGACAGATAGATCATTAATCACTTTTTTGGGTAGTATGAAGATGCTGAACCAGTACAATTGGGTTGATAAGAGTACAGATTTAATGAGTACAAGTCTACTAGCATAAGATAGACTTCTAGAGGACCAATGGTTGATTCTAGCTATGATTTTTTCAAGCAATAGGTTGCAATCTGCAGCCTTGAGGCAGGTAGAGATGAGAGAGACTCCAAGATGTTTAATGGGAAGTGATCCAATCTAAACCCCAAGAAAGTTGGAAAAGAGAAGTTCATTTGTGTGGTCTATGCCAGAGAGAAAAACTGAGCTTTTTGTAGGGTTGATGGTGAGTCCAGATAGTGAGGAAAAGAGGTCAAGGGTTGATTTGATGGTAGAGATGGATAAATCATTAGCAAATGTGAGGTGTGTGATTCCCACCTCTTTGCATCTTCAATGATATTTGAACCTGGGGACTTGAGAGATAAACCTTTTGATGATCCCTGATAGAACTTCCATATAGATAACAAACAGTGTGGGGGATAATGCATCTCCCTGTCTAAGCCCCTTAATACTATTGAAGTAACTATGGAACTCTCTATTGATGGCAATGGTGAAAGAAGGTGTTGTGACACAAGCTTTGATCCATTGCACAAGCCTTGCAAGGTAACCAAACAGTGTGAGGGAGTCAAGGATGAAGCTCCAACTGACTGTATCAAATGCTTTCATGAGGTCCACCTTCCAAGCACATCTAGGGGAGGAGGTAAAGGTGTGGTTACCTCTAATTAGCTCTTGAGCAAGGAGAACTGAGTCAGTGGTTCTCCTTCCTTGAATGAAGGCTGTTTGAGTTGGCTCAATAATATGTGGGAGGGTTGGTTGCATTTTTTATGCAATGAGCTTAGCTATGCACTTATAAACCACATTGCAGCAGCTGATGGCCTGAAATTATTAAGGGTGGAAGGGTTTTGACATTTGGGAACCAATGAGATGTAAGTAGAGTTGCATTCCTTCAGGAGCTTACCATTCAAGAAAAATTCTTTGACTGCTTTGGTAATGGTGGTACCAATAATTGGCCAAGCATGGTGGAAGAAATGGGCATTGAACCCATCTGGCCCATGAGCTTTATCTTTGCTAATGGAAAAGATACATTGTTTGATTTCAAGGTCAAATGGGGCTAATTCAAGCTGTGACATGAATTCTGGAGGGATGGATTTGGTGATGAATGGGGATAAGGACTCTTGACTGTGGTAAGAAGGTGGGTTTTCACCAAGAAGGTTTTTGAAAAATATTAGTGTTTCAGTTTTGATGCCTTCAGGTGAAGTAATGAGGTCTCATGTTGAAGATGTAAGGCTGAGAATCCTTTTTGGAGTTTGTTCTTGATAGAAATGATTTGTGGAAGTATGATGTATTAGAGTCACCTAATTTGAGCCAAGTGACTCTTGACTTTTGCCTCATGATATCTTCTTCAGCCAAAAGAAGCTTGGTGTGTTCTGTGGAGAGTGTTTTTTCAAGAGATCTCAGTTCAGTGTTGGAATGGTGTTAGTCAAGCTCAAGTTGGCAGCTATCAAGCTCTTTCTTGACTTTAGAGATCTTTTCCTACAGATTAGTGAAGTTGTTCATGCATTCCTCTCTGAGTGGTTGTTTTAGGGATTTGAGTTTCTGCACTACTTGGAACATTGAAGTTCCATGAATGAAGATTTTCCATTGCCTATCAACAATGGAGAGGAAGTTAGGATGGGAGGTCCAAGTATTAAAGAATTTAAATGGGATTGCCTTGTGTGGAATGGGGGTGGTGGTTATCTTGACTAGCATAGGGCTGTAATCAGAGCCCCCTTGGGGAAGGAAAGTATATTCTGATAGGGGAAAGATGCTGTGCCAAGTGCTATTGATTAGCACTCTATCAAGTTTTTTTTGCAATGCATGCCTCCCCAAGGCTCTGGTTGTTCCATGAGAAGAAGATGCCATTGAATCTCAGGTCTTCAAGCTCAACATCATGGAGGCAGTCTCTAAATTTAGTAATTGCAGGGGTTAGTCTATTAGAGCCACCATTTTTCTCATTGGTGCTAATGATGGAGTTGAAGTCACCCATCACAAGCCATGGGGATGAAGAGGATAAGACAAAGTGGGAGATAAGGTCCATCCAAAGAGACCTTTTTTCAAATGCACAATTGGAGCCATAGACAAATGTGAGATTGAATGTTGTGGGTGAGCTATAAATGAAGGTAGTACAGTGGATAGCCTGTCTAGACTCAGAGATGACTGTGAGGTTGATTTTGTTAGGTTCCACATGATCCAAATCCTACCTAGTAGGGAGTGGGTGTAGTTGTGGGCAATGGACCAGTGAACAACAATCCTCTTGTGAATGGTGTTGATGTTTGTAGAGGCTACCTTGGTTTCAATGATTGAAAGAATGTCAACTTTATGCTCAGAGATCAACTTTTTGATCTCCAACTGCTTTGAGAGACCATTAAGGCCTCTAATATTCCATCCTAGGATACAAATCATTGAGAAGGGGATTTGGTGTTACCTTTCAAATACCTCAAGCCATTAGAGCTAGAAGGTACAAACTTTTGCATCAGCTTTGATCTCTTGTTCTTGGACTTCTTTGGATTAGTGATTTTTGTTTTTGTAGCAAGTAAAATTTGTGATGTGCTTGCTCTGCTGTCTGTGTCTCGGGGCTCTTCATGATCATCGGTGGAGACTTCTTCTTCGATCGCACAACCTTTCTGAAGAGGTGAGAATATGTTTCTGATTGCATTATAAGTTGAGTCAGTAGGGATTGAATGATCGTTGACTGTGTTGGTGATAACTTGGATGTTAAATGAGGATAGGTCAATTGTGATTCTATCATTGCCATTGCCAGGGAGCTGTTTTGAGGTTGAGGTTTTGGTGAGGCTTGGTGGGCGTGTGAGGAGTTTAATAAGTGATGTAAAAGTTGTTTGTTGAATAGGAGATGATGGATTAGTGTGAGGTGGTGAAGTGGTGGGTGTAGGTGATCCAAAGGAGATCGTTTTACCTTTCCATTTCCTTTTTACAGTTTCCAATCCTCATGTTGCTGATTATTGGAGTAACCAGGTGGTTTGAAGGTGGATTCATGAATGGTTAGAGTAGGGCAGGCTGACTCATCATGAAAAAAAGTGTTGCATTCTATGCAAAACTTAGGAAACCATTGATATTTAACACCAATACTGATAAATGAGTTGATTCCCATCTTAAGTTTTGATTGTGCAAGGCAGAGGTTTTGATATATTAACATCAATGCAGATTTTTGCGAACCTGAGTTTCTCCATGGTCTTGGTTGCTTTATCAGCATATAAGGGGATGCCTATGTTGCTTGCAATGGTACTGAGTCCCTTGCCAGACCAGTAGTTCATTGGGACATTGTAGAATTTCACCCAAACTGGTACAGTTATGTTGGGTTGTGTTGATGTTGGTGAGGATGGTGGCTGTTGCATTTTTTTGAGGATGAGAGGTTTGCCAGCAATGGACCAAGGGTCATGTGCTAAGACATTGTCAACAACTCTTCTGGATTTGAATCAAAAAAGGAAGGTACCATTGTCTCCTACAATGGTAGCTGTTAATCCATGATGACTCTAAAGTCTTTGTGTTACTACCTGCATAGCCTTATATGGAAGCCTTTTGTGCGGATAGATCCCAACAATATGGTAGGAAGACCAAAAAGAAGCCCCTTCTTGAGCAACTTCTAATGGCGGATTAAGGAAATCTTCAAAGGATGGGACAATATATTCAAGTGACATTATGTCTGTGGGCTTGCTTGATCGAGCTACATCAGCCCAGGATTTGTTTGCAAACTGAGAATGATAAGGATCATGATTGGTTAGAGGAGGTGATGGGTGAGGACAGGTGGTGGTGGTGCTGCTGGTGGATTGTAATAGTGAGACCACTTTATGCGGTGGCGTAGGGGAGGGGCTGGTGTTGGTGTAGATTAGACTTTTGGTTGAGTTGACATGTGAGGAGGAAAAATTGCCATTTTGGTGTAAAGAAAGATTGTCAGTGTGTAAAGTAGGTTGTACCTGTGGTAAGGGAGGACCTGCTGCGTTTGAGGGATTGGTTGTATTCAAATTCAAATTTGAATCTGCTTTTGAGAGTGTGTGCCTAATGTGGTGGCTGGATTGGTGGTGGAGGGTTGTGTGATTTCTTAGAGTTGCACTGCACAATCAATCGGATTTGATACCAGTTGTTGTGACGGAAATATAAAATAAACAACACTGTTCAAGGAATAAACAAGCAATCACGAAGAATAAAAAAAATCACACACAAGAACACAAGATATACATGGTTCACCCAAATCTTAGGGCTACATCCATGGAGCACTCCGAACAAATTCACAATGAAAAAGATGAAGAATTACAATGGAGAATTCTCTTTCAATCTCTCTCAATTACTCTCTCTTGTATTGGCACAAATTTATCTCCAACTTTCACACCCTCTAAAATCTTATTAGAGTTGATATTTATAGAGTCCCAAACTTGTCCTACAAAAACTTGCCTTTTGTAGAATGCAAAACCAATAAGGAAGTGAAATCAGATCAGGAAACTGAATTTTCCTTAAACCAATAAGGAAGTTAAAGCAGATCAGGAAACTGAATTTTCTCTAAACCAATAAAGAAACTAAACCAGATCAAAAAACTAAATTTTCCCTAAAATTCAGTACTCTTTAAGTTTTCATATAATTAAATCTTCCTAAAAACCAATTACCTAATCAGACTCCACAAAAACACAACATTCTCCCACTTGGAGGTTGGAGCACTTATAAACCCATTCCATCTTCTTCTCATACATGTCCCATACATGTTGGTGCGTTTCTCTCTGTCTTCAAGCTAGAAGACCGACTGAAGTTACGCAAAACTTTAGTTTCTCCATGGTCACTGTCTTGGCCAACATATCAGCCGGATTCTTGGTGCCAAGTATTTTCTCAAGTGTCAACATCCCATCTTCTAACAAAGATTTGATAAAGTAATATCGAAGTCCTATATGCTTGGTCCTTGAATGAAATGCTGAATTCTTTGCCAGATGTATCGCAGTCTGACTATCACTGTGCAAAACAATCTTCACCTGTTCGAAACCCAATTCTGTTAACAAACCTTGTAACTAAATCATCTCCTTGTTGGCCTCTGTCATCGCCATATACTCTGCCTCTATAGTAGATAACGCTACAATCCTCTGTATTTGCGAAACCCAACTAACTGCAGTTGTACCACCATGAACACATACCCAGTAGTACTTCTTCTGTGGTCCACCTCACCAACAAAGTCTGAATCTACATAACCACATAGCTTCACTTCACCCCTTCTGAAACATAAGCATCTGTCTGTGGTACCCCGTAGATATCTCAATATCCACTTTATTGCTTCCCAGTGTAACTTGCCCGGATCCTTCATGAACCTGCTTACTGCTCCCATTGCATATGCAATGTCTGGTCTTGTGCACACCATGGCATACATCAAACTTCCAATGGCTGAGGCATATGGAATTTTAGCCATGAAGTTTTTCTCATCTTCTGTCTTCGGACACTAATCTTGAGATAATCGGAAGTAATTAGCTAAAGGAGTACTCACCGCCTTAGCATTATTCATGTTGAACCTCTTCAGAACCCGTTCAATATACTCAACCTAAGACAACTGTAAAGTACCTTTCTGTTTGTCTCTGCTAATCCTCATCCCAAGAATCTGTTTCGCTACACCAAGATCCTTCATTTCGAATTCACTAGACAACTGCTTCTTCAATTTACTGATTTCTTCAAAATCAGAACCTGCCACTAACATGTCATTAACATAAAGTAAAAGGATAATGAAACTTGATTTAAACCTTTTGAAGTAGCAGCAATGGTCAGCGTTACATTTGTTATAGCCATGTCGCTTCATAAAACCATCAAACTTCTTGTACCAGTGCATCGGGGCTTGCTTCAAACCATATAAGCTTTTCTTCAACTTGCACACTAGTTTCTCTTTCCCTTTGACTAAGAAACCCTCCGGTTGTTGCATGTAAATCTCCTCATCTAGGTCACTATGGAGGAAAGTAGTTTTGACATCTAATTGCTCAAGGTGCAACCCCTATACTGCAACAATGCTAAGAACTGAACGAATGGTGCTTAGTTTCACAACTAGGGAAAAAATATATGTGTAGTCAATGCCTTACTTTTGCTGAAAACCTTTGACCACCATTCTCGCCTTGTATCTCTTGGAACCATCATGTTCATCTTTCACCCTGTACACTCATTTGTTGTGAAGAGCTTTCTTCCCCATAGGCAACTTGGCTAGTTCCCATGTTTTGTTGGAGATAAGGGACTTTATCTCATCTTTCATTGCAAGCTCCCACTTGCTAGCATCTTCACCCTGACATGCTTCATCATAGCATTCAGGCTCACCATCATCTGTGAGCAACATATAATCCAAATATTTCCTATTCAGTACATGAGGTCGCTTAGACATTTTGGGTGCAGGCATAGGAGTTGGAATCTGCAGTGAACTATACTCTGTGAGTTCTGGCTAAGAACCCTCATCTGTCTGCTCCTCGTCAATACTCTCTGGATCATCATCCAACTCAACAAACTCAGGCTTACTCTGTACAGGATTAGTTAACTGTGCTGCATCTCTATCCTTGTACATCACCTTCTCATTAAAAATCACATCTCTACTTCTGATGATTTTCTTGTTCTGATTATCCCAGAGTCGATAACCAGACTCATCTCCGCCATACCCAACGAAGATGCATTTTAGTGACTTGGGGTCGAGCTTTTCCCTAGCATGGTCAATAATATGTGCATATACAATACAACCAAAAACTTTCAACCATAAAAGATTTACCTCTTTGTCACTCCATACCTCTTCTGGTATTCGATGCTCCAAAGGCACCGATGGTCCATGATTAATTAGGTAGGATGCTGTATTGACTGCTTCTGCCCAAAACTGTTTGGGTAGACCTGAATGTATGCGCATGCTTCTGGCTCTCTCTGTCAATGTTCTGTTCATCCGTTCTGCCACCCCATTCTGCTGTAGGGTTCCTTGCACAATCCTCTATAATCTGATCCCATTATCAAAACAGAATTTCTTGAATCCAATGTCTTCATACTCACCACCATTGTCTGACCTCAACCTCTTGATCTTCAAACCTGTCTCATTCTCCACCATGGCCTTCCACTTCTTGAACACATCAAATACATCAGATTTGTGCTTCAAAAAATAAAACCATACCTTCCACGTGTGATCATTAATGAAAGTCACGAAGTAAGATTTTCCGCCAATGGATGAAACAATGGCTGGCCCCAAACATCTGTGTGAACTAGCTCAAGTTTCTCCGTTCTGAGATCTCTGCCACTCTTCTTGAAACTGACCCCCTTCTGCTTTCCCATTACGCAACTCTCACAGAAGTCAATATCAATTGCCCCTATGCCTGGTAGTTTCCCCTTTGAGTGCATAATCTTGAGCCCCCTTTCACTCATGTGACCTAGTCTTTAGTGCCAAAGGTTGTAATCTTCTTTATTTTCTGCAACTGCTATAGACCCACAAGCACTGGTAGTTGTGTAGAGAGTGCCAGATTTCTTACCATGTGCAATGGTCATAGCCTCTCTGGAAACTTTCCACGAGTCTCCATTGAAGGTTGTAACAAAACCTTCATCTAATAATTGTCCCACTGAAATTAGATTCTTCCTCAAGTCAGGGATGTATCTCACATCCTTTAACTTCCAAGCTAACCCATTCAACTTGATTTGCACTTCACCCTTGCCAATGACGCTACAAGGCTGATCATCATTAAGATACACCTTACCAAGGTTACTCGGTTCATAGCTATTAAATAGCTCTTTGCTTGAGGTGCCATGAAACGATACACCAGAATCTAAAACCCATGACTCTATCTTACTTTCCAAAGAGCATATCAATGCATCATCTAATTCTTCTGAGACAACGTTTGCTTTAGTTTTTCTTTCGGTTCCCTTCTTTAGAAGTCTACAATCAACACCGTAATGTCCCTTCTTTCTACAATTCCTGAAATTTTGAGACTGTATCCTTCCATTCCTTGACTTAGATCTACCTCTGTTTCTATTACTATTGCCTTTCTTGTTGTTTGAACCATTGCCTCTGTTTTCAACATTCAACGCTGAACCACTGGTGGAAACCCCTGCTATTTGCCTTCTGATTTCTTCAGTCAGAAGCATGCTCACAACTTCATCAAACTTCAACTTAGTCTTTCCTGCAAAGCTACTGATCGCTGTAACTGTGCCATTCCAACTCTCGGATAACTGCCCTAGAATTAGCAATACTCGAACCTCGTCTTTGAAGTCGATATTAACAGGCTCTAATTGCCCAACTATCTCGTTGAACGCATTTAGATGTTTGTTGAACTTACCACCTTCGACCATCCTCATGTTGAACAACTTCTTAATCAAGTGTACCTTGTTCATTGTAGAAGGCTGTTCATACATACTAGAAAAGGCTGCCATGAGAGACATCGTCGTCTTCTCGTTTTTGATGTTGAAAGCAACTGATTTTGACAATGTCAATTTGACGGTGCCAAGAGCCTTCCTATCAAGTAATTCCCATTCTGTATCCTTTGTATCCTCTAGCTTCTTTCCCAAAGGTTGATACAAATTTTTCTGAAACAAAAGGTCTTCAATTTGCATCTTCCAGAAACCAAAGTTTGTGCCATCGAACTTCTCGATCATGGATGTGGATGTCTTATCTTCTGATATCATTACTCCCACTCGAACGAACATATCTGATCGAAAGACTTTCAAAATTTCGTCAAACACCTTTTGTGGCCTAGGTTCTCAACCAAAGGCTCTGATACCAGTTGTTAGAGTTGCACTGCACAATCAACCGGATATGATACCAGTTGTTATAGTGAAAACGCAAAATAAACAATATTGTTCAAGGAATAAACAAGCAATCGCGAAGAATAAAAAAAATCACACACAAGAACACAAGATATATATGGTTCACCCAAATCTTAGGGCTACATCCATGGAGCACTCCGAACAAATTCACAATGAAAAAGATGAAGAATTACAATGGAGAATTCTCTCTCAATCTTTCTCAATTGCTCTCTCTTATATTGGCACAAATTTATCTCTAACTTTCACACCCTCTAAAATCTTATTAGAGTTGATATTTATAGAGTCTCAAACTTGTCCTACAAGAACTTGCCTTTTGTAGAATCCAAAACCAATAAGGAAGTTAAATCAGATCAGGAAACTAAATTTTCCTTAAACCAATAAGGAAGTTAAAGCAGATCAGGAAACTGAATTTTTCCTAAACCAATAAGGAAACTAAACCAGATCAGAAAACTGAATTTTCCCTAAAATTTAGTACTCTTGAAGTTTCCATATAATTAAATCTTCCTAAAAACCAATTACCTAATCAGACTCCACAAAACCACAACATAATTTTGCTGGGGTAGTTCTGGCAGGTGGAGATTGGAATTTGGATTGCATTGATGGGATTCTTCAACTGAAAGTTGGTGTTAAGGTGGATCCATGGCTGCAGGCTGGTCACTGTGATGCATTTCCTTGTGCTCAGTGTACCCCATTTCCTGGTTGCTGCAGATAATACACACATTTTCAAGATGATCAAGATCAGGAGAGGGGAGAGAATGGTTTGCATTGATGATCTGGTCACTGAGGGTGTTAATTCTTGCTCGCAGCCTAGCTTGGTTCTTCAGTCCATCACCTATGATACCTCTCAGCCATTCAACTTCTTCAAGGAGATAAGCGTATTTGTAGTTGCTTTTATACTCCAACAAGTCCACTCGAAGCCTGAAAATCTCATCAATCAAGGCTTGGGTATTATGTGGGTCAATGTCATCCATTATGTGGTTGTGGTTATCTTTAAATTTAGGATGTGCTTTGCTAGGAGTGGCGGATGTGAATGTGACTTTCTTATGGCCTTTAGATGGGTGGGAGATGGTAGATTCTGGGTTTTTAGCGGTGGAGGGTTTAGATGATGATTTCTTTAGGATGGATGGTGGTTGAGGTGTAATATTAACATGGGAAGCATGTGATGATTTGTTTGGGATAGGAGTGGGAACTGGTGGGGGGAGATTAGACTGAAAATTGCAGAAGAACGGTGGTTTGAGATGGTTAGGCAAGGGATTCCGGTGAGAAGGACGACAGGTTTTGGGATCTCTCATGGTTTTGTATGCATGCCTTTGCACTTGATTGGCAATTTGGCATATGAAAACAGAGTTTTGCCTATAAGAGTAGCCACTTTGCAAAAATGAAAATTTTCAGTCTATGCCTCCCAACACCATTGACTAATGCAGACTACATTGTTTAATGGCATATTCACCGTCACCGTGAACAGCAAACATCTCAGTTGTAAATGATAAGAGGTTAATGGCAAAAAGTCCCCCTTAATATACATGTTTTTGCAAGTTATTCCCATGAACTAAAGATATAGCATCTCACTACCTTGAATTATCAAAAATGATTGCAGAAATACCCCTTCAGAAGGTGTATCTTGCAAAGCTTTCAGTAGTTGAGGGTGGAAAATTTAAATCCAGAGGGGAAACTTGCAAAACTTGTACACCAAATTATAACGCTCACACTGAGTGTATGTTTGAACTTTACTCATGTTTGTGACAAGCTCAGCTACACATGGTCAGCCTCGGCTCACATTCACATCAAACTTAAACAGAGAACTTGATGAAAAATTAAATTTTAATTTTACCATGAATAATAAGTTTCCATAAGTGAAGACCAGGTTGATCTCGATTTGAGCAGATCGGATTCACATCAATCTTGAATGTAGGAGATGGATCAAATTGGACTTCAAAGACGGGGACAATGTTCAAGGGAGTATAGGAAACAGAGTGGAGAGAGCCTAAAATGAGTTGGAAACTCTTTCCAAAAAAGTAGTAGTGAGCAAGTGTTATGATTCCAACATACATGTTATGCCCTCGTACATGTTATGTCCATGTGGGATCAACAACTCAGGATCTCCCCACACTTTAGAATTACGAGGTATACATCCTTGGTCTACAGAAAAGTTGAGAAAGGAAAGGAAAAGAAAAGAGGGTGAAATATTTTAGTCACTGGTGATAATGAATGCAACTGCTTCACATGTGCATGGTTTGGCATTATAAAGAATATCTTCCTTATGCGAACAATCGATTCGAATATTGAATTTCTTATGCACCTGTAACAAAACTATAAATTGCATTAAAAAAGCTTAAGATAGAAGATGGAATACAAGATGCACCTTCAGCTGGGTTGTATAAAATCTCTGACAAAATTCTTGATGTGTCAACTTCTCGTAAAGCAGCACTGCTAACATACGCACATAAGCTTTTACTTGATGAACCATGGAGAATCTAGAACAATACCTTGGATTGCATTATCTGAGAAGGATATGTACCATAAATGCCAGGTTAGCGTGTCTAAATTAAAGAAGTCAAATGTATGAGGCTATCTAATAAACGCAAGAATCAGGTCAACTGGATTAAAGCTCATCAGTTTTAAGTTTTGGCCTGTATTTGTTAAGTCAATTTATTCTGGATTGGTGAAGTTTGAACAGAAAATAAGGCAGAAAACATGTCTTCTTTAAGAAAGCAACACCAAAAGAAATATTTTTCAGAAGGATATGGATCAGTAACACTCTGATAAGCATACATAGTTGGAATGGTCAGAACTCAGAAGTGATGGTTTTAACTCAACATATCAAGTTTAAACCTAAAAAACCGATGTCAAAAAAAGTTTGTGCTACTTAAAATATGTTCTCTGTGTGTGTGTCTATATAATATATATAAATATATATATATAGAGAGAGAGAGAGAGCCATTTCCAGTCACAATAAACTTGCTACAAGAAAAAAGAATCAAGATCAATAGTTGTACACCTTTTCATGAATTGAAAATAATGTGAAACTTTCAAAGTGTTGTATTTAAAACCTTACAATTCATGAAACCAATTCAGTCAGCATCATGAAGGGGCAATTTGATATCGAACGTGATACTAATTGCTGCCAAGTTGGACATGGATCAAGTTCATATCATCCGTGACTACGAAGCCAAGGTTGATACTGATTTTTTTTTTTTTGGGAAACCATATCATGAGTAGAAGTTGGAAGAAACCCACCCAAGCTCTAATGGTGTCCTTTTGCTAACAAGTGCTCTGATGGTGCTATTTTCTTTACTTTATTCTTCTGCATCGTTTCTCCATTCAATTTCAATTCAACTCAACTCAACAAAAGTCTTGTCCAAACTATTTTGGGTTGCTAGATGATCTTCTCGAGTCGAAACAATCTTTCAGCAGTACTAGGATTACAAGCTTTTAAAAGATTGTTTCAACTCGAGAAGACCATTCTTGATCGGAAACAACCGAATAAACAAAGCTTCTTTTTTATCAAATGAAGTTGTTTTGAACTCCAAATTCACATTTTTTGGTTTATAGGGAGACCGGAATATTTCGGGATTTTTGTTGGAGGTCTAAAGGAATATATGTAGTGTAACAGCATATGGACACAATCCATCATTCATTGAATAATAATATTATTATATTTCTCCTTGCCCATACTTTGTGGATTCAAAGAGTTTACCGTTCATACAAGAACTTTTATAGTTTCCGTTTCGACAATTTCTAATTTCTTTCTATCACTTCCATGACATGTAATGCAATTAATTTTACAGACAATGTCCCAATGAAGTTGAAAGGCAAAAAAAAAAAAAAAAAAAAAAAAAAAAAACTTCATCTTAATTTAGGTTATGAACACGAATTAACCATTATGTGAAAATTAGTATTTTGCATTCAATTCAATGTATTTAAGTGCAAGTTCTCAAATCGCAATACAACCATCAACAAATTGTGCCAATTGCATTATGCAGCTAATCAACTAGCAACATAAACTATAGATCACCATCATATTTTAAGGGAATGCATTTGAAATTTCAGTCAGACAAACATACAAACATATAAAAGTCACGTTTGTGTGTATATACATACATATATATATATGTGTGTGTGTGTATATATATATAGAGAGAGAGATAATAAAATGGGGACCTTCTTGAGATCTCTGGATGGGGCTCATGTTCTTGAGCTCTTAGCGTATTTTGGAACGAAGAGACCGCTTCTGGTTGAAGATGGTCGTCGTTTTTGTTCATGGTGATTATAGAACGACGAGGGCTCGACAAGGGGCGTACGGTAGCAGGAGGCAGTGAGGTGAAGGT
Organism: Cornus florida; assembly: GCF_030987335.1. NCBI lineage: Eukaryota > Viridiplantae > Streptophyta > Magnoliopsida > Cornales > Cornaceae > Cornus > Cornus florida. Next base: position 48,138,115 of record NW_026775572.1, read on the forward strand.
TGCAGATGATGTGGGCGATGCTATAGTGCACGAGTGGGTCATCAGCACCCCCTTGCATGCTTACCACCAATCCAACTGCTCTCTCATTCCACAGTTATAAAAGCGCTTGAAGTCTTTCAACGATTTAAAGAACCTTTTTAGAGCCGATTCGTCGAGGCTTGATATTTCGGTGTGGTGCCGCTCTCACTGTATTTCTCGGAAGTTTAATTTTTTTTAAATTAGTTATAAAAAAAACATTTTCAGAGAACAGTTGCCCTTAAATTTTATTATTTACGTTTCCAAATTCACTCTCAATTCGGTTACGTATGACTTGGTTTTGAGGTATGGTAATTTTCTTTTTCATTTTAGAGATCAAGGGATATTCAAGTGAATAAATTGAGGTTAGAGTCTTAATTATGGACTTATTATATCCTATAATTTTTTTTTATTTTATTATTTGTCTAAAAAAATAAAAATAAAAAAATGGAAGAGGATATTTTGCAACTTGTTAATGGTATACATGCGTTTTTTAAAAGGATTCTCGTGTGACAGAGTAACTCACTGTTATAAAATTTCGACTGACTTTTGAGTTTTGAATAATTTGAAATTTTGACATTGTACTCTAGTTCAAGTTTCAAAATCCAAATTCCTTTTGTGTGAGAGTTGTACATGGCCAACAACAACCCGAAATATAGGTAAAAAAAATAAAATTAATTATCTTTTTAGTAGAGTTTTAAAGAGTATATGGTATATGCTAGTTCCGCTAATTGAGGTTAAAATTGCATGCTTAAGTTTTGGTGACATTTATTATCAGCTCTATAATTTTAAGTTAATGTGTATTGTGTTATATAAATCTTATTTAAACTTGGCAAAAGAAAAAAAAAAAAAAAAAAATAGAACCCTCAAACCATTCAATTGTTGCATAATGTACCCCTAAACTATTTTTAAAAACAACTTATCTCCTTCAATTATTAAAAGTAAGCAAAATGTTCCCTTAAAGACCACAGGCCACAGGAAATTGTTTTCCGACCAATTAAAGAGTACAATTATTAATTTACCTTCAGTTTTTAATTTATTATAAAAAATTAAAATATATGATATTATATTAATATCATATATTTTAATTTGCCCACTTTGCCCATGTCTTCTTTCCCAATTCTTTTATTTTTTTTTTCCTTTCTTCTTCGGACTGTTGTCGAAGAAGTAATACCATGGTCGCTGCCGGCTTTCCTTTCCTCCGGCGAGATTGGATTTGGTTTTGCTAGGATTGGAGATACTCCAATGATTGAACAAAAGAAGGGAAAAAAAAGGTGAAAAGTGGGTGAAGGTCAGGTTTTGCAGAGGAAGAGAGACAGTTCCTCTCTAGCGGCGTTGCAGAAGCGAGCAAAGATGAAATTGGCGAGCACTGTCTGAACGTACGACGATGAAGTGTTCGGCAGTCAAGCAAAGACGACTACGAACAGCAGCAAGAAGAGTCGCGATTTGCGATTCTGAGATTCCTCCGGCACATCCCAGAAATGATGTGCTCCACTGGGACCAGGAAAAAAAAAAAAACATAAAAAACAATCACTTTCCTTGATGTTGTAAATTCTGTGATGCATTCAATTTTTGCGTCAATAATGGCTTGTAGTTTTTGCCTCACTTTACTATTTAAAATTTCATACTTTGGACATCATGAAAATATGTTTAAATCACAAATCTATATTAGAATGTGAGGTGAAGATCTTTTCAATTATCTTCTGCATTTCTTTCTTGTTTCCAACATCTTAAAGAATCTCAGAACAATAAACCTGTGATGTTTTTTATATGATCAGTTTTCAGACTATAGCAACTGGATGATGATGTGCTAACATCTGGATGGCAATGGTGGGTGGCGGCAGAAGGAAGTGAGAGAGAGAGAGCAGAGAGCAGAGAGATGAAAAGAAAACGCAGAGGAAAAAAAAATGAAAGGGGATTTGGGTATCTCATCCTCTGTCACCAAATTGCACAAACACCCAATTGCATTTTCTTGTGCTAAAGCTGTTCCTGATGATGAAAGTGTTATGGTACTGAAATCGCACTCTCTTCAATGAAATTCTCTTTGATATCAGAAAACCCCGCGAGATTGTGCAGAACGCCGGTGGTATTACTTCTTCCCAACAATATGGAGAAGAAAGGGGTAAAAAAATGCAAAGGGGAAAGAAGATATGAGCAGAGTGGTCATTTCATGGGATGCATTATGCAACAATGTGATAGTTTGAGTTTTTTTTTTTTATCTTTTGCCTTTAAACTTTTACCATGTAGGCTATAGTATTATTTTTTATTATTATTATTTATTTATTTTTTGTGAGAATTTGCTTACTTTTTTAAAATTTTGGGAAAACTTGCCAAATTCATACGAAGAGTCTGTCTGGGATTATATTTGTAGCATGCAAAGAATTTAAAAAAGAGTAATAATAGGAAAATCGAAAAAGGATCCCTGAATTAACACCGAATTGAACCTGATTAGCTATACTTATCACGTGTTAAACAATTATTTTTTAGAAACTGTTTAAGTAAATGAGATGGACAAAAATACCTTAAATTCGAGAATTATTCGAAAAAATTATTCGGTGACCCTATCATTTTTCTTTAAAAAAATATCATTAATTGCGTTCTTTGTAGACGTTAGTATCTATTTTTTTTTTAACAATCTAATCCCTCTTTAATTCTTATAATTACAAGTTTATCTAAGTAAAAACCGTTTAAATAAATAACGTGTTTAGCTGGAACTCTAAACCATTAGTCCTTTTTTTTTGGGGCCGGGGGAAAGATAATAAACCATTAGTCGTATTGATACATCATATGGGTCACGGTTTTGGTTTGCATATAGGTATACATATATATAACTATTCAATATCATTATTTCGTTAAATTTTATTATTAAACATCATATGTGTAAATATACATATTTTATTATTAAATTTTTTTAAAATCAAATATAAATTAATGTTCATTAAAAATATTAAATTATTTATATTTGAGTAATGCACATGTTTATTACTATATGGATAATATAGTAAAATTAGTAATAAAAATGCTTTTATTAATATTAATACCAAACAAATTAATAAATACTTAAATATAAAATGTACTTTATATAATGCATCACTAAATGTCTAGCATGTTTTTTTGCTGATAGTAATTTTATGACAACTCTACTAATAAAAGTATTTTTATCGTTAGAACAACAATGCCAATCGAGCTCGAAATGGTTTAAAGGCTGAATCTGGTTAGTTTGGAACTCTGAAAATAGATGTTAAGAATTCAGAGAATATAAAACAGTTTTCAGATAATTATAAAAGACAATTCTCTCAAAACAGAAAGCATACTTGATTTGTAATTTTGAAAACAGTTATCAGAAATTCAGAAAATAGAGAACAATTTTACAGGAACTATAAAATACTGTTCTTTAAAAATAGGTTTTTTTATAATTGAGTTTTAACAAAACAATTTTTATTTTTTTGAGAACAGAAAATTATTTCTATAGTTACAAATCAAGTAAGCCTAAACATAGAAAAATGAATCAAGTAGAGTTTTTTTTTCTTTTTCTTTTTTTCTTTTTTTTCAAGTACAATTTTTTGTTCAGAATTACAAACCAAACGTACCTGAATTTTATTAAATTTGGCCTTAAACTAACCCGACGTGGAGTAAGAATTTAAATTTGTTAGCAAAATGGAGATTTGAAAAAAAAAATACAAAGAGGTAGAAAAATAATTGTTTACAATTTTGGCCTCCCCAAATTGCCCTTTCCACTTTACCCATTAAATGACACATTTGGCGCTTTACTCTAATCTTCCAGTTGGAAAAATCACTGCTGCTTTGGTTGGTTGGTAAATGGTTGGACCAGTAGGGGAGAGAGATCTACATTTAGAAAAGTTAATTTGAGGGCCTAATTGTCATTTCATGCATAAAAGTAAAAAGGGCACACAATTGTAACGTACTTTTTAGTGAATGGTAAAATTTCATGGCAGTGTAAATATTTTTAAAAACTCAGATTTTTTTAAAAAAAGTGTCAACTTTGACTTCATGACAGCAAAATTTTGACTCTAAAAACTCCATCTACTGCAATTTTTTTAAAATTAAAACTAACTTTAATTAAAGGAGTCATGGAATAGGAACAACTGCACAAATCGGACCATGAAATATCATTGGCTGATGTCCAAACTTCTGGTTTAACTCATGATCTTAGTACTAAAAAAAACTTAAGAATTCTCCTTTCAGTCTTACATGTGTCACAACCCCAACTCTCTATCCATATGTACTGAATTGCTGAGAGGTTTAACGGCGGATCGAAGGGGGAAAGCGAAAACGCAAAGACAAAATCTTGCGCATAGTAAGAATGAGAGTAGGAACATGTGCGAAGCTTAAAACCGGAAATACACGTAAAATGTGAGAGTGACATCTATTTTGGAAGAATCTAAGTTACGCAAGGTGAAAATGAGAGTAAGAATAAGTGCGGATAGCAAGAATAAGTGCGGAGCGTAAGAATTGAAACACACACAGAATGTGAGAGCGATACCGACTTCAAAAAATTGCGAAACTTAGTTTAAAACAGCTCAATTCATTATAAAATGAAAAGCTGAATTGCATGAGACTTTAATTCTTTTAAAGAGGTAGCTGCTGAAATCCAAATATGCAAAGAAGCTTGTACGATAAATATATATATGGTGCTCTCGAAATGACCCCCAATGGCACTTAAACGATGCTTCTTGGCAAAAAGGAGGATCCGAGAGCATGCTTTTTCACCAAAAAATCTATTGGTTTTCGGGGCATATATATACACACACACACGTATAGAATAGAATCGTCATTCTAGGCCAAGGTATACTTTTGCATGTCTACATGTTCATCGGTTAATATATAATATTCGTGCCCTGATTACAAAATCATATCGAATTTGAAGGGACAATGAATAAAGTTGTCATGTACGAATCCATAAAGAAGATAAGATTTTATATTTTTGCGTGTGATTTGCGAGCCTGCGCTAGTCCACCGGTTTTTTGAAGCTAAAGAAAGGACTAACAAGAGTAAAACTGCAAATGAATAGAATTATATATAAACAGTTCGGATTTTGTTTGTTTATATTTGTTTGCTGGAGGCTCGTTATTGGGTTTATTTACATTTATTTGTATTTTTTAATGAAATTTTTTAATTTTCAAAAGTATAAAATATGTACAATAATTTAAAAAATAAGTTGGCGAACTTAAAAACAAGTCTGAACAAAACTTGACAATGAATTTAATTTATTTTCTTAAATGATTCGAGCCCGAGCCAGAGCCCGAGCCCGAGCCCGAGCCCGAGCCCGAGTTCAGGTTTTTTGAACTCAACACAAGCTCGAACCGAACTATAAACAAATGAACCCGAACAATCTAAGATTTAACTTGGCTCAATTAATTTGTAGCCCTGCTGGACAGGTTTGATACACCAATGGTCATGATAAACATTATGATTGGCACCATCACATGGAACTCATCACGTGGTGTGACAATAATAGCGGATCAGAGAAATTTATAAGAGAAGGTGATATAGAACAATAGTAATATATATTAAAATTTTAATAGGGTTGGCTGGCCCCATTGAACCCAATATGGGTTCATGCCACTCTGACAATCATCACTATTGGTTGGTATATTGGACTGTTGGTGAAGATTTTAGTTCAAGAAAGGGACATAGTTGTTTAATAAATTAATAATAGTACTAGTTAGCTAGGGTTGTAGACTAGTAAAATTTGAGAGGTTCAAGACCCTACGAAAGTAAAGTGTATTTATGAGTTATTTGTGAGGACAATAGGAAAAGAAATAAAAGGTATGGAAACAGCTTTCTATCGTCATAAAATTGTATTAAAAAATTTTATTTAGTTCAATTTTTTAAAATAAAAAAATAAATAAAAATTTATGTTTGGTTCACTTGTAAGATAACTTTAAAAAATTATTTTTTAAAAATAATTTTTTATTTTTTAAATTCTTGAGAATTATTTTTAGAATTACAAATCAAGCAGTACTAAATCTACTACATTTTAAATATATTTTACATACATATAGATATATAATATTGATGCTCATGTATAGTAGCTGATCAACCTGAGGTAATCCTACCTGTCGGCCATTACATATGAATCTACAAATCTTCTCCAATTATGCAGGAACAGGTTTGCAGAAATAGTGACTGTTTGACCACAAAAGTAATGTTTTACTTGTGAACAATGCACCAAAAACAGATTAATAAAGCATATTTCTAAGAGTAACTGAAATCAAATGCTTAATTGACATCACCATTTTCTTATTTTTGTCATCAGGTCCTTTGTTGTACCAATAGAAAAAATCACATGCAAGTAAATTTAAGATAAATTTTGACATCTTATGTAAAATTTAAAAATTAATCAAATCATATATGACACGACCTATCTGAGAGAAATATAACATTATCGTCAAATTTTAGAATCGTTGAACTAAATTTTTTTCAATTCAATTTCAATGGGATCCTGAATGGATACTTTCAAACATAACTTTAATATGATTCTTGTAAGATTTGCCTCCCATGTGCCTTTGCCCCAATGTTGTCTTGAAACTATGAATGTTTTGCGCAGACATTTGGTCTACAGCCAAAGTGAAGCTTTTCAAAAACAAATCCACAAAGAGAGAGTAAATATACCTAAGTATAAGGGACACGACCTTCCTAGTTGGAGTACTGCTTGAGATGGTTTCTAGATAGAGTCGAAGCAATAAAAAAACGGATAACAATATTCCATTCCATGTATGCCCTTTTCAAAGCTTCAAAGGGTTAATATGATTTTCGGATAAGTCTAGATTGCAATTTGACATATTGTAGAGAACTCATATCATATATGGAGGTGCTACAACTGTACTAATAATCTTCACACGACAAGATTCTAATTTTACAAAAAAGAATGATCTGCAGATTCTACCGATCCCATGCTTTTCATTGTTACCTATGAAACTTAAACTAGTAAAGCTTTGCTCTAGGAAGTTTGTAGAGGGAGTATAACTAAAGACCAACCCATTTTTCATTATACTCCTATATCCATATTAAACATTAAAGAACACTTGAGGAGATGCTAGTAGATTTTTGTAACGGGATGTCTACTCGCTCTTATAAGTTCAAGATCTTCCCAATCCGTATTCAATGTGGATAGACGTCTTGTTCTCTCCCATCTAAATTCACAACGCCCTCGTTGAGGTCGAACCATCCTTTCTACCTGGTTCTCTCTTATCCAAACTTGCAACCACCCCATTTAGGTCGAACCATGCACCCTGTTTACCTGTTGCCTACCCACTTTTATAAGCCCGAGTCTTCCCTATCCGTATCCGATGTGTGACAAGAATTCTATATGTTGGGTTTTGTAGCTCGAATTCGGTATTCAAGTAGTGTTTTGGCATAAGTGAACAACTTCAAGGTATTTGGAACTAGTTCAACTTTTTTTTGAATCAGTTGGACATAATTGTAACCCCTATTGAACCAATTCAAAAAAAGTTGAACCAGTTGGACGTGTAAGTCAGAAAACTTTTATTTTAGAATTAAAGACTATTATGGTAACTCTTTGTAGAGAATATTTGTTCAACAAGGAATTGGATCTAAAGATTCTATAAATAGAGATGGATTTGGGTAGTGAGAGATATGAGAGAAAAGATATAAGGGATTTAAAGATGAGTATTGTAATTAAGGAGAGGGGATAGTATATGTAATTCCCTAGTATATACATAAAACCTCAACAGAGATGATGAATGAATGAGTGGAGTTTTGACATCTGATTGTATATTATCTTCCTTGATTCGTAATAGTGGAAATCTATCTCCATGGAAACAATCCTATAGTTGGGTAAACCATGTAAAATATTGTATTCTGCGTGGATGTATATGATTGTTATTTCCATATATGTTTATATTGATGTGTTGTAATGACATATGTTTCCGCTGTGTGTGAAAAATGAGAGATTTAACTCTCAACAACAGCCGACCGTTGAGTGGGTATGAGGGATTTAATATTTTCCCAATATGATATTCTCCCCCACCTAAACCTGTACGCTCTCCTTACTGTCAGACCACATTGCCTACGTACCCATCCATCCTAATTGCTGGAGTACCCTATAACAATTTAGGCTCGAACACCTTTGGGTGGGTACTTGAACCTTAACGACTGATGACCCAAACAATGATTCATACTTAAACACCTCCAAGTGAACGCTTGACGTTAGATATAGGACTAGGTTAACTTTAATAACACTTTTAATGGACCAACTATGTGCTATCTAATTCAAAACCTAAATTATTTAGCTGTGTTGCACACATCACAGAGGATCCCAACTCATGGCCATACATAGTAAACTCTCTCTCTCTTTGTTGGATCGGAAGTCACGTCAAAAGCTAAGTGTCATGGAGGGGCTTGAGGCTTTATTTGGCACAAATTGATTGTGACATGCATTAATATATATGCAGGTCAATTCTGAAGCTTCTAATGGTTAATATTAAATGGGTGAATACCCAAATCGTGGAGGGTGGAAAAGCCATCTATATAAGCCATTTAATTATATAATTTATATGTAAAAAGCCCACATGGCGAAAGTTTATGGCCTCTGTTATCACTATAGTCTATATCACCATCCAATTACTTCAACCTGAAGCTATTCCAGCTAGAAGCATTTGATTCTTTTTCACTCTTAAGTGAGATTCATATGGTATGGATAGGACAAAATGTGCCATATGCTCTCTCTAGCCAAATGGAGTAAGGTGTGCATATATATATAAACATAGTGTGCATATATATATATAAACATATATTCCGTTATCAAACCCTCTGTTCCAAGGAACCAGCTTCTGTGAAGGCCAAATTTAGTTCAGGTACATTTAAATATTCCCCTTCCACAAGATCATTTAAATCTTCATTGTAAGAGGAGTACAGAGAGGTTTAAAGTTAGAACTCCTGAGTGCCAACTAAGAGTGGTTCAAGTGATAGGGCATATATATGTGGGCCATGGCTAAGCCGTAATTTTAAGTATAAAAGATTTAGGATGCCTAAATTCATATATATGGTCGTAAGAAACAGCAAAAATACTATCATTCCTTGTATAAGAATCTTTAAATTCTCCTCAGGCAAGCTGCTTACATGGCAGTTTACAATTTGAAGCAAGTGATCACTCTTCAGGTGCACGAGGCTCCCGGTTATTACGGGTGTAAAGAGAGTAAGATGTACAGGCAAAATTCAATGCACGAGACTCCAAGTTATTACAGAATCTCTAAAGAGTCAGATATATGCAGTCTTACTTCTGCATGCAAAGAGCCTGTTTCTTTATTTCGAGCCCGTGAACTACATGATCAATATTGAACCCAATTGTTAATTAGTTTCTCTTTACTCAATAGCTTCCTAACTTTAGTATAAATGAAATAAATTCATTTTCTGACCCTGTATAAATTTCTCATTCATTCACAGTATTATGTATAATTTGTGATAATCTTATAATTCTAGGGACTTGAATCTCTTTATGTAAAGAATAGGTTCGAGAATTGATCCTACGACTCGCATAGTGCATATATCACAGCTCAATGTCATACATGTCATACTCTCTCCTTTGGAAGAAAGATGGCATGGAAATTTGATGTTACTGTGGGTTGCCTATAAGAATCTAGTCATCATTGTATTATACGTAAGGAATGATAGTAAGTTTATATATATATGTTGGTATCGCAAGTGCATGAAAATACACAAATTGAAAGCAAAAGAGGATTGTCGTATTGGTACCTCAAGTTTGTCAGCATAAAGCAAGGTGGTTCCCTCCATGTCACGTTCCAAACCAGCTCAGCTCTCTCTCCCTTTCTCCTCTCTCTCTCTCTCTCTAGGTTCGAGAAAGTGTAGCAGAATCACTCCAGCCTATCCTATAAAGAATACCAGCCACCCATAACCCATGAAGTAAAAGAAGAACTGGCCACAAAAATACTTGCCTTAAGCCAACCCTCACTAGCTTCTTCTCTCTCCTTTCTTCTCTTCTTAACATCTTCTCTTAGAGAACATATCATACAATAAGGGATTATTTACTAGGCATCTTCTTTCTTTTTTATTTATTTTTTTTTAAATATTTATATTTATATTTATATATATATAGGTGGAAAACCAGAAGACAAGATATGGGTATTAGCAGTTCTTTCAAGGCCTTGTGTGCAGCACTTGCATTGTTGGGATTTATCTGGTTTGTGTTTGTTGGGACTTTAGAGGTTGGAGGGAGAAAAACGACGGCGCTGAATGGTCGGCCAACGGCAAGTTTAGGGCATAAAGTGATGATTGGAAGAGAGAAGCTTGCAGTACATCCAGAGTCTGATCTCAATATGAGCAAAAGAAGAGTTCCTAATGGACCTGATCCTATTCACAACAGGTATGCATAAATATGACTTTGTATATATCTTTGTCATGTCTATATGAGTCTAGCCTTTTAATACTAACATATGAGTCATGGCATGTTAGATATTGGATATTCATAAAGCAAAGAAGATATACATAACTTAAATATATATATATATATATATATATATATATATATGGTGTATATAAAAGTTTATGACTGCATGCATACTTCTCTGAGAAATCATCTGTGATAGGCAGTGGAGAAAAAGCAAAAGGAGAAACACAATCTTAATTAATTAAGGAAAATGATAAAATAGCTAGCTTTTCTTTGTTCCTCACTTGCTTTCTTTCACCTGAATTTTCTTTCAATATGACAAGGACCATGTAAAACCACAATTTGTAACAAGTTAATTACAATCTTCATCTCACTTACAAACTAGCTAGAAAGATTAAAAAAACCGTCGTGTGTGTGTGTGTGTGTGTGCAATTTTTCTGCCTTAAAGAAGTATGTGTATTAGCTACGTTGAAGTGATTTGTGAAAGGAAATTAATAGAGTTAATCACAATCAAAATTAAATTTTTATACGTGCCCTCAACGGTTAAAATATAAAACTGAGCTTATAAGTTGTGCCTTCAAAGCATAATCATCTTATCAGTCCTTTAATAACAAACTCCAGTGGGACATTATTCAGTGATCTAGTTGATAGAGCGCCAAGCTCCCCAAGCGGGTTGTGGCCGTACTCGAATTCCCCTTCCACCTAGTTTATCACATCCAACCAGTTTGCATGCTGGCTTAACTGTTACATCAAGTCCTTGTTTCAAGTTCCCGTGGTCCTACCATCAAAGCTTGAGTGTTGCAACTTTGTTTTTCACCCAATTTAAAAACCATCATGGAAAAGAAAAAGAGAGACTGTCTCTTCACTTTATTCCATCTCTTAATCATGTTTATTAAAGCTAATTAGCATTTCATTTTGTTATCTACATTTATGAGCTAGCTTGGCTTTTAACCTTTTCATGTTGCCTTTCCTTTCTCTTTCCTAGCTACTCCTTTATCACTACACCTAAGCCAACAAGGATATATGCTCTGGTACAGCGATATTCAATTAAGCATCATTAGTTAACCAAGAGCAAAACATGTACCTCCAAAATGCTAACCAAAATTTTTTATCCAACATTAGATATATGTATCTTTGATTTCTGTCTCAAAAGAAGAAAACTATGTCTAAATAATTTAAACAATTCCTAAATTAAAAAAAATAAAATAAAATAGAGAATTTTTTTGGAACATTTAGAGAGTATCTTATCATTAATACCATATATGGATTTTTTCCTCTTCTCTTGGCAGGAGGGCTGGAAACTCTCGACGACCGCCTGGTCAAGCTTAATTAGCCAACAGAACTTCAGAAGCTTCAACTGAAGTCCAGAAGACCGCGCAAGATTTCTATCATCTTGTATGTATTTTTTCAAAAATATTGGGATTATAAAACTGTTGAGAACATTTGAGAAATCCCAGCTTGTGAGGTTTTTTTTCACTTATACAAATTGTTGTGTGGAGGTATTGAGGAGTAAAGAAAAGGAAGCTAGCTAGTCTCACAACAAAAGCACTCAAAAGAATCCTGATGAAGATTAAACAGCCTTTAGAGAAATCCTACTTTACTATTTTTTCATGACCATTTACTTGTTAGAGTGAGTAATTTGATGGATAGAAAGATCAACATATGTGCATGTAAAGACCAAAATAGTAAAATATTATTTGAAGAAAAGTAGATACATGGAACACAGATCAAGAAATGTTTTAGCACCCATGCATGTATGTGAGGACGTATATATTTACACATGTATGTATGTATTTTTTCTCTATCTGTCAATCAATCATCTCTCGCTTTCGCTTCTGTATGATAATTAATGTGACGTCCCATGTTGCCTGGGAGAGAAGTTGGCACTTATAACTCGTATGTCATCTCTAACTTTGACTTCTGTATGATAATATTGTGACCTCTTACATTGCCTGAGAAAAGTTGCTAACACTTATAAGGGGATGTTTTCTACCTATAGTTTACGCACATGAACACAGACACACATCACATGCACACTCGAGAAGTTGATGGCACTCATAAAGTCATAAGAGGGATGCAATTCTACCTATGCACCCGTTCACATGTACACAAACACACCCGAGAAGTTGTTGGCATTTTTAAGAGGAACACCTTCTACCTGTGCACAACAGTGGGTCCTGCACATGCACACAGACACATCCGAGATGTTGTTGAAACTTATAAGAGAGATGCCTTCCACTTGTGCACAGCTATGGTTCTCACACAAGCATAGACACAACCCAAAAGAGAATGCTTTTCTGAATAAATATTATATGTATTATTTTATACTTACATTATCTTATTTCTAAGGGGTGGCATGTGTTCCAAACTTAAAGCGAATCCACCAATTAAAGGTGTTTGCATCTGATAAAGAAAAGGTGTTTGCATCTTGTGTTAGTCTTTTTCACTAGATTCTTTGGTCGGGGTTTGGACTGTTTTGGTCTTTGGTCCATTCAAACTTGTAAAACTACCAGTGATTCTTTAGTCTCGTAGCACTCACACACACATACTCACACACACACACACACACACAAAAGAAAAAAAGGGTAACAAATACATATATATGGTCTTCAAAGTGAAAAAACAGTGGCTCATGCTTTTCATTCCCCTCTTTATCTTTTGCTGCTTGGTTAATATTCATTGGATTGAGAAGCAAAGACTTGGTCTAAAGTTAGTGATATTCAAATCGGGACAATTATGGGAAAGGAAAAAAAAAAAAAAAAAAGAGAGATCCCAAGCTGGAGCTTTTGCTGTTGCATGTGAAATGGTATTAGCTAGACAGCTAGTTCTCTGCACCTCATGAGGGTTGAACTTTAGGTTTTATAAATATAAATGTGGTTAAGCTTGAGTTAGGAATTTCCTAACACTAGCAGAAACAAGCAAGCATGTTGCATGTTGCTCCAAAAACTGTCACCCTATTCTTAGATAACTCTTCAAAAGGAGTATACGTGTCCCGACACACACACACGAGATATGCGTCTGACACTTTTAATTAGACATGATTTTTTGGGCGACATCAATAGATAGTGTTCAACGAAGACTAATAGCTAAAATAGATTTTCTCATCTACTAAAGTATTCATCTCAATAATTGCCACATCACACCATAACAAAAATCAATCAACAAAGCAAGCATGCTCATGGTCACATTTGGTTAGGGATAAGTGTATCTGGACATTGAAGACTCCTCAACCATGCTCATGGAATTGGCGCAAACTTCTACAGCTTATATTTGCCATTAAACCCTTTGTCAAAGTAGAAATTGGGAATGGCAACAACACCAATTTCTGGTTTGACAATTGGTGTTCTCTTGGTCCTCTACAGCACCTAGTCACTCACGCACAGCTTTTGGCCAGCTGATTTTTGCAAGTTTTGGGCTACCTGGCTTTTTGTACATTGCAAGTCTTTTGCAAGTCATTGGGCCAATAGGCTCTATGTCTTTCCAGCCCATAATGGGTTTGTACATTTATTTTATTTATATACTCTGTAGTAGAACACTTATTTGGTTGTAAAGTTAAAATAAACAGTAAAAACAAAAAGCCTATCAAACAGACCATTTGAGGTGTTCAAGTCTAGATTTGATATGTGATGCACGAATAGATGCCTACACCCAACACACCTGATTGAGTCCATGTAAAATAGTCATGACACAAATACACCGCAGCGAATGCGAGCACATTTTTTGAACCATTTCGTCAAGCACTGCATGGGCACTACCCTTGTCAATGTCAATGGAGCGAATCTTAATCCAAATCCGATCCAATTAGTCGGATATGAATTGAATAAAAAATTTAATAACTCGGTTACAATTCGAATTCAATAATCCGTTAGCTTAACAAATCGGATATGGATTATGTTGATCCGATCCGATCCGATTGAAATTATATATATAAATAATTTTACATATATATATATATAATTATAAATAATTTTACATATATATAATTTTATATATATATATGTGAATACTCCTATTAGAATTGTATTAGAGGTAACTCAAAAATTCAAAATAATAATAATAATGTTATATATAAATAGAGTCAAGTGCAGAAAATACCCCTTAAGTATGCATATAGTGCATATCACACCCCTCCCGTACAAAAAACAACCCTCAAGTTTCAATTTGGTGCAATTAAGTCCCTGTTGCACATTTAAAACCAAACATGACCAAAGTACCCTTAGTCGATAATTTTATAAAATATATAAAAATATAAAATTTTGTAAAAAGACCAAAAAGGACCATAAACAAAGCATTGTCGTTTTGCTACAATTCTGTCTGGGTAATAGGAGAAAATCGGCATAGAAGAGTGAGGCGTCGAGATTGTCGGTGAGCTTGGTGTTAGGGAATTTTTTATTTTTTATTTTTATCAGAAGAGAGATGTCCCAGGTGGTGGTGACCTCGGAGGCTGTGGCGTTGATAGGGGAGACGGTGGCTGAGGCGACTATGAACTCATGGCTTCATCTCCGCCGTGCCGGAGAACAAGATAGCCGGTAATCAAAAACCTAATTTGATTTGATCAAAGCTTTGTTTTCAGTTTGCTTATTCAATTGATTTGTTTCTTTTTCTGTTTGGTTTTTGTTTGTTTTTTATTTTATGTTTAAGCTCTGTTTCAATCACTGTTGTTCAAAGCATGTGGTCGCACAGTGAATTTGGTGAACGGCGTCGTTGGTCTCCTCTCTCCCGGAAAATGGCAGCTGAGTCGAGCCGCCGTGGAGACGGTGCTCAGGGGCGTCGAATTGCGGCCGATCTACGCTAGAATTCCATATCCGGATGGCGATGAAGGCTCCTATGCGTTTCTCATTAACTACATGAAGTTTCAAAATCGACGTTGTTGGTCTCCTCTCTGCCAGAAAATGGCAACTGTGCCGAGCCGCCGTGGAGACAGTGCTCGCAGGCGGCGAATTGTGGTCGATCTACGCTGGAATTCCTTATCCAGATGGCGATGGAGGCTCCTATGCGTTTCTCGCTAACTACATGAAGTTCAAAATCGGCGCCGTTAGTCTCCTCTCTGCCAGAAAATGGCAGTTGTGCCAAGCCGTCGTGGAGACGGTGCTCGCAGGCGACAAATTGCGGACGAACTACGCTGGAATTCCGTATCCGGACGGCGACGAAGGCTCCTATGCGTTTCTTGCAACTCGATGAAGTTTCAAAATCGGCTCTTCGAACACTCAACCGACTTCAATTTCTCTCCGGCGTCATGATAACCGTGAACTTAGGGAATCAAGGTCATCATCTTCAGGTAAAGGATCTGTTGGTCAAGCGATCGATAAAATGTGAAATTGACGGCAAAACACCCGATTAACACCGTCGCCGACAACGTCATTATAAACAACGGATTGTGCCGGCGGTAAGCTATTCGATCGGATCATTCAAAACTTTGAGCATTCTGCAGCCATGGCTAACTCATCCCAGTTGGATTCGGGGGTGAAGCGGATGCGAAGTGACGACTTGAGATGAGAGATAGCCATGGCCGCAGAATTGGTCCGACGATTTCTGCACGTTCCAGTACCTCCTTAATTTAAATGATATGGGTATTATGGGATCGATACATATACTTCTTGAAAAAAATATATATACATATATATATACACTAAAAAAGTTAGTTCCAAAAAAAAAAAAAAAACACCATACTAAAAAAGTTCAATGGTGTAAGATTGTCGCGTAGGCATTGATGACTAACGCCACATGCTAGTTATGAAAGAGAATGCGAGAGAAGGACAGAGACAGCAAATGTTATATATGATTTCTTATGGGAAGAATTACGTGGCTGATCTTAGTACATTTGTTCAATTTTCAAAATTCGTTTGAATTGATATCATATGCTGGAACATTTACTAACAAACATGGTTATCGATGACAAATTTTTAATTTTTTTTTTTTTTTTTTTCTAGTTGGTATTCATATATATTTGTCTTTTCTGAGACTTGAACTCATGACCTCTCCTTGAGAAGTAAGTAGTGGAGGAGAGAAGGGAGGGCTAGCGTGGGGCCATGGTCCCTCCTAATTTTTTGAAAAAAAATTTTAGTATAGGTAAAAATAAAATAATATAGCATATATGGTATAAGATCTATACTTGGCCTCTTAAGAAAAAAAATTTATTTCTTTAATTAGAATTTATTATTTAACAAAAGATAGTTTATATAGTGATTTAATTAACGACTATAAAACCCCGATAAAAACTGATTCACATAAAAAATTTAGGACAATGCTTAATTACTCACCAGTGAGTAGGGTGAAACTATTCACCCATATGTGGTCCAATAACAAAATAGCATATCACATCTAATAATAAAATAATTTACACCTTTCTCTGTTTTCTCGGATCAACCATCGAATAAATGTATATAGTGTTTTTAGATGTTGATTATTTTATTATTAAATGTGATGTGCTATTTTGTTATTGGACCACATAGAAGGTGAGTAACTTCATCCTACTCACCAGTGAGTAACTAAGCATTATCCTTTTATGTGATTATCTTAAAATTTCAACTCAAACACCATTCTTTCCATAATGTAACTACAAGCACGATTATTTCCATAATTTTATTATTCTAAAATTCTATCTCATACATTATTCTTTCCATCACTTTTTTTTTTTTTTTCTTTTTATTCATTTTTATTGAAATGCTTTTCTAAGAATTCTATAAGAAATTAATTTTTACAAAATCAAGAACAAAAATTTCATTTGAAGTTTTGAATATCAACAAAAATCGATGATTTAAGAATCTAAATTCTTATTTTATTAATTTGTTTGTGTTTGTGTTTTTTTTTTTTATCATTGTTATTGTTTTGTTAAATTTTTAATTGTTACATTTTTTTAAGTTATTTTTGTTTTTTTTTTCTTTTTGGTAAATAAAGAGAGTTATTTAATTGAATTTTTTTATAATTTTAGCATAAATCTTATTTGTGTTTGTTCCGAAAGTTTGATAAAAAATTTCTTTAAATAACTAGTTTTTTTATTTAAATAAATTAAAAAAGTTTAGATAGATTTTTGTATGAATATAATAAATAGTAAAATATTTTTGCCTATGTAATATATATTTTTTTTTTCAAAAGTTCTAACTAGGTAATGTTGTTTATAATTTTGGCCCCCCCAACCTCAAGATCCTAGCTCCGCCTATGGAAGTGATACCGCTAAGCCACTGGCCCGTTGGTAATTTTTTTTTTCTTTTTTTCTAATCTAATCTGATTTTGTACTCATGTTTCATAATGAAATCGATTATTATGATAATAAATTTTAGGGTTAATTACAACCACACCCCCTGAGGTTTGGAGTATTGACAGGCATATATAAGTTACGCCTTTTTTGGACAATGAGACCCCCTGTCAGTTTTGTAATCCAAACAAGGCCTTATTGATTTCGAAAAGATGATATTACCCCTGAATATTTAAATCACTTTTATCCTAAAATATCATGCATGACAAAATGTCTAACATGCCCCTCAGTTTATAGCAGCCTACCCCACCTACCCCTTTATTTCACCTTTGTCTCTCTCACTAACTTTTCCATAAATAAGTCTGAAAGAAAAACAAAGATTTTTTCCTTTCATTTCTCTATCTCGATCTCTTTAACTTTTTATTTGCTGCAAAAATGGAACCTTTATTTTTGCAAACATGAACCATCATTCGAAGCCCTAATATAAATCGTGCATATTTTTCTCTTCCTCTCTTTATCAAATTTCTAGAACGCTAAAGTTGGTTGTTTGGTGTGATCAACCATTCTGATTCTTGGTGGTCTGTGTTGTGTTGTTCATTTTTCTGCTCTTCACATTCTCTATAAGTGATCTAATCTTTCCTCTGCTACATATATGATGACTTAGCGCTTCTTTGTTCTGTAACTTTAGATATTGAGGGTTTTCTGATTGAGATTTGTGATAAGGGTTTTTTGATGGGTTTTTTTTTTTTTTTTTTCATGAACGCTAAAGTTGGTTGGTTAGTGTAATCAACCGGTCGGACTCTTGGGGGTTTGTGTTGTGATTGAGGGTTTTCTGATGGGCTTTTCTATAAATTTGTTATTATTTCATGAGATTAGTTGCATATATGGTAGTTTTATAAGGGTTTTTTTATTATTATTATCAATTTATTGTTTTTTTAAAAAAAAATAGTTCCATTTAGGGTTTCTGATTGAGAGTTTTATGTTCAATTTGTTGTTAATTTATGTTTGAGGGTTTTATAATGAAATCGTTGTTATTTTTTGGGAGTTAAGTAACATTTATGTTTCTGTAAATGCCACATCCGACGCATAGAACACCAGTTGAGTTGTTTTGTGTTCATTGGGTGAGACACTGGAAAGTTGGTTTTTGTTTGCACAATTGGTTTATTACACATGCATTTGTTGCTAATTGCACAACATAGTTGCTAATTGAACATCATATTTGGTTAATTTTTTATGTCAAATGATGGCTATGTAATGACTTGTACAAATTTTTGGAGTCATGGCTATGTAATGACTGTAATGCTATTTTTATTCAGGGCTACTGAAGTACTTGTAAATTTCATTTTTTTTTTTTTTTTTTTTTTTTTTTTTAGGTGCAAAGCTTCTATTGGCTACAATGATATAAAGGACAACTGAAGTACTTACCATTTTTTTTAATTGTTGCAAAGCTTCAATTCCATTGTAATTGCAAAGCTTCAATTTTTTTTTGGTGCAAAACTTCAATTCCATTATAAATTTTTTTTTTTTTGGTGCAAAGCTTTGTACTTCTGTATTATTTCTCCTCTATTTCACTAGTTGTATTTTGACATATATATATTGCAAGTTCCATTACAAATTCCATTAATGTTAAATGTTGGTTATGTATAGCAAGTTCTATTGTATATAGCAAGTTCCATTGTAATTAACCCTGTCAATATGGTAGTTATGCTTGTAAGTATGGTTAGAATTTTTGGCACCAAACTAGCTGTTTTTGGTAGTTATGCAATTTTTTTCCCATCAAATGGTAATGAGGGTAGTTTGGTCCAATTAATTTAATTGTAAAGTAATAGAGGTCCACAAACAAGTCAAAGGGCAAATTGGTCAATTTTTCATATGTCAGGCATACCAGATGGTGTCAGGGGATGTTTTGTTAACTTTATCAAATTTCAGGGGTCTCATTATTCAAAAAAGGTCTAACTTATATATACCTGTCAATACCCCAAACCTCAAGGGATGTCGTTGTAACTAATCCTAAATTTTATTTTATCTCACACATAGCATCCAAAATGCACACATATTCAATTTTTCACAACATAATTTGATAAAGATAAATTTTAATTTTAATTTTTAATTTTTAAGTCACTTTTCTAATTATATTTTTTACTAAATTAATAAATAATAATAAATTTAAGCATTAAATAAATAAACATTCATAGGATATATAACCTGCAAAAAGAGTGTGACTAATCCAACACGAGTTTGGGTTTTGAGAGCGTCAAAATTACATGATCGAGCTGGGTTGGGTAATGGGCGGCCCAGCCCAGTCAAGTTCTATCATTGGGCTTGAACAATGTTTTATATATATATATATATATATATATGAGTAATATTTTTTTAAGAAACCGTACAGTAATAATTGAGGAACAGAGCATGTTTACAGTGCATATTGTACCCCTCCCGTGCAAAAAATACCCCTAAACTATGACATTTGTGCAAATAGGTCCTATTTATAAAAATTGAACTAAAATGCCATTAGTAACACATTTTATAATATATATAAAAAAATAATATTTTGTGAAAGGACTAAAAAGGGCTTGGCCCTTCTTTTTCATCTTGGTGTTGCCGCCACAGAGAAGGAAGGGAAGACTGGAGATCCGGTGATGAGCTCTTACAGCAAACAAACCGGCCACATCTTAGAGTGCCAGTGACCCAGAACCAAGAACAGAGTTTCAAGCCCCGTTTCAGTTTCGGTGAGCTTCTATTTAGATCAATATGTCTCAGTCTGACAAGTTTTCCTTAGTTTCAGACTAGTGCGTTTCAGTCCAGCATTCTTTTCTTCAATTTGGTCTAGTGTACTTCAGTCCGGTGTGAGCCCAAAAACTTTAGCGATCTATTCACAGTGCACAACAGAATGGTTATTGAAAGAAGAAAACATCGACAACAACAGTTGTCAAGCAACAACTGGAAAGAATTCAGCCCAGAGAACTACTTCACTAATGGTGAGCCTGGATGGTTGAATTATATCATTTTGGGCCTGGGAGATTCTATAATGGTTGACGGTCTTACTGGAATCAGTAAATCATCAAGCACAATAAGTGTACAAGACCAGAACAACAAAACTTCATCTGTTTTTCTTTTTCGGTAATTAAAACTTCATCTGTTTGGCCAACATTCAATTGGAGATTCAAACCAGACCTATAGGTTTTTTCAACTGCATCCATTAACAAACCAATTTTTGATGGCCTGCCAAAGCCAATAATTAGCTCACTGCAGGAGCAAATTTGCTCTTGATTAGCATAATTAATTTGTACATTCATGAAAACTAATTTGTTTTTCACCTTTGATTTATTCACAGAATGAGATTTTGCGGCCGGACATCACACTGCAAGTGCAAATAGCGCTATTCACCGGAGTGGGCACGTTGTCACCGGAGTTGCTAACTGGGCACGTACGGCAAGAGTTTGTTTGGACGTCTTCGACCCACCTCTGCGAAACAAGAATCCATCTTTCTAAAGCTTCGAACATAAGCTTCCATTCTTTCCGATGAACCTCCAAGTACAACCCAGTTCACGTTGGCGTGTTCCCAGTGTCAGCGAAACCAAACTCAGTTCATGATTAAATTTGGTGATGCTTAAAACAACAATCAAACTGCACTCACCCGCTGGCACCTGAATCTACTCACTTCTCCGATGCCGACGGACCGCCTATCAATCTTAAGCGGCTTCCTTTTTCGATCTCAACTACGAAGTCACGGGCAGAACGAATACTTGGCCCTGTTCTACAGCCCTGTGCTTTAAAGGCTTCCACTCCTTTTCAACAGCAAGCGAGTTTCCTTCTTATTCTTAGCTCGTAACTTGACTTCTTCATAGCTCTACGAAGCTCCTATATTTCTGCAACTGAGGCTCTTTATCATTTTGATTATGCTAAGCCCAGATCCTTCTTTGCTTTGGATCAGCCTGGAACTCAAGTTTGATTGGTGGTTAATTCTGGATGGTAGCTTCCTTGACTTCCTCGGGCAAGATACAAGAGATACGTGGCAGATTTGCTCTGCATGGCCAAATTCACCTAACCCGAGTCGTAGAAGAAGAATAATAAGAAATAAAGTTCGCTATAGGCATTTTTGGAAGAGTAAAATGGGTATTATATTAATTGATGATTACTTTTGCACAAATTAAAAAGAATAGGGGTGTTTTTTACACACTTTTTTAAATAAGGGGTAAAAGTGCTATGAAATGTATACTTCGGGGGTGTTTTTTGCACTTACCCCATCCTAAATATCCTTGCAACTAAAAAAAATATATATATATGTTCTCCATTGTTTGATATCATTTATTGTGCTTTTGTTAGAAATGAACTAATGCAAAACAATTGATTCCATTCGAGTAAGCTGAATAGCTAAACTCCGTTCGAGTTCAGCTCTTAAATTAAAATTTTGAGTTGAATTCAAACATTATTTGTTAATTGAATTTTGATTGGCTTAATCAATTATGAATTCCAACTTGAGTTTTAAATTAAGATTAATAAAGATAAAGAATTAAATACAAATTTAAATAATTTTTAATAAAGGATAAGACTTGTCAGTCTCGTTTACTGACTAGGTCATTCATACTGAACGCTGATGTGATCCAATCACAAATATACTAATAATCAACGATCAATCACAAATACATGCCCCTAGGGGTATAACAGCGTTGGCATGAATTCGGGAGGTAAGTCCTTGAGGTTTCGCTTTCAAACCGCACTCCTGACTTGAATGGTGTATGTGTTGTAGGGCTGAAACACGTGCTCTAAAAAGAAAAAAAAATTCACAAATACACAAATAATTCATAATTACAAAATTAGGAAAGTGATAAATAAGTGATTATGTCCTTATTACGTACCGCTGATGTGTTGCAATTATAAACGCACAAATAATCAGTAATTACAAAATCATAAATTGATAAATAAAAGCATGTCCAGCCGTCTATTAAAATATCTTTTTGTGTAAAACATAGATGGCCACGTATGATATGAAATTTTTTATTTTTTATTTTATTTCAATCAGTCTTTTAAGATACACTGTCACGTCATCTATTATGATACTCCCGGATTTTCGAATGCGGGTTGGTCAGGCACACGCCTGAATACCCGAGGATATCAAAAACAAATCGGTAATAATCGAACACAGAGTACAAAAATAGATAAATAAGAATAAATAAATTTCTGAAAGAAAACTAAAATGATAATCCATTAATTGTAGCCTCAGAATAAATTTTTATAAATAATAAAATATTCTGATACAATTAATCCTCCAAAGTAATACAACTTGGGAATCCATACTATGTGGACCCCTAGAAAATCCTAACTGAACAAATGACAACAATAATTGTTTAC
Source organism: Cornus florida (assembly GCF_030987335.1). Lineage (NCBI taxonomy): Eukaryota > Viridiplantae > Streptophyta > Magnoliopsida > Cornales > Cornaceae > Cornus > Cornus florida. The sequence continues at coordinate 48,161,067 of NW_026775572.1, forward strand.
AGTAGAATACTGAAACATAAAGGATTTCCTAGGGAGATAATCTAGAAGAGTGAAGTAGACTGATCCTTGCTCAGCATGAACAACCTCTACTCCTGACGAACACCTAAAAAATAATGGTGGGTCAGGCCCAAAAACAAGTTCTACTCTACTACAATTCAAGTAGAGATCCGATACACGTATACATCCTAATTAATCCAACAATAACTAATAGTCCATATATATATAAATACACACTATAGAACGCTCACTGGATTATAGGTTTGTCTTAACCCGAATAGAAGGTAACATGCAAATCGCACATAAAGTGGGCATGAGAACCTAGACCTACTAGGGCACCCAAATGTCTACTATATCCAGTTATCCATCCTTAGCAATATATGCACCCTAACCATGATCCTGAGACTCAATCTCATATCATAACACCATAACTATGTGTATATAAAATTCATTATATCCATCCATAAATAATCCAGATAGGTCATTCAACTTGTTCAGTTCACCTGACACGAATATAAGTAGGACTTAACATTTTTAGTTAATCCATTCCCTTATACAAAATAGGTAGGACTTAATGAGATACCCCTCGGATCCGAGACACGGGTTGATCAGGCCCAGGCCTGAGCCCGAGGGAATATCAAACAATTAATATTTTATAATGAACACGGAATACCAAATGAATTAAGAAATGAAATTAAAGCTGAAAAGAACTAGAAATAGAATCCGCAAAATATTATAATTATTAAAATCCATCAAACCCAAACTCCAAAACTCCATCAGTTTACAACTCGGGAATCCATCTCTAGTGGACCCCTATTAAACATCCAAACGGAAGATAAAACAACTATAATAAACATCCAGAAATAAAACTATAGAGTGAGTCCTACATTGTCGGAAGAGTGAATATAGAGACCTCTGCTCAGCACAAACACGTTTAAGCCTAGAACTGTTGTGTACCTGAAAAATAGAAGTGGGTCAGGCCCACGCGTAAGTTCTATACTACTACAATCCAAACAGAGGCCCGATACGCATGTACATCCTAAACAATTCAACAATAGCTAATAGTCCGTAAATATATATATAGTCACACTAAAGGACTCTCACTGGACTACAGGCCGGTCTCAACCTGAATAGAGGTAACATGCTAAAACGCACACGAAGTGGGCATGTGTACCTAAACCTAAACAGGGTACACCTCTAACCATCGTATCCAGCTATGCATCCCAATGCATATATGCTCCCTAACCATCGATCCTGAGACTCGAGCTCATATCGAGGTACCATAATAGTAATATATTTAAAATCCATTCAAAATCCATAGTAGTCCCACTCAACTAGTTGTTACCATGACACTACAAATCCATAGAATTTAACTTTTAGTTAATCCATTCATTAATCCAGAATAGGTAGGTTTTGGTATTTTGAAACCAAACCGTCCCTAGTATACCACCGTCCCATACCGGTGTATACTATCCAACCATCCAGCAGTTGATAATATCGGCAACTGAAACGAATATCAACTAATTCCATACATCTAATAATTGATAACAACAGTAGTGATGTGAGCATCAATAAGTAGAGTAAACATAGTCAGTACCTACTGTTACACAAAATCTGATATAATACTAAGTTTAAATATTAATAGTATCCCACATCCAGTAGTTGATATCACAGACATTTGGGGTAAATATCAACAAGGTCCATGCTCCAAAAATTGATACTAGCAGTACTAATGAAAGCATCAACTCAGTAAAGTCCACATCCAGCAGTTGATATCACAGACATTTAAAATAACCATCAACAAGTTCATTTCCTCCAACAGTTGATACTAGCAGTAATAGTGCAAGCATCAAGATAGAATTACAGTATGTATATATACATGCTTAGTTTTGGTTGTTTCACAAAATCCAATTGATGTTAAATTTAAAACTTAGTTCCATTCAACACCAATGCATCCTACCCATATATAATTCAAATACAAGATCATGGTATATGGTGAAACATATTCTAAAACCATTGTTCATCTCAGAAAAAAACTATTACAGAGAACTAACCACTGCAAGTCTATCAACTCCAATCAGAGTATAATTATTTGTTCAAGTTCTTTACTGTCCAAGTTATTCCAAGTGGACAGATCAATTAACATTCCTTCTGGAACCTTAACCTAGACATGAGGCTCTTACAAACATTACATATTCAGTGCTAACCTCATCTGAAAAGTTCCAGAATCATCCACTGCATGAAAAACCAATTAGAAACGAAGAAAAAATTGAAAAACTGAGCAAGGAGACGTCTCAAAAAATTGGAGCCGCCTCCTTTAAACATTGGAACCGGCTCCAGTTTCTTGGAGCCGCCTCCACACTAAGGGGAGCCGGCTCCCTCCAAAGGAGAGCCGACTCCCTTCCTCTCTGCTTCGTCGTTCCCTCCTCCGATGGACTCTGCAGCCTCTACGTGAGATACCCCTCGGATCCGAGACACGGGTTGATCAGGCCCAGGCCCAAACCCGAGGGAATATCAAACAATTAATATTTTATAATGAACACGGAATACAAAATAAATTAAGAAATGAAATTAAAGCTGGAAGGAACTAAAAATAGAATCCGCAAAATATTATAATTATTAAAATACATTAAACCCAAACTCCAAAACTCCATCAGTTTACAACTTGGGAATCCATCTCTAGTGGACCCCTATTAAACATCCAAACGGAAGATAGAACAACTGTAATAAACGTCCAGAAATAAAACTATAGAGAGAGCCCTACATCGTCGGAAGAGTGAATAGAGACCTCTCCTCAGCACGAACACATCTAAGCCTGGAACTGTCGTGTACCTGAAAAATAGAAGTGGGTCAGGCCCACGCGCAAGTTCTATACTACTACAATCCAAACAGAGGTCCGATACGCATGTACATCCTAAACAATTCAACAATAGCTAATAGTCCGTAAATATATATATATAGTCACACTAAAGGACTCTCACTGGACTACAGGCCGGTCTCAACCTGAATAGAGGTAACATGCTAAAACGCACACGAAGTGGGCATATGTACCTATACCTAAACAGGGTACACCTCCAACCATCGTAGCCAGCTACACATCCCGATGCATATACGCTCCCTAGCCATCAGTCCTGAGGCTCAAGCTCATATCGAGGCACCATAACAGTACATATATAAAATCCATCCAAAATCCCTGGTGTTGCAGCTCAACAAGTAGTTGCCATGACAATACAAATCCACGGGACTTAACTTTTAGTTAATCCCATCCTTATTCCAAGTAGGTGGGTAATGGTATTGTTTTAAAAACCAAACCCATCCTTAGTATGCCACCGTCCCATACCGGTGCCTACTTTCCAATCCTTCAGTAGTCAATAATACCAATAAATCAAGTATATATCAACTAAATTCCAACATTCAATGTTAGCAGTGATAAAATAAGCATTGATAAATAGGGTCACAACAACAATATATGCATGCCTAATTTAAGTTGTTCCCTTTAGTCTGATATAAAGACATTATTAATTAAAACTTCCATTTAACACCTTACAAATGACATACAGATATGTAGGGTATGTATCACAAAATCCTAACCTCTACAGTTGATACTAACTGTGATAATGTAAGCATCAAAACAATATTCACAGTATGTATGTAGACATGCTCAAATTATAGTGTTCCACAAAACCGATCTAGTGTTAAACTCAAATCCTCCTAGTATTTAAGTTCCAACAGTTGCTATTACAAAAGTTAAGATAGCTATCATCTAGACCCATCCTTCTAATAATTTATACTAGCAGTAGTAAGGAAAAACGTGAACCACAGAACCACAATGCATCCACAAACATGTTTAGTATAGGTTGAACAAGCATACAACGCTACTGTAACTACCAGTTTCATAGCAAAACAGATATCATTTTAGTTTGGTTTAATCTTCATTAATCCTGAAATCATTTAAGAGTGCAAAGAGTATGAAGCCTAAGGGAAAGAGTAAGGATAGAATCTTGCCTCAGAAACTTTTGTTCAAAGTTTCAACGTCATCTTCTTAAAAAATCCCGGCGAGTTCCAAAACCCGGTTACTGTTCACAGGTACGAAACACTATTGCCGAACTCAAAATCTGATCTTCACCGTTCAGATTGTGCGACACTGAGTCATGAACCTCTCCTCCAAAATTCAGCTCGATCGGACCACGGATGAAGCAGGATCGGAGCTTTGATCAAACCTTGGCAGAATGTGAAAAACTGCGTTTTTCCTTCTCCACTTCCACAAAACGTGTGCTTTGTTTAAAAAAAACCCTACACAGACGTCTACCTTATACTTATAGAGTTTTCCTTAACCATAGGTTCATTTAAGTCCAACTCACAATCCTAACCGGCCCATCCAATTAACGTAGAAACCTACGACGGCTATAATATAAAACCCTAATTTATACTGTAATTAAAACCCTAGTTAGATGTATTTACCTAATTACCCTATTCACCATTAAATACTTAACAAATAATCTAATTGAACAAAATAATAATTAGTAAACCCAATTAAACCAAATAAGACGCACATAAAATAAGACACACATAGAATAATTAAACCAATTACACTTAAACCATTAATGCCAATTAAATAATTAAAACACTAACAAATAATTCTAAACAAATAACTAAAAATAAATATCATTTAAATAAATTAAATCACCACAAAAGAAAACAATTAAGTACCTAATAAAAAAAAATAATGACACATAATCAAATAAAATGCACTTAAATAATAAATTAAATACCATTAAATACCAGGAATATCCTTTTTAAAATTAGGGGTATTACACTACGCCTCACTGTTATGACTTCCAAAACCTGTAACCTAACCCTAGTGTGTTCCCAGTCCATGTTTAAGTCCTTATACCATTATTAATTATGAACTTAAATCAAGAATTATGCACACAACTATCAAGTTTTAACAGTTTAATAACCATGCAACACATACTGGTGTGTATCAAACTTAAGCACGAACAGAGAAACGTTTTAAGTTACAATTAATCCTGGAACAGTTTAGGAATGCAAAGAACACGAAGTCTAAGGGAGAGAGTAAGGATAGAACTTGCCTCCCACCAACGTTCGTTTATATTTTTCGGCGAAACTCTCATCTGTTTGCTTTTTGTTTTCCTGCCGTCTCTAAAACTGCCTCAGACTTACGATGTTGTAATCCTCTTTTTAAAACCCTAGGCAGACCCCTAAGTGAGTATTTATAGGCCATACAAATCCTAAGTACCCTCAACCCTAATCGGATTTGCTCGGCCCATACAGAAGTTTCAAGTTTATACCATGACGGCTACTGTGTATACCTAATGGAATGATATAACAGTCACGGTTGTTTTTTTTTTTTTAAACAACAAATTAACCATTTTACTTTAATTACCAATTAAACTTTATACCAATTAACCAAATAAAACTAAGTAAAACATTTAACAAATAATTAAAAATTAAATAACACACGTAAGAAAATAAAATTAAACAAAGTCAACAGCCAGGTCAAACTATCAACGAATTATAATTAAACCAATTAAAACATTAAATAAAACAATTAATGAAAAGAAAACAATTAATTATACTTAAACCAATTAAAACATTAAATAAAACAATTAATGAAAAGAAAACAATTAAACAAACTACCGAGACTATCCTTTTGAAAATTAGGGGTATTACACTTAACTTTTTTGGTTAATCCGTCCCTAAAATGCCATATCGGTGCATTATAATGCATATGATCCATAAATGATGTAACAGGTAAAATAATACATCAAATAAATCCACAGTCGATGCAATAATTTGAATACATCAAAAATTCAGAAATAAGCATAATAGAAATCAGATAAGTACATGATCATATTATGCATCCAATACATGATTAAAATCATAATATCTATATTAATTGCTAAGTTAATTTTAAGTAATTAAATCATCCATCATCAACATGCAAATTCAATTAGAATTTCATACTGATTAAATCCTTAGCATAATCAAAATCAGGTAAATAACTGAGCATATTATACTACTAATACACGATCAAAATCATATAATATCTATTTAAATTGCTAGAAGAAATTTAAACAATTAAATCATCAAATAACCATATGCAAATTTATATAAAATTTCATATTATTCCAATCCTTAACATATGCACGTAAATTATGCTTCTTAGGATTTAAACATGTCAATTAATATTATTTTAAACCCCCATCATCAACCAACCATCACTGAAATCCCAAACAGTAGCCAAATTCCGCATCCCAGGTAAAGCCCCTGCTCTACTCCTGCTATCCTCCATCTTCTTCATCTCCGGCGACTTTTGGACATTTCCGATCGCTCCGTTAAGGTCCCAACGAAGTCTCATACAATTCCAAATAATTATTTGAATACATTATGCATCTTAAACACCAATTAAAACAAGTTCTCATGTAATAAAATTCAAGATTTAGCAAGAATACAAAATAATACATAAATTTGTTTTAATTCAATTCAAGCATGCATACAAAGTTAATTTATTATCTAATTAACCCTGGAATCTCATAGGCATGTATAGAACACGAAATCTAAGGGAAAGAGTTGGAAGAAAAACTTGCCTCTAGGTTTCGGATTGAAACCTTAACCTTTTCTTCCTAGCTTTTTCGGCGATTTTTGGCCGCCGTCGAAGCCTCTTACTGCTCTGGTTCCAACCCCTGAACAGCCCTCAATCTTCCTCCTTGGTCTGGCCTTAAGTCCTTGGCTAAAACCCTAGTTACTGCTCTCTTAAAAACTCTCTGTTTTCTCTCAAACCTTCTTTACTCCAATAGTATGTGAATAGGGTTCTAAACCCTTGGCAGACATAAGGCATATATATATATATACATATATGCTACACTAAAACCCTAATCCTAATTATACCTTAAGATTAATACAATAAAAGGAAAAGGAAAATAAAATATAAATATAAATATACATACATATACTAAGTATGATAAAATGTGACTGTATATACATATACATATATATATATACATATACATATATATATATATATATATATATATATATATCCTAATTATCATAATTTTACTATTAGTAATAAATAAATACTAATAATAATAATTAAATTATCCTTACATATATATACCCATATATATATATATACAAACACAACCATCCATGGGTAATTATCCATACCCATCTAGCCTCCTATCCAACTAGTCTATTGGGCCCATTGGGCAGTCCATTACTACTATCAAAATCCAACTCCTTTTTAAACTAAAATAAAAATAAAAATAAAATAATTAATTGTTTAAAACTAACAAATAATTTACAAACAATTTTCACACAATTAAACAAGCAATTCTCACACTATCAATCAATTAAAACACACAATTAAATCACATATTTCAAATAAACAATTAATCAAATAAACTCATAGCCTCACAATCAATTAAAAATGCACATGAAATAAATAATTAAATTTCAATTATATCTTTTTAAAAATTAGGGGTATTACACCAATGTGTAAAATTATTGTGTATTTTACATAACCTTTTTACACGGTCACAACACATATTTCATTTCTCCTCCCTCTTTCTCATTCCATTAACAAATCGACCTTATATTAAGTAAGACATGACACGTGGTTGGTTGTTATTGGGGGTTATATTTTTACACAAAAGGTATAAAACAAAAATAAATAATAAATTTTTTTTGTATAAATCTATCATGACACATCAGATTTACACAATACACACACACACACACACACACACTTAACAGTTGCCCTCTCTAATTTTTTTATTTTGTAATTATAGATTATTTGTGCATTGGACCATAACGGTTAATAGGGATGATCTATTCACCGGTGAGTAAGTAAGTCTTGTCATATTGTAATTATGTATTATTTGTTTATTTATAATTGGATCACATCAACTGTCAGTATGGACAACTTACACACCAATCAATAGACAAGTCTTATCCTTTAGGGTAAAGTACACTAACATCCCCTGAGGTTTGGCATAAGGACACTCAGGTGGAAGTTACCTGTTTTTGGGACAATGACACCCCCTTGAAAAAATTCCATCCAAACAAGGCCTTAAATCATATGAAAAGACAAAATTGCCCCTTAATATTAAATTCAAATTTATTACAAAATAACATTACATGTCAAAATGACACAATTGCCTCTCAAAATTTAACACCACAAATTAGCGCCAAGTAATGCCAGATTAACAACCCGTAATCTAATCTTCTAACCAACCACACACCAGACACCGTCTGCCTCTCTCTCTCTCTCTGCGAATCTTTCATTTCTTCTCTTCTCTTTGTATCACCATCTCTGCCTGAAACCATAGTCACCATGATCATTTCGAAACCTTAATTCTGGAGGCTGATTTTGCGATCTCGTCAAGACCAACCAGTATCTTTGTTCTGCTTTGGTTTCCACACATCTCGGGTTCTCTCTCAACACACTTTTCTCTTTATATATATATATATATATATATATATATATTAATTTATTCTTTTTTCCTAAATTATATTAATTTATTCATGTGTATATATATCTATACATCTTTATTCGGTTTTTTTATTTTATTTGTAGGTTTGATGAGAAAATCTTCCATTGAAACCTTTTTGTTAATTTACAAAAAAAATAGGGATTTTTTTTTTACAAAAATTTTGTTCCCGATTTTTTTTACAAAAATGGTGTTTCCTTTACAAAAAATATTGTAAAGAAAATATGGTCTTTTCTTTATGAGGTTTTGGTTTTCTTTATTTTCTTTACTAAAATGGGGTTTCTAGGGTTTTTTTCTGTAAATAAATCTTTGTTCTTGTTTTGTTCTTGTTTCTGAATATGGGATTTTTTTATTTTTATTTTTATTTTTATTTTTTGTAAAGAAATCTTTGTTCCTGTTTCATTATGTGGTTTACAAGAAAAATTTAAAAAAAAAAATTGGGGTTTTGTTCTTTTTCTTTTTTTTTTTTACCAAAATTTTGTTATTTTGAGAAATTGTGGCTGAATGAAAACAAATGGCTTTTTTTTTTTTACCAAATATTTTGTTATTAATTCACACATGCTATAAGATTGCATGTTTCTGACTTTCTACAACCATAGTGATTGATCTGTGAATGGTTGGTTAACACTTCGTTGTTGGATGGTTGGTTGACACTTGAATGTTAGTTATATAATGACAGATTATGTAAATTTTGGTGTCAAATGTTGGTTATGTAATGACTTGGTACAAGTTTATTATGGATTGTGGGTAGTGGATGGCTACTTTTATGAAGTTAAATCTTGGTTATGTAATATGACTGTAATGACAAGTTATGTAATTTTTGGTGCAATGTATTATTCTCCAATTTATTAATCTGTTTCAGTGTATATATATATATATATATACTCTTCATCTGTTTCAGGGGATTAATATTGGTACGCATAAATTTTATTCTCCAATTTATTAACTTGTTTTCCAATTTATTAATCTGTTATATATATATATATATATATATATATATATATATATATATATATATTCATAGGTTTCAGAAGGGTAGTTTTGTCCAATTTATTAACTTGTAAAGGTAAAAAAGTCAACTAAATAGTCAAAGGGCAATTTGGTTAATTTTTCATGTCGGTTGGCTTCAAGGTGTGTCTTTGTCCACTTTTTAATCTTTAAGGGGTGTTATTGTCCAAAAAAAAAAGTAACTTTTACCTAAGTGTCCTTATGCCAAACTTCACGAGTGTTATTATACTTTACCCTATCCTTTAATAAAACAAACTATTTTCATAAAATTTAACATATTCATGAATCACGAATATTTACTTTTATAATATGTTTGTGAGCTTAAAGATATAAGACGCAATTTGTTCGAATTCAATTATTTATTAAATTAGTTTAATAAATAAGCTTAAACTTGACCCAGTCTCTTTAATAAACAATATAACTTTTTAATCGAGCCATTATGAACGTTTTGGTTCATTTGATCTATGCGTTAGACAATTAGGCTTGGACAATTTAATATTTATAATATATATACGGAGTATTAAAAATAGTGAATAATTGAGTTTATAACAACACAAAATACATGATTGATACGTAGTAGATTAGAAATTTAAATCATTGTTATCCCAGCAAAAAATTGATAATCAAATTTTATAATTAATCAATAAAATAATGTAATAGGAAAAATGTCACTTCACATTTTGAAAGTCATAATCAATTAATGGAATAATTTAATAAGAAAGATATCACTTCACATCTTAAAAGTCAGGAAGTTTAAATTTTTTTAAGTTATTTTTACGAATTTTTTTTTAATAATTATCCAAGTGCATAAATTATTAGCGTATCTAATGACCTTATCTAACAATTTTTTATTTGATGATGGATTATAAAAATAAAAGCTTAATTTTTTTCAATAATTAGAAACTATTAATATGAGTAAATTAACCTAATCCAAGAATCAAATGTGCAAAAAAAAAACATATACTACGAGTAAATTGGTGGAATTCGAGTATTAGTGAAAGTATGAATGTATAAATCAGTAAATTTATTTAATACTCCGTATAATCTAAAAAATTTAAAATTTTAAAATCTTCATTTACCCCACCAACACCAGTTTTTAAATTGTTGGTCCGAATTCAAAAGTTGCACACTGTTTCGTCCCTTGGACCTACTAAATTCAAACTTTGGGGCCCAGTAACAGTGTCTACTAACTTACGCCGGGGGCGCAGCTACAATCTTCAAGAAATGTCCACAATCAGCAGCTACCTTGACACGTGTCACTCGCCTTGTGATTTTGACTTGGCGGAGCCACCGGAGCGAGAAATTATTGAATTCTAAAGAGAGAAAGAAAATTTACATTTCATTTCGAATTCATTTGAGTTTCATTTCACAGTTCAATTTTTATCAATACATAAACTTCCATATACGATACAATATATATGAATATATATACATTTTCCTAGAAAGTGCCAATAGAGAGGAGAGAGAATCGATATTCTTGTGAATGGAGACGAATCTCAGAAACAGAAGATGACGATGAGAAGACTTCGAGGTTGCAAGTAACGATCGGAGGATTCAAACCGATTCGGAAAGAAACCCTAATTTTTTAATTACCGTTTTGGCATAGATCTGATTGAATTCGGATCTCGAAACGGGGACGATTTTCGTTGAGATTTTGGTTCGATCTTCGATCTCTGATTGGTCAGTGTTTCAGATCGAGGAAAGAAACAATGCCTTCGCATGCGGATCTAGATCGGCAGATCGAGCAGTTGATGGAGTGCAAGCCTCTGTCGGAGGCTGAGGTGAAGACTCTGTGCGATCAGGCCAGGGCTATTCTTGTTGAAGAAATGAATGTACAGCCGGTGAAGTGTCCGGTCACGGTGTGCGGTGATATTCATGGCCAATTCTATGATCTGATCGAGCTTTTCCGGATAGGCGGGAATGCTCCGGACACCAACTACCTTTTCATGGGTGATTACGTTGGTGAGTTCCAAATTTTGATGTGTTTGATTTTGGAGTCTGAAGCTTTATCCAATATCAGGATTTTTATTTTTTTCTGCACAATTGTATTAGTAAGAATTTTTTAGGTGATTGTGTACTGTTTTTCAATATATTTGTGAATACTGAATACTGCAATTTTCTTTCTGACTATATGGACTTGTGTTTATATATTCATTTGGTTGGATGTAGAAAGTAGAAGTTTTATTAAGAAAAGCTGAACTGCGAAAATAGCATTCTGAACACCAAAAACAGCTATCTTGATTCATGCGACCAAGTCATAGCATCTTCATTTATTTGACCAAGTCATAATTAGTATTGGGTATTATATTGGGGTTGCTATAGTTTAATTTTTGAAGATCTACTGTATTTTGGGAGCTCGCGTGAATATACAAATAAGAGTTAAAGCAATAACTAAAATATGAGGTGCCCTTAGGTCTATCTTATTAAATTTTGATAATGTCAAAGTGATAGCTTGTCATAAAACCTGTTTCCCTCCTGTTGGTGTTTGAGATGAGGATCCATTGACTCTTCATTTAGCTCAACAATTTTTAGTTGATTTCATTTGATTTTCTGAAAAGTAATTGAGTTCTGGTTGCATTAGGGCAACGTTTAGTTATAGTTGATCATGGTTTGGCCTTTTGTAATAATAATTAATTTTACTCTGGTGAGGATTAATGTTGTTGATGTGAGGTACACCAAGATGAGGAGGAATCTCAATGAGATGGATTGAAGTTAAAAGTGAAGGCAATTGACCAGGATGTGCAAATTGACAAAACTGGATTTGTTTTATCGACCTGCTGATGGTTGGGAAGGCAAACAAAAAAGGATTAATTGGGAAGTTGTAATGGTCTTATAGACTACTGCATACAAGATGTATTCATGTAACCCTTTAGTTATTGTCCATAATGTTGGTTCGGCATCTAAAAAGGAGGTTGTAGTCATATTCATATCGTTTGTAAGTAAAGACATTGGATGGGTTTCTGATTGTTAATTATTTATCATTCTTTTGTCTGTGGAAGTTCATCAATAATTCGCTCTGCCTATAGAATCTTTGTCTCTTTTCTTCACTTTGCAATGGGCACCTTTTTGAAGATATTGATGTGTTCACCCTATAGTTGAACTCTTCTTCGGATGTCATAGCTGTGGTGTATTGAATTTATATGCTTAGCCAAATTTGTTTTTTATATCTTCATGCTTTTATATTAGTTTCTAGATTAATAACTGAAATTCTTGTATTCGTATCAAGTATTGCTAAATCATCCTCCTCTTTTATTTTCTTTTCCCTGATGAATTTAAAAGAGAATGGTGGGATGAATGAAGTAGGGTACTTTTAGTATTATTTGGGTGATACACACATGAAACTGAAGAGAAATATGAAACTACTGATGTAACACTGACCATGCTTTCTGAAATAGAATGCAATGGGTGTAGCTGGAATGATAATGTGGAGTTAAATCTGTATTGAGGAAGTGTGGACTTAAAAGTGAATATCATTTGTGAGACTAAAGGGTAACACCAATGGCTGGCAACAAACAATAAATTTGGTTGTGATTTGGTCATGTACCACTAAGGCTAGTGATTGCTCTAGTATGGGAACCTATATGATTCCAGTTTTTTTGTAAGTAGTAGATTGCGCATGATTAACAAAATAAATGGCTGTTAGATATAGTGGAAATGTGAAACGAGATCCTGGTAGCCTCTGCTGAACACTTGGCATTGAACATAATTCACTTTGGTTGAGTTACACTAAGGCTATGCATGTGCCATCAGTAATTATACGTCTAGTGGCTGTTAGCTAAACTATGACTGCTTCTGTTATTAAGATCTGTAGAAGGTAGCAGCTATGTATAAAGTTTTTGCTTTTGGTAAAATTGTAGTCTTCTGTTCCGACTGTGGGGGCAAGCCAACTTAATTTACTCTTCGGAGATTTTATTAATTAATATATTCCAAATTGGTTTCCCTCCTTTTAAGAATGTTAAGGTTTTTAATCATTATTCAATTTATGCAGATCGTGGGTACTATTCGGTGGAGACTGTCACACTTTTAGTGGCCCTGAAAGTTCGTTATAGAGAAAGAATTACGATCCTTAGAGGAAATCATGAGAGCCGGCAAATTACTCAAGTGTAAGACCTTACTTTTTCAAGCTTTCTCATTGTAGTTTCACAATGTAAATATATTAGCTGGTCAAAGTACGAAGTTTGAGCAAAATATTGGTCAGATGTCTATGACACGCATCCAGCTTGGAGGTTAGGGCAAGGCAAGGGGTGTTTCTCTTTCCACTATCTCTGTACCCACACAATGTGTTAAAATGTCTGAGAATGCATGCTTGTATGGGATATATAATAAATATTACTCGTGAGTAATAGAATAGGAGGGATTTCAATTGGCAGCAAATGTTGGTGCATGCGGGCGGTGAAACCTTTTTTTCTTCATAAATAATTTATATGAGAACATAACTTGTGCACCTAAATTCACTGGGGAACATTGTAGTATGAGTTTACGATAGAGGGATGAGCAGTAAGATGGTGCCATGACTACATATTTATGCGCTTATACTCTTACATGCCTCATCCTAAAGATATTAATTTTCTTTCTTCATCGTTCTTATTTTGATTTTTCTGAATGATGGAAATACAATATATCATGCTTTTAAGGAATTTGCGTAGCATACAAACTTCGAATCTAGTTTAATCCTCCTTGAACAGCACATAACTGGGCTCTTAGGGTGTAGACGGCAGTGAATGGTCAGTTACCAGATGGATTTAGTAGGTGGATTTTATCCATTTGACATGACCCATCTGTATTTAGGAAATAACTTTCAGAACACCAAGCCTGCCATACCTGTATGCTCTTTTGTCCTTTTCTCTGCTCCATAGATACGTATTCAGTATTCATCAGTTAGCTCTTATCTAGAGCATTTGTTAGATCATATACCATCATTTATTTTCCCACTGGCTTGTCCATGTAATGCCTTTAGTTCAATTCAAATTATGACTAAGGTGCAATTCGGGATTTGACACATAAATCGCTATATATGGTTTTCAATTTTTTTGTCTTGGAAGTGGTGCTACTTCTAGTGTTCCCTAAAAGTATTCATTTTTCAACTGTCACTCATCTTTTCTTTTGTTGTTAGTCATCTAGCTTGAATATAATCAATTCAGTCCTGCTTTATTAACGGACAGGTTTTTGATTTTGTACCATTAGCATGTCTACTCAAATAGGATCTCCATTTGATAGATACCCGAAAATTATACTATGGTCAGGAAATTCTTCGCCATCTGATCCATCCAATGCTAACTCAATGAGTAGAATATATCCTATCTGTTATGAATGATTGATCCACGACACAGAAGATCGTCAATTATTGGTATCTTATGCATATTAATCTTCACTATTTGACAAGTTTTTGGCCTAGTTCTACCATTGGACACCTTTTTTACTCAATATTATTCTTGTTGATCCTCCAAACGTCACTAGTTATAGTAAAGGTCAGTTGAGTTTGACAAAAAGAGCCCCAACATGTATCATGGAACTATACTTCACACACACGTGCGTGCATATACATTGATTGATGATTGACAAATATTCTTTATAGACCTTACCTAAAAAAAACTATTTTTAGAGGGAGTAGAGTTCTCTTTTACGTAAATTATACATCACATAAGGGAGTTCTTTTCCCTTGTTCATCTGTCATTTTAATTGTTTTTAATGATCTTATTTAGGAATTTGGGGATTAACTATACTTTCATTCTTATACTCTTCCAAAATGAAAGATAAAAACGAATAAAGTGAGCTTTTGATAGCTACTTAAAATAGTGCTCTAAGCTGATATGGTGCAAGTTGTGTAACTTGAGAATGAAACCAATATGGCAACTTCTGGTTGGTTGAATTTGATTCTTGAGGCATTTTGGTTTGGTCTTGGTTTGAGAAATAGATATTGATTTTAGGTTGAGATGGCAGGTTAAATCAAATCGACCTGAATATGGATCCCAGTCCTACATATAAATAATTTATACATACCACACACATAGATTTAACTTAATTTCTAACATGTACTAATGATTGGCTCATACATGAGATTCTCTCTAAATAAATGTGTAAGATGAGGGATTTGTGAATGCTATTCAAGGTAAAGTGAAAGTAAACCATACTAATTTTCATTTCTACTTTTTAAAATGATACCTACTGGATAGTAATCCAAACTTAGTCTGCATGGCAAGGATGAATCTAACTGGGTGAGACTTATGGTGAAGGAACTAAGCTGAAAGTAAAATCAGGGTTTACAACAAAATGCGAATTCTTGAAGCAGACAAAATAAAACAGTTTTACTAGATGATCCGGACCGAATGCGGATTAAAATGTGTCATCTTGAGGAGAAACATTGAAGTAGACAGAGTCAAGAAGCAATGCGAATGAATGAGTTGTTTAGTTGAGTATAAATAAAAAATATGAAAGAAAAAGTATAATTGATACTTTGACAACATAAGCATGAAATAAAAATTTGGTCATGGAAGAAGCTCATGACTTCCCTCCATTATATATTGGTAACAACTATGGCATGCATGTGCGCACACATATACACATTTATGTGTGCATACTTTTTAATGCTAACATTTTAGATCAATTTTTTGTTTGTTGTTGCCACTATGTAGAGATATCTCTAGGATGCATGGCTGAGCTCAATCACTTGGATGGATTGCAAGGCTAGATATTATAAGGAGATTGATACATATTGGAGTTGGAGGTAGCATGGATGGCAACATAGTTAAAAGTCGAGATGGGTCAAAGGCATATTGGTGAACCAAAGCCCTTCCTAAAGTTGCATTTAGCTAGAAAATGATACTTGGGAAGATACTAAACTTTGAAAATATGTAGAGGACATGTTTATAATCACCAGTGTTGTATCAAGAGTGGTGAGGAAATGGTCACTTATTTATTATTGCATTTTCCGGTGATTAGAAATTAGCGATGTTTCAGAATTTTGGCTGACTCGGCCCAACTCGGGCATCACAACCCGGATATGGCCAGAGTCGAGTCTGACTCAAGCCGATATCTTGGCCAAAATAAATTTCTCTGTTGTCTTGGCCTGTACGGCTGTGAATTTTCGACCTGGGTCTAAAACCCTATTTTCAGCATTCTTCTCTCACTCTTAAGACATAAAACCAAACCAAACCTTAAGAGACCATAGGTTTACAAATCAAGGCGCGAAACACTTGATTTTATTTATTTTGTAGATTTACGTGGTAAGTGTTTCAAACTCGAGAATAATCAATAAGTTTTCAAATTTTTAGTAGATTGTTAATATGTCTATAATATAAACATATTTCATATTAAGCATATATATATACACACACACACATATATATTGCATTGAAAAGGTAAATAAGAAAGTGACAAAAAATTAGAAAACTAATGAAATTCATTGAAATTGAAAATAATTTAAAAAATTACAAACAATTAAGAGTATATGATTTTTAATGTATATGATTTCCTAGTGAAAACTATAAGTATACTCATTTCCTACTTATAAGTTATTAGTGTATATGATTTTTTTGAATATTACATGTAGATTGTTTGTTTAATATGCATTTGTGGCGTTAAATCTAGAGCAAAATACGTATTATAACTGTCCTGTTGATAGCAATTTAAGATTTAATTTATAGGCCATTGCTTATATAGCTATGTGAAATTGTGAATCACTTTCAGTTATTCAATAAAATTCATTAAAAAGCATTAAGAACATGGTTTTATTGGATTTACAAAAAAAAAAAATGGTTTTATTGGATTCTGGAGTTGAAACTTGCGTATTGGTTCGTTTTGATCGTGTTTTTTAGTGTTGACAAAATTTCACGACCGGCTAATACCCGTTAAGCAACCCCCATTATAGCCCAAGACTGCAACACATGACCACAACCTAGATGGCAGCTATGACTGCATTTTAAAACCTAGGAAATTAGTGGTGTCATGTGTTATTATTTGGCATCCAATTGGTGATATGCTCAGTTTGGTGGAAGATGTGATTTCCAGTTGGAGAGGCTATTGGGTGAGAAGGAGAAGGGGCAGGCATCTTTGTTGTGCCTTTGGTGGACTATGTAGAGGAGGAAGAAGAATTGTTGGTCTTTTGAAGGGGGTGGACTTGCCTATTTCGAATTTGAACCATAGAATACTGAACTTCCTCTCTTTTCTTTCCTTTTCTTTTTCTTTTTTCTTTTTAATTTTTCTTTTTTCTTTTTATATCTTTTTTACTTCAGTTATTATCATTGTCGGAGATAGCCTGCTTTTATTATTTTGTAGAATTTTCAGGAAGATGATAGCTTTGTGTTGAAAGATCCTTGGTGTATTCTTGTTTGTGCACTGGTGCATGGTGCACCTCCTTTAACGCTTTCTAATAATACTCCTATGTAGTAAAACGAGAAAACATAATTGGAAGTTGAGATGGTTTGGTTGTGTGCAACAACCACCATATTGCAACAGTAAGAACTGATCTGAAAATTATGATGATTGATACATATCATAGTTGTGACAGTGGCACTTATTAGTTAAGTCGACATCTGTTTCTAGATAGAACAAATTTTAAGTTGTAATTATGTATCTTTGCTTAGATTCTTGGTTCTATGCTTTCGCAATTTCAGACGGAAAATAAATATTTCATATAACTTGGTGCTTCATCATTTTGTTGGTAGGTGATGAAATACTATTTACCTGTATCAACTTTCGTTATGTTTTATATTCATTTTTGTTCTTTTTTCCCCCAGGTATGGTTTTTATGATGAATGCTTGAGGAAGTATGGAAATGCCAATGTCTGGAAGTATTTTACTGACCTTTTTGATTATCTGCCCCTTACAGCGCTTATTGAGAGCCAGGTTTGAATTGGAGGCTTTATAGACATTTTCTCTTTATTAATCTCATGAAAACCTCTAACAGTTATGCATTGTCAATCATAGATCTTTTGTTTGCATGGAGGACTTTCGCCATCATTGGATACATTAGACAATATTCGAGCCTTGGACCGTATTCAGGAGGTACATGAACAGTTGTTAAACCCCCATTTTTCTTTTTCATTTCCTTTTGACTGTATGTTCTATTCTTGAGTTTTGTATTTGTTCAACATCCATCCGTATTAGATATCAAATTTTGTTTTTGCTGTGTTCGACTCCTTACTCTATTGCTATTGTTATCTAATATACACCTGTTGTGAAAAACTGCTTGCAATTCTGTTAATTTATAAGACATGGCTTTTTACAAAGAATCTCTTCTCATTTATTGAGGTGCATAAAGACTGTACATATTAAAACAGATTCGAACTTTAAATGTCGTTTGTAAGTTCGCTAGTTGTCTACTTCCAAATATATTCTAGGATATCACACATTCTGGAGATTGTGTAGCACGGATTGGAACTTGACATGTGATGCTTGATACTCATGCAACCTTGAAGTCTTACTTCTTATTGGTGCTTGTGATCATTGTTTGTGGGATTTTCTTACTTGTACTTGTTAGCGATCTTGAATGTTCTATCATTCTTACTCATGTCAAAGGTTTCATCCAATGCTATGGATAATATTTGGAATTCTACAACTGAGATATTCTTGCTTTAACCATTTTACTTGCGTGGTCGCTGCTTAATTTGAATTATAGGCATACAAATTGCATGACCGAATGGTCTAATTCAATTTACTTTTCACCTTTTATTTGCCTGGTGTATTAGGCGGGCTTGTATTACCTCATTTGCTTTCTCTACCTCACTCTGTTCACTGATAATAATACTTATTATGTTTCTTTATGTGAAAGTTAAAGGCATCTGGTTTTACATTTTACAAACCTCATATTTCCTTCCATTGGGTTATCTGTCGTGCATTTTTCAACCTCTTTGTTTATGTTTTGTAGGTTCCACATGAAGGACCGATGTGTGATCTGTTGTGGTCTGATCCTGATGACCGTTGTGGATGGGGAATATCTCCTCGTGGGGCTGGCTATACTTTTGGACAGGATATAGCAGCTCAATTCAACCACACCAATGGACTCACTCTGATCTCAAGAGCTCACCAGCTTGTAATGGAAGGTTACAATTGGTGTCAGGTTTGTGAACTTAATTGCATTTATATTCTTTTATTATTATTATATTTTTTGTGATTTGGTTGTTTATTATTATCGTCATTCATACCTTTTGTAGGAAAAGAATGTGGTGACAGTTTTTAGTGCTCCAAACTACTGTTACCGGTGCGGGAATATGGCTGCAATACTGGAGATTGGTGAGAACATGGAACAGAATTTCCTTCAATTTGATCCAGCACCTCGGCAGATTGAACCGGACACGACACGTAAGACTCCTGATTACTTTTTGTAATTCCATACCTCCACTGGCTGTTTGTAATCCTCGCATGAGATCCATGTCTGCTGTCGGTGCATCTTAGAAGAGGAGTTTTGTTGTATGAGCCTCCTTGTCATCATCATTCTTTTGCTTGGAGTTTGCCCTGCTGCTGGATTGGATTATGTGCTCGAGAGACACAACTAGTGAGAGGCACTGACTCCTCTGTCTTGTATATTTCGAACGGAAGCAGCAGCAGTGACTTGGTATATTGTGTTCTGTAATCTTACAATTTAAGGTAGAAAGCAGATTTCGAAATGAGTGTCAGGCAATTTTCCATTTTTACTGACAATTGGTAATTGAAGATGCCGGCAATGTTTTTAAATTAATTGTCTATGGGAACAAGCTTCTCGTCATACGTTTGGGAGAGAGAAGTAGAGAAGCGTGAGATTAGTTTGCTGGGGTACGATTAATTTCTTTTTTATCATTTATTTCAGTAATTTGCATTCCTCATCTTCAATGACAAACATAATGCTGCTCTTCTTGTACCTAGGGTTTTGTTAGGCTCTCCATGTGTAGTTACAATTTGTCATGTGCATTATTTTAAAGTAGATGGACATTCAATGCAGTTCTTTCATATTATTTGATATCTTTTTTAATGTCATGAGATTTTGTTTTTCCAGCATTCCTGGTATATATTTATTTTTACCGTGCCCGTAATAAATAATATTAGGATCATGTCTATGCAGTTGTGCGAGTATGAAGAACTACCTCTTTATTGAAAATAGGCATCGTGTTTGGTTATTCAGATGCTTCTGCTTTATTTTTGTATTTCCAGTCAAACTAGGGGTGAGGGGATTCAAACACGGGCACACTTGTTCGCGGAGTTGGATGAATAAATGCCTAATAACCATAAAATTTGGTTGTTAGGCAATATGGGGAGGGAAGTTTGAAAAAGGATCTGGACTAATGATGAACTGGAAAATGTTGAAATGGAGTCCCTTGTTTAGGGGATTTTAGGAGAATTTTTCATGAGTGACTATCACACTCATGTGACGATTAGTGTGATTTTATATGCTATATTTATAGACCTTACATGAAACTCGCAATAAACAGTAAAATCGTAGCAGCATATGGGATTTGACCATGTCGTGTAAAGATGTGTGTGGTACTTTGAAACCGATATCTGCATAGAATAGGATGGAGGTCATCTCGTGTGAAATGGAGTTCACGGATGGAGTTAGGTGTTCTCCACACTTTTTCTGTGCACATCTCGTCGTGAACAGAATGATTCTGTTTGGATTTTGCTCATAAAGATTGCAAATATTTAGATTTGACATAAATGAGTGTAAATAGTGGGGAGAAGCATATTATGAGGGAGGTTTTCATCAAATAATTTTTATAAATCACTTGGAATGAAACCTCTTAATAATTTTCCTCATGGTAAGAGTTTTGGGTCGTATAATTTTCATCAAATAATGTGTATAAATCAACATGATTCAAATAGGGTATGCAAAAGGTTTTCATAACCCAACCCCAACCCCAACCCCAACCCCCCCCCCCCCCCCCCCCCCCCCCCCAAATCCAAGTAGTACCTTCATAGGTACTCTCTCTGTCATTTGCTCGTGCATATTCTTCTTCTTCTTATTATTTTTTTTTGAAAAAACAAAAAAAAAAAATTCCATCTTCTTCAATCTTACGAAATTTTCAACAAAACCTTAATGGTTTAGGTACAATTTGCGATGTGCTCTTCAGCTTTCGGTGTATTATTAGGTTTTTGTGTTAGCTTGAAAGTTTGTAAATGAAACTGGAAAAGGAAGAAAATATATTGCTACTTCAAGCATGGATTGACATTCTTTCCCTAATTTATCTTTGTAATTCCTTTACTTTAGTTGTTTTAAATCACTTAATTGCAAAAAAAGAAAAAGAAATCACTTAAAATCATGTAACTTTTGGTCATATCTGATAAAATATTTGATCAGTAGTTTGGAGTACATGTATTTCTTGCTTTTGTTTTTCCTGTGACTTTTGGTCTGCTGTCATTGGTTGCTTATTCCATTTTCATCCCTTAATTTGCTTCTCTCTCAACAGGCTTCTCCTTTACCCTTCCGTCATTCTACTCTAGTCATACCTTTGATCCAAATTGACTAGGCCTAAATTGGCATCCCGGATTGGAATGGAATGGAATAAAATGCTCATTCTAACCGTTTCATATTTTGATATATAAAGTGGAAATGACTATTTTCTTAGAATAAAAATTCATTCCACGTCTAAACTGATGAAATGGTTACTTCATCCTCAATTACAATTTTAAAAATCAAATTTCTAACAAATCATCACGTTTCAAGTCCAAAAATTACTACTACCATCATCTTCCACTACCGCTATTGCCTTCCACTACCACTACCTCCTTTCACCGCCGGCACCACAGCCTTCCCCCAAAACCACTGCCTTCCGCCACCGCCACTTCCTTCCACCGCCACCACCTTCCACCGCTGCTATTGCCCCAACACCACTGCTTTCCCCTACCAGCACCTCCTTCCACCGCCTTCCACTACTGCTATTGCCTTCCCCCAACACCTCCGCCTTCCACCACCACCACCTTCTTTCACCACCGCCACCACTGCCTTCTCCCAACACCATCGCCTTTCGCCATCACCACCTCTTTCCACCACCACCGCCACCGCCTTCTACTGCTGCTATTGCCTTCCGCCACCACCACCTCCTTCCACCGTCACCGCCTTCCACTTCTGGTATCGCCTTCCACCACTACCACCTCTTTTCACCGCCGTCTTCCCAAAACACCACCACCATCACCGTCTTTTGCACCTTCCACTGCCTTCCACCACCACTGTTTAGAATGGTGATTGTCATTTTATTCCTACATCATTTCATATTTGCAACCAAATAATAAAATGAGAAAGACCATTTCATTTCTTACTTCAATTCATTTCCGTTCGTTCTTGTTGTATCTTTTGAATACTTGTTTTAGCCTTTGAGTTTGGATTTTCTTGGTTATTTTATGTTTTATATCTTATCTTAATGTATTATTAGAGATTTTTGTCTCGCATTAAATTCGATGAGAAAGTTGATGGATATATATTCCACCCCAAATTAAAATTTTGACTTGAAGAGAAAAAAATACAGTTAGCTATAATAATATACGTTTTTTTTCTCTTCAAGTCAGAATTTCAAGTCTATATTGACAAGTGCTAACAATTATTACAACCATTTACAGAAGACAAACCTATAATAAAATATTAATATAAAATGATGATAATTAATTTAGAGAAATTGGTTAGTTATGTTTCGTTTATTGTTTCCTCCATTCATGTAGTTCAAATATCTTCTTTAAAGTTGAAGCAAGCAAGCTAGATGATGACCATGTGTTAACTTTTTGTTTGCAAATAATTCCTGAATTACAAATTGTCTATTTGAATTATTGATTTATTGTAATTAAAAACAAACTTATCACAAAAGACTATTTTATTTTTTTTCATTAAATTTGTCATTTCTTATTAAATTATTTTTGTTATCTTTTCTTTTATCTAAATATTAATTATACCATTTACCTTAATTTTATTATTAGTATCAATTTATCATAAAAATGAGAAAAAAATAAATTTATAACTACTATTTTCTACAATGATAAACTTATTATTAAAACTTTACTATATAATAAAGCTTATTATACTCAGCTTAAACTTTTTTACCGTAAAAATACCTTCTTTTTCATACAATATATTCATGAAAAGTTAATAAATTACTTAAATAAAAATACCTTATTTTTAATGCAATATATTCATGAAAAATTATAAAATTACTTAAACTGTTTGAAAATTTTCTACTTAGGATTTTATTTAAATCGTTAATTTAAAAAATTAAAGATAAATTTATGTAAATTTAATAAAGAGTATGTCATCAAATTAGTATGATTTTTTTTTTTCATAATTTATTTCAATAAAAAAAATAGATTATGTGCAATTCAATAATAAAGGGTATTATGGTCATTTAATGAAAAATAGTTAAGGTATTGGAGCATTTTGTAATAAAATATGATAATTCAGGAATATTATGCACAAAATATACTTCAAGATACTTATTTGTAAATTCGAACATAATTCATATAAATTTTTAAAATTTACCTTTTTTTTTAGTACAGATAGTAGATTAATAGATTAGTTATGGTAAGTACTCACGTCTAATCAACAATATCATTCCAACCACCTAAATGCTGATATTAGCCTCCAAAACATAAATTTAATGATGGAAGAGAAAAGTCTTATTTTGGAGTGATAGCCCTCCTTGATTGATTCTTCCTTATGTTTGAATAAACTCATCCACACAAGCATTCATTATTCCCAACAGCCGAGTGGGACATTTTTGTGTCACCAATATGGCAACCATATATTACCCCCCAAAAATAAATAAATAAATAAATATAACAACTATTATTTGTTTTTAGCACTCTCTAAGGAGAGATTTTTCAGGGGTCACCTATCATGATATTACCCCAAGTTAAGTAGGCTTAACTCTGAAATTCTGATGGGTTCACAATTTTAAAACGCGTTGTATCATAAAAAAGTGTTGAATCTATATATATTACTTGTCTTTTTCACCCCCAGGCAATAGGCATGGACCCAACATAGGACCAGTGGTGGCGGATGCTCCCTTTGAATTTTTTATATTTTCATTTTATACCTCAATTTTTTTAGAATTTATGAAGATGCCCCTACTAAAATTAAAATTCGCTCCTACTGATTTTTTTTTTTTTTCATTTTATACTTCAATTTTTTGAGAATTTATGAAAATGCCCTAACTAAAATTACAATTTACCCCACTTTTTTTTTTTTTTTTGACTTTAAATTTTTTAAAATTTATGAAGAAAACTCTATTGAAATTACAAAATAGATCCACTATATAAGTTTGTCCCCATAAATTAAAAGGCCGCCCCCTCACAAAATTTTCTGAGTTCGTCACTACCATACAATATGAAATTATGCACCTATAACTCGTCCAGCGTGACAACCTACTAATACCATCTGCACATGCTCACACACACCCATCACAAGGTCACCAAAAAAACATATATCGGTGGATGAAAAGAGCTCCCATTTTGCATGAACTGCTTCCATAAAACCTAAATAGTGACAACTTTAGTATTGTCATTGTTCAAATGATTTGGAACAAGAAGAAAAAATGTCTAAGTAACAATTAGCCAAGGGATCACACATATATTAAGAAACAAGACTATCTTCACTTGAGTAAATGCTAGTGCAACTGTATCTAAATGTATAGGGCCGAAAGGGCATTAACACAAGGCAAACCTTGGACCAATAGCATTTACAAAACTTTTGGCAACAGCCCAACAATAGAAAGAAGCTCACTCAAATGACTTCACCGCTGTATGTGTGACAAGATATTGTTGGTTAGTAACATGAATGACATAATTTCACGGGGTTTCACCGATACATGGAAGTCTTTTTCTGTTAACTTAGGCACCATATCTCCATAAAGCTTGCCCCGCATTCCGATTAGTCGATCAGAAAGCCATCGAATAGAGGCTTTTGCCTTGGTAGAGTCTGCTATTCCTTTCGAGCCAGACATTGTACACAAAAGCAGGCAAGAAGAGCTTATAAATGGAAGCAGTGACGGACTCAGAAAAATTTGCAAGGGGGCAACATTTTAATTTGCGGGACAAACTTATATAGTGGGTCCATTTTTGTAATTTCAATAGGGTTTTCTTCATAAATTTTTAAAAATTTAAAGTATAAAATGCAAAAAAAATAATTCAGTAGGGCAAATTGTAATTTTAGTTGGGGCATCTTCATAAATTCTAAAAAATTTAAAGAATAAAATATATTAAAAAAAAAATTAGTGGGGGCGAATTGTAATTTTAATGGAGGCATCTTCATAAATTCTTAAAAAATTGAGATTTATAATAAAAATATAAAAAATCCTGTAGGGGCATCCGCCCCCACAAGTCCTATGCTAAGTGCGCGTCTGGATGGAAGCTCTATTCTCTCTCTCTCTCTCTCTCTCTCTCTATATATATATATATACACACACACACTATAATATTATGTTTTTATATCTGACTCCTCCAATGTTGGGCTGCACAAGCAATCGAATAGGACTGAGAAGAGAGCATAATGTAGACTTATAGCTTATTATTTCTTCCTAGTTTGGTGGTTATTGTGTCAATTAATAAGCAGTAACTTACAATGTCATAACAATATTGTCATAGTTCTGTGTTTCACACAATGTACTTTTATGTGTAGAGAAATACTAGGGTCAAGAATCAAAATATTTATAGCACCCGCATTACTACGTATGCTGCACGAATTCAAATTAGCACATGCATATAGATTCAATCACATATATATATATATATATATATATATATATATATATTCAATGATTTGTTTTGAGGACCAATGACTTCAACAATCAGAAACCATTTGCTTCAACTTGAAGACACCAAAAGAATGATAACGATGCCAAGAAACCATTTGCTCCTTTTCTTTTTCTTTATTTATTTATTTGGAAAAAAACTCACGCACACGTTTGCCTTTCATTATGTAAATGTGAAGAGTACTACTAAATTATAATCATATGTATTTTACTCATTAGTCATTGTTACAAGGTTTGTTATTTAGGGATAAATTACATTAACCTCCTCTATAATTTGGACAAATTACACATAGATAGATCGTTGTTTATTACTTTGACCTCTCTTGAGATTTAACTCGTGTGTTGAACGATAATTCTAGTGTTTTTTTTTTTTTAACAGACATGTTGACCAAATTTTATAAAATGACAATTTTACCCTACCTTTATATAAAATGCAATATAATATATTATTATAATGTAATAGCATTACTAACTTTTTCCGCTCAGAGTCATGATCACTTTTCGGCCACCAACTAACGGGTTTAGGGGTGGTCAAAGTAATAAATGTTTGTTGAATGGTTTACAGTGTGTAATTTGTCCAAATATCAAGAGATCATTCTAACTTATTCTTTTTTAGGGAGAGCAACGTGTTTTAAAATTATAAGGGAAGTATATGTAATTATGACAAACCTCGTGGGAAGTCAGTGTAATTCAAATTTCAATAAAAAGGAAAGAAGGAACGAAAAAAAAAAAAAAAATGGTACATAGTGATAGGGATATTAAAATTATAAGGGAAGTATATGTTATGACAAACCTCATGTGAAGTCAATGTAATTCATATTTCAATATAAAGGAAACAAGGAAAGAAAAAAAAAAAAAATGGTACATAGTGATAGCGATATTAAAATTATAAGGGAAGTATATGTAATTATGACAAACCTCATGTGAAGTCAGTGTAATTCATATTTCAATAAAAAGGAAAGAAGGAAAAAAAAAATAATAATAAAAAAATGGTACGTAGTGATAGTGATAGCGGTATTAAAGTAATTTGAGGGTGATTGTTAAGAGTTTTTGAGGAAAAACAAAAATCAATATGAAAAGGAACCCTCTTAATTTCATTATGTATAATGTATTTTTAGATTTATTTACTTCCAAAAAAAAAAAATGTAGGCCTGTATAAATGTGGTTATATCTATAAATTATCTTACCAAAATAAAATGTAATTATATAAATTAAACAATTTAAACACTTGTTGTAATTAACAATTTCTTAGTGGGCCAAATACGTGCAAGTGTGTGTGTGACTGTGTGTAGTGGAATGCGGTGTACTCTTCCACGAGGTTTTCTTGGACCTACAGATATCATGGGCTTCTTATTGCCTGACCATCAAGGTTAGGTTTTAACCATTAGAGATTCAAGGTTAAAAGCTTGTGTCATGGGTTTGCAAATAGGGCTGATTAGTCTGGACTCGGCCCAAATGTTAAGACACATACACAATTTTGGGCCGGGTTGAGTTTAGAATTTTAAAATACCATACACAAGGGTGTGTTCGGCTGTATGTAATTGGAGTGTTGAAATTGAAATTTGTGAAATTTGAGAAATTTTTGGTTAAAATTTTTAGTTTTTTTTGTCAAATTCCACCAATTACAATTCCAATACTTCAATTCCATGACCGAAGACACCCTAATTTTATTAAGGATGTCAACGAGGCGGGGCACCGGATACCCCTTTTGCAAACCTGTCTCACAAACAAAATCTTTTTTCGAACCAGTCTCGTCCCAAATCGCATTGGACTCGGCCGGGTTCAGGGTGCCTCACATTAAATTTGGTATAAAATTTTAACTATAGTCAAATATCTAAAAATTATAATGACAAAAGTGTTGCAAAATTTTAAATTATCATAACAAATAAAGAAAAGTAAAAATTATAGCTAATAAAAAAATTGGGGCATGTTAGGAGTTTTGCGGGTTTTTATAAAATTACCTTTTATTGTTTCAATAGGTGGTATTGGTAATATAAATTGGAAACTAAAATAAGGAAAAAAATGATTTTATATTAAATGGTTTTGGTCAAACAAATTGTTATATATATATATATATATATATATATAGATGGATTTTCTTGCTCCCTACGGAGTAAGAGATCATTAATATATATATATAAATGTTTAGATGGTGCAAATTGTTTGAATTAAAAGCAGAGAGAGGTCAAACAAATTGTGATTTTTGGTTAGATGAAAAGTAGGGGAAAACAAAGAAAATAATTTTTTTTTTAACATGACTCTTTTTTTTTATTCAATATATTTGAATAAAATGAAAATAAATTTATTGAGAAAAAAGTAAATTTCTATAACCACTTAATTTTTTCACAAATTTTTGCTTAAAAAAACACAAACATAAGAAAGTTTTTACTTTCTTTAGAAACTTTGTTCTACTTAAAATTATACCCTTTCTTTTTAGTTCTCTAAATTCATCTATACATGCATGATATTTTAAATGACTGGAATGAATGTAGGCACAGACCCAAGGTTAAATGACTGGAATGAATGTAGGCACAGACCCAAGGGGCATATCCCCCCCCCCCCCCCAAACAACCCCAGATTTTTTATATTTTTATTTTATACTCAATTTTTTTTAGAATTTATGAAAATACCTCCACTAAAATTACAATTCACCCCCTTGAATTCTTTCTTCTTATTTTTATTTTTTCTTTTTTTGCATTTTATACTTCAAATTTTTGTGAATTTATGAAGATGCCCCCACTAAAATTACAATTCACCCAACTAAATTTTTGTTTTTGCATTTTGTACTATAATTTTAAAAAAAAAATATGAAGAAAATCCTATTGAAATTACAAAATGAACCTACTATATAAGTTTGCCCCAACAAATCAAAAGGCAGCCCCCTTACAAAATTACAATTCACCCCACTAAATTTTTGTTTTTGCATTTTATACTATAAATTTTAAAAAATTATGAAGAAAACTCTATTGAAATTACAAAAATGAACCTACTATATAAGTTTGCCGCAACAAATTAAAAGTCGGCCCCTCACAAAATTACAATTCACCCCACTAAATTTTTGTTTTTGCATTTCGTACTATAAATTTTTAAAAAATTATGAAGAAAACACTATTAAAATTACAAAAATGAACCTACTATATAAGTTTGTCCCAACAATTTAAAAGCCGCTCCCCTCGTAAGATTTTCTGCTTCGTATTTGCGTATCTAAATGTTTTAGGAAACGATTGTTTAGATTTTCACATTAGATTAATTTCTTTTTCTAAATGAACAATATATATATATTTGAGATAAATTCATTTAGATGTATTAATTTTTCTACTATGATACTATCCAAATCATTAAATGATATAATTTTACAACTTCCTTACAAATTTTTTATTCTAACCAAATACATCTTTCTTTTATTCATTTGGATTTTTATTTTATTTATTTATTTATTTATTTCTGTCTAGCAAACAGAGCTTTAAAAAAATTAATGAAACAAAATAACGTTGACACTTGGCAGGGACTAAAGGGAGAGGAACAGTTATTTATAGTAGTTATTTATATAGTAGTAAAATCACCTGTCATGTCACCCATAATAGTCTTACATTTTGAAGATAATCCCAATGAGATGAAGGTATGAGGTCAACATCGATCTAGGGCTATGGTTGGATTCTTACCCTTTATTTATTTATTTATTTATTTTTATTATTATTATTTTTTTTTGCGGAGTTGAGTCGAGTTTGGCTAAAACCTACTCTACCTGTTAGAAAATTTATCATACTAACTCAGCCTTTATTCCGGAATGAATTTTTAATTGGTATACCATCTCGCTCCTATTCTAGCAGTCAAAGCATCGACTTCGTCCCGCGTACATTTAATTACGGGGCGGGGTAGTTTTTGCTACTTTTAATATGTAATAAAAAAATCTAATCAATGTGCTCAAATTGGGCTAAAAAATAAGCTAATTCAACTTTTAAATTACTAAGTAGTGAATGCCAATATATCAACTTACACTTCACCAAAATAACATGAGTCTTATAAATATTAAATATATATTTTATATATAATTTTTTTTTATTTTAAAAAAGGTACATATATAATTAGGGCGAGTTCATCACTAAATCTTCCCCCATCTCAAACTCGTTTCAAATTTTTAATTATTTTATCATATTCATCACAAATTCATTTAGAGGGTTGTTAAATTCACCCCACTAAAAATGTGGCGAGTAAAACCCGACGGATCGGGAGAAATTGCCGTCACTAGAAGAAAACCAAATTCAAAGCTTCAATCCATGAAAAAATAGAGTTGAAAGCTTGTACTACTCAAATTTGATTGCCGGTGACTTCGACTTTCGGGGACACACACACACACACACAAACTGATGAAATGAAAAGCCACAGCTTCATTTTGATGTTATGCAAAATGACAACGGGTTGTGCCTTTTTTTTTTTTTTTTTTTTTTTTTTTTTTTGAGATTTTAAAAAGTAAAATAATGTTACCAAATGTGTTTAGTGTATTTCTAAATTTCTTAAATGGCAATGGAAAACAAAAAAGGAAAATAATGCTTACACAGGGTTAGGATTTTTAAATAACAAATTAATCTATTTTAAAAGTTTATTTTTTATTTTTATTGGATTAGATAAAATATTTACACACGCATCAATAATTATTTTTCAAGTCCAAAATACTCTCCTAACTCTTATTTCAAATTATTGAATTATTTTCCTTAAATCAAGTACTTTCTTTATATAATTTTTTACTTACAAAATTTTAAAAAATAAGATTTTTCCGTTAACTTAATTTTGAATCATACTGCTGCAACTTTACACACACATATATATAAAAAATACGCACAAGAGAATTTATACCAAAAAAAAAAAAAATCAATATGGTAAAAAAATGCTCCCCATAATATAATTAAACTCAAAAATGCTCCCCATAATATAATTAAACTCTTTCATGCGAAGAATAAAACCTTTTTTGATGTGACATATGCTTGAGATGATCATCATTTGACACAATTTACATTTTTTTATAAATAAAAAAATGGTTATTGCTGTACCATTTATTGAAGCAAGCATTTAGTTTCATGATCTTCTTCTCCGCGCGTGTAGTGTGTGTATATTGCATGTGTGTGTGTGTTTTCTTTGCACAAGAAAGTTTTCACATTTGTAAGGTTTATTATATTGGTATGAATTAGGAGATATGGTTAAAGTTATGCGCACAGAATTTTATATATATATATATCTATAATGAATTTTCACTTATTGTGAAAAAAATCTATATATATTCCACTAAATTATTTGTATATTTTTAAATTGACATTTGCAGATTTGAACCGATATAAATTAGAAGATACAGTTAAAGTTAAGTGCACATTTTTTTTTCTATATAAATATATATGTTATTTTTTTTATTTTATTTATTTTTGGTAATATACATCACATGCAAAAATGCCCTCTAATTTGAAAGTCAACTCGAAAATCTTGTTTTTCTAAATTTATTAGAATGAAAGAACTATTGATTTAGAAATGATAATTTAATATTTTGAAATAAAAGTTTGGAGGGTATTTTGGATCCAAGTAATAGTTTTGAATGCGCATATATAATTATTTTGCTTAACTCAACCAAATTAAAAAAATTAACTTTTAAAATAGACTGATTTATTATTTAGGATTGCTGAGTATACTTAAGTATAGTTTTCCCAAACAAAAATTCAAAACCTTATTTGAATTAGTTATTTTTATTTTGTTTTGAATAATGATAAGGATGCAGATGAATTAACCAGAATAAGTATCGAATGAGTTTTTATCCACCTCATCTACTTAAATAGTTTCTAAAAATAATTGTTTAACACGTGATAAGAATGACCAACCACGTTAAATTCGATGATTCCTTTTCGATTCTCGTATCATTACTCTTTGGTTTTTTCTTTTTTGAGGGGCCCTATATTAAATGGCCTACAAGTAGTGATCAGACTTTTTACTATCTCCAATGGGCTGAAAGACATATGGACAAATGCGAATATAAGCCCGACACTAATTGGATTCTTACAGGCCCAGCCCAACCCAACCCAACCATTACCCAATCTGCACCGCCAATAGAATTACTTCACAACCAAATTTAAAAGTGAAATTACCTTTATACCTTACTTCATGGGTAGTGAGTACACGCATATATTGGAGTGCCTCATTTAAAATCCCACTACCTAGTTACCAACAGCCACTCACGGACTCTTACCAAACCAAACCTCAACAGATCAAAAAGCCACACAAAACCGACTTGCCCTAACCCTAACCCTAAACCTAATTTGTCAAACACAACATCATCTCACCCAAATTGCAAAACCCTTCTCCACAATTTTGACATACACCCAAACATTAGTGTAAATCAACACTATAACCGTGGACTTGCCCCAACCCTAATACCAATCCTAACCTAACCCTAATTTGTCAAACACAACATCATCTAACCCAAATTGCAAAACCCTTATGCACAATTTTGACACACACCCAAACATTTGGACGAATCAACACTATCTGCTACCTTTATCTTTTACCATATTTACTACAAACAATGTTACTTAATCAAAAATGGGCAGGCCGAGCATGTCTCCTAAGGGTCCCAACGCATTGCATCCGAAGGATGTAACAATGCAACATCCAATCATTTCGAGAGATCATTTCAGTTTCATCGTAATAAAAAAAGTGTTAATCTAACCTAAAAGGTTAACTTTTTTGACAAATTGTTTAGGGCATGCCTTCACCATCTGTATGTATGATTGAATACTTAAAATTCAAAACTGGTATAAGTTTCTTAACAATTGAAGACAGAATTGAGTCTAAAAACAGTTCTTCCCATAAGTGGATGGATCCTATTTCTAAGTAATGTACTGTATGGACAGCGTATGTATGTATATATCCACAGTGAATGGACAATTATACCCTTGATCCCTTCACCCTATTTACTATGCAGTTCAAGTTCATGCCCTAGCTACGTACACGTAGGACTGATAACCGGTTAACAATCCATTTGGTAACCGGGAAAGAGACGTCAACACGACTACCTCCACACCCTTAATTTTCCTTCTCTCTTTCTCTTCTCTTCTGTGCGAGTGTTTTATATCCCCATACATATCAACAACATTATATATAAACTCTCTCTCTAAAAAAAAAAAAACTAATCTCTCTCTAATTTGTGTATTGCATCGTCTATATTTCTCTCTCTCTCTCGATGAAAGACTGATTTAATTATCGTATGCCCTCACTCTGTCTCTGTCTCTGTGTTTCTCTCTCTATATCTATATAGCAAGAACCATCATTCTATATATCATGTGTATGTAAATATTTTGAATATATTTTTCTTTCATGAAAGTTTTGTTCTTCGCCGACTTGAAGATCTTTCTCGTTGTGTTTGTGATTTTCAGTTTTGAAATTGGAACATTATCTCTCTGTAATTTAGAAAATCTACCTTCCTTTGTATTCAAGTAATGTAATTTACTCCCTTTTTTGGTTTTTGTAGGATTTGTGGTTTTGAAGGTGATCTGTTTGGAGACTTGGATTAAATTTGATTGTGAGTTTGTGTTTATGTGTATTGGTTAGATCTGTTGTGTGTGTTCTTCTTATTGTTGGTTCAATGAGCGAGTTGTGTTTGTTAGGATTTGGATTGTAATCTCGGAGTTTTTAAGTCTGGACAAAGCATGATTTGTTGAAGATTAGAAGTTAATTACAGAGATGAAGAGGTCCAGAGAGGATGTTTACATGGGTTCTCAACTCAAACGCCCCATCGTCTCTTCTCGGGCTGAACCGTAAGTCCTCGCTCTCTCTCTCACACTATTATTATCATTTTTAAAAAAAAAAAAAAAAAAAAAAAAACCTTTATTTGACTTTGTTTTGCGATTATCTGCGGCTGATGTTGTGTTGTTCTGTCTCTGATTATAAAAAAATAATCTTGATAACAATGAGATTAGGAATTTTAATCATGCTATTTTATTTATTTATTTTTTTCTGTAGTTTTTCTACTATTTGGTGAAATCATGTTTGTTTAGCAGTTCTCTGAAATTGATGAGTGTATGGTCATTAGTATAGTGGTTTTGATTCTGTTTGATTTATGAGTTAAAGCTTTGGATATTACTTTTTTGCCTTTTGATTTGTGACTCAGTGTATCATTCTTTAATGGAGATATATTTAGGGTTGAAGTCTATTTTTGTAGGAGCACGTTGATTTTTCATTGATGAGAGAATATATCTGAAGCATAAATTTTTAATCCAAAATCCTGTTATCTGGGTAGTGATCTATTCAAAGAGCTGATGAATTTTGTGATTGGGTTTATTTATTAGTATTATTTTGTGGGTAATGCAGTTCTGGACAATCCCAGATGATTGGTGGAGGAGGACCACAAAAATTAACAACAAATGATGCCCTAGCATATCTCAAGGCAGTGAAGGATATTTTCCAAGAGAAAAGGGAGAAGTATGACGAGTTTCTTGAAGTCATGAAAGATTTCAAGGCCCAAAGGTTTGATTGTTGTGTTATCAGTTCCAGCTTTTTTTTCAACTCCCTTGTGAAATTGTGTTTGATTCATCCTGCTTATGTTGTTTACTTGTTTTCAGTATTGACACGGCTGGTGTCATAGCAAGAGTGAAGGACTTGTTTAAAGGGCACCGGGACCTAATTTTGGGTTTTAATACCTTTTTGCCCAAAGGGTATGAGATCACCCTTCCATGTGAGGACGAAACACATCCGGTGAAGAAGCCTGTTGAGTTTGAAGAAGCAATCAATTTTGTGAACAAAATAAAGGTGGAACACTATGTCCTAGTTGAATTTTCATTATAGTTAGCCTCCAATGTAGTTCATCTCATGTATTTGATTTTTGTTTGCAGACAAGGTTTCAAGGCGACGATCATGTGTATAAATCTTTTCTTGATATTTTGAATATGTATAGAAAGGAAAACAAATCCATAACTGAGGTCTATCAGGAGGTTTGTTTGTTGCATTTTCTTGTCATTTACTGTTACCTGCTATTTAGTGCTTTCCACTATTCCCTTCCCACCTTATTTTTTTATTTTTTATTCTAGGGGTACCAGAGTTATTTTTCTTAGTTTTGAGTTTTCATCCTGGCAGGTTGCTGCTCTTTTTCGAGACCACTTGGACCTGCTTACAGAGTTCACTCATTTTCTACCCGATGCTTCGGCAGCGGCCTCCATACATTTTGCTCCATCTGGCAGGAATTCTATATGCCGACGTGATGATAGGAGCTCACCTATGCCCACAATGAGACATATGCATGTTGAAAAGGTTGTTTCTCCTCATATTAGGTCTCTTTTTTCTTACTTCTTCCTGATCACCAATGTAATATTTCCACTCTGTGCACTGTTGCCAGAAGGCTACTGCTTCACATGCTGACCGTGACATCAGTGTTGACCGGCTTGATCCTGACCATGATAAAGCATTGTTGAGGGCTGACAAAGAGCAGCGGAGACGTATCGAAAAAGAAAAGGAGAGAAGGGATGACAGAGATCGGAGAGAACGGGAACGGGATGATAGAGATTATGACCATGATGGAATGCAGCGTATTTCCCACAAACGGAAATCCGCTCGTAGGATTGAAGACTCTGACCAATTACATCAGAGTGGGGATGGCGGTGAAAATTTTGGAATCCGTCCTGGATCATCCTCTTATGATGATAAAATGGCCTTAAAAAGTGAGTGATTGCACTATTTGCTGATTCATAGGCATAATTGGTACATTATCTTTTATTTTCTTTTTTGCTAGGTAAAACTATTTATTTATTTATTTTTGATAAGTAACACTATCTTTTTATTTAACAACTCGGATTGGCTAAATTACTTTTTGAAATAAAAGAAATATCGAGTGAAAGCTTTTTGGTAGTTGGAAGGTTGGTTGAAATATCTTTTGAAAATTGATATTGCTACTTGTTTAAAGTTTTGAAATCAAACTGGCCTTTACAGTTCCCACTCATGAAGCTTTGGTTTAATGGATTTTCAAGCTGAAGAAAGGACCCATTACTTGTTCTCAAAAGTTGGATATCTAAAAGATTGTTAAATCTTTTTCTTTCCTTTGTATCTCTTTCTATGTAGCGTATCAAAGTTACTATGCTCACGCTTTATCTGTGAAAAATACCAACTAAATAAAATCTGTCATTGGAAAGTCAGAAGCAGGAAAGCAGTTGAACAACTTGTGTGCATGTACTGGGATGCCACTTAGATTTTCTTTGAAATTAATGTGTATGTACTTGTATTATCTGGTGTGGTATCAAGCTTGTGAAAATTCAGATTTATGCCACTGGAGTAAAGACACTTGTGCCTACCACTTGCTTTAATACTTATCATACTTTTATTCTTCCATGAAGAGTGATTAGGATCTATATTTTCTGTTCCTGGTTAGAGTTTTATTAACTTGTATTTTCCAAGTGTTTTTTGCTATATGAGTTTCTCCGTTTTGTAAAGTTTTTGATTGTATTCCGAATTTAACTTGTTTGAGGGCAGGTATGTACAGCCAAGAGTTTGCTTTCTGTGAGAAGGTGAAGGAGAGAGTGCGTAATTCTGATGATTACCAGGAATTTTTGAAGTGCCTTCATATCTATAGCAGAGAAATAATTTCACGAGCAGAATTGCAGAATCTGGTATACTCATATTTCTCCTTGCTTCTAAATCTCTTTATGATTATCCATGCTTTCTTTCTTTCTTTTCTTGTTTGGGCTTTAAATTTGTCCAAGTATAGTAGGTAGAAAAATTCTACCATCATCTTTCATTCCTATATTGCAAAGTGTGCTGGAGTGATACAATGTTAATACCTTTCAAGAAATAGATTATCCTAGTGAAATGATGCCAGATTTTATTATTGAACTGGACTGTTTCCTTTTGGTAGGTGAAGGTACACACACACCCAACCACACACACCCACTATTTTTTTCAACAGGGACTTGAGCCCTCAACCTCTCATGTGGAAGGATGAGTAGATACCACTTGAGCTAAAGGCTTGGTGGTTTTGGGACTGTTTTTGTGGACAAGGACACCTTTTTTTTTGGATAAGTAATGGACAAGGACACTTGCATTAAAGGCATTGCCAAACTGTAGTTGGTTAAGGCTAAAGCTCTAATATACTTCTGATGCTGCTGATTGGACTCAATAATTTTGTTTTAGACCCTTACTTTTCACAAATCTTATCCGAAACCCACAAAAAATGAGAGTATATAAAGTTTTCCGTCAAATACTATCAAATTGAATCCTATAAATTTCAGTCTTACACTACAATATTGGAAGCAGATATAATTCTAGATGGAGGAGATGTTGTGGTTTGGTTGAAGCTTAACTAGATTTCAAACTTGAGATGCATATATTTCATCTGTAAACTTTCTGCTGCAGCAGTTGGTCTCAGATTGTTATATTGTATTTTCTACCTTTGTTTTAATAGTGAAGCAAGTTTCGTATTACTCAAGATCTTAGGTAACTATAACTGCTGCCTTTAGAGCAGCAGAAGTGGTATAGCAGATGCAGCTATATGCAGGTATAATAGGAGTTATGTAACAGGAACAGTCATTGGAGCCGTTAATTTTGTCAACATTGCCCAACTCTGATTAAGATGTATAAGATGTACCAACAGGAATATTAATCTCAGAATTTCACAAGTTTGTGAATTTAAAGTTTTTTTAATGAATTTTGTTTTCTTTTTAATATATATATATATTTTAATATGGTGATCAACCATTATGTTGTAAATTAAATATTTTATTTTATTTTTTAATATGGTGTTCTACCATTATGTTATGAAAAAAGTTTACTAATTTTAATTTTTCAGTAATTTTATGACAAAAAATGCACTCGAACTGGAAAATATATAAATGTTATTAAATAAAATGATAATAATAAACCTGGGAAAATCAAACAAAAGTAATAAAAAATTTGAATTGTAGATCAGAAGTTCCGGAAAAAGACCCACCAACACTTGCTCTAGGTCTAATGGGAATCCCTTGGACAGAATCCTTGGATCCTCTGCCACTTGACTAGAGAGATGGACGGTGTTTGCACTAGTACCCCTGTATGATATATTTAACCTAAAATCAAGTGAAATGATAGATTTGTTATTATTATTATTTTTTAAAAAAACCGAACTTTATCAATTCAATATACTCTTGGAAGCTTTTTATTCAAGATCTAAGCTTCAATCCTTGTGATTTTGAGCTATTGGAGGCTATATCTAAGGACGTAGGAGTGATCTTATTTTGGGGAATAAGTCTGGAATTTGGGAGAATAAGTAAGGAATTTTGAGTGATATTATTCCAAAATTATAATGATATTGTAATGGCAAATAAGGTACCATTATAGTTTATTACAGCAGATTATTGCTGTCAACACAGTGAATAAGAAATAAGATGCTTTTAACAGGGCATAATAACATCTTAATGTGCAGTATCCAGTCATAGACCTCTTATTTGTTATGTAGATGTTGTTATGCCCTTGTAACAACCGTTATTTAAAACTCTATTATTACTTGTTGCACATAATAATATTTTAAATGCCTGGTCCTCAAATGTCACTATATTACAACATGATTGTTGTTTATTATTTTTCTTAGAAATCTTATTTTAAGGAAAAATATATAAATAGATGTGGTGCAATGCCTTATTAATTGGATTTTTATCTTCTTCTAATTAGGTGCAGCTATTATTACTTGTTGTACAGAATAATATTTTAAATGCCTGGTCCTCAAATGTCACTATATTACTACATGATTGTTGTTTATTTTTTTTCTAAGAAATCTTATTTTAAGGAAAAATATATAAATAGATGCAGTGCAATGCCTTATTAGTTAGATTTTTTTTTTCCCTTCTAATTAGGTGC
This sequence comes from Cornus florida, assembly GCF_030987335.1. Taxonomy (NCBI): domain Eukaryota; kingdom Viridiplantae; phylum Streptophyta; class Magnoliopsida; order Cornales; family Cornaceae; genus Cornus; species Cornus florida. The sequence continues at coordinate 48,200,137 of NW_026775572.1, forward strand.
AGTGAGGTTTGGATCATACTCATTATTATTTGTTTACACTCTAAAGTAGACAGTATTTTTTTCTCATTGATAAATAACATAATTGGCAAGGAAAAGTTTGATTTGGGGGGAGAAAAAAGGCAAAAACTGGAACAGAAATCTCATTTGATTAGTCGATCCTCATAAAAAGAAATTTATGGTATACACACACACACACACACACACACACATATATATATATATATATATTATGCATCCACATTAATATGGGATTTTTGTTTTCCTTTTTGATAAGTGCACATATAGCCCACTTTTATTCTTGCCAGACAAATTTTTTAGGCCACCCCATCATCCCCCCCCCCCCCCCCCCCCCCACCTCCTCTTGTATTGGCTCAATGCCTTATCCTGAATGTCTGTCAAGCTCTCAAAAGAAGTTATTAACCATCACTAAATAAAGAATTTTCCATACTTACAGAGTTTCTTTTCACATATTGTAGATGTGATCATTACATTATGGGATTTCTTGGTTGTGTCAGGTTAGTGATTTGCTTGGAAAATATTCGGACCTCATGGAAGGATTCAATGAATTTTTATCGCGCTGTGAGAAGATTGGTAAAAGTTGATAACTAATACTTAAGTTGTTCTATTTATTTGTATATTTCACTGGGCTACTATATATAATTTATCTTTCTGGATTCTGCATTTCTGGGACTGAATCTAATTAATGCTTTTCCTGCAGATGGTTTTCTTGCTGGTGTTATGAGTAAAAGTACGTGAGTTTTGATATTCTTGTTCTTAATTTTTTTTTGTTAAGATATGCATCTCTTGGCTCATCATCACAAGTAAAATTTTTCATTAACGGGAAACTTAAACCATTTATGGAGGCGTTGAAAAATATTTAAGACGTACACAGATTCTAATTATAAACCTGGCTTTTAATTCATTGCAGGGTCCTTGTGGAATGAAGGACATTTACCCAGATCAGTGAAGGTCGAGGATAGGGATAGAGATCGAGATCATGAGAGGGACGATAGAGATAATGATAGAGATCGCGAAAACAGAGAAAGGGATAGAACTGACAAAGGTGTAGCCTTTGGCAGTAAAGATGTAGCAGGCCACAAGATGACTTTATTTTCAAGCAAGGATAAGTATATGGCGAAGCCCATTCAAGAACTTGACCTTTCTAACTGCGAGCGCTGCACCCCCAGTTACCGACTTCTGCCAAAGAATGTAGGAAAATTTTCAACTTTAATGATATGGCCTTGATGTTACTAAATTTTGTAATCATGTGGCCTTGATATTTGCTTTCTGCAGTATCCAATTCCTTCAGCAAGCCAGAGAACAGAGCTTGGCGCCGAAGTATTGAATGATCATTGGGTTTCTGTTACTTCTGGAAGCGAGGATTACTCCTTTAAACACATGCGCAAGAACCAGTACGAGGAAAGCTTGTTCCGATGTGAAGATGACAGGTAGGGGAAGGGTGTTTCACTGTTAATATTATGACTTTACCTTCTATCTTCTTATTATACATGACATGGAGTCATTCATTTCCCTGGCCCTGCAGGGCCTCTTGGGTTACATTATCTGTCTCTTGCAATAACTTTGGCTTTTAATCTCTAATATTATCCTAGTTTTGTGATGCTTTTGTTTCTCTGTTGAAAACAAGTTTTTGGTGGTAATATCCCACTTATAATTTTTCATTTTTATTTGATGATTTTTATACAATCTTTCTTCTCTCCTTTCCATTTTGTCCTTTATGTGAAATCAATTTTTGTATATACACCCATTTATATACATATGTTTAGTTTTTCGTTGTATTGGGTTTTGCAATTGGTGAAGCTAAATGTATTTATGGTGTCAGGTTTGAGCTGGACATGTTGTTAGAGTCTGTGAATGTGACAACTAAGCGTGTAGAAGAACTATTGGACAAGATTAATGATAATACAATTAAAACAGACAGTGCAATTCATATTGAGGACCATTTTACAGGTAATAATAGCCTGATAATTGACTAGTGAGTTCGTGAAATAACCCTTAATGCCGTCGCATTTGATAATTTTTTCTTTTTTGCTATTATAGCTCTGAATCTAAGGTGCATTGAACGTTTGTATGGTGATCACGGCCTTGATGTGATGGAGGTGTTAAAGAAGAATGCACCTCTTGCTTTGCCAGTAATATTAACTCGCTTGAAGCAGAAGCAAGAGGAGTGGGCAAGGTGTCGTTCTGATTTTAATAAAGTTTGGGCCGAAATTTATGCTAAGAACTATCACAAATCACTTGATCATCGGAGCTTTTATTTCAAGCAGCAGGATACAAAGAGCTTGAGCACAAAAGGTGATTTCAAACTTATATCTTTGTAAACCGAGAATCATGATATATTATTAAATTTTTAAGTGTTTGTTATAAAATAAAATAAAATAAAAAATTGTAAACATTCCTTTAAAGCAAACAAGATGGTATGATAGTATAGAATGGTATATTTAGTGGAAGATAAAATGTTCAACTAAAGCATGTTCCACGTTTTTACAGCCTTATTGGTGGAGATCAAAGAAATCAGTGAAAAGAAACGCAAGGAGGATGATGTGCTGCTTGCTATTGCTGCTGGAAATAGAAGACCTATTATTCCAAATTTGGAATTTGAGTATCCTGATTTGAAAATCCATGAAGACCTGTACCATCTGATAAAATATTCTTGTGGAGAAATTTGTTCAACTGAGCAGTTGGATAAAGTCATGAAGGTTTGGACGACCTTTGTGGAACCAATGCTTGGTGTTCCTTCTCGACCTCATGTGGCGGAGGACACTGAAGATGCCGTAAAGGCTAAGAATCACATTACCAAAAGTGGTGCTGCAAATGTTGGAGAAAGTGATAGCAGTCCTGTTATAAGTGCATCTGTCAGTAATGGAAAACAATCAAATCCTCCTAGAAAAGCAGATGAAAGTACGCCACCTGAACAATCAAGTTCGTGCCGAGCTTGGTTGGTAAATGATGATAATGGGGTTAAAGAAGATGGTTCACATGATGCAGATCATTTTCCCCGTAAGACTGATACTCTCTGCAATACATCTCACTATGGAAATGTGCAGTGTAATACCATCATGGCTGATGAAACGTCTGGGGTCAGTAAACATCTTACTTCCAATGAACAGATAGCCAATTCAATTGTGTCCCTTGCTACTGGGGCCGAGGAAATTCATGGAAGAGCCAAAGTGGAAAATACATCAGGTTTGCAGAATGTTTTTCAATTTTATATAACTTGTATTTATTCCATTGCTTCTTTTTTCTGACCTGTGTGAGTGCAGCCATTCATGCTGTTGGTTTCATTTTTTTATCAAATTGATCATTGGGATTCTGAGATACATTTTTTTATTATTGCAAGGGCTTTGTGCTACTCCTACTAGACCTGGTAATGCTTCTGCTGAGGGTGGGCATGAGATGAGGCCCAGTAATGAAAGTGTACCTTCATCAGAGGTATGGATAAAGTTGCTAGCACTTATCTTGTGAAGCTGACATTAATTGTTTTTTAAAAAGTAGAAATTAACATTCGTTAATTTTTTATAAGTAGAAATTGACTTTTTTTTATTAAGTTGAAGAACTAGTGTTTTTTTCTTTATCAAAACTCTGGTTTTTCCCACTTAAAATTATTGGTGTTATTTTTCTTCCTAACCTCTTTATTCCCACTCTTTGCATAAGAGACTCAGGGAGTCGGGTTAAATATCAGAAAATATGTTTTTCATGTAGGTTATGAAAGAACAGCTGATTAGTTTTACTTTTTAGCATCTTTTATTTTTATAAAGCATAGGCTTACAATTTCCAATCTGGCCCCAATTGAACCAATTGGCTTAGTTTTGCTTGTAACTTATGTTTAATAATATATATATATATTTTTATTGGCATATAGTCGCTCAGTGTTCTGGTTATTATTGCATTGGTTTTGGATGCTTCAGTTTGGACAGCCAATTGTATCTTCTCATCTGGAAATTCAATCCTAAGGATGTGGTTAAAGTGCAAAGACATTTAGAGTTTCACTGATAGTTAAGGTTCATAACCTTAGGAAAGTAATGCTGTGGGACAAAATTGATTGTATTCTGCAGGTTTAATGTACAGTATTTGCCATTAGGCTTGTATTTCATATTGAAATGAGGTTGGGATAGAAATGAGGGAGATTGCTGAAACTATATTGCTTGTCATGATAGATTCTTGCCAAGCTCTGGCATCAATCTTTTATGAACTTATGTCACCATTTTCTCAAGGTAAAATGCAGTTGCAATGAGGCTTTATTACGGTTTTCTTCCTTTTTGGATGAATTTATTTCACTAAAATAGGTCATTTCCTAAAGTGGTATTTATATTTGTGAGTGGAAAATCTTAAAGCATTTGAGAATGATCCTGCAACTTAAGGCATCAGTCTATGAATTCAACACCCTCTCCTTTTTGCTCGCACTTTCCTCCCTCACAGTCTGAAATGGAGTAACTACACCTCAATTCCTCTGCCTGTTCATATTTTTTTTTTTTTTTTTTTGTAATTGAGATATGAATGACTTAATATTTACTTGATAGCGATGGAGTTTCCAGGTTGTTTTGCGGTCATCGGTGGACAGTCCTTAGGCCATTGCATCTTCCTCCTTAAAGTCACACTTTTAACTGGATATCTATAGATATAAAAGCTATATAATTCTGTTATAAAAGAAATCACTTCTAATTGAGTAGGATAGACACCAGTTTTAAACCTTAAATGATGGCTTGTTAAGAATGCTGTTGATTGAAAAATCTAATGATTGAGTTAACTTCACCATTCCATTGTCCTTCAACATCAGGACTTTTTGGTTGGCTATGGCTATTGAATGCAAACTGGTTATTGAGAAAATGTTATGATTTGGTTTATGATTGTTTTGATCAAATATTGAATCCTTGGTTATTTATTGCTCAAGGATTGTGTGGTTTTTTTAATGCTACAGGGTGGTGATTGTACAAGACCAGTTTCATCTTCAAATGGAACAATGGCAGAAGGCATTAAAGTTCACAGATATCACCATGAAGAATCTGCAGGGCACTATAAAATTGAAAGAGAGGAGGGTGAGTTATCACCAAATGGAGATTTTGAGGAGGATAATTTTGCAGCATATGGAGATGCCGCTGTAGAGGCTGCTCGAAAATCAAAGGATGGTGCTGCAATCGCGCAATATCAAACTGGACATGGAGAAGAAATATGCTGTGGAGAGGCAGGCGGAGAAAATGATGCTGATGCTGATGACGAAGGAGAGGAAAGTCCTCAGAGGTCATCAGAGGACAGTGAGAATGCTTCTGAGAATGGTGATGTTTCAGGAAGTGAGTCTGCTGATGGTGAAGATTGCTCCCGTGAAGAGCATGAAGAGGATGGAGATCATGATGATAATGATAACAAAGTTGAGAGTGAAGGTGAGGCTGAAGGGATGGCTGATGCCCATGATGTTGAAGGAGATGGAACATTGTTGCCATTCTCAGAACGTTTTCTCCAAACTGTAAAGCCTCTTACAAAGCATGTTCCTTCTGCGTTACATGACAAAGAGAGTGATTCTCGGATTTTCTATGGAAATGATTCCTTCTATGTTCTTCTTAGGCTTCATCAAGTAAGTCTCCTTTTTATCTTTTTTCTTTCTTTGGAATCGATTCCTGGTTAACGGTTCGATTGATCTTTTGGGGTAATGTATACGAGTGTTTCCTTAACATTTTATTTTTATTTTTATTACTTCCCCTCTACATTTGGCAGACTCTTTATGAGAGAATACAATCAGCAAAGATTAATTCTTCTTCTGCTGAAAAGAAATGGAGAGCTTCAAACGACACAACATCGACTGATATGTATACTAGGTGATTTAGCTTCACAATTTTTGGTTTCAAACAACTTCTAAATAATATTGCTTATTAACTTGGAATCGTCTTTTTACGTGTTACAGATTCTTGAATGCCCTTTACAATTTGCTTGATGGTACATCCGATAATACAAAATTTGAAGATGATTGCCGAGCTATAATAGGAACTCAGTCATATGTTCTCTTCACACTAGACAAGCTGATATATAAACTTGTCAAACAGGTAATATGCACTCACACATTTTTCTTCATGTGTTCTTCTGTATTCCTTTCTCCCTTTTTGACCTAAAGATTCATTTCTATGGCACCTTTCACAGCTTCAAACAGTTGCGACAGATGAAATGGACAACAAACTTCTTCAACTGTATGCATATGAAAAATCAAGAAAACCTGGGAGATTTGTTGATGTTGTTTATCATGAAAATGCCCGTGTTCTTCTTCATGATGAGAACATATATCGGATCGAATGTGTAAGTCTTTGTTACTTTTGCTCTTCTTATTGCATTTTGGTTTGATATATATATTTTTTTGACAAGTAACATTCTGGTTTGATTTTAGTTGATGATAGTTGGGAATTTTATAAATGTATCCTGATATATGAATGGATTGAATTTAATTGCAGTCATCTGCACCAACCCGTTTGTCTATACAACTCATGGACTCTGGGCATGACAAGCCTGAAGTTACTGCTGTTTCTGTGGACCCTAATTTTGCAGCTTATCTGTACAATGACTTCCTCTCAGTTGTTCCTGAAAAAAAGAAGTCGGGGATTTTCTTGAGGAGGTATGTATGCAATAGATAGTTCTTAAAACTTTGACGGTAGTCAAGTGTTCTTAGTTTGTTGATGCCCCTGCTTGTACTTGCAGAAATAAACGCCAATATGCATGTGGAGATGAATTATCTGCTACATGCCAAGCCATGGAAGGACTTCAAGTTGTCAATGGCCTGGAGTGTAAGATAGCCTGCAATTCGTCCAAGGTATTAAATTTTTTTTATCAGAAAGGAATTACCGAGAAACTATATTTTTATCTTCATTTAATTGCTTATTTGAATTGTAACTGTGCTAAGTCAGGCAAATTGGTTTGTGGTAGGTCTCGTATGTTTTAGATACGGAAGATTTCTTGTGCCGGATGCGACGAAAAAGGAAAACGTTGCATCATAATATCTCATGCAATGATCAAGCAAATTCAAATGGGTTTTCTGCTAGAGTACAACGGTTCCACAGATTGCTTTCTAGTTCATAACATGCATTTTCTTTGACATCTAAAACCGATATGGTAAATCTTCATCTTTTGAAGCTTTGATGTTCTGGTTCAGTTTAAGATCACGGGTGCCACACATATACACATATGATGAGTTATTGTAACATGTGCAAAAGGTTCAAAGATCATAGGACTTTGAACTCATTTCTTTTAATTCTCAGAGGAAGAGGAAAGCAAATGATATTTCGCTTCTGGTGTCATCATTCTTCAGAAGCTGGTCGAAATTGAACAGTTGATACTAGCGTGCTGGAAATGTAAAAGCTGCTGGCGCAACAAGTAAAAGAGCTTTCATGGAACTGTCATGTATTCGTGTATTTCTCTCCTCTATCCAATAAAGAACCGGGGGAAGGGGGTATTATTGCTGGAAGAGGTGGTAGTACTATACTGTAACTTCTGCGGCGTTGAAGCCCCCATTGTGTAAATAGAGGTATTTGTGATGTAAAATCGAGATAAATGTTCATTTTGTTCTTCCCTTTTTTTTTCTTCTTCTTTTTTTCCCCCCTCACCGCGATTCATGTAACAGTTCTCAATTAGTCATTTCAAGTATTGGTCGAAATTCCTGTCTGATGAGAAATGCAAGAACATTATTTTCATTTTATTGATCACATGCCTGCCTTTTTAAGTGCAGTTCAATTTTATTTTGTATGTTTATATATATATATATATATATATATATATATATTTATGTATGTGTGTGTGCTTGTGTTTTTTCTTTTCCTTTTCATTCTGCCAGGTTTTATAGTTTTGCACTTCATTTGGTAGGAAGAAAGGGGGGACTAAAAGAAAAGGGGAAGGGATGGAAAGTTCTTTCTTCATTCGTTTGATTTTGGAGAAGAGGAAAGGGGGGGATGGAAAGTTCATTCTTCACTCGTTTGATTTTGGAGAAGAGGAAAGGGAAAGAAACGGAGGAAAGTCACCACATCCCATTTTTCCTGACTACAGAAGCATTATTATTATTATTTTTTAATTTCCTTCAAACTTCTCTTCTTTCGTGCCAGAAGGAGAATTAATCTCTTTTAGAGAAAATTTTAGTTGGGGATGACAACAGGACAGGTTCGAGATAGGTTTGATTGAACACTACTTGTCCCGCTACACAATTTTACCTCCCATCTTTGTTAAAAATTTGAGATGGGTTTTTTTGTGCATGCCCCCATCTCCATCTCGATAAAACAATTTAAAAACTCGTTTTCGCCCTTCCACAACCGGTTTCTGTAGGAGGGAGGGAGACCCTATCATGTGTCTCAAATAGCAAAGGAGTTAGATTACATGTGCTCTCAAATAAACTTTAGGGAGGGGGAGGGAATATTTAGGTCTTTCCCTAATTAATTTTTTTTATTGAATTAAATAAATAAATTTTTTAATAATATATATATTTTTTCTTGAATTAGATTTTTTTTATTTGTTAAATTTCAGGAGTGTATTCCTCTGTGTCAGTAATTGGTATATTTGTATATTTAATTTTACTATCAGAATGATGTGTGTATATATATATATATAATATTCTATATTGGACAATTTGTAAGTATCGTGTTGCCTATTGATTGGATTGCTCCGGTGTTTGGGAGCCCTAACATTATTGCCATGAAAAAAATTTGGATCATATTACAAGCAATTTGGATCATACTAGGGGAGAAAATGGTATGTTTTTATTTACTTGCAAAAAGAGAGTTGTTATACGTAGTATATAGCTTGCTGCTTCTACAACTTTTGCAACGCTATTCATTAAAATTATAATCGCTAAAATATGTAAGTTTTTTTTTTTAAAAAAAGCTATGTTGGAGTAGATGTGATTAGGCAGTCACGCATGTTTTACATATATTGTGTTTCATCCAAAAAAAATCCTCAATCAAATTCCAACTTAAAACCCCTTTTAATAAATGTAATTAAAGGAAAATAATAGATCATCGGTGGTGGGTGATGAAACTTTTTGATACATATTCAGATCAATGATAATTCAAGAATTAAAATCCATTAGTTGAAAAAGATTGTTTTAAAAATATAGTATTTTGTGAAAAGCTGTGCATTTGATTCTAAATATTTATCCGATCTTTTTAGTTTAATCAGTTAGAGCATCCACGGCCATATATGATGTGTATATTTTACAAACTTTTTTACACCGTCACATCAGTATATTTCCTTTCTCTTTCCTCTTTCTCATTTCATTAAGGAATAAACCCTATATTAAATATGTTAGTAAAAATTATGTGCGGTTCAGGAATAATATTGGTTGATTGTTATTGGGGTATATCTTTTTACACAAAAGATATAAACAATTTTTATACAAAAGGTACTACGTATAAAACAATGCTAAAATTAAAAATAAATAATTCAAAATTTTTGTGTGTTTTAAAACTACGTAAGTGTACCATATTTTACATATAAAATTATCAATCAAATTTCAACTTAAAACCCCAATAATTAAATGTAATTAAGGGAAAATAATAGATCATCGGTGGTGGGTGATGAAACTTTTTGATACATACTCAGATCAATGGTAATTCAAGAATTAAAATCCATTAGTTGAGAAAGATTGTTTTAAAAATATAGTATTTTGTGAAAAGCTGTACATTTGATTCTAAATATTTATTAGATTTTTTAGTTTAATCAATTAGAACATTTCCAACCGTCTGTTAAAATACTTTTTGTTTAAATTATACACGGCCACATATGATGTGTAATTTTTTTTTTTTTTTTTTTTATTTATTTCGAGCAGTCTTTAAGATACACTGTCACATCACCAATGTATAAAATTGTTGTGTATTTTACAAACCTTTTTACAGAGTCACATCAGTATATTTCTTTTCCCCTTCCTCTTTCTCATTCCATTAAGGAATCAACCCTATATTAAATTATTAATTATGTTTGTAAAAATTATGTAGGATTCATGCATGATATTAGTTGATTGTTATTGGGGGATATATTTTTACACAAAATGTATAAAACAATTTTTACACAAAAAATATAAAACAATTGCTGGAGTTAAAAATAAATAATTCAAATTTTTTGTGTAAATTTATAATAACATATTAAATTTACACAAAATATATATATATATATATATATATATATATATATATATATATATATATAACGGTTGGAGGTGCTTTTAGTATATTGAAAATGCCAAATTTTGGATGACTTGTAAAAGGAACTTTTTGAATAAATAAAGAGGGAAAAACTAAAATAAAACTTGTCAAAGGAACATTTTGAATAAAAGAGGATCGGATGATTGTGTTTGTTAACTGCATCATCTTCTCTAAAGTGTTAAAAAAAAATTAAATAGTCTCTAAAGGGACTTTTTTTTTTTTTTTTGGTCAAAAAAATAGGTAAGCGCCCTGATTGAGGGGGTGATTTTTATTTTTTATTATTATTATTTTTTTATATAGGAGAAATCTGATCCGAATCTTTTCTATAAAGTTCGTTAGGAATTGATTCCCAACAATCTCCATAGACTTCTTTACATATATGATTTGATATGTGTATATGTATATATATATATATATACTGTATATATTCTCAATGAGTCGTTTTGCAGAGTAGTGGCGCGTGGCAGCTGTGTGTTTGAACGAACGGAGAAGCAGCAGCTTCGGGTGGAGGCTCTGTTTGGACTGTTTCAAAGCAGTGTTTCATCCATCAATGTTTTGTGATCTGAAACTAAAAAGGCTGGTTGAAGAAGCAGTTTCCGAGGGGTGCAATATATGAACTTCTTGGGCAGTAATTTGAACGCCACCAGGAAGGAGCACCACCGATTGAACTGCTACAATGGAGGAAGAAGAGAGGAGGATTTTAGGACCTGATATCATGTTCAAGCTTGAAGAGCTTTAGAGCATCATCGTTAGTCACATTGAATTTGTCATTTCAGTATTTTTTTTCAAAAGTCACATCAACATTTTTCATTTTTCATAGATTTTCCATAGTCCAGCTAATGTTACGTTTTTGCTCGGTAAATTTTTAATTTTTTTCTTTTAACTTTTTCTTAATGATTATATCATAAAAAATAAATAAATAATACAATATATATTATGAGTTATAAAAATTAAAACAATACAATACCATATAAATTTAAAATAAATATATGAATTTATTTATAAAAATATGTTTTTGTGACAATATATCTCTAAATTTTTAATTTTTTTCTTTTAACTTTTTCTAACGACTGTAGTTTGATTGAAAAAAAAAAAATCACTTTTCTCTATTTTTAAAACTTTTTTTTGCCCAAAAATACTTTTAAGGCACTATTTGTGTCAGCCAGCCTTAACAATGGCTTTTGGTTCAGTTATGTAGGGAAAAAAAAAAAGAAAAGAAAAAGGCAAAAAAAACTGGTTTCTACAATTTTTTTTCAAGCCAAACACGCCCTTAAAATTAAGTCTAGCCTACACACTTTGGGCCACTAAAATAAATAAAATAATAATAACAAAGTAAGCAGGCCCGCGATCGCCAACAGGGTTGTCATTTTTAGCGACCCATTCCGGAAACCAAAACTCGAGCCCACTTTTTGGAGAGTCCCATTGGACTACTGGCATAGCCAATTTGAACCCAAAATCTCTAAAATTACCACCATTGGACATGCTCTTAAAGAGAAAACAATATATGTTTTGAATGTGTATACTGTACCAGTACTCAATTTTATGTTGAACTATATATGAGGAGCCAATATATAGGCCGGCGGAACTTGGAGCCGAAGGATATATACACTGATGAGTCTGATGATCGAAGAAGAAGTCTTCAATAGTTGAGCTAAGGCTATGTTATGTGAGCACGAGCTTAAGGTAGTCTAACTGTTTAAGGCTGGAAGGATTTGTTTCACGTCGGATTTGGATAAAAAAATAAATAAATATATATAAGTTGAGTGTTAGTCGTCCTTAACAGTCTAAGTTTTTTTGTTAGTATTGTGAATCACTCGACCCGTTATAATTAGTATCAATGTCAAACCTAATAAGAAGGAGTCCAAGAAAAACTTGTCTCGGGACTAAAAAAAGTATGAATTAAATGTTACTCCCACTTAATAATTTAAGTTTTTAACTCAACTAGTTGTGCATCGAATCCTTTATACTACAGTATATCTATCTAACGGTGGCAATAATTAGACAGGTTTATTTAATGAGACTGGCAAGCAGTGGGAAAAAAGGTTGTGGCAGTTGGAAAATGGGTGAGAAGTTGTGACATGGACGGTCATGTCAGAAGCGGTTAGGACAGAAATAACTACTAGTACTACATTTTGTCAAATATGAAATGGATTTCATGTCCTGCACCACACATGACACACAACTTTACCAATTTTTATTCTTTACTTTATTTTTCATGTACCTTCAATTTTCTGTACTTTAAATTTATGTCCTTTCGTTTATTTCTCATTTAATTTCCACTGTGCTCCTTAGCTTTTGTAAACTTAACTTTCTTCACCAATAGAGAATACTATTCACAATTAACTTTCTTTTTCTTGCCGAAAATAATACTACTTTCGTCCCATTTTAAATGTCGGTTTCGAAAAATGTGACTTACAAATCGACATTTAAAATGGGACAGAGGGAGTACCCCCGAACCCTCTCTTTCCTCGGTACTCTATCTCTCTACACTAAAGCATCCCTCCCTCCCTTTTTTGTTACTCTCTCTCTCTCTCTCTCTCTCTGAACATGCTCTCAACCTAAATCTGTTTATTGACCAATTCAAATTTGTATTCCACTTTCTCTCTCCTCTTACTCTATGTATACATATAGAAAGAGAAGACTTTAGTTTTTTAAATTGAGAGGACTGAAAAAGATTAATTGTTATAGAAACATAGGGGTTTAATAAAAATATGAATGGTTAGATAACTCAAGGTAGTCTTTGATAAATGACTTATAAAAACTTTTTTGGTAAATCATTTTCAAAGTCTCCCAAACTTTTTTTGGTAAATCATGTTTGATCCATGGGAAACCATGACAGAAGGACATTTCTCTCGCATTTTATCCTATACAATATCATAAATTCGATGCTTGTTTTCATGAGGAACCTTATAAAAATTTAACATTTAAAAGTCGCCGGCATTTATGTGAATGAAGGATGAGTCAAACACGTCTGACTTTCAGACACGACTCATTTGGTATTTAGTTGCTGGATAACTTCCCCAGATAATCCTCCATCTAATCCAGTTTTAGTGAACCAATTACTCAAAACATCTACATTTCCAAAGAATTGTGTAGAGAAAATTAGGACCAAATCACCAAACACTGCTCTGTTCAGACTCACAATATCTTTAAGCTAAAATAAGATAGTAAAGTGTAACTTACATAAATTTCATGCTCTCCACATAGTTCGAGAATTGTAAATATATAATGCACATACATTACCATCGTGACACTTCCTCTTCTATATCTATCAACACAAGATAGCAAAAAGCACCACCACCTCTTTTCATGTTATGCTCATTACAAATACAACCTACCAAAACGACAAGGTGGACCACACGGGTTATATCTATTCTAGCTATTCGGAGATAAGAGCCTGTGGGCTCATCAATAATATACTACGGTATGGGTCTTGCTGAAAAAAAACACTATTTCTTTTAATGTGATCCTTGTCCACTGATGTATTTCTCCTCCAAATATTGTTACTTCTGCCCCCACTGCAATTTTCTGTCTTTAAGTTCATGATTTCATTCAACCTGGGTGATGCAAGAATCTTTCATCGATGGTACTCCGGTCGGAAATGAATCTCGCTCTTGGCACCCTCCTGCATCATACAATACTTGTCATATATTGATAATAAATTGAAGTTCGTAGGGAACAATATGTAATATACAAATGAAACAAGAAAATATATATATATATATATATATATATATATATATTCTTTTCTTTTTCTTTTTTTTTTTTAATGAAATAACAAAAAGTTGTTATACGAAGGGCAGAGGCTGATCAATACGCAAATGCGTCCGTTGCTTTTGCAAGGTCTTGGGCATTTCTGTTCCTACTCTAAATCTGAGTGACGTAATAACCGGACACGCTCTAGACCACGGATTTAAATGCCCAAGGCTCAATCAAAGTAAAAATGAGGCTTTGGAGTATAAGTTATTTCACACCGTTCACATAAATACAGTAGCACATTGAAATGTCCCAAAGAAACTCAATTGTGCCATTTGTGTCCTACTATATTATAGCCAATTAAGGTGCAGATAAATAATTCGAATGGTATTTCAAACGGAAGGAAAACCATCACTAAAAACTGGAAATCATTTTGATGGTTTGATGGAACAAAGATGTAATTATCTTTTATCATTACTTGTAGTGATGTTTGTAAGTTTTCATTGTGACTGTTCATAAAAATTGATTTGTACGATAATAATATATAATACACAATGGACCAAACAGTTTCCCAACACACCCCAATGCTGGCACTGTGAATTTTCATGGATTTCTAAGAGAGGAAGATGGTCATAAAACTCCATGGGTTTATTATATGAGGAAAATTAACAAAATCCTACACAAGTTTGTTACCATTACTATAATTTTGCAAAGGCATAAAAAAGTAAGTGGATATTGTCAAAAACTCCACGGGTTTCTTTTTTTCCTGATGACTTCTTATGGTAAAGGAAACATGTCTATGATGGTTCATTATGAAACTTTCCATATCCGGTGATCACTTGGACAAAACTATTTATTTATTCATTTTTTTGGATAAGTCACTCGGACAGAACTAATTTATATCAACCTTCTTTAAATTTTATCAAAAGAATCCCGAGTATCATGTCAAAAAGTATTTAAAGATTAAGGCGTACCTTAACTAAAGCAACCTTTGATGTCCTTTGCCCCTGATAAACACCTCGCAATGGTGTGGCTTTGAAATTGAGGCTTTGTCTCAGCACTTTACCCTCAGCTTCTTTTACCCCCTGAATCAAGTACGAGGTGTTGAGATATGCTATAAATTCAATACATGATGGATAATGAAATAGGCTGGACCAGGAAGCAGAAAATTCTACCAGAATTGGAAAGTGTACCTTAGATTTTGAATTAAGTCGTGTCCTTTCTGCCTCTTTCAAATTTGACTTTTCCTCGAGTTTTTTAGAAAACTGTAACAAATAATTAAAGAAAATAAATACTTGAATAACACATGGATAATAAAGGACATAATTTATCTGCAGCAAGTTAGGACAGACTTGCAACTGTAACAAGTTAAGAATCACCATAAGGAGGGATGAAAATGGATACCTCTTTGCGTTTTTCATCTCTTTCATCACTTCTCAAGCTAAAAGAAGATGGAACAGCCTTTGCATTTCTTTGATTGACACCAGCTCGTTTAGGTGACCTGTCAATCCAAAAAAAAAAAAAAAATGAACATATTATAGAAAGCAAGAGGCCAAATAGGAAAAAAGATGGTCATAAAGAGCTCTTTAATGGATTTCAGAATAGTTCGTGTTTGAATAAGTTAGTTTCCAACAAAAACCTAAATTCTAGGTCTTTGGTAATAAACTGAACTCATGCAGCCTACCCTAATGACACAGAGTGCCATCTTTGTCCCGATTGATCTCTTTCAGCATTTATCTTTTCTGCTGCCTTCCTCATTCTGCAATTCAGTTTAATAATTAGTTTCATGTTTAAAGCTCCAATAAGTCAAACCAAGTATTAGACATTAGCATATGCATATATAAACACCAATATATTTGTCTGTGGAGAGATTGTAAAATGCATACAAACAAAAATACCATTCTTGAATACTGAGACACATGATTCACAATTCATAATTCCTAATTTGAGAGCAATTTCACTCTTCCAAAGAAAGTAGATTATATATATTCTCAAATTCTTTAAATGAAGAAAAAAAACATAAGATAATATTGGAAATTATATAAAAAAAAATTGAGTAGGGGCCTTGGTGCAACGGTAAGGTTGCTCCACCATGACCCAGAGGTCATGGATTCGAAACAGGAAACACTTCTCCGGATGCGAGGGATGTGATTGGAATTCATCTTTTTTTTGTTTGTATCGCTGAGACACCCGAAGGGCCGGCCATATGTACCTCGGGAGACCAGGCCCATTCAAATCAAAATAGAGTGAGCACCTACGACTAAGGGGAATGGAATGTCGACCACGGGGTGAGATAATCTTGCCATTTTCATATCTTGGACCTCAAAAAGTACACTGGCTCTAGTATTCATCAGGACTATCCTTTCTGGTAAGAACTGACTTGATTGATTGATGGTCAAATTTAAGGCTGCGTGCATCTAACCCTCCCCAAACTCACAATGGCAGGAGTCTCGTGCACTAAGCTAGTCCTTTTTCACATAAAAAATTTCTAAATAGTAAATTCAAGATCTCTTATACATAGAAAGCTTCTAATGTTAAACATATATTGCTCATCCAACCAACAAGCCTTTTAAATATTAATGTGGGGAGAAGGAAAGCAAACTGGCACAAAGAGCACATGAAAACAATGATTAGAAAAATTTTATACGCAAGGATAGGTTATATATTAGATCAGAGAGCTCAAAAAATGCAATCACCACCAATGTATTGGTGTTGACTAACTGTATATATGATAGGTTGATTCTCAATGAAAATTAGTAATTGGCATAAACAAAGGAAGTTAACTTCTAGCTCCAATATTTTCTTCAGAAAATTTACAGTGCTAAATTAGATTACCCATGCATCTAGTCTCTAAAGTCCACTCAATGTAAGAATACATTTCAACTTTCAAGGTTTCATTTAACTTGTTTTGAAATTTTTAAACAATTGATAGTGTAGAATGTTTCGCAATAGACTTAATGAGATTCCAAATTACCCGTCATTCTCTTTCCTAGGAGTCCCTGAAGTGGACACCTTTTGCTCTGCACCCTTGGTTGACACCTGCAAAAAGAGGTTGACAAGAAACTTGAAAAGATGAAGAAGGTTCATGACTAGCTCCCCTGGTTAAAAGCGAATAGAGAAGTAGATAAGCATGGTTCAAAAGGTAGACAAACCTGCTCTGGTCCAGAAGATCTTCCATCAGTCGAATTGAAATTGTTCTGAAATGACTTAAATACTCGCTTAACAATGTCCTTATCCCCCATTTTTTCCATGATAGGAGACTTTCTAGTTGTGGTAAGAGAAGTAGAATCAGAATTTGCAGGACCCAAACAAAGAGACATGTGCAAGGATTTAGGAGCTATTCTCCTGCTTTCTCCTGCAGAAGGATTCTTGCTCTTTGTTAATGATGAATTGCTTGACTTCTTCGTTGAAGATTGAGTAGAAGACATGACAGTGGAAGTTGATGTTGGCTTTTTTAATTTAGGAGTGGAAAATTTCGGTGATTTGGGTAAAGGTGATGCAGCTTTCTTTATTGACCCTGCCAAATTCTTCTCTTTTTTGGTCGGAGTTATCTATAGACACACAAAAAGAAAAACAAAATAATAATGTAAGGCACTGGAATAATCCAAATAATTAAAAGTTCATGAAATTTAAGAAATATAATCAGATGATCTATATATGTCATATCTTCTATAAACACCAACTAGTTGTCAAGTTCAAAAGATTCACCTTTTGAGATTTTTTGAATGCACCCACTTTCGCATTCTCCTCTTTACTCTGCAGACTGTTTCCTTTCTTCTTATCCGATTTTGTTCGCAATTCCACCATGTCCTGAGATCCCTTTAAATGAGTGTCTTCTTGAACCAAGACAGTTTCTTCTGATTTTTCGGATGCACCCAATTCACCATTCTCCTCTCTATTTTGCAGACAGTCTCCTTTCTCCTTATCCATTTTTGGCAATTCCATCATGTCCTGAGATCTATTTTGATAAGTGTCTTCTTGAATTAAAACAGTTTCTTCTGATTTTTCAGATGCGCCCAATGTCACATTCTCCTCTCTATTTTGCAGATTGTTTCCTTTCTCCTTATCCATTTTTGGAAATTCCACTGTATCCTGAGATCTCTTTCGAGGAGTGTCTTCTTGAACCCATAAAGTTTCTTCTGGTCTGTTCGATTTGGGGCTATCCGGTAAGACTGGTATGCTATCCATTTCTTCCTTAGTTCCTTCGACCGATGTGCTTTGACATTCTATGGTGATTGCAGCATCCTCATTTGACTCGTCAACATGAATGCTATTCTCAACACTAATCAAATCGGTGACATGCTCAACTCCTGTAGGAAAGCTCTGACCATTAGATATACCGAATTCTGTTGCATTCCCACAGGTGATTTCACTACGATCTTCACAATTTGAATCATCTGACCTCAAAGGATCAGTCTCCATCTTCTTCTCCAGCTCCAGTAAAGCCTTCTGAGCAGCAATCTTCTTGTAATGAGCTTCAAAGTAAGCCGCCTTCTTAGCTACCGATCCAGGTGTTGAACACTTCTCAACTTCCTCCAAGTACTTGTTTGGAGAGAAAGTGGACCATTTCTCCCAAGAAAGCGATTCATTCTCAAATCTACCAAACGAAACCGATACTTCCATAGTAGATACAGAGCCAACAGACTCACCCATCTGTTTATATAACACAAAATCCAATTTCCAGGCAAATTTTCAAGCAAGAAACAGAATGAAATAACAACAAACAGTATAGGAACTTTGCAATTATGAGATGGAACTAAAAATAAATAAAAAACAAAAAAGGGAGACAATTTCAAAACACAATTAGATGAAACAAATTAAACATATGGATAACATTTAACTGATCAAAGGACAAACAGGTGTACCTTATCTTTAACATTCAGTGGTTCTACTAATGATTCACCCATTAACTCTCACAGCATGAAGGTTGAATTATCACAGAGCTACCATAAAAATACACACAGTGATCATCACACCATGGCCTGTAACAAGCATGTGCATTGCATCAATCCACTCAACCACACTAGGAGACCAATAAGAAGCAGATCAGAATGAAGACAAAAAGAGGAATAAAAGAATGCAACCAGTGAAGACATGGCATGTGCTGTGTTTTCTATCATTTTTTTTCCCCTTTTTCATCAATCATCTACACAACTGTAAAATGTCACTTTCTGGTACTTCAAGAAACTCCAAAGATCATTATTCCCCAATCATCAACACAAAAAGAAGAGTACATCTACAAAGAGATGAACACCAAAGTTGCATATAATTCTTGTAGAACTCCAAAAAAATGTTTCAAACTTTTCAACTACAATTACCCTTTTGTGGAAAGTGTAAAAGATGAAAAGGGTTTGTGTTTGTGAGTGTGATATACATGAAAACACAATAAAATAGATACATTTGAGCAATATTTAATGGGAAATTAAAGATTAAAGTTGACTCAATTATGGAGATCCAACAAAACATAATGGCCTCGTAGGAAAGCAAAAGAATAGAATAAAAAATTGGGATTTTGTTTAATTTATTTCTTACCTAAAGATTTCTCATTCGCAGACTTCAGAGAGTCCCCAACAAGATATCGATCAGATCAGCCATGAGAATGGATGGGAAAAGCAAGGCCCACATTGAAAAGCAGTACAGTATAGAGAGAGAGGGAGGAGAGAGAGAGAGAGAGGTTTACACATGTTAGAAGGTAGATCTCTAAAATCAATAATGGAACCAACTTGGGACACGTGTGGACCCTGCCAATTAAAATTCGTTGAACTAATTGGTCATTCATATAGCCCTGTTAAATTAAAGCGATATTGAACTGCCTTGTTATTCTATTCATGAAGTCTCTGTTTTATGACGTTAATTAGGTGTACATTTTGAGAAAGATTTGACCTTCGAGAGAGGACAGTATGAGAATCATATTGTGAAAAAAATTGCTAATTTTTTCATATCTTACCGAATTAGGAGGAGAGGGGTGGGAGCTCTAAAGAACACACTTATTAGGAGAGTTGACGTTCTATCACTCACGACAATAAATAATAAATTTTTTAAGAGTCTCTTATTCTATAAGTACACGATAAATGCAACCAAATCCCTATAGAGAGAAAATAAAGTAAAGGTCTCCTAATGCAAAGTATATATATATATATATATATATATATATATATATATAATAGGGTGAAGTGAAAAAAAAAAAAAAAATCCTTTAATTTGTAAAATGTGCAAAAGCACCCTTTATATTCAAACCATAGTATAAAAAAATGAATGAATAAGGGTTTCTAACCCCCAAAAAGTGCTATGAATACAAACAGTAGTATAAAAAATGAGCGAATAAGGTTTTCTAACCCCCAAAAAGTGCTATGTACGAGATATGTGGCCAATAAAACTCTTTAATACCAACACTGACGTTTTAGACTTTCCAAACTCGCGTCGCTCTTTTAAAGCATCCACAATTCGCCATCAAGTATATATAGTCTCCTTATCAATTTTTTTTTTTTTTTTTTTTGATCGACTATGGTGATGCTGACCTTTTAGAGCACCCTATAATTCACCGTCAGGTACATATAGTCTCCTTATAAGTATGTAATTTGTAAACTGTGCACATAAAACTCTTCATGTTCAAATCTTACCATTTTAGTATGAAAAATGAGCAAACAAGGGTTTCTTACCCCCAAAAAGTGTTATGTGCGAGTCACGTGACCAAAAAAATTCTTTAATACCAATACTACCCATTTGGACTTCCCAAACTACTGTCAGTCTTTTAAAACATCCACAATTTGCCATCACGCACATATAATCTCCTTATCCCTTTTTTTTTTTTTTTTAAGTCGACTATGGTACCATAGTCGATCTTTTAAAGCACTCCATAATTTACCATAAGGCACATATAATCTCCTTATCCTACATGCACTTCGCAATTACTTGGAAATTTATCCTCATTGATACATAGGATTATTTGGGACAAAATGGGCCACTTTTATTGCCCCGGCCCACTCATTGGCCCAGACCATAATAGATGGAAGGAGGTGGTGGTCAAAGTCAATTTAGTAAAGAGCAATGGATGGGCCAGTTCAACTAATAGAGTTAATCTTGATGCTATAATTTCATTTAAGTGGGACCATACTAATTTAAGGTCCAAATCATTTGTATCTGATTAAAGAGGGTTTGCCTTTCAACAAAGTAATTTTCAATTGGGCTGTCATTGTTTTCGAGATGGCAAGTGATTGTCACACTCATATCAATCCAGTTTTCAAATATGAGTCACTTTTAATTGCTTAAAGGTAAGGGAAGTTTGGGCATGAATTAAATCAAATCATCCTTTATTAATTGGTGTCACATGTTTTTTTAACGGGTGCTGTTCCCATGGGCATATTTTTATGATTTAATTTTGCCGCTTTTATATTTCTATTCTCGAATTCACTTTATCTTCCGCTTTATATGATTTAGGGCAAGAAATAAATCTGCTTTTAATCAAAAACTTGATTTTATTTTTATTTTTATTTTTTACAAAAAGAAATATATGATTTGATTTGAAGTCTATTTGTTGGATTTGAGTCATGATTTAAATCAAAATTTTAATAGGGTTGGATATGCAACCTTTTTAAAAGAAGAATCATTTCAAATAAAGGTCTGAAACTCTGAATGGCATATAAATATAGCATTAAATCGATAGAATTTCAAATCTGACACATAAATTGCGTGGGAGAGCATTAAATCGATACAATATAATTTAGTTCAAATCGTATTAAATTTTGAAAAATCATCAACATCCACGTAATGGTTTACATTTTACACTTTTTATCACTATTTATATATATATATATGCTATTTATCATTGTGTCTAAATCAAATATACATTGAAGGCCTTTTATCTTTCCTTGTTTTTCCATCTTCTTATGCTCTTAAGCTACTCCATCTCCTCCCCCACAATGTGGATACATAATTCTTATAACTACTTCTCTCTAACATGTGATATATATATATATATAAGTGTGCCTTAAATTAATTTTGGTTTCAATTATATATATACATGTATTTTAATTATTATAAGCAATTTTCCTTCCTCAAATGAGAGGTGATGTTAACACTCCATTTATTTTTCTATTGTGAAATTCTATAATTAACCCTCAAAAGTGGGATATGTAGTAGTAGTTTTTAACAAAAATGGTATTTAATAAAAATATATTATGCGAGATAAGTATATTTATATCCAGACGCTAGTGCTCTAACAAATTTTAGACCATGAAGTGCTTTATGTACAAGATGAGCTTGCCTTTAAATGATGACGTCGTAAGACTTGATTGCCAATTTTATACATACTCCCTTCCTCTTATAAAAATTGCCACCTTTCTATTTTTGACTGTCTCAAAATTATTGTCCAAAATAATTGTCCAAGTTCGCAAACTACCCAAACACATAATAAAAATAAAAATAAATTTAAAATTTATTTTCATTTTCATTTTTGTTTTCTATACAAGAGTGGAAGTAGAAATAATAGCTGACTAAAACCATTTGGCTTTGGCTACTTCGGTATGATGGACTGCTGGTGGTGCATACGTACGATATTAAAGAGAGTAGAATGTGAGTATTATTTTCCTCGAGGCTCCAATTATTTAGATGTAAAATAATTTTATTTTTTGGTGTTTGATTGTCGTAAAAATAATAAAAATATATTAAAAAATAATAAAAATAACTTATCTAACAATTTTCGGTAAGTTATTTAATACGTCCTGTCCAATGAAATCAACCCCAATCTATCAATAGAACTACCATAACAGTGTGCTGCTCTGATCTACTCAATAGCAATTCCAAGTACAAAAATCAGAGGGCCAAAGAAACTAAATTTGACATGGCTTGCAATGCCAGCAGAAAACCGAGATAATCAGGGCAAAACAAAAAACGAAATGATCCAGAAAATTTGTAGCTGTGGACAAACAATGATGGATTCAAGCCCAAAATTATTTTATGTATCAAAATATTCAGTGTCTCACAGCAGCGCTGGGGAGAAGCAAATCGAATTTCATGTACAATTGTTATGTTCCACAAAATAACTATATCTTCAAAATGTAAAAATTACTCTGAATAACGCCAATCGAAAGAGCTTCCTATACCAAAACGAAAACAAGCCGAGACTAAACAGGGAACAGATTCTGCTGCTCGCAATTCTATCTTCTTATTCCTGTTAGTCAAGAAGAGGAACAGCTTCTATTGTTCACCTCAAGGAAGCACAGCTTTCACTTCTTTCCTATCTGCTCCACATGCCTGCAACAGAAAATCAAACCATCAATTTATGCAAACTAGCAAATATAAATAAGGGCGACGTGTAAAACAATTTTATTCATTTATTTGTTTGTTTATGACACTACATGCTCTGTACCACAGTGGAAGTGGAACCATTGTTTTGACTGTAATTAGTGTACCCTCCAATCGATAGCTAGCATAAACTGAGAAGTGGTAACTAGTGTTCAAATATTAACTTTGCTTTTGATTGGTTTGAAAAAGTTAGAATTTAGAAAAGAAAATAATAATCACCATTATAAACTTCAATTTCTGAGAAGTGGTAACTTGTCTATTATTAGCCTAATTGCCATACAAGTGTCAGTTATTCTTGTCTTGCATATAGATAAGCTAATTGGGAGTCGGATGTTCTTTGACCAAAAGAGGTGGTTGTTTTTGTTATTCATTTAGATATTTTTTAGGCCATCCGATGGGTTTTTCATCTGAGGGGTAAATTTATTTATTTTTTCCCTGTTTCCTCTATATTTAAAAGGTCAACAACAAAGTCTAGAGTTCTTTAGCCTAAGAGGTGGTACATGGGTAGTGAAGTACACAGAGAGTTTAGGTTCAGATGACAACAGGGCAGACCAGAGAGAGAGAGGAGTTAATCTCAACATCCAGCTTAAAAATGTCACAGCCAATTTTGCAGCCTTGTCCTGCCATAGATAGGGGATGGGAACCCCCCTTGACTAGTCACACTTCTAACCACTTAAACCAACACTATCATGGTTGGCACCACAATTTGGAGTCATTGTGCTGACAGGCACCGAGCTCCGTATGGCCCACCAGGCCATGCTCCTGACCTGGTGGAGGCATCAAACATCAAGGTGCCAGATTTACGATTCACCTCCAAGACTCTCCAAAGTATGTACATTACTTTGCATTTCCTTCCCCAAGTGGGGCCAAAAAGGGGGATTGGAGGATGGATTTTTGCACTCTCTTCTCTCTCTCTACCAATCCTCAAACCCTAGACCTAACCACACAAGCCAACTCCCAAGCCAAAGAGGCCATAAGAGGATCAGCATGGATTTTTGCACTTTATAGTTCCCATATGGCAGTTCCAGAGTCGCCATGTGCCAATACCAAAACGGGTCACATGGTTATTCATCACAAGAGAATTACAAGTTTTAACAAAGTCTAATTATCATATTCACCATTTCCTCGTATCAACAAGCTAGGGCTGTATTTATATTTCCTTCTTGCATTTCTTCTTTTACCATTTTGTCAAAGGTCAGGCCTTTGAAGCTGACATGTTCCCCCCCTCCCCAAAAAAAAAAATGAAAAAAAAGGAAAGAAGATGATATTGATAAGAAAAAAAACCCACATATACTCCTTATCTCAAGTTTCACCTTTTATTTTTAATTGAATGGGATGTAAAATAAATATATCCACCTTTCATCGAATCTCATCCTTGTAATCCCTAACTTAAAGAATCTGACAAATTTTATTTTCTTCTACCCAGTTTTCTGCATTTTGTCATAATATCACAAGCCTCCTAGAAGTATCATTATATGTACAACCAAACAAGACACACAAAACATAAGAACCAATACCAACTAGAGGTACAGAATGTTTTACACATGTTAAAAATCATATTTCATATATATGTAGTGTATCAAAAACTGTAATAATAATAGGAATCAATAACCTTTCTTTATACTTTTGTTAGATAATGTATGTCTTCATTGTTCAGGGTATATAACCAACTCACAGAGATTCAAAGAAATAAGAAAATCTACCTCTACTCCGAAGCCTTTCACATAGACATTGGTGAATAGATCAGAAGGATCTGGCATTTGACTTTCCTGGAATTGCAGAAAAACAGAAAAGATCCATAACCAATAATTCAAGAAAGGCAACCTTTCAGAAGTGTTGCACATAGTAAACAATTAAAAATAAAAATATGATATCCTCCTCACCTTGGCTTGAGCAATGGCTTCGTCTACCTCTTTTCTCACTGCCTTTTCAGTATCCTGCACAAAATAAATAAATAATCCTATAGTTGTTCTTTCTCACAACACTTTATCAAGTTAAGAAATTAAATGTTCTAAATCCAACCAAATTCCATAGCATAAAATTTCTTATGATGTAAACTTTGAGGATTCAAGTCATTCGATACCTTTAGCTCCTTTTCAGTGGCTAGCTCATGGGATAATATCAGCTTTCTTACTCTTTCAATTGGATCACGCACCTGGCAGTATTACAATAAATCCCCAAAACATATCATATTAGATATATAAGACACAGATTAACAAGCATTTCCTTTTAGAGAGAAATTGCTGTTGAGAAAATATCAACCTGTCTCACACCAGAAATCTCATCACGCGTACGGTAGGTGCTCCCAGGATCAGACATAGAGTGGCCGTGATACCTGTAAGTGTCCATTTCAAGAATCTGAACACGAACATAGAAAGACAGAAAAATGTTATTTCTATATAAAATGATGTATCAAAAAATGAAATAGATATCAATCCAAGCAACTCTTGGTTAGATAAATGCATAAACTGAAGTATATGCAATTGGTTTACTATCAGTGTAAGAGCAACCAGGAATTACACAACTTCCACAACTTGGTTTCCCCTATTTGCAATATATTGTCCAGTAGGATTATATTCCATATCTAAAAGTAGCTTCACAAATCATATTCTATACTATTGCACAAAATTTACATGTCCCAAATACCGCTCTCTTTTTAATTTTTAATATATCCATCTATAGAGCACATGTATACAAAGTATAAGACAAAAAGTAACCACACTTTTCAAGAGATATAACTCATGGACATGTATTCTGAGATTTTTTTTTTTTTGATAAGTAAAAATATATTAGAAAAACGTTCAAAAGGGGAACGTGTCCATAATACACAAAAACGAAAGAGCAAAACATGTATTCTGAGATTTGACTATAACAAGAAGAATATGAGCCTGTTTGGGATTGCTTTTCAACCATTAAAAGAACTTTTATTTTTAAAAAAATTGTATATGTGTTTTTGGTAACCATTAAAAGCGCTTTTCATGGTTACCAATTTTAGTTCAATAGAACTTTTGAATGAAGCTAAAATTTCTTACTTTTAAAACTGCGTTCTGAGTAGATATTTTAAATTTTAGGTAACTGTATTTCATTAGGCAATTTTTTCCCTTTATCTTTTTTATAAAGACAATTCAATCCCCTTTTTTATAAAGTCATGTTATTATCAAATATAATAGGTGCTGCAGCACTTACTTCTAAACGGATTAAGTACTTATCTAATTAAGTGCACTTGATAATGCAATTTGAATATTACCAAAAACAATAAGCGCCACTTAAAATGAGATAAAATTTTAAGTGACATGGACATCAATTGTCGCTAAATACTGAAAATTCAAAAAGATATCAAAAATATTTATTTCTTAATTACCACTTAAAAACTTTAGCACTTAAAATTCAGCTCTTAAAATTTTCAGTTTTATCAAATAGCACCATAGAAACATTCAATTAAAGGACATTATTGTAAAATTAGTAATATATGTGAAGTATAACTTTTGTAATTGGCATATTTTGGTGTCAAATCGTGTCCGATCAAGTTGTAATTTTCTATTTACTTTTGAGTCTCGATGTCGGAAGCGGAACTACATGTGCATACGTACTTCGGATCAATGAAAACAACAATTAGACAAGGTATGTGAGTGAGAACACATTGCACATATATAGATTGAGTTGGAACAAGAGTGCATTGAGTTTCTTATAGCTAAAACAGGTTTATTTTTACAATCTGTAAAAGTACAACCGGTTCAGTGTGCAATTCAACCGGTTGAACTTCTGCACACAGAAAAGTGCACTGTTTATCAGGTCTCTATAAACATCTATATACAGAAAAGTGCACTGTTTTTTGCACAAATTTGCCAAGTTTTCCAAGCCTTTTTAGGTCTCTATAAACATCTATATATATTCTTTTTATCTCAAAAAATCAGTATACCTAACATGCTTTTTACTAACAACAATTTTATGTCGGCTTTATAGATAAAAGCGTTTTTCTCCATTCTAACAGCAATGCCAAATGGGCCCCTATTATTCAATCAAATGTAATAAATTTCAGATCCCAAAATCTATATTACTTGGCTTGTACTTGTACGCATCCATTATGAGCCAAATCTCCCATATTTTATTTTTAATGAAATTTATGACATTTAATAGAAAACTAAGTAAACCAAATGTGCAAACTACTTTTGGGTTCCTACGTTTCATGTCCAAGTATTGGATTTATCAAATCCCAAACTAAAGACAAGAGGACATGACTAAATATTCACACTTAATAAATATTAGCTAAAATGGGATCTATATGTACCATAGAGCATCTGGAGCAATAATATAACAAAAAGAACATTATAAAAGAATTATGCACAATCATATCATAAATTTGAAAATTATAGGATACTTGCTAGATGCATGTACACTAAACATGTCAAAAAGGTCTTATTACACCAAAACCTAAGTGCATCTGTTCGACACAGGTGTCTTGGGGATCTAGAAGAGTCCATGTACAATGGCAGTGTACACATGTCCGGTCTTCATCCCTACCAAAGCTTCACAAACAAAAAATACAAATTCCTAAAAAGGCAAGTCTATCATGAGGGCACTCATTGCAATTATTTTTAAAAAAAAAAACTTATAAAAATATATATATATCATGAGGGCACTCACATCGTGAGCGCACCCTCATTATAACTTTTTCCTTACTTAGAAATAGCTATGCTTTCCTACCTCAGAAGAGATATCGAATCTTGCTATGATATAATTCCCCATGCATGTTTTGTCAAAAGGTTTTACAAGAAGTAACTCCTCCACCTTTAACTTTGTGATTTGACACAGAATGCAAACTTTTAAAATCATGACTCAAGGAAACAATAGTATACAATTCCTGTAACTAATAACTAAGTCAGTCTATATCTCACATATATATAACTATTGTTTTAATATGTGTTAGGATTATGAGTAACGTTAGCAAATTCCTACTAAAACATCGGTTGTAGTGTGCCGAAGTATCATGAGTCATTCGTCTACAACCACGGTTCATGGAGGTTGATGGGGAAAAAGACCTCAGGACTTGATCACTTTTCTAAGGCACAGGTGAATGAGACCATAGATATCTGAGTTGATCTAGGTTTGTTTTTTGTTTGGCTCAAAATATTTTTTATAAATTTGTTATTTTTTATTTTTCAAAAATGTTCTTTTGAATTGAAGTTTTCTCAAATTGTTTTTTGAAATTAATATTTATTGAAAAACTGAGTGTTGAAAGATGATGGTTGTTGATAGATGGACTGATCAAAAGTTTTTCAAAAAAACAAAATGTTTTGATATTCTAGTAAGCCTCAATTGAAAGCTTGATTAATCAAGGACCCCCAGTAGGTGTCGATCGACCACTAGATCGATCAAACCCTGCAGAAACTTATTTTGAAAACTCTCTTTAAATTAGATTTCTAAAATAATTCTGCTTACCATATACCATATAGCCAGTCTAGGCTCACCAATTGAATCTCTACATGTATTAGAGAGAATCCTAATTTTATAGAGAAAACCCTAGTTTCTCAATCTAGGGTTTTACATAGTTTGACCATCACATGTGATTGAGAATCTACAAGAAGGAAATCATCAACACTACAAGAGCAATTCAACTGATCAAGAAAAGAAGGATTGAACAAATCATCAAGAAGCAGATTTTGTGCAAAGCAAATCTATCGATGGATCAGCAGCAGATGAATCGGGGTAATCTTGCATTAAGTCTGAGTTGGGATGAACTAGGTGATTCTAGGGTGAATTGGAAACTTAGTTGTAAGCCTCTTTCTCTCATAGTGGACTGCTCATGACTGGACAAGGTCTCGTGGGTTTCCCCTGTTAGAGTTTTCCACGTAAAAATCTTGTGCCTCTCTACTCACTATTTATTTTATATTGGAAAATGATATGAGAACCGAACCAAACAACCAAATGAGAGGTCGAATTTAACGTGGCTTGGCCACGTCAGATTATTTTCTTAAAAGTATAAACGCGTGAGATACCCCTTCGTTTCTCTCTCCTCGCTCCTTCTAATTCTCGGTTTTTCTTCTCTATTCAATCTTATCTCAATTGATTCTAGTTTTGTGTCTCTCCTTTTGATTTTGCAAAATTGAAGATAAAAAAAAAAATTAAAATTTCAATGTTTTGCTGATACAGAAGGTACAAAATCAAAAAACTATAACTATTGTTTCTGTCCTTTAAATTTTGTATTTTTGAAAATCAAACAAAAACTTTGATATATGTATACGTTCCATCCAAACGTTTGGACCAGTCTCAAACTAGAATTAATCTGGAGAAATTTGACCACTAGATTTCGGGAAAGAGGATAGATAAGAAGAATTGATGAAGAACGGGAGAGAGAAATGAAGAGGAAGAGAGAGAAAAAGGAGTTAGCGTCTTACGCGTAATGAAATTGTCTGACGTGGCTATAGCCACGTCAAGTTCGGTGTCTTTTCGGTAGAAATCTTCGGTTTCTCTATCACTGCTCTTTTATATTTTATGTTTTTATGTGAATGGAATTGAGATATGAACCAAACTAATTAACATAAATTCAAATCATAATTGCAATAATTCAAAATGTTTGTTGCAAAAATAATATCCATAAGACCTATTCACCCCACCTGTAGGTCTAGTTTATTGGACGTTCTACTGGATAACAGTCCGATCCTACAATTTACATCAAAGCAGGTTACTCAACATAGAGAGTTGATTTATAGGAAGAATTACGGGTATTAAAAAAGTGGAATCAATTGATTTTGTTTGTTTTGATGATAATGCTTTCTTTGATAATTTGAAGTGAAAGAATAGTTCTAGCTTATTTGATACTTCCTCTGATATTGAATATGATAGTGAATTAAATTTACTCAAGGATAAACATAGTGTTTGTGATTCTGGCAAGGAGTTAGTTGATTCTAAATCATGTCACAATGATTCTAGTTTCGACTTTTGATTATTATGAAAATGATATTTTTAGACTAGTTTTTTGGGAGCTGTATAATGCTTTTCTGTCTTAAAATGGAAAACTTTAAATTGTTGAATAAATTAAATGATATTGAACAATAAAATCTGAAAAATAAAAATTAGAAATGCTAGTTCAACAATTCTAATGACTAAATTTAAGAAAGAGAAAGACGTATTATCCAAGAGAGTGAAAACTTTCGAACTAGAGGCTACATTGTCCAAGGAGCTTAATGAGGTCTCAAAATCTAAGATAGATGAGTAAGAAACAAATCTTAAGAGAGCAAATAATATTGGAACATCTAAACTAGTTACGAAAAATAAAATTGAGATATCTTTTAAAGATAAATTTCATAAGAAATCTAGTGAAGTTTAAAAAGAAAAATTCCTCTAAGCATGTTCCTACATGTCACTGTTGTTTTAAGAAAGGTCATAAAATTTAAGTGCACAAAAAGAATAAATTAGCTAAAGAAGAAAGAATGCGTGAACAAATCTCTCTAGCAATAAAAATACTGAAACTAAAAAAGAAGTTGAAAACTTTTCCCATAAAGAAAGAAGAGGCTAAATTGAAGAAATCAACACAATCTACAGATAAGAAAGAAAGATAGAGATTGCTTGGTGATCCACACAACACTAAAAGCTAATGACGCTAAATATTGGTAGGCATATGACTGGAAATAAATCTTTCTTTTTCTACTTTAATCGATTGTGATGGTTGTACACTTAGGTTTGGAGATGGTAAGGTAGCACATAATAGACTTATGGTACTGTCAAAATTCCCAAGGTCTTGGAGTTTGAAGACTATGGTACTCTTCAAATTCTTAAATCGTGACTCAAACGTAAATGAAAGCAAATAAAACCCACGCTAGTTGCATCATAATGCCCACCAAGGTCATAAATGATGCAACTTGACCAAAACCCCCAATTATTCAGGACTCCAAATGGCCCCCCACACCATCGAGCATATGCCAAATCAAAGCTCGCCCTTGGAACTCTCCTTTCCACCTCTTTTGTACACCTTTAGAGATTGCTTCCACAGATATCCATCATCTCATCGGATGAACATTTAGACCATTCAATAGGATGGGCCTCCCACAATTATCATACCATGTGAAAACAAGCATCTGCAGAAATTTGAGACAAAGCATCCAGCCTAGCATAATTGTGGTCACATGGAGTTTGATAATTCCTACAATTAAAGTTATCTTTTGAGACAGCCTCCAGCCTAGCATAATTGTGGTCACACAGAGTTTGATAATTCCAACAATTTAAGTTACTTTATGCGTGTAATGTAATTTTCCTCAGCTAAAGAAATTAAATGTAAAATGATTTTGTTGTTCAACAGCACGTCTATATGGAATTATTATCAGTCTGTCTTTTACAGACTTTTTTTACATAATTCCAGTTAATCGGCTTGCTTTAACCAAAAAATTATGCTGTATTGACACATTGGAATCCAAACAAGCAGATTATTAAGATAATTCACAGGAATATAACGGTTAAATTTGACAACGAACCCAAATAAGAATAAGGAGATGCAGGTTTTATTAAATGGGTTGCACTGAAAACAAGAACTATAGACAAAATTTAAAAAAAAAATTCAGCATGCTTCAAATGCCAAATAAATGTACTCACAATGGGTCCATTCTTCAAAGCATGCTCCTTAGCAAATTTGCACGCTTGTTTCACGGCAAGGATATCCATACCATCTACCTGTGTGAGGATGTAAAATATACGATTATTATGAAGCATAGGAAACAATAATACATGGAAATAGAAATGACAAAAATACAACAATAATTTCTTATCATTATTCAGTGACCTGGCATTGGTATTTTCTCATACAGAAGTTGAACCAAGACTACTTTCTACTCAATACCCAAAGGTCAATTAAATGTGGAGCACCTATTACAAGAAACCCACATACACACACAATCTATTTTCAGTAGCTCTCTGTGTGTAAAATTCCATTATACTGGTTCAACTCTTTAAATCAACACGCAAAGGAAAACGTTGAAAATAAACTATATTCATCATCGCACATCGCAGACAATAATCTAGAACCAGAAATGTCCCCACTATCTATTAAAATCTATTTGTACTAGTTAAGAAAAATTTACCATGTAAAGATTGTATAATTCCATTAAGAAACAATGAATTCCCCTTGAAATCTACTCCATGGAATTGATCATAGATCCCAAGTAGTTATAAGACTTTGTTAAGCAGAGCTCAATTGATAAGGACTCAACCAAATGATGACCTAATGTACTGTAATTATCATCCTCCAACTGATTCTTGTTCTCAGAAAACAAGTTACTACCGTTCCTTTATTCTAAAAATAATGTAAAAAAACCAGAAGAGGTAAATTGTAAAAAGGCATTTGTGCTTTGGTTAAAGTTGTATACCATGTTAGGAAACATGATTTCCCTTAAAATTTGCCTCATGCCTTCATGGATATGATCATATAATCCCCAAATAGTTGATTCCATTAAGAAACATGAATTCCCTTTAAAATTTACTTAACAAATTTAATCATATAAACCCCGAATAGTTATAAAGGTCTTGTTTAGCAAAGTTCAACTGATTGGGACTCAACCAAATGATGACGTAATGTTCTGTGACTATCATCCTCCAATTGATTCTTATTCTCGAGGCACAAGTTACTACCGTTCCTTCGATCTCAAATATATTGTTAACATTAAAAAACCATGCAAGGCAAATTGCCAAAAGGCACTTCCACTTGTGCTTTGACAAAAGTTGTGAAGTGTTAGGTAAGAAACAAAAAGTGCATCGTAATATAATTAATGCAATTCAAATTGCTAAAACACTCAAAACAGGCTAGACCTTACAAAATTTGAACAGTCAACCCTACAGAACACAAGTGGATGGAAACAAGGAAGACAAATTGATACTCAAACAAATGCAACCTTTATAGAGAAAATAAAAATATCTTAAGATTTTCTGACAGAGTAACACATTACACCAGCTCCCTATAATCCACTATTACAAAATAACTTCCTTTTACCAATTTTTAATAGTGGTATGTGACATAACACTAAAACTACAAAACGTATGAAACCCCATGAACGTAAGAAATTCATTGAATTGCCAATAAAAAGTTCATGTGTTTTATCATTGGAAGAACAATTTATCATAACAAAAATAAAATAATGCTCCTTCACAACATAATCTATCATGGATATGATAAAATACAAGAACTAAAGTATATATCTGATTCCTAAGACCAGTAAAATTTCTAACAAATCAAAATAATAGCATTATTTCGTGGTAATTTAAACAACAAACCAAAATTCACTTAAATTGCAGAAACAAAACAATAAGACTCCATATAATCCAAACACTCAAAGCAACACCATATATAACCCAATTTCACCTTCAAACCAGGAACATAATCTCCCCTTTTGTAGTAGGCCGGACTCTTGGCAGCTCTCCATTCCGCCGTCCCCATCCCATCTGCAACACCATTTCAAAATCAATCATATCACACAACAATTATATATGTTACTCAGTGGGCAGACTGGATACACGCTAAACTTTGGCATTATTTGCACAAAGTGGCTACTCTCATGAACCCATGTTTTCAAAATTGACAACCAGAGCATTTTACCACTGCACTAAACAATAACCCCTATATATAAACACACACATATATGTATATGAAATTAAATTGTGTTAATTCATCCAATCCTTACAATGATTGTTTTCACAGACCAAAATGGCAGGCAAATCCCAAAGTGCTGCGATATTAAGAGCCTCAAACAACTGCCCCTGATTGGCGGCACCATCACCGTACATTGCGAAGGTCACATGTTCTTCCTTTGAATACTTCTGAGCAAATGCCAATCCAATACCCAACGGAATCTGAGCCCCAACAATTCCATGCCCTCCATAGAACCCAGCTTCCTTCTTGTAGAAATGCATCGACCCGCCTTTTCCTTTGGAGCACCCGCCCCGACGACCCATGAGCTCGGAGAACGTCTCCAGTAGGGTTCCGCCGCGGCCGAGGTAGATGCAGTGGTCGCGGTAGGCAGTGATGATGCAGTCCTTTTTGGTGATCGCCGCCTCCATGCCGGCGGAGACGGCCTCCTGGCCGTCGTAGAGGTGGCAGAAGCCGCGGATGAGCTTGGATTTGTAGAGCGAGTCCGCAGCGATCTCCATGCGGCGCATGAGCGCCATGTCATGGAAGAAGGAGAGGAGTTCTTTGGGGGAGGTGTCGACGGAGCGAGACGGAGGGTCGCATTGGTGGGCGGTGAAGGGGGCGCTGGTTTCGACGGTGATGGTGGTGGTGTCGGATGAGAAGGGACGGTGGAGAGATGGGGTGCAGGAGATTGCGGTGGAGATGGGTTTCAGGAGATTGGAAGCGCGGTGTGTTAGAGCCATTGGATTGGATCGTAACTGTTATGATTGGTTATTGTTTCTCTCTCCAACAATGAACAAGTGTCTGAGAGGAGAGAGAGAAAGTTAAAAGGAATGTGGAGTCCAAAAGTGGCGGAGCTGGTGAGTTTAGTCGCCGATTTTGAATGGAGAGAAGTCGACACACACCAGTAACGAATTGGTAGGTGGAGTTCCCAGGTGGACAAAATAGTTTTCTTGGGAAGACAATTTTCCCATTTTGCCCTTCGTAGTCAAGATAGGAATATCTATATATAATATATCCACACATCATGCAACATGTGTTGTTTGATTGGTTTATTATATGTCATTTCAACAGATTTAGCACCATGTTTGGCACTATTGTTTAAGGATTTCGACATGCTCAATTAATTCTAACCTCCTTTTTTGAATGAGTAATGGTTCCATTTGACTCCAATAGGCAGGGTGTAACCAGAAGGTAACTGAAAATTAAGTACGAATTATTTTAAGGCTTGAAATTTAAGTGTTGAATTGTTTAAATGATAATTAAAAATTAAATATTTTTTAATATTTTTAACTCTTGCATGTCAAATATAATAAGATGAGACCTTCCAAGCATTAATAATCAATCAAATATATTCTATTCAACTATTTTGCCTAACTTTCCGGTCCAAATATTAATATTGTTCTTGGGCGAAATAGACCACTCAGTATCACAACATTGATTAGAGCCACTTTGTTGTGCGCTTGCCCATTCTCCTACTCGAACTCGCAATAAATTAAGCTATTAAGTAGTGTTGGCAAACCCACCCATTTATATCCCTTTCATTTCCCATCAAGATCCGATGTGAGACAAATACCTCTTGTAACATTCTTTTTTACCTAAATTCGCAATGCCCTCGCTGCGGTCGGACCACCCTACTTACCCGGATGGCTCACTCGAACGCCTTTCGAGCGGGCACTTGGCGTGGCACCGGATCAAAGATTTGGTCTGGCTCTGATACTAATTGTAATGTGTGGCCGTTTACCCATTTATACTCACCCATTTATATTCCTTTCACTTTCTATCTAGATCCGATGTAAGATAAATACCTTTTGTAACATTCTCCCCCACTTAAACTCGCAAAAGATTAAGCTATTGGGTAGTGTTGGCAAACCCACCCTTTTATACCCTTTTCACTTCCCATCAGGATCCGATGTGGGACAAATACTTCATGTAACATTCTTTTTCACCCGAATTCGTAACGCCCTCGTTGCTGTCAGACCAACCTACCTACCCGGATGGCTCACTCGAACGTCTTTCGAGCGGGCACTTGGCGTGGTACCGAATTAAAGATTTAGTCTGACTCTAATACTAATTATAATGGATGTCCGTTTATTCATTTATTCAAAAATTTAAATTATTAAATAATGTTACATACTCATACATTTATATTCATTTTACTTTCATTTGATACTAGACAAACACCCTTCTAAACCTAATTTGGTAAGAACCTTTCTAGGTGATACACATCAACACAATGGCAGCACCATTGGATGGTGCTAGATATTTATGGGGTTCGGTAAAATAAAAAATAAAAAAAATGTTGTGCAGTTTAGTGCTAGATATTTTGATTTAACAAAGTTTCTAGTCATGGACTCAAAAGTTCACAATTCAAAGTTTTTGCTAGTGGTAATGAAAACGTACCGAAGGCTATTTAAGAAAAAGACCATTTATGTCAAGTGTTTTAGATATTAGGTTGAATGAAAGGCAATGCAAAATTTGTAGGGGTGGAAAAATGCGTCATGATCAATCAATCTGTTTATATTTGCCTAATTTAAAATAGATATGGATAAATTATTTTAAAATATAAATTAAAATAGGTAACTCATATTTAATTCGGAAGGTTAAATGGATTGAATATGTGCATTCAATTTGATCCATGTTTTTCCCATTATATAGAAGACACAATTTCACATCTTTTATTTGACTCAAATTTATTTATTCTTCCTTTCTAAAATTCTCTAACACGATCCCAAATTCTCTCTCTCCCACTCTCTCTAAAATTCATTCTGCATCATTCTTTTTCTCTGTCTAAATTTTTGAATTTAAAATTATAAATAATATAATATAATATAAATTTAAAAAAATTTCAAAATAATTCGAAAGATTTACAATTATCGATACATATTTTTACAAACTTTTATCCATCTAAATTTTTTTTAAAAAAACTATAATAATGAGATTATCTAAAATAATAACATATCTTTTTCCTAAAACAGATTGGTGAGTCATGACGGATTAACCCGATTCATTTTAACCCAATCTATATTTAACCCATTACAAACAGGTTGAATTATGAATAACAATTCAAATTTTACTCACTCATATTTGACCCACCCCGAGCATCTCCAATGGTAAAATGCTAAATTGGATGTCAAATCTATATTTTGACATGTGCTACAGTGTCAAAATGCTACAATTTAGCAATTCTGCTCCAATGGTGCAAAATACTATTTTTTGACATAACCACCATTCTTTTTCAACTACCATTCCTACCATTTATATTTGCATCAATAATATTAATATTATGCACATTCCAAGTCAAGTTGTAGATACTAGAAGGAAACTAAAATTAAATCTAATTAAAAAGAAACAAAAATCTAAAATATTGAGTCAAAAAAGGAACAAAAATAAAAAAAAAAACAAATTTTTTATAATTTTTTTTACCACTATTTGTGAATTAATTTTTTTATATAATTTTTTTTCTTTATATATATATATATATAATATGTGTGTATATTATATCTATTTGATTATATAATTATTAAAAATATATATGTTTTTAGGGTAAATCATATCAGCCTCCCCAATCGCCTCCATCTCATTCTCAATTCTGAGAACTTGCCCTCTCTCTCTCTCTCTCTCTCTACAACTGTAAACTACAAAATTTACAAGAATCAGAAGCTCAAAACCCATATATTCCGGTTTATCTTACCACCCCATCCCACCAATAGGCTAAGAAGACCTGAGGAATCTACCATTGCAGGTGTATTCATGGGATCTGAACCCTCAGTGCTGGTATTTGGATTATTTTCATTTCCTCTTTTGACAATTGGAGCTGCTGAGCCAATGGAATCTATTTGTTTGCAAGAAAGGGGACCCAGAACCGGAGCTCTGGTCGCTGCCGCCCTCTTCACCGGAGCTCATGCCACAAATCAGAACCACGGCAACGGCGAAGGGAGCCACGATTGGACCACCCAGAACCACTGCTGAGCAGCATATTGGGTTGTTGCAAATGAGAGAGAAAGGGGGCGTTGCAGATGAGAGGGAAATAGTTGTTGCAGATGAGAGAGAAAGGGTTGGCTGAAGAAACGGTGTCGTAGGCCATTGAACAGACTTGCCAAAAAAATTTGGCAGCTCTTACATTTGAGAGAAAAAAAATGAAATTTTCAAATTTTGAGAGGCCAAATGAAAGGTTGGGAGAATTTGTCTTTTACTTATCTCTCAAATTATAAGTTTGAGAGCCCATAGAAGACCATTGGAGTTCTTTTAAGAATAGGTAACAACCATAAAATTTAAAATTGCCACGTCTTTAAAAGGAGTTGAGTGTACGCGGTAGATAAAATAACAACCTTTTAAGTGGTCCCCCCACATGGGAAGTCATGGGTGGATGTGTTTTGCTTAATTAAAAAAGGAAATAATTGTGAAACCACATGGGCACTCTATATAGACTCTGTTTTATTCAATGAAATGACACAATTATTATTTATAAAAACTAAAAGTAAAACAGGAGAACCTAATTCTTGATATTTGATATATGGATCCTCTGTTCTAGATTTTTAAAAAAAGGTGTTGTAACACTATTCATGCTCGAAGTATTAGTGTTGAACTACTATGAAATTTCGAGTCTAAGTTGTGTTGAACTACGATTTAATGTGTTAAATTAGAGGCTTGGACAATATTATTTCGAGTTTCGACATAATTATTTTGAGTCTTGAAACAATTGCGTAAAAAATTGATTTAATGTAGAAGTTTCAACACTGTCATTTTATATTATATGGAGTAATAATAATTCTGAATTTGAAAGTCAGATAAATCCGATTATTTACTTGAGTGAAAACTAATGTCATTAATATTCATGACGTCCCAGTGACATCAAACTCTACCCACATAAAATTAGTCGGATAAGTTTGACTGTTGAGCCCCTATCAATATTCTTTAAATTTTAATGTCACTACTTCAAGCTAACTATGTTAAACTATGATTTAATGTGTTCAAAAAGTGTATAGCACAATACAGTCCATGTCTCAATCACTCGTTAATGAGAAAGTATTCGATGTGTCCGATGCATGGTTGAGTCATTTGTGCATAACGCACATGTGCAATTTTGTAGAGGAAGTGTATCGACCCCACAACACACGTACCATTCAAGTCAGGAGTGCGGTTCGAAAGCGAAATCTCAAGGATTTACCTCTCGGATCTCTGCCAAGTAGGAATGGTAATTTGCCCCGCCCCGCTCTATTTTTTGGCGAATTTGGGAGACTGTTTAGCTTATTTGGATAGAAATGATTTGATGTAATGAAAACCTGCACGGATTTGGTGTGAGGGCGGGAGAGCTCGTCCCACCCGGTTTAGATAGGTAAATTATTTAAGTACACTTATTTTATTAGATAGGTAAATGGGGAACAATGCTATTTGACCTGTCTGGTTTTGATATGCTAATATTTTTATTAAATTGGTACTATAGAATGTTTTTAATGTTGAATTTTATGTTAAATTATTTATTATTCATATTTTTTTTTATAAATATTTTTAATAACTACATAATTTTAGTTGATAAAAAGAAGTAAATGAAGGAGAATTTTTGATCTTAAATGAGGTGGGATGAGTATAGGGATAAAAATGTTAAACCAGAGCTGGAATGGACTGAATTTTTTTTCTATTTTCGCCATTTTAAATAGGGACAAAGGTGGAGTTTTTAAAAAGTTGTGAGGGTAAGAGAAAGTATACCCGACCAAACTCGTCCTCCTTGTCATTTTTATTGCCAATATCGCTGTATCTCTGGAAACTACCTGATCGGCTTCGATTGCATGGTGTACCAGACACATAATAGATTCTCCTCCCTTAATTCATTATGGCTTTTTGATGCTTGTTGTCCCCCATTAATGATGCGTCTCTATCTTGAGAGGATCCGAGGGGGTCTAGATCCATCAGTCCCCCATTCATTTCTCGCGAGTTTTTTGGTACTTGTTCGGTAGGACATGAGATACTTCTTGAGCTTCATGGGTATTATCATCATGGCATTAGGAGGGAAAGTTTTACGGAAAGCGGAAAGATGACGGATTGGGTATAGGACGATTCGACGAATTACTGATGTACTTAATATTTTGAACAGAGAAATTAAAGGTTTTTACCCAAATAAATATCAAATTTTACGTGATTTTATTCGCGTACAACCTTTCTTTATTCATAAATCTTCCAAGAATAAATCTTTTCAATCCCAGATGAAAAATATGTCGAAGATTTTTTTTTTTTTTTGGTAAGTAAATATCCTCATAAGAATTGCCATTACAAAACACATTAATTTCTTACAAAATAAATAAATAAAAACTACCTAACCCTCGTATCTTTTAACAGATTAATTACTAGTCCCATTCAAATTTGAAAAGCGCGGAAAGAAACAATGAATCTTCTTGAAGTTTTTGTTTGATTTTTATGATACAAAATTTGAAGGGGAGAAACAACAGTTGTAACTTTTATTTTATTTTTTATTTTTTACTTTTTTGTTCTGTTTTGGTTTTGGTTTTGTGTTTCTGTATTTGCAAAATATGAAGAAATTTGTTTATTTATTTATTTTATCTTCAATTTTGCGAAATAAAAAAGAGAGACAAAATCAAAATCAAAGATAAAATTGAATACAAAAGAAAAATCGAGAATTAGAGGAAGAGAGGAGAGAGAAGGGAAGAGGTAGGAGTTATGTTTTAAAAAAATAATCTGACGTGGCTGAGCCACATTAAGTACCTTTTATTCGGTTGTTTGGTTCGATACCCTTTATTTACCAAATGCGTGAGTACCAAACATCTCCTAAATTCTGAGATACAATTCCGGAAAAACTTATGAGCTATTGAACAGAGATTTAAAAAAACAACAGTCATCTGTATTGGGGCTGATTTAATTCTTGGGTCAAGATGGGCTTGGGCCTTAGGTATCTGTTTTTATGATCTCTCCATGTTAGAAGTCTTGTGTTTTGTTCTTTTGTCTTGTAAATCATTTTCTAATTATTATCCCATTCTACTTCCTCTGCTATTATTATTATTATTATATATATATATACCTATAGTTTTTTTATTATATATATATATATATATAAAAATTATACTGGGATCCACTGCCAAACCTATAGTTTTTTTTTTTTTTAATTGTTGGACACATTACAAGTGCCAAAACTGTTTTAATTGTCTTTATACAGATTTTTTATTTCATAAATTCTTTATACAGATTATAAGTGCAAAAATGACATTCTAAACAAATATTTTGTTGACATGAACAACGTTGACT
This sequence comes from Cornus florida, assembly GCF_030987335.1. Lineage (NCBI taxonomy): Eukaryota > Viridiplantae > Streptophyta > Magnoliopsida > Cornales > Cornaceae > Cornus > Cornus florida. The sequence continues at coordinate 48,241,180 of NW_026775572.1, forward strand.
GGTATTGATTGATCATAAGAAAGAAAAAAAAAAGTGTTACCAAATTATTGAAGGGTAGTGAGTGTAATTTTTGAATACATACAATTTGTTTCTAATTTGTAGGGTATGATTTGGTGCAGGTTTTTTTTTTTTTTTTTTGTAATATAAATCAGTCGGACAACACGATACTTGTCATAAAAATAAAAAAAATCAGTCTTCAAAATATATAATAGTTTTAATTTTAAGATTAAAAATATATAATATTGATGCAAAATTCAGCACGAGTTGAAGATGACTTCCTAAGAATATATCGGTTACCAATCTCTCTTTGCTCTAAATTTTGCATCAATATTTAGGAAAAAAATTAAAAATATATAATTTTCAGTTAGAAAGGGTAAAACTAATAAAAAAAGTTACTGAAAATTTTGATAGGGTTTATTGATCGAGCATATTATTAAAAAAAAAAAAATAGGACTCAGAAATGATTTTTTTCATACATAAATAGAGAATAAGGTACAACCAAATCACATTCCCAATTTTTTTTAGCAGGACAATCTGACCACTCACATCAACAAAGAATTAAACAACATAATCATAAAACACGAGATATACAATTAGGGAAACAGAATAATGTGTAATGAATATCAAATCATGCATAACTCATAAATATCTACACAAAATAGAAGAATCAGCATATATGAATACAATGAACCCTCCCTCTCATATTAAAATAACCCAATATAATTAAAGCTACGTAAAAAGAAAATTATGTCACAAGATTCACAACCCATGAACATCTGAAAAAGAAAAGCATTCATGAAAATATATAAAATTAATTATTCGATGATCACCAACAGTAGTTGTAATAATTTACTACTTCTTTTGGTTGGCCTTGAAGTTGTGGTATTTGAGTTTCATCCAATGGATGCTAAAAGAAGCTCCTTCCTTAGCCTTTCTGGCGCCGGTGGACGCAACGACTTTGGTTTTGCCAAACGCGCCGCTAACTATCTCCGAAAATTTTCCTTTCTTTTGAGGAAATAGCCCTGGCTTGCTGTTTTCTGATTGAGCTCCATCTCCCCTCTCATTTGATGACTTGTCGGCTTCCATTCTTGATTGCTATATACCTTAATTCTTGATATATTATGATCACCACCCTAGCTATATATATTCTGTATATATAGAGAGAGAAAAAGAGGGCATTAGAGAGAGAGAGAGAGAGAGAGAGAGAGAGAGAGAATGGGAATTTGCTATGATGGGCCACTTTGTTGAAAAACCTATGGCACCAAAGGCTGAAGATTAAGGCTCTCCGCCTAAATGGTTTAGCTAATTGGGCGAAATAGACCACTCAATTTCATCACACTGATGGTCACGTCCCATTGGCTATGATGGGCCACATTGTTGCATCCCCTTGGAATCCTAGTAGGTAACAACCTTGGTGGGAGTTCAGAATCATTCTGACGTCATCCACAATTTAGCAATCAACGTCTTAGATATTAGGTTAGAGAAAATTTAGTAGAAATTTTGAACAAAATTTTCACTAATCCAAAATTTAAGACACTGATTTTGTGCTCCTAATATAACATAAAATGATTGAGGAAGGAAAGGGTGATAGACATTTGGACAGTTTCCCATTACATCATCGCGACGGTAGTCGTAATCAAGGGATTATTCTTTAATTCAAAAGCTATATAGGTTAAACTATTGGGTGGGGCTCTCACCTGAACTCAAAATGCCCTCGTTGCGATCAGGACACTTTGCCTACCTAGCATAGACCCGAACACTTCTTGAGCGGGAGCTTGGCATAACACTATATCATGAATTAGGTTTACTTCTGATACCAACTGTAACATGCCCTCTAACTCAAATGCTTAAGGTATTGGGTAATACTATGTACTTACGTATTTTACTTTTCACATGGATTGACCTAGGACACCTCTAACAATAGCCCCATTGGATGTTGCTAGATATTTATTATTTTAGTAAAAAAGAAAAGAGAAAAAAAAAAGTTTCTTTTTTAGTGCTAGATATTTGGAACTAACGAAGTTTTTTAATCAAAGGAAAGTTTTTGCAAGTAGAAGTGAAAATGTACATAAATGTCTATTTTTGAAAAATATTATTTTATGAAAAGTGTTTTACATATTAGGTTTACATCAAGGCAATGTAATTAGGAAGCACTTATGCGGACACATGATATAAGTACAACAGTATGTAGACATGAGTATATGTCGAATCTCAAAGAAAATATGACACGTGAATATAAAAGAGCATGATTTACTTCTTGCACTCAAGTAACTGGTATTGTTGAGTGGTCTCTGAAGAGAAATTTTTTCCTCGACCAAAGGGACATAACAAGAATACATCAAAAAATAATAATATAATAAAAATTATTAAATATATATATATATATATATATATATATATATATATATATTTGCCCTTTTATTATATGTTATTATGAATAAAATCACTAATTTTAGGCTTATAACTAAATGTTTGTTATTTTTGTATTCTAAAATTTTATATTTTTTAATTAACCCATAATATATTTTAAATTACATTGAATCCCAATTTTATAAAAAAAAATTACATAACCACCCAACACATATTCTTGTTGTGTCCCAACTATGTCCAACAAAAAAAATAAAATATTCAATTGTCAGATATTTTTATCCGTATCCGACACTTGTTAGGATTGTATATTGTCCGACGACAACATGAAAGAAGTATTGTAGTATTTGGTCATTTCTTTGAACAATCAATATTTTTAAAAGGGTAAAGTGCATTAAACTCCCCTGAAGTATGACCTGATTGCAATAAACCCCCCTGAAGTAACCAAAACCCCCCTAAAGTATGGTTTTGTTGCAAGAAGTGAAGATCCGTTAGCAGCTGTTAACAGAAAAAGCAAATTACCATTTGCCCCTTATTTGAACGACATCGTTTAAGTTGTTTTATGTTGTTAAGGTGATGATGTGGAAATATAATATCCAGAACCAATAGAAAAGTGACACCTAGCCCAAAAAGACAAGATTTTATTGTATATGTTTATATACCTCTAATCCTCGCCTCTCCCTGCTTATCATACGCACCCGCCAATGTTTCTCTCCCTATCTCCCTTTCCCTCTATCTTCTTTGCTGGTTCTCACACAATGGGTAAAGGGTACTCCTAATCCTACACCTGCGTGGCCATCGGGATCTTTCTCAGCTTCACCGGCATCATCTAGAACATACAAGTACATCCTCGATCGCAAACTCTAGAACAAGCCATACCCGATCTCTCTCACCATGATCTATGTGGGTTTTTGCTCCACCATAACCCTTATCTATGTTCACGTCTTCTTTCTCATCGAACCCATGTCACGTGACCTCTACCTCTCCTCAGTCATCCCTTTTCACAAAGGCAGCCGCTGCAACTCTCAGGCGACCGCAAAAACAAAGTGAAGACTACACAGCACATGACAACAAATTCAGTAGAGATAGAACCCACCAACCAAAAATTCAGTCACCGACGGCCACTACACAAAATCCAAAATCCAAGCCACAACACAGTCGACGACTTGAACCGGCGAGGTGCCGTTCTATCCGAACACAGTTTGGATAGTACTCGCCGGTGCTTGAACTCACAAGAGATAAACTCCGTTGATGACAAAATAGGGGAAATTTGAACGGCGAGTGACCTGCCACAAGCAAGGACTGAAACGCAAAGGTGGGGGCATGAGCTGTGACGCGGACAATTGCTTTGAATGTCGGCGGCACTGTACGGAAAACAAGGATATCAGTTGGGGGAAGGGTATGTTTGAGATTACAAATTTTGCCTAAGGCACATGGGTCACGTGTTCTTAACTGGCGTTAAATATGGGATGACCAACTAACGGAAGTGGAGTTTTTGCAACAAAGGCAATACTTTAGGGGGTTAAGTGTCTCTCTTGAAGTTTAGGGGAATTTTTTGAGAGAGAGAGAAGAAAGTTCAAGAGGGTTTAGTGCCGAGTCTCCAAAAAGGAGTTGTCGAGTATATGTAGTAGCATGAAATTACATACTTTTAAGTGGTCCTACCAAATGGGAAGTCATAGGTGGATGTGTATGCTTGATTAAAAATTATAATTATAATAATAATTGTAAAACCACATATGCACTCCATTATGTTGCACTCGCAGGTCATGTGTGTTTTTTAAATCAAACGACACTGTTATTCTTTAAAGCACTTGGCTTCTACAACTATTTCAAAAATACACTTTAGACCCTACTTTTTGAGGAATGTTCAGTAATTTTATTTATTAAAAAATTAAATTAGATGTAACAGTATAAAATTAGAGGAGAGAAAAAGTAACGGATGTGATCTATATTGTTACATATTATAAGCTTTCTCGTTGAGATAAGTTTTATCACTAATTGAGTGAGTGTTAGCATTCAACTTGTAACGAAAAAGTCTTTTACGCATCTCATAATCTTCTTCGTGCGCATCAGTCTTGCATTCTTAAGTTAACTTATAACAGAGGAGCGCATGATTTCTTACAGATTTTATTTGCGATTGTCAATCAGTCATATGCATATTTTCTTCATAAAGTGCCAATAAGCACCATACTCGGCTGTGACAAATTTCGAGCCTTTGTACATATCAAAGTCCTAGGTCCGCTGGAGACGAAGTTTAGCTCATGTTTTTTAAGCATTTCTTTGGCAGTGGTGGCGTTGGATACATTAATGAGCCAAAGGAGAGCCGAATGAGCGGAAATTATGGTAGCTTTCGTAGTCGATTCCTCTAATCGATCTATGGGAGCTTATCCCAAGGACAACACTACGTTCTTAGATGCCTATGTACATATAGGCAATCCAAATTAGAAATGTTATCTTAGATTTCGATTTAGTTCATTATTTGTTCATCAGTGTTTAATTATGTAAATTACTTCACAAATGAGTTGTAGTAACGAATCACACGACAATGGAAGAAACTGAATTGAATGAAACAGGCATGTTAGGTTCACAAAGCTGGAGAGAGAAAAGAAGAAAAAGAAGAAAAAGCATAGGAGGAAGGAAGCTTGAAAACAATTTTTTGGGAAAAACCATAAAGAGGTAGGTTTTCACAAATCCTATTTTTAAAATATTGTTCAAAATTTAAAATTTTGTAGTTTCTCTTGATGATTCATTCTTTGTAAAAACTGAAATTTTAGTATTTTTAAACCTCTTTGTTAAAGTATGAAAGGGATTAAAAAGCTGGTTAAACTTTGAACTGGTATATTATATGTTTGCTCTCGGAGAGTAAGGTCAGGTTGGCAGAGGATGCAGAAATTGTAGCTGGAATTTATTTTAGAATGAATACAATGTAATTAAAAATACTTAAACTTATATAAAATTATTTGAAATTCATAATTGATGTGCTGGATAAAATATTCTAAGTATATAGGATGAGGAGATGGAAATACAATATGCATGGTAGGGTAACATACATGTGTGCAATTTTGGTAGTTGATCTCTAATTTTTTGAATAAAGGGCAAATTACACTAATCTTATTGAAGATACAAGAAAAATGGTCCTCTATATTAGGAAATGATTCTCTTACATTCTACACAGAATGCCCTTACATTCTCTCTTTCCTTCCATTTGTAGAAGTTTATCTCCTTCCCTTTGTACAAGTTTATCTTTCCCCTAAAATTCATTGCGGGCCTGGTTTACTCTTGGGCAGTCCCACCATAAAGTTAGGCCCGAGACCAATAATGAGCGGGCTAGGCAATCGCTGGAATTTCTTTTCAAATGGGTGAATTCTGCCCAGTAGGATTTTATTCCCATTCACTTATCTTTTTGTTAAGATAAATTACAAAACAATTCTTGAATGCCTAGTGAAGGGGCATAGGATATTTATGCCCCTTCAATTTTATAACATATTTTTGCTGCCGATGAGCTGAATTCAAGCCCAAATCGACTAGAGCTTATATGAACAATAAATCAATTTTGAAATGGTTAATTACACTGATCTTTTTTATGGTTTATCATAATTATAGAATTTAAAAAAAAATATAAAAATAACATACAAAAATCTCCCCTCCTAATAACGGACCGTCAGATGAACTAACGAATTGAAATGTCCTCAAGTTGATATGATAAATGACTGAATTGTAGTCGGCGAAGACGAAAGCATCGAAAACACCTAAACACCAGAGGACCTAATCATCAAGCTTTCTGAGTCAACTCTCAAATCCCCCTGTCACTTCTATAAAGACAACCCGGGACCCATCTTCGTTACTTTCTCTCTCTAGAAACCTTTACAATTCCTCCTCCCTCGACGCTCTTCGCGGCAAAATCTGACAAAAATGACGTTGTGGTGATCGGTGCCAGCCCTGGTGGCTACGCCTAGGGCTTCTCACATAATATCTAATTTTTCTATTTCATGCATGTTATTGGAGTTCTTATATATTGGGTTTATGCATTATTTTGTATTTTTTATGAATTTGAAAGATACTGGACTTTCAATTAGTTGGAAGTTTATGTATGCGTATTGCATAAAGAGAGAACTGTATATTTCAGTAATTAACGACCTAACCCGTTATAGCGGAAAAGATGAGGGTAGTTTGAAAATTTTAATTCATTCAATATATGATATTAGCAAAATTTAGGTTAATTTTATTTTCAGGGGAGATCACCCATCTTGAAAATATATAATTTTAATTTAAAAATTCAAAATTTGTAGAGAAAAATCAAATAAATTGAAAATATATAATTTTAAGTTAGAAAAGATAGATCTAAATTATCTATATACATTTATCAAAAAGTAGGATGTGCTTTTACTGAAAATATGATAGGGTTTATTGAGCATATTATTAATTTTTTTTTTTTGTAAGACTCATGAATGCTTATTTATTTTTATTTTTTCATAAATAAATAGAGAATACGGTATCCAAACGGCACAAATTAAAAACGAAATCACAATCACCATTTTTCAGTATTGAATTTGCTGGACATATATATATATATATCTTTGACAATCTGACTAGTCACATTAACAAATAATTAAACAACATAATCAATAATCATAGAACACAAGGGATATAATGGGAAAAACAGAATAGTGTAGAATGAAGATCAAATCACGCACAACTATTCACACAAAATAGAAGAATCAGCAAATATATATATATGAATACAATGAACCCTCTCTCTCATATAATACAATCCAGCTACGTGAAAAGAAAATTATGTCACAAGATTCACAACCCCATGAACATACGAAATAGAGAAGCATATATAAAAATACATAAAATTAATTAGATGGAAGATCACCAACAGTAGCTGTAATCTAATTTTATTTCTTGGCCGTGAAGTTGTGGTATTTGAGTTTCATCCAATGGACGCTAACAGAAGCTCCTTCCTTAGCCTTTCTGGCGCTGGTGGACGCGACGGCTTTCGTTTTTCCCAACGCTTCCCCAACTTTCTCGGAAAATCTTCCTTTTTTCTGAGGAAAAAGCCCTGGCTTGCTGTTTTCTGGTTGAGCCCCATCTCCCCATGGGTTCTGTTCATTCGATGCCTTGTAGCCTTCCATCAATCTCAATGCTATATACCTTGGTGATGATCACCACCTATATATGTAGAGAGAGAAAGAAAAAGAGGGTTTTTAGAGAGAGAGAGAGAGAGAGATGGGTTTTCTTTAGGAAGAAGAAAGAGAGGTTTAGTTTAGAGGGACAGAGCGGAGGGTTGGCTATGGATCCTTTTAATGTTGAATTCGCTTTTTATACAGAAGTGGGTGACAAACTAATTCTGGCGTATTTATTTTTTTCACTTACCATATATGCCCTCCAGTTGAATGAATTTTGTAGGGGAGGGAGTTGTTAATAATGTGGATTGAGCGGGTCTCGTTTAGTCATTTCATAATCTTGTTATAGAACAAAAAATGGAAGGAACAAGTCAAACAAACGCGTGCACCCGACCTTGACTTTGATATATTGTATGATAATGAGGATGTTGATTGGATGGCCTAACTCGGAATGCCAAACAAAAATGGTGGACCCCATCACTCGTCTCTTTAGTATGGGATTCAGACTTTGAGGAGCAAGTCTTTTTCTCTAATTAATACGTCGTAATTCGCTTCTAGAGTAATCAATGACCGACGAGAATTAGTCACATTTTTTTTTTTTGTATATTCATTGATGGTTTGAGCTTGATTCAACTTAGGAATGTTCACTACCCCAGGAGGGTCCCTAGGGGTAAATTTGTAATTTTGTACGTACAGGCTTGCTAGGACCACTAAGTCAAAACTTTGTGGCTTAGCGTTTTGGCTAAGCTATGGAGAGCTGAGCAAATATTCCTGATTACTTGGATCACATGAGGTCTTGCAGATTTTACCTTATCTAATTAGGTGACAGTGACCCCACTTTCTCTCGCCTCTCTCTATCCTAGCAGCCACTCCTCGTTTCCTCCATCTGCTTCCTTCCCACTCCAATGGATGGGAGTGGGGAGGTTCCAATCCAAGCCACTCACTGATTAATAATATCGGCGTATTATACATAACATGTTTGGTGGGTGGATTCATAACTTTTTTGTTGTTTTTTGTTGCTGTCGTCGAGATTTCGCTATGAGCAGCGTTTCTCACGTTTCATCGTGAATTTTTGTTTCCCGATCTCTTAATCTGCGCCGTCTCAGAGGGTAGCTGGTTGCTGGGTCGTCGGAGTTGGGTTTGTTTGTCTGCTCCTTCTTGGAGCTTTTTTGGTGTTTTGTGCTGGGAGTAGATCTGATACATCTGCGTCGTTTGCCGACATACGCCGTCTTTGCTTGCGCTGGTATGTTTGATTCTCTCGCCAGTGGTTTTTGTTGGTGGTGGGTTTTTTTTATTTTTTATTTTTTGATGGTTTTCCTTCTATAGCTGACACCTTTTCTTTAGCTTGTCAAGACTATTGATCTTGACTATAAGAGGCGTTAGTTCGTTTAGAATGGTGTTTTATGTTTTTTGATCTTCTGTATCTGCCCGATGATCTTGTTGTAGATGCCGTATGACGTATGACATATTTTCTTGCCAGGGTAAACAAAAAAAAAAAAAATTAGGTGACAGTGAATGAGTAGTAGAAATGACTTTCTCCTTGACTTTTGTTACTTCGACCTTAGTTCAAAGGATGTGTTGAATATGTGTTTTGTTGTTGTTGTTGTTATTGTTGTTATTGGTAGAAAAAGAGAGAAACAGATAGATAGAGAACAACAAAGAAGTAACATCCTAAGTAAAAAGTAAAGGCATGCTTGATTTATAACTTTCAAAACAGTTCTAAAGAATTCAGATAATAGAAAATTAGTTTTAGAGAACTATAAAATATAGTTTTCTGAAAACATGCATTTTTATAACTGAATTTTGAGAAAATAATTTTCAGAAAATTGAATCAAATAGAGTTTTTTTTGTGTAGTTTTCTGTTTTCATTTTTCTGAGAATAAAAAACTATTTCCATAGTTACAAACCAAGTAAGTCCTAACTTTCTTGTCTTTAACTTGAAGCAATAGATGAAGATAAGTTGCAAAGTCTAATTGGTACAAAGTTTAGGTGGTAGTTACATTCTTACACCCTTCGTCCTAATCATTATTTTGAAATGTTCCAAAATGCATGTCCCACTGCAAAAATTGATAAACCATTTTTTATAACATCCCCAAATTACTCTATATCAACTTGATTAAACATGTGCACCAATTATAATACTCATTTATATTTTAATAAGTGTATATAAATTTGGAAATTCAATCTTATCAGTACAAATAAAAAGGTATTAAAAACTTGCTATCATAAAAAGTTGGATTTCCTAAAATGCCTAACCTTTTTGGGACTGAGAGAGTAACATATTTGGCCCAAAACATGATTCATGAATTACAAGTTTTAAAGGTTAACAACTAACTAAATATTACTCCCTTCAACCCACAAAAAAATGTCTACCTTTCTAATTTGAGTAGTGATACTCAGGTGGAAAGATTAGACCTATTTATTAGGCAGAATCTACATGACTTCTCATGTGGCAGCCTAATTATAAAAGTTTTAAAAAGATGCCTTTAATTCTTTACTAGTTATTAATATATTATGTTTGTGGGGACAATGTACAAGTTATTCCCCTCGCTTAGAGAAGAGATTTAATCTCAGACCAGTTATACCTCAGTTTTGTCCCAGACTTCTTGCCGGCGACAACATTCTGTTCTATTTATGTATCTAAAGTTAATTCAATCCACCTATATCACTCTTAATTGCTAAGAAACATAAATTTTTATTAGGATTTTATTATTTCCTTAGATCTATGAGGACTCAGAAAATTTTTAGCTTGAAGGTTGTCGATGGAGAAAAAATTCATGGTTTCCATGAAATTGATGGTTCAACTGATTTTAAAAAATAAAGTAATTTTACAATAATTTAAAACAGAAATTAAAAACAAATATTTTTAAGATATACCCAATCAAAAACAAAAGCTCGCAGTCAACTCCTACCATGTTAGTATCTATAATCTTTATTTTCTCCTTCCATTTATTTATTTATTTTTTAGAATTAAGAAAAAAACCCTTCTGGGTTTCGTAGTTTTATTACTTATACTTAAAGAATAAGATGATAAAATTTAGTAAAAAAAAAAAGATGATAAAATTTTAGTGAGAGAGATGGTGTCAGAAAGACTGTACCCACAAAACTAATGGATTATACAATCTCTCTCAAAAATCAAAGGATAATACTAACAAAACCATTTTGGATTCCATTAACATCCATATATGTTGTGATGGTGTTCTATCCATATAGGATTTTTCATCATCGGTTTATCAGTTCTGGTGGTGTGAGAAACAAGGTTGAGATGCCTAATGGAAGAGACATATTGTACTTTATTGAGGTGAGATGATAAAAGTGAGAGAAAACAGAAGAGAGGACAGAGAAAATTTGATGAGAGATCGAGAGAGAGATTGGTTTCCTATCCTATTTGATGAAGATGATAATGGAGAGGAAAAAACGGAAGAGAGAGAACCTCAGAGTTGTTAACTTTTGTGAATTATCATATCCACGTAGACAGGCACATAGACTTGGCTAGACAAATAGGTTCAACACTTCGGTGTAAATATCATTTTCCTTCTAATTTTGACTATCCCAAATTAATTGCCCAATTCAAAAACTAATATACTGTTATTTTTAGTATTCCTAAATTATACTCGTTGCCTTGGAAGTTATTGAAGCAATTCAAGCTAAGTGAACCCGTTATAAAAGGACATATTTAAAATTTGATTACCTACTACAATAATAAAAAAATATTAAAAAATATAATCTTAAAATGTTGAGTTTCCGAAAAGAGACATTTGTTTTTTAGAAATAGAAGGAATACAAGATTACACTGTATATATATGAAGATGTAAATGCAGGTAATGAAAGTTTAAACTACATTGTTACATTATTGAAAACATGCAAGTGCAGAGCTACACGTACTATTGAAGCAAGCTTTGAAATAAAATTAGTATCAGAGGAGCCTCCAGGAGATAGTATGTAAGTTCAAGCCTGTTGGTGCAAGCCATATATTGTTCAAACATAAATGATACGAATACTCTTTATAGGACAAGCTGAGTATGTTGATCGTTGGATCCTTCTCCACGCGGACGTCCATGTTGAGGTCCGTTGAGGGTTGGTTGGTACATGCTCACGTGAGGAGGTAGAAAAAGCTGGCAATTGAAGGGAAGTTCGAACTTGTGAGATATGTAATCTTTTATCAGCGAATTTCGTGTTTAAAACATGTCGATTATAATTTTTAATTTATTTTTTAGGCTCAATGTCTGAAGCAGATCAAAGAATATAATCAATATGCAAATGTTCTTTGGTTTAAAGAGAATATCATTTAAATAAAGTATGTTTAGTGAGGACACTTTACAAACGTTTAAATTGAATTGAAAGAGATTGCAATTGAGTTATAAAGTTTAAATTAATTTTTTTTTGCAAACAGTCTAAGTCCAACTGCGTTCCATTGAAACTCAAACCGGTTGCACTGAGACATAGATGAATTCTCAAAGAGGATTGCAACGTATTAAAGTCCAATCTGCGCTTCAAGTCCAACCGGTTGTACTTATCCAATATTTACGTAACGAGTGGGTTAAAAATATTTATGTAAAACCCGCCATGTGACTTGCCCCAAACAGCCTACCTTGCAATGCCAAACAAGATTAACTTTGACTCGGTACAAATCAATGATACGGAATGCTTTCCTGAAACCTTCTTGATCTCATATTATAAAATAGAGAAGGTGTTCCAAGCTAGAATTATTGTCGTGAAAGACTTGCTCTTCTAAAATTTAAAATTAATGGAAACTCACAGCCGGCATGAAAAAGTAACAGTGTGTCAAAGATAAAAGTATATATATATATATATAGTAAGAAAGAGACATTAAATTAAATAAATGAAAACCATGTATCTAACTATGTGACTTTCTCAACGTGAACAAAACCATCAACATCTACGTAATTAAATCCCCATCTTAACATTAAGAAAATCCTTCTGCAAAAGAAAAGAAAAGGTAAGAGGAGACAAAATTGGCTTCTTTCAAGAAAATGTATTTTATTAGTGGTCGTGCTTGTGGAAATTACTAGATGATTCGGTATTATATGACCGCCAATCAAATATGATGAATGCTTATAAAGGTCTCTTTCTTTACTTTCTTCATGCCGGTTGAGTGTTTTATTTTGGTTCTTTAGAATTTGTCACTGAACTTCTCTGCACTTTTAATTCTTCCTTATTTGTACGGTTAACTAATTATATCATGTCACATAAATAAATATGTTTTATTTTAGCGGCTAATATTACTATGTGTCAATATTTAATAAACTGGTAATGCTATATTATCATTACAATTGGTGCATATTACTATGTGTCAATATTTAATAAACTGGTAATGCTATATTATCATTACAATTGGTGCAATTGAATTTTTCTCGTCACTCGCGTTACCTGAAAATTTCTCTGCAAAACCATTAGTTAGCCCAAGAGGTCCTATTTGGACCTGTGCATTCCTGTATCTTACTTGCAGTTTGGACTTTAAAAGCAACTTTTGAGAATTTGAATTAGCATTTCCAACCAATTTGAGTTTTATATAAAGAAAAATCATTATTTAAGAGTTACATTTTACTTTCCGAAAAAAAAAAATAATTAAGTATAAGATTTTCCGTTTATCATATAATTCCATATTTATGTTCCGTCAAAGTAACACATTAATTTTTTAAAATCTCTTTAATTTTTTTATTCTATCATGAAGCATTTTTTTATTCGCTTATTGGTAAAATATGAAAAACCGTACAAGGAACCGTGTGAAATTGAAACGCCTAGAAAGGTTTGACCATTTAATCCTATTCGGCTGTTCACAATGAAACTACTAATAACGTGATCAACACACTGTTACACACGTGGTTAGTAGCCGGTACCAAAAGTAAAACTAATATATATATATATATATATAGTTACACACACTTGTATATCTATAATATATGAATGTATTTTCTTCTTGTTGAATTATCCGGTGTCTAAATTATTATTGCAAAGTCATGCCGGCTTATGATATCAAGAAGCCGTATCTCACCTTGTTCACACTTTCACTTTCATTGGAGACCTTGTTTTGTTTATAGTATTTTTGTTTTGGCAGGGTACTTTAACAGTGAATTGTGAACAGTGAAAAGCAAAAAACATATTTTGTTTTGTACACTTCGTATCATGAATAGTGGCCAAAAATTGAAATACTAATTTGATACTTTTACGTGTTTCATCGAGATGAATGATTAAAAATAATAATAATAAAACTCTTAAATAACATTTTTAAACTAACCATTATTTTTCAAACTTAAAATATTTTTTTACCAAATATGTTTTTATATTTTTACCTCAAAATTTTTTACTACAAATTAACGTTATCAAATATGCTTCATATTATTATTCAAATCATTTTACAATAACAAATTTATTTTGTTTCGAGTTAAAATAAAATATCAAAAATAAAAGGCAAACTGAATGGGACATATATATTGCGATGAAATTACATTGCTGCAATATTTGGATAAAAGAAAAATTGAAGGAATGATCCATATTACTACAATTTGAGAATTGTGTATGACAAAGGCATTGCCAAGTGGACCATCTATTAATTATTCTAATCAGATGGGACAATATCATATGTCGGTATGGATTGAGGTTTAGAACTATAGTTTTATATCTCCCAATGCAAATCTTTTCGGAATCAAATGATTAGAAATATCTTACAAATAATAATAAATTTTAAGAAAATAAAATGTCATGATGAGGACGGTTTCACCTACTCTCTTGCTGGTTGATCAAGTGTAAACTGTTAAATAATATCACGTATTCAATTTGATAGATGAGGACATGAGCCCATTGTGAAAACATTCTCATTGTAGCATTTCTGATTTTTATTTTTTTTAAAAGGCAACAAGTGTGAAAACAAAATTGCGAACATAAAAAATTACTACAATAAGCAAATATATATACAAATCATTTGATTTAATTATCAGATTATCCATGTATTTTTTGATAGTCCAATAGATTAAGTGATCAACAAGATCAGTATGATTTTATTCTCATTTATTTTTTTATAGGGAGACACCGTGACAAAATGGTTTGTTGTTTTAGACTTTTAGTGATGGAAATATCATTTATGTTAAATATAAAATAGGAAAATTTTATATTGTATTGATGTGTATAAGATATTTAGTACAAAAGTACATGGGGATTTATATAGTACAAAAGTACATGGGAATTTATGTAGTACAAAAGTACATGTATAGAAGAGGTCATATGTGGTAAGTAAGTTATTACCGTATAAGGTAATGTTATATATGGTAATGAGGGTAAGTTAAAACAATTACCATACAAGGTAATGCTATATATGGTAATGATAAATTATAGAATATATTCTAACAATACTGGTAACAATGTATTATAGAATATATTCTTAATAGCCCCCTCAAAGTCAAGGTGGGTTATATGTAGCCATCTTGAGTTTGAAGATAATCCTTTCACCCTGATGTAGCTGATGTAGCACCAATGCAAACGTGGTTGATGACATGGCAACTGAAATAGTAGGTGACTTGGCACTACAGTAGCTGACACCTCTGTTGCGTGGCAACTGACGTGGTAGGTGACGTGATACAACTACTGGCACTGTTGCAGAATGTGTCTCACGTTGCACCAATGCTGACATGTGAGGTGACGTATGGTGGATCTGTGAAGATCCTGGAGGTAGGTGTGTAGCGTGAATGGGTGATGAATTTGTGAAGATTTACCACATTGAAGGTGCGTGTGAGACCACTGATGGCGCGTAGTGGGGCGGTGACGGATTTGATCTGACACGTTGAGGTGCGGGATTACCGCTGGTTCGCGTGCAAGCGCATGAAAGAATGGAATTACCACTTGAGGCGCATGGAGACGCAGTGACGGAGTTAATCCAACACATTGAGCATATTTGAACAAGGCATATTATTAAACAACGAGCCTTCCCTATACGGGGCATCCCTAAGCGGGGCTTCTCTAAATGAGGCATCTCGTTGGGTTTCTTGAAGGAATACTTAGACAATGAAGCTCCCTGGACGGGGCATATGAAGATCTTTATGAAGATCTTAGAGTGCGGAGATGTATTGGTTGACTGCCGCCACCGAGGATGAGGCTAATAGTGCCATCCCCGACGGTGACTACGATAAACTGGTAGATTGTTTACCAGAGATTGAAAGGCTCTGATACCATGTTAAATATAAAAGAAAGAAAATGTATATTGTATTGATGTGTATGAGATATTTAGTACAAGAGTACATGGGGATTTATATAGGAGAGGTTTCTTGGCTTGTTTTCATGTATGAGTGTTCCTTATAACCTCTCAAACTAAAGAAATGCTTATCCCGCATATAGATGATTAACCTGTAAAAGCATATTTCAACCCCGTTGTACCCTTCTCCCATGTGGAGGTTTTTCGGGCTTGCTGAGGCCTATTCAGTGAATTGAAGTCTCTCAATGGATCTACGTATCTTACTCAAATGCTATTATCTCTTCAGGGACTGTCAGATCATCTTCCTGAATCTTTTTTCTTAGTTGTGTTCCACCAGCAGCCATTGATATTGGTTTTCCCAGTAGAGATGGTGAGATAGTTAAGCCTTAAACCATTCATTCACTTAATAAAAGAAGTTCAGACCTGTGCCATTAATTCGTCAGCTCGGTTAGTAATCAATCTGATTAGGCGACTATACTTCTAATGTTGTTCAAGTTAGCGAGTTCTGGCTTTACTCTTTATTAATAGAATGAGAAATAGCTATACCACCGGATAGGAATATGTAATAAGGTTAGCCCTAGAGCAAGAAGTCACTGTAAGAAGAAGACAAGGTAGGCCCCGTACTAGGTCATTTTCTCTCTACTCTAATAGGAGAGCTTTGGATCCCATTCATTCTTAGAAGAAGAAGGATGCCTACCAAACATGAATTTTTGGTCCACCATCCCTTTCTTTTTTATTTGCGGATCTTTCGTAGTGAGCCGTGTATCTCCTTTCGTGGTCCTACTGTTACTCCGTCAGTGTTCAACCCTGCGGAAGTCCATAATTTGGCCAAGCCATGATACACAGAGAAAACCAATGACTAGCCATAAAAAGGCTATGGGTGCCTAGATAGGAAAACCCCTGTATGATGGCGTGAACAAACCTTAAAGGTCACGATCATAGACATTGAGGACGAATGGATGGTTCGAGGGAGCTTTACTTGGATCTGGAATGAATGAGATTTCGTGGGTTGAGCGAGAACATGTCAGACTAAGATTAGAGATATTGGACAATCCGTGGTATATGAGGCCAGTCCTAGCCAACCGGTTGCAAATGAGATTGGTCCTAGGCCCGCCCTTCCTCTCAAAGATCAAGAAAGCTTAATGCGACCCAATATATAATTTTTTTTTTCTTCTGATTAATGGAATTCTCTTACATAATGAAATTCACTTAGCTAATGTTTTCCAGGTCCGGTTCACCAGGTTGTACCACAACAGTTGTACATCGGTACTTAAAATGGGAGTTTGATCGGAACGCTAGCTAGATGCTTAACACATGTAAGTTGAACCAATTCTATCAAAAGGAAATGAAATCAAACATCCGTTGAACACCGCTACAAATTGAACCCCAAATTCCTTTTATAGTTTTATTACTATATGCCTGTTCAAACGTACAAGGACATCTACCTGGATGGCAAAGAGAATGAGCTGATGTGTCTTTTGGTGTGTCTACAAACAATAAATTATATTACTTGGGCCCATCCTATAAGATCACTCGTAGCTCGAAGAAAAGAGCCCACATTTCAAAGATAAAATCGAGTTCTTCTTTTGAAGTGGAAATAAGGAAGATGTTTCACACAGAAAGGAATAGAAAATGAAAATAGCAGCTGTGTCTGTGGCAGTGAAAGTGATCGGCGGAAGTTCATGATGTCCCTATAAGGGAAGAGACAACTGTGTATAGCAAATAACTCTACAGAATCCTACCACAGAAACAGAGGCTTGGGGCAGGGGTCGAACCCTAAAAGCGCTTAAGACCTGAGCAACAACTTCACGTTCAACTAACAGTTGAGGCGACTTCGTTGAAAAAAGGCTGTTAGGTACGAAAGAGTGGGATAGAAGAATATGCAACAACAATCTCCAATTGACTGGGATTGTAGTCTACTTGGGGTTTTAGATGGGTAGGATTGATACTAGCTTCTTTTATTTTCATAGGACATAGGATGGGGTTATTCAATCAACCCGAGACTTATCCCAACGCCACATGAGTCAATTTATAGGCTAAGGTGCTAGATAGCCTTTTCATCTACAGACATATTTTATGGAAAAGTTTGTTCCTCAGCGGTTGTTCTGGTTGTTATGGAAAAAGCATTCGTAAATATAGTTGTTTCCAGAAAAGTCTAAATTAAACTATTAGACTCCCTTCGAGTAGCTCTCCTTCCCCGCCTGAGCGGGCGTCTCTATTGTAGAAGTTGTTTTTGAAAGTCATCCTGAACCCACTATGTCAAATGTCATCTCCTCTTAATAAGAAAATCGTTAACTAGAAGCACCTCCCTTATTTCACCTAATTTGGAATAGCACGGATGAGTTCATGCCACACATACTTGGTTTTCTTTCCTTCCGAAACTTATGTGTGGAGAACAAGTCATTACCATATAAAGTAATGCTATATATGGTAATGAGGGTAGGTTAAGATAGCTACCATATAAGGTAATGCTATATATAGTAATGATAAATTATAGAATATATTCTAACAAATTAGGAGTTCTTGATCAACATGCAAATTCATTTTGATCTTCAAGGAGCTAAGTTTGAGTTCAAGTCAGTTGCCTTGCTAATTTGTGAAAAATGATTTTTTTTTTTTTTTTTTTTTTTGTTTTTTTGTTTTTTGTTTTTAAATTTTATTACATTCTATTACTATTTTTTTTTTTATACTACTTATATATATTTTATATGTGAATAAATAGAAAAAAAAAATTGTTTTAATTAGTAAAGAAAAAACTATTAGGCATACGTGCCAACCAACAAAAATCAAACCTATCATTGCTAAAGTTCAGTTTGTTTAATAAGTTCAACTCAATTTACTTCTTTGATGAAGAAAATACTAGGGGTACAACTTGGGAACTTGAACCCAGCTTGAGTCCAGCTCCACGTTTTGCAAGTTTAAATAATTATTTTTATAATTAAGATTGGGTTTAGGTTAAAAAATCTTAACCCGAAGGTCCCAAAATTTATTAAGGTTGGGCTTTAGCTGAGGTGCTAGCAACCTAAGCCTAAATTCTAATATTATTTCATATATATATATATATATATATATATATCACCTTTTTTTGCTTTTCATCATTCTTTGTCTAAATCATAATTTATTGTTTGTTAACACTTTGGTGAACTAATTTTCTAAGGTGGTAAAAAATAAATTTTTTAAAAAATTATTTGTAATGTATTAAAAACTTGTTATAAGTTTTCAAACCTTTTGTGTTTTGGAGTAATTTAATGAGAAACTAACTCAAGGTTACATTAAATTTTAGGTGTGGAGATTAATCATATGAGTAACCCGAATTAACCTAATTTTCTAACCCAAAATCTCATCTCGAGTTTAAAAATAAAAGGATGGATTATGTTTAGGTTGAATAGTTAGTGTTGAAGGTTGGGTTATGGTTGGATTAGGGTTGTACATTTCATATATCGGGTTGAGCCCGAGCTATACCTCCAATCCGCTCAACCAGCTTGAGTTGCAGCCCTAATAAATACGAGTCACATTTCAAATAAATACAATGTGGGTGCGACCACGCGGGGAGAGGGGTCCAACTTTCACATTCTCTTAATTGACCAGTTGATTTGATATTGTTAGTCAAAAAGTGTTGACATCCAAAATGGACATTTGGTCCACCTAAGCACGACAACACGAGGAGAGGGGTCCAAGCCAACAGAATGGTGCAAGAAGCGTGATCGAGTCCCACTTCTAATCATGTCAGTAGCTTTTTTGCATGTTTAGTCCCCTGGCTATAATCAGACTTAATTTTTAAATAAAAGAATTTACAAGTCTGACACATTTAATCGGGCATAGCCCACAAAATAAATAAAGGCTTGACAGAGTAGGTGATCTAGCAACAGACTGAGCCACCAACTTCTGTCACATCAAGAGGCAAGGATATTGAGTGTAATTATCTAAAAGTAGCACTCAAGTGCCTGTAGCCGTATAGGCATTCCCAACTCATCACTTCAAGATGTAGGCATACCTAGAAAGTAAGATCCACGTTAGTCCCAAGATGATGCCTTATGTGCAAAGGTAGCCTTTATCATGAGATCGTCCCAACCGTCCACGTGGCGCGCATCCAACCGAAGACCCAAGATTTCTAGCATTATAAATAGAACCTCCATATGAAGAGACCAAAGTCATTCACCAACACAACTGCTTTTCATACATTTATCCGACCCTGTACCATTTAGACTTAGCCTTTTATTCTTCAATATATCTTACATGTTTTATTAGTTTAGCTTGTAGTTTGTAATCATAGTTTACATTGATTTTCCTTTACTTGCTTTCATAGTGTAATTACAGCTCTTCACTTTAAATTTCAAGCTTGGAACATGTTAACAATAGTCTACTAACGAACCCTTTTGAATGTAACTAGGTCCTTCTGCACTCTACTCATCAATAACTTGTAATTAATCCCCATTGTACTTGCCTAAGTTAATGAATAAAATGTTATGTCTTTCTTAAAGTTTGTTGCTTGTGTTCCCGACCACAATTCTCATATAAAACACCTCGGCCTTAACAATGCTCCTTTACTAGGGTTGAAGTGATTGGAACATAAGAAAGGGTAATTCCCACTTTTGCTAATCGCCTACATCAGATTCACCATGAGTGCACACACTCACGGCCACAACAATTGTAAAATAATTAGGAATATTTGCTTGGATTCTCCTTTGGTCGCAAATACGGATTTAAGCTTCTTAGAACACCTGAGCACGTAGAAATTACAAGCGTACCCCTAGAGGGCAAACTTAGTGCCAAAAAAAAAAAAAAATCAAAAGTTAAAATTCTGAAGGTTTTATCTTCGGTTCAAATGTTATTTAGAGATAAACATCATTTCTTTCTTTCTCTCTATATATCATATGCATGTATATGTAATATGCATATAGAGTGGATGATGATCTCTCTTTTGGCAACACCATAATTGTTCGTGTGTGTGGCATATACGTATTTGTATTTATATGTCTTGTGTTGCTTTGGATTCTAGATAGAAAAAGATGTGAAATAAAGAAATGGTACAAATAAAAAATATGATATTCTAAAGGGTTAAGTGCATAAAGCACCCCAATTGTATGCTTAAAATGCGTATCTCACCCCTTATGGAGAAGATGGAGTCGCCTTCAATGGGAACAACGTCAGTAGTAGTAGCTGTAATTCCAGATTGCATTTTTCTCTCTCTATTTCATTTTGTATGCAGGGTACGGGAATAGACGCCTCATCCTATGTCAGATTATATCCCCATTATACCCCACTATTTACTGGAAAGCTTATATTCCACTCCACTAAAGACAAAAATATTCCTACACCGGTTGGTCCGGTCAAGGGAAGAATAAATAAATAATAATAAATAAATAAATATAATTCAAATTTCAAATCCATAAATTGTAGCTTTTGGTAAAATTTTCAAAATAATTTATTCTAATTTTTTAAAACAATTGTATTAATGATATTCTGTTTATGATGCACTTTTTAAAGATTGAGATTAATTTAGTAAATTAAAACATGTCTTTAATGAAGATGAGCAATGTTATTACGCAAAATGGTGACATTTTTAGATTTGAATTTTTTTTTTTCCTTTCTTGGAAATGTATTTGGCTTAGGTAATTGTAGACCACATGACTTTTTAACTGCTTTTGTGAAAGGCACGTGAATAAGTAAAGCCAAAAAAATATCTCCCGTGTTTACAGGTTTATTGTACCAAATTGAATTTCACATAAAATAATTCAACTTAATAATCACAAAAATTCAAATTAAAAATTAAAATGTCATTTGCAACACATCATAAGTTAATATGTTACTGTTACATTTCAATTAAAAAAAATTACGATTACAACAAAATGTAACTACAAATTTCTATTTCATTACAATAAAATGACTATTATTACTACAAAAATGGCAAAGGAAAGTCACTTTGGCTTTGTTATGGCCTATTAGTAATTCACATTCCATCCGTGGGCCTTTTTGGAATTAGACTTAAGAGCATTGCATGACAGTGTGATCGTTACTGCTACCTAAAGAAAGTTAAAATCATTACTGCTGCCTAGAAAGAGAGTTAAAAAGTAAACACGCATAGTAATACAGAGAGAATGTAACTAGGTCCTCCTGCACTCTACCAATCAATAACTTATAATTAATCCCCATTGTACTTGCCTAAGTTAATGAATAAAATGTTATGTCTTTCTTAAAATTCGTTACTTGTTTTAACGACCACAATTCTCATGTAAAACTCCTCAGCCTTAACAATGCTCTTTCACTAGGGTTGAAGTGATTGGAATCTAAGAGAGGGTCATTCCCACTTTTCTTAATCGACAACATCAGATTCACCATGAGTGCACACACTCACAGCCATAATAGTTGTAAACTCATTGGGAATATTTGCTTGGATTCTCCTTTGGTTGCAAATACGGATTTAAGCTTCTTAGCACACCTAAGCACGGAGAAATTACAAGCGTACCCCTAGAGGGCAAACTTAGTGCCAAACAAAAAGAAAATCAAAAGTTAAAATTTTGAAGGTTTTATCTTTGGTTCAAATGTTCTTTAGAGATAAACATCATTTTTTTTCTTTCTCTTTATATATCATATACATCTATATGTATTATGCATATAGAGTGGATGATGATCTCTTTTTTGGCAACTCCGTAACTATTTGTGTGTGTGGCATATACATATTTGTATTTATATGTCTTGTGTTGCTTTGGATTCTAGATAGAGAAAGATGTGAAATAAAGAAATGGTACATTGATAAGTGCTCAAATGTTGCACATTTTAGCACCAAAGTTAGGGTATTTTAGTCTATTCATCTATCTTTATTTTTCCGTTTTAGTACTAATTTATGTTTTTGTCTATTTCAAGTCAATAAGGTTCAAACGGGCTAAAAATGGTCCATTACAGCCTTTTTGGAGTCAAGCAAAAGTTCTGAGAAGATTGCAGAAAAATCCAGAAAAAGGTAAAAAATGCAGAATTTTGCCACCAGTGGGTTTGGATCGATCGAAGATACGCTGGCAGTGAGCTGTTTTATTCTCGCGCGCCCGAACTCCAACTACCACATGGCTGCAGGATTAGATATTTTAAAGGCTTATTCTCTGACTTGTTCACTACTCCAAGAAACTTGTATAAAGGGGGAATTGAACTATTTCTAAAGGGTCTTGAATTTTATTTTATTTTTACATTGTAATAGTTAGCTTCCCTATCTAAAAAAGTTAGAGATTAGGGTTAGAAGAAAAGAGAAGAGTCGAGGCACCAAGAACACATCTCAAGATCTACACACACACTCTTTCTCTAGAATTCAACAAAGAAGAAGAGGAAGAAGATGGAGCCATGTTTGGGGATTGCCCTTGAAGGTTCCAAGATCACACCCACCTTCTCCATGATTGGCTAAACTTCTTCTTGGGGCTTGGATGAGCCCCAAGTTTCTAAATCTAAACCTCTATCTCTTTCATACTTTTTGGGGAATAATATCTTGTGATTAGTATTTTAGCCTTGTGAATTTAATGAATCTTGGGTTCTCCTTTGATTTCTATGGTTAAATACTTCCATCTAATTCTCTATATAATTACATGTTGTCTTATATGTGATTATTGGGGAATTAATCTCTACACTATTTTCTCTATGTTTGTTGCATGTCTATGTGTGATGAATTAAGGGTTTAATGATGGCTATGCATGGTTTTCATAGAATAGGTTTGTCAATTAATTTGATGGGTTATGCTTAGACTTGATGGGTTGTACTACAATTTAATTCATGCTTGTAGTTAGGTTGACAATCTGTACTTGATTTGATATTCCATGGCTTATTAATGCAAATTCCATGATTCTTTAGATTGATGTGTGCTATAATTATTACTCGTTTGATGGGTCATGCTTATGATTGATGGGTGGTTCTACACTTAGTTTAATTGTTAGTTAGGTAGACAATTCATATTTGAATTTGATGGTCCATGCTTAATTTTACAATTGGTAATCGCATTTTGTTCACAAGAATATTTTTCCCAAATTAGTTGAAAGTGTGTGGTTTGATGAACGAGCTTGGTAGCGATTCCAATGCACCCCAAGACCTCACTTCTCATTTCTTAAATCACTATCTCTCATTAGTTTACTTTAGTTACATTTTAATTAATTGCATCTTAGTGTAATCAACTAACCCAACCCTTCTATGCAATCAATTGATATATTAGAATCGAATTTAAATTCCAACACGTATAATCTCTTGAAATGATCCCTTCTCGCTAATACTCCATAGTATAGGTGTCAAGCGATTTATAAATTTAAAGTATGATGCCCACTTGATACTAATTTCCAAACTCAAAATGTTGTGCATTATTTTGTGCACACGCTCGGGGCTCATCATACTGTTGGAATTTATATGCCCTGGCATAGCAAATTCCTATCTGGATTATAGTGACATATGTTCCTGACATATCTGAAATATTTATGATTTATAGAATTGGTGAATTCAATGTATTATGTTTCGATTCACTATGAAATTGATAGTGTCCATGTAATTACAAGAAATATTTATATATATGTATGTGATGACAATCAATGCATGATATATAAATAGTAATTATAAATTGTTCATAGTCGGTAATTATAGATGGACTCATAATTAATTAAGACTTGAACTGGATCCGCGTTAGGTTGAGATATATTGCGAGAGCCGTCGTATGCAATTACTTCCTATCAACGTCATGGCATTTGACTCTTAAGCATGAGAAAAGTATAGACTCTTTTATTAATTAATAATTACTTTGATTTGTTCGGCGGATTCTTCGGGATCCTTAGACCGACACTTTGGGTAGTTATGTAATTAATAGTTAGAGGGTTATATTTTCAATATTTGCATCATTGCTACTTGTATTTATTTTGTATTGATTATGGTTGATCACAAAGTAAATTCGAAGGCCTTCGTGTGTTTTTAGACAAAATGATTTATTATATATTTATTTATTTAAATTATTATTTTTGTCAAACAAATGTTTTATTGTGATCGAGCCAGAAATAATCAAAGGTACCAAAATAAATATATTAATTAAGTAGTCGGATTGATGGCTATATTTATCCGATAACTAATTATGCATAGAGGGGTCAAAGTGCAATATTGACTTAGAGGTTATTTATTATTTAATTGGAGTTCAATTAATTTCTTTTAGCGGAGTAGAAATTAATTTATGAATTAATTGAATTGGGTCCATGGACCAGGCCAATCATTAATTCATTGTAGCCAATAAAATAATAGGCCCAATGGATTCTCACTCATAGCCCAACTTGATATTGGAATCATATTAGATTTGAGACATGTAAATTAGAGATTGAGAAGGATTCGTTATTTCCTTTTCTTTACCTTTATGTTGCCTATAAATATACATGGTTTATGTATATTTTAGGGTGATTTTTATGAGAAGGAAAAAGGAATAAATTTTCTCTCTCTAGAAAATTAGGGTTTATGTTCTCATCTAATGGAGGCTCCCACAAGCCTAGTTTTCCAAGGTTATTCATAAAGGCTTATGAGTGATTCCTAAAGGTAAAATAATTACCAAGAAGATGGAGATCCATGGAAAAGGTGTCTAGCAAAAGGGATCTACAATAAGTGAGAACATTCACTTTAGAGGAGAGATCTAAGGTTTACTCAAACCTTGATGTAAGTATTCAATCTTTTAATTGAATGATACATCATGTTTTATTTTTGCATAAAACTTGTCTCTATGTGATGAATCAAGATCTATGAATTTAAATCCCTCGAAAAGTTTTTAAAACTATTACGTTTCCCAACAGTGGTATCAGAGCATGGTTTGATTCATTACTAGAGATCATGATTTTATGAAAACCATCATTCGTGGATCCAAAATTATATTCATATATATTTTTATTGATGTATGTTGATGTATGATTTAATATGTTGATATATATTGATACACGATGATGTATGAATAATTGTGAATGAATGATGATGTATGGTTGGGCCATGGATGAAGCTTATAGGAATATTGAATGTAATTTTATCTTTGGATGAATGTAATTAAGGCTTTGATTTAGCCGTTTGAAAGTTCAATGATGTAATTTATTTTTCCCATTGTATTTGAAGTTGTAAATATTTTTAAAACCATGTAATATTCATCAAAGGATGTTATGAAGCTTCAAGAAGGTCCAAAAGGGTTAAATTATGCTTCAGTAATTTTCTGGAATTTTTCCAAATTTTTTGGAATTTTTCTGGAATTTTTTGAGGCTTAATTTATATTTTCTGGAATTTTCGGCGTTTTTCCGGTGGCCGGAACACACCGGCTGCGAAAAGAACTACTGGAGGAGGCTGGGATCTGGTGCAGTGCACCAATAATGAATCTGGCGCATGAGGAACACGCGCCAGAAGTGATAGGTGGGGTATGGAATCTGGCGCGTGGGTTCCACGCGCCAGAAAAGTCAACCATTCCGGCGTGTGAGGAGCACGCGCCGGACAAAGCCAGATCAGCTGCTTGCTGGCGCGTGAGGAGCACGCGCCAGGCCAAGCAAGTACATCACACGCGCGCGTGCCGGCGCGTGGCACGCGCTGTATCATCCCTTCAGCGCGTGCAGGCGCGTGGGAGCGCTTGGCACGCGCTGGAACTTTCCAGTAGCGCGTGGAGACTTCCTGTCCACTCTCCTAGCGCGTGGGAGCGCGTGGGGACATGCTGGACACTCTCCGGGCGCGTTCTAAGCACTGTTTTGCTTTTCCAGATGCCTACCAGCTTCCTGTAGGTGTTTGCAAGCTGATGGAAGATCTTCGCGCAGTGATTAGAGCAATTAAATGTTAAAAGCTGATTCCATTGGCCATTTTATTTGCTTTATCTGTTATTTGTTTATTTATGCGATGTATGAAATGCATGGAATATATAATTGTTAATTAAGTATTATTCATGCATTGGATCCATGATATTTATTTAAATGGCTTAATTTATATTAATTAAGTTATGAAAATTAATTGGATTTGATTACTAATTAATTTGAGGGCACTTATTGGGAAACGCAAAATTATTATTATTTTTTTTGTAAATTATTTTTAAAGTGTGCTTCAAATTAAATATTAGTGAATCGTTTAAAGTCCAAATATTTTCTAAATTTAATTGGATTAAAATCAAGACGTTTTGCATGCATTATATCATGTAAATGAATAAAATGAAAATCCTAATTATGAATGATTAAAAATTGAGTGGGAGCGGGGATTTTTATACATTACCCCATGGCCTTTGTTATGAACACAATTGTAATTAGATCTTCAAAAATAAGGCCCCACGCATGATTTGAAGAGTCTTAATATTATAAGAATGGTTATCTC
The DNA here is from genome assembly GCF_030987335.1 of Cornus florida. NCBI lineage: Eukaryota > Viridiplantae > Streptophyta > Magnoliopsida > Cornales > Cornaceae > Cornus > Cornus florida. The sequence goes on from NW_026775572.1 coordinate 48,268,198, forward strand.
ATGAAAATAATAATATTAAATGTTCATTGTAATTAGATCTTTAAAAATAAGGCCCTACGCATGATTTAAAGAGTCTAGATTATAATGACAAGATATTTAATGTTTTATTTTTCATTAGAGCATTAATAACGTTATACACTCAATCTAAAATCAATAGTGTTAGCTCCCCAACGGAGTGGTCTATACTAGGTGATTTTAGAAAGGCTAAACATAATCGGGAATCATTTCATATAGATAGACAAGGCATTGTCTTAAGAGATATGGAAATGATGGGATTTGCCCGCCAATAGCAATAATGAACTTCGCTAACCGAATAAGTTATTGGCGTATTGGTTATTCAATTTTTCATGCAGTGGTTAAGGGACCCACATACTATTTTAATGGAAGTGCTCACCTAATAGTAAATGAATCTCAACAATAGTAATAATGAACTCCTCCAACAGGATAAGTTATTGACATATTGATTGGTTGATTTATTATGCTACAGAGTTGAGGGACCCGCATTAATTAAAAGGGATTGTGCACCAATAATGATAATGATTTCTTGTTCGATTGAGATTTATTATATTATGTGGTTAACAAACTCATTTTAATTTTAAATATGCATGACAGAATTAATAATTCACCTTGCATGTTGTATGAATGCATTTATATTCAGATTAATTATGTCTAATCCAGTTTATCTGCTTGCTTACATATTCAATGTAACTGGACTTCATTAATATTGACTGGGAAAGGAAGTTAGATATTTTATTCACAACGTAAGGGTACAAATGTATTTACTACTCCTAAACATAATCCTTTTACTTTAAGATACCCAAGAGAACATTAATGCTTTGAATAAGTGAAATAAGGCAAATGAGATGACTTGGTGCAATATTCTAGAATTTACCTCGAATACGCTCCAAAGCTAACATTTACATTATTTTATTTTCTTCAAGCATCATGTTAAAATTTTAATAAGATGTTTTGGTGAGATTAGATAGAGAGTATGCCAAAGTACTATGTCAGACTTGAATAGCATCAAGATAGCCTAAGGAACTCCAGTATGAAATCGAATTTTGAAAATTAGCTGGAGATCAATAAGGCTGACTTGGGTGGTAAGTTTCAAGTTAACATGATTATTGCCTTGTTACCAAACTCGTTCGACTCTGTTAGAGTGAACTAAATAAGGAATCAGTTTGAGTTCACACTCGCTGATATTCTTATAGAATTGGTAACAGATGAAGGGATAATCAAGAGTATGGGCGTTCCTATCAATCTAACCTAGTCTATACCATCTTCTTCTAGGCCCAAGTGGAAGGGCAAAGCACAGAAGAAGGATGATAATAGGACTAGACTAGCACAGAACATGGGTATTCAAAAAGGTTAAAGGGAATAAGGCAGTGTATGTTGAGGGCGAAGAAAACTGTTTCTTTTGTCGTTAACTAAGACACTAAAGGACAAACTGTCTAAGCAATGACGTGGCATAGGAAAATATATATTTAATCATTGAGCCATGTTATGTGGTTGTATCTATTGATTCCTGATGGATAGATTCTGGAGCCACTAAACATGTTTGCAATTTATTGTAAGGATTTCAGGAATCCAGAAGCCTTGATGATATGGAAATATATTTATCTTTTGACCTGATGCCAAGGTTGTAGTTAAATCAGTGGGAGTATTACATCTGAAATTAGAGAGTATGAGGATATTAGTATTAGAGAATTATCTTTATGCACAGTGGTTAGACGCTATCTAATTTTTGTTTCACTTGTGGTTTATAAAAACTAGATCGTTATTTTGTAAAACTGGTTTTATAAAATTGAATAGATATGTGATTGCTTCTGGTGCATTGAAAGATGGTTAATATACTATAATCACAAGCTCTTAAGATTTGCAGGATGTAGAAACTAATGTTGCATCTTCTAGATTGAATGTTAAGAGAAAATTTGTTATTCCTGACTCATTGTATTTTTGGTGTCTATTGTTGGGTTATAATCAATCAAAATGAGATTTAAAGATTGGTTAAAGAAGGTTTATTACCTAGTGAGGCAGAGGAGCCTAAACCAAACTTGTGAATCTTGTTTTGAAGGATAGATAACTCTAAGGGCTTAATCAGCCAAATGAAATAGACATAAAGAAAAATTGGAGTCGGTACACACGTACACGTGTAGTCTTATGAACATCCAATCAAGATTACTCATGTTTTGGATAAATTTACCTGTTGCGACACAAGTCTTATACTTTTGGTATATTCTGAAAGGGTCAAGACTAATGTGGAGCATAGATTAGGTAAACTTATCAAGACACTTCGATCTGATCGAGTATTTGAGTATTTCTTGGGATAGTGCAAAGACTATATGGTCAATGAGGGTGTTGTGTACCAGTTTTCCGCAATTGACGCTAAATTAATTTAGGTGTCAAATAGGAATAACAGAATTCCACTTAACATGGTTAGATCTATGATCAGCTATGCTACATTATCTCTTTCATTTAAGAGTTTAGCGTTAATAACATCGATACGCATTATGAACTGCATTCCATCTTAGTCTGTCTCAAGGATACCGTTGAGCTGTGTTTTTGACTAAATCTTAGTTTGAATCACATGCACATATGGGGTAGTCTTGCACATGTGCGCTTGATATGGACAAGTAAGTTGGAAACAGATCATATGCATGATAGATTTGATAGCTACTCTAAAATGTCACTAGGACTGATTATTTTATGATCTCAATGATAAAAGTTGATTGTTTACACTCACTGTTTATCTATAGGAGAATCATATTATGAATCACATACCTAGTAGCATAGTGTTAGAGAATATGGTAAGAGTACCAGATGTACCACAAGTGAACACACTTATTATAGAGATTGAGAATAATATATGAATTCCCTATTAATGCGTTAGCATCATCGATTTCTGCATCGGTACATTGATGTAGTGGGAGGATTATCATCCAATTCGACAGAATCATGTTTTTAGGTGAGACCATTATGGACATCCCTGTTAAACATGAGTTGGACCCAGTAAGCTACACGGAAGCGTGAACCGATGTGGATACAAATCGTTTTGGTGAGTTACTATGAAATCAGAGTTGGAATCTATGTATTCTAATAAATTCTGGGATCTTGTAGAACTTTCTAGTAGGGTGATTCCTATGGAAGGTAAGTTAATCTACAAATAGATACCAGAAGATTTCTTAGTGAATAAATCATGAGTGTACAAGGGAATGTCATTATTTTTCTTAATTCTATATATTGATGACATCCTACTGATTTATAATGACGTGGAAGTTTTGTCATCAATTAAAAGGTAGTTGTTCAATTACTTTTAAATGAAGGATTTTCAAGATGTAAGCTATATTCCTAGGATCAAGCTTTTGCAAGATCAGGTTAAAAGCAAAATATGCTTATCTTAATAATCCTACATTGATAAAGTTTTGACCAGGTTTGGTATGCATAACTCAAAGAATGAGTTCTTGCTTTATTGATATGGATCGGTCTCTCTAGTAAGTAGTTTTTCAAGACTAGCAGAGGAGATTGAGCAAATGAGACTGGAACAATATGTTTCGGCATATGAGAGTCTCATATATGCCATGGTCTATACCAAACAGGACATCCGCTACATAGTAGGGATAGTCAGTAGAGATCAGTCCAATACTGGACTTGACAACTGGTCTGTTGTGAAAAATATCATTAAGTACCTAAGGAGAATCAATGATATCATACTCATTTATGGATGTGATGATATGGTCCTAGTCAGGTATGCTAGTTCTGATTTTCAATCAGAAGTAGATACTATGAGGTTCACGACTCAGTGTATGTTCACTTAATGGAAGGGAGATCAGTTGGTAGATTGTTAAGCAGATTTCAACTGCTGACTCAAACCTGTAGGTGGAATATATTGCAGCCTTAAAGGCGGCAAAGGAAGCCTATTAGTTTGATCTCACTGATTTAGAGGTTGTGGAGTATACTAGCTTGCCTATTGAGCTATGTTGTGACAATAGTGCAGAAGTAGTCCAAACCAATGACCCAAGGTTCCATAGAGGAACAAGATACACTGAGAGGAAGTATCATGTTCTACATGATATTGTCCGGCAAGAAAATGCACTTGTAGTTAGAACATTGCATTGGAACACAACTTTGTTGATCAATTATCAAAGGTGTCATTGATCAATAATTTTGATCATCATCTGGATAACATTGGAGTTAGGTGCAATTTGAATTGGCTATGAGGGCAAGTGGGAGCTGTTGGGATTTATATGCCCTGGCATAGCAAATTCCTATCTGGATTATAGTGACATATGTTCTTGACATATCTGAAATATTTATGATTTATATAATTGGTGAATTCAATGTATTATGTTTCGATTCACTATGAAATTGATAGTGTCCATGTAATTACAAGAAATATTTATATATATGTATGTGATGACAATCAATGCATGATATATAAATAGTAATTATAAATTGTTCATAGTCGGTAATTATGGATGGACTCATAATTAATTAAGACTTGAACTGGATCCGCGTTAGGTTGAGATATATTGCGAGAGCCGTCGTATGCAATTACTCTCTATCAACGTCATGGCATTTGACTCTTAAGCATGAGAAAAGTATAGACTCTTTTATTAATTAATAATTACTTTGATTTGTTCGGCGGATTCTTCGGGATCCTTAGACCGACACTTTGGGTAGTTATGTAATTAATAGTTAGAGGGTTATATTTTCAATATTTGCATCATTGCTACTTGTATTTATTTTGTATTGATTATGGTTGATCACAAAGTAAATTCGAAGGCCTTCGTGTGTTTTTAGACAAAATGATTTATTATATATTTATTTATTTAAATTATTATTTTTGTCAAACAAATGTTTTATTGTGATCGAGCCAGAAATAATCAAAGGTACCAAAATAAATATATTAATTAAGTAGTCGGATTGATGGCTATATTTATCCGATAACTAATTATGCATAGAGGGGTCAAAGTGCAATATTGACTTAGAGGTTATTTATTATTTAATTGGAGTTCAATTAATTTCTTTTAGTGGAGTAGAAATTAATTTATGAATTAATTGAATTGGGTCCATGGACCGGGCCAATCATTAATTCATTGTAGCCAATAAAATAATAGGCCAAATGGATTCTCACTCATAGCCCAACTTGATATTGGAATCATATTAGATTTGAGACATGTAAATTAGATATTGAGAAGGATTCGTTGTTTCCTTTTCTTTACCTTTATGTTGCCTATAAATATACATGGTTTATGTATATTTTATGGTAATTTTTATGAGAAGGAAAAAGGAATAAATTTTCTCTCTCTAGAAAATTAGGGTTTATGTTCTCATCTAATGGAGGCTCCCACAAGCCTAATTTTCCAAGGTCATTCATGGAGGCTTATGAGTGATTCCTAAAGGCAAAACAATTACCAAGAAGATGGAGATCCATGGAAAAGGTGTCTAGCAAAAGGGATCTACAATAAGTGAGAACATTCACTTTAGAGGAGAGATCTAAGGTTTACTCAAACCTTGATGTAAGTATTCAATCTTTTAATTGAATGATACATCATGTTTTATTTTTGCATAAAACTTGTCTCTATGTGATGAATCAAGATCTATGAATTTAAATCCCTCGAAAAGTTTTTAAAACTAGCACGTTTCCCAACACATATATATAGAAAATATGATATTCTAAAAGGTCAAGTGCAAAAAGCAACCCTATAGTATGCTGAAAAAGCGCATCACACCCCCTATTACAGGGTACGTGTAATACCTCTAATTTAACAAGGATAGTTCTGGAATTTATTTAATTATTTAAATTGTGTTTTTATTTATTTAGTTGTGAATTTGTTGATTAAGTGTGACTTTATTTGTTTTTATTTATTGGTGGTTTGTGAATTAATTAATTAGTTATTAAATTGTATTTTATTTTTTTATTTTTCGTTAATTGAATTAATTATTAAATGGTATTTTATTTTTCTATTTTTCGTTAATTGAACTTAGGGTTTTGTTTTATTTTTCTTTAGCCGACTTAGTTTCCTGTCTAGTATTAGGACTAGAATTAAGGTAACCTTAATCCTATAAATATGTACATTAAGGTTTTACCTAGGGTTTTTTTAGAACTTAAACACGTCGGTGGAGGCAGAGAGAGAGAACAGAGGAAGGCTAACAGTAGTCGGAGTTCGCCGGAGAATTTAGGAAGCAACGGTGCAAGGTTTCAAACTGAGACCTAAAGGCAAGTTCTAAACCTATCTCTTTCCCTTAGGCTCGTGTTCTTTGCACGACCGATACAATTCCAGGATTTAATAAGAATTAAAAACTGAACTGGATTGCATGTTTTAAATGCTTAAAACTGGATGTGTGTTCAAGTTGTTTAATGTTTGTATTAAATTCTTTGTTGCGTTATTTCTGTTTTAAATCATATAAGTTGATGAGTAATGATTTTAATTAGTTTTATACCATGTTGGGAACCACTGGAATTAATTTAGTTTGCAAGTTTGGTGTGTTAAAACAATTGGGGTTCGGGAAAGCATAAACTGCTCGTATTAAACTCTTGATGCAAAATTCATGCTTTAATTGATTTTAGTAACTGAACAATGAATTTAGTGGATTTTGGAATAAGTTGGAACCTGATTTAAACACTTAGGAACCCTAGGTATGAAGGTCAGTTCATCAGAAACTCACCAGAATTGAAAACGATGAAGAACAGAGAGAGAGACGGCTCACTGTTTTAAAGAGCAGGCTCTTCTGGATGAAGAGCAAGCTCTACTTTTAAGTAGAGCCGGCTCTAGGGGTCTTGGAGCAGGCTCTTCTTCTAGTAGAGCCGGCTCCAAGATGGGAAGAACAGGCTCTTCTTTTGGTGGAGCAGGCTCTTCCCTCGGGTGTGCGTTTTTAATTTTTCTGCGACTGTGTGGGCTACAGAACTTGGATTTTGGGATTTTCAGTTTCTGTTGGAAGCTATACTGAGGTGTTTAGAGGTGGTCTAAGCTTGATTAAAATCCTTGAGAGAAAATTTATGCAAAATAAAACAACTTTGTTTTAGTGCAACAGTGGACAATGCTTAATTAATCAGTTTACTGTGTTTTTGTTATGAAAGGATGCAGAATTGCTTAACACTTAGAATAGCAATTCTTAGCAATAAAATTCTCAATTAAACCTATCCCAATGTTATAAAATAAGCGTGTGGATTTAAATGGTTTAGTATGCTTATTTGGCTCTATTTACAGTTTAGATGGGAGGAACTGCAAGATGTTTAAGCTTTGGTATTAAAATTCTTAGTGATGATTTGCAGTTAGTCATGTTCTAGAATTACTAAAAATAAACCTGTGAACATTTGTATTCTGTTATGGTTGATTAGAATTAATTGGTTTACATGTATAACCTGTAATATCAATTAGTGGACATTTCAGAGTAGTATGGATTAAGCTTGTTAATTGACAATTATTTTATCATGCTTAATATGGAATAATTGATATTTGTACTTAATGTTTTATTGTCAATTGTGGAATGTATGGATTGGTTGATAGTTATATTTTTATTTATTCTATTAACTGTCGGATGGATTGGATTGTATGCACCGGTATGGGACGGTGACATACTAGGTTTGGATTGGCTCAAAATTGCTATATCCTACCTATACGGAATAAGGGAATGGATTAAAAATAAATCCTACTTATATTTAGGCTAAGTCAAAGAAGCTGCACAAGCTGAATGACTAGCTGGATTACTGGTTATCTATGTTAAGTCTGTGCAGTTGAATAAGCTGAACGACTTACTAGATTTATTATGGATTGTTATGAACGGATTTTAAATATATTATTATAGTACCGTGACATGAGCTTGAGTCTCAGAGTCTACGGTTAGGGAGCGTATATGCAGTAGGATGCGTAGCTGGCTATGCTGGTTGTGGTGTACCCTGTTAGGCTTAGGTAGTCATGTCCACTCAAGTGCGTTTTGCATGTTGCCTTCTACTCAGGTTGAGACCCATATCATAGTCCAGCGAGAGTCCATAGTATGGATATATATATATATATACACGACTTATATAGTTATTGTTGAGTTGGTTAGAGTGTATATGCGTATCGAGCCTCTGTTTGGATTGTAGTAGGTTAGAACTTGTTCGTGGGCCTGACCCACTCCTATTTTCCAGGTGTACGTCAGTTTCAGGCTTGAGCTTGTTCGTGCTGGGCAGAGAAGATCTTCCATTCTACCGACGATGTAGGACTTCTTTCCAGATATTTGATTTGGATTTTATCTTCAGTTTACTTTCATTTCAGTTTGGTTTTTAGGGGTCCACTGGAGATGGATTCCCGAGTTGTTAACTTATGGAGGTTTTGGATCATTGGGATTTAAGTATATTTAATATTAAAGGTTTTTATATTTAGTTTTCTTTCAGTTTAAACTTTATTTATCAAATTCATTTTGTCATCTGTGTTCGTACTACATATTAATTGTTTGATATTTCCCTTGGGTTTGGGTTTGGGCCTGATCAACCCGTATCTCGGATCCGAGGAGTATCACAGTACGGGAATAGACACCTCGTCCCATATCAAATTATATTCTCGATATACCCCGCTACTTATTGGAAAGCTTATTGTAACTTTTGGTAAAAATTTTCCTACATCGGGTGGTCCGGTCAAGAGAAAAATAAATAAGTAACAATAATAAATAAATAAATAAATATAATTCAAATTTCAAAACCATAAATTGTAACTTTTGGTAAAATTTTCAAAATAATTTATTCTAATTTTTTAAAGCAATTGTATTGATGATAATCTGTTTATAATGCACTTTTAAAGATTGAGATTGATTTAGTGAATTTTAAACATGATAGTGAATTTTACATAAAATAATTCAACTTAAAAATCACAAAAATTCAAAATTCAAAATTCAAAATTAAAATGTCATTTGCAACACATCAGAAGTTAATTATATTCTTGTAACATTTCAATTAAAAAATTACGATTACAACAAAATGTAACAACAAATTTTTATTTTATTACAATAAAATGATTATTGTTACTACAAAAATGACAAAGGTAACTACTAAATCGCAATTTTTAAAAATGGCAAAGGAAAGTCACTTTGGCTTTGTTGTAGCCAACTGGTAATTCACATTCCATCCGTAGGCTTTTTCGGAATTAGATTTGAGAGCATTGCATGATAGTGTGATCGTTACTGCTACCAAAAAAGAGTTAAAATTGTTACTGATGCCTAGAGAGAGAGTGAAAAACACGCATAGTAATAAAGAGAAAATGTAATTCGGTCCTCGTGCACTCTACCAATCAATAACTTGTAATTAATCCCCATTGTACTTGCTTAAGTTAATGAATAAAATGTTATGTCTTTCTTAAAATTTGTTGCTTGTGTTTCCGACCATAATTCTCATATAAAACACCTCAGCTGATGAGCACTGAAAAGTGCGTATTTAAACCCGTTAAGCTTAAGCATTCTAGTACCTTTATCTATCTTACTTTGCCGTTTTAGACTTATTACGTGTTATTTATATTTTCAGGCACTAATCCCAAAATTAAGCTAACTCAGCCAAATAAGAGCTTAATTGAAGCAATCCTGAGATAAACCAAAGGAGGGAGCTGTTGCCCAAGAATTGACTCTAGAGGGGGGGGGTGAATAGAGTCAATGCCAAACAATGGACAATTTTCGCAATATATAGAAATACAATTTCTATTCAACAATTTAAGTAATTATGCAATAATCAAGATATGAGATCAAGATATGGAATAAGCAATTAAAGCATAATTATAAAAGAGAAAAGGGAAGAGAAATTGCAAACTACAACACGGCAATTTTTGCGAGGTTCGGAAACTCCTACTCCTCGGCTCAAGATCCCTCTTGAGACTTCCCAATCTAATATAGCTTCTCCTTGCGGGTGGAGAGCAAACCTTTACATGAAGCAAGACCTTGCTTCTTTTCCTTGCTAGGAGAACACCCTTCTCCTAGGCTTCTTTTGGGTCACACCAACCCTTACAAGTTTGTAGAAAAGATTGTAATTGAAATACAAGATTGAATCTCTCTCAAGATAGATATACAAGTGCAAGCTCACAAGAAATATCTCTCAAAGATTGATGTACAAACTTTAGGTCTCAACTAGAGTATATATGAATATAAGTGAAGCTCAAGCTCTATAAATGATATGAATGAGAGAAGATGATATAAGTGAAGAATGTAAGTTTTTATAATCTCTCAAGTGAAAAATAGAGCAAAAACTCTATGAAGATTAAAGCAAGAGCAAAAGCCCTTTTAATCTTTGCTAGAATCTCTCAAGATAGAATAAGAGAGAATGAGAGAGATGAGAAGATGAGAGAACAAAAGCTCTCTTGAAATGTAATATTATGTCTCTCAAAATGGTGGTCTATATGCTTCAGCAAAATGAGCCTTCCTTATATAGACAGCCGTAGCATAATATGTCTGTTAGAAGTAGTTGGAAGACTTAAATGCAGAAAAGTGCCGTTGTAGATTCAAATAACTTAGAAGAGCCGGCTCTACAAAAAATTGGAAGAGGCTCTAATAAATGGGAGGCGGCTCCAATAACTGGGAGGCGGCTCCAATTCACAAAATGCATTCTACGACACACAATTTGGCTACTGGAGTGCAAAGAGGCGGCTCCTATAATTGGGAGGCGGCTCCAATAAAAATGGGAGGCGGCTCCAATAAAAATGGGAGGCGGCTCCAATTGATAAAATGTGCTTGCTTTAGTTTTCATGGAGGCAACACCTTGTTTTGGATTTTGACAGAAAATGACATGACTTCAAATGGACATAACTCAGTCCATGAAACTCCAAATGAGGTGAAATTTAAGTCTAAATTTATTGCCTTGAAGTCAGCTTTCTAAATCCACTGGCCTTGCTCAAAAATTATAACCACAGAAATGGTTATGGTCGTTTTAGTGCAACCTGGTCAGAATTTTCGCAGACCAGAGATATGCATTTTGTAATGCTCATATCTCATTCAATTCAAATCCTTTTTAGGTGAAATTCGAGTCTAAACTCAAGAGATCGAAGTCAGCTTTCTAATGCACCCAGCCTTACTTAAAAATTCTAACTAGAAAAATAGTTATAGCAGTTTTAGCATAGGATGGTCTGGAAATTTTCTGGGCTGAAAATTGCTTTTTTTGAGATAACCATCTTTCTAGCACCTAGGACTTTGATGAATGGTTCAATTTAGTTCAAGACCTATTTCTAAGAGTCTAGGAACATATAAGGATGATAAATATCAAGTTCATTGTGTCCTAGAGTCATTTACTAAATTATGGCAACAAAGGCTTTAAAGATGAAATATTAAGTTCAATGCCTTTTCCTTTTCTTTCTAGACACCAAAGTAAATCTTATGATTAATGTGCATGGTCCTAGCATTTCTAGCTCAAGTTGCGAGTTCTTTCAAAGCTTATGCAAGCTTGAACTAACCCTTTCTTAGCAAAGACTTCATATGACAATATCTATGAATGAAGTGCAAAGTCTATTACTAAGGATATAAGAATATGTGAATGATGATAATATGCATGATCCTATAGAGATGAGCTTCAAATGGATTCATAAATACTTTGACATTGAATCCAAAACACTCACCATCCTATCTACCCCTTTTCTTCATGCATTGTCCATGATCGTTTAGGCTTGAGGTAGTATTGCTTTCTTTCTTCCTTTGAGTTGCTTTCTTGCTCATTGAAGTCCAAGCTACCTTTGGACATTGCATTTTGTTCCTTGCAACTTCATGTCTTCATTGTATCCATTTCTTTCCTTTATGTGATCTTGAGTAATGGAATTCTTTGAATGATCTTTGGTGCTTCATTAAGGTCATTCTTTGAATGTGAATAATCTATATAACACTCAATGTAAACATTAGTCCTTAAACACCATTAATGGTTTGTTATCATCAAAACACCTAGATTGTCATTGGATGAAATCCTTAAGGTCAACAATCTCCCCCTTTTTGATGATGACAAAACATTGATGTGTTCATAAGCAAATGGAGTAGCATTTGAAAAATGCTCCCCCTATCAAAGTGCATTCATTGAACATGGCATGCTTGATATATCACTATAAAATGGCATGCTTGATATATCATTATAAAATGGTATGCTTGATATATCATAAATCATTTTAGATCATTTAACACATCATAACACATCACATTTTTCTCCCCCTTTGGCATCTCAAAAAGGTGGGAGGTCAAAACATCTTCTTTTAGTATTGATCATTTAGCATAGAGAATTGACATGGTGACGTAATGATAATCAAGAATTGGCAGTAGTAGTTGTTACTATAATATGTTTTAGGATGAAACATATAAACAATTATATCATAAGAGGCCAATTTCATTGACAACATGAGTTCGAATCATCATTTAAGGTTCATGTCATATACAAAAGTATACATAATCAAACGTGAAACAAAAATGAAGCATAAACTAGAATAAGCCTAAAGGCAAACAACCTTTTAGAGGCAAATTTTAGAACTCAAGAATACTTCTACCCTAATATATTTCTTCACATTTGATATCCTCAAGAAAAAGGAAAATATCATCAAAGTCATGAAAGTTCATAGGAATGAATCTAATGACCAAAAAGTCATTTTGTAGCATGCTTGTCAATTTCAAGATAAGTCAATAAAGCTTAGTAAAACATGCAATATTCATTCACAAGAGATTACTAATAATCTCCCCCTATTAATATGCTTCCATTTACATCATATATTATTCAAAGATTATGCAACTAATTGAATAATGAAGCAATGTATTTCAAAATAAGTGCACAATAGCCTTTTCTTCTTCAAAACCCTCAACTTCACCTCTCAAGGGTAAGTTTGTAATTTAGCCTCTAGGACCACCCAAACACTGCTCCCCCAGTCTTCAATATGCCAAATACACTTGCTTATAAATTCAGAACAAATTATATAGCAAGGTATGATATGTATTAAGCTCACAGCAGCACTATTAGAACCAAAAACCACAAATCTCAGTTTTATCAAGCACTGCCTTAGAAGACACAAACACTTCAACAACCAAGGACTCCCTCAGCTTGAAAATAATGAATTAAAATTTTTCTATAGCTAAGACAAATTATATCAACAAGGGCTTAACACTGCAGCTAATAAAATAACAAAATAATAACTCACAGCAGGTGCAATTTGCTACACCTGTAACTTTATGGTTTGAGGGGTAAAATAGTCAACTTCTCTTTTGTCAAAGGTTTCCTCAGCTTGACATAGATGAAATACACTTATACTGAAGCTTGGACATAATTTAGGATCAATGAATCAACAATTTATAGCACAAAAAGGGCAGCAAACAACAACTTGCAGCAGGTGAATTTGCTGCACCTGTTACCTTTAGGTTTTAGAGGGCAAATCTATAATTTCGTGGCTGGTCCTTCTTGAATTTAGCTCCCACAGCTGAATTTCATCATATAACACTTGCTCACATCATTGCCTCTCAGATTATAGCAAGGTTTCATCACTATAAAGCCCAAAATCAGCATATATACCAGATTTTTGCTGCAGCACTGTTATAAGGGTATTTTTGGTTTTTCACCACTTCAAAATTTTGGATTATGGTTCTCTCAAGTGTATATTAACTATATATTCATGCTCAAATGAGTAGCACAACAATCACAGTAATATAATGCATTTTCAACATCCAAACCAGCCTTGCAAAACTACTACAAGCTAAAACATGTGTGGTTCAAGGTACAAAACTAGTGTAGGTCACTCCTTAGTTCAAAACTCAACATTGATAGCCTTAAAACAACATTTTAATCATGCTCAGATGTTTAAAAATCATAGCATAGCAAGATTATGACAATATATACTCAGCTCCAGAAACTTAAACCAGAAAATAACCAAAGCTTGAGGTTTGAGATATAGAAATTAATACCAGCTGCAATATGTAGTCCTAAGCCCCTCCAACAGTTGTATATCACCAAGTTATGTGTGCTCAGACCTTGTTCAACCTTTAGAAGTGTCCACAGCAAAATTTGAATCACCTCAGCCTCTCTTTTCACAAGAAAATCAGCACCAATCAGCATTACTATTCATCTTCAAACTGTACACGCATGCTAGAGCTATACGCAGATCAAATTCATCTCTCTTGGCAGATTAAACACTCAGAAAAATATCTTTCTTTGGTCCCTCGAGTGTTCTTCATTTCAGCTCACTTTCAATTGAAATGCTCAAAACAAGATGAAGCCCCAAGTCAGTTTTGCTCTCTAGAATTTCAGGTGAGAACTCACATGATGAAGTGCCGAGAGTAATATAAAGAGATTTAGTTGATTGGAGCCGGCTCAAGGAAAATTGGAGCCGGCTCTTAGTTTTTGGAGTCGGCTCTTAGTTTTTGGAGCCGGCTCAAGGAAAATTGGAGCCGGCTCTTTTGAGCTTTTGAGAGATCCCGAGACATAATGTTTGTATGCAGGTTTGGGGAGCCGGCTCATGAATTTTGTTGATCCGGCTCTAGAGATACCGAGAGTTAGGATTTGTGATTTTCTTGGATGCAGGTTGGAGAGGCGGCTCTTGAATGAGATGATCCGGCTCTTGTTTTCTATAGAGGCGGCTCTTATTTAGATTGGAGCCGGCTCTGCAGCTGCTACTTCACTGCATGACATTTTGCTCTGTGATCAGTCCAATTTCTCTTCTGAGTAGACAGAATCTCTTCTCTTGGAGTAGTTTTGTGAAGATGTCAGCTAATTGCTTTTCAGTAGTCACAAATATAAGATCAATATTGCCCTTAGAAACATGATCCCTAAGAAAATGGTATCTAATTTCTATATGCTTTGTCCTTGAATGCTAAAAAGGATTTTTAGAAATGCATATTACACTTGAATTATTACATTAGTCATCTAAGCTAGAACAAATTGTTATTTGAATAACTTATTCCCAAGACTAAATTGTCAAATAGATATATGAATTTTATTTTTATGATGCTTAAGGAGTTTTAATCCTTAGAAGAGTTCATGTTAACTCAACATGCTAATTTAAATCATTTTACATGCTAGTGCATTTGTCAATTCAATATGTATGTATGCTTATGGAAAAATACAATCCAAAGAACGTATATGAAATGAGTAACAATTGAGTGGAAGGCATAATTTCATAAATGGATCATAACGTAATTCCATGTGCATTATCCATGATCAAATTTAAGAATTGATATGAAGAATAAGATTCTTCTTAAGTAGGCAAAAATGAATTAAGTGCCCCATTTTTGAAATCCTTGAAGGATTCAACAATTAAAGAAGAGCTTTCCTTTCCAAAAATAAATTTCATTTTCAAAGAGTGTTAGCTCATGGGAAGGTAAGTTCCTTCTTAAGATTCACACTTTTTAAAGTGATTTTCTTTGAATTCAAGTGAAAATCTTCAAATGCAATTTCAAATAATGTAATACATGAACAATTATTTTACAATCAATGATGGCATGTATAAAGACAAATTGCATAAATAATGAGTAATTGTACCAAGAAGATAAAAATTCTATAATGCACATCATCTTCAATGGTCTAGTATAATTCAAGGATTCTTCATATAGAATACATTTTCATTTTTGATGCTCATATCATGGAAGTATATAGACAAGCAATTTTGAGTATGAAAATATCCTTTAGCATTTACCGATTACCTTGCCTTTGGAGTTCTTCCAAGGAGAGATGCTTCCTTCATAATCCTTTAATCAAGAAGATGAAATCAAGTAACCCTACAAGGAAAGGTTACATATTCTCCTTTTGGTACCCAAATCTTTTTGGGTCCATATAAGTTAGGCAATGGAACATAAGTTCCTTTTGGAACCCAAATCCTCTTAGTCTGTATCCTCTTTCTAAATGGACAATTTTGAATTATATGTCCAAAATAATTGCATATAGGATATTGAAAAGAACTTTTGTCCAATGAATCATTTAAGAACTTTCTCTTTTTCAATAAATATGCATCTTTAATATGAGGATCAAATACAATCTCATTTTTGTAAAAGACACTTCTTTGATTACTAGGCATAGTACTCAAGTGTTCGTTTTCTTTGGTACACTTTACTAATATGTCATTTTGATCATCAATGATTTTCTTTAAAGACTCATTTTTAATTTGAATCTTTTCTAATTCTTGCACAAGATAATGATTTTCCTTTTTCAGAGAGTCATTTTCCATTTGAACTTTTTCATGTCTTTGAGAGAGATCAAGGTTTTCCTTTTTAAATGAAGCACATTTAACAAGTACCTTTTCTAGCACACTTTGTAACTCTTTAAATGCATCAAGTAATTCATTGTGTGCATCAACTAGTTCATTATAAGAGGTTTCTAAATCAAAAAATTTCTGATTAGAATCTACCTCATCTTCATTAGCCATGAGACAAAGTTTGTCCAACTCTTTGATGCCATTTGCTTCTCTGCTAGATGCTTGGAGAACTATACTCATCTTTTGAGTTGCTTCATTTTCTTCACTATAGGAAGAAGAGTAAGTTCTACTATGAAAGTTCAAATGATTAGTAATGTTAGTAGAACTAGAATGCATCTCACCACTTGATTCATTTTCATTTATGATGGAAGACACGTCTTTTTCAATAAGCATAGGCATATATGATTCCTTACCACGAATTGATCCTCCATATGCTAATTCAAGTGAGTTCCAAATTTCTTTAGCCGTTTTACAAAAGATAATTTTGTTGAACTCATTTTTGCTTAATGCACAATAAAGATAACATGTGGCTAAAGCATTACATTGAACTAATCTATGATCATTTTCATCCCATTCACTTTTTGATTTAGGATTTTCATTCCCTTCAATAACTTTGGTTGGGATATAATCACCAATTTCAATAACTTTCCATAAATTAATATCAATACTTTTTAGAAAGGCTTTCATTCTAATTTTCCAATAGATATAATCATTTCCATCAAAACAAGGAGGTTGATCATTGGATTGTCCTTTTAAGTGTGTGATACTACCATTGTTGGCCATGATCGTACTCTAAGACGATTAAGTCCTTTAATTAGAGTTAGGCTCTGATACCAATTGTTGCCCAAGAATTGACTTTAGAGGGGGGGTGAATAGAGTCAATGCCAAACAATGGACAATTTTCGCAATATATAGAAATACAATTTCTATTCAACAATTTAAGTAATTATGCAATAATCAAGATATGAGATCAAGATATGGAATAAGCAATTAAAGCATAATTATAAAAGAGAAAAGGGAAGAGAAATTGCAAACTACAACACGGCAATTTTTGCGAGGTTCGGAAACTCCTACTCCTTGGCTCAAGATCCCTCTTGAGACTTCCCAATCTAATATAGCTTCTCCTTGCGGGTAGAGAGCAAACCTTTACATGAAGCAAGACCTTGCTTCTTTTCCTTGCTAGGAGAACACCCTTCTCCTAGGCTTCTTTTGGGTCACACCAACCCTTACAAGTTTGTAGAAAAGATTGTAATTGAAATACAAGATTGAATCTCTCTCAAGATAGATATACAAGTGCAAGCTTGTAACACCCCCACATTTTTCACGCATAAGTTGATCAGGCTTATACACGAAAAACGAGGGATATCAAAAACAATTGGCAATATACAAGCATGGAATACAAAATGATGGAAATAAAAGAATTTAGACAGGAAAGGAACATTAAATAATACAACATCCATCCATCCTTTATTTAATACAGTACTTCATTACAACTTGGAAATCCTACGTCAGGGATCCCTAAATATAACCCTGAGAGTTCAATGTCAAAAGTAAATAAAAACTGAAACTGAAGTATTACATAAAACTTCTACCCTGCACTGGATCGTAAGAGTAGATGAGTTCGGATGATGGTCCCACACTGCTAACCTCAGCCTTGAAACGGATACTGACCGTATCCTGAAATAACAACAATGGTGGGTCAACCCCACGAGCAAGTCCTCTCTACTATGACCCAAATCAGAGAATCAAATAAATTAATCATTATGAATCGGATGAGTACTATATCTGTATACATCCTACGGGAACTATCCGATGTATAACATGACCTCAACCAGAATAGACGGTGATCACTTAAACTCACACTAGGTGGTCAAGTGTCGCCTTTCCCTACCCGGGAAATCAGCTATTATACATGGTGCACGGTACTAACAACACAGACTATAACGAACTACACAGTAACAACACCTCGCAAAGTACTGATGAATATACTGAGCATATAAATTAGGCAACACATGCCAACAATATTAATAAATATACCGAGAATGTCAATTTAGGTAACACATGCCAATAATATTAATAAATATACCGAGTATGTCAGTTAGGCAACACATGCCAATAATATTAAACCACATACCCCGACAGCCACACATCTGTCTATCGCAACGAATGCATAAGGTATAAATGAGTCTAAACTTATTAGTCAGCTCACATGGTTCTATATGGCAATACATCCATATAATATAAATGCGACATAATAAACAGTCCATTTATTCCCTGAAATGCACACAGCATAATAATCATGATTTATATACGATTAACAGTATAAACATCCCGTAAGATATCATGGATAATTTATCTGACTAAAACCATGGCCTTATTTAATTTAACAGTAATGTTTGGTACCATTTAATATGATAATAACACTATTTATATTCAACAATGTCGTTAAATAAACCACATTAGTATCCGTACTGAAAACGAACCAATAAATGCTTAGAAAAGATTAATCGGTCATAGGAATAAGTAACGGGTGTTAAAATAATAATTTCGTGGCCCGTTAAACCCGTAATTACCAACACAGTACCTAAAAATCCAAGTTTAAGGTTCTGAAATTTACCAAACAGGTCCTAGGGGTATTCTGGTAATTGCCAGCAGCTGTAGGGACCCCACACGCGCCCTCACGCGCCTCCCAGAGCCTCCCCACGCGCAGCCAAGCTTTCCCCACTCTCCCACGCGCCTCCACGCGCGTCTGGCATCAGCCACGCGCCCGCACGCGCTCCCACGCGCGTCTGGAGAGTCCCACGCGCGCGCACGCGCTGCCACGTGCGCACTAAGGGTGCCTTGCTGACGCGGCGTCCTCCGGTTGGTTGGCTGCATCAGCTTTCCTGCATGCGCGCCACACCGGATCAATCCACCTGCATCTCCTCCATCCAACGTTCAATGATCCGGGTGTACCGCGGTATCATGGACCGCGATGCACCGGATCAATCAGACTCCACTAATGGCCAGGATGCGCGCGTACACCCTCCTATGGTGCGCCGCGTTGCACCGGATCACTCCGGTCGTCTCCCCCACTGCCGGCGACCGGAAAACTCGCCGGAAGGTCGCCGGAAATTGCAGAAAATGCTCGGAAAAATCTAGAAAATTCTAGAAAAATCCCTAAAGTCTTATTTAATTATTTTTAGCCATTATTAATTTCATAGGACATTAAATAAATATATACTATCCTATATAATTAAAATTCCATTAATTTAATAAAATAAAATTAATTATTTATTAACCTCCTAACCTTGGCTCGATGCATAAAAATAAGCTAAACAATTAATTTATTAATTCAAAGGGGAAAAGTAGATAATAACTTGCCTTTTTGGATTTAAAATAAATCTGCCGGTCTGCGCGTAGTCGGGTAAAATTGCCTACACCGGTCCAAGCTTCTTTCTCTTTCTCTTTTCCTTTCACTCTTATAAAATAGCTCTCTAGAATTTATACTTTGCTTCTAACTCCCTTTATTTTCTTCTAAGGCAAGCTAGTTAATTTATATACAAAATATATAATATAAATATTATAAATATCTTATTTATAATAACTTCTCACCCATTTCTCATACTCCTACCTATATGGCTTTAAGACAATGCTATCTTTAATCAAGATATTTGATCCACCATTCTACCATAGTAAATGAAATTCTATCCTAGTATTTAATTTTTCATCATTACCTTGATTTAATACTAATATTATTATTACTAATATTATTATTAATAAAACTTTTATAATTATTATTATTATATTATTATTAATATTATTATTATTATTATTATTATTATTAAACTAATATAATTATTATTATTACAAAATAATACATTATATCATCATAATACTATATAACACAAATATAATACTTTACTTAACTAATAATGATTAATATAAGCATAACCAACAAATAAAATTATTAATAATAATACATGCATATTTACATGAACAAATTTACTATTTTAACATACACAATTAATTTACATGCACAATTAAATGAACCTAATATAATAATGTAGTATGCACAAATAAATAAAATTAATTAACCTAACACAAAATTAATTTAAATACATTCTTTAAAATTTCGAGGTATTACAAAGCTCACAAGAAAAATATCTCTCAAAGATTGATGTACAAACTTTAGCTCTCAACTAGAGTATATATGAATATAAGTGAAGCTCAAGCTCTATAAATGATATGAATGAGAGAAGATGATATAAGTGAAGAATGTAAGCTTTTATAATCTCTCAAGTGAAAAATAGAGCAAAAACTCTATGAAGATTAAAGCAAGAGCAAAAACCCTTTTAATCTTTGCTAGAATCTCTCAAGATAGAATAAAAGAGAATGAGAGAGATGAGAAGATGAGAGAACAAAAGCTCTCTTGAAATGTAATATTATGTCTCTCAAAATGGTGGTCTATATGCTTCAGCAAAATGAGCCTTCCTTATATAGACAGCCGTAGCATAATATGTCTGTTAGAAGTAGTTGGAAGACTTAAATGCAGAAAAGTGCCGTTGTAGATTCAAATAACTTAGAAGAGCCGGCTCTACAAAAAATTGGAGGAGGCTCTAATAAATGGGAGGCGGCTCCAATAACTGGGAGGCGGCTCCAATTCATAAAATGCATTCTACGACACACAATTTGGCTACTGAAGTGCAAAGAGGCGGCTCCTATAATTGGGAGGCGGCTCCAATAAAAATGGGAGGCGGCTCCAATTGATAAAATGTGCTTGCTTTAGTTTTCATAGAGGCAACACCTTGTTTTGGATTTTGATAGAAAATGACATGACTTCAAATGGACATAACTCAGTCCATGAAACTCCAAATGAGGTGAAATTTAAGTCTAAATTTATTGCCTTGAAGTCAGCTTTCTAAATCCACTGGCCTTGCTCAAAAATTATAACCACAGAAATGGTTATGGTCGTTTTAGTGCAACCTAGTCAGAATTTTTGCAGACCAGAGATATGCATTTTGTAATGCTCATATCTCATTCAATTCAAATCCTTTTTAGGTGAAATTTGAGTCTAAACTCAAGAGATCGAAGTCAGCTTTCTAATGCACCTAGCCTTACTTAAAAATTCCAACTAGAAAAATAGTTATAGCAGTTTTAGCATAGGCTGGTCTGGAAATTTTCTGGGCTGAAAATTACTTCTTTTGAGATAACCATCTTTCTAGCATCTAGGACTTTGATGAATGGTTCAATTTAGTTCAAGACCTATTTCTAAGAGTCTAGGGACATATAAGGATGATAAATATCAAGTTCATTGTGTCCTAGAGTCATTTACTAAATTATGGCAACAAAGGCTTTAAAGATGAAATATTAAGTTCAATGCCTTTTGCTTTTCTTTCTAGACACCAAAGTAAATCTTATGATTAATGTGCATGGTCCTAGCATTTCTAGCTCAAGTTGCGAGTTCTTTCAAAACTTATGCAAGCTTGAACTAACCCTTTCTTAGCAAAGACTTTATATGACAATATCTATGAATGAAGTGCAAAGTCTATTACTAAGGATATAAGAATATGTGAATGATGATAATATACATGATCCTATAGAGATGAGCTTCAAATGGATTCATAAATACTTTGACATTGAATCCAAAACACTCACCATCCTATCTACCCCTTTTCTTCATGCATTGTCCATGATCATTTAGGCTTGAGGTAGTATTGCTTTCTTTCTTCCTTTGAGTTGCTTTCTTGCTCATTGAAGTCCAAGCTACCTTTGGACATTGCATTTTGTTCCTTGCAACTTCATGTCTTCATTGTATCCATTTCTTTCCTTTATGTGATCTTGAGTAATGGAATACTTTGAATGATCTTTGGTGCTTCATTGAGGTCATTCTTTGAATGTGAATAATCTATATAACACTCAATGTAAACATTAGTCCTTAAACACCATTAATGGTTTGTTATCATCAAAACACCTAGATTGTCATTGGATGAAATCCTTGAGGTCAACAGGAGCAATGTGGAGAAAGCAAGGAGCAAAAAGGAATCAAAGTGGTGCAGCTGAAAAGTTCGATCGATCCAACTTAGAGTTCGATCGATCGAACATCTATGATCGATCACAGTACTTCTCGATAGATCCAACCTTGGCCTTTGCTGAAATTCCAAGTTCGATCGATCCAACATCACCTTCGATCGATTGAACCCTATTTTGTCCTATTCAAATGATTGATCTTATCCACAGCGGCACACCTACCAACCACTTTTGTCCTTTTCCCCATAAATATCTTCAAAATATCTCAACCTTGTCCTTATCCGAAGGAGTCAGACCACTTCGATCGATCCAAGATGCAGTTCGATCGATCGAACCCATCTTTGATCGATCCAAGTTAAGGTTCGATCGATCGAACTTCCTCCAGCGAGAAAAAGTTAAAGTCCGGCTCATTTATTCCGTCCTTCATCCAATCATTGGAGAATATGCCTTGCACGACCACAGCTCATCATAGGGTGTATTTGACCTACCTATATAAGGAATATGATACACTTTTTGGAGGGGAGTCTAGAGTCTCTTGACACACATTGAAAATCATCTTGGAGGCTATTCTTGGAGAGGAGGAAGGAGGGAAGCTAGAGCACCATTGGAGGAGATCTTCACCAACAAGGAGCTGCCATGGAGTTAGCCCTTGAGGGTTGGATCATCACTACCATGAGTGTTTAGACATCCTCTTGGGGCTAGAGTTAGCCCCAAGCATGCTTTCTATACTCTAATCTTGTGTATTATTGAGGGATTAGTGTTGTATGATACATCTTGATATTCATGTATATATAAATCTTGATTATTTCATGGTTTGTATGGTTTAATGCTTCCAATTGACTATTCTATGCTACCCATATGTCTATGTATGCTAAAGTAGGATATTCATGTGCTTATCTCTAGATTTAGTGTTTTTGATGCATGTCTATGTGTATTAATGCTATAGATCTAGAGATTATCAAGATGATATGCTTAATGAATGCTATTTTGGTTCATTTGATGGTTTATGCCTATTCTTGATGGTTTGTGCCTCTCCCCTAGTCTAGATAGTTTTATTTTCATGCTAGTAGTGTAGATTTAGTGTAGTGGTAGTATAATGTTAGATGGGAGGACAATCTACTCTTGATGTTTGATGTTCCATGCTTGTGAGTCCAAATGACATATTCCTCTAATATTGTGTTGTATGTGAATTGTGAGCTTAATGAAGGATTAATGACCAGTTATGATATGTTGTATCTTTCACATGTGTTTAGACAATTTATTCCTCTCCCAATAGATAAATTGTACCTCTCACATGATGTTTAGATAATGCATGTTTAACTAAGTCATCCTTATGGATTGCTTGGACTATGAGCTTAATGAAAGGTTCAATGACTTGATTTGATATTTTGTTCTCTTCACATGATGTCTAGACAATATATTCCTCTACCAATAGATGTATTGTGGCCTCACACATGTTGATTGAGACAATTTGCACTTGTTGAGTCACCCTTACCAATTGAATGTCTTTTATACACACAACATTGTTGCAACACATTCATTTCCCTCATTAGTCACTTGATTATGATTTGGAATAGTATTGTTTGGTGGTGATCTCTACACCCCAAGACCTTTCCTTCTTACTTACTCTTTATCTTATTGCATTTTAATTAATTTTTTTCTAGAAGTAATCAACCAACCCAATTCTCTTTTGGAATCATTTGGTACGTTAGAGTCGAAGTTGAAATTCCAACACGTATAATCCCTTGGGACGATCCCTACTCACTCTTGCTACGTTAGTAGTAGTGTTGGTAGTGGTTTTTATAAATTTAAATTTGACATAAAAGGCTTTTCTTGAATCACACATTCACTACATTCAGTTTGGCGTATTGGAACGGCCGTCGTCATCAGCCTTAACAATGCTTTTTCACTAGGGTTGAAGTGATTGGAACCTAAGAGAGTGTTATTCCCACTTTTCTTAATCGACTACATCAGATTCACCATGAGTGCACATACTCACAGCCACAATAGTTCTAAAATCATTAGGAATATTTGCTTGGATTCTCCTTTGGTCGCAAATACGGATTTAAGCTTTTTAGCACACCCGAGCACGAAGAAATTACAAACGTACCCCTAGAGGGCAAATTTAGTGCCAAACAAAAAGAAAAATCAAATGTTAAAATTTTGAACGTTTTATCTTCGGTTCAAACGCTATTCAAAGATAAACATCATTTCTTTCTTTCTCTCTATATATCATATGCATGTATATGTAATATGCATATAGAGTGGATGATGATCTCTCTTTTGGTAGTGCCGTAACTATTCGTGTGTGTGGCATATATGTATTTGTATTTAAATGTCTTGTGTTGCTTTGGATTCTAGACAAAGAAAGATGTGAAATAAAGTACATATAGAAAATATGATAGTCTAAAGGGTCAAGTGCAGAAAGCACCCCTATAATATGCTTAAAATATGTATCACACCCCTTATGCAGAAGATGGAGTTGCCTTTAATGGGAACGACGTCAGTAGTAGTAGCTGTAATTCCGTACTGCATTTCTCTTTCTCTATTTCTTTTTGTATGCAGAGTACGGAAATAAACGCCTTATCCCAAATCAGTTTATATTCTCGATATATCCCACTATTTACTGGAAAGCTTATATTCCTCTCCACTAAAGACAAAAATATTTTTACTCCGGTTGGTCCGGTCAAAGGAAAAATAAATAAATAACAATAATAAAAAATAAATATAATTCATATTTCAAAACCATAAATTGTAGCTCTTGGTAAAATTTTCAAAATAATTTATTCTAATTTTTTAAAACACTTGTATTGATGATATTCTGTTTATGATGCACTTTAAAATATTGAGATTGATTTAGTGAATTAAAACATGTCTTTAATGAAGATGAACAATGTTATTATGCAAAATAGTGACATTTTTAGATTTGAATTTTTTTTTTTTCTTTCTTGGAAATGTATTTGGCTTAGGTAATTGTAGACCATATGACTTTTTAACTGCATTTGTGAAAGGCACGTGAATTAGTAAAGCCAAAAAAATATCTCCCGTGTTTACAGGTTTATTGCACCAAATTGAATTTTACATAAAATAATTTAACTTAATAATCACAAAAATCAAAATTAAAAATTAAAATGTCATTTGCAACACATCATAAGTTAATTATGTTTCTGTTACATTTCAAGTAAAAAAAATTACGATTACAACAAAATGTAACTATAAATTTCTATTTCATTACAATAAAATGATTACTGTTACTACAAAAATGACCAAGGTAACTTCTAAATCGTAATTTTTAAAAGTGGTAAAGGAAAGTCACTTGGCTTTGTTGTGGCCTATTAGTAATTCACATCCCATCCCTCGGACTTTTTGGAATTAGACTTGAGAGCATTGCATGACAGTGTGATCGTTACTGCTACCTAAAGAGAGAGAGTTAAAATTGTTACTGCTGCCTAGAGAGAGAGTTAAAAAGTAGACACACATAGTATTATAGAGAGAATGTTACTAGGTCCTCTTGCACATACTAATATAGAGAGAATGTTACTAGGTCCTCTTGCACTCTGCTAATCAATAACTTGTAACTAATCCTCATTGTACTTGCCTAAGTTAATTAATAAAATGTTATGTCTTTCTTAAAGTTCGTTGCTTGTGTTTCTGACCACAATTCTCATATAAAACACCTCGGCCTTAACAATGCTCTGTCACTAGGGTTAAAGTGATTGGAACCTAAGAGAGGGTCATTGCCACTTTTCTCAATCACCTACATCAGATTCACCATGAGTGCACATACTCACGGCCACAACAGTTGTAAAATCATAAGGAATATTTGCTTGGATTCTCTTTTGGTCGCAAATTCGAATTTAAGCTTCTTAGAACACCCGAGCACGGAGAAATTACAAGCGTACCCCTAGAGGGCAAACTTTGTGCCAAACAAAAAGAAAATCAAAAGTTAAAATTTTGAAGGTTTTGTCATCGGTTCAAATGTTATTTAGAGATAAACATCATTTATTTCTTTCTCTCTATACATCATATGCGTGTATATGTAATATGCATATAAAGTGGATGATGATCTCTCTTTTGGCAGCACCGTAACTGTTCATGTGTGTGGCATACAAGGGTGAATCCAGGATTTATTAATTTTGGGGGGGGGGGGGGGGGGGGGGGGGAAGGAATTGGGGATCGAAAGATTAAAGAGTTGAAATTTTTTAGAGGAAATAGGGTTAGACTTTAGAGGGAAAGAATGAGTGAGCTCTCTGATTTATGCAAAATTAGGAATTTAGGATTTCTCTGTGCTTTGGCTTAGTGATTGTTTAGGGCTTGTTTGGCTTGGGCTTGGCTGGACCTTTGTTTTAAAATTGTGGTTTAGATATTGGGCTTGTTTGGATGGGTTAAAATTGGGGGCTAATACTACTACTAATTTTTTCTTTCTTAAAACATTGGGCTAAATATACCTATTCTAAAAAGGGGCTCAAGCCCACCAAAGCCCCCTCTTGGATCCGCCACTGGTGGGATATACGTATTTGTATTTATATGTCTTGTGTTGCTTTGGATTCTAGATAGAGAAAGATGTGAAATAAAGAAATGGTACATATAGAAAATACTGATATTCTAAAGGTCCAAGTGCAGAAAGCACCTCTATAGTATGCTTAAAGTGCGTATCCCCTTATGTG
This sequence comes from Cornus florida, assembly GCF_030987335.1. Lineage (NCBI taxonomy): Eukaryota > Viridiplantae > Streptophyta > Magnoliopsida > Cornales > Cornaceae > Cornus > Cornus florida. The sequence goes on from NW_026775572.1 coordinate 48,295,031, forward strand.
CAGAAAATAATAATAAAGTTTCTATTTGGTGCAAATAGATCTCTCCTAACACATTTAAGTTATAATTTGACTAAATTGTCCTTATGTACACATTTTACATATTATTTTTTTTAAAAAAATCATTTTATGAAATTACCAAATTGGTCCTTTAGTATATGAGTAAGCATATTATAGGGATGTTTTTTGCACTTTATAAACTATTGTTATTTTGAATCTTTTAATCTTAAGAGATAGATTTAATTGAAAACATAATTTTATCACGATTTGAATAGTATGATGACGTTAGGTGATTTAACACCCTTTTTTTTCCAATAAAGATTGAATATCCATTTGTTGCTATATAAAGAATTATATATATATATATATATATATATATATATATATATATTTATTTGTATATTGGAAAAAAATTATTGCAAATTCTAAAGTTTAAATAATTAAATGTATATTGTTTATATATAATGAATAAGTTTCTTTAATTATATATTTAATGAAAAACTTATAACTATATTAAAATTTAATTGGGAATATATTTTTTTATATATTTGTGAAAAATTATTGCAAATTCTAAAGTTTAAATAATTAAATGTATATTGTTTATTTATAATGAATAAGTTTCTTTAATTATATATTTAATGAAAAACTTATAACTATATTAAAATTAAACTGGGAATATTTTTTTTTTCCTTTTTTATAATTATAAAAGGAAAGAAAGTTTTCATTCCATATAATACACTGTACATTAATCTGGCAATTGTGACAACAAATTTTTTTTTAAAAGATTGATAATAGGCTATTAACGGAAATATGTAGAGATAATTTTTTTTTCTTCGGAAAGGTGAGAGAAAATCCTTAAAAGTTGATTAAATATAGTTAATATTCACATAATATCCTTATATTATGAGATTATTAACATACACACCCCTTGGATATTTTTGAAAGAGTAAAAGAATAAAATGAGTCTTATAATATTACAGGATAAAATGAGTCTTATAATATTACTTTATATCAGATTTCTGATTAAAGGCTGCTTCACAATTTTAGAAGAATGAGTATTTTTAACGCACCTTCTCAAATAAGATGCGAAAGTGTTACGAATAATATATAGGATGTTTTCTGCACGTTAGCATAGTCCAAACGATTATTGTGACCTTTTAAGATTTCTTTGACTTTTCAATTAAATGAGAACTGCTGGTCAATAAGGAAAGAATTCAAAACTATTCAAAACTTCTCGAAGGACTACGAAAATGGAAGGTTGATCAAAACATATATATATTTTCTCCAAAATGAGTTTTGATTGAAACTTCTATCCTTCCTTCTTTGTACAATATAGTTTGTCAAACCAAACCATATTTCAACTGTATAATGTTATATATGGTAGGAAATGTTCCACGCCTCTTTACCGAAACCAAAAACACAAAACCCCCATTTTTGACCGTTTTAACCACGAATTCATCTAGAACCAATCCATGAATCACTGTCGCCGCAACCGCAATTCAAATAACCAGTGCATGGTTTGACCTCGAACAAATGTTAACAGTAACCTTCCGAAAAAAAAAAAAAATGTTAACAGTAAACTTCACGTCAGAGCTAATTTAATCCAAATTCACTTAAAATAAAATTATATATAAATACATATAATTTTTTAAAAAAAGTTTACCTAATCAAAAACGATTTTCACCTTACCTCTAAAACTCCCTTTCCGATACAGACAAATAAAGAAAAAAATATACCACAATTATTTATTGAATGTAAGATCGAGAAAATTTACCATATTTCAGAGTAATATGTATGGAGAGGTCAATTGTGAAGTGTTTGTAAGAAGTCCTCAAGGGGACCAAACACTAGCCGGAGAAAAATTCAAATAAAGAAAAAGTTAGTTGAATTGTCTACGTAAAACCGGCGGGCGAAATAATTCAAACAGAAAAACAAAAATTTCAACGCGTCATGGCTTGACGAAGACATCTACACCAATAAAATCAATACAATACACCTACTAGCGCCAACATCGCCAATCCTTCACAATTCATTACCTTCATTACTTTTGCCATTCACAATCTATCAAAAACATCCATTACTCTCTCAATCCCGATATCTTTCCATTTGTCGATATTTGAAATTAAAGAAAATTTAGTTCATTATGAATTATCATTTATTGATAGTCATAGTTTCTGTGTTGCTTTTCGCGAATTCGATCTCGGGTTTGCCTCATTTCTTCCCGAACGCATCCTTTATTCCGCCGTCGCAAAATCCAAATGCGACGGCCAGTGCGTGGGAACCTTTTCACAAGTTCGCCGGCTGTCATTCAGGCGAGAAAGTCGAGGGCTTAAAGAGACTCAAACAGTATTTTCAGTACTTCGGTTATATTAACAACTCGTCGTCGGCGAACTTCACCGATGACTTCGACGACGCTCTCGAGTCGGCCATCAAGACTTACCAGCTCAACTTCAACCTCAACGCCACCGGCTTGCTCGATGAACCGACGATCAATCAGCTCCTCCGCCCGAGATGCGGCAATGCCGACATCGTCAACGGCACCAGCTCTATGAATTCCGGCAAGGCGCCGTCGTCGGCGGGGTCGCTGCACCTCCATACCGTGGCTCACTACTCGTTCTTCCCAGGCACGCCGCGGTGGCCGGCGAGCAACACCGATCTGACGTACGGGTTCCTGCCGGAGAACCAGCTCACGGACACCGTCAAGGCCGTGTTCGCGCGCGCCTTCCAGCGCTGGTCGGCGGTTATACCGATGACGTTCACGGAGACGTCGTCGTTCAACAACGCCGACATCAGGATAGGGTTTTTCAGCGGCGACCACGGCGACGGGGAGCCGTTCGACGGCGTCCTCGGAACCCTGGCGCACGCGTTTTCGCCGCCAAGCGGGAGGTTTCATTTGGACGGCGACGAGAATTGGGTGGTCGACGGTGACGTGACAGCGTCGTCGGTGGTGTCGGCGGTGGATCTTGAATCGGTGGCGGTTCACGAGATCGGGCATTTGCTAGGGTTAGGGCACTCGTCGGTGGAGGAAGCGATCATGTATCCGACGATAGCGTCGGGGACGAGGAGGGTCGAGCTCGCCGGTGACGACATACAGGGGATTCAGGTCCTGTATGGTTCGAACCCCAATTACAATGGCTCGGCCGCTCCTTCAACTCAGGAGGGAGAAACTGGTAATAGTGGGGCCCACTCTGTGGGACCACTGTGGGGCCAGAGATTACTGTTGGCCTTCGGATTAGTGTTGTTGATATTGTAATTTTTATTTTTTTATTCTTCTTTTTCTTTTATATACATTTTTTTATACAGTTGTATACTATACAGATAAGAGGTATAAACACAGTGTTTATGTTAGTGCTTTTTTTTTTTTTTTTTTGGTTGGTATTTATTATATTTGCATTGCATTCAATAGCTCATTCAAATTATTGATTGGATTTTCCTAAGGACTAAAGCAATCAATTTTGACTTTGTAAATTATAATATATATATATATATATTTTGGGTTGGCAAAATAATAAAAATTCATTTTATTATTGTGGGCTAAGAAGCATGAGTACTATCATAGGTTCAACAAGATGTGAACAAGAGGATACGAAAAATCTCAAAAAGTAGGATTGGAACACCGTATAAATTTGCTAATAAATGATAATGTAATATATTATTATATAAATTATAATTTATTTATTCATATAATCTTTAATAAAATTACTAATATGAAGTTTGAAGCTAGACATTTGTTATTTTTATTTTTTAAAAATTTATATTATTATTATAAATTCATAATATATTTTAAATTGCTTTAATTATTATTTTTAAAAATAATTATAAAATCACCTTATTGTCTTGTAAAATTATTTTAAATGTGTCATTCTGTCCATAACCTGAAAATTAATATTCAAAATTTCTAGGCATGTTCAACATGTGTCCGGGTTTTTTGATGTTTGATAACGAAGAGTCACATATCTTAGATTGTGGTATATAACTCGTCATGTGAAGTTTTTATTTTCCACAAATGCTGATTGTTCTTATGGTTTTAAAATTATTATTATTATTTATTGGTCTAAGATTTTATTATTATTATTTTATGTATCTACTCAAGGGATATCTAAATATTATTTAAGAGAATTGCTATTTCACCCGGCTCTAAAAAACCGATTTAATATCGACTATAACTTATTATACAAGTGTCATGTGACTAGTGGAGTCTTGGACACGAGAATCTAGCCGGAACGGCCAAGCTTTTCCTACGATTACCTTTCTTCGGTTCCTTCCGATTGTAAAGACACTTGCAAGAGAACATGTCAAATTTTTCTTTTGCCTGAAATCATAAAATCATCTATGTGAGGCAATGCCTTCTTTAAGCTCTCTCTATTTTCATATTTTGTTCAAAGGGGTTGTGGAGACCCGGTTAACCCATGAATCCCAAGTTTTTCAAATCTCAATTGAAAAAGAAAAAAAAAAAAAAAAAAAAAAAAAAAAATCTCTGTTAGATGTTGAAAAAGAGAACTAAGGGAGCGAAAAAGTTTATGCAAACCAAGGTTAGAATAATAGAATGTTCTCTCTTCTGTTTTTATTTTTTTATTTTTTAATTTTTCAGAGGTGAAAACCAGTTGAAGATAAAGAGAGAGAGACAAAATTTTCGCTTCTTTTTCAGTTCTAGGTAATAAAGTCTATTAATGAAGAATGTATTTTGTAAAGTGAAAGAATTTAAAAAAAAAAAAAATGTACATATAAGTAAATTAATGCACACAGGGACTTTATATACTTAAAGAGAAAAAATAAAAATAGTAAAGGAAAGCAAGAAGAAAAGGTAATTTTGTCTAAAATATATATTGCATTTTAATGTGCCACATGAGACTTGTCATCACGATTAATATGTCAATTTTTTTTTTATCGGTACTAGAAAATCGTCACAAATATCATTTATTTATTTATTTAAATAATTGAAGATGAACCGCGGTCCCAAAAGGGAGTTTTAGTAATACTGCCCAAAAATGCCTTCTGAGTTCTGACATTTGTGCTCTATAATTTGACTGGTGATAAAGTCTTATTAAATTTCTAGAAATGTGACCCACAGATGATTTTCTTTCCATGGTTGTAAAATTGATGATTTTGTTTTTGGAACTAATAATTTATTTAAACAATTATAGATTAATAATGGTCTCAAAAGGGTGTTAGTACGGGGGCCAAAAAATGGCTTCTGAATGTTATAATAATTGATGGTATAATAGTAGATGGATTGGGAGATTAATTGATGATATAATAGTAGGTGGATTGGGAGAATTTAATTGATGGTAATAATAGTAGTTGGATTGGGAGAATTTTATTTTGTGGTGGAAAATGACATCCATTTTCAAAACACAGTTATTAAATTATAATGGTTAGTGGAACGGAAAGCATGGAAATTGAATTTTAAAACAACATGGTTTTGATGGGATATTCTAAGGAGCAACAATACATCTTTTAAATTTTAAAAATATTCAATAAAACGATCCATAGTAGATTCTATTTATAGTTTGCAATCGCACTATATCAGTTACGGTTTTTGTGCAAATTTGGATGAATATTGATATAAATCGATTGATTGGATGAATATAGATGTAAATCAGTCGATTCATGAAAGTGTGTAACGATATTGAATCTTAAAAAAAAAAAAATTACAAACTGATTAATACGTCGTGTATCGACTAATATAACAAATCATAATCATATAATGTGTTTATGTCTCGCAACATTCTGTCCATACCTTTTGATTTCAAATTATCATTTTTCTTTTTTATAACCATTTGGTGAACCACTTTATTTTATCTTTACATGGGACATTATTTTCACAATTTTGGATGCATTATGACCTGTCCCTTTAGTTTCATTTTCAATCCAAACATTTAGCCAAAATATAAATGAAGAATTGACTAATTTCATGGGTCACTTTACATAATGAAAGAGACAAAAAGGGACCCCACTTTGTATTAACACCGTCATAACAAAAATGGTTCAATATGTGATTGAGAAACCAAAAAGTTAAGATTGCTAAAATTATCGCAATTTCTTACCTTTGAGAATTTGTGATTTTTCATGGTATTCGAATCAATGGCCTAAACTCAGTCCTTTCCTCTAGGAAATTCAACAATGAAGCTCGGAAAATAATTTATTAGCTCCTTTAACTTAGCCTTCGACATGAAAAATCACGCAGCTAAACTATCCGAATTTTGTTCGTATTAGAGGTGACAAATAGACGAATTGAGTCAAATTTGGACTGATCAAATATGGATTGAATCCAAATGAACTTATTATTTACCATAAAAAGAACTCCCATAGGCTATCTGGAGGTTTTTTGTTTTATGTCTTCGCTTGGCATGAGGACTTTATGTGGCCTGCGTAAGGAGTGGGCTTCGACGAAATTTCTTTCCGGGTTAGTCCTTCAGCCCAAAGACATCTATGGGCTTCATAAAATTTTATAGCTGGTATGAGTGGGCTTAAACATAAACTTCAAACCCAGACAACTTGTTTTTTTCTTATTACTACCATTTATGTTGATGTTATGTTTCGAAATATCGAATTACCAGAGTTTAATTCAAATGTTGTACTAATTTTCTTTCGGTCCCAAGTCTAAGGCGCCTGGTTCGATACCGCCAAACATAGCATCAGGAAAAAGGTTTGCATTACACACACTCTTTTTCTCTTCTATTTATTTATTTGTTTGTTCTTGATTGGTACTCTCACACATACATTCCTTCCACTAAGGCTTGAACCACTGACTCTTTTTTGGGATGTAGGGGACTGGTACTGCTAGATCACTGGTCTATTGGTCATGGTGCTCCTGAGAAGACTCGAACCCTCAAAATTTTATTTTAAAAGGAAATGAGATACTACTAAATTACACTCTTTGGTGATCTTATTTTATATAAGATATTACAAAATAATGTAAGGCTATGCTTGGCCACATGAAATTGGTGGAATTGAAGAAAATTTTGATTTAATTTTTTGAATTATTTTTTCTCCAATTCCACTAATTCGATTCCAAAACTCCAATTTTATGTTGTCAAATATAGCTCAAGTATATATAATTTATATGCTCAATTTTTAACAAGAGAAATGGTAAATTTGGCATGTCTCGTGAGGGTGTGAAACCTATCACATAATTATCTTGTGAGACACTTAACTAATCAGAAGTTTATGTCATTACTCTTTTAATAATTAAATTTTTTTAAATATAAATTATAAAAATTGAATAAAGCAAACATAAAATTAACACATTTACTAATATTAGAGAACTGATGACAACTAATGATTTCCAACAATCTAATAAATACACTCCATCGTATTTCGTTGTATGAATATTTTACCCATAAAATATTGGGCAAGCCCCCTATATTTCATTTGGTGCTTCTAGCGCCACAAATTCTGATATTTTAGATTGCTAAAAACAAAACATCTGATATTTTAAGTTGCTAAAACAAAAAATCTGCTATTTTAGAAGCCGACAAAGAAGAAAAACAAGTCAAAGTCAAGCAGCTAGAAAGCTTAAATTCCATCTAGAGTTCCATTTCTAAAGCAATGTGACACTTTTCGATATATGGTTGGTTGATGTCTATATGTATACATATATATATATAATTAGAAGACAGTATGATATATCCTATTGACATGAATGTACATGTCAAAATTTTCCTACCCATGTTTAATAAGCTTGAATCCATCTACGAAGCTATGAAAAAGTAATACAATAGTTTGTGTTTGACTACTTTAAAAAAAAAAAAAAAAAAAAAAAAAATTATTATCATTATTTTTATTTATGGAGGATAGTGCTCCCATAAGTAATTACCATATAACTAGACGAATGCTAATGTTAGAATATGAAATTGAAAGTGAATAATTTTTTAATTACGCATTTGGTTATATTTCAAGGGATCCCTCGTATCGAGGACTTCAGGCTTTTTAGACTCATAACAGACTGTTAGGCTTAGTTTGGATGGAGTGATTTTGAGGGATTTGTAAAGAAAATAAAAGAAATGATAGTGGAAATTGAATTTGGATAATTTTTAGTGGAGAGAAAGAAATAAATAGCTATCCCTCCAAATCTCTAATTTGCTATTCTCCCTAAAATAAGAGGATTTGAAGGGAAATGATAGTGAGTAAATAGTATTTTCATAATTTCAAAACTACCATCTTATCACATTTGACTCTCATCTTATAACTTTTTTTTATTTTTTATTTTTTTATCTCATAATTTATCCAAACATAAATTAAGGCTATTGCTATCATTTTTTTTCTTTCATTTTCTCTTATAATTAAAATTATCCTTTTTTTTTTTTTTTTTTTTTTCGTGTTTATCCAAACGAAGCCTTAGAAACAAGAAGAAAGTAAATAATCTCTATCATTGCTGGTCTTTCACCTTCCGTGAAGACGACCCTCTATTTTTGTTTTTGTTTTGTTTGTTCACCGCAGCACGAAATCATGAAGAAGTTGGAATAAGTCTGAAAGAGAGTGGCGCCTAGCCATTGAGAGCGTCTGTTGTTTTTGTAGAAGGACAATACGATCTTGAACTGGCCCCTTTCATATGCCCTAGAAAGAAAAAGAAGTTTTTGCTACTATAAGGCCTTTAAACTCCCATTCAGGGCATGGTTGCCTTGCCCATGGGGACGTGGTAGCCCCAGACTCCCATAGGTCCTTGGTTCAACCTCATAATGAGAATTAAGGTCCTTGCGTGGATGCCTCATCCTTAATGCTCCATTTGGTTGGAAGGATAAAAAAGTGGATGAAAGAAAAGAGAGAATGATGGATGAGGCATTCATAGGGAAAGGAATGTGTCTCCCTCACTTTTTGTTTGGTTGAATGAAATGATAGTAAAAATGATAGATGTAGTGACACTTTTTTTTTTGGTTGGAAGGAAGGGAAAGAGAGTTTTTATGTTATTTTTACCAATACACCCTCATTTTATAAAATAATAAAATTATGGTAAATTACACCGACACCCCTTCAGGTTAGGTTAAATCTCACCTCGATGAATATTTTGGTTTTAGCTTTCAATTACACCCCAAATTACTTTTTGGGTTCTAACACATGTGAATTGACTTATTTACCCCATTTTTTTTTTAAATACAATTTAATAGCAAATATTTACAAACTTAAATGATAAAAATGCCCTTATATATATATATATATATATATTCAAACTAACACATTTATATATATATATATATATATATATATATATTTTTTTTTTTTTCACTCCATGACATATGAAATTACCGACCATGGATTCCAGCAATTACAGTGCCACCACCAGCGATCGCAGTGCCACCACCGGCGACCGTAGCACCACCATCCCCATCTCCGTAACAACCACCACTATTCCCAACCCACAACCACTAGCAGTCAGTGGCGCCACCACCAACATCCCACCCCACAGCCACCACCATTCTCACCCTAACAACAACCATCACTATTTCTTCCGGCCAATAAAATTGTGATACCTCTCAATTCTAAAGCCATGGATTGATCAAGTCCACGCCCAAAAATCGAGGAATATCAAAAACAATTAGGTAATAAATGAACACGGAATACAAAAGATAAATAAGAATGAATAATTAAGCTGAAAAGAAAACTAAATAATAAATCCTCCAATAATAATAATCCAATAAAATAAATCCTTCATTTAATAATCTAAATCCTCTGATACCAGTAACCATCTATATTACAACTCGGGAATTCATAATGTAGACCCTTAATAAAATTATAACTAGAAATAATAATCCAAACTGAAAACATAAAGTAGAATCCTACGTAGAATTGGAAGAGTGAAGTAGACTGGTCTCTGCTCAGCACGACCAATCTCTACACCTGACGAACACCTGAAAAATAATAGTGGGTCAGGCCCATGAACAAATTCTACTCTACTACATCCCAAACAGAGACCCGATACACATATATATCGTAGTCAACTCATACAATAACTACATAGTTCGTATATATATAGATACACACTAAAGGACTCTCACTGGACTATATGGCGGTCTTAACTTGAATAGTAGGTAATATGCAAAACGCACATATAGTGGGCATAAGTACCATGATCTACAGGGTACACAATTATCCACTATATCCAGTTATGCATCCTAGGCAATATATGTTCCCTAACCACCGATCATGAGACTCAAGCTTATATCATGACACATATCCATATATATATAAATCCATACTATCCAAAACATAAAAGTAAACTATCTGCCATAGTCTTTCAATGACATGTCATCCACATAGTTCCGTGACCTGACACGAATAGATGAGACTTAACTTAATAGCCAGTCCATCCATAATATGCCCCATATCTTGACAATGATGCATTAATCAATAACCAATAAATGGTTTCCACATAATCTAACAATTGATGCAATATATATATATATATATATATATATATATATATATATATATTCATCAAATAATCTAGAAATAACATGATATATATCATACAGATATTCATTGCATTTATTTAAGTAATAATAACAATTTAAATAGCATGCAGTTAACTTATATCACAAGTAATTAACCTACATCTCACTTAAATTATATAAATCCTCATAATCATGATTAAAATCATTTAAGCACTTATTTCAATTGTTAAAACAATTTAAATAAATCAAAACATCCATTAAACAACTTAGGAGTTATTTAAAATCCCGTATTGTTCAATTCCTTAGTATATTAGAGTATATTATGCATTCTGGAAATTTTCTAAGTCCAGTTAACCCATAAAAATTGATTAAAATAGGTTAAAACAGTTTCTGGGTATTTAAAACGTCACACCCAGGTCACAGCCTAACTAAGTCGGCTCTTTCACTAAAGAAGTCTACTCGATTCCCAATTGAGTCAGCTCGGTCCATCAATCCAGTTGACTCGTTTAGCAATTTAGTCGACTCGTTCCTGCTCCAAGTTATCTTCTCCAACATCGGCGACCTCTGTCTGCTCTAATCTCCTCCGTTAATGGTCTTAAGTGTCTGTACTAAGTCCCAAACATTTAATTTAAGCCAATATGCTTTAATAGAACGAATCAAAACAAGTTTTCATACATCAAAGTTCAAAATCAAACAGACATATACATATAACACATACACTGATTTTAATCCTTTTAAGAATGCAAACATGGTCGATTTTACTGTTTAATAATCCTAGAATTGTCCTAGGCATGTATAGAACACGTGATCTAAGGAGAAGAGATAGAAAAGAACTTACTTTTAAGGTTTTGGATCGAAGACCTTAAACTCCTTCTTCCTCTATTTTTCGGTGGCCTTTGGGTTGCTTTTGAACCTTTCTGCTGCTTGGTCTTAGTCTACGAGCAACCTCCTTCATTATCTCCTTGGTTTGGCCTAGCTTTTTTTGGCCAATCCCTCTCTTACTGTCTCAGTGTTCTCCTTTCGTTTCCTCTCTATTACTCTTTACATCTTCTAATAATAATATGCACGTAATGTGATACCTCTCGAATCCGAGACACAGGTTGATCAGGCTCAGGCCCAGGCCCAAACTCGAGGGAATATCAAACAATTAATATTTTATAATGAACACAGAATACAAATCGAATTAAAAAATGAAGTTTAAGCTGAAAGAAACTAAAATAAAATCCTCAAAATATAATTATTGAACTTCATTCAATCCAAACCCCAAAACTCCATCAGTTTACAACTCGGGAATCTATCTCTAATGGACCCCTAATAAACATCCAGACTGAAATAAAACAACTGAAATAAAAATTCAGAAATAAACTATGGAGAGAATCCTACATCATCGGAAGAGTGAATAGAAACCTCTGCTCAGTACGAACACGTCTAAGTCTGGAACTGTCGTGTACTTGAAAAATAGAAGTGGGTCAGGCCCACGAACAAGTTCTAACCTTCTACAATCCAAGCAGATGCTCGATATGCATATACATCCTAAGCAGTTCAACAATAGCTAATAGTCCTTATATAAGTATATTCACACTACAGGACTCTTACAGGACTATGGAGGGGGTCTCAACCTGAATAGAAGGCAACATGCGAAAACGCACCCAAAGGTGGGCATGAGTACCTAGACCTAACAGGGTATACCTCAACCTCTCATATCCAGCTACGCATCCTATTGCATATACGCTCCCTAACTGACGACTCTGAGACTCAAGCTCAGATCGCAGTACCTTAATATATATATTTAAAGTTCGTCCCATCCATACAAAGTCCAGTTAGTCATTCAGCTTGTACAGCTTTTTTGACTTAACATAAATTACGAGTAATCTGAGTAGTCATTCAGCTTATGCAGCTTCTTTGACTCAATTATAAGTAGGATTTATTTTAATATCCATTCCCTTATTCCGTGTAGGTAGGATTTAGTATTTGGGAATTAATCCAAACCTAGGCATGCCACCGTCCCATACCGATGCATGTAATCCAATCATCCACAGTTGACAACACAGGTAATAAATGTAATTATCAACTCTATAGTATATCCAGCAATCAACAGTCAATCATTCAATTGTAAACATCAACTGTTTCACATTATGCATGCTAAACATTTGTTATTTAACAAGCTTATTTATCATTACTCCACCCAGTTCCATGATTGTTAATACAGACCATATATATATAACCTTTAAATAAATCCAAGTAAGCATGACAGTTTTGTTTTACAACCTTACATACTTATCTTATACTACCCACCGTTGTTCAAGAGTGAACAACACAGTTAATGTAAGTGCACCCCTTCCATCCATTACAGGCATGTAATTAATTCTATAGTCCTACATGCTTATAGTCCATCACAGAACACGAACAGAACATAACTCCATTCTCAAATAAACTGTTACATCTCAGTTTGTGCAGTTTAGATCCTAAGTCTCCAAAACAGTTTACTAGTTTGCTTAGAATTTTTTATATTGTTCCAAATAACAATACTGATTGGTTGAATATGTTTTAACAAGCCCTCTGAAGACCTAAGTTAAACTCAGACATCAACCCCAATTCCCATTCACAGCCCCTAAACACATCTGCTATGTCAAAACAAGTCCAAACCTCGCAGAAAATGAAAAAAAACTGGAAAAACACAAGGAGAGCAGGCTTCCACAAGGTAGAGCCGCCTCCACCTATGCTAGAGCCGGCTCCAACCATGGTAGAGCCGGCTCCTAACCATGTAGAGCCGGCTCCATGGTTCCATGGAGCCGTCTTCTCTTTCCCCCTCTCCTCTATATGTTTGTGTCGTCTTCGTTTGACTGCACTACCTTCGTCCCTCTCTGATACAGCTTTTAGCACTTTTATTTATGATCAAACCTACCCAGAGAAAACCCATCTACCTCCTTCATGCATTGATTAACAGTAATTTAAAAGAACAATTACACAGTTGAACTCCAAACAACAGTTTACAGCAAGTTTCAATACATACATATATAATGAGTTCTGAACATGCATAGTTAATAAATTCAATCAATTAATTTCGTTTAATGTTTTCCTGGAACTACTTAGGCATGCAAAGAGCACGAGTAAAAGGGAAAGAGATGAGGTTAGAACTTGCCTTTAGCCTTTTCCCGTCTAAATTCTCCGGCGAAACCTTAGTTTATCTCTCTGTTTCCTCCCAGCCGTCTCCAAAACTTCTTACAACCTTACTGTGTCGTAATGGTATTCTAAAACCCTAGACAGACCCCTCAGATGAGTATTTATAAACCACTCTAACCCTAGGCTCAATTAAACCCTAATACAATGCACTCGGCCCATTGAACAACCTAGGTTTAAAATAGTGACGGCTAAATGAACTTAGGTAAGTTTATAAGTACAAGAAAAATAATAACAATGAATTTGATAAATAAATAAATAAAACAATCCCTTAACAAATAATTAATAATTAACAATTAATCAAATAATTAAAACAAATAAATAATTAACAATTAAGCAAAGAATTAACAAATAAATAATTAACAATTAAGCAAAGAATTAACAAATAAATAATTAACAAATTTAAACAAAACATATGCCATTTAATCAACACCATAAACAAGTAACCAACTAACCAAATAAAATGACAATTAAATAAAAAATAATTAAATACCAGAATACCAGAAATATCCTTTTAAAATTAGGGGTATTACACCTAATTATATAACAAAATCCACCAACAGATAGGCTTGTCAATGGATCAGATTCGGATCGGATCGATCAAATCCATATCCGATTTGTTAAGCAAACGGATTATCGAATTCGAATCATTAACGGGTTCTCAGACTGAATGTCCCAATCCATATCCTATTTAGCTCAGACTCGGATCGGATTGGATTCGAATTCGGATTAAAAATCATATTTAAAGTTAGATGAAGTGGAGAATTGCTAATATACAGAATGCTACATAATATAACTATGCAAATAATTAATATATGTAAATTTAGTAATATATAACTAATATATATAACATTGATGAGAACACCACACTATTAGTATGTATATTAAGAGATTTATTAGTATGTGGATGAGAACACTACACTATTATATATATAACATTATGATTTATTTTTTTGGATTTTTAGGTTACCTCTAATACAATTCTAATAGAAGTATTGATATAAATATGTAAAATTATTGATAAATAATTATATATATAATTTTAATTGGATCGGATCGAATCAGCATAATCCATATCCGATTTGTTAAGCTAAATGATTACCGAATTCGGATTATAATCGGGTTATCGGATTTTTTGTTCAATCCATATCTGACTGATCGGATCGGATCGGATCGGGATTAGGATCCGCTCCATTGACAGGTTTACCTACAGACTTAATTATATAACATATATATATATACTACATATTAAAACCTACTCTTAATCCTTTCCTAACTCTTGCCTTAATGACTAAGAGAAAAAGGAAAAATATAATAGAAAAAGAATATATATCTATATATCTATATATATATAACATATAACTATATATATATACTACTGACTATCCTAATATTATTATTATTACTATTAATAATACAATAATAATAATAATAATAATAATAATAATAATAATAATAATAATAATAAAACTATACATATATACCCATTTATATACATATACTACTATCCATGATTAATCCTCCATACCCATCAAGCCTCCAATCTAAGTAATCCATATGACCTATTGGGTTGGTCCATTATTACTATTTAGATCCAACTCCTTTAAAATAAAAATAAAAATAAAACATTTAATTCCTAAATAATTTCACCTAATCAGATATCATTTAAACAAATAAATTCATACCAACAATTAATTAAAATACACAATTTAAGCACATAGTTAATTTAAACAATTAATTCAACTAAACAATAAACAATTAGCCACGTAATCAAATAATCAATTAAAATATAATAAAATAAAAAAAATAAATTTCAAGACTATCCTTTTAAAATTAGGGGTATTACATTATTCCCCCTTAACAAAATGAATTCCGTCCTCGAAATTTGCCCTTACCTTATTTCATAATTTCTGAAAACTGTTAGCGAATTACGTCCTCCCGTTCCCAAGTAGACTCAGCATCATTATGATGGCTCCATTGGACACGCAGAAGAGGCATGCCCTTGTTGCGAAGAATCTGATCCCTACGACTTATAATACGACATGGTGGCTCCATGTATGTTGCATTCGGCTGTAACTCAATCTCACCAACATCGATATGCTGATAACGATCCTCATCTCGCAGAAATTTCCGCAATATGAAAACATAAAACAATTTAACCGGTTTAATATATCGCATATATATAACTAAATCCAATTTGAATTTTTTCAGCACTGGTTCAACTAGTTCAATATATCGTGTATATATATATAACTCTTGATTTCTGTAGAATGATTGCTGGTAGATCAAAAAACACTTCATGAATGCTTTGGCCCCTTCAAAGTGTGTTCGCTTCACCCATTTTCTTCAGTTCTAAATTTGATGAAGAACGAATAGATGTGCTTTCTTTGATTGTTGTAGATGTAATATTCGATAGACTTGAACATGATCAGGATTTGAATAACACTCTAAAATCACTCATGTGTATATAGTGTGTATGCTCTTCAAAATCTCACAAAAAGGTTTTTAAAGAAATCAGAAGTTTAATGCAAAAAGCCACATAAACCTAGATGAGAAAATATGTTTATATAGACTTTTAAAAACCTAGATTTACTTGGAAAAAAAGTTAAATCCGTGCACAGGTTTTTGGAAAGCAGTATATATATACCAAATAGGAAGTTTAAACAGATCAGGAAAACTAAGTTACCAAAAATTTATAAAGAGCTTGAATCGGTTTAGAGAGGTTGAACCGATTCAAGTTGGCCAGCGTTGAAAAAAATTTGAATTTAGTTCACAGGGATTTAACCGGTTCAAAGAGGTTGAACCGATTTAATTTTTGCAACTTCTTGTTGAATAGCTCTCGACCCCATGCTTACTCTTGATCTCTGTAGAAGGATTGCTAGTAGATTAAACAACACTCCACGAATGCTTTGACCCGGCCCTTCAAATTGTGATCGTTTCACCCAGTTTCTTTAGTTCCGAATTTGATGAAGTACGAATAAATATCTGCTTTCTCTGATCGTTGACTTAAACACGATCAAGATTTGAACAATACTCTAAAATCACTCATGTGTATATAGTGTGTATGTTTTTAAATATCTCATAAAAAGGCTTTTAAAGAAATCAGAAGTTTAATGCAAAAAGCCATACAAACCTAGATGAGAAAATATGTTTATATAGACTTTTAAAAACTTAGATTTACTGTGATGACTGTGTCATCTTTTTTCTTTTCCCGACATTCATTATTTATTTATTTAATTATTTATTTATTTGTTCGATTCTTTTCTTATTGCCTTAGGGTTTTGTGTTCTGAAGTGTTTTCAGACATCGCATGCATTCAGTTTAATTTAATTTATTGTTAATGCCTAATTAAATTGTGTAGAAAAGCGTGTTTGTTTAGTTTCATTTTCTAGGGGTATGAATGCATAATTTCTTCGAAAACATTTTCATTTTTTGAGGTTATTTGTGTAATTAACTTTTTGAGATATTTTGACTTAGGGACATTTTTGTAATTATTTTTGTGAGATATTTAGAAGAGAGACATTTTTGTAATTTTTGAAAAGTGTGACAAGTGTCACCTTTTCCTTCAACCATTTGTTGACTTTTAGTTGGAGACACTTGGAAGCATTAGATGATGACAAGTGGAGGGTGGTGATTGAACCTTGTGACGATCCCTAGGATGGTGACAAGTGGAGGGGTGTGATGTGTGTGTGAGTGTGTGTTAGTATGGTATATGTGATTAACCATTTCATTTCCTTAGTGGAAAATCTAGAGAAAATGTTGTCTTCCTCACCTCTTACCTAAAAACACCATTGAAGCCTTAGAAACCTAGCCCCCATAGCTTGATTTCAAGCCTCTTTCCCTCACCTTTGAGTCTTGCACTTGGAAGACAAAAGGTTCTTCACACTCTTATCCACCATTTGCTTCCATTTCTTTGAGGTTTCTAGAGATATAATTCTCTAGTGAGGTAGGGGGTGTGTATGTTTATATTCTTAGTGTTTGTTGTATTCTTGAAGTTAATATACATTGTATACATGTCATAAAAATTCTAGGGTTGTATATAGATGAATCTTGTATATATCTATCCTAGGGTTTCATATTATTCAAGGCTTATATGTGATCTACTTATTGTATAGTTGTTACTTCATTTGGTGGAGGATAAAAATCTAGTGATTTATTGTTGTATAACTATAGACTTTTTATTTGATTCTTGTCATTGATTATGTTGTGAAATTATACTATGTTATTGTCTAAATTATGGATTTAAACTTACTATGTTAGCATGAATGAGTTTCCTATGTTGATAATATTGTAGTAGCTTAGTTTCATTCACATTATGAACTTGTAATTGTAAATGCCAATGTAGTTTTGAAGACTTAGAGTATGGATTGTGTAGTTACATGTTTAAGGCTTACAATTCTAGCATGATTAAATCCTTTATGTGAATAACATAATGTTAAAATAAGTGTGAACAAATTAAGGACTTGATTGAATGACCATTGAATAGTCTACATTGTTTTAGTATTGTGAATTTATTGATATATTGTCTTTGTGAGTGAATCATGGTGTGTGTGTGCCACTTTGGCCTTAGGAGCATGGTGGTCATCATTTCATTAATAAGGTTCATGAGGTTATAAGTTGTGTGTGTACGGCATGCATAACATGATTGAATGATAGAAGATATCTGAACTTGAGGCGTGGACATCGAGTCCAAGGGCTGAAATTCCCTATTCACACTGGGCCAGTGGGGTGCGGAAGTGCACCAATTGTTTAATCATATAAGATATTCGGCATAACATTGCATTGCATCATGGAGTCACATGCAAGAGTTTTATCATAGCAGAGTTTATTTGTAGGTTGAGTTATAGTTCTTGGAGTGGTGTAAACTTTGTTATCCTACTAGCTTTATGGTAGTTGTTTTTGCAAGTATATTCCTATTGTTTGATTTTGCATTTTATTTCAAGTTGACAATCCTAAGTAGTTGTAACTTGTTGTTGGCATTAGTGGTTCTAATATTGTTTAATTGCGTGGTTTGTTGTGGATTGCTTTCAAAATGTTTCAAAGATAGCCTTAGGATGATCCCTTAGCTTCCCCTTGAAACTAGACGTTGGGGAGCATGATCCACATGTGTTGTTATATTACACTTGCAAAAACCATTGAAACTTTAGGACATACGCATATGCATCATCCTACGGAGTAACTTAATTACTCTCCATAGTTGATATTTGTTTTCAGGCAAGGAGACACTCTTTTTGGATGCACAACATACCTAGCTTGGCTTGTGCTTCAATTAGACATCTTTTGTATATTTTGACTGCAAGTGTTAGCATGATATAGTTATCTTTTGAGGTTAACAATATGTAATGTATTTAGAAGCATGCCTTGCTTTCTTTTGGATGTGTAATATGTATTTAAGTACTCTATTTTGATCAATACTACTTTAACTTGTATGTAATGAGGCCAAGAGCCAAACACTTTTTATGTATGAAATGTATGTCATTTTACAACATATTTTTATCTCTTTGACATAGCATAATCTTGGGGGCGTTTAGGTCATTTTATGTTACTTTTTATTCTTGGTTTGGACCATGGTTGATCAAAGGACTCATTTTTAGGGAGGGTTTCTTCACTAACTTTTTTCAAAAAGTCCCATTTTACCTTGAAAATCACGCATTTTCGAAAAATGACAGCTCTCAGTCAATCATTAGTAGCCCAGTTGGATCAATTATAAATGGTTTAGATCGATCATACCTGCACAACTTGAGATTTTGGATCGTTCGTAAAACTCACGATCGATCGTACCTGGGCACATTTTGACAATTTTTTTTTGTAAAACTTCATAAATTCATATCTTCTTCGTTCTAACTCCAAAAAGTGATTTTTGAGTCTAAATTTAATAATGTTTCATTTTTTATCCAATGGTATGTATGGTAGCATCCATATCTGTTTGAAATGACTATTTTACCCTTGGTTCAATACCTTATCCATTTTAAACCTTAACTTCTGCATTTATTTCTTTTTTAGTTTCGTGACTTCTTAGAAAGTCACTTTGGAGTCTTATAGGTGGTGTTCATCTCTAGAGACCCTTTCTCTTTTTCTTGCTTCCGCATTTGGAATTCGTTATCGGATCAGTTTTTGGGTTACTCGCTGACGCATTGGGTTCTTTGAAATTTGGGCCGTCACATGTCCTTGGAAAAGAATTTAAATTCATGCACAGGTTTTTGGAAAGAAGTGTATACCAAATAGGAAGTTTAACCAAATCAGGAAACTAAGTTACCAAAAAATTATGAAAAGCTTGAACCTATTCAGAGAGGTTGAACCAGTTCAAGTTGGCTAATGCTGAAATTTTTTGAAGTATATATGAATCTTGAATAGGTTCAGTTGCATGGAATCGGTTTAAGTTGGCAAGACTTGAACAAAAGGTTAATACTTAGAAAAATTTTGTAGTTTTGAAAAATAACTTAGGTATGCAAGTGTCCCAACCTTCTAACTCAACTTTCTAAAGTGTTGTTCTTACATTTTCATAGACTTCAAGCTATCAAACACGAACAATTCTTCAATTCCGCAACCGATCTTGATCTTGAATTTTAAACTTGGAAATACAACTCGATTGGACTTTTTTTGACACCAAAATTAGCCAATTACAATATATATATATATCACAAATACTGGCGTTAGGGATATTTTAAGTCCCTCCAAGCCACTCAATGGTTGACTATAGTTGAGAGTTAAATCCTTATTCACCACATACATAGCGGAAACATCATTACATCATCAATAAAAGCATATATGGAGATAATGACCATACACATCCATATACAACATGGTTCACCCAATTATAGGGCTACGTTCATAAAGAGAAAGATTTCATGTATCAAGGTGTTGGACCAAGAGGGGGGTGAATTGGTTAAAACCTTTTTAAATATTAACTTAATAACAATTAAGACAAGTAAGCAATAGGCAATGCAACAGAATTTACAAGGAAACCCTCTCAATTAGGGAAAACCTTGGTTCTTGGCCAATGTCAATTCAATCATCCACTAGCTGCAAGTAACCTGTTACACACTTAGCTATCTCACTCTCTGCACACACCCTTATCACAGAAGTAGACACTAGTTTTCATACACTAGCTTAACACAGTGTATACACACACTCCCGTTGTCCTAGGCAACCCTGCCTGGACCAAACAAGCACTCTAAGCTTACCAAATACATCATAGCATGTGTAAAACAATAAACACAAGTCCTTCCTACAATTGAAATAGGGAAGACAACTCAGAATGCCAAATTACCACTTCAGAACATCAATTTGCAGCATTTAGTACTTGAGGGGTAAAATGGGAATTTTCTCTTGAGATTCATTCAATAGCATCATACTCAGTCTTTATTCACTGTGGTACTCATGATCATAGCTTTGAACAATGAATTATAGCATGAGAAGATCACAAAGTTCATTACAACCCTTGGTTCAGTAAAACACAGTTTAAGCCTTCGGGTTTGAATACTGAAATTGCAGCTAACCAATATTCTATCACAAAGTTAACTTCAACAGTCTATATTCATCAAAATGTACTTGGCAGAAGATTAAAATCTCATAATATAGCAAGGCATAATCAATCAGTGCTTGAATCCAAGAATCAGTTAGCAAATTAAGCAACACAGGTGAGCTTACTGTCCAAATTTGATTTTAGCATGTTTTTCAACAAAACTTTGTACTAAGCAAGTGTAAATAGGTGAAATATACATGTAATACCTCTAATTTTAAAATGATAGTCTCGGTATTTAATTAATTATTTTATTGCATTTTTATTTGGTTATTTGCTGATTTGTTTAATTGTTTTGTTTAATTGAATTAATTATTTAATTGTTTTGGATAGTTGAATTAATTGTTTAATTGCTTATTTAATTGAATTAATTGGTTAATTGTTTTATTTAATTGATTTATTTGTTTTATCTAATTTATGCTTAGGTGGACTTAGTTTAAATATGAATTAAATGTATTATATAATTCTAGGGTTTTATATTCTTCACGGGTTAGCCGACTTATGTTTTTTTTTTTTTCTTTTCATTCTCTAAGTGTAATTAGAATTAGGTTACCCTAAGTTGGCCTATAAATACATCATTAGTGGTCTGCCAAGTATTTAGAATCTTTTTCCCGTAACAGTGGAGGTAGAGAGAAAGAGCAGTGAAGTTTGAGAGAACGGAGAGAACCAGTAGGGTTTCGGCTGTAGATTAAAGGACGGACCAAGGAGGAGAGAAGGTATTGCTCATAGATTTAAACTAGAGCAGTAGGAGGTTGATAGTGAACGGAAGTCGTCGGAAAACTTAAGAAGACGACGTTAAGGTTTCAAAACTGAAATCTCCAAGGTAAGTTTTATTCTTACTCTCTCCTATTAACCCGTGTTCTGTGCATGTCTAGATGATCTCTAGGATTTTAATCGGACATTAAATTAATCTTGTATGCTTATTAAATCAGAATTATTTTGTATATATGTTGTAAAGTTAATCTGTTCTTCGTATCAATTATTTTAAATGTGTTCTAAATTTCTGTTAATGATGCATGTTGGAGTTTAGATGTTTTTTAAGTAATTTTGAGGCATAAATTGAACCCTAGGAACTGTATTAGATATTACAGAGGGTTCTGCAATGTAGTCGAAGGCGAAGGAGACAACTGGATCAGTTTACAGCTCTCTGTAGGAGAGAGAGCCGGCTCTCTTGTTTAAATACACTAGTAAGTGTATTTTTGGTGGTTTTAGGAACTTTTGGGGCTGAAATGGAATTCTGGGTTTTAAAGAGGGGTTTTAAATGATTTAAATCAACTTATTAAAATCCTAAAATAGTTAGTATATGCTAATATGCTAATATTACTGGACATCATGAAATTTCATTATCTATTTGCATGCTGTCAGTGAATGTGGAATATTTACTTACTTGTTGTTATTCAAGTAAGTTAATTGGATTTGTATAATTATACCCATGTATAATTGAATATAATATGGTCAGTTGGTTATCTGATTTATATTATATCATTCCCTGGATTTTAAATTGACGTTTTATTGAATACTACTTTGTCGATTATTAAGATGTTTTATGGATTAATTGAAGTTTAAATTAAATTATTTAAATTGTCAATTACATGGATGTTATTCTGGATGGTAATTGATGAACCATTAAATTAGGTTCTGTTAATTACATGGATGTTATGAATTGTATACACCGGTATGAGACGGTGGCATAGTAGGGATGGTATAGCTCAAAACGCTAAGCCTTACCTACTCTGGAATAAGGGAATGGATTATAAAATTAAGTCCTACTTATATTTAAGTCAGATCAACTGAGTAAGTTGAGTGACTAACTGGATTATTTGTTATTTGTATTTAAGTTAGATCAACTGAGTAAGTTGAGTGACTAATTGGATTATTTGTTATTTGTGTTTAGGTCAGATTAACTGAATAAGTTGAGTGAGTAACTGGATTAGTTGTTACTTACGTCAGATCAATGAATAATTGAATGACATACTCTAGTTTTGGATGGATTTTAAATATATGACTATGGTACCACGATTTGAGCTTGAGTCTCAGAATCGATGGTTAGGAAGCGTATATGCATTGGAATGCATAACTGGTTATGATGGTAGAGGTATACCCTATTAGGTTTAGGTACTTATGCCCACCTCTGGTACGTTTTGCATGTTGCCTTCTATTCAGGTTGAGACCCCCTTTGTGGTTTAGTGAGATTCCATTAGTATGTATATATATATGTATAGATTAGCTAGATATTGTTGAGTTGTCTAGGATGTACCTGCGTATCGAGTCTTTATTTGGATTGTAGTTAGAATAGAACTTGTTCATGGGCCTGACCCACTATCATTTTTCAGGTATCGGACGGTTCCAGTCTTAGAGTTTGTTCGTGTTGAGTAGAAACGGTCATTCACTCTTCCAACGACGTAGGATTTCTTTTTATGTTTTAGCTTTGATTTTTATCTCAGTTCTTTTCTTTATATTGGGATTTTATTAGAGGTCCACTAGATAGATTCCCAAGTTATACGTATTGAAGGTTTTGGAAAGTTTGGATTATATATATTAATCTATAACTTTTGAGGATTTTATATTTAGAATTCTTTCAGCTTTATTATTTATTCATTAAATTCTTTTGTATTATGTTTTCATTTAAATATTAATTCGTTGGTATTCTGTGATACCTTTCGATTCTAGAACCACGGGTGATCAAGTTCAAGCACAAATCCGAGGAATACCAGACAATTAATATGTAAACAAGGAGGAATACAAAATGAATTAAGAAAGAAATAAATAAATACACTGAAAAGAATTCTAAATATTAAAATCCTCAATATTTAAAAAAAATTATAAATAATCCAATAATCCAAACTTTCCAAAACCTTCAATAATTGTACAACTCGGGAATCCATTTAGTGGACTCCTAAAAATCCCAAAAGAAAGTAAAGTACGGAAACGAAATCCAAAACGAAAACATGGAAGAAAATCCTACATAGTCGGAGGAGTGAGTGACTGTATCTGCTTAGCACGATCAAGCTCTAAGCCTAGAACTGATGAACACTTGAAAAATAAGAGTGGGTCAGGCCCACATGCAAGTTCTATCCTACTATAATCCATATAGAAACCCGATATGCAGATACATCCTAGATAGCTCAGTAATAACTAAAGTAGTCCAAATAAATATAAGTACACACTATAGGATGCTCACTAGCCCACATGTTTATCTCAGCCTGAATAGAATGTAACATACAAATCGCACATAACGTGGGCATGTATACCTAGACCTACCAGGGAACATCATTAGGTCTAGTTATCCATCCTAAGCGATATGCGCACCCTAACCATGATTCTGAGACTTAATCTCATATCACGGTACCATATATATATAAATTTGTCCAAGGTATATCATTCAAATGTTTATTGACCTAACATATATATAAGTAAGACTTAATTTTTATAGTTAATCCAACTTATTTCAAAATAGGTAGGACTTAGTATTTTGAACTAATCTATTCCCAGAATAGGTAGGTCTTAGTATTTTGAACTAAGTCATCCCTAATATGCTACCGTCCCATACCGGTGCATATACATATATATAAGCAGGACTTAACTTTATAGTTAATCCAACTTATTTCAGAATAGGTAAGACTTAGTATTTTGAACTAATCCGTCCCTAATATGCCACAATCCCATACTGGTGCATACAATTCACAAATCAAATGATTGATACAGTAAATGATAAATTTAATCATCAACTATACTCTAGAATTACTGTAATAATGCTTCCCAGTATTTTTATAGGTCCATAACAGTTATTTAAATCATTTATTACAATTTAAACAACTTAAGAATACCTTAGACGGCCAAACAAAACCCTAAAAACCAACTTCTGCGCGTTCCTGGGCAAGAGTAGGCTCCCAAACATTGAAAGCCGCCTCTGCCCTCTTAGGAGCCGGCTCCCCACAAGTGGGAGCCGGCTCTCTCCATGTGGGAGCTGGCTCCCTCCTTTAGAGAGCCAACTCTCTTCCTTTGAGAGCCATAACTTCAAATCTGTTCATCTTCTTCGCCTCCAGCGAAGTTCAGAGCCTCTGTATTGTGTTTATTAATATTCCTAGGGTTCAATATTTGTCCCAAATTAATTAGAAGAAACTATCATGCATCAACGACATGAATTTAAACACAAGTTTAAAATCAACGAACAAGTTTTAATTATGAACATCAATCAACCATAATATAGATTAATTCCACGTAGTTAAATTCAATTCAAGCATGCTCAAAAGATATATTTTAATATTAATTTAAACCCTGGAGTCTACCTAGGCATGCGTAGAATACAGGTTTAAGGGAAGGAGTTAGAATAGGAACTTGCCTTCGGTTTCAGTTTTGAAACCTTAAACCTCCGTCACTGATGAATCTGACGACCTTGGTGGTTTCCACAGACCCTCCATTGCCCCTGGTTCAACCCACGAGCAAGCTTCAACCAACCCTCCTTAGATCACCCCTTGATCCCAGCCAAACCATAATTCTCCCTCTCTCTGTTTTTCTCAAACCTCACTGTTCTTGAAACTTAATTTGTGTCTTAAACCCTAGGTAGACATAATACAATAATATATAGGCAACTCTCATAACCTAATTTTTAATTATACTTAGAGAAGGAAAACAAAACTAAAAAGAAAATAACCCTATCTCTAAGTCGGCTAACCCATAATGCCATAAAACATAAAACCCTAATATTATTTTATATAGTTAAACAATTAATAAAACAAAGTTAATCAAATAAACCAATTAAATCATTTAAATAGAATAAATAATACAATTAAACTATTAAACAATTAAAACAATTAATTCAATTAGATAAAATAAATAACACAATTAACTCAATTAAGCAAATAAACAAATAATCAAATAAAAATACATTAAAACAATAATTAAAATGCAGAGACTATCCTTTTAAAATTAGAGGTATTATATATTCCCTCGAGTTTGGGCTTGGGCTTGATCAACCCATGTCTCGGAGTCGGAGGGTATCACAATACTTGTGTCAACCCTCAGACTAGACCACAACACCTTGGAACTCGAATTCACTACTCAGTCTAGCCCTTGCAGCAGCATTAACAACATCTCCTCAGTAAAAATACACTAGCAAGGCTTGAATCAGTGACATTTTATAGCATGAATCATCATAAAAACACTCAGAAAATCAAGTTCATTCAATACTCTCGAGAGAATATAGGCTGCAGCTCAGTTTTTCATATTACTTACAAAGCTTCAACCCTAAAATAGCTATAATAGCATATTTATAGAACCACACAATGCACAGGACTTCATACACCCTCAGAATACACCTGTCACCTCTAGCCAATCATTGATAAAGCATAATGCAGATATTTTCAGGAGCTAGAGCCAATTACAGAAGGCCACTTCAGTAATTTTGTCACCATGCACACTAGAATTCACATATATACACTACAAAGCTATACATTCCATTCAGCTCAAGACTTAGCCTCCAAGAAATGCAATATTCTTGCATATTCACTTACTTTAGGATCACTGAAACGTGTCACACTAATGAGCATAGTACGAAAGTACCAAAATACCCTTGTAATAGATTTTAAACTTCTCAGCTAAGAAAAAGTCCTGAGACTATTCAAAGAGCAATACAGATTCAATCAAGCCAATCCAGTGCAATACAGTTACCTGAGCATACGTATATATTTTGAATACAACTGAGAAACGATAGTGCTACCCCTGAAACCATCTGTAATAACTTTTCATGAACTGAGTTTACACTTAACATAGCAGTTTCAGCTAAAACAGGTAAATACACTGTGATTTACACACTAAGACTACTATGCATGATTAATCACTGATGAGAAAATGACCACACTGCCCTTGAACTTTATTTCAAACAATATTGAGAATTAATAAGTCCTTTGAGCCCACTGATAAACAGGTTTTTGACATTAATGAGGCAAACAATACCTAGGGGACCTTAAGACCAACACAAGGAAGAGAATAAATAACCAGAGGTCAAAACCCCACTCACTCACTCACTCATCATCTCTTTTGAGGTTATATCTCTACACTCAGGAATTACATATGTTCTTCCATCTCCTTACAACACTCACCCTTAAACTCCTCACATCTCTTCCCTATTTGTCTGTCTCACACACCCAAACCCATCTTTATTTATAGAGTCTTCAATTACCAATTCCTTGTTAAACAAGAATTCCACAACTTGTCTACAAGGGGTTACCAAAACAATCACAACTTTAAAATAGCAGCCTAATATGCAATTGCCTACAAGGAGTTTTGAGAACAATTACAACTATAAAATAGCAGTCTAATATGCCACAACTTCTTTCCCTAAGTCTTTTGACTTCCAAAATGGAATCTTCACTCTTCACCCATATGGACTGGCCAAGTACTTGGACTAGTCCATTTAATTAGGGCAATATTACTTAACTACAAACTTCAACCCAGTTGGACTGGTCCAAAAACTTGGTCAAGTCCATATTTTGCAGAACATAACATATATACACACCGAATTTGAGCCACAAAACCCAACAATTGGCTCAGCTTTTGTAGGCTTGTATATATTCGTAAACATAGGTTACTATGCTCTTGAAAATGTTGATAAATATAAGCTTCTTTAGGTTCGTGAGTGTAAGCTTATAAGCATGCTCATGAGCATAGACTTATGCAGGCTCATTTATGTTCATGAACAAGCTCAAATCGAGTACAATAAAGTTTGTTATTAAATGAACTAAGCCCGTGTTGAGCCCCAACTTCTTAACATAATAACAAGGTGAACCCGAAATCAGCTTTTTGAACTCGTCACTATCCCAAGTTGGGTCTACAAACGAACGAGCCGGGTCCTAGACAAAACGCCTTTTCACATGACATGGATTCACCACCCTAAAAGAAATGAAAAGAAAATGGAAAGAATAGGCTTTTAAAATTAAAGTAGTTATGTTAATAGGTCAAGCAAAAAGTATCTATGACAACAGAGGAGTTGTTCTTTTTCTTTCTTTTCTTTTTGTTTTATTTTATTTAAATTTTAAAAGCAATCTTCTTTGACAATAATCCAAAAAGAAAACGTTCTTTTTATCATGACCTCCGACCATATATAGTTTAAATCAAGAAGAAACTGGATCAACTTGATACAAGTAATGTACTTCTGAATAAAAGTTAACCTTTTGATCTGTATTTTTTTCTAACAATTTTGCTGAAATTACGGATAAATTTTTTTTCAAAGCTTGAGCCCACGGTGTATGAAAATTTTAAATATAGGAGGAAAAATTATTTAAAAAAAAAAACCTTTACATATTCAAAATAGACGTGTTATTCTATTGCTGTTCCACATCAGTGGTTTGAAGGAAATTCTTGGGTGTGGTGTTGTTATATATATATATATATTTGCAATTGGGAAGCTCTTTAGGGTTGAGAGCCAGAAAAAGTCGGTGGTAATGGCTTCATGATAGTTGTCTCCATGTGAGAGAAACAAGAATCATGAACCCATCTGAGAATTAGTCCCCAATACTTAAAATTTTTAGCCCTCCTTCACCACAACACCTTGAAGAAATCATCATGTCCTCAAAGCATTCTCACTCATCATTAGTCTCTCACTGCCATCATCACCACACCATCTTTTGCTACCTACCAACTATACGAACACCACCAACCACCTCAAAAATCAGATCCAAGAAGAAAAAGAGAAAGAAAGGATAGGTCTGAAAACGAAGATGGGTTCACTGAAGAAGAAGAAGAAGAAGAAGAAGAAACCATACTCTTCTCCTTCAAAACGCTTCAACACACTTTCTTTTTCTTCTTTCCTCTCTCTTGGGGAATTGAAGCATATCGGTCCGATTGTTTGCTGTATCAAACAAATATCTACATAGTTCTCTAAACTTGAAGGCAGTTATCAATTAATATATATGAGTTTGTTCGCTTTTGCATCTAAAACCAAAGGAATTTCATGAGGCAGGTACTGTTTGGGCTTTGAGTTGGGTTATTGAAGAAGATGGTATGATCATGCCATGGTATGCATGTAGGTTGATTAATTTCTTTATGTTTGGGGAGAATATGATGATGATGATCTCTCTCTCTCTATATATATATATGTTGTGTTGAATATTATTACCATGGTTTTGTTGGTTGCTTGATTCAGTATTACTTTATTGGTGCAAGTTTCTGAAGCATCGATCAAGAAGATTGATAGGTAAGCTATCTGAAAACTATATGTATGACAATAAATGTTCTTGATTTGTGGATATGTATTTTTATATATATATATATATATATATATATATATATATTCCAGTAAAAAGTAAGATTGATTTGAGGATGTATAAACACACACACACATATTTGTATTTGGATCTTAGGGGACTTGAGTTTTCATGAAATTAAGATCCAGCATAACTGAGCTGCTTATGTTGGGCTTTGAATTGTGGTGAGTGTATATATATATATATCTTAATTTTATATGGATGTTTGAAAATTTGTTTTTCTTGAGGACATGAGCAGTTAATTGCTGAAGAAATATGTTTCTATTTGGAGGTTAGTGTGCTTTTAAATTTTCATATATCATATGTACAAGATCCATCTATATATTCTGAAGTACTTGTGATGGTTGTTTAGTTTCAACAATGTATTGATGCAAGTTTCTGAAACATTAGAAGGTAGATTTCAGAAATTTCTATATTTATGTATGACAATAAATGTTGTTCTTTAGGGCATGAACGAACAGTTGATTTGTGGAGAAATGTTTCTATTTGGATGTTGATAAGACTTCAATTTTCATGACACACAATTCATCATACACTCGGGCCACTCGGCTACTTATACGAATACCATAGTGCGTATGGTACTTGTCTGAAAAGTAGGGTGGTTTGATTTTCTTTATGTATTTGGTTAATTTTAGAGATTATTATATATAAATGGCGCTAATAACACATATTTATCATATTTATCATTTAATAGAGTCGAACTCTCATCCTCACTGATATACCACTTTTACGCAGATTGGTACTACTTTTTGTGCATGACAAGAAGTGGTACCTAATGACAAAAAGTGATACCTGCATGTATATTTTTATTTTTTCGAAACTACAAGACTTTGAACTCTTATCAAATGATAAATATGAGTCATTAACACCATTTATATGTAATAATTCCTTAATTTTATCTATATTTGTTTGTTTCTATCAAATGATAAATATAAGTCATTAGCACCATTTATATTTAATAATTCCTTACTTTTATATATTTTTATTTGTTGTTGAGCAAAATTATAAGTGGTAAAGAAGGCATAATATGGGATTTTTTTTGATATATATGACGAAGTAAATGCGTATGCAGGTGCATATAAATGGATTCATTTTGTATTTATTGTTGGTTTAATATAATGATCTTTTCTTTATTTTATTTTCTTTCCATTTTTCCCCTGTTAAATATAACTCACACCCACTTTCTTCTTATTAATTTTCTACTTTAGAGGATGAGAAAACACCGTCAAACTACATGTATCTCTTGTTTAAATTTTTGATACCTTTTCATCGAATTAACCATTTCGTTCCAAAAGCACCAGTACTGTTTCAAATTAAGGTGTTATTTGATAAAATTAAAAATTTTAAGACCTAATTTTCAAATACTGATTTTTTTAAGTGATAATTAAAAGTTAGAGATTTTTTATTTTTGTTATTTCTATTTTATACCCTTTTAAATTTAAGTGTAGGTATTTAGTAACAAGTGAAGTTACTATCACTTAAAATTTCAATCCAATTTGATTGGTGCTTACTCAAATTGGTTGTCAAACAAGGTTAATTGGATAATACTAAATTCCATTATAATTAAGTGATGAATTGAGTTATAAAAAAACTTTTATTTGATAACTCAATTCATTACTTAATTATATATATATTTAAAAAAATTCTATTATCTTTTGAAAAAAATTATTATTATTATCCTTACTTTTTTTTTTTTAAAAAAAGATAGGCATCATGAATTCTCTTTTTTCTATTTTATTCTCTAAGTCACGATGTTAACTCATTATTTATTATGACTTTTAACATGTACACAACTTATTGCACATTCCAGTTATTTATTAATTATTATTTTTTAGGAAATTATAAAGACAAAAGAAAGTAAAAGACGAAGTCAATTACTATGAAAGCTAGCAAAAAAAGTTATAACAAAATTTAATCGAATGTTAACTAATTAACCAAAAATAAGTAAAAAATGAAACAGGCAAACCATCACCATTTCCACCTCTGTTAAATTAATTTGCCTAAACAGTGACTAAGATAAAGTGAAATTATACAACATCATAAATATAAATATGTTTTCTTTTCCTAGTTATAAATATTTAATTGGATTTAATTCACTGAAAAATATCATTTTACAAGAAAAAAACAAAATCTCTAGGAAATGATTGTTTGAAGACTACTTAATGATATTTTTACAGTCAGGAAGTATGGGCACTTCTACGAAAGAGCCGTACCCGTGTCATATTAGTGTCGGACACCGACACTCCTCGGACACTCCTCAGATACATGTCCGACATTTCATATACGTGTCCATAAATAAAAATTAATTTATTATTTTGGACACTTCGTCGGCACTTCCTGGACACTTCATCGACACTTTTCAGATATTTCGCCGACAGTACTTTTCGGACATTTCTAACACAAGTTTACCAATAATCTTGAAAATAATTTGAATACTATCATGACAAAGTAGTGAAATAATAATACATATGATATAAAAATTATTATAATAATAACATAATTTCATTTTCTAATTCATTTCAGAGCAACTTTTAGTATAGAAATTATAAATGAATTAAAATTTTATAATACTATTACTGAATAGATATATAATAATAAAAAAAATTATATTATTATGTAGCCGTGTTCACGCCGTACCCGTGTCTTACTTTTTTAAAATTTGACGTGTTGACGTATTCATGTAGTATCGTGTCTGTATCCGTGCTACGTAGGTTTGAAGTATGTTTGATCTATTCTCAATTGGTATCCTTATATGTATATTATAAATTTGCAACGGAATAGACATTCAGAAAAAGATAAGGCAAAAAAATAAAATAACTAAAAAGAAAGATTGATACTCTGTTAAAAGATGTGTTACTGCATTTATGACCCAGATAAGGAGTAATAGTCAATTTAGGGCCATGTAATGCACCGATTTACTATGGGAGGGTTTTAAAGTATTTTGTCTTTTATATTATTTTTACCTTTTTCAAAAAAGTTAATTGTACTTAGTAAATGCACAATAACATCGGACGTAAAGTGGTAGGAGGTGAAATGCAGGGGTGCAAGTTTCTTACTTTTGAAATTACATGGAATGACTTGCTCACTTTTACATCACAGGGGCGTGTAGTACTCATTTGGTGAAACCTGAGGGGTTTTTTTTTTCTACACTTTTACCTATATCTTTTAAAAAATTTGTAGGTGTACGTTTAGGGTTAAGAGTTAGTAAAACTTAAAATAATAAAAGAATAAAGAAAATAGAAATAGTGT
This sequence comes from Cornus florida, assembly GCF_030987335.1. Classification (NCBI taxonomy): domain Eukaryota; kingdom Viridiplantae; phylum Streptophyta; class Magnoliopsida; order Cornales; family Cornaceae; genus Cornus; species Cornus florida. The sequence continues at coordinate 48,327,634 of NW_026775572.1, forward strand.
ATATATATTTTATATATATAAATTTGAATGAATCGGATTAGATTAGGTTTTTAAGAGATTAGTAGACTATGGATTCCTTATTTATCAATCCGGAACCAAATCATGAGGCTAAAAAACCAATCTAATCTGCATGGATTTGGATTGGATCGATTTCACTGGTTCACCAATTCCATTAAGCATTGCCAATGCCATCCAATACATAAAACTGGGACACAGTCATATTTAATTTCTTCCCTTACATAACCCACAATAATATGTCCTATGCAATTATGGTCTTGAACCAACCTTTTCACAAGGCATCTCTGGAGTCACTTCAAGTCACTCTCCTTTGGTTCTTACTACTTCTCAATCATTGTGTAAAGTTAAGGGAATCATTTAATTTTTGTCTTCCCTTTCCAGCCTGTTGGTTTAGCTATCTTACCATTTTGTCATTTTAGATATTAAAAATGCCCTTTAAGGGATTAAGAGCATCTCCAGCAATCTGTTAAAACACTCTTTTGTATAAAATATACTGCCACGTATGATGTGTATTTTTTTTTATCTCCAGCATGAGAGAATATTGGGTACCCCAAGGGTATCTTGTCAGCATGCCCACCTGTTACCCCCATCCAATAAAAACATGACATCTTGCTAACTTTCCGCATCATACTCAACATATATGGTAGGGAAGCCACTAACAGAGACGTCATCAACTTCGTTAAAAAAATAATAATAATAAATAAAAATCTTATTTCAAATTTTAAATTTCAAAATTAAGATTGAAACCTAAATTAGCCCTACATCCCACTTTCTTTCTCTCTCCTCATTGCGCTAACTACAATACCGAAAGACAAGTAATTTTTTTTCTTAAAATTGTTAGTCCATGTGTTATATTTAAAATTGCTGGATTTTTTTTATAAACATAACTAAATTTTATTTTGATTTAAGCTCTGCAAAACCATGGTGTGTCCCAGATGATTTTTTTTTTTTTCGATAATTAAGTAATTCACAGAAATAAAAAGAGTAATTACAAAAAAAGAGGGCATTTCCCTCAGCCCAGACATTACTGGGCAAGCAAACAAAACACAAAATGTCCATTATAGTAGACCAAAGAACCCAACAAATAAGTCCAAAACTTGACTAAACCCATGGTCCCAAAAAATACATCCTTCTGCACACAGGTATGTAACTACCTTCAATCACATCCTTGGGTGGGATGAATCAACAAACCATAAAGTATCAACACTATTAGGTTATGGTTGGGGGTGTTAAGCTACTGGGATCGGTGGTGGAGGTGGTGGTGGTGGAGGTTGTGTGTGTTGGATGGTTGCGAAATGGAAGAAGGGATTTGATTGGGCAAGCTTATAAAATGATGATGGGAGATTCCAATCTGCTGTAATTTCTTCTGTAAATGGGCATTCAAATTTATTGACAGAGAATAGCTTCAGCTTGATTGCATTAATTACTGAGTTCTTATACTTAACAACACTGTTTACACTGAAAATTCAAGTCCTGGTGCTATAATTTACAACACTGTTTATATTGGAAATTTAATTTAAAGTGCTAATGCAATAATGTTATTTTGACCCAAAAAAACAAATTGTATTGATGAGCCAAAAAACAAAAATCACCCTCATGAGCCAAAAAAAAAAAACAAATTGCATTGATGAGCCAAAAAAAAAAAAAAAAAAAAACAAAACAAAACAAAAATCCCCTCATCAACAACAAATGACATCAATATTCAAAATATCTTCTCCCGGCCTTGGCAGCTCCACAACCTCTGCAAATCACTTGCTTTGCTTCAAGATCAGTCCTATAAGCATGTGACAAAAAAATTATGTTACTCACCTAAAAAAATCATATAATTGATAGCAATCATATGTTGGATTAAAAAAAAAAAAAAAAAAGAAAAAAAAAGAAAATAATGTAGTACTTAAGGAATAATACCTGACTTCTTGTTTGCATTGGAGTGATGTATAAATAACACCGGGATTGGAAATGTTTGTATGTAATTGTTGCCCAAATGAATGAAAAATAACATGAAAAGGAACAAGAACGGGATCAGGTGGGAGATAAAGCATTGGAGCACTGGGCACATTATAAGTGTTATGTAATGGTTGCCATGCAAGTAAGAATTAAAATGTATAATTGTACAGCTATTGACTCAATAGTAAACTCAAATTGAATAAATTTAGTGTTTTATTACCCTTTTTTTTTTTTCTCTACGTTTCCGTTTCTCTAAATAGCTTTTTATTCGAGCATTCGTTACTCCTTTTGCTTTCACATGTGAAGGATCCAACAATTTCTTCTAAATGTCCACCAATCTTCATGAGATCACCAGAAGTATTGTCATTTTCTTTATTTGGATTGAAGGTTTCCATAAGTTTTTGTGTATCTTCCCACATTAATTGTACATGTTTCTTGGCTAAACTTTTTCCCCCAGCGGTCATAACCAAGTGATTAATTGCGCAATAAGATTGCTAAAGTAAGATGCTTCTTTCTAGTGTCAAAGATGATTTCTTATTTCTAGATGACTCACCAAGTTCAAATGGAGGATGTTTTTATTTCACATATTTTGTCCATCTTTCTAGAATATATTGAGATGGTATATCATGAATATTCCATAAATTGAGAACCTTCAGTGCATGCTCACACAACCACCCAGTAGACTCAAACAACTTACAAGAACACCCTACATTAAAATTAGATGAATCAAAATTTGTAATGTAATGCTTATCACCTCCCACAAAAGCTCTATAAATGAAGAGTGTAGAAAGATTTGATAACAGCTCTAATTTCATTGCCAAACTAGAAAGTAGCTCATCTTCAAATAAGTAATAAATACTAATTGTGTAAACACAAGTTGCTTGTTTCAGCAGTTTGGAATCCTTCGCTCTCATTTATATTATGCCATACTTACTATGATAATCTTCATTAGCTTCAGCCAACCGCATCTTCTCACATTGTTCTTTATAATGTTGCACAAATTCATTAAAGTCATTGTTTTAGAGGAGATCTTTTGCAAAACATTGTTCATACTCTCAGTTCTTTGAGTTGATTTAGCACGGAGAGTGAAAATGTCAAGAGTAAAAGCTAGACACCACTTCTATCTAAGTCCATAAAGTGACTTAAGCCATTTGTTGTCCGCAATACCAAACTTCGTTATCATTAGACTCCATGTTGATTCAAAATCATCTATTGCTTCAGAATGTAGACACTTCTGAAACAAAGTTTTGAACTCGCAATTTCCATACAAGTTCGTAAGCTTTTGAGTAGCATGTTTTGAAATATGCCACAAACAAAGACGATGACAAGTGTTTAGAATTTTTTTTTAAAAATCATTTGCCATTGCTTGCCATTGATTAGTAAATATTGTATTGGGTTCCTTGTTATCCATTGCCTCTAAAAATTCCTTGAACTACCAAACAAATGAATCTGTTGTCTCATCTATAAGAAATGGACAACCGAATAACATATTATTCCTATGATGATTAACTCCTACGAATGGAGCAAAAATCATATCATATCTATTTGTTCAATACGTGGTATTAAAAACAACAACATCCCCAAAATAGTTATAGTCTAATCTTGATCTTCCATCTCTCAAAAAAAAAAAAAAAAAAAATTGCCAAACGACCTTCTGTATCTAATTCCTCACTGTGAAAAATATATATTCTTCAGCTCGACGTTGCTTAAAGGGTTTTATTACGCTTTGTGCATCTCCTCTTTGAATCAAAATTTTCTTTTTTTCATTAGCAAAATTTTTACAATCTCTTAAAGTGAACCCTACATTTTCATATCCACCAACTTCCTTTGAAAGATATGAGTAAGCTTTTGTCCCTTTTATACCAGCATCAAGCATAAAATTTAGAACACTTGCACTAGCCGAATATATGTTTCTGCTTATTCTTAAAAATTGTCTTTCTTCTTAATTAATAAAGTCATGGTTGTGTTCATCATTGATATAACTAATTTCCCAAATTCCTTCTGCAATTGCAAATTTAATTAGAGCTTTACAACCTGAACATAGTTTTTTTTTTTTTTTTTTTTTCGGATTATTGATCACCATCATGATATTGTCCTGCATTTGCAAATAAGAACTCTCGTTATTTAATAACTCCACCACTTGTATGCCAAAAGTTTCCTTTTCGAACACCAAAACCCTTTCACAAGGCATACTTACAATATAACCTATATGTTTCATTTTCACTAGAAACCTTTATTCCAATTTTAAGGTCATCAATATCATTATCCAAAGATTCCATTTAATAAATTAAGTATGACAACACACCTGTAAACGACATACATTATAAACTAATGAAACATAATGTTATAAACATAATACTTTTTTCTATATTATACATTGATTGTGAATTTGTTAAAATTCTATGTCTATTTGGTTTGTCAATGCTTTACTGATTTTAGTAAATTGATTACAATCTACGCAACAATTAGCCATTTTAGTAGCTATTTGTAATAGTTAATCTTCTAGGGGATATTTAATATAATGAAAAATTACATGTAGGTGGTGGAATCTTTTTGTTATTGTCAGATGATATGAAAAATATAAAGCATCATTAAGCTATGGTATTCAATTCAATAAGAAAGTGGCACAAAAAAAATGGGATTGACTCACCTCTGCACTCCTGCCGAAAGATCTATGGAAGCTTTAATATTCTTTGGAAGATTCTGGTATAGTTCCTTATTTGAAAATAGAATTTAGGCTTAAGAGAAGTGGGTTAAAGGTCTGAAGATAACAATTGTTTCCAAAAAAATGAAAATGAGAAAAGGATGTGGGGGTTACCATAAAATAAATGAGAATCTGGGTTTGGGCAGGATTAAGAAAAAATTTCGGTGGTGTTACTGTGTTAAGCGGGATTATGAAGAAAAAAAAAAGTAGACGAAGTTAAGTTTTTAACAATTAAATTTATGTTTGGAGTTGATGTGAAAAGTTAGCAAGATGTCATGCATGTTTTTATTGGATGGGGGTAACAAGTGGGCATGCTGACAGGTTACCCTTGGGGTACCCAATATTCTTTCCCCAGGTAGAGTGTTTGGCCTTTATTACTTTAATCTCCCCTGACATTTGACTCATGTGCTCAACAACGTACACATATCCTGTAATGACCCGGTCATTTACTTCCTTTTCTTTTTCCTCAAAATTTCACGGATGAATTTTTTTCGTTGAAATTTCTTTTCTGAGTTCAGTTTCTCGTCCCTTAGTGTCATCTCGAGTGCTCGAAAATGGTTTCTAAGACTCTTTCCTTTGGATTGACAACTTCCTTTGAGGACCGAGTCATTTCCACATTTTTCGTTTTTCGACACTATTCACTTTTCGTCCTTTCCCTATTTTGTCCTTTTCCCTATTATGTCTTTTCCCTGTTTGTCACTTTGTTGACGTAACCTAACTCCTTGTGTTCGGAGTTGAATTTTGACTTCACGTATCTTCATTCTAAGTGGGTTCCACGAAATACGTATCTTTACTTTTGCAGAAAAGTACTCTGGTTGCTCCCGGTGTCTATAGGGGCATGAATGCATAATTTTTTAGAATCTTTTTCTTTTCTTGGGGTGTTTTTCATAAATATATTTTGAAGATATTTTATTTCAGTGGTATCTAAGAAAATATCTTTTGGAAGATATTTTCATTCTGATGCAGTTTTGCAGTTAACCCTATTTGTAGGGGCCACTGTGCAATTAACGAAAGTTATTGCAAAATATCTTGTCTGGAGCCTGGATCCTCGTACATGATTCATTTTCACATTTCATCAAGTCGTGTACTCTTAGAATTTCCTTCTGATCATTTTCCTCCAATTTTAGGGTTTCTGGCCCCGGTTGCCGCCGAACTTGTTCGGGATATAACTCTCTGCTTGGAACTTAGTTTTTGACACCGTTTCTTCCGTTATTCATATTTTCTCATTTTGAATCTTTTTGGTTCATGGAGTTTTGCTGTTTGAGCGCGTTTGCTCAAATTTCACTTTTTTAGACCTGGCGGGGCTCGTTTGGGACACTTTTTGAGATTTTCTATAAATAGGGGACTTAAAGAGAAAAAGTCAGATTTTCTTCTCTCTCTCCTCTCTCTTGGCTGGCAGCCATGGCTGCCAAGGGGCTGCCACCCTTCTTCGTCTTTTTCCGGCCACTTCCCTCGAGTGAAATGTTATCGTTCCTTAGTATTTTTTGTTCGTCTTAGCGAGGCCTTCGATTCCACCGATTGGAATCTCATTTTGGCCATTTCTTGAGTTCGGGTTTGAAGTCAAGTTATGATTTTGGTGGGGTTTCTTGGGGGTTCATGTAGATCGTGTTGTCCCCGACAAAACCTAGGAGTTTCGTCGGAATCGGAGCGGTTCCATTTTGGTGGCCTTTGAGATTTTCATCTCAAATTGAGGTAAGGGATGTATTAGGATTATATATGTGTTGTATTGATTATTTTATGAACTTATACAACTTGTATGCATGCCTTGTATAAAACCTAGAATTTAATTTAATTATTTTCTTGTATAGGATTTAATTCTAATGGATGCATGTGGCTTAGAATTGAATTGTGGCATGTTAGGAAATATATTGAGTAACATATATTAAATTTGGAGCATTTAAATAAGAATTACAAAACTTATTTAATATTTATCTTTTATGAAAGTTTAATTCACATAGTTGAAATAAGCATAAAATCAACTTGTAATGTGAGATTAAAATACGCCTTGGTATGTTCTCTAACCTATGTTAAATTGAGAGCATTTAGATAAGTTTAGAAATCTAGAAATTTTGAATTAAACGAATTAATTAAAAATCTAATTAATGGTTCCACTAGTTTGATTGAGTTTTTAACTTGATAATGGTAGTGACTTGGGCTTGCTCACTTGTATATATATCCATTTGGGACCATTTGGGGTTGTTTTAGAAAATTTAGAGATTTAATTACCATGTGTCAATTAAACTCTATTTTGTTGTCTCAATGATCCAATTTAGTTTTTGAGTCGGTTTGTGTAGTGACTACACCATGTTATTTAACATAACTGAATTAGGGATCGTTTGGATGAGATTACATTTTAATGTTGAAATGAGATTGTCATAGCGTGTAACGAATCCCACACTAAAGATTTGACATTGTGAATGTCATCGTAGACTTGAACTCTGGGACATGGTTTGTGTAGATTCAACCTTATTTGTGCATGTAAATTGATTCCTAAACATTATTTGAAATGTATAAGTTTGGTTTAACTTATTGATTTTGCATAAGTTTTGAACTTATTGTTTTTGGAGGCTTGTAAGGATCATGTTCATGCGATGGCTTGGGTCTGGCCCTAGTACGGATTTGTGAGTTTCCTAACTCATATGAAATGCGCAGTAGGTAGTACCTTGTGGGTCATAATTACTCGAAATAACTTATACACGTGCGCACTAGGTAGTACCTTGCGGGCTAGTAACCCGGAGTAACTCGATTGGTCTGCAGCCAAGGATCCTAGTCTTTCCACTACTTGATATTGCATTTAATTTCAAGTTGTTAATCATGGATTACTTGTAACTTGAGAATTGATGCTTACTTCGGATATTTGAATCCTATTTTGTATACTTGAAACTGTATACTTGCTTCTTGTATTTAGATCTTAATTAGTATACTTGAAACTGTATACTTCTTTCGTGTATTTAGACCATAAATAGTATACTTGAAACTGTATACTTGTTTTGTGTATTTAGATCTCATTTGGTATACTTGATCTTGTATCCTTAGTTATGTATCTAAACCCTAATTGGTATACTTAAGCATTGCATGTTTGATTTGTGCAATCGGACTTCATTATGTATACTTGTGTCGTATATGCTTGCCTTATGTGTACTTCATTTAGCTTCGTATACTTGTGCCTGTATACTTGATTCATGAGTTTTCCATGTAAATTGTATGTTTGTATATGCATGCTTAGATGATGCATAACATGTTTTAACATTGCTTAGTATACTTGAGCATGTGTACTTGTATGCTGTTGTTTACTTTAAATTGCATGAATAGCTTAGGATGATCCCTGAGTCTCACTTTGACATAGACGTTAGGTAGCATGAGCCCCTTTAACATGTTTCACCTTAAGGTGATAAAATTATAAAATGCTAGGACGATGCATGCTCATCTCCTACGAGTAGCTTTATATTACTCACCCACGTAGTGGAGACATTTTTTAGGTACAGGGACCTTGATTTGGGATGCACACTACGCTATGGGAGTTTCGTAGACTTGAAGTACCATTTCCATCAAAATGTTGGCATGAAACCATATTTGTAGCTTGTATGACAAAACTTGTATTTTTGTTTTAAATATGTAATGTGTACATAAGTATACTTTTTGTAAGGTAATTGATGTGTATGACATGAAGCGAAGGGCCAAACATGTTTGTAATTGCACTTGTACTCATTGGTACCATGTTTTGTATAAAAATGTATTTTTATCAACTTTGGAGGTTTAACATGTCAAATTTTGTAAATGAAATGTAATGAGGCCATGGGCCATTGTAACATGTTTCAATGTATAATGTACACTTGTGAGCATGCTTGTATAGCTTAAAAACATGTTTTTGGTCCACATGCATGATGGGGGTTGAGGCTTGGGTTGAGCCTCAACAAATTTTGTTCATAACATGACTTTTAGCAACCCTTCGAGGAGTTTCGATCGACCGAAACTCCATTTCGGTCCACCGATGGCTCAAGTCGATCTACCGAACCAGCCTTGCCTCAAAATTTAGACTTCAGAAATGTTTCTATGAGTTTCAGTCAACCGAAACTCTATTTTGGTCAACCGAAATAACCCATTTTCAGCTGCTTTATTGATTTTGTTTGGTTGTTGCTCCTTCAAGCTTGTACCAATTGATTTACTTCCACTTGACCTTGTTGAGCTTTCTTGAGCCATTTAGTAGCGTACATGGTCTAGTTTGAACTAGATCTTGCTCCTTTGGTTGTCACTGGTGCCATAGGGTACCAAGTGACCTTTTCATTCTATCTTTCGCTTCGGTTATTCCTCTGGGTTCCATGACCTCATGGAAGGTCATCTTAGGGTCTTAGAGGTGTGTTATGCCTCGAGAGACCATTGTCTTGTTCCTTTTACTTCCACATCTGGATCCATTATCGGGTCAACTTTCGGGTTATCACTGACGCTCTAGGGTTGAAAAACTCGGGTCGTTACATATCCCTTGCTGTTAATAATAATTTTTTTTTTTTAAATGACTAAGTTGTCATTTTCTTGTGTTCAAAGATCTCAATAACCTTATATTTTGACATAAATGTCAAAAATACCATGAAAAGCCATAAAGTATCAATTTTCATACTAATTTTATATTATTAAATTTTACAAAAATACATTTTTTTTTCTTTTTTTTATTAATTACATTTGATTATGTTTCTTTTTTTTAAAGGTAGGGTAATATAGTGATTACAAGATTGGGAAAAAAACAAAAGAGTAATAAAGTTTTTTGGTTTGACAGATATATATATATATATATATATATATGTGTGTGTGTGTGTGTGTGTGTGTATAAGGGTATAAAAAACATTTCATACTATTAGAGGAGCTCAAAGTAATAAAGTTCAAACGCTTGATTCACATGTAATTTGTCCAAACCTTAGGGGAAATCAGTGAAATTTATCCTAATTTTTTCTCCTTTATCATTAGGCTAGCTATTTTAATTATTGAATATCTATCAATTGGATTGGTTATATTATATTATATATATATTTTTAAAAAGAGCAAAACTTAATTAGTAACTTTGCATTTCAAAAAGTAAGAAAAATAATTTTTTAAATAAACATAATTAAGCCACTTTTATAATTTTTGCCTAAGGTCTCAAATTATATACAGCCTTCCCTGCTCCAAACATTGAAAAGAAATTATAATTATTTACCCTTTTATTCCTTTTCTATAATAATTATGGATATCCTTTTATATCTCCCAATTATCTAAATGTATTATCAATATGATTGTGTTAATGGAGCCAGAAGGAGAAGAAAACTAAAATTTTATGTTTGGTTTAAAAATAAAGGGGAAATTAATGAAAGAAAGAGTTGAAGGGTCACTTTGGTTAGATAGAAATTTATGATAGAAAGTGAAAGTAGAGGAAAGTGAAGTGAAAGAAAAATTAAATTTCTACCATACATTTGGTTAGCATAAAAGTTTTCAAAAAAGTTATGCGAAAATATTATTTTGTTAGTTTGGGTAGGATGAAAGTGAAAAGAAAGTAATTCTACTTACCAAAACTACCCTGATATATGTTAGAATTTTTTAAAAAAAATATTGTGCAATGGATGATGAAAAAAAAATTATAATAAAATAAGGCAACCAATTTTTGAAAGTTGGATTAGACATAATTAGGGAGTAAAGACTCAACTAAATATCAATATATATTTTTTTCTTTTATTTTTGAACCCACCAATTAGATATTATTATTTTATTTTTTCGTTATTAATCACTATTTACATCTACCGAAGGATTATATTTAAAAAGAAACCAGCTATCCTATTTTATTGAAAAAAAGAAAGAAGATTGTTTTATAAAAATAGTCATCGACAACTCATAAAAGAAAAAAGAGTTATCCCAAAACAAATACAAACAATTTAGTTGGATAAAATTGGAAAATCAAATAAAAAGGGACTCTTTTACCGAAAAATAAATATTTTCGCCGTGTTTTGTGCGTGAAAAGTTGTAGGGAAAAATAGGGAGATGCAAAAAACCAAAATTTCTATTTTCTTTCTTTTTCCTTCTATCCAATGTCCAAAAAAGTTTATTTATTTATTTATTTTTTATTTTTTGCTTTCTTTTCTATTTGATTCTACCTTACCAGAGGAAGCCAAAGAGATTTCTTGGAGCATCTCTAACCGTTGTGTATATTTTTTTTGTGTAGATCTGATGTGTCATAATAGATTTACACAAAATTTTGGATTATTATTTTTTAGCTCCAGTGGTTGTTTTATACCTTTTGTGTAAAAATATATCCTCCAATAACAACCAACTAATGTCATGCCTAGACCCAGATAACTATTTTTACAAACCTACTTAATATAGGGTTGATTTGTTAATGGAATGAAAAAGAGATAGGAGAAAGAAAATATGCTGATGTGGCTGTGTAAAAAGGTTATGTAAAAAAATACACAACAATTTTACATATTGGGAGATGTGGAAGTGTATCTTAACAGGCTCCCTACCCGGGTATAATTTGCCAAAACCTTATGGGAGGTTAGTGTAATTTACTCGAAAAAATAACATGGAAGGAAGGAAAAAAGGTTAGATAAAGATAGAGAATATGAGATAATTTGTTGTGCCTACTATAAATCTTTGTTATTGGTTGGGTCTAATAAGAAAACAAAATTTTTATGGAGATAACAATATAAGGAAATAAAAACAATTTAGGGACTTTTGCTATCGGTTAGGGTATAATAATATAAGGAAATAAAATTTTAGAAATATAATAATATAATGAAATAAATAATTTTGGAGCCTTTTGTTATTGGTTGGGGTAAGGAAAAAAAAACCTTTTAGGGAAATAACAATATATAAGGAAATAAAATTTTTGGATCCTTCTATTGATCCGGGTCTTAGGGGACTGCTTAAATCGCCTAAGGCTCTAGTCGGTTTGGATGAAAGAAGGGAATTAATAGGAAAAAGATAGTGTAATACTAAATCATTGTTGTAAATGATAATAAAAGAGAAAAGAAAGGAAAAAGCTATTGTATTTTTTTTTTTTTCCTTGATAAGAACAAACTTACACATCCATTTGTTCATACGGAGACTTGAATTCTTGAACTTTTACTTTCGAAGGCAAGGAAATACCGGTAGGCTACACAACCTTTGGTAAGTAAGAAACTATTGTATTATTGACTAGTAAGAACTAAGGTTGTGCTTGGTATAGTAGAAAAGAAAGAAATAAGATGGTAGTGTTAACTATTTATCCTCAAGAAGTGGCCTTGAGGATTCTTGTGTTTGATTGATTAATGAAGTAAAAGAAAGGAAATGAGAGTAATTATGTTTGGGGAAAGAAATAAAAGGAAACTGCTTTAATGAATTTAAAACCATATCCATTTTCACAGATTTTGTCTTTTGGAATAATAAGATCAAATTTGGCATTAACAAAGTTTCATTAAAAATACTAACCTTTCCTTCCCCTTCATTAAATTTCCCCCCATTTTTGGGAGGATAACAAAAACTATTATTCATGGCTTATTTTATCAATTTCATTTTCCTTCCTTTTTGTTCCATCATTTCATATCAAACACAATTTCACATCTCTTTCAATTATCATTTTTTTTTTTTTTTTTAAGAATTTGTTTGTTATAAAAAATAAAAAATAAAAAGTAAAATAAAATAAAATAAAATTTGGGAAAAAGAAGAAGAATTAGCTTTCATATAATTTTCTTCCAAATCTTACTACTTTTGGAGGAATGGTCAAAACTCCATTGAGAGGAGTATGTTTCCCCTCCACATTTTTTACTATTTTACCTTCTTTTTTTTAAAAAAAAAAAATAATAATAAAATAAAAACCTGTCAATCTTATTTTTTAATTTTTTATTGATAAGATGGTCAAGACCATTTTTATAAGATTTAAATGTTGTTTAATAAAATTAAAAATTAGAGTATTAAAAGTTTTAATTGCTGCATTTTAAGTGCTAAAGATTTAATTAATGGCTAATTTTAAATTGAGGGTTTCCTTGTTACTTGATTAAATTTTAAATGTCCACTAATAAAGTAATTTTTTATCAATTAAAATTTTAGTAAATGTTAGTATTGTCTAAATTGTGTTATCAATGCACTTATTAAATGGTTAATATGAATTAAGTGTTATTTGAGTTATCATAAAAATCCTCCCACCTCCTTTGTGTTCCTCTGTTTTCTTATTTATTCATTTTTCCCCTTCTTCTTTTTTCCTAGTTCCCCTACTTGAACTCACTACAGCTTCGATGTTTCTTTTTGAATCGTGCGCTTTTGAAATAACAACCAAACACCATTTAAGCAAGAGTAATTCTACAATACCCTAGGGTTTTTACACATGGTGCTCCAACCAATACACAATCATGAAAACTCTCATTTTGTTTTGAGAAATTGGGTGTCTTCGATAAAAAGTATGATTGTTTATTGAATAGGGACACCATATGATAAATACCCTTGGGGTATTCTACGTAGACATTCACCATAAGTAATGAGTAATGGTATCAAATAGCCCCATAACAAAGGGGATGAGCTCTCTCTCTCTCTCTCTCTCTCTCTCTATATATATATATATTGGCTAAGTAAGATAAATTTGTAGATGAAAAAATTGTTATTGTACATTATCAGTGGACATATGTTATTGGGTCCATTTTTTCACTGAACTTTTTGTCTCTTGTAGGTGCAAAAATTCTATTGATCGAGAATAGTCAAACGAAGCCTCTACAACTTACATTGGCAAATAATAATGGAGAAAATAACAAAAAAAGAGATTCTGAATTTTTAGAGAGAACTTGTATATTTTAAATTGGGGCCTCTAACCTTAATTATATAAGTAAAAAACCCCAATTGAGTCCTTTTTGGACTACTTTCTTGGGTACATGTTCTTTCATTTACTTCTTTGTTTGTTACAATAATTAAAATTCTTTGTTAAATTTGAAGAAGAACTCTATCCAATTGGGTCTCTTATTGTGCTCGATTCACCTTTCTGGGTCATGGGTGCATTTTTGGGCTGAACAGGCCTTTCCCTTGATTTGGGTCGAGTTTTTTAACCTATAACTTGAGTTTCAAGGCCAACACACATGTTGAGTTGCAGTTGGTGTTGCCTTGATACACATGTCATATTTTGATTGGTGGCAATTTTTCCCACCATACCTCTATAATGGCACTTGGGGTCACCAAGTCTTAGCTAAGCTCACATGCACTACGCACAAATGGAACAAGACATAAATCAAAGTCCCAAGCTTATATCTTATTTAACATAGGAGTATAAAGGAATATAAATTTGTACTATGAGGCACACATGATAGTTGTCTTCAATATACAACCCCTATTTCATTGGAATGAGACACACAAATATAGTTGACATCCCCAATTGTCTAGGATTGTTGGCCAATGACCATTAACCAATTCAAATGTGCAGTTGACATCCCTCTACTAGGAATGCCCACTAATAGACTTAGGGTAGCAAAATAAACTATCCTCATCATATCTTGGTTTATTTACAAACATGTCACATGCCATCATTTACGACATACTCTCTCAACTACTCATAATTGTTCACACATACCAACAATTGATTGGAGAATATGGTCTCAACATTAAGCAAGCATCACAAACCATATGAATCACTAGCATATGAGGAGAAGCCCACCGATGTGCTCTAACTACTGCCCAATTAGTGTCTTATAGGTGCTATGGCCTTAGTTATGCCCCAAAGGCTATGAACTACCAAGCTTTACCTACTAAAGGTGTCACACACCTAAGTTATGCGCCACTAATCCGCCTTACTATGCCTACACATGATGATAAGTACTATGCCAATCAAGCCACATTGAATGAAACTGAAGCCACATGGTGCCCATAAAGTATGCTAACTGAGCACTAGTATTTTATGCCCCACAATGTGCCTAACACGCCCATGTGTTGTGTGTCCATGTGTTGCCACCATCAACCATGGCCTATCTAAGATAATCGAAATCCACCAATAACTTTTCCTGGAGGCAAGTTAGAAAAGCCACCAAAGGCCCATGTGTGTAAAGGCATGATAAGCCTTGCACACAGCTAGGGGCATGCCTACGAGCATGCCCACCCTTGGCTTAGGAGGTCTTTAACTCGCCGATCCCTTTTATCTCTTATATATCCAAAAGTAAAAGTCACTACTTTGAGAGGAGGAGACATCCCACTTGGTGCATGGAAGGCAAGTAAGCTTAGTACCCATGTAAGGGACTTTACCCCCTTATATATGCATAATTTGAAATAACAACTCAAGTCATACTATGTTAAAAAAAATTTAGAGATTTCTAAACTCAATATCGTCAATTGTGTTAGATTTGTTATCACTTCTTTTTGCTCCTATAAAATTTTTAGCATGAAACCAACCTTATTCCAAACTTGCATATATTTACGAAAACTCCATCGAGGCAAAATGTGCCCATTCTTTTAATTGTATAAAGGTATGTCATGGCCCTTCATGTTTATGCTTTGCCTTTGGACAACTATTAGAGGGTGTAGGGGATGTGTCCCACAGAACCACGTGGCATGGCCCCATGATACCAACTAAGCATGATGATGCATCAAAGGAACCTCGAGTAGGATAATCCCCACCTCCACAACGGTACTCAACCAAGGGCATGCGAGGCCTTCCGTAGTAAGACACAAACCCATCTCGAGACCAAGGTAGGATGGTCTTGAGGGTCCGTGTCTCTCACTTGGGAACTTGGAAGGATATTTTGTTTGAGGATAAGAAGTTAGAGTTCACCTAGTCTAAGAGGCCTAGCCAATTAGACGATGAAACCACATGCTTCAACTGTAACACTTATAATAACATTTAATGCTCTTAGCTACCGTCATTTTTGAATAAATGTGCATTTAATGCAGCAGAGCATCTTCTCAAGCTCAATGCCCATAGTGGCCTTACTATGCCTAAGAGGGTCATAATGACTACCCCAACAAGGTGGGCCCGAACTCTGGGACTGACTCTCAAGAACAAGGCAAATAACTAGGACTATAAATAGAGACCTTCATGCATACGTGAAGGCAAGACTACACAAATGAAAAACATACACACATAATGTAATAGACCCTCATACTTCATCACAAATCTCTTGGGCCAGTCTTCTTCTTCCCTTTCTTGTTAAGGCTCTTATTCAGATGCATTATGTTTTGTATTTAGATATCGCCTATTAATACTTATAGTAATCATTGTAATAAAGTACCCCCAGAGGGTTAACACTATATAATTTAACAATATTAAAAGGATAAATTACACAAACGTCCCTTAAGGTTAGGTCATATCTCACGTAAATAAAAATTTTAATTTTAACTTTCACTTATCCACCAACAATTTAGTTTTTGGCCTTTGACATATGCTAATTGACCATTTAACCCTTAATTTTTTTTAATACAAAATATCTGTAATCCTAAATGACAAAAAAGCCCTTATATGTATATATATTCAAGCACTGTTTGTACAGGCCCAAATCGTCACCGACCATGGACTCCGGCGATTGCAGTAGCGACTGCAACCCCTTCCACCATTGACAAAGTCACTATGTCGTTGCTGGCATGCCCGATAACAAGCCCTCTCAGGGAATTGCATATATCCTCCTCGATTCGAAGCATCAACGTGATGTTTGGGACGTCTCGATCACGGCTGTCGTCGAAGAGAAGGCGCCATTGGTGATGGTGGATGTCTGTCTGCTGGCATCGCATATCTACGCAACTGGACCACCAACACAATAAAACCAACCTCTACAAGTAACAACTCAACAACTCATGGTCGCCAGAATCCTATCTGGTTGTTGCCATAGCAAGCAACAACTCTTCATCGTAGGAGGTCGAGGAATCGAGCTCATCTCCTCCAAGAACTTAATCTCTTTTGTCATCGACATCGAAGCCCTTGGCATCACACTCACCAATAAGTACTCAGAGGGCATGCCCACCAACCGTTTCAGATCTTCACCTTTTTCGCCGTCGACATCGAGCTTGTGATTCACTATTTTCAGATCTCATAAGTTCAAACGCATTACCTCTCAACCCATCGAAAACCCTAGCTTCTCAATCAATTCACGAGTGATTAATCCTAGCTTTTCAATCAATTCTCAATCAACCCTAGCTTCTCAATCAACCCTAGCTTCTTCCCTAACCCTATGATTTCAGAATCAACCTGCGAAATTTCCTAACCCTCAACGTGTTTTACTAGTGATCGAGAGAAGGAAGGAAGGTGGGGAGAAGGGGTTGTTTACGAGGTTACATAAATGCCCACAATTTTGATGATGTAGTAGTTTCTGTTGGCCTTTTTTCTGTCCATTTATGAGCGATCCCATATATATATATATTTACCAACCTATATATATATATATATATATATATATATATATAGCTCGGTGACAGAAAGAGATGGTTAAAGTTTAGGATACTTTGCTCATTTATAATGGGCCTCTTGGGGTAGTTAAGTCTTTTCATATCTGAAAAAAATTCAACACAATGTTAGAAGGGTACTATTGTCATTTTATATGTAAAAAGTGTTTTGCCACAATTGAAAATATGAGTGAAAGTTAAAATTAAAATATTTATCTAAGTGAGATTTGATCAATATGAGTGAAAGTTAAAATTGAAATATTTATCTAAGTGAAATTTGATCAAAACTTAGGAATGTGTCAGTTTAATTTATCCTTGTATACACAAATTTTGTAAAGCTGCAATAGAAACAAAATATGGAGCAAATAATATAATTTTATTAATTTGAGAAATTGAGGTACAATCTTCTGTAATATTCTTTACAAAAGAAAGAACGGGTCCTCTGATTAAATCTCCTTTTTTTGTTGGTTGGTTGGATCCAAGGGCTGCACGAGCTTGTTCATGAATTACCGTAGAATTTGATGAAGAATGGCACGTCTTTGGCTGTGCTTATCGTTGATCACCGTGAAATTTGATGAAGAACGGCACGATTTGATGTGCTTGGTATTCTTCGCTTTTGGGTTTGGATGTTAGGGATGAGAGTTTTTGTATTTTTCTCTGGAATTCTATATTTCTGAATTCTGACTTTGTGTCCCCTTCTCCCTTCCTCCAGGCCTCTATTTATAGGCTTCTTGGATCCATAGGATGATAACACGTATCCTCTCTGATAAGGAAAATATCATAACTGGGTCGGGCCAGATATATTATGATAATTGTCCTTAGGAATAATTATTCCAAATTTATTTTATTAGGAATAATTATTCTTTTTATTTAATCATCTGGACTGGACTTAATTAAATAATTTAAGTGGACCAAACTTGGGCCAATTAAATAACTTAATTAAACATTAGGCCCATATTTAATGGGTCCATTTATCCAAATCAAAGTCCACTAAAATTTTAGTTTCTACACATTGCCCCCACTTCGAGTCTCAAGCTTAACAAGACTTGTCTCCTCTTTTAAGTGGGACTTGAAGTATCCAACTTTCCTTCTTCATTTTTTTTTTTTTTTTTTTTTTTTTTCCCTTTCCAATCCCACTTTGAATTGGAATTTTACTTTTCAATTTATACAAATCCCTTGCCTATATATATCACCCAAGTTATAGGGTTTGACATCAATTTCAATCAGCTCTGAAGGACTTGTAAGATTGTAGCCTCTGAAGATTGTGTTGGATTGCAGCATCTGTTTGAACACATAGGTATGACTGTTCTTTCTTTCCTTTTTTTTTTTTTTTTTTTTTTTTTTTTTTCTCCTTCACGCTTCCTAGAAGATTTTTTTATTTTTTTTATTTTTTCCTCCTCCACACTTCCTGGAAGAGGATTTTTTTTTTTTTTTTTTTTCCTCTCCACGCTTACTGGAAGAGAAAACAAATGTTTTGGTTTTTTTTTTTTTTTTTTTTTTTTTTTTTTTTTTTTTTTTTTTCAGGATTCGAAAGGACCTTTCCTATTTCCATCAACTAAAATTTTGTCAATTGAAGATATATTCAAATACCTAATCCTGACAATGAACATTATTCATCTCATTGGACATGCACGACCACATACGAACTAACCAACTTTAGTCTTGATTAGATTAATAAAGAATCTATTGTCTCTGAAGCCTTGATACTAAATTCTTCACTCTATGAGAGAATTGTTGAAGAAAACCATTTTTCACTATTAGGTGTCACTGTTCAAGCGAGGAAAATATCATGGAATATTCCCTATAAACTTTCTGCTGAATTGCTATACATCGAACTATATTGGGAGTGGTTAAAAGATGTTTTGGTGTGTTTCCATGACTTTCTATCAAAACTGCAACTATATGGTGCTCTATTCGCCTTTCTATTTTCCTATGATCGTCATGAAGATGAAGTATTCCTTAAATGTTGGGGCTAACCACTAATACTCTTCATTGTTCTATTGGCGAGTTATCTATTTCCCTTCGATCTTTACAAATGCTAGGTGGTCTTCCTTATCAAGGAAAAATTTCTATTAAAACAACAACTATATGGTGATCTATTCGCCTCCCTATTTTCATATGATCGCCATGAAGATGAAGCATTCCTTGAATGTTGGGGCCCAGCCACTAATACTCTTCATGGTTTTATCGATGAGCGAAATTTTTCTTCGAGATTTATATATGCTAGGCAGTCTCCCTTATCAAGGAAAAATTTATATCAAAACAACAACTATATTGTGATCTATTTGCCTCCCTATTTTCATATGATCGCCATGAAGATGAAGCATTCCTTGAATGTTGGGGCCCAGCCACTAATACTCTTCATGGTTTTATCGGTGAGCGAAATTTTCTTCGACACCTCAACAGAAAGCCAAAGATTTTTTTTAGCAATACCTTGGCGGCAAGTAAAATTTTTTCTTCCTTTCAACGACACTTCAATGGTGAGTCAAAATTTTGTTGCAACAACACTTTAATGATGAACTGGATTCTTTTGCAACGCCTTGGCGGCAAGCAAAATTTCTCTTTTAGCAATACTTCAGCGATGAGCATAATTTTCCTAAGCAGCTACAGTCTAGCGACGAACCAATTTATTTCTTCGTAGTTACATTTTGCCGGATCAAAATTGTTTTTGTAGCTATAACTATGACGATGGACCAAAATTCTTCTTTGCAGCTACATTTTGGCGGTGTGCCAAGTTGACAGGGTGCGAAGAGCACTTTTGATATCGCATGATGAGTGACAACATCTTGATAGTGAGCCAAGTTGAAAATTTGTTACGAGCAACAATAATATTTTGATAGTAAACCAAGTTGATTAATTGTGACTAGTCCTTTTGATATCTCGTGACGAGTAATTTTTTATTTTTTGTGAACAAAAATGTTATCATTGTTTATTGGTTTCACCGTTCACAGTTTATACTCTTGCGGGCCAGGAGTATGTTGTCATTTTTTTTTTATTTTTTTTTTTGGGAGGGGGGGGGGGGGGGGGCGTACATAGTTTTAGCTCATGAGGGCCAGGAGCATAGTGCAGTTTAAGTTTATACAATCAGGAGGATATCCTTCATGGGTAGTAGCGTTTTAGGAATTTGCCATTAATGGGCCCTACTCGTACTCTGTCTTCATCAATAATGAGATACGCGCCGTTAGTATAAACTTCACGAACAACATATGGTCCATCCCATTTTGATACAAATTTATTCCCCTTGCGATTCATGATAATTGGTCTTCGAACAGCTAATACTGAGTCTCGAACTTGGAATGACCGAGGTCGAACTTTCTTATTGAAGGCTTTAGAAAGTCGAGCTTGATAACACTCTAGCTGTTGTTGGGCTTCTAATCTCTTCTCATCCAATGTTTCCAGTTCTTGAAGACGTAAGATGGTATTTTCTTCACTTGTAAGACCTTTTTGTATGGCAATCCTTAACGAAGGGATCTGTTGTTCCAATGGAAGAACCGCTTCTACGCCATAGACCAGAAAATACGGAGTTGCTTGAGTAGGTGTACGATGCGTAGTGCGGTATGCCCACAATGCTTTTTCCATTCGCTCATGCCAATCTCTCTTTGTCTGGTTGACTACTTTCTTCAATAACTCATAAAGAGTTTTATTAAATGCTTCCGCGAGACCATTGGTAGGGGCATTGTACATGGAAGACTTACGTTGTTTGAAACCAAACTTCTCACAAAGGTCAGTTACCCAACTATTTTTGAAATTCATCCTATTATCAGTGATAATGTATTGAGGGACACCATATCGATAGATAATGTTTGACTTGATGAAATCAACCACTGTTTCCTTTTCACATGTTTATAGGGTGCAGCTTCCGCCCATTTGGAAAAATAATCAGTGGCAGCCAAGATATACAAGTGGCCCTTTGAAGACTTGTCTAAAAGACCAACTACATCTAATCCCCATGCATCAAATGGCCATGATGTCACAGTAGGGTGCAACGGCTCCGGTGGTTGGTGTATGAAGTTAGCATAGAATTGACATACTTGACACCTTTTTGCATACTCCAAGCAATCTTTGACCATGGTGGGCCAATAATAGCCCATTCTTTTGACACGAAAGTGAAGTTTTGGTCCAGACTGATAGGCTCCACAAATCCCAGAATGTGTTTCCTTCATTGCATGGGTGGCTTCATCATTTGCGAGGCAGCGAAGGAAAAGGCCTTCATATGAACACCTATACAACGTATCATTGTAATAGATGAATCGAGGTGCTCGTCTTCGTATTTCAGTCTTGTGGCGTTGATCTTCAGGAAGCTTTCCATATTCCAGATAATCAATGATAGGGAGTCTCCAGTCTTCTTCCTCTTGTGTTCAACAAGAAACAAAATTACTTTCTTCAAATTTATCTTCCAGAACTTGTGGCAAGACCCATCATTGACATACAGGAACATCAACCAGGTCCTCATCAGTTAACGCCAATGTTGTAGCTAAATTTTCCAAAGCATCCGCTATCCGATTTTCTTTCCTCGGAATGTGTTCTAGTATGACACTATCAAACCGTTTCAACAAACGAGAGGCATAACGATGGTACGGCACTAGATCATCTTTCTTAACCTCATATTCTTGAAGAAGTTGGTTAATCACCAACTTAGAGTCTCCATATATTTCGAGATCCATGATCTTCATCTCATTTGCTATTTGAAGGCCGATGATTAGGGCTTGATATTCAGCTACATTATTTGAGCAGTTTTCAGCGAGTGCAAAAGAGTATGGAATAACATGTCTTTTTGGAGAGACAAACACTACTCTTGCTCCGACCCCATCCGCTCGTGCCGCCCCATCGAAAAACATCATCCATGGCGGGAGGATGTCCACAAGGAAGACTTCTTCATTAGAAAAATCTTCAAAAATTTCCCAATCGGCTGGAATGGGATGGTCAGCTAAGAAATCTGCCAGGACTTATCCTTTCACTGCTTTTTGTGGCATATAAACAATTTCAAATTCGTTGAACAAAATTGACCATCTCGCCAAGCCTCCGGAAAGGACCAGTTTAGACATGACATATTTGAGAGGATCAGCTCTTGCAATAAGATGTATCATATGAGCTAAGAAATAATGCCTCAATTTCTTAGAGGCAAAAGCAAGTGCAAGACATGTTTTTTCAATCGGAGGATAATTTCGTTCCGTCAGGGTGAGCCTGCGACTTAAGTAATACAAGGCTTTCTCTTTATATTCTTCATTATTCTGAGCAATTAGGGCACCAAGCGACTCTTCTTACGCAGCAATTTAAAGTATGAGTGATTTTTCAGGTACAGGTGCTCCTAACTACAAGAAATTTGGTTTTTAGGGACAGTCCATTCTGTCCCTAAAAGCCCTAAGACCGTCCCTAATGATCGAATTCAACCGTCCCTAATAGTTGTGTCCCAAAAGATTTTTAGGGACGGTAAAAATTATCCGTCCCTAAAAAAGTCAACCTTTAGGGATGGATTTACCGTCCCAAATAAGACCGTCCCCCTTTGATTTATTAGGGACGGTCTTACTGTCCCAAATAAGACTGTCCCCCCTTTGATTTATTAGGAACGGTATTTACTGTCCCTAATAGTTAATATATTACGGACGGACTTGTCCATCCCTAATACAATTTTTATTAGGCACAATTTGTACTGTCCCTAATAGGATTTTATTATTATTATTTTTATTATTATTATTAAATTTGTAACTGTCCATAATGCTTTATTATTATTATCATTTTCTCTGCTGGATTTGTGTTCTAGAAACACTACTAAACTACATCAACCTTATATATCAAAACATCGGAACTAAAAAGTACAAACATCCACAATATCATTCTAGAAAGAAAAAAAAATAGATTATCACCACAATACAGTGCCAACAAACGAGCTCTTAATCTCATGAAAAAACTACAAATTTTCTAGTTTTGTAAACAAGAACTAAAAGTATCTACTAGCTGCTTTAACATCAAATGGTTCCAAACATCCTTAAAAGTTAAAACATCATTTTAAACTGAATGCAATCATGAAATGTTGTTGCTGTTGCTCAAAGAGCTGTTGTTGCTACTCAAGTAACTTCTGAATTGTATCCAACTTCTCCTCCAAACCAAAGGTGCTTCCCATGCTTAGCGGATATATTCTGGACCGGAATCATATCACAAAGGATAAACTGGGCTAAGCTCCCTATCTCCAGTATATCAGAGCAACACATACACAAAACATTAACCATCAACAAACATCATTGTCCTTATGACATGTGAATAACGAGGTGATGCTGTCGCATAAATAATTTCATCATTTACTATAACTGCTTTATTAACCATTAGTCTTAACATGATAATGAAGAACGGACTAGTTGTGAGGAAATAAACTTACCGAAACCGATGAGTAAACATTCTCAAGCTGTTTAGCTATAGAAGTGCATGCATCAGATAAGCTGCGCCTTGTAGCAAACATCATATCAGGAAGTTTC
Organism: Cornus florida; assembly: GCF_030987335.1. Lineage (NCBI taxonomy): Eukaryota > Viridiplantae > Streptophyta > Magnoliopsida > Cornales > Cornaceae > Cornus > Cornus florida. Next base: position 48,351,115 of record NW_026775572.1, read on the forward strand.
CAACACTAAAATAAGAAACAAGTGCACAAACCATTATATTAGCTAACTGCAAAGGAAAGAGTTATAAGAAGGAAAAACAATAATATATATATATATATATATATATATATATATAAATATAAAATACTAAGTGACAAATGAGAACACAATGTTACTAGCTGCATCTAGGCTTGTCAAACAACCCTCTAAACTCTAAGATTGGCCCAAACAAAGTCTTGAAGTCAAGAACTAGTTCAATGATCTCTTTTTCTTTTCTTTTTTCCTTTTTCTTTTCGTTTTTTGTCTGGCAAATAATACAATTACCTTTTTGGGCTACAACAACTTGAAAACTTGAGAAGATACTACTCTTGGTGATTTGTTAACTCTCTTAAGAAGTGAAAAAAACAAAATGATATAGCTTAAAAAGCTCAACCAATATCACAACAAACAAGTTCTTGAATTTCAAAGAGAATAAAAGCATATGAAATATGAAATATATAGAAATATTAATAATAAAAAAGATAAGGTGGAGTTAAAAAAAAATTGAACATAAACTAAAAAAAAAAAAAATTCAGGATTAACAACTCATGGTAACGCAGTTATTATTAATGACTAGGATCACATTTAAAATATTATAGAGTACTCCATGAGTCCATTCTGATCACATGATAGGATTTCAATACCTCCTGATATCCAATAAAGAAGTGTTTCAATAATGGTCATGGTTGATTATTTTATCTGAACATGGGTTAACATCAACTTCGAAAAGGAAAAAAAAAACATGGATTATTTAATCTGAACATGGGTTAGCATCCTGTCATTCTCTTTTTTGATTATGTCAAGTTCATAGCTGAGAATTGTGCTAACCACCAAATAGAACATGAAATGAAAACTCGAAAACATAATGCATGAGCTAAAAAACAATTTCTTACATTTTCAAAACTCGAAAACATAATGCATGAGCTAAAAACACAACTTCTTACATTGATCACAAATTGACAAAAAAACTGGCAAATAGACGGTTGATACGTAATTGAGGTCATTATCAAATAACCCACCTACTTGTAAAGAATAATTAATTATATGTTGCATATGGAATCACCATATATATCAACTTAGATTCCACTGATGGAGCTATTTAATTAATCAACGTTTTTCCTCAACTACTTACAGTAATAAGCATAAAAAAACATGTGACATTTGGTTTACAAATGTACTGATGTTTGGTGTTGGATGATGCAGAGTGGGCAATTCTGGGATAGCTGTAGACAAAGGAGGTGGGAAAGACCACATGTGGTTGACAATAAAATCACTCACTTTGGTATTCTCATCCAAACCATTATCAATGAGAAGTTGTAAGGGGAAACGCAGATATAGTGGTCCTCCCACTGCCCAATTGTCAAGCCAGAAGCTTGTATCATTGCCATTGCCAATTTTATGCTTAATGATGAGCCTAGCACTAACAGGGTGTCTTAATTGCAAAATCTTTTTCCAAGCAAGAGTGAGGGATCTTAAGACTCCAGCGATTTCTATTTTTGATGAGGCATTTTATCCAAATTCTATCACTGCTATCAGCATGAATGTCCCAAATGTATCTCAGTATAGATGCTCTATTAGAGGCTTCCAGATTTGGAATCCCTAAGCCACCTTCTTCTTTAGGTTTACACACTGTTTTCCAAGCTATGTTAGCACCAGTACTTTTCATTTCTAACTAACTGTAGCAAATAATAAGATCAAGCAATTGGGCTAGTTTATTCTATTAGAATGGCATTGATATTGGGTAAATTATGTGCATGGTTCAAGCACGGGCAAAATACATTAAATTTTGTTCATTTAAAATTTTAAGCCCATATCAAATTTTCCCCCCTATTATCCTTGATCTAAAACTTTTTAAAGACACTTAAATTTTGTGATGGTTTAAGGATCGTCTGGTTAAGGAGTCAAATATTCTTAGTCAATTAAATTCCATAAATGCGGATCCACCAATAGACATGTGTCAATATTCTAAAGGTTCAAATCTTTAAAGAATATGCTATTTAATATAAATTTGAATTCATTTCTATATAAAAGGAAACAAATCCCCTATATTTATGGGAATTAGCACATTGTTTTAGGAGTTTTCAAATTAAATACCGAAATTCTTGGCTTATAAGTGCAAGGTCAATTTATGCATTGGAGGACACAAAAGATCTGCTGAATCTCTTATTCAACAATCACTCCAAAGTTTCTGAAGACGAACTTGTCAAACTTGTGCCGTTAAGGCATTCAAAGCCCTTGCACCAACTTTTTAAGAAGATTTAATTAGAGGAAGATTCTGATCGTAATAGAATCGCCTGTACTCATTTCTTGATTATTAATAAAATTGTTATTTGTTACTTATTTTTGTTTCTAGATAGACTAGATTTGGGACACAAAATTTGTGTGTACAATGTGATCGCTTCTGTCTTCATCATATAGTCCCTTGACTGTAAGATTGACTTAAATGTACAATAAGTTAACTTCAATAAATGGGTTAGTTTGTTCCACTTAAAAGTCATTTTCCTTGCAGTTAATTCTCTATTAATTATGCTACCAAAAAATTTTCACCGTCGCTACTAGTTGCTTAATTTGTAGTGATATCTAGAAGTTGACATTTATTACAGGCTATTTGCAGTCCTCTGCTGCTTATTACCCACTTAACTGTATTAACTGTCCCACCTGAATCACATGATACAATTTTTTCATCAATCCAAAGAAACACATGGAAGGTGTGTCAAATTTAGGATGTGAGAACTATTAGATTCTATTAGGACTTCATTATGTCACACGGATTTTACAGTTGTTTTTTCCCTTCTAATACTAATAATTTATAGCTAAATAATCTCTACATAGAGTACCAAAAAAAAAAAAAAACAAATACAGATTAAAGAAGGAGCTAAATCTAATAGAAATTTATGAAAAGAAGAAAACACAGAAATAAAAAAAAGAAACTCACCTGATATCGAAGATTCAATTGAAATCTTATAAAGGCGCAATAAGGAATACAAAAAAACATATTGAAACACTTTTAATAGATAATTTGACACTTCATCAGGTGCTTCAGTTTCTGCAACTTCAACATATGCTTCTCCGGTGCTGGCCAAATTTCAACCAAAAATCACAAAAAACCATAAATAAATAAGTAAAAATATAAATGAGCAAGTACTAATCAATTTTTAATTTTAATATAGATTTTGATTGTGCATGTAAGAAGCAAATTTTGTTTTCTTTTCCTTTCCAACATATTTTGCCAACTTACAAAGCCTAAACTAGCACAACTTACAAAGCCTATTTCATCACCACCATGTAGGATGGAGACAACAATGTGACAAACATATTAACAGGATTCACAGGAATACTACAAAAATCAGCAATAACTACCAAAGAATTTAACATATTATCTTACACCAATATACTTTATCTGAAATCAAAAGCATGAAAGGCAAACCAAATCTCGCCTCCACCACTGTCAAAAGGCTATTATCCTATTACCTAGTGCTAGCCCTACTAGCGTCGGGTGCTACTAGGGAATACAAAGAAGACCTAACCTTTAACATTATTTTGTATTTTCATTTTTTTTCAAAGTATTGTTTTGTATAGATTAACCACTGTAGACTCAAACTCAAGTCCTCCCACTTTGATTCCACCCCTCTAAAATACGAAGTTTATAACCACATATAAATTGCTCAGATATTGAAGCAACCCATATTTGATTTCTTTTAATTTCAAATCTCGATGACAAAAAAATGGCATCTAGCCAGCACCAATGACATTGTAATAAAAAATATAAAATGAACTGTGAAATTGACAAAAGAAAAAAAGAAAGTAATTTCACCTCTTTTTATATAATTTTGTTGGTAGTACCGCATCAAGAGAGTACGATTTTATAATTTTATTTTTTAGCCCACAACAAATTGGAATGTTATTTATTTTTTTTTTTTTTGCTTTTAAAAATATCAACCCAAAGGACATAGGTTATTTCCAAAAAGACTAGCACACAATTTTATTTATTTATTTTCACTCTTTTTCTCTGTTTCCTAAGCAAGCAAACAAAGAATAAAAATGGTATGAATTGATTTCCTTTATTCTCCTTGACTCAAGAAAATAACACCTAGAACAACCCACACATCTGCACTTTCATACACACATATATGCGCACACACGAAAAATAATATCTAAAAATAACTTAAAATACCCAAACTCTGCCACACATCTACAACATAAGATCTCAGACACCAACACCATACCAAAGTAAAATAAAACAAGAAAATTAAGGACCAAAATCAATAAACTAAAATACTCTCAGAGTGTGTGCTTGTGTGTGATATATATATGTACATATATATATATATATATGTATGTATTTATATATATATATATATATATATATATATATAGATAGATAGATAAATAAATACCTAGTAAAGGATTGCCTCTGAGTGAGAGATTGAAGCGAGTGAGAGATTGGGGCTTCAATCGAAAACAAAATAAAAAAAAAAAAAAAAAAAAAGCGAAATTGGACTTCGATCTAATATCTTTTTTGCAACATAATAATGAACTTTAAATTTCAATACTGAGACAAATTAAGAATCCATTGTAAATCCCTAATACTCAAATGGAAGCGTAGAAAATTTTCAAAACAATCCGTGCTAACATTCATCCAACATGTAAAATTATATAAAAAAAGTCCCAGCTTCCAACCAAAGAAACCAACACGAATCCCAAGAAACTCTACCTGAGATGTGAGATGACCATCGGAGAGACCGATCAATGAATCAGATCTCACTTCTGAGTTGACCCGACGGGTGGGGCACCGAGTAGACTCGCCTGCTGCAACTCGAGCTCATAGAGCTACTGTTCACGGTCCATCTCGATGATGAGTGGCAAGAAAAAGGATGAGGAACGTCGTGCCAACGATCCAAGCGGCCTTTTCGGTGCTCTTCACCAGGCGTTTGGTCATGTAGGCTGCGTCCGACGTCGCTCGTTTGCCGTGGTGTTCAATCAGCTACCACGAGACAGCGGTCGAAACCCTAGATACAATCCCTTCGCCATCGCTGGTGAGAGAGAATCGTTTGCCCCCTGAGGTGCCATGAGAGAAAGATAGTGAGTTAGGGCATTGCAGATCTTTGACTTGAGAGAGAGCAGAGATGTATATACTTAATAGTCAAAAACTACGTCGTTTATGAAGGTATCATTTACTATTAGCGAATCATGGACGGTAAATTTACCGTCCCCATAAGCATTTTTAAATTTTTTTTATTACAAAAAATTCACATTACCATAAAATCACTTGGCGCTATATTTCCCGCCAGCAGATTTATTTGGGATAATTTTTTTTGGGCTTTCAAGACGGACCTATGAACTGTCCCAAAAAAGTAGTGTCTTTAGGGACAGTACTACCGTCCTAAAAGGCTATTTCTGATAATTTTTTTATTAAAAAAAATATAATTTCACTAAATATGGCGCTAAATTTTGCCGCCACTGGCTTATTTTATTTTTTTGGTCTTTTAGGGAAAAAAAGGTCAGGACTGTCCCCAACAGGAGTTTTTTAGGGACGGAACTTCTAGGACTGTCCCTAAAGGGGGTGTCTTTAGGGACAATTTTTTTATTGTCCCTAAAGGACTGTCACCAATACCCTTAATTCTTGTAGTGATACCGGAGAATTGAGAAAGTACTTTTTGATGCTATCAAAAGCATTTTGGCAAGATTGGTCCCGGATGAATGGGGCGTCTTTCTTCATGAGTCGGTTAAAAGGCTAACAACGGCCAGCCAAATTTGAGATGAACGTACGAATGAACGCAAGTTGACCTTGTAAACTTCGAAGCTCGTGTAAATTCTTTGGTGATGGCATCTTTTGAATGGCCTCCACTTTATTAGGATCAATCTCAATACCACGATGACATACAACGTATCCCAGGAATTTCCCTGAAGTCACACCAAACGCACATTTAAGAGGATTCATCTTGAGTTGAAATTTTCGGAGGCGATTAAAAACTGTACGTAGATCCTGTAAATGATCCCTTCGTTCTTTCGTCTTAACCTCCAAGTCATCAACATAACATTCAACAATCTTGTGGAGTATGTCGTCGAAGATCCTTTGCATGGCGCACGGGTATGTTACTCCCGCATTTTTAAGTCTGAAAGGCATAACTTTGTAGCAATATATGCCTTTAGGAGTGCGAAAGGCAGTTAGTTTCTCATCTTTCGGAGTCATTCTTATCTGATTGTACCCGGAGTAACAATTCATGAACGAGAGAGCTTCATGCCCTATGGTTGCATCTACAGTGAGTTCGGGGATGGGAAGAGAAAAATTATCTTTTAGGCATGCCTCATTCAAATCACGAAAGTCCACACAAATTCGAATCTGTCCATTTTTCTTCTTCACTAGAATAATGCTCGAAATCCATGTTAGATATTTGACCTTATGAATGAACCCTACTTCAATCAATTTGTTGAGTTCTTCCTCTATCCTCGGAACTAGCTCTGGACGGAAGAAACGTTGAGACTGCTTAATCGGACGTGTCCCATGTTTGACAGCAAGATTGTGCACTGCAAGGAATGCACTAATGAAAACTGGCCTGGGTTGATCATCAGTCCCTAAGTTGATTTCTTTAAGTTGATCAACGGTAGCTTGCCCCCCGTCTTCTAGTGTTAGTGGAGCTTTCTCGATGTCATCTGGTTGTTCAGAGTCAGGTTTCTCTTCAACAGTGATGTGGTATGAAGTAACATAAGATGATTTGCCAATGTCTTCTGTTTTATCCACTTCTTTTGCTTGATTAGTGAATACAATGGTTCATCTTCGAGCTTTTAATGTAACATCATTGGTGACATCTACCTCTGTCTTACGTTTCATTCGCGAGGGCATTAGGCTCCGAACTTCAGTATTGTTCACCACGTCGATGTTAGTTTTCTCTGACTTTCCACTCTTGCTGCTTCTTAGTGGTGCATCATTAATAGTACCAATCCGATTAAATACTGACTTTCGAGATTGAGGTTATAAAGATTTTCTTCCTTGGTCATGAAAGCTCATTCTGTTAAAAACAGAGGTACGAGGCAAACTGTTGACATGAGAACTTGAGACATTTGACTTTTGCCTTGACAACCTGTTGAATATAGATGCTCGATCACATGGAGCTCCTATACAGTCGTGGTCTTGTTCATCTTTGACTTCTTCAAACCCAATGTAAAAAGTGTTTGACTTCTTATCCTTTTTTGTGATGTGAATTCGAAGTGGCTCAGAAGGTACGAAACCGATACTAGACTTGGGTGGAATGATTTTATGCCCTTGATAACTTATTCTGTGTCTTATTGAGGCCATGCCTTTTCTCACCGGTGACCTCTGAATTCAGTTTTCCAAGGTTTGCAGGATTTGTAAAATCATACCCTGACTTAGCCATGAGTTGGTATGCTTTAGGATCGAATCCTTCATTAGTCCTTTGTTTTGGAAGTGATCCATAATTGACCAGAGATTGAGAAGGCCGCATGAACCCTTTTAACGGAGGCTTGGAAGGTGAAGACTTTTGAATCTTGGTGAAAGGAAGAATTAACTCTCCTTTCAACTTTTACATATCTTCTTTCTCTTTGGTTTGCGTCATTTTCAATTTAAATTCCTTAGTTTCAAGTATCTCAATGACAGGTGACTACCCTTCTTGTCGTTGAGATTTTGGAACACACTTTAAAATAGGTTTCGTCCGATGTGCTTTTATCGAGACCCCTTTTGTTTTAGCTACCTTTACAATGTCTGTTACTGAAACATCTAATGGATCACTTAACGCTTCTTTTGTTTTTGTAGATTGAACCTCTTGTGTAGATGGATGGCTTGGGATGGGCACTTCCGAAGGTGTATCATGATCAATATAGAACTTGGCAACGGCAAAATGAGATTTTGCTTCGGTAAATGGTTTATGGTCCGCCATAACCGTTTGTACACCATTCTTGTAGAATTTGAAATACTGATGAGGAATCAATGGAATGACACCATTACTATGTATCCAAAGCCTTCCTAACAACAAATTGTAGGATGTCTTTGCATCAATAACGTGGAATAAGGTTTCAGCTTGGAGCTTGCCAATAATTAGTTTTGCCCGAATCATGCCAATAGCTCTCTGTCCTCCTTGGTTAAAACCTTAAATAATCAAACAGTTACGAGATAACTCGTCGACTGTGATGCCGAGACTTTTCATCGTAAATTTTGGCATGAGATTCACCGCTGATCCACCATCAACAAGAATTCGAGTAACTATTTGTTCCTTTATGTAACCGGAAACAAAAGAAGACAATTGTACGGCTTCGAACCCAACTGAAGATCTTCGTCAATGAAAATAATTGGTGCATAACATGAATCCAGCGTACCTCCAACTACTTCATCATCATCGGACTTTTTAATGATGGCAGCATCCTTTGGGCTTCATCTTGATCCTTGCTATTCTCACCATCAGGGCCCGTTTTAGTTGAAACCATGTAAGCCGTCACAACTTCGTCATCTAGATATCCTTCTGGAAAGAACTGTTGCAAAGTAATAGGCTTCTGGATCCTTTGGCTTATAGAGGCGTGTTTAGTTGACTATGTCTTCTTGACCCATTTTTTGTTATGGCCAGACTGCTTATGGCGATATTGAGGTTTCTTCTTCTTTTGCCCCCTGTCAGAGTAACTAGTCTGAAAAATGTCAGCTCGTACTTCCGTGGTTTCTTTCTTGTTACCAAAGTCCATTCTTCTTCATCATCCTGAGGAAAGACCCTTCCAAAGGTTGAAACGTCAAGTGCACTCCCTTTGCCAAGAGAGATGGGGATTGGTTCCAATGAGCCAAACTGAATGGTTGTGCAATACATCTCAGAAGATGAAGGTTGAGAACGAGCACTCCCCACGACAGAGGTTGTCACAGTAACAGTAGTATGATTTGAAGTTATAACTTCATCCGTGTCCAACAAGATTTTTCCATGTTTTGCCAGGTTCATCACCACCTCCTTGAAGATAAAACACTTCTCAATTGGATGACTAACAATACGATGATATTTGCAGTATTTTGGATCGTTGACACGTCCCATCTCTTGAGGGCGTTTGCATTCAGGGAGTTCTATAACTTTATTTTCGAGTAAACATTCCAAGATGCCAGGGACATCAGAATCGAGGAAGGGGTATTCCTTCTTCTCTAACTCCTTTAACATAGGACGCTGTCTTTCCTTCTCTTGAAACTGGCGAGGCTTTTTATCATCATTCTTATCATCTTTAACAGATATCTTGATTGGGGTGGTTGAGATAGCTATGGAATCTTTAGCAGCGGTCTTTGACGACTTATCGCCCTTCTTCCAGTCTTTCTTATCCTTGCGTGGTTCTATGGCCATGGGACTTTTTCCTTCATGGGATTTCATACTGATCTCCATGTCATGGGCACGTGTTACCAATTTTTCAAATGTGCGAGATTTTATACCTTGCAGAATGTAAAGAAGGCCCCAATGCATTCCCTGCATACACATCTCCACAGTAGAGATTTCTGACAATCGGTCCTTGCAGTCAAGACTGGGTGCTCTCCACTGATTAATGTAGTCGATTACAGGCTCATCCTTCCATTGTTTCGTGTTAGTCAACTCTATCTGATGAGCACTGAAAAGTGCACTTTTAAACCCCTTAAGCTTGAGTGTTCTAGGACCTTTATCTATCTTATTTTCCCATTTTAGTTCTTATTTGCGTTTTTGTCTATTTCAGGTCAATAATGTTAAAATGGGCTAAAAATGGTTTCTTAAGGCCTTTTTGGAGTCAAACTAAGTCTTAGTGATGATCCGGAGCAAAAAGAGGATGATTTGGAGCAAAAAGAGCTTGATGCTGAAAATCTGCCAAGTTGGATCCATCCAACTTTCTGAGAAAAGTTGGATCGATCGAAAATCAAAGTTGGATCGATCCAACTTTTGCTGGCAGTGAGCTGTCTTATTCCGTGTGCACCCAAAAGTCCACCTATCACATAGTACGGGATTAGATATTTTTGGGTCTATATTACTGATTTAATGACTAAGAAAATGACCTTCTATTTAAAGGGAAGTGACCCATTTTGTAAAGAAGCTTTTATCATTTTTATTTCTACATTGTAATTTCATTTCTCTCTCTAGTAAAGTTAGAGATTAAGGTTAGAAGAAAAGAGGGAAGTAGAGGCACATCTCAAGACCCCATCTCTAGACCCACTCTCTCTCCATCTTTAGAGTTTCAAAGAAGAAGAAGAAGAAGAGGTAGGAGAAGATGGAGCCATATTTGGAGCTTGATTCCATGACCACGTCCACCTCCTCCATGATTGGCTAGATCTACACTTAGGGCTTGGATGAGCCCTAAGTCTTGTGTAATCTAAACCCTTGTATTTCTATTTTTGGGGATTTATATATATATTGTTGTGATTAGTGCTCTAGCCTTGTGAATTTCATGAATCTTAGTATATTTCTATGATTTCTATGGTTTAAGTCTTCCTATTAATTCTTTAGTTTATTTATATGTCTATGTGTGATTAAATTAGGAATTATTTCTTACATGATTCATATGGATTAATTCTTTCTATTAATTCTCTATTTGATTACATGTTGTCTTATGTGTGATTATTTGGGAATTAATCTCTACACTAGTTTTTCTATATTAATTGCATGTCTATGTGTGGTTGATTGAAAATTTAGTGATGGCTAAGCATGGGGTTTCATTGAATGGGTTTGTCAATTAATTTGATGGTTTATACTTTTGTTTGATGGGTTGTTCTACAATTTAATTCATGCTTGTAGGTAAGTAGACAACCTATGCTTGCTTAGATATTCCATGGCTTATTATTGCAAATTTCATGATTATCTAGATTGATGTGTGCTACAATTGTTGCTACTTAGATGAGTCATGCTTAAAATTGATGGGTTGTGCTACAAGGTAGACAATTCATACATAAATTAGATGGTCCATGCTTAATATTGCAAATTCCATGATTCTCTAGATTGATGTGTGCTACAATTGTTGCTACGTAGATGGGTCAAGCTTAAAATTGATGGGTTGTGTTACACTTAGTTTAGGTAGACAATTCATACATAAATTAGATGGTCCATGCTTAATATTGCAATTGGTAGTCGCATTTTGTTCACAACAATGTATTCCCCATTAATGGAAAGCAAGTGGTTAATTACATGAGTTTAGTGGTGATTCCAACACCCTAAGACCTCTCTTCATATCTCTTAAATTCCTATCTCTAACTAGTTTACTTTACTTGCATTTTAATTTCATTACACCTTAGTTTAATCAAACCAATCTCTCTCTTTGCAATCTTGTGATACATTAGAGTTGAAGTTAAATTCCAACACGTATAATCCCTTGGGACGATTCCTACTCACTCTTGTTACTTTAGTAGTAGTGTTGGTAGTGGTTTTTATAAATTTAAACTTGATCCAAAAGGCTTTTCTTGAACCGCACATTCACTACATTATTTTGGCGTATATCAAGCGGCCTCGTCACTATCATACTAACAGTACGACGAGTGCTATAGAACCTGTTCAAGAATTTTCGTTCCATTTGGTCCCAACTATCAATTGACTCTGACTTTAGGTTGGTATACCACTCGAACGCGTTTCCTTTAAGGGAGCGGACAAACTGTTTAACTAGTAAGTCCCCCTCTGTTCCGGCATTGTTACAAGTCTCGACAAAATGGGCAATGTGTTGCTTGGGGTTACCTTTTCCGTCAAATTGCTGAATCTTCGGAGGTTGGTATCCTACATGCATCCTCATACTGTAGATTCTCCTTGTATAGGGCTTTGAGTACATGAGAGTGCTTTGTGAGACGCCTCCATATTGGGCTCGGATTGTATTCGTTATCATATCTTGCAATTGTGTGATAGATAATGAAGAGACTGAAGAAGCATGATTGGTTTGACTAGTTGCCTGTTCTGTCACCGGCATCTGGTTTTAACTAGCCACCTGTTCTGTCACCGGCGTCTGTTTGGGGTCCTCCATGCGAGTACCTTGTGCGGTAGAATTAAGATTCTCCGTCGGCATTGCTATGGAAGATGTAGGATTCCCAGACGGTAGTGGTGTGAAAGTTGTACGATTCCCAGTTGGTGGTGCTGTGGAAGATGTAGGATGCCCATATTGTACTGGTGATTCACCGAAGGTCTGAACTTCCAATTTGTTCATCAGCGTAGCGATTTGTAAGTCCTTTTCTTCAACAGTCTTTGTGAGGTTCTTAATGGCACGAGACATAGTTGTTAGTTGTTCCTCCACCGTGGCAGCTCCAGTCATCATAGCAGCGACCACATCTGAGTATGATAGGCCTTGAGAGTCAACGTTTCTTGAAGTGATTGAATACTCCGAAGTTTGACATGGTGACTCTGGGGTGATCCGACACTAGAGCAAGCATCATGGATGGAATGAGGTGAATCTGGTGGCGGAATCTCCTCTGGAACAACGTTAGGGTTCTTGACATGTTGGGTTTTCACGTTTGCCGGCTTTGCAGGATTGGTTTTCACCAAGTCTTGCTGATGTTTGGATGAAGCCATCGCCTGGGACTTGCTACGTGTCATAGTGCCCGCCAAGGTACTTCCATCACTTGCTTTGGCCTTCGTGCCACATTTCATGGTGGCTTTGGCGTCGACCTTTGCAGCAACGATGTTCTTTGGGGCTTTTTTGTCTGTCTGAGCTTTAGGGGGAGCTATAGAATCTGACAAAGAAGAAACTTGATGGTAAGAAAAAGAGATAAAAGGCAAAGAGAGTCCCATCGGGTGTGCCAGAAATTTGTACACACAAATTTTGTAAAGCTGCAATAGAAACAAAATATGTAGCAAATAATATAATTTTATTAATTTGAGAAATTGAGGTACAATCCTCTGTAATATTATTTACAAAAGAAAGAACGGGTCCTCTGATTAAATCTAATTTTTTTGTTGGTTGGTTAGATCCAAGGGCTGCACGAGCTTGTTCTTGAATCACCATAGAATTTGATGAAGAACGGCACGTCTTTGGCTGTGCTTGTTGTTGATCACTGTGGAATTTGATGAAGAATGGTACGATTTGATGTGCTTGGTGTTCTTCGCTTTTGGGTTTGGATGTTGGAGATGAGAGTTTCTATTTTTTTCTCTGGAATTCTAAATTTCTGAATTCTGACTTTGTGTACCCTTCTCCTTTCATCCAGGCCTCTATTTATAGGCTTCTTGGATCCATAGGATGATAACACGTGTCCTCTCTGATAAGGAAAATATCGTAACTGGGCCGGGCCGAATATATTATGATAATTATCCTTAAAAATAGTTATTCCAAATATATTTTATTAGGAATAATTATTCTTTTTATTTAACCATCTGGACTGGGCTTAATTAAATAATTTAAGTAGACTAAACTTGAGCCAATTAAATAACTTAATTAAATATTAAATTCATATTTAAATTTATCCAAATCAAAGTCCACTAAAATTTTAGTATCTAAGACAAGCCAATAATTGCTAATAAACTTATGCGAACCTACACGGGTTCTAGCTCACCAGCCTTACTCTGCCGAGCCTAATCTAACTTTATGAGTTAAGTCCAAGCTCGAATCGTTTATGTTTGGTTCATTGACAGCCCTAAATCTCGCCAATGTCCGTGTCCGTGCTTTTCTGTTACCCTCTTTCTATTCATTCCCTTCTATTCATCTCGCCTCACTCATTTACGAAACAAATATGAGATAAAACTCAACTCGATTTCTTCTTTCTTTCAATTTGATTGTTCCCAACGGTATTCGATTCCTCTTCGATATCAAAAAAATTATCAATGTTCTGTAATCCCTAATATGATGATAAATTCAAACAATTGATTCGATCTCGTGATAAATTCAATCAATCCCTACGACTTCGATCTTTCAATGCTCTTCTCTTTCATCACCTAATGGTTAGTACTTCTTCAACTTATGCGTTTTCGTTTTGTTAATCTCTAACGAATACCCAAAACCCTAGCGGCAATTTTCCTTCAGAATGAATGTTGTTTGTTTCTACAGTGTGCTTAGTTTTTTCTCTGGTCGATTCAGAGTCGGTGATGTACGTTGTAGTGTCGCTTGGTCACATTTGAGGGTTCGAACGTTTGATTAATCGTCCAAGGTTTTGACGCTTCTGGTATTTCTTCACATGGCAGAGACTTCGAGGTCTCGAGTCACAATCACTTTGGGACGTAGTGGGCAGGTACGTTATCTATTTCATCCTCTCTGTCTTCATCGCAAATTAGGGTTTCGTTTATTTTCTGGGTTTTAGATATGCTAATTTATCAGAGAAAATTTTGTGTACCCAAATTGCTAGTTGGGTTATTTAACTGTTTTGGTTCTATGGATTGCACTAGAGGGGCTATTATAGGGTGACTATTGATTCACTTAGCTATTGATATACAGGTGGTAAAGAGGGCAGGTCCTGCAGTAGATGGTACGTTTTCTGATTCTCACCCAGCAGCTGGAAGTCAGAGGTCGGTTAGAGATAGACTAGGAGGAAGTGATGTGGATGGAGCCCAATTCAACAGCAAAAGGTGTGTTTCGTCTTCCCTTTATATTATTGTTTTGTGAGCTAGCTTTGAATTTTGGTGATGGTCCTTCTGAGGTTGGCTTTACTTTTTATGTATAAATGTATATTCACAAATGGGTTTAGAAGAATATGCTTGTTTGGGTGGGTATACTGACATTCAGACATGCTTAAGATTGTTTGGCTTTTAAAACAAAATTGAAATGTTCTACTTATATGAGTGGTAATCTAAAACTAGAAGATGCCAGTGGGCTTGTGTTGTCAAAAATACAGTAAGTGTTTACCGTTGGAAGATTTCTCTAATTTTAATTTTATTTTTTTTATGGTTGCAAATTTTCTTTTTGCAGACAAAGAGGAGATGGTGCTGCTAATTCTGTTGGTGGTAATAGCCTTACTTGTGGCTTTATATTATTGCATTTATGTTTGAATTGATTTCTGAATTTCTAATGTGGGTGCGCCTTTGATATAGCGAAAAAATGTGCTTAGGCAAGTTCAAAGCGATGGCAAGCAGAATGGAGTGGACCTTCGTGACACGCTGTCTAGGGAAATTCGATCTTCAACTTCTAATCCAAATATGCGGCAGCGCATGCCCGAACCAACCAGGCTGCACATTTCTGAGCCAATGGATGTCAGCATATTTAGTCGAATTCCTTCCACGAGAAGTGCAGATGCATTGCCCCAAATAGATTCCTTGAGAAATTCGTATTCTCCATGGACTTTGGATCGTTTAAGGCGAAGATCACCGGATGAAACATTTCGAACATCTAGGGGTCGTTCACCTCGAAGGAATGAGGAAGAACTACCAAAGAGGCCATTAATGAGAATATATGATGATGTCAGGACAGTTCCATACATGAGCAAAGATGTTCTTGAGCCTTCAAGACCCAAGGGCTCTTCACCTTTTGTGACAAAATCAACAGTATCTTCTGGACCTGTGAAGGCTGTGGCACCCCCGCCGCCTCCATCGAGCAGCATTGTTCAAGAGAAGTTCATACACAGTACAGACTACTAGCCTCCTCCCCCCTCCCTTGAAATTAAATATTGTAGCTTCATGTCACTTAGATATTTAATCTATATGATAGCCTTCGATATATTTTCATTAGTTGTGTTCATTGCTTTAATCCATAACATTTTGCTTTTTCTTTAACCGTCAGGAAAAAAACGAATTCTAGTTATTGGATTGCTTAACCATGTAGATTTAGCTGTATTTAATGTATATTAAGACTTAGAAAGGGGCTGGACAAAACTTTGAAGCTGTTCTCAGAGAGAATAAGCTGTAGATCTGTGGTTAAATGTCTGCATTTAACATACTTCCCTTTTGACGTGATAAATTTTGAGTTGATTTCCAGTATACAAGTTAGTTGGAGCATGTAACTTGGCTGGTTACTTTGCCCAAACAACTTCAAGTTTTTGTGGGCATGAATTTCTTACTCTGTATTAAGTTCCTACGGGTTCTAGAATGCATTCAATCAATATGCTTGTTTTTAAGGTGACAGTTGTTGGTAACTTGGTATATAGTCGGATTACCCTTGCTTACGTGTGTGTACGTTGGAAATTGCAGTCGCCTAGTGGGTATGAATCAGGTTGGTTTTGACATCAGGACACCTATTGCCACCTGAAATTTTGAAAAACTCGGCTGTTTGGGCAAGTTGATGGGCCAGGTCATTTTTTTCTTTCTAGATCTACATTATTTTGGATGATAAGTTTTTGTGCATGGCACTATGATTTACATTATTCTTCGTTATTCGAAGATTATAGAAACGTATAAAAGTAATTTGAATAAAAGAGCAGAACGAGAATGTTCATATTAGGTTGGGGGGATGCAAAGAAATTTAGGTTATGCTTGAGGAGCCATTCTAATAGAATAAATAATGTAGGGGTTACTATAATAATTTTTGTAAAGGGTTCCTATCAGACTTCGTCATACGTCATTGGGTGTTCAAAAGAGGAAGTACAGTTAACTAATTTGACTTTGAGATATTTTTTTTATTTTTAAAAGTATATATGGAGGCAGTGGCCTCCCTGGGCTTATACGTGTATATGGTTCCATCGCGATTGTATTAACCTGCTTCTTAAATTATAATATGTTTTTTATTTGACCTATTTTAGCCCCCACTTAATACATTTCTGCAACATGGCAACTTGTGATATGATTTAGGATAGGTTATTTTAAATTTGACTTAGTATGATGCTCTCTATACGTATACAAGCAATCTATATTTCAAAACTCGCATGTTTCACCATTTCCTTTTCTGATTTTCTCGGAGCACAACCATCTTTTCTTGCCTTCTCTTTTCTTAGATGCTTTTGTTATTTACAGCGAAACAGAAATGGTGGTACTCCAACCATTTCAAAGTTTCTGATGAAATGTAACTCATTTTGTTACTTAGGGTGTTTTTTCTCATGTTTTATCATCTCAGCTCTGTATATGGCGTAAAAAAATACCGGTTGACCGAAGGCCTGTACCGGTCGGCCGAAATGACTCGAAAACCTGTAGAACATTCTGCTGTAAACCAGAAAATGCATGGATCATATATACTTCTTCCCCAAAATGATATGGACTAAAATGAAGATTTAAAAGTGCAGAAGTGTGTGAATACGTACATGAGTGTTTAATACATATGAAAACAAAATAAACAAGTAGCTCTAAGGTCTTATTACATATATTAATTCAAAGTATACACCATATATTCATGGTTACAAAAGTACGCAAAAAAACATGCTAAACACTTTGCATATATACAAAACAAGAATGTCCATGACACCATATCCATAACAAGCTAAGGAAAGTGACCATCCATAAAGAACACTTCTTTACCTGAAAAATATATAATTAAGTGTTGGTAATTTAAATTACTCCGTAGGAAAATATGTTATGAGGATAACATAAGGTTTCTTTGGCTTTGCAAGTATAACATAAATCATAACATGTGGAACATGCCTCCTAATGTCTAGTTCAAAGGTGAAGCTAAGAGATCATCCTAGAACTATCATTGAAGAATTGTAAACAATATACACATTCAAAAATGCATTTTAAAAAGATTGGAACATCTAAGATCAAAATCTCAAGCTACAAATATATAATATTGTCAATTTGGTAAAGAATTACGAAATCACATAATAGAGATATCTTGGACTTACAAACATTCGGTTATGAACATTACAACCAAGACAAAATTAGCTCTTTTCAGCTACTAACCCGTAGGGAATAACCCAAGTTGTCACTATAATTGGGGAGACCTTTTACCTCTCTCACTAGAGCCAAACCCTAGCTATCAACATAACAATGTCCCAAGTTTCTCCCAAAATCAACAATCATTTCCATAATATAATTATATAGGATGTGAAGATCAAGAACTCTATGTCCTAAGTCTTCAAAAATAAATATGACATGATGTAAAATAAGTCATCTATATACATATGCTAACATTGAGAAATCAATTAATTCATGCTAGCATTACAAGCTCTCTAATACCTTAACTATACAACCATATAAGAATTATACAAGTCTCTAGCAAATTACAATGGCAAGAAGAATACAATAATATAACAATTACATCTCAATGAGACTAGCATTAACATATCTTTCTATCAATTGCATAACAAGCTTACAAGACAATATATACACATGTTTTCAAATAATGTAAAGCTCAAGTCAAGAAAGATAAATCTCATGAATCTTTCTACAACTCATACAACATGTATATAACTCATGGTAAACCCCAAAACATAAGGAAATTTCCTAGGTTACAATCATACTACATCCCCTACCTCACTAGACAAAGCGTCTTTAGAATCCAAAAGAAAAGTGAGTAAAGAGAAAATCCAAAAGAAGGGTCTTGTAGTCCAAAGTGCAAGCAAACTTTTCTCCTATTTTCTCCTTCTATGGTAAAGCCGAAAGGTGAGAGGCAGGTAGGTAAAACTAAGTTCTAAGGTGTGTATCAATGGAGGTTGGAGAGAGAAAATGAGAGGAGAAATATGAAGTTTAGAAAAAGATGGAAGACCAAAGGAGATATATATTACTTAAACATGTCTTGCACTACCTCCCACACACACCCAACAATCCTAGCCCTCCACTTGTCCTCATCACCTCACCACATGTCCCACTTAAAGGCTAACACTTGGTCCAATCCAAATATGACATTTTGTACAACTTCTCCAATTCGCACAAAAGTCTACCTATGAAATATTTCCAAAAGATATTTACACTAAGGTCCCTAAACAAAATATCTCCAAAAGATAATAGCACAAAAAACCCCAAAAATGAAAATGTCGACCCAGAAGAAATAAAGTATATACACCCCTACAAAAGCATAATATTATAAGCATGCATTGTTATACAATTAAATTATACATTAAGGATAAAATAAACTAAATTAAATGCATGAAGTGTCGGAAGTAAATCCAGGACACTAATTACCTCGGGTCTTCCAAAACCCATAGGTAATAAGAAACAAAATAAAAATAAGTAATAAATTAAAAATAAATAATTATAATTAAATAATATTTAAAATAATTATAATAAATAATAAAAATAATAAAATAATTAAAATATTATCTCAAAAAAAAGAAAAGATAACACGGTTATCACAATGAGCTAGATAGGGCATATGACTACTCGCATTCATTCACCATTCATTTCGTCCTTACTCGTGTGGTTTAAGGGATTTTGTTGTGACATGGTTGACATGTCATCCATGACCATTTTGGTCATAGGGGTTGGTATAGTGTCTTCTTCGGATCCGGTTTATTTTCATTTCACTTATGCACGGGGTCCTTAGAATTCGGTGTGTGACACAATATTTATAAATATTTAGAAATTTATCTAATAAGTCCATGCATGTGCGCGCGCAATTCAACGCCATCAACAGCTAATCAAATTTCTTTAATCATTTGGTTAAAACACATGTTGGGTAATTAGCATTAGAAGCAAAATATGAACAACTAAAATAAAAATTGAATTTCTATTCTTTTCAGCTCTAAGTAAGGTGCCTTTCACTGATTCCTGAGACAACTTCATGTTTCCTTGGTAGCTTGGAACACATCCCATATGTAGCATTTATTTCTTAAATAGATTTTCAGCAACATATACATTTTTTTTTATATCTTTTTTTCTTTTATTTGGTTTTTCTGTTGAAATATATATATAAACGTAGTAGCATTTATTTCTTACATAGATTTTCAGCAACATGTACATTTTTTTTATATCTTTTTTTCTTTTCTTTGCTTCTTCTGTAGAAATATATATAAACATAAGTACCTTTTTGGTCAGCTATTCATACAATGTAACCTAGTCAACATTACATTGGTTTCAATCAATTATCTTAGAGTTGAACTAGTGTACAAAAGTAAGTATTTAAAAGACTCATGGCTATAAATGAACAAATAAAGCAAATTAGTAATCAATTCATAAATCACGATTTCATTGATTAACTATGTGTCCCAATTTGCATTCACAAAAATATAATATTATATTATATTAAATTTAGGAATATTTGAGTAATTAATATTTGAGTAATTAATATTGATAAGTTGAGGGCAGTAGATGCACACACAATGCTAGTTCATGCAACAGACTATTAGTCTGACAAGGGTATCCGAGTAACTTTGCAAAAACTTTATTACGAGAGTAATTAAGTCAAACCTTAGGGTCAGAGTAATTTACTCAAATAATAATAATAATAATATCTTGTGTAACAAAATATATATATATATTTTTTCCGTAAATAACAAAATGTTTTGCGTCCAAATAATTGGAGAAGTGATTAATACTTTTTTTTTCTTTTACCGTAAATTAATGACCCTTACCGCCAAAATGATAATTTGACTTTACAAAAGTCTTAACTGGATTGATGACCCTTGCAAGGCCAAATTTAGTCAGTCGTTTTGAATCTTCGAGAAAGCATAGATCTCTCTTTCTACCTCTTAGAATAATTTAGTCAGTCGTTTTGAATGAATATGAGAGAGAGAGAGTGCATACAAAAGTGCGGGGGTGGAGGAATTGGGTTGCAAACAGGTGGGAGAGAAGCTGCAAAACTCATACAAGAAAATGAATGAATGTGAGAGAGAACTCATACAACAAGATGAACGAATATGAGAGAGAGAGAGTACATACCCCCGTCCAGAATACGCCTGTGCGGGATGGTGGATGCTTTTGGCGCATAGAGTAGTAGAGATAAAACCATGATAATCCAAATCATGAACAAGCAGGTTCTGATAGAATATATATATATGTATATATATTCTACACGCCGTAGTCTAAACAACCAATGCTCAAATTAGTGAAAAAATAAATAAATAAATAAATAAAATAAAAAGGAAGAAGAAGAAGAAGAAGACAATATTGAGTTCACACTGACCCAATTAATAGGCTAATAAGCTTTACAAGAGGAGAGAGGTCCAAAATAAAAACAAGGCCCTTCATACAAGAAGTATATGAACGGCCAACTTTGATCCTGACTGAGTGCACAAATTCTAAGAGCAATTCAGTAAAAAATGTACAATATTTGTCTACTCACTAATTAGTAAATACTTTACTGATTTTTAATGTAATCCAACCACAAATGCACACATATCATTTAGTTTCAAAATTAAAATAATATTAAATAAGTAAAATAAACTTAGATTGACCCGACTTCCCTTTATTTTATTTTTAACTTTTTAATTAATGACTAAAGAAAATGTGTTAAAATAAAATTGAATCACATCAGTTGTCACCGGTGAGTAGCAGATAAGTTACAGATATTGTTCTCATTTCTTTGGTGCAAATATTGTTGTATTATATATGGATGGTCTTGATTTAAAGGGTGACATTTTGCAAATATAGAGATACTTACCATGTATTATTTGCTATGCAAGGCAAACTTCAACCGCGCAAGAATGACACACAAATCCAAAAATGGTTCAAAATTTTACGATTTTGGAAAGAGCCACCACTTGTATAAATGACAGCTTCTCGGCACCTTCAGTGGATATATGATGGTGTAGGTGTCAAAATGTCTATTCCTATGTAGCCAACTTTAGCAGCGTAATGTCACGGACTTGAACCTTTTCAAGCTCCCGTGCGGCCTTAGACACTTTCAAGCCCCCTTGAAGCGCTAAGTCAGCCTACCCGAGTGTGCTAGCTTAGTGAAGACTAAGGCTAGACAAGTGTTTTGCTTACTTGGGTGTGTAGGAAGAGGTTAGGCAAGTGAGCAAGAGAGTTTGGGAATGTATACAACTTGTATTACTTGAGAGGAGAGATTACAACTTGGTTGCTTGGTGAGGAGCAAATGAACTCCCACCTCCTATTTATAGGCCTTTGGCCTTACAAGAACATTCTAGATGTGTACAAATGTGTGGCCTAGATTTAGTGTCTAGAATCCTCCAGAAATATCTACGCAACTCTAGAACTATCTACTATGTACAAGACAAGTCTAGAGAATTCTAGAGAATTCTATACAACTCTAGACAAATCTAGAAAAGGCTAGACAACTCCACACTAATCTAGAGAATTCCGGAAAGTTCCATACTTGTGTAGAGAAGTCTAGAAAGCTCCAATCCATGCAGGCTCCATGTCA
This sequence comes from Cornus florida, assembly GCF_030987335.1. Taxonomy (NCBI): domain Eukaryota; kingdom Viridiplantae; phylum Streptophyta; class Magnoliopsida; order Cornales; family Cornaceae; genus Cornus; species Cornus florida. Next base: position 48,373,147 of record NW_026775572.1, read on the forward strand.
TCGTCTGCTGGGCGTCTGCGTGGCGCCTGCGTGGCATAGCCTCTTGGTAGCGGGGTGTGACATTCTCCCCCACCTAAGCTCGCGACGCCCTCGTCGCGTCTTCTTGCTTGAACCGCTGGATATGCTCTGCGAACTGCCATAGTGTATCCTCATGCTCCCAGCTCGCCTCGCTATCTGGCAGGTTCTTCCACTTCACTAAATACTCAGTATATTTGGGCACACCTCTCCTGCTCATCACACGATCTGCAAGGATGCAATCAACTTCCTTGTCAAAGGATGTGACAACGGCCGTGGGTGCCCTATGCGATATGCCCCGAGTAAGGTCTTCCGTGTCTTCATGATAAGGTTTGAGCATGCTGACATGGAAGACTGGATGTATCTTCAACTTGGGTGGAAGCTCCACCATGTAGGAGACCTTGCCCACCCGCTTGACGATAGGGAACGGGCCCTCGTACCTCCTTACTAGCCCCTTATGCACGCTTCGAAAGGACTTAAACTGTTGGGGTAGTAGCTTAACCATCACCTGGTCTCCCACTATGTACTCCACCCGCCTGCGCTTGGTGTCGGCCCACTTCTTCATCTTCTTTGCCGCCTTGTCAAGGTATGCCCTAGCCAAGTCGGACTGCTCATGCCACCTCTTGGCAAATTTGTAGGCCGCCGGACTCTTACCATCGCAAGTCGAAGCAATGGCGTTGGGTGTCATAGGCTGCCGTCCGGTAACAACCTCAAATGGACTGTGATTGGTAGCCTCACTCCGCTGCAAGTTGTAAGAAAACTGTGCCACTCCAAGGAGTTTGGCCCAATCTCGCTGGTTGGCACTCACATAGTGCCTTAAATAAAGCTCCAGAAGAGCGTTGATGCGCTCCGTCTGCCCATCTGATTGGGGGTGGAAACTCGTAGAGAAGTTGAGATCCGTCCCCATCTTCTTGAAGAGTCCCGTCCAAAATCTACCCGTGAAACGCGGGTCTCTATCACTGACAATATTCTGCGGAACTCCCCAAAGCTTGACCACATGGTCAACAAACAACTCTGCTGCCCTCTCTGCGGTGCAGTCTGCTGGTGCGGGTATGAAGGTGGCATACTTGCTGAACCGATCTACCACCACTATAATGCTCCCGCAACCCTCTGACTTGGGCAAGCAAGTGATGAAATCCATAGAGACGCTCTCCCATGGTCTCTCTGGAATAGGTAATGGCTCTAGTAGGCCTGCAGGATGCTGTTGCTCAATCTTATCTTGTTGGCACACAAGACAAGTCCTCACATATGTCTCCACGTCATCTCGCATCCGAGGCCAATAGTAAGAATCTTCTAGGAGTGCTAGTGTACGCCGCATACCTGGGTGTCCAGCCCATTTGGTGTCATGGCACTCCCGTATCAACTCCTTTCGCAAGTTGCCCCACCTGGGCACAAATAGTCGGTCCCCTGTAGTGAGAAGTAAATCATCCCTTAGCCAAAAGCGCCGAGTCTTCCCTTCTTTAGCCAGCTGAATAAGGCTTTTGGCTAGAGGGTCATGCTGTAACCCCTCCTTGATCCGTTCCACAAGAGGGTGCTGGGGCCGACTTATAGCTGCGAGCTCGGCCTTGCGACTAAGCGCATCCGCCACCACATTGGCCTTGCCCGGCTTATATTCGAAATGGTAAGTGAACTCCGCTAGGAAGTCCTGCCAACGAGCTTGCTTGGGGCTAAGCTTCTTCTGTGTCTGAAAGTAGCTGGTGGCAACATTATCCGTCTTGATCACAAATTGTGCCCCGAGCAAGTAGTGCCTCCAAGTACGTAGGCAATGGATGACCGCCGTCATTTCTTTCTCTTGCACAGTATAGCGCCGCTCAGTGTCATTAAGCTTGCGGCTCTCATAAGCTATGGGGTGTTCTTCCTGCATCAACACACCCCCAATAGCGAAGTCTGATGCATCCGTGTGCACCTCATATGGCTTGGAGTGGTCGGGCAAGCTAAGTACCGGCTCCTCCGTAATTGCCCTCTTCAAGTCATCAAATGCCCCCTGGCACGACTCTGTCCAACTCCAAGCACGCGCCTTCTTGAGAAGGTCCGTCAATGGGGCTGCTCTCGCCGAGTAACCCTTGATAAAGCGGCGGTAGTAGTTGACAAGCCCAAGGAATGAGCGTAGCTCTGTCACCTTAGTGGGCGGCTCCCACTCTTGAATGGCCCTCACCTTTGCCTCATCCATCATTAGCTTGCCATCCCGTATCTTATGCCCTAGGAACAACACCTCCTCTTGGGCAAATGAGCATTTCTCCATCTTCACATATAGGTCGTTCTCCCGTAGGACTTGGAAGACCGCCCTCAAGTGCTGCACATGCTCCTCTAGAGTGGTGCTATACACCACAATATCATCCAAGTACACCACCACAAATCGATCCAAGTAGGGATGGAAGAGCTTGTTCATCAAAGTACAAAAAGTAGCAGGTGCATTGGTGAGGCCAAACGGCATAACAAGAAACTCATAGGAGCCATACCTCGTTACACACGTAGTCTTAGGCTCATCCCCGTCCGCTATCCGCACCTGGTAGTACCCCGAGCGCAAGTCAAGCTTAGTGAAGTAGCGTGCTCCACCAAGCTGATCAAAGAGATCGGCAATGAGAGGAATGGGGTACTTGTTTTTGATAGTCACCTTGTTGAGCGCCCGGTAGTCGATGCACATGCGCAAGGACCCGTCCTTCTTCCTCTGGAACAACACCGGTGCGCCATATGGGGCCTTCGATGGTCGAATATAGCCCGCATCTAACAGTTCCTTAAGTTGCCTCCGCAACTCCTCCAACTCTGGGGGTGCCATCCGGTAGGGCACCAAAGCAGGGGGTTTAGAACCCGGTTCCAGCTCAATCTTATGATCCACCTCCCTCCTAGGTGGAAGCTTCTTGGGCAGCTCTTTAGGCATCACGTCCGTGTACTCGTCTAGCACGGCTTGTATCTCCTTAGGCACCTCTTCTTGTGGGGAAGGGACTAGCTCATCTTCGGGTGTCTCCAGTAACGTAGCAAGGTAGCTAGTCTCTCCCTTCTTGAAGCCCTTCTTGAATTGCATAGCTGACAAAGCTTGGGCTTCCAACTTGGCGCCTCGCTCCACTGGCACCATGCATGCTGTGTTGCCTTCCATAATACACATAGTGTTAGCAAAAGGGATGGGGAAGGCTCTCACCTTGTCTAAGAACTCCAACCCAAGGACTAGTTTGAAGTCGTCCATGGGTACCACCGATAGATCTATGTGGCCACCCCACTCGCCAATGCATGCTTGGACGCCGTGTGCCATGCCATGTATGGCCTTTGCTGCCGAGTTAACTGCCTTCATGGAGCCCCCTTCTTTGTTATACTTGAGGCCCAATCTCTTGGCCTCGTCAAGGCTCACAAAGTTATGGGATGCACCCGTGTCCACCAAAGCACGTGTGGGTGTCCCATTGATGCTCGCCTCCACGAACATTAGCCCTTTAGCCGCCGCCTTAGGGACTTCAGTTTTAGCCTTAATGGCATTAAGGATTTGCAATGAACCCATCTGCGCCTCCTCCTGTTGTTGCTCTTCATAACGGCTCGTCATGGCATTGAGGGTCTTCCGCTTTGGGCAATCTCGTATCCAATGTGGTCCATCACATATGAAGCAAGAACCCTTAGGCTTGGGTGCTCCTTCCTTGTTCTCCCTTCCCTCTTTGCCTCCATGGCCACCACCTGGCTTACGGGACCAATCCTTGTGGGGTGCAGCGCCCTTGTCTCCCCCACCTTTGCCGGCATACCTCCCCTTGTCCTTGTCTTTGTCTTTTGGCTTGGACGAGGGTTCCTTCTTGGAGCTGAAATCAATAAAGGACTCCGCCTCTGCAATAGCTGTGGCAAGGTCTTGCACGTTGCGCCGCCTCAACTCCGTCTTAGCCCACAACTGCAATCCATCCATGAAGAAGAAAAGAGAGTCCTTGTCGGATAGATCCGGGATCTCAAGAGTCAAGTTAGTGAATTCCTTCACATAGTCCCGAATCGACCCAACCTGTTTTAGCCTTCGGAGTCTGCCCCTAGCTTCATCCTCGGCATTCTCAGGATAGAAATGCTTCTTAATTTCCCTAGTGAAATCAGCCCAAGTATCAATAGAGACCGTACCTTTGCCTATGTCACCATACTTTTTCCTCCACCATAGCATGGCATGGTCGGTAAGGTAGTGGGTCGCCGTACGTATCTTGATGGTCTCATCGGTCATGCCTGTAGCCTCAAAGTATTGCTCCATGCTGAAGAGGAAGTTCTCCAACTCCCTCGCTACCCGGTTCCCACCATAGCACTTAGGCTTGGGAATATCAACCCGGGGTGCTACTACCCCCGTAGTAGCTGTGCCGGACGCCACCGCCCGTTTGCACAATGTCCAGTCCGCTCGCATTTCCTCCACTTGCTCGCGGAAAGTGCCAAGCTCCTGATCAACATAGCCACGTAGGGTGGCAAACTCCCCCAACATAAGTTCTCGAAGTGCTTGGAGCTCCTGCCGAAAGTCACCACTTAGGGCATTGAGTGACCCTTTGACAGCATTTTGGACCTCAACGTCCTCCGACTCCAGCCCATCCATGCGCTGGTGAGCATCCTCAAGCTGCTCCAACACGTTGGCTATGGACCCCTCCATGTTTGCCACACGTGCCTCTAAGCCCGCCATAATGTCCTTCGACCTAGCCCTCGTCCTCACTCCGCCTGGAGGGGGATTTGCTTCCCTTCCACGTAGAGTCTCCTCTTGGATGCCAGTCACGTCTGATAGCTCCGCCATAGCTTCCTCCACACAAGGTGTGACGCCTCACGACCTTAGCTCTGATACCAACTGTCACGGACTTGAACCTTTTCAAGCTCCCGTGCGGCCTTAGACACTTTCAAGCCCCCTTGAAGCGCTAAGTCAGCCTACCCGAGTGTGCTAGCTTAGTGAAGACTAAGGCTAGACAAGTGTTTTGCTTACTTGGGTGTGTAGGAAGAGGTTAGGCAAGTGAGCAAGAGAGTTTGGGAATGTATACAACTTGTATTACTTGAGAGGAGAGATTACAACTTGGTTGCTTGGTGAGGAGCAAATGAACTCCCACCTCCTATTTATAGGCCTTTGGCCTTACAAGAACATTCTAGATGTGTACAAATGTGTGGCCTAGATTTAGTGTCTAGAATCCTCCAGAAATATCTACGCAACTCTAGAACTATCTACTATGTACAAGACAAGTCTAGAGAATTCTAGAGAATTCTATACAACTCTAGACAAATCTAGAAAAGGCTAGACAACTCCACACTAATCTAGAGAATTCCGGAAAGTTCCATACTTGTGTAGAGAAGTCTAGAAAGCTCCAATCCATGCAGGCTCCATGTCATCGTCTGCTGGGCGTCTGCGTGGCGCCTGCGTGGCATAGCCTCTTGGTAGCGGGGTGTGACAGTAAGGTCCCAATAACTTATTATAAACGCGTGGCTTGGATAAAGACCATGGAGTCTATAGATTCGTTTTTCTAAAATAAGGTTAATTACAATTAAGGACGTCTCCTCCAAGTTTTGGTCAAAAAGGAAATTTAAAAATAACAAAATAATTTCTTTTTCTGTTGTGAACATACAACCGGCGGTTAAAAATGCAACCCGTAGACTCTATAATTAAAATTTATTATATATTTTTTAATATGTTCATAATATATAGTTATATTACATTTACCTTACAAAAATTCAAATTTTTTTTTATAAAAAAAATGCAACCTAAATCAATTTTTCTTCAGGAATTGTTTTAATTCATTAAAAATTCAATTTTTGAAAAATGCTTTGAGTACTTTGATTTTTCTCTAATATATATATATATATATACTTTGATGAAGGATTAAGAAACAAAATAATTTTAATGGCTGTGGGCCAGGTCACTTTGACTAAGCTGTTCTCTTGTGTCGATTTGATGATATCCTTTGGACTTTTGGTATGGCGGTTCATATTCCTTATGGTCTTTCCAATGAAATTGCCACCTTTTTCCTGGATTGTCAAGCCTCTGATCTTGGCTATAGGAAGTGGACATTAGTTTCGTTGGTTATGTGACTGTTCATGTTATTTGTGCCTTTAGATGATGTTGTTGGTATGGCATATGACTTGTTTCTTGCCAATATATATATATATATAGACTCGGGTATTGTCCTTTAACATTATGATGCAAACTTCGGCATTGGAATTCAACATTATGAGGTATGGACTTGGGCATTGGGCTTCAACATTATATTGTTGAATTCCAATACTCAAGTCTACATTATAATGTTAAAGACTAATACCCGAATCTACAACATTATGGCGTGTAGACTTAGGCATTGGATCCAATGCCTAAGTCTACACGCCATAATGTTGAATTCCAATACTCAAGTCTACATCATAATGTTAAAGACTAATACCCGAATCTACACGCATTATGTTAAATCCCAATGCCCAAGTCTATACCTCATAATGTTGAATTCCAATGCCCAAGTTTGCATCATAATGTATGTGTATATATATATATATATATATATATATATCCAATGCTGGTTGCTTGGAGCTTGCTTTCACAATGAAGGTAACTGAGAAGTGCGATGCGTATAGCTTTGGGGTGTTGACACTAGAAGTGATCAAAGGAAAGCATCCGGGCAATTTCATCACCTCGCTGTCATCTTCATCTATTGATCAGAACATAATGCTGAAAGACATGGTGGACCAACGCCTTTCAGCTCCCTCAACCGAAGGTGAAGAGGTGTTGATGTCAATTATAAAGCTGGCAATTACATGTTTAAATGTCAATCCACAAGTTAGGCCTACCATGCGCATTGTCTCTCAGCGGCTGTCAACCCTAACAACACCTTCCTAAAACCATCCAGCTCAGTTATACCCGGTGTAGAAGGCTATTTGCTCAGCATATTTTGCCATCTTTTGTACCTTCTAGTGTTGTTTTTCATACTTAGTATCCAGAGGCACTTAGTATCAATATAACATATTCAGAAGTCGAGTATTCTTTTTGAGCCAATAAGTAATTTGTGATAATTGTGGTACAAACATCTAATGTTTCATGAATGGTATTAGGACGTTTTTGTTTGTCAAAATTCATTACGACTTGCTCTTACCACATCACTCACTCTCACTCTCTCTCTCCTATATATTTAATTAGATTGCCTTTTTTATTTCCCAAATCATTCCGCTTACCTTTATTTATTTTATTTTTTTTCTTAATCGCCAGCTTTCTTTGTCAACTCTCTTTCCCTCAAACTATCAAACTGACATAGAAAATCTTTCAAAACATTTGGAGAATCTCATGTAATCTTTCTTGGCATACGAACCTAATTGAATTTCATAAAGTTTTCAATTCTCTGCAACAAAACATCCATTCGAAAATTCTAATGAGAATTCAACCCCCATTTGTGAAGCATACTAACTAAGAACGCCCATTCAATACGGTCATAAGCTTTACTCATATCAAGCTTAAGCACCAAAAAGACTTTTCGACCCTTTCTTTTATTTTTTAAAAAATGGAGGATCTCATGAGAAATAAGAATATTATCAGTTATATGAAGACATGCAACAAACGCAGATTGAGATTCACTAATAACTTGATCGACCACACATTCAAACGATTAATCATCACTTTAACAATAATTCTATATGAGACATTACATAGTGAAATAGGTCTGTAGTGAGACACTAAAGTAGGAGACTCAATTTTAGGAATAAAAATAATATTTGTATGATTAAGACAGGAAAGCATATACCCAGTTTGGAAAAAAACTTGAAACAGCCGCCACAACATCTGATTTAATCACGTCCCAATATTTTTGATAAAAAAGGGGCGTCATACCATCTGGACCAGGAGCTTTCAGTGGTTCCATTCCAAACACCGCTTACTTAATTTCCATTTCAGTCGGTGGCAAGAGCAGAGAGGAATTCATCTATGGAGAAAGATGACAGGGAATATCCGCAAAAATTGATCAACATGAGAGGGCTGTTGGGACTGAAAGAGGAGCTGAAAATACCTTAGAAAACTTGCCTGAATTTTTCCTTCATCCTCACACCAGACACCCAGTTCATCCATCACCCCAGAAATACGATTTCGAGCTCGTCTTCGGCGTGTAGCTGCAGGAAAAAATCTAGTATTGTTATCACCAAGTTGTAACCATTGGTTCCTAGATTTTTGTTTCCAATAAATCTCCTCCTTCAACCAGCATTGTTGTAAATTAGCTTCAGCCTAAAGGACCATAGAATGATTATAATTCTCCGTCCTTTCCTTTAGAGAGCGGAGATAAGATTCAACTTGACCAATTTTAATTTTAGAATTTTGTTGAGTGCGAGCCCAATCAATTAGGACCTTTTTGCAAGCTTTCAGCTTTGCAGTCCAACAAAATTGACGAGACCCAGAAATTGTATTGCCCCATGTATCCATAATAAGATTCAAGCAACGATCATCAACTGCCCACCTCGCATCAAAATGAAATTGACCTTTTGCCTTAGGAGCAGGAGGATAAAAATTAAGAAATAAGGTATTATGATCAGAACCTGCCATGGTGAGATGAGACACTGTAGCCTGAGGGAAAACAGAGAACCACTCAGTAGTGACTAAAGCTCTATCCAACCGCTCTTGTATATTTGTAGTCCCAGTACGCTGATTATTCCAAGTAAATGGATAACCGGAAAAACCCAAATCCATCAAATGACATTGCTCCAGCCAAGATTGGAAAGTCTTTAATCTCCATCCGGATTTAACCGCACCCCCACATTTTTCTGAAGGATGTAGTATATCATTGAAATCGCCTATGATCATCCATTCAGATGGCCAAAAATGAGTCTGCTGAGCCAAGTATTGCCATTGATAAGCTCGAAGTCAGTCAACTGTACTAGCATATATAATTGTGATAGCCCATGGCGGTTTATGTGAAGTGTGAATTAAAGCAGTGATATAAAAATCATTATATTCCAAGACCTTCAGATAAATTGATTCCCTCCACCAAAGAACAATTCCTCCAGAACGTCCCACTGGATCAGATAAGCGCTGAATATAATCAATTCGATGCCGTCGATTTTTAGTTTCCAAGACTGCCAGAATTTCAGGAGAATGGAGAGTTTGGATTTTTTTCAACTGTTGTATCGTCGAAGGATTTCCCAAACCTTGACAGTTCCAAACTAAAATACTCAAATTTGTCAGACGAATTGTTTCCTGTATTGCCCACTTGCAACCGAGAAGTGGATTCACCTCTCCTAGGTCTGTCGATGAAATCCGCAGGCCAATCCGAAGACCTTCTTGCTTGAACACTATCATCGCTTAAACTGGGATATGGTTGTTGGACGTCGGCACCTCTATCAGTGGTCTGTATGGGGTAACTCTCAGCTCTATGCAAGCTAGTACCACCCCCAGTAAAAGTTGGTTGAACCGGCCCATCTAACACCTCAGGCCTAGTCGTATTTAAAGGCACACCAGGTCGCACTATATCAGCCCCCACCAAAAATGGGCTTTTAGCAGAGGCCTAAGAAGGATGATAGCCCCGGCCCACATGTTGTATAGCCCTATTGTGGCATATTCCAGATCCTTCGCCCATTTGTTGGAAGGTGCACCCTTCTACAGTACGCGATGCCGGTGTAGTACCCGCCGACCATTTCAGAGCTGGCGATGCAGTCACAGAATTCATTCTTGGAAGCACAGAAGATCGAACGATGAAGACGAAACTTGGAGATTAACACCCTTACAAATCGATCGGAACTCCCCCAGGGATAAAACCACTAAACCTACAAGAAGATGAACAGCAGGACCCAGAGAATAAAACTCGATCCCAATCCCAACGTCAAACACCAACACCCTGGAAATCAACACAGCGCGACCACCATTACAACCACAACCATCCCAGATCTAGATTGTCCTCAATCAAAATTACAGCAGATCTAAAGACTTAGAAGAACTCTGGTTGAGACAAAAGATGTAAAAACTATTCCAAATTAGTGCCGAACAAAACCAAACCAACAATCCGATCACAAAACTAGACCTAAAACTCCAAGCAACCAGCATAACAGAATGATATCTGAAAGGAAACAGACGAAAAGGCCGATCGAGACGGCCCCCTACCTTAGCACTCCGACAGGCAGAGAGAACACCGAAGAAAAGGAAAGCTCCGACACGCAGAGAAGCTCCGACTCGTAGAGAAGCTCCGATCAAGACAACCTAATTACCACCTGGAATAGGCGGGTCTCACTAATGTGATATTTTGGTACAAAATGTGATGATAATTGTTGTGTCGGTGGGATTTCTTAGATTCGAATGATTTCTTCTTATCTCTCCACTGTCTCATACTCTCTGGTTATCAATGGGATGTGTGTGGGGTTCTTCCACCCATCGAAAAGGTTGCGCCAAGGTGACCCTCTATCGCCATATCTTTTTATTCTCTGTGCTGAAGCGCTTTCTATTGCTTTTCAGAAGGCTCAACGGGCTAAGATTCTCACAGAAGTGCGGGTTTGTAGGGGGCACCGTCTATTTCACATTTATTTTTTGTTGATGATTCGATTGTTTTTTATCAGGCATCTACTACGGAAATTGCAACTTTAAAGCAGATCCTTCGTGATTATGAAATGGCATCAGGACAAAAGGTGAATTTTGATAAATCTACTATTTTCTTTTCCAAGAATGCACCTATGCAATTAAGGTGTACCTTGAGTGTTGGGTTTGACGGAGGAAGGATTTCAAACTAAATATTTAGGGATGCCAGCGATAATTAGGCGATCCAAATATGATGTTTTCAAGTTTTTACTTACTCGAATGAAGGATCATCTCGCATCTTGGAGGCAACATATGCTCTCGGATGGAGGTAAAGAGGTTTTGATTAAGGCAGTATTGAATGCTATGCCTACCTATATTATGTCTGTTTTTTGGTTACTGCGTAAGATGTGTCTGGGGCTAATGAAGCAGATGCGGATATTTTGGTGGAGGAAGTACAATAAGCTGAACTCTGTGCATTAGGCTTCATGGAATTTACTTTGTAAGAGTCAGCAGGATGGTGGGCTCGGTTTTAGAGATCTTGAAGCTTTTAACGCTTTGTTGGCGAAACATGCTTGGAATTTCTAGGTGTCTAAAACGGGTATGTGATCGGCGGTCGAAATCAATTATAAATCAACCCTCTTCGCAATAGCACGAATCATTGTAAAATAGGGCTATTGGTCGGGTAAGTCGAACCACTGGGACTGCGCTAGTCTAAGGCAACCTAAGTGTCTAGAGTCATTCTTATGATGATGAAGGGGTATAGAGTGTTTGTTTGTCACTAAAGATAGGAATGTAAAGATGCATAAATTAAGAACTTGCAAGAATTTAAAAGAGATAAAATGTGGGTAAAAGAGACTAGGGAAGTAACTTCACCACCTACAATATAAACATGCTAGAATATGATTCATTCGAGGAAAAATAACATAAATATGTGGCTATGATAAGTAGTTACTCATGGCTACTACATTACCTTCAAAGGATTCATGGAATCAATAGGCAAGAACAATTTATCAAAGATTTTACATGCTCAATTACCTAAACTAAAGTGTAATTTAAGACATGTTCACTAAGCTAGAAATTGTCAAACCATCAATCACATGATAAGAGCACATGAAGCTAAGAATTAAGAATAAGCCATCAAAGGAAGAACCTAAGCTATGGCCTATCAAATCTCTCAACAACATGCCATTAAAACCATTCCAAAAATCTCATCTTCATTGTCACCATGAAAATGTAAACCATACAACCATGAAAACATACATTCTAAGACAAGAAAGTAGGTCCAACATGATCATTAAATCAAAATCAATTCATTACATCAAGTAAGAGTTCTAGATTATGGAATCACCACAAAAATACCTTATTTTTCCCAAACTAGAATCAAAAGTAAAGCATGCTTACAATGAGGGGTTCCATTACCTCCCTAGAGGAGGAGTTAGTTACACATGGGAGCCTTAGAATGAAGAAGAACCATGGATCCTCCTTCCATTTTCGAGCTCCCCTTTCTTGCTCCAAGAACTCTCCTTCCTTTGCTCTACCTCCTCCCCTATCTTCTCAAAATGAAGCTTAAGAGATAAATGAGTGGCTTTGCTTCCCTTATCTAGATCACTTATCCACCCCAAAAGCTACCAACCAACATCTCCAACCACTTCATAAAGGAGGCAATCCAAAAGGGCTAAAATCTGAGCACAAGTGGGCTGAGTCGTGTAGAATTCTGCCCTAATTTTGAGTGCTCGAAATAAGGCCTCGAGCACTCGAAAATTGGGCAGAATGCCCTATGCTTGGTTTGCTCCGCCCGGACCTACTTTGGTAAAATAGCCATAACTTTGTGCTCCGAACTCCGAATGACAAACCGTTTGAAGATTTGGAAAGCTGATTCAGAGCTCTAAATCTTTCATGTTATGATGGAAGTCCAGTTCTTGAGTTTGGTAGGTCAAAAATGGTGAGCAAATTTGGATTTCACTGCTGCCAGAATTCAGCATTGCACCTTCCTATGTTCAAAACTCCACAAAGCATCATTTTTGCTTCCTTTTTGCAATTTAACCTGAAAATGTGCAAAAACATACAAATGAAAGTAATCTACATAATTAAATGAACAATAGACTTAACTAATGCAATTAAGGGCGCTTGAATATGCAATATTCGGCGCTTATCACACCCCCAAACTTACATTTTGCTAGTCCCTTAGCAAAACTACAATGAAAAACTTAATGAAAAGACAACCATGGGCATGCTACTACAAAAATATCATCCATGGTAAAATGAGATATATACATAGCTCAAAAATAACTTGAAACAGAAAAAGAGCTGGAGATGGGGTCATTGGGAAGACTACCTTGCATATATGAAGCATTGATACAAAACACATTTCAACATGCATATATCAACATCAAAGTCTATATAAATAACTCAATTATCATCTCTTGAATGGAAATCAACTCTAGCTTTAGTGAAAGTGAATTGGATTCTCAACATGCGGCTTTTACTTTCTTTTCCAATTCCCAAGCACAAGTTTTCAAATCATTGAATTTCCCTTTAAATGAGGTCCCTAAGGCATGATTTTATTTACAAGACAACTTTTGTTGCTCGTTGACAATTTATTGCAACTCATAAGCAAAACATAGAATGGTTGTGCAATGCTGAAGTCCCTTAAGCTTTCTAACCAACCTATGTAGCAAGCGTTAGGCCAACAACTCCCAAACCAGATGGCTTTAGGGTGTTAAGTGTAGAGACACTCCAAAGGGCTTAATAGCTCAAGTTGGAAAGGCTATGAACTCTAGCGAACCATGTTTGTTACAATTTTTTTTTTGAATGACCGTGCAATGTTTAAGTCCTTTAAGCTTTCTAACTAACCCTTGTAGCAAGCGTTAGGCCAACAACTCCCAAACCAGACGGCTTTAGGGTACTAAGTGTAGAGACACTCCTAGGGCTTAATAACTCGAGTTAGAAAGGTTACGAACGTCAACTGGTCATTTTTTTCTTTCTTTCTCAGTTTTTTTTTTTTTTTTAGACAACTTAAATCATGCCAAAGATATTCATCTATCAGGTTCAACAAATCAAATTAACTAGGCCAAGGTCAAGGTCAATCAAGTTGCATGCCTCACAGTTAAGTTTCCAATGTGCATCTGTGCATTGTGAAGCTTAAAAGAGTGTCAAATCCAGCGAGAATCTAATTGAGACATTTATATAGACTGATTTGAATCCACATGATCATTTCAACTCAAATTTTTCTTTATTTTCAAAAATGTCAATTGCTTCTATACACAAGGTATTAAACATATGCTTCATCTCCAACTAGTGTCAAGTTATACTATCATTACTTAGCAAAAATTATGAAACCAAAAATGCATAAATGCACCCCCAAACTTGAATGTCACATTGTCCTTAATGTGAGAAGACAAGTAAATGAAAATAAGAACAGAGAGGGTTAAAGAACAATAATACCAAGTCGAGTGATGATGACGTAGATGTTCAGCCATGTGAGTGTGCAACGGCGTCCCCCAAACTTGGATATGAAGACCTATCAAAACACAATTAAAATATACAGGTAAAAGCATAGGTCTCGGAAGAAAAATCAAAACAGAAATAATAAGATGAAGATGAATTTTATTGAAATAATAATAAAAAAGAGCATACGAAACACAAATTTGCACACATTAGCCATAAGTTTGAAATGGATAACAAATTAATGCCAAAACGGTGCCATTTTACTCTCTTTTTTTTTGTATAGTTATTATTGTTATTATTATTTTATTTATTTATTTATTTATTTATTTTGTTATAATAATAATAATAATATTATTATTATATATATATATATATATATATATATATATATATATAGTATTATGTTTTTTTTTTTTTTTTTTTTTTTTTCGGTTTTCAATTGGCAAGCATGAAGGTGGTTGGTTGGATTGGGTTAATGCATGGAGATGGGAGAGATGAGGGTTGAATGGTTGGTGGAGTGCATGCATGCATGGTGTTGTGGAGGAGTTGAGTGTGAAGGGTGGTGGGGTGTTGCCGAGAGGGAGGGCAGAGTGGTGAGAAGGTTGCTTGGTGGGTGGGTGATGGTGGAAGAGAGAGAAGGTTTAAGGTTGAGGGAATGATGGTTTGGGAAGGTGGTGGGTTGATGAGAGAGAGACCGAGAGGGTGTGAGGAGTTGGTGAAGCTTGAGAAAGGGTTTTGGTGTTGGCTGCGAGGTGATGAGGTTGAGGTGTGGTTGGCGAGAGGTGGCCGAGAGTGAGAGGGTCTTCGAGGGCTCGGGATGGGTGAGGTTGGTTTGGTTTGTTTGAGGTTGGGATAGTGAGAAGTGGGTTTGTAAGATGATGTGGTCGAGCATGGTGGTTGAGGAGTTGTGTGTGGGGAATGACCGAGAGGAGAGGTTTGATAATTTGCATGGGTGTCGTGAAGTTGGTTGCTGTGAGATTGTGGGGGCTTGGGGTGTTGCAGCAGGTTGGGTTGAGAGAGAGAGAAGAGCATGGTTAGTTGAGAGGGATGCAGGTTATGCATGAAGGTGGCCAAGAGTGTGTGATGGGTTTAGGATGGATGCCGAGATGGAGTGATGCATGAGGTGAGAGAAGGTGATTGCTGGGATGTTGGTTGTTGGAGTTGGGTTTCTTGGTTGAGAGCAGGGGGTGGAGTGGTGAATGGTGTGGTCGAGCACTCTAAGCATGGAAGTAGAGTGCTCGAATTGGGACCAGTAGGTTTGGGGATTTGGTGGAAGGGATTTCGAGCACTCGAAATGGGATTTCGAGTGCGCGAGTTGAAGACAGAGAGTTCGGTATTTTGGGCTGAAAATGGATAGCAGCTGCCAGCACTCTAAAGGAACTTGAGAGGGCTCGAAAATGAGGCAGTGGTTGCTTATGAAGGGCTGAAATTGAAGGGCATCAGCGAGCACTTGAAGCTTGGTAGTAGAGTGCTCTAAATTAGGACAGTGGGCATGCAAACCGGTTGAAATCACTGGGAAGGATTTTTGAAAAATTGCAACATTATGCCAATGGAAAATTTTCCAATCTTGACACTTTGCAACATGATGCAAAATGGATGGAAATCTCAAAAATGAAATTTGCAAGCTTAAAACAATGCAACATGATGCAAAATGGATGGAATTCACAAAAATGAAATTTCAAGCTTAAAACATTGCAACATGATGCAAAATGGATGGAATTCTCAAAAATGAAAATTTTAAGCATAGAGAATTTTTTTAAAAATTTGCATGTCAGTCCTAAATTCAAGCCATGCATGGAAAATTTGAAACTTGGCACATTATTCCAATCCAATGCATGGATGGATTTTGAGAAAATTTTCAAGCCTTGGAACATCTCTTCAATGCATGGATGGGATTTGGTCTCTTCAAATGCATGGATGAATGTAGGAAATTTTTTTTTAAACCTTGCACTTCATCTCCAATGCATGGAAAATTTTGGGGAACCATGATCCAACAATGCATTGAAAATGAGAGGTTGTGCGCATGAGTTGCATGCCAAAGATCCTATGAAATTGCTAGAAAGCGATGGAAATTTCCGGGAATGAAAATTAGAGCTGAGAAGGTCTAAGAGGCCGGTCTAAAATTGCAGTACACAACTGAAGACCATTTCAGAAAAATCAAATTTTTGGCTTTTCAAAACCATTTCCCAGAAAATTTCAAGGCACGAGCAATTTGAGAAGGTAGGGAAGCTTGGAACATCGAAAGAATTTCTTCCCTTGCTTTGCTAAATTTAATGTTGATAGCTAGACGAAGTTAGAGCAGGCACTAATCCTCAAAAATCTCGACAGCTAGACACACCGAAATCAGGTTAGTCCTCCTTACCTATACCATGTCTCTCTAGAGATTCAAGCTTCCCTAAGTAAGAAAGTTCTTTCGGAAGTGGAAGAAAAAGAGCTTGAAGACAAAAGTTGGAAAGAGGTAATGGAAAGACCTCAATCCACTCTTCATCCTCAATGAAGAACTTTGGACTATGGGGCTGATTTGGATTATAGGAAGATGGAGTAGGTGAGAGTGCACCTAGCAAAGGCTTTTGAAGGGTCATATTGAGCACGGGAATGCTCGACAACTTATCCTTCAAAATTTCAACATCCTCCTCACACTTATCCGGCGGTTTGGGCTCAACAACTTGAGACAACTCAAGTGAGGGAATGGGATGAGATGCAAGCTCCCAAGAGAGTGATACATTTGATGTTGCCCAAGAAAGAGAGTGAATAGGTGGAGGAATATCAAGCAAAGAATTCACCTCCCAAATGGAATTGGCAACATCAAAATCCACATAATTAAAATAAGCTAAGCATATTTTTAGAGGATCCTCCATTAAAGGAGGTGCATCAAGCAAGGGATTATGTAGGGGTTGTGCTGGATTTTTATAGGATACAATCTCATCATCATTATTTTCTTTATTTTGAACCACAATTACTTCATTTTGATGCGTGGCAACAACTTGATCTTCAACCACTATTTCATCATTTTCATATGTGATGACCACTTGATCATTCTTATGATGAAAGTTACTAGGAGTAATCTTATCATTCATAGAATTTTCTTTTGGATTGGCCACGAGTTCAATGGAAAATTCTTCTTCATTTTCATGATTTAGAGCATCAACCATTTGTTGAATTTGAGCTATTTGGTCATCTAACTCTACTCTAGATTGGGAATGAGAATGAGTAGTGGATTGCATGCCAACAATGTCATCCAACATTTGCTTATTGGACTCCATCATTTGCGTGTGGAAAGACTCCATCATTTGTTCATTGGCAGCAATAAACTCATCCAATGGAGACGGTAGAAAAAGAGAAGAAGAGGGCTGGAAATAATGATCATTGGGTTGAAAATTGGAGTGAAAATGTTGCCCAAGAGATTGTGGGGCGGAATTTCCTATGTCAAGCTACAAGAAGTTTTGATGATCTCCTGAACCCGAGTTATAACCATTGAAGTATGGATCACTACCCGGTTCAGAGAAATTTGCATTTGGTTGCTCTAGATAGAAATCCGAAAATTGTCTCGTTGGAAGACAATCTCTTGTATGATGTGTATTACTAGAGCAAAAAGCACAAAACGCATGTGGTGTGTAGAATTGAGTTGGGAGATAATTATTCTCCATCTAGGAGTAATTCAACAACACACAAAGCAATCAACACAACACTTCATCACCATAACCTCCACATATGATATTCCCTCTCTCCTTAATTATCAAGACAAAAATTAAATTGGCCACGACAAGGACCGATACTTGAACACGAAATTTAAATAGGATAAGAGCCTCAACAAGGGCTTCACAACTAAACTAAAACTAAATTTAACACATGCACAATATTCACAACTCGAAACTAGAAGTCACGAGACTTACCTGGGGTCCTCTAGACTTACAATTTGCTAGCATTCCCCCGGCGAGCTTCGAGTAACTAGAATCTTACAACACTTAAAACATTGAGATGGTCAAAACACACAAGGAATATTCACAAGACACAATATTCATAATCAAACTAAAATTAACCCTAGAACTTTGGTCGCTAAACCGTTTGCAGTCCCCGGCAACGGCGCCAAAAATTGATCGGCGGTCGAAATCAAGTATAAATCAACCCGCTTCGCAATAGCACGAATTATTGTAAAATAGGGCTATTGGTCGTGTAAGTCGAACCACTGGGACTGCGTTAGTCTAAGGCAACCTAAGTGTCTAGAGTCATTCTTAGGATGATGAAGGGGTATAGAGTGTTTGTTTGTCACTAAAGATAGGAATGTAAAGATGCATAAATTAAGAACTTGCAAGAATTTAAAAGAGATAAAATATGGGTAAAAGAGACTAGGGAAGTAATTTCACCACCTACAATATAAACATGCTAGAATATGATTCATTCGAGGAAAAACAACATAAATATGTGGCTATGATAAGTAGTTACTCATGGCTACTACATTACCTTCAAAGGATTCATGGAATCAATAGGCAAGAACAATTTATCAAAGATTTTACATGCTCAATTACCTAAACTAAAGTGTAATTTAAGACATGTTCACTAAGCTAGAAATTGTCAAACCATCAATCACATGATAAGAGCACATGAAGTTAAGAATTAAGAATAAGCCATCAAAGGAAGAACCTAAGCTATGGCCTATCAAATCTCTCAATAACATGCCATTAAAACCATTCCAAAAATCTCATCTTCATTGTCACCATGAAAATGTAAACCATACAACCATGAAAACATACATTCTAAGACAAGAAAGTAGGTCCAACATGATCATTAAATCAAAATCAATTCATTACATCAAGTAAGAGTTCTAGATTATGGAATCACCACAAAAATACATTATTTTTCCCAAACTAGAATCAAAAGTAAAGCATGCTTACAATGAGGGGTTCCATTACCTCCCTAGAGGAGGAGTTAGTTACATATAGGAGCCTTAGAATGAAGAAGAACCATGGATCCTCCTTCCATTTTCGAGCTCCCCTTTCTTGCTCCAAGAACTCTCCTTCTTTTGCTCTATCCTCCTCCTCTATCTTCTCAAAATGAAGCTTAAGAGATAAATGAGTGGCTTTGCTTCCCTTATCTAGATCACTTATCCACCCCAAAAGCTACCAACCAACATCTCCAACCACTTCATAAAAGAGGCAATCCAAAAGGGCTAAAATCTGAGCACAAGTGGGCTGAGTCGTGTAGAATTCTGCCCTAATTTCAAGTGCTCGAAATAGGGCCTCGAGCACTTGAAAATTGGGCAGAATGCCCTATGCTTAGTTTGCTCCGCCCGGACCTATTTTAGTAAAACGGCCATAACTTTGTGCTCCAAACTCCGAATGACAAACCGTTTGAAGATTTGGAAAGCTGATTCAGAGCTTTAAATCTTTCATGTTATGATGGAAGTCCAGTTCTCGAGTTTGGTAGGTCAAAAATGGTGAGCAAATCCAGATTTCACTGCTGCCAGAATTCAGCATTGCACCTTCCTATGTTCAAAACTCCACAAAGCATCATTTTTGCTTCCTTTTTGCAATTTAACCTGAAAATGTGCAAAAACATACAAATGAAAGTAATCTACACAATTAAACGAACAATGGACTTAACTAATGCAATTAAGGGCGCTTGAATATGCAATATTCGGCGCTTATCAGTATGGCGTTTCAATTATTTAAAGCAAAATATTTTTCCTCCTGCTCTTTTCTTAAGGCGCCTCTGGGATCTAATCCCTCTTGGGCTTAGCGCAGTATTTATGGTACTTCTATCCATATTTGGAAAGATAAATGGATACCTGGTATTTCCATGCCCTTAGGGCCACGGGAGGCTGCGGCTGGTTTTGACAGGGTTGCTGACTTGATGGATGGTAATTCCAGAGAGTGGCGTATGGACATTTTGGGGCAATTGTTTACTGTTTTGGAGATTCATCATATCTCACACATCGTTGTACGGCAAGGGTCATTGCCGGATACCCAAATTTGGGAAGTTGAGCCTTCAGGTAAGTTTACTATTGAGTCAGCTTATAATTTAGCCATGTTGCTCTCTATGTCTTTGAGTACGTGTGATTTGCCGAGGCCGGCTTACCCATTACGTTCTAATACTCGATGGAGTGCTTTGTGGAAATTCAATTGGCCTTCCAAAATTAAGCATTTTATTTGGAAATGCTATTGCGGGTTAATCCCATTAGGGTATGAGCTTGTTCGTCGAGGTTGTTTGGACAATCCGATCTGCCAGCGCTGTGGGGTGGATGTGGAAGATTTTAACCATATTTTTTTCCATTGTTATCCCTCGGTACAGGTATGGAAGTTGCCCCCCTTTAGTTGGGATTTTCTTGCACACCTCCCATCCTCTTTTCTTGAATGGTGGGATGGAATTGCGGGTGTACCAGTGCTTTCCCAGGAGTGTAAGCCTATTATGGTGGGTCTGGCTTCATTTTGTATATATGCAATTTGGAAGGCTCGAAATAAATTCATTTTTGAGCAGACAGAATGGAATCCTTCGGTGGTGGTAAATTTGGCCTCCACTAGATTTTGGGAATTTGTTAATGTCATAAGAAATATCAATTAGTCATTCATCCATCCCAGCGAACTGATGCCCCTTCCCGCTGGAACCGGCCAATGCAGGGTGTTAAATGTAATGTTGATGCTTCTTTCTCGAAACTTTCTCACCTAGGAGGTAGAGGTGCAGTGTTTCAGGATTCCTCAGGTTTGGTTCTTCAAGCGGTAATTTTTAAGCCTTTTGGGTCTTCGTCAATACTAGAGTCGGAGTCTTTTTGTTTTAAACGTGCTGTCTTTTGGGCCAGAATGTTTAAATTTCTGATGGTTTGCTTTGAGTCGGATTCTAAATAGGTGGTGGATGCCATTGCAGGAGTTTGTTCTCATGATGTTTCAATTGTTTCTTTAGTCTCTGAGATCAGACAGGTGCTTCAATATTTTTCTGAGTTTTCCATTTCGCATGTTCGATAATAGGGTAATCGAGTGGCGAATGCTCTTGCTAGGCTCTCAAAGATTGGTATGTTTATGGATTTGGTGCTCCAGTCACTGCTGCTGCTGATTTGTAAGCTTGTGGAGCTGGATCTCTTGGATAATGCGTTTAGTTTTGTTGTTGTTTTTGTGGGTTGGTGTTACCAGAAAAAAATAAATAAATAAATAAATAAAAATTCTGAGTAGATATTTAGGGAGTTTTTGAATATTCATGACATTATACCATAGTGTATGGTTCACTTTCCGCTAATTGATACTTAAATAATTTAATCTTCACTTATATATATATATATATACACACACACACACACACACAATCATATCTCAGTATACCTAACATAATCCTAATTTAGAAGTCATAATTTATCTCCTTTCATATTACTCCTTTCTCTCTCTTTTCCTAATTTCTCTCTTAAAAATTTATTTTTATATCATACTTGACTGCCAAATCACCATATCATTATTTATATTTATCATTTCTCATAATTTTATAGATAAAGTACTCTGCATGCCCAGATACATCCTTGTTTCGTCTGGTGCTTCTAACACCACTTATTCTGGGGTGCGAATCACCTGCAGTGAGGCTCCCATGCAGTTTCCTGCGGTAACTTTTAAGTGGTCCATATTTGGCCACATCATTCTTCAGCTAACGAACACTAAGGCCGTGTTTGGCCAATTACACCACTATTTATAAGTAACATTTCACTACCATTTATAAGTAACATCACATAGTCTAAAAGGTAATGCTACATATAACATAACTCAATTCAATATATCATTTATGTTATTATTTGAAATTAAAAGTGGTGATGTTTCCTTTTACAAATGGTGATGTTACTTTTTAGACTCTGTGATGTTACTTATAAATGGTGGTAAAATGTAAAAATAGTCTAAAAAGTAACATCACCACCATTTATAAGTAATATCACAGAAATCTAAAAGTAATATCACATAGTCTAAAAAGTAACATCACCACGTTTTGAGGGTGAAAGATGCTTATAAATGGTGGTGATGTTACTTTTTAGACTATGTGATATTACTTTTAGACTTCTGTGACGTTACTTAAAAATGGTGGTGAAATGTTCCTTATAAATAGTGGTGCAATTGTCAAACACAGTGTTAGTTTTATTAAGTGGAGTAAAATGTGGTCAAACCAAGGCCACTTATTGCTCACTGCAGGAAACAGCATAGGAATTGCACAACATGTGATTTGCGCCCCTTATTCTGATATTTTAGAAGCCGACAAAGAAGGAAAACAATTAAAAGTCAAGCTATTATGTTTGACTTTTCCTATATTCTCTCTTCAGAAGCGTTTTTCCTTTTGATGGTTAAAAAAACAAAAAACAAAAAAAAGAGCAGCGCAAAAAAAATTTCAAGACATTTATCTCGAAACTGTATATTTATGGCAAATATGCATTATTAGTCCTTTTATTAGAGCATCTCCAGTGCATTAAAACACTCTTTTGTTTAAAAAAATACACTGTCGTGGCCCATGTATGATGTGTAATTTTTTTTTTCTCTTTATCTCCGGCAGTTGTTAAGAACATCTCTAACCATTATGTATAAATTTTTGTGTAAATATGATGTGTAATAATAGATTTACACAAAAATTTTAAATTATTTATTTTTAACTCTAGCGGTTGTTTTATATTATTTATGTAAAAATATATTCTCAGTAACAACCAACCAGTATTATGCCTGGACCCACATTATTTTTTACAAACCTACTTCATATAGGGTTGATTCGTTAATGGAATGAGAAAGAGGGAGGAGAGAGGAAATATACTGATGTGGCTGTGTAAAAAGGTTGTGTAAAATACACAACAATTTTGCGCATTGGTGACATGGTAGTGTATCTTAACAGACTACTGGAGATAAAAAAAAAAAAAAATTACACATCATAAATGGTAGTGTATATTTTATACAAAAGAGTATTTTAACAGACTGTTGTAGATGCTCTAAGATACAATGCCACGTTGCCAATGTTTAAAATTGTTGTATATTTTATATAACCTTTTTACATAGCCACATTAACATTTTTTTTTTCTCCTCCATCTTTCTCATTCCATTAAAACATGTCCAACTGTCGTGTGTGTGTGTGTGTGTGTATATATATATATTGTGTAAATTTGATAACATCTCCAGCAGTTTGTTAAAATACTCTTTTGTGTAAAATATACATTGTCAATGCTCTCTAGCAGTCTATTAAAATACTTTTTTGTGTAAAATACATTGCCACATATGATGTGTAATTTCTTTTTTTTTTTTTTTATCTCCAGCAGTCTGTTAAGATGCATTGACAGGTCACTAATGTGTAAAATTGTTGTGTATTTTACACAACCTTTTTACACAGTCACATCAGCATATTTCCTTTCTTCTTCATCTCTCTCATTCCATTAACAAATCAACTCTATATTAAGTAGGTTTGTAACAATTATGTACGGTCCAGACATGGTACTGGTTGGTTGTTATTGGGGAATATATTTTTACACAAAAGGTATTAAACAACCATGCTAAAAATAAATAATCTAAATTTTTTGTATAAATCAATTATGACACATCAGATTTATACAAAAAAAAAAAAATATGCACAGCAGTTGGAGATGAATTTTAACTGTTAAAACATGAGTTTGAATTTGTTGTTGTGTTATGATGTCCATAAGCAGTCTGATATCGATTAAAGATGGCTTGTATGCCGAATTCATGTTAAATAGGAATTTTTGAAATTTTTGATATCAGTTGGTGGCTTGTGGCCACTTTGTCAGGATAATTACAGTCTGATGATTTTGATTCCTAAAATATTTCACTTTGCACATGTTCATATTTACATGCATTTTGTGGGGTATAAACCTAAAATCTTATTATGTTTTGTGTTAAACTGAGATGAACAGGTGAATTTGATAATTTTGAGAACTGAGGTATATAAAAATGATATATTTGCAATAAAAATGAAAAGAGCTTTTTCACCGAGTAATTGGGACTCTTGCCTCATTAAGCATTGAGGACTCACATAGAAAAGTGAAAGAGACAAAATAAGAAGAAACAAAGGGTCAAGTTTGGGTCTACACCCTAGATTGCTTGAGTAATTAAGTCCTTATGGGTGTTTGGACACCTAATGCCCTAAAACCAACTAGTTTGGAAGTCATTGGCTGAAAACTCGTTATACAAGTGATCTAGAGAGCTTAAAAGATCCGAGCATTAATTTCACAGTACCCTGTTTGAAGAAAAAAAAATACTAAAAAAAATTAGTGATGAATGAAATAAAAGCATACGTGTGAAAATAAGAAAAATATCTTGGGGGTCGAGATTTGAAGGATTTACTTGTGAGTTGAAGGATGGCATGAAACAGATATGAGTATGGATAGTAAGTTACATGTTTAAAACTGTAGGTTCACTTCTAAAAAGGATTCTGGGGATCCAGATTATTGGATTTGTGATTAAACTGACATGTGAGGATCATGGTTATTGATATGATATTGAGAGTTTAAAATTTTTCCTGAGTAATATAGTTCTTTATACTTGCTGTATTTGATTATTGATGCATTGCTATGACATTATGATGTGAAAAGAGGTTTGAATGAGCTTATTGTGCATGTAAGGTACTGATTTGAGATGTTTGTAGGTATTATTACTGGAAACCCTTATGAGACTATAACTTATCCACTAGGGGTAACCTAGGGGTTTAAAGGTTTGTTGAATAGGCTAAATGTAACCGTGATTCCCATGAAAGCAGTGCTTTAGTTCTGTATTGCTAAGGGACTAGTAATATGTAAGTTTGGGGGTTTGATTAACACTGAATATTGTATATTAGAGCCCCTAAATGTGCATATGTTAAGTCCTTAAATAGTACTTCTATCTAGTTTTAGACTGATTTGAGTTTACTTTACTTTTGTAGCTACTTTCCCAAATAAATGGATAAAACCGGGATTTTATGATAAAAAGACTGATATCGAAGTTTACAGAGTTGTCGCTGATCATCTGAAGCAAGTTTGGAGTCAAAATGGTGATTTTGGAGAAGTTCAAGTACTTAAGCTCGAACACAAGTTCCTTAGCTTGAGCACAAAGTTAACTAAAGCAAGAAAAGCGACTAAGGTCAAAATGCTCGAGCAGAGATCTTTCTGCTCGAGCAGTGATTCATAGTGATTGATCCTTTGCAAAAGGGCTCGAGCACAAACTCCCTCGGAATATGAAAAGACGCTTCGGAAGATCCATGTTGCCAGATCTCGAGCAGAGACCAAAAGGGTCGAGTATAATTCAAAAACCTCAAGCAGAAGTCCCAAGGCTCGAGCATCATAGAAGAAGTTATCCTAAAATATTTTAAGTGTTGATTTTAAAGATGCTTCAAAAATTATTTAAAGAAAAATGACTAAGTATAGAATTCCTGCTCAAACACAATTCAAAAGGCTCGAGCACATGCCAAAAAGTTAGAGCAGAAGCTTCTCTGCTCGAGACTTGCCTGTTAAGTTAGATTTTAAAGTTGCAAGATTAATTCTATTTAAGTCCTAATTCATCCCAGATGACCCCAGAAGACATAAAGCCCATCCAATCCTTATTAGAAGTCAGTCGCTTCTATAAAAGTATGCATAAGGCCACAGAAAAGCTTGCTGGTTCGCTCATTTTAGTTTTCTTCATTCTAGATCTCGTGGCGGCTTTTAGGGTTTTCTGGTTTTATTATGAAGCATTGAAGGTGAAGATGCTCAAAAGAGAAATGTAGTCCATGATGATTGTTGATGCGAAAATCCTTGTGACTCGGAACGACAACGTTTACCTACAAAACAAAGGGACGTCACCTCGAATGGCACCGGTGGGGTGCCAGCCAAGGACCTTCCAACGATCAAATTAGTACTTGTAATCGTATCACATAATAATTATGTATATCATATTTAGGGGTTTTTTCACGTACCTTCTTTAATGGCTTGGTGCCCTATTTATGGCTGTCGATTGGAATCAAATTGGTTCCGCCGATGTCGATGGTTGAGGTCTCCCTTATCATCCGCTTGTGCGAGATAAGAGGAGATCCGTTTGTTGCTAGATTTGTCGGAGATATGATTTACTCATTTGACTTCCTCAAATTATGTCATGGTTATCCTTACCCTATTGAACCACGTCATAATTCATTATCCTTGATAATGAAATATTATCAGTCACTATTTCCGCGGGTATTGTTCACATGAACAGTAACTACTTTTTTTTTTTTCCCTCCACCCTTAGGTACTCTGCCATCGGGTAATGTTCCCTTGGGTACTCTTCCCTTGGGTAATCTTCCCTTGGGTACTATTTTTAGTACCATTGAATACTCTTCCCTTAGATATTATTTTTGGTACCCTTGGGTAACCTTCCCTTGGGTACTATTTTTGGTATTAAATATTATTTTTGGTACCCTTGGGTAATCTTCCCCTTGGTACTATTTTTGGTACCCTTGGGTACTCTGCCCCTGGGTTGGATACTATTTTTAGTACCCTTGGGTACTCTGCCCCTGAGTACTATTTTTGGTACCATTGGGTACTTTGCCCCTGGGTTCTATTTTTGGTACCCTTGGGTACTCTGTCCTTGGGTAATATAATGTTACCATGGGTAATCTTCCCTTGGGTAATATTCCCGTGGGTATTCTTCCCTTAGGTAATCTTCCCTGAGGAACTGTTACCGTGCGTAATCCTCCTTTGGGTAATCGTCCCTTTAGTATAGGATATTTATTTATTATCCCTTATAGTACGGGGATATTGATTACGGGATTCATTCAACCCGGATCCTTTTAGTACTGGACATTTATTTACTATCCCTTATAGTACGGGGATATTGATTACGGGATTCAATTAGCCCGTCCCTTTAGCAAGGGAATTATGTTTTACGAGCTTCACTCAGCTCGTCCCTTTAGTAAGGGAATTAAGTACTGATAGGGAAAATATTTCCATTGAATAAGACTGATAATATTTCATTATCAAGGATAATGAAA
Organism: Cornus florida; assembly: GCF_030987335.1. Lineage (NCBI taxonomy): Eukaryota > Viridiplantae > Streptophyta > Magnoliopsida > Cornales > Cornaceae > Cornus > Cornus florida. The sequence continues at coordinate 48,399,971 of NW_026775572.1, forward strand.
TGTGACGTGGTTCAACAGGGTAAAGATAACAATGGCATAATTTGTGGAAGTTAAAGGAGTAAATCATATCCCCGACAAATCTAGCAACAAACGGATCTCCTCTTATCTCGCACAAGCGAATGATAAGAGAGACCTCAACCATTGACATCGGCGGAACCAATTTGATTCCAATCGACAGCCATAAATAGGGCACTAAGCCATTAAAGAAGGTACGTGAAAAAACCCTTAAACATGATATACATAGTTATTATGTGATACGATTACAAGTACTAACTTAATCGTCGGGCACCCCACCAGTGCCATTCGAGGTGACGTCCCTTTGTTTTGCAGGTAAACACCGTTGTTCCGAGTCGCGAGGATTTTTGCATCAACAGCTGGCGCCGTCTGTGGGAACGATTAGTTCTCTGAAGAAATAAAAGGACAGTCTTGGAATTTTATTATTTTATTTAATTGCATTTTTATTTAGTTAATTGTTTTAATTATTTGTTAAATTGCTCGTTTTTGTGAATTAATTTGTGAATTAATTGTTATCTTTTAATTGTTTATTTAAATTGTGTTGTGGGTTATTTTATTATCTAAATTGTATTCTTAAATTTTAGTATGTACGTGCGTATGTGGCTTTGTGATTTAAATGTAATTTAGCTGTTTCATTTTTAGGGTTTCTAGTTGTCTTTAATTAAATCACGTCACGGGTTTTAGCCGACTTAGGGATGGTTTTATATTAGAATTAGGATAGTGGTGTGAAGCCTATATATATATACATATTATACATTGGTTTAGGGTTACAAACAAAACCCTACTCACTATAGTCACGACTGTGAAACAGAGAGATACACAGAGAGCAACAGAGAGAGAATTCTGAGAGTTTAAAAGGGAGCTTTAAGGAGAAAGGAACGGGGGTTGCTTCTGGGTTGAACCAAGAGAACTGGAGGAGTGTTACAACAGTCTAAGACGTTGTTGGAAACTTTAGAAATGGTGGATTATAGTTTCAAAATCTGAAACTACAGGCAAGTCTCTGTTCTTCTCTTTCCCGTTAATTCGTGTTCTGTGCATGCTTAGTTAAGACTCCAGAGGTTAATCAAAGATTAAAATAGATGAAATGAATGTTATGATTCATCCTGTATGCATGTTTAAATCAGTTTTTAGTTCCATTGTATTAATCTGTCTTGGTGTTGATTAAAAGTATTAACTGAAATCTTGTTGCCGATTGTTTTCAAATCTGGTGTTCAATTCTTATTGTGATCGTATATCTATGTTGGAGGATTAGTCTGAGACATTAAATAAGCTCTGGAATAAGTACTTAAAACAGTGCTCAAATTCACCAAATTAATCTGTTGTGGGTTGCTTACAATTTCAGACTAAGTTTCTGTGATCAGTGCTTCTAAACCTATGTTCTATGCATGCTATCATTGCATATCAGTGATTTAAAATTTATCTAGGACTGAGGTTGAACCTAGAACAAAGATTTAAAAACATCACAGAGGCTTCTTAATCACCGGAGTTGGAGGAGAAGACACAGAATCAGTCGACAGCATCTAAGGAGAGAAGAGCAGGCTCCAAAGGAGGAGGAGCCGCCTCTTCCTAACCTTAGAGCCGGCTCCCTAAGGTGTGGAGCCAGCTCTACCTTGCTAGGAGCCAGCTCCTAAGGGGTTGGAGCCGGCTCTTGTTGAAGAAGAGCAGGCTCTGCATTTTTCAAGAGCCTGCTCTCACCTACAGTCTTCCAGTTTTGTTTTTTGGGCACTGTTTGACTGTGTGGGGTGTTTTGATCAGTTTAAATTGGTTTAAAGGATAGGGATGACTACTGTAGACCTGTAAAAATAATGCTAAAACATTAGTTTGTAGTTGGATTAAGGGATGAAGCAATACAAAGTTAAAGAAAAACTAAGGTGTTGCTCACTGTTTTGTAAATTTTGTGCACTGGAACTTAGTAAGATTTTGTGACATGATTTAACTATATATATAAATCATATTTCCATAATATTATAAGCATAGGGGATTAACTAAACTTACCTATGCTTAGCTTGAGTTAAATTGATACTTAAATTTCCATTAACGGTATCAATTCGTGGACTATATTGAAGGATTTGCTAGGGTTATATACCGGAGCTTGGCAAGGTTGTTGTGTATGATTTAAATATATATATAAATCATAATTCTATAGTATTTGAAGTATAGTGAATTAACTAAATTTCCCTATGCTTAACTTGGGTTTATTTGATACTTAAATTGTACTAAATTGTATCAATTCATGGATTATGTTGGAAAATGTGAATGTGTGCAAATTGTGTAGCAATTTACATTATTGGAGTTGGATTTTAGGCTCGGTATTGAATGCCTAATATTTATGTATATAAAGTAACTTATCTTGTGCATACTGTGGAATGTGGTTGATGACTATTGTTTTGTTAACTATGTTAACTGGAGGATTGTATGTACCGGTATGGGACGGTGACATACTAGGTATGGATTAGTTCAAGCACTAAATCCTACCTAATTTGGAATGAGTTGGATTCACTATAAAAAGGTTAAGTCTTACTTATATGGATATATATGAACCGGTATGGGACGGTGTCATATTAGGGATGACTTAGTTCAAAACACTAAGACCTACCTGTATTGAGAATGGATTAGTTCAAAACACTAAGTCCTACCTAATTTGGATTAAGGTATGGATTAACCATAAAGGTTAAGTCCATCACCTACTTGTGTCATGTCAATCAAATAAATTAAATGACCTATTATGGTTTCAGGATGGATTTGTTATACATATATCAAACCACTATACAGATGGATGATATTTTGTATTAGGAGTACGGACTTTATATATTTATTATAAGTGTCATGGTATGAGCTTGAGTCTCAGGACTATGGTTAGAGTGCGTATATAGCCTAGGATGGATAACTGGACATAGGTGTTGTTCCCTGGTAGGTCTAGGTACTCATGCCCACCTTCGGGTGCGTATTCACATGTTGCCTTCTATTCAGGCTGAGACAGTCCTACTGGACTAGCGAGCATCATATAGTGTGCACTATATATACATATATGGACTACTCTAGATATTGTTGAGTCTTTCTAGGATGTATCTGCGTATCGGATTACTGTTTGGATCGTAGTAGATCAGGACTTGCATGTGGACCTGACCCACTCTTTTATTTTTCAGGTGCTCGGCAGTTCCAGAATTAGAGGTTGATCATGCAGAACAGATACAGACTTCCATTCCATCGACTACGTAGGACCACTCTCTATGTTTAGCTTTATGTTTTATTTCCAGTTTGAGACTTTTTATTAGGGGTCCTCTAGAAGGATTCCCGAGTTGTATGGATTGGTGGTTTGGATTATCGGATTTAAAATATTTATAATTCAAGGTTTATTAATTTAGTTTCTTCCAGCTATTTAATTTTATTTCTTATTTCACTTTGTATTCCGTGTTCGATTTAAAATATTTTAATTGTTCGATATCCCTCGGGTTTGGACCTAGGCCTGATCAAACCGTGTCTCGGATCCAAGGGGTATCACAGTCATCACCCAAGATCACACTATCGGGGGCAGAATAATGGATCACATGATATCAATCGTCGATCTACATATAATGACAAGGTTTAGAAGATTGACGTACCAACCTTGGTACATCGAGCTAGTCGGGTTTTTAGTATCTCTCCTTTAGTGACCCCTCGGGGGCACTAGTCGTCCAAGACCGGTGCCCAATCCTCCGAAACCATAACCTGGTAAGTCTCTACACATCGAGAAAGGTATAACCCTTGGTTATCATAAATCAAGGCTTGGTTATCCGAAACCAAGGCCTAGTCAACCAAGATTAAGAATTGATTGCCCAAAGTCTACAAAGGCTCAGTCATCCAAGATTAGTGCCTGGTCACCCCAAGTCTGGTCATCAGAGACCCCAAGACCAGGGACTAACTGACAAAAGTATGGTCATTAAAGATCAGGACTTAACCTACAAAGGTCAAGTAAAAAAAGTTCCTCCCCCTCACGTGTTATACCTATGTGGTAATTAATTCCCTTACTAAAGGGACGAGCTGAGTGAAGCTCGTAAAACTTAATTCCCTTACTAAAAGGACGAGCTGAGTAAAGCTCGTAAAATTTATTCCCTTGCTAAAGGGACGGGCTGACTGAATACCGTAATCAATATCCCCATACTATAAGGGATAGTAAATAAATATTATGTCCTAAAAGGACCTGGGCTAAATGAATCCCGTAATCAATATCCTCGTACTATAAGGGATAGTAAATAAATATCCTGTACTAAAGGGACGATTGCCCAAAGGAGGATTACCCATGGTAGCATTACCTCAGGGAAGATTACCCAAGGGAGAATACCCACTGGAATATTACCCAAGGGAAGATTATCTATGGTAACATTACCCAAGGGCAGAATACCCAAGGGTACCAAAAATAGTACCCAGGGGCAAAGTACCCAAGGGTAATAAAAATAGTATCCAACCCAGGGGCAAAGTACCCAAGGATACCAAAAATAGTACCAGGGAAGATTACTGAAGGATACCAAAAATAATATCCAAGGGTACCAAAAATAATATCTAAGGAAAGAGTATTCAAGGGTACTAAAAATAGTACTCAATGGAAGATTACCCAAGGGGAGAGTACCCAAGGGAACATTACCCGATGGCAGAGTACCCAAGGGAAAAATACCCAAGAGTGGAGAAAAAAAAAAAAAAAAAAAAAAATTACTGTTCATATGAACAGTACTCGTGTGTACTGTTCCTAGGGCAAGGAAAAATAAAAAATAAAAAAAAATAGTTACTATTCATGTGAACAGTACCCGCAAGAATAGTACCCGCAGGTACTCTTCCTAGGGCAAGGAATAAATTAAAAAAAAATATTATTCATGTGAACAGTACCCGCGGGTATTGTTCCCTGGGCACTATTCCCGATAGAACAGTGCCGGGGGCAAAAAAAAAAAAAATCACATTCTCAAAGCTAGATGAGTAAGCTTGGGAATGGGGGGCAACTGATAAGGAAAATATTTTCATTGGATAAGACTGATAATATTTCATTATCAAGGATAATGAAATATGACGTGATTCAATAGGGTAAGGATAATCATGACATAATTTGAGGAAGTCAAAGGAGTAAATCATATCCCCGACAAATCTGGCAACAAACAGATCTTCCTTATCTCGCACAAGCGGATGATAAGGGAGACCTCAACCATAGACATCGGCAAAACCAATTTGATTCCAATCGACAGCCATAAATAGGGCACCAAGCCATTAAAGAAAGTACGTGAAAAAAACCCTTAAACATGATATACATAATTATTATATGATACGATTACAAGTACTAACTTGATCGTCGGAGGGTCCTTGGCTGGCACCCCACCGGTGCCATTCAAGGTGACGTCCCTTTATTTTGTAGGTAAATGTCGTCGTTCCGAGTCGCGAGGATTTTTGCATCATCAATGATGAAGTCCACAACAACACAGATGACATCTTCCATCGTCATGAGTAGCTAATTCCTCTTTTAGGGCATTAATGTAACCCGAATCCGAATACTATGGTTTGATTATTCTATACTTTGGGAATTTAACTGTTTATGTATTTTTATTGCATTATTTTGAGCAATTGACTTAGATCAATTGGAATTTAATAAAGTACATAGTTTTTGAATGATTAATACCTTGTCTTAGATTTAATTATTCATTAATTATATTCAAAATATTTTTTATGTACGAGATTAGCGGCTAAGGACTTCTCGGACAATAAGAATAGAGATCATGCAATGGTGTTCAAATGTTTTTCATTAATGAATGTTTTCATAGTCTATGCCTAGGGAAGATGAGTTATACTATAACATTAGTTAGAAGTAAGTAGGTAGATAATTCGTGTCAACCGAAGATAGGTTATTATTAATTGAAATTCATGAAACATCTTTCTTTAAATTGAATTAAATGAATGTTATTAAGTTTAATTCCTGAAGATACATAAATGTTGAAATCCCAAGGTTGAACAGTTGACCATAGTATGAGGTTCGTGGTGAAGTCAATCCCTAAGATCTTCTCTCTGTGATCTCAGTCCTTTATTGATTTAATTTTATTTATGCTAGTGACACACAACACATCAAACAATTTTTCTATCTCTAAGTTAAAATAGTATTAATTGGAAGCTTAATAAACCACCAAAGTCCTTGAGATTCGACACCCTCTAAATAGCCTTATCCTGGAAAGAATATGTCGCGCCCTCTCTAAGGGTCATACTAAACACTTATGAGGCAGAAAAGGGGTTTAATGCGACGGGTAACTGTGGTCAAATTATTAATTATTTGGGAGTAGGGCCAATTTATTAATAATTGGAGTCGCTACCTAGCATAGGATTATGGTGTGCTAGGTCACCTATGATGTCTAAGGACTTTCGAAAAATAGATGGATACATGAGAAGTCTAATTTGGGCCCAAACATATTTGACATCCACTTAGTTTACGAAAACCAGAGTAAAAGGTCCGGGGGTTTGGTTGTGCATGGAGAAGGTGTTAGGCACCCGATGACACCCGTGGAGCATGTTACCTTATTTTGATTAAACCATATTTATGAGTTATAGGAATTTGAGAAAGGAATGTGCATTTAAAATGTTTCTAAGGAATTTATTTTAAAATAGGGTAAAGTGCAAAAAAACCCCTTCAACTATTGTCCATGTAGCAGAAAACCCCCATAATCTACTAATTTGGCATATAACCCCCCCGAACTAATCAATTTGATGCAATTAACCCTATCCAGTGATAATTCGGTTGAATTTGACCGTAAAAACACACATGATGGGTCACGTGACTATCCAAATTTCTCTAAATGACCATACAACCCTTTATGAAGCTAAAAGACCATAATACCCCTTTTATTACCGTTAAATCCTAACCAAACATTGCCTTGGTCAAAAACCCTAAATCATCTCATTCTTTATCTTCCTCGATCAGCCTCCCTCCAATCTTTAACAATAGTTTCATCAAAACAGCTCCCGTTCTATAGAGTTTACCCTTTTTCTTAAATTTTTATTTTAAGAAAATTTAAAATAATCACGAGGACAGATTTCTTACAATCTTCGTTGCGCTCTCTCTCTCTCTCTAATCGCTTCAACAAGGTTTTTCATCGGTGAGAGTATCAAACTCTTAACTCTATTCACAAATTGACTTTCATTTCATTGTATATATATATATATATGCATGTATGTATCTTTTTCTAATATTTTGTAATTCAAGATTGTTAATAGTGATTTATTTATTTATTTTGGCTGGATCTGTCTATTCTTTGTTATTATTTATTGATCTTTTGCTCCTAACAAATTGTTTGTTTGTGGTAAGACAACAAATTTTTATCCTATTCGCTACACAGAGGTTTCGCCAAGAACTAAAATTTATAAGGATTTATAGCTATTTTTCTCTAAATTTTCTTGCATAATTGTCCTAATTGATGTTTATGATTCTTGATTGTGAACCTCCATGTAACTCCCAGATTGATTGCCAACCTCGGAAGGTTCAACATCATAGAATATAAGTAGAATCCGTTGACCTGTAGCTCTCATGCACTCCACCATTTGGGTGAGCTCGCGAAGGCACCATTTATTGGAAGCGTAATTTTTGTAAGATTGGGATTGAGATCTTCGATTGAGTGATCGCCTTGAGGAGCTCCGGGCCAATCTCTTCACCTTCGCTTTGAAGCTTTGCTTTGTCTCTTTGTTGTTGTTGGTTTTTTTTTTTTTTTTTTTTGCAAATAATGAGCTTTTCTTTGTCTCTTTGTTATTTTTCTCTATATTTTTTTTTTTTTTTTTGCAAATAATGTCTCTTTGTTTTTTTTTTTTTTTGGCAATATACATCATAAATATTTGTTTTTTTTGCTTTGCTTTGTCTCTTTGATAAGGTTATGTGTGTTGTCAATTTTTAAGTGGGTTGCTCAGAGTACACCCGCCATGTCAGACCATGATGATAACGTTGTTTTTTGTTGCTGAAATTTTAACTGAAACGGCATAGTTTTTATAAAGGGTAAAATTGTCTTTCACTATTTTCATTTACACCAATTGGCCAGAGATGTCACATTGGGGATGAATTGCACCAAATTCAATAGTTCAAGGGGGCAAATTGTAGTTCAGGGGGGTTAATTGCATATGGCCAATAGTTGAAGGGGTTTTTTTGCACTTTACCCTTTAAAATATTTCTAAGGAAACTCGTAAAGTAGAAAAGTAATATATGTTTCTAAGAAACTTATAAAATATTATAAGTAAGGAATATATATATATATATATATATATATATATGTATATGTATATATATTTATAAGAGATTGAATTTTAAAATTGTTTCTAAGGAAACCTATAATTTAAGATGGTATATATTTGTTATTAAGGAACTGTATTAAAATCAAGTTTTATTTCAAAGGAAACTTCTATTCTAAAAAGTAAGTTCTAAGAAACATGTATTTTAGATAATTTGTATTTTTAAGAAAATTTGTAAGCTTTAGGAAATTAATGTTTAAAGAAAGTATATGGTATAAATATATATATATTAGAAAATAATTTAAAAGATATGATCTCATTAGAGAATATAAAATACTATACTTTTTAAGATCAAGTCCAAATTTTAATTTTGATAATCAACCATAAACAAAAATTTGAATAATTTTAAGAATGCGATCTTATTTTATATAAATTGCTTTTGGAAAGCTTTATTTTTAAGAAAATAGCTTTTGGGCTTTTAGGCTTTGTTTTAAAACAAATGACTTTAAGAAACTTTTGATTTAATTTTGATTTTAAGAAAGAGATTATTTTGATTTTAAATAAAGTACTATTTTTGAAAGATATATATATACCCCTAATTTTAAAGGATAGTCTCGGCATTTTAATTTTATTTATTGTTTTTGGGTGATTATTTGGTTTAATTATTTTTATTTATTAATTTAATTTAATTGTTTAACTATGTGACATGTGTTTAAATTGAATTAAATAAGTTATCTTTTATTATTTAATTAGAATTTATTGTTTAAGTGTTTTTAATTGTTTAATTGGGTTATTTAATTGGAATTAATTGGTTAAGTGTATTTAATTATTTAATTGGATTTTAATTTAATTATTGTTTAAGTTACAGTTAGCTTTGGGTTGCAATTCACATATAGGTAAGCCGCACTATGGTAACAGAGATAGTTTCATGGGCTGATTAGGATTAGAATTAGGGCTCTGTCTCTAATTAAATAAGGATTAGGGTTTAGGATTTTTACGTCTATATATACATAGTTATAATCTGTATTAAGGGTTAAGAAAACTCTACTCACGTAACCTAGATACAGAGAGTTGCAGAGTGAGGCTTTGAGAGAGCAGACCAAGTTTGTGAGGTTTCCAACCGAGGCTTCAAGATTAGGCTTAGGAGAAGGGAGGAACAGAAGTCATAGGAGGCTAGACAATATTACAGTGGTCGTCGGAAAGCTTAGAACAACGGCGACAAGGTTTTGTTTACAAAACTGTGCAGGCAAGTTTTTCTCTTCCTCCTTCCCTCTGGCTTGTGTTCCGTGCACCTAGATAATCTCTAGGGTTGAATTAATTATTAAATCGGAACTTAAATGCTTACCATATAATATATTGATGATCTTTGCGTGTTAAAATCAATTCTGTTTAATGCTTGCAAGTCTTGTTTCAGTTTTCTGTTTTAAGCATGTTTTGTTGTTAACAATTTTAGTTTCTGTAATTGTTTTTAACCTCTATAAATAAATCATGGGGATGATTATGTGGTGTTATAGGACTCTTAAGATCAGTAGTGAAGAGGAATAGAGGGGTTGGACTAGAATTGTTATTGCAAAATAGATTCAGATTTGTTCCTAACGCATGTTAGTTCAGTAGCAAATTTTATCTCTGTAATTGATTCTAATGGTTGTTATCAAACCTTTGGGATGCTCCTGGGTGTTAATAAGATGCTTAAGATCTGTTTTAGAAACCAACAGAGTGGTAGGAATTGATCAGAGAGGGAGCAAACGGACTGAAACGAAGCAGAACGGGGACAGAGGCTCTCAAAGGAGGTGAGAGCCGGCTCCATGGATGTGGGAGCCGGCTCCCACACAAGTAGAGCCGGCTCTAGGCTGAAAGAGCATGCTCCCAAAATTTGGAGCAGGCTCCCCTTTCAATTTACGGTTAATTTTATTTTTTTTTAGTTTTCTAAGGCACTGTTTGGTATTCTGGGCACTGTTTGAGCTTTTGGATGTTTCTAATGGATTGTGGGGACTTTACAGAGGATCTAAATACTTGATTCTAAGTGTGATTAAACTTGTTGTTACATGATTTAAGTCTCTAAGATAAAGGATGAAACAAAATAAAAGCATATAACTTAGTACACTGTTATCGGATGGGACGAAATAAATTGTTTAGATTAATTTAGCAATTTATTAGACTATAATGGGATTATAGAATTTATTTTAAATGCATGATAGAGTCATTGATATATTGGATTGGGTCTATGCATGCTTTGGATGCTAGTTGTGTAAACTATTAAACTGTTTCCTGCAATTACATGGTTTAATTCTTGGATTTAAATTGCTGAAACTTTAAATACTTTTCTGCAATTATTTGGATAGTGATTTTGAACTGTAAAGTACTTGTTCATTATGTATACATTGTAATTTACTTGGATATGGAGGATTGTATGCACCGGTATGAGACGGTGACATACTAGGGACGGTTTAGCTCAAAACGCCTAAACCTAACCTAACGGATTTAAGGAATAGATTTATAAATATTGAATCCTAATCTTGGTTAAGTCATATCAACTGCAACTAAGTTGAGTGGCTTCCTGGATTAATGAATGGTAGTTAAGTCACATCAACTGAATAAGTTGAGTGACAAACTAGTTCGTTTGTAGTATGTCAGTTTAATAAATATTTGAACTACATACTCTGGATTTGGACGGACTTTATATATATGTTTATGGTACCATTAGCTGAGCTTGAGTCTCAGACTCGTTGGTTAGGGTGCGTATATGCGGTGGATGCGTAGCTAGTTATAATAGGTTGAGGTGTACCATGTTAGGTCTAGGTACTCATGCCCACCTTTGGGTGCGTATTCCCATGTTACCTTCTATTCAGGTTGAGACCCCTATTATAGACCAGTGAATGTCCCTTAGTGTAGATATATTTATACGTATGGACTAGATAGATATTGTGAGGTGTCTATGGTGTACCTGCGTATCGGGTCACTGTATGGATTGCAGTTAGATTAGAACTTGCTCGTGGGTCTGCCCACTCCTTTATTATTCTTTTTAGGTACAAGACGGTTCCAACCTTAGAGCTTGATCGTGCTTGTCGAGCACAGTCTCACATTCATCTGATTACGTAGGACTTTTCTCAATGTTTCTAGCTTTATCTATTTTCAGTTTTTAGTTTCAGTTGAACTTTTGGTTAGGGGTCCACCAATGGATTCCCAAGTTATAACCTCGAAGTTTTGGAGGATTGGAGTTTTATTTTTCAGTTACATGGAGGGTTTTATAATTATTATTTCTTTCAGCTTTATTCTATCTTTATTATTTCTTTTTGTCATCTGTGTTCGCTTTAAAATATTTAAATTGTTTGATATTCCCTCGAGTTTGGGCCTGAGCCTGATCAACCCATGTTTCGGATCCGAGGGGTATCACAGTATATATTTAAAATTTTATTTAGAAAGATATGACCTATAAGAAAAATATTTTTGAAAGATATTTTAAAAAGGACTATTTTGAAAATGTGTTCATATAAAATTTTATTTTTAAAATTAATGATTTTAGGTTAAATGATTATTTTCAAAAAAAAATCGCTTACTTTTTTATTTAGAAAATACTATTCTAAAGAACATTCTACTTTAAAAAAATATAATTTTTGTGGCAAAAAATAGAAAATACGATGTCTATTCGCTAAAACCGTCTATAAGAGTTGTTTATTAGACTACGTCCATTGAAGTTGTGAAAGGGAAATTGTCCTTCAACAAGTAGTCTAAAACAAATTGTCTACATCTATTTTCACAACAAACATACAGGGATCAATTTACAAGCATGTATGTAGTGAAACTTATTACCAATGCAAAATCTATACTTGAAACACATTGCAATTGTATAACGAAAATTTTAAAGGTTGGCCGATGTTAAATTTTCAACCAATGATTAATTTTTGGTTAAATAACATTTTCTTGTCAACTAACAATCCTTTAAACATTTCTAGTTATCATATGGACACCCATTAGCATTGCAGTCCAAATTTCATATAATGAGTCATAGCCCACATGAAACAGATCTCATGTAGCATTCTAAATTATTCGCATATAATCCAGTTAGCACGTAAAATCATATAAAATTAAATCAAATAAAGGAAGACCCAAACTCACTAACCTTTGTTTTCGGGGTGCGAATCACCTGCAGTGAGGCTCCCATGCAGTTTTCTGCTGTAACTTTTAAGTGGTCCATATTTAGTCACATCATTCTTCAGCTAACGGACACTAAAGCTGTGTTTGGCCAATTACACCACTATTTATAAGTAACATTTCACCACCATTTATAAGTAACATCATATAGTCTAAAAAGTAATATCACGTATAAACATAACTAAATTCAACATATCATTTATGTTATTTGAAATAAAAAGTGGTGATGTTTCCTTTTACAAATGGTGATGTTACTTTTTAGATTATGTGATGTTACTTATAAATAGTAATGAAATGTAAAAATAGTCTAAAAAGTAACATCACCACCATTTATAAGTGACGTTACTTAAAAATGGTAGTGAAATATTGCTTATAAATAGTGGTGCAATTGTCAAACACAGTGTTAGTGTCTATTAAGTGGAGTAAAACGTGGCCAAACTAAAGCCACTTACTGCTCACGGTAGGAAACAGCATGAAAATTGCACAGCAGGTGATTTGTGTCCTTGTTTTCGTTTGCAGCTTACTCAAGCCGACATTGCAGTTCGAATTTCGTATAATAAGTCATGGCCACAAGAAACAGGTCTCATAGAATCCAGTAACTTAGCAAGTAAAATCATATAAAATTGAATCAAATAAAGGAAGACCCAACCTCACTAACCTTTGTTTTCGTTTCCAATTTACTTGAGCCCCATATATGAAAGATGTAACATCGGCGGGTACACGGCTAGGCGGTGGCCGGACCGACCCTTCTCAAGAACTTATGCTTGGAAACAGCTTTGGAGATAACTGGTAAGAGACTGAAATGCTTTCTTCTAATCGAGAGGTGACACAAAATCCACTAACCTCGGCATTTTAATCACTATTCTCATTTTTCGAAACAGAATTTTTACTCCGTTACAAACTATGAAGATTGCAGGAGGCAAGTAAAATAAAGGGGATTTATTCATAGGAACGATCCTCTTCAAGGGAATTCTTCTCCTAACATCCACAAGATTAAATCCTATGACTGTTATAGCGCCACATCACCATCTTACCATTCTCATATTAATTTACGAAAATTTAATTAAATATGATATCTTTTGAATTCCCGGATAACAATTACGGCTGATTTCCCATCCCGGGCATTTTACTTTTTGGCACTAAAATTTCCATATACGACTCCATAGATCCATAACTGACCTCTTGTTCTCTCTCCCTTTCTCTCTCTAGACGATTGCACAACAGAGACTCCATGGTAGAGATCCACGGGTGTTGCTATTTGACTCGGATCCTTGCCGCTTATATACGTGAGGTGAGGTAGAAGAGGCTAAAGGCGACGTGTCAGTTTGGTGCGGCAGAGGCAGTTTGGTGGAGGGCGCTGTTTCTCTCACTAGTTATTGGGTTCTGTGGGGTTGTACGTATATATGCATGTATGTACATTCTGTATACACACGTTTGCCTTTTTAATCAAAATTGGTGCTAATATTGTTTTGCTTATATAATAATTTAATAAATACATATAAGATAAAAATTATATTTCTGTTACAAAATAAATAAATATTACATCTCTCTAGTTGTTGGGTTCTTTGGGTTTGTATATATATATATATATTCTGTATATGCATGTTTGCCATTTTTAATCAAAATTGGTGCTAATATTGTTTTGCTATAAAATATAATAATTTAATAAGTATAAGATAAATATTATATTTTTGTTAAAAAATAAATAAATATTTCTCCATACAAATTCTAAATTTGAATCAAACAAAATTAGAATTCTAATATAATTAAAAAATAATAAATTGAACTAGAATTGTAATTTAATTCCATAACCAACCGTTTTTTTTTTTTTTTTTTTTTTTTTTTTTTTTTTTTTTCCTTTAAAATGACAAGAGAAGGGTATATTTTACTAGTGATGATAACATGAAATTTAATTTATTTATTTTTGTTAATGTTCTTTTTTTTCTGTTAATATTTTTTCTGTATCAAACATTTATTTTGATGTTGATGATATTATTAAGGTTAGTTGTTGTGTTTTAAAATATTTTATTAATACGTGATTAATTATAGGGAACGGATCCTAAAAGATATCATATTTAATTAAGTTTTGGTAAATTAATGTGGAAATAGTAAGATGATGATATGGCGCTATAACAGTCAGAGGATTAAATCCTTAGAGATGCTAGGAGAGGAATTTCCTTGGAGATGATCCGTTCCTGTTCATTCAGAACTTCACAAGATACTTTGTGAGGTCTGTGCATATATATTTGATTGGTGATTGGAGTGTGTATGAATTCATCCGTCTGTGGTGGATGGTTGTGTATGGACCACTGATACCTCAGTGATTTTCTGTAGGTCTTTTCTTCTCCCACTAAACAGAGAAGTGATTGGTATATTTATAGGGTTTTAGAAAAGTTGACTCCCTCACTCATTTTTAAAAATTATCAGGATTGGTGGAATTGGATATTCTAACGATATATTTCCAAATTTGAAAATCGTATATTCTAACGATATATCCCCAAATTTGTGCACTTACTAATAAAGTTATATTATCTATTTTATTATTATATCATATTTGGGGAGGTGGTAATTATAGATCAATTATGTGACTATTTAGATAGTTTGATCAGAACATTCTAGTAATTATAGATCAATTATGTGACTATTTAGATAGTTTGATTAGAACATTCTAGTTCTGGGCAATCACTACAACAAAATTAATAATACTTTATTATTATTTTTTTATATTTTTTCTTTCCTTTTTAATTCTATTATATTTATTTTTCCTTCTATATGGACGTAGCTTATGATCACAACCTGGTGAATTAGTTTGTGGCCTTAAGTCACAAAATGATAACTATTTTATTTATTTATATTTTATTTAAAATATTTATTTTATTTTTATTTTTATTTTTATTTTACCTGAAGTTTTGACGCATTCCAGTGACAATGGCAGGTCCATTTTATTTACTTGAATACTAAATTTATTTATTTATGTTTTACTTAAACTTGAATTGGCCAGAGGTGCAAAATTACGATTTTGCCCCCTATCTTGATGGATTACTAGAAGTCGCTTTACAAAGTGGACTTTAGGTGTATCTTATGGTTTTGAGACGTTCTAGATCCAATGATGACATCCATTTAATGATCCGGTGGTCGGATTTTCTGATTTTTCTAACTTGGCCAAACTAGTTTAACCGGAATACCCCTACAAATGGGTAAGGGCAAAATTGGGCGTCTACAAGATTCATTCTATTGCGACTGATATTTTATAATTGAACATACACTTTACGAATCACATCATGTCGTCCGCCACTTCCTTCCCGTGACCTAAAAATATTAATGGAAGGGTGAGCACAACGGCTCAGTAGGAGATGTCTAAAACACACCTCTTAATGACCCTATGAATCCAAAGAAAGCATAGAATAAAGAAATACGGGATCATGCTATTTTAGAGGGAAAACATAACGATAACACAAGGAATCCAACCATATATACACAATGCCATGCTAATAGGATGCAATGATATGTAAATGTCGGTCCCGATTTCCAAAACTTTTCCATTTATCCATTCCAAACCATTAATATAACCCGGCAGATGACAGCTCTATCGCGATATAAGAGAATAATTGGCTAACTATCCCTGACTAAATGGTAACTCCAAGGCATCATTTGGGGCCTAGGTAACTCAACCACGCTAGAGTCCCTCCTTAATTCCCTCTAGATCACATTAACGTCACTGACCACTAGGCAACTCCTAGGCGCCTAGGTTTTCGCAAACCACTTTCAAATATTTTCCGCAAAATAAGTTTTCTTTCTTTTCAAAATCAATTCCCCATTCATACCCAATGCCATGCATGAATGCTTCATGCCTTTTTATGCCTTCACAATATTACAATTTTATACATATTATCCACATCATATTTGCATAGTTGAAAGATAATTAGCACATAAATCTTCACATAATCAACCTCACATTCATATTATATAGCATGATAGGCATATAGAAATTTAAATCTAGCATGCACCTTCGTGCAATTCAAATATGCATATACATAAACTCAATTATCACATAAAACACAACTACCATACTTAATACACATAAACCCTCATAACCATAAACAAATTTATAAAATTTAAGTATGCTAAGGCCAAATTATAAGAAGTTAATTCACTAAAATCAAAGAGTATGAGTATTAGGGACCCCTACCTCAAGAAAATAGCAAAAGACTCAATTTTTTTTTAAATCACGAAATCCAAAGTAGGCCCAAATCGAACTTCGCTCCGATCAAATCGAAGCTCTTATCGTGCTCGTTGACTTTGCCTTCAGTGGCAAAGTCAAAATCTAAGTAGAAAAGTGTAGATCTAGGCTTGAAATGGATAAGGAAAAAAAAAAAAAAAAAAAGGAAAAAATAGTGTTTACAGATAGACAGGAACTGGCGCAGGAAAAAAAGAAGAAAGAAATGGTTGACTAATGTCAATGGTAGGTCCCATAGGGCCAAAATATCATTTTTGTCTTTATCATAAATATATATATATATATATATATATATATATATATATATATTAAACATATAACAACCACACATTCAAACATATAGCCACATAAATATGAATCAAATAAATATGTATGAAATATGACAACCCCGAAAAATAATCCTCGAGCTCCACAAAACTGGTTACGGATCCTGCCCAGGACCTCCAGGTCCGAAAAATTGAAAAATGCTTAAATGGGCAATAATGCATTTCTAAGTGTCCCGAACTCGAAAAAATGCCCCAACTGACTCTTGAAACCTATCCGGCACAGCCCGTGTTGTCTGGCATACAAAACGAGGTAAAAAAGAAATAATTTTGAAAAATAAAAAATCAAAAAAATCAGAAACATTACACACACACCGCCTCTGAGTCACAGAAGACAATCAATCACACCCACCCACCCCACCACAACCACCGCCATACCCACACACTTATACACTACTTGATTTTCACCCTACCCACGGCAAAATTATCGGGCACGATTGGTGGTGAGCGAGGGTTCCTCCTAGAGGAAGGTTGCATCACAATTGACGGTGCTGCTCAAATTATTAGAAGTGGGCCTCTGAGGAGTGATCTCCGCCACGAATCTGCCCGAGCAAGTTACAGGAATTAAGCGACGGTGTTGTAGACTTGAGCCGCGAATCTGCCCCAAGGTCTTTTTCTGACGCCACGAAACCTGATCTCCTTCACTGTGGCTGCCGGTCCAGATCCATTGGTTTCTCCAGCTGCGCTACCGCCTTCGCCGCCACGGTTGCCCCGCCTTCATCTTAAGACTTTTTTTTTCTCTTTCTGTTTCGTCGAGTTCATCAAGTCAGTTATAAGTCTAAGAAGAATTAAGGTTTTAGAGAGAGAAAGTTAGAGAGGGGCAGAAATACCGTTCAAAGGTTATAGAGAGAATGAAAAACAGAGAATATTTTGGTCCTTCAAAATTTAGTTTACAGGGTTATATTAGTAATTTACACTTTTTATGTATTGTTGACAAAATCAAAGTTTAAAATGGTTATTTTCTCGGGTAGAGGGGGTGTGTATGTAAACTTTTGAAACCTCAGGGAGTGTCAATGTAAACTTGTGCATTAACCATCCGCTGAGTGGCGTTGACCCAAACCTCAGGGGTGTAAGTGCAAATTACCCTTTAATTTGTTTGTCACTAAGAGGGGTATTTTGGATAATTCAATTTGAAATTTATTCCATTCTAAATTTTAAATTGATCTAATAAAATACTAGAATGATTATTATTATTCCAATCCTACATGTTTCATATTTCCACCAAATAATAGATTGAGAATAACCATTTCATTCCATTCCCACTGTCATTTCATTCCCACTTGCATTCCATTCCTACCAAATACAGCATAAGTTCTCAATTAGGAGTATTGCAAGATCTTCATCAAGCACATCAAATGTTCTATAACGGATATGTGGCTCAATAATTTCTTAAATTCAATCTATAAAATCTAAAGTTGACTCCTCAGAGTTTACCAAACTTAACACAACTGCATGTCCTTCGTACATCCAGATTCCAGAGAGTGATGACTCCATTCGTTGATTTCTTTTCCCTAACAAAACTTTGAATAATGTTGTCGAGAAAGTTCCCTAATAACAAGAGTCACGAACTGTCTATATTTAACATTTTGACTTTTTTCAAATATTAAAAAAATTATCTTAATCAAGTAATTAAATATGAAGAGTTCATGATTCTTAAGAGAACTATCCTCATAGCATTGCTCCAAAACCTTTTCCATTCTCCAACTTTTCACTTCCTTTGTATGAAAAAGAAAGTTGAATGGCACTATCTCATGGATGACCAATTCCATTCCCAAGCATTGTCATCCAATACACATAATATTGGGATTGAGTTATATTTTCTTCCATTACTCAACCCACAATGTGTTCTATGCAATTATGGCCTTGAATTACACTTTCAAATGCTTTTTAAACCTACCTTTTCACAAGGCATCTGGAGTCACTTCAAATCACTCTCTTTTGGTTCATATTGACATTGAGCATCTCAATCATTGTGTAAAGTTAAGGGATCCATTTAATTTTTGCTTCCCTTTCCAGCCTGTGGGTTTAGTTATCTTAGCATTTTCTGTCATTTTAGATAATAAAAATGCTCTTCAAGGGGGTTAACAAATCCCTTCAACTCTTTCCTTCATTTTTCCCTTTTATTTTTAAACCAAACATAAGATATGGTAGTTTTCTTCTCCTTTTAGTTCCATTACAAGCATATTGATAATGCATTTAGATAAGTAGGTGAGAAAGAATATGAAAGGAGAGGTGAGAAAGAATATGAAGGGATATCCTTAATTATGATAAATAATAAAAAAAAGGAGGTAATTAATTTTAATTTTTTTCGTGTTTGAATGAAAAAAAAGGGAATTAATAGGAAAAAAATAGTGTAATACTAAATCATTGTTAGAAATGATAATAAATAGAAAAGAAAGGAAGGAATTCCTTCTTTAACTTGTAAGAAGTTAAGAACTAAGAAATAAAATAATTTCTTTGTTATATATATATATATAAAAAGATAAAAAAATTTTAAAAAATTAAAGAGGATAAAAAGCTTATAATCGTTTGTCAAAATTAGGGATGGCAATGGGGGTAGTTTTGGGCGGTTGTACCCTCCGCCACCCCGCAACCGTTTATAAACCCCCACCCCATCCCCGCCCAAAATTTCCTAAACGAGGGGCCTTCCCACCCCATCTCCGCTCGATTTAACTTTTTCACCATCGCGGGCACCTACCCCACCCTGTTTAGTTCCAGAATTTCTTCTCCTATTTTAATTTTTTTTTCAATAACAATTTTATAATTATTGAAAAAATTCATAAAAAATGGCCAATCAATAATTGAACATAAATTTCAAGGGTATGAGCGTTCTTAGTTCATAGGCATGAGCATTCTTAGTTCGTAGGGCTCTCCTGCTCTCTAGAACGGTTGAGAAAGGGAGTGAATGTGACTCAGGGTGTGATACTCCTCGATTCTAGAGCCACGGGTGATCAAGTGCGAGCACATAATACAAGGGATATCATACAATTAATATTTAAACAAGCATTTGAATATAAAAAGAAAAATAAATAAATAAATAAATAAGAAGCTGAAGGAAACTAAATATTAAATCCTTATTTAAAAATCCTCAAATAGAAATAATTAAAAATCCCATACTAAAATCCTCCAATCCTCTGATACCAGTAATTAATTAAAATTACAACTCGGGAATCCATATTGTGGACTCCTAATAATATCCTAACTGAAATAACTGAACTAAAATAAAACTAATAATTAAACCATGAAGAAGAGTTCTACGTAGAGTCGGAAGAGTGAATGACTGTCTCTGCTCGGCACGAATAATATCTAAGATTGGAACTGACGAACACCTGAAAAATAATAGTGGGTCAGGCCCACAAACAAGTTCTAATCTACTACATCCCAAACAGAGACCCGATACACGTACACATCCTAATTAATTCAACAATAACTAAATAGTCCATATATAGATATATACACACTAAAGGAATCTCACTAGACTATAGAGTTGTCTCAACCTGAATAGTAGGCAATATGCAAAACGCACATACAGTGGGTATGAGTACCTAGACCTACCAGGGTACACAACTACACTATATCTAGCTACACATCCCTAGCAATATACGCACCCTAACCACTGATCCTGAGACTCAAGCTCCTATTATGGCGTATAATTATATATGTAAAATCCGTCCTATCCAATCATCAAAATAAACTATCCAATTATTATTTTAATTATATGTCATCCAACTATTCTGTTAACCTGACACGAATAAATAGGACTTAACACTATGATTAATCCGTTCCCTTATTAAAAATAGGCAGGACTTAATTCTTAAGTTAATCCGTCCCTAATATGCCCCCATCCCATAATGGTGCATTAATCCATATCATAATCCAATAAAAGTTTTCAATCCAAAGATAATGTAAATAATATTTACATATAATAATCCAAATAAACATGATATAGATCATAAACACATCATTTGCATTTATTTGAGCAAAATATCAATTCTAAGTAGCATGTATTTAATTTACATCATAAGAAATTAACATGCATATCAACTAAGTTGTACATCTCCATGTTCTGATTAAATTAATTTAAATCTAGCAATTAATTAAAATAATTTAATCCAATAATATTTAATTAATTTATCCTTTTAAATTAATTAAATTTCATACTTAGCATGCAAACTTAAATCATGTATTCTAATTCTTAATGAGTCGAATAATTCAGATCCATCACTCAAAAATAATAAATATTAATTTAATATTCTTACCTTAATCAGATTCACATACAATTTATTTAATGCAAAACCAATACTGTTGTATCAAACTGACTTATACTTTATGCCAATTTCGTTCTACCTGTACACTTCATGAATAAAACAAATTCCAATTATAGTTATATTATAAACTAATTTATTTTAAAATCATTAACTTGCTCTTCCTCATTCGGCGTGCACCAACCATGAAAAAAATAACCCAAACTAATTGTTGCTACAATTCAATTCATAGAAATTCTAGAATACAAGGACTACCAAATTGATGGTTGCTTCCTCGTTCGACGTGCCGAATTTAAGAAACAAACAAATTTGATTTCAAACTTTTTTTACAGAAAACTGCTTTTTGAGGTCCAACTTTGACTTCACATACATGAATCAATTTGTGCTTTAATTTAGTACACTTAACCCCTCGTTTCGTGTGCATGCTTTATGCATAAATAAATGTTGATTTCATATTTATACAGGATACTGACTTATGCTAACACTAATTCAAGTGAAAATAAAACAAAATAAATTAAAAATCATGCCCACCAACAACGCCCAGTTCAGTATAAAAGAAAAAATATTAAAACTCATTATTAAAGCACGAAGTGAAATTTCTATATTAATCCATGTAGTTTGATCCAATTAATTTATTTAAAGAACCTAGAATTAATATAGCATGCATAAGGTACGAATCAAAGTAGAAGAGAAGAATTAAAACTTGCCTTTAGGGATTCGATAAAAACCCTAACCTCCTTCTTCCTTTTTCTCTTCCTTCGTCTTCCTTCTTTCTCTCTCTAGAATATATTACGTGACTATTTTCTAACCTATAACTATGTATTTATAGGCTAAATAAAATAACTTAATCCTTTTTCCAATCCAAGTCAAACTAATAATAAAATAAAAATAAAATAAAATAAAATTTAAATACTAAAAAGGTAACTTAAATATATGTTACGTATAATCTATGTGTACTCCTTTTTATATATAATATATAAATATATATCAAATTATTATTTAAGGACTTTTCTTATATATATATATATATATATATATATATATATATATATATATGTTTATTTATTAAATATACATATACATGGGTAATTATCTGTACCCATTAAACCCCTTATCCAAGTAGTCCATGGAGCCCAATTGATTGGTCAATTACTACTATCCATATCCAATTCCTTAAAAATATAAAAATAAAATAAATAAAATAAAAATAAAAATAAAACAATTAAATTCCTAAATAAATACACATCATCACATACAATTCAATTTAAACAAACAATTAAATCAATTAAACAAGTAAACAATTAGCCAAGAAAACAACTAAATAATTAAATGCAATTAAAACTATTAAAATAATACCGAGACTATCCTTTTTAAATTAGGGGTATTACACAGGGTGTGTTTGGTAGGATTGATTTGGAGGGATAGGGTGAGAAAAGAAAAGAAAGGATATGGTGTGAGTGTGTTTGGGTGGGCTATCCCTCTCTATCCCTCATTTGGTTTCTCTCCTAATTTGAGAAGATAGGAAGAGAAAGCATAGTGAAACAAGTAATCAATTGATAATACCAAAAGTACCCTCCACAAATCAATATACAGAAAAGTTATTTCATTTATGTCCCAATTCAAGAAATTTTTGAAATGTGTAAATAGATGAAGTGTGTACTAGTGCACCTATAGTGCTGTACTAAAGTAGCAACGTAATACCCAAAATGCCCTGACTAATTAATTAATTTTTTTTTAGTACCCTCCACAAATCAATATACAGAAAAGTTATTTCATTTATGTCCCAATTCAAGAAATTTTTGAAATGTGAAGATGGATGAAGTGTGTACTAGTGCACCTATAGTGCTGTACTAAAGTAGCAACATAATACCCAAAATGCCCTAACTAATTAATTAATTTTTTTTATAAAAAAAAGGTAAAGAAAATATACGATAAATTTGAGCAAATTTCTGTTGGCTCTCTCTAGCCTTTTTTTTTTTAAAAAAAAAAAAAAAAAAAAAATTATCCAAACTCTAGCTTATACCTTTATTTTTCTTTATTTTGTCTTTGAATAATTTCAAGTCATTTATAATATATATATATATATATATATATATATATATATATATATATATATATATATAATGCATATAACACCTACACTTTTACTGGTAATATTATTTCAAAAAAAAATAAAATTTATGTTTCTGATATATATATAGTATGTGTGAAGTGGTTATGAAAGGGTAGAACAGTAATTTGATCATTATCCTTTCTGTTCTTTTCTTTTATCTATCTTATCCAAACAATAATAACTATCATTCATTTTCTCTTTTCTCCTATCTATCCAAACATGAATAGAAATTATTACTACCCTTTCTTTTTTTTTCTTTTCTCTCCTAACTAATACTATCATTTCTTTTCTTTTATACCCTATAATAATCTAAACAATCCCCCAAATCGCTATAAACTGGGCGGGGTGGGGCGGTTACCCATCCCTGTGGGACAAATTGTCATCCCTAGTCAAAATCTTCATACTTTTTGAGGAATAGTCAAAACTCCATTTAATGGAGTACATTTCTTCTCCTCCTCATTTTTACTCCTTTGACTTTCTTTTCAATCCTTTCAAAAAAAATAATAATAATTGATAGGACAGTAAAGACCATTTTTTCTAAGATTTAAATGTTGTTTAATAAAATTAAAAGTTATATTATTAAAAGTTCTAATAGTTGTATTTTTAGTGCTAAAGTTTTAAAGTTTTAACTAATGGCTAATTTTAAATTGAGAGTTTCTTTGTTACTTGTTTAAAATTTAAAGGGTAAATTGCAATGACCTCCCCCCCCCCCCCCCCCCCCCCCCCCCCCGGCGTTTGTCTAAAAGACATGTAGATACAACTTATGCCATTTTTGGATAATGACACCCCATTCTATAAAAAAGAGCCAAACACAGCTTTAATTGACATAAAATGTCTAATATGCTCTAAGATATATTTTAATTCTCTCATAAAATGACCAAACAACCCTCTCTTTATCTTTCTCTTTTCAATCCTATTTTTGCCAAACACATATTCTCGTCTCTCTTTTTCTACCCTCTCATCTCGATGGCGGCATCGAAGGTTGTGGGTGAAGATGTGGTGATTGGGTGGCAGCGGCAAAGGTCATGGGTGAAGATGCGGTGGTCAGAATAAATAAATAAATTATAAACATAATTTTTTTTCATTGAAATTCCCAAACATGTACCAGAATGGTGATTCAAAATTCTTCATTAAAGTTTATTAAAATGAAAGAATGATGATTGGAATGAGGTGGGTGTCTAATGAGTAATGTTGGGCAAATTTTGATATAGTTTCCAAGGTCGTGGATCAATTTTATGAATTTAAAGAAGCTCAAAGCCCTCTTTCCAGAAATTTTAACATACAGAGAGTAATGGAATTGAACTCAAGTACTTTTGAGTTGTGGTTTGACTGCTAAATATACACACACATCCATTCCCAAATTAAAAATTACATTAGGAAATAATAAATTCATTAAAGATATAGATAATTAAATTCTTACAGAAACTAATAGTAAGAAGAGAACAGTTACATCTAAGCCTGGGAATGATAAAGCCAAAAGAGATAATGTCCAAAACATATAGTTAATCAAGATTGCAGTGCTACTAAATATAGCAAGGAAAAAGAAAAAAAAAAAAGACAGCGAATGGTGCTTAAACTGCAGTGGAGAATTGAGTAGCTAAAGCTTACTCATGACTTGGTTTGAGTAGGATTGTAAGGAGGAGCAACAGACGAATTGCTTGTCTGGTGTGGCGTTTGAGCCATAACACTGTAAAAAAAGCCAACACAGAAATAACACGATCAATTTATGATCAATTTCGTCGCCTCCACCCGACCACCGCATCTTCACCCACGACCTTTGCCACCACCACCCGACCACCGCATCTTCACCCATAACTTTCGCCGCCACCACCAAGATGAGAGGGTTGAAAGAGAGGCGAGAATCTGCATTTGGAAAAATAAGATTGAAAAGAGAAAGATAAGGAGAGGGTAGTTTGATCATTTTACGAGAGAATTAAAATATATCTTAGGGCATATTAGACATTTCATGTCAATTAAGGTTGTGTTTGGCTCCTTTTTTATAGAATGGGGTATCATTGTTCAAGTTTGCAAACCTGGGAGTGTTATTGTCCAAAAATGACTTAAGTTGTATCTAGCTGTTTTTTAAGCAAACCTGGAGGGCGTCACTGCAATTTACCCAAATTTAAATGTCCAATAATAAAGTAATTTTTTATCAATTAATGTTTTAATAAATTTTAGTGTTATCAATGTACTTGTTAAATTATTCGCTGTTGTTTGAGTTATCATAAAAAATTTCCTTCCACCTTCCTATTCCTCTCTTCTTCCTAATTATTTTTTTCCTTCTTCTTGAACTCACTAGGGCTTTTGGGGGCTCCAAAACAGGCTTTCATGTTCAAAAAGGCATTCCCAAAAAATTAGCATGTTTGGTGAGAATTTTGAAATGGGCTTTCCCTAAATGCCAAAGTCATTCAAAGCCCATTAAAGTGAAGTCGAAAAAACAAGCTTTCAGAAACGTGTTCTCGGGAAACTGAACGGCAGTTTAAGTAATAAATTTTAATTTCCAAAATTATCCTTATATATGATAAGATATTATAGTATCATATTAACCTGAATTAAACGTTTATTTTCTCTATCCATTTTTGGAATTGGAAGAACACTGACAGACCATGAAGAAGAAGATTATTGGTTGACGCCGATGAGCAAAACCTGAAGAAAAAGTTGCTTGAAGCCGATGATTATTGCTTAACTTAATGCCCCAAGTATTTTCTAATTCTAGTGAATTTTTTTATGATGCCATTAATCCTGAATTTTATTTACGTATCACATGTGTGTGTATATACATGGAAAGAAGGATGTATTGGGCAGTTATTTAAAGAACAACTAATAGGATAAGAATTGATTAAGGAATAACTGATCGATAACTATTGATTAAGGATATATTTATTTTCCATGTATAGAGATACGGATGATTGGGGTTTTTTGAATAAAGATAATAATTAATAAGGGTTAGTGTTGTTGTTAATACCAAACAAATTGAAAATAGGGTAAAACTTTATTATTCTTTGTATAAGAGTTTAGATAATGATTAGAAAGTGATTGAAAAAGGAGTGGAAACTTATCTGTGATATTGTGATTGCGCTTAATCTAATAATTGGTGAGACGTGAGACTCCTATAATTAAGTTATTCTACGAGCATAAATTATACTCCTAAACAACTTCTAGTATATGTCTACGGCAAGTTGTTTAGAGTGCAACATCATTCTCAAATTCTTTTATAACTCTAGGTTTGTATTATTATCTCAATTATTCACACTTTTGTTCAATAGTTATTTTCTTTTTTTCTTATTTAATTGTTGTTGCTTGTTGAATGATGTTTTTAATTTTTTTTTTTTTTTATCTCCTATAAACAAATTATTAGTAAATTTGCATGTGCTTGAAAATATAAAATCCGTTGTTTCTTTCACCTCTTCATACAAGGCTGCTCCTATGCTCATGGTCAATCACAGTTCCTTCTGTAATTGGATACTACCTATGATGTTCCTTGCAGCCTTGGGTAAAAGCACTTGAAGTTCACAATATACCATGTTCATCACTACAGGATTGATCACTGTAACTCGGTTGTGAGATTGGATTACTGTAACTTTGTTGCAGGCTTTGATTTCCTTGGATTCACTTACTGCCAAATAGTTTGTTTCTTTGGTTGGATTTGGTGGTTGAAGCACCTTATACATAAACCTTTTTATTAAGATGTTTTCTAAACTCTAATTTTTCTCCCCTCCTATTTTTTTTTTTTCTCTTTTATAAACTTATGGCTTGGGCTGTATCTCCGAACTTTTTCTTTTCTCATTCTTCATCTTTCTAATTTTATTATCCACTCACTTCTCTTTTTCTCTCTCACCTTTTTTTTTCTCTTTTTTTTTTACTATTATTCTCTTTTATTGCATCCCAAACGTTAGAACACAAGATATTGATGTTTTTCTCTTTTATTGCATCCCAAATGTTAGAACAGAAGACGTTAAACTAAATATAATGATCGTAGAAACATTTTTTTTTTTTAACATTATAATTTTCCTTTCCAATATAAATTTCATTATTGGGGTGTTCATTTTTTTGCAACTTGTCAAATATCAAGGTGTGAAACTACAGCGTTAGACAAAGTCAAAAGCTGTTATCACCACACCAAACCAATTCAAGAGGAATGTGGTTAGACTGGGTAGCCAATGTCAATTTCGTTATTTGGCTGTAGTTATATTGATATGCTTAGAACTGGAGGCATTCATTTAACATATTTTTTTTAATATTCTCTTTATTTCCTTTTATTTTTTCTTCTCTTATTTGTTCAAATTTAACCCATTTTTTTGACGTATTTTGTGTTGATAGATGGCTAACCTATTTAGTGGGTCATCATCTCTAAATCAACTATCTGAAAAAAATGAAAAAGCAGTATGGAATAATGGCTTGCATAGCATTTCTGTAGAATTGTGCTATGATCAAATGTTAAAAGGAAATCAAAAAAAAAAAAAAAAAAAGAACCTTTCTTAGTAAGGAGGGTTGGAATAACGTTATCAAAAACTTCCAAAACAGGACGAAGATATGATAAAAAATAGATGAAAAATCATTGGGATAGTACAAAGACAAAATGGAAGATATAATATAAGCTAAAAAAGGAGGAGACTAGGCTTGGACGGGACGACGAGAAAAATATAGTCGTGGCAAGTGGCGATTGGTGGACCAACTACTTGCTGGTATATAACAATATTTATGTTCTGTTATATGAATCGCATATACTACTTTGTTATATGTTTTATTACATGAATTGCATGAACTATTTCGTGATTATATGTTAATGTTAAACAGTCTTACCCGGATGCAGCTAAGTTTCGAGAAAAGGGGATTGAGTACTTATATGAGCTAGCATCTCTTTTCAAAGATGGGGTAGTAATGGGTAACTTCTCTTATGCTCCTTCGCAAGGAATGTTACCAAAAGATAATGTTGGACCTTGTCGAGTCGAAGATACACAGGATACTCAAGAAGATGCAAATACTACAATGCATAACGAACAAAAACATATGGAATTTGATAATAATTAAGATACTGATGATGCTGGTACAAGTCGTAGGAAATCAGGGGATTTCATTCCACCACCTGAGACCCATTGTAAAGTGTCTCCGGCTACAAATGTTAATAACACGCTTGAAAGAATTTGTAGTGCAGTTGAGTCCAGGGCAGCAAATTGTGGTGATAGAAGTTGTACAATTAAGGATTGTATAGACTTATTGAATCAAATAGCTAAAGTACCAAAAGGAGGAGATCTATATATGTTTGCTTGTGACACCTTGTTCTTGCAAAAAGATTTATAAGAGCTATTTGTTGCACTTGGAGAGCAGGAGTTACGCTTTACTTAGCTTCAAAATCGACACACCTCTAATAATTCCCCATATTCATAATTATTTTTAGTTTTCTTTTTTGAAATTATCATTATGCAATTTTATTTATTTATTTATTTAGAGATGAATAGTGTTAACATACTCAAAGTTATTTTGAGAGAATATTGATGTGTTATTTTTGTTTTCATTTATTAATAACAGTGCTTTCTTTTAGATTTTGTTAATGTGATGTTCCTTTTTTTTCGTATCAGTAATTAATATATTGTATTGGTCTTGACAAATGACATTCTTTGTGACAATTAGGTATGGATTTAGATGAAGAATTTCAATCTGATGATGAATTTGATGAAATGGTGATAGATGCATTAGTGGTTGTTGCAGTTTGTGTTGCGAATAATCATCACAAGACCTCCATTGCAAAAGAACCATGCAAAAATTCAAGTTACATAAGACATCAATTTGTAATGGATATATTAAATAGAAATCCAATTATTTGTCATGAATTATTTCGCATGGAAAAACATGTATTTTTACGGCTTTGTCAAGAGCTTAAACGAAGGGATTTATTAGAGGATAGTCATGAAATTTCTGTTGAGGAGCAAATGGCCATATTCCTTATGATAATTTGGCATAATGAAAGAAATAGGATGCTACAAGAACGATTTCAACACTCTAGTGAGACGATTAGTAGGCATTTTAACACACTTCTAAAGGCTCTAGTAACCTTCTCAATGTCAATTATTGTGCCTCCTTCGTTCGATGATGTCCCTAACCATGTACGTAACAATCCCAAGTATTGGCCTCATTTTAAGGTAATTTTTATACTTTTTTCATAATTAATTATATTATTATGTTTTACTATATATTTAATAATTGTTTTATTATTAACTGTATAACAAATTTCATTCTAGGGTTGTATTGGTGCGATTGATGGAACACATGTTGATGCAGTGATACAAGTGGATCAATAACTTCCATATCGTGGACGTAAAGGAGATCGCACATAAAATGTGATGGTTGTTTGCTCATTTGATATGAAATTCACATTTGTTTGGGCCTGGATGGGAGGGATCGGCTCATGATTCCCGTATACTTCACGAAGCTATTCATAACCAACATTTGAACTTTCCGACACCTCCAAATGGTTCGTATTATTGCTTTTAATTTACATTTTTATATTTTATAATATAACTTATTACTTGTGACATTTTCTTTGTACGTAAATACTATATTGTTGATGTTGGATACCCTTGTTGGGGAAACTGAAGTTTTTAAAACTTTATGAGGGTTATTTAAATAAAGATCTTGATTCATGTGTAGAGACAAGTTTTATGCATGAAGAACATGATGATCCATTCAATTTAGAGATAGAAAACTTACATCAAGGTTTGAATAAACCTTAGATCTCTCATATAAAGTGAATGTTCTTACTTATTGTAGATCCCTTTGCTAGATGCATCCTCGGTGGATCTCTATCTTCTTGGTAATGTTCTTGCCTTTAGGAATCACCCATAAGCCTCCATGAATGACCTTGGAGAACTAAGCTTGTGGGAACCTCTATTAGATGAAATCACGAATCCTAAAATCTTAGAGAGAGAACATAATTTTTTTTCTTCTAAAAATTATTGCACAAAGGCGTAACCTAAAATATACATGGACTCCATATATATATTGGCAACATAAAAATAATAATTAAAGACATTATATTTTTCTCAATCTCTAAAAGTAATGTAATATCTCAAATCTAATGGGCCTCCAATATCAAGTTGGGTTATAAGTGAGAATCCTTTGTGCTTATTATTTTATTGGCTATAATGAATTAATAATTAGCACGATCCATGGACCCAATTCAATTAATTCATAAATTAATTTTTACTCCATTAAAAGAAATTTATTGAACTCTAATTAAATAATAAATAACCTCTAAGTCAATGTTGCACTTTGATCACTCTATGCATAATTAGTTATCGGATAAATAAAGCCATCAATCCGACTACTTAATTAATATGTTTATTTTGGTATCTTTGATTATTTCCGACTTGATCACAATAAAATATTTGTTTGACAAAAATAATAATTTAAATAAATATATATATAATAAATCATTTTGTCTAAAAACACACGAAGACCTTTGAATTTACTTTGTGATCAACCATAATCAATACAAAATAAATACAAGTAGCAATGATACAAATATTGAAAAATATAACCTTCTAACTATTAATTACATAATTACGCAAAGTGTCGGTCTAAGGATTCCGAAGATTCCGCTGAGCAGATCAAAGTAATTATTAATTAATAAAAGAGTCTATTTCTCTCATGCTAAAGAGTCAAATGTCATGACGGTGATAGGGAGCAATTACATACGACGGCTCTCACAATATATTTTAACCTAACGCGAATCCAGTTCAAGTCTTAGTTAATAATGAGTCCATCCATAATTACCGACTATGAACTATTTATGATTACTATTTATATTCATGTATTGATCGCCATCACATACATATATAAATATCTCTTGTAATCAAGTGGACACTATCAATTTCACAATGAATCGAAACATAATACATTGAATTCACTAATTGTATAAAGCATAAATATTTCAGATATGTTAGAAACATATGTTAATTTAATCCAAATAGGAATTCACTATGCCAGGGCATATAAATCCCAACAACCCAAATATAGTGGAATATTTGGCACAATATAAAGGAGTACATTATTATTTACCAACCAAGAGGATATAAAGAATTATTTAACTATGTTTATTCCTCACTAAGAAATTTAGTTGAACATTGTATTAATGTTTGGAAGGCCTGGTGGCCAATTTTAAAACACATGGCTCCTTTTCCATTCCCAACACAAAGATTGATTGTAGTTGTATTAATGGCATTGCACAACTTTATATGACAAAAAGCAATAGCTGATGCCGAATTTAGACAATACGACAACGATGAAGGTTATATTAGTGACAACGACGATGATCTTGACAGGCATACTACGGTGGACCAGCAAATTCATGGAGAAATAAACATTATACGTGATGGGATTGCTAATTCAATGTGGTAGATTAATAGATAAATCATTCCAAAGCATTTTTTATGCCATTAAATAGTGGTCTGAATTTTTGTTTAATTTTTCTTTTAGTCAATTATTTTTTATTTTGGAATTAGTATTTTTTTTTTTTTTTTAACAAACTTTTTTTACTAGTCTATAAGGACCCATTGTTCCTTCAGAACGCAACTAATCCGTAAGGACCATTGTTCATTCAGAACGCAACTAATCCGTAAGGACCCATTGTTTCTTCGGAACGCAACTAGTTCGTAAGGACCCATTGTTCATTCGGAACGCATCTAGTCCGTAAAGACCCATTGTTCCTTCGGAACGCATCTAGTCCGTAAGGGCCCATTGTTCCTTCGAAACGCAACTAGTCCGTAAGGACCCATTGTTCCTTTAGAACTAAAATCTTCCATCCCTGCCAATCCACACTTTTGATGATTTTTTATTTTTTTTAATTATTATTATTATTATTTTTTTTCAGGTGCTAATTAACCTTTTTTTTTTTTTTTTCAGGGAGTGCTAGTCAACCATGGTGTTTTTCAAGAGTTTTAAGCCCCATACTATCACCATTTTGGAGCAAGAGAACAACACCATACAGAAAGGAATTACTTTAGATGTCAAAACTTCTCTTGTTGGCCACTTTGCACTGAAACCGCTTCACTCTGATTCTCTGTACCGTCACTTGCCAGAGTGGTCTCGCATATCATCCTGTGAGCTCTCCAACCTTGGCTACAATCAGAATAATGAGATAAGCTCAATTTCAAATGTTCTGATTTTACGCTCTACACTTCACGAGCCAATAAAGGCGCCAGAACATTTTTTCACTTTTGGGTCATAGGATGCGTGCTAAAGGAACTAAATGGGGAAATTCCTTCAAGATTCCTGATTTATCCTATACTGATGGATATTGGGAATGGTCAGAGGACATCATGGGTCGCCATGCTAAATTCCTTAAAGAAAAAAGACTATATGGTGCAATATTTGCTTCTTTATTCACATATGATCGCCCTGGGCCTGTTTTGAAAGCTTTCCTTGATTCTTGGTGTTAGAACAACACCATTCCGAAGATTCCGCCGAGTAGATCAAAGTAATTATTAGTTAATAAAAGAGTCTATATTTCTCTCATGCTTAAGAGTCAAATGTCATGACGGTGATAGGGAGCAATTACATACGACGGCTCTCACAATATATCGTAATCTAACGCGAATCCAGTTCAAGTCTTAGTTAATAATGAGTCCATTCATAATTACCGACTATGAACTATTTATGATTACTATTTATATTCATGTATTGATCGCCATCACATACATATATAAATATCTCTTGTAATCAAGTGGACACTATCAATTTCACAATGAATCGAAACATAATACATTGAATTCACTAATTGTATAAAGCATAAATATTTCAGATATGTTAGGAACATATGTTAATTTAATCCAAATAGGAATTCACTATGCCAGGGCGTATAAATCCCAACCCTAATATGGTGGAATATTTGGCACAATATAAAGGAGTACATTATCATTTACCAGCCAAGAAGATATAAAGAATTATTTAACTATGTTTATTCCTCACTAAGAAATTTAGTTGAACATTGTATTAATGTTTGGAAGGCCTGGTGGCCAATTTTAAAACACATGGCTCCTTTTCCATTTCCAACACAAAGATTGATTGTAGTTGTATTAATGGCATTGCACAACTTTATATGACAAAAAGCAATAGCTGATGCCGAATTTCGACGATACGACAACGATGAAGGTTATATTAGTGACAACGACGATGATCTTAACAGGCATACTACGGTGGACCAGCAAATTCATGGAGAAATAAACATTATACGTGATGGGATTGCTAATTCAATGTGGTAGATTAATAGATAAATCATTCCAAAGCATTTTTTATGCCATTAAATAGTGGTCTGAATTTTTGTTTAATTTTTCTTTTAGTTA
Organism: Cornus florida; assembly: GCF_030987335.1. Classification (NCBI taxonomy): domain Eukaryota; kingdom Viridiplantae; phylum Streptophyta; class Magnoliopsida; order Cornales; family Cornaceae; genus Cornus; species Cornus florida. Next base: position 48,433,633 of record NW_026775572.1, read on the forward strand.
ATTATTTTTTATTTTGGAATTAGTATTTTTTTTTTTTTTTTTTTTACAACAAACATTTTTTACTAATCCGTAAGGACCCATTGTTCATTCAGAACGCAACTAATCCGTAAGGACCCATTGTTCCTTCGGAACGCAACTAGTTCGTAAGGACCCATTGTTCATTCGGAACGCATCTAGTCCGTAAGGACCCATTGTTCCTTTGGAATGCATCTAGTCCGTAAGGGCCCATTGTTCCTTCGAAACGCAACTAGTCCGTAAGGACCCATTGTTCCTTTGGAACTAAAATCTTCCATCCCTGCCAATCCACACTTTTGATGATTTTTTATTTTTTTTAATTATTATTATTATTATTTTTTTCCAGGTGCTAATTAACCCTTTTTTTTTTTTTTCAGGGAGTGCTAGTCAACCATGGTGTTTTTCAAGAGTTTTAAGCCCCATACTATCACCATTTTGGAGCAAGAGAACAACACCATACAGAAATGAATTACTTTAGATGTCAGAACTTCTCTTGTTGGCCGCTTTGCACTGAAACCGCTTCACTCTGATTCTCTGTACCGTCACTTGCCAGAGTGGTCTCGCATATCATCCTGTGAGCTCTCCAACCTTGGCTACAATCAGAATAATGAGATAAGCTTAATTTCAAATGTTCTGATTTTACGCTCTACACTTCACGAGCCAATAAAGGCGCCAGAACATTTTTTCACTTTTAGGTCATAGGATGCGTGCTAAAGGAACTGAATGGGGAAATTCCTTCAAGATTCCTGATTTATCCTATACTGATGGATATTGGGAATGGTCAGAGGACATCATGGGTCGCCATGCTAAATTCCTTAAAGAAAAAAGACTATATGGTGCAATATTTGCTTCTTTATTCACATATGATCGCCCTGGGCCTGTTTTGAAAGCTTTCCTTGATTCTTGGTGTTAGAACAACACCATTCCGAAGATTCCGCCGAGTAGATCAAAGTAATTATTAGTTAATAAAAGAGTCTATATTTCTCTCATGCTTAAGAGTCAAATGTCATGACGGTGATAGAGAGCAATTACATACGACGGCTCTCACAATATATCGTAATCTAATGCGAATCCAGTTCTAGTCTTAATTAATAATGAGTCCATCCATAATTACCGACTATGAACTATTTATGATTACTATTTATATTCATGTATTGATCGCCATCACATACATATATAAATATCTCTTGTAATCAAGTGGACACTATCAATTTCACAATGAATCGAAACATAATACATTGAATTCACTAATTGTATAAAGTATAAATATTTCAGATATGTTAGGAACATATGTTAATTTAATCCAAATAGGAATTCACTATGCCAGGGCGTATAAATCCCAACAACCCTAATATGGTGGAATATTTGGCACAATATAAAGGAGTACATTATCATTTACCAACCAAGAAGATATAAAGAATTATTTAACTATGTTTATTCCTCACTAAGAAATTTAGTTGAACATTGTATTAATGTTTGGAAGGCCTGGTGGCCAATTTTAAAACACATGGCTCCTTTTCCATTCCCAACACAAAAATTGATTGTAGTTGTATTAATGGCATTGCACAACTTTATATGACAAAAAGCAATAGCTGATGCCGAATTTCGACGATACGACAACGATGAAGGTTATATTAGTGGCAACGACGATGATCTTAACAGGCATACTACGGTGGACCAGCAAATTCATGGAGAAATGAACATTATACGTGATGGGATTGCTAATTCAATGTGGTAGATTAATAGATAAATCATTCCAAAGCATTTTTTATGCCATTAAATAGTGGTCTGAATTTTTGTTTAATTTTTCTTTTAGTTAATTATTTTTTATTTTGGAATTAGTATTTTTTTTTTAATTTTATAACAAACATTTTTTACTAATCCGTAAGGACCCATTGTTCATTCGGAACGCAACTAATCCGTAAGGACCCATTGTTCCTTCGGAACGCAACTAGTTCGTAAGGACCCATTGTTCATTCGGAACGCATCTAGTCCGTAAGGACCCATTGTTCCTTCGGAACGTATCTAGTCCGTAAGGGCCCATTGTTCATTCGAAACGCAACTAGTCCGTAAGGACCCATTGTTCCTTTGGAACTAAAATCTTCCATCCCTGCCAATCCACACTTTTGATGATTTTTTATTTTTTTTAATTATTATTATTATTATTTTTTTTTTCCAGGTACTAATTAACCCTTTTTTTTTTTTCAGGGAGTGCTAGTCAACCATGGTGTTTTTCAAGAGTTTTAAGCCCCATACTATCACCATTTTGGAGCAAGAGAACAACACCATACAGAAATGAATTACTTTAGATGTCAGAACTTCTCTTGTTGGCCGCTTTGCATTGAAACCGCTTCACTCTGATTCTCTGTACCGTCACTTGCCAGAGTGGTCTCGCATATCATCCTGTGAGCTCTCCAACCTTGGCTACAATCAGAATAATGAGATAAGCTCAATTTCAAATGTTCTGATTTTACGCTCTACACTTCACGAGCCAATAAAGGCGCCAGAACATTTTTTCACTTTTAGGTCATAGGATGCGTGCTAAAGGAACTGAATGGGGAAATTCCTTCAAGATTCCTGATTTATCATATACTGATGGATATTGGGAATGGTCAGAGGACATCATGGGTCGCCATGCTAAATTCCTTAAAGAAAAAAGACTATATGGTGCAATATTTGCTTCTTTATTCACATATGATCGCCCTGGGCCTGTTTTGAAAGCTTTCCTTGATTCTTGGTGTTAGAACAACACCATTCCGAAGATTCCACCGAGTAGATCAAAGTAATTATTAATTAATAAAAGAGTCTATATTTCTCTCATGCTTAAGAGTCAAATGTCATGACGGTGATAGGGAGCAATTACATACGACGGCTCTCACAATATATCGTAATCTAACGCGAATCCAGTTCAAGTCTTAGTTAATAATGAGTCCATCCATAATTACCGACTATGAACTATTTATAATTACTATTTATATTCATGTATTGATCGCCATCACATACATATATAAATATCTCTTGTAATCAAGTGGACACTATCAATTTCACAATGAATCGAAACATAATACATTGAATTCACTAATTGTATAAAGCATAAATATTTCAGATATGTTAGGAACATATGTTAATTTAATCCAAATAGGAATTCACTATGCCAGGGCGTATAAATCCCAACAACCCTAATATGGTGGAATATTTGGCACAATATAAAGGAGTACATTATCATTTACCAACCAAGAGGATATAAAGAATTATTTAACTATGTTTATTCCTCACTAAGAAATTTAGTTGAACATTGTATTAATGTTTGGAAGGCCTGGTGGCCAATTTTAAAACACATGACTCCTTTTCCATTCCCAACACAAAGATTGATTGTAGTTGTATTAATGGCATTGCACAACTTTATATGACAAAAAGCAATAGCTGATGCCGAATTTCGACGATACGACAATGATGAAGGTTATATTAGTGACAACGACGATGATCTTGACAGGCATACTACGGTGGACCAGCAAATTCATGGAGAAATGAACATTATACGTGATGGGATTGCTAATTCAATATGGTAGATTAATAGATAAATCATTCCAAAGCATTTTTTATGCCATTAAATAGTGGTCTGAATTTTTGTTTAATTTTTCTTTTAGTCAATTATTTTTTATTTTGGAATTAGTATTTTTTTTTTTAAAAAAAACAAACTTTTTTTACTAGTCTGTAAGGACCCATTGTTCCTTCGGAACGCAACTAATCTGTAAGGACCCATTGTTTATTCAGAACGCAACTAGTCCATAAGGACCCATTGTTCCTTCGGAACACAACTAGTTCGTAAGGACCCATTGTTCATTCGAAACGCAATTAATTCATAAATTAATTTCTACTCCACTAAAAGAAATTAATTGAACTCTAATTAAATAATAAATAACCTCTAAGTCAATGCTGCACTTTGATCACTCTATGCATAAATAGTTATCGGATAAATAAAGTCATCAATCCGACTACTTAATTAATATATTTATTTTGGTATCTTTGATTATTTCCGGCTTGATCACAATAAAACATTTGTTTGACAAAAATAATAATTTAAATAAATATATATATAATAAATCATTTTGTCTAAAAACACACGAAGACCTTTGAATTTACTTTGTGATCAACCATAATCAATACAAAATAAATACAAGTAGCAATGATACAAATATTGAAAAATATAACCTTCTAACTATTAATTACATAATTACCCAAAGTGTCGGTCTAAGAATTCCGAAGATTCCGCTGAGCAGATCAAAGTAATTATTAATTAATGAATGAGTCTATATTTCTCTCGTGCTTAAGAGTCAAATGTCATGACGGTGATAGGGAGCAATTACATACGACGGCTCTCATAATATATCTTAACCTAACGTGAATCCAGTTCAAGTCTTAGTTAATAATGAGTCCATCCATAATTACCGACTATGAACTATTTATGATTACTATTTATATTCATGTATTGATCGCCATCACATACATATATAAATATCTCTTGTAATCAAGTGGACACTATCAATTTCACAATGAATCGAAACATAATACATTGAATTCACTAATTGTATAAAGCATAAATAATTCAGATATGTTAGGAACATATGTTAATTTAATCCAAATAGGAATTCACTATACCAGGGCATATAAATCCCAACAACCCTAATATGGTGGAATATTTGGCACAATATAAAGGAGTACATTATCATTTACCAACCAAGAGGATATAAAGAATTATTTAACTATGTTTATTCCTCACTAAGAAATTTAGTTGAACATTGTATTAATGTTTGGAAAGCCTGGTGGCCAATTTTAAAACACATGGCTCCTTTTCCATTCCCAACACAAAGATTGATTGTAGTTGTATTAATGGCATTGCACAACTTTATATGACAAAAAGCAATAGCTGATGCCGAATTTCGACGATACGACAACGATGAAGGTTATATTAGTGACAACGACGATGATCTTGACAGGCATACTACGGTGGACCAGCAAATTCATGGAGAAATAAACATTATACGTGATGGGATTGCTAATTCAATGTGGTAGATTAATAGATAAATCATTCCAAAGCATTTTTTATGCCATTAAATAGTGGTCTGAATTTTTGTTTAATTTTTCTTTTAGTCAATTATTTTTTATTTTGGAATTAGTAGTTAAATTATTTATACAATTTGGCAAATTCACATTTGTCAGTAGAAATTTATTATCTTGTTTAAATAAATTTACATTATTTATTTGTTAATATAATTATTATGCAATTTTATTGGTACAAATATATTTATGTGGTTTTTCTTTAATGACAAAATAACAAGGAGGCTCATTTTTAGCCCATAGTTATAAGAAAGAAAGATAAGAGAGCAATACTCCCACCCAACAAGGCTATAATTTTTCCATGTATTCGGAACATGGTAGCTACACAATTTATTTGGCACTCTTAAATCTTATTGCAAATGTCACCAACAAACAATAAAAAAGGGCCTTGAAAAGGTGTAATGCCCAGTTAAGACCAAAAGAAAGAGAAGTCCTACTCAAATATGGTTAAGTAATTATATAAGGGTATTATTGTAAACTTATGTTTATTTTATACCAAAAGGACTTTGGCCATTTTGTTTCCAAACGAGTAAAATAATTTTTATAGCTAATACAACTTCTTAAAAGTCATGTTTATCATCATCTTCTTTTTCTTCTTCTTCTTCTTCTTCTTTTTTATTTTTTTATTTTATTTGTTATTTTTATTTTTTTATCAAATTCCTTTCAACAAAGTCATTCCTATAAGTTCTTTATAATAAAAGGACTTTTTATTTTGAAAGCTCCTCCAAATGCAACCTCGAGCTCTTGACAAAATAAAAAATAAAAAAATAAAATTCACTAGAGCTCTTGTTGTCTAACCAAACACATTTTTAAAAAATAAAATATTTTTTTATTTTACCTATTTGCTAAGTGATATAAATTTGCAGATGAAAAAAAGAATGTACATAAGTAGTGGGCATATGTAATACCCCTAATTTCAAAAGGATAGTCCTGGTATTTAATTTATTGTTTTAATTGAATTTTTAAATTCTTTATTGACTTATTTGACTTACTTGAATTATTTGTATTATTTGACTTTATTAATTGGGTTTTTTTTTTTGTCTTTAATTGTTTAATAAATTTGTTTTGTTTTAATTTAATTAGATTAGTTAAATTACATTTAGTTAGTTGGCAACGTGAATATATTTTCATGGGGTTTATAGTTTTCATAGGCAGCCGACATTGTATATCCTAGGTTTGCTTATGGGCCGAATTAGACATGGATTAGGGTTTTGTGAAAACCTATAAATATATGTAATGAGCATCTGCCTAGGGCTTTAAAAATCCTATTCACGGCATACTGGAAACAAGAAACGTAGAGAGAAGTGTGGGACAAAACTGAAGGATTTCTGGAAACACTTAGAGGAAGGACATTGAGATTTTTGAACGGAATCTCACAGGCAAGTTTTATATTTACTCAATCTCTTTGGCCTGTGTTCTTTGCATCCCTAATTTAGTTCCAAGAAGTAATAAAGTTAAATTAATATGGTTGCACAAGTAATTGTTTCAAAACAGTATGTGTTCATGTATGTGTTTTTATTCGGTTTTAGTCTGTTTTGCTTGATTCTTGTTCTGATTGAATTTGATTAATAAGTAAAGAATTTAGTTAACTTTTGAACACCCAAGGACTTAATTTTAATCAGCAAGAAATTTGGTTTGGAGGATCAACACAGCCGGACACCGCCGGAATTGGAAAAACGACGCACAAGGGAAGAAGCCTGCTCTATTTCAAGTAGAGCAGGCTCAATTAAAAAGTGGAGTAGGCTCTACTTTGTAGTAGAGCCGGCTCTACTTGGTAGTGGAGGCGGCTCCTCCAAGGTTTCCAGTTTTTTTTATTTTCTTTGTTTTCCCTGCGAATCTAGGCTACTGTATTTGGAATTTTGAAGTTCCAAAAGGTTTTAAGAATGGTTCTAGGGGTATTTTGTAATGAATAAACTCTTGATAAATTCTAAGAAGGCATGGTAACTCATAATATACCATAAGAAGCTAAATAAGGAACAACCGAAGACTCTTAGGAAGTGATTAGTTTTACGGTGATGCGGATAATTCAAGTTGCTTGTTTTAAAGGTAGCAATTGAATTAGGAATTTTATGTGTGAATCATTTGACCGTGGTATTGGATTAAGCATCTCAAATTATATAATGTCAGTTATGCTTAACGGGGAATTAATTGATGTTTACAACGCTTAAGGAAGTTTGTGTGACGACTTTGTTACAGACAATTCAAGTTGCTTGTTTTGAAGCTTAGCAATTGAATTAAGAAGTTTATGTTTAAATCATGAAACAGTAATATGGGATTAAGTTTGTCGACGAATATAATTTCACTTAATGTTTAATAAGAAACTAGTTGATGTTGACCAAGAATTGTTTATGTCAACTTGTGGTATGTTGTGGAGTGATTACAAGTAAGCATGTAGATATTGTTAATGTTGTTATTATGCTTATTGTGAGTTACAGGATGGTTATATTTATTCTCTGCATTTAAAATTGGTTAGAGAATCAGGTACTGGATGTATTGAACAAGCATGCTAGTTAAACATTCTTGTTATGCTTATGGTTGGGTATGTTGATATTGATATGTTATGCTGTCATATATATATTATCAATTCTGGATGGATGTTTTTGTATGCACCAGTATGGGACGGTGACATACTAGGGGGATTAGCTTAAAAATGCTAAGTCCTACCTACTCTAGAATAAGGGATGGATTAACTACAAAAGTTAAGTCCTACCTGTCTTCTGTGTCAGATCAGTAAATAATTGAGTGACACTTTGGTTTGGAATGGAATTTAAATATATTTTTATGATGCCACGATATGAGCCTGAGTCTCAGAGTCGTTGGTTAGGGAGCGTATATGCATTGGGATGCATAGCTGGCTATAATGGTTGGATGTGTACCCTGCTAGGACTAGGTAGTCATGCCCACCTTTGGGTGTACTTTCGCATGGTGCCTACTAGTCAGGTTGAGACGGGCCTGTAGTCCAGTGAGAGTCCTGTAGTATGATTATATATATATATTTATCTACGGACTATTAGCTATTGTTGGATTGGTTAGGATGCACATGCGTATCGGGTCTCTGTTTGGGTTGTAATAGTATAGAACTTGCATGTGGGCCTGACCCACTCATCATTTTTCAGGTATCGGACATTTCCAGTCTAGAGCTTGTTCGTGCTGAGCAGGGACGATCTTCCATTCTACCGACGACGTAGGACTTCTTTCCAAATATTAGATTTGGATTTTATTTTCAGTTTTTACTTTCATTCAGTTTGGGATTTTTATTAGGGGTCCACTAGAGATGGATTCCCGAGTTGTTAAACTGATGGAGTTTTGGATTATCAGATTCTAAGTATTTAATTATAAAGGATTTTACTTTTAGTTTCTTCCAGCTTAAACTTTATTTATTAAATTCATTTTATCATCTGTGTTCGCTTTTAAAATATTAATTGTTTGATATTTCCTCGGATCTGTGCTCAGACTTGATCACCCGTGGCTCTACAATCGAGGGGTATCACGGCATACCTTAACAATAATAGAGAAAAATCATATGTTCATAAACATATACCAATTTATGCTAATAAATGTATATGAACTCGTGAATTCTCCTCCGCAGGTGATTCATTATCACTGAGTATTCAGTTAAATAAGACAATTTTTTTTTTTTTTTTTTTCTAGTTGGTACTGTTGAGATTTTATCTCTTATAGTACAATTGTAGGATTGAATTATTTACTCCTTGATTTAGGGCTAATTGGTAGGTAATTAATTACCTATTTTAGCTAATCTTATTCTAAAAATTGGATGTAATACTCATCAATGAATATTGAATAGAGTTTTTAATTCTCATATTTCTCTGAATTTCAAGATGGTATTAGAGCCATCATTGAACCGTATTTTTTGAATCTCTTTGAATTTAGCTTTGAAATACACAGACCCATAGACGTTCATACAACAGACCCATACACATACACATACATTCACCATAAACCATAATTGATTCACCAATCTCAAATTCAACCCTCAAAAAATCATTTTCACTGAAAACCCTTATATTTTATCATCACTAGTCATAGATCCATGCTGCCGTTCATCAATCGGCTGTGCTGTCTATACCATCCCATCACGGCTGAAGCCACAGTTTAGCCGCTGTCCACCGTCCGCTGCTATCATCTTAGCTAAACCAGCCGCCTCTCCGCTGCCGAACCGAACCAGTCCTCTCAGCCGCTGTCTCCATCATCGTCGCCTGATCCATCGTTGTCGTCGAACAAGGAGGAGACCCACAGCCGCTGTCTCCATCATCGTCGTCGCCCACCGATCATCATCAAATCAGCCATCACTGTCTCCATCATCATATCCCTAGCCACTCTCCTTTAGTTTTTTGTTTATTTTTTGTTTCTGTTGCTTAACAGAGACATTGGGCTTCTTGAATATATATATATTTTTTTTTTTAAAAAAAAAAAAAATCATCAAAACCCTCTATTTGGCCACAAGTGTAATACTATTCCAGTTTTGGATTAGTTCAAAACTAAACCAGTTTTGTAACTTCATTTGAAAACTGGTTTTGTGATAAAAATAAAAATAAAAATAAATAAGTGAAAAAAATATTGAATCCTCTGGAGCATATAAATGCACTCATTGCAACCAGACTGGTCATACCAAAAGTTGCTGTTTCAAACTTGTGGGATATCCAGAATGGTGGGATCATCGCCGTTGGAAGAAGAATTCAACAAAGACCTCCATTGCAGCAGTTGTTAAAACAACAGATACTGGTAGTAAGAATTTCAATATTTCTACACATGTTGCTAATAGTGCATGGATAATTGATTCTGGTGCCACAGATCATATGACATTTAATTCTAGACAGGTCTCACCTCTTAATTCATCCACACATAAAGTTGTTTCTACTGCCAATGGGACTTCGACACCAGTTATTGGGGAAGGATCTTTGACACTCACTGATAATCTGCATTTAGATTATGTTTTAGTTGTTCTATCTTTAGATTATAATCTTTTGTCAGTTTCCCAAATAACAACAGTTTTATCTTGTGTTGTCATTTTTTGGCCTGATTTTTATGTGTTTAAGGGCATCCAAACAAAGCAGACGATTGGTTGTGGTATTAGGTGAGGGAAGTTGTATTACTTGGACTTGATGTCCAAAAGTTCCGATAAGCTACGACAAGCATTGACAGTGGATGGTTCTGAGGGGGAGAGAAAAAAATCTAAAATCTGGCTATGGCATCGACATCTGGGGCATGCTTCCTTTGGTTATCTGAAAAAATTATTTCTTAGTTTGTTTGCAAAATGTGATGTTTCTAGTTTCCACTGTGATATTTGTGAAGTAGCAAAGAGCCACCGTGTTTTGTATCCATTATGTTTGCATAAAAGTCCCTTCCTTTTATGCTTATACATTCTGATGTTTGAGGTCCATCCAAAGTCACTATTTTAGGTGGATCTCGTTGGTTTGTTACTTTTATTGATGACTGTACCAAGATGACCTGGTTGTGCTTGATTAAGTCCAAAGGTAAAGTGAACTTATTGTTTTAGAAGTTTCATAAAATGGTTGAAACTCAATACAATGCACATGTTCTGGTTCTCCATAGTGACAATGGTGGAGAATATCAAAGTTTATAGAACTATTCATCAAACCACTTGCTCTAATACACCCCGGCAAAACGGGGTTGTAGAGCAAAAAAATTGACACTTGTTGGAGGTTGTTCGTGCTTCATTGATAGAAGTGCATATGTCATTATCGTATTGGGGAGAAACACTTACCTCTGTCGCATATCTCTTCAATCAAGTACATTCCAGCTTTATTACTTTCCAAACACCATTGTAGGCTCTCACTGATACAGTTATTGCCCCAACTGTCCCAAATTTATCTCCTCATGTATTTGGTTGTGTAGCATTTGTACACCTCCATAAGCATCAGCGCAACAAGCTAACTCCTCTAGCATTGCGATGTATTTTTTTTTCGGATATGCTACTCATCAAAAGGGGTATTACTGTTATCACCCTCCCACTCGATGAATTTTTATCACAATGGATGTTGTCTTACATAAAGACTCGATGTATTTTTCCTCTGCGTCTGAACTTCAAGGGGAGTACCAGAACGAAATTCAGACTCTAGATTATGATTATCACATTTTGAGGACGGCAATTATAATGTTAATGACTCACAAGTTGGACCAACCAATCAGGAATCGGGCGAATTGGATTCGAGTGGTATAAGTTTGGATCAAAGTGGTGATGAACGCCTAGAAATGGAAAGTATGGCACTAACCCCATCGTCGTCCGAGTTCGAGTCCCTCGTAACTAATATATCAAACCAATCACCTGTTGAGGATGTTCCTAATTTAGTGCCTGAGCCACTCAGATTACAATTACCACTACGTCACACTAGAGGTATTCCTAAACACATATACAAACCCAAACTTTCTAGTAAAGTTAAGTATCCCATGAGCAATTATGTGTCGAACCATCGTTTGTCATAATCAAATTTGTCATTTGTAAATCAATTATCTACTGTATCTATTCCTAACAGTGTGCAAGAAGCCTTAACTGACCCTAGGTGGAAAGCAGCTATGAACGAGGAGATGAAATCCTTGCAGAAAAATGAAACTTGTGAACTCATTGATCCTCCACCAGGAAAGAAACCAGTTAGATGTCGACGGATTTACACTATGAAGTATAAAGTAGATGGCACAGTTGAACATTTTAAAGCAAGATTGGTGGCGAAAGGTTACACCCAAACCTATGAAATCGATTACACAAAGACATTTGCACTTGTAGCCAAAATAAACATAGTTCGTGTCTTATTGTCTTTAGCTGCGAACTTGGATTGACCATTGCAACAATTCGATGTGAAGAATGCCTTTCTGCATGGTGAATTATCTAAAGAAGTCTACATGGATCTCCCACCAGGATGTATGATACCTAAAAAGAATAGTCGGAAAGTCTGCAGGTTAAAGAAATCATTATATGGGTTAAAATAATCTCCAAGAGCATGGTTTAGAAGATTCAGAAAGTCTATGATAGCCTTTGGCTTTCGTTAGAGCAATTTAGACCACACATTATTTCTGAAGAAATAACAGGGTAAGATCACTGCACTCATTTGTATATGTAGATGACATGGTAGTTACAGGGAATGATCCTGAAGAAATGAAGGCTCTTAAGAAATACTTGTCCAGAGAATTCGAAATGAAAGATCTAGGTCTTTTGAGATATTTTCTTGGGATCGAAGTATCTCGATCTAACAAAGGAATCTTTCTATCTCAAAGAAAATATGCCTTAGATTTATTACAAGAGATTGACATGACAACATGTTAACCAGCTGAAACACCAGTGGAAGAAGGACTGAAGTTATGTGTTGAGTCCAACCAAGTACCTGCTAATAAAGGAAGATACTAAAGACTTACAAGGAGATTGATGTAATACTCCTAATTTTAAAAAGGATAGTCTCGGCATTTTAATTTTTCTTTTATTGCATTTTTATTTGTTTATTTATTAATTTGGGTTGTTTAATTGATTATTTGTTTTATTTTTATTTTATTTTTGAATTTAAATTGATTTAATTATTTTATGTGAATTATTTGATTTATTGTTTTGTGTGAATTATTTGAATTATTTAATTGTCTAATTATTGTGTGCTAATTAAATTGTTAATTGTATTATTCCATTTAAAGTCACTGTTGTAAAAATTAGGTTATTAAATTAGGTTAGGGTTTTAGCTTTATAATAGAATTAACATATGTAGCCGACATTTATATCATAGCTTGGTTTATGGGCCAGGTAAGTCAGTTAGGGTTTAATTGAACCTAAGATTAGTTGGTTTATAAATATACAAGTAATGTTCTGCCTAGGGTTTTAGAACCCTGTTCACAGTTGTGGAGGCAGAGAGAAACCAGAGGGGGCAAAAAGAGAGTTCGCCGGAGAATTTAGGAAGACGTCGGTGTAAGGCAAGTTCTAATCCTAACTCTATCCCGTTGACTTGTGTTCTTTGCATGTCTAATGCAACTCCAAGAATGTATAAGGATTAAAAGTAAACTAGTTTTCATGTCTCTGTTATTTTTTAAACTGAACGTAGCCTTGAGTTATATTGCTTGTTCTGAAATCTTTTGTATGTAACTCATACAATAATTCATGTAACTAGATGTATAATTCATGTAAATTGCTTTATAAAGAGTTGAGTTAGTTTGTGTCACTCTGAGAAGTTTTAATATTACTCTGGTTTGCATGATTGTTTTACTTAGAACAGTGCGTGTTCTTGAATGGTAAACTGCTCATTCTAACTCCTTATTGCATAATTCTTGCTATGATTGTTGTCGGTGAATGACTAAGGCATTAAACTGTTGGTCCACATTGTGACATAATTTTAACCAGTAGTAACCTTAGAATTTAAGACGGATGCACTGGACGTTGCCAGAGAGGACACAGTTGGAGAAGATGAGTAGATTAGGAGCAAAGGGGCAAAGAGGCGGCTCCCCACAAGGGGGAGTCGGCTCCAGGAGAGTTGGAGGCGGCTCCACATGGTGTGGAGCCGGCTCCACTCAAAGGGGAGGCGGCTCCCCTTATGGGGAGACGTCTCCTTTTTCCTTTTGTTGTGTTTTGACGCCTTGGGTTGATTTCGGGCTTGTTTCTGATGCTACCGGTGTGTTTAGGGGCTGTAATTGGGAGATTTGGTTGAGGTCTATGATCAACTTAAGTTTTGAGAGGGCTTGATAATGCATGATAAATCAAGTAAGGTTTGCTGTTAGAACAGTATTTAATTTTTAAGTAAAATTAGTAGACTGTTTTTGGACTAAGAATTTAAATTGCACAACCTTATGGGTAGAAGTTTATCTGTGAATGGAGTTATGGTTTGTTCATGTGTTTGTAGTAAATTATAAGCTTGTTAGATTATAGGATGATTGTATGCTTATAATGGATAAATGATGAAAACATACATTAATTGTGTCATCGGTTCCTGAACAATTGTGTAGTATTATAAGGTGAGCATGTAAATCTGTATATTCTGTTATGCTATCTTGGAGTTAAATTGATGTTTATATGCATGACATGTATTATCAATTATTGGATTTTGGGAAAGTAGTATGTATAAGCCAGTTAAATAATACAATTTTACCATGCTTAATCTGGAACCATTGATGTTTGTATCTAATGTTTTACTATAAATTGTTAGATAAGCGAAATAGTTGATAACTACAGTTATTACTTGTTTTATCAACTGCTGGATGACAGATTACATGCACCGGTATGGGACGGTGGCATGTCTAGGTTTGGATTAATTCAAAATACTAAATCCTACCTACATGGAATAAGGGAATGGATTCTAAAATAAATCCTACTTATACTTAAGTCAAAGAAGCTGCACAAGCTGAATGACTAATTGGATTGCGGGTTATCTATGTTAGGTCAAAGAAGCTGCACAAGCTGAATGACCAACTAGATTTCTTATGGATGGATGGAATAGGACTTTAAATATATTTTTATGGTACCACGATATGAGCTTGAGTCTCAGAGTCGACGGTTAGGATGCGTATATGCAGTAGGATGCGTAGCTGGATATGCTAGGTTGAGGTGTACCCTGTTAGGCTTAGGTACTCATGCCCACTCAGGTGCGCTTTGTATGTTACCTTCTATTCAGGTTGAGATCCCTTGCATAGTCCAGTGAGTCCTGTAGTGTAGATATATAAATATATACGAACTATATATATATTGTTAAGTTGGTTAGAATGTATATGCGTATCGAGTCTCCGCTTGGATTGTAGTAGGATAAAACTTGTTCATAGGCCTGACCCACTTCTATTTTTCAGGTACACATCAGTTCCAGACTTAGACCTGATCGTGCTGAGCAGAGATTACTACTCACTTTCCGATGACGTAGGACCTCTCTCCATGGATTAATTTTAGATGTCTTGTAGTTTTATTTCAGTTTGGATTTTTGTATTAGGGGTCTAATGGATGGATTCCCGAGTTGTTTAGCTATTGGAGGTTTTGGATTTAAGTATTTAATGTTAAAGG
Organism: Cornus florida; assembly: GCF_030987335.1. NCBI lineage: Eukaryota > Viridiplantae > Streptophyta > Magnoliopsida > Cornales > Cornaceae > Cornus > Cornus florida. Next base: position 48,448,760 of record NW_026775572.1, read on the forward strand.
ATTTTATTTTTAGAATTCTTCCAGCTTTTGTTTATTTCTTATTTCATTTTGTATTCCGTGTTCGTTTTAAATATTAATTGTTTGATATTCCCTCGGGTTTGGGCTTGGGTCTGATCAACCCGTGTCTCGGATTCGAGGGGTATCACAATTGATGTACTTAGCACACACGAGACCGGATCTGGCTTATGCATTGAGCATTGTTAGGCAGTTTATGCATGATCCTGGAGAGCAACATATGAATGCAGTTATGCGAATTTTGAGGTATTTGAAATTTGCTCTTGGAAAAGGAATGTTGTTCACTTAAAATGTTGGTTATCAAAACATAGCTGCATATACTGATACTGACTGGGCTGGAGCTATAAATGATAGGCGATCTACTTCTGGTTACTTCACCTTTGTAGGAGGTAATCTTGTTAAATGGAAAAGCAAGAAACAAAATGTTGTTGCTCGCTCGAGTGCAGAAGCTGAATTCAGAGGTATGACGCTTGCACTTTATGAAACATTGTGGTTAAGACTTCTATTGCGGGATTTGGGTTATCTACCTGGGCAACCTATTCGACTATATTGTGACAATAAAGCAGCATGTGATATTGCCTATAATCCAGTTCAACATAAACGTACGAAGCATGTTGAAATAGATAGATTCTTCATTAAGGAGAAGTTGGATGGGAAAATTGTGGAGTTGCCTAAGATTTGATCTGAGGATCAACTAGTTGACATTCTCACCAAAGCAGTCTCAAATCAAGTGTTTTAAAATTTTTTAGACAAGTTGGGTATGTGTGACATCTATGCACTAACTTGAAGGGGAGTGTTGAGATTTTATCTCTTATAGTACCGTTGTAGGATTGAATTATTTACTCCTTGATTTAAGGTTAATTGGTAGGTAATTAGTTACATATTTTAGCTAATCTTATTATATAAATTGAATGTAATATTCATTGATGAATATCGAATAGAGTTTTTAATTCTCATATTCTTTCTCTGAATTTCAAGAGGTACTCACACACACATGTCTCTTTTGAGACTTGAACTCCTAGCCTCCTTTTGAGGGTAATGGGCTGATACTGCTGAGCCACTGACGCATTGGTAAATAAAGCAATTCAAATATAATTTTCGTTTAATAATCGTGTCAGAAATCCTCACATGACTCATTTATTAAACAAGTTACATAAATAACATGTTTAATCCGTTTAATTTAAAAACGAGTCAGGTAACTCATTTATTAATTTAAATATAAAAATTAAAAATACAATGAAACAATTGAGATAATTCAAAACAAAATTCATAAAAATGAGAATAATTTGAATAATATAATTAAAAAAATGTCAAATACAATATTCATATTGAGATTATATGAAAATAATAGAAATTAATCTAATAGGATTAATTAAACAGGTTTAGTTCGGATTAAAATAGTTGAACTTCAAAACATTAATTAAACAAGTTAGTACGAATATGACATGAATATGATTAAGGTGGTGCTAAACCCGCTAATTTTGTATATGTGATGGATCGTGTTAAACACGCTCGAACCGTTTGTGTTTGGTTCATTTGGCAGCCCTAAATCTCGGCTATGTCCGTGTCCGTGCTTTTCTGTTACCCTCTTTTCATTCATTCCCTTCTATTCCTCTCTCCTCACTTATTTACGAAACAAATATGAGATAAAACTCAACTCGATTTCTTCGTTCTTTCAATTTTATTGTTCCCAACAGTATTCGATTCCTCTTCGATATCAGAAAAAAATTATCAATGTTCTGTAATCCCTAATAGGATGATAAATTCAAACAATTGATTCGATCTCGTGATGAATTCAATCAATCCCTACGACTTCGATCTCTCAATGCTATCATCACCTAATGGTTAGTACTTCTTGAACTTCTGCGTTTTCGTTTTGTTAATCTCTAACCCAAAACCCTAGCGGCAATTTTCCTTCAGAATGAATGTTGTTTGTTTCTACAGTGTGCTTAGTTTTTTCTCTGGTCGATTCAGAGTCGGTGATGTACGTTGTAGTGTCGCTTGGTCACATTTGAGGGTTCGAACGTTTGATTAATCGTCCAAGGTTTTGAAGCTTCTGGTATATCTTCACATGGCAGAGACTTCGAGGTCTCGAGTCACAATCACTTTGGGACGTAGTGGGCAGGTACGTTATCTATTTCATCCTCTCTGTCTTCATCGCAAATTAGGGTTTCGTTTATTTTCTGGGTTTTACATATGCTAATTTATCAGAGAAAATTTTGTGTACCCAAATTGCTAGTTGTGTTATTTAACTGTTTTGGTTCTATGGATTGCACTAGAGGGCTATTATAGGATGACTATTGATTCACTTATCTATTGATATACAGGTGGTAAAGAGGGCAGGACCTGCAGTAGATGGTACGTTTTCTGATTCTCACCCAGCAGCTGGAAGTAAGAGGTCGGTTAGAGATAGACTAGGAGGAAGTGATGTGGATGGAGCCCAATTCAACAGCAAAAGGTGTGTTTCGTCTTCCCTTTATATTATTGTTTTGTGAGCTAGCTTTGAATTTTGGTGATGGTCCTTCTGAGGTTGGCTTTACTTTTTATGTATAAATGTATATTCACAGATGGGTTTAGAAGAATATGCTTGTTTGGGTGGGTATACTGACATTCAGACATGCTTAAGATTGTTTGGCTTTTAAAACAAAATTGAAATGTTCTACTTATATGAGTGGTAATCTAAACTAGAAAATGCCAGTGGGCTTGTGTTGTGAAAAATAAGTGTTTACAGTTGGAAGATTTCTCTAATTTTAATTTTATTTTTTTTATGGTTGCAAATTTTCTTTTTGCAGACAAAGAGGAGATGGTGTTGCTAATTCTGTTGGTGGTAATAGCCTTACTTGTGGCTTTATATTATTGCATTTCTGTTTGAATTGATTTCTGAATTTCTAATGTGGGTGCCTTTGATATAGTTAAAGATATGCGCCTTGGTAAAGGTGACCTCCGGTTCAAACTTATGCGAAAAAATGTGCTTAGGCAAGTTCAAAGCGATGGCAAGCAGAATGGAGTGGACCTTCGTGACACGCTGTCTAGGGAAATTCGATCTTCAACTTCTAATCCAAATATGCGGCAGCGCATGCCCGAACCAACCAGGCAGCACATTTCTGAGCCAAAGGATGTCAGCATATTTAGTCGAATTCCTTCCACGAGAAGTGCAGATGCATTGCCCCAAATAGATTCCTTGAGAAATTCGTATTCTCCATGGACTTTGGATCGTTTAAGGCGAAGATCACCGGATGAAACTTTTCAAACATCTAGGGGTCGTTCACCTCGAAGGAATGAGGAAGAACTACCAAAGAGGCCATTAATGAGAACATATGATGATGTCAGGACAGTTCCATACATTAGCAAAGATATTCTTGAGCCTTCAAGACCCATGGGCTCTTCACCTTTTGTGACAAAATCAACAGTATCTTCTGGACCTGTGAAGGCTGTGGCACCCCCGCCTCCTCCATCGAGCAGCATTGTTCAGAGAAGTTCATACACAGTACAAACTACTAGCCTCCTTCCCCCTCCCTTGAAATTTAATATTGTAGCTTCATGTCACTTAGATATTTAATCTATATGATAGCCTTTGATATATTTTCATTAGTCGTGTTCATTGCTTTAATCCATAACATTTTGCTTTTTCTTTAAACGTCAGGGAAAAATCTAATACTAGTTATTGGATTGCTTAACCATGTAGATTTAGCTGTATTTAATGTATATTAAGGTGATAAAAGACTTAGAAAGGGACTAGACAAAACTTTGAAGCTGTTCTCATAGAGAATAAAATTTGCTGTAGATCTGTGGTTAAATTTCTGCATTTAACATACTTCCCTTTTGACGTGATAAATGTTGAGTTGATTTCCAGTATACAAGTTAGTTTGAGTATGTAACTTGGCTGGTTACTTTGCCCAAACAACATCAAGTTTTTGTGTTGGCAATAATCTTCCTGCATTGAAGTGCGACTGCTAAGGGACATAATTAGAAATTTTTCAATAATTGTATATTTTTGGAGTGTGCATGAATTTCTTACTCTGTATTAAGTTCCTAAGGGTTCTAGAATGCATTCATTCAATAAGCTTGTTTTTAAGGTGACAGTTGTTGGTAACTTGGTATATAGTCGGGTTACCCTTGCTTACGTGTGTGTACGTTGGAAATTGGAGTTGCCTAGTTGGTATGAATCAGGTTGCTTTTGACATCAGGACACCTATCGCCACCTGAAAAATTGAAAAACTGAGCTGTTTGGGCAAGTTGATGGGCCAGGTCATTTTTTTCTTTCTAGATCTACATTATTTTGGATGATAGGTTTTTGTGCATGGCACTATGATTTACATTATTCTTCGTTATTCGAAGATTATAGAAACTTATAAAAGTAATTTGAATAAAAGGGCAGAACGAGAATGTTCATATTAGGTGGGGGTTGGGGGGGGTGGGGGTGGTGGGGGAGGGGGTGGGGGTGTTGTTAAAATGAAGGATGCAAAGAAATTTAGGTTATGCTTGAGGAGCCATTCTAATAGAATAAATAATTTAGGGGTTTACTTTAATAATTTTTGTAAAGGGTTCCTTATAGACTTCATCATACGTCATTGGGTGTTCAAAAGACTAATTTGACTTTTGAGATATTTTTATTTTAAAAAGCATATATGGAGGCAGTGCCCTCCCTGGGCTTATATGTGTATATGGTTCCATCACGATTGTATTCACCTGTTTCTTAAATTATAATATGTTTTTTATTTGACCTATTTTAGCCCCCGCTTAGTACATTTCTGCAACATGGCAACATGTGATATGATTTAGGATAGGTTCTGTTAAGTTTGACTTAGTATGATGCTCTCTATACATATATAAGCAATCTATATGACAAATTCGCATGTTTCACCATTTCCTTTTCTGATTTTCTCGGATTTGGCTTGTTATAAAGCACAACCATCTTTTCTTGCCTTCTCTTTTCTTAGATGCTTTTGTTATTTACAGTGAAACAGAAATGCTGGTACTCCAACCATTTCAAAGTTTCTGATGAAATTTAACTCATTTTGTTACTTGGGGTGTTTTTCCTCCTGATTTTTTATCATCTCAGTTGTTCAATGTTGGGTTTTCACATGCTTTGCTGACTAAATTATTTTCTTGTTGGTTTTAATGTTATGTAGGGCGACGAACATCTTACTGTGGATGGATTGTTGCATTCGTTGGGTTTGGAAAAATATGCAATATATTTTAGGGCTGAGGAAGTATGTAAACTAAACTTCTCTCTGATGCTCTTTTAGTAGTTTGTAACCAGTATATTTAAATTTGCCAAAGATTCGAGATTTTGCATATTGTGCATTAGATATATCAAACTATTATCCAAACATATACACCTTATCATTCGTATGTCATTATGTGTATTGCATATCCCATATCCATGATTATGTGATCTGTATGATTTTTTTTTTTGTGTGTGTGTGTGTGTTTTTTTTTTTTGGGAGGGGATGGGGGGCAATACTTTGTGTATTATTGGCTCTTCTGTTTCTCTCTGTATTGCATATACCATTTCCAAGAACATCATTCATATTAAGAGGGGACTATTCTTAGTGTTATTGCTGCTCCTTTTTTTTTTTTTTTCCCCGAGTTGGTTGTAAGTTCCACCAAATGGGGAATACTTTAAGCATATTATTGGCTCTTCTGTTGCTCTCTCTCTCTCTCTCTCTTGTATTGCCCTTATCATATCCAAGGGCGTCACTCATTTTAATAGGGGCCTATTCTTAGTGTTATTGCTGCTCTTTGTTTAGTTGTGAGGCTTTTTTTTTTCCCCCTGTACTAGTTTGAAGTTTCACCAAATGGTTTCTGAAATGGAATTTTATCAACCCACTCATATACTTGTTCTTTCCTCCTTCAATTTCATCCTGGAAGTTTCTTTCTCTTTTAGAATTAAGTTCTGAGTTCCCCTATGACTTGCTTCCCAATCAGGGCTATTTTCTGGCTAGTTAATGAATTTTCCCAAGTTCTCTCTTGTCAAATAATACCTTATCCTTCAGAGCTGTCACCCTGGATGTATGGTTATTCTGGTTTGGGGACAAGTTTTAGTTGCAGAGTGATATTCTATTAAATTCTTTGACTACACTTTAATATTGAATTGTGGTATTACTTTCTTATTAAACTTACAATTTAACTTAATTTCTGTTTTTTTAAAGGTTTTGGTGGTTGTAATTAGTTTTGATAAATTCTTTGTACTTTTCTTTCTTTCTTTCCTTCTTTATTTATTCTTGTTTTTTTTTTTTTTTTTTTAAAAGGTAATTATGCATCAGTTAAATCCTAGATGTGTCAAGTGCAGGTTCCTTTTTTATTTTTTGGCTCATGTATAAATAGTTAAGGCTTGGTCTGGGTTTAAACTGCACCCTAACAGTTGCACGCATGTTGTACTTCCAATGTTATTTGGTGGACCAGATTGACAGTTACTAGTCGTGGTTAATGGTGGTCCTTTATGGTTCACAACTGCTTATGGGAACATCAATCTTCGACATATTTGTTATAATTTTACATGGGAAGTAGCCAATTCTGCATGTGTGATCAATAGAGTAAACATCAAAGCGCACCACAATTACTGCAAAAACTTGAGAATGTGGTTGGTTTTCTAACTGGTCAGGAGACGTAATAGTTCACTTCAAACAAGAGATGCTAATCATGCTAGTGTTACCCATTCAAGTGATTGTAGTAGATTGTGGCAGTAGAAATCTGGAATTTGTCTGATCAAAAATGATATTTGTCATGAAAAAAATATTTATTGACAAGAATTTTGAAGGTGTCACATATGCCATAGTCATATCCATCTCCTATTGGATGTGGATATAGTAGTCATGTTCATTATTTATAGGTAGCATTTGGAAAGGATCCATCAGCACATAAACATGTAGAGTTTTTTTGAAATTTGGAACCGTTTTATGGAAGCACATAAGAGACCTCTCAAGTGGTATAAGAGTAAACATTTCACCTTTCTTAAAATTTAGATGCTGTGTTGTCTTATGGAGCTTATGAGAGTACATCTTCAGCATTTTGGAAGTCAGTGTATAACGGTAGAAAGGCAGTGTGTTCTTGGTACTGTCTTCATATGTAGTACTCAAATCAGGATAACTTAGTTGATAGGCAAGTTTTTCATATTAATAGGTGAGTTTTACTTCTTATTTAAGCTTAGTGAAATATTATGTGTAGATTTCCAGTTTCTTGTAGGCAACATTCATGCATCGGTTCAGCTTACCTGTGCCTTATTCTTATGCTTCGTTCGGTAGGAAGGATAAAAATTGGAAGGGAGAGAAGAAGGGATGGATGAGAAATCCCTAGGGAAGAGATTTTGTCCTTCCTCTTTTGTTCGGTTGGATGGAATAGAAGAGAAGTTGAAAACTTACTATGTTCGTCAGGAGAGAACGGAAGAGAGTTTTAAATTGTTTTGACCACCATACCCCATTATTTTTGTAATTTATGACGTATAGTATTGTAATTTAAAACTTTTATAATAGCGTCACTTGTCTTCCCTCCTCTCTTCCATCCATATTTGGAAGGATGAAAATTTTTGGAGGAGGAAGGGATGACTCATACATCCTATTATCGTTTCTCTCTTTGTCTTCTCTCTACCGAACGAAGGAAGTGTGTTCCTTCCTATCTTCCCTTTACCTCTCATCCTTCCTTCCTACCAAATGAAACATTAGTCTACATCCTTTATAATTTGTCTGCAACACTGTTTTCTTCCATGTAGTTTACTAAGTAGTGTAAGCTGCAATGAGACCCAGGCATCATTTAATATGTGAACCATGTCATTTTATCAATCATTATTTTTTTTAAGCTAAATAATTGCTTGGTCAAAGAGGACATTTCATTTCTCTTCTCTTCTCTTCTCTTCTCTTCTTTTCTTTTCTTTTCTTTCTTTCTTTGTTTTTTTCCCCCTTCCCTTTTTCTGTTTTCCTTTAAGTTTGATGATTTCTTGTAATTTGCAGTCAACATTGAAATTATTATTTCTTATCAAGCCGATTTCTGATCCATTTGATCTATTTCTACAGATAGATATGCCTGCTTTGAGGCAGATGGGAGATCATGATCTCAAAGAATTGGGAGTACCAATGGTATTATTCTATGTTTAGCATCTGTTAATTTCCCACTGAATGTGATTAAAAAAAATCAGAGTTTGATGTTTATGTGCATTAGTGTTTATAGTTTTAAAGCAGAACCTTTACTCTTTGTGGCTCGTCTTTATGCTGTCATAGCTGTGACTTTGTTTGCAGGCAGTGTCTGTTTCTATCTGACATCTTTTAGATTCCAACATTTACTTTTCATTTCTGCCCATTTATTTGCTGTGCCATTAGTCTTGCCCCATAGTTGGAGTATGAGAAATTATTACATGGTCCTGCGCCAATCATCATTGACATGCAAGCAAATGTGTCAGAAATGTGCAAAGCTTTATTCAGCTTTGTGCTTACATGTCAAACGGTGATTGGCTGGGACCAATGGTACCGGGACCATATAATAATTTCTCGTTGAAGTATACAGTCACCTATTAATAGATTATATTGTTTTCACTGCACTAAGTATGTGATAGCCTGTGATGCTGACATGCACGACCATGTAATAATTTCTCGTTGAAGTATACAGTCACCTATTAATAGATTATATTGTTTTCACTGCACTAAGAATGTGATAGCCTGTGATGCTGACATGCACGTATAATGTATAATGGTGTGATGTAATGACTTACTATGCACTGAGAGAATTCAGGAGTTGTTAACTTTAGATCTAGTGGGAACCAGAAGCAGAGTACTAATCTGATTATGTTGATTTTGGAGATGGTCCCCGGTGATAGAAAACAACCTTGTTTGAGATGCAGTGGCCCAAGTCCTGGAATCAATTTACAAAATATGAGAGTCAATAGTAGGGGCTTGTCTTCTTCCATTATCTCCTTTCTGGTTTGGCATGTTCAAATGCTAAATGAAACAAATGCAATGATTTCAGATGGCAACTTCCTCTTGTGGGCTCCTGCCGGAACAATAGAGAACTAAAAATTGTTTTGTCTTACCAATGATTTTTCTGAACGACCAACAAGAAAATTCTTTTACTGGAACACAATTGAATTTTTTTCCCCCTTTTGCAGGGCCCTAGGAAAAAAATTCTTCTTGCTCTCCTGCCTCGTTCCAGGCGGCCTATGGGATAAAGCACCTTCAAAAGCAAGGTTATATGTGGAGCATTAGTGTTGTTTCTATGATGGGGAGGTCATATATATCACATCACTTGACCTCTGATTTCCTACTAGATTTGAGTTAGAAGGTAGCCATGAATCAGTTCAGTTTTAATTGTAGCAGTTAAAATTAGCTTATGGTAGTAAATTTTCAATTGTAGGATGTTCTGTTCTGTGCTAAATTTTGTCCGACTGCTGTTCATATTTCACTTTTGTTGGTTTTCCCCATTTGGAATATAATATGGAAATTGATCAGTGAAACGAAGCTACTCTATATGACCCCATGCTTATTTTGTTTAATTGCAACACCTTCCAAGCTTTTGATGATTTCTTTCATGGTTGGACATGTACTACCATATGCTTTGTCTTCTGGAATTAATTATCTTCAATTGCGTAGACTGCATTTTATCTTCTGGTCAGATGTGCTCGCAATATCAAGTCAGTGTATAAAGTCATGTGATTCGTAAACGGGTACTGTATCAGTTTTCTCTTCGCATTTGCTCTTCATTTAGAACCACCAGACTCTCACTCATTTGCTCTTCATTTAGAACCACCAGACTCTCACTCTCTCGCACTCATTCGCGCACGCACACATATTTACTGTTCTATTCTGAACCGCCCCACCCTTACTAAAAAAACTACCTAATCCACCATCGTCATTAGCCCCACAAGTGCACCGTCTCTTCTGGTCAATCCCCAAGTGTATTGCCTCTATCTCTTCTGGTCAATCCCCAAGTGTATTGCCTCAGATAGATTCCGATCAGGTAAGACCTCATGCCGTTAACGGTAACGGTGGCTATAGGCAACGATGGTTGATTGTGATAGAGAAAAGTAGGAGAAAAGACAACACCAGAAAGTTGGCATATATTGCAGTGTATAACAGTACCATCTTTTGGCACTGAAACTTTTCATTGTTATTGCTTTTGGGAGTTTATTCTATGTTTTGATCCGATATGTTTGTTTAGGCGGCGATATCCGAAGATCAGTTGGTGCCAAAAGGCAAATATGGAATCCAATTATGTAAAAGTAGCATCTGATTTCATATCTTACTTTTGACAGGCTCTTCAATAATTTGATCCTTTTTCACTCATTGTGTTTGAAGTTTAAAGCATGTTCTTTCTACAGTGCAGTATTGTGTGTCAATAAGAGAACTGTTGATGTTTTTGTAGAAGTTAACAGTGAAAACAACATTTTAAGTACAAAAAAATTTATTGTTTCGATTTTTTATCATTATTCACGAAACGTCTTGACATTGTGAAAAATAAAACATTTTTTGTACTAAAAATGTTGTTTTCGCTGTTATCTTCTGCAAAAACAAAAGCATAAAAAACAAACGGATATGAACTAGGCTTTACTACACATGATGGATAAATAGTTTTAGGCATGTTTGATGACAAAAAAAATAAGAAAACAGTTTCAAAGACTTTGATTTATGCAAAGCCTTTGATCGTCACTCAAGTTGGAGTTCTCTGAATTAGATCAAGCTTAGAAGTCAAAAAGTTATTTATTTGAGATGGAGACATTTGTTCCTTCCATATCAATAATGATAAAACATCCCAAGTATGTACATAGATTAGGAGCTAGAAGTGCTTTATATCAGATTTCGTTTTCGAGTAACCGGAAAGTAATTCCAACGTGAAAAGTGCTTAACCATCACGTTTTCACACATTTTTTTTGACTTTTCAAGGACGAAGCTGCGTGTATGCTCCTTAGCAAAAATACTCGTTAGAAAATACAATGAATTTATGGGATTATAATATATTATTCAGCATTGGAAAATAGCAACCATTTTTATGTTGAAATTGAAAAGTGAGAGTGAAATTCACGGCGTAATGTTTTTTTTTTATTATTATTAATTTTTTATTTTTAATCCTGATAAATAAGGCGGAGAGAAACTCGAATAGAGGCATATCAGCTCGTAATGTCTTCTTTTTATTGCATGTCAAGCGTTTTTTTTGTGAAATTCACCATTTAATGTTTTTTTTTATTATTACTTTTTTATTTTTAATTTTGGTAAACAAGGAGGAGAGGAACTCGAATACGAGCATATCCATTCGGGGAAAAGATAGGCTTGAGCCCTGACAAAAATAAAGACATGATACCTTTAAGCCCGTGCCGTTGATAAAGATGTTTATTATTTGAGCATTTATGGGGAATGTGAAAGCGGAAGTCATTTTAGAAAGGAAAATAAGCTGCGCCAGTCTTGGAATTCCTAGAGGCATTTTCTTGCATGGGTTTTGAGTGTGAAAAAGACATTTTGGGTGGGGTGTGAAAAGATATTGAAGCAAAGATTTTTTTTTATTATTATTTTTTTCAAACTCCAATATTAATCCGACTGTTCGCACATATTAAATGGTGTGTCTCGATTCTTTATTGAACGTGTTGTAATATTTTAAAAGTAATTAAATCTATTTTAAGCACATTAAATTTGTCTGTGGCGTAGGTAGATTATTTAATGCTTTGAAATTAAATTTAATTGTGTTGGGGCGTGTTTATAATATGGTGGAGTGTGTTACAAAATATTGAATAATATTTAGGTCTTCACTAACGAGGATGTACTTTTTTTAACTGTTAATATGAATTAATAATAAATATATACGTCCTATTTAATTATCATATCATATATTAAAAAAATATATGTATTTATTATTAATACAAGTCAACTGTAAAAACAATATAAATTCTTACTTCAAAAGACCTAACTATTGTTCGAAAATCTCGTCCCGACACTAATTGATGGCATGACAGTTCTTTGCCATTAAGGTTTGGGAAGAACATTTAGCCGACCGACGCTAATTGATACCATGACACTATGTGTGCCATTAAGATATGGGGAGAAAAACACCGAGAGGATTGAAGTCCGTCAAAAAGATGGGATGAGTGGTGTGACAATTTTACTTTAGGTGAAGCTTATCTAATGTGGACGCATAATGTGAAATTGATTGGACTATCAAAGTGAGATCTTTTCGCATGCCTTTGATGCTTTTTATTTTTATTTTACTTTTGCCTTATATTTCTTTTCTTGGAAAATGGCATTTTTTACCCTGCAAAGGCGACTCACTGGAGGATTTTTGTAAAAGTCAATTGGATCATGGCTCATCGTATAGTCTGATGTGCGACTCTTTTTTAAGTTCGATACGTATCGTCCGATATGTGATTCTTTTTTAAGTTCAATACGTATCGTCCGATATGCGACTCTTTTTTAAATTCGATACGTATCGGTTAATTTATACTGACTTTATCCGAATCCGTTATACCGCGACCGATACTGTGAACCATGAATTGGATAAATTCCACTAGTTTCTTCCGAGATTTATCAATATTTTACATAGACCCTATTTATATTTCATAATTTTACTCACCCCCTTATGGTGTGTTATTTATCATTTTGCCTATTACATGTTTTTTGTCATTTCAGACATTGAAATGGCAAAATTGACCTTTTGGTCACCGACAGGGGAGGTAAGTGGGATTACAAGGGAGGTAAGTGAAATTATGAAACGTAAAGAGATCTATGTGTAATATTAACAAACTTCAAGGAATAAGTGAAATTAATCCAAGACAATTTGGTAAGGATAGAAAAGGTAATTCATTTTGATCGACTTTGCAAGGGATCTTCATAAGAGAGATTTAATATACTTTCAAGCAATTTAAATAAATTTGATTACTAAAAGTCTAAAACCAAGGCATTTTAGTAAACATTTATTAAATTATTTTTTTATTATTTATGTAAAAAAAACATTTATATTGAAAATTCTTTTATAAAACAATTTGATTGACCATAAAGTTTTAAATTGATACTCAAGTGAAACAAGATCCAAACGCGCCTTAAGGCTCTGTTCGTTAGGAAAGAAATAAATTGGATGGAAGAGAGGAAGAAGGGAATGATGAGATTTTCCTAAGGAAGAGATTATGGACTTTCTTTGTTTTGTTCGGTTGGATGGAAGAGAAGAGAAGAACCTATCAAATTCATTTGTTCGTTGCGAGAAAAGGGAAGAGAGAATTTAAAATTATTTTTACCATTATACCCTTCATTATTTTTTTCCGTACCATTAATTTCACTCAATTTATTGTTTGCTTTAATTATATATATATATATATATATATATATATATATATATATATAATCATATTTCATATATCATGAATAATAATAATATAAAAAAAATGTACCCCACTATCTACATACTTCGTTGATAAATATTATCCTAGCAGAGTTATGTCAAACTAAAATTTTTATTTTCAACCATTTACGTTGTATTTAACTTGCATTACAACATGAGATCTGAACACTCAAAATTATTTGCACCACTAGTTGTAGTCTTACAAATATATGGCAATACTAATGAAGTAACTACTGTTTGTCAAACTAGGTGTCAACATGTACGGTTCTTCTTTTTTTTTTTTTTTTTTTTTTTTTTTTTTTTTTTTTTTTCGTTCTAAATATGTTATAAAAAAAATACACAGTCTAAATAAAGCATTTTTGTTTTTTTGGTTCTAAATATGGATCTTTTATGGTTCTTTATATAGACTATGTATTTTTTCTTCTTAATCCTCTTTTTTACTAATAAGAAAATTATATAACAAACAATCCATATATATATATATATATATATGTATATATATAAGATCTAGATCTCGACCAAACAAGGATTACATGACCTGATATATATATATATATAACACATTAATCATACCTTGATAGAGTTTTTTTTGTGTGAGATGAGATGTGTATGGTTTAATTTTTAATATTTGGAAAGAATAATATTGTAATTTTATAATAGTTATACTTATTTTCTCTCCCGTCTTCCGTCCAAATTTGGGCGGATGAAAATTTGTAAAGAAGGAGGGATTAGACATCCCTTCTATTATCCTTTCCCTCCGTGTCTCTTTCTTACCGAACGAAGGAATTTTGTTCCTTCCCTCTTATTTTCTTTCCACCCCTTTCTTCTTTCCTACCTAACGGAGCATAAGTGGAATAATATTTGATAGTGAATCTGAAGAGGCTTTTATGCTGTTATTTAGTAGGAGAGAGTCTTGTCGTAATATTACATATTCTTAAAGTGTACTTGCGACAATAATCAATAAAGTGATTAAAATTAAATTAGTATCTTTATTTAATTGGAGTTAGGATAAATAAACTCTTTAATCCTCATATAAAAAATGGTTTTAACGTAATTTTCTTTTGAAAAAGTAAAACATAGATTTGAAAAATTGGACATGTATCACATGAGGTGCCCCGAAACTAATAAAAGAACAATCAATGGTCAAAATTTGAATGGGAAATCAAGGATAAAATGTGTGAAATAAATATTTAATTTTATAATGGTAAAAAAGTTAAAATATTCTTCACACAAAATATTTCCTCTGATTCATCTGAATCCAAGGATTATATGGAAGGATAATTAAACTTTCAAAGACCATTCCGCTCCACAAATTTGACCCTTAAAATTTCATAATTCTATCCATGATTTAAGTATTAATGTTGGAATGTGAACAAAAGTTTAGAGATATATTTTTCAAAAAAGGTAATAATCAAATTTTATTTTTTTTTATTTTTTATTTTTATTTTTATGATTTGGGGAGAATACTTGCCTCCCGTCCAATAAAAGGGAAGTTCCTTCTTATAGGTGATGTGGACAAAGTAAATAATCACACATATAATTCTTATTAAAAATATTGATTTTCTATGGTTTTAGACTTCTAATAATCTGTTGAATATATATCCCTTGCACCTTGTCAGAGGTTTGACTATTTTCAAGAAGTGTTTACGCAACTCCAAACTATGGTTCGGTTCGGTTCGGATTAAATCTATAAGTTTTATTTCCACTATATATGTAAGTGTAAGTGATTTTCATAATTTATCATAATATTTTTTCCAACGCTCTCTCCCCTCTTCCTTACATATACATACATTTCTGCAACACCCAAAACACCAATACAGTTGATTAGGGTGGAGAGAAAGAGAAAAGAGATAAAGAGGGTGGAGAGCAATGGTGGTGGTAGAAAATGGAGCCAGTGCAGGAAGAGAAAGAAGGAGTGGTCTTAGTGGCGGTGCTGGTGGGGAGGGGCTTTAGGGTTTTTTTTTTGGATTAGAGGTTGAGAGAGATGATTTCTTCATATGGGTTTTAAATGGTTAACCCGTTAAAAATGGTCTAATCTTTATTTTAATTTTTTAAGACATATGTTAACCTTTCATTGGGTCCATCACCTATTAGAAGGAACTTCCTTATGATAAAAAAAGTGCTTCAGAATTTTACATGGCTCCCCTTCTTCCTCCTCCCCCTCCCCTTTGCCACCCCCATTGACCATACCTGTTTGCTCACCTTCATCTACCAAAAACCAACAAAAATCACCTTATCAGACCAAATCCAGCTCAGGTTCTCCCCACTCAACTTCCAAGCCACCCATCCACCCATCCATCAAGCCCTCCCGTTTTGTGAGCTCATCCACAAACCATACCAAATGTGACGACCCTGGATTTTTACAAACCCAGTGTGTCCTGTGATGACCCGAAACGGATCCAAAATGTTGAAGCTAAACATAAACAAGTCTATAGAGATGTACATCATCCCTAAGACACGAGAGTGACCTTCCAAGGAGTCCCGTGACTCAACGAAAGTAAGACCAGAGTTAGGGTTTCAAAACCCTCTAAGGAATGGACTAAGGAAAAAAATGGTCATTCTAAACTAAAATGGGTTCCACTGTGCACATCATTAGAAAGACAATGAAAAATTAACAAAGATAGACTCAAGAATCACTCGATTCGGAATCCGAACGGCAAAGATATCAAGTCTTGAAGTCGAAGGAAGGGAAACCCCATCCCGGTCGAACCAAATCACCTTACTAAAACTTGAATATCTTGAGTTACAAGTGGAATATGATACTATAATTGATACCATTGGAAAGCTTATTTCGACACGGTCAATTTAGACTCAAGAACGGACCAATTCAGAGTTAAAACGAAGGATATACAACAATTTGAAGTCGGAGAAGCAGTGTTGAAACAAGGCGCGCGTGTGCACACACACACACAGAAGGATGGACGAGCGCTCATCCAAGAGCGACGAGCGCTTGTAATTGGGCATGAATTTTATGTGCCCACTGCTCCATGCACGAGCGCTCGTCCACTGACAAGCCAAAACTGATATCTGAACTTGAAATGTGATTTTGAGGCCTTTAAGGGACTTTTCTTGGGAAAAAGTTGTGAAGTGACCCCCCCTAAAATCATGTTTTCTAGTCAACCATGTCAAGACTGGAATTTATTTTTCATGTGAAAACCCCAAAATGGCCTTATGCACAATTTTTGCAAAAAAAAAAAATGTAGAGTGAGTACATAGGAGGCTCATTTCACCAAGGAAGAAGTTTTCTTGAAAACGATCATGTACGTAGACGTAATTTACCTATTAGGATGCGCTATAATGACCCACGGCTTAAAAATACCGCCGATGTAAAATATGACCAACCCAAACCCCAATGCAGGAAAAATGCCCTTCAAAGGCAAAAAATGCAAGAATCGTACCTAAATGCAATCAAAAGACCGTTTGACCCTTGACCACACTTCATGCATAATATATGAGTGCTAGTGGATGTGTCAGAACACACTATACGCCACCCGATTTGAAAATGAACCCTTAAAGGCTCGGATTTTCCTATTTTAGCCTAATAATGCAATATATGAAACTAAAATGTAAAACCTAAAACAAAATGGTGTTTGGCCTCTTGGCCACACCTCATACATGGTAAATGAATGCTAAAGGATGAATTTCACACACAATGCACACAACAGTACGAAAATGACATGTTAAAACTCTAGTTTTCATACTTTTCTCATTAAAGGCAAAATTCTACATTTTTCAATATACATGGATTTTAAAAGAAGTTTGGCCCTTGGCCACATATCATATACATAAAATGAACGTCAAAAAGTATGTTTAGGCACACATTACAAGTTTCAAGTCAAAAATGACATTTTTGTCATAACTATACATTACAACCTTAAGAGTAAAACTCAAACATGCTAACACTTGCATGCGAACAAGAATACACTTAAAAGAACTTCAATCTAATGAAACGACCTAGGGATATTGTGCATCTCGAACTAAGGCATCTGTACCTGAAACAGCCTGATAACTTTGGGGTGAGTAAACAAGTTACTCGTAGGGAATGAGCATGCATAGACCTAACTTTTTACAAGGTTTTCACATTAGCATGAAGCAATTCAAAAGGATCATACTACCTAACGTCTACGTCATAAGTGAGACTCATAAATCATCCTAAAACATTTCTAACATAAACTATAATATTTATGCAATTAAACAATATAGAAACATACTATACAACGCAATAAGATATAGATTATCGAAATTATTAACTTGAAATCTGAAATGCTAAATCAACTAAAATGGTTCATGCCACCTAACGTCTATATTCCAAAGTCTAAGAAATCATCCTACGCTACATTAGAATAATAAAACACAAATCACAATATCAATGCAATTTAACCAACATTAGAACTTCTAATACAATGCATAAAACATGATTTCTCAAAGTTAACATTTTGAAACTTAAAATGGGAAATCAAATGAGGAACAACAAGTTACAACATCATTTAGTTATCAACTTGAAATAAAATGCAAAATCAAACAAGGTGGATACTCGGACATCACGCCGGATCAGACCGACAACGTAGTTACTTTAGGGTTACTAGCCTACGGGTAACCTCCCTATGTGTGCACTAGATTATAGGGGGACAATCCCCCATACTAGAACTATGCCTTAGCCGTAGTCATGCAACGACGTCCCAAGTTTCCAAAATCAACAAATTGTGCAATGACGTATATAACATCATGTATATACAAGGTAATCAACTATCTACCATGCACAACCGAATTTGGAAACACATACAATACATGCTATAAGTCCACAACTACTATGGCATGACAAATGTCGAATCTTCAGAGTACGACTCGTTACACGCTATAATAACATCACATATCGAATCTTCAGTGTGCGATTCGTTACACACTATAATAATATCACTCAATATTGAAAACATAAACTTATGAATCTAATACAAGTCTAAAATCATAATTTAAATATACAACCAACGTCAAACATATGACTAAATCATTAATGCAATAGAAACGGAAATTAATAAATAAACTAATTAATTTATCTAGATTTCAAATCTCAACCAAATAATCCCTAATCAATATATGTTAAACAACATAACATGATTATTACATATATTTATTAAAAAACTTAATTAGGTTATTGGAACAATAAAGTAGAATTTAATTAAATCACGATAGTTAAATCTCTAGATTCTAAAGCGACTCCAAATGGTCCCAAATTAGTATATGCTAGTAAACAAGTCCTAGTCATTATAAATATCAAATTTAAAACTTCATTAAGCCAATGGAACCATTAAATAGATTTTAATTAATTCTTTTAATCGAAATTTTTAGATTTTTAAACTCATCCAAATGCTCTCAAATTAGCATAGGTTAAAGAGCATACCAAGGCCTATTTTAATATCACATTATAAGTTGATTTCATGTAAGTAACAACCATGTGAATTAAAGTTTCATAAAAGAAAATTATTAAATAAAAGTTGCAATTCTTATTCAAATAATTTCAATTTAATATATGTTAATAAATATACCAAGGCCTAATTTACTAGTATGCCACAATTTAATTCTAAGTTGTATATACACCATCATGAGAATTAAATATTAAACAAAGAAAATAATTCTAAAACTTGGACAAAGACATGCATACAAGTTGTATAAGCTATCAAAACAATCAATACAACATTAATATAAATCTAAGACATCCCCTACCTCACTTTGAGATAAAATCTCAAATTCCCCACCGAAATGAAACCGCACCGAATCCTGTGAAACTTCGGGGTTTTGTCGGGGACAACACGGTGATCATTAAACCCAAAGGGAGTCATACCAAAATCCTAACTTGGCTTCAAACCCGAACTCGTAAAATGGCCAAAATGGGAGTCCAATTGGTTGGAATCGAAGGCCTCGCCAAGGCAAACATTAAACACTAAGGCACTACGACATTTCACTAAAGGGAGGAGGTTCAAAAGACGAGAGAGAGGGTGGCAGCCATGGGAAGAGCTTGGCCGGCCATGGGAGAGAGTGAAGATAACTTTGACTTTTTATTTCTAGCACCCCCTATTTATAAAATTTCAAAAAGTGCCCCGAACGGGCCCCGCCGGGTCCGGAAAAATGGAATTTGAGCAGACGCGCTCAAATAGCAAAACTCCGTGAACAAAAAAGAACTACAATGAGAAAAAATGAATAGCGGAAGAAACGACGTTGAAAATTGAGTCAAAAACAAAGAGATATGCCCCAAACAGGTTTAGCACTAGTTGGGGCCGAAAACCTGAAAATTGTAGGGTTTGACCGCAAGACAATTCTAGGAGTGCACGAAATGTGAAAATGAATCCCGTACGAGGATCCAGACTCAAACGAGGCATTTTACAATAACTTTCGTTAATTACACAATGGTCCCTACAAAAAATGTTTACTGCAAAACTGGCCCAGAATGAAAATATCTTCAAAAGATATTTTCTTAAAAACCCCTGAAATAAATATCTTCAAAAGATAAATACGAAAAACACCCCAAGAAACATCAATGTTTCTGAAGAAATTATGCATTCATGCCCCTATGGACATGGGGAGCAATCAGAGTACTTTTCTACAAAAGTAAAGATACGTATTTCGTGGAAACCACTTAAAATGAAGGTACGTGAAGTCAAAAACCAACTCCGAGTATGAAAAGTGAGATTGTGACAAAAAAAAAGTGACGAATGGGGAAAAAGACGAAAAGTGAATAGTGTCCAAAAAAAAAATGTGGAAATGACTCGATCCCTAAAGGAAGTTGTCAATTCAAAGGAAAGAGTCTCAAAAATCATTTTTGAGCACTCGAGACGATACCAAGAGATGAGAAACCGAACACAGAAAAGAAAAGATAACGAAAATAATTTATTCGAAAAATTTGAGGAAAAAAGGAAAAGAAGGAAAATAACCGGGTCATTACACCAAACCTATAATACCCCTAATTTTACAAGGATAGTCCTGGTATTTTAATTAATTATTTAATTACATTTTTAATTGATTATGTGTTTATTTGTTTAATTGCATTTTTTTTTTATTGATTATGTGTTTATTTGCATGTTTGTTTAATTATTTTAATTTAATTATTTTATTTAATTTATTTGTTTAATTGTTTTTATTTAGTTATTTTTATTTAATTAAATTGTTTGTTTTAATTATTTGTTTTCCTTGTTATATGCTCTTGTGGATTAAATGTTTTAATAGTTTTAGGGTTTTATTTTTCTTCACGGATATAACCAACTTGGTTATGTAATTAGGTTAGGGTTTTTTTTTTTTTTTTTTTTTTTTTCTCACTATAATTAGAATTAGGGTTGGTATTTGTATAAGCCTATATATATACTGTTATATGTCTGCCAAGGGTTTGTTAACCCTATTCACGTATACGGAGAGACAGAGAGCAATAACAGAGAGGTTTGAGAGAGAGAAAAGTAGGGTTTGGTTGGGGTCAAGGGCTACACCAAGGAGGAGAAATTGACGTATACTCGTGAGTTGAACTAGGAACAACAGAGTTCAGTAAAAACAATTAAGATCGCCGGAGTTACTAAAGAAGACGGTTTAAGATTTCTAAACTGAAATCAGAGGCAAGTATTTGTTCTAACTCTTTCCCCTAAACCTGTGTTCTGTGCATGCCTAAGTAGACTCCAAGGGTTTAATTAATGCTAAAACAAATCTTTTATGCATGTTTAAACTATATTTAATCTCGTTGAATTAAACTGGTTTGCAAATTCTTAAAGTTCTGTTAACTGGTTCTTGCTGTCTTTGCGTTTAAGCTGTTTAATTGAGATCGTTGATGCATATCAATGTCTTGTAAATAATCTGGGACGTTGAATGAACACCAGAACAAGTATTAAAAGAATTACAGAGGCCTTGGGTATCGCCGGAGGCGAGAAAGACGAAGCATAAAAGGCTAACGGCTTCAGGGAGTGAGAGAGCAGGCTCCAAAAAAGAGGGAGCCAGCTCCCTCATTGATGGAGCCGGCTCCAAGGAGTGCGGAGCCGGCTCCTAGCTCCACAGAGCCGGCTCCCAAGGGTAGGGAGCCGGCTCCCAAGTTAATGGAGCAAGCTCTCAATTTGTGAGAGCCTGCTCTAGCCCAGAATTGCGTATTAAATGGTTTTTAGGTTGCATTTGGACTGTATAGGGTATTTCTATTTCGTTTAAACTGCTTTAAATGATGTATGTGAATGCCATGGACTTGTAAAATTATGGGAAAACATTAATTCATAGTTGGACTAAAGAATGGGGCAAGACGAACTTAAAGAAAAAACCTGTAGGTTGCACACTATTTGGGTACTTAAGTTAATTGCTGGAACTTGGAGATTCTTTCATATATAATTTAATACTGTTTAATCATATTTAAATAGAGTTATAAGTGTAGTGAATTACTTGCAATTAACTATGCTTGGTTTGGAATAAATTGGTATTTAACTTGGTTGTAATTGTATCAATTTATGGACGATTAGGAGGATTTAAATGCTTTGATTTATTTTAACAATTTAAATAGTTGGAACATGACTTTTAGGTTTCATAATGAATGCCTAATATCGTTGTATATGTATTAATTTATATTGATGCATATTTTGGAGAATGGTTGATGAATATCTAGTGCTGTTTTATCAATTATGCTAATTGGAGGATTGTATGCATCGGTATGGGACGGTGACAGACTAGGGATGGATTAGTTCAAATACAAAGTCCTACCTAATCTGGATTGAGGTATGGATTAACCATAAAGGTTAAGTCCTACTCATATTTGTGTCATGTCAATAAAATAATTGAATGACCTACTTTGGTTTCTGGATGGATTGTTATACATATATCAGGGCACTATACTAGATGGATGATATTTTGTATTAGGAGTATACGGGCTTTATATATTTATGTTATGGTGCCATAGTATGAGCTTGAGTCTCAGGACCATGGTTAGGATGCGTATATCGCCTAGAATGGATAACTGGACATAGGTGTTGTTCCCTGATAGATCTAGGTACACATGACCACGTTATGTACGATTTGTATGGTATCTCTACTCAGGCTGAGACAGACTTATTGGACTAATGAGCGTCCTATAGTGTGTATTTATACATATATGGACTATTCTAGTTATTGTTGAGCTATCTAGGATGTATCTGCGTATCGGGTTTCTGTATAGATCGTAGTAGAATAGGACTTGCATGTGGGCCTGACCCACTCTCTTATTTTTTAAGTGTTTGTCAGTTCCAGAGTTAGAGCTTGATCGTGCAGAGCAGATTCAGTGACTCACTCCTCCGACTACGTAGGATTGCTTTTTATATTTAGCGTTGGATTTTTATTACAGTTATTTTCGTTCCAATTTGGGATTTTATTTGCTGATGATCTTCTTTTGTTCTCCTATGGGGACCTGGCCTCAATTAGTACTCTAAAGCGGGCTCTTGACCATTTTACTATACTCTCTGGACTCTGTATCAACTATACGAAGAGTAACTTCTTTGTGTCAATAGTCACCACTGAACTCACTAATGAGATTGAGACCCTACTCGGATTTGCATGTGGGGAGCTGCCTATGAAATATCTCGGAGTTCCCCTAATCTCTTCATCACTTAGGGCAGCTGATTGTAGATCCTTGGTGGAAAGGGTTAGTAGAAGAATTACTCATTGGTCATCATGCTTCCTTTCCTATGAGAGCAGAATCCAACTAATCCAATCGGTGCTCTATAGTATGGTTAACTACTGGCTAAGCATTTTCATTTTGCCCAAGTCAGTCATTTATGAGATTATGAACTTCTAAGGAATTTTCTATGGAAGAGGAATGAACTCTCATTCACAGGGCTAAGATTCCTTGGCATATTGTATGCCAACCCAAAAACTGTGGGGGACTGTGGTTTTGAAACCTTGAGGTCTTAAACACTGCTGCTTGCCTTAAGCATCTATGGAATGTGATATCTGAGCGCAGGGATAGTCTATGGGTTCAATGGGTAAGGACACAACTCATTTGAGGAAGATGTTTTTGGGCTATGAATACTCCGCATGCGTGTTCAAGCAATTGGAAGAAGCTTACACAGGTTAGAGGTGTAGTTCGCTCAATGATAAGGATGAAGGTGGGAGATGGTAGCCGAACCTATTTCTGGGAGGATAACTGGCTTCCAAATGGTCCACTCACCTATCAAGCCACCCTTGATCTAATTCAAAACTTGCCTATTTTGCCGGGTCAACGTCTCTCCTCACTAAGTGGGATTAAGGGCTGGAATTTCCCACATCTTCTTACCTTGTGGTTCCCAGACCTTCTCCTGATCAACCCTTCGTCTTTAGCCCAGATACTAACATTTGAATCCTCTCACCTTAGGGCGACTTCTTCCTCAAACACACTATCGAATGGCTTGCACGCCACCATCAACCAAGGCATTGGCAATATTTGGTCTGGAATCTGTTTTCCATTTCTCGCTGCAAATTCACCCTGTGGCTGGTTATACAGAATCACCTCTCAACGTATGGCAGAAGATGTATGCAATCTTTCATTGGGTCTAGACTATGCCTTCTTTGCCACCTTGTTGATGAATCTCACAACCACATCTTCTTTTCTTGCACCTTCACAACCCAATTTGGAGATTTCTGCAATCTAAATGCAGGTTTCATGTTGTACCCCCATCTTGGGGTGATTTCATCAATTGGGCTTCAAATCGATGGAGAGGGCGAAACCTGTAGAACTCGATCAACAAGCTTGTGCTTGTGCTTTCCACCACCATCAACCAAATCTGGATGGAGCACAATGATCGGGCCTTCACAAACCAAAGGAAATCACAAATTAGGGTGTTGAACCACACTATGGATATGGTGAAACAGAGATTGCTATTTTAAGTGTGAAAGACTCACCCATTGCAAGGAAGCTCATGCTTGAATGGGATATTCCTCTGTCCTTCATCAGACCGCAGCCAGAACCGAATTGACCACTGGAGGCTCTGCCTTGTCGCTCTGAGCACACCAGATGAATGTTGTTTTAGACAAAGCTATTCTAGGGCTTCTAGAATATTATTGTCTTTATCAACTGTTGATTGGGCCTCTGTTGGCTTGTCTGTATGTAAGGCTTGTCTAGGGCCTCTGTTATTGGGCTTTGGTTGTGTACATTTAACTTTTTAATACAATTCTTACCTTTTGGCCAAAAAAAAAAAAAAAAAAAAAAAACTTCTTTATGATAGGATAAGAGGCAAGCATTGTCCATAATTTATACTGACACTGATTTATGTAAGTGATGACTGGCACAATCATGGTGTCATTAATATTAGTGATATCACGATGACATCAGCCTTACTCAGCGTATCAAACTCTCTACTATTATTCTTTAAAAAAAATAAAACTTTCAAAAGAATAGGTATGATAACTAAAAAATTACATATTCTATTGTCAGATTGACTATTCTTAAGAACCATGGCTACATCAACAACTAGGATGATATTTAATTATTTATAACTCCCACAAGTGAAACGTATGATAAAAAAAAATTACATAAAATTTATTCTTAAAACCTATGGCTCCATCAACAACTGGGATGATATTTAATTATTTAAAGATTAGATCCCACAAGTGAAACACCTGATATATAATAAATTAATTACGTAGAATTGATATATTCAGAACCCCAATCAAGGACCTATCTCAATCACCAAATTACCTCATCCCAACTGTTCTATCATCCTATAAAAAACTGTTAATGAATCTTGGGAAGTTAGGTTTACCAGGTAATTTATAATCTTATTCTTATCTAAACCGTCCTTTTCACCAATGGTGTGACGCCACGTCGGTGCTCCACAACGGTACATATTCTTAAAGTGTACTTGCGACAATAATCAAGAAAGTGATTAAATTTAAGTGAGTATCTTTATTTAATTGGAGTTAGGATAAATAAACTCTTTAATCCTCATAAAAAAATGGTTTTAACGTTAAAAAAATTGAAACAAAAAACACAAAAGAGTTCGTCAAGTAAACAATAGATTCCAAAATTTGGACATGTATCACATAAGGTATCCCGAAACTAATAAAAGGACAATCAATGGTCAAAATTTGAATGGGAAATGAAGGATAAAATATTTAATTTTATAATGGTAAAAAAGTTAAAATATTCTTCACACAAAATATTTCCACTGATTCATCTGAATCCAAGGATTATATGAAAGGATAATTAAACTTTCAATGACCATTTCGCTCCACAAATTTGACACTTACAATTTCATATTTCTCTCCATGATTTAAGTATTAATGTTGAAATGTAAACAAAAGTTTAGAGATATATTTTCAAAAAGGTAATAATCAAAGACCGTAGTAATACTTTATATGTAGGGTATTATTTGCAATGATTTAAAAAAAAAAAAAAATGATTTGGGGAGAATACTTGTCTCCAATCCAGCAAGAAGGAAGTTCCTTCTTATAAGCGATGTGAACCAAGTAAATAATCACACATGTTGTAAATTTAAATTATTATTAAAAAGATAGTAGTAGTAGTGGGATTAACCCCTTTTTTACAGGTTTTATTTTTCTTTTCACAGTTGATAAAAAATCTAGCGTATTTTTAGGGTTATATATATTTCAATACATATAATTTTTATTAAAAATATTGATTTCCTATGACTTCTAATAATCTGTTGAATATATATCCCTTGCACCTTGTAGGAGGTTTAGACTATTTTCAAAACGTATTTAGGTGCCTCCAAGCTATGATTTGGGTTTAATCTAAAAGTTTTATTTCCACGTATATGTAAGTGCAAGTGATTTTCATAATTTATCATAATCATTTTTGGACAATGCCTAGCTACTTATCAGTAAGTAACTTCATCCTACTCACTCTTTAGGTGTTCCAATAACCAAATAACATATCAGTTTTAATAACAAAATTATAAAAAAAGAAAAAGAAAGTCCGATCAACCCATTTTAATTGAGTAACTCTTTTCTCTCTGCATTACAAAAAAACTTAGAACATGTAAATAAGTAACCGGCTCATTCTTGTTGTTGACCTCAACCTGACCCCTCAGCAATTCTTTTATGGCACAACCATATATCTGTGATTGTTTCTTCTATGAAATTGCTTTCCAACTCAAGAATAAAACATAATTAAACCCATTTGTGTGTGTGTGTATATATATTCTTTTGTCTTGGTTTTATGAGAGTTCGGATGGAGGTGTCAGTTATGAAATTAAATTCCCGGCCTCTTGTCATCTTTGATGTGTATCTAATTAAAAGGCTACTCTCTAAGCATCATGTTAGTTTTATTGAATGATGATTGAAAGCCCCTTTCTAAAAATTAAATCCTAAATGTGCAAAATAAAGAATTAAATCATACCTCCACTACAAAACCTAGTTGAACCCATAATTCTTGCTTACTTATTGAGTGATGATGTTTAATGGAGAATGAGAGGAAAAAGAAAAATAATCCAAACACGAATCAGACATGTTCGCTCATTGATTAATGATGTCCCATTGAGGTGAGAAGAAGAGTGGAAAGAAAGGAGGGCGTGGGTTTGGGAAGGGATGAAAAAGAGAAATAAAAGAGAAAGGGTGAAGAAGAAGAAGAACAGTAGAAAGAGGAGGGCGTGGGTTTGGGAAGGGATGAAAAAGAGAAATAAAAGATAAAGGGTGAAGAAGAAGAAGAACAGTGGAAAGAGGAGGGCGTAGGTTGGGAATGGACGAAAGAGGAGAGAAAAAATAGTTACACAATTAAAACGGGTCGATCTAAATTTCTTTTTCTTTTTTTCATTTATTATTTTGCTGATATTGTTATTAAAACTGATGTTATTTTATCATTAGAACACATAAATGGTGAGTAGGGTGAAGCTATTAAGTGGTGAGCTAGCTAAGCATTGTCCATCATTTTTCCAACACTCTCTTCCCTCTTCCTCATAGACATAAATCTCTGCAACACCCAAAACACCAATATAATTGATTAGGGTGGAGAGAGAGAGAGAGAGAAGAGAGAGAGGATGGGGAGCAGTGCCGGTAGTAGAAAGAGGAGCCAGTGGAGGGAGAGAGAGAGATGGAGTGGTTGTAGTGGCCGTGCTGGTGGGGAGGGGCATTAGCGTTTCTTTGGATTAGAGGTTGGGAGAGATGATTTCTTCATATGGGTTTTAACTTTTAAATGGTTAACCCGTTTCTAATCTCTATTTTTAAAGTTTAAGACACATGTTAACCTTTCATTAAGCCCATTACCTATAAGAAGGAACTTCCTTATGATAGGATAGGGGGCAAGTGTTGTTTATGATTTAAAATCAATTTATGTGATTAATGACCTGACATAATCATGATGTTATTAATATCACTAATGTCATGATGGTATAAGCCGTACTAATATAAAATCAATGGAATTTATCAGAGTAACAAACTCTCAATCACTGCTCTTTAAAAAAAAAGAAAAAAACTTTCAAAAGGGTAGGCACGGTAACTCAAAAATACATATTCTATAGTCAGATAGACTATTCTTAATAACTATGGCTACATCAACAACTAGGATGATATTTAATTATTTGAAGATTAGCTCCCACAAGTGAAACACCTTATATATAGTAATAAATTAATTACGTAGAATTGATATATTCAGACCCCAATCAAGGACCTATCTCAATCACCATATTACCTCATCCCAACTGTACTATCATCCTAAAAAAACTGTTAATGAATCTTGGGAAGTTAGGTTTACCAGCTAATTTATAATCTTATTCTTATCTAATCCGTCCTTTTCACCAATGGTGTGACGCCACGTCTGTGCTCCGATTTTGTCATTTAATTATTTGTTAAGGTCTTTGAACGTCAACTAGTAAGAAATATTTAAGAATTAAGATAGACATGGATATCAACCGTTTTTTTTTTTTAAATAGTGATAGGTGAGGTTCTTAGAAATATCCTAAAGGGCATTAAATAGTGATAGGTGAGGTTCTTAGAAATATCCTAAAGGGCATTTTCACTAAAATGACATTTTCTGATAAACAATTTCATCAAACCATGTCGTTATATTCTTTTATTTGGACTTTTTGGGTTTTGATTAAAGAAATGATTTTGTCTAGATTATTGTTATGTGGACAGGAAATTTCGGGGGTTGAATAGGATTAGAAGTATATAATTATGCATATGTATATAATAATCTTAATTGTTAATAATCTGAGCCCTTTTTTAATACTAATTTGGACAAAATAGAAGAGAAAAAAAAGAAAAGAAATGATAGTATTAACTTAAAAAAAGAAAGTTATAGTGCAGCATACATTCTCAACTTCCCAAGTGAAAATAAATGAATTTTTTTATTACTATGCAATTAAAGACAAAATGAGAATCTATTTTGAGAGTTGTTTTTGTAATTTTAAAAAATTATTTTCAGTTTTTAATACAACATTAAATAATAGTAAGGTCAAATTTGTCCTTTCACAGCTAAGTTAACGGGTCAAATATGGATATTGGGACAATGTGATCACTTTTTAAAGTGTGGGAGGTTTTATGAAATAGGTTGGGGGTTTATGATCAAAATTTGAAAATAGTGGGGGGTTTTATGAAATTAGCCCTACAGTATATGACCATATATAAAGGCAATTCAGTTATTATATCAATATTTTTTTACTGTTTTATCAGTCAATTGACGGGAAGGGGCTTATTGAGCACATAACACAAACTTTAGGGGAGTATAAAGTAATAATGGCTAGACGCTCCACCATAGTGTAATTTGCCCAAACCTCAAGGCTTAGTGTAGACACGGAATTAGAGTTGCTAGGTAGATAATTCGTACCAACCGAAGATAAGTTAAGGCTTAATGTTTGCTCAAATATATGTTTTTAATTGAATTGAAGTGTGCTTGTAGCCACTTAATTCCCGAATAAGTATAAATTTTTCATAATTGAGACAATTGACTATGTTATGAGGCTAGTGGTGAAGTCAATCCCCTAAGTCCCCGTCTCTCTTGATATCTATTCTTCCATAACTTAGTTTAATTTCAGTTTTCTTTAATTTCTTTGCAATTTATAAGTAGAAAAACACTGATAAATCTTTATCTTGAATCAAATCGGAATTAATTTTACACTTAAGAATTCCAACACGGTCCTTGAGGTTCTACACCCTCAACATAGTCCTATCCTACAAGGGTTCATTATATTATGAGTGGTTTTATTACTAAAAAACACATATTAGATTACACCATCATCTATCATCAAACTCTTGTAAAACGCCATCGAAAAGTGCTTCCACACCCCTCTACGCAATGGCAAAAGCCTTCACGCATCACTAATGGTTTTCACGCACTTCCATGCGCCTTAATGTGCTGGATATATCTTCACAACTCCGCCATTGCACTTCAAATGCGCCTCAATGTACATCATGGGTGAAAACCATCTATTAAATATGGAGCAATGCTTGGAACCTGCCCTATTAGGACAAGTTTTGTCCTCCACCCTGACGTGGCACTATGAAAACTTGACACCTGTCCAAAAACAAAAAACAAGGAATCATACTAGATCAAATTTGGGTTACGGGTAGAATCCATCAGAGAAACCCATTCCCATTCTCTCTCTCCTTCAGTCCCTTATTTATTTATTTATTTATTTCGAAAATTCTCTCCTTCAGTCCTTTCATCTTCGCCGAACTAGCCCATTCATCTTCACCGGTCACCATTCCGAATCCTCTATTCCACCGGCCGAGTTCAGCCCACCTTGCCGCAAGTTAACCGCAATTCATCCACAGCCGAGCTTCTCCTTGCCCACCGGCGCCGCGCTGAAAACCCACTGCCGTTCAATCTCGCTAAGCACCGTCGCAAGCTCACTATCGTCTTCATCCTCCTCGGTCTGCCATCGCCACCGCCGGTCAGATTATTCACGGCCGAGCTCTCCACATCCGAGTTGTCCTCAGCCAAGTCGTCCTCGCCACCGTTCAAAGTCAGCCCGTTACCGCCGCTGTCAGTCAGCCGCGCCCATCATGACTGCCATCATCCAAAGCTGAGCCCTCCACCGGCATGCTCACTGCTGAACTCTCAACCGCCTCCATCCTTGTCTGGTTCACCCTTGTCTCCAACCTCGATCTCAAACACACCCCACCTTCACCGCCCTCTACAACCAATGATTGTGGGGATGTAGGTGGCGAGATCCCGTCGGAGCCACCGAGTTTGGACCAAATCTTTAGCAAAAAAACCTGTTTGTAACGGGTTGAATCAAATGCTTTTCTTTTTTTAATATTATACAATATTAAAACAGGTGTCAAGTTTTCATAGGACCACGTCAGAGTGGAGGACAAAACTTGTCCTGATAGGGCAGGTTCCAAGCATTGCTCTTAAATATGGGTGAAAACTTATATACTCTACTGAATATGGGTGGAAACTTATCTATTTGTTTTTTTGGTGCGCTCACACAGGCATGCATCTGATATGTTGCCAAATCAGCAATCCATGTTAGCCTGACCTATCGCCACATAAACAATCCACGTCAACCAAAGTCTGACCTATTTAGATTGCTGATATATTCACCGAATCTCTTTCACCAGGTCATTTTTTGTGATGTCTCCAAACTCGAGCCAGCTTCATATAACTTAGCTTGAGTTTAAGGGGTTGAAGGGGACTGTTACTATATATAAGATATTATAACATGATGTATTTGTTGGGGATTTTGTAGAAATTATTTCATACACAAATATATAAATACTAGAATACTCATTATATAAATGGACATGTTCAACAATACATGACTTACAATATGAATTCAAAAGTACAAGTCTTATAACATGAACTCATAAGATATAACTAACATAAATTACAGCACTTTCAATAGAATGAATATTACAATAATATTAATAATTCGAATGAACAACATTTTCTAACAATGAATAAAAGAATGGCACTGAATATTATTTGATCAATAATGGTACAAGGAAATTGAACTTGAACATGATAAATAATATATTATAATCATATAAGTAAATTAAAGTTAAATTAGATAAGAGTAAAGAAAAACTGGCCTTTAAGGTTGAGAGATGTGTTATGTACTAACCTAAAGTCGATATTCCCCCTCCACGTGCAAGTATTGGCGATAGTAACGGTTCTAGGATACAACTCAAGAGCTCGCAGGCGGTGTCCCCTCCAGGCACGTCCGAAGGTAAATAGAGTAACCATGTCACGTTTCATTGTCCATGAAATCCATAAACTCATCAAATATAATACTCAAAATATATAGAGAAGAATGACACAATAGAGAATACGAGAATAGACACACTCGTGTAAAAATATAGAAATTATGTTATTTTTCTCTTTCTCTTATTGACCATAGGATTTAACAAACTAATAAAGTAGATAATCATTTATAATAAATATATTAATTAAAATAGTATAATGTTAACAATAAAACCACCATTAATTATAACTTAATTATATTTTTATCAACAGTATTTACCTAGACACACCATATAGCTCCATACATTCATCGCACTGCACTCACCTACCATCTTCCTTGTATAGCACTTACCTACGAAGTTCTTAGCCTATATAAAAGACTTTGTGTATTATTTAATTAGTATTCAATTCAAAAAAATTCCCATTACTTTTATCAAATATAATTTAGAACGTAACTATATTGTACTAGTATAAAGAAAAGTACTACCCGTGCAACGTCAATCTAGAAACTATGCAAATAATAAAAACAGAAAGCTCCTCTACTAGTGTAATACCCCTAATTTTAAAAATTTTAAAAGGATAGTCTCGGTATTTATTTATTTATTTTTATTGTATTTTTTTAATTGTTTAATTGATTATTTGACTAACTGTTTATGTGTTTAATTGAATTAAGTGTTACTTGATTAATTGGCTACTTATTTATGTATTATTTGTATTTTGTCTAGGTATTATTTGTATTATTTGTTTAATTAGATTGTGTGCTTAAATGATGTATTTGATTAATTGTAATTAATTGTAAATTAAATGATTAAATGTTTTATTTTATTTTATTTTATAATTATGGTTAGTGGTAATGGGCGGTCTCATGGATTACTTGGATAGGAGGTTAGATGGGTATGGATAATTACCCATAGATAGTTCTATATGTATATATATAGATATATATGTATATACAGATATATAAAAAAGAAAGTAATTTATTAATATTATAGTAACTTTAGTATTAATAAATAATCTGATGTATATATTTTATATATTTATATAATAAGGATACGTAACATGTTTTAAGTTACCTTTTAAATATTATGGTAACTTTAGTATAAATAAATAATCTGATGTATATATTTTATTTATTTAATGAGGATACAGATAGATTATATACGTAATATGTTTTAAGTTACTTTTTTAATATTATGGTAACTTTAGTATAAATAAATAATCTGATGTATATATTTTATTTATTTAATGATAATATAGATAGATTATATACGTAACATGTTTTAAGTTACCTTTTAATATTATGGTAACTTTAGTATTAATAAATAATATAATGTATATATTTTATTTAATTAATAAGGATATACATAGATTATATACGTAACATATTTTAAGTTACCTTTTTAATATTTTCATTTTTTGTATTTTTTCTTTATTAAGTTGACTTGGATTGGGAAAAGGAATAGGGTTATTATTTAGCCTATAAATACACAACTATAGGTTGAAAAAGGAGTGAAAATATATCACCTAATATATTCTAGAGAGAGAGAGTTAGAGAGAGAAGGAGAAAGGAGGAGAAAACCCTTTAGAGAGAAGATCAAGGAAGAAGAAGTTTAACTTTCAATCCGAAAGTTTAAGGCAAGTTCTTCTTCTATCTCTTTCCCTTTGATTCGTGTTTCTGTACATGCCTAGGAAATTTCAGAATTTATTAAACACATAAAATTAAATAATTATGCATGTTTAATTGGGTTAGAACATAAGTTTTATGAAATTGGTTCATATCTGTTCTTGTGTTATGAATTGATAAAATGCATGATTTTGATTTGATTTCTTATGTGAATTTTTACATGTTTAAATTATATATTTTTCATATCTGTGGAATGATGGAACGTAGAAACATGCTTAGGATTCCTGAACATTAAATAGGGACTAGGTTTGGGTTTTAATAAATTTAAATAGACTCAATCATAATGATGCTTGCTATTTGAATGTTTTAAACAAATGAATGGATTTAATCTTTTAAAATATTTTAGCAATTGAGATTAAATGTGTAGGATGAATTGGATATAGAGAATCCTTATTTAACGGTATAATAAAATATCATCATGTATAAGATTCAGTTTGTGTAGGACATATGATATAGGAAGTTTAAAGAAATAATAAGTCATTCCTATTATGTGATAACTTTATCATAGTTATTTATGGAATGTTTAATGTATTTCCTTAATTGTTACATCAATTGTTGGATTGTATGGTTTAATGCACCGGTATGAGACGGTGGCATTCTAGGGATGGATTAACTTATCAGTTAAGTCCTACCTATTTTATATAAGGGAATGGATTAACTAAAATGTTAAGTCCTACTTATATTTAAGTCAGGTCAGCTGAACAAGTTGAATGACTTATGGATGATTAATTTATTATATAAGGGAATGGATTAACTAAAATGTTAAGTCCTACTTATATTCAAGTCAGGTCAGCTGAACAAGTTGAATGACTTATGGAGGATTAATTTATACTGGATAGGATGGTTACTAGATTATATATATATATAAGTATGGTGCCATGATATGAGCTTGAGTCTCAGGATCAATGGTTAGGGCGCGTATATCGCCAGGGATGTGTAGTTAGATATAGTGTAGTTGTGTACTCATGCCCACTATATGTGCGTTTTTCATGTTGCCTACTATTCAGGTTGAGACAACCCTATAGTCTAGTGAGGTTCCTTTAGTGTATGTATATATATATACGGACTACTAGTTACTGTTGGATTGACTAGAATGTATACGTGTATCTGATCTCTGCTTGGATTGTAGTAGAGTAGAACTTGTTTGTGGGCCTGACCCAGCATTATTTTTCAGGTGCTCGTCACGAGTAGAGGTTGTTCGTGCTGAGCGAGGATCAGTCTACTTCATTCTTCCGATGCTACATAAGAGTTCCTTTATGATTTAGTTTCCTGTTTTAGATTACTGTCATTTATTTAGTTTGGATTTTCTAGGGGTCCACACAGTATGGATTCCCAAGTTGTATTTTGGAGGATCAGTTGTATCAGAAGAGTTTATTAATTAATGGAAATATATTATGAGGTTTATTATTAGATTATCATTTTAGTTTTTTGTCAGCATTTTATTTATTCTTCTTTATTCTTTTGTACTCTGTGTTCGTTTATTATCAATTTGTTTTGATATCCTCGGGTATTTGGGCGTGGGCCTGGCCAACCCGCATTCTGAAATTCGGGGGTATCACAGTTGTTATCAGAGCACTCCAGGTTCAAGTGTCCTTAGGAGTGTCTTTCGTTATGTGACTTCCGCGTTGCGTCTCTTAAAACTTAGAGCCCATATTAGGATTCGTTGTACTTTATTTACGGTTTGTTAGGAGGAGCTGATGTCAATTATATTCTGTAGTCATAGAATGGTTGGCACTAGAAAAAGGATGGGTTCAAGGCGAAAGCAATAAAGACCTAAAGAAGTAGAGGAGTATGTTATCGATTTCGTTGCCAGAAGGCAGAGTTAAGGATTAACAGTTTAGGTTCGTTTGGCGTTACTTTAAAAGTATAAGCTAAGGAAGGATTTAGGTGTACATGATAGGTCACCGCATATCGGGACCAACATGACTTCAGTTGATTTAAAAAAGGAGACAAGCAAGGAGTAGGAGCCGAAGAGGATCCTAATGGAGGAGATTTATGTGTATCCAATAGAGAGGGTACTAAATCTTGAAGAGGAATGATTGCGCGAGGTGATCTGAATTGCTAGTAGTATAACGAATGTTATTAGTAGAATTGTGGTTGATCAATCTACAAATAATTAAATTTTTCTTATCATCTCTAAAAGAGGTATATAAGAAGTATTGTTCAGGAGTTTGGGGATCGGATGTGTTCTTATCAGAACGAAATATATAATTGTTAAATCACATACAAAAAGGCATTGGTATTATGTTGTGATGTTCTAATTCAATTTATAAAGTCAAGTAAGAAAGTTTACATTCCGCATATAAGGAGGATGAGGGTTAAGCCCTTGGTATTTGCTTAGGAAAACATTTGTGCTTTTAAGCGATATTTTAAAGGATATGTTTCGAGGTTGAATGATTATTTACGAAACTATAAATGGAAATTTTAAAACAATCTAGTAAGGTTGATTTCAAAGGAGACTTAATCGAGAATTTATTCAAGAGGGTGTGTCATTGGGAGGAATTTGCTGGTGTTGCACATGGAGGAGGAAACTAAGTCTCTTCATTTCCATAAATAATATGAAATTATTTTTTTTAGTCACAATTTGCAACAATTAGCTGTTGCAAGGAAATTGATGACTTTTGTAGAGGATGGGAGGATTTCATATTCTTTTGAAGTTAGACAAAGAAGTCGGATTGTCATTAACTTGTTTTAAAGAAGCAGGGTGTGTCAAAGACAAGATGGTGATACCAAACACCTTTATAAAGATGAGGTGCATGGTATGTATGAAAATGTCGTAATTTGTTAACTTTTGTTGAATTAAAGTTATAGTTGACTATTGATAAATGGAATTACTAATTGATTTTAAATATCGGCAAATTTATCACGGATCAGTGGTGGATAGATTTAGTTACAGAATTCGCTTTTGAAGACGCTCCAATTTAAACGTTGGGTACAGATGAAAACTGGTGGTACCGGATTAACAATACTTTCTGCAGACAAATTGGATGGAGGATGCAAAGACTGAGTTTCACAACTCTTAGTTCTTTATTTATCCTAGTGGAAATATGATACTTCACGGTA
This sequence comes from Cornus florida, assembly GCF_030987335.1. Lineage (NCBI taxonomy): Eukaryota > Viridiplantae > Streptophyta > Magnoliopsida > Cornales > Cornaceae > Cornus > Cornus florida. Next base: position 48,484,930 of record NW_026775572.1, read on the forward strand.
TGAAGCAGACGTTTGGAGGACAGGCAGGAGGGGGACATAGTGATTTTGTCTCCCATTGTAATTTTTATTAGATAGTCGAGATGGACCATTAGAGATCACTAGATCATTTACAGCTATTCCCTATATTGAAGTGGAAATGAGATAGCATTTTCTACGGATTTAGTTGAGGGATTGCTGACTTCGCACAAGGGTCATGATTCTGGATGGGATATTAGTTGACTGATACATTAGGTCAACTTGATTCTTGTCTATTTCGAACTGGTAGGACTTTAGTTCATACGAATAGAATAGATCACGAGACGGTTTAGATGGATTACATTGGTGATTCACACTATATATTAAGTTCCGTCTGGTGGAAGCAATGATGTAAATGGATGCTCTCAACAAATGATAGAATATTTAAATCTTTCGGTTAGTTGTTGAGCTATTAGATGTATTTATAGCAGGTGTAATAATAACACTTGTTATTACTACGGTAGTTGAGAAGGTCAACTTTGAATATTGGAGCTGACCTTGGAGACGGTGTTACCTTACTCAGATGGAGTTTAAGGTACTCAAGGAGGATTTCGTAGTTTCTGTAAATAATGATATGACGGTCGGGCGACTGAGCTAGAAAATTTATAATTTTTCTTGGTGTGATCAAATGGTTAGAAGGTACATCACGACATCAAATGTCGATTTTGGTGAACAGATACAGATAAGGATGCATATACAATTGCCCTAAGTGTAAAACCTGCTACAAAGGTGGAAAGTTGATCATCGGATATCGTAGGAATCTTTAGCCACTTCCTATAACAAATATGGAAATTGAATTAAATAGGAATGACGGTCGATGGGAATGATCGACATTGATTTGGAATTTCAATTTTCCATATGGAATCTGAGTGGTGGATTGAGAAAGATCGCTTGAGGACATAAATTTGAGTGATACTTATTTTAGAACTTCATAGTAGTTCTATAGTTCAGTGATGGTGGTGTTATAGCATGTGAATGTCCGTACTAGTGGATGCAAAGTGCTATTTCGAAGGAGCTTTATGAAGATTTTGGAGCAGCAGCTCTACTTCATATCTATAGACGGAGGAATTAATCGAGAGATTAAATTAGACCATAAAGGATATGTTTGAGGTGTATATCCTAGATTTTCATGGACAGTTGGAAGTGTTTACTTCACTTGTCGGAATTTTATCTGTGATATTGTTGGCACAAGGAGGTTAGTATGACAACTTTGGAGGTTTTGTATCTTTCACAATGCATACCTCTCATTTGTTGGTTGGAAATGGAAGTAAGCATTGTACAATCAGACCTCGACTTCATTTAAAAATACGTCGGAGAAAAATACTCCCCTTTATAATGAACTGCGCACAATTTGAAGGCAGCAGTGGGATGTTGTAAATAATCGATCTCATATACTAGATTTTCTATCAGGGAGTAGTTTGCTCGTTCTGTTTTCTATGTAGGAAGGAAGACGATTTTTGGAGAAAGGTCAATTTTACTTATTACATTGACTTTTAGAGAATTGCGTTTCGCAATTGAGGCAGTCGCCTCTGAATTAGCGTTACCTAATTATTAGCGTTGGGTGCATAAGAGTTTGTGCGTATATTCTATGGCACTTGGAGGTATGTAGATCATTCCCTTGTCGACATGGGAGGATTACGTTGTTATTTGATACAACCTACGCATCGTATGATTATTGTGTTTCTTAAAATATAGGAACCCTGTCTACCACTTGGTATATTGGAGTTAAGTGGAGCCCTTATAGTGAGGTTACGTCTACTTGGGAATAGGAAGATGTTTTTCGCTCACAGTTTTCAAGGATAATGGAAGAATAATGGAAGAAAGTAAGGGCGAATTCCGAGGACGGAATTCCTTTTGTTAGGGGGGAAGAATGTAATACCCCTAATTTTAAAAATTTTAAAAGGATAGTCTCGGTATTTATTTATTTATTTTTATTGTATTTTTTTAATTGTTTAATTGATTATTTGACTAACTGTTTATGTGTTTAATTGAATTAAGTGTTACTTGATTAATTGGCTACTTATTTATGTGTTATTTGTATTTTGTCTAGATATTATTTGTATTATTTGTTTAATTAGATTGTGTGCTTAAATGATGTATTTGATTAATTGTAATTAATTGTAAATTAAATGATTAAATGTTTTATTTTATTTTATTTTATAATTATGGTTAGTGGTAATGGGCTAACTAATTGGGTCTCATGGATTACTTGGATAGGAGGTTAGATGGGTATGGATAATTACCCATAGATAGTTCTATATGTATATATATAGATATATATGTATATACATATATATAAAAAGGAAAGTAATTTATTAATATTATAGTAACTTTAGTATTAATAAATAATCTGATGTATATATTTTATATATTTATATAATAAGGATACGTAACATGTTTTAAGTTACCTTTTAAATATTATGGTAACTTTAGTATAAATAAATAATCTGATGTATATATTTTATTTATTTAATGAGGATACAGATAGATTATATACGTAATATGTTTTAAGTTACTCTTTTAATATTATGGTAACTTTAGTATAAATAAATAATCTGATGTATATATTTTATTTATTTAATGATAATATAGATAGATTATATACGTAACATGTTTTAAGTTACCTTTTAATATTATGGTAACTTTAGTATTAATAAATAATCTAATGTATATATTTTATTTAATTAATAAGGATATACATAGATTATATACGTAATATATTTTAAGTTACCTTTTTAATATTTTCATTTTTTTTATTTTTTCTTTATTAAGTTGACTTGGATTGGGAAAAGGAATAGGGTTATTATTTAACCTATAAATACACAACTATAGGTTGAAAAAGGAGTGAAAATATATCACGTAATATATTCTAGAGAGAGAGAGTTAGAGAGAGAAGGAGAAAGAGGAAGGAAGGAGGAGAAAACCCTTTAGAGAGAAGATCAAGGAAGAAGAAGTTTAACTTTCAATCCGAAAGTTTAAGGCAAGTTCTTCCATCTCTTTCCCTTTGATTCGTGTTTCTGTACATGCCTAGGAAATTCCAGAATTTATTAAACACATAAAATTAAATAATTATGCATGTTTAATTGGGTTAGAACATAGGTTTTATGAAATTGGTTCATATCTGTTCTTGTGTTATGAATTGATAAAATGCATGATTTTGATTTGATTTCTTATGTGAATTTTTACATGTTTAAATTATATATTTTTCAAATCTGTGGAATGATGGAACGTAGAAACATGCCTAGGATTCCTGAACATTAAATAGGGACTAGGTTTGGGTTTTAATAAATTTAAATAGACTCAATCATAATGATGCTTGCTATTTGAATGTTTTAAACAAACGAATGGATTTAATCTTTTAAAATATTTTAACAATTGAGATTAAATGTGTAGGATGAATTGGATATAGAGAATCCTTATTTAATGGTATAATAAAATATCATCATGTATAAGATTCAGTTTGTGTAGGACATATGATATAGGAAGTTTAAAGAAATAATAAGTCATTCCTATTATGTGATAACTTTATCATAGTTATTTATGGAATGTTTAATGTATTTCCTTAATTGTTACGTCAATTGTTGGATTGTATGGTTTAATGCACCGGTATGGGACGGTGGCATTCTAGGGATGGATTAACTTATCAGTTAAGTCCTACCTATTTTATATAAGGGAATGGATTAACTAAAATGTTAAGTCCTACTTATATTTAAGTCAGGTCAGCTGAACAAGTTGAATGACTTATGGAGGATTAATTTATTATATAAGGGAATGGATTAACTAAAATGTTAAGTCCTACTTATATTCAAGTCAGGTCAGCTGAACAAGTTGAATGACTTATGGAGGATTAATTTATACTGGATAGGATGGTTACTAGATTATATATATATAAGTATGGTGCCATGATATGAGCTTGAGTCTCAGGATCAATGGTTAGGGCGCGTATATCGCCAGGGATATGTAGCTAGATATAGTGTAGTTGTGTACCCTGGTAGGTCTAGGTACTCATGCCCACTATATGTGCGTTTTGCATGTTGCCTACTATTCAGATTGAGACAACCCTATAGTTTAGTGAGGTTTCTTTAGTGTATGTATATATATATACGGACTACTAGTTACTGTTGGATTGACTAGGATGTATACGTGTATCGGATCTCTGCTTGGATTGTAGTAGAGTAGAACTTGTTTGTGGGCCTGACCCAGCATTATTTTTCAGGTGCTCGTCACGAGTAGAGGTTGTTCGTGCTGAGCGGGGATCAGTCTACTTCATTCTTCCGATGCTACATAGGAGTTCCTTTATGATTCAGTTTCCTGTTTTAGATTACTGTCATTTGTTTAGTTTGGATTTTCTAGGGGTCCACACAGTGTGGATTCCCAAGTTGTATTTTGGAGGATCAGTTGTATCAGAAGAGTTTATTAATTAATGGAAATATATTATGAGGTTTATTATTAGATTATCATTTTAGTTTCTTGTCAACATTTTATTTATTCTTCTTTATTCTTTTGTACTCTGTGTTCGCTTATTATCAATTTGTTTTGATATCCTCGAGTATTTGGGCATGGACCTGGCCAACCCGCATTCTGAAATTCGGGGGTATCACAACTAGTGGAAATATACCATGTACGCACAACACCACAAGTTTCTAGACTGGTCAAAACTATCAAGTCCATTCCCAATATAAATTCTACAGGAAACGTTTTTAAAGATGTTTCAAAGTAGCTTTCATATCCATAACTTGGTATTCAATGATGTTCTTAATTGGCATAGAAGAATTTCTTGCATATAAGATATTCATGACTCATTTTCTTACACCCTAGCTAAAAAAAACTTTGGGATTGAATTTGTCAAATAATACTAGAATCACTCTAGAACATTTGTTAAAGAAAAAATGAAAAAAAAGGGACTAAGTCTCTCCTTTTTTTCCCTCGAATCCTTTCACTTTTCAAAGGATAGATTAGTAAAATTATTACTCAAGGGATTAAAAAAACCTCTTTCTTTCCCCTTTCCTTCTTTCCTCTCCTCATATTTAAACCAAACAAAGATGAATGTTTCCTCCTCCTTTCCTTTCCTTCCAACTTCATCAATCCAGACATGACTAGTGACCATTATGCTATTTGATTAAATTTTACCACATTATTTATGCCACCTTGGTTTAGACTTATAGCTATAATAAACACACTCCCCCTATTTTAAATATTATATTGGAGAGCATATTCAAGAAGATGGAACTACTGATTTCCTGATAATAAAGGCCGTCACCTTGATCATTAAATTAATTTTGCCCTTGTCATTGTATTATTGGTGACGGCTTAATAAATTTCTCTTTCCCAACTACATTATAGTAATGTGGTATTTGCAAAATGGTTGACAGGTGGTTTGTTTTGTGAGTATTTATTTCACTCTTTTTCACCCCAATGACTTGACTGAGTCACTGAGAATCAGATTTCCTGCCACCTTTTTTTCTTTCTAAAATAATATCCATTCAATTGATTGATATTATAATGTAGAAAATAGAAGAAAGGTGTAACAAGTTTTGTCAATAGCATTTTCCTCTCCCACGTGCACAAAAGAATACATATTGACTTCCAGAGCCATCTTTAATAATTGTTTTTATGTTTTGAATTTGTGTTTTCTAATATTTTATCATTTAAGGCCGACCATTTGGTTACAGGGATTTTAGTTATATTATGAAATGACTAACTTGCCCTTGCCATGTGAATATTAATCTAAAAACTAGGGTTAATTTGATTATATTTCTGTTTCATGTTTCTTATTTTTAAAAGGCCAAAAAATAGAAGGGTAATGCTTTAGTCCTGCACCATCAAGATAAATAGTGTCTTGCACACTAACGTATCCCAATAAGAGGTCAACACATATTTTACTTAAAAAAATACAAAACATAAGTTATACTTATTTTTTTAAGTTTAAACCCGACAAATCTACCTTTTTTTTTTTTTTTTTTCCTCTCTTTGCTCCCATCTATGTATCTCACTCGGATATCATTCCAAATCCTAATATTTCCTACCAGACCTCCACTTTTTAAAATAATAAAAATTCTTTTAATTCTGAAATAGTTTCTGGCAGTTTTCCTCTCTTTGCTCCCATCTATGTATCAATAGTTTTAAAATTACTCAACTTTTAATGTATCTTCTTTTAATTCTGTTTCTAGAGAACAACTCATGGAAAATTGTCTTTTCTACCTTTTTCTATTATTTTTAATTTTCTTAAGATAGAAAACTGTCCTTAAAAAAATTGAACTAACCATTTCTATTCATTTTTTCACTCAATTCTACTGTTTCTACCTCATTTGTACAATGTATATACTTAAATTAATAAAAATTTGAACAAAATATCTTACTCGATTTAAGCTATTTGAAAGAGAAAAAAATTACACGGTCGGACAAATATAATGTTTTAACATATCTGTTTCAAGAAAATGAATCAATCCTTGCTAAGACCAAATTGAAATCGAAATCGAATCTGAAGCAGAGTGGTGGAGGTCCTAGTAGGGACTATTAGGTTTGGAATGATTGGTGACTAAGGAAAAAGAAAGATGCAAATGAATATGTGAGCGAGATACACATATGAAAGCAAGGAGAACAAAATTTGATCTAGTATGATTCCATATGTGTATAAAAAAAAGGGTATAAGCCATGTTTTATATTTTTTTAAGTTTAAAAGAGGTGTCAACCTCGTATTGGGACAGTTAGTGTGCAGGACACAATCTGTCCTGATGGGGTAGGACTGAAATATTATTTAAAATACAAATAGGTAAGATAAATATCTTTGATAACTTTATTTCTATTTTTTTTTCTTCCTGAATGACTTTATTTCTATTTTTTAAATTTTAAAACATGTTCTCAAAAAGTACAATTTGTTAGAACAAAAAAAATTTATTTTCACTTTTTCCCAACCAAAACACGAGGAACATATTCTTAACTTATTTATAATTTACACGCATCCGTTATGATCTCTCTTGTTGTCTTTGCAAGAAAGGACAACCCATACATAGAATACTATATGTCCTGTAGATTGAAATTGCAAAAACTTATTGATGAGGATAAAAATAATAGGCAACTCAAAGTCAAAATAAGATAAGGGTAAGGGATTTATCCTCCCCAAAATCTCTATGGAATTATAATAATTTTTTGGTTACCATGTGTAACGACAGTTACCATCTACTACCGTCAATGCTTCTATAAAAGAAATGATCAGTCAACCTAAAAAGGGAGGCCATAAATTTTATATGTAATTAGATCATCAAGTACTAACTTGACAGTCGGAGTGCACCCGGCCGGCACCACGCCTGTCATCACTTCTCTTGTTTTGCAGGAATCGCCATCGACTCCGGAACGTGTAGATTTTTGGCATCAACAGTTAGCACTGTCTGTGGGAAACGTGTGTTAGTCCCGTAAAGAAATTATGATCCAAAAATTCCTTATATTTCCCCCAAAGAAGTTACGATAAAAAATTTCCTAATATTTTTAGTGATATTTGTGTTTATTGGCTAACTCTGACGTTCTGTTCATTATTGGTCTAAAAAAATAAATCCATTCTCAAAAGGCTCAAGTACAGTACCGACAGGTCTCTATCACCATCGCCATCTAAAACCAACTATCTGGAGGCGGAGGAAGCTCTATCTCAAGGGCTTGAAGCATTGAATCAGTCACTACTGTTTCAGACGACAACGCATTGGGCTATCCTCCTAACATGGGCAGCAGGCTTTCACGTCAAGCCAACTAGTCCGTACCTCGAAAGAATTCATTCTATTTATCACACAAAAAGAAGTCAGTGAGCCTGCTCTTGTTCACAAGACAACAGCACAAGCATATCAATATAAGTGAATAATAGAGGATGACGCTTATATGATCCATTGCTTTTCATCTTCTTGTTGACAACTGGGACCCACCCTTGATTTCTTCTTAGTAGCTCCTACTTGACACATTATTATGGTTGCATGATACTTACTGAATTCCTGAAGAAACAGTGGACGAAATCTCTTTCCAATTGATGGTATCGTTAGTTGTAGACAAGCAATCCAATCAAAGAGAGTACCCCATCTCTCCTAGTCGACATCAATAGTAGCAGTTTTTCCATTTGATGTTTTCCTTTTCAGACACAACGTGGTGATGGGTCTCTAATCAGATAAGTTTTCCAACTTAATTTTTACAGTTAAATCTTTATTAAAAATTATATATATATATATATATATATATATATATCAATATTATATATGTATATATATTTTCACACATGATGCAATCATGATACATAAATCTTTATGATTCTGTTTGGTATAATCTATCAAGACCAAACACATAGAGTAAGATTAGATTTTTTGGTCTGCACTATCATCTAAAAAAAAAAAAAATCATAGATTTAACGTTGGTATCCAAAAAATCATAGATTGGATTTTTATTAATTTCTTAATTAATCCATCACCAAAAAAAAAAAAAATTGTGAGTACTGTTCACATGAATAGTACCCGCGGGAATAGTATCCGCGGGTACTGTTCAAGAAAAAAAAAAAAAAAAAAAATGTGTCCAGGACAATGTTGAATGGTCATAATCATTTTATATCTAAAGTTTCTTAAATGCAAATTCTTTGTTTGGTGTCATATGAGTGGGTACAAACCACATCATAATGACTTTGTTATTGCGACTTTATTTTAAATTCTCTAACTCATACTTTGTTTGAGTGAGTAGTCATAAAAAAAAAAAAAAAAAAAGCATGATTACACTCTCTTATTTTAGAAAACAATTGCTAGCTCCATGGATGATTTTGGTTCTATGATGCTCAATGATAAGTTTTTGCCTTTGCCTTAGTTGTATCAATTCTGATATATATATATATATATTATCCGTTCAAACTGTATATCTGTTCTTCTATTTTTGCTTTGCTAACTTTGCAAATAGAAAGAGAACATTAGTGTTCCTTGCGCGTGAGAGGCAAGCTTGAGAATGGGGGCAGAAAATTAACCTCTCTTATTAAAGATATGAGCTCAAGAAGCTCTGGAAAATCAGTCTTCCTTATCAAATAGATGAGCTCACGCAACTACAGAAAATTAGTCTCTCTTATTAAAAAGATGAGGTGACGAAAATCACGAGGATGACCCTTCCATATTAAAAGGATAAGTTCATGAAGCTTGGAGAACCTACTCCCTTTTTAAAGGGCGAGTTGAACGTATTATAAGGGATTGATATAAAAGTGCCCCGTACTATAAGGGCCCGAGCTGAATGAAGCTCGTAATTGTTGTCCTCCGTATTAAAAGGGGTCAAAATCAACTTGTAAGATATACTTCCCTTTTTAAAGCGCAAGCTGAGTGAAGCTCATAAAATATACTTTCCTTTTTAAAAGGCGAGCTGAGTGAAGCTCGTAAAATATATTTTCCTTTTTAAGGGGCAAGCTGAGTAAAGCTCGTAAATATACTTCCCTTTTTAAAAGGTAAGCTCATTCAGCTTAAGAAAGCCTACTCCCTCAGCTCATGAAGTTCGGGCAAATCTGCTTCCTTATTAAAAGAGTAAGAGAGGAACCAAAAAGAGGTCGCCCAACAAGGGTTAACCTAAAAAGAGAATGATTTCTGCCAAAGAGATGTCGGTCAAAAAACACTTTCACATTCTCGATGCTTGACAAGCAAGCATTAGAATGGGGGGCAACTGATGAGAATAAAAATAATAGGCAACTCAAAGTCAAAATAAGATAAGGGTAAGGGATTTATCCTCCCCAAAATCTCTATGGAATTATAAAAAATCTTTGGTTACCATGTGTAACGACAGTTACCATTTCTGTAAGAAGGAAACGATATTATCTTGGATCAGGGAGAATCTCGCTTCAACAACTACTACCATCAATGCTTCTATAAAAGAAATGATCAATCAACCTAAAAAGGGAGGCCATAAATTTTATATGTAATCCTTATCGGATATTAGATCGTCAAGTACTAACTTGACCGTTGGAGTGCACCTGGCCGGCACCACGCCGGTCATCACTTCTCTTGTTTTGCAGGAATCACCACCGACTTCGGAACGTGTAGATTTTTGGCATAAACACTTATAAAGACAACAAAGCCCCAATCTGCTTCAATTCTCAGGAATTGTCATTCCTTGTAATCTCGATGTATATATAGAGGTACAGATACGTAGAGGGATTGATGGTTTTGGAGGGAAGTGAATATGGATTTCTCTTCAAATTGGTTTCACTTCATTACTTTGTCTTGGTTTCATCGTTCATTACTCAATTCAATTACCAACGGCTAATTCAAGAAATAAGAAACACATAAACGTAACGTTACCAAACTATCCCTAAAATTGTTATTTTTAAAGGATAAATTCACACGCAAAAAAAAACCATGTACCATCAATTTTTATCATTTCATATCATCCCCTTATACAACAGAAACCTCATGTAAGAGATGAGGTTAGGGTCGAAAGTTGAAGTGGGTGACATTGCCGGTGGGATTGCCTTCTTGTAAACTCCGTCACCGTGGGGCAATCTATTGTATAAATTTTCTAAAAATAATTTAAATTGTCATCTGGAGTCTGTCCAGGGCTTTTGATGGTCAATGACCAAATGTTAGTTGGTCTTAGAGATAAATTATTCATTTGATTTTTAAAATTTGTTACTTTAACTTAAACTCTATTCTTAAAAAAATAAAAAATAAAAAATAAAAAAAGGATGGAAGGGAGGGAAGAAGGGATAGATAATAGGGAACATATTGTGTATTTCCTTCTTTTTCTTCAGTTAAACAAAAGAGAAATGAATAAACTTATAACTCACCATATTCTTTAAGAGAGAATTAAAGAGAAAGTTTTAATTTTTTGTACCATTATATCCAATAATATTTATAATATTGTAATTTAAAATTATATAATTTAGGATACTATTTAATTTAAAACTTCTATATTTTTTTGCCGATAAAAATTTGTAAAGCAGGAAAGATGATATATCCTTCCTATTTTCCTTTCTATCCTTCTATTATCTCTATTGAACAAAAGAAATTCATTCATTCCTAATTCATTCATTCCTTCTTATTTTCTCTCCACAGATCTTCCTTCTTTCCTTCCTTCCTTCCTTACTACGACATTAATATTCATAAAGTGAGGGCAGTGTCATCATTTCACCAAGTAATTTCGTTAGTTTACGGGGTTGTTTGTTAGTTGATGGGGTTATATGATGAAAATTGATAATACATGGGAGTTTTGTGAATTAAGGGGGCATTTCGATTAGTCAAATGTTGCCCGATACTCACTTGGTATTTTCCGGTTAGGGTTTGATGATAAACTAACGGGAAAACCTAACCGGAAGGGAATAAATTGATGGATATTTGAAAATGTCAAGGAATTTAGGTTTCAAGTTCAAATTTTGAGGAGATCGGGGCGACAGTATCAACATTATCCGATGATTCTTAGAAGAGATAAATGCAATCTCCAAAAATTCTTTTATTCGTAACTCAATCTGATTACGAGGACTCTTTAAGAACCATTTTAACCAGGTACGCAACACTAATTGCAATTAATTGAATACAATAACTTGCAACTATATATTTTTGGTCACTGACTTGACTATCACAGTGTCCTTATTCATACTTACATTACTATTCATACTTACATTATCTCTTCATCTTACAGAAAATGTCATCATTCTGAATTGCGTGAAATTTCACATCAACATTTTCGTTTCAGAATTGTTCATTTTTTCTTTTTACTAGTGAAAAAATCACGTGATTAAAGCCTTATAAAATTATGAGAATTTTTAATTTTAAAATAAATAGATAACACAATGTAAAAAGGACATACTATTGTAGACAACTTTTCGCAATTGTGTACCAAAACAATAAAAATTGAGAATGTTTAACAAAACAATAATGTGTTCAAAGAACACCACAAATGCATGTGATAGTTAATATGTATAAAAAAAGCTAGATGGAGGGTCATAGTTAATTTACTTTTGTGCATAAAATTTTCAGTTTTCCTCTAATGAAGGAATACATGAAACCCAATGTTTTATGGTATAAATTATCTCGATATATAATAAGGGAGTTGATATTGGCGCTCCACTAACATACTAAGGCACTTCATTTTTTTAATCTTTTAAACTAAAATTACAAAAAAAAATTTTGAACCACAAAAAATAATTTTAATGTCAGATTTGCCCTTTTCTCTATTTGACTTGGATTCCTTTCATCTTCTCTCACGTTCTTTTTCTCCCTATTTACCATCAACGCAATATCTCTGCAACACATCTCTTTATATATATATATGAGATATATTACCAGTCAAATATCACGAGTTGTCTCAACAAAGATCAACTAGGAAGATAGGTCTAATTTCCTTCTTCAGTCACAAATTTCTCCAAATAGTTCTTATCAAATATGAGATTCTGATTATCTTCCGGGGAAAAAAAAAAAATCCCATGTGACAAAAGAAATCAATTTTTAATTTAAAGTGGTCGCAGAAGGCTTCTTTTTTGAATTATAGACAAGAGGTAGAAGTGGTATTCATCTAATTCACAAAGGAAAAAATAAAGGCAATAAAGGAACTAATTGATTATACTAATTTTTGGAGAAGTTAAACAAAGGTGTTTTACAGAGTTTTAATAATTTGTGTTTCCAATTGTATAAAATATTATCCTCCAAAAAAAAAAAAAAGAGTATGTTTATTATGCATCTAATGAATCTAATCTCTCATGCTAATCTTTAACAAAGTGTGAGATATAATTTAACTTTATAAAGTTGTTTCCGACTTAGGACACTATACTTATATGGTATATTCTTCAAGTTACCAAAAATAGGATTTTTCAAGTTTTTCAGAATTTGTCAAGTGGGAATTGGTACCAAACTTGGGAACTGGTTCCAAAGGTGGCTACCGGTACCAACTGTTGATACAGTTAGGATTCCAGTTTCCTGTTCTGTCTAAAACTTCCTATTTGGTTTAGAATTCTTTCAAAAGTCCTATGCACAAAAATTACTTTTTCCTATGCATATCGGGTCTTTGAAAGTTCTATATAAACCTCGATTTACATCTAGGTTGAAATGGCTTTTGCATTACATTTTCTAATTCTTAAAAAGCCTATTTGAGAGATATTTTGCAGAAAATCAAAGCTGATTTTTCTGTCTTTATTTCTAGAACACATACATAAACACAAGAGTAATTTTAGAGTGTTCTTCAATTCCTAATCGTGTTCACAATTTATTGAATATTGTATCTACAATGATCAGAGAAGCATGTCTATTTCTTTTACATCAAATTCAGATATTGAAGAATAGAGGTGAAGATATCACACTTTGAAAGGGTCAAAGCATTCGAGGAGTGTTGTTTAATTTACCAGCAATCCTTCTACAGAGATCAAGAGTAAGCCTAAAGTCAAGAGCTGTTGAACGGGACGTCGCAAAGACAGATGATTGTCAACTATTGGTATTTGGTAGAACGATAGGGTGTGAGTCTGAGTCAAAGTCCATTGTATTTTGTTTCAAACATAGTGGATCGGTTTACTTTGGACTGCACAGTCCATGAGGTTTTTCCTGCACAAACGGTTAGTCTATTTTACCAATTGGGGTTTCCTCGCTATAAATCTTGGTGTCATCTGTATCTCTATTACTTTACTTTATTTTATTTTGCATGAGATTAATTAATTAATTGCTAAAATAAGTAAAGTTAGAAAGACACAAATCTGTTTTTAAAATACAAAACTATGTAATCTTCTGCTGCATAAACTCACAAATTGGTATCACAGACAATCTCTACACATTGAGTTGATCATTGTGGAAAGTTTTGATTATTTTTTTACAAAAATTGTGTTTATCATGTCTTATGCGTTGAAAGAAGGTGGTTTTAATTAACATGGTCCGGAAACAATTATAATTTTTGGAAATCTAAGCTGAGAGCTTATTTGCAAAATTCTGGAGGTAAAGCTTGGGCTATTGTTGAATTTGGTTATACACCACCTACAGTAAATCAAAGTTTTGAAAGATGATTTTACTTTTACTACTGTTGAAATTGAGTGTAATGATGCTAATGGAAAAGCTTTATATGCAATTATAAATTATATTATTCCATCTGAATATGCTAGAATTTCTGATTGTAAAACTATTAAAGACGCTTAGGATATTTTGCAGGTTACTCATGAAGGGACTTCAAAAGTGAAGTTGTCCAAAATTCAAATGCTTTCTCAAAACTTTGGGAACATTGTGATGAAAGAAGATGAATCATTTTCTGATTTTTATTCTAGTATTCTTGAAATTATTTATGAACTGCATCACTTAGGCAAAAGGGTTAGTGACAAGAAAATCTGTGAGAAAATCTTAAGATCTTTACCTAAAAAATTTCAAATAAGGGTAGAAACTATCACTGAACATTGGGATTTGTCTATCTCTAAAGTAGATGAAGTTGTAGGTTCATTGAAAAATCTTGAGATGTAGAATTTTGATTTAAATCAGAAGGAAAAGAATCTTACTTTAAAATTAACACAGGTTGATAATTTTTTCAATGACAATTCTGATGATGATGTTGCTTTCATGTCAAGGCAATGTAATTAGATTTTGCAAAGACAACAGAGGAGAAGGAATGGCAATGGGGCCAATCATAAATTTTTTGACAAGGGGTCAAAATTGAGAATAAATGAAAAGAAAGTTAAAAGAAACTGAATTCACTTGCAGGAATTGTGGTGGCAAAGGTCACGTAGCCAATATTTGTCCTAGTCCTAAGAAAGATCAAAAGGATAAGAATAAAGAGAAAGCAATGAAAGTTTCTATTTCTGAAAATTCGGCTTCTAGTGATAATGATTCTCCTCGTTATTATTGCAATGATTTTTCTTATGTTACTTTTCTTGAAAAAGGTCTTCATGTTGTTACTTTGTCTGATTCTGACATTTTAGATAATGAAGACAATGAAGTTCTTGATGAACAAGTTCAAGATGATGAAAAGGATGAAGAAAATTTGAAGAAGATGTTCGAAGAAAATATTGAAGTCAAACTGGCTGTCAATAAGTTAGCAAATGAGCTTATCTAAGCAAAAAAAGATAATGAAGTTCTAAGAAAATAGATTGATGAAGGAAAAAGAAAAGCTTTTGAAAGCGATTCAATCATCTTTGAACTCAACAGGAAGATCATTATTCTTGAAGATAAGGTAAGTTGTGCTAACTCTTTAAAGGAATATCTTGCTCTGAAAATTGATTATGTTGAACTTAAATTGAAAACAACACAAGATAAACTGAAAGGTTCACTATGGGTCAAGTTAAATTGAATAAAATGATCAATATGGGTAAGAATATGAATGATAAAACTTGGTTAAGTTTTGAAAAAGGCTCATCTAGTAGTCAAGGTAAAACAGTTTTTGTGAAACCTATTGATAATACTATGCCTAATCCTAGTTTGCGTGATGAATTGCATTCTGATATGTCATAAATGCCTAAATTGTTGCATTACACTTTTTGTGGTAAAAATTGACATAACCATCATTCATGTTTTCACAAGAAAAAGAAAGAATTTTCTGAAATTCATTCTCGTAATGTTCATGCTAAGAAAAAGGTGCATTCTAAGAAGAAAAAGAATTTTGTGTCACCTAAAAATTCTAAAGCTAGAAATTTGTCTAAGAAAGAGGTAAAATATGAAAGAGAATTTTAGGAAGTGATAGTGAAAACTATGTGGATCAAAAAGAAATATTTGATCAATGATGTGCCAGTTGAGTCCATGGAACTAGTTTCCAAAAGGACTTTACCTTCAAACTGAGTCCTAGGATGATTAGTGATCATAGTTTGTGCTTCAATGAAAATTTTGTTGCCATTGGATCACTTTTTAGGGTTTGGTTAAGGTATTGAGTTATTGATCATATTCTTCATGATACATGTGTGAAAATTCTTTCAGATTGAATTTATAATCTATCTTTGAATGCAAATTGAGACACATGATAATTCGATTAAAATATATTATTCGATTGTAATCTATACAATGAAAGATAATTTGCATTGATTAGGAGATTTTTATATTTAAATCTCTTGAGTTCATAGTTTTTGTGCACTAGTCCATCTTTGAAAATTTTGATTGAAAATCTTTGAATTGTAAACTTGTGTATATTGATTACAAAAGCTATAAAGGTTATTGTTTGGGAAAAAAAAAAAAAAATTGAAATTATTCAGCATGAAAAGAAAAAAAATCAAAAAACAAAAATAAAAAATAAAAAATTGAAAAAATAGTTGAATTCTTTGTTGAGAAAAAGGCTACCTGTTTGGGTCGAAAGCTCCCATAAGACTTTGAAGAGAAGCTAATTGAGTAAAAAGAAAGGTGAAGACAAGTAGAACTAGGGAATTGTTGTTTGCTCTTTAGTGTGAAAGCCACCTTACTTAGAAAAATTGCTCAAAAACAATCTTATCTTGATTTTTTCGATCCATATAGCTTAGACAATGATTTGATGAAATTTGATTGAAAATTGATGAGATTGGATTTCACACACACACATGAACTTGCTAGATTAATTTCTAAATGTTTCAGTAATATTTGCAAGTTGAATTTTATGTTGTGATTATTTTATGAGATTTGAAATCAATTAAAGATTATGTGGAGTCAAATATTTGTATTCTTAATTACTAAGAAAATTCTCTAGATTTTTGGATCATGTGTGGACTTGAAAGATTATGATTAAATGCTCAATGATTTTTTTTTTTAAATGAAAAAAAAAATTAAAAAATACTGAAAAATTCAAAAAGATTTTGATTTTTAAGTTATAATTTTTTTAATTTTTTAATTTATTTATTTGTTTAAATTTTTTTTTTTATCATTGAGTGATGAAGAAATCTGGGAAGAAAATTTTTGTTGAAAAATTCAAGTCTGTGAAGTGTACTGCCTAGTTGCTACCGGTACAGAGTTTTCTACCGGTTCATGAGTGCAAAGATAGCAAAGCAATCCTCTCTGCCTGTTTGATACCGGTACCAAAGATAAACTACCGATATAGGACTGCTGCACATTACACTGCCATTTGGGAACCGGTTCCCAACTTGGCTACTGGTTCCTGGTAGCGCATTTTGGCACTTAAAAGGTTCATCGTGCATGTTATTGGGTTTGTTACATACAAAAACTCTTTCTCTCTCTATATTGCACTCATTCTCTCTCTATATTTCTTCAAGCATACATACATATATATCTAACATATAATTTCAATATTATGTAATTCTCTACATGTAATTGCAAATTGAATATTGAATCATCCTATCGAAGTTGAGATCTGGAGATTTGAAATTAGTGTTGGAGGTTTGGGTTTTGAATAAAATTTCGAGGATTGGTTAAGTTTAAGTTGAAGATCTTTGGGTTTGTGATTGAAGACTCGGGGTTTTACATTGTGGATAGTTTTGCATCATTGTCTTGTTGATTTTTGGGGGATTTGAAGATCAAAACCAAGCTTTCTCAAGAACAAGATTTGGGGTGCACGTCAAGTGTTCGATAAAATTCCTAAGTGAAGTTCAATGTTTCAAACCAAATTTTTCCGAACTATAAATGGCACCGAGACTGTCCAAAGAGGCCAAGGGTAAATGAGTTGCGGTTTCAAAGACTCCCAAGAGAGCAAGAACATACATCTCTATCTGTGAACCTCAAGAAGGTTCAAATACTCCTAGGGACACTCTGTCGTCTCATATGGACTCGGGTTCTCCTGTCGCTGAGGTACTTGCTGGGTATCCTTTAGTTTCTGTTACTAGGAAAGTAGAGTTCACCCGTGATCACTTCTACAGTGAGCAAGCTTGGAAGACGCACACAAAAATCTACAAAGGCGGGCCAATAAAGTCAGAAAGGAATGTGAATCTAAAAAAGCTCTGAAATAGTACGGGTCATAAGCTTGTTGAGTACATTGAGAAGAACAACTGGCTTTTCTTCACTACCATGGAGCTTAGCAGCTAGTCTCCTGACATGGTACACTATTTTTACTCAAATATCTGGAAAGTTCATAATGATGGATATTTTGAGGTTTCTATTTTTGGGACTAACTATCGCATTAATGAAGATGTTGTTTGCAACATCTTGGGCGTTCCAAAGAGGGTCAGCAGTACAAGTTATATTCTACCTCTCATTAAGTCAGGGATGCTTTGTGTATTCCGAGTTCTTTGAGATTTTCCAACCACATCCCTTCTCGCTATCTCACTAATGAGGCAGCGTTTCTGAACTTATTTACTATTGCCAATCTTGGCTATTTTGGGAAGAATGGCGCGATTGCTTTGGATCGGGCTCAAGTATTGTATCTTCTTCTTATTGGAGCAAAGATTCATGTTGTCGCTTCCATCGTGAATTTGATGGTTGCTCATTACAAGAACAATAGCAAGAGGAAGTCCTCTCCATTCCTTATGAACAACATGGGATTCTATAGGAAGTTTTAGATTATGTTTCCTTCTAAAGCTCATCATCACGAGATCATGTCTAAGTTAGATCTCTGGGCCTTGAACAAGTCCAAGTATGCTAGGGAGAATGCAAGGAAAGTTATCAGGGGATCAGACACTACTTCTACTCAGCGTCCACAGAATACTCAGATCTTTCCCTCCAAAGGGAATTTCACGAAGGATAATGGAAATCTGTTATATTCTCTGATTCTTCAGAATCAGAAGGCCATGCTTGAAGCCATATGTGATCTTCAGGCTGGGATAAGATTTCTTCGTGCACAGCAGACAGGTGGTTCTTCTGAGGACGTCCACAGACCTACACCTCTAGATTCGTCACTACTTCCTGATGATGATGATGATGAGGATGGTAGTGGTAGTGATGGTAGTGATTTAGATGATATTCCGACCATGCTGTTACTTTTGAGGGAGATGTTAATGCTTGATTTTCTGATCATACATGCATCATATTTTGTTCACTTCATATATTGTCATGATATATTGTTTTTGGATATTATTCTTTTAGATTAATGACATGTTATAATCTGATTTGACTATTTCTCTTCTATATTATTCTCTCATGCTATTTGCTTTGTCAATTTGTTCCAAAAAGGGGGAGAACAATGGATAATTAAGGGAGAGAAAATTTTAAAAATTGGATAATTTATTCAGGAGGAGTTATTATACATTGTTTTATTAAACTTTCACTGGTAGTTTTGCTTAATCCATGTGCAGGAAATAAGGTAAAATTTTGTTCAAGAGAAAAAGAGAACTGAGAAGAAAAATTTTGTGTCCTTGACTAATTGTAATCTATTATTTTTCTGCTTGGGTAGATTATATTTGTTTTTAGGGTTTTGTCACCAAATTGTCAAAGGGGGAGATTGTGAGATATAATTTTTTTAATTGGTAAATTTCGATGTCAAAACAAGTTTGATCGAGTTGTTATTCTCAAGTTACCATATGAAGATCAAGATCGGCTACGAAGTTGAAAGGTTGTTCATTTAGAGATCTACGAAAAAGGACAGAACAACACTTTAGGAAGTTGTTTCCCACTTAGGACATTATACCTATATGGTATATTCTTCAAGTTTCCAAAAACAAGATTTTCCAAGTTTTTCAGAATTCTGTCAAGTGGGAATTAGTGCCAAACTTGGGAATCGGTTCAAAAACCTTAGTTTCGAAAAATAAGTTCTATCCTTTGGGAACCGGTTCCAAAGGTGGCTACTGGTACAACTGCTGATACAATTTAGGGTTCCAGTTTCCTGTTCTGTCTAAAACTTCCTATTTGGTCTAGAATTCTTCCAAAAGTCCTATGCACAAAAATTACCTTTTCCTATGCATATTTAGGTCTTTAAAAATTCTATATAAACCTCGATTTACATCTAGGTTGATACGACTTTTGCATTACATCTTCTAATTTTTAAAAAGCCTATCTGAGATATATTTTGCAGATTTTTCTGTCTTTATTTCTAGAACACACACATAAACACAAGAGTGATTTTAGAGAGTTGTTCAATTCTTGATCGTGTTCAAAGTTTATTGAATATTGCATCTACAATGATCAAAGAAACATATCTATTTCTTCTACATCAAATTCAGATATTGAATAACAGAGGTGAAGTGATCACACTTTAAAAAGGTTCAAAGAATTTGAAGAGTGTTGTTTGATCTACCAATAATCCTTTTACAGAGATCAAGAGTTAGCCTGAGATCAAGACTTATTAGACGGGACGTCACAAAGCTAGAGGATTGTCAACTATTGGTGTTTGGTAGAACGATAGGGTGTGAGCCTGAGTTAACGTCCATTGTACTTTGTTCCAAACATAGTTGATCGGTTTATTTTGGACTGCACAGTCCATAAGGTTTTTCCCGCGCAAACAGTTGGTCTATTTTTCCAATTGGGGTTTCCTCGCTAAAATCTTGGTGTCATCTCTAACTCTAGTACTTTGCTTTATTTTATCTTGCATGAGATTAATTAATTAATTGTTAAAATAAGTAAAGTTAGAAAGACACAAATTTGTTTTTAAAATACAAAACTTTCTAATCTTTCACTGTATAACTTATACAAAGTTCAAGTTGGGATTGAATTTTGGAGTTTTTATTTACAAATAACATATGAATACACAAACACAAATGCTGTTTAATTGCAATCACTGGCAGAACCAGGGGTGGGCTCAAGCCAAAAAATAAAAATAAAAAATTTGTTTTACTATACCTAATGTTAGCTCAACCCAAAAAAATAATAATAATAATAAAAATTATTACTACTATTAGCCCACCCAAAGAAACATTAGTCCACCCCATTGACAATTCTTGGATTCGCCCTTAATTGCAATCTGAGTCGACTTGTGAGAACTAACAACAAGGCTCAGTCGATGATCTCTCATAACATACTCTCTGTGACATGCTAAGGGGAGGACCTAGGGCAATTATGAGAATGAAAATTGTAACATCCAAATATATTGTGTGCCTGAGATTTTTTTGTAATTCCATTTTAAGAGAAAATGTGTGATACCCCTCGAATCCGAGACATGGATTGATCAGGCCCAAGCCCAAACTCGAGGGAATATCAGACAATTAATATATAAACGAACACAAATTATAAAAAATTTAAGAATTAAATAATAAAGCTGAAAGAATTATTAATTATAAAATCCTCCAAACGATAGCGAATAATAATAATCCAACTCTCCAAAACCTTCAAGAGTACAACTCGGGAATCCATCTAGTGGACCCCTAAACAAAATCCTAACTGAACATAGCCAACTGAAAATAAAAGCCAAATCTAAAACATAGAATGAAATCCTATGTCATCGGTAGAGTGAATGACCGTCTCTGCTCAACCCGAACAAGCCCTAGGTCTGGAACTGTCGAACACTTGAAAAAAATAAGAGTGGGTCAAGCCCACGAACAAGTTCTATCCTAACTACAATCTAAACAGAGACCCGATACGCAGATACACCCTAGATATCTCAACAATATATATCTAGTCCATACATACATATATCCACACTAAGGGACTTTCACTGGACTATAAAGGGGTCTCAACCTGAATAGAAGGCAACATGCAATACGCATCAGAGGTGGGCATGAGTATTTAAACCTAACAAGATACAACTCAACCGTTATAGCCAGCTATGCATCCCAATGCATATACGTTCCCTAACTAACGATCCTGAGACTCAAACTCATATCGTGGTACCATAATCATATATATAAAGCCCGTCTGAAATCAAAGTATGTCAGTCTCTTGTTTATTGATCTGACATAAGACTTGTAAACCAGCTAGTCACTCAACTTACTCAGTCGATCTGATTTAACCGCGAATAACAATTAATCCAGGTAGTCATTCAACTTACTCAGTCGATCTGACTTAACTACAAATAACAATTAATCCAGATAGTCACTCAACTTACTCAGTCAATCTGAATTAAATATAAGTAAGATTCAATTTTTATAATCCATTCCCTTATTCCAATAGGGTAGGTCTTAGCATTTTGAGCTAAACCATCCCTAATATACCACCGTCCCATACTGGTGCATACAATCCTCAAACATCTATGTAAATTACAAAACATAAATAATAGTTCAGCAATTTAAATTCCAAAACCATAATCCATATAATTGCATAAAATAGTTTAATATTTCAACAATTAAAATCCAGAGCATGAATAGATCAAATCTAATAAATAAATTACTCTATCATGCATTCAAAATAAGATTTATAATCATACTATATCCCATTAAATTGTTAAAATTAAACTAAGCAATTAATTTCCTTCCATCCGTTAACAGCATGAAAAGTGGTTTAATTTTATATTGTTCATTCCATTAACTTAGAGGTAAAGCTTATTCAATTAGAGGTCTTAATAACATCCAAAATTAAATATTAAGTTCCCCAGTAAAGTCCCAAAACAGTTCAGTTAAACCAATTGCTCCAACAGTACCCGACAAAAACTCCAGAACACAGACTTGAGAGAGCCTGCTCTCAAAACTGGAGAGCAGGCTCCATTGAAGCATGGAGCCGGCTCCATGCACCTTAAAGCCGGCTCTTGAGGGGTGGGAGCCGGCTCTTGACTCCCCAGAGCCGGCTCTTCACTTGGGGGAGCCGGCTCCCACGTCCATGGAACCGGCTCTCTCCCTCGCTGAGAGCCCTGCGTCTCCAGCCACTTCCACCTCTTCTATTATTCATTAAAACTGACCCTAAGGGTCTTAAGTTACATCCAGTTATCAATCCAGTCCTTTGTTTACCACAGTTTGCATTAAAAGAACAATCAAAACAATTACCGTTCAACATGCTCAAAGATCAAAAGGTGAAACCAAACTTGCAATAATACTTCCAGATTGAATTCAACACAAACAAATAATTAATTTAACCTAATACTATACATGCAAGGTTCATTTAATATCCAATTAAAATCCTAGAGATTATCTAGGTATGCACAGAACACAGGCCAAGGGGAGAGAGACTGAATAGAACTTGCCTGTGTGGTTTTGGGATCAAAACCTTGTTGCTGTCTTCCTAAGCTTTTCGACGACGTCCATTTACTGTCAACTCAACCTCTTACTATTCAACCTTTCCTCTTCCTAGGTTCGACTTTTGATCCACAGCCAAAAACCCTCACTACAATTGCTTTGTTTCTCACAATCGCTTTCTGTTTCTCTCAACCCTCTCTTTACGTGAACAAAACTATGTTTATGTTTTTAAAAAAAAAAACCCTAAGCCACCGTAATGATATATTTATAGGCTTAGAAAAAAATAAAACCCTAATTCTAATATAATTGTAGAGACGGAAACAATCTAATATAATTTTATAACTAAGTCGACTATATTAAAAATGTGACTACCTTAAAAGAGAACAAAACCCTAATTAAACAATTGAAACAATTAAAACTAATTTACTTAAACAAACCAATTAATTAAATAAAATAAATAATACAATTAATTCATTTTCCACAAAAGCATACAATAAACCAATTAATAATAACAATTAATACAATTAACTAAATCAATTCACAACAACTACAAACAATTAGACAAACAAGCAAATAAAGAATTAAAATGCAAAAAAAATAATTATTAAAAATGCCAAGACTATCCTTTTAAAATTGGGGTATTACAAAAGGAGAGTGGAGTGCCTAAGGATGTTGGTGGGAGCGACAATTTCAACTCTCTATAATAAATTGGAGGAGTGTATTTAAAGAGAGAAAAGTTTAGCCTCATAAGTTTTCAAATTTTTTATTAGGCTTCGTTTGGATTGAAGAAAATGAAAGAAAAAGAAAAGAACAGAAAAAGGATAAAACCTTCTCTTTATCCTTTTTTTGATAAAAATTTAACATTCTGTATATAGGGGATTTTTTTTTACACATTATACTTTTTTAAATAAATTTTAATGAAAAAAGCCTTATTAATTTTTTATTTTTAAAAATATGAAAAATATATATAAAAGATAAAAAATACTTCCACTTTTAATAAGTATTATAGATATAGATATTTCAACCATCTTAATTTAGTTAGGCCCTACATTTAATTGTTGGGTCCCACTTCTAGTTAGTTAATTCGCGTATGATACACGAATTAAACACGTACGTACGAATTTTGAAAAAATACTTCCGTTTGCCGATCAGAGTTGAAAGATACAGTAAAATACGCTTTTTTTTTTACTATTACCCCGTATCTAACACGTTTATTTGTTTATTCGTTTTGGTTGTTCCGTTTAATTCGTAATTTAATTTTTTTTTTTTTTTCGTTTACGAACTTCACCCTAATAGCGTAATTTTCTTAAACATGTCTTTTCCACCCTCTTTTGTTTGGTATAGCCATTATTTTTCAAACCATCAAAATAATGTTATTTGTTATGCAAACTATTGTCTTTTCTACCCTCTTTTGCTTGGTATAACCATTATATTTCAAGCCATCAAAATAATGTTATTTATTGTGCAATCTGACAATCTCTTATTGTTGTCACTCCAATTATGATCTTTAATCAAAGCAATGAAATATATATATATATATATATATATATATATATATATATATATTTGTGGAACACTATAATTGTGGAACATTTCTTGAAAAATCATAAGTTTTTATTGTTGTATAGATTTTTTGTTTTGTTGTGAGATCTTTTAAATTTTGTTAATATCTTTATTATTATTATTATTATTATTATTATTATTATTAGTTTAGAAGTTTGTAGATCACCACACTTCCTAAATGTTTTAGTAGAATATTATATATTTAATTTTTTTTTTTATGATTATTGTGATAGTGTCAATTGTAATATATTTATTTTATTATTTGTTGCATTTTCTTTATTGTCCTTACAAATATATATATATATATATATATATATATATATATATATATATATAAGAAAATAATAAGATGTGTATAGCCGAATTTTTGATCTCAAATTTTCAGTGTATATAACGTATTATATGCGTATGTATTCGTATTTGTATTTTTATATCTTCGTATTTTTTTGCCAAATTTTTTAAACATATTTTTAAAAAAAATATCGAATTATACTCGTACGTTTTCGTACCTATATTTTTTTCGTACCGTATTTTACTAACTATGGTCCCACTCTAGATTAAGGTGAGATATCAAAAATGATAAAAAGCAAACAGTTTTGTTACATGGGCATTTGGAATAATAAACCCTTTTATAATGACTTGTGTCCTCTTTCAAATTACTATTGCATCACGGATCTATTCTTCAAAAATCAACCAAAATATCATTACCGATCTTGCTTTATTTTCTATAAACTAATTGATTAATTACCAATCTTGTTGTTCAGTCAATTTTGGCATACTTTGAGTTCTCTTTTTCCCCCTAAACATTTTTCTTTAGGAATTTGTCTACAAAAGAAGCAAAATAGAAAATTCAGTGGATGCTAATGGAGATTCTGGGATGGCTTATGGTAGGGACCACCTCTTGATCCTCAATCTACCCATATAAGATAGATGATATGAAACAAGAAGAAATCAATCAATCATCAACCAACCCACCCAGCCACCATAAACCAATCCTCCCAAGATTGCCCCTCATTTTTATTCCACATGTTAGGACAGTGAAATGCTTGATGACAGAATGCCTACTTGGAATTCTTCTCTAAAAGCAAGAAAGCAATTTGAGTAGACTAGAAAGAAAGTGAATATATATATACATATAAATAAAAAATAATAAAAAAAAAATAAAAAATAAAAAAGGAGTGGGAATTGATGAGAAATGAGAGATCTATTGGTGGGAAGAAGTCCACCCAATGGAAAGATTTAGCTAGAGACAATGGAATAACAACACAATCTAATAAGTTTCTAACATGTCGCTAAAGCAACAAAAGATGGGGTCCAACAAGAACAACTGTCCAACACAAATGCTTTGCTTATGTATTGATTAATATTAGATGATGACTTGATTCACCTTAAACATATGCTTTTTGGGGGGTATAATTTAAATTATAGAGTTTACCTGCTCTAAGAAGATATGCCCAGATCTCTTTGAAGACCTCTTAATATATATTAATTAGTATATATGCTTACATCATAACCCACTTCTTATATTCCTTTGTTTAGCAAAGTACTCACCCTATCATATTTTAAGAGCATCCCAAAACATGGTCAAGATATATATATAGATATGGTTTTGGTTTAATTTAATAATTTGTATATATTAATTAAGTGGAAGGATAATTACAAAGAAGCTTCATTATGTGCTGAATAACACAACCTCTCTCTCTCTCTCTCTCTCTCTATATATATATATAATATATATATATATATATTATATGAACATGATTAATTGGACTGTAGTAGATGGGACTGGGCACCTACAGATTTTTTATTTAATTATTTTTTGTCTACTATATGATAGGCTTTGCATGAATCCACTAGTTAGTTGGTCAAGCAAAGTAATCTTTAATAAGCATTTTTAAGCACAGTGAGCAGATTTGTTGCAAAGTTAGAGCCTCCTTCCTTCCAGGTGATTACATCCCCATCTTCTTTGACTTTTGTTCTTACAGTTAATTTAATAAGCATTTTTGGAATATTTGTTTTTTAATGACCAAGTGCTACTATAATTGCATGTTTTATATATTTTGAAGTGCTTATATAGACTATATTGTTAATATAAAACACAACACTGAATCCTCTTTGATTGGAGAAGTTTGGGGGTGTATCTACTACAATATTGACAAACTTTAAACCAAATTATACATATTGCATTATATATACTGCTTTGAGACAGCTTCCCTTATCTGACTATTCTTTCTCTTCTTCTTTTTTCCAATTGTTTAATTTATTTTATATTAAATATTGGTACGTTTATGCTGTTCATGATTATAAAACTATTCATGTTTAGCCATGCAATGCGTTGTCAGAAACCAATTGAGCTTACTATAAAAGGAAGAGAGGCAAAACAAGATTTGTGTGTCAGTACAACCCCCAAACAAAAAAGAGAGAAAATTGTTTTCTCATATCAAGAGAGAGATGGAAAAAGATGTGTCTAGTCTTCTTTCTCCAACATGGGATGGAGATAATGAATTCTCTACGAAGTCCTGTGCTGAGAAGAAGCTCAGATTGTTCGGATTTGAGCTCGACCCTAGTAGGAATGGTGAGACATGCCTCAAGGGGTGTGTGGAAGGTGATGAAAGCGTGAATTCATCAACCACGGTTTCGCCCGGAAGGGAGAAGCCTCTGATCAAGGAGAAGAGCAGCTTGACAGGTGAGGCCCCGGAGGAAAAGAAGTTCGTGTGCCAATACTGTTTCAAGGAGTTCGCGAACTCACAGGCGTTGGGAGGTCACCAGAATGCTCACAAGAAGGAGAGGATGAAGAAGAAAAGGTTGCAGCTTCAAGCAAGGAAGGCCAGCATCAACTACTACCTCCAGCCTTTCCAAACTAACCATAGTGTCAATTACCATGGCTCAACTACTACTCCATTGTTTTACAATTATAACCCCTCCTACTATACTCCTGACGGCCAATTCACACTCTATGATGAGTCTCAAATTAGTTTCAGCTCGTCTGATCAAGAAATCCCTATAAACGGGTCCCAGATATCCCAAATATCAAACTGTTACACCTTACCTGCCCAAATACCTTTCCAACAAGATACATGTAGGTTCACTCTCACACAAGCCCAGAGATCTGGAGAGAATAGGCCTGTTAGAGTCAAGCCATGCCCTTTGCCTGGTTCAAAGCATAACTGTAAACATTTGGATCTTCAATTAGGGTTGAGCTTGCATTCCAACATCCAAAACAAGTCTAGAAGTGGGATATAATTGCATATATATATATGTATATGCCAATTTAGGCACAAAATGGTAATATCCTTCCTAGTTTAAATTCTTTCATAAGTCTCCCAAAACATGGAAAATTTTTATGGATCTAAGAAGTTCATCACAGGATGAAAAAACTTGTTCCTTGATCGAATATATATATAGCTGAGCGATCCCGTTACATCTGTGCCACCACTTATATATAGCTCTTTTTTCATCATACACACAGTACACACACCGGTTTCATTTACACCAGCCATGAATATATATGAAGAAGAGCGTTATCGTGCTTCTTATAAGTCCATTCCAGGTAGTCCATTCCTGGGGTGTGAAGCCGGTGAAAGACAGCGTGAAGTTTAGCAGTTTGATTTGGATGGAAGCCATGGCCTCAACTTCATTTCCTGACAATTTATATATTTTTGATGTATTAGCACTGATTGAAAATTGTTTGATTAGGCTACTTCTATTTATCAATAAACCATATATAGTCCACAGAATCTTTCATTTCAACCATGATTGATAACTAAAAACTTGCAATCTACTTTCCTGCTCACTTAATTTCTTATATGATAAAATTGAAATTGATTAAAGTTAAACATAATCCCAAGCTGGATGTGCCTTGTGAAGTATGAGGTCTCGTGACCAGGACGGAGCCAGCTTGGGCTACAGATGGGCACGTGCCCCGGGCCCAAGCTGACTCATTAAATTTATAACATATATAGGTATAATATTTAAAAAAATTATTTTGTAGCCCCCTGAAATTTATTTTCTTTCAAAAACAGCCTTGGAAATGAATTTTCTTTTATTCATTTAAGTATATAATTTATCTTTGTGCCCCCATAAATCTAAATCCTGGCTTCGTACCTGCTCATGATCGATTCCTTTTAGATGAAAATAATTCATTAAAGGTCTACCTCACGAGCATAGTTCGAACTATACCGGATTTGTGTGAGGGGCGGACATCCGAAAAATAAAATTATATCAAACATAACAAACTTGTTAGCTTTTTGGAATTAGATTTATCTTGGGTACCATTAAAAGAATTGGAAATAAGAATTGGTTGAGAGTCATATATGGAAGATATATATATATATATATATATATATATATGGATAGATAGCTAGATCTGGGAAATATTTTTCTACTTTGGATTAATTACTTTCTTTTCAATTATTTTACTGCATTCAAAGGGTGATTATTGATCCGTGTACGATAAGTTTTCAACCAAGTTGTTCAGATCTCACTATCGCGTATCATGTCATTAATTACTCTTTTTAACATTTTATATGGACATCATGCTGTTAACTACATATATAAAACCATCAATGATTTGCCAATTTGAAATTTTGTTTTTGGAAAAAATACGGAGCAAGATAAAAGAGACATGAAGACTTACTGTTGATCTAACCTTTAGAGAAAAGTTAAGAGTGATAATTATAAACAAAATTCTAGATCTGACTATGGAAGCCTGTATATTTTTATATAATTCATATTTTACTGACACATTATTTTATTCAATTTCGCAAGCTCAGCACTCTTATGTTCTGGGTTAGATTCTAGATCCATGACTTGTAAGCACTAAAATCCAAATCCAAATAAAATTCAAGCCACAACTTTACAATAAATATAAGAATGTCTTTGGCAATAATATACCATTTTTTTTTTTTTTTTTTGGTTTAAAGTTAAAATTTTGAATTGACAAATATACAATCCATAAGGCAAGTTAGCCCAGTGCTAACCACAAATTACAAAGAAGCCCAAGAAACCCAATATGATCTAACCCAAGAGGCCCAATAATATAACTGACCCAAGCATTCAAATGCTCTCAATGGTCATTCTTCACCGTCCGGTGATCATGATAATATCTCCATCAAATCCTCCATTTCAGTTCCTTAGATTAGGTGGTTTCGCCGGCGGACAAATCACCAATTCGGAAACTTCCCATTCCTATGCAATTCTTCTAGCATTGAAGGAGTCTGAGATTAAAGATGGCAATAGTTTGGATCTCTAAGGTGAGATGTAATAATGAATTGGCACTGAGGCAGCAGGGACGGAGCCAGAAAAAATTTCAGGGGGCATATTATAGTACTGTGTACCATACCATATACTTATAATATAATGTACATGTATATAAGTCAATATTTATGAGTATATATATATAGAAAGAGATAATGATATTTTTGGAATGAAATTAATTTATAAATATAGAATATAAGGATTAAGAAAACAATTTAAGATAAAAAAATATGAAACATATATAGAATTATACGGAGAATGAGAAAATTCAGGGGAACACTTTCCATATTTTCATTAAAAAACATATATATTATTAGAAAAAATATATAGTATATAAAAGAGGGAAAAAATCCAAGGGAGGCACATGCCCCTCCTAGTCCTTAATTGGCTCCGTCCGTGAGAGATTTCTTCTTGAAGATCCTCCTTTTGTGTTCATTTCATATGTGATAAACTAAGATGCCAAACCCATTTTGGAGTCTCAGTTGCTGTGGAATTCAAAGTTACCTTTCCAATGATGGGACGCCCAAACAATTAGCTCTACCAGGAGGATGGTTGTATTGTGGAAAGAGCCACAAGGGCTTGACAAAAGAGCATTTGAAGAATAGAGGATCATGAGATTCCAATTCATTATTACAAAAGATACACGTGGTGGAATTGAAGTGCAATGTACACCTTCTGTTCAATATTACTGTTGGATTACAAGCCCGAGAGTAAATGAATGTTTCGGTATTGAGGGCTTCGACCAAACTAGATGGGGCCACAGTAGAGTGAACAAATGCTGATTGTAATGTTTCAAGGTTTGGGAGATAGATAGAAAATTGACCAGAGGAAGATGGTATCCAAGTGTTCCAAAAAATGATGACCACAAATCATGAAAATCACTTGCCCTTACAACTATAGTGGTAATAAAAATTTCAAAAATTCCAGACCATAGCTTGGAAGCATGTAAAAGCTTCTTAAAGATAGTCGAAGCCTCCCACAAGGTGTAAGGGATCATGCATCTCTATCTTTGGGATTTAACCAAGCCTGGAATCGATCCAAGCACAATGTATTTGAACGATAGACTATTGGGTGCAACACTTAAAT
Organism: Cornus florida; assembly: GCF_030987335.1. Taxonomy (NCBI): domain Eukaryota; kingdom Viridiplantae; phylum Streptophyta; class Magnoliopsida; order Cornales; family Cornaceae; genus Cornus; species Cornus florida. The sequence continues at coordinate 48,515,678 of NW_026775572.1, forward strand.
CTTTTTTCATAATACCTAAGTACGAAAAATAGAAGAAAAAAACTTCTAAACTTAGAGTGAAAAAAACTTGTGTATGTGTATAAACCTCTTAAGTGAATTTAAATAAATGTGTTCAAATTTTAAATTCATGAATTAAAAAGAGTCATGTTCTAAGGCAATGAATTTGTATAAATGTATTCATGTATTACATTAATCAATATGTATCCAATAAATGTGATGAAATGAACTTAACATGGTTCATCTTAGAATTAGGTGAATTGATTATATTAATTGAGAATACCAAATCTCAAGTATAAAAAAATATTGAAGCATGAACCACCAAAATACATGCATATATATGTGAACTCATTTAACACTGAAGATGCAAGAACTTCCTTCGATTTTTCTCTCTCTAAAATTCTTACACTTCAACAGAATGAAAAAAATCCAAAAAGCCTCCCCCTCTCTCTACTCGTATGGTCTATTTATAGACCATCACCAAAATTCTAACCAACTTATTGTATAAGGCTCTTATTCTAGGGCCTTCTTCCTTTTGGGCCTGACTTCATTATGTGAGCCTCAGATGTTCGGCCTAACTCTCAGTGTTGTGTTATGGGCTGAGTTTAACTGTTCGGTCCGATCCTTCTTTCGTGGGTGTTGGGCTCATTGCGGTACCTTTTTTGCTTGGGCTCGGACCTACCATTCAATCTGATGCTTCACTCGCAGGTCGGGTCTGGTCCAATCCGTCTTTGGTATCTTCAATTGCCCCCATGGACGGTCGGATCTAAAACCGATGCTTCGAGATTCCAAAGAAACTCCTCATTTTCCTGACTATTCGACCTTCGGGCCCACTCTGTCCTTATAAGTATCAGAGACGTTCCCTCAAACCTTTTTTACTGTCTCCATCTTGCATCACTGTTGGCCAAATCTTTGCTTGCTTATCTTTCTTTTTAGTCAAATCAAATCAAATCAAATCTTCTCCGGCGATCCTCTGCGAAAGCTCATTTTTCCAGCGATCTTGCAGTAATCTACGTTTTCTCCTTCTGAGGTTAGTTTCGTTTGCCTTTTTCTTTTGGAAGATCACTTTTTCTCCCTTAAAAACCTCATTTATTTTCACCATGCCTGTAGATCTAGATGTTCTTCGCATGAAACTTCATCTCCCTATCGATATAGAAATTAGAAACTGCCCTAAAGACGTGGATATTAGGACTGGTGCCGACCTTCTTCCCAGCGAAGTCTTGTTTACCCATCTTCAGTTGAACATCATTAGGTTCCCTTTGCATCCTTTCTTTAACTATGTTTTCAACAAACTAGGGATCTCCCCTCTGCAAGTAAATCCAAATTTTTTTAGGATCTTATCCGTTCTGCAACTACTGACTCGTGACAGAGGTCTGGATCTTAATATCATAGATCTTCTTCTCTGTTACAAGGTTAGTAAGATCCGACTTGAGGAACCATTCTACCACCTCTACTCGATTGAAAAGATGTCCATATGCAAAGACACACTCAAGTCTGAAAAGGGTTGGAAAAACAACATAATAGGGGTTAGGGGGGCCTGGTCTTCCCCAGCTGCGGAGGATTATCCAATCCCAAGCACCTTTAGCGTGTGTTCTGTCTATTCGTATAAGAAATTCAAAACCCATAAGAACGATTGTCCCTGCGAAATTTGTGTTCTTCGCTTTTGTACTTTCTTGTGCCGTTCCTTAGGCATTCCTTGTGACGATTTGAGCTACAGTGTTTGTAGGGATATGGACAATTACTTGAAGAATTACGTTCTGAACGATGTTCCTTCCTGCTCAGACCTTCTTACCTCAGACAACCTTCTCGCCATTTCAGCCCTCGGCAGCGCAATGAGCTAGCTCCAGATTCCTTCATTCGGCAGAAGGAAGAACCCTCCCCGAGTTACTGTTGCTGCTGCTGTGGCAACCTCTTATCCTGCCTCGGCTTCTTCTTCGGCCACTATTTCTGACACCATTCCGAACGTAGTGGCTGCTAATCCTACCGTTAGCGTTCCTTCTACCAATCCGAACGCACCTCCTCAGGTCAATACTAATTCTGCTGTTACTGCGGGTGCTCAGGATAAAGAGCGAGGCAAAATGCCTCATCCCGACAGTGCAGCCAACCTTGATGATGCATCTCATACAAGAAGGATTCAAATTTCTAGGCCGGGTACACTCTTGCATCGCCCAGTCAATTCTCCTGCCCCCTCTGGGCCTGCTACAGCTGCGGCTTCTGCTTCAGCTTCTGTTTCTGCCTCTGCCTCTGCAACAGCACCATGGACTCCTCGATTCGCCCGAACGGATGGGATATTCGTGAAGCCGAACGAGACAATGTTCAAGGATGGTCAAACCGCTATGGCATATTACAGGGGCATATGGACTCCCAAGGACATTAAAACCGCTAAAGGTCTATCCCAGAATGAGGTGTTTAGCAGCTTTCCTTTATCTGCCATGGAGGTAATTTTTATCTCCCAATCAGAAAAATCTTTATGCTTAACCCCCTCTGACCATTCAATCGGTTTAACTAGTGTTCATGCATATCTCTGCAGACCCTGTTCGGTATGATAGCTATGCAAAAGCAGGTGGAAATAGGGAACGCCAAGGCTCGAAAGTTCTCTGACAGCCTTGAGGTGGCCCATAAAGAAAATAACATCCTCGCCACCAAAAACACAGAACTATTCATCCAGCTTGGAAAAGTTGAAAAAGAGATAGACGCTCTGAAAAGGGAAACCGATTCTTCTCAGGATGAAAGGGATGCCTTTCACCTTAAGAAGAGCGTTTGGTAGACCAAGCGCAACTCGCTTAAGGACGAAAAAGCTGAACTCCAACGCCTTCTGGTTGACGAACAGTCCGCTCGGATGACCTTCGAGAAGAGAGCCCTGGAGGAGCGTGATGCTCTGCTCAACACCATTAGCAAGGTGAATGGTGGTATGCTGGCTCTTCACGCCCGGTTTTCAAGGGTTGGGGCTCTCAGGTATGCTCAGGGGTACAGAGAGGGTTTCTCCGACCGTGCTCCTGCTGACGGGCAGACTGGTTCCACTCCGGATGAAGTTGATAAGGATCTAGAAATTGATCCTCCAGGAGTCTATGTTAATCTAGACTCCACTACTGTTGAACACATTTTTGATGAATGTCAGGAGATTGCTTCCTCCAGGATCACTACAGTTCCCTCTATCATTCAGCCTCTGGACGTTCTTCCTCTGTCTACTATGGTCCTTTCTTCAACCGCTATTGAGATTGGGCCCCAACAGAACGATTCAGTTATTCATCTCGACTCCCCACCTCGTGAGGATGGGACGACCAATGAAAATGAAGAGATGAGTCAACACAATCAAGAGGCTAACAGAATAGAGGCAGCTAGCTAGGACTCTTCTGATATTTTAATTTCTTGCTTCTTTGTAGTTATGTCATCTGTATGCTTTATCTTTTGTAACCTAAAATCATATTATGAATGAGATAACAAAAACATTGACTTAATCTGTGCATGGGCGGTAACAACCAGCTTCACATTCATCTATTTTACAATGTTTGGTGCTCGGCTTATAATGCCAACTGGCACTTACTTTTTGTTTTTAAGCAAATGCTTAGCAAATGCCTGCCACTCGGCTAGAATGCCACTTGGCTTTTTTATTTCTTAGCAAGCTTCTTATCTCTTAGCAAGTGTTTGGCGTTCGGCTCATAGTGCCAGCTGCCACTTACTTTGCTCAAGTGCCTGGCGCTCAGCTAGAATGCCATTTGCCACTTGGCTTTTTATTTCTTAGCAAGAGTTTGGCGTTCGGCTCATAGTGCCAGCTGCCACTTACTTTGCTTAAGTGCCTGGCGCTTAGCTAGAATGCCACCTGCCACTTGGCTTTTTATTTCTTAGCAAGCTTTTTATCTCTTAGCAAGTGTTTGACGTTCAGCTCATAGTGCCAGCTGCCACTTACTTTGCCTAAGTGCCTAGCGCTTGGTTAGAATGCTACTTGGCTTTTTATTTCTTAGCAAGAGTTTGGCGTTCGGCTCATAGTGCCAGCTACCACTTACTTTGCTTAAGTGCTTGACGCTCGGCTAGAATGCCACCTGCCACTTGGCTTTTTATTTCTTAGCAAGTGTTTGGCGTTCGGCTCATAGTGCCAGCTGTCACTTACTTTGCTATTTTTACTTGATCAATCTCTTAAAGAGGAATATTACTTTTATAAATATCAGAAACTTGTACATTCGCTTGTATTCAATTGAAAATGAACAAAATTCAACATTGAAACTCTTAACTTTCTATTGATAATACCTCTTTAGAGATGTAGCATTCCAAGGCTTGTTAACCAACCTTCCGGCCATGGTCTCTAGGGTATATGCCCTTTTCCTATGACTTTTGCAATTCTGTATGGACCTTCCCATGGTGGTATCATCTTTTTGACTATCCCCACCTTCTTTTTCAGAACCAGATCACCTGGTATAAAGTCTCTATGCTTTACCTTTTTGTTATGGCTATTCGCAAGCGTTTGCTGGCAAGATGCGAGCCTTACTGACGCTGCATCTCTCTTTTCCTCCAGCATATCGAGGTTAAAACTCAACATACTGTCGTTATGCTCTCGGCTCCATGCCAAACTCCAAACAGTCGGAACCAAGTATTCGACCGGTATAACTGCTTCGGTACCATATGCCATGGCGAATGGGCTTTCTCCGGTCGGTCGCCTTGGGGTCGTCTGTAAGCCCATATGACGTTCGGCAGTTCACCTAACCATTTTCCTTTCTTCCCTTTAAGCCTCTTCTTGATACAAGCAAAGATTGTTCTATTCGTGATCTCCGCTTGTCCATTGGCCTGGGGGTGACTTACTGCCGCCAGCTTTTGATTAATTCCATATTCCTCTAACAGCTCTCTTACTTATTTGCTGTCAAGGTTTGTCCCATTATCCATGACGATTGACATCGGAACGCCAAATCGGCAAATAATATTGCTCCAAATGAACCGTCTCACATGAATTTGAGTTACGCTTGGGTACGGCTCTACTTCCACCCACTTAGTAAAGTAATCTGTAGCCAGCAGCACATACTTGTTCTGAGCTCTTGCAGTTGGCAGAGGACCAACCACATCCATCCCCCATTGCGCGAAAGGCCATGGTGTGGCCATTACGTGCAAGTCCTCAAGTGGTTGGTAAATCAGTGGTCCGAACCTTTGGCACTTATCGTACCTTCTAGACAATTCTTCCGCATCTCGTGACATGTTCGGCCAGAAGTACCCTTGCGTCATCGCTTTGTGCACTAAAGACCTTCCCCCTGAATGGTTTCCACATACACCTTCATGAATAGCTCGCAGCACCTATCGAGCCTCTGTGGGAGTGACGCACTTTAAGTACGGCCCAGAAAAAGACCTTCTATATAACTGGTCATGCACTATGGCGTACTTTGCAGCATTCGATTTGATTTTCCTAGCTTCATCTTTTTGCTCAGGCAGAATACCTCCCCTGATGTAAGTTATGATCGGATTGATCCAACTTGGCTCATATGGAATAACATTTACTTGCCAAGGATCTGGACCCGAAGGTTTTGCAAAAATGGATGGCTGGTTTAATATTCCTACTGGAATTACCCTGGCCAATGTTTCTCCAGAACCCGAAGCACTACACGTTAGCCAGTCGGCATCTTCGTTATGCTCTCTCGGTATTTAGATGAATTCAATTTTTTTGAAGTTTTTGGCCTCCCACACAACAGCAGAATGATAGGCCTTCATTGTTTTATCTTTGGTTTCATACTCGTCATTCACCTGCCGAACAACTAACTGCGAGTCACTAAAGACAATCAAATTCCTGACCTTCAACTCCTTGGCAAGCTTAAGTCCTGCCAGCAGTGCTTCATACTCCGCTTCATTGTTGGTGGCTCTAAATTCAAGCCAGAGCGCTTGACTCAAGGACGTACCTTCTGGTGTCTGTAATTTGATCCCAATGCCTGCCCCCATCTGATTTGAGGATCCATCGACGAAGAGTCTCCACAAGCAACCTCGAAGGTCTTCCTCTATGTCTTCTGAATCACATTCCAGTAGAAAATCTGCCACTGCTTGCCCTTTGATTGCCGTTCTAGGTTCATATGTTATGTCAAATGAGCTTAACTCTATGGCCCACTTCGTCATTCTTCCTGAGAGGTCTGGCTTGTGCAGGATTATTCTGATAGGGAAGGTGGTTAGAACGATGATAGGATAGGATTCAAAATAATGCCTGAGCTTTCTTTTCGCATGCACTAGCGAGAGTATCACTCGCTCGGCCTTTGAATAACGTCCTTTGGCCTCAGTCATCGTTTTGCTAACATAGAACACTGGATATTGCTTCCCTTCTGGACAACGGATCAGAACGCCACTTGTCGCAATACTGGATACCCCGAGGTATAGAAATAATTTTTCTCCTGGTTCTGGAGCTGACAGGATCGGAAGGTTCTACATATATTCCTTCAAACTAGTTAATGCTTTGCGCTGTTCATCCCCCCAAACTTGTCTGCCATGGCTTCGTATTGTGTCAAAAAATGGTTTGCAACGGTCTGACAGTTTTGAAATGAATCGGCTCAATGCTGTGATCCGTCTCGTAAGTGTTTGCACTTCCTTGACTGTTGTCGGCTCGGCATTCTTAGTTAGAGCTTCTGCTTGGGCTGGGCTAGCTTCTATGCCTCTATAATTAACCACGTGTCCCAGGAATTGACCAGAACTCACGCCGAATGAGCATTTGGTTGGATTGAGCTTCATTCCGTAGTGCCTCAACACATCAAATAGGTCATGTAGATGTTTCAGATGGTCAGCTTTCTTCTTACTTTTTACTACCATGTCATCAATGTAAGCTTCCACGATCTTCCCTATTTGTCTCTTGAAAATTTTGCTAATAAGCCTTTGGTAAGTTGCTCCGGCGTTTTTCAGTCTGAATGGCATGACTTTGTAGCAATATGTCCCGCGCTCGGTAACGAAAGAAGTTTTCTCTTCATTAGCAGGGTCCATAGGGATCTGATTATAACCGGAATAAGCATCTAAGAAGGTTAAACGCTCATATCCAGTAGTAGCATCCACCATTTGATCAATTTTCGATAGCGGAAAGCTATCCTTGGGACAGGCTTTGTTTAAATTGGTGAAATCTATACACACCCGCCATTTCCCATTCTTCTTCTGCACAACAACAACATTTGACAACCAGTTAGGATAACACACTTCTCTCCGCCTCAAGTAGCCTGTCAACCTCCTCGGCTATAATTTGGTTACGCTCTGGAGCAAACCTTCGCTGCTTCTGCTTTACAGGTCTTGTATTGGAATTTACGTTCAAGGAGTGACAGGATACGGAAGGATCGATTCCAGGCATGTCTAGGTGGCTCCACGCAAAATACATCGGCATTATGAGACAAGAAATCAACTAACTCATGTTTCTCTACCATAGCAAGTCGTTCCCCTACTCTGGTTGTTCGTTCGGGTCGGAACCGATCAATCTGTACATCAACCAGGGATTCTTCGGTCAAGTCCAGTGGCTCCTCCTCCCCATTCTGCTTGGGGGGAGGTTCCTGTAATTGCTATCTTGGGCTTGCCGAACAGATGGGTGCTTTCCCTTTTCCAGCATGCTTCAGTGTTACTGAATAACATTCTTTAGCTGCAACCTGGTCCCCATGGATGTCAATTACCTTGGCTCCGTCTGGCCCCAGGCATCTCATTACTTGATACAAAGTGGAAGGAACACCTTGAACTCTGTGGATCCACCCTCTGCCCATCAGAAGGTTGTATGACGGATGAATTTCGACAACCACAAAGGTCTCCATCAGAACCCTCTCTGCAGCGCGTACCGCTACCTCCACCGTACCGATGGGTTCCACTCGTTTTCCATCAAACCCTAGTGGAGGATTCTCGGTAGATTTGAGCCGGTCCGGCATGATTTCGAGCCGATCAAATGTATCCCTCGGCATGACGTTCGCACTACTTCCAGGATCAATCAGAACTTTACGTACCAAACATTCGGCCACTGTCAAACTAACGACCAACGGGTCCTCGTGAGGGATCTGAACGCGCAATAGATCTGTTCTGTCAAACTTTATCTGTGTTGATGCGCTCTATTGGTGCAGAGTGTTTACACTGCCCACCCTTCTCTTCATCCGTGCATGGCGAATGTGTGTTCAAAGCAGTTCATCTGACTCCTCAGTAGGCTCAGGCCGACCATGAATTACATTGATTTTTCGGACTGGTTGTGTATTGTAAGGGTTTGACTTCTGATTCCTCTTCACGCACTCCATTGGTCGGTTCTGTTCAGCCGCCGGGCCTTGAATATAACTTGCGAACTCCCCTCTGGCTATCAACATCTCTACCTGTCTCCTTAAGTTCCTACATTCGTTAGTCTGATGGCCAAAGTCAGAATGAAATGCACAATGCTTAGATTGATCCCTCTGTTTGAGGAGTTGTCTGATTGGTAAAGGTGGTCGGAACTTATCTTTATTTTCTTGGTACAGCCTTGCTAAGGTGACTTTCAATGGAGTAACCAGCTCATGTTCTCTGGGCCTCTTCTCAGATTTCCACGAGGAACGCTGTGGCTGAACCTGCTTTTGTCTGATCTTTGCTTTGGTTTTGTCCTCTATTGATATGACGGATGTTTTCTGAGTGTTTGCTGCCTCTTCTTTTTCCAAGCGCACAAATCCATCGGCTCTTTCATTTAGTTCATCCATAGTCTTCGGCGTGTTCACTACCAAGCTTGTGTGGAATGGAGTGCCACGAGTCATGGCCAGTATAAATGTTTGAACCACCGTAGAAGGGTGACATTCAATTATCATACTCTTGGTAAGGTTAAACCTGGTTAGGAAAGCTTGGAGGCGCTCATCCTCATGCTGCTTCATTGTGAATAGGCTTGAAATGTCCTTTGCTGGACGCTTATTTCCATAATATTGGCTTATGAACCGATCACATAAGCTTCGGAAACTATCTACTGAGCCCCTCGGCAGGTTCTTAAACCAATTGAAGGCTGGTCCAGCTAGATTTGTAGGGAAACACTTGCACATCAAGGAATCATTCTCAGTGTTCAGAGCCATTTTCAACTGGATGTGATACACATGATCAATCAGATCGGTCGTTCCGTCGAACAGAATGAAGATGGGCATGGAAAATTTCCTCGGACTCGGAGCATTCAGAATTTCATCAGTGAACGGTGAGTCAACCGTTCGAGCCGCTGAACGGAGGGCTTTATTTTCCCTCTGGAACCCCGCGGTTGCTATCTGATCCACAGATCTCCTTTCTGAGCCGCGATAGTCAAACGTCGCCATGGAAGGCCGATAGGTCGGATCGAATGATCTGTTCTCTATGAACTCTCTGTGCCATGGAGGTATAGCTTTGTGACTATCAAACTCCATTGCTTCACCTCGGCTGAGCGTTTCTTGATGTGGATCAAAGGTCATGGCTTCGTTTCGCCTGGTATGTTCACGCCGTGGATCCACGTGAGTTGATCCTTCACGATCATCAATACGACGGGGATTTGGCGGCAAATCGTTTGGCCGGACTTCCTCGCGGTGAAGATCTGTCTGATTGTTCCCTACCTCCTCGCGGTGATGTGCCGCATCGGTATGTGCAACTTGTTCTCCAGCTGAGAGCGGTCGCGGAATCACCGGGACTTCTTGACGCTGCATTTCAGTCCTTAAATTTGCATTCTCTCTTCTAAGAGCTTCGATCATGCTCATCAACTCATCAAGCTTCACCTACTGGACATTCTCTACCGTATTGGAGTTCTCACCCCTAATCATCATTCCAGAACGGAGCAAAGGCATGAATCGTAAATTCAACTCTAGATCGGAGCCTCGCCAATGTGAATCATGGCGGATCTGAACTCAAATGTTACGAGTTTTGCTTTCCCTTCGATAGATTAGAGTTGTTCCGGCGTTTGAGCTTGCCGGATCGAGTCGCGATGGAGTGGATCACGGCTGCGTAAACCTAACGCCAATCTCTCAGAATCAATCAAGAGTCCATAATCTCTTCAAAAGCCAACCGCAATCTCTTAGATCCGGACTAAACTGCTACAAATTAAGCTTCGTCATCATCAATCAATCGGAATCAACATGATGTTGATCAAACAAGAATTAATCTTCCACGATTTCCCACAGACGGCGCCAATTGAAGATGCAAGAACTTCCTTCGATTTTTCTCTCTCTAAAATTCTTACACTTCAACAGAATGAAAAAATCCAAAAAGCCTCCCCCTCTCTCTACTCGTATGGTCTATTTATAGACCATCACCAAAATTCTAACCAACTTATTGTATAGGGCTCTTATTCTAGGGCCTTCTTCCTTTTGGGCCTGACTTCATTATGTGAGCCTCAGATGTTGGGCCTAACTCTCAGTGTTATGTTATGGGCTGAGTTCAACTGTTCGGTCCAATCCTTCTTTCGTGGGTGTTGGGCTCATTGCGGTACCCTTTTTGCTTGGGCTCGGACCTACCATTCAATCTGATGCTTCACTCGCGGGTCGGGTCTGGTCCAATCCGTCTTTGGTATCTTCAAACACTTTATTGCTCAAGGGGGGGAAAAATAAAAATAATTAGATTTTTACTATATACAAAATATTATAAAAAAATATGTTGAAAAATATTCTAACAATCCCCCCACTTGTTTCAAAATATAATTTGAAAATAAATTCTCAATAGTTGGACATTCAGGAAAATCATGTGCATAAACAAAAAAAATAAAAGAACATATGATTCATCTGGCTCAGCACTTTATTGTGCTTCATCTCGTTTTCTTTAAAAAAATAAAAGAACATATGCATTCATTTGTGTTACATAAGTTCCATTTTGAAGCATCCAATGGGTGGGACTTCTTTGGCCGAGCATTTTAATTGAAATGTTTGATTAAAGAATCATTTTTTTTAAATGTTAATGGCTTAAATCTAATATTTATATTTTTAGTAAATATAAATTTACCTTTTCCCTTATTCTATTGTCTTTCTAACTCTTCATAAAAATAATTTACATTTCTCCTAATTTTATTCTCCTTCTAACACCGCCCTAATAAAATTTCAGAAATTCTATATTAAACACCACTCTTTATTAAACCTTTTTTTCATGAATAAAACTTAGAAAGAAAAAAAAAGGGGGGGAGAATTGTTAAAATTTCATATATATTTTTTAAAATCCATTTCCACTTAGAATTCTATATAAAATACTTCTAATGTTATTTATTTAAATAGATAATACATATTTGTAATTATTTATAAATAATAAATAATAATGAAAAATTATTCTTATATATATATATATATATATTTTGATCTTTTATAATATTTTTACTTTCTACTCATAGAAACATTCTGGTCATGTGCATTGCATGTGCATTTTATTAGAGAGTGGGAAGTCTAATGTTCATCGAATTTGCATGATAGAAGTCAATTTAAAGTCAAATTTGGTCAAACCATGTTTATTATTCTCCAAATTCAATTCAAATTACATGCTTCTTTGCTCTTTTGTTTAGAATATATTTCACTTGAAAACAACTAGGGGTGGAGTTGGGATTCCAAAGTGGGGTGGGGGGAGGGGAGGGGCTAAACCTGAATCATGGACACTACAAAAACGAATTTCAATGGTTATATTATACATACGTGATAAAAACTCAAACCCAGTTACTTCCTTTTTTTTTTTTTTTTTATTTAGTCTTCTATTCATCCTTGATAACCAACAGAGCATTTGAACTACATAAATGAATTTCCAAATATATAACTACACACAACATACCACTCGAGACCTAAACTATCTCAAGTATAAAAGCCTAAGTTTTAATTCTCTCAAAAAAAAAAATTCCCAAATTTAAATTAACTGAAACCCTAGATTAAAGTATGCAAATCTATGTATATATGAATTTATATATATATGTATATAGATGTATCTACAATCTAAATTTGAGCACATACAAGATGATTTTTAGATTTTTCCATTCTAGTATGACTCTTCAAGTCTTCATCATCATTTTCTGGTCCAGTTCTGAAGGTTCTTGTTCAGGTCTTGTAAGGGCTCACTCAAGTGGGTGATTCATGGGATTTAGGGTTTCAATATTCAAACCCTTGCCTCTGTTACAAACTTACACTACCGGAGCCACCTGTGTATCAGTGTATGTATATCGTGTATTCGTGTATGCCTCAGCGCTGAATAGTTAGGTCTTCTTGGTGGATCAACTTTAGTTTACTGGGCCAGTGGGCTGGGCCATTTATCATGAATTGGGCAACTTGGATAGCTGATAGGAAATAGTAATAGATTATTTATTTATTTATTTATTTATTTTGACCTGGGCTACAGCGCATGTTAGCCCACAAAGGGCTCCACCCCCTGAAAACAACTTTTTTTTTTTTTAGCAGCCCTGAAAACAACATTGACCAGCTTGTTCAAACAAAATTGTTATTTGGTAAATCCCATAAGCATGCAATAATAAAAATTGATAGCTGACCCATTCATTTTTTTGCTTAAATACAAATATAAAATTGCTCAAAATTCAATTATGACAACTTAAAAATTGTGTAATGTATTTATTTTATTGTGTCAAACATCTTAGTCTATTTGCCATATAACTATCAACTTTCTCATATATATATATAATGGTTAACAATAGTAAAATCAAGTTAAATAATGAAATTTTTGCATGGGACAATCACCTCCTCACGTAAGATTTTATTTTTACCCATCTCATTTATCGTTGCGTTCATATCTTTTATTTCACAAACTCTCATTCTAGGATTAAGTTACAATCGAGTAAATATTACAAAATTTTTAATTTCTTTAGAATAAATTATTTATTTCTTATGATAATTATTTTAAAAGTTCTCACATGTATTGCACGTGCTCTTCTACTAGTATCTGGAGTAAAGTACAACAACATCCCCTGAGATTTGTGAAAAGGACATACAGATGAAACTTACCTGTTTTTGGTACAATGATACCCCTTGAAGAAATTCCATCCAAGCAAGTCCTTAAATCATATGAAAAGACAAAATTGCCCCTTAATATTAAGTTTAGATTTATTGCAAAATATCTAACTTGTCAAAATGACACAATTAGCTCTGAAAGTTTAGCACCACAAATTAGCACCACTTGGCGCCAAATTAACCCTAACCCCGTGAATGCCCTAATCTTCTAACCATCCAACCACAAACCGTCTGCCTCTCTCTCTCCCTCTTCTAATCTTTCACTTCTTCTCTTCGTATCACCATCTCTGCCTCTCTGAAACCCTAAGTTTATCACCATGATCATTTCAAAAGCCTAGTTTTGGACCAACCAGTGTTCGGCTGATTTGGTTGTTCTGCTCTGATTTGGCTGATTTCGTTATCTCGTCAACACCAACCAGTGTTCGGTTGATTTGGTTATTCTGGTCTGAGTGTTTGGTGTTTGGTGTTCACGATCTCATTAATACAATCACCACACGTGCTTGCTTTTATTTGAGAGGACCTTTCCCATAAGTCTAATCTCGTTATTTTTCCTCTCTAACTTATCATTTCTTAGGGTTTTTTATTGAGGATTTTATTATCAATTTGTTGTTATTTTGTGAAATATGTTGTATATAGGGTTTCTGATTTAGGGTTTTTTTTATTAATTTTATGTGACATGAAATTTGTTAAATATAAAGTTTGTAATTAGGTTTTTTTTTTTAACCAAAATTTTGTTCCTGTTTTATTTACTATTTTATCTATTAATTTACAAAAAAACAATATATGGGGTTTTTTTTTAACAAAAATTTTTGTTCTTATTTTCTTTACTAATTAAAATGGGGTTATCTTTACAAAAAAAATATTGTGAAGAAAATATGGGGTTTTCTTTATTTTCTTTACAAGAAAATTTTGTTCCTGTTTTTTTTTTTTACTAATATGGGATTTTCTTTGTTCCTGTTTTCTTTACTAAATTTTGTTTCTGTTTTCTTTACAAAAAAAAAAAAAAAATGGGGTTTTGTTCCTCCTTTCTTCTTCTTTTTTTTTCTTTTCTTTTTTTTTTTTTTACCAAAATTTTGTTATTTTGAGGAATTGTGGCAGAATGAAAACATATGTTTTTTTATTTTATTTTATTTTTTTATTTTGTTATTAATTCACACATGCTATAAGATTGCATATTATAAGATGGCATGTTATTGACTTTCTGCAACCATAGTGATTGATCTGTGAATGTTTATTGTATGATGGACTTTATGCAAAATTAGTGGTAATTTTTGGTCCTGTTCTGGTAGACATAAACTGTGTCAATTACTTGGTTTGGTTCTTGTCTTAATAGTGCCTATCCTATGCACGCTATCTTTAGAGTTTTGATTAATTGCATACTCTGTAAACATGTTTCTATTGCATGCTCTGATAACATTGTATATCCTATGCATGTGAATTATTTTTCTCAGTTGCAGATGGCTAATGACAAAGTCCATGATCTTCTAGTTAATTTTGGTGATCACATACATGTTGTGAAAGGGATAAATTAAAACGATCATCGTTTTTTGGAGTTGTACTCATCTACTTATGCATTTGTGCTTAAACATGAATATAATCAAACTGGTATGACATTGAATATGTTTTATAAATTTTCTGACGATAGTGGCAAAATGAAATTAAATGGGGATGATGATCTTATCATAATGTTTGGGATGTATAATCATTAATTCTTCATCTGTTACTGGAATTTATATATATATGTAGTCTATCTTCCTAGCATTGTGGCTGTTCGTATAAATTGTTCATAAGGGTAGTTTTATCAAATTTATTAACTTGTAAAGTTAAAAAGGTACACTAAATGGTCAAAGGGCAATTTGGTCATTTTTTCATACCAGTTGGCTACATGGGGGTGCCTTTATCCACTTTTCAATCTTCAAGGGGTATCATTGTCCCAAAAATAGGTAAGTATCATTTGTGTATCCTTTTGTCAAACCTTACAGAGTGTTGCTATACTTATTTTAGAAGTTCTCACATGCATTGCATGTGCTCTTCTACTAGTATCTATAAAGGTGGACAAATAATATAAGTAAAAAAGTTAATGGTATGCTGCATATCTACATAATATATATATACACAATAGTACTTTAAGATATATATAATAAAATCCACGGCCTTGTGTGGGAGAAATTATTGAGTACCTTAGGTGTACCAACAATGTTGTATCCCTACCGAATAGTAAATGATAATAAATTATATTCAACTATCATAAAAATTAAAAAAAAAAATTGTAAAGTTTTTTTTGTCGAGATATTATATAATCGGTACTCCAAAGACAAATTTGAATAACACAAGGTGGTTGGGATGAGCTCTATTAAATGTGTGTGTTATAAGATTACATATGGAATAGGTTCGTTTTAAAGAACATAAAATTATAATCTTTGGGATATATGAGTAATTCGTGATTAGCAATGTACGTAAAACCTTGTGAGACCATAAATATAAATGTGTGTATATATATGTTTTTCTTTTTATTTCTGAAAATTTAAGCAAATGTATATACAATGGTAAATATTTACAATGTTGGGCTTTATACCAAACAGGTCATAGACTCAAGAAAGACAGCTTTGGGCTTTATCCCAAACAGGTCATAACCCATGTAAGAGAGCTTAGACTTTTACAAAGTTGTGTTTTATATCAAACAGGTAATAGACCCAAGAAAGAGGGCATTGGGCTTCATCCTAAACAGGTCATAGACCCAAGAAAGAGAGTGTTGGGCAGCATGGTATTTGAGCATTGGAATTGAAATTTGTGGAATTTGAAAAAAACAACTAAAAAAATTGTACCAAAATTTTCTCAAATTCCACCAATTCCAATACTCCAATTCCATGCCGCCAAATATATCATAATTTTATAATTTTTCACTCACTCGAGAATTTCGTGACAGATTTGTTCGGGATTTTGGCAAATGGAGGGCTCGGTTCAAAAGCTTCTCATGACAATTTTTTACCATAGCAAGAAGGTGGTGATAACAACTATCTGTAATAACGTCAATTCCAAGTGTGCTACCATAAATCATTTTCCCACATTCACCATTTTGGTACAATATTTCAAAGTAACATCAATCTCTAATTCTGGTTGAGGAGACATGGCAAGTCCTCTTCTATTCAAGATCCCACTCATAACTAAGAATAGGGCAAACTGATGCGACAAACAGACCTATTAGCACCTATTAGACGCATTGAGATGGAATCCATGCATCCAATGACAAACCGACCTCTTAGCACCCATTAAATGCATTGAGATGGGATCCTTGCATCCAATGGGTACTATCAGCTTGGTTAAAGACTGGGACAGAGTCAAAAAAAATTATTTTTGAGGGGAGCATATTATCTATTAGAGAAAATGAGATAAAGAAAATAAAGCTTTAACATTATCTACGAGAGAAAGAAAAGAAAAGAAATAAAATGATAGTGTTACTTCTGGATGTGTTTGGTTAATTGATTAAAGAAGAGAACATTAGTATTGACCTCATATGATGTTTGGAAAATATAGGAAGAGAAAAGAAAAGAAATAATTATTTTATTTTGTGAGTCGTAAGAGCAAAATTAGAATTCCCTTATAATAAAACTAAGGACAAAACAGGAAATTACTAACGGTCTGTTTCGCTTGTCACTCAAAAAGTAGTTTTTAAGAACTCAATAAATAAAAAACTATTTTCAGAGAATTATAAAATATTGTTCTCTGAAAACATGTCCTTTTTATAACTAAAGTTTTCATAAAACGGTTTTCAAAAAACTAAACCAAATAGAATTTTTATACAATTTTGTGATTTTTAGTTCTTTGAAAATAAAAAATTATTTTCTAAATGATAAATCAAGTAGGCCCTAGAATTCCCTTATAATAAAACTAAGGACAAAACAGGAAATTACTAATGGTCTGTTTCGCTTGTCACTCAAAAAATAGTTCTTAAGAACTCAATAAATAGAAAACTATTTTCAGAGAGTTATAAAAGATTGTTCTCCGAAAACATATCCTTTTTACAACTAAAGTTTTCATAAAACGGTTTTCAGAAAACTAAACTAAATAGAATTTTTATACAATTTTGTGCTTTTTAGTTCTCTGAAAATAAAAAATTATTTTCTGAATGATAAATCAAGTAGGCCCTAACTCTTTTTTTTTATTATTTTTTATTTTTAAAAAAAAAAAAAAAAGAAGAAGAAGCAATTTTTCATCCACTTTTGAGAAAAACATTATGTAAAGAGTTAGTGATTCCTCTTCCTTCCTTCAAATCACTCAATTTCTCTCCCTTTTTTTTTTTTTTTATATATATATAAATTACGAATAGAGGTCCATTAGAAGACAAGGGCCTAGAAGCAAAATAAAACGTAAGGCAAACTAATCAAATAGTTCATTTTTTAAATTTATTTTTAATCGACAAGAAACACATTCAAATAGCCGATGGACAAGGGCTATATTCAAAAGTTAATGGGTGCACAAGCTCATTATATATTTTTACTTTGTATCCATAATTCGTAGTCGCTATTGTGGTGTCAAGACTTCGGGGGAATATTGGTGTAAATCGGCTAAACCAGCCAGTTCATGGAAATATATAACGGTATCGGACCCTTGAAAAATGGTTACGAACAAACCGATACGTCGCATATCGGCCAATACGGTGAACCATGTTCGTACCAGGGCTCAAACACTCAATTTCCTTAAAGGAAGAAAGGACTTTATACTATCTAGGCTAGAGTCTATTGGCAACAATTGCATCCTTCAAAACATTAGGTCTTGCTCTGAATTATTCCCATTTTTTCTCTCTCATTTTGATCTAATGAAGCAAGCCCCTTAAGTAATGAGAGGAGGTCATTAGTAACTAGTAAGTCCCAAGGACAGCGTTTTCTAATTGCAATAAGCTGGTCACAACAATTGTTCTTGAAGGTAACATTTTTAATTGTATTAACAACAATTAGTAGGAAGAAAATTACTTAAGTTAAGATGAAGTATGGCAGGATATCAAAATATAGTAATGACATCAAGGACAAGTTCACTTCCTATTTTGAAGGATTTATTAATAGCAATCCTCGTTGTTACCTAGGTAAGAATTTCTTAGCCCAATTCATTTCAAAAACTGTTCAAAGGATTTTTTGGATAATCTTGTTGCTATTTTTACTGACATTGAAACTATGAAATGCATGTCCTCAATCAAATAAAAAAAAAAAAAAAAAAATCTCCTGGATCAGATGGTTTTAATTCATTTTTCTTGAAAAATAGCCTGGCATATTGTGGGTGGAGAAATTTCCTTGGCAATAAAACAAAATTTTCAAACAAGTATGATGCTAAAGCAGATTAATACTACCTATCTTGCACTCATACCAAAGATCCCAAATCCCACTTCCCCAGATGATTACAGACCTATATCTTATTTCAGTGTTTTGTATAAGTGTATTTTAAAACTTCTTACAAACAAAATTAAACCCATATTTTATACACTCATTGATAAAGCACAAAATGCTTTCGTCAAAGGTAGGAAAATTGGGGATAATATTATCTTGGCACAAGAGTTACTGAGAGGTTATCATAAGACTACATCCTCCCCTAGGTGTACTCTTAAGGTAGATCTCCACAAGGGTTATGACCAAATACATTGGCAAATGACCATTGACACTCTTGACCTTCTATATTTCCCACACACTTTTATCCAATGAATTAGGTTACGTGTTTCCACTACATCCTTTTCTATTTCTATCAATGGTGAACTAAGTGATTTTTTTTCAGGAGTATCAAAGGTCTGAGGGAAGTGAATCCTATATCCCCTTATCTGTTTGTTTTAGCTATGATGTATTGTCATCTATCACAAATAAGATAACTTCTTCAAACCTTCTCTTCACTTTCCACTGAAGATGTAAATCACTCAAAATCTCCTATATTTCATTTGTTGATGATATATTCATGCTTTGTCATGGGAATATTGTAATGACCCGATCATTTTCATTCCTTTCCTTTTTCTTCATTTTTACGGCTTAATTTTTTTTGTTGAAATTTCCTTTCGCGTAACCTCATTCTTCGTGCTCGGAGTTGGTTTTTGACTCCTTGTGCTTCCATTCTTGTTGGTTTCCTTGAAATGCGTAACTTTACTTTTGGAAAAAAGCTTGCCGGTTGTTTCATCTTCCCGTAGGGGCGTAGATGAAAGGATTCTTCAGAAACATTTATATTTCTTGAGGTGTTTTTCATAAATATCTTTTGAAGATATTTATTTCAGGGGTTTTTAAGAAAATATCTTTTGGAAGATGTTTTCATTCTGGGCCAGTTACGCAGTTGTCCTTTTGTGTAGGGTTCTTTGTGCAATTAATGAAAGTTAATTGCTAAGTGTCTCCTCGGTGCTTGAATCCTCGTACAAGATTCATTTTCACATTTCGTTGAGTCATGTACTCTTAGAATTGTCTTGCGGTCGATCCCTCCAGTTTTTAGGTTTTCGGCTTTAGTTAGCGCCAAACTTGTTTAGGGCATATCTCTCTGCTCGGGACTCAGTTTTCGATGTTATTTTTTCTGTTGTTCATTTTTTCTCATTGCTGTTCTTTTTTGTTCATGGAGTTTTCCGTTTGAGCGCGTCTACTCAAATTGTACTTTTCTGAACCCAGCGGGACCCGTTCGGGGCACTTTTAGGGTTTTTCTATAAATAGAGGTCTCTAAAATGAAAAATCAGATTTTCCTCATCTCTTTCCCCTCTTGGCCGGCAGCCATCGAAGCCCAAAGGACTGCCACCTTCTCTCTCCTCTTTTGAACCTCCTCGCTTTAGTAAAAAGTAGTGATGCCTCAGTGTTTATTGTTTGCCTTGACGAGGCCTCGATTTTAACCGATTGGAATCCCGTTTTGGCCATTTTTTTGAGTTTGGGTTTGAAGCCAAGTTTGGATTTTGGTGTGACCTCTTTGTGGTTTAATGATCACCTTGTTGTCCCTGACAAAACCCCGAAGTTTCGTCGAATTCGAAGCGATTTCATTTCTGTGGGGATTTAAGATTTCATTTCAAAGTGAGGTAGGGGATGTATTAGGATTATATTTGTGTTGTATTGATGGTTTTTAAAGCATATACAACTTGTAAGCATGCCTTTATTCAATTTCTAGAAATTTAATTTAATTATTTCTTTGTATAAGATTTAATTCACATGGATGTATGTTGTTTAGAATCAAATTGTGGCATGCTATTAAATTAGGTCTTGATATGTTTATTAACATATATAAAATTAGGATTATTTGAATAAGTATTGAAACTTTTATTTAATCTTTCACTTGTATGAAAGTTTAATTCATATGGTTGTAACTAGTATGAAATCAACTTGTAATGTGATATTAAAATAGGCCTTGGTATATTCTTCAACCTATATTAAATTGAGAACGTTTGGAGTTGTTTAAAAATCTAGAGAAAATTAATTAATTAGCTTAATAATTTTATTTTAAGTGTTTTAGTCACTTAAATTGATATTGGATGTAATGTATGTGAAGACCATGCTATGTGTAATACCCCTAATTCTAAAAGGATAGTCCTAGTATTTAATTAATTATTTAATTGCATTTTTATTTGTTTTATTGTTTATTTGCCTGCATTTTTATTTGTTTAATTGTTTAATTTGCCTGTTTATTTGAATTAATTAATGAATTGTTCTATTTAATTGTATTTTGATTTTTCTTTAATTGAATTAATTTAATTTTTTTAAATTGAATTAATTGTATTATTATTTTCTTTCATTGAAGTAATTGTTTTAATTATTTAAATGCGTTAATTGGATTACATTAGGGTTTTATTAATGTTTAATTTAGGTTTTATTATTCTTTTATTATTCACGTGGTGGCCGACTAGGATTAATTAGGGTTTTTCATCTCTAATTATAAGTGGACTTATATTAACCTATAAATATGCGGTGATAAGTCTGTATAGGGTTACAAACAAACCCTATTCACGTAGTGAGAGGCAGAGAGAAACAGAGAGTGCAACTTGAGAGATTAACAGAGCGGTTCTAGGAGGATGGGACGGATTGCTTTTGGGTTGAACCAAGAGCAACGGAGGTATAGAACGGCAGTCTAAGAAGTGGTCGGAAAACTCAAAGACGGAGATTTAAGGTTTTGAATGGAAACCTAAAGACAAGTCTCTATTCTAACTCCTTCCCTTAAATCTGTATTCTATGCATGCCTAGGTAGACTCCATGGATTCAATTAATGCTAAAACATATCTTTTATGCATGTTTAAACTGTATTTAATTTCGTTGAATTAAACTGGTTTGAGTTTTCTTAAAGTTTCTAACTGAATCATGCTGTCGTTGATTGTAAGTTTTGTTCAATTCATGTCGTTGTTGTATAACAATGTTTTATGATTAATCTAGGACTGAGATTGAACCCTAACAACATAAATATAAGCAGTACAGAGGGTTTAGATAGCGCCGGAGGCGAAGAAGATGATCAAAACAGGTATAACGGCTCATAGGGAGAGAGAGACGACTCCCTGAATGAGGGAGCTAGCTCCCTCAATGATGGAGCCGGCTCCGAGGAGTGTGGAGCCGGCTCCTAGCTCTTTAGTGCCGGCTCCCAAGGGTGGGGAGCCGTCTCCCAATTTGAGCAAGCTCTCAACTTTTGAGAGCCTGCTCTCGCCCAGAAACGTGTGTTAATTGTTTCAAAGTTTTGTTTAGGCTGTACAGGGTATTTTTAATCCATTTTAATTGCATTAAATGTTGTAAGTAGTGGCTATGGACTTGTAAAAAAATATGGGGAAGCATTAATACATAAATGGATTAAATAATGGAGCAATATGAATTTAAGGAAAAACCCACATGTTGCACATTGTTTATTAATAAATTTACTTACTGGAACTTAGAGATTCTTTTATATATGATTTGATACTATTTAATCATATTTCAATAGAGTTATAAGTGTAGTGAATTATCTGCAATTAACAATGCTTGGTTTGGATTAAATTAATATTTAATTTACTGATAACTATATCAATTTATGGATAGTTTGGAGGATTTAAATGCTTAGATTTATTTTAGCAATTTAAAGGATTGGAATATAATTTTTAGGTCTTATAATAAATGCCTAATGTTGTCATATATGTATTAAACTGTATTTATGCATATCCTGGAGAATGGTTGATGAATACCTATTACTATTTTATCAATTATGTTATTTGGAGGATTGTATGCACCGGTATGGGACGGTGGCATACTAGGGATGGATTAGTTCAAACACTAAGTCTTACCTATTCTGGATTGAGGTATGAATTAACCATAAAGGTTAAGTCCTACTCATATTTTGGTGTCAGATCAATAATTAATTGAATGACATACTTTGGTTTCTGGATGGATGGTTATACCTATGTCAGGCTACTATGTCAGATGGATGATATTTGGTATTAGGCTTATACGGATTTTATATATTTATGGTTATGGTGCCATGGTATGAGTTTGAGTCTCAGGACCATAGTTAGGGTGCGTATATCGCCTAGGATGGATAACTGGACATAGTTGCTGTTCCCTGGTAGGTCTAGGTACACATGACCACATTATGTGCGATTTGCATGGTATCTCTACTCAGGTTGAAACAGAATTATTGGGCTAGTGAGCGTCCTATAGTGTGTATCTATACATATATGGATTATTCTAGTTATTGTTGAGCTATCAATTATATATCTGCATATCAGGTTTCTGTATGGATTGTAGTAGGATAGAACTTGTATGTGAGCCTGACCCACTCTTATTTCAGGTGTTCGTCAATTCCTGGGTTATAGCTTAATCATGCAGAGCAGATACAGTCACTCACTCCTCCAACTACGTAGGACTGTTTTCCATATTTAGCTTTTTACTGTGTTTCAATTGTTTCCTTTCTACTTTGTGATTTTTGAGGATTTTTAATTTAGAATTCTTTCAGCCTATTATTTTACTCCTATTATAATTTTTGTATTCTGTGCTTATTTATATATTAATTGTTTGGTATCCCTCGAATCTGTGCTCGGACTTGATCACCAGTGGCTCTAGAATCGAGGGGTATCACACTATGTCCCTTAACATATATTAAATTGAGATTATTTGGAATTGATTTAAAATCTAGAGATCTTTCATCTTAGGTTGATAACCTCTTGAAACTTAGTATTTTTAATTATCTTGTGAGCATATTGCTAATTAGAACTTGTGGCCTCTTAAAATGATAATTGGACTTAGCATGATACAGAATATCAATGACTTACAAAGCTTGTTTAAATATATCTTGCGTAGGTATATACCTTATTAGAATATTGCAATTGCTTATCTTGAAAGCTAGTTATTAAATTGTAGCTTATTTAGTACTTGTGGCTTAGTATGATAATGTGGCTCAATTGTTGTAAAATATTCTTGCTTTGTGTATAAATTGCATATTAGAGACCTGACATGTCATATGCTATTTAGACTTGAATTCTAAGACATGGTTTGTGTGGATTCAACCTTACTTGTACATAGAATGTGGTAACTTGCATTTGATTTTGTGTAAGCTTTGAACTTATTGATTTTGGAAAGCTTGTGAGAACATAATTTATGTGATGGCTAAGGTTTGGTTCTAGTACAGAGATAAGAGTCTTCTAAGTCATAAGTGCGCACTAAATGGTACCTTGTAGGTCGTAATTACCCGAAAATACTTGCTTGGTCTAGCGACCACATGTCCTAGTCTTTCCACTATTTGTTTTCGTATTTAACTTCAAGTTGTTAATCATGGATTACTTATAACTTGAGAATTGATGCTTGCTTTGAGTATTTGAATTATATTTAGTACACTTGAACTTGTATACTTGCTCCGTGAGTTTAAATTTCATTTAGTATGCTTGTGCTGTGTATAGTTGTTTTAAGCGTATCTCGTTTAACTTAGTATACTTGTGTTTGTATACTTGATTTATGAGTGCTATATATATATCGGATACTTGTGTATGTATGTTAGATATTACTTATCTCGTTTAACATGATTTAGTGTACTTGTAAATGTATGCTTATATGTCGTATATCATGTTTTAACATTGTTTTGTTTACTTGAGCATGTATACTTGTGTGTCGTAGTTCATATCAATTGCATGAGTAGCTTGAGATAATCTCTTAGTCCCACTTTTGATATAGACGTTAAGTGGCATGACCCTTTTGAATTGTTTCACATTAGTGTGATAACCGTATAAAATGTTAGCTCTATGCATGCACATTCCCAATAAGTAACTTGTTTACTCACCCCAAAGTTATTGGGTTGTTTTTCAGGTACGAATACCTTGGTTTGGGATGCACAATACCCCTAGGTTGATTCGTTGAATTGAAGTTCTTTTAACTATATTCTTGTTCACATGCAAGTATTAGCATGTTTGGGTTTTACTTTTTAAGTTGTATTGTATAGTTAGGTCAAAATATCATTTTTGCCTTGGAACTTGTAATGTGTGCCTAAGCATACTTTTTGACACTCATTTTGTGCATATGATATGTGGCCAAGGGCCAAACTTCTATTAGAATCACATATATGTCATGAATGTTGAATTTTGCCTTTAATGAGAATATTATGAAAACCATGTGTTTTAACATGTCATTTTTGCACCGGGGTGTGCATTGGGTATGAAATTCATTATTTGGCATTCATTTAATATGTATGAGGTGTAGCCAAGGGCCAAACACCATTTCGTTTTAGGTTTTGTATTCTAGTTTCATATAATGCAATTTTGGGCTTAAAAAAAAAAAAAAAAATTTCGAGCCTTTAAGGGTTTATTTTCAAATTGGGTGGTACAAAGTGTGCACAAGCATATCCACTAGGACTTATTCAATATGCATGAAGTGTGGCCAAAGGCCAAATGGTCTTTTGATTGCATTTAGGTCCGGTTCTTGCATTTTTTTGCATTTGAAGGGCATTTTTCACGCTTTAGGGTTTGGATAGGTCAAATTTTGCATCGGCAGTATTTTTAAGCCGTGAATCATTGTAGCACGTTTAAATAGGTAAGTTACATCTGCGTGCATAATCGTTTCAGGGCAAAACCTCTTCCTTGGTGAAATGAGTCTCAGTTGGACTCATTTTGCATTTTTGTTGAAAAATCTAGTTTTAGGGCATTTTGGGGTTTTCCTTCAAGAAATAATTCCGATCTTGACTTTGTCACATAGAAAATGTGATTTTAGTGAGGGTTTCTTCATTGCTTTTTTCCAGAAAATATCGTCTCAGTCTCGGAAATCTCGATTCTATTTCAATTTTCTGTTTTCTGCATTTTTTTCCTAAAGTATCAGATGCAGCAGGCTCTCGGTTCCTAAAGGAGCCGAATCTTTCTTCAACCAAGCCGACTCGGTTCACAAGGGAGCTGACTTGGTTCACCTAGGCATCATTTTCTTCATTTTGCATGCTCTCGACCCAAAAGAGCCGACTTGGTTCTTAAAAGAGTCGACTGGGTTGCTCTCAGCCCAACCGAGCCGACTCGGTTCTTAAAGGAGCCGATTGGGTTCATTCATGCCTCATTTTAGTCATTTTTGGTGCTCTCAGCCTAAAGGAGCCAACTCAGTTGCCAACTGAGTCGACTCAGTTTGGCTGCCATGATGACATATCTTCAAATGGTCATAATTTGCTCATTTTAGGTCCAGATTAGGTCATTCTTGAGTCTAAATTCAAAAGCTTGAAGTCAGATTTTCAATGGTACCAACCACACACTGAAACTCCAACTGTAGTGAGAGTTATGATGGTTTTAGTGAGATAAGGTTGTGGTACCTCTAAATCGGAGGACGCCGCTTTGTCCTATTTTTATATCTTTGTCATTTGGACTCCGAATCTAGCGATTCTTGAGTCTAACTTTATTAATTTTTTGTTTTCTTTCCAATGGTGTGCACGGTGGCACCCATTTCATTTTGGAATGACTATTTTGCCCTTGGTTCATTCCTTGAAGGGTTTTGAAACCCTAGCTCAGGTTTTTCTTCTATTGAGTCACGGGACTCCTCGGAAGGTCGTTCTTATGTCTTAGGGATGACGTATATCTCTATAGACTTGTTCATGTTTAACTTCTGCATTTTGGATCCGTTTCAGGTCATCACAGGACACACTGGGCTTGTAAAATTCAGGGTCGTCACAAATATCATTTCTACAAAAGTCCTTAAAGATTCTCTTCACACTTTTAGCAAGCTCTCTGGTCTTACCCCTAACCTAAACAAAAGCCAAATCTTTTTTAGTGGTATTTTCTGATGGTGAAATGATGGCAATCTCAAGCATTTTTTAGTTCTCTTGTGGCTCTTTTCTAGTAAGATGCCTTGGCATACCACTTATCTCTTCTAGACTTACAGTTGATGATTGCCAAACACGCATAGATAACATGCTATCTAAAGTGAATAATTAGACTGCTAGAACACTTTCCTTTGTAAGAAGGCTACAACTTATCAAGGCAACACTCTTAAGTATACATATCTATTTGACAAACATTTTGATACTACATATCAAAGTGTGTGAGCTTATTACTCAAATTCTAAAAAGATTTTTATGGTTAGGACCAAACATGAATAGATTCAAGGCAAAAGTGGACTAGGAACATGTGTGCACACCAAAGAAAGCAGGTGGATTAGAACTACGTGATATTCAAAAGTGGAACAATGTAGCAATATTGAGACACCTATGGACTTTATGCTCAAATGAAGAACACATCTTATGGAGGACTTGGACAGAAGAACACTTAATCAAACAGAAACGCATTTGGGATATCAATATTCCAAATCAATGTTCATGGTTCTGGAGGAAATTGTTACAAAATAGACACTTAGCACAACCTTTGATCAAGCACAAAGTTAACAATGGCTCTTCAACATTGGTATTCTTTGACAACTGACCTCTATATCAGGTGTAAAACTCAAACTCTTTTCATAGACATGGATTGTTCATCAATAGGTTTATTAAAGTGTCTCAACTCTTCACTCATAACCAATGGGCATGGTCTAGGAGCTTATCTAACCTGATATCCCCACACTTTGACCTAACCACACTTACCTTACCAAATTTGTTAGTGAATGACCTCATCTAATGGGATCCCTCACCAACAAAGAGGTATTCTCTCAAACACACCATCACATCCATCTATCCCTCTCTCCCCACTATACATTGGCATAAGCTGGTATGGTTTAAACATCTAATCCGAAAGCACCCATTCTATTTCTGGATTGCAATTCAGGAAAAATTATCAACTCTTGACAAGCATTCAATGGATTATATGATGCAGCCTAATGTATGTATATTGTGCTTAAGTGATGCAGAGAGTCATGACCACATATTCCATCAATGTTTATACTTGAAATTTGTTTGGAATGGAATTCAACATAAACGTGGGTTTATTACAAACCCTAGTTCTTGGTAAAGTTTCCTAATTTTGGCTTCTTCAAATTGGAAGCAAAAAAGTAAAGGATTGCAAAATACTATGTAGAAGCTAATGTTGGTAAGCTTTGTCTACCAAATATGGAGTGAACGCAACAACAAAATCTTCCGCAATCTGAGTGGTGCTCCATCAAAGACACTCAATGCAATTGTCAATTCGGTGAGATACAAATTGTTCTCCATCAAGAAATTGCAAAGGATTGGAACCTACCCAACTCCTTCTACGAACTAGCCCACTCGAACCTCTTTTACCCATTTCCACAATCCTCATCCATTCCCCAATCACAACCACAACCACAACCACAAATGCCATAGTCAAATCCCCAACCTCTGCTAAGACACTGTAGAACTTGTTGATGAATTCCCGCCCATGCTTATGGACTGGGTTTGAGAATTTGAGACTCTGATATCCACATTGGGCCAACTGCTTGGACAATCTGGATGTGTTTTATTACTTTGGGCTTGTTGCCTTATTTTTTTGTTGTTTTGTATTTGTTATGCGCTTATGGCCCAATGTTTTCTCCTAGGGAATGCGCCATGTTTATTTGAAATGTTTTCTCCTTCAATGCATCTTATTTATCGAAAAAAAGTCAACAATCATTTTTTCTTCCCAACACACTTGAAAGTAGCAATTTTATCTTAATGTTAATTTATGGTGATGGCACTAGAAAGAACAAGGAAACCTTGGTGCAGAGAAGTTGCCAAGCTTTTCCATGGCCCAACTAATTGTGAATTTTCTTTTGTATTCGCGTGGTCTGAGAATTAAGGGTTGGAAAAAGGTTAAGAGTTGGAGCATTTATATGTGAAAAGGTAAATATTGTATAACTTTGAGATATTTTATATGGTTTAATTTGCATTATTTATGTACTTATCTTCACTACAGTAAGTAATACAAGTTAATGAAATTATTTTCCACTTGTGTCGTCCTTATCATATTTAAGGTTTGTAGTGCCAGCAAGTTACATTTATATATATATATAATATATTTTGGTTTTAAGGTATTTTTAAAAATCTGCCTAGCTACATCCCAGATGAGAAGATAATTCATTATATATTGCGTAAAAAGTTATTATGGTGGAAATTAGGATCGAGTCATATGGCAGAGGCAGCTTAATATAATTCGAAGTTATAGGCAAAAATTATAAAAATGGCCTTTTAATATATTAATAATGTTTATTTAAATAAAACTCACACATTTGATCAAGTCAATAATATTTTTTTCTTTCGAAATTGTATAATTTTTTAATTATTTTAAATAATTTAATTGCTCATTTGTTTAAATGAGTTAAGATGAAGAGGGGGAAAGTAAAAGTAAATAACAGAATTTGAAAGTGTTATTAATTTTCATAATTGTTAGTTAGATATATATTCCATAATTAATACAACTGAAAAAATTAAATAAGGATAGAAAAACGTGGAAGAAGGGGGAGGAGCCTTGGAGGGGGAAAAAAATTAAATAAGGATAGAATTATGAATTTTAATAGAAAGTGGAATGAAGAAATTTATAATAAATAAATTATTTTTGCTCACTAGTAAATTGCTATAATTTAGTTAGAGTTTAGTAAATGTGCCATACTTAGATTATTATCATCAGTGAGGATGTACACCATTCTCATTATTATATGAACCAATAATAAATGAACACTTCTTATTTTAATTATCAAATCAGATATGGTAAGAAAATAAGAATTTTAATAATATAAGGAAGTAATAATTTTATGGGCCAAGGAATAGAACGAAATATTAATAGTGGAAATAATGATTTTAGGGCCTTACTAATAAAAGAAAATAGAAATGATAAAGAGTCTAATAAAATAAAGAAATAATAATTTTATGAACTTTCTTATTTGTTGGCCCTTCAAATAATATAATGAAATAAAATTGTTAAAACATTCTAGCACTAGAATTTCCACCTAGTATATTGCCTCTCTCTCTCTCTCTTAAGAAACATTTGGTGTTGGCCTTCACTCGGTTAGAAGGCTTACTTGTAAACCCTTTTAAAGATTGTATGGGTTTTGTTTGATACTTTGATATCAATTATAGTTATTTAATTTTTTATTTTTTTATCAAATCAAAATATGAATCCCTAATTGCATCATTTGCATGACATAAATCTACACAATTTAGGAAGCACATTAAATTTGAAATTTGTAACATACTGCGTATATGATATCCATCTAAGCCAAATTATACCAAATACCCTTGAACTATCAACTTATTGCAATATAACCCCTAAACTATGAAATATACCAATCAATCCGCAAACAATCAATTATCATTTGATCACCATAAAGAACATTTAAAAGAACTTGTTCACTTTCTGATCTCCCTCTTGTCGGTGAACAAACATTTGATTCATCTTTTCATTTATTGAACTTCAAAATTTTTAATAAATTTAAGGAATTTAATTTTCATTTGATCATCGATGTTTGCTATTTAATAGCTCAAAATCATTTGACAAACAAAGCAATTGAGTCAAATGATTTTTTTTTTTAAATTATTAAATAATTTAAAAAAAAAATTGAATTAAATGTATGAAAAAGTTATGTGTCGTTTACTGACTAAGACAAAAGCAAGTATCTAATTTATTTTGACAGTTAGGGGCTTAATTGGTATATTTCATAGTTGAAGAGTGTATGCTGCAATAACCCCATAGTTTATGGGTGTTTGGTACTACTCTGTAGTATATATTTCTTAACAAATCTGCCACCCAATTTACCCTCCAAATTGTCGCCCTCTTGTTTCTCTCTCCTCTCTCTCTCTACGTATTCTCTACCTACGTCATGTCTACCAAAGCTCTAACCAGCTTCGAGGTCCCATGTAGTGATTTCTCTCCTCGTTAGGGTTTTTCGGTGCTCATAATCTCTCCAAAACATCGACTTTCCAAGAAATTTTGTACAAAATTGTGTCAAGGAGGCAGTTTTCTCCGTTGGATTCCTGAAAAATTATTTGAAATTTGAAAAATTGTGTATTTTCTAGTGTTTTGGTGAAGAAAATGCCGGCTCATCAATCGAAATCGGAGAAGCAGCTTCGGAGAGATCCATACGAGGTTCTCGGAGTCTCGCGGAGATCCACAGATCAGGAGATCAAAAGCGCTTATCGTAAAATGGCTCTCAAGTATATGTTACTACTTTCCTCTGTGTTCATCAATTTCTAATATCAAAAGCATCATTGGCGTGGTCATGTTTTTTAAAGTTTTATTTTTTTGTTTGTACTGATCTTTCTTTGTCATGTCAATTGCGAAGTCATTATATTGTTTTTGATTTTGGTAACATGTTTTTTGAATGTTAAGATTGTGACTAATTCTGATACGCTTGTATTGTTTGGTTCAGTTTTCTGAAAATAGTTTGTAAGAACTCGAAGAACAGATAAATAGTATCTTGATTTTAATTTCTCTACAAATGAAAACTGAATCAAACAAAAATTATATTGTTTTGTTTTCTTGAAGGTGTATGAATCGACTCGACTATGTTAAAGGGTTTTATTATTTTAGGTCCCAAATGATGGGAAAATGGAAATTCGAAAAGAAACTTAAGATTTGAATTTTTTTTTTTTTTTTTTTTTCTCTTAATTTTGCTTAGTACTAAAAGAGAATTTTGATGCATGGAAAAGATAAATTAGACCGTCTTTCTGATTTATAGATGTTTGCCTTTTTCTCTGCTTGTCCACGTGTCTGTTTGGATTTAAATAAGCATACATTTTTATTGGGAAATTCGGTATGAGTACATGGGCATTGGTTAACTTATTGTTGGAGTACCTGAACTTAGCTTTGACGATACTGGCTTAGATGTTTACCTGGAAGATAGTCTTGAACGTGACTGTGCATAAGAGAGGAAGTAGTAGGGCGAAGATGACTTGATAAATCGACCTAGAAGTTATCCAATCTTGTATATACTGAAGTATAAATTTTAATAGGCTAAAATGGATAAAAAAAGTACTTCATTGACTTTGCATGGTTGGACAATGTCCTCCCTGACAGAGTTAGTGTATTTGATTTTATGGTTGTCTCAGCTACTCATTGCCTTCCCTATAAGCTCACTAGTGGTAGAGTGCTTAAATTTCTTGTGTTTCTTGACTAATTGTAGTCTAACTGAGATTTTAATTGACCTTTGACATAATTATATCAAATCTCAATGAAGTATAACTGTTCCCACCACTTTAGAAATTTATAAATATTTTATAGCACCTGCAAGTAATCAAATTGGGCATAAGATGGAATAGTACGCACAATTTAAGGCACAAATTAGCACAGCGAGCTTGATTCTGAGGTGAACCAAGACTTGAGGGTTTTATGCATTTGGGTTGATATACCTTTTCCTTATTGGTGCAAAAGTTAGAAATGTACTTGGAATGTGTACACAAATCGCCCTTTTGTGCTTTAAGTTATAAATTTTTGGAGGAAGATGTTTATAGTGAGTGCCAAAGAGAGATTGGGAGAAATTATTTTTATCAAGGCCTTTAGTTTGCTCACATGACAGTGGGAGTGGGTCCTAATAAGCCAAAGTCTGAGTAGTTTCTGGTGTGGGCGTTTCCTCCTACTTAGTGGGTTAAAATCAACATTGATAAATGCTCGAAAGGAAATGCGGTCATTGCCAGGGGGTACTTTGGAAATTAGATAGCAGGGTTCTCCTATAATATTGGAGAATGGCACAATATTCTTGCCAAGCTTTGGGTGCATTACCATGGGCTCAAAATGGCCTGTGATAAGGGGTTCAGGCCTGTCATAGTTGAATCCAGTTTAGAGACTAATTATTATGGTGAAGAGGCAAGTGGCTGATTCTCAACTGCACTGGGAACTTATATGGGCAACTAAAAACTTGATTAGGTGATTGGAACTGCAAGCTCATTCACAGTTATAGACAACACAGCTACTGCCCGGATCGGATGGCTAATTCATCTGGGATGCCAAAACGGTCAGGCCTTGCATCAGAGCCCACCAGATGGATTCGAGAACCTGCTATGGTAGATACTTGAGTGTTATATCTTCTGTTCCTCCTTAGTTGTTATTTGAGCCCTGAGCCCCCTTCTAAGCTCTGTGTGTGTGTGTGTGAGAGAGAGAGAGAGAGAGAGAGAGAGGGAGAGAGAGAAATTATAATGTTCATTAACTGTAATAAGTTAAAACTCTTGTGTTTTTGAGCCCTGTCCTTTCCTAGATAGTAATTGTGCATGCTGCAATATGTTGGTTTTCATTGCATGTTCCTCTCTCTTCTCTCCGAACCAATTAATATATTAATAGTGTTTATATTTTTCGATTTCAGGTACCATCCTGATAAGAATGCAGATGACCCCAAAGCAGCTGAAATGTTTAAGGAGGTCACTTTTTCTTATAATATTTTATCTGATCCAGACAAACGGTGCCAGTATGACACCTCTGGTTTTGAGGTTAGACATTTAAGAACATACCCTATTGATTGAAAATCTTAATATTTAAGAGGGCCTCTGATGTTGTTTTCAAAGAGGCAAATTGTTCATTTGCTTAGTTTGGGAAGTGTTTCAAGATTCCTATTATTGCATTTATTCAAATTCTGTTCTGATTTAGTTTGGTCTCAGTCAGTTATGTTATGAGAGTTTGACTGAAGATTTGGTTCTAATGTGGCATCATTGTCCTTTGCACAGGCTGTTGAATCAGAAAGCCAAGAACTGGAGGTAGATCTTTCGAGTTTGGGAACTGTGAACACCATAGTTGCAGCACTTTTCAGGTAATTCCTTGTACTGTCTTTCTCATTCTTCATACTTTTATTTTTGCTATTGGATTGATTTTAACAATAATAATAAGCTCCATGCCATGAAATAATAGGTTGTTCTGTTCTTACTTTAACCTACATATAGTAAACTCGGTGTGCCAATCAAAACAATTGTTTCAGAAACTGTCTTGGAGGAGGCACTGAAAGGTACAGTAGTCATTCATCCACTCCTGCTGGGGCAACCTGTGTTTAGAAAGGTAAGGTCGTGTTATTTGCGTTTCAGCTTTTATGTTGTTAAATTTGGTATGCTCCTATTGATCTTTTGCATTATTTAACAGGTCCAAAAGCAATGCGCTCACTTCTACTCTGTAATAATTACAGAGGAAGAAGCACGAGCTGGATTTGTGTGCCGGGTGCAATCATCAGACAAAAGCAAATTCAAGGTTTGTATAAGTTATTTTTTTGTATAAGTTATTTTTATCTGTCATGTTAATTTTTAAAGTAACTGCATATAAATTGTGCAACATGATGCTCTTAAGCACGGGCACAGGAAGGAGGCTGGCAGGGGCCATAGAACTCCCCAAGCTCCATGATTCCTCTTAGTTACCTTTATATTAAATATGTGTTGGTTTTCATATTTTAAACATGGCACCTCATAATCTGTCCCTATACTAATGTGCCCATACTCCATCCCACTCTTTGATATATA
The DNA here is from genome assembly GCF_030987335.1 of Cornus florida. Taxonomy (NCBI): domain Eukaryota; kingdom Viridiplantae; phylum Streptophyta; class Magnoliopsida; order Cornales; family Cornaceae; genus Cornus; species Cornus florida. The sequence goes on from NW_026775572.1 coordinate 48,549,280, forward strand.
TTGATAAGGTGGTCTTTTAAAATTAATTGTCCCTTATCTTATCCCATATTTTATTTCCTTCCAAATTAACTGTTCATTATCTTTCCCCATATTTTCTTTCTTTATTAGTAGTTTCTTTTGTCTTCTTCTTGGTCATTTCATCTGAAAATTTCATAAATCTTTTCTAGAGAATGTTCTTCTGTGTTTTTGAGGACAAAGTTAAACCATATTGTTAATTAAACCTTTTTTTAACCAAATGATAACTTTGTAGCTGATTATTTGTCTGCTTTCAAGTTGAAAAAATTACATTCAATTTCCATAACATTTAATAGATTTAAAAATGCACAATATATTGAAGTTAAATTTAAGCAAAACGAGTTTTGGCTGTAAAAGAGAATTTCTGGGAAAATATAACGACCACTTTTAGAATTATATTAGTCTAGAAAATAAATGAAAAGATATTCAAAGTTCCATCTGAAAAAACGAAGAACTATAATCAACTATAAAAAGATAAGTTATTTAAATTTGGCCTGCAAATATTTAATTCAAAGAAGTTTAAACTTGTTAGAAAAATTGGTTGTCAGATTACAAAGGAAAAAAAATATCATTTTCTCAAGACGAAGCGTCATTCTCATTAAAAATCTAGCTCTGTCCTGCTCTTAAGTTCTCTGTCTAATCATGTGAAGCTTGGGTTAAGTTCATTATGTAAATTTTTTGTTTCATACTTCTAAAACTTCAAATTAGAGTTATTTATTGGCATTCTGAATTTTATTATTTTCCATGATTTTAAAAAATACAGAAATAATATAATAAAGTTGTTTTTATCTTTAAATTTCTGGACTACAAAGGTATAAATATGACTGATTCTACTTATCAAGAATCAGTCATATTTATCAGGAAAACTACATAATCTCTACACACAAAACTTATACATCTGGTGATAAATCATTTTAAGCTCATGCAGTCATTTAGATAGTATGAACTCTATTCTCAATTATTTTCTGAAATCTTGTAGGATTGAATTGAAGAAGGTAGTATTATTGACCCCCTTTTGATGATTTAATAGTTCTGTGACTTGTATCTAAAATGTCAGGTCTGCTCTAGTGTCTCACACTTAAATATGGGTCAAGTTCTTGGCTGTGTTAGTGTGATGGATGTTGTGCCTCAAAAGTTTGCAAAAAGTGTACCTGTTGGTCATTCTCTGAGCTTGTAGAACAGTCACTATGTGGCCTGATACATATGAAGTTTGCTTTTTATTATTTAACGAGGAACTAGAACTTAGGCCTCCTATTTTCTCGAGTATTCTTAGTTTTACCTTCTATTTCAAATAGAGCTTTTGTGTTTTGGCTGCCATACTTGAAGGCCTTACACAAACTACAAACGTTTAACTTTCACTTGAGTTGATCTGACTGCATTCTTTTTCTACAGATTTTCTCTTTTGTTGATAGCTTTATATTCCTCATTTTGTTTGAAGCCCTTAAAATTTCAAGTTCCGAACAGCTGTTTTTCTTATATGCTGATGCAAAATATACATAAAAAAAAATAGTAAAAAAAAATTTGGCAGTCAGTTGAATATATATAGTTTGAAGATATTTACTTAAAAATATCCTAACACACCAGCATCAATGGTTTTACTAATCGGCTTGGGGTTTTTGCAGCTATTGTATTTTGATCAAAATGCAAATGGTGGATTAGACCTTGCACTGCAGGTACCAAGTGTTCTCCTTTTGTCAGTTGTGAGTTTTTGTTAGGAGGAATTTGTTGATGTAATTTAGAACAGTCTACTTCCATTTTTTAGGATCACAGAATTATAAATGTAGAACCACAATAGATACTATGGAAATGAATAACTACTGCAGTTGTTTTCGCTTATCTAACATGCATCTATCTTAATCTTGACTATATGACATGCAAAAGGAGTTTTGAAATCCATTTGGTTCTTTTGAAAGCTTTTCTGAATACTTTACTTTTGTTTCTTTGGAAACAGAGTATGAAAGCTCCTTTGCAACTGTCAGAGAGGTTCTCGGAAAATCAGAAAGGAGCCTGTATGATATTTATCAAACTTAATCAGCTATAAACTCATATGACTGAAATGAATGACTGAATTATCAAACTCAATCTGCTTTCAGCATGAAGAAGATTTCGAAAATATAAAATAATGCTCAGTGTACCTGAACCATAAGCCTTAACTTCCCTAAATGTAGTTCCTGCTAGATTGGGAAACCCACTTCTACTACCACTTCAACCCAAAATTCCACCAATTTACTTGAGAAATTTTGCAGCGTAGCAATTCTCAGGTATTATTATAGGTCTATTGTGTTTGTAGTGTTACAAAGAGTGGATTGGGGGAGATCTTCTAACCAAATTTTTTTTTTTTTAGTATGGTTGGGTCACTATTTTAATTATTATTTTTTAATTAAGAAGGGACTTGAGTGAACCACTTTTTGTTCTTTTTTCCTCCCTTATTGAACTTAGATGTAATTTTGGTTGGGTGAATTGAAAAATGGAGATTTTTCAAGGTGCTTAACAAAATTGCATTCCAATATACATTTTTCTTCATATTTGTGTGTGCAAGTCCTTTGCACCTTAGAATTTTCTCATGATTTCCGTTTTGCAAAGTGCACATACCACTTCATTACAGCGGTTTGAGTAACTTGTATTCCACTTGTTTTGGTGTAGGAGGATAGTGCAAAAACTGGGAAGGTCACATCTGCTGGGATGTATTTTCTTGGTTTCCCTGTTTATCACTTTACCCAACCAATTAATTCTGTGAGTTGATGATTATTGGTAATAAATGTTAAGGCAACTCTTATTTTTAAACTAATTCTTATTTATCATTTTTCTCTGGATTCTTGGTATTTTGGCTCCAGATGGCAGCAGCAAATAATCCAGACACAGCCTTCTTTAAAAGCCTGGACGGGTTCCAGCCATGTGAAATAACTAAACTACAATCTGGGATCCATGTGTTTGCTGTTTATGGTATTTCTTTGAGTTATCTCCTGTCTGGCTTCCTTGTATCATTTCGTTGATTCTGCAATTTGAACTAGCTGGCTGGTGATGTTCTGACCCATTTCTCAGGTGACAACTTTTTTAACAGCGTAAGTTACACCATAGAAGCTCTTTGTGCTGCACCTTTTACTGAAGCAAGGGAGAATCTTAGAGCTGTGGAAGCTGAGATTTTATCCAAAAGGGTTGAAATCTCAAAGTTTGAAACCGAGTACAGAGAGGTTTGAGCTTCAACATCAGCAGTATGATTCACCTTTATGATTCTCAAAGTTTTTCTTATTTATATGTGGTATGTTTAACAGGTATTAGCACAGTTCACAGAGATGACCAGTAGATATGCACAAGAAAAACAAGCGGTCAGTTGAACGCTTGAAAACTCAGACTAACTTCATCTGGGTGATAATGTTAGAGTGCATCGTTATTTGTTGAAACACACTGAAACCATGCTTGACTCTTGTTCTATTTCTTTTTGTGCAGATTGATGAGATGCTTATGCAGCGGAATGAAATTCTTGGCTCTTATACAATTGCTCAACTAATGAAGCGGAGTAACAGTAGAAGCAAGATTAGTAGTGCATCCAAGGAGGAAAAAGAAGATGTCCAAGTAAGAGATGAAAATTCCTCTAGGGATAGGCATAGGCCAAAGAAGAAGAAATGGTACGATATTCATTTGAATATGGACAAGAGGATGCATTGCTAAGAGAGTGAAAATTATGACACCTTTTCTTTTTGGGGGGCAAAATAGACACGACCTTGTTTAGCCAACACTTTTTTTTTTTTTTTTTTTTTTATTCTTTGCTTACAGTAGGTTTATTATAACTGAAAAGCCTGGGGAAGCTTAAACTAGGTAAAGTTGGGTTGATGATTCTACTTTTCACACTCGCAAGATTGCAGCAGTACTTTTAAACCATGCAAGCAAAAGTTGTGAGATGGACGTGATTCCTGCACCATGCTGTACACTTGGACATGGTTGAATACTGGTTCTGCTTATAGGGCATCTATAATGTAAAGTATTGCCTCACATTGCCATTTTATTTTTACTTTTCAAACTTACCCGGTGTCATGGGGTCGCTAAATGCCGATATGGATGAGTCTTTTGTGTAATTAGCACATAATTTACGTAATGCTTCTGCATATTTAGGGTTCATTTATGGATCATATTGTGAAGTCTTGCTGAAGTTGAAGATTCTGTCGCTGAACTGCGAAGAGTGAGAGAAGCCATTTGTGCACCAACTAGTGCCACCAGGTCCTGTGTTGTGAACCCTTTGGAAGAAAACATAGATAGGATTTGTGTCATTGACATGTTAGGCCTGGCAATATTGCCTTCAACTGCAGAGGCTCTGGAGACAAAGCCATCTTTCCGGCCTAGACGGACTTTGTAGTAGGGACCACCGACCATGGTGACGAGGACACGAGCCGCGACAGTGAGGATATCGGCGCACGAGACAATGTCGGGGCACTGGAGCTCGAGGGAGGTTTTCGCACGCATAGCAAATTCCTGTTTGGATTAAAGTGACATATGTTCCTGACGTTTATGAAATATTTATATTTTATACAATTGGTGAATTCAATGTATTATATTTCGATTCATTATAGAATTGATAGTGTCCATTTGATTACAAGAGATATTTATATATATGTTTGTGATGGCAATCAATACATGATATATAAATAGTAATCATAAATGGTTCATAGTCGGTAATTATGGATGGACTCATAATTAATTAAGATTTGAACTAGATCCGCGTTAGGTTGAGATATATTGCGAGAGCCGTCGTATGCAATTGCTCCCTATCACCGTCATGGCATTTGACTCTTAAGTATGAGAAAATTATAGACTCTTTTATTAATTAATAATTACTTTGATTTGTTCGGCGGATTCTTCGGGATCCTTAGACCGACACTTTGGATAGTTATGTAATTAATAGTTAGAGGGTTGTATCTTCAATATTTGCATCATTGCTACTTGTATTTATTTTGTATTGATTATGGTTGATCACAAAGTAAATTCGAAGGCCTTCGTGTATTTTTAGACAAAAATGATTTATTATATATTTATTTATTTAAATTATTATTTTTGTCAAACAAATGTTTTATTGTGATCGAGCCAGAAATAATCAAAGGTACCAAAATAAATATATTAATTAAGTAGTCGGATTGATGGCTTTATTTATCCGATAACTAATTATGCATAGAGGGGTCAAAGTGCAATATTGACTTAGAGGTTATTTATTATTTAATTGGAGTTCAATTAATTTCTTTTAGTGGAGTAGAAATTAATTTATGAATTAATTGAATTGGGTCCATGGACCGGGCCAATTATTAATTCATTGTAGCCAATAAAATAATAGGCCCAATGGATTCTCACTCATAGCCCAACTTGATATTGGAATCATATTAGATTTGAGACATGTGAATTAGAGATTGAGAAGGATTAGTTGTTTCCTTTTCTTTACCTTTATGTTGCCTATAAATATACATGATCTATGTATATTTTAGATGTGATTTTTAGTAGAAGGAAAAATGAATATATTTTCTCTCTCTAGAAAATTAGGGTTTATGTTCTCATCTAATGGAGGCTCCCACAAGCCTAGTTTTCCAAGGTTATTCATGGAGGCATATGAGTGATTCTTAAAGGCAAAACAATTACCAAGAAGATGGAGATCCAAGAAGAATGCATCTTGCTAAGGAATCTACAATAAGTGAGAACATTCACTTTAGAGGAGAGATCTAAGGTTTACTCAAACCTTGATGTAAGTATTCAATCTTTTAATTGAATGATACATCATGTTTTATTTTTGCATAAAACTTGTCTCTATGTAATGAATCAAGATCTATGAATTTAAATCCCTCGAAAAGTTTTTAAAACTAGCACGTTTCCTAACAGTGGTATCAGAGCATGGTTTAATTCATTACTAGAGATCATGATTTTATGAAAATTCATCATTCATGGATCCAATTTTGATATGCATATATTTATTTATTGATGTATGTTGATGTATGAATTAATATATTGATATATATTGATACATGATGATGTATGTATAATTGTGAATGGATGATGATATGTGTTTTGGGCCATGGATGAAGCTTATAGGAATATTGAATGTAATTTTATCTTTGGATGAATGTAATTAAGGCTTTGATTTAGCCGTTTGAAAGTTCAATGATGTAATTTTATTTTTTCCATTGTATTTCAAATTGTAAATATTTTTAAAGCCATGTAATCTTCGTCAAAGGATGCTATGAAGCTTCAAGAACATCCAAGAGGGTTAAATTAGGCTTCAGGAATTTTCTGGGATTTTTTAGAAATTTTTCGAAATTTTTCTGGAATTTTTTAAGGCCTAATTTAATTTCTGGAATTTTTCGGCGATTTTCCGGCGACCGGAGAGTTGTCGGCGGCAAGGTTTTGGCCGGAGATCAAGAAGGATTGATGGGAAATAATCCCATGTGACGCGGCTAATGATAGACCATCGCGCATTACTTAGAGCATATAAATGTTAAAAGCTGAATCCATTGGCCATTTAAATTACTTCTGTCTGTTATTTATTTATTTAATTGATGCATGGAATAATTAATTGTTTATTATTATTATTCATGCATTGGATCCATGATATTTAATTAAATGACTTGATTTATATTAATTAAATTATGAAAATTAATTGGATTTGATTACTAATTAATTTGTGAGCACTTATTGGGAAACGAAAAATTATTTTTGTAAATTATTTTTAAAGTGTGCTTCAAATTAAATATTAATGAATCATTTAAAGTCCAAATATTTTCTAAATTTAATTGGATTAAAATCAAGACGTTTAGCATGCATCATATCATGTATTTGAATAAAATGAAAACCCTAATTATGAATGATTAAAAAAATTGAGTGTGAGCGGGGATTTTTATACATTGCCCCATGGCCTTCGTTATTAATACCATTGTAATTAGATCTTCAAAAATAAGGCCCCACGCATGATTTGAAGAGTCTTAATATTACAAGAATGGTTGTCTCATGAAAATAAAAATATTAAATGTTCATTGTAATTAGATCTTTAAAAATAAGGCCCTACACATGATTTAAAGATTCTAGATTATAATGACAACATATTTAATGTTTTATTTTTCGTTAGAGCTTTAATAACGTTATACACTCAATCTAAAATCAATAGTGTTAGCTCCCCAACGGAGTGGTCTACACTAGGTGATTTTAGAAAGGCTAAACATAATCGGGAATCATTTCATATAGATAGACAAGACATTGTCTTAAGAAATATGGAGATGATGTGATTTGCCCGCCAATAACAATAATGAACTTCGCCAACCGAATAAGTCATTGGTGTATTGGTTATCCGATTTTTCATGCAGTGGTTAAGGGACCCACATATTATTTTAATGGAAGTGCTCACCTAATAGCAAATGAATCTCTACAATAGTAATAATGAACTCCTCCAACAGGATAAGTTATTGACATATTGATTGGTTGATTTATTATGCTACAGAGTTGAGGGACCCACATTAATTAAAAGGGATTGTTCACCAATAATGATAATGATCTCTTGTTCGATTGAGATTTATTATATTATGTGGTAAACAAACTCATTTTAATTTTAAATATGCATGACAGTATTAATAATTCACCTTGCATATTGTATGAATGCATTTATATTCAGACTAATTATGTCTAATCCATTTTATCTGCTTGCTAATTTCAATGTATGTGGACTTCATTTATAATGACTAGAAAAGGAATTTAGATATTTTATTCACAACGTGGTGGTACAAATGTATTTACTACTCCTAAAACCTAATCCTTTTACTTTAAGATACCCAAGAGAACATTAATGCTTTGAATAAGTGAAATAAGACAAATGAGATGAATTGGTGCAATATTCTAGAGTTTACCTCGAATACGCTCCAAAGCTAACATTTACATTATTTTATTTTCTTCAGGTATCATGTTAAATGTCAATAAGATGTTTTGGTGATATTAGATAGAGAATATGCTAAAGTACTATATCAGACTTGAATAGCATCAAGATAGCCTAAGGAACTCCAGTATGAAATCAAATTTTGGAAAATGATTGTTTATTATTTAAAATTAGCTGGAGATTAATAGGGCTGACTTGGGTGGTAAGTTTCAAGTTGACATGATTATTGCCTTGTTACCAAACTTGTTCGACTCTGTTAGAGTGAACTAAATAAGGAATCAGTTTGAGTTCACACTCGCTGATATTCTTATAGAATTGGTAACAGATGAAGGGATAATCAAGAGTTTGGGCGTTCCTATCAATCTAACCTAGTCTATACCATCTTCTTCTAGGCCCAAGTGGACGAGCAAAGCAAAGAAGAAGGATGATAATAGGACTAGGTAAGCACAAAACATAGGTATCTAAAAGGTTAAAGGGAATAAGGCAGTGTATGTTGAGGGCGAATGAAACTGTTTCTTTTGCCGTTAACTAAAACACTATAGGACGAACTGTCAAAGCAATGACGTGGCATAGGAAAATATATATTTAATCATTGAGCTATGTTATGTGGTTGCATCTATTAATTCCTGATGGATAGATTCTGGAGTCACTAAACATGTTTGCAATTCATCGTAAGGATTTCAGGAATCCAAAAGCCTTGATGATATGGATATATATTTATCTTTTGACCTGATGCCAAGGTTGTAGTTAGGTCAGTGGGAGTATTACATCTGAAATTAGAGAGTATAAGGATATTAGTATTAGAGAACTATCTTTATGCACAGAAGTTAGACGCAATCTAATTTTTGTTTCACTTGTGGTTTATAAAAACTGTGTTGTTATTTTGTAAAACTGGTTTTATAAAATTGAATAGATATGCTATTGCTTCTGGTGCATTGAAAGATGGTTAATATACTATAATCACAAACTCTTAAGATTTGCAAGATGTAAAAACTAATGTTGCATCTTCTAGATTGAATGTTAAGAGAAAAATTGTTATTTCTGACTCATTGTATTTTTAATGTCTATTTTTGGGTTGTTATCAATCAAAATAAGATTAAAAAATTGGTCAATGAAGGTTAATTACCTAGTGAGGCAGGGAAGCCTAAACCAAACTTGTGAACCCTGTTTTGAAGGATAGATAACTTTTAGGGCTTAATCAGCCAGATGAAATAGACATAAAGGACAATTAGAGTCGGTACACACTGACACGTGTGGTCTTATGAACATCCAAGCAAGATTACTCACGTTTTGGATAAGTTTATCTGATGCAACACAAGTCTTAAACTCTTGGTATATTCTGAGAAGGTTAAGACTGATGTAGAGCACATATTAGGTAAACTTATCAAGACACTTCGATCTGATCGAGGATATGAGTATTTCTTGGGATAGTACAAAGACTATATGGTCAATGAGGGTATTATGTACCAGTTTTCCGTAATTGACGCTAAATGCATTTAGGTGTCAAATAGGAATAACAGAATTCCACTTAACATGGTTAGATCTATGATCAGTTATGCCACATTATCTCTTTCATTTAAGAGTTTAGCGTTAATGACATCGATGCGCATTATGAACTGCATTCCATCTTAGTCTGTCTCAAGGATACCGTTGAGCTGTGTTTTTGACTAAATCTTAGTTTGAATCACATGCACGTATGTGGTAGTTTTGCACATGTGCGTTTGATATGGACAAGTAAGTTGGAAGCAAATCATAGGCATGCTAGATTTGATAGCTACTCTTAAGTCACTAGGATGGATTATTTTATGATCTCAATGATAAAAGTTGATTATTTACACTCACTGTTTATCTATAGGAGGATCATATTATGAATTACATACCTAGTAGCATAATGTTAGAGAATATGGTATGAGTATCAGATGTACCACATTTGAACACACTTATTATAGAGATTGAGAATAATAAATGAATTCTCTATTGATGCGTCAGCATCATCTTGTACACAGATTCCTGCATCGGTACATTAATGTAGTGGGAGGATTATCATCCAATCCAACAGAATCATGTTTTTAAGTGAGACCATTATGGATATCCCTGTTAAACATGAGTTGGACCCAGTAAGCTACACGGAAGCGTGAACCGATATGGATACAGATTGTTTTGGCGAGTTACTATAAAATCAGAGTTGGAATCTATGTATTCTAATAAATTCTGGGATCTTGTAGAACTTTCTAGTAGGGTGATTCTTATGGAAGGCAAGTTAATCTACAAAAAGATACCAGAAGATTTTTTTGTGAATAAATCATGAGTGTACAAGGGAATGTCATTATTTTTCTGATTCTATATTTATATATGACATCCTACTCATTTAGAATGATGTGGAAGTTTTGTCATCGATAAAGAGGTAGTTGTTCAATTACTTTTAAATGAAGAATTTTCAAGATGTAAGCTATATTCCTAGGATCAAGCTTTTGCAAGATCAGGTTAAAAGGAAAATAGGCTTATCTTAATAATCCTACATTGGAAAAGTTTTTATCAGGTTTGGTGTGCATAACTCAAAGAATGAGTTCTTGCTTTATTGATATGGATTGCTCTCTCTAGTAAGTAGTTTTTCAAGACTATCAAAGGAGATTGAGCAAATGAGACTGGAACAATATGCTTCGGCATATGAGAGTCTCATATATGCCATGGTCTATACCAAACAGGACATCCGCTACATAATAGGGATAGTTAGTAAAGATCAGTCCAATACTGGACTTGACAACTAGTCTGTTGTGAAAAATATCATTAAGTATCTAAGGAGAATTAATGATATCATACTCATTTATGGATGTGATGATATGGTCCTAGTCAGGTATGCTAGTTCTGATTTTCAATCAAAAGTAGATACTATGAGATTCATGACTTAGTGTATGTTCACTTAATGGAAGAGAAATCAGTTGGTAGATTGTTAAGCAGATTTCAACTGCTGACTCAAACCTGCAGGTGGAATATATTGCAGCCTTAAAGGCGGCAAAAGAAGCCTATTGGTTTGATCTCACTGATTTAGAGGTTGTGGAGCATACTAGCCTGCCTATCGAGCTATATTGCGAAAATAGTGCAGAAGTAGTTCAAACCAATGACCCAATGTTCCATAGATGAACAAAATACACTGATAGGAAGTATCATGTTCTACATGATATTGTCCAACAAGAAAATGTACTTGTGGCTAGAACATTGCATTGGAACACAACTTTGTTGATCCATTAACAAAGGTGTCGTCGATCAATAGTTTTGATCAACACCTGGATAACATTGGAGTTAGATGCAATTTGAATTGGCTATGAGGAAAATGTACTTGTGGCTAGAACATTGCATTGGAACACACTTTGTTAATCCATTATCAAAGGTGTTATTGATCAATAATTTTGATCATCATCTGGATAACATTGGAGTTAGGTGCAATTTGAATTGGCTATGAGGGCAAGTGGGAGCTGTTGGGATTTATATGCCCTGGCATAGCAAATTCCTGTTTGGATTAAAGTGACATATGTTCCTGACGTTTATGAAATATTTATGTTTTATACAATTGGTGAATTCAATGTATTATATTTCGATTCATTATAGAATTGATAGTATCCATTTAATTACAAGAGATATTTATATATATGTTTGTAATGGCAATCAATGCATGATATATAAATAGTAATCATAAATGGTTCATAGTCGGTAATTATGGATAGACTCATAATTAATTAAGATTTGAACTAGATCCGCGTTAGGTTGAGATATATTGCGAGAGCCGTCGTATGCAATTGCTCCCTATCACCGTCATGGCATTTGACTCTTAAGTATGAGAAAATTATAGACTCTTTTATTAATTAATAATTACTTTGATATGTTCGGCGGATTCTTCGGGATCCTTAGACCGACACTTTGGGTAGTTATGTAATTAATAGTTAAAGGGTTATATTTTCAATATTTGCATCATTGCTACTTGTATTTATTTTGTATTGATTATGGTTGATCACAAAGTAAATTCGAAGGCCTTCGTGTATTTTTAGACAAAATGATTTATTATATATTTATTTATTTAAATTATTATTTTTGTCAAACAAATATTTTATTGTGATCGAGTCAAAAATAATCAAAGGTACCAAAATAAATATATTAATTAAGTAGTCGGATTGATGGCTTTATTTATCCGATAACTAATTATGCATAGAGGGGTCAAAGTGCAATATTGACTTAGATGTTATTTATTATTTAATTGGAGTTCAATTAATTTCTTTTAGTGGAGTAGAAATTAATTTATGAATTAATTGAATTGGGTCCATGGACCGGGCCAATTATTAATTCATTGTAGCCAATAAAATAATAGGCCCAATGGATTCTCACTCATAGCCCAACTTGATATTGGAATCATATTAGATTTGAGACATGTGAATTAGAGATTGAGAAAGATTAGTTGTTTCCTTTTCTTTACCTTTATGTTGCCTATAAATATACATGATCTATGTATATTTTAGATGTGATTTTTAGTAGAAGGAAAAATGAATATATTTTCTCTCTCTAGAAAATTAGGGTTTATGTTCTCATCTAATGGAGGCTCCCACAAGCCTAGTTTTCCAAGGTTATTCATGGAGGCATATGAGTGATTCCTAAAGGTAAAACAATTACCAAGAAGATGGGATCCAAGAAGAATGCATCTTGCTAAGGAATCTACAATAAGTGAGAACATTCACTTTAGAGGAGAGATCTAAGGTTTACTCAAACCTTGATGTAAGTATTCAATCTTTTAATTGAATGATACATCATGTTTTATTTTTGCATAAAACTTGTCTCTATGTAATGAATCAAGATCTATGAATTTAAATCTCTCGAAAAGTTTTTAAAACTAGCACGTTTCCTAACAATTGACATGTTAGGCCTGGCAATATTGCTTTCAACTGCAGAGGCTCTGGAGACAAAGCCATCTTTCCGGCCTAGACGGACTTTGTAGTAGGGACCACCGACCATGGTGACGAGGACACAAGCCGCGACAGTGAGGATATCGGCGCACGAGACAATGTCGGGGCGCTGGAGCTCGAGGGAGGTTTTCGCACGCATGACAACGTTTAAGCCGTCGCTGGGGAGAGAGCCGTCGATGTCGGAGTCTCGCTCGCCCGTGTTGAAGGCATTGGTGGTAACGAGGACGGATGCGCCTCATCCTTCGAGCACGCAGTCATGGAAGAAGACGCGGAGGTTGGCCGCCGCGGCGAGTTGCTCCACAATTTGGTGATGACCTGCTCCACAATCTGGTGGAATGTGGGCATTTCTTGTTGTGGTAAGGGTTGCAAGTTGGGCGGTCCCAACCCAATCTCAACCCGAAGTTGGGTTGGGTTAGGCCAGCCCCATGTCTTAAAAAACTACGTTCTGTCAAAACCCAAACCAGAATATTTTCGGGTCGAAGGGGCTGACCCGTTCAACCCCTCTGTTTGTTTGTTTTTTTGTTTTTTTTTTTTTGTTCTCTTTCCCCTCTCTTTCTTCTCTCTCTCTATCTCCCCTTTTCTTTTTCCCTTCATTTTTTCTTCTTACAGGCAAAGGAGAGAGAAAGAAGAAGAGAGAGGATCCGCCTCTGCATCATCGGTAGCGGTCATCTATGCCGCTCGCGCCAAGCTCAAGCCCATCCTCTTTGAGGGCTTTATGGCAGGGCCGAGGGAAAAACATGGGTGTTTATCAGCAACGAAAATTCCAGTCTTGTACCTCGTGCGGGCGACGGTGTGATGCCGAGCTCAAGCCCATCCTCTTTGGTTTCGCTCTCTCTCCTCCTTCGCCTGTAAGAAGAAAAAATTGAAGGGAAAAAGAAATGAAGAGAGAGAAAGAGAAAGAAGAGAGAGGAGAGAGAAGGGAGACAATTATTATTATTATTATTATTAGGGTTAAGTGTAAAAAATTTTTTCTTACTATATACAAAATGTGCAAATGGATCCTGTCGTTCGAAAAACACCCCTACATTTTTCATTTTGAGCACTGCCATATTCATCTTCAGACTTGAATCTTCAAAATTTCTCCACACCATTCTCTCCGGCTAGAAATTCCGGTGAACCACCACCACCACAACAATGGTTACTAATTTTACATAGCTGAAATATTAGTAATTTAATCACAATTATTACACACATATAACTAATTTTATATTTTATATACATCTTATATTACACAATTTACATTGTGTGTCTTCATCTCCCTTAACTGGAGTACCACCCCTCTCCATAGTCCCCTCTTTCTCCAAATCAAGACCACCACTCTCTCTCTCTCCAAATCAAGTACTATGTAAAATAAACCACATATACAAAACAAAAAATGAGTAAACTGAATACAAACACAAATTGAGTCTCAATTTCAGACCTACAACGAACGACGCTACCACCGCCTGCACGATAGGCGAACTAAGTTCCTATCAATGGATCGGATTCGGATCGGATCGATCAAATCCATATCCTATTTGTTAAGCAAACGGATTATTGGATTCGGATCACTAACGGGTTCTTGGACTAAATGTCCCAATCCATATCCTATTTAGTTCGGACTCGGATCAGATTTGAAATTGGATTAAATTAATATTTACTAATATATATAATTATAAAGAGTATGATTTTATTAGTATGTGTACTAAAAGATTTATTAGCATGTGGATGAGAACACCACAATATTTATATATAACATTATTATTATTTTGGATTTTTGGGTTACCTCTAATACAATTATAATAGGAGTATTGATATATATATATATATGTGTAAAATTATTTATATATATAATTTCAATCGGATCGAATCGGATTTTTATCAGATCGGATCAGTATAATCCATATCCGATTTGTTAAGCTAACGGATTATCGGATTCGGATCGTAACCGAGTTATCAGATTTTTTGTTCAATCCATATCCGACTAATTAGATCGGATCCGGATGAGGATCCGCTCCATTGACAGGTTTAGAACTAACCTCCACCATCCCCTTCGGCCAAAGCAAGATCATCAAGGTCTCTCTCAACACTATCAATGATGACAAAACCCACCAAAATAATGCTACCTCCAAAACCCACATCAGCGATAACCCACCACCATATGGGTCCTGTTCAGATATGACCCAAACGGCGACCATGCCAACCCACCACCATATGCAATTTGTCCACACCCCCGTCGCTACCCTTAAACTCCACTCGCGAAATTGCCAAGCAAGTTACCGATTCCAAACCGGTTCTTGCCTTCATACAAAAATACATACAAATATATATATATATATATATATATATATATATATATATATATATATATATATATTGGAAGCTACCCATGCGTTTTGTTGAGATTTTTGGGTTTTGATTAATGATCCTTCTTGTCCTTAAGAACTCCTTATTGTTCAAATTCTCTTGTAATTGGAAGCTACCGATGCGTTTTGTTGTGATTTTTGGGTTCTGATTAGAGATCCTTCCAGTCCCTCAGAATTTCTTATTGTTCAAATTCTCTTATATATATATAAGTGAGAAAATAATAAAGAGAGAACTGAGAGAGATTTGTAAAGAGAGAAATAGATACGAATGAGAGAGAATGTGTAAATGTTGTTGAGAGATAAAAAATAGATTTTGTAAAAAATAAAGGCATCCAAACATGTACAACTCTGTGAGGGGTATTACGGTCTTTTAAAAACGGTATTTTGGGGGTTTAAGAGTATTTTTTGTCAAAATTGGTCATAGGGGGTAATTTACTCCAAATGTTGATAATATAGGGAGTTATTTGCACTTTTTTTTTCTAGTAAGGGTGTTTCTTGCACATTTTTTGTATAACGAGGGTTTTTTTTGCACTTAACCCTTATTATTATTATTATTATTATTTTTTCTAATCTCAAGACCGATCAATCGTGCAGTTCATATGCGAGAGCGCACCGCAGTTGTTGCAAGCGCGTTCTCGCAATAGCATTACCCAATATATATGTGTGTGTGTGTGTGTGTGTATATATATATATATATTAAAGACCAATTAATATACAACACTTCACATATATAGATACATATATATCAAAGATTTGGAAGGTGAAAAATAAAAAATATTAGAAGTTTTTTTAAATTTTAGGTTATATATATATGTATTAAAGATCAATTAGGATATAATATATATAAAAGATTTGGAAGGTAAAGAATATAAAATATTGGAAGTTTTTTTAAATTTTGGGTTATGGGTTGGGTTCGGATTGAGCCCGAGCTCAACTTGAATATTCCTGACATGCCTGGGTTTTGAGAAATCCCAACCTAATTTGAGTCCGATTTGTGAATTTAAAAGATGAAATTTTAAAATTTCTGGGCTGGGTTTGGGGTGGGCTGGGTTAGCCCGCCCAAGTTGCACCCTAGTTGTAGTAGTCAAGGGTTAGCCTTGTTTCTGTTATTAGAGAAAGCAATGTGAGAGGAGGAGGAGGAGGAGGAAAGGAAATGCCATGGTTGGTGAGAAGAGAAGAATTGTCGGAGGAGGGAAAGGGAAGAGATCTTTTGATTGATTCTCGTCATGGAAGAGAGAGAGAGAGAGAGAGAGAGAGTAGAGATATCGATGAATTGAGAGGTGCATGAGTTGTGAGAGTGTACAGATTTTCATGCAATAAACGTCAAATGTGTGTGGCCAAGGAATTTGGACCCAGGCTTTAGCTCCTTTCTATTCAATTCCTCACCTTACATTTCACATAAAGCTAGTACTAGCAAACTTGACATGCCAATTTAAAAGAAGAAACTAAAATCTTAATGATATTTCTTGGAAATAAATGATACAAGCCTCGACTTCCAAAATCTTAAATTACCTAATAATTTTTAGTCTTATTTTGACTTTTAAATTGAAAAGTGTTAAATATACAATCTTGCCATTTTATTTTATTTTACTTTGTATCCAAGGAGGCTGAGCCTCGCAGGTCTAGTGTGGGTGTTGCTTTCACTTTTTCCAAGTACGAATTTCTCATGAGGCATTAAAGAAAGCAAAAACATTTGACAGGAGGGTTGAAAATAGAGCTTACAAAAATTTCTGTTAGCATCTACGTTCTCCTCTCATCGACAAGATAAATTTAATTTCTGAGAATTTTTTTTGATAAATACCCTATGCATATGGGATAGGAGGAGTGCATATACCCGACGATGATGAATTATGAAATGTTTTAAGAGGTTCGACATCACCATCCACCTTTCATCCAAACAGACATATTTGTACTTTTAATATTTTGTTATCTGTGCTATCAACTAATTGTATCATGTCAGATCAATAAAAGTGTTTTATTTTAGTGGATCCTATCATTACGTGTTATGTGTCATTAACTAATTGTATCATATCACATAAGTAAAATTATTTTACTTTAGTAAATCTTATCGGTACGTGTTATTTGTACCATCAATTAAATCGTGTTACATTAGTAAATTTTTTTTATTTTAATAGATTCTATCATTACGAGTCAATATTTAATCGAGTTGTGATATTACGTGACTGGGGGCAATAAAGTTGACATTTTGAAAGAGACCCCAAACAATATAGGCAGCTGTCCATTCTTGACATTTTGAAACAGTGATGATGCAACTTTTGAGATATTTTCAATATTAAAAGATAAGAAAACGTGAGGTTATTGAGATCCACAACTTCTTAGCGGACATTGTTTTTGAATTTTCCGAAAAAATAATTGTTGGATTGTTGTCGATGAAATGTTGTATCGTCAGATAAATAAGTGAAATGCTTTAAACATGTGATATTTGTTGTCCACCTACATTGCAGATGCAAAAATATTATATCCAGAGTTGAAAAAAATATTATTGTATTGTAGAATCTTGACGTAATTTATTATAATAGAATTTAACATGCATGAATTGGATAAATTACAAATCAAAAATATTCTTAAGTTTCAAGTCCAGAGGACCAGAGAGGGGAGAAAAGTATTAGGTAGTGAAATCACAATTTAACATATAATAAAAAAATAAAATTGATACATTTTGTCAAACATTTTTTTCGAGTGCCAAGACAGTAAAAATGATGTAAAGGTTTTGGGAGGTGGTACGTGAATATGACCTCCCAACCAATGTGAAATTATTCGTGGCATGGTTTCATCCTATTATTATATTAGTACAACATCTAGAATAACTCAGAGTCGGATTTTATTGACAATTTTACTTTATTTACATATGTAATCATCTTATTTTAATTATCTAAATATTTAATAGAAAGGGTTACCTTTTCCTTTTTATAAATATAAATATTTATACCTTCTTGTCCCATAAAAATAGTCCCTTGGGGGAGGAGAACTCTTGAAGAATCAGGACCTACTGCGGGGGCAATTATCCCCACTAATTAATAATAATAATAATAATAATAATAATAATATACCTATTATTTTCCTTTTTTTGTATCAAATATTAAATTTCAAATTTGTCTCCTTTGTAATTATAAAAAAATTTCACTATTGCCCCCACAATACTCTTTATCTTCTTGTTATTAAAAGGCCATTCTTTTACATAATTTTTTTTGGGTCGGTCCTATATGCAATTCAAAAGTACTATGTTACCCTTTTAAGTTTGAATGAATACATTATAAAGTTGGAAAATTTTGTAAATTTAAAGAGGTATTGATAAAAAAAAATGCATTTTTCTATCATTGACTTTTTAAATGGAATAATTATTTTGGGACAGTCAAAAACAGAATGGCGGACAATTAAATTGAGACGAAGAGAGTTTGCCTCGCAACATAAGAAAAACGAAGAAATTCAATTTATATGAATAGGATGATAGACCCCATCATATAATGTCATCACGTGACACTACCCATTTTATATATAATATTGATCTGTAAATTAACTATTATATCTATTTTGATTAGTCTGGCAAATCATTATGACATAATTTTAATGTCATTTTCATTCACTCAATTGTATCACTCCTCGTTTTCCAATCATGAAGCAAGCATTAATAGAAGAGTCCTAGATGATCACTCAACAAACCAAAATGAATGGTGTCCCCAATCCTCACTCCACATGCATTTGTAATTGCTCCCATTATTCAATTTTCATCACATGTCGCCATGCTTTCACAGCCAATCACACTATTCCAATCCTGTTGTCTTCTTCTCCACCATACATAAATTAGCCAACTATACAGGAAATCCTTTAAATGCAACTTATATAACGTGGTATTCAAGACACAAAAATTTCTCACTAAAATCATACTACTACTTGATAAAATAGATTCATATTTATTGTACTTGCTATATATATATATATATATATATATATATATATATAACCATTGTGTCATATTTTTCAGCTCAGAAATGGACTTTTTCCAAGTTATCCTCCTAATGCCCTCCCTCATATCCCTCTGCTATTGTTTAAACTCAGAAAGTTCTTTCCATGAAAACTACTTGTTGAATTCTTCTACAAAAGATTACCAAAAGTCATCATTTTTTGAACAAATAGTTAGGGTGGCTAATGATGAAAACAAGGCGAATTGGATGAAGAAGATAAGGAGAAAAATTCACAAGAATCCAGAACTTGCTTACGAAGAAGTCGCGACCAGCGAACTCATTAGAGATGAGCTTGACCAGATGGGCGTTGGGTATCGGTGGCCGGTGGCACAGACCGGCGTGGTAGCAACCATTGGGACTGGTTCTCCACCCTTTGTTGCCCTAAGAGCAGATATGGATGCCTTGCCTATTCAGGTCAGTATCATACACATTGATGTTTTTGGAAAAAAGGGCTTTGGTGTGTGTGTGTGTGTGTGATATTTTGAGTTAATGACATAATGTGCTCTCTGAAAGTTCAGCATAAGATTATTTATCCCACCATTAGTTTGATGAGAAGAATTGTTTATTTCTTTCAACAATAGTCTGACTCTGATTAGAAGAATTGTGCCTTTGAAGCGGAGCAACAACTCTTTTCATCACTTAAATAAAGGCAAAAGGGAAAAAGAAACCCTTTAATCATTTAAGACATAAATGGAAAATCTCAATTTTTTTTTTCCCTTAAATTGTACCTAGCTTTGAAAAAAAAAAATTCTGTTTAAATAAGTAGTAAGCAATAAAAGTATTTATTTCTCTTTTATTCTCTATGATATTTTGTCATTCTGATTTAAAAAGGTTCATAATAGAAACTACTTTGTCATTCTTTTTTGCTTCTTGTTGACGAGGACTTTCTTGTTTGTGTTTTCTCAAGGAGAGAAACAAAAAAGACATAATAGATGTTTGAGGACACAAGTTGTAGTGCATATGTGGTTGTGGCCAGTTCTGTGGGGCCCAATCATGGAAGATGCAGGTGGTGGTGGGCTAGCAGGGGAAAGGAAGTGTGTCTCCCTAGAATGCTCTTTGTCCAACTAACCAAACAAAGAATATGTGGTCCTAAAGTAAGGTCACTTGTTTCCTTTGAGTTCATATGAAATAATGAATCTATATCTACCCGTAGTACACACACGAGAAAGTATGGGAAGACACGGTGAACCTAGTAGGATGGCAAAACATAGTGCTTCTTAGTAATTGCCAAGAAAATGAAAGAACATGGGATGACAAACTGGACTTTAGCACCTCCAATGCCAATCCCATGATGGTGTATCCATAAAGTTCCAATTTTTTTTTTTTTTTTTGGCTAATTGAATTTTAAGAAGAAATTAAAATTTAGATATGGTCGATCCTAGCATTATTGCCATAGTTCCCTTTTGTAGGAAATGGTGGAATGGGAGCACAAGAGCAAAGTAGACGGCAAAATGCATGCCTGCGGACATGATGCACATGTTGCAATGCTCCTTGGTGCTGCAAGAATTCTGCAAGAAATCCGAGAAAAACTAAAGGTAAATTGGGATTAGTAAAACATCATCAACATTACAACAATATTGACCCCTTCTTATATCTGTCTAAACTAAAGTCTGTCTAATTAATGTAGGGAACTGTTGTTCTTATATTTCAACCAGCCGAAGAACGAGGTGAAGGTGCAAAAGACATGATCCAAGAAGGGGTGCTCGAAAATGTAGAGGCCATCCTTGGAATCCATATAGTGCACCGGTATCCTTCTGGCATTGTTGCATCCCGGCCAGGAGAATTTCTAGCCGGTTGTGGGAGCTTCAAAGCGAAAATCAACGGGAAAGGGGGTCATGCAGCCATCCCCCAGGACACCATTGATCCAATTTTAGCAGTTTCGACATCAGTTATTAGCTTACAAAACATAATTTCGAGGGAGATAGATCCTCTGGATTCTCAGGTATTATCACGTTCAAACATGTATCTTATAAAGCTTGATCAAACCATCATCATCCTTGCCTTAATCCCATATGAATGGAGTCAATCACATGAATTCTCTCTCCAACTCGAGTGAGAATTCATCAAAATGTGAGAGTCTAAGAAATTATGTTACATGATGTTTTCACCATTAAATTTTAAATGAAATAATCATTCAAATTTCCCCTCAAGAGAATCTCTGGTCCCAAGAATTTCCCCTCACGAGAATCAAATTTGCAGGTCGTTTCTGTAGCTATGGTTCATGGAGGTGCAGCGTATAATGTCATTCCAGACTCGGCTACAATTGCTGGTACTTTTAGAGCTTTTGGCACAAGGAGCTTCTCTGAGCTGAGAGAGAGAATAGAGGAGGTAATTGAACAGTATAATACTTAACAATACTATATGACATGACTATCTTGGTTGATTTTTAACAGAATACTTTTTTCTTATTAATCAGTTCACTTGTGCTAAAATTTCAATAAAATCAAGGGGAACTAAGTTTATTTCTGCATATGTGTGCCAGGTTATTGGAGGGCAAGTAGCTGTGCATCGTTGCTCAGCTGAGATCGACTTCTCGGGGAAAGAACATCCCTCAATTCCACCAACTGTAAACGATAAAGGAATTTACGAACATGTAAGACGGGTTTCAAGTGAGATTGTAGGGGAAGAAAACACAAAATTAGCTCCTAGGTTTATGGGGAGCGAAGATTTTGCATTTTACTTACAGAAGGTACCTGGATCTTTGCTTTTCCTAGGCACAAGAAATGATAAGGTTGGAGCCCGATATCCACCCCATAGTCCTCATTATACTATCGACGAGGATGTGCTTCCTGTTGGTGCAGCAATATATGCTGCATTTGCTTATTCATATCTATCCAATCCATCAAAACAGACCGCCTGCTTATAGTTAATCTGTATACACTTTTTTGCCGTTAATCTTTTCTGGATCATTCTTTTGTGGTAATGCATTAGAAATGTCTTGCTTCTTGTGTAGTTTTTATTTTAAAATTTTTTTTTTTTAAGTATACGAGCTTTTATGTACATTTATTGTTATTATATTACTAAAATTAAATAGATTGAAATAAGTTAACCTTTTAACTAATTAAATAAATTGTTAAATAGAGCCATTAACCCACATCCACCCTAATCTGAAATCCCCCATCTTTTCTAACTCCTTTAACTTTATTATGAATAAATTGAATTTGTTATTGGTTATTTTTCTCTAATTTTGAATCAAATCGAAAGAAATAGACATTCATGAGATAGGGAAAGTCCTATCAATACTGGAAAGGGAACAGAGGAGGTAGATAGAGGTAAAGAAATACTTCCTATTCAATTTTAACAATCTAAATGTTCTCCCTTCCTAGGTTGGTTTCTATGAGCAGCCCTCTAGGGTATTTATAGCCATCTGCCTATTTTTTTTCTAGATTTTTCGACTTTATTGTCAAGATTTTACAAGGCAATGAATAATATCTCAAGATTTTCTCTCTTCTGAATTTTCTAGAATAGTGCATTTACTCTTTAGCACTCTTTCTTGATGCACTGTTCTGGATTAAAGTCATGCACTAAATTTATAGGACGAGAAACTCATGTGCTTAAATTTGGGGGAGTGACATATTTGCTCCGAAAATATGTAAATTTAATATTTAAGAGCATACCATAAATTTATGCCACAATCCATCAAAATTCGGTCAACAAACATCATGATGATAAATAAACAGTTTCAGCAAAACCTAAACAACTATCAAAGGTAAAATATATGAAGAGCAATATAACAAATTATTTTCCACATTATAAAATAATTTGTATGTGATAAGATAATAAACTTGCACCACTGAATCTCCTTTAAATTAATGGAACCTAGAGTGGGTTCATATGACAATTTAGTTTGACCAAAGTACCATTTTCATAACTCATCAAAATAAACAAGGATGTAAGCTGTTTAAGCTGCGGAAACTCACCTCCAACACAAATCCATACAAGCAAGGCGACGCATTTATCAAAGAATTGAGGAAAAGGATGCACTGGTCATTGAAAACCCGAACTTTTATTTCCAATTCCTTGAGATTACTAAATTTAGGGAAAAATCCCCCTCTGCATATGTTTATCCCAGTAATCTAAACAGTGGGGAAAAAAAATTCAGCGATTAGCAACCACTAATAACAAAAATTAAAAGAGAATAAACAAACACAGAAAAAAGTGAAGCATACTAACTTGACAATCCAGCTACAGTATAAGCTTTTCTAGTTGAGGGAGATAGAATGTAGGTTTTTTATATTCAGAAACTAAAATATCACAATAATGTCCCGGGATAGATACGTCAGCAAGCAAGAGAACTTTCTGAAAATACATGCTGATCTTTGGCCCAAAGTATTTAAATGACACGAGATTTATTGCTGAAATCTCAATATCTTTTAAATTGGATTTTTCCGCCAGTGGGAAAGGACACTTGTTCTTGTCGCTTCTTTCATTGTCAAGAGGGACAATATAGTCGCAAGTATTTCATCTGGCAATTCACTAATCCGGTCCTCCATATAATAATCCCATTTATCAAGCTAATCATAGTAAACAAAGAGCAAATTACCATGATGATGACATTAAAGCACCATAAATGAAAACAAATATCTTCAAATACTTTGTTAAAACATATTGAAGATTGATAATCGATAACAATTTATAAACAACATGCAAATTCAAAAAAATATAATAAATAGAATGAGACATTAAAGGCAGGTAAATCACAACTTTCAGGATGGGGTGCTTCCAGTTAGGTGTTCCATTGCTGTTTACAAAGCTCGAGTCTGAAAATTGTTTTGAGTTAGTGGAAAATTTTACCTCTAGAGATAAGTTTTGGTGCATCAGGTATCTCTCATTTGCTGGCAGATTGCAACTACATAATGCTGTCCTCATCTCTATTCAAGTGTATTTGTCTTCTGTCTTTGTCCTTCCAAAAAAAAGTCATCAAGCAAATCAATGATGCTCGTGGGAACTTTCTTTCGAATGGTGGGGATCTCAATAGAGGGCATGCTAAAATACCATGGAATTATATGAAAAGTTTAGTTTCTTGAAACAGAGCTGCTATAGCTAAGCATATATGAGATTTACTGCAGAATGAACCTCAAGTCTCTGTGGACTCAATGGGTCTAAATCTAACCAAAGAAAGTCAAAATGGAATTTGATAATGGTGCAATAGGAGAAGAGCATAAGGCTTTCTCCTTTTACTGAAACTTCTTATAAAGAAAACTGCGGAGGTGGGTCCTTCGGGGCAAAAGGAAGAACTTTCGGGCCTAAACATTCCTCGGGATTGTACATGGACATGGAGGAAGTTATTAAATTTTAGAAGCTATTTTAGAATGGACTGTGTGTACAAAATTAGGAATGGTGAGCATACTTCTTTATGGTATTGGCTTCAAATAGTGGTTTTGACACTTCGGCTAGTAATTTGCCAATATTATCCAACACTGATTCTTTTGATCAGCTTGTTTGGATTCCCACTAATAGTGCTTTTTCCATTATTAATAGCCATCTACTCCACAAGTTTAAGCTATTGGAGACGGTGCAATTTTAATATTTATATCATTCAACACACCCCCTCACGTGTGGCCTTCTTCGTGTTTTTCAATTTTTAAGTAGGTCGACGATAATGTTTGAACTTGAGACATTTGGCTCTGTCACTCTGATACCATGTTAACAACTATCTACTCCAAAAGTTTAAAATATTGGAAAGGGTGCAATTTTAATTTTTATATCCTTCTAACATCCATTAAGTCAGCCTAGCTGGGATAGGATCAGACCTAAGAATAGTAAGGTTGTTTGGTTTGATCTTATTTGGTTTGGTAAAGCAATTCTGAAGCATTCCCTCGTGGTATAATCGGCCATTCAAGACAGGTTGCTAACCAAACAGAGAATGATAAGGATGGTGTTAATTTATGATGCTAAGTGTGTTTTTGGAGAGAGTATATTGAAGACAGAAATCACCTTCTTTTTTTCTTGTTTTTTTTGGAGCAACTTTACTCGAGACATTGGCATTCTGTTTCTTGGGCTTAATGATTTAAAACAAAAACTTAATAATTGAAAACAAGTGTAAATGAATACTTATAACCAACTTCTTTTTGCAATTTCTTAAGAAATTTCTAGTTCGACAACTCTTGGGCTCCAAGGAATCGGGTGTTGAAATAGAAATGTAACCTCATGAGAGAGTAGTTGGGTGTGTGAAGGTCTCAAATCCTCCACCTCACACAGACCGTGGAGATGGGGTTAATGGTTGGTGGAGCTGAAAAACCCGAATAGCGAGCGGGAGGTTGTGGTACATGGGAAAGGGTCGGGCATCAACCTCCATAACCTAAAGTGGAGTTGTCTAAACGGTCTGGAATTGATTTCTACTGTGGTAATTTATCTACATAACTGAGTAGTTAAATCTCTTATCATCCAAGGATGTAAGTCAGATTGTGTCAAAGTATGTTAAATCTACGTAACTGAGCAGTTAAATCTCTTATCCTCCATGCATGTAAGCCAGATTGTGTCGAACTACATTAAATCTCGTAGTTATGTGCGATTTCTTCTTGTTTGTGAATGGATCTGCATATTCCATTGTCCTAATAGTATATACTTTGTTCAAACATATTGAGGATCAACAATATAATGCATGAATTTAAAACCGAAATAGAAATAGAAATAAAATAAATAAATAAATAGCATGAAAGCCTTGGCTTGAATGGTATGGCTTCCCAGATGGGAGGTTAAGGGTTCAATCCCTAGTGAGGATGTGAAACACAAATAAATAAATATGAGATTGAAACAAATGCAATATATTAAACACAAACCCAATGAAAAAATAAAATAGAATAAAATTGTAATAGTTATAATTTTATATATATATATATATATATATATATATATATATATATATATTTTGTGCAATTTCAAGGCTTGATCTAGCTTCACTCCTTTGAAATTTGGTAGAACTTTGTGAAGCAAAGTTAAAAAGCTCGTCAAGGCCGTCGATTTGATAGGAGCCAATCACCATTTGGCCAAGCCTAGGGATTCCGAAATTAGGGCTTGGATTTGGGGATTTGGGGGATTTTCACTTCCATTGAGGTGGGGGTGCTCTAATCCACTATTTCTTGGATTTTTTTTTTTGTAGATTTTCACCTTTAATTTGACTTGAAGCATGCTTAATTTTAATTTTTGTGATTATGTTTGTTAGGGTTATTTATATTGATGGTGATAAAAGTGTGTTATGTGTCAGTTGGGCTTATTAGTATGATAATTTTTAACTTGTAAAGAAGCATGCTTAGTGTTGGTTTGTTTTCATGATTTCAATTGATATGAAAATTCATGTTATAATTATGGAAATAATTTTGTGAATTGTATATTTAAATTGCTATCAAAATGTCGGATAGAATTTGAGTTGTGTATTTTTAGTAATTTATTAATTTAATTGAAAAAGTATGTGGGAACATTATAGTTGAATTGATGAAATGAAGCATGAAGTATTCATGCATCCATTGGGGAAGAAATAGGGGGAAAAATGTTTTAAAATAAATGAATTTATTTTTGGGAAAAATATTTTTTTTAAAGGAGTTTGCGAAAATCGGACGCCTAGGAGGCGCCTAGTGGTCCGTATTGTTAGTGTAGTCTAGAAGGGAGTATGGTTTAGCTAACTAGGCCGGATGCGACGCCTTGGAGGTGCCTTGTGGTCGTGGATAGTTAGTCAACCCTCCATTCGTGACGCCTTGGAGGTGCCTTGGGTCGGATTACACTAACGGTTTGGTTGTTGAAACGGAATTGTTTTGGAAATGGGGAACGACATTTGCATAACATTGCACTTCATGGCATTTTAGTAAATCTGCGATTGGTTGACATTTGCTACATATTTGTTGTTGTGGTTGAGAATATGTTTTCCCCATGGTATGACCCCATTTCTTTTTTACCTCTTCCTTATGTGGATTCACGGGGTCATAAGAAGCGTGTTTTAGACACTTCCTACTGAGCTTATGCTCACCCCATTATTTTTAACATTTTTTTCAGGACACGGAAAAGAGGTGGCGGACGACGTTCCATCACAAGTTTAGACGAGCTTGGAGACCCATTTTATTTTGCTATTTTTTGTATTAGAACCTTAATATTTTGTAAATGTACACTTAACCATTTTGTGAAACTTTAGTTTAATTGGTACAATGTTATAAGTTATGGACTTTTAAATTTTAACCACATTTTATGGACTATAACTTGATGTAACTAAGGTGTACTCCTTGTTTGGATGAGATGGAGGAAGGGGATTTTTGATATGTATGTAATCATCCTGGGAATGTGATATAATAATTATATTGTGCATTGGGACATGATAGGTTATCTTTAAGGCCTAGTGAAGCCATTGCATCATTTTTTTTTTTTTTTTTTTTTTTTTTGTATTTCAACAAGTCGTAGAGGGACTTTTCTGCGGAGGTCATGCCGAAATTTTAGTTCTTTTATTATTATTCTTTTGGTATATTTTGGGTCATTAGAAATTTGGTATCAGAAAGATGGTTCGAATACCATTAGGACGACGGGTAGAGGCCTACCTAGGATTGCATGGGGAGTTGAGTTATTTGTTTACTTGCTTAATTGCTTACGTGATTGCATGTTTATATGCTTATGTGTTAAGGTATTTAATTATTTGAAAGGCATGCTTAATTGTTTAACTGCTTATATGATTACGTGTTAAGTGTTTAATGTTGTTGTATATTATTAGTATGATCAAGTTTATCATTAGATGGGTATTCTGGGAGTATAGAAGGTGTTTATGTGTTTTCATTCTTGTTAAATCATTCGTGTGAGGACTCCGTTCTCGTGCGTATTTTTGTGTCATCGTTATTGATCCGTTTCCTTTTTCTTATAGCGTCATACCACCACGAAGGGATCTTGGGGAAAGTTTTAGCTCCAATCCCGTGGAAAAGGATCAAAAGCAAGTTGAGGAAGACATTTTGTTGCGTGATTTGGTCCCACCAAGAGGGGGACAAGCGAGGGGGACCGTTGATTCACCTTTTCAGATAAATGAGGAACAATTGCAGTTAGCTGTTCAGGCAGCTCTTTTCAAAGCATTTCGACCGGCAGGTGTGTCATCGTCACAGTTTGTGCCACCACTGGCTCCACCACCACCACCACCACCACCACCACCACCACCACCAAAGACAAATGAGTTGAATGATACTCTTTATCATATTGCAAAGTTTGTGAAATTGATGCCAACTCTGTTTAAGGGCGGCCTAGATCCGCTTGTTGCGGATAGTTTCATGGATAGGGTGGAGAAGTATATTAATGCCATGAATTTGGCAACGGACAAGTTGAAGATCACATTGGCGACTTACAATTTTATTGGTGATGCTGAGATATAGTGGAAGACCGTTTCACATACGCACGATTTAGATACTATGACATATGATACTTTTAAGAAATTGTACTATGAGAAGTACTTTTTGGCGGCTAAGCAGAGAGAACTAAAAAAGGAGTTTGATGGGTTGAAGAAAAGAAACATGACAATTATAGAGTATGAAAACAAGTTTACATCGCTTTTGAGGTTTGCACCGGGGATTGTTAATGATGAAGAAGGAAAGATAGAGAAATTTATTGATGGCCTTGATCTTACTATCAGGCCAATTGTAGCTGCCTCAGAACTGATAGAGTATGCAAAAGTAGTGTGAAAGGCCTTAGTGGTTGAGGCTAAGAGCAAAGACAACAAGGCTATCAGGGAGTCCTACAAGCACAACAGGGGTATGAGTGTTTTCTCCGAGGGACAATCAAGTAAGAAGCAAAAACATAAGTAGTCAGTCAGATCCGCACCCACAGCTTCAGTGTCTATTGGGTCTTCTAGACCGAATGTTACTTGTTTCAGATACGGGCAGTTGGGACATTACAAGTCCCAATGCACTCAGGCTCAGATAGCTCAAGTGATTTGTTTCAAGTGTGGGCAGTTAGGGCATCATAAGTCCCAGTGTACTTAGATTTAGGTGGCGTCTGGTGGATGTTTCGGGTGTGGCCAGTAGGGCCATAGGGTGAAAGATTGTCCACAGCGAGGCAGTGGTTTGGGCAGAGGTGGAGGTTCACAGTAGAGGCAAATATAGTCTGCCATAGTTCAGTCAAGGTTTCGACCGCCACCACTACCTCAGCCGTCTCAGCCAGCCATGTCAGCCCAGAGTTCTCGACCGGGTAGGGGAGTTTTTTCGAGTGCACCGACTCAGCAGTCTGGCTATTAGGCAGGTAGTTCTCAGGGGCAGAGGACCCAGGGTCGCGTGTTTGCACTCACTCCAGCCGAGTCACCATCCAGTCCTTCAATTATCAGAGGTATGTTTCTTGTGTCCCATTCTTGGGCTCGTTTATTGTTTGATTCTGGTGCTTCCTATTCATTCATTACTTCATCATTTACACTGGCATTGGGATTAGAGGTCTGTCAATTAGACAGACCACTTTGTGTCGACACGCCTATTGGGGATTTAGTCACTTTTGGTAGAGTTTGTAGGAGTTATTCCATCACAATTGCCGGACGTGTTCTTAAGTTCGATCTCATCCTTCTCGAGATGACAGGATTTGACGTCATTCTTAGGATGGACTGGTTGTCGTCCTTCAGAGCTGTCATTGATTGTTTCAGGGGCAGAGTTTAAGTGTGTACCCTGGATGGGATTGTTTCTATTTTATGGGAGATCGATGTGATCCTCTTACTCATTCATTCTATGGTGTTAGGGGTCGGGATCGGCAGCCGTTCTTCTTGGCTAGCCTTTTTGTCGATGATGATGTGGAGTTTTGTGGGGTTGATTATCTGGTGGTTGTACGCAACTTTCTAGATGTGTTTCCAGAGGACTTGAATGAGTTGCCTCCACACCGAGAGGTGAAATTTGCTATTGATTTGATGCCTGGTACCATGCCAATTTCTATGGCACCGTATCGTATGGCACCGATTGAATTAGAAGAATTGAAGAAACAACTTGATGAATTGAGGATGAAAGGCTTCATCCGATCGAGTGTGTCACCGTTGGGTGCATCGGTCTTATTCGCTAAGAAGAAAGATGGTTCTGTGAGGTTATGCATTAATTATCGAAAGTTGAATCATGCCACCATCAAGAATAAGTATCATTTGCCAAGGATAAATGATTTATTTGATCAGTTGAGAAGAGCCAGTTGTTTTTCGAAGATTGACTTGAGGTCAGGTTATTATCAGTTGCGAGTTAGAGAAGAGGATATTCCAAAAACCACTTTCCGTACGCGGTATGGACACTATGAGTTTCTTGTCATGCCCTTTGGTTTGACTAATGCACCAACGACATTCATGGATCTAATGAACTGTGTTTTCCATGATTACTTGGATCAGTTTGTGGTAATTTTCGTGAATGACATTCTTGTGTATTCACGGACTCGGGAGGAACACGAGGTCTATTGATTATAGTGTTGCAGATTCTACGGGAGCACTATGTGTACGCCAAATATGAAAAGTGTGAGTTTTGGCTACAAGAGGTGAAGTTTTTGGGACATGTTGTCTCGGAAGGTGGGGTTTCAGTTGATCCTTCAAAGATAGAAGCAGTTCTGAATTAGGAATAAGCTAAGAATGTCTTTGAGATTCGGAGTTTCCTTGGCCTAGCGGGTTATTATTGAAGATTTGTGAAAGACTTTTCCCGTTTAACAGAACCTATGATCAGATTGACCCAGAAAGGGATCAAGTTTGCATGGAATGAGGCCTGTGAGTATCCTTTCAAGAGTTGAAAACAAAGTTGACTACGGCTCCAGTGTTGGTGATACCCGAGCGTGGCTTGGGTTATGTGATCTATTGTGATGCCTCACGTGATGGTTTGGGTTGTGTACTGATGCAAGATGGTAGAGTAGTGGCTTATGGGTCTCGACAGTTGAAAACTCATGAGCTTAACTACCCTACTAATGACTTAGAGCTAGCGGCAGTCGTTTTGCCTTGAAGTGTTAGAGACACTATTTGTATGGTGGGAGATTTGAGGTGTTCTCGGACCATAAGAGTCTCAAGTACCTTTTCTCCTAAAAGGACTTGAACAACAGACAGAGGCGATTGGTTGAATTCTTAGAAGTCTACAACTTTGATTTGCAGTATCATCCTGGCAAGGCAAATGTTGTAACTGATGCTTTAAGCCAGAAATCTCGTGGGACTTTGGCTAGTTTAGCCATTCGGAAGTGGAAGATGCTTGAAGATTTGGCTGAAATTGGATTGTATTGCTTTGATGACGATGATGATGGCAGTGAGTCAGCATTCTTGTTTAGTCTCGTGGCTCAATCCACTCTTGTCAGACGGGTGATTGAGTTATAGAGACAAGATTCGAATTTGAATGCTATTTACACCTTGATCTCCAGTGGTGAAACCGTGAAGGATTGGACCTTACATGTAGATGGAGGTCTACGGTTCAGGGGTCTGTTGGTTGTTCCCACAGTTTATCATGAGGATGTCTTACGGGAGTTTCA
Source organism: Cornus florida (assembly GCF_030987335.1). Lineage (NCBI taxonomy): Eukaryota > Viridiplantae > Streptophyta > Magnoliopsida > Cornales > Cornaceae > Cornus > Cornus florida. Next base: position 48,580,877 of record NW_026775572.1, read on the forward strand.
CACTTCCCAGTTTACAGTTCCTCCGGGTTGTACCAAAATGTATTACAATCTGAGACGTTAGTATTTGTGGAATGGAATGAATTAGGACATTGCACAGTTTATGGCTAAGTGCCTTACCTGTCAGCAGGTGAAGGCTGAGCACCAGAGACCAGCTGGTTTATTACAGCCATTGCCGGTAGCACAGTGGAAATGAGAGGAGCTTGCAATGGGTTTTGTAATAGGTTTTCCTAGGTCACGGAGGCGAAATGAAGCTGTATGGGTCATTATTGATCGATTGACCAAGACGGCTCACTTCTTGCCTATTAAGGCAACAGATGTCGCAGAGGCACTTGGTATACTTTATGTGAAAGAGATTATAAGATTGCATGGAGTTCCCGTGGCTATTATTTTAGATAGGGATGCCAAGTTCACTCCGAAGTTTTAGGAAGGACTTCAAGCAACATTTGGTTCATCGTTGTACCTTAGTACAACATTTCATCCACAGACGGATGGCCAGTCAGAGTGTACCATCCAGATCTTGGAGGATATGCTTCGAGCCTGTGTACTTGACTTGGATGGTAGTTGGGAGGATCACCTTCCACTTATTGAGTTTGCCTACAACAATAGTTATCAGGCGAGTATTCAGATGGCTCCATTTGAGGCGTTGTATGGTAGACCTTGTAGGTCTTCTGTCTGTTGGACTAAGGTGGGTGAGACAGCTGCCTTAGGACCCGACATTGTACTCGAGACTACCGAGAAGATTAAGTTGATCAGGCAAAGATTGCTTACAGCTCAGAGCCGACAGAAGAGTTATACAGATAGGCAGAGACAACCGCTATCCTTTGAGGTAGGAGACCACGTTTTTCTTCGGGTTTCTCTACGGAAGGGGTTGATGAGGTTCGGGAAGAGTGACAAGTTGTCGCCACGATTCATTAGACTTTTTTAGATCTTGGACTGTATAGGAGAGGTTGCCTACAGACTAACATTGCCACTACAGATGGACAGGGTTCATATATCGATGCTACGAAAGTACGAACCAGATCCATCTCACGTTTTGAGTTGGGTTAAGGTTGACATTGATGAGGATGTTTCCTACAAGGAGGGACCAGTTCAGATCCTTGACACACAGCAGAAGGTATTGGGGGAAAAAGATGATATCGTTGGTAAAGGTTCTTTGGAGGCATCACGGAGTTGAAGAGGCTACTTGGGACCTCGAACATGAGGTTCGCTCAAAGTATCCAGAGTTGTTTTCTTCCTCAGGTATGGCTTGATTTCGAGGATGGAATCTTTTAAAATTAGGGAGAATGTAATAGTTATAATTATATATCTATATGTACATATATATTAAAGTTATAAAATAATTCTTTTATTTCAAAAAGTAAGTGGGCCCCACCAATATATTAAAAACATCACAAAAGGCCATAAGGCCATTATGCAGACCCATTGGCTTCTCTTTCTCTGTTGCATCATGCCTTCTCTTTCTCTGTTGCATCATGCTTACCCTCGGCAGTTTCCCTTTTTTTTTTTTTTTTTGCAATTTCAAGGCTTGATCTAGTTTCACTCCTTTGGAATTTGGTAGAACTTTGTGAAGGAAAGTTGGAGAGCTCGTCGAGGCCGTCAATTTGATAAGAGTCAATCACCATTTGGCCAAGCCTAGGGATTTCGAAATTAGGGCTTGGATTTCGGGATTTTGGGGGTTTTCACTTCCACTGAGGTAGGGGTGCTCTAATCCACAATTTCTTAGATTTCTTGTGTATTTTCACCTTTAATTTGACTTGAAGCATGCTTAATTTTAATTTTTGTGATTATGTTTGTTAGGGTTATTTATATTGATGGTGATAAATGTGTGTTATGTGTTAATTGGGCTTATTAGTATGATGATTATTAACTTGTAAAGAAACATACTTAGTGTTGGTTTGTTTTCATGATTTCAATTGATATGAAAATTTATGTTATAATTATGGAAATAAATTTGTAAATTGTATATTTAAATTGCTATCAAAATGTGGGATAGAATTTGAGTCGTGTATTTTTAGTAATTTAATTGAAAAAGTATGTGGGAACATTATAGTTGAATTGATGAAATGAAGCATGAAGCATTCATGCATCCATTAGGAAAGAAATAGGGGGAAAAATGTTTTAAAATAAATGAATTTGTTCTTGGGAAAAATAATTTTTTTTAAAGGAGTTTGCGAAAACTGGACGCCTTGGAGGCACCTAGTGATTCGTGTTTATAGTGTAATCTAGAAGGGAGTATGATTGAGCTAATTAGGCCGGATGCGACGCCTTAGAGGTGCCTTGTAGTCATAGATAGTTAGTCAACCCTCCATTTGTGACGCCTTGGAGGTGCCTTGGGTCGGATTACACTAACGGTTTGGTTGTTGAATCGGAATTGTTTCGGAAATGGGGAACGACATTTGCATAACATTGCATTTCATGACATTTTAGTAAATTTGTGATTGGTTGACATTTGCTACATATTTGTTGTTGTGGTTGAAAATATGTTTTCCCCATGGTATGACCCCGTTTCTTTTTTACCTCTTCCTTATGTGGATTCACGGGGTCATAAGAAGTGTGTTTTAGACACTTCCTACTGAGCTTATGCTCACTCCATTATTTTTAACATATTTTTTAGGACACGAAAAAGAGGTGGCGGACGACGTTCCACCACAGGTTTAGACGAGCTTGGAGACCCATTTTATTTTGCTGTCTTTTGTATTAGAACATTAATATTTTGTAAATGTACACTTAACCGTTTGTGAAACTTTAGTTAATTGGTACAATGTTGTAAGTTATGAACTTTTAAATTCTAACTACATTTTATCAACTGTAACTTGATGTAACTAAGGTGTACTCCTTGTTTGGATGAGATGGAGGAAGGAAATTTTTGATATGTATGTAATTATCTTGGGAATGTGATATAATAATTATATTGTGCGTTGGGACATGATAGATTATCTTTAAGGCCCAGTGAGGCCATTGCATCATTTTTTTTTGTATTTCAACAGGTCGTAGAAGGATTTTTCTGCAAAGGTTATGCCGAAATTTAAGCTATTTTATTATTATTCTTTTGGTATATTTTGGGTCGTTACAAAAATAAAATAAAACCATAATGATAATAAAATAAAAGTTAGACTGGAAAATTTATTATAATAATAATAAATAAATAAGAAACTGCCCAAATTTAAATTGTCAAGAATTTACCTTCAACCTTTTCTCCATTAGATTTGAAGATACAATCGGTGATTCATATAAAGCTGTAGATATAGAAAAATCTGAGTGAATTGTATACTAAAGTAACAATAAGATACGTAGCCAAAAAACAGAGCAAACTAACTCTCCTTCTCTTCTACTCCAAAGGGAAAGATACTCCAAAGGGAAAGAGAGAGAGAGAGACCGTTTTGTTGTATGATGAGTTATGTCAAAATTGGGGCATTGTTGACGGACAGGAATCCTCTTCAATGGGTGAGATTGAATTGATAAATGGGACCATTGGTGATGATGGAATCACAATCACTTAATTCTGTGCGCGAGAAGTTCAGCAACGGAGAGGATCTTTTTCCCATTGTTGACACCCATTTTGACATTGGGATTTGTAGATTGGGTGATGCTTGCTGATGATATGTGAGAGGCATATGTATCGAAGCAGGGCTGTTTTTAAAAAAGGGGGTTTGCCACATGGGAAAATTAGGTTTATCTTGTGCTCAGAAAAATGGCATCAATACAATTTATCTTTCTAAATCAGTCTTTCATAATTTATTCATAATTTAATCCAGTTTCAATTTTATTAGTTTAATTCAATTCCCTTTTAGATTATTTATTCATAGTAAATTTCATTCTTAAATTCAACCATTCATAGTAAATTTCATTATTAAATTCAACAATTCATCTTTTCTTTCTTATGATAAATTTAAAAAAAAAAAATCAAATTTTATTTAAGTATTTAAAAATTTCACAACATTAATAAATTTCATTACATTTTACAATAGTACCAAAATGTATAGTAGATTGCTTTTTGATTTCGAATACTATAATTTTGAGAATAAAGTATCATTTAATCCTTTTATAGACTGCTGTTATTCAAGTTGATGAACTCAGGAATGGTCTCTCCGGCATCATTTTGTCTACTATAACAATTATTTTAATGACATTAGAACCGTTATAAGAGTTTTCAAATTGCATGCTAGAACTGACTAAATTGATTTTCATAAGTAACCCACTTGTCTATTTATACCCTAAAACCTTTTACAATCTTTGGATTTTTCTAGATCTTCTAAATTTTTAGTTTAAATGTTCTAAATTTCTAGTTTAAATTTAGTCACATCATAATCTCTTTACAAAAAGTCTATATATCTGAACTCCTCCTATGTGTATGAAAAGTCTGGAATACAACTTACGAAACTCCAAGCATGTTTCGTAATATTTAAAATTTAGGCGCATGAAGCTAGAGCACTAACCTTCATTATGGAATTTTTTTGGGTAAATAACCTTCATTGTGGAATTTCACGAAGCACATGTAGCAGTTCAGGGAGGTGGGTGTCAGGGAGGTGGGTGAGAGCGCAATACCTTCACCGGTTAGGGGAAGAAGACTTTGAGCATGCATGACGAACTTAGGTGGGAGAGTGTAACACTTGCCTCGTTTGGACGGGATTGCTTTGCTTGGGTAAAATTCATTCTCGATCAAAAAGGGATTAATGTTAGCATTGAATTATATTTTATTTATTATTAATATTTTTATTTTACATGTTTTTTTAAGTACAATTCCATCATTCGGACCACCAGTAAATTTTTCTTGCTAATCAGCAATGTGTTTGGCATGTCCCACGTACCAGCACGTTTTGTTTTGAATCATTCATTCAAAAAACTGAGATAAGTCACTCCATTTAAGTTGCTGCTTTTGGTTAGATGAAAATAAGTAAGAAAATAAATAAATGAATAAAATAAAAAAAATTATTTTGTAACTTGCATTTGGTTATAATAAAAAGGATAAAGTGCAAAAACCTCCCCTCAACTAGGGCTGCAAGTTGGGCTGTGTAGGTGCAAAATTTTGCTCAACCAATAATGACTGAGAAAAATAAAACACTCAAAAACAATAAAAATAAATAAGAACAATGTGTAGAGAAGTGTGGAATTGCTTGATCCTTTATTGGAGGTCTTAGCCTCTATTTATATACAAAAGATTGCAAAATTATGGTAGGATTCGCGTTGCTTGCCCTCCAATTCTTTCTATATAACCATTCTTTTCTAATAGAGTTCTTTCCATTGTTGAATTTTTCATACACAGAACTTGCCTTGTACAGAACTTCCTATCCGAATTTTCCTTCTACGGTAAATTCTTCAAATGGTAGGATTTGTGCATTCTTGGGCTGAATATATTTTGATCCGGCTGGGCTTGGGTAACAGGCCGGATGTTAAATACTCATATTTGGGCTGACGACAAGCTGGGCTGATGGCTTCTTGATTCGGCCTTGATGGAATGGTCTTGGGCTGTAAATACCCTCAACTTGGGCTTGAGCATGATGGGCCTTATATGTCCTTGGCCTGTAGATATGGGTAGTGGTGACGTGTGCGTTTTTTATTGGAGGGATTTATATACAAAAGATTGCAAAATTATGGTAGGACTCGCGTTGCTTGCCCTCCAATTCTTTCTATATAACCATACTTTTCTAATAGAGTTCTTTCCCTTGTTGAATTTTCCATACATAAAACTTGCCTTGTACAGAACTTCCTATCCGAATTTTCCTTCTACGGTAAATTCTTCAAATGGTAGGATTTGTGCATTCTTGGGCTGAATATATTTTGATCCGGCTGGGCTTGGGTAACAGGCCGGATGTTAAATACTCATATCTGGGCTGACGACAAGCTGGGCTGATGGCTTCTTGAGTCGGCCTTGATGGAATGGTCTTGGGCTGTAAATACCCTCAACTTGGGCTTGAGCATGATGGGCCTTATATGTCCTTGGCCTGTAGATATGGGTAGTGGTGACGTGTGCGTTTTTTATTGGAGGGAGTTTTTTCCCTCCACAGGCTGGCCCAACCCAACCTCAATGTAACGATCCTAAAATGATACCAATTATAAATATAAAAAAAAATTCGGCATGATCTCTACTAAAAAGGATCGTACGACAACCTGCTTAAATGTATAAAAATGCAATGGCCTCTCTTGGACATTTAAAATTTATCTAACATGTCCCAACACACAATACAAATAATATATTCTTCATTCCATGGTTATGAACATCAATAATATGATACAAGACAACACCATTTTCTTCATTTACATAAGGATTATACATGATCTTTATAACTTGTTCAATTTACAACAAAGTGGAGTCAAGCTCAAAGTTATAATACAAACCCATGCTAAACAAACTTAATACATTCCTATTATGGTGCTATACAAAAATGAGCTCAAGTTTACAAAATGATTTCAAAATACACTTCTAGTCCTTTCATGCCTGTGGTGGATTGCCATTCGCCACCTCCTTGCCGTGTCCTGAAAAATATTAATAATAAAGGGGTGAGCAAAAGCTCAGTAGGAGGTGCTTAAGGCACACCTTTTGAGACCCCGTGAATCCATACAATGAATGGAATTAAAAGAGCGGGATCATGCTAAGCCAGGAAAAATATTACATTACCATATCATTAATCCAATGTTATAAATGAATGTGCCGTACAATGTAATGCCATGTTATGCAATGTCATTCCTCATTTTCAAAAAATATTTCTGTCGTCATTTCCAAATCGTTAGTAAAACCCGTCCCATGATAACTCCATGGCGGCACGAGAGAAGGATCAGATAACAGTCCTGACCCGTGGCAATTCCATGACGTCATTCGGGGCCCATGTAACTCAACCACACTAAGGCGATCACCTTAGTCCCCTCTAGGCCTCACTAACGCCGCGGTCCCTAGGCAACTCCTAGGCGACCGGGTTTTTCTCAAACCCTTTTATCGAAATTTTTTCCTAAAAATCCCATTTTCATTCATTTCAAAACCATATTCCCATTTCCTTTCCTAATGAAGTGCATAGATGTTTCATATTTTCCATGCCATGCCAATATTTATCAACATACATCTAATTTCAAGTTTGAATTACACTGCATACTATACAAGAAATTCAATGAAAAATATCATGCTTTCATTAAACAGTAATCCAACATAATAAGCATATAAAACATGAAATTATATATCATACAAGCATGTTATTTCATATAGTGTCAATTAAAGCACTTAGTCACACAATTGACTCACAACAATTTAATCATTTTAAAGGAAATCGTCATAGTTTAGCATGCTAGGCAATTAATCAAATAGGATGATTCACAAAGGAGTAAGAAAAAGTAAATTAAACACCCCTACCTCCAAAATGAAGAAAACCCTCAATTCTGTGCCCTAATTTTGAAAATCCTAGGGTGCACCAAAACTAAGATTGCTTACACCCACTTGTAGATCTCGTCGTGCTCTCCGTTTTTGTAATACTCCTAATTTTAAAAGGATAGTTCTGGAATTTATTTAAATGTTTAATTGTGTTTTTAGTTTATTTAGTTGGCTATTTGGAGTTGTTGTGTTTGTTTGTTTATTTAAATTGTTCTTTAGTTGAATTTTTGTTTTGCTTTAATTACTTAAATTGATTATTTGTTTTATTTTAAATTGATTGTTTATGTTAGTTAGTATTTATTTAAATTAAGTTAAATGTTTTATTTATTAAATTAGGGTTTTATCAGTTTAGGGAAGCCACGTATTTAGCCGACTTATTTTTCTGTCTAGTAATAGGATTAGGGTTTAATTGCACCTAGGTTTAGTTGGTCTATATATATATCTGTATAAGACTACCAAGGGTTTAGAACCCTAACCACACGTATTGGAGGCAGAAGTATCAGGGGAGTTAGGAGAAGGTAATTCGCCGGAAAACTTAGAAGAAAGACGTTGAGATTTCTGAACCGAGTCTCACAGGCAAGTTTTATAACTAGCTCTACCTCTTCGACCTGTGTTATTTGCATCCCTAACACAATCTAAGGATGAAATAAGGATTAAAACAAATCTGGTTCGCATGCTTGCATTGTTTAATAAACATATGTTTATGAACTGTTAAATTGTTCGTTTTGTAGCGTTGTGTGTTTTACTGTTTTGTTTTACTTAATTCATGATTTTAATGATGTCAATTGATGGATTAAGAATTTTAATAGTTCTAAAACATAGTGGGAATATTAAAATTAGTCTGGGTCGCAGGGTTAGATACCTGAAACAGTATATGTTCTTGTATGGATTTTAATCCACTTAGAAGCTGTTTTGTGTAATTCTTGTTCCATATGTTTTGGTTAATAAGTTATGAATTTAATTAACTTTGGAACTCCCTAAGACTTAGTTTTAATCAGTAATAAACTTAGTTGGAGGAATACAGATGCCGGACACCGCCGGAACTGGAGAAGAAGATGCACAGGGGAAGGACGAATAGAGCAGGCTCCATTAAAAGATTGAGCAGGCTCAATCTAAGGATGGAGCCGGCTCTTTAGGAAGTTAGAGGTGGCTCCATCATGATGGAGCCGGCTCTATCATAGAATGGAGGCGGCTCCACTTTGTGTGGAACCGGCTCCTTCAATAGGGTTCAGTTTTTCGCCTTTTCAGTGATGGTTTTGGCTACGGGTTTCAGAATTTGGTGTTTTCAGATGCTATTAGGAGCTATGCGGGGATGTTTCAGTAGCATCTAAGTCCTAGTAGAAATTCTGAAGGTGTGATGATACATAATAAATTACAAAGAAATCAGTAGATTTAAACCGTTATAGTTTCAGGTGAACTTGTGGACTGTTCTTGGAGGCAGAGGATTTTAAGTGCATAACCCTATGAGTTGCAATTTATCTGGGAATGGTAATATTGTTAAATCATCTTTCTGTAATTTAAGTTAAGTTTATTAGATTACAGAATGATTATATATATTCATAAGTGACAATAAGACACTTTTAAGGAAGTTTACATGGTTGAAATTTTGTAGATGATTCAAGTTGATTAATTTTAAATTAGCAACTGAATTAGGAGTTTGATATGTAAATCATATAATAGGGGTATGGGATTAAGCCTATTAACTAATATAAAATCAGTTAATACTTAATAAGGAACTAGTTGATGTTACCAAGAATTTGTTTATGTCAACTTGTGGGATATTGTGGAGTAATTACAAGTAAGCATGTATATACTATTGTTATTATTATTATGCTTATTGTGAGTTACAAGATGGTTATATTTCTTCTCTGCACTTAAAAATTTGTCAGAGAACCACGTACTGGATGTATTGAACAAGTATGCTAATTAAACATTCTTGTTATGCTTATGATTGGATATGTTGATATTGATATGTTATGCTATCATATATATATTATCAATACTGGATGGATGGTTTGTATGCACCGGTATGGGACGGTGTCATACTAGGGGGATTAGCTCAAAAATGCTAAGTCCTACCTACTCTGGATTAAGGGATGGATTAACTATAAAAGTTAAGTCCTATTTATATTTTGTGTCAGATCAATAAATAATTGAGTGGCACTTTGGTTTGGAATGGAATTTAAATATATTTTTATGATGCCACGATATGAGCCTGAGTCTCAGAGTCGTTGGTTAGGGAGCGTATATGCATTGGGATGCATAGCTGGTTATGATGGTTTGATGTGTACCCTGCTAGGACTAGGTAGTCATGCCCACCTTTGGGTGCATTTTAGCATGGTGCCTACTAGTCAGGTTGAGACGGGCCTGTAGTCCAGTGAGAGTCCTGTAGTGTGATTATATATATATATATATATATATATATATATCTACGGACTATTAGCTATTGTTGGATTGGTTAGGATGTACATGCGTATCGGGTCTCTGCTTGGGTAGTAGTAGTATAGAACTTGCATGTGGGCCTGACCACTCATCATTTTTCAGGTATCGGACATTTCCAGTCTAGAGCTTGTTCGTGCTGAGCAGAGACGATCTTCCATTCTACCGACGACGTAGGACTTCTTTCCAAATATTAGATTTGGATTTTATTTCTAGTTTTTACTTTCATTCAGTTTGGGATTTTCTTTTATTAGGGGTCCACTAGAGATGGATTCCCGATTTGTTAAACTGATGGAGTTTGGGTTTGATGGATTTTAATAATTATAATATTTTGCGGATTCTATTTTTAGTTCCTTTCAGCTTTAATTTCATTTCTTATTTCATTTTGTCATTTGTGTTCGTTTTAAAATATATTAATTGTTTGATATTCCCTCGGATCTGTGCTCGGACTTGATTACCCGTGGCTCTAGAATCGAGGGGTATCACAGTTTTACCGCAAACGGCATCCAAAAACTCTAAAGGGTTAAAGATTAATTGAAGTTTGAAGCTTTGTGTGAAAAAGAAAAAAAAAAAAAAAACTGTAAAGAAAAAGGGGGAAGAGAAATGGTGCCGGGGAGAGAGAATGAGAGAGAGAAATATGAGGCAAAGTGGCCTCTTGGCCACATAAATTATATTAGTGGAGGGACCCACCACTAAAGACCACCTTTTTGACTTTTCTTTCTTGTCTGTCTTTTTTTTTTTTTTTGGGTAAAGTACAACCACACCCCCTGAGGTTTGGCCAAAGGACACACAGGTGAAAGTTATTCATTTTTTGGACAATGACACCCCTTCAAGTTTAAAAAAATGGACAAAGAGACCCTGATAATGGTGAATTGACTTTATTACCCTTTGATATAAAATTGATATTTTAATTGACTTAAATACCCTTGGATCAAACCCAAACCCAAACCCTTTCTCTTTGTATGTATGTATGTATATATACCCAAACCCAAGCCCTTTTTCTTTATATGTATGTATATATATATATATATATACACACACACTACATAATCCCCGCCAGACGAACCCTTCAGCCGCTGTCGCCATCATCATCCCCAATTCACCGCTTCTTCACAACCGAGCTTCACTGCCGTCCTTTCTCCACCGCTGTTCCATGCTTCATCATAACACCACATACATCACAACATCGTAACCGACGGCGCTGCTGTCTACCACTCCTCTACCACTATCCGCATCGTCAACATCACCAAAGCCCTGCGCCTTTCTGCCGTTGCTCTTTGCCACCTCTCAACCACTGCTCTCTGCATAGTCAACACCACCAAGGCGTCTGCTGTTGCCTCCAGCTTTCTCGTTCTCAACTCTGAACTTGCCCTCTCTCTTTGCAACTGTAAACTACAAAATCTACAAGAATCAGAAGTTCAAATTCTATTACCTATATCAAAACCCATATCGGCAACTTTCGTAAAAAAAAACCCATATCGGCATATAATTTCAGATTGTTCAAATAAAAAAAATAAAAAATAAAAAGTCAAAACCCATAACTTTCAGTTTCCATCGCCTGCTGTTCGCGATCTTAGCCAGATTCTTCAGCTGTCGCCGAGCGGATCTCAGCTAGGTTCTTCACCACTTTACGGCAGTGCCTCATCTCCGACAGTGATCTAAGTTTCAATCACTCGCGCTACCGTTTCGCTATTCACGCAACCCCAAGGTCCTTAATTAAACCAACCTCTGTTTTCGTTCATTAGTCACACCTACCGGCGCTCAGCTTTGCCGGACATGCAAACCTCTTCACCGCTGCCACACACATCCTTACTCGCTACTGCCAAGAGCAACCTCGGTGACACTGAACTCGCCGCCGGCTCTCTCGCCATCGCTTTTGCCTCTATCAACCCATGACCTTAGGCCATAGATGGTCCAGACAGCCTCTATATCTCTGAGCTGTTGCCGGAACAGTCCTATACCACAACCCGTGACCTATTCTTCTCTCTTCCGAATCACCTTTGCCGGTGTTCTCTCGGTTTCTTCCATCCTTGTCCACCGGCACTGACCGTCACATCATATGGCAGTCACGCAATCCTCTCCGATTCGCCTCCCAACACCCGATCTTTTCGATTCACCTCCCAACCCTCTCTGACTGGAACTTTTCATTGTGTGGGAGGTGTGCGGCGTCATCGTCTCTCCAAGAACAACAACCCACCTCCAAGAAACTCAACCTCTAACCACCCTCCACCGCAGCCGCCACTAACAACGGCGGCGGCAACCAATTTTGCGGCAACCAATTTCACGTCTTTACCAGGCACCAACGTTTTCTCCGTGTGTGTATATGTATGTATTTATATATAAGGGGTTATAGCGTTATTTTGCAAGATCTGATATTTTGTAATATATTTGAATTTAATATTGAAGGGTAATTTTGTCTTTTCATATAACTTAAGGCCTTGTTTGGACGGAATTTTAGAAGAGGGGGTGTCATTGTCCAAAAAATGAGTAACTTTCATCTATTTGTCCTTTTACCAAACCTCAAGGGGTGTGGCTATACTTTACCCTTTTTTTTTAACTCACATAAAACACATTAAATGAAATACAAATGAACCCCACAAAACTCCCGTACACGACAATTCAGGTAGCAGGTCCCACACGGGACCATCGGGCCCGAAAAATGAAAAAAAAAAAAAAAATACCGAAATGGCAACCGCTACATTTCTAAAAGTCCTGAACTCAAATAAATGCTCCAACCAACTCTTTAACACACCCAGCACACCCCACGGTGCTCGACAAGCAAAACGTGAAAAGACGAAAGTGCCCCCGTAAAATTCAGAAAATTCTGAAAAATGAAAAATGGTAAAAATTAAAAACATTACAATCTACCTTCCTTAAGGAGATTTCATCCTCGAAATCTACCCTCTTAAAGAAGGAGGCTCACAACCACACACCTTCCTGAGAAAGCTCACAAACTCAAGACCATGAATTCACCAACTTTATTGCCTTTGACACGGGACGTCACCAGGCAACCAGAACCCACTTAAGCAACCAAAAACTACTGCCACAAACACCCAATGCTTTCTACGCTATGAGGGTACTCATTTCTCACAACATCGCACCCTACATACCATTGAATACTACACTTAGCTTAAACTCGACACGATACACTCTATACGCATCCATACCTAACTATGAAGCTCCCAAGAAAACGATCACTAGACTACCGAACACAACAACATCCAACCTCAACTCATCCTTCAAAGGACACACAGAACCCCAATTCTATACATCTCCTCAGACCAAACACTCGCTATCTAACACGTAGCTACACCATTACATATCAGTACAAGTAACCATCAACCGCACCATTTTGCAGTCAGTAAAACAATGAATCTCCTAATACCTGCATAAACATTAGTCACCAAATCAGTAAATTGCACTATCTTGTTTTTAGGACAAAATTCTCAAAACAAGATCTTCAATAACCAAACAAATTGGACACTTGGTTCCACCTAACACACCTCGTCACCCGAGATAGACACCTGAATCCACACTGTCACGTCGACACAACCCACAATACCATACTCTCATTGTCCCTAACAACCAAAGCAATCATGGACCTTTAACCCGACATCATGCTAAAGAGGGACTGATTCAGAAGAAATGGTTGGCTAGGCTATTCTCATCATCGATTCGATCTCAACACAGACGTCGTTCCTATCCTCAAGTCCGGACCTCAAGTACAATCTTACACAGTACACAAAACAATAATGAGATCCACTATCCATCCATCGCTATATGTAACCTCAACAACTATGCAATCACATAGCAGTTCTAAGAACTCCAATCATTCCTTAATCACACAATCATAACAAGCTAAAAGCAACACGACACCAAACGTCATAATCATCAACCAGTATAAGGATCTCTGATCTTTTCTAAACACCAATACCAGGTAGATGACTCCATAACATCATTCGGTTCAATTCTTACTTCCTTAGAACATACAATACGACCGTCTCATGTCTGAAACCTCAAAACCAAGGCCAATCATTCTCATTATTCCTCAATGGAATCCAATAATCATTCTCTAGCTGCATAACATTCAACAATACCAACACATGTCCTCAAGACACTGCTAGAATCAATCACCTATAAGAACATCCAAATACATGAGTCACATCACATCACCTAATGATTCTCAATCTTTCATTCATGACAAATTCCTTGCCACCACCACCAGTACTAGACACTAAAAACATACAATCCCCATTCAATAACTCATGGCTCACATACCACTGGTCAAAACCACACTCAAAACGAGCATTACAGAAACCAAAGACTCCACCTCCCTCCAAGGGAGTGAGTCGACCCCCTTCAACCAGAGCTTCTACCGATGAACCCTAACATCATAACAAACCACACACAGGTCCATCCACCCATGGACGTGCATAACTCCTAATTAGAGAATAAGACTCGTGACAACTGACGTCCTTATTAGGATCAGAACAAACAAAAAGGGTAATGAACCCTGCTCTCACAAAAGACTAACAACTCACACCTGAATGCACCTGACAACCTGTCACACGCTATTTATCGTTCGTCCAACCATGGACACCCAATCTCACTTGAGATGAAATGAACTCCTTATACACAAAGAGAAGAACCAACTGGAAACACATACGGGACCACGAGCACCAATCTAAGTGACTTTGCCACTAACAGACCGTCTTACACAATCAACATAGAAATCTCGCACACACTTCCCCGCAACACTATGCTAACCAAAACCAATCAGATAAAAGCACCAACGCCCTCAACATACTAACACTAAGAACCATCACTGCATGTTGGACACCGCGTCCCATCCTACCCAATAATCTCTCAATGAGAAACTCTATGCAATACAACGACACATGATCACCCGTTCCACCTCTACCCTTTGAAGGCGACACTGCCTCGATCACTATGCACACAAGACCCGTGACCTCAATCACAACAACTCACTAACTCGCTAAAAGAAAAGGGTGCATATTTGGCAACATCGTCCTCATTGACTCTAATGACCACACCGTCCACAATCGCCTCAACTGACACATAATCCATCACCTACCTGACAACACACAACAAACAACTCATAATTTCCAAACCGGATTTAGGGCATACCTTAAACCGCTCTGCTCATCAGCACTAAGCATCATACTACAACACCATAACACCTCTACTGCCACTCATTCCAACAACAGTTCTATCCTATCATCCCACCGGACCATCAAGCCACTACTAAATGATTTTTCCTCGAATATCCTTAAGACAATATCATCGTAACAAAAGAACAAATATTACTCTTGATACTCCCCATAATGATCACTGCATACCACTAAAAAAGAACCTCAATACGGTAATGCCATGCCGACAAATCCTCAAAATAAAAATGAAGCATAAAACACAGAATGCTCAACACCCAGTTGTCACCTCAATACCATCAATGATGTTATCAATCATTAACGCTTAACCGACAACTCAATCCACTCTTTTTAAGGCAATCTACGTGCCTAAATGAGAAAACCTCATACTCTAGGTTCAACGTCACTACCTCCCTTCTTCACTGTTCCTTAGAACACTCTTGGCCCAAAAAAAAAAATCAAATGGGGCTACCAGCTAACCTACAAAATCAACCTCGTCCCAATCATTCCAATCATTAGTTTATCTTTTCGAATCCTCAAACAACAAGCACTATCTCCTGATACTCCAGACACAATCTGAAATACAACCCTAATCCACAGCTTTCAAATTCTAGAACACAATGCACGCGGTAATACAGTACTTACCCTCTATCACCTCGTCCGCAAACGATCAAACACACCAATGACCACACACTACTTGCCTTATTGTGTAACCCTGCTCTACACCGCTAAAACTAACCACCATAACTACCTCAAGACTCTTTCAATAACCGTGACAACCTATAAACCTGCTTATCTACCGAACCATGCAATCAACTCACCGAAAGTCAATTACCAGCAATACGTTCCTATTGCTATCCAAAATGGGAATCACTCTTCGACAAACCAGTCTCTAAAACAGACTCTTAAAAGACTACGAAATGATTTACATCCTGCAATTGGTCATCCGACACTGGTATGACTCCAGTCAATGCCTACTTCACCTTAGACCTACAGAGTCCAACAAGTCCCCTTAACAGTCGTAACCAATACGTTTCCTCGGACCGTACCAGAATACCCGAAATACACGTCTACAACCCGTAGACTACACTCATAACTCGAGCAACCTCTATCACACCCACTATAAACCGGTTCGAAGAGAACCTCAGTACCAACCTAAGTCATAAACACTAACCTCTAAAAGTCGTACACATCTTACAAAAACCTCACATTGCACACCTGACCTCCACGATCACAAGAACCCACGCACTAATACATGAAACTTATATGTCTCACCCTGGACACTGCATTGTGCCATGCGTAATCATTCGAAAGTCATGCCCCAAACACCACACTATAAAACAACAAGAAAAATGGAATAACCACACACTACTTAGCTCAATCCGTGACCTAGAACCGGCACCCAACAACCCTAAAGCAATCGAGCTCCTCATCTACTCAGGTTAAAACTCACACAACTATCTATGCAGCAATAGGTACTCTACCGTACTAGCAACCATCCCATACTCAACCGTATATACGCACATAAACATAAATATATAATAACCGTACCCCATACCATGATACAATCGTGTCTCTTTATTTAAAATTTAAACACCCCGTCTTTCCTTTAAAAAAATACTAGCATACACTTTGCCTAAATAACTGTCACAATATCATACGAAACATGCTTTCAAATATTATCACATAATTATTACGTATACATGGCCATGGTATTTAAATACATAAACATGCGAACACTTAACATGTAAGCATGCCTTTCAAAATCGTAAACACATAAGCAATTAAGCAAATAAGCATGCTTCTCAAATAACAAACACTTTAACACATAGGCACATAAATAATGCAATTCAACTTTCACCCAACCTTAGGTATGCCTCTACTCGTCGTCCTAATGGTTTTTGAACCATCGCTCTGATACCAAGTTTGTAATGACCCTAACATGATACCAATTAAGAAAAAAAAAAAAAATTCAGCATGACCTCTACTAAAAAAGGTCCTACGACAACTTGCTTAAATGCATAAAAATGCAATGACCTCTCTTGAACCTTTAAAATTTATCTAACCTGTCCCAACACATAATGCAAATAATATATTCTTCATTCCATGGTTATAAACATCAATAATATGATACAAGATAACACCATTTTCTTCATTTACATAAAAATTATACATAATCTTTATAACTTGTTCAATTTACAACAAAGTGGAGTCAAGCTCAAAGTTATAATACAAACCCATGCTAAACAAACTTAATACATTCTTATCATGGTGATATACAAAAATGAGCTAAAGTTTACAAAATGATTTCAAAATACACTTCTAGTCCTTTCATGCATGTGGTGGATGGCACCACCTCCTTGCCGTGTCCTGAAAAATATTATTAATAAAGGGGTGAACAAAAGATTTGTAGGAGGTACCTAAGGCACACCTCTTGAGAACTCGTGAATCCATACAATGAATGGAAATAAGAAAGCGGGATCATGCTAAGCTGAAAAAAATATAACTACATTACCACATCATTAATCCAATGTCACAAATGAATGTGCCGTGCAATGTAATGCCATGTTATGCAATGTCACTCCCCATTTTCCAAAAACGTTTTTGCTGTCATTTCCAAATCGTTAGTAAAACCCGTCCCATGCCGACACGAGAGGAGGATCGGATAACTATCCCTGACCCATGGCAACTCCATGACGTTATTTGGGGCCAGGTAACTCAACCACGCTAAGGCGATCACCTTAGTCCCCTCTAAGCCTCACTAACGTCGCGGTCCCTAGGCAACTCCTAGGTGACTGGGTTTTTCTCAATCCCTTTCATCAAAACTTTTTCCTAAAAATCCCATTTTCATTCCTTTCAAAACCTCATTCCCATTTCTTTTCCCAATGAAGTGCATGGATGTTTCATATTTTTCATGCCATGCCAATATTTATCAACATACATCTAATTTCAAGTTTGAATTACATAGCATACTTTACAAGAAATTCAATGAAAACTATCATGCTTTCATTAAACAATAATCCAACATAATAAGCATATAAAACATGAAATTATATATCATATAAGCATGCTATTTCATGTAGTGTCAATTAAAGCACTTAGTCACACACTTAACTCACAACAATTTAATCATTTTAAAGGAAATCATCATAGTTTAGCATGCTAGGCAATTAATCAAATAGGATAATTCACAAAGGAGTAAGAAAAAGTGAATTAAACACCCTTACCTCCAAAATGATGAAAACCCCCAATTTTGTGCCCTAATTTTGAAAATTTTAGGGTGCACCAAAACTGAGATTGCTTACACCAACTTGTAGATCTCACCGTGCTCTTTGTTTTGCCGCAAACGGCACCCAAAAACTCTAAAGGGTTGAAAATTAATTGAAGTTTGAAGCTTTGTGTGAAAAGAAAAGAAAAAATGTAAAGAAAAAGGGGGAAAAGAAATGGTGATGGGGAGAGAGAATGAGAGAGAGAAATGTGAAGCTAAGTGGCCTCTTGGCTACACAAATTATATTAGTGGTGGGACCCACCACCACTAAAGGCCACCTTTTTTTATTTTTATTTTTATTTTTATTTTTCTACCACACACACAATTGCATACAAGCTAAATTAAACCCACATAAAACACATTAAATACAATAAATGAAATGTCGAACTGGCAACCACTACATTTCTAAGTGTCCTGAATTCAAATAAATGTCCCAACCAACTCTTTGACACACCCGACACACCCCACAGTGCCCGGCACGCAAAACATGAAAAGATGAAAATGCCCCCATAAAATTCAAAAAATTCCGAAAAATGGAAATTGGTAAAAATTAAAAACATCAGACTCAACCCGAAATCGGGTTAGGTTGGATCAGCCCGAATTGTACTAACATGAGTTATGGTCATAACTCGGACTGAATATTTTCAAGCAAATTGGGTCAGATTGAGCTTCTTTTTTTTTTTTTTTTTTCTGAAATTTATATATATATTATATTTGATTATATTATTATTAAAAAACAAAATAATTTTTAGGGCAAATCATTTCAGCCTCCCCTATCGCCTCTATTTCTATTCTCATTCTCGACTCTGAACTTGCCCTCTCTCTCTCTCTCTCTGCAACTGTAAACTATAAAATCTACAAGAATTAGAAGTTCAAAACCCATATATTTCAATTTATCTATCTGTCTGTAAGAATCAAAACCCATATTGGCATATCATTTCAAATTGTTCAAAAAATCAAAATCAATGTCAGTTTCCATCGCTTGCTGTTCTAGTTCGGGTTCGCCGTTTGCAAGCTATAGCCGCTGTCTCTCAACTCTCAAGCTTGCCCCCTTCTCTATGCAACTGCTAACTTGTATGTATGGGTTTTATTTTAATTTTTGGAAGTGACGGCGGCGGCGACGGATCAACTTTTTAGCTTGATCCCGTTTAAGATTAGAAACTTGAAACTCTTGCGGATGCTAGATCTGTCAACTTGGCCGGCAATGGCGGCAGCGAACATGTCTGGGTTTTGACAAAACTTAACCCGAACATGAGCCCGATTTGTGAATTTAAAACCCAAATTTCAAAATTTTCGGGTTGGGTTTGGGTTAGCCCTACCCTCAACTATGTTTAAATTTGCAAATAACCCTCCTACACTATGTTTTGTGCATAAAACCTCCTAATCTATTACATTTAGTTGCAAAATGCCTCATTGTCTTACCTATTTTTCATTAAATGATCATAATACCATTTCTTATTGAATTACACTTGATATATTTTTTTTGGTTAAAATAAATTATGAAAAAAATTCATACTAATTTGATGAAATATTCTCCATTAGATTTGCATAAGTTTGCCTTTAATTTTTTTAATTAATTATTTAAATAAAAATCTTGAATAGAAAATTTTGAAGCAATTTAAGTAATTTCTTAATTTTCATGAATATATTGCATTAAAAAGAAGATATTTTTTATTTACGTAATTTATTAATTTTTCATGAATATTGTTTGAAAAATAAGATACTTTTTTATACTAAATTTTTTTAAAGTGAGTATAATAAGTTTTATTATAATAAATTAATCATTTTAGAAAATGATAGCTACAAATTTATTTATTTTTTTTTCATTTTTATAATCGATTGATACTAATTATAAAATTAAGGTAAATGGTATAATTAATATTTAAATAAGATAAATATAATAAAAAATAATTTAATAAGAGAGGGTAAAATAGTCTTTTGTTCTTAATTGTAACAAATCAATAGTTTAGGGGGATAATCTTTAGTTCCCGGGGGGTTAGTTGCAAAAAGCCAATAATTCTACGGGGTTTTTTTTGCACTTTACCCTAATGAAAATTTATTCAACAAAATTGTAAGAAAATGTTAGTTTATTATTTTAGGTAAATTACACTATCATTCATTACGATTTGTTAGAATTACAGGAACTTTTTCTGTGGTTGGGAGATATACTCGAACCTCCCCTAAAAATTAAAATATCTTACACGGGCCTCCCTTAAGATTAATTCAAACCCATTTAACTTGTATTGTGTTAGCCGGTGATGTCAAATTGCCCAAATTTAAATTGTAAAGAATTTATCTTCAACCTTTTCTCCATTAGATTTGAAGATACAATGGTTGATTCATATAAAGCTGCACATACAAAAAAAAAAAAAATAGTGAATTGTACACTTAAGTGACAAGAAGATACGAAGGCAAAAACAGAGCAAACTAACTCTCCTTCTCTTCTACTCCAAAGGGAAAGAGAGGCCCGTTCGTGGTATGATGAGTTATGAGTCAAATAAGTATATCAAAATTGTTGACACCCATTTTGGCATTGGGATTCGTAGATAAGTAGATCAAAATTGTTGACACCCATTTTGGCATTGGAATTCGTAGATTTGGTGATGCTCGCTGATATATGAGGCACATGTGTTGAAGTAGGGCTGTTTGTTTAAAAGGGAGTTTTGTCTCATGGGAAAATTAGGTTTATCTTGTGGTCCCATAATAATATATTAATATATTATAAAAAATTTCAGCATTAATGATTTCAATGCATTTATAAAAAAAAAGGCGAAGTACATCTATTTCCTCTCATTATAAAAGTATACTATTTGCTTGGTTCATTAAATGAGGTAACTCCAATCCGTAACATTTAATGTTGACTTAATTAAATAACATGTAATTGTGTCATTTTCTAAAGAGTATTTTTCATGATACATATGTAGACACAATAATATAACATGCAAGTTTGTCATTATTTAATGAGTTAATTTATGTAGGAAAGTGATTATTATATTGATTTGTTGAAGTGAATAGTAGGGATTTTTTTTTTTTTTTATTTTTTATTTTTTTATTGGTACATTTATGCAACAAATAAGGGAATAGTACCCTTTACTTATTTAGATTTAGAAGAAATTTAATTTAAAATTTTACACTAAATTTCTTTTAATTTTAAATTCAAAGTACCAATTTAATACTCCAAGTATAACATAAATATTCTTTACTAGCTACAAAAGCTATCCTGGGTTTAAACTACTGGTTGGGCCGTGATATAGCCTCTGAATTTGGAGAGTCCAAACAGTTTGTGTGGAGTAGTCCACAAATCCACTATGTTTGCATGAGATAACAGATAAGTATACCAAATGAGGTTTCCTAACCCATGCAATTGGAGGTTGACTTAATTATATAACAAGTATGTAATTTGTAAATGAGTTTACTTTTTATTTTCATTCCAAATATATGTATTTTTTCCTGTAACAATATTTCTTATGAGCGAAAGATTTGTAAAACCAAAAGTTATCATGAAGCTTTTAATTTGTCTTGATTATTAGAAAAATTAACGAGTAAACATGTATATAGGATTTTTATTTTGTTTTGGTTAAAGACTTTGTGACAAGATAAGCTAAAATTTGTTGTAATGATCCAAAATAAATTAAAGAAAAAGAACTATTTATATTCAAAGTTTGGAGAAATTATTAGATGGTTTAGAACCATCTAAACATATTAAACTACAAAAAATAAACAGATCAGATTTTAAGAAGATATAATAATTAAATAAACTTGTATATATTGGACCACCAATTGACTTATAATCCTTCACCATCTAATAATTTCTTGCATTTGAGGTGACATATAAACTCATGCCCTGACTCAACGCAGACTGCACAATAGTAAGCCCAGTATTTTGGGTTTCTTTCCTTCTCACAAGCATCACAAATGATGTCAACGGAATCATCTTCTTGAAGTGAAATGGAAGAAGTGAGGGTGAGAGGATGTCGGAGTTGTTCCTGCTTGGAGGTGTTTGGCAACAAAGCACAACTGAGGTGACAAATAAAACGACATTCAGAGCACTTGTACTCAACATGTTTGCCAACGTCACCACATGCCTGGCATCGAAACCCGAGTTGAAAATTAAAGGGATGGATAATAATGTAGAGAGCGTGTTGGTGGTATTTCGGGGGAAGAACAGAAGGCAGCAAAGCACACTGGAGATGAGTTTCGAAGAGGCAACTCCGACAGTCGGAGAAGTCCTCATCGTCTTCGTGATCAACAACACTGCACTTGTGCACCTCCGGAAATGAATATCGGTTTGGAAGTGTTGACACCCATTTTGGTAATTAGGTTTGGGTTCCAATTGGGCTTGACGAACAGTGACATAGTAGAAGTTTGGGCCGAGAGGATACTGGGCTGTAAAAGCATTGGGTTGAAGATAGGCAGTAATGAATTTGGGCTAAGCCACGGACTTGGGTAGTGATTGCGATAGCATTGATGCAATTAAAGGAAGATTGAATTTTGCACGGATAATGATTGGAAATGCAACAGATATGGTTGGCTTGGATGACTGGAAGTAGCAAATATTAAGAGAGTATTTTTTTATTTACATAAATATGGGTTACAGGCAAAGGAGCAATGATGTGGCAGATTTTACACAAGGCGAAGCTACATGCAAGGGACCACCGAATTTTAAATACAGTAGATAAGAGTTATATATTTATCCTGTATTTAAATTTAGTTAAAGAATTAGTATTCAGTTAGGATTAGTTTGATTTGAATAATTATTTAGTTGTTTGATAGAGTTTTGATGTAATTAGAGTGTTTGTATTTAGGAAGTTGATTTACCATTTATTCTATAAATAATAAAGGAGGTATGCTGAAATAGAGGTCCAACACCCTCAATCATTATTATTATTTGTTTGTTTTCTCAAGCTTTTCCAAGAATACTTTTAACTAAGGCAAGTAGAACTCATTAAGGAATTTATTTGTTCTCTTCCTTCTATAATCGCTCGAAGTCAACCATCTTTAGGAGACTGCAAGTTGACAATTTACAATCGAACCATACATTTGGTTCTAGCACGCCCGCAAAATCTCAAATTAAGAATTGAATCTAACCAGCAGATTTTAGCGTCAACAGGAAGTTCCCGACGAAAAGTAGGGTAATCGTTTGGTGAAATCTCCTTTTTGTCCGGTAACTCGGCACATGATCTGTGAACTGAGAGGTCACATCCACCACATTTACAGTAGGTTGGACTTGAGATAGCTTGCAGGCATCCTCCACAACTATTTTGCTTATTGATGGGGTCGTCTCCCGCAAGAATTAATCGATGATAATGGAAACGATGTTTCTCCTGATCATCTTCCACTTTCACTTCTTCTTTCTTTGCATCCAGGAGTGATTGTCTCCAAAGGTATGAGTCGACGTGCACATCAACAGAATGATTGCCTTGGCAAGTAGCGAGATAACTTTGAGTGAACTTCAAATGTATCCACAGAGATGAATGAAGGAAATTTAGCCTAGGTATAGAAATGTGTATAAAAATGAGGAAAATACTTCTCTAATGTATTTGGATGACCGAATTGTAGCACTGAATAGCTCTCAGCCATCAGTGATACCCTTAGACTTGAGTATCACTCCGACCACTCACACAAGAACCATGGATGCCGCCGCTTAGTGGTAGTGGGACCTGCAGTATCTGAGTAATCTGTATTAGCTGAATGGATTCTGATAGCATTACTCAATACTCATCTAGTAAAATGTCTTAAACCAAAATTCATCATTCTAAATTTAATGTAGGCGTAGAATTAGAGAATGAGAGTACTTGAACAGTAATTTGTCTTTCTAATCAGGCTAGTGTTAGCATTTAGTTAGTTTGGAGATATAATATTCTTAAAAGGTTTTTTGAATTTTTTGAGAAGAGATATTGCACACGGTCAAGAGTTAGAGTCAGGGGCGGAGCTAAGATTGCAAAGTGGGGGGCTAAAGATAACAAAATTTTAAGATGAATACAATAAAAGTTATGAAATATTAGAAAATTTTCTTGTAGAAGTGAAATATGGTAAGGGTATACTATGTTCAATATGGTCTTACTTCCATGTCCAAGTAACTAGATCATGAAATTGATCATTTTTTATTGAAGATCCGATCCGAGAGAATCTAGAAACCTAATTTACCAAGTTTAGATTTCAACTTAAAATCAGGTATATCAAAGTACCCATTGGAAATCGTTTTCCAGGTAAAAATTTAAAAAAACAAAAATTTATCCAATTGAATCTTGAACATCCATTCAACTATTATTTGATAAAGGTGATTAGATTTTGAAATAAGACTGCCCATGTTCTAGGGAATATGGGTTTGTGTCCTAATTTGAATGAAAAATTGGATGTTTTCTCATTTTCTAGCAGTTGTAAACTTTTTAAATTGTGATTTCTAATTAACATAGTTTATACTCTTGTTTAAAGGGGGGAAAAATAAAAGATAAACACAGGAACAGTTCGAAGAGAAGGATAATAGTAGCATATAGCCTACATAAACATATGAACAGTTGGGCTGATAGGAAGAGGAAGTGTAGTACTATAAATTAATTACATATACACTAAGCTTATATGAACAGTAGTACTAATTTTTTTTTTTAGTTGGACCTAGGTTATAGTAGCCCATTAATAGTTCTTCCCTTGGTTAGAGCCTCCCAATAGGCAGGGTGCCTAGGTTATAGTAGCCCATTAATAGTTCCTCCCTTGGTTAGAGCCTCCCAATAGGCAGGGTGCATGAGTGAATTACTTAAAAAAAAAAAAAAAAAAAAAAAATAGAAGTAGGAGAAGTGGGATATTGCACACCTGAAGTAAGGTTAGTATCCCCAACATATTGGGTGGTGTTCACCAAGAGCTTCGAGACATCTCCCACATGGTCGCAACTGATGGAGCATCCGTTGTGTAGCTCTAACAGCCTATTAAGATCCTCCCATTCTCTCTTTTCGCCTCTTTTTTTGAGTCTTTTTTGCCACACGTACTTGCCACGAGGTTGGCAGTCGACCATGATAAGACGAGCTCCTGTAGAAGCTGAAAGTTGCAATTGTTGGGATTTATATGCCCTGGCATAGCAAATTCCTATCTGGATTATAGTGACATATGTTCCTGACATATCTGAAATATTCATGATTTATATAATTGGTGAATTCAATGTATTATGTTTCGATTCACTATGAAATTGATAGTGTCCCTGTGATTACGAGAAATATTTATATATATGTATGTGATGGCAATCAATGCATGATATATAAATAGTAATTATAAATTGTTCATAGTCGATAATTATGGATGGACTCATAATTAATTAAGACTTGGACTGGATCCGCGTTAGGTTGAAATATATTGCGAGAGCCGTCGTATACAATTGCTCCATATCACCGTCATAGCATTTGACTCTTAAGCATGAGAAAATTATAGACTCTTTTATTAATTAATAATTACTTTGATTTGTTCGGCGGATTCTTCGGGATCCTTAGACCGACAATTTGGGTAGTTATGTAATTAATAGTTAGAGGGTTATATTTTCAATATTTGCATCATTGCTACTTGTATTTATTTTGTATTAATTATGGTTGATCACAAAGTAAATTCGAAGGCCTTCGTGTGTTTTTAGACAAAATAATTTATTATATATTTATTTATTTAAATTATTATTTTTGTCAAACAAATGTTTTATTGTGATCGAGCTAGAAATAATCAAAGGTACCAAAATAAATATATTAATTAAGTAGTCGGATTGATGGCTTTATTTATCCGATAACTAATTATGCATAGAGGAGTCAAAGTGCAATATTGACTTAGAGGTTATTTATTATTTAATTGGAGTTCAATTAATTTCTTTTAGTGGAGTAGAAATTAATTTATGAATTAATTGAATTGGGTCCATTGACCAAGCCAATTATTAATTCATTGTAGCCAATAAAGTGGTCTTGCCTGAGCACGGAGGGCCCTTCATAGCCACGATCACTGAGCTCGTCATCCTCTCTCTCTCTCTCACAAGGAATTTTCAGGTGAGGTAAGGGAATCTTAGATGTGTTTGAATCGAGGGAAAGTGTTGGGTGGGAAAGGAAAACGGAAAGTTAAACCAGTTTGGTATGATCAGTGTTCTTTACTTCTCTCTCTTACAAGTGAAAGGAAATTGAAGTAATTAGAATAAGAGAGTTGATAATTTTCATTTTTATAGACTTTTTCTAGTGTTTAACAAAATTACACACAGTATTTCTGACTTTAAGAAATTAGTTGACTCCGTTAACAAAAGTTTTTAAATGACCATTAATTATGACCTTATTTCTTAATATTGTTTTAATAAAAAAATCAATAAAATATGAAGAGACTAAAATAACCGTATTAAAGGATTATATTTTCTTTAGGTATGCCACTTGCTTTCTCTCTCCTCTCTCTCCAAGTCCAAACACCTCAATGCATATAGGAGCATGGGTTTTAGTTTGTGAATTAGATTAGTGAGAGAGTGAGTTATACATTCTCTCCATTTTTATTGATTGCCCGTAATCTATATGCGGTGGTGAGGTAAATTGGTTGCTAAAATTTCCTATATGAATCTTGTAGGGGTTCGTTTTCGTAACACTATAGAATAAAATAAATAAAGGTGATATCTAAAGTACAAATGCGAGGGATGTAGAGAAGTTGCCTAATGAAGGAGGGGAAGGAGACCGATTGTTCAAGATACGGATGGAGGTAGGGAGAATATATTGTCTCTGTTTATCAACCGTCATGGTAATTATCTAGAGGTTCTTTGTATAGCTAGCTTTTGTCTATCGCTGCTTGAGTTGTCATGATAGTCCTAGGAACTTAAGCAGTCAAGTCCTCTTATTGAGCCATGCGCGCTATGTTGCGTCTCCCTTTACATGACCGTCGGTTGGTTAAACATGTAATGGACAATGTCGGAGCATTAAATGTGATTTAAGGTTTCACAACATATTTCTATCATTTCGTTGACCGGGCTTCGCTATGAGCGGAAGTATTTCTTTGCCTCCCATCCACCAATCCAAGATCTTTCAACACATCCCAAAGGAAAAATCACCAATCGGCTAAGAAGACCCTACCTTCGATTCACGCTATGCTTGGTGACATGGTGACATAGTGAGAGAGTGAGTTATACATTCTCTCCATTTTTCTTGATTGCCCGTAATCTATATGGGGTTAAATTGGTTGTTAAAATTTCCTATATGAATCTCTTTAAGAAGTTTCTACCAAAGCAAGAGCACAAAAGTCACAGGCATACAGATGAGTTTTGGTGTTAGGGTTTTGTAACAAACACTAATAGCAGATTTAGTTCGATATCAAGCTCAGTCAAATTGCTCTTTTTTGTTTTTGTTTTTTTTTTAATGTTTGAAATTGAAAACTTTATTTAATCCCTAATTTCTTAGTATTTTGATGATTGAACATGCAAAAAACTTTACCCAAAAATTTTACAATATTAAGGATAAAATTTATTATAGATTGTATTTTGTTTGCCTTATCATGCCATATATGTGAGCAACTTACAAAGAAGAATAAATAGTTCTAAACTAAAAACGGAGTTGCAGAGATTGGATTTCCAAGTAAAACGTAGGGATTAAAGGGCAATCCTATCTTTCTGTCATTCTTATTAATGGGAATGAAATGAGATTTCATCATTTCACGATATAGTTTGAGGACATTATAGTCTTCATATGTTCTGTTGGAATTCGCCGTTTATTTTGTTCCCCTAATTTCGGTCCGTGATTAGTGAATCACGGTTTATTAGAGATTTTAATTTAATTCTTTTAATTTAATTCTTTTATTGTAATAGTAAATATAAATACAAGTGCCAGCACTTAGACAATTTATTTTTTTCTCTCTATATATATTTTTTTATCATAGCCTTACATGCGGCACCCACCTCTCTCAACACCTTCGCCTGCTGCCCTAGGCTACACTCCACCTCCACCCTCTTTCCTAACCTTCAGCGATTCCCCCTTGGGAGTCTAGCACTCTGGCCTACCTGTGAATCCCTTGGGACTATTTTCTCTTATGTTCGAACCCCTCTTTCGGGATATTTTTCAACGAATAACTATGATGTGCTAGGGTGTTCTACCCTTCTTTGATGATTCCTGACTACCAGTGTGTTCGGTACCATCTCGTGGGAAAAATACCATCTCGTGAGCTTTTGCCGTATCTTTGTAATATTTTCAATCTTTTCTATTTTTCATTTCTGATATTCTTCTGTCTTTGTCTCGTTTTGTGTGCCGGACACCGCGGAGTGTGCCGGTTGTGTCCGAAAGCTGGTTGAGACATTTCATTGTGTCCAAGACTATTTGAAATGACAAGGTTGTCATTTTTGCATTTTTTCATTTTTCGGGTCGAACGATCCCGGGTGGGACCAGCCACCAGATTTGTTGTGTACTGGAGTTGCGTTACGGGTTCATTATATTTCATGCATTGTTATTTTTGCACAATTTCAAGGTAGTGTATTAATTTGTGTGGTTAGGATTTAAAAGATATATATATACACATATTTGTGGTGAAAAATAAATCGTAAAAAATATATATATTAAAAGTAAGTGGGCTCCACCATTTTATTAAATCATCTCAAAGGCCATTAGGCCATATGCAACCATCAGATTCTCTCTCTCACGGCTCAACCCTCTCCCTCTGTTTTCATTTCTTTTTTTTCTTTTTCTTTTCTTTGAGCTTCAATTGCTCTTCTTCATTTTCTGGCCAATCAGTAGGGATTCCGGTCTTGGTTCCTTAACGGAAAATGTTGCTCTCATCGTTCTCTATCACATAGTCAAAGGGTTTATTTTTCAGAGGAGCGATGATTATTTTATGAATTTTTGAAATTTGTGGATCTAAGGCTTTAGATGGTGTTTTGGGCAACTTTGAAACGGATTCCGGAGCTAACCCTTTAGAACAGTAGAATCTCTTCGTCGACGGCTACGTTCCCACTGAACAGTTTTCTGTTCCGAAGCCGTTGACCGGCGTTGACTTCTGTTGACAGGCATTGACCGCGTTGACCGGCGTTGACTTTTCCTGTCGGGGATGTATTTTGGCTACTTTTGAGGTAGGGGTGCTCTAATTCACAATTTCTTAGGTTCTATGTGAATTTTTCTTCTTAAATTGACTATAAGCATGTTTAATTTCAGTTATTTTGACTATGTGATTGTGGTTGACTGTATGTAAAATGGTGGATGTATGCTATGTGATTAATGAGTTTGTAAATTTAGTTATATCTTTGTAGTGAAGAAGCATGCTTAAAAAAGACAAATTGTTTACTTTATGTATTTCAATTGCCATAAAAATTTGATGTCATAATCGTAGAAGTAAATGTTTAAAATATTCTTTTACAAGCTGTGATTATGATATGGGTAAAATGTATGGAATATGGTTGTTGAATTTGACATTTGGAATCATGAAGCATTTATGTATTCATTGGAAAAGAAAAAGGGAAAATATATATATATTTTTAAAACCAATGAGATTGTTTTGGGGAAAAGTTTTTGAAAAGTGTTTGTAAAAACCCGGACGCCTAGGAGGCGCCTAGTGGTCCGTGGTGTTAGTGTAGTCTAGAGAGGGGACTAGGGAGAGACCCTAGTGTGGTTGAGCTAACCAGGCCGGATGCGACGCCTTGTAGGTGCCTTGTGGTCGTGGATGGTTAGCCAATCCCCCTTTCGTGATGCCTTGAAGGTGCCTTGGGTCGAATTACACTAACGGTTTGAAAGTTGAAACGGTATGGTTTCGGAAACGGGGAGTGACATTGCATGGCATGGCACATCATTGGCATACATCGTACATTTGGTAATTGGTTGAGATATGTATGTTTGTTAATAATACAGTGGTTTTACTTGACTCCCGAGATATGATCCCATTCTCTTACTTTCTATTCTCTATGTGGATTCACGGGATCATAAGAGGTGTGTCTTAGACACTTTCTACTGAGCGTTTAGCTCACTCCATCATTTTAAAAAATTTCAGGTAACGGGAAGAAAGTGGCGGACGACGTTCCTCCACAGGTTTTGATGGGTTAGTGGACTGTTTGACATATTTTGTAACTATGATCTCATCTTATTATTATTATTATTAATTATAAATCCCTAGGATGACACGTATATTATGTATTGATATAGGAAAGGATGGTAATGTTTTTAGTGGACCTCGGGTTTGGGTAAGACCCAGTTAACAATTCAGATCCTCGGATTCGGGTCGTTACAATCTTCGGTAACTGGTTTTGGTGTTTGCAACGATTTTCTTACCCGAGAAATTTTTAAAGTTCTTTGAGTTCTTTTTTGATGAGTGACTCTAGTGAATAAGGTAAGGAGGTAGTTGTTACTCCCCATTCGGATATGTTTGTTTCTCAACATACCAGATTCAACGGGTTATAAGTGTGTTGTTGAATGGACGTAATTTTGCATCATGATTTCGCTCATTTCGTCTCCATCTTGGAGTGAAAGGCAAGATGAGTTGAATATTGAGAAAGGAAAAGACACCCTAAAATTGTTGCATGGAATATAAACAATTGCACGATTCTGGGATGACTATTTAGTTCCATGAAAGAACGACTTTACAACTTGTTCATGTACCATGACACAGTACATAATCTTTACGGAAAGTCAACTGTCTAATTAAATTAGCATGATTCCGTTCAAAACATTATTAGTATAATCATTTAGCATGATTCCTTTCAAAACATTATTAGTATAATCATTCAGTTTTTCATACGGTGAGAGTTGAATACGAGGGAACATGGTATAATAAACTCTTCTCTTTCTAGTTCCAACTTATTCTCCTGCGACCTTCGTATGATGGCTATGAGGTCGCATTGGAATATGAGTTGCGACAACTTGTGTCGAGGCAGTCTTAGTCTTTTTCTGTGGTGAATATTGGTCAATTGTTCTGTTGAAAATAATTATATTGGTGAATTGAATCTACCACCTCTAATTACTCTCTAATTAAAATATGCAAGTGTAAAAAAAGAGGTAAAGATGCTAAAGTACATTAAATAATACAATTTGCTATTAACTTAATTACATAACATGCAAGTGTGTTATTTTCCAATTTCTAATGCTAAATTATTGGTGAATTGAATCTATCACCTGATTCACCTCTAATTATAAAAGATGCTAAGTACATTAAATAATACAATTTGCTATTGACTTAATTATATACTAACATGCAAGTGTGTCATTTCCAATTTCTAATGATTTTATTTGTCTTCATTACCTAAATGTTTCTTTTTTATCACCTTGTAATTAACTGCTAAGTTCACTGCGCGAGGTCACCTGACCCCCCACAATTTTCTATTGACTAAATTATATAAAATGCAAGTGCGTTATTTTCTAATGAGTTTATTTTCTTCATACATAAATGTTTCTCGTCACCTCCCATTATAAAAGGCTAGTGATTGCTAATATAATCTAAATGAGATCACCTAAAGTGAAAAAAAATCACCTAACCCGTACAATTGGCTATTAACAAACTCTTTTTAAGCTCCAACTATTTTTATTAATAAAGGAATTGAAGAGAGTGTCTTTTTAATTTATTACTTCAACTACAGTCTTTTTGTCCATCTCTATTCGATTCTCTTTTTTTTAATTTAATCTCTCACACACATAAACACTTTTGTCCATTTCTATTTAGTTCTCTTCCCTAATTAAATTTCTCACACATGGAGACTTAGTCCATCTGTAATTAGTTCTCTTCTCTAAGTAAATTTCTCACACATGGACACTTAGTCCATCGGTATTTAGTTCTCTTCTCTAATTAAATTTCTCACAAGTAAACACAGATTGCACATGTACGTTAAAAATATATATATATATATAACCAATTCATGGAAGAGTATAGGGAAAATTATATTTTGGTGACTAAAATTAAACATAATTGCTCTATAGTGACCTTAAAGTCAAGAAAAGTGAATAGTGACCAATGTTGAAACTTAATTGATCTTAAGTGACCATTTGAGGATAATTTGGTCAAAAACACTTAAATGTTTGATAAACATTTTCAAAATAAATTTTAGATGACAAAATTGCCATCCAATACAAATAATAATTCATTGAATTCATCCTCCTACTCTCTCTCTCTCTCTCTCTAATCCAACGTTTTCTTTTTTCCTTTTTAGTTTGCAATTTACCAATTTAAAAAATTAAGGTTTCTTTATCAATATTATCTATTTTCCACCCTTTATCTATTTTTCAAGGCTCTCCGGCGTGAAAGCAAAAACATTTACACTGGCAAATCAAAAAAACAAGTTTCATCCCAAAATGCTCTTTATAGAATATTTTGGCGGGTCCCTTCTCACTTTGTTGCTTTAATATATCATCTTTTCTGGATGATTCTAAGCTCATGCCTACATACAGGGATGTGTTTAGGGTTATAGACAATCTCAATAACAACTTCATATTTGCAAACCATTGATGTGTATACTTTTGAAACACCCATAAACAGTTGGCAAAATTCTGAAATTAATCAACAATGGTCATTATTTCTTAAACTATAACTCAGTAATATTAAAAAGTTCTTAAAAATTACAATCTTATATTTTAAGGAAAATCTATCAAACAAATTAACTTATAAAGTATAATAACTATCCCTTGAAAATAATGAATAAGAAGAAAATTTACAATTTTCTCGTCTTACCTCTTAGAACCTTGAAGAAAATGATGTAGAACATTTGTGCTCAGTTCTCTCCCATCTTGGTCTTCTCTTCGGAGACTCACGCTAATAATCTATCATCTTTTGTTAGTCAATTTAATTAAGTGTTTATTTAGGTTAATGCAGAGGGTAAATTTGTCCACTTACATAATAATATATTATGAAAAGGTTATTTAGATAATAAATCATCAAATGGTCACTTAATATCAATTAAGTTTCAGCATTGGTCACTATTCACCTTTTCTTGACTTTAAGGTCATTATAGAGCAATTATGTTTAATTTTGGTCACCAAAATATAATTTTCCCTAAATATAATGAATTGAACATAAAAAGCTAAATAAGGTTATCAAAGACTTGTTGCAAGCAGTGAAAGTTTTTAATTTTTAAAGATCCATGATTGAAACCATTTGGCGAAGCTAGAGGGGTCTGGGGGCAATCCCCCCTCCCAAAATTTTTCAAATTTCTACTTATACCTTCCAAAAATGTTGTTTTGCAAATGAATCTAACATGTGACCCCCAATCATATTAAAAAATTTACTTGGCCCCCCCAAAAATATTTCAAAATACTTATTTATTGAGCCCAATAATTATTAGTTTAGAAATAGAAATAAGTTGTGACGTCTAAAACTTCATATATATTTTTAATTTTTATCATTTGAGCCTACTTTTGAAAGCTCAATTCTTATTAGATAGAAATATATGTTTGCCAATATGGAAGTTCTTATTGGAATATATATTTGTTTTATTTACATTCATATATATAAATATATAATATTTAGTATATGAATTCAAGAGAGAAAAAATTACACTAATGTATATAATACATTAACTTTACTTGTCAATCATATTTGTTAAATAGTGTTAAATATATATATATATATATATATATATATATATATATGGAATTATATATATGTCAACAGTCATTGTGAGTGTATTTGTAACCAAGATGATATTGTGAGACCAAGATGATAAAAATGACAACAACAAACTTATTAAAAAGAAGTTCCAACAACAATAATATTATGGTATTTCTTAATATTTTTAAGGGCAAACTACAATGATCTCCCCTGAGGTTTGGACTAATTGCAAGTAAACCTGAGGTTTGTCTTTTTTTTACAATGTATTCCCCTGAGGTTTAATCCATTTTACAAAGACCTCCCCTCCCCACAAAAATTTGTACTTTCTATCAGAAAAATTAGTTGAAGAGACCAAAATGCCCATCATGTGACAACCCTGGTTTTTAGGCCAGCGTGTCCTGTGATGAACCGGAGATTTGACCCGATAACGGATTCGATATGTAGAAGTGAAAACAGAAAATAGGACTCTAAAAAGTCAAAGTGACCTTCCATGAGGTCGTGGAACTCAATGAGAACTGATGCGGAAGCAAAAGGTCAAAAATATGACAAATAAGCCCCCAGGGGCAAAATAGTCATTTCTGAAAAATATGGATTAGGGTGCCACCGAGCACACCGCTAGATAGACAACAAAAAAATAATTAGGATGGACTCAAGAATCGTATGATTCGGAGTCCGGACAAAGGAGAAACGGCCTGATGAAGAAAAACAAGCACTTAAGGCTAAAAGGGTAAACTGGTAATTATTCAGGAAGATCAGGGTGCAACCGAGCACACCGTTGGAAAGACAGCGAAAAATTAGTCAAGTTCAAGAAAAAGTTCACTCGATTTGGAGTCCGGACGAGGAAGAAACGAGGGTTTGAAGTTGAGACGTCGCGGTGGCCCGACGAAGGCCATGGCGCACACGGCGCCCATGCACGAGCCCACCGGCACCCATGCCGGCTCCCAATGGCATGCACCTGCTGACAACAAGGAAAAAAAAAGTGACGTTCCAGAACTGAGGCTTGAAACGGAGGCCGAAACGAATTTTTCTGGAAAAACATAAAGAAGAAAACCTCCCTAAAATTGAGTTTTCTACCCAACAACGCAGACGAAATAAAAAAAAAAACTCACTGTGAAATCCCCAAAATGCCCCTAGATCAGAACTAAACAAGAGGGTTAAAAGTTAATATAATGACTGTCTGCAACTGAGAGCAAAAACGGGCTAGAAGATGAATTTTTTTGGAAAAATACAAAGAAGAAACCCCTCTCAAAATTGAATTTTATACGTGACTCGCGAATTAAAAAAAAATGCAATGTAGAATGCCCGAAATGCCCCTCCATTAAATTTGGTCATGGAGATCCAAAAAGCTGCTAAAAAAAAACAGAAAGCTGAACTTTGCGATCGATTTCCGGCACCAAGAAGACTTTTTCTGGAAAAACATGAAATAGAAACCCCCCCCCCCCCTAAAATCACGTTTTCTAAGCGACCATGTGAAGACCGGAATTTATTTCCCGAAGGAAAACCCCCAGAATGCCCTAAAATCAGATTATGCAACAAAAGTGCAAAATGAATCCATAGGAGGCTCATTTCACCAAAGGAGAAGATTTGCCTGGAAACGACCACGCACACAAACGTAACTTACCTATTAGGACGTGCTATAATAGTCCACGGCTTAAAAATACCACCGATGCAAAATTTGACCCCCCAACAGCCAAAAAGGCAAAAATGAACTAGAAATGGGAAATTTGAAAACTAAAATTAGGAAATGGTTTCAAATGACCGTTTGGCCCTTGGCCACACTTCATACAAGATAAATGAGACCCTACAAAAGAATAAAAATGAAATTCCCACACCCGATGCAAAAGTTATGACACAATGTCGAAGCATTTTTCAACATTTTCATATTAAGCCTTGAAAACGAAAGTGCATAGAAAGCAAGATACATGTCATTGGCCTCCGGCCTTATCTCATACATGTTAAATACATTGAAAAGAGTATACTTATGTACACTTTACCTACATAGAATCAAAGAATACACATTTTGACATAAAAAGGCTACAAAATGGCATCTCATGCTAACACTTGCATAAAATGGTAACTTAAAGTTACAAGCCATCCCAATGAACGCTAAGCATCACGAACCATGTCTTTGTACCTGTCAAAACCCCCAGTAACTTTGGGGTGAGTAAACAAGAGTAACAAGTTTACTCGTGGAGAATGAGCATGCATGACTCGATTTCTTTAAGATTTTTAGACTAACATGCAATAGTTCAAAGGGATCATGCCATCTAATGTCTATGTCAAGAATTTGATTCAGGGATCATCCTAAGCTATTCATATAATTGAAATGGAATACACGACATGCAAGCATACCAGTTACAAGTGTACTAAACGAAGATGAAAGCTTGTGAGGTAAGTATACAAAACACAGGCATACTAACAAAATGGGAAACACACAAGGCAAGTATACAAGACAAGAGTACACTAATCGGAATCTATGTACAAGAAGCAAGTATGCAGTTCCAAGTATGCTAAATAAGATCTAAATACACAAGTAAGCATAACATCTATGCAGTTAAACAAGGTGGGAAAATACTCCATAAAACACGACATGGTTCTTAGATCTTTAAGAGATAACACTAGAAATCTAAGAGTTTAGAGATTTGCATGTTGATATAAATCATTACTCGCGGTCCATGCCACCTAGAATCTAAGTCAAGTTACACGTAGAGGATCATTCCTAAGTTATGGTAGCATAAAGTAATATGAAACAAGATAACAAAGAAATTTAACAAG
The DNA here is from genome assembly GCF_030987335.1 of Cornus florida. Taxonomy (NCBI): domain Eukaryota; kingdom Viridiplantae; phylum Streptophyta; class Magnoliopsida; order Cornales; family Cornaceae; genus Cornus; species Cornus florida. Next base: position 48,617,379 of record NW_026775572.1, read on the forward strand.
ATTGAAACAATTCAATTAGCATGACAAAGACAAGGCATGAAATCAAGGATAAGGCATAGTATCAATGAAATCAAATAAGGTTGGAACATTTCATACAACAAGAAAAGAGTTTTAAATCTTCAAGGAATAGCAAATTGAAATTTAAAGAGTGAAATCAACTAATATGGAAACTTGGATATCACCCGGATTAAAACCGTTCTCATGGGATCACTTTAGGGCTACTAACCCATAGGTACCTTCCCCGAGTGCGTACTATAGAAAACCGGAATCTTGGGATCACTTTAGGGCTATTAACCCATGGGTACCTTCCCCGAGTACGCACTATAGTGTAGAGGGACTTTCCCCCGTACTAGAACCAAGTCCTAGCCATGTCAATTTTGATTGATATCACCAAGTTTCCAAAATCAACATGTTGTGCAAGTCAATATAGCATTAAGACACAAGTAATGCATTGAACACGTTTTATGCACAACTAAGATTTTGGAAATGTACAAGTCATGCCCTAAGTTCTCAATTAACATAGCATGTGAAATGTCAAGAAATCATAGTATGCATCTACATAGACTACAAACTAGGATAAATGTCACATAGAATCCATCGATGTAGAAATACCACAAGTATAAGATTAATGATTTAATTATTTACTAAGCAATACATGGATAATTAAATCATTCAAAGACAATTGTGCCAGTTCATTAAGTACATTAATGAAATTAAGATACACGGGGTCTAGTTATATGATGTAAAGCTAATAGTTCCATGGAATACAAGTCACAACTAAGTGAACTAAGTCCCATACGAGTAAAACAAGTAAGTGTAAGTCTCTAACTTATCCGATTGTTCTCAATTTAATACACGTGAAGGAACATGTCAAGGAAACCATGTATGCAAGGTTAGAAACCTAATCAAGTGTATAGAACCATTGAATGGATTTTAATTATTTCATTTAATTAAAATCTCTAGATTTTGAAACTCGTCCAAATGATCTCAAATTAATATATGTTATTAAACATGTCAAGACTTGATTTAAGAGCATGATACAAGTACATTCTATACAAGTTGCGGCCATGTGTATTAAACTTTAATACAAGAAAAATAATAAATGAAATGCTTCAAAACCAAATCAAATATTCTAGATTTAATATATGTAAAACTATATTGCACGCACATCAAGAATTTCAAGTCGGAAATCCAACGAGATGAATAGTACACTTGGAGCAATTTAATTAATCTAATAATTTAAATATTACTAGATTTCAAAACTTCTCCGATTACTCTCAATTTAATCTATGTTGAAGAGCATGCTAGGGCCTAATATAATATATTATCACATGTTGATTTAAAGCTAGATAAGGCCACATGATTTAATATTTTATTCAAGATAACTATTAATTAAAATCTTCAATACTTGTCCAAATAATCTAGATTTAATATATGTCAATCCATACATCAAGGAGTAATATTCTATCATGCCACATGATTAAACAAAGTTATGGATAACAGGAAAAATTAAATCCTTCACAAGAAAAATAAATAATAAAATCTCTAGACTTTTGAATCCAAGCATATAATCAAGTTGTATGAGCATCACAAGCATGTAATATAGTAAGAATTTAAATTATAACACCCTGACCTCAATTTGAGATGAAAATCTCATAAGCCCACCAAAAAAAAAGTGTTCCGAATCCGCCGAAACTCCTAAGTTTTGTTGGGGACAACACGATCTACGTGAATCCGAAGGAAGCCCCAAGAAAATCACAACTTGACTTCAAAACCAAATTTAAAATTTGGTCAGAAATGGGTTTCAATAAGGGGGAAAGAAGCGCGTAGTCAACACGAACACAAAACGCAAAGGCACTTCAACTTTTTAACAAATGAATGAAGTTCAAAAGGGGAGAGAGGTGGTGGCAGCCTCCCTTGGACTGCCATGGGAGCTCTGGTCGTGCAAGGTGAGTGGGGAAGATGAAAATCAAAATATATCATCCCCCTTTTATAGGAAAATCCAAAAAGTGCCCCGAAAGGGCCCCTCCGGGTCCGGAAAAGTGAAATTTGAGCAAACGTGCTCAAATGACAAAACTCTATGAACAAAAAAGATTCAAAATGAGAAAATATGAACAATGGAAGAAACAGCGTCAAAAACTGAGTCCCGGGTAGAAAGTTATGCCCAAAACAAGTTTGGCGCAAATTGGGGCCAGAAACCCTAAAACTGGAAAATAACGACCAGAATGGAATTCTAAGATTTTACGACTCGATAAAAAGTGAAAATGAATCCCCTACGAGGATTCAGACTCCAGATGAGATGTTTTGCAATAACTTTCGTTAATTACAAAATGGCCCCTACAAAAAGGTTTAACTGCGAAACTGCCCCAGAATGAAAATATCTTCCAAAAGATATTTTCTTAGATACCCCTGAAATAAAATATCTTCAAAAGATATTTACGAAAAATACCCTAAAAAAGGAAATTAATTCCAAAGAATTGTGCATCCATGCCTCTATGGACACCGGGAGTAACCAAAGCACTTTTTTGCAAAAGTAAAGATACGTCTTTCGAGGAAACTACTCAAGATGAAGACACGTGAAGTCAAAAACCAACTCCGAGCATGAAAAGTGAGGTTTTGCCAAACAAGTGGCAAACGGGGAAAAGACAAAATAGGGAAAAAGACGAAACAGGGAAAAAGACGAAAGACACATAGTGTCCGAAAAGTGAAAATACGAAAATGACTCGGTCCTCAAAGGAAGTTGTCAATTCACATGAAAGAGACTCAGAAACCAATTTCGAGCACTCGAAATGACACTAAGCGACAAGAAACAGATCTCAGAAAAGAAAATTAAACGAAAAAAATTCATTCGTAAAATTTCAAGAAAAAGGAAAGGGAGGCAAATGACTGGGTCGTTACACATCAACTGAGTGTAAAGACTCTATTACCCTTATAGTTTTCATTAAATAACAAAAAAGAACCTTGTTTTAATGGACAAAAATACCCTTCTCTCCTACGCTTTCTCTTTCTCCACCTACCCAAAAAGCAGCTTCCATTAAAGCCGACACCCAAGCTGTTTGAACTAAGCTGAAACCCTATTAAAGATCATATCCAATCTGAGACCGAGATAATGACTCAATCAACGCTTCTTGCCACTCCAACTAAGACCCAATAGGAAAGCCTCGTAGCTATCTGATATATATAGATACACACACATACAAATACAATGGGTTTTATACATAGAGCTATATATATACACACACACATACAGTGAGCCAAATACAGAGAGCAATATATATATACTCACTCGACGGCAAAAAGGGGGTTCGATTCATATTCCTTCCTTTGTAACGGGTTCCAAACCCCGATTTGATCACATTACAGCTTGCTTGGGTGAGAAATTGAGCAAGGAGTAAATAAGCTAACCTAGATCGCTAATCTAAATCCCAACGATGAGATGTTAGTTGCCTCATTAAGCAGTTGTATATATACATGACAGAGAATTAACCCTAAAAATCCAGAGAACCATAGAAGATGGTTGGGCAACGACAGCGATGAGGTTTGGGGTTAACGTCGAGATTGATCTCGCCGTGGCAGCAACAATGCGATGATGCTGGTCTGGTGGAGATGGCGTGATGATGTTGGTTTAGGGTTAACGTCGAGATTGATCTGGACGATGGTGACGAGATTTGGGAAATCGTGCTTGCTGATTACAGAGTTGGGATTGGATTCGCGTTGTGCACGAAGGCATTAGAGGGACGATTAGGGCTTTGATTTGGTCCTTTTCGGTACACACAGGTTAGCTCTTTTATATCAAGCTTTTGCTCAATTTTCTATGGTTTGGATCGTTTAAGCTCTGTATTCATCTTCGGTTAGGTTGCTAAAGCACTCTGATCATCAATGGAGCTCACTCTCTGTCGGTGTGTGTGTGTGTGTGTGTATATATATATATATATATATTCAAGCAATGGACACCAATCTTCAAGCTCGCTGGAGCTGTTGGGTCTTTAATAGCATGGCTTCAGTGTCTTCAATGGTGTGCATCAGTTTGACCTTTAATGGAGCTCACTGTTGGTTCTTCTCTACAGCTCACTGGTTTTGGGTTTTCAATGGAGCTGCTCGGAACACGCCGAATTCAATGGGCGTTGCCGCTTGGAGCTCGCCGGTTTTAATGGACGCTCCTGTTTTGTCTCTGACGGTGACATTTTGGCCTCGCCGGTGACCTGAATTTTGCTGGCCCGTGGTTCAGTTTGAGATGGGCAACGTAGTGGTGGTGGTAGGAGGTTGAGTGATGGTGGCGATTTGAGGGTAAGATGGGTGGTAGCGATTTTTGGGGGTGGTTTGGTGGGAGGACGGGCCGTGGTTGGGGCAGTAAGAGGAGGAAGAGAGGGAACGGATAGAGGAGAGAGAAAATAGGATTGGAGGAAGAGAAAAGAAAAGGTGTCATAGGCAAAATGGTCCTTTGTTATTTTCAAATATTTTAAACTTTTTTAACAATATAATTATAAGGGTAGTTGAGTAAATTCATCTAAAAAAACCCTCAAATCTGTCATAGGGGAGGTCTTTACAAAAAAGAGGCAAACCTTTGGTTTACTTGCAATTAGATCAAACCTCGGAGTAGGTCATTGTAGTTTGCCCTATTTTTAACTATCACGTGTTTAGGGATGACAATTTATCCCAATTCGGTGGTGAACCGCCCTGCCCCTGCCCCGTTTAAAGCGGGTTTAGAGAACCATCTATTTAAATGGGGTGGGGATAGGTGTTAAAAAAAAAAAAAAAAAAAAAAAAAAAAAAAAAAAAAAAAAACCGACCGGATTTGGGGCTGGGGCTGGGGTTGGGAAGAGGTACACCCGCCCCGCAATCACCCCGATTATATAGGGAATTACTCCTATTAGCCCCTGCCATGTTATTGTACTTACCGATTTAACATATTATATATATATATATATATATATATATATATATATATATATATCATATTATAGTATATACACACTTCTAAATAAACCTACTCATTCCTATCTTCTAAAGCGGGGCGGGGCAAGTGGGGCGGGGGCGATTATGGGGATTTGGGGTAAAAAAATAATCGGTTATGGAGCGGTTTTGGGAAATGAGAAACCTCCCCCATTGCCATATCCCTACACGTGTTAGATAACAAATTCTATAGTTACTCCTTTTTTTAAGTTACTAAAACACTACTGAAATTCTATTTAGTTAAAATGTTACATTTTTCTCATAATTTTTCGTCAAGATAATAATAACGTATCTTTCTCAAAGTGGAATTAAATTCTTAATTTTCAAATTTTGAATTTTTGAAAATTTGAAACAAAAATATAATAATAATAATAATAATTTGATCTGATTAGTGAATCGAATCAAATCTAATTTGATTCGTACGAATCAGTTTGATTTTTTAGTCTCACGATTTAGTAATGGATTGATAAACAAATATTACTCTGTAGTGACCGAATTGACTAACAAATTGAATTTTTAAAAAACCGATCTAAAAAATTGATCCCATCGGTTCAAATTTATACAAACATATATAAATATAGCATGTACACTATGTTAATGTTAATGTGCTCATGAGGTTGTTGTGCACTTGTGTTAATGATATAGTAGTAAGTTTTTTTTTTTTAGTTAAAGAGGGTAAGCTTGTATTAGTTGAAACAAAGAATGTACAAAGCAAGTTTTACAACAAGAAACAACATCCAGGACAATACACTAATAAAACCAGCCAAATACATGGCAAGAGCCCAAACTGGCAAATGATCCAGTAACTAACTTCAGAAATACAGACCCAAACAGCTATCAACTATAACAAGGCAAACATAGAAGAGGCAGTAACTTAAGAGGAATTAAGAGCCTGTGCATTAGCATAGATACAACCATCTATGAAAAGCTGCTGAAGGTCTTCAAGCCTGTTGATATTCCTCAAATCTGATGTTTTCCTCAATTTGATTGATGCCAGCCTACCTCTGATACATTTCATGATCTAACCAATGATTGTGGATGGAGATGAAGATGCATTCCTGAAGGCCCTATTGTTTATCTACAACCAAAGGAAGTAAACAGCAGTAGAGAGCAATAATTTATGAACCAAGAAACCTTTTGAGTTCCAATGTGCAGAGCACCATAAGATCAAATCACTCCATGAAGAAGGTTGAATGTAAAGTCCAATTGTGTGCTGAATAAATGACTAAATCTCCTTTGAGTATTCACACTGGAAGAATAAATGATCCAATGATTCATTGTTGGCTAGGCAGAGGTAACATGCATTGATGTGGTGCTTATTCCTCATTGGTTTCCTATCAAGTGTATACAGTCTTCCTTTTGTGGCCAGCCAAGCTATAAAGCTGTGCTTAGGGATGTGGTGTTTAAACCAAATGATCTTATGCCATGGGAAAATGAAAGTGGGAGGGAACAAGTATTTGATTGTAGAGGCAAGAGAGAAATTACAATTTGGTGAGGGTAACTATGCAACTGTATTAGTTTCAGTGGAAGGTTGATGCAGCTCATTTAATTGAGATTGAAAATTTTGTGATTGAAAAAATGGAATGTGAGCAAGTGAGTCAGGGACCACCCAATAATTAAAGGAAATTAGGCTATCAACTTTGACTCTCAAGTCCAGTTTAAGAATTTCCTCCTCATTAAGGTTAAATTAGTTCAGAATAGGGCCATTTGGCAACCAATAATCCAACCACATCATAGTGTCAGTACCCTTCCCAACCTTGTGCCTCAGCAAACCCCTTGCCATATCTCTCAATTTCAGTAACCTTTTCCAAAAACCAAAGTTAAGAGCTGTTGGCTTAACAGACCAGAAGCTCTTATTCTTAATTAAATACCTATGTGTCCAAGCAACTCAGAGGCTTTCCTTCTTTCTAGAAAACAATTTCCAGATGTGTTTCAAATTGGTAATTGAATTTGTCAGCTAAATGTTTGGGAAGCCCAGTCCTCCATTGATTTTTGGCTTACACACCACCTCCCAAGCAACTTTAGCACATGATGCCTTCAACTCCGGACCAGACCAAAGAAACCTCTTTAAAATCTTGTTAACTTCCTCAATGACTTTCTTGGGCAAAACAAAAGTTTGTGCCCAATAACTTTGCATGGAGCAAAGAATGGACTTGACAAGCACAAATCTACCAACAAAGGACAGGAATCTTGAAGTCCATCTTTTCACTCTTGCTATAATTCTTTCCACAAGAGTAGAGCAGTCTGTTGAGCAAAGGGCCTTTGTTGTGAGTGGTAATCCTAGATAAATAGCAGGTAATGAACCAGAACTAAACTGGAGAAGGCCTAGGATGTCAGCTTTACATTGACCATCAACCCCAGAGAAGAATACAAGACTCTTGGAAAGGTTAATGTTTAAACCAGAAAATCTAAGAAACTAATTTAGTGCCTGAAATAATGTTTGAACTGAAGCCAAATTCCCATGGGAGAACAACAATACATCATCAGCAAATGAAAGGTGAGATAAAGCCAGTTTACTGCACCTCCAATGGTATTTAAAGTTGGGGTTATTCTAAATTGCATTGTTCAAAGAAAGAGTGAGAATTTCTATTGCAATGACAAACAATAAGGGAGAAATAGGGTCTCATTGCCTAATCCCCATTTGACCTTTAAAGAATCCAAAAAGTTCCCCATTAAGTGATATGGAATAAGAAGGTATGGTGATACATTAAGAAATCCATTATATAACCCATGCAGGGAAACCCATAAGGTATAAAGTATCAATGATGAACTACCAATGGATATTATCAAAAGCTTTTCTGAGATCCACCTTCAGTGCACAGCTAGGGGGCTGTGAGGACTTGTGATAGCCATTGAACAACTCATGAGCCAAAATCACATTTTCAAAAATGTGTCTACCCTTCACAAAAACATTCTAAGAGGTGCTAATCAAGAATGGAAGTGCAGAGCTGATCTTCAAAGCAATTAATGTAGAAATACATTTATAAATCAGATTGCAATAAGAAATAGGTTTGAAGTCTTGAACAATTGTAGGATTAGGAGTTTTGGGCACTAAAGCAATATATAAGCAATTAATTTCAGTGAGCAACTTTCCAAAAATAAAGAAGTCCTTAATGGCAGCAGTGACTTCTTATCCTATGATGGGCCAGGAATGAATGAAAAAGCTTGAGTTGAAGCCATTAGGACCTGGATTTTTGAAGGGGTGGAAAGAATGCATGCATTGTCTAATTTCACTATCAGAGGGGATTGGTGATAATGAGGGAATAAGACTAGCTAGGATAGTATTAGTGATAAGGTGGGAGAAGGAAGCCATGCCTGTATACTGCTAGTAAGGTTGTCCTATTGAACACTGAAAATGATTAAGAAATTCCACCTGCAGGTCTTTCCCATGAAGCTGAACTCCATCACAATTTGAGATAGACTCAATTTTCCTTCTATTACACTTTATAGAGAAGTTTTTCATGAAGTAGGAAGTGTTATGATCTCCTTCTTTTAACGAATGAATCTGTGCCTTCTGTTTGTAGAATAATTCCTCTGTTAAACAAAGCTCAGAGAGCTTGTCAATAAGAAATTTCTCTCTGCCTCTCTGTTGATCATCCAATGAATTAAGGTCCAAATTAGATTGACATGCAAATAGTCCTCCCTGCAAGCCTGAACTCTGGAAGAAATATCACTAAATTCCCTCTTGTTAAGCTGCTTAAGTGGTCCCTTCAGAGCTCTAAGTTTCTGCATAACCCTGAACATTTTAGTGCCTTGTACTTCTAGCTGCCACCCTTGTGAAACAATTATGAGAAAATCTCTGTGATATGCCCAAAAGTTAAAAAATCGGAAAGGTTAGTTCCTCTTCACATTAATTTCACCAATATGCACAATCATTGGGGCATGATCAGAGACTCCCCATGGCTTGAAGCAACATTCAAATTGAGGGAACTTTGCCATCCAAGCTTGATTACAAGAACGTACTCTATCCAACTTTCTTGATATATCAGCACATCCAAAACTTTTATTTGTCCAAGAATGAAAAATACCTTGGAACCTCAGGTCATCAAGCTCATTCTTATTGAGACAAGATTTGAAGTCTTCCATTCCAGGAGTCCACCTGAGAGTACCCCCAAATAAGTCATTTACATGAAGTAATACATTGAAGTCACCCAAGAGGATCCAAGGGATACTAGTTTGATCATGCATATTGAGACATCTCCATAAAATTTTTCTTTCCTGAGCTGTGTTTGCTGCATATACAAAAGATGCTAAGCATCTAAACTTCAAATCCAAAAGCATGATAAAGCAATTGATGGCCTGACTTGTAATGCTTAAGATAGAGACTTCCAGTTTGTCTGAGTTCCATAGTAGCCAAACTCTACCAAGGATTAAGCAAGTATAGTTACAAGTAAAGCTCCAGTTGGGAACAATAAACTTATGCACTGCCTCAGCATTTTCAGAACTGACTTTGGTTTCAAGTAAAGCAACAAGACACAAATTTGAATCCCTAATGAGATTCTTGACCTCTACTTGTTTGAGGGGAGAGTTCAACCCTCTTACATTCCATGCAGCCCAGTTCATTGAAAAGAGTTTGAGAGGCTACACATACCCCTAAAACCCTTCAAGGTTACAACCTTACCCTTACCATGCTTCTTCTCATTCTTTGAAAACTTTGGTTTCCTTGGTTTTAACATTCTACCATCCAATGGAGAATAGGCAGGGTCATTGTTATCACTCTCACAAGCAAAGGATTGACCCATATCAAACTCATCCTCATCCCCATTCTCCTCTGGATTGTCAGCAGAGAGAGCCTTAAAAGGGTTAGCAGTGGCAATAGTTTTTGAGTTCTAAATCCTCCCAGGAATACAAGCCAATGAGAGTTCCACATACAAACAAATTTTTTTCCCCTTCCCTGAGTTAACTATCTCAGTTGGAGTGATTGATGGTGAGTTATCTTGGTCAATAGTAGGGGAGATACAATTAGCAGGAAGAACACTGTTGGGATTAGAGGCTAAGGGTGTGCTACTTTGATCAATAAGGGAAAGATTACCAGTAAGATCATGATTGGGTTGAGAATTAGAGTGGGGATTGGTAGATTTCTTTCTAGATACCATTTTCCATTGTTGTGGCTGAGTAGATGTACTTGCATCAATGTTGATAGGGGAAGAATGCTTGGTTATACAATTCTCTAAATCATGACCAAATGAGTTACAAATATTACAAGATAGGGGTTTCCAAGGGTACATTACCTTGATTTCTGCTAGGGAACCATCTTTCTTCTTTACATGGAATGAGCTGTCAAGAGTGGAGTGGGGAGAAATTTCCACACAGACCTTTGCATAATCCAATCTGCTTCTCTTGGTGGTAATTGCATCAGCAAATAGAGGCTTTCCAATGGCACTAGCAATGTAGCTCGGTCCTTTAGGGGTCCAAAATTGGAAGGGAACATTATAAAACAAAACCCAAATAGACAGTGAACTTGAATGAGAATTCTATTTTTGAGGTTCCAAAGTCCAGGCTTTGAGTGTTACTGCTTTGCCAGCCAAAAACCATTGTTCCCCTACTAGAATACTTCTACAGCTCTCAACTGAATTAAACCTGAAATGAAAAGTACCATTCAAGCTTCCCACCACCTTCAGAAGCCCCTTCTTAGCCCAAAGCTTATGTGCCAACTTAGCAACCGTGTTGAAAGACATTCTCTTCTCAAAAGTTCCAACTAAACAAGTGTGCCAGAGCACCGCCCCTTCCTCTTCAATTCCATCTGGTGGTTCAACAATTTTTCCCAATTCACTATCTTTTGGCTCATGGAAATCAAAGCTCCAGTTCTCATTTGAAGCTTGTGCAGTCGTAGACCAGGATTTAAGTGAACCAGCCAAAGCTTGATGTGGGGAACTCTTTGAGGCCAGAGACCTAATAGTTAGTGAGTGGTTAGAATGAACCAAAACATGAGGTTGGTCCAGTCTCTTTTCCTTTCCATTCTGAGTGGGTTGGTCAAAGTTTTATGGTAGTTGGTTAGGATGGAATGAGAAAAACTGGGATGGTTCAAACAGTGGTTGTAACTGATAAGAGGTGATAGGTGAGGAGTGGTCATGTCCTTCTTTGTCAGTGGTTGAAGTCCTAATTTGAACTGCTTCCTCAAAAACCGGGACATTTGAATTTGAATTTGAATTTGAAGTAGCTAGGCCCAGGTGAGCTATAACTAATTTGGGTGGCGCGTGAGCCACATTGCCCAAAGACACCTCTGTACATGGTGACCGGAGTCCAGCCACAATCTCCCTCAATTCTAACAAAAGTTCTGTAACATTGGATGCCTCCTTGATCTATTCACGTGCCTTCTCAAGCTCCAAATCTTTCTCCAACAGCTGAGCCTTGAGTCTTGCAACTTCTTCAATAAGTTCAAACTTAAAAGCATCTATTACTGTCGCGTCAATGCCTTCAGGGAGCAGGACCACATCACTGACCTCCAGGCCCTTGGGATTAAGAATACGATCATTCTGCAGTGCTTGTCTTACTCTTTCCTTTGTTGCACCAATGACTGTGGGTGGCCGTGACTAAAGGTTATCTAAGTTCCTTACTTCTGCTGATTCTAGTGTTGATGTGTGCTTAGGTGGGGAGTGAGGTTGAGCTTTGTGAAGTAGCAGGGGTATACATGGTGTGGGAAGTTTGGTTAGCAAGGGAGGTTTTCTTGTAGTGTGCTGTGAAGTCAAAGGTAAAGGTTTAGAGGATGGGCCATGGTTGGAAGGACTAGTACTACGTTTGGATGGGGATGAAGGGTGGTTTGATTTGCAATAGGGAGGCAGATGGAAAGGTGGTTTCAGGTGATTGGGTGGTCGGCGGCGCCCGGGGGGGGGGACGTGGTTATGTTCAAGGTTTCATGGTGTTAGTAGTAAGTTGTTGTGTCTATTGAGGCTATTTTAATGATAGGTTGGCCGGTTGATTCTTTGTTAAAGTGTGTTACTATCAATGAAATTAGTGCTATTAATGTTGATAATTTGAAATTTCATCTCTTGGGCTATACTTAAAAACTAATTGTTTGGTTGTTTGGAAAAAAGTCCAATATGTAGAATTGATCTAATTAATTTAATTTGATATTTTACAGATTGGTGAAGTTCGAATTGAGTTTTAATACTAATCGGTTTGATTTCAAATTTTTCCACGAATTGGATTAAATTTCGTCTAATTTGATCAGTGATAAAACCTAGCCTTTTACTTTAGATGTGATTTTTAATTTTTTTTTTTGAGTTTTTATTTTCATCAAGGAATGATTCATACCAGCCACAAAAGTAGCAGTTTTGCATATTGGCATCCTTGATGCCAGTTAATCCAAATGGTTCAATTCTTCCATTAAAGTTTCACCAAGAACTAAAAACATCGATTTCCTACATGCAAACAGAATTAAGCATTCAAATTTAAGGCTTGAACAACATTAAAGTTCATCCTCAGATTAATCATCACTCATGCATTTAAGGTGAGATATAAATCCATACCCTGACTCAGCACAGACTGCACAGTAGTAGGTCCAATGATACGGGTTTCTTTTTTTTCTCACAAGCATCGCATACGACATCCCCATTATCATCATCAAGAGATCTAGAGGTGAGAGTGAGTGGGTGTCTGTGACTTTTGTGCTCGAAATTACGAGGCAGCAAAGCATAAGTGATATGAGATATGAAACCGCATTCAAAACAGCTATATCGAGCATGCTCCCCAGAATCTCCGCAAGCCTGGCACTGAAACTGCACAAAGGAATAAGGCGGATCAATCATAATATGCAGAGGGTGTTGGTGGCAATATTCACGGACAAGAAGGCTCGGTAACACAGTAAATCTGAGGTTCGTTTCAAAGAAGCATTCCTGACACCAGTCGAAATCAAAATCAAATTCACTAGACCGCTGCTACTTTCACAATTCCTGCACTTGAGAAATGTATCAAAACCCTCCTCTTGTTCCACACCAATTATAAATGGAGGGAAATTGTTTGGGGGAAATTCCCTCTTGTCGGGTAACACTGCACACAATATATGGATGCACAATTCACATAGATCACATTTGTAGTAGTTTGTATCGCGGATGGGTTCAATGCAACCTCTACAACTTGCTTGTCGATCCTGGTTTTTGTCAGAGAGTTGTAATTTATGATAGTGGGTTCCCATATATTGTTTTGTCAAATCTATGAAATCTTCGCCAGACTCTTCCTCCTCCTCAGATATTATTACTTCTAGTGGTATCAGACCATTGCCTATAACCCACTGATCGACAAAATCATGAAAATCCACACACTGTATTATGCAATCAGCAAGATGTCGAACTGCAAGAGCAAGGCTGCGATCCCCGATGTAGTCAGTGGTGTCAACCACCAGCTTTGAATCGAAGCTGTCGTCGTAGCTGTACTATTGCAGCTGCAGGACTTGATCCCATGTTGATGGCTTGAAAAAACTAGTGCTTATGCCACCAACTTCACCTCGCCGTTCCAGCCTTTGCCGCCACTCATACTTGTCTTGTGGCATGCACTCAACTATGATGACATCGCAGGACGAACAGCCTATGCTGCCTTGCAACATATCATAATGGGATTGACAATGGAGTGAGGAATCAATGATGAGGGAATGTCCCAAGCGCAGTTGGGTGGAAGCGACAAATAATTTTGAAGGACACGTCGTTGAGTTGCTGAGAAGCTGTGATGCTGGAGGAAAGCGGAAGGGATTCAGGAACCCCTTTTACAATGCAATGGTAGACATCTTCTGGGGAAAGAAGAGGAAATTGCAGTGTCTTTGCTAATGACTGAGCAAGTGTGCTCTTGCCAGTACATGGATGGCCTTTCATTACTATGAGCAGTGTTTTTTGATATTTCTCTCTAGCGCTCTCAACCCAACGCCTTCCAAATCAACGTCAAACATTTTGGACCGTGAAACTCATTGAGTTGAAGACTTTCTTTATAGAGCCAAGTGTGTGGGAGGGAGGGAGGGAGTCGTGTGCATCTACCAATAAGGGTCAACGTTGGTAATACTTACAATTAACAAAAAAAAACATTATAAAAATATTATTTTTAACTACGTTCCTATTATGCTTGAAAGTACCGAATCAAACACTTGAATTTGAAAAAAATTAGTTCAAAATTTAAAGTAAATTTTTTCCAATTTTAAATCCAATATATAAATTCAGTGCTCCCAAACACAATTTCAAATTATTTTGTTAATTTTTAAACAGAGACTACTCTACCCTCTAGCTCTATGAAACTCCCTTTCTTCTTTCTAAGGCCATCTCCAATGCTAAAAACTATTTTCGCATGTCAAATCTATATTTTAACTGCTGCTACAATGTCAAAATGCTACATTTTAGCAGCTCTACTCCAATGATGCATTTTATACAAAATGCTATTTTTTGACACAACCACCATTCTTTTTCAACCAGTATTACCATCATTCATATTTACATCAGTAGTATTATTATTAGGTACATTCCAAATCAAGTTGTAGAAATTAGAAGAAAACTAAAATTAAACCTAATTAAAAAAAAAACAAAAATCTAAAATATTTGGTCAAAAAAGAACCAATATATATATATATATAAATATAATATGGTGTATATAATATATATTTGATTATATTATTATTAAAAATATATATATTTTTAGGGGAATTCATTTCAGCCTCCCCAATCGCCTCCATCTCTATTCTCGTTCTCAACTCTGAAATTGCCCCTCCCCCCTCTTTCTCTATGTGCAACTACAAACTACAAAATCAACAAGAATCAGAAGTTCAAAAACCCATGTCTTTCAGTTTTCATCGCCTGCTGTTCCAGTTCGAGTTCACCGTTCGCAAGCTTCAGCCGCTGTCCCTTAACTCTCAAGCTTGCCTCCCTCTCTCTGTACAACTACTAACTTGTATGTTTGGGTTTTGTTTTAATTTTTTTTCTAAATCAACTAATCAAGGTCTGTAATTCTTGTCTTGCAAACTAAATCCTATCTGGTGAAATTTTTTATGATCTTTTTTAAATATATATATATATATATATATATATATATATATGAACCCATACCACCCCCCCCCCCCCCCCCCTTCTTCCCTCCTCTCTCTCTCTCTCTCTCTCTGCCGTTCTCTTTTTCTGAAATAGAAGTAGCTATTTCTGGTGCTACAATTGGCATAAGTTGGCAATGTTAAAATTTGGCAGCCCATATAGCATTGCATTGGAGAGCCTATTTTTACCTTCTCCTGCTATATTTTAGAAATGGCAGCCCATATAGCATTGCATTGGAGATGCTCTAAAGCTCTTTAAGCAAAACTCCTATCATGAAGCGGAAAGTTACGAATGTTCACAAAGAACAAATACCAACTTTGAATTCGCAAAGTTTAAAGAAAATTGTAGAAAATCTGTTAAGAATTGAATGTCTAATATGCTCTTCTGTACATGTATTTATATGAAAGGAACTCTAAAAATTATTAGTAAGAAACCTAATTACTAAAAATCTCTCAATACCCAAATTCAGAGTAATTCAAATTAATTTATACTCCTAACAAAAATTCCGAAATATTTAAATTAGGAAAGCCTAATTCCCTGGTTCATATATGCTTAAATTAAAAAATCCTAATCTTAAGAAATAAATTGTCTTAAAGATTGTTGGAAAATATATGTTTCATATATATAACAAATTATATACTAATATGCTATGAGATAATTAATAATGTACTAAAAATAATGAATTAAATATGTAGTTCTATCTTTAATTAAATATGCAAAATAATGAAATAAATTAATAAATAATAAATAAAGAATATGGACCGAAGCTTGTATTAAATATTATGCCCTTAAGACAATTTACACTTCACATAGTACTGACGGATTCCATGACACTTATCTTCCAAGATACAACGTTCTACATTCCCCAGCACTTCAAACTCGTGGGTATGACTAATGCAATGTTACCAACAATCATGACCCAATGCATTAAATTTTAGGCAGCGTTGCCAACAATCATGACCCAATGCATTAAATTTTATGCAGGATTACCAACAATCATGACCCAATGTATTAAATTTTTTATCACATATATGTTACTATATACAAGTCTCTACATGCAACAATATACAATACTTGAATATTCACATTGCAACAGATAACATTCACATTCTAGTTTAATATACATCCAAAGTCACATTCGCGCTTTTTTTTGTCTAACGTGACCGTATTGGCAGTATTTTTCAACTTAAATTGTAGGCAAGTTTCATTTACACGAAAGACTAGTTTTCATAACTAGTTTCCACACAATAAGTAAATCTATAAGTAGAAAATACTCCAATGTGCCGGTTGATTGGGGAAGAAAGAACTGCAGATGTGCCGCATCTTCTTCATGAATCATATTTCAATCTCAATTTAGTTCCGATCCGATCCGATAAATTCAATATAGACTGAATTTTTTATAATAAATTGTTAGAAATCTAATATTCTATTAAATTAACTAATTAGATATGAATTATGGTCCATCTAGTATGCTAATAATCCGATCAGACAAAATATTATATATAATATATTATACATATACGAAGTATTATCTACCATTCAACTACTATGCATTTGATAAAATAATAATAATAATAAATGTTGTTTACATAGGGTTTTATTTAGTATTGAAACTCTTAATTATATTATTGGCTTCATTTTCATTATTTTCTTCCCCCAGTTGATTTTTTGTTTATTGTTTTGTTCTTTAATAAGAATCAAATATTTGATTTTTTCTTCCTTTTTTTTCATATTTTTTGGTCTCTCTCACTTCTTTGTTTTTTTAAAAAAAAAATTATTTTACAAATTTTAACAAAAAAACAAACCTTATAACAAATGGGATTATCATATTAAATACGGCTAATTCCATAAAATCCCCACTACTTTATTTTGATCATAAACTCTCAACCTGTTTTAAAAAACTCTTTATATTTGAAAAAATGATCAAATTGCCTCAATATCCATGTCCAATCGAGCTGCAAAATGACAAATTTCACCTTACCATTTAATGTTAAATTTAAAACTAAAAATCATTTTTTAAAATTACCAAACTACCCTTTAATTTTCTTTTTCACCCCCTCTCTCACTCTCAAACTCTAACCCCTCTCTCTAAAACAAACCAATGCCACTTACAGGATTTAAATTTATCCCAATTACTTCAGCTTTGTAGATCAACCCAATAGATCCGCAATGTGAAAGCGAAGCTTTAATAAGGTTTTTTCATGTTGTACACACAAATTTTGTAAGTCTGCAATAGAAACAAAATATGGGCAAAATATAATTTTATTAATAAATAAAGATAGGGTACAATCCTTTGTAATATTCTTTACAAAAAGAATGGTCCTCTGATTCTATCTCCTTTTTGTTGTTGGTTAGATCCAAGGACTGTACGAGCTTGTTCTTGAATCGTCTTGGAATTTGGGTGAGGAACGGCACGATTTGATGTACTTGGTGTTCTTTGCCTTTGGATTTGGATGTAGGGGATGAGAGCTTCTGTATTTCTCTTTGGAATTATGGATCTCTGAATGCAGAATTTTTGTACCCCCTTTCTCCTTCCTCCAGGCCTCTATTTATAGGCTTTTTGGATCCATAGGATGATAACATGTGTCATCTCCAGATAAGGATAAAATAATAACTGGGTCGGGCCGATTATGTTATAATAATTATCCTTAAAATTAATTATTCCAAATATATTTTATTAGGAATAATTAACTTTATATTTAACCATCTGGACTGGGCTTAATTAAATAATTTAAATGAACCAAGTTTGGGCCAATTAAATAATTTAATTAAATATGACCCCATATTTGATGGGCCAATTTGTGAAAACAAAAGTCCAAGAAATTTTAATGTCTACAAATTGCTCCCACTTCAATTCCCAGTTTGATCAGACTTGTCTCCAATTTCAAATGAGACTTGAAGTATCTAACTTTTCTTCTTCATTATTATTTTTTTTTTTTATTTTTTCAACTTTGGATTGTAAATTTTTCCACTTTCTAATTTGAACTAAATTATCCAAATCCTACTACAAATAAGAGATATTTTGTTGTCTATATATATTTATACATGCTATAGGCTTAGACAAAATCTTGAATCCACTAGTTAATTTTCTTCTTCGAATGCTCCAATCTGTACACATCAAAGCCGCCGAGCACTACTGGTACGATCTTTTCTATTATTTTGTTGTAACAGTGCTTCAAAAACAAAATTTCTTTGTACCTTCACACAGGCGATCACATGTGTCACACATAGCTCAATAAATAATACCAAGACCTCATTGCACAAGACGTTTAGATCCAAGGAAGAGATTCTGTTTCGTCCTTATTCACTTGTTGACTTTTTATTATTATTTTTTTTTAAATCCTCGCACACAGATTTACACAAACTTAAATCTCTCATTCTGTTTGGTCTTTTTCCTTTTATTTGTCCTTGTTGACTTTTCTTGTTCCACTTTTTTTTTCATCACCACTTATACCGATGTGCACCTCCATTATTGCAAAACACAACAAAAGAAAATACATTTATACTGCAAGACTTGCATAGCCATTTTTTTTCCTTCTCTTTTTTTGCACACTGTTTTTCTCTTCTCTTTTTTTTTTTTTTCCTTTTTTTTTTCTTCCTTTTTCCACTCTTTTTTTTTTTTTTTTTTTTTTTTTCTCCTCTTTCCTTTTTTTTTTTTCTTTTTTTTTTTTCCACGTTTTTTTCTCACTTTTGTTTTTTTTCACGATATTTTTTTTTTCTCTGTTTTTTTTTTTTTTTTTTTTTTTTTTTTTTTCACAACTATTTTTTCCTTCTTTTTTTTTGTTCAACTTTTTTTTTTTTCTTTCTTTCCTTTTTGTTTCACAACCCTTTTTTTTTTTTTTTTTTTTTCACTACGGTTTTTTTTTCCTTCCTTTTTTTGTTCAACTTTTTTTTTTTACTTTTTGTTTCACGAACTTTTTTTTTTTTTTTTTTTTTTTCATGTTGACATTTTTTTCCTTCACGTTGAAAACCAATAATTATTATTATTATTATTATTATTATTATTATTATTTTTTCCCGTCCCTTTGGGACCCCTTGTTCCTTTAGAACGCATCTAGTCCATAAGGACCATTTGTTCATTTGGAACGCAACTAGTTCGTAAGGACCCTTTGTTCCTTTGGAACGCAATTA
The DNA here is from genome assembly GCF_030987335.1 of Cornus florida. Taxonomy (NCBI): domain Eukaryota; kingdom Viridiplantae; phylum Streptophyta; class Magnoliopsida; order Cornales; family Cornaceae; genus Cornus; species Cornus florida. Next base: position 48,636,461 of record NW_026775572.1, read on the forward strand.
GTCCGTAAGGACCCTTTGTTCCTTTAGAACAAAAATCTTCTATATATGCCAATCCGCACTTTAGATTTTATTATTATTATTATTATTATTTATTTTTTCAAGGGGTGCCAAGCAACTATGGTGTTTTTCAAGAGTTTCAAGCCTCATACTATCATCATTTTGGAGCAAGAGAACGATACCATAGAAAAAGGAACTACTCAGAACTCCTCTTGTTGGTTGCTTTGCACTAAAACCGCTTCATTCTGATCCTCCATACCATCATTTGCAAGAGTGGTCCCGCATATCTTCCTGTGAACTCTCCAGCCTTGGCTATAATCAGAATAAAGAGATAAGCTCGATGTCAAATGTTCTGATTCTACATTCTGCACTTCATGAACAAGTAAAGATGCCAGAACAGTTTTCACTTTTGGGTCATAGGATGTGTGCTAAAGGAACTAAATGGGGCAATTCCTTCAAGATCCCTGATTTATCTTATACTGATGAATATTGGGAATGGTCAGAAGATGTTATAGGTCATCATGCTACATTTTTTAAAGAGAAAAAAATATATGGTGCAATATTTGCTTCATTATTCACATATGATCGCCCTGAGCCTGTTCTTAAAGCTTTCCTTAAATCTTGGTGCTCTTCTACCAACACCCTCTATTGCTCAATAGGTGAATTGTCAATTTCTCTTCGTGACTTGTATGTGATAGAAGGTCTTCCTTTTTTTGGCAAACAATACGAAGAAGTTATCCCTTCTGTGAAAGAGTTATCAGATTTAGACAAAGATGGTAAACCTTTCATTCTTCCTCACTCTCAGTACCTATTTTCTGCTTTCCACCATCTTTGTAAACAACACACAAAGGAGAAGACTGTGAAGATTTCTAATTGGGTAAAGTTTTGGTTTAGAGGCCCAAGAAAATATGAAAAATCTAAAAGAAAAGCGTCAAAGAACAAAACCCAACACCCCAAATAGACTCATAAGCATCCTTTTGGGGTGATCACCACCATTCATACTTGGACTTTGCAAGGGGATGAGGTATTTACTAACCTTGGAATAGAACAAGGGATGACAAGGAAAACTTATTTAGCTGCCTTTATAGCTTGTTGGTTATGCAAATTCACTCTGCCTTCCAGCCCTGAAAATATGATTCGCCCTGGAGTTTTCAAAGTTGCCAGTATGATTGCAGATGGTGATAGGTTTTGTCTTTCCATTCTGGTCTTGGCCAGCATTTACAAGGGTTTGAATGATATTGTTTCTTCCTCTACCCCATGGAATTCAGTAATGACATTTCCCATTCACTATGTGTATGGATGGCTAGCTGAATATTTCAATACGCACTTTATTTCTCCAGAGCACCACTATATTCCTCAAAAGATATAATTCGAAGGGGAAGGGTCAGCGAAGCACTTCGATGACTCAGACGCCCAAAATTTGTTCAGATTTTATGAAGATGCCAAATTATCTCATTTATCTAAAACATTCGAGCCAGAGTGATTATTTGTGGATGAAGGCCAGCAAAATTTCTCAATCTTTGAATATTTTGCCTCCCTTCAATTAAGTTATTTGACATTGTGCTAAGGGAACCATTTCGTCATTGAGCCTTATAGTCCACACAGGTTTAGTAGATAATTTCATTTTCCTCAAGATGTCCCAGGGAGGTTGAAGAGGGACATTCGTACCAGTAAATTAGAAGAGATTATGAAACTATGGAGGTGGTCCACCTGTTTCAATTCTGGGCGTAAGGTATTGCTTCCTTCGAACTCCAATCTTCAAAAATTCGGGGTCACGAAAGCATATGTTGAATGGTGGGCCAAAGTCTATGTTGATCCCTTTATACAGGAAGAAACTACCTCAAAGCAATCTAAACGCATGATTTCCCCACCAGAGAAACCAACTAAAATTAGGAAGGTTTTAATTAAGGGGCTAAAGTCAAACCTCCCATCAAAGCCAGTGCCAGGGTCGTCCCCCAAATCTCACAATAATTGTGGTTTTGTTGAGGGGTCAAATAGTCATCACTAGACAGCAGAAGATGTTCCACCACTAATCAATAACCATCGCCGTCGTTAGTTAGCAATGGATTCAGATGAGGATGTGAGAGCTTGTGATGATGATCGTAACTAGAAGCATGTCACTGATAAAGTGATACTTGATTTAGTACAGGAATGTGTTGCCACTTCTCGTGATCGATTTTTTACTGGGGTACCTAGCAGTTCATAACCTATACAGGTATTTCTTCTTCTTTTTTTCACTGCGAATTACCATCACTGTTTTTATTTTTATTTTTTTATTTTTAATAGACAAAAGGCAGCGAGGGATTTCTCAGGGAAGATGTCGTCTTTGTTGCTAACCCAACATGTAGTAAAGAATCTATTTATGGACCGTTTGCCTTAACGTTGGCCACTGTGATAGGAAAAATATAGAGTTTTCACTACCAAGAAACGCTACGCAACACTCGGATGTTCTGGGGGTTGCTGAAGTGTCTAGTCAACCTATGGAGGTGGTTGAAACTATTGGTAAAGATCATGTAGCTATCCCTTTTCTGCCTCCAAGAGAATATGGTCCACCTTTGCATCGTATTGCCCCTTCCGAAATGTCAATTTTCAATGTGGAAGAGATCATTCTTGATGTTCATTGTCGTGCTGCTTTATTATTTGTTGATGTCATAAAGAGTATCATACGCGATACTCCTACCGACAAAATATTGTCTCGAGCACCTAAACTTCAAACACTTTATGAAGGACTCGCAAAAATCCCTGGAGACCATTCAGCTTTGAAGAGGCGAATTGACTCGTAAATGAATAATGCAGCTAATTATGTTGCTACATCTTCTTCTTATGCTTGTATGATGACTTCAGACTCTCAATCCCAACGACTTGCCAGTATTGATACTCAGCTCACCAACGCTAAGTCTATGGAGGATGATGGTGCTAAGCGTATACAATCACTTCGGTCTAGTTTGAATAAAGCCGAAATTAAAGAAGCCAGGTTAGTGAAGGAGTTGCAACAAGCTAGGGAAGAAACTCAAGGGCTTAAAGTCCTTATATCGACGACGGATGAACAGTTATCTCTGAAGAAGGAAGTTGTCACCAAACTTTGAGAGGATCGAAAATTAGTAGAAGAAGCTAACGTCATCTCTAATCAAGATCTTGAAGTAGTGAAGCAACTAGAAGAGATATTATGGCAAGAACGTGATGAAATCATAGCTATGGAATTTTACTATTGATCTGAGACCTAATGTACCTCTTGATTACTTATATGGCAACCATGTGTTACTATGTAAGTCTTGACCATCATATGTTGTTTTTCCCCAATTTAGGTCTAATCTATCATATGTATAGGGATGGAGGCGGATTCACTTCCCTATTCTCCTCTTCTCTATTGTTCTATTTCATCCTAAATTCCTTGCAAATTAGTGTTTTATGCACTTTGAATTCCTAATTTAAGTGACAACAAACAAAACCTTTATGAACACCCCCTCATCATTCTAGAAAGATTCTAGACACTAAGGTTGCCGTAAGACTAGCGCAGTCCTAGTGGTTCGACTTACCCGACCAATAGACCTATTTTACAATGATTCGTGCTATTGCGAAGGTTAATGTATGATTGACCAACCGATCATGCAGCCCTAATGTAATGCAACATTTTGTTAAGAAAAATGATAAAATTAACGACTATGATGTGACCAAGTCAAATACGATTCTTCCCATCTTCTTCTTCTTCTTCTTCTTCTTCTTTTTTTTTTCTTTTTTTTTTTTTTTTTTTTTTTTCATAACAAATATTTGAAGAGGGAAAATGAGTTTGCATAAGAAATTGATTTGTCCAGAATCTAAAACATAATTTTCATTTTAAGTTTTTGAAAATCAAACAATAATTGATTATTGAAGAACCTAGGGTTCATGAGGATGATGACACCTAACTGATTCAACACCTCTTAGTTTGTTTCCGGCAAGACCTGAAGAATGGAGATGGAAGGTTAGCCAAAGTAGAATATTTTAGTTTTAAAATGGGATCCACTTCATTGACATTTAGGGTCCATTTGGATACACATGAGAGAAAAGAAAGGAAATGATAAGATAAGTTATGAGAGAAAAGAAAAAAAGAAAAAGAAATGATATCAATAATTTATATTCATGTTTGGATAGATATGAGTGAAATGAAATGAAATGATAGTATTCTTGTTTGGATAAGATAGAGGAGAAAAAAGAAAAGAAACGATAACAACCAAATTAGTTTCTATCCTTTTATATTTGTATATGATTTTTTTTAGTTTCTTTTTCTTTGTTATCGTAGAATATCAATTTACATAACCAATTAATACCTTAAATATATCTAATTGGCAAATTAAAGAAACGTGTCTAGACATCACAAAGTTGTCACCCAAATGGTCCAATTTTTTATCCTTGATATTCATTTGAGTTTATGTAGTCCACTAGGACAAATGTTATTTATTTATTTATTTTTTCCATCCACTAGGACAACGGGGTGAAGTATGTTATGCAGCCTTTTGAGATTCCTTTTGAGCATGTAATGCGATCTTGGTATGTGCACAAAAATGTGTTTAAATATTTAGAATTAAGAGTGCAAGTGGGTATTAATTTTTACATTTATAAAATCCACAAAACACTTATACGTGAGTATAAAGTGAGGAGGGATCGTCCTCAGGGATTATGGGATGGAATCTAATTCAACATTAATGGATGTGAGATTGAAAAGAGCTTGATTTGGTGATTAAACTAAGGCAAAATTAATAACATGAAATTCAATTTAAAGCTAATGAAATAGGGTGTATAAGATAGAAGAGAGGTCATAGGGCATAGGAATCACCGTTAAGCTCATACACTAAACCTTTTCCTTTCAACTAATGGGAAAAAATCATATTGTAATCAAAATGTGGCTACAAGCACACATCAATCAAGAGGATAATACAAATTGCAATAATAAGCATGCATTATCAAAATCAAGTATAAATTGTTTACCTAACTACAAGTAAAATAAGGTGTAGAACAACATATCAAGATTAAGCCATAACCCATCAAACTAATTGACAAATGTATCCAATAAATATCATGCATAGCCCTCACTAAACACAATTAGTAAAAACATCTAGTGTAGAAATTAATTCTCAATTAATTACACATAAGATAACATGCAACCAACATAGAGAATTAATAGGAAGAATAAAATATAAAAACCCTTAGTACAACCAAGTTTCATTACACAAGACTATAGCACAAATTACAATATATAAATCCCCAAAAGTTGAAGAACAATAGTTTAGTTACACATGCTTAGGGCTCATCCAAGCCCTAAATGAAGGACTAGCCACCCATGGAAAAGGTAGATGTACATCTTCAAGGATGCTCCACAAATCATCTGTAAGGCTTGGCTCTTCTTCTTCTTCTTGGTTGAAACCCTAGAGAGAGTGTGTGCATGAATTGAAGAGAGAATGTCCCAAAATTTATCAAATCCTAACTGATCCTTTGCCAAAATGTCCAACCTCTAGCCAAAAAGGGCTAATTCTCTTATATAGGTGACTCAAATGACACCCCAGATGGTCAGACCTCGTGCACTAGGCTCCCCAAATGATTGCACCATGAACTCCCTTTAAATTGGACTCAATTTTGTTTTTGCACAGTTTTTTAGGCAGTTTGATCGATCGCAGGTATGGTTCGATGGATCATAGCATAGCGGCTCATAATGTGGATAAAGACAATGGCTGAGATATTTATGAGGAAAATGACAAAAGTATTTACGAAGATAAGAGCAAAACTTACGATCGATCATTAAGAAGTTTCAATCGGTCGAAGCTGATGGGATATTTATGAGAATAAAGACAAGGGCTTCGATCTATCGTGGCAACTGGCTAGAACGATCAAGGTACGATCGATCATACTAAGGTTTGGTCGATCATAGAAGAAATTTTTGCATCTTTTGCTTCCATTTTGCTCCATCTTCCCACCAAAACTTTGGTTGACCTTCCCAATGCTCTAATTCAACTGAGTTAGCTCATTTCTACCTTATGCACCTGAAAAGGGGAAAAACGTAAAATAAAACTAAAGCGAAAAAATAAGAAAGAAGAAAGTCTTAATATACTCAAGATCAAGGGTTGAAATGTGCATATTTCAGCACTTATCACACCCTCAAACTTAAATATTGCTAGTCCCTTAGTAATGAACAAATAATGAACGAAAGGAAACAACTATACAACTAGAAATGAAATAAAGCAATAAAAAGATAACGCCATTTTCGTAGGGATCACGGTTGCATTTAGCACATGTAACAAGCCTTTTAAACCTCTAGGTTATACCCTAGTGGACGATTGAAGTCTCGTGAGGGTTTTTAGAAATGATACCCACAAACATTAATTGTTCTTTCTCATTTAAGAAATAATGACATGTATCAAACAAGTATCGGGAGAGAACTGCCACAAGTATGTAATTTTCAACCATTTCTAAGCTATTCTTGACATATCTAACAATGGCATAAAATATCAATGAGCCTAACTTATTAGCTATCTTAATGATCCCATCACTAACATTTATCAATTTTATCATAATCGCATAACAAATAAATGCCAGACAACGAATCCCCCTGAACATCGAACCACATACCCTAATATATAGGAATCATGTCTATGGCAACAAATCCAAAAGGTATAAGTGAGTCTAGACTTATTAGTCAGCTCATGTGGTTCCACCACACACACACACATATATAAACATGCATACATAAGTCTCATCAGTATCATCTCTATCAATGGTACAACAAGCATATACAGTCAATGATCATATTTTAGATCACCAACATCTCAATATATATGATTATAATCATAAACCAAATTAATGCATTAATTATAGCAATTTAAGCATCATAAAAGAAAAATAAACAACTTATTAATTGATTTAATCATTTCTTTATTCATCCTTATACAAACCATATCTATCCATAATACAACGTATAATCCAATCATAGATCATTTCTGTACATCATAAATACTTCAACAGTTACTTTTAAAAATCATAAATTAAGTAGTGCATTTAATTCCACAATTTAAATACCATAAAAGATTAATATAATTTATTAGTTAATTTAATCTTTTCTATCAAGTCTCGAAGCATATGAGTTTAATACCAATTTCATGTAATTAAATCATAGAACATTGTTACCGAAGCCTTATGACATGTTTAGGGCTAAATAAAATCAATTTAGGATCGTTCAAAGCCATTTTAGGGAAATCTGGTCCCCAGTGCTCTAGCATAGTACAGTGCTCAAGCACTATCCAACAACAGACTTGCGAACAAAATAACATTGATTCCCAAAATTAATATGAAACAATTATACATGATTAGAGCAATTTATAACATTGATTGATCTATTATTACGTAAGATTACATAAGGTATATACATATATATACACGTATACACACCCATAAGAGTCCAATTATAAGCATGCAAACAAGTTTACATTTTCTATTTAAAGCCCCTAAAGCCGTACTAACAATGCATAAAATAAGGGATAAAAGGGAAAGAGTAGAACATATAACTTGCCTTAGGATTTTTGAATAAAAAATCAACCTCCAAGTTCTCTACAATTGCTGCAGCCTTCTTTTCTAATTCCGATAACCCTTTGTTACCTTCGATCCCCTTCTTTGGTCACCTCATTTTTCCTCTTCTCTCTTCATGTACCATAAGTAGTACTTCTATCCAGTTATAGATTAATTTTAGTTTATTTGTTTTTGTAGGTACTTTCCCTAAGAAAAGGAAAAAATTGGGATTCTGGAAACTTAAAGATTGATATCGAAGCTTACGGAGTTATCCCCGATCATCTAAAGCAAGCTTGGAGTCAAAATGGTGATTTTAGAGAAGTTCAAGTAGAAAAGATCGAGCACAAGTTCTCTAGCTCAAGCACAAAGTTAACTGAGGCAAGAAAAGTAACAAAAGCCAGAAGGCTCGAGCAGAGGTATTTCTGCTCGAGAAGAAGTTCAAGGTGTTCGATCCTTTGCAAAAGGGCTCGAGCATAAACTCATTCGGAATATGAAAAGACACCTCATAAGTTTCACGTTGCTAGAGCTTAAGCAGAGGTCAAAAGGCTCGAGTATAATCCAAAAGGCTTGAGCAGAACTCCAAAGGCTCGAGCACCCAACCCAAGGTGATAGAGCACCGTGAAGAAGAAGTCCCAAAATATTCTAAGTGTTGATAAAAAAGACGCTTCAGAAATCAAGTAGAGAAAAATGGTTGGTATGGAATTCCTACTCGAGCACGAGTCAAAAGGCTCGAGCACCAGCCAAAAAGCTCGAGCAGAAGCTTTTCTGCTTAAGCCGTTCCTCTTAAGTCAGATTTCTAAATTGCGGGATTAATTCTAATTAAGTCCTAATTCATCCCAGACGGGCTAGATGACCCCAGAAGACCTAAAGCCCATTAAATCCTCGTTAGAAGTCAGTTGCTTCTATAAAATGATGGACAAGGCCACAGAAAAGTTCTCTTTCCTTTTAGTTCTTTTCTATTGCAAATATTTGATGGCTTTTAGGGTTTCAGAGTTTTCTCTGAAACATTAAAGGTGAAGATCCTCAGAAGATAAGTGCAACCTATGATATCATGATGAAGTTCACAACAACACAGATGATATCTTACACCGTCATGAGTAGCTAAATCCTCAGGGCATTGATGTAACCTGAATCCGATTATTATGGTTTGATTGTTCTGTACTTTGGGATTTTAACTGTTTATGTATTTTGATTGCATGATTTTGAGTAATTCACTTAGATGTTCTAAGTAATTGAGATTTTAATGAAATAAAGTAGTTTTTGAGAAATTAATACATTGTCTTAGATTTGATTCTTCTTAAATTATATTGAACATATTCTTATTGTACGAGATTGGCAGCTAAGGGCTTCTCGGACAATAAGAATAGAGATCATGAAATGGTGTTCAGACGTATTTTATGAATGAATGTTTTCATTGTCTATGCCTAGAGAAAACGAGTTATACTACAATATTAGTTAAAAGTATGTAGGTAGATAATTCGTGACACCAAAGATAGGTTATTATTAACTGACATTCTTGAAACATCTTTCTTTAAATTGAATTAAACGAATGTTATTGAGTTTAATTCCTGATTATACATAAGTGTTGAAATCCCAGAGCTGAACAGTTGACCATAGTATGAGGTTTCTGGTGAAGTAAATCCCTAAGATCTTCTCTCTATGATCTCAATTCTTTACTTAGTTTAATTTTGTTTATGTTATTGAATCACAACACAAAAAACAAACTCATTTCCTAAATTAAAATAGTATTAATCGAAGACTTGATAAACCACGTGATCCTGATGAAGAGTCATGATAAAAGAAAGAATTGGACAATGACCAATGGGATTTGAGTCTATAAATAGTACCATCCCATGAAGGAATAGGCAAGCCCAAAAAGGAAGAGGGAGTTGCGATAAAAAGGAAATTGTATACTTGCCCTACAACCATCTTAATCTTGAGGACTGGTCTTTCTTCTCCTCCTCCTATACCAGGCACTTTCTCTATTTCCTTCATAGTTGTATTTATGATGTCCCCATTATATACTTGTTTATTGTCTTAATCAAAACAAACCCCTATACATTACTATGATCAGTGGCCTCTTTTTCATCTCTTCTTGTCTCTCTTTTTACCTCCATTTTGGACTCTGAAACCTCATTGAGCTAAAGAGGGTTTTTTTTTTTTTTTTAATTATATATATATATATATATATATATATATATATATATAACCAAGTGTATGTATATTCTTCTTCCTTATTTTAAAGGCTCGATGCCTCTCAATGTTAATAATACTTACATTAACAAATAAAAAAAATATAACTACCCTCTACTTATTCTATTACCTACAATTGATTTAATTGTCCACCTTTCAAAATAAAATGTCTAGGGTTTAAAGGTTAACGTGCAAATTTCATGCCAAAGTATTTCATTACTTTTTAAATAGAGACTATTATACAGTATACTTTCTAGCTCTAAGAAACTTTTTAAATTTAATGGAGGATTTATGATTTAGCTTCTTTTCAGCTTTATTATTTATTCTTATTTATCTTTTGTACTCCGTGTTCATTTATTACCTAACTGTTTTGGTATCCCTCGGTCTTTGGACATGGACTTGATCAACCCATGGCTCTAGAATTGAGGGGTATCACAGTTGGTATCAGAGCACTCCAGGTTTAAGTGTTTCTAGGGATCTATTATTTATCGATTTCCGCGTAGCGTATTCTTTTATTTAAAGCTTAAGTTTAGGATTCGTTGAATTCCTTTACGGTCTATTTTAATAATATTGACGTCTATCTTTCTATGTTAACAAAATGGTTAACACTGGAAGAAGATGGGAGAGGCAACAAAAGAAGGCGGAATGTAAGCATCAGAATCGTTTGAGACGTCGACAAGCTACAGAAAAGCAACAGACACCTTTGTTCCAATAGGAGGAGGATGAGTAGTTACATAACGATTAGGAGGAGGTACAGTAGACTTAGGATTCTCAAGATCCGGGCCACACTCAGGGTAAGGATCCAGAGTATCCTCCTTAGATAGCTGATATCATTGCTCAGACTACAACAGTAGGCGTAGCAGTTGCATTTCAAAATCAGTCGCAGGTTCAGCAGGCACCTGTACCAGCACCAACGTGAAAGTAGCTGATCAGTGAAAAAAGAACATTGAGCGTTATCTTCGAATGGTTGAGTGCACGGAGGTTCAAAAGTAAAGGCTTGATACCTTCAAGCTTGTTGGGGATGCACTCCAGTGTTGGGAGTCAGTCACCACCGCAGTGGATAGGCTAGGACCACAAGACACATGTCACAAGATTGCTCAATAATTTCCATTGACCAAAATACCCCTGTAGGGACACTTGTCAGTATACACAGATTTCTGTAGCTGTAGCTGTAACTGTGGACACTTGATCAAACTGTGAATAAGAATAATTTAATACAATGTAATATCATAACCAAGTTTATTATGATAAAATATAAGTGTGAAAAGACTTAATTGCCCCTAAAAGATTCTGTAGCCAAATATCAACTTCTATATAAGGGCTTGAAACCCTAATTGGCTTGCAGTGTGAACTGTAAACACAATGTACCTATCTTACGCCATTTGAATAGTCTTCTTAAGAATGTGTAATGACAAAACTACCCATGTAGATCAATATAATGCACTGTGCATGCAAGAATCACTTGAAACATAATGAAGATGACATGTGACTGTTTTTTTCACATTTAAAGGACAAACCCTAATTCAAAAGGTAGGACCAATAATCCTAATTATATATTAACATATTTTGCTAACGAGATGTATGCTCAAAGTGTTGGCTACATTTAAAGGAAAGGAAGGAAAATGACCCGGTCATTTTCCTTCCTTTCCTTTTTCTCAGATTTTACGGATAAATTTTTTTTGTTGATTTTTCTTTTATGAGTTCGGTTTGTCATCGCTTGGTGTCGTCTTGAGTGTTCAGGAATGGTTTTCAAGACTCTTTCCATTGGATTGACAACTTCCTTAAATGACCGAATCATTTCCATATTTTTATTTTTTTGACACTATTCACTTTTCGTCATTTTTTCGTTCGTCATTTTTTGGCGTAACCTCACTTTTCGTGTTCGAAGTTGAGTTTTAACTTCATGAGTTTTCATTCTAGTTGTTTTTCTTGAAATGCGTAGCTTTACTTTTAGAGAAAAGCTCACCGGTTGTTTCCTTTTCCCGTAGAAGCGTGGATGAAAGGAATCTTTAGAAACATTGATGTTTCTTGGGGTGTTTTTCATAAATATCTTTTAAAGATATTTTGATTAGGGGTTTTTTTTAAAAAATATCTTTCGGAAGATATATTCATTCTGGGCAGTTTTGCAGTTATCCCTTTTTGTATTGGCCATTGTGCAATTAACGAAAGTTATTGCAAAGTGCCTCATTTTGAGCCTGGATTCTTGTATGGGATTCATTTTTACATTTCGTTGAGTTGTGCACTCTTAGAATTTCCTCCCTGTCGTTTTCCCTAGTTTTAGGATTTTTAACCCTGATTGCCGCCGAACTTGTTTAGGACATAGACTCAATTTTTGATGTCATTTCTTTTGTTGTTCATTTTTTTTATCATTTTGGTTCTTTTTCATTCACGGTGTTTTACCTTTTGAGCGCGTCTGCGTAGATTCCACTTTTCCGGACCCAGCAAGACCCGTTCGGGGCACTTTTTGGGATATTTTTATAACTAGCGGGTTTGGAAAATTAAATCATTTCATTTCCTCTTCTTCTACACTGCTGCAAATCTGATTCTTCAAATTTTCCATAGCTGCAACCCTTCTTTTCCCAAATTAATTTTCTTCCCGTAGGTATTTTGCTGTGATGCCTTAAGGTTTATCGTAGGCCTTGGTGGGGTGGTTCTTTCCCCCTTATTAGAAGATGTCTTCGACCATTTTTTTAATTCAGATTTCAAGTTCGGGTTTGGATTTTGGTGGTGCCTCAAGGGTGATAGTTGCATCCCTCGTTGTCCTCGACATAACCCCGAAGAATCATCGAATTTGGAGCGGTTTCTTTTAGGTGCCTTTTGAGGTTTTCATCTCAAATTGAGGTAGGGAATGTTTTAGGTTTATTTATGTGTTGTATTGAATGTTTTCCATGCTTACACAACTTGTATGCATACCTTTGTATTAATTCTAGAATTTAATTTAATTATTTTATATATATAAGATTTAATTCTCATGGTTGTATATAACTTGGAATAAAATTGTAGCATGCTATTAAATTAGGCCTTGATATGGTTATTGACATATATTAAATTGGGAGTATTTGAATAAGTATTGAAACATTTATTTAATTATTCTCTTGAATAAAAATTTAATTCACATGGTTTTAACCAACATGAAATCAACTAGTAATATGATATTAAAATAAGCCTTGGTATGTTCTTTAAAATATATTAATTTGAGGACATTTGAAGTTGTTTTAAAATCTAGAGAAATTAATTAATTAGATTAATTAATTTTCTTTTCAGTGTTCTATTCACTTAATTTGGATTTTTGACTTGATATTATTGATGAGCTTGGCATGTTCTATCACATATATTAAATAGAGAATATTTGGATAAGTTTTGAGACTTTTATTTAATTTTTTTTTTCTATGGAATTTAATTCACATGGTTGTATCTAGCATGGAATGAACTTGTAATATGATATTAAATTAGGCCTTGACATGACCTTTGACATATCTTATTTGTAGAATATTTAGAGTTACTTTGTAATATTGAGAATTTAATTATTTACGTTAGTTAAATTCCTTTTTATGCTTCCATTGAGGTAATAATGCATTGATGTTGAAGTCTTGCCTAATTTATAATTTGAAACTTGTTATATGATTACATTATAGTATTCCATGAGTTGAAGTTATGATTTAACTTGTTAGTATACATATTTACTTATATGACATTTAATATGCCATTGTAGCTTGAATGCCTGGAGCATCTTTTGTGTGTATTCTATGACTTGGTTGTGTATGGTAATTGATTTTGTACATTGTGTAAATGTGATATACTTGTTGCACAACTTGATGATTTTAGCTTGTATGGACATTGGAATATGTTACGGCTAGGGCATGGCTCTAGTATGGGGGAGAAGAGTTCCTTCTATATCATATAGTGCGCACTAGGTGGTACCCTGTGGGCTAGTAACCCAAAAACACCAATATAACGGTTTTATTCCGGGTTTAGTGCGCACTAGGTAGTACGTTGCAGGCTAGTAACCCGAAATCACTTGTTTGGTCATTAAAACCTTATGTCCTTTGTCTTTCCATCATTTGTTGATTTCGTATTTAATTCCAAGTTATTAATTGTTGATTACTTTTAGCTTATGATTTGGTGCGTGATATTTCATTTTTGCTTAGTATACTTGAGATTGTATACTTGTACTCCATATATGTTTATATTGCTTAGTATACTTGAGGTTTTATACTTGTGCTCCATATATGCTCATATTGCTTAGTATACTTAGGAATGTATACTTATTTATTTTTCGCGTTCCATTCCAATATTGTTTAGTGTACTTCGTGTGTATACTTGTATATTGATGATTTAGTAGGGTAGATAACCTAGTATACTTGTGTTTTGTATACTTGTTTTATGTGCATTTTAATATTAATTGTATATTTGTGTATGTATACTTGTATATTGAATATCTTGTTGCGTTGTACTGCATACTTCTAGGTTGTTGAAATTGTATGAATGATGTGGTTTATCCTGAAAATGTTTTAAGGTAGCTTAGGATGCTCCTTGAGTCTCACCTTTGACATAGATGCAAGGAAGCATAAACTGTATGAATTGATTTATATCAATTTAATGAACAGTAAAATGTTAGGTCTATGCTTGCTCATCTCCTGCGAGTAGCTTTATGTTACTCACCCACGTAGTGGGAATATTTTTTAGGTGCAGGGACTATGATTTGGGATGCACACTATGCCTTGGAAGTTTTGTAGACTTGAAGCATTTGATTCATGCAAATATTAGCATGAAATGTTACTTTTAGTTTAAAATGTCAAAACTTGTATATTTGGTTCTAAATATAATGTGTATGTAAGTACACCTTTTGTGATGTATTTGACATGTATAAAATGAGGCCATGGCTAAGGACTTTTATTTTATGTTCTAAGCACTTTTCTTTTCAAGCTATATTATGGAAAAATAGAAAAATAGCATGCTTTAACTTCACTGCATTTTCATGGGTGGTGAGAAATGGACTTTAGCACTTCCATAGGGTCTCTTTATTTATGCATGAAGTGTGGCCAAGGGCCAAACGGTCTTTTAAAACCAGTATATAATTTAAAGTTTCAAAATTTCTTTTGAATGTCCACTTTAGGCATTTTTGAGGTTCGGATAGGTCGTATTTTGTATCAACCGTTTTTGGGAGCCGCGGACCATTCTCGCGCGCTTCAAATCATTAATTACATTTGCGTGCATAATCGTTTTGGCACATAATTCTATTTAGGATCAAATGAAGACTTGGTACGAAGTTATGTTTTTATTGTTTTTGACCTAAACTGATCCAGGGGCATTATAGGTATTTTACATCGCATTTAAAATTTTTCTTTTGACATGGTCAGGTAGAAAACTTTATTTTAAGGGGGGTTTCTTCTTTGTGTTTTTGCAAGAAAAATCGTTTAAGGGTTCAAAATGGCTTTCAGTTCTGGAAAATCTGTCAAAAACGCTTGCTGTCAGCTGAGTGCCATTGCCTGGCACTAGTTGGGGCGGTGGTGGGCATGCACGTGGGTGCATAGTCTGACATTCGTTGGGCTACCGCGATTCCGATTTTGTTTTTGACCTTTCTCCCTCGTCCGGACTCCAAATCAAGTGTGTGTGTGTTTTTTTTTTTTTAACTTTGTTAATTTTTCATCGTCTATCCAACGGTGTACACGGTTACACTTGGATCGCTCTAAAAAATTACCATTTTACCCCTAGGTTTTAATTTGTCTGTTTTTTGTTGTTAGGCCATATCTTCTTCGTCCAGATTCCGAATCAAGAGATTTTTGAGTCTAACTTGATTAATTTTTTGTTGTCTATCCATTGGTGTACTCGGTTACACTTGGATCTTTCTGAAAAATTAATAGTTTGTCCTTGGGGCTAAACTTATTCGGTTTTCCTTTTTATTTTGCTTCCGCTATGCTTTCTTTTGAGTTCCGTGACTTTATGGGAAGTCATGGATGTGTCATCGGAATGATGTACATTCTGAGATACCCCTCGGGTCCGAGACACGGGTTGATCAGGCCCAGGCCCAAACCCGAGGGAATATCAAACAATTAATATTTTATAATGAACACGGAATACAAAATAAATTAAGAATTGAAATTAAAGCTGGAAGGAACTAAAAATAGAATCTGCAAAATATTATAATTATTAAAATCCATCGAACCCAAACTCCAAAACTCCATCAGTTTACAACTTGGGAATCCATCTCTAGTGGACCCCTATTAAACATCTAAATGGAAGATAGAACAACTGTAATAAATGTCCAGAAATAAAACTATAGAGAGAGCCCTACATCGTCGGAAGAGTGAATAGAGACCTCTGCTCAGCACGAACACGTCTAAGCCTGGAACTGTCGTGTACCTGAAAAATAGAAGTGGGTCAGGCCCACGCGCAAGTTCTATACTACTACAATCCAAACAGAGGCCCGATACGCATGTACATCCTAAACAATTCAACAATAGCTAATAGTCCGTAAATATATATATATAGTCACACTAAAGGACTCTCACTGGACTACAGGCCGGTCTCAACCTGAATAGAGGTAACATGCTAAAACGCACACGAAGTGGGCATATGTACCTATACCTAAACAGGGTACACCTCCAACTATCATAGCCAGCTACACATCCCGATGCATATATGCTCCCTAGCCATCGGTCCTGAGGCTCAAGCTCATACCGAGGCACCATAACAGTATATATATAAAATCCGTCCAAAATCCCTGGTATTGCCGCTCAACAAGTAGTTGCCATGACAATACAAATCTACGGGACTTAACTTTTAGTTAATCCCATCCTTATTCTAAGTAGGTGGGTAATGGTATTGTTTTAAAAACCAAACCCATCCTTAGTATGCCACCGTTCCATACCGGTGCCTACTTTCCAATCCTCCAGTAGTCAATAATACCAATATATCATGTATATATCAACTAAATTCCAACATCCAACATTCAATGTTAGCAGTGATAAAATAAGCATTGATAAATAGGGTCACAACAACAACATATACATGCCCAATTTAAGTTGTTCCCTTTAGTCTGATATAAAGACAGAATTAATTAAAACTTCCATTTAACACCTTACAAATGACATACAGATATGTAGGGTATGTATCACAAAATCCTAACCTCCATAGTTGATACTAACTGTGATAATGTAAGCATCAAAACAATATTCAAAGTATGTATGTAGACATGCTCAAATTATAGTGTTCCACAAAACAGATCTAGTGTTAAACTCAAATCCTCCTAGTATTTAAGTTCCAACAGTTGCTATTACAGAAGTTAAAATAGCTATCATCTAGACCCATCCTTCCAATAATTTATACTAGCAGTGGTAAGGGAAAGAGTAAGGATAGAATCTTGCCTCAGAAACTTTTGTTCAAAGTTTCAATGTCGTCTTCTTAAAAAATTCCGGCGAGTTCCAAAACCCGGTTAATGTTCACAGGTACGAAACACTATTCCTGAACTCAAAATCTGATCTCCACCATTCAGATTGTGCAACACTGAGTCATGAACCTATCCTCCAAATTTCAGCTCAATCGGACCACGGACGAAGCGGGATTGGATGTTTGATGAAATCTGGGTAGAATCAAACTTTGATCTTCACCGTTCAGATTGTGCGTCACTGAGTCATGAACCTCTCCTCCAAAATTCAGCTCGATCGGACCACGGACGAAGCGGCATCGGATGTTTGATGAAATCTGGGTAGAATGGAAAAAAACATGTGCGACCCAGTTACTGTTCACGAGTACGAATCACTGTTCCCAATGTCAAACTCTGATCTTCACCGTTCAGATTGTGTGTCACTGAGTCTGAACTTCTCCTCCAAAATTCAGCTCGATCGGACCACGGACGAAGCGGGATCGGAGCTTTGATCAAACCTTGGTAGAATGTGAAAAACTGCGTTTTTTCTTCTCCACTTCCACAAAACGTGCTTTGTTTAAAAAAACCCTACACAGACGTCTACCTTATACTTATAGAGTTTTCCTAAACCCTAGGTTCATTTAAGTCCAACTCACAATCCTAACTGGCCCATCCAATTAACGTAGAAACCTACGACGGCTATAATATAAAACCCTAATTTATACTGTAATTAAAACCCTAGTTAGATGTATTTACCTAATTACCCTATTTACCATTAATACTTAACAAATAATCTAATTGAACAAAATAATAATTAGTAAACCCAATTAAACCAAATAAGACACACATAAAATAAGACACACATAGAATAATTAAACCAATTACACTTAAACCATTAATGCCAATTAAATAATTAAAATACTAACAAGTAATTCCAATCAAATAACTAAACCAATTACACTTAAACCATTAATGCCACTTAAATAATTAAAATACTAACAAGTAATTCCAATCAAATAACTAAAAATAAATATCATTTAAATAAATTAAATCACCACAAAAGAAATAAATTAAGCACCTAATAAAAAAAATAATGACACATAATCAAATAAAATGCACTTAAATAATAAATTAAATACCATTAAATACCAGGAATATCCTTTTTAAAATTAGGGGTATTACATTCTTCCCCCCTAACAAAGGGAATTCCGTCCTCGGAATTCACTCGTACCTTTTTCCAATATTTCAGGAAACCGTGAGCGAATGACATCCTCTCGTTCCCAAGTGGACTCAGACTCATTGTGATGACTACACTGAACACGAACCAAAGGAATAACCTTATTACGAAGAATCTGATCTCGTCGGTCGACAATACGACACGGTGGCTCTAAATAAGTTACATCCGGCTGCAACGCAATCTCCCCAACATCGATATACTGATACCGATCCTTATCTCGAAGAAATTTCTACAACATGGAAACATAAAACACGTTGTGGACGCGATCCAAAGTATCCGAAAGTGCCAACCGATAAGCAACAGCTCCAATGCGATCCGTAATCATGAATGGACCAACAAATCGCGGTGACAACTTCCCTTTCTTCCCAAAGCGCATAACACCCTTCATAGGAGACACTTTGAATAGAACCTGATCCCCAACCTGAAACTCCAAAGCCCGAGTACGACGATCAGCATAGCTCTTCTGCCTACTTTGGGCAGTACGCATGCGATCTCGAATAAGAGCAATCTTTTCAGAGGTATCCTTAATGAACTCAGGACCTAAGAATCTATTCTCTCTAACCTCCATCCAATAAACAGGTGACCGACACGGTCGATCGTACAATGCCTCAAATGGTGCTATACCAATAGTCTTCTGGAAACTATTTTTATAAGCAAACTCCACAAGTGGCAAATATTCCTCCCAGTGGCCCTTGAAATCCAGAACACACGACCGAAGCATATCTTCCATAATCTGATTCACCCTCTCAGTCTGTCCGTCAGTCTGAGGATGATAAGCAGTACTAAGGTGTAACTCCGTGCCTAAAGCCTGCTGAAAACTCTTCCAAAATCCAGATACAAAGCTCGAATCCCTGTCCGATATAATAGACAATGGAATGCCATGTAGCTTCACAATCTCTGAAATGTAAAGCCTCGCTAACTGCTCCGAAGTGTAGTCAGTGCAAATAGGCAAGAAATGAGCTGACTTGGTCAACCTATCCACAATGACCCATATGGAATTATGCCCCTTGAAAGAATTTGGCAACCCTTCCACAAAATCCATAGATATGCTCTCCCATTTCCACTCCGAAATTGGTAGTGGCTGTAGAGCTCCTGGTGGCCTCTGATGATCAATCTTAACCATCTGACAAGTACTACATTGAGAAACAAAAAGAGCAATGTCCCTCTTCATACCTGCCCACCAAAACTGCCGCTTCATATCTTGATACATCTTATCGCCTCCTGGATGAACAGAGAACTTAGAGTGATGAGTCTCAGTCATCACATCCTTTCTCAAATTATCAGGAGAAGGTACCACTAACCGTCCCTTGTACCTTAAACCTCCATCAACCCCAACATAGTAGAATGAAACCTCTCCGGAAGCTATCTCTGCAACCTTGTCGACACACTGCTGATCGGTGAGTTGTGCTTGTAAAACCTTGCGAATGATGGAAGGTCTAACCACCATGCAAGCCATAAAAGCATCCGATAACTCATCCACACTCTTTAAAGCATTCCACTCATTAGTGAATAGAGCAGAAGACTACCAACAGGTCGGCGACTGAGTGCATCCGCCACTACATTCGCTTTCCCTGGATGGTACTGTATAGAAAAATGAGTCTTTTACAAACTCCAACCACCTGCGCTGTCTCATATTTAGCCCCCGCTGAGTGAATAAGTACTACAGACTCTTGTGATCACTGAATAATCTGAAGGACTCACCCAATAGATAATGCCTCCAAATACGCAAGGCAAAGACCACTGCTGCCAACTCCAAATCATGTGTTGGATAATTAAGCTCATGAGGCTTAAGTTTCCGAGATCCATAAGAAATCGGTCGCTCCTCCTGCATCAATACACATCCAAGAACCTGTAACGAAGCATCCATGTAAACAAGATACTCTATCCCACTCTGCGGAGTAGCCAGAACCGGTGCAGAAGTCAGCTTCCTTTTCAGCTCATCAAAAGCTCGCTGACAGTGTTTATCCCACACGAACTGTACACCCTTCTTAGTCAGATGAGTAAGTGGTCCTGCTATCTTGGAGAACCCCTGGATGAATCTCCTGTAATATCCTGCCAGACTGAGAAAACTCCGAATCTCAGTAGGTGATGTAGGCTGTCCCCACTCAACCGCCGCTGAAACCTTGGCCGGATCCACTGCTATCCCCTTTTCTGACACCACGTGACCCAGAAATTTCACCTCCCGCTGCCAAAATTCACACTTCTCGAACTTGGCATATAACTGGTGCTCATGAAGCATCTGCAAGATTATGCGAAGATGTCTAGCATGATCGTCCTCCGACCGAGAATAGATCAAGATGTCATCAATAAAGACAATAACAAACTGATCCAAATAAGCCCGGAAGACTCTATTCATTCAGTCCATGAATACTGCAGGTGCATTAGTCGTCCCAAACGGCATAACTCGAAACTCATAAGAACCATATCGCGTGAGAAATGCTGTCTTAGGAACATCCTGCTCCCTGACCCTCAGCTGATGATACCCAGAACGCAGATCAATCTTGGAGAAATATGTGGCTCCCCTTAACTGATCAAACAAGTCATCAATCCTGGGTAAAGGATACTTGTTACGAATCGTAACCTTGTTCAACTCCCTGTAATCTATACACAGACGAAGCGAACCATCCTTCTTCTTTACAAACAGAACCGGTGCTCCCCAAGGTGATGTACTCCTGCGAATAAAACCCTGGCTGAGTAACTGCTGAATCTGATCCCTCAGCTCTCTCATCTCTACCGGTGCCATCCTATAGGGTGCCCTAGCAATAGGCGCAATGCCTGGAGCTAAGTCTATCACAAAATCGATCTCGCGACTAGGTGGCAACCTTGGAATCTCCTGAAATACATCCGGGAAATCCTGTACAATCGGTATGTTATCCAATGATACAGTAATCCCCCCCTCATGTTCCTCCTCCACATGGAACAAATAGGTGCTACCACCCCCTTTAGAACGTGGCATAGCTACTACATACATATCCTGACCAGGTATGGTAAAAATAATAGATCTATCAAAACAAACAACTTGGGCATGGTAGTGAGACAACCAATCCATCCCAAATATCACATCATAAGTGTGCATGTCCAGGACCAATAGATTGGCTAGAAATCTGAGTCTGCCAATATCTAGTGTCACAGGCCCATCACTCTCATGTATAATAGCTGTATCACTCAATGGTGTAGAAATACCCTGAGGTCTAGTGCATACCCTCGTCCTCATCCCAGACAAAGCAACAAAAGTCCTAGCTACAAATGAGTGTGTAGCACCCGTATCAAATAAAACACGTCCATGCAAACCATGAATAAGAAACTTACCCTCAATAGTCTGAGGTGCCTGAACATCCTGTGGCATGGGGTTATACACCATACCATAGTGTAACTGTTGTGGTGTCTGTCTCTGAGTCTGCGGCGGTGCCGGTAAAGCCAGATGTGTCTGTCCCTGAATCCGTGGAACCTGTGGAGCTGGTAGAGGCACTGGTGCCCTCTGTCCCTGCTGCACATACTGTCTTTATCCCTGTCCTTGTCCTGCTTTAAGACACTGCCTGGTGGTATGACCATACTCTCCACAAGTGTAACAACTACCCTGGAAAGTACCAAATGGCTTCCTCTGTCGGTTAGCGTGTGGCTGACCTTGTCCTGCCTGTGGTCTCCCATTCTGTTGCCTCTGAATTGGTGCCCCATTCCGGTAAGCATCTGAACCACCTTTGTGCTTCTTCCAAGGCTGTTGTCCTTGGAACTTGCCTTTGTCATTCTGCCGGTGACCATTGCCATTCCCCTTTTCAGCTGACTGATTAGTAGAGTCTTTATCTCCCCGCTTCTCACCACGAGCCTGTCTGATGTCCACAGTCACCTGATACTGTTGTAGAGCGGCGTCTACCACCTGAGCATAGGTAGTATAGGCTGGACTACTTGTAATAGCTCTCTTGATAGACCACATCAGTCCCTTGACAAAACTGTTGCGCTTCTTCTCATCTGTATCCACCTACTCCGGTGCAAAGAGAGACAAGCGTGTGAACTGCTGCTCATACTCCGCCACTGTCATGTTTCCCTGCTGTAGACTTAGAAACTCGGTCTTCATAGCTGCCCTGACTGCATAGGGAAAATATTTCTCATCAAAGCGAGCACTGAACTAATCACAAGACAATGTCATCCTCTCCTCTGAGGTGGTAACTGACTCCCACCACTGTAGTGCATCCCCAACTAGCTTAAAAATAACAAGCATCTGCTTCTGAACCTCCGTGCACTAAACCAAACGAAGATGACGCTCAATGTCCTGTTTCCACTGGTGAGCTGCTCTCGCATCGGTTGAGCCTGAAAACATAGGTGGACTACCCTTTGTGAAAGAGCTCCTAGCCTTTCCCCAAGAATCCGTCTGAACCACTGGTGCTGGTACAGGTGCCGGCTGTACCTGAGGCTGATTCCGAAGTGCAGCTGTTACCCCAGCCTCTATAGCCCGAGCAACAAGGTCATTAAGGTGAAGAGGAATCTCTGGATCTCTGACCTGGTCCAGAGTCTGTTGAACATTCTCCTGTTCCTCCTGAAACTGATCCATGTCATCTTGAAACCCAAGCCTTTGCTGCTCTTCCTCCATTTGCTGACGCCGTAGGAGATATTGTTGCCTACGTGCCATTCTCCTTTCCTTCTTAGTTCCTTGCATGTTCTGTCCATTTCTAGCATTAACCATCTGTTAACACGAAAAGACAGACGTCAGTACCCTTTCTATACGAACCATAAGGAATACAATGAATCCTAACTTAAGCTCTATTCAAGAGAAAATGTTACGCGGAAGACTTAATACGAAAACATCCTAGAGACACTTGAACCTGGAGTGTTCTGATATCAACTGAGATACCCCTCGGGTCCGAGACACGGGTTGATCAGGCCCAAGCCCAAACCCGAGGGAATATCAAACAATTAATATTTTATAATGAATACGGAATACAAAATAAATTAAGAAATGAAATTAAAGCTGGAAGGAACTAAAAATAAAATCCGCAAATATTATAATTATTAAAATCCATCAAACCCAAACTCCAAAACTCTATCAGTTTACAACTTGGGAATCCATCTTTAGTGGACCCCTATTAAACATCCAAACGGAAGATAAAACAACTGTAATAAACGTCAGAAATAAAACTATAGAGAAAGCCCTACATCATCGGAAGAGTGAATAGAGACCTCTGCTCAGCACGAACACGTCTAAGCCTGGAACTGTCGTGTACCTGAAAAATAGAAGTGGGTCAGGCCCACGCGCAAGTTCTATACTACTACAATCCAAACAGAGGCCCGATACGCATGTACATCCTAAACAATTCAACAATAGCTAATAGTCCATAAATATATATATATAGTCACACTAAAGGACTCTCACTGGACTACAGGCCGGTCTCAACCTGAATAGAGGTAACATGCTAAAACGCACACGAAGTGGGCATATGTACCTATACCTAAACAGGGTACACCACCAATTATCATAGCCAGCTACACATCCCGATGCATATATGCTCCCTAGCCATCGGTCCTGAGGCTCAAGCTCATACCGAGGCACCACAACAGTACATATATAAAATCCGTCCAAAATCCCTGGTATTGCCGCTCAACAAGTAGTTGCCATGACAATACAAATCTACGGGACTTAACTTTTAGTTAATCCCATCCTTATTCTAAGTAGGTGGGTAATGGTATTGTTTTAAAAACCAAACCCATCCTTAGTATGCCACCGTTCCATACCGGTGCCTACTTTCCAATCCTCCAGTAGTCAATAATACCAATAAATCATGTATATATCAACTAAATTCCAACATCCAACATTCAATGTTAGCAGTGATAAAATAAGCATTGATAAACAGGGTCACAACAACAACATATACATGCCCAATTTAAGTTGTTCCCTTTAGTCTGATATAAAGACAGAATTAATTAAAACTTCCATTTAACACCTTACAAATGACATACAGATATGTAGGGTATGTATCATAAAATCCTAACCTCCACAGTTGATACTAACTATGATAATGTAAGTATCAAAACAATATTCACAGTATGTATGTAGACATGCTCAAATTATAGTGTTCCACAAAACTGATCTACTGTTAAACTCAAATCCTCCTAGTATTTAAGTTCCAACAGTTGCTATTACAGAAGTTAAGATAGCTATCATCTAGACGCATCCTTACAATAATTTATACTAGCAGTGGTAAGGAAAAACGTGAACCACAGAACCACAATGCATCCACAAACATGCTTAGTCTAAGTTGAACAAGCATACAACACTACTGTAACTACCAGTTTCATAGCAAAACAGATATCATTTTAGTTTGGTTTAATCTTTATTAATCCTGAAATCATTTAAGAGTGCAAAGAGTATGAAGCCTAAGGGAAAGAGTAAAGATAGAATCTTGCCTCAGAAACTTTTGTTCAGAGTTTCAACGTCGTCTTCTTAAAAAATCCCGGCGAGTTCCAAAACCCGGTTACTGTTCAAGGGTACGAAACACTATTCCTGAACTTAAAATCTGATCTCCACCCTTCAGATTGTGCGACATTGAGTCATGAACCTATCCTCCAAATTTTAGCTCGATCGGACCACGGACGAAGCGGATCGGATGTTTGATGAAATCTGGGCAGAATAGAAAAAAACCTGTGCGACCCAGTTACTGTTCACGAGTACGAATCACTGTTCCCGAGGTCAAACTCTGATCTTCACCATTCAGATTGTGCGTCACTGAGTCGTGAACCTCTCCTCCAAAATTCAGCTCGATCGGACCACGGACGAAGCGGCATCGGATGTTTAATGAAATCTGGGCAGAATGGAAAAAAACCTGTGCGACCCAGTTACTGTTCACGAGTACGAATCACTGTTCCCGAGGTCAAACTCTGATCTTCACTGTTCAGATTGTGCGTCACTGAGTCATAAACTTCTCCTCCAAAATTCAGCTCGATCGGACCGCGGACGAAGCGGGATCGGAGCTTTGATCAAACCTTGGTAGAGTGTGAAAAACTGCGTTTTTCCTTCTCCACTTCCACAAAACGTGTGCTTTGTTTAAAAAAAAACTCTACACAGACGTCTACCTTATACTTATAGAGTTTTCCTAAACCCTAGGTTCATTTAAGTCCAACTCATAATCCTAACCGGCCTATCCAATTGACGTAGAAACCTACGACGGCTATAATATAAAACCCTAATTTATACTGTAATTAAAACCCTAGTTAAATGTATTTACCTAATTACCCTATTCACCATTAAATACTTAACAAATAATCTAATTGAACAAAATAATAATTAGTAAACCCAATTAAACCAAATAAGACACACATAAAATAAGACACACATAGAATAATTAAACCAATTACACTTAAACCATTAATGCCAATTAAATAATTAAAACACTAACAAGTAATTCCAATCAAATAACTAAACCAATTACACTTAAACCATTAATGCCACTTAAATAATTAAAACACTAACAAGTAATTCCAATCAAATAAATAAAAATAAATATCATTTAAATAAATTAAATCACCACAAAAGAAATAAATTAAGCACCTAATAAAAAAAATAATGACACATAATCAAATAAAATGCACTTAAATAATAAATTAAATACCATTAAATACCAGGAATATCCTTTTTAAAATTAGGGGTATTACACATTCCTTGAGATGTTACTTCTATGTAAAAAGACTATTTTGCCTGGGGCTTCTTTTGGTCTTTTTCTGGTCTTTTATTCCCCGTCAGTTCTCGTGGAGTTCCGTGGCCTCATGGAAGGTCACCTTGGCATCCTAGGGATGTTGTATATCCTTAGAAACCTTGTTCATGTTTTCGTTTCCGCATTTCGGATCCGTTATCAGGTCAAACTTCGGTTTATCACATGACGCACTAGTTTGAAAAACCAGGGCGTAACAGGTGGTATCAGAGCATCCGGGTTTTAAAACCTTAGGACGGCAGGTTTTGGGTGCATATCATGCTTGTATTGCCATGCTTTATGTGTTTAATTGTTCCTGATAATATGTTTTGATTTGATAACATGTATGTTTGCTTATGCATCAACTTGTTTAGAAGCTTACTTTAACTACCTTAGCATGTTGTATATGTTTGTTTATCATAGCATGTTGTATGTGTTTGTCTGCCTTAGCGTACCGTATATGCTTGTCAGTCTTAGTACATTGTATATGCTTGTCTGTCTTAGCAATTTACGCGTATTTGCTTAGCATATTGTATATGTTTGTTTGCTTTAGCGTGTTATATATGTTTGTTCATCTTAGCATGATTATATGCAGCATGTCGTCATGCTTTATGTCCTTCTCCTGCATACACTAACATGCCTTATGTGATTTTAACTACTTGAGTGAGTAGGTAGTCATTGTTATGTTGTATGCTAGCTGTTTACGTTCTATGTTTTGTTTTAGCATTGCATGTGTGCCAGCTTGGTATGATGAGATTGATGCTAGGGCATTGTTTCTTGGGGTCTATCGTATCTCTTGGACGCATTCTTGTTTTGAGGAGTTCCTTCCTTAGATAGGAAAAATTCATTCTGTAAGGACCCATGTCGGGAACCTTCTTGCCTGTTTTGTTGGTTTGTGTGTTTCGAGACCTTAGTCTGATGGTTAATGCGACTAAAGGCTCATGTGAGCGTAGAATCACAGTCCTTGTCTGGTGGAGTGAGACGTGGGCCAGGGAAGCACCGTTTCATATCGTTTTCCTTCGTGGTTTCACGACGTGGTCGGGGAGTGTCCGGGGTGTTAGTATCACTTCTTGGGGTTTCGTAGTTACCTTTATGTGATGACATCATTGGGGTCTTGTTTCTAGCTTCATGGGACGATGAGTTGGAGTTGACTCGAGTCCTTCCTTGGGAATTTAGGAGGTTTGTCTTCGTGAGCCTCAATGGCGAGGTTCTCATGTCTCTTCTTCTTAGAGTGATGGTTAGGGATTTAAAAGGTGCGTTGACTTAGGATCTCTTCTTATGTTGCCTTGGTAGCTCTTATAAGCTAAGGTTGGGATGTGAGCGTTTCGTGTAATTAATTGCATTACTCTCCCTGGTCGTATTAGGGTTCTACTAGGATCCTGTACAATTCTTGTCGAACTGTTGGCATCTTGAGTTGAGTTCTCTATTATAGTCTTGTAATGGCTAGTGTTAGAACTATCCATTGCTTCATTGTTTTGTTTTGTGTGGCATTAGGATTCCACCTTGGGTACGAGCTAGTCTTAGGAAAGACTTGTAGACTCTTTGTTTCGAGAATCTTAGTGTTCATTCTATGAGATGATTCATATCCTTACAGTAAGAGATTGGAACCATCTGGGTTTCTTTTTTTTTTTTTTTTTTTTTTGGGCTTCACTTTTAGTGAGTTCGTCCTTTTAAGAGGCATTTCATCCCTTCTTGCTTTTGATTTATGGGATTGTTATTTGTATAGTCCTTTTTACATGTTTGTATGCCTTGTTGTTTTGAACATGCCTTAGAAACATGTTTAGGATACGTGATTATCTAGTAGTTATGTGATGATATAGATGATGTGTCTTCCATGTACTATATCTGTTTAGCATGTTAGCGTTATAGGCGATGTGTAACGTGTCTCTGATGCTTGACCCCTATGTGATAGGTAGTATATTTGATTGCCCTTGTACACTATGTGTTTAGTTTAATGGTGCGATCTGCTTCATATGATTTGATTTTATGAGCCGTGATATGGTCACCTTACATATGTATGTTTTATGACTGATTATTCTATTTAGCTCATTTCTTTTATTTTTCCTGTACTGTGCCTGGGGTTATGTGACCTTGGTTGTTGGGATTGTGTATGTGTGAGCTTGATCTAGTGTCTTAATTTTTAGGCGTAGCCTTGTAGTAGGTCAGCTTTAGGACGACGTGGAGGATTTTGGGTTGATTGCCTCGTTAAAAGTTGTTGTGACTTGGGCGATGGTGATGTTTGATTTTGTAAAATCCGATCCATTGGTTTGGGAGCATAGACTTGCCAGGCTTTAGATTCGTGACTGGTGTTGTTGACAGCGGTGTTTTGAGACTTGAGGTTGCCAATTTTCTGGTATTTAGGATTCAAGGCATTAAATGTAACAGTACCTATGGCATTGTTGTCAGAGTTTTGGGATTGGCCAGGATGGTCCGGCCGGACATCTTTGGACCGTATCTCGACTCTCACAAAATGCCTGGTTTCCGTAGAGCTTTTGGTAATGATCGTTTTGGACATTGATGTCATTTGTATCCATAGGTTTCATGAGTAAGCTTGTTGGGGGCAAGTGATGAATTAGGGCTTTATACTGTCATGCTACCATACAAGTTATGTATGGTGGGCGAATGCTAGTTGCCATCGATGCTACCTTGTATTACTTAGCTAGTAAGGTAAGTATGGGCAGGCACTAGACACTGTCGATGCTACCGCACCTTGAGTATGTTGTGGGCGGGTTCTAGTCATTATTTGTGCTGCCATGTTGCTTCTGGTCGTGTTCCTTGTTTTGGCGTGTTGTTGCCTTGGTTTCCTTTGGGAGGTTGACATTGGATTGTATGTCAATTCGTTTGGTGAGGTGCTGTCTTTCGGTTCGTGCTTTCGCGTTCCTTCAATTGGATCTTGAGGCTTTTGGAATTGTCCTTTAGTGCTTTATAATCCTTTCCGTGATATGACTTTGTGTTCGATCCTTGTTCAGTTCTTCCGGTGATGTTCTTAATTTTGGAGACGAAATTTCCTTAAGGAGGATAGATTGTAATGACTTGGTCATTTACCTTCCTTTCCTTTTTCTAAGATTTTACGTTGATTTTTCTTTTATGAGTTCGGTTTCTCATCACTTGGTGTCGTCTCGAGTGCTCAAGAATGGTTTTCGAAACCCTTTTCTTTGGATTGACAACTTCCTTAAAGGACCGAGTCATTTCCACATTTTCGTTTTTTCGACACTATTCACTTTTCATCTTTTCCCCGTTCGTCATTTTTTGGCGTAATCTCACTTTTTGTGTTCGGAGTTGAGTTTTGACTTCATGAGTTTTCATTCCAGTTGTTTTTCTCGTAACGTGTAGCTTTACTTTTGAAGAAAAGGTTACCGGTTGTTTCCTTTTCCTGTAGGGGCGTGGATGAAAGGAATCTTCAGAAATATTGATGTTTCTTGGGATGCTTTTCATAAATATCTTTTGGAGATATTTTGATTAGGGGTTTTTAAGAAAAAATATCTTTTGAAAGATATTTTCATTCTGAGCCAATTTTGCAGTTATCCCTTTTTGTAGGGGCTATTGTGTAATTAACGAAAGTTATTGCAAAATGCCTCGTTTTGAGTCTGGATCCTCATATGTGATTCATTTTCACATTTCGTCGAGTCGTGAATGTTTAGAAATATTGATGTTTCTTAGGGTGTTTTTCATAAATATCTTTTGGAGATATTTTGATTAGGGGTTTTTTTAAAAAAAAAATATCTTTTGGAAGATATTTTCATTCTGGGCCAGTTTTGTAGTTATTCCTTTTTGTAGGGGTCATTGTGCAATTAACGAAAGTTATTGCAAAGTGCCTCATTTTGAGCCTGGATCCTCGTATGGGATTCATTTTCACATTTCGTCGAGTTGCGAATTTTTAGAATTTCCTCCCGGCCGTTTTCTCCAGTTTTAGGGTTTTCGGCCCCGATTGTCGCCTAACTTGTTTGGGGCATATCTCTCTGCACGGGACTCGATTTTCAACGTCGTTTCTTCTGTTGTTCATTTTTTCTCATTTCGGCTCTTTTTTGTTCACATTGTTTTACCGTTTGAGCGCGTCTACGCAGATTCCACTTTTTCGGACCCAACGGGACCCGTTCGGGGCACTCTTTGGGATTTTCTATAAATAGGGGGTTTGGAAAATTAAATCATTTCATTTTCTAATCTTCTACACTGCTACAAATCTGATTCTTCAGCTCTTCTATGGCTGCCACCTTTCTTTTCCCAAATTAACCTTCTTCCCTTAGGTATTTCGCTGTGATGCCTTAGGGTTTATCGTAGGCCTTGGTGAGGCGGTCTTTTCCCCTTATTAGAAGCTGGTTTCGACCATTTTTGAGTTTGGATTTTAGTGGTGCCTTAAGGGTGATAGGTGCTACCCTCGTTGTCCCCGACATAACCCCGAAGTATCGTCGAATTCGAAGCGGTTTCTTTTAAGTGATTTTTGAGATTTTCATCTCAAATGGAGGTAGGCGATATTTTAGGTTTATTTATGTGTTGTATTGAATGTTTTTCATGCTTATACAACTTGTATGCATGACTTTGTATTAATTCTAGAATTTAATTTAATTATTTTCTATGTATAAGATTTAATTATCATGGTTCTATATAGCTTGGAATAAAATTGTGGTATGCTATTAAATTAGGCCTTAATATGTTCATTGACATATATTAAATTGGGAATATTTGAATAAGTATTGAAACTTTTATTTAATTATTTTCTTGAATGAAAATTTAATTCATATGGTTGTAACTAGCATGGAATCAACTTGTAATGTGATATTAAAATAGGTCTTGATATATTCTTTAATTTGAGGACATTTGAAGTTATTTTAAAATCTAAAGAAAATTAATTAATTAGATTAATTAATTTTATTTTCAGTGTTGCATTCACTTAATTTGGATTTTTGACTTGATATTGTTGATGAGCTTGGCATGTTCTATCACATATATTAAATAGAGAATATTTGGATATGTTCTGAGACTTTTATTTAATTATTTTCATTATATGGAATTTAATTCACATGGTTATATCTAGCATAGAATGAACTTGTAATGTGATATTAAATTATGCCTTGACATGACCTTTGACATATCTTATTTGAAGAATTTTTGGAGTTGCTTTGTAATATTGAGAATTTAATTATTTAAGTTAATTATATTCACTTTTATGCTTCCATTGAGGTAATTATGCATTGATGTTGAATTCTTGCCTAATTTATAATTTGGAACTTGTTATATGATTACATGATAGTATTTCATGAGTTGAAGTTATGATTTAACTTGTTAGTATACACATTTACTTATATGACATTTAATATGCCATTGTAGCTTAAATATCTAGAGCATCTTTTGTGTGTATTCCATTACTTAGTTGTGCATGGTAATTGATTTTGTGTATTGTGTATATGTGATATACTTGTTGCACAACTTAATGATTTTAGGAAAGCTTATATGGACATTGGAATATGTTGCAGCTATGGCATGGCTCTAGTACGGGGGATAAAAGTTCCCTCTATATCATATAGTGCGCACTAGGTGGTACCCTGAGGGTTAGTAACCCAAAAACACCAATATAACTGTTTTATTCCGGGTTTAGTGTACACTAGTAGTACCCTGCGGGCTAGTAACCCGAAATCACTTGCTTGGTTATTGAGACCTTATGTCCTTTTTTTTTAGCCGTTTGTTAATTTCGCATTTAATTCCAAGTTGTTAATTGTTGATTACTTTTAGCTTGTGATTTGGTGCGTGATATTTCATTTTTGCTTAGTATACTTGAGATTGTATACTAGTATTCCATGTATGTTTATATTGCTTAATACTTGAGGTTGTATACTTGTGCTCTATATATGCTTATATTGTTTAGTACATTAGGAATGTATACTTGTATATCTTTCGCGTTCCATTCCTATATTGTTTAGTGTACTTGGTGTGTACACTTGTATATTGTTGATTTAGTAAGGTAGATAACCTAGTATACTTGTGTTTTGTATACTTGTTTTAGGTGCATTTCAATATTAATTGTATACTTTTGTATGTATACTTGTATATTGAATATTTTGTTGCGTTGTATTGCATGATTCTAGGTTGTTTAAATTGCATGAATGATATGGTTTATGATAGAAATGCTTTAAGGTAGCTTAGGATGCTCCTTGAGTTTCACCTTTGACATAGACGCTAGGTGGCATGAACCGTATGAATTGATTTATATCAATTTAATGAACAGTAAAATATTAGGTCGATGCATGTTCATCTCCTACGAGTAGCTTTATGTTACTTACCCACGTAATGGGGATCTTTTTCAAGTACAAGAACCATGATTTGGGATGCACGCTATGCCTTGGAAGTTTCGTAGACTTGAAGTATTTGATTCATGCAAATGTTAGTATGAAATGCTATTTTTAGTTTAAAATGTCAAAACTTGTATATTTGGTTCTAAATATGTAATGTGTATGTAAGTACACCTTTTGCGATGTATTTGACATGTATAAGATGAGGCCATGGCCAAGGACTCTTATTTTGTGTTCTAAGCACTTTTCCTTTCAAGCTATATTATGGAAAAAATAGAAAAATAGCATGTTTTATCTTCATTGCGTTTGCATGGGTGGTGGGAAGTGGACTTTAGCACTTTCATAAGGTCTCTTTATTCATGCATGAGTGTGGTCAAGGGCCAAACGATCTTTTGAAACCATTTTATAATTTTAAGTTTCAAAATTTCTTTTAAATGTCCATTTTAGGCATTTTTGAGGTTTGGATAGGTACTATTTTGCATCGACCATTTTTGGGAGCCGCAAACCATTCCCCCGTGCTTAAAATCATTAATTACGTTTGCGTACATAATCGTTTTGGCATAAAACTCCATTCAGGGTCAAATGAACACTTGGTGCGAAGTTATTTATTTATTTTTTTTATCATTTTTTACTTAAATTGATCCAGGGGCATTCTGGGCTTTTCACATATCATTTTAAAATTTTCTTTTGACATGGTTGGGTAGAAAACTTAATTTTAAGGGGGGTTTCCTCTTTGTATTTTTGCAAAAAAAAATCGTTTAAGGGTCCAAAACGACTTTCAGTTCTGAAAAATCTATCAAAAACACTTCCTGTCAGCTGAGTGCCATGGCCAGGCGCTGGTTAAAGCACTGGTGGGCGCGCGTGTGGGTGCATGGCCTGACACTCGTTGGGTTGCCGCGACTCCGATTTTGTTTTTAAGCTTTCTCCCTCGTCTAGACTCCAAATCAAGTGAATTTGTTTTTTGAACTTCGTTATTTTTCCGTTATCTATCTAACGGTATACTCGGTTATACTTGGATCTTTCTGAAAAATTACCAGTTTACCCTTAGGGCTTATTTTATCCGTTTTTCATGGTTAGGCCATATCTTCTTCGTCCAGATTCCGAATTAAGCGATTTTTGAGTCTAACTTGATTAATTTTTCGTTTTCTATCCATTGGTGTACTCGGTTACACTTGAATCTTTTTAGAAAATTACCAGTTTGCCTTTGGGGCTAAACTTGTTCGGTTTTCCTTTTTATTTTGCTTCCGCTATGCTTTCTTTTGAGTTCCGTGACTTCGAGAAGTCACAGATGTGTCTTGGGAATGATGCACATTCTTTGCAATGTTGCTTTCATGTAAAAAGACAATTTTGACCTTTGAGGCTTCTTTTGGTCTTTTTCTGGTCTTTTATTCCTGGTCGGTTCTCGTAGAGTTCTTTGGCCTCATGGAAGGTCACCTTGGTGTCCTAGGGATGTTGTATATCCCTAGAGACCTTGATCATTTCGAATCCGTTATTGGGTCAAACTTTGGTTCATCACAAGACGCACTAGCTTGAAAAACCAGGGCCATCACAAGGAAGGTTTTTATGAAGTTTTTGATTCCGTAAATGCCATATTGTAAAAGTGATCGAAAGGTAATTTCAACAATTTGGTAGAGTTAGTTTTGGGACAGAGAAACCATTCCACTGGCCAACTGATCAAAGGTCTTCATACTGTTCCAGTCATAATTAAAGAACAGGTGCTCTCTCTATATAAGCTATTTTTAAAAATAAAAAACATTTGAAAGTAATGATTTTGTGGTTCAGTTGAGTGAAGTATCTCAACACACGAAAAAAACCTCCAGCAAAACCAATGCAAGAAATGTGTAGAAGATGGAGTAAACAAACATAGAAATAGTCTTCTTCTTGTTTTTTTTTTTTTTTTTTTTTTTTTTTTTTTGTGACTAAAGATTTTGTGGAAAGACATCATCATTGGCTCTGATACGAGTTGATAGGATATTAACTCTCCCTAACCAACTCTTGACCAATTATTGCTTAGAATTAAATCTTTCATTTATCACATAGCGAACGCATCATTATCACACAAGTATATAGGAAGTATATATATATGGAGATAACAAACTTATACAATATTTTACATCATCAATCAACTCTAATGTTACAAAGAGAGATTTATATATCAAGAAAGAGAATATACAACCAGATATGTCAAAACCGTACTATTCCACTCTTTTCTTATTTCACTCTTCTGTTCTTTTTCAGGCTAAGAACACCGAACCCTTTTTTTTTTTTTCTTCCCGTGCACGCATCTCCTCACAACACTCACCCTTAATTTCAGCCCTTTTTATCTTTCCTCTCTCTATATCTTTAACCAAACATATCTCTATTTGTAGAGTCTTCAACGCATCCTTTATTGGACAAGAATTTTATAATCTGCCTACAAGAAAGTTAGAAGCATCTCAATAAGAAACAATAACATTTGAAATGTAGGATATGGTAACTTAACTCCTTTGCAATATACAAAAAAATTAAATAAATAATTTGAAAATGAAGTGAAGGCTCCAAAATCGAAGGCATCCATCCACCTAGATGAGGTCAACTTAAGCACTTTATTAAGTTGTTCTAGTGAGTAGCGATTTTGATCACCATTGGAGACGCGAACACATTAAATGTGATGGAAAAAGAGTTACAAATGAATAAACTAACATAGAAGTAGTACGATTTGTTTACCAGCTAAAAAGAGCCATAATTACCTTCCGAAAAGAAAAAGAGAAATAATTTGCTGTAGTGATGCGAAACAAATTAATGAAAGCCAAAGTTATTCAGGTCCGAAACTTATGCATTTGAGGTGACATGCGAAATCACGCCCCGACTCTGCACACTCGGCACAATAGTAGGTCCAACACGTTGAGTTTCTTTTCTCCTCACAAGCATCACAAACGAAGTCAACAAAATCATCTTCTTGAACTGAAGTAGGAGAGGTGAGGGTCAGAGGATGTCGGTGACTTTTATGGTTGGAGGTGTATGGTAACATCGCACATTGGAGATGACATATAAAAGGACATTCAATGCACGTGTAGGCAAGATGTTCTCCAGGATCACCACATCCCTGGCATCGAAACCCAAATTCAATTGACAAGGGATAGATGGTAATGTAGAGAGCGTGTTCGTGGCATTTCGGGGGAAGAATAGAAGGCAGCAAAGCACACCGGAGGTGGGTTTCGAATAGGCAACTCGGACACTTGGAGAAGTCCTCTTGGTCTTCGTGATCCTCGGGATCAAGAATACTGCACTTCTGTACCTCAGGAAATGAATATTGATGTTGAAGTTCCCGGAGAAAAGCAGGGTAATCGTTTGGTGAAATCTCCCTTTTTTCAGGTAACTCCGCGCATGATGTGTGAATTGAGAGGTCACATTCACCACATTTGTAATAGGTTGGGTTTGAGATAACTTGCAGGCACCCTCCGCAACTATTTTGCTTATTGCTGTGCTTGTCTTCCACAATAATTAATCGATGAAAATGGCGAGATTCATCCACTTCGATTGTCTCTGCATTGTCTTTCTCCTCATCCGTGTTTTGTTTCCAAAGGTCTCCCCTGACGCCTATCCAGGTACGATTGGCCCAGTCATGCAGATCCATAGACTCATTGTCTTGGCAGGAAGCGAGATATTTCACACCTGAATACAAATACATCTATTTGAGTGGACTGTATCACAAATGTTAGTAGCATTTAGTTAGTCCTTGATATCATGTTATTAAAGTTTTTTTTTTTAAAAGAAAAGAATAATATATGGAGTTCCAATCCTCTTAGATGCAAAACTACAAATTATTCTTTGAGAGAATGTGTAAGTATTAACTCGAGAAAAAAAAAAGAAAAAAAAAGAAAAAAAAAAGTGATATATAGAGTATTGCATACCTGAAGTAAGGTCCCAATCCCTAATATGATGGGTGGTGTCCACCAAGAGCTTCGAGACTTCTCCCACCTGGTCGCGGCTGATGGAGCATCCGTCGTGTAGCTCTAACAGCCTATCAAGATCCTCCCATTCTCTATCTTCACCTCTTTGAATGAGTCTTTGTTGCCACTCATATTTGTCACGCGGTTGGCACTCGACCATGATAAGACGAGATCTTGTAGAAGCTGAAAGTTGCAGTAACATGTCTATATGGGCTTGACAATAGACTGAGGAGTCAATTATAACTCTATGACCCAAATTCAGCTGGGTTGAAGCAATTTGGCAAATGATGTTGAAGGACAGGTCGTTGAAGGCCTCAGCTGTGGAGGTGGTGAAGTAGTTTGGCGGGGACTCTTTCAACTCCGCAATGCAATCTTCTTGGGTGATAAGAAGGTACTTCAAAGTCTCTGCAATTGTCCGAGACAGTGTGGTCTTGCCGGAACACGGAGGTCCCTTCATGGCCACGATCACTGAGCTCATCAGCTTTTCATTTTCCATCGCTCTCTTGATATGAGATTTAGAAATCATAGAAAGTGTTTGAAGTGAGGGAAAATGTTGAGAATGAGAAAGGAAAACAAAGGGTTAAACCTGTTTGGTTTGATCAGTGCCGTTTACTAGTCTCTCTTTCAAGTGAAAGGAAATTGAAAATAAGAACAAGAGAGTAGCTAATTTTCAATTTTATAGACTTTGTCCGGTTTTAACAAAATTGCACACGGTTCCCTGAGCTTGTCAGTTGACTGGTTAATAGAAGTTATAATATGACATGTGGCCTGATTTCTTAATACTACGTATTATTTTAATCATAAAGTCAATAGAATATGAAAAGACTAAAATAACCATGTCAGAGGATCGTATTTTCTTTAGGTATACCACTTTATTTCTCTCTCATCTTTCTCTCTCCAATTCCAAACAACTCAATGCGTAGACCACTTGTTACCACCATAACAGACCAATGGACAAAGCTAGCTGTTGTGTTTGTGTCAGTGTGTGATTGTGTGTTATTTTTATTATTTTTCGGTAAATTGGCAGATTGAGATCGAGATTAGTTGAGTGAAACCAAACACAATGGTACGTTTTGGTTTGTGAATCAATAAGAGATTTTGTTTTTTTAGAAGCTTATGCTCCCTGCTTAATTATAATATGGGTAAATTATATGCACCTCTCCTATGACTTGTTATAATTACAAGAACCTCTTTTATGATTTGGATATTTATTCGGATCTCCCTTAAAAAATAAAATTATTCTACACGAACCTCTCTTCTGTTACGATAAATTCTGCTCATATCATCCACTTAATTAAGTAAAATTTTCATAATACCCTTCATTAATTTCCCCTCTCCGACTCTCTCTTTATATATTATATGCACCTACTGGCAAACCACTACCACTTCCAGCAACCTTTGTTAGCACCTTTGCAATTATCAAAGTCATCAACAAAGACATGGTAATGAAATTGAGTAATAGTTATCAATTAGAAATTGAGTAATAGTATTTTATTGACCTTTGTTTATTTTTTTTAGCATGGACAAGAATTTCAAAACATCTCCAATTAGAAATGTCAATTGTCTATATCATTTCAGAAATTTAGTACTAATAGTTATTGACAAGTAAGCTAATTGAGTGATGAGTGATGTGTAGTTGTACTAGTGTGAAAAGATTCACATTTTTTTTAGCAAATCAAAAACTTCTAGAGTGAAAAGATCATAATTTTTCATTACACCGTACTATAATGAAAAGGAAAAAAAAATGGAAATAATATTATAGGAGGGAAATGTTAAGGGGAAATATAAAGCTGGGGTGTAGTGTGTGTGTGAGAAAGAACAAATGGTAGGGACAGTGAATCAGTGAAAAAAACACCTCACAAATCCAGAGAAGAGAAATCCCAAAAGCAGAAGAAATTTTGGATTTTGGTCTTCTGTTATGCATTAAATTCACCAACCCCTTTCAAGCATTTATATCCATCATTGGATTATGCAATTATTCCACAAGATTGCAATATCAACCAAAATTAAGCACGAGATCGTTGCCCACACACCAACTGTTGGGAAACGTGCAAATTTTTAAAACTTTTTTGAGTGATTTGCAATCATAGATCTTAATTCATTACATGGAGACAAGTTTTATGCAAAGATAAATAAAAGATGATGCATAATTCAATAAACAGATTGAATACTCACATCAAAGGTCTGAGTAAACCTTTTGAACTTTCCTCTAAAGTGAATGTTCTCACTTATTGTAGATCCCTTTAGCAAGATCCTTTCTCCTTCTTTTTGATTATTATCTTCCCTTTAGGAATCACCAATATGCCTTGATGAATGACCTTGGAATCTAGGCTGGTGGTAGCCTCCTTTAGAAGAGAAACAAAACCCTAAAATCTAGAGAGAGAAAGTGTATTCCTTTTTCTTGTTCTCCAAGTCACCCCTAAAATATACATCAACTCATGTATACATAGGCAAAATAAAAATAAGAATAAGGAAACAATAAATCATTCTCCATCTCTAATTCAACTTTCTCAATCCTAACATGACTCCAATATCAACTTGGGCTATTGGTGAGAATCCTTTTGGGCTTACTATTTTCTTGGCTCTATAAATTAATAATTGGTCCGGTCCATTAAACCATGGACCCAATTCAATTAATTCATAAATTAATTTCTACTCCACTAAAAGAAATTAATTGCACTCCAATTAAATAGTAAATAACCTCTAAGTCAATGTTGCACTTTGACCCCTCTATGCTTAATTATTTATCGGATAATTAAAGCCATCAATCCGACAACATAATTAATATAATTATTTTGTTACCTTTGATTATTTCCGGCTCGATCACAATAAAATATTTATTTGACAAAAAATAATAATAATTTATTAAATAAATATATATATAAAACATTTGTCTAAAACATACGAAGGCCTTCGAATTTAATTTGTGATCAACCATAATCAAAACAAAATAAATACAAATAGCACTGATGCAAATATTGAGAATATAGACCTCTAATTATTAATTACATAACTACCCAAAGTGTCGATCTAAGGATCCCGAGGTATCCGCCGAGCAAATCAAAGTAATTATTAATTAATAAAAGAGTCTATACTTCTCTCATGCTTGAGAGTCAAAAGCCATGACTGTGATAGAGAGCAATTGCATACGACAACTCTCGCAATATATCTCAATCTATCGTGGACTCGGTTTAAGTCTTAACTAATTAAATGTCCATCCATAATTACCGACTTTAAACCATTTATGATTACTAATTTATATCATAATATTAATTGCCATTACATACATATATAAATATATTTTGTAATCAAGCGGACACCATCAATTCCATAAAGAATCGAAAAAAATAATACATTCCATTCACCAATTGTATAATGCTTTAATAATAATATCCAGACAAGAAACCATGACTTTTACAATCCAAAATTAGAATTTGCTATGCTAGGGCACACATATCCTAACACCAACATCGTCGAATTGAAGGACGTCATGGCCGCTAAGCATAAGATCTTCTTCTTAATGGAGTACATCAAAGTCGGCGGCGAACTTTTCGCCAAAGTCCTCCAAGCCAAACTCCGAGAAGAATATGCGCGGAAATACTTCCAGCAACTCATCAGCGCCGTCAATTCTGCCACAGCCGTGACGTCTACCATCGCGACCTCAAGCCGGAGAACTTACTGCTTGATGACAATGAGAACCTCAAGGTCTCCGATTTCAGACTCTCCGCCTTGCCGAAGCAGTGCAGACATGATGGGTTGCTTCATAGTTCAAACCCACTGCGGAACTCTAGTGTATGCTGCGCCAGAGGTTCTGAGGAAGAAAGGTATGACATGCCAAGGCGAATATATGGTTATGAGGAAAAAGGGTATGATGTCACTCTTAATCAAAAGCTGATAGGTATTTTAGTAATTTCATAGAGCAACGTGAGGTTCATTTCAATAAATTCAACAGTTAGTGCGTTTGACGGTCCATCATGCCGAAAAGAGATCAGAATAAAATAGTTTTATTTTTAGATGAAGTATGAATAAATATTCAAATCACAAGAGATGCCTTTAAAATTATGACAAACTATAAAGAAAATCGGTGTAATTTACTCTACTATATTCCTAGGGAGATACTAAAGTCTAAAACTAAAACTCCAGCAGTGTATATAGTCCGAGAAAGTAATGTTGAATTCCTGAAATATTAAATTAATTCCTTTCAAAACTTAATTAATTAAAGAGCAGTGATAGAGAAACCGAAGCTTTCTATCGGAAAAAAAACACCGAACTTGCCACGTCAAACTCATTAGGCGTAAAATAATTCCTTATCATTTATTTTACGTTTTTCTCCCCACTTTCCCTTTCTCTCTCTATCTCTTTGTTTCTCTCTCATCTCTCTATCTAGATCATCTGGTTGTTCATCTGCTTCATTAATTCTTCTCACAATTCATCTCTCTCAAAATCTGGTGGTCATGCACAAGAGTTTGCATTACAAGAGGCATTTATTCTCTTACAGAAAAAAAAATACTTGGACAGAAAACTAATTTGTTTTATTTTTTTTTAAAAAAACTACCCAAAAGAAGAGAAACGGATGAATTTTCTTAAAGTGTTCCTTTGATTTGTTTGGATACAAAATCCAAAAGAAAGAAACAATAGTTGCAGCCAAAAAAAATTTCCCTTTTGTATTTTTATTTTATTTTATATATTTTTTTTTGTACAGGTTGTTTTGGAAGAAATTTTAATGGTTTTACTTTTTTACATTCAATTTTGAGAAATTTTTCTTCTGAAGCAATCTCTTCTTCGCCAGGAAGCAATTGAATAAGGAGGAGAGATCCCACTGGCGTACTCCATTAGAATGCTCGTCGTTGGTCGTTCCCATTGATGCTTCTTCTTGCGGACGTGTTATTGACAAATATGAAACCAAACCACAGATTGTGTATCTATAGGGCTTATTTGGAATCAATTCCAACATTTCCCTTATCTGCAATTAGACTAGCTCTTCAAGGTGAACCAGAATCGAGAGGGGGCCAAGAAGGGAAGCAAGAAAAGAGGAGAGAGAAAGGAAGAGAAATAGAGGAGAGAGAAACGAAGAGGTAGCATCTCAGGCGCGGTACAATATTAGAAAATATAACCTGACATGAATAAGTCAGGTTAGATTCGATCTATAATTCGGGTGTTTGGTTCGATTTTTCTGTCATTTTCCTGAATGAAATCATTTCTTCTTCAACTCATTCTCGTGTGACCTATGCAATGCTATACGAGTTATCTGGTGAAGTATTATCTAGTCATGTTTGCGAGGGAATATGAGTTGTAACAACTTGTGTGCACTTCAATCGAAGCAATCTTTTCCTTTATTTTTTATTTTCTTGCCTAGTAACTCGTACAATTCGCTGTTGACTTTATAATATATTCCTACCATGCAAGTGTATCACTTTCTAATGAGAGTATTTTT
This sequence comes from Cornus florida, assembly GCF_030987335.1. Classification (NCBI taxonomy): domain Eukaryota; kingdom Viridiplantae; phylum Streptophyta; class Magnoliopsida; order Cornales; family Cornaceae; genus Cornus; species Cornus florida. Next base: position 48,678,113 of record NW_026775572.1, read on the forward strand.
CTTGGTCCATAATTGTTTTTTTTATCACCTCCCATTATATATATACAAAGGTTAAAATTGCTAAATACACTAACTTACACAATTGGATGTTGACTTAACTGTATACTCCTAACATGCAAGTGTATCATTTTCTAACGAGAGTATTTTTCTTGGTCCATAAATGTTTTTTTTTTATCACCTACCATTATTTATATACAAAGGTTAGAATTGCTAAATACACTAACTTACACAATTGGATGTTGACTTAACTGTATACTCCTAACATGCAAGTGTATCATTTTCTAATGAGAGTATTTTTCTTGGTCCATAAATGTTTTTTTTTTTTTTTTTTTTTATCACCTCCCATTATATATATACAAAGGTTAGAATTGCTAAATACACTAACTTACACAATTGGATGTTGACTTAATTGTATAATATGTCTCTCATTTTTAAATTTATTTACTTTTCTTCATTCATAAATGTTTCTTACCAGCTAAGGAAGCAACACTTTTTGCATCTGAAAAAGACCCAACTTGTTATAATTTTGTCTCAAATTTGAAATATTTTTTAGGCCGTGATATAGCCCATGCATTCGAAGAGCCTGAGCAGTTTGGTGGAGCCCACAAACTCTACTAACCCGGCATTTAACAATAGACTTTTAATTTAATAGTAAATCTAAGAGATTTTATCACACTCTGGTGTCTTTATTGTGGCTCCAACCTCAATCTGAGTTTGTATTAGTTAGGCAATTGCCCATTTGATCAGAAATACTGTATATAGTGATAAAAATATGGTAGAAGTTATGCATTTGTTTAACAGAGGTGACCTGTAAACTAACACTCTTGCATTATAGTCAATCTTTATATGCGAACGTGAGTTGTGATAACTCGCGTGCAGTTTTAATCGAAGCAATTTTTCTATTACATTTAAATATAAATATAGGTGCATAAAATTTTACAAAACCCCAATCAACAATTTGAAAATAAATTGTTTTTACCAAAAAAGAAAAGATGAGAGAAATATCCAAATAGAGATATTAGAATATATTGTTACCATATATTATTACCATGTATAAGTTAGGTTTATAAGGGTTTAGGTTTTCTTACTCTCCACATATCTCGTCACCTATATAAACCCTTACATATTCTCAAACACATCAATACAATATAAATTTCTAATACTCTTTTTATTTCTAACATGGTACTAGAGCCAAGTTCTCTGTTTCTTTATTTTATTTTTTATTTTTTTTGTGGCTTGATGTTTATCAAGAATACATTTTGTTAGGTGTTTAAATATGATTTTCAGTAAGTCATTTCACAATTCAGACCATACCGGTTGAAAGTTCAGACTTAGATCATCCTGAGGCCTCAAAAAACAGTCAGAAAGAAGTCTGCACGCACTCCCACGCGCCGCCGTAAGTGTCTGTCGCCTTTTTCGACCTTACAGGCGCCTCCATTCGCCTACGCCAAGATTTGAGTGCCTTCAGGCACCAAAGTGTGTTAGATCTACACCGTTGCGCGTCCCACGCACCACAGCGCGTCAAATCCATATCACGCCTCAACACACGCGCTCACAAGCGCCGAAACGCATTTACACATGCCCGCATCCGATTGGATCTACCACGTCATCCTATAGTCATTTGACACGTCAACACTGCTATGTTAGCATTCCGGCTCCACTCTACCATGTTAGCAATTTTCCACGTCGCCAGACAACTTAAGTCAACAGTGTTCGAATTTTTTTTAAAAAAATACCTAACCAACCCAATTTTTCGCGCTAATTCCAAATTTGCTGTCCGTTTTTGCATTTGAAATTTCTAAATGGCACAAAATGAGATTATTCCTCTTATTCAAGTTGTTCTGAAAGAGCTTAACCAAAGGAGGACATGTTTGCAGACTCCCACAAGTTTTGTCACGCCATCCTGTACTACCCATACAGTGAACGACACAACCGCTATGATCACTCTCTTTACTACACTTTTTGTCATATTCGAGGACATTCTTTTTAGGAGTGTTGCACTCGTGCTAGGCTAACTTCATCTACTCCGATTATGGATACCTCTCACATTGTTCCACTACATTCACCAGCATCTAACATTCCTAGCAAGTCTTCATCTTTCTCATATACATTCTCTACAACTGACCTTGAGGCAATTATCTATCAGGTTTTGACTAGAATACAAGGTGCATTGTAATACCCCTAATTTTAAAAGGAAAGTCTTAGGATTTATTTATTTATTTTATTGCATTTTTAATTAATTATTTGATTAAATGGCTAACTGTTATGTGTTTATATGAATTGTTTATTTTTAATTAATTGTTTAAATGGATTTGCTTGCTTAAATGATGTATATTTATTTGTAATTAATGGTTAGGATTAAATGATTTAATTATTTTATTTTATATTTTTAAAGGAGTTGGATTTGGATAATAGTAATGGACCAACCAATTGGGTCACATGGATTACTTGGATAAGAAGCCTAAATGGGTAAGGATATAACCTATGGGAATTAGTTTATATATATATATATATATATATATATATATATATATATATATATATATATATATATACATACATGTTTACATATATTTGTTAAAAAAAAAAATATATATATATATATACACTATAGTTCCTCCTTAATGAATATTGTTATATTATTGTTATTATTATTAATATTAATAATTAAGGAGGATCTATAGTGTGTATATATATATATATATATATATATATATATATATTTACATACATGTTTATATATATATATATTCTTTAACAAATATATATAAACATGTATGTAAATATATATATATATATATATATATATATATATATATGTTTATACATTAGTTTTCTTGTTAGTATAATTACATAGTTATTGTTATTCTTTTTATTTTCTTTTCCTTTTAAAGCAGACTTATATTATAACTAGGATTAGGGTTATACATAGGTTATATATATATATACATTATGTCTGTGAAAGGGTTACTAGAACCCTATTCATGCAGAGAAAAGAGAGATAGAAAGGAGAGAGAGAACGAAGAGTTTTAGAGATGGAGGAAGGAGAGTTGGTCTAGGAGGAAGCCGCACCAAGGAAGGAGAAGGAAGGCTTACTCGTGGGCTAGACCAGGAGCAACAGAGACGTTCGAAGGCAACCCTTGGTTGCCTGAAAATAGAGAGTTGATCTGAGAAAAAGAAGATAAGGCTTTTAATTCGAAACCTTAAGACAAGTTCTTCTTCTAACTTTTCTCCTTAGATCACATGTTCTATACATGCTTAGAACAACTTCAGGATGATTAATTGGATTTAAATAAACCTTTTGCATGCTAAAATCGGATTAAACTAGTGTATAATTTGTATGTTTATGGATTTTCATGTAACTTGTATGATTTGATGATTTAATGTGTAAATTGTGTTCTAAATTGATGTAATAATATCTAAAAAATTTAAAATAAATTATTAAGGACGTATGGGACTTAGACTGAAGCTTAGGACCCATAACAATGGAGTTTGGAAGAGTTGTAGAGGCTGAAAAAAATGAAGAAAATGACTCGTAGCAGGAACGAGTCAATTAAGTTTCAACTGAGTCGACTCAATTCTAACTGAATCTATTGGTTTGATGAGTGAGCCGACTCATTTGAGAACTAGCCGACTCAGTTGGGAATCGAGTTGACTCCTTCTTAGAAAGAGTCGACTTAGTTAGGCTGGGTTTTAGTTCATACATTTTGGAGTTCCAGAATTGGTTTTAATCTGTTTTAATAAATTTAAATGGATTAATTTTACTTGGGAAATTTCCAAAATGCATAATATACCTTTATATGCAAAGGAATTGGACAGTATGGGATTTTAAATAACTTTTATGTTGTTTAATGGATGTTTTGATTTATTTAAATTGTTTTAACAATTGAAATAAGTGCTTAAATGATTTTAATCATGATTATGAAGATTAATATAATTAATTGAGATGTAGGTTATTTACTTGTGATATAAATTAACTGCATGATATTTAAATTGTTATTATTGCTTAATTAAATGCAATGAATATTTGTTTAAGGTATATCATGTTATTTCTATATTATTTGATATACAAATAGATATATGTTGCATCAATTGTTGGATTATATGGAAACCATTGATTGGTTATGGATTAATGCACCATTGTCAAGATATGGGAGCATATTATGGATGGACTGGCTATTAAGTTAAATCCCATCTATTCGTATTAGGTGATGGAACCATGTGGATGACATACGATTGAAAGACTATGGCGGATAGTTTACTTTTATGTTCCGGATAGGATGGATTTATATATATATATATATGGATATTTGCCATGATATGATCAGCTTGAGTTTCAAGATTAGTGGTTAGGGAGTGTATATTGTCTGAGATGCATAACTTGATATAGTGGATAGTTGTGTGCCCTAATAGATCATGGTACTCATGCCCACTATATCTGCATTTTGCATGTTGCCTAGTATTCAGGTTGATGTCGTCTTATAGTCCAATGAGAGTCCTTGAGTATATATTTATATATATACGGACTATGTAGTTATTGTTTGAGTTGACTAGAATGTATATGTGTATCGAGTCTCTGTTTGGGATGTAATAGAGTAGAACTTGTTCGTAGGCCTAACCCATTATTATTTTTTAGATGTTCGTCAGCTGTAGAGATTGTTCGTGCTGAGCAGAGACCAGCGTACTTCACTCTTCCGATTCTACATAAGATTCTACTGTAACGACCCGAACTCGTGGGTCCGAACCGTTAATCGGGTTTTTACCCGAATCCGAGGTCACTTAAGTCCAACCATATCATGCCTAGTGTCCATACGTCATTCTTACATCATAAATATGCCACGTGGAGGCTTAAAACAGCTTATCAAGACTCAAGGTTACTTGTAACAGAGATGGAACAAGGTGCCACAAACAGAGGCAAACCAGCCGACCGAAATGGGGCTTCGGCCGGCTGAAATAGCTCTGAACCGATCAACTGAAATGGGCATTCCAGTTGGCCAGTTATGACCCCAACAATAGCATCTGCTACTGGAAGTTTCGGTCGACCGAAATGGTCTTACGAGGTCTAGTTCAGCTACTACATTGATGAAAATTGTAAAAGTGCAAAATGGTCCATGCAAGAGTTGTGAAAATAGATCTAAACCTATTTTTAACAAGTGTAAAATGACTTTCTACATTCCATTCAATTGAAAATCTGAGTTTTATATAACCATTACATAAACCCAAATGATCTACATGAGTTGTATCAATATTGTATCAAATTTACCACAAACACTTTCATGGAGTTACGTTACAAAACCACAAGTTACAAAAACAAAAATATGCATGTCTCACAAGACTTTACAAAATTGAACCTAACTACAAACAATAACCAAAAGTAGTCTTCTAATCCAAGTTAAGGTTGTGGTGGATTGTCGTCTGCCATTCCTTTTCCATGTCCTGAAAAATGTTAATAATAAAAGGGTAAACAAATTTCTTAGTAGGAAGTGCCTAAAGCACACCTCTTAAAACCCCGTGAATCCATACAATGAAGGGAAAAATGGGATAGTCAAGATCATGCTATGTCGGGAAGAAAATAACCACAATATCACATTTATAAACCAAGTCATGAATGAATATGTCGTGCAATGCTTGCAATGTCATGCAACGTCGCTCCCCTATTTTCCCAAAACCATTTCTATCATCATTTCCAAACCGTTAATGCAACCCATCCCATGGCAGCTCTATGGCGACACAATAAAATTATTAGCTAACTGCCCCTGACCACAAGGCAAGCTCCAGGGCGTCATTTTGGGCCCAGTTAACTCAACCACGCTAAGGTAGTCTCCCTAGTTCTCTCTAGGTCTTATTAACTCCATACACCCATAGGCAATCTCCTAGGCGACCGGGTTTTCGCAAGACTTTTCATCAAAACCTTTTCCAAAATATTTTCTTGAATTTATTTTAAAAACAATTTCCTATTTCTTTCCCAATGCTCATGCATGGATGCTTCATGCTTCACAATTCCATACATGAATGTGCCATATCAATGCTCATCATTTTACAACTACTTCAACCTTAAAACACATAGCATGCTTTCAAGAATTTCCATAAAAATTACAACATACTTTCATTCTATGATAGTTTAACATAGTAAGCATATACAACATAAATTTTAGTCCATACAAGCATGTTTGATCACAATATACCACTTAGCACATAATCATACACTCCATATACAATGTTTAAGCATTTTTGCAAGAAATTTAAACAAATTAAGCATGTTTGATAACAATTATACACAATATATACAAGATGATTCACAAAAATTCAAGAAATTGTGAATTAAACACCCCTATCTCCAAAATAATGAAAACCCCCAATTTGAACCCTAAATTTCGATAATCCTAGGGTGCACCAAAGCTGAAATTGCTTACACCCGCTTGTAGATCTCGCCATGCTCTCCATTTTGCTGCAAACGGCACAAAAAAATTCCAAATGGTTGGAGAGTAATTGAAGTTTGAAATTTAGAAGAAAAGAAAAAGAAAAAGAGAAGAGAAAAAGAGAGGAAGCCGGGAGAAGAGAGGAGAATTGAGGCCTAAATGGCCTTATGACCATTAAAAGAAAGTGGTGGGTCCCACCACTTAAAAAAAAAATTATTCTTTTGACTTTTCTTTTCTTTTTCCATCACACACACACACACACACACACACACACACACACATATATATATATATGTACATAACTACAATAAAATCATATAAAACACATCAAATAAAAATAAATGATATAGAAATGGATCCAAATAAAAAACCCGTACGCGACAATTCCGGTAGCAGGTCCCACACAGGACTTTTCGGCCCGAAAAAAGGAAAAAAATGCGGAAATGGCAATCTGTGCATTTCCAAGAGTCCTAAACTCTAAGAAATGCCCCAACCAACACTCGGACACACACAGCACACTCCACGGTGTCTTGTATGCAAAACGAGAAAAGACGAAAATACCCTGAAAGATTCGAAAAATTCCGAAAAATGAAAAATAGTGAAAATTGGAAACATTTTATCTACTTTATGTTTTCAATTTGGATTATTAATTATTTCTAGTTGGGATTTTTATTAGGAATCCACATTATGGATTCTTAAGTTATAGTATAGATGATTACTAGTATTAGAGGATTTTGGATTATTTAATGGAGGATTTATTATTTAGTTTTCTTTTCAGTTTTATTATTTATTCTTATTATCTTTTGTATTCCGTGTTCATTTATTGCCTAATTATTTTGGTATCCCTTGGTTTTTGGACGTGGACTTGATCAACTCATGACTTTAGAATCGAGGGGTATCACATGTATCTTCCTATTCTTTGTCTACCACACCAGGTAAGAATATATGTTGGTGTTTTGATTCCGTTTGCTGTAATCACATGACATCTGATTCCACTGTTCTTACCACTCAAACTCCTGCACCTCACTTACCTGTCATTCATGCAGCTGATGGATCCACCATGAACATTAGTCATACAAGGACTGTTTCTCACTCCCAATTATCAGATCCTAATGTGTTTCTTGTACCAAAACTTGCTCTTAATCTCTTATCAGTTGGTCAATTAACTGACTTAGGTTTCAACATAACATTTTCTCCTAATGGTTGTGTTGTACACAAATTATTGAGATTAGGCGTAAGGTTGGTCGACTATTCGGTTCAGGAAAATCACACACGAGTAGATTGTTCAACCTAAACCCGGTCAACGGTGGCTAGAAAGTGACTTTGAGTATAAAAATTCAATAATACCCTTATATTATAACAATATATCATAATGTAATTTATACAAGGGAGCGGCAAATTTGTTATTTTATAATATTTGGTCAATATATTTGTCGAAAAGAAAACGTTAAGACTGTCGTTTAGCATACCCGCCAAATAAACACTAAACAGCCTACTCCTATAATTTATCCAAACTTTAGATGTCATTGTAATTTACCTTATTTTTTCATAAGGAATGAGTTTGACTCTGATACAAATTTTAACGATCCAGTGCTTCACAATCCAATCCTAAACCAATATATTACCTATTTAATTCCGATCGGATGTGATACAAGTCCAACTTGAGTCTTTCATCAATGGACTTTAATCCAAATGGTTAAATTATTCCATTAAAATTATAAGTAAATATAGTTAAAACACTTTTAAAAGATCATCTAAGAATAGGTGAGACCTTAATTGATCAACAAACTTTATTTAATGGTTCCTTCCCGTCTTAACCAAAAAAAAAATTAATAATAATAATTTCTTGGAAATTTAGTAACTTGAAATGAAAAGAGGAGCAATATCATTTATTCATTTAGAAACTTCATCGATTTCCAACATTAAGAAGCACTAATTAAATTAAATCAACATCAAATTTGATGTACTTAAAGCATTTGCACTTGGGGAAAGAGTAGTGTGCAGAGTTGACTAGTTGAAGAGAATTCTTTGATCCAATGCTTTTAATTTATGCAAGATACAATCAATAACATCTCGACCAAGTAATTCTGCTCAACTCTTCAACTAAGTAGTACTACTCTTGCACTTAAGGTGACATGTAAATTCACGTCCTGACTCAGCACAGACTGCACAGTAGTATGTCCAATGCTTTGGGTTTCTTCTTTTCTCACAAGCATCGCATAAGACCTCCCCAGAATCATCATCATGAAGAACACTGGAGGTGAGTGTGAGACAGTGTCTGTGATGTTCCAGCTCTAAAGTATGAGGCAACAAAGCACAACTGAGATGATATTCGAAGTTGCATTCGTAACAGCTATATCGAGCATGCTTCCCATATTCACCACAGGCCTTGCACTGAAACTCCGCAATGAAACAAAGAGGATCAATAATAATATGGAGAGGGTGTGGGTGGCAATCATGGACAAGAAAGCTGGGTAACAAAGCACATCTTAGGTTGGTTTCAAAGAGGCATTCCTGACACTTATCGAATCCATCATCATCTTCTCCTGCCTCGTTACTAATTTCACAGTTTTCATCTTCTCCTGGTTCGGTACTATCACAATTTTCATCTTCTCCCGGCTCAGGAATACTTTCACAATTTTCATCTCCTCCTGACTCCGTACCACTTTCACAATTCCCGCACCTGTGAATTTGTGGAAAAGAGTACCCCTCTGGAATACCAAGTAGAAATGGAGGGAAATTGTGGGGCAAAATTTCCTTCTTCTCCGGTAATTCTGCACACGATTTATGGATGACGAGGTCACATGAATTACATTTGTAGTAATTTAAATCGTAGATGGGTTCAAGGCAACCTCTACAACTAACTTCTTCATCATTATCTTTCTGGTTGTCATAGAGTAGTTCTAATTCATGATAGTGGACTTCCACTTCTGTCTCTGCCGATTTCTGTTCCTCTTCCTCTTCCTCTTCTTCTCTCTCGTCTCCATCTACTTTTAGTGGTTTCAGACCATCCCCTATAGCCCCCCGATCATAATGATCATGAAAATGCACCGTGTGTGTTCCTCTACTACGAGCAACATTTTGAACTGCGACAGCAAGTCCCCAATCCCCAACATAGTCAGTGGTGTCAACCAGGAGCCTTGACACGTCGTTGCTGTCATCGTAGTCCGAGTACCCATGATCACAACTGTACTGTTGCAGCTGCAGGAGTTGATCCCATGTTGATGGCTTGAACCAGCTACTAATCGTGCCACCAACTTCACCACCTCGCCCTTCCAGCCTTTGCCGCCACTCATACTTGTCTTTTGGGTTGCACTCAACAACGACAAGCCGGGCCTTTGTAGAAGCCGACAGCTGCAGCAATGCTTTAAAATGGGATCCAAAATGGAGTGAGGAATCAATGATGAGGGAATGTCCCAACCGCAGTTGGGTGGAAGCGATTCGACAAATGATTTTGAAGGACAGGTCATTGAGGTGCTCAGCTGCTGCTGCGATGTTGGAGGAAATTAGCTGAAGGGATTCAGGTACCATTTTTTCCATACAATGGAAAGCTTCATCTTGGGCAAGAAGAGAAAATTTCAAAGTCTTCGCTAATGACTGAGCTAGTGTGCTCTTGCCCGTACATGGATGGCCCTTCATTGTTATGATCAGTGGCCTCTTTCCCTTCCCTTTTTTCATCTCTCTCAACGACATTTTTTTATTGTGAATCCTAATTGAGTTGAAGAGGTTCTTTATAGAGGGGTGTATGTGTACTGGGGAGGGAGTTTCGGAGTGAGTTGGTGTGCTTCTTCCTCATTTTTAGAGTCAAATGTTGGTACTACTTGCATTAACAAATAAAAATTATAAGATACTATTTCCTAATTACCCTCTACTTGTTCCATTACAATACTTTTTAAACATATATTTCTCTATATTCTTCTCTAGCTCTTTGAACTCTCATCCTTCTCTAGAAAGCTCTTTAAGGAGTTGACAATCAGATTTGTTGGGAGGAAGAGGGGATGCATTCACCAGGTTTTGTCCCCTAAGGATCCAATAGGAAGCTTACAATTTGTTTATTTTTTTTTTATATTATAATCTCCCTAAAATTAATTTTATTTACGTCAATTATTAGACTGGGTCAATAGAAAGACTAACTTGAGTGAGAATTCATCAAAATGTGAGACTAAGAAATTATGTTACATGATGTTTTCACCATTAAATTTTAAATGAAATAGTCATTCAAATTTCCCCTCACGAGAATCAAAAAATTTGTCGTTTCTGTAGCTATGGTTCATGGAGGTGCAGCATATAATGTCATTCCAGACGGCTACAATTGCTGGTACTTTTAGAGCTTTTGGCAAGACGAGCTTCTCTGAGCTGACTGAGAGAATAGAGGAGGTAATTGAACAGTACAATACTTAACAATATTATATGACATGACTATCTTGGTTGATTTTAACTTCCCTATTAATCAACTCTGTGCTAAAATTACAATAAAATCAAGGGGAACTAAGTTATTTTTTTAAAATAAGAATACTTATATTTTCTTATATTATAACTTTCTAAAAAAATTTAATCCTAATATAGCAAGTGGATGAAAATAAGACACTCCAACTGACTCTCAAAAGTCCTCTCATATTTTAAGATTCTTAAATGTATTATCAAATATAGGAACTCTTAAATGGCCTCTCAAACTCAAAATATAACAAGTGGATGAAAATAAGCACTGCAATGGGCTCTCTCAAAACACTTTTCATATTTTGAAATTGTTAAAAATTACTAAAATGAAAATAAGACACTTCAATGGGCTCTCAAAATATGAAATAGTTGTGTAAAAGAATAACATTTTGAATGAAATACACCATTAGAGCAGAATTACAAAAATATAACATTTTGCATTGGAGATGCTCTTAGACTCTATCACTCAATAGAAAGGTTTAATTTTTTTTTTTTTTTTTTTTTTTTTTTTTTGAGAAAGTTAAAGCATTTTATTGATGGAGTGGAAATTCAAACCTAGAGTTTTGGCCACAAACACTCTCTTGACCAACTAAAGTGCTTGAGTTGAACTCATCAAGTAAATGCTTTCATTTTCAAAAAAATTATTATTTGTTTTTTTCTGTTTATTACAAAGGAGTTAAGTTACCACATCCTTTATTTCAAATGTTCTTGGCTCTTTCTCTGGTGTGAAATGCTTAAAGCAATTGGGACAACTATTGAGGGGCTGATATACGCCTAGAAAGTAGAAATGCTTTTATAAAGGAGTTGTACTTGTATCGTTATTACCAACACTTCTAGAACATTCTTTGACAAGTGTCCAATACTATATATATGTGTTTATAAATAAAAATTAAATTTTATTATTTCGAACACTTCGTCAATACTTTACGAACACTCAAACAATACTTTCCAACATTTGTAATACAATCTGCTCGATAATTTAGAAAATAATATAAACACATTATGAAGTGTTCAACTTATTTATTTAAGAAAAATTGGCATTATGATACATATGATCACAAGTTAAGAATAAAATGATATTTGTTCATTTAAAATAAAAATACTTTTAAAACAAAGAGTGAAATAATGGTATATATTATATAAAAATCATTACAATAATGACATAATTTCATTTTCTAATTTATTTTAAACTATTATAGAAATTATAAATTAATTAAAGTTTTATAATACTGTTACTCAATAGAACTATCAAAATAAAAATATATATTTTTCATTTTTTTGGAATTTTGTCGCCGCAAGGGCATTTTCGTCTTTTACCGTTTTGCGTACTGGACACTACGAGGCGTGCCGGTCGTGTCTGAGAGTTGTTTGGGACATTTCATTGGGTTTAGGACTATTTGAAATGTCATTTTATTGAGTCCAGAACTCTTTGAAATGTAAGGGTGATTTTTCTTTCCATTTTTCAGTCTTTCGGGCCGGACAGTCCCGTGTGGGACCCACTGCCGGTATTGTTGCATCCGGGGATTTTGATTGAGTCCATCTGCACTCCATGCATTTTATTTGATGTGCCTTATGTGCATTTTATATAGTTGTGTATATGTATATGTATGTGGTGTAAATTAAAAGACAAAAGAAAAAGGAAAAATAAAAAGAAAATTTGGGACCCACCATTTGCATACAAAAAGGGTAGGAGACACTGTTTTGATCTCCATTTCCTTCTCTCTCTCCTGCTAGTTTTTTCTCTCTCCCCTTTGTCTTGCTTTTTCTTTTTCATTTACAACTTCAATCCTAGATCTCTCTCTCTATATACTTGGCATTTTTAAGTGCCGTTTGCGGCAAATTGAAGCCCGCGACGAGGCCTACGAGTTGATCGAAGTCAATCCTCATTTGGTCATCATTTGGAGGATCTCTAATCCTAGGGTTTGAAGTGTAAAATTGGGGGTTTTGCATCATTTTAAGGTAGAGGTTCTTAATTCACACTTTTCTTGTTCCTTTGTGAGTCATCTCTCTTTAATTGTTACAAAGCATGCTTAATTTTAAGTTAGTTGTCTTGAGAATGATATATTAGTTGTATTTGCAATCTATACTTGTATGTGTTGAAGAAATTGTGTGAAAAGCATGCTTAGACGTTAATTTACATGCCTATGGTGTTTATTAATTTTCTAGAAGATACTATGAAGGAATATGTTAAATAGTGTGATGTAAATTTCTTTTATGCTCATATTATTGGTGAAGTATATGATGTGCATTTCATAGCATTGGGCATGAAAGAAAAGGGGAGGTGTTTTGAAATAAAAGTGAAATGGGGTTTTGGGGAGAAATTTTGATAAAGTGTTTTGAGAAAACCCGGTCGCCACGGGGTCACCAAAGAACCAGTGTGTTAATATAGCCTAGAGGGAACTAGGGAGATTGCCCTAGCGTGGTTGAGCTATCTGGGCCCAAAATGACGTTGCGGGGGTACCAAAGGTCAGGGATAGTAGTCAATCCTTCTCTCATGTCACTGTGGAGTCACCAAAGGACGGGTTATATTAACAGTTTATGAAGTGATGGATTTTCCTAAAAATAGGGAGTGACATGTATAACATTGCATTCACGGCATGACATTTAATTATTTTGAACTTGGAATTGATATGGTATTTTTACCCTGCTTCGTATGACCCCGTTTCCTATTGTTCTATTCTTTGGTTGGGTTCACTGGGACACAAGAGACATGTCTTAGGCACCATCTACTGAGCTTTACGCTCACCACATTATTTAACATTTTTCAGGAACCGAAAAAGAAGTAGTGGATGCCGACCTTCCACAAGTATGAGGATGACTAGGAGTTTATTTTATACCTTTTATATATTTTCCCATTCCTTTGTAAATCGTGGCCATGTAATATAATTAAGGCATTTGACTATATTTTGATGTATGTGGAAACCATGTAATTACTTGTATTGAATGGGAGAACAATGTTATATTGTTGGCAAATTTAGTGACAGCTATTCTTGTATAGTGATGAGTATTTGCCATGAATTCAGAATTTTAGTACTTAATAGGTTCATTGTGGGTTTAGTATACATTATACTTAATCAGTATGCACTTCCAGGGAGTTTAATCCCAGGTTAGCATGTTTCGGCCGGCTGATCCTCACCACCAGTCGACCAAAACTCCAGGTTCGGCCGATCGAACCCTCACCATCTGCCGACCGAAACGCCTACAGTGAAAGTCCCGAGAGCTTGTAAACTTGACCCTCATTTTGGCTGACTGACTATGTTGGTCAACCGGCCGATCATGCCTTAACAACCTTCCGATGAAGGCCCATCAGCCGTCTGAACATTCCTTTTGACCTGTAATGTTGACCAGCTTTGTATGCTTGCACCCTTGAGTGTTCTGAGCTCCGATATGAGTCTTATGACAGGTTTAAACATAGGAAATGGAGTGTATGACCTAGTTAACCTTGGGTTCGGGCAAGAACCCGGTAACGGTCCAGATCCACGGATTCGGGTCGTTACAAAGTTGGTATTAGAGCGATGGTTCGAAAACCTATAGGACGACGGGTAGAGGCCTACATAGGATTGCATGGGATGTTGATTGCATTGTTTATGTGACTAACTGCTACTTGCTTATTACTTGAAGAAGCATGCTTAACTGCATATGTGCTTACGTGCTTAAATGTTTATGTTAAAATGTTTCTTGTATAGTTGTGCATGCATCATTTCATGTTGAGTCATCCACAGTGGACCTTAGTGTCATGTTTTTGAACCATTTTCTCGTTTTATAGCACGATGTCACTGCGTGAGGAACCCAGGGAAGTTGGCCTTAGGCCAACTAGGGGTGATGTTGGCAAGAGCTCCAGCTCCAATCCGAAGGAGCTAAGTGATGAGGACACCCTTCTTAGGGATTTGATTCCCCCGAGAGGTGTTTCCACAATGAGGGATAATGTTGAAGTACCCGTAGAAGTAGATGAAGGTTCTGCGGAACTGGTATTGAATCACTTGTTGCAGAGGGTCGTGAGGGCCACCATTGCTGCTCAGCCACAACCGGCACCACAACCTATAGTTCAAGTTGAGGATATGCCAGCTCAGAAGCGTCTTAAGATTATTAAGGGTTTTCTCAGTTGATGCCGGTAATTTTTGAGGGCGGTGCGGATCCAATGGTAGTAGACGACTACATGGATCAAGTTAAAACCCAGTTAACCTCAATGGATGTGACAGAGGATCATTTGAAGATCATCCTAGCAACTTATAAGTTTACTAAATATGCCAAGCTTTGGTGGGAGACGGTTACGAATCGGCATAAGGTGGAAGAGATGAGTTGGGATAAGTTTAATGAGCTATTTTACGAGAAGTAATTTCCAATTTCTAAAAGATGGGAGTTAAAAAACCAGTTTCTCGGCCTTATCCAAGGCAATATGTCAGTGGCGGAGTATGAGAACAAGTTCACTTCACTTTCTCGCTTTGCTCCGGAAATAGTGAGAGATGAAGTTGACAAGATTCGAAA
The DNA here is from genome assembly GCF_030987335.1 of Cornus florida. NCBI lineage: Eukaryota > Viridiplantae > Streptophyta > Magnoliopsida > Cornales > Cornaceae > Cornus > Cornus florida. Next base: position 48,693,454 of record NW_026775572.1, read on the forward strand.
ATTTGTCTCTGGACTCAATGATCAAATGAGGCCATTGATAACGGCACAGTTCATCAAGGTTTATTCTGAAGTAGTAGAGAGGGCTTTGATGCTTGAGGCTGATATCAAGGATAAGGATGTAATGAGGGAACAGTGAAAACAAAAGAGAAGTGATGGGCCATCTTTAGAAGGTCTTCTTGGAAGAAGAACAAGGGTGGTTCATTTCAATTTTAGGGGCAGTAGTCCGCACGATCTGCTCCTACCACTCCTATGCCAGCTAGGTCTGATAAGAGTGGAATCGTATGTTTTCAGTGTCAGCAGCTTGGGCATTATAAGTCCAGTTACCCTATGAGATCGTCTGCAGTTTCTTCAGCTCTAAGGGCTTGTTATAGGTGTGGCCAGGGTCACTTGATTCGAGACTGTCCTAGTCAGGGAGCAGGCATTGGTAGTGGCAGAGGGTCATTACAGAGGCCGTCACAGTCGGCTACGGTTTAGTCAGGTTTCAGACTGCCGCTACCACCACAACCTACTATGTTTTCTTAAGGTTCACGACCGGTTAGGAAGGATGCCCCTACTGTGTCGGCGCAGTAGTCCGGTATTCAGGGTGGCAGTTCTTAGGCACAGGCACTGTAGGGACGTGTCTTTGCACTTGCACCGGCTGATGCATCTTCAGGACCGTCAGTTCTTCGAGATATCTTTCCAGTGTTTGGTTCTTGGGCTCGTATTCTTTTTGACTCTAGTGCATCTCATTCCTTCATATCATCATCATTTACACTTGCATCGGGGTTAGAGGTTAGTTTCATGGATTAGGCGTTGTGTGTTGACACGCCAGTTGGGGTTTCAGTGTCTTTGAGTCGAGTTGTACGGGATTGTTCCATTGTGATAGTCAAACGAACCTTTGTGTTTGACCTTATCCTCTTGGAGATGACTAATTTTGATGTCATTCTCGAGATGGATTGGTTAGCTTTCTTTCATGCCACGATTGATTGTTTCAGAGGGAGAGTTACAGTTTGCACACCTGAGGGAGATTGTTTCTTTTTTATGAGAGATCGGAGTGATTCCCAACCTTCATCATTGTATGGAATTCGAGAACAAAGTAGTGAAGATTATTTCTTGGCTAGTCTTCTAGCCGAAGAAGGTGATGTTGTGGGAGAAGACTATCCGGAGGTTGTTCGCGATTTTCTGGATGTGTTTCCGGAGGATTTGATAGAGTTGCCTCCACACCGAGAAGTGGAGTTTACTATTGACTTGATGCCTGGTACCGCGCCGATCTCTATGGCACCGTATCATATGGCACTAGTTGAGTTGGAAGAATTGAAGAAACAGCTTGATGATTTGAGGATGAAAGGTTTCATCCGACCGAGTGTGTCGCCGTGGGGTGCACTAGTCTTATTCGCTAAGAAGAAAGATGGTTCTTTGAGGTTGTGCATTGATTACCAGAAGTTGAATCATGCCACCATCAAGAACAAGTATCATTTGCCAAGGATAGACGATTTATTTGACCAGTTGAGGGGAGCCAGTTGTTTCTCGAAGATTGATTTGAGGTCTGGTTATTATCAGTTGCGGGTTAGGGATGAGGATATCCCGAAGACACCGTTCCGTATATGGTATGGACACTATGAGTTCCTTGTTCTGCCTTTTGGCTTGACTAATGCGCCAGCGGCATTCATGGACTTGATGAACCACGTCTTTCACGATTACTTGGACCAGTTTGTGGTAGTTTTCGTGGATGGCATTCTTGTGTATTCACGGACTCAGAAAGAGCATGAGATCCATTTGATCATTGTATTGTAGATTTTGCGGGAACACCGATTATATGCCAAATATGAGAAGTGTGAGTTTTGGTTATAAGAAGTGAAGTTTTTGGGGCATGTTGTTTTGGAAGGAGGAGTGTTAATTGATCCATTAAAGGTTGAAGCAGTTTTGAATTGGGAACAACCCAAGAATGCTTTTGAGATCCGGAGTTTCCTTGGTCTAGAGGGTTACTATCAGAGGTTTGTGAAAGATTTCTCCCGTTTGGCAGCTTCTATGACCCGATTGACCCGAAAAGGAATCAAGTTTATGTGGAATGAAGCCTGTGAGTTATCTTTTCAAGAGCTGAAGACAAGAGTGACTACAGCTCCAGTGTTGGTGATACCTGAGCGTGGCTTGGGTTATGTGATTTATTATGATGCTTCACGTGATGGGTTAGGGTGTGTGTTGATGCAGGATGGTAGAGTAGTAGCTTATGGGTTTCAACAGTTAAAGACTTATGAGTACAACTACCCTACTCATGATCTAGAGTTGGCGGTAGTCGTGTTTGCACTGAAGTGTTGGAGACACTATTTGTATGGTGAGAGATTCGAGGTATTCTCGGATCACAAGAGTCTCAAGTACCTTTTCTCCCAAAAGGACTTGAATGACAGACAGAGACGATGGGTTGAATTTTTGGAAGATTACAATTTTGACTTGCAGTATCATCCGGGCAAGGCAAATGTGGTAGCAGATGCCTTAAGCTGGAAATCTTGTGGAACTTTGGCCAGATTAGCTATTCAGAAATGAAAGATGCTTAATAATCTGGCAGAAATGGGATTGTATTGTGTTGACGATGATGATTGCGGTGAATCAGCATTCTTGTTTAGTCTTGTGGCTCAGCCTACTCTTGTTGTAAGAGTGATTGAGTCACAGAGACAGGACTCAGATTTAGATGCCATTCACGCTTTGATCTCCAATGGTGAGACAGTGAAGGATTGGGCCTTGCATACAGATGGGGGCTTAGGGTTCAGGGGTTTGTTGATGGTTCCCACAATTTGTCGGGAGGACGTCCTACGGGAGTTTCACATTTCCCGCTTTGTAGTTCATGCAGGTGGTACCAAGATGTATCACAATTTGAGACGTCAGTATTAGTGGAACGGGATGAAGAAAGATGTTGCTCAGTTTGTGGCTAAGTGCCTTACCTGTCAACAGGTGAAGGCCGAGCATCAAAGGCCGGTAGGTTTGTTGTAGCCATTACCTGTAGCGCAGTGGAAATGGGAGCAGATTGCAATGGATTTTGTAACAGGTCTTCCAAGGTCACGGAGAGGCAACGAGGCCGAATGGGTCATCATTGATAGACTGACCAAGATGGCTCACTTTTTACCTATTAAGGCAACAGATGATGCAGAGGCACTTGGTAATCTTTACGTGAAGGAGATTATAAGGTTACATGGAGTCCCAGTAACCATTGTCTCAGATAGAGATGCCAAGTTCACTTCGAAGTTCTGGGAAGGACTTTAAGCAGCGTTTGGCTCAGCGTTGCATCTTAGTACGGCATTCCATCCACAGACAGAAGGCCAGTCGAAACGTACTATCTAAATCTTAGAGGATATGCTTTGGGCATGTGTGCTTGACTTGGGTGGTAGTTGGGAAGATCATCTATCACTTATTGATTTTGCCTACAATAACAGTTATCAGGCGAGCATCGAGATGGCTCCATTTGAGGCATTGTACGGTAGACATTGTAGATCTCCAGTTTGTTAGATTGAGGTAGACGAGACAGCCGCCTTAAGACCCGACATTGTACTCGAGACTACCGAAAAGATTAAATTGATCAGACAGAGATTGCTCACAGCTTAGAGCAAACAAAAGAGCTATGCAAATAGGCGAAGACGACCGCTATCTTTTGAAGTGGGAGACCATGTTTTTCGTCGGGTTTATCCACAGAAGGGTTTGATAAGGTTCGGGAAAAATGGCAAGTTATCGCCATGATTTATTTTACCATTTGAGATTTTGGACCATGTGGGAGAAATTGCCTACAGACTTGCTTTGCCACCACAGATGGACATGGTTCACAATGTTTTTCATGTGTCAAAGCTACAAAAGTACGAACCGGATCCATCTCATGTGTTGGATTGGGTTGACGTGGACATTGATGAGGGTGTCTCCTATGAAGAGGGACCAGCGCAAATCCTTGACACACGACAGAAGGTGTTAAGGGGCAAAATAGTACAGTTAGTAAAAGTTCTTTGGAGACACCACGGAGTCGAGGAGGCTACTTGGGAGCTTGAACAACAAGTTCGCTCCAAGTACCCAAAGTTGTTTCCATCCCCAGGTATGGTTTGATTTCAAGGACGAAATCCTTTTAAGTTAGGGAGATTGTGATGTTTCCAATATTCAGTATTTTTCATTTTTTTGGAATTTTGTCGCCGCAAGGGCATTTTTGTCTTTTACCTTTTGCGTACCGGACACTACGGGGCGTGCCGATCGTGTCTGAGAGTTGTTTGGGACATTTCATTGAGTCCAGGACTCTTTGAAATGTAAGGGTGATTTTTCTTTCCATTTTTTAGTCTTTCAGGCTGGACGGTCCCTCGTGGGACCTGCTGCCGGTATTGTTGCATCCGAGGATTTTGATTGGGTCCATCTACACTCTGTGCATTTTATTTGATGTGCCTTATGTGCATTTTATATAGTTGTGTATATATATATGTATGTGGTGTAAATTAAAAGAGAAAAGAAAAAGGAAAAATAAAAAGAAAAAGGTGGGACCCACCATTTGCATACAAAAAGGCTAGGAGACCATGTTTTGGTCTCCATTTCCTTCTTTCTCTCCCACTAGTTTTTGCTCTCTCCCCTTTATCTTGCTTTTTCTTTTTCTTTTTCATTTACAACTTCAATTCTAGATCTCTCTCTCTATACTTGGTATTTTTAAGTGCCGTTTGCGGCAAATTGAAGCCTACAACGAGGCCTACGAGTTGATCGGAGCCAATCCTCATTTGGTCATCATTTGGAGGATCTCTAATCCTAGGGTATGAAGTGTAAAATTGGGGGTTTTGCATCATTTTAAGGTAGGGGTTCTTAATTCACACTTTTCTTGTTCCTTTGTGAGTCATCTCTCTTTAATTGTTGCAAAGCATGCTTAATTTTAGGTTAGTTGTCTTGAGAATGATATATTAGTTGTATTTGCAATCTATAGTTGAAGAAATTGTGTGAAAAGCATGCTTAGACGTTAATTTACATGCCTATGGTTTTTATTAATTTTCTATAAGATGCTATGAAGGAATATATTAAATAACCAACAAAAGAGCTATGCAGATAGGCGGAGACGACCGTTATTTTTTGAAGTAGAGACCATGTTTTTCTGCGGGTTTCTCCACGGAAAGGTTTGATGAGGCTCGGGAAGAATGGCAAGTTGTCACCACAATTCATTGGACCATTTGAGATTTTGGACCGTGTTGGAGAAGTTGCCTACAGATTTGTTTTGCCACCATAGATGGACAAGGTTCATAATGTTTTTCATGTGTTGATGCTACGAAAGTACGAACTGGATCCATCTCATGTGTTGGATTAGGTTGACGTGGACATTGATGAGGATGTTTCCTATAAAGAGGGACCAGTGCACAGATCCTTGACACACAGCAGAAGGTGTTAAGGGGCAAAACAGTACAGTTAGTGAAAGTTCTTTGGAGACACCACGGAGTCGAGGAGGCTACTTGGGAGCTTGAACAACAAGTTCGCTCCAAGTACCCAGAGTTGTTTCCATCCCCAGCTATGGTTTGATTTGAGGGACGAAATCCTTTTAAGCTGGGGAGATTGTGATGTTTCCAATTTTTAGCATTTTTCATTTTTTTGGAATTTTGTCACCGCAAGGGCATTTTCGTCTTTTACCTTTTGCGTACCGGACACTATGGGGTGTGCCGGTCATGTCTAAGAGTTGTTTGGGACATTTCATTGAGTTCATGACTCTTTGAAATGTAAAGGTGATTTTTCATTCCATTTTTCAGTCTTTCGGGCCGGACGGTCCCGTGTGGGACTCGCTACCTGTATTGTTGCATCCAGGGATTTTGACTGGGTCCATCTGCACTCCATGCATTTTATTTGATGTGCCTTATGTGCATTTGATATAGTTGTGTAAATGTATATGTTTGTGGTGTAAATTAAAAATAAAAAGAAAAAGGTGGGACCCACCATTTGCATACAAAAAGGCTAAGAGACTATGTTTTGTTCTCTATTTCCTTCTCTCTCCCGCTAGTTTTCTCTCTCTCCCCTTTATCTTGCTTTTTCTTTTTCTTTTTCATTTACAACTTCAATCATAGATCTCTCTCTCTCTATACTTGGTATTTTTAAGTGCCGTTTGCAGCATATTAAAGCCCACGACGAGGCCTACGAGTTGATCGGAGCCAATCCTCAGTTGGTCATCATTTGGAGGATCTCTAATCCTAGGGTTTGAAGTGTAAAATTGGGGGTTTTGCATCATTTTAAGGTCGGGGTTCTTAATTCACACTTTTCTTGTTCCTTTGTGAGTTATCTCTCTTTAATTGTTGCAAAGCATGCTTAATTTTAAATTAGTTGTCTTGAGAATGATATATTAGTTGTATTTGCAATCTATAGTTGAAGAAATTTTGTGAAAAGCATGCTTAGGCGTTAATTTACATGCCTATGGTGTTTATTAATTTTCTATAAGATGCTATGAAGGAACATGTTAAATAGTGTGATGTAAATTTCTTTTATGCTCATTTTATTGGTGAAGTATATGATATGCATTTCATAGCATTGGGCATGAAAGAAAAGGGGAGGTGTTTTGAAATAAAAGTGAAAGGGGGTTTTAGGGAGAAATTTTGATAAAGTGTTTTGAGAAAACCCGATCGCCGCGAGGTCTCCAAAAGGCCGATGTGTTAATATAGCCTAGCGGGAACTAAGGAGATTGCCCTAGCGTGGTTAAGCTATCTGGGCCCAAAATGATGCTGCGGGGGTACCAAAGGTCAGGGACAGTTGCCAATCCTTCTCTTGTGTCACTGCGGAGTCACCAAAAGGCGGGTTATATTAACAGTTTGTGAAGTGATGGATTTTCCTGAAAATGGGGAGTGACTTGCATAACATTGCATTCTCTGCTTGACATTTAATTATTTTGAACTTGGAATTGATATGGTATTTTTACCCTGCTTTGCATGACCCCGTTTCCTATTGTTCTATTTTTTGGTTGTGTTCACGGGGACACAAGAGACATGTCTTAAGCACCATCTACTGAGCTTTACGCTCACCCCATTATTTAACATTTTTCAGGAACCGGAAAAGAAGTAGTGGATGTCGACCTTCCACAAGTATGAGGATGACTAGGAGTTTATTTTATACCTTTTGTATATTTTCCCATTCCTTTGTAAATCGTGGCCATATAATATAATTATGACATTTAACTATATTTTGATGTATATGGAAACCATGTAATTGCTTATATTGAATGGGAGAACAATGTTATATTGTTGGCAAATTTAGTGATAGCCATTCTTGTATAGTGATGAGTATTTGCCGTGAATTTAGAATTTCAATACTTAATAGGTTCATTGTAGGTTTAGTATACGTTATACTTAATCAGTATGCACTTCCAGTGAGTTTAATCCTAGGTTAGCATGTTTCGACAGGCTGATCCTCACCACCAATTGACCGAAACTCTAGGTTCGGCCGACCGAACCCTCACCATCAACCGACTGAAATGCCTACAGTGAAAGTCCCGAGAGCTTGTAAACTTCACCCTCATTTTGGTCGACCGACCATATACGTCCACCGGCTGATCATGCCTTAACAGCCAGTCGATGAAGGCCCATTAGCCGGCTGAACATTCCTTTTGACCTGTAATGTTGACCAGCATTGTATGATTTCACCCTTGAGTGTTTTGAGCTCCGGTATGAGTCTTATGACAGGTTTGAACATAGGAAATAGAGTGTATGACCTAGTTGACGTCAGGTTCGGGCAAGGACCCGGTAACAGTCCAGATCCACGGATTTGGGTCGTTACACTAAATCCACAACGTACCTTGTGTCTTGTTTTTTAAAATTTGTTGTGTCGATATATCCATGTGATATTATACTCGTATTTTGTTTTCATGTCCATACTATATAAATACTCACCTAATAAAAATTAAATTTCAGAAAGGACAAGATCAAAATGCTTTTTGGTAGGTTTATTTAGTCATCATCACCCTACTAGTTAAGGGTGTTCAAAAAATTCGGTAAATCGAAGAATCGAACTGGACCAAACTGAACTGGACGGTTTAGGCTAATTGTATAGCAGTTTGGTCCAGTCTTAGGCCCAAAATTATGAAACGTAATTTTACGGTCCAGTCCTGGTTTGGGGTCCTACTGGACCGGCCCAGCGTGGACCGAACTGTTATATAACCTATATTTTATATATATATATATATATTTATTTATTTATTTATTTATAGAAATGATATAACATATACTTTTGGCTGGACATATTCTTTGAACTTTTCTCAAGTCATAATGAAAGCTAGCAAAGAGAGAGATAAAGAAAATGAAATGATGGGCAATAATAAGAAAAACATCATATGAAAATTATCAAACAATAAAAAACTACACAATCAGTGACCACATGGTACAAAAATAAAGCATAACCATTAGGGACCAGAGGAGATTATTGGTTCTTTAAACACTGAAGTGGAAGAGTAGTGTTTGTCAAATTGTATCAGAATATATATATATATATATATATTGAATTGTCAGTTCCTGTTAATGTATTATATATTTAAAAAAATAAAAAAATTATATTTTTAAAAAATAAAATAAAAAGGAAATCAATTGAAACTGACAAACTGAACCGAACCAAACTGGTTTTTCGTGGTTTGGTTTGGTTTGGTTCAACGGGCATTATAGTTCGGTTTGGTTTCAAAAATAGTGGAACCGTTATAAATGGTTTAATTGGTCCCCAAAAACTCTTAATCCGGTCTAAACCGGACCGTGTACATCCCTATACTAGTCCTCAATTAATCTCTTATGTGTTGGCACAATCAAGATAACAGAATTCGAAAAGAAAAAAAAAAGAATAAATCTCTTTATTTATTTATTTTTTTTGCCAAATTATGCTCTAACACCCACACACTATCACGATGTTGTATCATAATTGGGCTAATAAATAAATAAATAGAGTTATTCTCTTTTTTTCCAATTATGTTCTTAGTAGAACTAGTCACATCTTAGTTTGCCATTGGATCTTCTCTTAGCCAATAGGTAGCTTTTTTGAGCTGAAATTTGATATTTATATTATGTTAGTCATTAGCAACCAATCTATTTATTTATTTATTTTTTGGATAAAATACAATAACACCACCTGAAGTTTGTCAAAAGGACACTCAGATGAAAGTTTGTCTATTTTGGGACAACGACACCCCCTGAAGTTTGATACATCTACCAAAGACACCCCAATGGTAATAAATTGACATTTTTACCCTTTGAATTTTATATTGACTAATTTAAATACTGAAATAACCTTTTGAACCTCATACCCATAAAAATTTCTTTCATTCTCTCTTCTTTATTTTCTCTTCCTCAGCCCCCACCACCAACACACACTGTGACACATATACACACATACTGTCACATAAATGATGCATTCATACTTATTTAATAAATAATACATCAATTACTTGAAATTTTTTTTGGTTAATAAATCTAATTACTTTGATGTGTTCCTTGAGCAGAACCAAGTTTTAACTTTTGGCCATTTTATGGTTATTGAATTCTCCAAATAACTTGGTAGGTTGATTTAATGATACAAGTTGTTTTGAAATTTCCATTGTTTTTATAGATGTAATTTTTCTGGCTTTCGTTTTAAATTTTCCAATGTTTATGTCCAAACCCTCCTATTTGCAGTGTTTGTCAAATTCTTTGAGACTAGAAAAATTATATCTACAAAATATGGACTTTAGTTGCTGGATGCATTAGGACATTTGTTATGATTTAGCCCTAGCAATATTTAAATAATCCACTTTCATTTTTTATGTGTGTGTGTGTGTGTGTATGTGTGACAGTATGTGTGTATATGTGTAACAATGTGTGTTGGTGTTGGGGGCTGAGGAAGAGAAAATAGAGAGGAGGGAAAGAAAGAAATTGTTATGGGTATGAGTTAGAAAGGTCATTTCAGCATTTAAATTAGTCAATATAAAAGTCAAAGAGTAAAATTGTCAATTTATTACCATTAGGGTGTCTTTGGTAGATGTATCAAACTTCAGGGGGTGTCATTGTCCCAAAATAGACAAATTTTCCTCCGAGTGTCCTTTTGGCAAATATCAGGGGTGTTATTGTACTTTACACTTTTATTATTACTTTTTTTTCCGCAACTTTTAGACATTGAGCTTACCATTCAACTAAAAAAAAAAAACTTTTAGACATTGTACCAATTTTGACTTTTTTAGGATTATCTTTCATTTTTAGGATTGCATGGAATGCAAAGTGAGTCTCTTTTTCTAAACTTTGTGGATTTAAAGTTCTTCTAATGAACTTTTATAATTTATATAAACTTAAATCAGCTGCTAATTTTCTTAATTGTTACAATTATTTTAGGTGTTAGCCAAACACATTGTTTTGGAGTGGGGAATTGCCTCCTTCTATTAGCGGCCCACCACTTCGCCAGAGGACTACGGTCCAGGGTTGCAATTTGAAGCTCGGGCTTCAATCAATGAAAACTAATGTAATAGGAAAAAAAAATTAAATTTTTTTTTTGGTAAATTGTAGTGACACTCGTACGTAGATACAACTTTAGGAGTGTGATCCACTTGCTCTCCAAGGTTTACAAAGTTGAACAATGACACCCTATCTTATAAATAAGGAGCCAAACACAGCCTTAAGTCACATGAAATATCCAATATGCCTTGTTAGACACTAATTGACTCTAGAGGGTGGGTGAATAGAGTCAATGGTTAATTTAAAAAATAATAATTTGCAATTTTAACTAGAGATAAACTATTATGAAATAATCAATTAAAGCATAAATATAAGAGAGATAGGGATAAGAAATTGCAAACAATGACACGGAGATTTTAACGAGGTTCAGAAACTCCTACTCTTCGGCTCAAGATCCCTTTTGAGACTTGCCAATCCATTAGAGCTTTTCCTTTATGATGGAAAGCAAACCTTCACATGAAGCAAGCCCTTGCTTCTCTTTCTTGCTAGGAGAGCACCCTTCTCCTAAGCTTCTTTTGGGTCACACCAACCCTTACAAGTTTGTAGTGAAGAAAGTAAATGAAATACAAGATGGAATCTCTCTCTCATGATAGATTTACAATTGTAGGTTCACAACTAGAGTAAGTATATGAATGAAATGAAGCTCAAATCTCTAGTATGATATGAGAGAATAAAAATTATGGAATGAGTGATCAAATGATTGTCTTGAATGCTCTATAATGAAGCTCTTGATTAATCTTCAAATTGCTCTCAATGGATATCTATCAAATAACATAAGCTGCAGCTCCTATTTATAGAGAGAAGAAGTTAATATAGCTGTTGGAGGTCAATATAGCTGTTGGAGATGAGGTGTCAATAATCCAAGTTCTCAAGTAGCCGTTTGTTTTGAAATTGACTTTGCATCGGTCGGCTGATGGAGCATCGTCGGTCGGCTGAAAGCCTCTCTTCAGCCGGCTGATCCCCAATCGTCGGTCGGTCGAAACGTTTGTTAAAAGTCACTGCTTTCGGGACTTTAAGAAAGCTCCTTGTCGGTCAGCTGATTAGTATTCTTCGATCGACTGATGCATAAAACCCTTATCGAACGGCTGAAACACCATGTTCAGTCGGCCGAAACTCCTTGAATGTGATCCTCCATTTTTCTTTTCTGTTTCTAGGCTTTCAAATAGATTTTGCTATTCAACTCATGATCCTAGAATGTGTGAGCTTCATGACATTTAATATTTGAATCTATGGCACTCACCCAACCTACCTACCCCATTTGAATTTGCCATTTTTGATTGTTTTTCTTCTCCGTGTTTCACCTTTGAAGTTTAGAAGTGAATGACTTGTTTTTCTTTTATCTTTGGAGTGTATAGAATGTATTAGCTTGGCTTTACCTTTCCTTGTTTTCCACTTCACTTTTAGACTTCCAATGACTAACTTGTTAAATGTTCTCAAGGAAAATGTTAGTCCTTAAAACACAATTAATGTTTTGTGATCGTCAACATTGGTCTTAGGGTTAACAATCTCCCCCTTTTTTATGATGACAAAACATTGATGTGTTGTAGAAATAAGTGGAGTTACATTTAAACATGCTCCCCCTATCATTATACTCATTTGTACTTCATAGCAGGTAATTAAAGACAATTTAAGATTGCAACTGGGAATATGCATTTTTCATATAAGTCTCCCCCTATTTTTATGCATTGTATATAAAATTTGACAAGTAGGCATATCCAGAGAATTATATAGAGACTAACATTGACATTTAGAAAATGAGTACAACTATCATGAACTGTGTCAACAAAATAAACAGCTTGTCCAAAGTCAAAATAGACAGTTTATCCAAAATAAACATGTGTCAACAAATAGAGACAATCAATCAACACATCAACATAGCTTCAGCCAAACACCACCAAAATAAACCAATTGTAAACAAAACATCCATTACATTTTCTCCCCTTTTTTGTCATCCTCAAAAAGAAAATATAGCATAGAAAGGCAAAATAAGAACTGAAAAATAAAAAAAGGTAATGCATAGAGATCCTCGATAAGGAGGAAGATCGCCAGCCATATGCAGTTCCTTGAGATTCTTCTTGATTGAGTCGACATCACCCTCAATAGTGTCTAGACGTCCAACCATATCATTGACTATAGCTTCAGTCCGGTGAGAGATGCTAATATGCTCATGTAGAAAAGCATTTTGCTGCATGAGGAGCTCGAGAATAGCCGGATTGATCTGTGGAGGTGACATAGGAATAGGAGGATCAACTAGAGGTGGGTCATCATGATTATCATCCTCATGGATAACAAGGGCTGGAATGTTAGGTGGGACAAGAAATTCCCTATCGTCCCCAAGTTTTCCCCTCTCTAAAGCCTCATTCCAAGCCTTCTCAATAGGATTATACCACTGCCCATCACGGTCCATTTTAAACCCCATTAACCCAAGAGTAGTGGATTTAAGTTTGTTCCTAGGCCCTTGATCCTTTTTTACTTCCCGTTCAACGGATACCCCATTTGCTAGAAAGATGAGACTTAATGGCATGGCATAAAAAAGGTGTTTGTCTTTACTCTTTTGGCACTCAAGAATATGATAAAACATAAGAAAAATGAGATCAAAGTCCTTACCATTAAGGATGCACCAAATGAGGAATGCCTCCATGTATGAGACATCAGAGCGACCTCCGGATTTTGGAAGGATTGCATACATGATGATGTTGTAAATGACCCGAGCTTCCAGAGTGAGCTGTTTGGCATGAACTTTTTGAGTATTTTTTATCCGCTTATTGTAGCTCATTTGCCATACGGCATCAAGCTCATTGAATCCCTCCCCTTGGTACCAAGTGAATGAGGTAAAGTATTTGATAGAACCCTCAGGCAAGTCAAGAATGGAGCAAATGGTTGGAATGTCTAGGGTGAAAGAAGTACCCCCAATGAAAGACTCTATTTTCAGAGAATGATGAATTCTTTTAAAATGTGTATAAAAGAGACGAACTAAGCGAGGGTAGAATGGGACGTCCATAGATACATATTTTCCCAATCCTATGGCATCAAAAAGTTTATAAATGTTTAGATGAAGAGCCTCACATTCGGATTTAGACAAGACTTTCCCAAAGGCAACTTTTCTATAAAGGAATTTAGTATCATATAGATTTTTCATGGCTGGGTTTTTGAAGAGAGCAAGGTTGGACACTGGCAGAGATTCGATGTTACTAGCCTCGGCTTATTCAGTATGGCTAGCTTTCTTTCGTTTGGTAGGTGGGCAAGGGGGGTTTCTCCTAGGCTCAGAGGATGACATGATTTTATAAGAATTTGTAAAACACCTTTTGAAAGAAAGTGAGACCCAATTCAACTATGATAGAGCTTAAAGAAAAATTACACAGATTTTAGGAAACCTTTGAATAAATATTTTGATTTCATTTGGTCATAATGAAAACTCCCAAATCAATTTTGACAAATCAGCATAGAAAATCCTTTAATTTGGGCAAAAGAATTCTAGGGTTTTGACAAGATGATATTACGACAAAATCAAATCCAATGCAAACCCACGAAGTTTTGCACAAATCAGACTTAAGGATAACACAATGAATACTGAGATTTGGAAATTCTCAAATCTTAAGCACAGTGAAATCTAGGGTTTTGCAGAATGAAAATACAACAGGATTGAAAGTACAACAATTTTGAAATCCCAAGGTTGATTTAGACCTATGTGATACCCACAATTGAATAATTTCAGGAAGACACGATGAACCCCCAATTCGATTTTAGGCTTACGCAAAAGGAACCTTTGACAAAATGATATTAGGGTTTTGCAAATATGAGATTAAGATAAATGAAAACCCTAAGATGAGCACATAGGATGAGATTACGATTTCATAACATCAACCCAAAAAATTAACTTCGTGCATGACAGATTTTGAAAATGGAAGATTTGATAGAGAGCGCATGTATTAGTGATCCAAATAAAACGTGCTTAAATGAAGGGATGATCAATTGATGAAAGCGTGAGAATCACTTACCAGAGGAGATAAGTTTGACGAGCGAGAGATTGAGATTCAGCAAAGAGCTTGGGGAAAGAAGAGGTGAGCCAGCGAGAAACCCTAGAAATGGAAAAATGAAATGACAAAACAAAACAAAAAAAAAAAAATGGCTTTAAACACTAATTAAAGATCATAGATCTGACTTTCGGTCGGCTAACAAGACAGTATTGGTTGACCGAATCTATGTATTTCGGTCGACTAATAAGAATTTTCGGTCGGCCGAAATGCTTTACAGAAATATTTAGACAGAGGCCAACACATCTTCTTCAAAAGCCATTCCTATTTCTCTCTTAATGAAGTAAAATGTGTCCTCTTGAAAAGGTTTAGTAAAGATGTTCGCTAGTTGCTTATCAGCGTTGACAAAGACTAATTCAATGTCACCCTTTGAAACATGATCTCTAATGAAGTGATATCGTATCTCAATGTGTTTCGTTCTTGAGTCCAAGATAGGGTTTTTTGAAATGCAAATAGCACTCGTATTATCACATTTTATGGGAATGTGGTCAAATTTAAGTCCAAAGTCTTCAAGTTGTTGCTTAATGTAAAGCGTTTGGGCACAACTATTTCCTGCCGCCACATATTCGGCTTCCACCGTTAACAAAGCCACGGAATTTTGCTTTTTGCAAGACCAAGATACTAATGATTGACCAAGGAGGTGACAAGTGCCACTAGTACTTTTTCTATCAACTCTACATCCGACAAAGTCGGCATCCGAATAGCTAACAAGATTGAAAAAAGTATTTCTAGGAAAACAAAGCCCTAAATTTATTGTACCACATAAGTAGCAAAAAATACGTTTAACGGCACACAAATGAGATTCTTTAGGACAAGATTGGAATCTAGCACATTAACATACACTAAACATTATGTCTGGTCTACTTGCTATTAAATATAAAATACTACCAATCATGCCTCTATACTTCTTGATATCTACATCTTTGCCTTTCTTATCTTTATCAAGTTTCAAAGATGAACTCATGGGAGTTTTGGCATGTTTGACTTCCCCTAAGCCAGATTTCTTTAGCAAATCTTTAACATACTTGGATTGACAAATGAAAATGCCATTAAGTGTTTGTTTGATTTGCAATCCTAGAAAGAAGGTAAGTTCACCCATAATGCTCATTTCAAACTCATTTTGCATGCTAGAAGCGAACTTTTCACAAAGCACACTATTGGATGATCCAAAAATGATATCATCAACGTATATTTGAATAATCAATAGGTTACCATCAATGGTTTTAGTAAAAAGAATGTTGTCAATTTTTCCTCTAATAAAACCATTTTCAAGTAGAAATCCACTTAGTCTTTCATACCAAGCTCTTGGAGCTTGTTTTAAACCATATAATGCTTTTGATAATTTGTAAACATGGTTAGGACAATCATAGCTTTCAAATCCCGGTGGTTGTTCTACATGCACTTCTTCCTCAATGAAGCCATTTAAGAGGCACTTTTTACATCCATTTGATATAACTTAAAGTTTTTATGGGATGCAAATGCAAGGACCATTCTAATGGCTTCAAGCCTAACTATGGGAGCAAAGGTTTCATCATAGTCAATGTGACGGCCCAAGTTTTGTAAACCCGGTGTGTCAGTGATGACCAAAAGATGACCCGATAACGAATCCGAAATGCGGAAGCGAAAGGTGAAACAACGGTCTCTAAAGATACAATACATCTCTAAGACATTAATGTGACCCTCAATGAGGTCACGGAACCCAAAGGAAAACAAATGCGGAAGTGTCGTTTCAAAATAGACAAAAGGAACCTTGGGGCAAAATGGTCATTTTGTAAAAAAAGTGGATTCAGGTGCTATCAAGCACACCGCTGGGAAGACAATGAAAAAATAATCATGATGGACTCAAGAATTGCATTATTCGGAGACCGGACGAAGGAGAAAGGTCAAAACAAAAATGATGTCATGCGGCCCGACGAGGACAGCCCACTACTGCTACAACTGAGAGTAAAAACGGGCATCTAAAGGGACTTTTCTGGAAAAACTCAAAGAAGAAACCCCCTCTAAAATCAAGTTTCCTACCCCGAAACATGGAAGGAAACAAAAAAAAATGCATTGTAAAATTTTCAAAATGCCCTCAAGAAAATCAAGTCAAGGGGGTAAAAATTTCTCCGAGCTACTGCCTAAGGAAAGGAAATAGGGATTCGGGAGGTTTTTGAATTGTCTAAATTGAAAATGCAATCTTAAAATAAACCCACAAGACCCTCGGAAGTTTCAGATCGGTTGAGACGATTTTCAAAAAAAAGTTGATGAATAGTACCAAGTACATTTGTACTAAAAATTTGCAAAACCTGACAGCAAGGATTTTTCGAAAAAATATCAATTTTTGAGGGCCAAGATGACATTTTCAGGAAAAAAAACAAATAAGAAACCCCCCCCCCCCCCCCCCCCTCGCGGGGAAAATTGAGTTTTCTACTCAGTAGCGTGGGCGAAAAAAAAAAAAAAAAAAAAAACTCATTTTGAAAAACTCGAAATGCCCCTGGAATAGAATAGGGTAAAAACTCAAAAAAAAAAATGTAACCTTAAGTTTTTGTTTCATCAAGAAGGGTATTGTTTGCCAAAGTGAGCATGCAAGTGTATGTAATGTGATAACATAGATGTGCTACAATGGCCTATGGCCTCATTACAATACATTTACAAGTTTTGGCATACTCAACCTCAAATTCTCACAATTAACCTACAATGGCAACACTTAAATTTTAAGGAAAACATACTTGTAATCTTTAAAGTTAATGGCCCTTGGCCTCATGTCATACATACAAAGTAAGCTTCAAAAGTATGCTTGGATACACATTACATGTCAAAGAAGCCATCTTAGCTTACATAATACCATACATCCATGGTATACAAAAGATGATATCCAAAAGATAAAACATGCTAAACAACTGCATGTCCATATACAAAAAATATTTCAAATTGCTCATGAACCCCTAAGGATGATGAGCACCCAAGAACACTATCTCCTTACCTGTAAAATAACCTAAACCACTAGGGCAAGTAATCAAGTTACTCGTAAGAAGAAGAATATGCGTATATCCTAAAGTTTCAATATCGTTGCAAGATCAATATAGACGAATACAAGGGATCATTCCACTTAACGTCTATGTTCAAAGTGTTCTAAGGAATCATCTTAAGCTAACTTAAATGATTCTTTAACAACACATATTAATATCAATGTACTTAACAACATCAATTCGCCAATAGCAAGAATTTCAAGTTACAATTAAACATTGGTTGACAACTTGGAATTTAATGCGAAATCAATTAATGGAATACTTGGACATCACGTCTCGGACTAAACCAAGATCAAAATGGTTTTTCCAAGCATTAACCCGCTGGGAAGACCACCCTAGTGCGCACTATCTCAATTGGAGAGAACTCATACCTCCCGCACTAAAGCCAAACTTTAGCCATATCACTTGTAACAATGTCCCAAGAGAATCCAAAATCATAAACAAGTTTAAAACTCATATACCATAATTTAAGACATGTAAACCACCTTGCAAGAATAAGTACTTTGAAACACACAAACTGTAATACCCCTAATTTTAAAAGGACAATCCTGTAATTTAATATAATTATTTTTATTTAATTAAATGATTATTTGCTTGTTTTAATTAATTAATTATTTGCTCATTTGATTTGTTTTATTTTTAATTAACTTAAATGTGTTTTTCTTTCATTAATTGTTTTAAATTGTGTTTCTTTAATAATTGCTTAAATTGTATTTGGGTTTGTTTCTTTACGTGTTTATGTAAATGCACTGTTTTGGTAATTAGGATTTTATGTTTTACATCATGTTTAAGATTGGAGCCGACATATAGTTGGTTTAGGATTTAATTTAGGGTTTGGTTTAGGATTTAAATTAGGGTTTCAACTTAAGCCTATAAATACATAAGTATACGTCTGCTAGGGTTTCCTGTAAACCATATTCACTATATTCACATACATAAGGATACAGAGGGAATACAGAGAGAACTTTAAGAGAATAAGTTAGGGAATAAAGGAGAAGTTCTGGATTAAATTAGGAGTGGCAGAGGTTGATAACAACTATTGACATTGCCAAAGTTGCTAGAGACAACAGTTTTGGATTTTCAATCAGAAATCATAGGCAAGTTTCTGTTCTGCTCTATCTCTTTAATCTGTGTTCTGTGCATGCCTAGGAGGACTTCAGGGGCTTAATAAAGGCTAAAACAATTGTAAACAAACATAATATCATGGATTTATGCATATAAGAATCTGGTTTAAATACTCGTAAGATAATTGTTTTGCCTATTTCTGCTTCTCTGTTAATCTGTTTTTCTATAGTTGTGATTCAGGTTGTTGTAAACTAAGGTTGTAAATTATATCTGGGATGCTTTGTAACTAATCAAGGAGTGAGTTTAAAGCCTGGAATAAGATCTTAAAACAGTTTTGATTTTTACAAAATAAATCTGTTGTAAGTTGCTTAAGGTTGCTATTTGAACGTTCTGTAATTGTGGCTTCCAAACTTGAGTCTAGTTCAAATCATGGTTGCATATCAGTGGGTTAGGATTAATCTATAACTTTGATTGGACCCTAGAACAACTGATTAAAACATTCCAGAGGCTCTGTTAGTTACCGGAGTCGAAGAAGATGAAGCAAGAACAGATGACGGTGTCCAAAGGAACAAGAGCAGGCTCCAGAAAACCTAGGAGCCGCCTCTAAGCCTTTGGAGCCGGCTCCTAAAGGATTGGAACCAGCTCCTGCCTGTTTTGGAGCAGGCTCCAAAGGCAATTTGAGCAGTGCTCTCACCCGGATGCACTTAGTTTTGGTTTAGCGCACTGTTTGGCTGTGTGGGGTGTTTTAAATGGTTTCAATTGAATTAATGGATGGATACAAGTGTTTCAGATCCGTTAAACAATAGAGAAACATAAATTCATAATTTAATTAAGGATTGGACAATGCACAGTTAGGCAAGGAATTTACCGGTTGCACCTTGAATATTAAACTGTTTACACTAGAGAATTTAGAGGATCGTTTGTATATACTTTAATTAGGATTAAACATATATAAATAGGATTATAAGTATCATTAATTACTTAAATTTAACTGAATTTGTGTTGAACCAAGTTAATTTTCACCTTGTTATTCAATTATGGCAGATACGGACAACTTGGAGGATGTGAATGCTTATACTTGTTTTGCAGATTACATTATTGGAATATTGATTTTGTTTAGGCTCTATAATGAATGCTTATTATTGATATAAATGTATCAAATTAAAATGATACATATTTTGGATGATGGATGTTGCTTATATAGTGTGGTTCAATTAACTACGCAGTTTGGAGGAGTTAAATGCTCAGTAAATTTTTATCAGCTTAAAGGAATTGGTTTAGGATTTCTAAACTTTATATTGTGTGCATAATTTGATCTTAAACTTGGGAGGTTATAATAAATGCTTATTCTGGAGTATAGTTGGTTTGCATCTATTACTATTTTATCGACTATGTTAATTGGAGGATTGTATGTACCGGTATGGGACGGTGACATACTAGGTATGGATTAGTTCAAGCACTAAATCCTACCTAATCTGGAATGAGTTGGATTAACCATAAAAAGGTTAAGTCTTACTTGAATGGATGTGTATGAACCGGTATTAGACGGTGTCATATTAGGGATGGCTTAGCTCAAAGCACTAAGACCAACCTATATTGGAATGGATTAGTTCAAAACACTACCCAAATTTGGATTAAGGTATGGATTAACCATAAATGTTAAGTCCATCACCTACTTGTGTCATGTCAATCAAATAAAGTGAATGACCTATTATGGTTTCCGGATGAATTTGTGTTACATATATCAGAGCACTATACAGATGGATGATATTTTGTATTAGGAGTACGGACTTTATATATTTATTTTATGTGCCATGGTATGAGCTTGAGTCTCAGGACTATGGTTAGGGTGCGTATATCGCTTGGGATGGATAACTGGACGTAGGTATTGTTCCCTGGTAGGTTTAGGTACTCATGCCCACCTTAGGGTGCGTATTTGCATGTTGCCTTCTATTCAGGCTGAGACAAACCTATTGGACTAGCGAGTGTCCTATTAGTGTGCACTATATACATATATAGACTACTCTAGATATGGTTGAGTCTTCTTAGGATGTATCTGCGTATCGGATTACTGTTTGGATTGTAGTAGATCAGGACTTGCATGTGGGCCTGACCCACTCCTTTATTTTTTAGGTGTTCGTCAGTTCCAGGGTTAGAGCTTGGACGTACAGAGCTGATACAGATATTCATTCCTCCGACTATGTAAGAATCTTCTCTATGTTAGCTGTTGAATTTATTTCTATGATTTAAACTCCTATTTGAGAATTTTATAAAGGGTACAATAGATGGATTCCCGAGTTGTAAACTTACAGAGGTTTTGAAGCTTGGATTTTTATAATTATATTTGGAAGATATTAATTTCTAGTTCCTTTCAGCTTTTAAATTTTTATTTCTTAAATCAATTTTGTATTCCGTGTTCGATTTAAAATACTTTAATTGTTTGATATCCCTCGGACTCGTGTCAGACTTGATCAACCCGTGTCTCGGATCCGAGGGGTATCACAGTTGGTATCAGAGCACTCCAGGTTCAAGTGTCTCTAGGACGTTTCGTATTAAGTCTTCCGCGTAGCGTTATCTCTTGATTAGAGTTTTTGGTTAGGATTCATTGTATTCTTTACGGTCCTAGTGAGTTGTACTGATATCTATCTTTCTATGTGAACAGATGGATAATAGAGGACAGACTGTACAAGAAACTCGAAAGGAAAGAAGAGCAGCACGTAGGCAACAGTATCTCCTACGGCGTCAGAAATTGGAGAAAGAGCAACAACTGCCTAGGTTTCAGGAGGAGCAGGAGGAAGATGGTCAGTTGCACGTAGAACACGAGGATGTTCAGCATACTCAGGAGTCTCATGATCGGGCCAACAATCAGGGCAGGAATCCAGGGTATTCTTCTCAACTAGTTTACATCATTGCTCAGGCTGTAGCTGAAGGTGTAGCAACTGCATTTCAGAGTCAGACACACGTTCAGCGGGCACCCGAAGTAATACCAGTGGTGCAGAATGTGTTACAAGGTCAATGCTTTGCCTGTGGAGAGTTTGGGCATACATCCAACCAGTGTACCGAACTAGCTCAGAGACAACCGAATGGGGGACCACAGACAGAACGGTATCGCCCACAGACAAACCAACGGAGGAGGCCGTTTGGTACTTTTAGGGGTACTTGCTATACTTGTGGTGAATTTGGTCACACTTACAGGCAGTGTCCTAAACGAGGAGATATCGGGCCGTCCCAGCAGGAGGGTACCGACTCACATAGAGGAAGGCTCTTTTAAGAGTAATATTAATTACTAGTGGTAAAGGAGGATTACTAAAAGTTTAGTATGGCTTTGATCTAATACACTGGTTTTGTTAAGGAATATTTTATGATTAAGCTTCTAGAAGTTAATGGTTTGGGAAACTTTTTAATAAAGTGAACTATTGGATTTGGCTATCTTTATTGCGTTCTGTAATAGAATTTTTGGTGATATATACATAGCTGTTTTAAAACTATATTGGAAAGTGTATGTTGTCATAATAGATGATTATCATAGTGGAATGATTGGGTTTGAAGGATAAACAAATATTTGTTCTGAATTACGTTGTGTTGAGACAGGATGGTTACCAAGGAGTTTACAAAGGAACTGGTGTAAATCTATATGGTAGGTTTGGTTTAGAAGGAGGAATTCCCAAAATATAACGATAATCTAAAAAGGGGAAGAATATGGAGCATTTTTGTTTTACCTTATGTGTTTTGCTTTACTGAATAATTTGGTTACTTTAAGTGTTTTGCATTATGGAGTATTTAGAACAATTGGGATTTAGGATTCTGACACATGAATGCAACTTATTTGGAGTCACCGTGTCGTATTGTCGACTGTCGGGATCAAATCATTTGTAATAAGGTTATCTCTTTGGTGCGTGTTCAGTGGAGTCATCACAATGAGGCTGAGTCCACTTGGGAACGGGAGGATGTCATTCAGTCGCAGTTTCCTGAATT
Organism: Cornus florida; assembly: GCF_030987335.1. Lineage (NCBI taxonomy): Eukaryota > Viridiplantae > Streptophyta > Magnoliopsida > Cornales > Cornaceae > Cornus > Cornus florida. The sequence continues at coordinate 48,715,948 of NW_026775572.1, forward strand.
ATGGGAAGAAGGTAAGAGCGAATTCCGAGGACGGAATTCCTTTTATTAGGGGGGAAGAATGTAATACCCCTAATTTTAAAAGGACAATCCTGTAATTTAATATAATTATTTTTATTTAATTAATTGATTATTTGCTTGTTTTAATTAATTAATTATTTGCTCATTTGATTTGTTTATTTTTAATTAACTTAAATGTGTTTTTCTTTCATTAATTATTTTAAATTGTGTTTCTTTAATAATTGCTTAAATTGTATTTGGGTTTGCTTCTTTACGTGTTTATGTAAATGCACTGTTTTGGTAATTAGGTTTTATGTTTTACATCGTGTTTAGGATTAGAGCCGACATATAGTTGGTTTAGGATTTAATTTAGGGTTTGGTTTAGGATTTAAATTAGGGTTTCAACTTAAGCCTATAAATACATACATATACGTCTGCTAGGGTTTCCTGTAAACCATATTCACTATATTCACTTACATAAGGATACAGAGGGAATACAGAGAGAACTTTAAGAGAATAAGGTAGGGAATCAAGGAGGAGTTCTGGATTTAACTAGGAGTGGCAGAGGTTGATAACAACTATTGACATTGCCGAAGTTGCTAGAGACAACAGTTTTAGATTTTCAATCAGAAATCAGGGGCAAGTTTCTGTTCTGCTCTATCTCTTTAATCTGTGTTCTGTGCATGCCTAGGAGGACTTCAGGGACTTAATAAAGGCTAAAACAATTGTAAACAAACATAATATCATGGATTTATGCATATAAGAATCTGGTTTAAATACTCGTAAGATAATTGTTTTGCCTATTTCTGCTTCTCTGTTAATCTGTTTTTCTATAGTTGTGATTCAGGTTGTTGTAAACTAAGGTTGTAAATTATATGTGGGATGCTTTGTAACTAATCTAGGAGTGAGTTTAAAGCCTGGAACAAGATCTTAAAATAGTTTTGATTTTTACAAAATAAATCTGTTGTAAGTTGCTTAAGGTTGCTATTTGAACGTTCTGTAATTGTGGCTTCCAAACTTGAGTCTAGTTCAAATCATGGTTGCATATCAGTGGGTTAGGATTAATCTATAACTTTGATTGGACCCTAGAACAACTGATTAAAACATTCCAGAGGCTCTGTTAGTTACCGAAGTCGAAGAAGATGAAGCAAGAACAGATGATGGTGTCCAAATGAGCAAGAACAGGCTCCAGAAAACCTAGGAGCCGCCTCTAAGCCTTTGGAGCCGGATCCTAAAGGATTGGAGCCGACTCCTGGCTGTTTTGGAGCCAGCTCTTGAGGCAATTTGAGCAGTGCTCTCACCCGGATGCGCTCAGTTTTGGTTTAGTGCACTGTTTGGCTGCGTGGGGTGTTTTAAATGGTTTGAATTGAATTAATGGATGGATAAAAGTGTTGTAGATCCGTTAAACAATAGAGAAACATAAATTCATAATTTAATTAAGGATTGGACAATGCACAGTTAGGCAAGGAATTTACCGGTTGCACCTTGAATATTAAACTGTTTACACTAGAGAATTTAGAGGATCGTTTGTATATGATTTAATTAGGATTAAACATATATAAATAGGATTATAAGTAACATTAATTACTTAAATTTAACTGAATTTGTGTTGAATCAAGTTAATTTTCACCTTGTTATTCAACTATGGGAGATACGGACAACTTGGAGGATGTGAATGCTTATACTTATTTTGCAGATTACATTATTGGAATATTGATTTTGTTTAGGCTCTATAATGAATGCTTATTATTGATATATATGTATCAAATTATAATGATGCATATTTTGGATGATGGATGTTGCTTATATAGTGTGGTTCAATTAACTACGTAGTTTGGAGGAGTTAAATGCTCAGTAAATTTTTATCAGCTTAAAGGAATTGGTTTAGGATTTCTAAACTTTATATTGTGTGCATAATTTGATCCTAAACTTGATAGGTTATAGTAAATGCTTATTCTGGAGTATAGTTGGTTTGCATCTATTACTGTTTTATCGACTATGTTAATTGGAGGATTGTATGTACCGGTATGGGACGGTGACATACTAGGTATGGATTAGTTCCAGCACCAAATCCTACCTAATCTGGAATGAGTTGGATTAACCATAAAAAGGTTAAGTCTTACTTGAATGGATGTGTATGAACTGGTATGGGACGGTGTCATATTAGGGATGGCTTAGCTCAAAGCACTAAGACCTACCTATATTGGAATGGATTAGTTCAAAACACTAAGTCCTACCCAAATTTGGATTAAGGTATGGATTTACCATAAATGTTAAGTCCATCACCTATTTGTGTCATGTCAATCAAATAAAGTGAATGACCTACTATGGTTTCAGGATGAATTTGTGCTACATATATCAGACCACTATACAGATGGATGATATTTTGTATTAGGAGTACGGACTTTATATATATATATTTTATGTGCCATGGTATGAGCTTGAGTCTCAGGACCATGGTTTGGGCGCGCATGTCGCTTGGGATGGATAACTGGACATAGGTATTGTTCCCTGGTAGGTCTAGGTACTCATGCCCACCTTAGGGTGCGTATTTGCGTGTTGCCTTCTATTCAGGCTGAGACAAACCTATTGGACTAGCGAGCGTCCTATTAGTGTGCACTATATACATATATGGACGACTCTAGATATGGTTGAGTCTTCCTAGGATGTATCTGCGTATCAGATTACTGTTTGGATTGTAGTAGATCAGGACTTGCATGTGGGCCTGACCCACTCCTTTATTTTTCAGGTGTTCGTCAGTTCCAGGGTTAGAGCTTGGACGTGCAGAGCAGATACAGATATTCATTCCTTCGACTATGTAAGAATCTTCTCTATGTTAGCTGTAGAATTTATTTCTATGATTTAAACTCCTATTTGAGAATTTTATATGGGGTCCAATAGATGGATTCCTGAGTTGTAAGCTTACAGAGGTTTTGAAGCTTGGATTTTTATAATTATATTTCGAAGATATTTATTTCTAGTTCCTTTCAGCTTTTAAATTTTTATTTCTTAAATCAATTTTGTATTCCGTGTTCGATTTAAAATACTTTAATTGTTTAGAATGGCATGCTAAATGATAAGTCATCATCATGAAATTATGCACAATACAATACCACCAACTTATCAACTTCAGTCATGCCTCAACAATAAGTTTTATACACTAAATATCAACATTTAAAGCAATAAGCTTCTATAACAATTATAATTAGTAATCCACAAGAACATAGAATTATTATCATAACAATATAGCAATTCAAGTCAATGGAAATTGCATATAACATTAATAATTTTACAAGAGTTCTATATCATCACTACATGTGAAAATACAAGAATTTAGCATACTACTAAAGTATATAATCCTTCTACACATGGTTTATGCATATCATACATGTTTAAATCAATAAACCCTGAGTCAAGATGTGAGGGTTTCCTATAATATGCAAGACTATCATATTAAAAGCATGTATACAATATATATTAAATCCCAAGGATTATAAAACACTTAAAATATAAACATACTACCACCCCTACCTCAATAGAGAATTGAATCTCTATAATCCAAGCAACCAAGCTCAAAATGGAAAACAAGTTTTTGGTTAATGAAGAAGAGAGTGAGAGGAAACTTTTGTGTTCCAAGGTTTTAAGTCTAGGGTGAATGGAAGGAAACCAAAAATGAAGTCAAAGCTATTAACCAAGCTTTTCTCCAATGGTGGCTAGGTTAGGGTTCTTGATAACAAGTGAAAATGAAAATGATAAAGTGTAAAATGGTGAGTGGAAGGGCTAGAAATCCTCCACTCACTATGTGCTCTTACACTACCTCTCACACACACTCAATGCAAGTCTAAATGGTGAACCTACACTTGTCATGAATCTATGGTTCATTCCTAGGCTTAATCTTAAGCCTACACTTGTCACCATCCTTTGTAAATTTCCAAGACTCAATATTGAACCAACACTTGTCAACCACCCATGCCAACAAGTGCACCAATCCTAAGCCAACAAATGGGTGAATCTCCACCCTCCACATGTCATCATCCAAGGCATCAAAGTGTTTCCACACAAATGTCAACAAGTGGACCAATGAGAGTGTGACACTTATCACACTTTCCGAAAATTACAAACAAGTCCTTTTCAAAAATATCTTCCAAATTAAATTTCAAAATGGTCCCTAAGACGAAAAATAATTACTTTTGCATAATTACACTAAAACCCCTCAAGTTTAGGTTAATTACCAAAAAGTCATGCTTTCATGCACTTTACAAGAAAAGTAAGCATTCAATATGTTTTCTACAAAAGTAAAAATGTAGATATAATAGAATTTAAATATCATGGATGCATGCAAAACCGGAATCAAATCCGTGCACAAGAAGTGAGGTTATGCAATGAAAAACGATAAACGGGAAAAAGACGAAATAGGGAAAAGACGAAAAAAGAAAATCGCCGAAAAAGGAAAAGGAGGAAAAAGACCGGGTTATTACAGTCAATTCCCTCTTCTTGGTTATACCCTTGAGCAACAAGTCTAGCTTTGTTTCTCACAATTGTTCCCGGTTCATCCTTTTTATTCCTAAATACCTATTTTGTTCCAATGATAGTCTTATTTTTAGGTCTTGGAACTAATTCTCAAACTTTATTTCTTTCAAATTGGTTAAGTTCTTCTTGCATAACCAAGATTCAAGACTCATCAATTTCGGCTTTATGAATATTTTTTGGTTCAAGTTGGGAGACAAATGCCACATAATTGCATATATCATTAATTTGAGACCTAGTACTTACTCCTTTGGATGGATCGCCAATGATTTGATTTATTGGATGATTTGGCACTTGCTTTCAATCCTTAGGAAGTGTGTCTTTATGAGCATTACTTTCTTTTGGATCGTCTTTGGGGAGATCTTCAAGAGATGAATTGTATGGATCAAGATTCTCAAAATTCTTTTCAATCTCAATTACATCCTCATTATCATCCAATGAACATGTAGGAGGGGGTAATTATGACTCATCAAATATAACATGTATAGATTCCACAACAACAAGTGTTATTTTGTTGAACATTCTAAAAGCTTTGCTACGAGAAGAATATCCTAGAAAAATACCTTCATCCGATTTAGGTTCAAATTTCCCTAGATTGTCTTTATCATTTAATACAAAGCATTTACATCCGAAAACTTTAAAATAATCAATGTTTGGCTTCCTTTTGTTCCAAAGTTCATAAGGAGTATTATTAAGAAGTTTTCTAATGATGACTCTATTTATGACATAGCACAAGGTACTAACGGCTTTAGCCCATAGAGATCTAAGAGACTTATATTCATTCAACATAGTTCTAGCCGTTTCTTGGAGAGACCTATTTTTCCTTTCAACAACTCCATTTTGTTGAGGAGTTCTAGGAGCCGAAAGATTATGATTATATCCATTTTCATAACAAAACCTTTCAACGTCTAGGTTGTCAAATTATCTACCTCTATCACTTCTAATGATTTTAATCCTATACTCCTTTTCATTTTCGACTCTTTTACAAAATTTAGAGAAAATTGTGTAAGTCTCATTTTTGTGTGTAAGGAAAAATACCCAAGTGAATCTAAAGTAATCATCAACAATGACAAAAGCATAGAGTTTTCCACCTAGACTAGCTACTCTCTCTGGACCAAATAAGTCCATATGAATTAATTCAAGTGGTCTTGTAGTTGTTATATCCTTTTTTCTTTTGAATGATGTCTTGATTTGTTTGCCTATTTGGCATGCACTACAAGTTTTATCTTTTGAAAAGTTAGTCTTTAGGAGGCCTTTAACTAACTTATGCTTAGATAATTTTGAAATCAATTCCATGCTAGCATGACCTAATTTTCTATGCCACAACCAACTATTTTCATTTGAAGAAACAAGGTATTTAACATCTTGATCATGCAATTCACATAAAAGCAAGGTGTACCATTACCATTTCTAAGAGCATGAAACACTTCATTGTTATTCTTTTTAACAATGCATTTATCGGATTCAAATAGCACATCAAAACCTTTGTCACATAGTTGACTAATGCTAAGCAAGTTATATTTTAAGCCTTTGACAAGTAATACATCATCAATAGATAGGGAAGAAGAAATACCAATAGATCCAATGCTAATGACCTTGCCTTTTGAGTTGTCTCCAAAAGTGATGCTTCCTCCTTTGAGAGGCTTGATTGAGAGAAATTTTGAACGATCTCCCGTCATATGTCTTGAGCATCCACTGTCAAGGAACCACTTGTCCTTGGATGATGATGAAGTCTTCAAGAAAACCTACAAAAGGAATTTAACTAATCTTCTTTTGGTACCCACATTTTCTTGGGTCCATGGGAGTTAGGAAGAGGCATATATGTTCCTTTAATAGCCCAAATTTCTTTTTGCATGGCTTAATGGGACAATAATTAATTTTATGTCCTAACCTTTTACAATAATTGCATTTTGGACTTTGAGAGGAATTTTTAACAAAATAGTCGTTCAAAGGTTTTCTCTTCTTTATTAAACAAAAATCTTTGTTGTAAGGATCATATCCAAGCCCATCCTTAGCATAAGCATTTCTTTGCTTGCCAAGCATTAGACTTAAATTCTCAATTTGATCTTCAATTATGACTTTTAAGGACTCATTTTCGGAAACTAAATCAATAGATGCTAATTCTTTAGCTAACTCACATTCTTTTTCCTTTTTCAATGCTTTATTTTCAAGAAGAGATTTTTCAAGCTTTTGAGAGATAATGTATTTTTCTCTTCTAAGACTAGCACACTTTTGAACCATTTTGCCTAATTCTTCATGAAATTCTTTAAAAGCATCAAGTAAGTAATTGTGAGCATCAACTAATTCATCATAAATAGTTTCTAAATCAAATGCGTCATGGTTAGAGTTTACCTCATCTTCATCGGCCATGAGGCAAAGATTGACCAATTCATTGAGTTCATCATCACTTCCGGAATCATTTGAATCATCATCCTCCCATATAGCACGCATGGCTTAGGCTTTCTTTTTCCGTTCCTTTTCATTTTTGTATGCATAGCAATCCGATTTGAAGTGCCCCAGTTTTCCACAATGAAAACAAGTAGGTGCTTCTCTTTTTCCTTGCTCACTTGTGGAACCACTTCTTTTGAGATTGTTGCTCTTTTGGTACTTCTTCATTTGAAGAACTCTTCTCACGGTTTTGGTGATGAGTGTAATTTCTTCCTCTTTTTCATTATCGAGAGCTTTCTCAACTTCAACCTCTTTGGTAGTGGCTTGAAGAGCTAGATCTTTCTTGTGAGTTTCTTTGTTGTCATCTCTATCATTCATCTCTAGCTTATATGTCATCAAAGAACCAATAAGCTCATCAATAGGAAGTCTGTTAAGATTTTTGGCTTCTTGAATAACGGTCTTTTTAGCTTTCCAATTCTTAGGCAAAGACCTAAGAATTTTTCTCACATTTTCGAATAATGTATATGACTTTCGAAGAGCCTTCAAAGGATTAACAATGTTAGTAAACCGAGAATACATTTCACTAATAGTTTCTTTGTTGTTCATGGTAAATAATTCATATTATGGACAAGCATGTTCATTTTAGATTCCTTAACATGACTAGTGCCAACATATGTAATTTCAAGTTTATCCCAAATCTCTTTGGCCGTTTTACAATCCGAAACCCAATTGAATTCGTCTTTGCTTAGAGCACAATAGAGATTTGTGATAGCCAAGACATTACATTGAACAAGCCTACGCTCATTTTGAGTCCACTCATCATCGGTTTTTGGAACTCTTTGACCATCAACAACTTTAGTTGGAATGTGATCACCTTGTTTAGTGGCTTTCCAAGCATCAATGTCTAAGCCTCTTAGAAATGCTCTCATTTTGATTTTCCAATAGTTATAATCATTTCCATCAAACCAAGGAGGTCTATTGTTAGATTGACCTTCTTGATGAAAATTGGCCATGATCATTCTCCAAGATGATTAGATCTTTAACTAGAGATTAGGCTCTAATACCAATTGTTAGACACTAATTGACTCTAGAGGGGGGTAAATAGAGTCAATGGCTAATTTTTTTTAAAAAAATAATTTGTAATTTCTACTAGAGATAAACAATTATGTAATAATCAATTAAAGCATAAATATAAAAGAGATAGGGATAAGAAATTGCAAACAATGACACGGAGATTTTAGCGAGGTTCGAAAACTCCTATTCCGCGGCTCAAGATCCCTCTTGAGACTTGCCAATCCACTAGAGCTTCTCCTTTATGATGGAGAGCAAACCTTCACATGAAGCAAGCCTTTGCTTTTCTTTCTTGCTAGGAGAGCACCCTTCTCGTAAGCTTCTTTTGGGTCACATCAACCCTTACAAGTTTGTAGTGAAGAAAGTAAATGAAATACCAGATTAAATCTCTCTCTCAAGATAAATTTACAATTGTCGGCTCACATCTAGAGTAAGTATATGAATGAAATGAAACTCAAATCTCTAGTATGATATGAGAGAATAAAAGATATGGAATGAGTGATCAAATAATTATCTTGAATGCTCTAGAATGAAGCTCTTGATTAATCTTCAAATTGCTCTCAATGGATATATATCAAATAGTATAAGTTGCAGCTCCTATTTATAGAAAAAAGAAGTCAATATAGCTGTTGGAGGTCAATATAGCTATTGGAGATGAGGTGTTAATAATCCAAGTTCGCACGTAGCCGTTTTTTTTTAAATTGACTATGCATGGATGTTCACCGGTATTTTTTTTTTTAGGAGAAAGAGAAAAGATAGATGAAGTGTGCTGATTAAAGGCCTGTTGACCCCTCTATAACATGCTCCACCGACAGCATCATTGTTTGAAAAAAAAATTTGTTTCCTTGTTTGGACTGTTCCACCAAGTTTCGGCTTCTGCCCAGTTCAGTCAGCTTTGGCACTATTTAGTTCAGATTTTTGGCCCAGTTCAGCTTTAGCCCAACTAAAGCTAAAGGCCCAAATCAACTTCGGCCAATTTCATTTCATTTTTGGCCCAATTTCTACTCTGCCCAATTCATTATTTGTTTTTAGTTTTCATATTGAGATTCAAGTTCTGGGTGCTCCTAATATCCCTCTAGAACTTGAGTGGGTGTATTTCGACCAGTTCCAGTCTTTGGTGTACAGCCCGCCTAACTTCCTGGAATTGATCTAGCTCTCTCATGCACTTCCAAACACCCTGTCATTGATATTTCTATCACACGTTTTCAAACGTTTTTTCATCTATCACGCGCTTCCAAGCACTCTATCATAAGCTTCCAAATGCTTTATCATGCATCTGTGTGCCCCTCTACATGCGCCTTCATGCATCTCAAGTGGTAATTCCACTCTATGATTCATTCTATTATTCGTTTTCAAGAGCTCATGGCTACCACACTTGCCGTAAAGTGGTCCTTATGCGCCTATGTGTCTTTCAAGTGGTTATACCACTCTATCAAGCGGTAATCCCGCTCTGTCATACGCATCCGTGCATCTCTCAAGTGGTAATTCCACTCTATAATTCCATTATATTATTCTTTTTCAAGAGCTTATGGATACCACACTTGCCGTAAAGTGGTCCTTATGCGCCTGTACGCCTCTCAATTGGTTATACCACTCTATCAAGCGATAATACAGCTCTGTCATACGTATCCGTATGTCTCTCAAGTGGTAATTCCACCCTATGATTCCACTCTAATATTTACTTTTAAGAGCTCTCTCAAGGCTACCACATTTGCCGTAAGTGGTTTATCATGTGTGTTTTTAAGCACCTCAACGTATCGGATCTTCACAATTCCGGTACCGCATCACCGCGTTCCATCAGTGGTCTTCACGTGCCTTATCTTGCAATTCACATGCAATGTGTCAGATCCTTACGAATCTGCCCCTCATCTTCAGCTTCAGATTTTCTCTCCAAACTCAAGTTGGTTTATGTTCAATCACATTGAGTTTGAGGGGGGATGTTAATATAATAATAATAATAATATATTATTATATTATAGCCGTTGTAATAATGAATATAGTCGTTGATCTTAAGCTTATTTATACCTCTCGTTTGTTTCATTAATTCAATATCATCAATTCAATACATCAATTGTATCTTTCCAGTTTCTTCCACCGCTGTAATACCCCTAATTTTAAAAGGATAGTCTCGGTATTTATTTATTTGTTTTAATTGCTTTTTTTTGTTTAATTGATTATTTGGCTAATTGCTTATGTGTTTAAATTGATTTAAGTGTTACTTGATTAATTGTCTATTTGTCTATGCGTTATTTGTATTTTTGTTTTATTAAATTGTGTGTTTTAATTATGTGAATTAATTGTAATTTTATTTGGTAGATTAAATGTTTATTTTATTTTATTTTTAGTTTAAAAGGATGGATATGGATAGTAGTAATGGACCAACTAATTGGGTCGCATGGATTACTTAGATAGGAGATAAATGGGTACGGATATTTACCCATGAATAGTAATATATGTATATATAAGGATATTATTTTATTACTATTATTTTTAATATTAGTATTAATAATATTATACAATAATCTGATATATATATTTATTTAACAAAATTTATATATATAAGATTATATATACAGATATCATTAGTTACCTTTTTATGTTATTTTTTCTTATAGTCAGATTTAGGGTTAAACTAGGATTAGGGTTTTATATTAACCTATATATATATGTATGTATGTATAAGTCTGAAGGCTAAAATATGTATATTACGTGGTATATTGTGTACATATAGAGAAAGAGAGTTGTACATAGAAAGGAAAAGAGAGAAACCGAGATAGAGGAAGAGAGAGTTTAGCTAAGGATTAGGGCCGAACCAAGAAGGAAGAAGGAAGGAGGATACGCGTGAGTTAGGACCAAACTTACAGAGGACGACGACGGCATCCATTGCCGACGTTGAGGTTTTGGCCGGAAGGCAAGTTCTTCTCCTACTCTCTCCCTTTGATTTATATTTCTATACATGCCTAGGAGATTTTAAGATACTTAAACAATATAATTAAACAATTATGCATGTTTAAATCGGATTAAAACAGAGGATTTCATAGTTTTATTCACCTGCTTTTGTTTTGTTTATTTTTTTATTTATGTTGCATGATTTGTTGTTTAAGTTTGATCTTTACATGTTAGGACATCTAAAATAAATTATTAAGGGAGTATAGGACTTAGATCAAAGGTTAGAATTCTTATCAATGGAGGTTGGACGAAAAAACAGAGGAGTTACAGGAAGAAGTAGTAGACTATATTGAAGGGCATAGTAGACTACGCATAGTCGACTATATTGAAGGACACATTAAAGTATTAGTCGACTATGTACAGTAGACTATCTTGAAGGCACAGAAGACTACGTATAGTCAACTATGTTAAGGGTGGTTTTAGCTGTGATTTGGGTTTCTTGGTTATTTGCCCATAATGTGTATTGTTACATTTAAAATTGCTTTCAATGATTTAAATGGACATATTAAATACTAGAATGCATAATTCACATTAATATGCTAAGGATTGGAACAATATGAAATTTTAATTAAATTTGCATGTTGTTAATGGTTAAGAAGGATTTAATTGCTGATTATTTAAGCAATTTATATAGTTGTATATGATTTTAATCATGCATTGGCAGTATTTCTGATTTTATTATGCTAAGGATTTTAAATCAGTATGAAATTTTAATTGAGTTTGCATATTGATAAGGAAGGATTTAGTTGCTTAACATTCTTTTAGCAATTTAAATGGATGTTATATGATTTTAGTCATGTACTAGCGGCATAATATGTTTGGTTATATACCTGATTTCTATTATACTTAGTTCTGAATTTATTTGATGTGATATTATAACTGTAGGATCATTTATGGATCGTATGCATTATATGCATCAGTATGGAATTGTGGCATATTAGGGACGGATTAACTAAAAACGTTAAGTCTTACATATTCATGTATAACGGAATAGATTAACTAAAATGTTAAATCCTACATATTTTCATGTTAGGTCAACTGTATCAGTTGGATGACATATCGGATATTTATTTTATGTTTGGATAGGACGGATTATATATATATAGTTATGTGCCATGATATGAGCTTGAGTCTTATGATCATGGTTAGGGTGCGTATTTTGCATGGGATGACTATTTAGATATAGTGGATCATTATGTACCCTAGTAGGTTTAGGTACTCATGCCTACTATATGTGCGTTTTACATGTTACCTACTATTCAGGTTGAGGTCGCCCTATAACCAGTAAGACCCCTTTTGAGTATGTATTTATATATATATATATATATATATATATATATATATATGGACTACTAGATATTGTTGGATTGACTAGGATGTATACGTGTATCGGATCTCTATTTAGACTGTAGTAGGGTAGAACTTGTTTGTAGGCTTGATCCACCATTATTTTTCAGTTGTTCGTCGGTAGTAGAGATTGTTCGTGCTGAGCAGTGATCAATCTACTTTACTCTTTCGGATTATCTACGTAGGAATTCCTTTATGATCCAATATTTAATTGTTGATCATTGATTATTCAATTTTGAATTTTCTAGGGGTCCATATAGGATGGATTCCCGAGTTGTATAAATTGGAGGATTATTTGTATCACAAGAATTTATTAATGAAAATTTATTCTGAGAAATTATTGGATTATCATTTTAATTTCTTTTCAGCATTTTATTTATTCTTATTTATCATATTTGTATTATGTGTTCGATTATTACCGATTTGTTTCTGATATATCCGGGTATTCGAGCGTGGTCCTGGCCAATCCGCATTCGAAAATCCGAGGGTATCACAACCACCAAGTTCACCACCACTTGCCACATGCCACCGCGTCCCTCCACCCCCTCTTCCTCTACCACACCCTTAAACAACCCCTCAATTACCACAACCTCACCGGGATCCCCAATGCCAGCGAATTGATGAAGAAAGCCGTCACTGGATCAGTTCGATCTCTGTACATATACATATACATATATATATATATATATATATATATATCACCACCACCACCCACTTCTACCATCATTATCATCATCCAATCTGACCCACGATGAACCTAATTGAACCAAGAAGAACCGTAAATCAGACCCAACACGCGGCCAATATACGGTGAGTGGATAGAGAGAAAGAGAGGGTGGGCACAGAAACCATCAAAGGCCCTGTCCCTCCCTCTCTCTAAGATGGCTGACGAAAATGAACCAAAACATGCAACGTCAATCATCTATTTCATCCAGATCGTGTCCACCGCTGCTATTTTTCTGGTGTTTGATCCCTTCACCATTGTTTCCTTCATCGCCTCAACAGCAAGTCCGATCTCACCATCATCATTATTGGCACTGCAAACCTCAAAGCAACACCATCATTTTCTCATCACAAATTTTTGTGGGTATGTGTGTATATGTATATAAGAGAATGAAGAGACAAAAGAAAAAGAAGAGAAAACAGTGGTGACCAGTGAGTGGAGAGAGAGAAAGAGGGGTCTGCGGTAGTGGGCGACGTTAGCAGTGGTAGTGCTGGAGCCTGAGACCATATTAGTTGTCCACTTTGAAAAGTCAAAGCAAATAAGTTTTATCTTTTCATCATTGTCCTTTATATTTAAAAAAAAAATCAAACTTGGTAGCTATACATATTTAAACTAAAAAAGACAAATTGGTAATTTTAAAAGAGAATAATGCATTAATTGCATGTCCCTTTGAAAACTCCAATTTCGAAACATGGACATCTAATATAGGACGAGGGAGTAGATAGAAAATTGTATATGCGGTTGTATATTCACTTAAGGTAGTTTGGTCATTTTAGGTGGTCAAAAGGTAAATATGTATTTTCATTGTGGTTGGTTGTCTTTGTCTAGTTTACCAAATTTAAGGGGTGTTATTGTCCAAAAATGGCCTAAATTGTATCTACTTGCCTAAGAAAAAAAAAAATTGGCCTAAAGTAAATTGTCATGTTTGGCCAACTATTGTTTTCTGTGATAAATTAAAAATATCCTCAAACTATAATGAATTTCTCAAAAACCCCTTATATTAAGAAGGGTTAAGTGCAAAAAAAAAAAAAAAAAAACCCCTACTATCGATATAGTGCAAAACGGTCCCTGTGTGGTAAAAAAAAACCCTATACTATCAATTTGGTGCAAATAAGTCCCTGTGTGGTGTAAAATGACGATAATACCCTCACTTCAATTGAATAAATTAATAACTATAAATATAGGCCATATAAAATGACTATTTTGTCCAAATTTGTGTCAAATTGTGTTTGTTTGGGACAAGGATAAAATAAATCTCAAGTTTGGGACAAGGATAAAATAAATCTCAAATTATATAAAATTAGGATAACCTAAACCTAAATATAATTAGAACCAAAACCAAACATTCCCCTACTATAAAAAAAACACACTTAACCATTTTTGTGCCAAACACCCCTTTATGTACAGCGCACACACTCTCTCTACTCCTTTAGTTTGTTATCCTTCTCTAGCAACGAATTTGCCAATCATCCCACGACCTCACCGGTGACAACCGCCGTTGACTCCTTATATTTTGATTGGGATCTGATTGGGTGAGTCGAACCAAATTAATCGCGAAATCAACCTCAATTTTTTGACAAAGTGAAGCTCTAGATATTGTTGTTGTTGCAGCTTGTCCTCTCTCGGCAACCATGCCTACTGCTTCTATATGAATCTTCGGAATCAAACGCCACCATGATTGAGTTGTCCATTGTTGACGGGTTTGAAGCACTATTTATCCAACAAAAAAAAAAAAAAAAAATCCCATGCCGCTGCCTCCTACCACCTCCTCCTACTTCATTTATCTAAGCTTAGACCTCCCTTTGAACCCATATATCTCATCATACTTGAAATACATATTTTGGGTTCTTTTTACTTTTTGTTCACTGCAAATCAATCTTCTTCACTTTCTTTTTGTATCTAAGAAATGGCGAAAACCCATTTGAAGGGCAGAGAGTGCGATCCGTGTTTAGGCTTAAACATGGGTTTCATTCCTTAAAAAATTGGTTTCAGTTTGATGGATTATTTTATACATGTAAATAGGGAACAGATTGCATAGCTCTATATTGAAACATATGTTATGGACATGGGATGGGAATTCAGAATGTGATGTTACTTTCAAATCTCAGAATTAAAAAATTCACATGGTTGATTGTTTTATGTAGTGTATATATCTAGATTTTGTTCATCTCGTTAACTGCTTATATCAATCTTCTTCACTCTCTTTTTGTACCTATAAAATGACGAAAACCCATTTGAAGGGCAGAGAGTGCGATCTGTGTTTAGGCTTAAACATGGGTTTTGTTTAAACCATTTACAGGCAAAAGGAATTAATATATATATATATATACACATATACCCGAGAGAGAATGAGAGGGAGGAGGAAATGGGTATAGGGGGTTAATATGCACATATGGGTGAAGGGGTAAAATGGGAATCAAAAGGGTAAAATAAGGTTTTCATATTTAGTTTTTGTCAAAAGGAGGTCAGAGGGGCTTATTTGCGCATTTTTTCAATTTTATGGACTAACTTGCACATTTTCAAAAAGTAGGGACTAGTTTTGCACAACCCTATATATCAGGGGGGTTTTTTGCACTTAACCCTATTAAGAACTACACTCTCAAACTATCAAAATGGTGCATTTAAGGACATGGCATGAAGTTACCGTTAATGAAAATAGAAGATTACCAATTTGCCCTTTAATATAAGGACGTCATTTTCTTCTGTTGAATGCTTTGTTTTCTTCCATTGAATGCAATCCCAATAGTGATCAATAGTATCCGACAGCACATCAAACCTTATCAGTTATCACAAACACCACCTAAGACCATCTCCAATGCTAAAAACTATTTTTGCATGCCAAATCTATATTTTGACAGGTGCTGCAGTGTCAAAATGCTATATTTTAACAACTCTGCTCCAATGGTGCATTTCATCCAAAATCATATTTTTTGATGCAACCATTTTTTTCCAACTACCATTTTCAACTACCAATTTTCAATAACCAATTTTTTTTTTGTGAGTGTTTGTATTTTATTTAGCTTATTTGCCTGATTAAAAATAAAAAAACAAATTTAATTATCAAATTCAATGTAAAAGATAAAAATGTAAATTATACAAAAATAAATGGGTAAACTTGTCATTTACATAACAAGCAAACCCTATCAAAAATCATTTCAGCCTCCCCATTTGCCTCCATTTCTATTCTCGTTCTTGACTCTGAATTTGCCCTCTCTCTCTCTCTCTGCAACTGCAAACTACAAAATCTACAAGAATCAGAAGCTCTTTCTGCAACTGTTAACTTGTATGTATGGGTTTTGTTTTAATTTTTTTTTTTCTAAATCAACTAATCAAGGTCTGTCATTCTTGTTTTGCAAACTAAATCCTATTTGGTGAAACTTTTTATGATTTTTTTTAAAGATATATATATATATTTATAAATACATAAACAGGTGCCTCCACAAAGTAAGCCAGAACAACCATCTTCATCTGAAATAACATCTAGATCTAGAAGGCCACCTAAGTCAGAAATTACAGAACTTAAAGAAATGGTAGCATCCATTTTAGATTGCATCCAAGATCTCTCTCAGAATGTTGAAGAGGCTGATGATGCATCCTCAGCTGCTGAAACAAAGTCACCTGAAGAACCCATATAATGATTCCCTGTTCTAAGAAAGCCAAGATCCATTTGCTTAATCTGGGCTATCCAAGCCAAAATCACTATTTGCTATATTACAAGTCCAAGTCACTATTTCAACAGGAACTATCGGCAGAATCACTGTTTCTACAGTTCTCCCGACAAAGTACTATTCATCTACAGTAACCGTCGGCACAAAACGACAACAACAGTAACTTACTATTCATGAACAGTTACAAGTAGTCTCAACAGTCAAAAAGTAGCTTTTCAAAAGCCACAAATTACGTTACAGATGCCTCTAACTGTCCAGGAGCTCAACTATAAAAGCACATGCCAATCCATTTGCTAGAGGAGACTTAAAAATAAGTTACAACAGAAGATTACAAGAGAATAGAATTTAACTTACAAATTACTGATAGAAGTCTGTTGAATACAGCATACTGGAAGTGTATTACAAACAGAGCAAGAATGAAAACTGAAAATAAATTAAAGAGAAGTCTCCAAGGAAGTCCCCCCTCAGCAAATGGATTGGCTTGTGTTTTTATAGTTGAGCTCCTGGACTGTAAGACGCATCTGCAGCGTAATTTGTGGCTTTTGAAAGCTACTTTTTGACTATTAAGACAACTTGTAACTGTTCATGAATAGTAAGTTACTGTTCCTGTCGTTTTGTGCCTACGGTTACTGTAGATGAATAGTACTTTGTCAGGAGAACTGTAGAAACAGTGATTCTGCTGACAGTTCCTTTTGAAATAGTGACTTAGACTTGTACTGTAACAAATAGTGATTTTGGCTTGGATAGCCCAGATTAAGCAAATGGATCCCGGCTATCTTGGAACAGGGAATCATTATATAGGTTCTTCAAGTGACTTGTTTCAGCTACTGAGGATGCATCATCAGCCTTTTCATCATTCTGAGAGAGATCTTGGATACGATCTAAAATGGATGTTGCCATTTCTTTAAGTTCTGCAATTTTTGACTTAGGTGGCCTTCTAAATCTGGATGTTATTTCAGAAAAAGATGGCTATTCTAGCTTACTTTGTGGAGGTACCTGTTTCTGTATTTAAGTAACTTATGGTGAAGGTACCTGTTTCTGTATTTGAGGAACTTATGGGGAAATATGTTTTTGGGAATTCATCCTCAACATATCCCATGATTCTATCAATGTTGAAAGTATCCCACCAATTCACATAATAGCGGCGAACTGCAATGTGACCTTGGATATCATATTACCATTTGAATATCCAAGGAACCTTGTATTTACAGGAAAATAGTAGGAGAATTGGGAACTGCGAATTATGCTTGTTGACTTTGTAAACTGTTTGTAAGTATTTGACTTGATTTGTAAGGTTCATGGGGAGGATTTCTGGAATGAAGCCGTGCTATGACCACCATCGAAGAACCCAAGTAGGAATCTGACTTTTGAATTTATTATCAAAGTTGATAACCCAGGAATGAGTGAACAACTCATTTTGGTTTAATAAGATAATTGACCAAGAGGTAATGTAGTCATAATAATTGAAAGGAATTTCATGATCAGGCAAAAGTTGAACTAAAGAAGGATGACTTCCCCATTCTTCCATAGAAATGATTTTTTGGATGTATAGGGAATGGTAAATGACTTTGGTTGGATCATTACTATCCGGGATGGACCTAATAAAAATAGATTATGTATGATAAAGAACATCTCTATAGATCGCAGAGTTTTTTGTGGATGGTCGGGGCAGAAATGGAGGTTACTTGGAAAGTAGGATTGGGTAATTCAAGTGGATCCTTTATGTGATTGAGGTATGGCTCAATGTAAAACAGAGGGAAACAAGGTTTTTCAAAATAATCGGTGGTTAACTTTTTTGGAATTGGTTGTAGATTTTGACGAACTAGGGTTTTAACTTGGACCTGAAAAGGGTCGGGAGTAGGATTAACCAGGGCTGACTTGAAAATGGAGGTTGTGTAAGGGGTTGAAACCTGTTGACTACTACAAGGGTAGAAGAGGACTGTGGTTGGGCACTTGTATGGTTACTAGGGCAAATATCAAATGGTTTAACTGGTTGATGCCTCGGGGGTAGCTGCCTGTTTGCCATCAGATTTCTGCAAGAATTCTCTGGTAAGAAAGTCTGGGATAGAATTGTCACTTCCTTTGATATATTCTATATTAAAATCAAATATACTTAAAATAGCTTGCCAACGGGCAAAAATCTGTTTAAAAGCAATATTTTCAATGTCTTTTTATAAAACATATTTTGCACTTTGACAATCAACACGAACTAAAAACTTTTGATTTAAAATATCATCTAGAAATTAACTAATGCATAAAACAATAGATAAAATTTCTTTTTTAATAGTACTATAGTTACTTTGTGCTTTTGTCTAAACACCATAATGAAAGCGAACTAATTATTTAGGTGCATTTGGATGGAATCTTTGCTTGAGGATGCCACCATAGCCAATGTCTGAGGCATCCGTTTCAATAATTTCAAAAGAATCAGTAGTAGGAATACCAAGACAAGGTAAGGACCTGACATATTATTTGATGGACTTGACTATATTAGTATGAATGGAAGTCCATGGAGGAAGATTACTTTGAAGTCAGTCAAAAAGGGCTTCACATTGCTTATGAAGATCTTTGTAGAAATCAGCAATATAATTGAGAGATCCTAAGAAGCGTTGGAATTGTGACTTATCCAGTATTTCATCTGGGAATTTATCAGCAAATTGAATAGACCTATCAATAGGACAAATCTGTCCTTGATGAATGTTATAACCTAAAAATCTGATTTTAGTTTGGAAAAGCTTGATTTTTGAATCAGAGACCACCAAACCATTTTTCTGAATAATGGCAAGAAATGTTTTTAAATGTTTCCAATGTTCATCAAGTCATTTAGAGAAAAGGAGGACGTCATCAATGTAAACTATAGAGAAGTGACTGTGAGGATTGAAAATATCATTCATGATATTTTGGAATTCACTTGGAGCATTTTTTAATCTAAAGGGCATGACTTTCCATTCATAATGACCAAAGGGAGTAGTGAAGTCATTTTTATATCTATCTTTTTTTCTGAGACGGATTTGCCAAAATCCTGACTTCATATTGAACTTAGAAAAGATAACTGTTTAGCTTAGGCGACTAATAAGGTCTTTTTTGTTGGGAATGGGATTCCTTATCCATTCTAAAACCTTATTCAGAGGTTTATAGTTTATAACTAGACGGGGAACACCTTTCTCTATTTCTGAGTTTTTCTGAACATAAAAGGCTGGACATGACCAAGGTGACTTACTTTTTCTAATAATCTTTTTATGTAAAAGATCAAAAATTTCTTTTTTACAAAATTCCATTACTTCAGGACTCATTTGAATTGGTCGTGCTTTAGTAAGAATGTGTCTTCTTCAAAAGCCTTTAATGTAAGGTAATTTGACTGAATGGCGTTTGCAGTGCCAGAAAGCAGTTGGGAGATCAGAATAAACTTGGTTTTTAATTTGTTTTCAAATTCTTAAATTTTTTATTGCAGAGCTGGATTAGATAATTGTTCATCTATGCGTTTATAATTAACTTCTTCTTTTAGGAATTATAGTTGTTGAGTTTTATTATAGAACAAATTTATGGTTTTGGATACAGAGGAATCAATTACTGATTTTAGTTCTTTCTTAGAGGGAGGACTCAGGAATCTAAATTGAACATCTTGTCCAAAAGGTCGGGATACTAAACCTTCATTATCAGTTGTGAATGGATAAAGAAGGTAAATGAATGGGACGCCTAATATTAATTTGTCAGGCATATTTTTTACCAGAACAAAGGATATTTTAAAACATACATTGTTTTGACAAATATGAGCTTTGGATAATTTATATTTTATATCCATTTTACTTTCATTAGCTGAGCTTAGCTTTTCAGAGGTTTTCTCATAATATTTGGTTAGCATGAGACCTTCTTGAAAATAACTTCAAGTTTAAAGTCTTTGTTGATGATAAGAGTAACTTTAGCATACCATTTTTGAAATGATATATTAGTTAAAGTTTAGAGTTTTTGAGAAGGTTCTAAATGGACTGAGTGATTAGAGCCTTCTTCATCAGGTGAGTCTTTCCCTTAAAGGAAAAAGCAAGATTTGTGTTTAATTCAACAATATCATTTTTTATATTTTGGTTTTCTATTTTCAGGTGTTTAATCTCTGTTTTGATGATGTTAATTTCTGCTTAAAGGTCTTGGATGGTAACTTCTTTTGGTTGATTGTTGAATCTTTATAGGGTTTTATATAAACTAAAGTTAGGTTTGGTTACTTTTGGGGCTTCTGGTTCTTTGTTACCTAACAAAGACTTACGTTTTCTAAGATAGGAGGATTTTAATTTAAGGTCTTCTACTTTACTGATTAAGTCTATAAGTAAGTGTTCTTGTTCTTCAGTCTTTATGAGAACATTGAGTGATTTACAACAGCTATCCTTACATCCTATAGTAATATCTGGAGAGCTGGGAGAGTCATCAGATGATTGAGAAAAAGAACTAATTTCTAGATAACTACTGATGTCATCAGTATCTCGTAATTGGAGTATTTGATAAAGAGATTCTTTAATGTCCTCAGAAATTTGTAATTGACTAATTTTCTTTTGGTATAACAATCTTTTGCAAAGTGGCCTAGTCTACCACATTTAAAACATTTAACTTTGCTGACATCTTTACTAGTGTCTTTGGTATCTTTTTTACTAGCATTATTCTTGCGAAATGTCCTTTTTGGTTTTCGTTTTTCTTTAGAATAATATTCTATTTTTGGGAATACTGTTTTTCTATTCTTGTAGTTCCTTCGATAACATTTGTCACTTTTATAGGATTTCTTATGGGCGTTAGTCTTTTGTCGTGAAGGAGCAATGGATGGAAGACCATACTGTTCACAGAAGATGCCCATTTCATACTTGGCTCTTTTTCTATCATCATTTAATTGGTTACTAATTTTCATGTCAATGCACATTCTTAAGCCTTCTTTCTGGATTAAACTTATGATGTTACCATACGTGAGGTTGTCATAATCAATGAAACCTGTGGCTTTAATAAGGGTTTCTCTAATTTTGTGAGCAAAAAGATTGGGTAAACCATTAATGAATTTTTCTTTCCAAAATGGTTTATTACTATCTTCCCAGATCATTACTCTGGACAAGAATACATCTTTATACCAACGAAAGTCACTCATGGTTGGACAAGTGAGATTGGTAAGTTGATCATGTATTCTGGCAGTAATGTTACTTGGAGTTCCTATGAAGTGTTCAACTATGGTGTAAATAAGTGTATTGACGCCATCGGGAACACCACGTCCTATAGTTTCATCAAAGATAGGAATTCCATTATTGTCTTTTTGGATAGCATTTTTTATTTTTTTCACGAGAATTTTCAGTGAGGTGATTTTCCCACCAAGATTTAAATATACTCGTGGACCCCAATGTAAGTAAATCAACAATAGGCTGACTAAGATCGTGGGAGGTGACATAATTGTTAGCCACCATAGATATATGATTTAATTTGTTCAGAATTTCCTGTTCAAATAAACCATATATATTCCATTCATAGAGTTTATCAGAATAGACAGAAAATTGATTTTGGATGTTTTATTCTTCATATTGAATATCTGGAGGAGTTGGTCTAGGGTACCAATTTTTTGTGAGGCTGGTAGGGTTAACTCGTTTATGAGCAATACGATTGAGTTTGAAATTAGAGAAAACATTTTCAATGGCTTGAATTTCAGAGGTGTAATCAAAGGTGAAAAGGAGCTATCAGAATCATCATTGTGGGTGATAACAGTGATAGTTTTTTCATCTTTAATTTTAGCTTTTCCTATTTAAGGGTTTTGAGTACGGTTTCAATCTGGGGAACAATAGAAGAGTCAGGCAAGGCGGCTAGAAGTCCTTTTCTATGTGCAGGCATAGAAATGAGGGGTTTTTCAATAGGGAGAATAGTGGGTTTTTCATGTGGTATTGTGGGTTTGGTTAAGGAAAGTTCAATGTTATCAAGTTGAATACCAATGGTGTGTAAATACTGATTTGTAAAATTGTTTTGTTCAATTATTTTTCTGGTGTCTGGGTCGGAGGTCTTGCTGCCTTTTAGGGGAGAAGCAGTGACTTCAGTTCCCATTTGATCGAGGATCACAGATTCTAATGGAAGATGGGAAGAAGAAACTGTTGTGTAGATTTTTTCTAGTTAACTTTTGTCAAGACATTGACTTTGTTATGATAATTTTCAAGATAATTAAAGAAATGAATTTCTATCTTGTGTTCTATCATGAACTGTTGCCTATGCGAAGAATTTTATGTTGTTGTCTGTTAGTATGAGATTGTCAAAAATTTCTTCTTTTTTCTTTATTGTTAGGGGATGAGTGTCCGTCATGTAATCTGGAGAGATCATACTTAAATTGTTTACTGATGGTATTTAATTATGGGTTAATGGTGTTGAGATTTCCAATAAAATCAGAAGGTGTGGGAGAATTTGGTGTAGATTTAGATTTGGCAGTGTGTATATAACAAGGATGGTTCGCTTGTTCTTCGATCTTACGACCCTTTAACTTAACATCCTTGAATCGTGGATTAAGTTTTGAATTTTTTCTATCTAGAGGAGGAACTTCACTTTCTCTTTCCAATAAACCATGATCTGATCTATCGTATGAAGCGGAAGGACGAGAGCGAGTCAAGAGATGTTGTTCATTGAAACTTATTCTGATTGTTCCGTCAATAAATTCTTGAACTCTTTCAAGATTACATATATCATTTTTTATCTTAACCGGATGATTTTCATTGTGGAGAATCCATTCGTTGGGCAACGAAATGTCTTTCCAGGCAGTTGTTTTCTTGATTTAAATATTAGCATCAAGAGTACTACTTTCAATTAAAAGGGTACGGCCTTTTATGTCTTTCTTAACTGTTTTGACATTAAGATTGCTTTTAATTGTGTTGTAATAAATTATGTAAATCAAACCTAAGGGCTGAGATCCCAGAAGAATAGGGTAACCTGATGTTTGAATATTAAGGGTTAAAGCCTTTAATAAGTGAAGATCACTTAAACTAAGAGTCAAATGTGGGTAGCAATTGAAATGAACGGGCCATTACAAAGACTTGTTTCCATAAGTCCTAAGAGAGTAAGGTCGTAATCAAGGAACCTAGCATTTCTAAGAGCTAGTAAGACAGAGGCATTAAGTCCTCTATTGGTGAATGGTTTGACTGCTACCTGAACGAGACCTAGATGGATGAAATTGTATCCTCGATCTCTATGTCTTTGGATTGCCTAGGCTGTGAGTAATTGACATTTCTCATGTTCTTTTGACAAAGAATAAATTTGTTCAACTGTTTTAACTATGTAGTCACTAAAAAAAGTTGTCTTGAGGAAACTGGTTTCATAAATTTCTCGATTTGGAATTCTTAGAATATTCCAATCTCAAAAATCTAAGTTGCTATCTTCAATGCAATATTCTTCTTCATTTATTATGTTTGGAATTGGAGGGGGTAGGCTAGTTCTGGAACTAGAACTCATTAAAGAGGTAGATCTAAATAACCTATTCATGATTGCTTAACTCATACTATTCTTATTCAGTTGGGTTGGAGAAAACAAACGTACAGTCATGATTCTCTCTCAAAATGGTATCTATATCCTATCCACACGCTCATCCGCTCATGCCGCACCTCTCAGGCCCTCATTTGGGACTTACTGTTTGGATCTTGGACTTATTGTTTGGATCTGGACTTACAGGAAGGAAATACAGAACAAGAAAAAAAGAATCACCTAACAGACTATTTTAACTGAAACAATAGAACAAGATTAGTAAAGGGGAAAGCATGAAGAATAAGTCCTAGATCCAAATAATAAGTCCTAGATCCAAACAGTAAGTCCCAAAGGAGGGCCTGAGAGGTGCGGCACGAGCAGATGAGAATAGTATGTCCATTTTGAGAGAGAATCATGACTGTAGGTCTGTTTTCTCCAACCCAACTGAATAAGAATAGTATGAGTTAAGCAATCACGAATAGGTTATTTAGATCTACCTCTTCATTGAGTTCTAGTTCCAGAATTAGCCTACCTCCTCCAATTCCAAACATAATAAATGAAGAAGAATATCGCATTGAAGATAACAACTTAGATTTTCGAGATTGGAATATTCCAAGAATTCCAAATCGAGAAATTTATGAAGCAAGTTTCCTCAAGTCAACTTTTCTTAGTGACTACACAGTAAAAACAGTTGAGCAAATTTATTTTTTGTCAAAAGAATATGAGAAATGTCAATTACTCACAGCCAAGGCAATCTAAAGACATAGAGATCAAAGATACAATTTCATCCATCTAGGTCTCATTCAGGTAGCACTCAAACCATTCGCCAATAGAGGACTTAATGCCTCCATCTTACTAGCTCTTAGAAATGCTATGTTCCTTGATTACGACCTTACTCTCTTAGGAGTTATGGAAACAAGTCTTTGTAATGGCCTAGTTCATTTCAATTGTTATCCAGATTTGACTCTTAGTTTAAGTGATCCTCACTTATTAAAGGCTTTAACCCTTAATATTCAAACATCAGGTTACCTTATTCTTCTGGGATCTCAGCCCTTAGGTTTGATTTACATAATTTATTACAACACAATCAAAACCAATCTTAATGTCCAGACAATTAAGAAAGACATAAAAGGCCATACCCTTTTAATTGAAAGTAGTACTCCTGATGTTAATATTCAAATCAAGAAAACAATTGCCTGGAAAGACATTTCGTTGCCCAACGAATGGATTCTCCACAATGAAAATCATCCGGTTAAGATAAAAAAATGATATAAGTAATCTTGAAAGAGTTCAGGAATTTATTGACGGAATAGTCAGAATAAGTTTCGATGAACAATGTCTTCTGACTCGCTCTTGTCCTTCCACTTCATACAATAGATCAGATCATGGTTTATTAGAAAGAGAAAGTGAAGTTCCTCCTCTAGATAGAAAAAATTCAAAACTTGATCCACGATTCAAGGATGTTAAGTTAAAGGGTCCTAAGATCGAAGAACAAGTGAACCATCCTTGTTATATACACACTGCCAAATCTAAATCTACACCAAATTCTCCCATACCTTCTGATTTTATTGGAAATCTCAACACCATTAACCCACAATTAAATACCATCAGTAAACCTTTTAAGTATGATCTCTCCAGATTACATGACGGATACTCATCCCCTAACAATAAAGAAGAAAGAAGAAATTTTTAACAATCTCATACTGAAAGACAACAACATAAAATTCTTCGCTTATGGCAACATTTCATGATAGAACACAAGATACAAATTCATTTCTTTGATTATCTTGAAAATTATCATAACAAAGTCAATGTCTTGACAAAAGTTAACTGGAAAAAATCTGACACAACAACAGTTTCTTCTTCCCATCCTCCATAAGAATCTGTGATCCTCGATCACATGGGAACTGAAGTCACTGCTTCTCCCCTAAAAGTCAGCAACACCACGGACCCAGATACCATAAAAATATTTGAACAAAACAATTTTACAAATCAGTATTTACACACCATTGGTATTCAACTTAATAACATTGAACTTTCCTTAACCAAACCCACAATACCACATGAAAAACCCACTATTCTCCCTATTGAAAAACCCCTCATTTCTATGCCTACACATAGAAAAGGACATCCAGCCACCTTGCCTGGCTCTTTTATTGTTCTCCAGATTGAAACCATACTCTAAACCCTTGAAAAAGGAAAAGCTAAAATTAAAGATGAAAAAACTATCACTGTTATCACCCACAATGATGATTCTGACAGTTCCTTTTCCACCTCTGATTACACCTCTGAAATTTAAGCCATTGAAATTGTTTTCTCCAATTTCGAACTCAATCGTATTTCTATAAATGAGTTAACCCTACTAGCCTCACAAAAAAATTGGTACCCTAGAACAACTCCTCCAAATATTCAATATGAAGAATGAAACATCCAAAATCAATTTTCTGTCTATACTGATAAACTCTATGAATGGAATATAGATGGTTTATCTGAACAGGAAATTCTGAACAAATTAAATCATATATCTATGGTGGCTAACAATTATGTCACCACCCATGATCTTAGTCAGCCAGATATTGTTGATTTACTTACTTCGGGGTTCACGGGTATGTTAAAATCTTGGTGGGAAAATCACCTCACTGGAAATTCTCGTGAAAAAATCAAAAATGCTATCCAAAAAGACAACAATGGACTTCCTATCTTTGATGGAACTATAGGATGTGGTGTTTCCGATGGCGTCAATACACTTATTTACACCATAGTTGAACACTTCATAGGAACTCCAAGTAACATTACTGCCAGAATACATGATCAACTCACCAATCTCACTTGTCCAACCATAAGTGACTTTCGGTGGTACAAAGATGTATTCTTGTCTAGAGTAATAATCAGGGATGATAGTAATAAACCATTTTGGAAAGAAAAATTCATTAATAGTTTACCCAATCTTTTTGCTCACAAAATTAGAGAAACCCTTATTAAAGCCACAGGTTTCATTGATTATGACAACCTCACGTATGGTAACATCATAAGTTTAATCCAGAAAGAAGGCTTAAGAATGTGCATTGACATGAAAATTAGTAACCAATTAAATGATGATAGAAAAAGAGCCAAGTATGAAATGGGCACCTTCTGTGAACAGTATGGTCTTCCACCCATTGCTCCTTCACGACAAAAGACTAACGCCCATAAGAAATCCTATAAAAGTGACAAAGGTTATCGAAGGAACTACAAGAATAGAAAAACAGTATTCCCAAAAATAGAATATTATTCTAAAGAAAAACGAAAACCAAAAAGGACGTTTGGCAAGAATAATGCTAGTAAAAAAGATACCAAAGACACTAGTAAAGATGTCAGCAAAGTTAAATGTTTTAAATGTGGTAGACTAGGCCACTTTGCAAAAGATTATTATGCCAAAAAGAAAATTAGGCAATTACAAATTTCTGAGGACAGTAAAGAATCTCTTTATCAAATACTCCAATTATGAGATACTGATTACAGCAGTAGTAATCCAAAAATTAGTTCTTTTTCTCAGTCATCTGGATGACTCTCCCAGCTCTCCAGATATTACTATAGGATGTAAGGATAGCTATTGTAAATCACTCAATGTTATCACAAAAACTGAAGAACAAGAGCACTTACTTATAGACCTAATTAGTAAAGTAGAAGACCTTGAATTAAAATCCACCTATCTTAAAAAACGTAAGTCTTTGTTAGGTAAACAAGAACCAGAAGCCCCAAAAGTAACCAAACCTAACTTTAGTTTATACAAAACCCTAGAAAGATTCAACAATCAACCAAAAGAAGTTACCATCCAAGACCTTCAAGTAGAAATTAACATCATCAAAGCAGAGATTAAACACCTGAAAATAGAAAATCAAGAAATAAAAATGATATTGTTGAATTAAACACAAATCATGCTTTTTCCTTTAAGGGAAAAGACTCATCTGATGAAGAAGGCTCTAGTCACTCAGTCCATTTAGAACCTTCTCAAAAACTCCAAACTTTAACTAATATATCATTTCAAAAATGGTATGCTAAAGTTACTCTTATCATCAACAAAGACTTCAAACTTGAAGTCATTGCTTTGATTGATACAGGAGTTGATCTTAATTGTTTTCAAGAAGGTCTCATACCAACCAAATATTATGAGAAAACCTCGGAAAAGCTAAGCTCAGCTAATGGAAGTAAAATGGATGTAAAATATAAATTATCCAAAGCTCAGATTTGTCAAAATAATGTATGTTTTAAAACATCCTTTGTTCTGGTAAAAAATATGACTGACAAATTAATATTAGGCGTCCCATTCATTTACCTTCTTTATCCATTCACAGCTGATAATAAAGGTTTAGTATCCCGAACTTTCGAACAAGAGGTTCAATTTAGATTCCGGAGTCCTACCTCTAAGAAAGAACTAAAATCAGTAGTTGATTCCTCTATATCCAAAACCATAAATTTGCTCCATAATAAAACTCAACAACTACAATTCCTAAAAGAAGAAGTTAATTATAAACGTATAGGTGAACAATTATCTAATCCAGCTCTGCAACAAAAAATTCAAGAATTTGAAAAACAAATTAAAAACCAAGTATGTTCTGATCTCCCAACCGCTTTCTGGCACCACAAATGTTATTCAGCCAAATTACCTTACATTAAAGGCTTTTGAAGAAGACACATTCCTACTAAAGCACAACCAATTCAAATGAGTCCTGAAGTAATTGAATTTTGTAAAAAAGAAATTTTTGATCTTTTACATAAAAAGATTATTAGAAAAAGTAAGTCACCTTGGTCATGTCTAGCCTTTTAGGTTCAAAAAAACTCTAAAATAGAGAGAGGTGTTCCCCGTCTAGTTATAAACTATAAACCTCTGAATAAGGTTTTAGAATGGATAAGGTATCCCATTCCCAACAAAAAAGACCTTATTAGTCGCCTAAGCCAAACAGTTATCTTTTCCAAGTTCGATATGAAGTCAGGATTTTGGCAAATCCATCTCAGAAAAAAAGATAGATATAAAACTGCCTTTACCACTCCCTTTGGTCATTATAAATGGAAAGTCATGCCCTTTGGATTAAAAAAAGCTCCATGTGAATTCCAAAATATCATGAATGATATTTTCAATCCTCACAGTCACTTCTTTATAGTTTACATTGATGACGTCCTCCTTTTCTCTAAATCGCTTGATGAACATTGGAAACATTTAAAAACGTTTCTTGCCATTAATCAGAAAAATGGTCTGGTGGTCTCTGATTCAAAAATCAAGCTTTTTCATACTAATATCAAATTTTTAGGTTATCACATTCATCAAGGACAGATTCGTCCTATTGATAGGTCCATTCAATTTGCTGATAAACTCCCAGATGAAATACTAGAAAAGTCACAACTCCAACGCTTCTTAGGATCTCTCAATTATATTGCTGATTTCTACAAAAATCTCCACAAGCAATGTAAACCCCTTTTTGACCGACTTCAAAGTAATCCTTCTCCATGAACTTCCATTCATACTAATATAGTCAAGTCCATCAAACAATATGTCAAGTTCTTGCCTTGTCTTGGTATTCCTACTACTGATTCTTTTAAAATTATTGAAACGGATGCCTCAGACATTGGCTATGGTGGCATCCTCAAGCAAAAAGTCCCTCCAAATGCACCTAAACAATTAGTTCACTTTCATTCTAGTGTTTAGACAAAAGCACAAAGTAACTATAGTACTATTTAAAAAAAAAAAAAAAATTATCTATTGTTTTATGCATTAATAAATTTCAAGATGATATTTTAAATCAAAAGTTTTTAGTTCGTGTTGATTGTCAAAGTGTAAAATATGTTTTATAAAAAGACGTTAAAAATATTACTTCTAAACAGATTTTTGCCCGTTGGCAAGCTATTTTAAGTATATTTGATTTTGATATAGAATATATCAAAGGAAGTGACAATTCTATCCCAAACTTTCTTACCAGAGAATTCTCATAGAAATCTGATGGCAAATAGGCAGCCTCCCCCAAGGCATCAACCAGTTAAACCATTTGATATTTGCCTTAGGAACACTTCATGTGCCCAACCACAGTCCTCTTCTACCTTTACTGTAGTCAACAGGTTTCAACCCTTTACACAACCATCCACTTTCAAGTCAGCCCTGGTTAATCCTACTCCAGACCCCTTTCAGGTCCAAGTTAAAACCCCAGTCTGTCAAAACCTACAACTAATTCCAAAAAAGTTAACCACTGATTATTATGAAAAACCCGGTGTCCCTCTATTTTACATTGAGCCACACCTTAGTCACATAAAGGAACCACTTGAATTAACCTAATTCTACTTTCCAAGTAACCTCCATTTCTGCCCCGGCCATACACAAAAAACTCTACGATATGATAGAGATGTTCTCTATCATACAGAATCCATTCCTATTAGGTCCATCTCAGATCGCAATAATCCAACCAAAGTCATTTACTATTCCCTATACATCCAAAAAATCATTTCTATAGAAGAATGGGGAAGTCATCCTTCTTTAGTTTAACCATTGCGTGATCATGAAATTCCTTTTAGTTATTATAACTACATTACCTCTTGGTCAATTATCTTGTTACACCAAAATGAGTCGTTCACTCATTCCTGGTTTATCAACTTTGATAATAAATTTAAAAGTCAGATTCCTACTTGGTTTCTTCGATGGTGGTCACAGCACGGCTCCATTCCAGAAATCCTCCCCCTGAACCTTGCTGATCAAGTCAAATACTTCTATACAGTTTACAAAGTTAACAAGTACAATTCGCAGTTCCAAATTCTCCTACTATTTTCCTGCAAATATAAGGTTCCATGGATATTCAAATGGCAATTTGATATCTAAGGTCACATTGCAGTTTGCCGCCATTATGTGAAATGATGGGATACTTTCAACATTGATAGAATCATGGGATATGTTGAGGATGAATTCCCAAAACATATTTCCCCACAAGTTCCTCAAATACAGAACATGTACCTGATAAGCACTGAATATTGCATATTCAAGCGCCCTTATTTGCATTAGTTGAGTCCATTCATGGTTTATATGTATAGATTTCCTCCATGTTCTGTGTTTCTATGAATTTTCAGGTTGCATTCCAAATTGGAAATAAAATGGAAGTTTTGAGGCTTTTTGTAAAGCTCAGGTCATTCCGGGCTATTGCACCCGATGATTGCCGAGGAGAATATGCTAAAGGAGATCCAGGAAGCCTTCATCAATGCAAAAGAGAAAAAGGGGCCAATGTTAATTCCATATGGGAGAAATATAAAGAAGAAGAAGTCAAAAATGCAAACTGATGCACCTTTGAGCGCTCGGAGAAGCTTTGAGTGCTCCAAATCAGGACAGAATGGTCCAAAGCACCTTTGAGTGCTCGAAGACCCTTCTTTGAGAGCTCGTCCATGTTCTTGAGCCATCAAGTTTTTGTTCCAAGGCACCTTCGAGTGCTCGTGCTGCAACCTTTAAGCACTCAAAGGAACATTGCAGACCCACTTGTGCCTTAATTCCCTCAATTTCTGATTTCCCTCTTTTATGAGTTGGTTGGAGTTGTTCTTTTGGAGCAGTCGCCTCAGTTTTTGGAGGGTTTGGTAGACATCTTGTCTAGAAAAAGGAGAAGTGGAGCTTGCATGAGAAAATCTAGATTTTTCTTGGAAGATTAGAGGAGAGAGGGGAAGGAGAGGAGAGAGTTTTTGGTGGCTAAAAAGTGGAGCTCAAAAATTGGAGTTTCCTCCAAGCTTCTTCCTTCTTCTAGGGCATCCATGGTTAACTAACTCTTCTTCTAGGGAGGTGATGAAGCCCTCCCTTGTAAGCATGTTCTAGCTTAGTTCTATTTTGGGGATTGCAATGTATAATCTATGGTCTCTTCACGATCTAGAGCACTTCATTTGTTGTAATAGATGTTGATGTATATGAATGGTTTTTCTAAGTTGATTATCTTGTTTTATATTATGTCTTACATTATCATATTGCTTATGTTTTCATGGTGACAATGGAAATAAGGTTATGAAATGGTTTAATGGCATGTTGATAGTGAACTTTGATAGTCCATTGCTTAGGTAATTCCTTTGATGGTTTATGCTTAATTCCTAGCTACATGTGCTTCATCATTTTATCAAGGACTTGAGAATCTTTCATTTAAAGTAAGTATGTTTAAGCTGCATTCTAGTTTAGGTAATCTAAATATATTCACCTTTGATGGATTTTCCTCGTTTGAGATTTAATGTACTTCTTGTTAGTTATATGACAACCATGTGTTGCTATATAATTCTTGACCGTTATATACTGTTTATCCCCTACATTAGTTCTAATCTAGCATGTGTATAGGGGTGGAGGCAGATTCACTTCCTTAGTCTTCTTTACTCATATTTTATCTCTTTTAAATCTCACAAGCTTTTATTTTATGAACTTCACATTCTTAGTTTTAGTGACAATCCAATAAATCCTCTATAAACCCCCTTATCATTCTAAAAAAGGATTCTAGACACTTAGGTTGCCATAGACTAGCAGTCCCAGTGGTTCGACTTACCCGACCAATAGCCCTATTTTACAATGATTTGTGCTATTGCAAAGGTTGATGTATGATTGACAACTGACCAATTTTTGGCGTCGGTACCGGGGACTGCACACGGTTTAGCAACCGAAGTTCTAGGGTCAATTTTGGTTTGATTGTCAATATTGTGATTTGTGAATATTTCTTGTGTGGTTTTGACAATCTTAGTGTTGAAAGTTGTTTGTAAGATTCTAGGGACTTGATGCTCACTAAGGAAAGGCTAGCAAATTTATAAGTCTAGAGGACTCCAGGTAAGTCTCTTGGCCTTCTAGTTTTGAAATTGTTAATATTGTGCATGTGTTAAATTTGGTGATAGTTAAGTTGTGAAGCCCTTGTCAAGGTTATTGTTTTGTTTATTTTCAATTGCAAAGCATCGGTCCTTATTGTGGCCATTGAATTTGTCTTGATAATTGAGGAGAAAGGGAACATCGTATGTGGAGTTGATGGTGATGAATTATCGTATTGATTGTGGGGTGTGTTGTTGATGTTTGGCCGTAGATCACTCTCCCTACGAACTCTAGAATCGCCAGTTGACATAAATAATACTCGAAAGAACTCTTAGAAGAAACCTTAGGGAATCTACTAGCAGAAGAGAACTTGAAACTGAATTTAACACAATGGCTGACGATGTAGGAAATGTCGGAAATGAGGGAGTTAATAATGATAGGACCGAAATTCCAAATGTCGTTCCCATGACTCTTAGGGACCACTTCATCCCTACCACTTATGTTTTTCCCTCTTGCATAGTGATGCCAAATATTGAGGCTGCTCAATATGAAATCAAATCTAGCACCATCCAAATGCTTCCATCTTTTCATGGCTTTGAAAATGAGGACCCTTATAAGAAATTCCTTGAAATATGCTCTACCATCAAGCTGAGGGGCTTTCCTGACAATGCTCTCCATTTACATCTCTTCCCATTCTCCATAAAAGAGAGGGCAAAATATTGGTTGAACTCCCTTGCTACAAATTCCATCACCACATGGGCTCAACTGCAGCAAGAATTCTTAAAGAAATATTATCCAGTAAGTAAAACCAATTTAATGAGGCGTTCCATTCTTAACTTTTCACAAAGCGAGGGGGAACAACTCCATGAGACTTGGGAGAAATTTCAAGATCTTCTCAGGAAATGTCCGCACCATCTAATTCCAAAATGGCAATTGGTGCAGGCCTTCTATGCTGGGTTAATCGACCCACATAGATTCATGGTTGACTCATCTTGTGGGGGGATGTTCATGTCTAAAAATGCAGATAAGGCTTGGACCCTACTTGAGAATTTAAGTGAAAATTCATTACAACATAACTCTCGTAGGGCCCCGACCTCAGCCAATGCAAAGAACCCCTCTTCCTGTCAACCAAAAACATTGAGGGAAGAATCATCTCAAGTGGATGCCATAGCTTATAAATTTTATCAATTGATGGCACCACATCTTTCCCCCTCTTTGTCTCAAAGTTCGGCAAGTATGGTTTGCGCATCATGTACTAGTCCATTCCATCTCTCGGAAGATTGCCCCACACCGGAGCAATTTTCCAATCCCAATTAAGAGAAAGCAAATGCGATGTTCTCAAGGCCCGGGAATAATCCGTATTCCAATACTTACAATCTGGGATGGAGAGATCATCCGAATTTCTCGTAGAGGCAACAAGCCCCACAAAATTCTCAATTCTAAAATCCAGGGCATCAAAATCAGCCCCCTTCTCAATTTCAAAATAGGCAATTTCCAGCCTCTTCAAGTTACCGTCCTCCATATAATCTAAATGTCTCCAGTCAACCCCATGTGTTCCCAACTGTTGAAATCTTGGCTGCAAACAAGCAAATGATGGATTCCAACAAGTGACTCTTGACATCTTTGCAACCCACTCTCCAAATGGTTCATTCTCATACTCAGTCCATAGCTAAGCTTGAGAATTAAGTGGGTCAAATAGCTAACTCCATGAATCAATTGCTCCAAAAGGACAAGGGTAAGCTTCCCGCTCAACCATTTGAAAATCCTAGAGGGATGCATGTGACTGATGAATCCCCTCCTCCGAGTGAGCTGACTCATGAACATGTTCAAGCAATCACCACCCTTAGGAGTGGTCGAGTTGTTAACAACAAGGTTAATGGAAACAAGGATGCTAAAAATTCTCCTTCGAAAAATCCAAATCCAAGTACCAGCTCTTCTAATCTAAATCCTACTCATGAAAATCCCAAGCTTATCACCCCAAATGTGGAAACTTCTTATGAGCCAAAAGCTCCGTTTCCTTAACGTCTCCAAGAGTCGACACATTTTGGGAACAAGAATTGTAAAATTCAAGATATGTGGGAAGTTTTCAAGTAAGTGAAGATCAACTTGCCTCTCTTGAATGCTATCAAGCAAATCCCTCCCTATGCAAAATTTCTTAAGGATTTGTGCACTCAAAAGTGCACTTCCAAAAATCATTTGCCAAATAAAGTGAGGTTAACTGAGAATGTTAGTGCTATCATTTAGCATAGCACTCCTTCAAAGTATAAGGATCCGGGTGCCCCGACAATCTCATGTGTCATTGGTGACAACAAGATAGAGAGGGCCCTCCTTGACTTAGGAGCTAGTGTGAATTTAATTCCATACTCAGTTTACTTACAACTTGGTTTGGGAGATCTTAAGCCAACTTCTGTGGTCTTGCAACTTGCCGATAGATCAGTCAGGCATCCACGAGGCATTCTTGAGGATATCATAATCTAAGTGGACAAATTTTACTTCCCGGTAGACTTTGTGGTTCTTGACACGGAACTGGTCCATGACCCAAAGAAGCATATTCCCGTGATCCTCGATAGGCCATTCTTAGCTACGGCTAATGCTTCCATTAATTGCCGAACCAGGGTGATGGACATGACCTTTGGAAACATGCAAGTCAAACTCCATATCTTCCATGCAACACAACATCCCTCCAACGAGGATAATTGTTTTCTTGTTGATGTCATCGATGAAGTGGTTGAAGAATCTCTCCCCTTCATCCTAACCAAAGATCCCCTTGAAACTTGCATGTCTCATTTCGACTTCTCAAACTTTGATATTGATCAATCCATCTAAGAAGTCAATTCTTTACTTGATGTTTGTGCTATCATGGATACTCCTCCTTAAAAAATTCCAAAAGAACCGCTTCCTCAACTCTCCACTACACCTCCAGTCCCGTCATTGAAATCTCCTCCACAACTTGAGCTAAAGCCGCTCCCAGCTCACCTCAAGTATGTGTTTCTTGGTGCAAATCAAACTCTTCTAGTCATCATTGCATCGGACCTTCTTAAGGACTAAGAAACCAGCCTTTTAGAGGTGCTTTAAGAGCATAAAGAAGCTATTGCCTGGGCAGTGGCTGATTTGAAAGGAATCGACCCCTCTATTTGTATGCATCGCATTCATATGAAGGACGATGCAAAGCCTACTAGAGAGGTTCAGTGCCGGTTGAATCCTAATATGAAGGAAGTGGTCATGAAAGAAGTTATCAAATCACTAGATGCAGGAATCATCTACCCCATCTCCGATAGCAAATGGGTAAACCCCACGCAAGTTGTCCCCAAGAAATGCGGCCTCACCGTTGTTAAAAATTCAGTGGGTGAGCTCGTGCCACAACGAACCACCACCGGGTGGCGTGTGTGCATTGACTACAGGAAACTCAACTCTTCAACTAGGAAGGATCATTTTCCACTCCCATTCATTGATCAAATCCTAGAAAGGCTAGCCGGTCAGAGCTACTATTGTTTTCTTGATGGTTATTCCGGCTATAACCAAGTGGCAATCGCCCCCCAAGATCAAGAGAAAACAACCGTCACATGTCCCTTTGGAACTTTTGCCTATCGACACATGCCTTTTGGGCTCTGCAATGCTCCGGCAACGTTTCAAAGGTACATGATGTCCATATTCTCTGATATGGTTGAAAAGTTCTTGGAAGTTTTCATGGACGATTTCTCTGTCTTTGGCTCCTCCTTCAACTCATGTCTCCACAATTTATCTCTTGTACTCCAAAGATGCAAAGAGATGAATCTCATTTAAAGTTAGGAGAAAAGCCAATTTATGGTCCAAGAAGGCATTGTTCTAGGACATGTCATTTCTAAATGGGGAATTGAGGTGGACAAGGCCAAAGTAGAGTTTATCTCTAATCTTCCTCCTCCGAATTCCGTCCGTCAAGTCCACTCCTTCCTTGGCCATGCCGGATTCTATCGTCGCTTCATAAAAGATTTTAGCAAAATTTCTCGGCACTTGTGTAATCTTCTTACCAAGGATGTTCCGTTCAATTTTGATGAAGCTTGAATGGAAGTTTTCATTAAACTTCGCACTCTCCTCTCATCCGTCCCATTCATGAAACCGCCAAATTAGTCTCTTCCTTTAAGATCATATGTGATGCATCCGACTATGCATTAGGCGCGGTTTTGGGCCAACGTTTGGAAAAACTTCCATACGTCATCTATTATGCTAGCAAGACTCTCTCCGATGCTCAGTTGAATTACACCACCACTGAAAAAGAATTGTTGGCTGTGGTGTATGCCTTGGATAAATTTCGTTCTTATCTTCTTGGCTCCAAGGTCTTTTCGGATCATGCCGTTCTTAGGCACTTGCTCGCGAAAAAAAAGACCAAACCCTGCCTAATTCGATGGATACTCCTACTTTAAGAGTTTGACATTGAAATATGGGACAAAAAGGGGACCGACAATGTTATCGCAGACCATCTCTCTAGCTTACTCATTGTGAAATCCTCTGAATTTGCTACAGTCCGAGATTTCTTTCCGGATGAGCAACTTTTTCAGATTTCCCACTCCAGTCTCCCTTGGTATGCGGATATTATCAACTATCTAGTGGTAGGCAAAATTCCATCTAATTGGTCCAAACAAGAGAAAGACCGGTTCTTCTCCCAAGTTAAGCATTTCTTTTGGGAAGATCCAGAGTTGTTCAAATATTGCCCAAATCAAATCATCCGGAGATGCATTCCAGACAATGAAACCACAAGTGTCTTAAATTTCTGCCATACTCTTACTTATGGGGGACACTTTAGTGCCAAAAAGACCGCTGACAAAGTCCTTCAAAACAGATTTTATTGGCCATCCTTGTTTAGGGATGCTTACAATTTTTATAAATCTTGTGAGCGTTGAAGCTCGGATCTATGTCTAGGAGAGACATGATGCCACTCACTCCCATCCTTATTATTGAAATTTTTGACGTGTGGGGGATCGACTTCGTGGGACCATTTCTATCTTCTTATGGCTATGAGTATATCCTTGTAGCGGTGGATTATGTTTCCAAATGGGTTGAAGCCGAGGCTATCAAAACTGATGATCATAAAGTTGTGATCCAGTTCATTCAATCTAACATTTTTAGTCGTTTTGGTACGCCCCGAGCAATCATCAGTGACGATGGATCTCATTTCCAAAATCGTTATCTTAAATCCGTCCTCTCCAAATACTCTGTCATTCATAAGGTTGCTACACCTTACCATCCTCAAATGAGTGGTAAAGTGGAAGTATTTAATCAGGAGATTAAGTATGTCTTGGAAAAAACGATGCGACCAGACCACAAAGATTGGTCATTAAGACTAAACAATGCACTTTGGGCTTACCGGACGGCTTACAAGACACCCATTGGCATGTCGTCATATCAGCTTGTCTTTGGAAAAGCTTGTCATCTCCCAGTCGAATTAGAGCACCGTACTTTTTGGGCCATAAAAAGACTCAACTTTGATCTCAAACAAGCCGGCTCTACTCGTAAATTGTAACTCAATGAGCTTGAGGAAATTCGAAATGATGCATATGAAAGTGCCAAAATCTATAAGGCAAAGTCTAAAGCTTTTCATGACAAGCACATTGTCAAAAAGTCTTTTGCCCCCGAGCAGAAAGTTTGGCTTTTCAACTCTAGATTGAGACTCTTTCCCGATAAACTCCGTTCGCGGTGGGATGGTCCATATGTCATCACTGCCGTCTTTCCTCATGGTGCAGTCGAACTCCAAGATCCTACCAATGGATCTCTCTTCAAGGTTAATGGCCAACGGCTCAAGCCTTACATTGACGGCATAGTCCCAATTCGCAAAGTTGAGAAAATCCTCTTGACGGACCCAATTTACGAGGACTAATGTATGATCTTGTTTCGTCTAGCTATCGACTTTAAATTTAGCAATCAAGGGAATAAATTCTTTCTATTTCCATGCTTCCCTAATTTTCAATTGCCTGGGCCTTGAAATTTTCTAGAAAATTGCTAAGGAAAGCCAAATTTAACCTTATCTGGAATTATCTTAAATTGTGTTTAAAAAATTTAGACTGATTTTCTTAGGCTTTCTTGTAACGACTCGGTCATTTGCCTTCCTTTCCTTTTTCCTGAAATTTTACGAATGATTTTTTTTCATTTAATTTTCTTTTCTGAGCTCTGTTTTGTGTCGCTTAGTGTCATCTCGAGTACTCAGAATTGGTTTCTAAGACTCTTTCATGTGAATTAACAACTTACTTTGAGGACCGAGTCATTTCTGCATTTTCACTTTTCGGACACTATGCGCCTTTCGTCCTTTTCCCTGTTTCGTCTTTTTCCCTATTCTGTCTTTTCCCCATTTGTCACATTGTTGGCACAACCTCACTTCTCATGCTCAAAGTGGTTTTTGACTTCACGTGCCTTCATCTTGAGTGGTTTCCTCGAAATACGTATCTTTACTATTACAAGAAAGTACTCTGGTTGCTCCCGGTGTCCATAGGAGTATGGATGCACAATTCTTCAGAATCTTTTTCATTTCCTGGGTTGTTCTTCATAAATATATTTTGAAGATATTTTATTTCAGGGGCATTTAAGAAAATATCGTTAGGAAGATATTTTCATTCTGGGGCAATTTCGCAGTTAACCCTTTTTGTATGGGCCATTGTGCAATTAACGAAAGTTATTGCAAAATATCTTATCTGGAGCCTGAATCCTCGTACGGGATTCATTTTCACTTTTCATTGACTCATAAATTCATAGAATTCCGTTCTGGTCATTTTTCTCGAGTTTTTAGACCCGGTTGCCGCCAAACTTGTTCGGGGCATAACTTTTTTCTCGGGACTCAGTTTTTGACTCTGTTTCTCCCGTTTTTCATATTTTCTCATTTCAAATCTTTTTTGTTCACGGAGTTTTTCCATTTGAGCGCGTTTGCTCAAAATCCATTTTCCGGACCCGGCAGGGCCCGTTCGGGGCACTTTTTGAGATTTCTATAAAAGGGGGATGAGATATTTCATTTTTCATCTTCCCCACTCTCGATGCATGACCTGAAGCAGCCATGCATGTCCATGGAACTGCCACCTTCTCTCTCCTCCTTTGATTTACTTTTCTTAAGTGAAAAGTCTTCGGCTTTCACGTTTTTTGTTCCCCTCGACGTGTTCTATCATTCCCCCTTATTAGAATTCATTTCTGACCATTTCTTGAGTTTGGATTTAAGGTCAAGTTGCAATTTTCATGGGGATTCCTTTGGATTCATGTAGATCGTGTTGTCCCCGACAAAACCATTCAGTTTCGACGAATTCGGGACACTTTTTTTTCAGTGGGGATTTGAGGTTTTCATCTCAAATTGAGGTAGGGAGTGTTCTAGGTTGCTTTCTTGTTATATAGCATGCTTGTGATGCTTATGCTACTTATTTACATGCTTGGATATTAAATCTAGAGATTTTAATTGTTTATTTTCTAGCATGTGATTTGATTTTCCCGGTTGCCTATAGCCTTGTTTAAACATGTGGCGTGATAGAATATTATTCCTTGGTATGTTGATTAACATATATTAAATTGAGAGAAATTGGACAGGTAACGAAGATTTTATTTAATATTTTACTAGAATAAAATATTAAATCATGTGGCCTTAACTAGCTTAAAATTAATATGTGTTAGTATATTATATTAGGCCTTAACATGCTTTTCAACATAGTTGAATTTGAAAGTAATTGGAGGTGTTTTGAAAATTAGTAATTATTAATTAATTTACCCCGGGTGCATTATTCACTCTATTTAAATTCCGACTTGATATTCTTGACTTACATGCCATATAGCTTCACATATATTTGATTTAGAATATTCGGTTAGGTTTTTCAAACCTTTCATTTAATTAAATTCCTTGTTTAAGATTTAATCCTCATGGTGATATACAACTTAGAATTGAATTGTGGCATGCT
This sequence comes from Cornus florida, assembly GCF_030987335.1. NCBI lineage: Eukaryota > Viridiplantae > Streptophyta > Magnoliopsida > Cornales > Cornaceae > Cornus > Cornus florida. The sequence goes on from NW_026775572.1 coordinate 48,756,739, forward strand.
AGAAAATTAAGCTTAGGTATAGTTGTTCACATATATTAAATTGGGATTAATTGCATGAGAATTGCAACTTTTAATTTATATTTAACTTTAGTGAAAGTTTAATTCACATGGTCGTAAATTGAATGAAATAAACTTGTAATGTGATGTTACATTAGTCCTTGGCATGTTCTCTAAGATATGTTAAATTGAGAGCATTTAGTTAAGTTTGAAAATCTAGAGATTTTAATTAAAAGAATTAATTAAAATCTATTTCGTGGTCCCATTAGCTTAATTAAGGTTTTAACTTGATATTTGTATTGGCCATGACTTGTTTACTAGTATATATTAATTTGGGACTATCTGAAGTTGTTTTAGAACCTTGGGATTTAAATTAGCATAATTTAATTAAAGTTCTATTTTGTTGTTTTAACAACCTAATTGAGTTTTAGAATGGATATAGGTGATAACCTTGCCATATCCTTTAACATGTATTAAATTGAGGTTAATTGGAATTAAATCGGAATCTAGAGAATTTAATTGTGTTTATCTATTTAAATTCTATCAATTTGCTCCATGATTTAGTTGTGTTTTAGAAGTGGTTTCTATATTCAAATCATGGACTTAGACTCGTTGTATATTCATTTGGTTATGTTTTGAACATTGGATAACATAATTGCTATGTTTGTACTCATGAGAATATGTTTTCCTTATTGAATATATTGTTGCCTTGTGTAATGATTTGCACACTTCGTATTTAACATCTTTCATGCATAGCGTGTAACGAATTGCACACTGAAGATTCGACATTCTTCATATCATATTAGTTGTGGATTTAGAGCATGTATTGTATAGGTTTCCAAATTTGGTTGTGCTTGGTAGATAGTTGATTATCTTGCATATTCCTGTTGATATATGCGTTGTTGCACAACTTGTTGATTTTGGAAACTTGGGGATGTCGTTGTTTGACTATGGCTAGGACGTGGTTCTAGTACGGGGGAAAGTTCCTCTATATAGTCTAGTGCGCACATAGGGAGGTTATCCATGGGCTAGTCCTAAAGTAACTATGCTGTCGGTCTGATCCGGCATGACGTCTGAGTATCCACTTTGTTTGATTTCGCATTTCATTTTCAAGTTGATAACTAGATGATGTTGTAACTTGTTGTTCCTTATTTGTCGTTTCATTTTAAGTTACATGATATTAAGTTTGCGAAATTGTGCTTTATGCGTTGTATTGGAAGTTCCAATGTTGGTTAAATTGCATCGATATTGAAAATTATGTTTTGACGTTCTAACAAAGCTTAGGATTGATTCTATTGATTCATTTAGAACTTAGACGTTAGGTGGCATGAACCACCACTATTATTTTGTGCTTTAGATTCTAAGTTGATGGCTTTGAGAACTTATACCTTGTTGCATTGTATAACATGCTCTTTTGTTGTTGAATTACATGGATAATGTGATTCTTGTTAACTTGTATTCAAATATGCTTTTGTCATGTTATATGGATTACTCTAGACCTAGTTCAATTGTATTGAAAATGCAATTCATGTTAATCTATGCTCAAACATTCTTCTTGTCGTGTTCTTTAGATTATCCCAACTATGATTCGTTTCATACACGTATATATATCATGATTCTTGTTGCTTAGACTCTAAGGTAGCTTAGGATGCTCCCCAAGTCTCACTTGGACATGGACGTTAGGTGGCATGAGGCCCTTTAACATGTTTCACCTTAAGGTGATAAAATTGTAAAATGCTAGGTCGATGCATGCTCACTTCCTACGAGTAGCTTTATGTTACTCACCCACGTAGTGGGGACATTTTTCAGGTATGAAGACTTGGTTCATGGTGCTCATTGCTCCTTGGATGGCTTATAGTTTTTAAGTTTCCATTTTATGCAAGTGTTAGCATAAAATGCCTCTTTGTAACATTATGTATCAAAATATGTATTATTTGATTCCATATATGTAGTGTGTACATGAGTACACTTTTTACAATGTATTTGATATGTATGAGATGAGGCCGGAGGCCAATGACCATTATATTGTATTCTATGTACTTTTTAACTTCATGAAATATTACGAAAATCTTAAAAAATCGCAAGTCAATGCTTCACCGTGGTTGCATCGGGTGCGGGAATTCTATTCTCATTCTTTCATAGGGTCTTATTAATCTTGTATGAAGTGTGGCCAAGGGCCAAACGGTCATTTGACTCCATTTTATATTTTTGGATTCCATGTTTTTCATTCCACGTTCATTTTTGCCTTTTTGCCCGTTGGGGGGTCGGATTTTGCATCGACTATATTTTTAAGCCATGGACCATTGTAGCGCGTCTAGATAGGTAAGTTACGTTTGCGTGCATGGTCGTTTCCGGGCAAAATCTCATCGTTTGTGCTTCGAGCCTTCTACGGACTCATTTTGCACTTTTATTACATATTCTGATCTAGGGGCATTCTAGACCTTTCACATCAGTTTTATTTTCTTCTTTTGACATGGTCGCTTAGAAAACGTGATTTTAGAGAGGGGTTTCTTTTTCGTGTTTTTCCAGAAAATGTCGTCTTGGTGCCGAAAATCGATCGCAAAGTTCAGCTTTCTGTTTTTTTTTTTAGCAGCTTTTTGGACCTCCATGACCAGATTTCATGGAGGGGCATTTCGGGCATTCTACATTACATTTTTTTTTTAATTCTCTTTCAAGTCACGTAGAAAATTCAATTTTGAGGGGGGTTTCTTCTTTGTGTTTTTCCAGAAAAATTCATGTTCTAGCCCGTTTTTGCTCTCAGTTGCAGACAGTCACTGTAGCAACTTTTAACCCTCTTGTTCAGTTCTGATCTAGGGGCATTTTGGGGATTTCACAATGAGTTTTTTTCGATTCCATCTGCGAAATCGGGTAGAAAACTCGATTTTAGGGGGGGGTTTCTTCTTCGTGTTTTTCCAGAAAAATTCGTTTTGGCCTCCATTTTAAGCCTCATTTCTGGAACCTCACTTTTTTTTTCTTGCTATCAGCTGGTGCATGCCATTGGGCGCCGGTGGGCTCGTGCATGTGCGCCATGTGCGCCATGGCCTTTGTCGGGCCGCCGCGACGTCTCAACTTCAAACCCTCGTTTCTCCCTCGTCCGAACTCCAAATCGAGTGAACTTTTTTTTGAACTTGACTAATTTTTCGTTGTCTTTCCAACGGTTTGCTCGGTTACACCCGGATCTTCCAGAATAATTACCAGTTTACCCTTTTAGCCTTAAGTGCTCGTTTTTTTTCGTCAGGCCGTTTCTCTTTCGTCCGGACTCCGAATCATGCGATTCTTGAGTCCATCCTAATTATTTTTTTGTTGTCTTTCTAGTGGTGTGCTCAGTGGCACCCAAATCTACATTTTTTAAAAATGACTATTTTACCCCTGGGGGCCTATTTGTCATATTTTTGATCTTTTGCACCCGCATCAGTTCTCATTGAGTTCCGCGACCTCATGGAAAGTCACTTTGACTTCTTAGAGTCTTATTTTCTGTTTTCACTTCCTCATATCGGATTCGTTATCAGGTCAAATCTTCAGTTCACACAGGACATGTTGGCCTAAAAACCAGGGTCGTCACATTTATGAAATTCTTGCTTTCATTTCGGGAAATTTTTAGCTCTATCCGGCAATTTCCTTAGAACTTCGAAATGGTACTCTTGTGCATGAGCTTTTAGTTCCAGAATGCACTGGTTGTTCATGGTTTCCTAAGTCCATCCGAACATTTAAGTTTTGCATTGGCACTCTCTGACCTCGTTACTAATGTCGTGCAGCAAAGATTGAAATCCATAGGACTTGGAAAAGTTCTACACTACAGTCTTCGAGCCCTCGAAGACCCTTCTTCGAGCGCTCAGAGATATGAATTTTTCTTCTGGCCTGTTTTCGAGCGCTCGTATAAACACACGAGCACTCGTGTGTTGGCATCAAGGCCTTCTCGTCATTCCACAGGCCTCACGAGCGCTCGTGAAGTACTCTTCGAGTGCTCGTGACTTCTGAAATCATCACTAGGCCATATTCGAGCGCTCGGAGAGTCTCCTTCGAGCGTTCGTGCCTTGTATCTCACGTCCCAAATCCTTCTGCCCCGTCTTCGAGCACTCGTGCTGATCCATCCCCCTTTAAAACCAACTTTCCCTCTCCCACTTTTTCAATTTCACTCATTCACTCCCCTCACCCCCACGACCTCACTCTTTCATTTCCCCTCCATAACTCCCCTAACCTTCCCTCTCCCCCATTCATGCGCCCATCCCCTATAAATACCCACTACTTCCATTCTCCTTCTTCATTCCTCCCATCCTTCATTCTCTCCATTCTCCGCTCAAGGTACATTTCTCCATTCTTTTCTTTTCCTTTTTGCTTTTTACTGTTTTCATTCTGAGGAGTTTGGACATTGAATTTGTGGAGGTTTAGATATTGATTAATGTTGTTGCTCTAGTCTAGAGAGCATTTTTGTCCACAAATTTTTGAGTTTTGTCATCCATTACTCTCACTTTCACCTCCCTCTCTATTGGTGCCCGCCAGGTGCTCGCTGAAATTCCCCATCCACATTCGCCTCTCCAAATGTCTCGTACCAGACCTTCTCGCCGTTCTAGGCCCTCTGCGAATGCCCCCGCTGTTAATCGTGACCAACCCCGAGACCTTGGCTCACGAAAAAGATCAACTATGAGCTTTCTTTCCGCTCACGAATGTCTTTGCCACTCTTCCCACCACTTCTTGGGTTGTCGCAGAATTAGCTAACCGGCACCATCAGTACATTTGCAAGCCCGTTGCAAAGATTGCCTATCCCCGTGTGGTGCGAATCTTCTACCAGAATCTCACTTGTCCTGAAAAGTCGTCCATCTCTCTCACCACATCTATTGATGGTGTCCCTTATTCCTTTACCTTGGCTGACTTTGTTGAGGTCTCCGACTGTCCTTTGGAATGCCCCGATAATCTATTGAATCGTGAGGGTCTTCTTTCCATGAGGAGGCTGATAATCTCATTATGGAGCAAGTCGTGGCTGCCATTTGCAACGTCGATGATCCTCATTGACCTCTGAGCTATACACTGAAATCCACTCTTCCTGAGCACGTATGGTTCCTCGACTTCGTTCTCAATCACAATGTCTGTCCCTTGGTGCACTGCACCAAGCACCGAGGTCTGATGTTACAAGCTTTGTATGCCATGGACCAAGGCCAATGGTTTTTTGTTCCCGAGCTCATTTGGAACTAATTTATGCGGTTCTGGTATAACTGCCTTAACGCCCAGCATTAACGAGCTCAAGCTTGGGCTTTGCCATTGCCTTTCTTTGTCACCAAGCTTCTGAAGCACAAAGGCTTCATTGTTCCTCCCCATCAAGAAAAGGGCAAAAAGATTCAAACTTTTACCATCCGACGTTGGAACAATGTTCTTGGCCATTCTCGGCCCCATCAACCCGCTGCTCCTCCATCCCCCCACTCTCTATCTCCTCATTTTCCCAAGGATGATCCCATGGCTAAGGATGCTGACTGGGAGGAGCCCCCTATTGACTTTTAGCAGGACCATGCTTTTCTGCGCGCTGGCATCGCAGGTATCCATACTCGGATGGATCGTTTTGAGCATACCTTGGCAGACTACACTAGGACAATTCGAGAGGACTACTTGCGTGCGGAGGAAGACCGTTATGTTACAGTTGAGGACCGTCGTGTGGCACAGGATGAAAGGCGTGAAACTCATTCCCTCCTCAATGCCATCCTTGCCCGTTTCCCCCCTGGCCCGTAGCTAGTTGCTCGTTCGTGATTTGTCTTTTGTTTCACATATTTATGTTTCTATTTTCTGTTTTTGTTCTAATTTTTGAATATGGGAATGTGTTATGCATTAGTTGATCAGGTTAGACATGATAGAATTTCAGTTCCTTTTATACTCATGTCCACCCGCTTTTGAATAAAGATTCCCCCTTTTCTTTTATTGTCTGTTCATTATTTTCTTTTAATGTTTCATTATTATTTCCGTCTTTTGTATTCCCATCTATTTTTCTCAGTGTTCCCTTGCTGGTTGTACAATTCAATTTTGGGGGCTTGTTTTTGTTAGACTTCACATGGGAGCTTTTTGTCACCTCGCCATGCACTGTCCTCCTTTTCTTTGTATTTTTGTTCTTGTTATTCTCTTTAATTTTCAGTAGATGTTAGTTGTTGTCTCACATTGAGGACAATGTGTAATTTAAGTTTGGGGGTGCAATATTGCATTTTTGGTAGTACATTTTTGTAAAGCAATGATAGTGTAATTTGAAACTTGTCGGAGACCATGTGTGTAGAAGTAATTGTTGAGTTTTGAAAATAAAGAAAATTTGAAATGATCATGTGGATGCAATTTAGTCTGTATAAATGTTTCAATTAGATTCTCATTGGATTTTATACTCTTTTATGTTTCACAATGCACAGATGCACACCGGAAACTTAACTGTGAGGCATACAACTTGATTGACCTTGATTTTGACCTAGTTAATCTGATCTGATGAACCTAATGAATGGATACCTTTGGTATGATATATATATAAAAATAAAAAAAATAAAAATAAAAAATAAAAAAGATAATGACCAGTTTGAGTTTGCAGTCTTTCCAACTTGAGTTATTAAGCCCAAGGAGTGTCTCTACACTTAGCACCCTAAAGCCATCTGGTTTGGGAGTTGCTGGCCTAACACTTGTTACATGGGTTGGTTAGAAAGCTTAAGGGACTTAGACATAGCACGGTCATTCACAAAAATAAAAATCAATAAACATGGTCCGTTGAAGTTCGTAGCCTTGCCAATTCGAGCTATTAAGCCCTAGGCTTGTCTCTACACTCAACACCCTAAAACCATCTGGTTTGGGAGTTGTTGGCCTAACGCTTGCTACATGGGTTGGTTAGAAAGCTTAAAGGACTTCAGCATTGCACAACCATAATATGTATCATTTTGAGTTTTAATAAATTTTCAGCAAGCAACAAAAGTTGTATTGTAAATAAATTCATGCCTTAGTGACTTCATTTAAAAGGGAATTCGATGATGTGAAGACTTGTGTCTTGAAATTGGAAAGAGAAGGTTAAAGCCACATGTTCTGGTTCACTTTCACTGAAGCTAGAAGTGATTTCTATTCAAGAGATAGTAATTCAGTTATTTATATAGACTATGATGCTGTTGCATGGATGTTTAAGCATGTTTAACCATTTATTTTTGTACCAAGGCTTCATATATGCAAGATAGTCTACCCAATAACCCTGTCTCCAGTCTTTATCTGTTTCAAGTTGTATTTGAGCTATGCATGTATTTCATTTTGCTATGGTTGATATTTTTGGGGAGCAATCGAATGGTTGTCATTCGTTGAGTTTTTCATTTTGGTTTTTGCTATGGGACTAGCAAAATGTAAGTTTAGGGGTGTGATAAGCGCTGAATATTGCATATTCAAGCGCCCTTATTTACATTAGTTGAGTCCATTTATGGGTTATATGTATAGATTTTCTCCAAGTTCTGTGTTTCTATGAATTTTCAGGTTGCATTCCAAATTGGAAATAAAATGGAAGTTTTGAGGCTTTCTGTAAAGGTCAGGTCATTCCGGGCTATTGCACCCGATGATTGCCAAGGAGAATATGCTAAAGGAGATCCAGGAAGCCTTCATCAATGCAAAAGAGAAAATGGGGCCAATGCTAATTCCATATGGGAGATGTCTAAAGAAGAAGAAGTCAAAAATGCAAAATGATACACCTTCGAGCGCTTGGAGAAGCTTCGAGCGCTCCAAGTCAGGACAGAATGGTCCAAGGCACCTTCGAGCGCTCGTCCATGTTCTCGAGCCATCAAGTTTTTGTTCTAAGGCACCTTCGAGCGCTCATGCTGCAACCATCGGACGCTCGAAGGAACATTGCAGACCCACTTGTGCCTTGATTCCCTTAATTTTTGATTTCCCTTCTTTATGAGTTGGCTGGAGTTGTTCTTTTGGAGCAGTAGCCTTGGTTTTTGGAGGGTTTGGTAGACATCTTGTATACAAAAAGGAGAGGTGGAGCTTATATAAGAAAATCTAGATTTTTCTTGGAAGATTAGAGGAGAGAGGGGGAGGGGAGGAGAGAGTTTTTGGTGGCTAAAAAGTGGAGCTCAAAAATGGGAGTTTCCTCCAAGCTTCTTCCTTCTTCTAGGGCATCTATGGGTAACTAACTCTTCCTCTAGGGAGGTGATGAAGCCCTCCCTTGTAAGCATGTTCTAGCTTAGTTCTATTTTGGGGATTGCAATGTATAATCTATGGTCTATTCACGATCTAGAGCACTTCATTTGTTGTAATGGATGTTGATGTATATGAATGGTTTTTCTAAGTTGATTATTTTGTTTTAGATGATGTCTTACATTAATCATATTGCTTATGTTTTCATGGTGACAATGGAAATAAGGTTATGAAACGGTTTAATGGCATGTTGATAGTGAACTTTGATAGTCCATTGCTTAGGTAATTCCTTTGATGGTTTATGCTTAATTCCTAGCTACATGTGCTTTATCATTTTATCAAGGACTTGAGAATCTTTCATTTAAAGTAAGTATGTTTAAGCTGCATTCTAGTTTAGGTAGTCTAAATCTATTCACCTTTGATGGATTTTCCTTATTTGAGATTTAATGTACTTCTTGTTAGTTATATGACAACCATGTGTTGCTATATAATTCTTGACCGTTATATACTGTTTAACCCCTACATTAGTTCTAATCTAGTATGTGTATAGGGGTGGAGGCAGATTCACTTCCTTAGTCTTCTTTACTCGTATTTTATCTCTTTTAAATCTCACAAGCTTTTATTTTATGAACTTCACATTCTTAGTTTTAGTGACAATCCAACAAATTCTCTAGAAACCCCCTTATCATTCTAAAAAAGGATTTTAGACACTTAGGTTGCCATAGACTAGCAGTCCCAGTGGTTTGACTTACCCGACCAATAGCCCTATTTTACAATGATTTGTGCTATTGCAAAGGTTGATGTATGATTGACAACCGATCAGTACCTTCACCACAAGTTACTCAAATACAGAAACAGGTACCTCCACAAAGTAAGCCAGAACAGCCATCTTCTTCTGAAATAACATCCAGATCTATAAGGGCACCTAAGTTAGAAAATGCAGAACTTAAAGAAATGTCAGCATCCATTTTAGATCGCATCCAAAATCTCTCTCAGAATGATAAAGAGGCTAATGATGCATCCTCAGCTGCTGAAACAAGTCACCTGAAGAACCCATATAATGATTCCCTATTCCAAGATAGCCAGGATCCATTTGTTTAATCTAGGCTATCCAAGCCAAAATCACTATTTGCTACAGTACAAGTCCAAGTCACTATTTCAACAGGAACTATCGGCAGAATCACTGTTTCTATAGTTCTCCCGACAAAGTACTATTCATCTACAGTAACCGTCGGCACAAAACGACAGGAACAGTAACTTACTATTCATAAACAGTTACAAGCAGTCTCAATAGTCAAAAAGTAGCTTTTCAAAAGCCTCAAATTACGCTGCAGATGCCTCTCACAGTCCAGGAGCTCAACTATGAAAGCACATGCCAATCCATTTGCTGAGGGGGGACTTCCTTGGAGACTTCTCTTTAATTTATTTTCAGTTTTCATTCTTACTCTATTTGTAATACATTTCTAGTATGCTGTATTCAACAGACTTCTATCAATAATTTGTAAGTTAAATTATATTCTCTTGTAATCTTCTGTTGTAACTTATTTTTAGTAACAATTGTTTAATTTCAGTTAACTTTATTATACTTTGGACGGTTATATACCTCCTCTATAATATCTTAATATCTGTTATTTACTTATTTGTCTTTTAAGTTATGATATATAAGGACACATTGCAGTTCGCCGCCATTATGTGAAATGGTGGGATACTTTCAACATTGATAGAATCATGGGATATGTTGAGAATGAATTCCCAAGACATATTTCCGCACAAGTTCCTCAAAAACAGAAACATGCACCTTTACCAAAAGTTACTCACATACAAAAACAGGTACCTCCACAAAGTAAGCCAAAATAGATATCTTCTTCTTTTAGGAATTGTAGTTGTTGAGTTTTATTATGGAGCAAATTTATGGTTTTGGATACAAAGGAATCAATTACTGATTTTAGTTCTTTCTTAGAGGGATATCTCAGGAATCTAAATTGAACCTCTTGTCCGAAAGGTCGGGATACTAAACCTTCATTATCAGTTGTGAATGGATAAAGAAGGTAAATGAATGGGACGCCTAATATTAATTTGTCAGTCATATTTTTTACCAGAACAAAGGATGTTTTAAAACATACATTGTTTTGACAAATATGAGCTTTGGATAATTTATATTTTATATCCATTTTACTTCCATTAGCTGAGCTTAGTTTTTCAGAGTTTTTCTCATAATATTTGGTTGGTATGAGACCTTCTTAAATGGGATTAAGATCAGCTCCTGTATCAATCAAAGCAATGACTTCAAGTTTTGATGATAAGAGTAACTTTAGAATACCATTTTTGAAAAGATATATTAGTTAAAGTTTGAAGTTTTTGAGAAGGTTCTGAATGGACTTAGTGATTAGAACCTTCTTCATCAGATGAGTCTTTTCCCTTAAAGGAAAAAGCAGGATTTGTGTTTAATTCAACAATATCATTTTTTATATTTTGATTTTCTATTTTGAAGTGTTTAATCTCTGTTTTGATGATGTTAATTTCTTCTTGAAGGTCTTGGATGGTAACTTCTTTTGGTTGATTGTTGAATCTTTTTAGGGTTTTGTATAAACTAAAGTTAGGTTTGGTTACTTTTAGGGTTTCGGGTTCTTTGTTACCTAACAAAGACTTATGTTTTTTAAGATAGGAGGATTTTAATTTAGGGTCTTCTACTTTACTGATTAAGTCTATAAGTAAGTGTTCTTGTTCTTCAGTCTTTGTGAGAACATTGAATGATTTACAACAACTATCCTTACATCCTATAGTAATATCAGGAGAGCTGGGAGAGTCATCAAATGACTGAGAAGAAGAACTAATTTCTAGATTACTACTGCTGTCATCAGTATCTTGTAATTGGAGTATTTGATAAAGAGATTCTTTAATGTCCTCAAAAATTTGTAATTAACTAATTTTCTTCTTGGCATAACAGTATTTTGGAAAGTGGCCTAGTCTACCACATTTAAAACATTTAACTTTGCTAACATCTTTACTAGTGTCTTTGGTATCTTTTTACCAGCATTATTCTTCCCAAACGTCCTTTTTGGTTTTCGTTTTTCTTTAGAATAGTATTTTATTTTTGGGAATACTGTTTTTCAATTCTTGTAGTTCATTTGATAACCGTTGTGACTTTTATAGGATTTCTTTTGGACATTAGTCTTTTGTCATGAATAAGCAATGGGTGGAAGACCATACTGTTCACAGAAGGTGCCCATTTCATACTTTGCTCTTTCTCTATCATAATTTAATTGGTTACTAATTTTCATGTCAATGCACATTCTTAAGCCTTCTTTCTGGATTAAACTTATGATGTTACCATACGTGAGGTTGTCATAATCAATGACACATGTGGCTTTACTTAGGGTTTCTCTAATTTTGTGAGAAAAAGATTGGGTAAACCATTAATGAATTTTTCTTTCCAAAATGGTTTATTACTATCATGCCTGATCATTACTCTGAACAAGAATACATCTTTACCACCGAAAGTCACTCATGGTTGGACAAGTGAGATTGGTGAGTTGATCATGTATTCTGGCAGTAATGTTACTTGGAGTTCCTATGAAGTGTTCAACTATAGTGTAAATAAGTGTATTGACGCCATCGGGAACACCACGTCCTATAGTTTCATCAAAGATAGGAAGTCCATTATTGTCTTTTTGGATAGCATTTTTTATTTTTTCACGAAAATCTTCAGTGAGGTGATTTTCCCACCAAGATTTTAACATACCCATGAACCCCGAAGTAAGTAAATCAACAATATCTTGCTGACTAAGATTATGGGAGGTGACATAATTGTTAGCCACCATAGATATATGATTTAATTTGTTTAGAATTTCCTGTTCAGATAAACCATCTATATTCCATTCATAGAGTTTATCAGAAGAGACAAAAAATTGATTTTGGATGTTTCGTTCTTCATATTGAATATCTGGAGGAGTTGATCTAGGGTACCAATTTTTTATGAGACTAGTAGGGTTAACTCGTTTATGAGAAATACGATTGAGTTTGAAATTGGAGAAAGCATTTTCAATGGCTTGAATTTCAGAGGTGTAATCAGAGGTGGAAAAGGAGCTGTCAGAATCATCATTGTGGGTGATAACAGGGATAGTTTTTTCATCTTTAATTTTAGCTTTTCCTTTTTCAAGGGTTTTGAGTATGGTTTCAATCTGGAGAACAATAAAAGAGCCAGGCAAGGCGGCTGGAAGTCCTTTTCTATGTGTAGGCATAGAAATGAGGGGGTTTTCAATAGGGAGAATAGTGGGTTTTTCATGTGGTATTGTGGGTTTGGTTAAGGAAAGTTCAATGTTATCAAGTTGAATACCAATGGTGTGTAAATACTGATTTGTAAAATTGTTTTCTTCAATTATTTTTCTGGTATCTGGGTCGGAGGTGTTGCTGACTTTTAGGGGAGAAGCAGTGACTTCAGTTCCCATGTGATCGAGGATCACAGATTCTAATGGAGGATGGGAAGAAGAAACTGTTATTGTATCAGATTTTTTCCAGTTAACTTTTGTCAAGACATTGACTTTGTTATGATAATTTTCAAGATAATCAAATAAATGAATTTCTATCTTGTGTTCTATCATGAACTGTTGCCATAAGTGAAGAATTTTATGTTGTTTTCTGTTAGTATGAGATTGTCGAAAATTTATTCTTTCTTCTTTATTGTTAGGCGATGAGTATCCATCATGTAATCTGGAGAGATCATACTTAAAAGGTTTACTGATGGTATTTAATTGTAGGTTAATGGTGTTGAGATTTCCAATAAAATCAAAAGGTGTGGGAGAATTTGGTGTAGATTTAGATTTGGCAGTGTGTATATAACAAGGATGGTTCACTTGTTCTTCGATCTTAAGACCCTTTAACTTAACATCCTTGAATCGTGGATCAAGTTTTGAATTTTTTCTATCTAGAGGAGGAACTTCACTTTCTCTTTCCAATAAACCATGATCTGATCTATCGTATGAAGTGGAAGGACGAGAGCGAGTCAGAAAACGTTGTTCATCGAAACTTATTCTGACTGTTCCGTTGATAAATTCCTGAACTCTTTCAAGAGAACTTATATCATTTTTTATCTTAATCGGATGATTTTCATTGTAGAGAATCCATTCGTTGGGCAACAAAATGTCTTTTCAGGCAATTGTTTTCTTGATTTGAATATTAGCATCAAGAGTAATACTTTCAATTAAAAGGGTATGGCCTTTTATATCTTTCTTAACTGCCTTGACATTAAGATTGGTTTTGATTGTTTAGTAATAAATTCTGTAAATCAAACCTAAAGGCTGAGATCCCAAAAGTATAAGGTAAGCTGATGTTTGAATATTAAGGGTTAAAGCCTTTAATAAGTGATGATCACTTAAACTAAGAGTCAAATCTGGGTAACAATTGAAATGAACTAGGCCATTACAAATACTTGTTTCCATAACTCCTAAGAGACTACGGTCGTAATCAAGGAACCTAGCATCTCTAAGAGCTAGTAAGATAGAGGCATTAAGTCCTCTATTGGTGAATGGTTTGACTGCTACCTGAACGAGACCTAGATGGATGAAATTGTATCCTTGATCTCTATGCCTTTGGATTGCCTAGGCTGTGAGTAATTGACATTTCTCATGTTCTTTTGACAAAGAATAAATTTGTTCAACTATTTTAACTGTGTAGTCACTAAGAAAAGTTGACTTGAGGAAATTGGTTTCATAAATTTCTCGATTTGGAATTCTTAGAATATTCCAATCTCAAAAATCTAAGTTGATATCTTCAATGCGATATTCTTCTTCATTTATTATGTTTGGAACTGGAGGGGGTAGGCTAGTTTTGGAACTAGAACTCATTGAAGAGGTAGATCTAAATAACCTATTCATGATTGCTTAACTCATACTATTCTTATTCAGTTGGGTTAGAGAAAACAGACCTACAGTCATAATTCTCTCTCAAAATGGTATCTATATCCTATCCATGCGCTTATCCGCTCATACCGCACCTCTCAAGCCCTCCTTTGGGACTTATTGTTTGGATCTAGGACTTATTGTTTGGATATGGACTTACAGGAAGGAAATAGAGAACAAGAAAAAAAGAATCACCTAACAGACTGTTTTAACTTAAACAACAGAACAAGATTAGTAAAGGGGAAAGCATGAAGAATAGATTAACTAAATCAACCACAAACAAATGGCTCTGATACCAACAAGGGGAAGCGCACATTAACTTAAAAGACAAATAAGTAAATAACAGATATTAAGATATTATAGAGGAGGTATATAATCGTCCAAAGTATAATAAAGTTGACTGAAATTAAATAATTGTTACTGAAAATAAGTTACAACAGAAGATTACAAGAGAATATAAAACAGATATTAAGATATTATAGAGGAGGTATATAATTGTCCAAAGTATAATAAAGTTGACTGAAATTAAACAATTGTTGCTGAAAATAAGTTACAACAGAAGATTACAAAAGAATAGAATTTAACTTACAAATTACTAATAGAAGTCTGTTGAATACAGCAAACCCCCCCCCCCTCTCTCTCTCTCTCTAAACTTGCCTTCTCTCTCTCTCTCTCTTTGCAACTACACACTACAAAATCTACAAGAATCAGAAGTTCAAACCCATATCGGCATATCATTTCAGATTGTTCAAAAAATCAAAACCCATGTCTTTCAGTTTCCATCGCCCGCTGCTCCAGTTCGGGTTTGCCGTTCGTAAGCTTTAGCCACTGTCTCTCAACTCTCAAGCTTACCCCCCTCTCTTTTTGCAACTGCTAACTTTTACGTATAGGTTTTGTTTTAATTTTTTTCCTAAATCAACTAATCAAGGTTTGTAATTCTTGTTTTGCAAACTAAATCCAATTTGGTGAAATTTTTTATGATCTTTTTTAAATATATATATATATATATATATATATATATATCTGAAACCCCCCCCCCCCCCCCTCTCTCTCTTTCTTTGTCGTTCTCTTTCTGAAATAGGAATTGCTATTTCTTGTACTACAATTGGCATCAGTTTTGGCAAATTTAAAAATTGGCAGCCCATATAGCATTGCATTGGAGAGCCCATTTTTAAGCCCACTTGCTATATTTTAAAAATGGCAGCCCATATAGCATTACATTGGAGATACTCTAACAATACCTATTTTAGAGCCCAACACCACCTAAACACTAAACTGCCATTGTTCCTTCCTCTTCGATACATTTATACCGTTGTTTGATCTTACTTTCTCTCACCTCAACCATAAAATTCAACCAATTTTTTCATCTGGCTTTCTAAAGTTACTCCCCAAAACTCTATATTTATGTGTTTTTCAACCTTTTAAAGGGTTCATATCCAAGTTGGTGAGTTGATTTGTCCAATAAAAGAATTCATCAAAATTCAAACATTCTCTCATCTGAGTTTCTTTCAATTGCTCCAAAATTTTCAATTCTCGTGGGTTTTTCGTTTAGATCTAATTGGTAAATGGTCAATCCAATAGCCGCATTGGTGAGTTAATTGCGTCAGACCATAAGGGACATTTCTGGGCAACCTGAGTGTTGTGCACGTTGATGAAGATGTACGGTAATTTGGTTCAAAAAGTGAAGTTATTGAACCCTCTGTTTGAAAAGAAGAACTTGGAAACTATGAGGTTTGAGAACTTGAATAATTTGATATTTTGTTGCTTTAAATTAAGCTAAAGAGCTTCTCCGATCGGTCAATTAAGGCAAGCTAAAGCTTAAAACACAAACCGTCGCGCTCTCTCGTTGTAAACGTCTTTCCTCTAATGGCTATACATGAAGCTTATTTTCAAACCCTAGAGGAAATTTTAAGAGACAATAGATTGTGCTTTTTCTAAGTCTTGAAGAACCAAATTGGCACTTCATCAAATGGTGGTCTGTGTACTACTAGCGAAGATAAGGTCCAGCGACTGAACTTAATTTTATCTTGAAAGGTAGGCGTTCATGGTGGAGAAATTCATTAAACAAAGCATATAGTTACAGGACTTTAACGGCTTAAACAAATTAAGGTAAAATGCATTAACCCCTGAAGTATGACCTGATTGCAATAAACCCCCTTGAAGTATGACTTTGTTATACACAGTGACTATTTGTCAGCAGCCATTAACGGAAAAATAAAATGACCCTTTAGCCCTTACTTAAACGGCACCATTTTAGCTATTTTGTTGTTGATAAGCTGATGTGGGTATGCAGAACCAATAAACATGTGACACCTAGCAACCTAACCTTATTAATAAGGTCGTGTGTACAAAATGGTGCCAAACAATGTCCAGCAACATTTTATGGCGCCAAACAATAACCTAAACATGTCCCATCTCTATCAACAAGGTATAGACAAAACCCTAAGTTGGTTGTAGGAGTTGTGTTTTCTCTCAGTTCGTTGAAGACAACAACAATACAAAACCCTAAGCTGGTTGTAGGAGTTATGTTTTCTCGCAGTTCGTTGATGATAGCAACAATATGAACAATAAAACTTGTTTTGGTCTGTAAATAAGTCTCTTTGGTTTAAACCGGTGAGAATCAAGGACAAAACCGGCAACAGCAAGGAAAAACCGGCAATGTAAGGATCTACGTTGCGCATGGGATGGCTATGACTGACTGTAACCTATGTGCTTCGTGATAACAGTATGCTTAATGGATAATGCTAAAATGCAAGGAACAACGACCAAGGAACAACTCGATGAGAGGTGGGTCTGTTTTGCAGCGCGCAGTAGTGACTGTTTGCAATAGCGGCGCTGAACCACGAGGGTAAACGACAATGAGTTGAACTGAAACGGTGGCCGACAAGTAAGGATGAACCCACAGGACGAAGATGATTATTCTTAACGACAGCCGCGGATTAGAACAACGGTGGTGGCGACTGTAGGAGTCGCGAAGCTTCAATGAAGTATGACAATGGTGACGATGTACTTGGAAGATGTCGGTGAGCTTACCGATGAGCAATGGAACTGAACTGGATATGGAAATTTGAGAGCGAGTCACCTAAATATGGAGATTTGAAAGCAAATGATAAGGAATTGCTGAAAAACAATGGCGAACGAAAGAGGATTTGCTAAGACTAAAAATTAGGGCTTCAAAATTTGGGGGTTGTTTGGTACAATGTGATCTTATGAATATATATATATATATAAATACGAGTTTAATTCAGTTACACCCCCTGTGGTTTGTCCAATCTTCAAGGAGACCCCCCCCCCCCCCCCCATTTGCAAAAATTCAGTCAGACCCCCTACTTTTTGGCTCGGTCAACGGTCAAAGCTGGTCAGAGACACTTTTTGCTGACATCAGCAAAAAATTAAATTTTAATGCCAAAATTGCCCCTCAATGGTTATGTTTGGCTACAGCATTTCAAATCCCCCCTCAACGGTCATGTTTGGATATTGGGATAGCAGCGAAAGCATACCCGTGATTTCAGGGTGAGGTTGCTGCAGTGGTGGTGGCAGAGGGTGGCTGCGCCAGCTCCCTTGTCTCCTACAATCGTTTTCACTGCTACTTCCGATATTACCCATCTAATTTCACCTATTCAAATACTTAGAAAACAACCCAGATTGTTAAAAAAAAAAAAAAAAAAAAAAAAAAAAAAAAAAAAAAAAAAAAGAAAAGAAAAGAAAAGAAAAGAACTACCTTTCATAAACAAAATTGAATTAACATACTGTTCGCGCGGTTTTTGTTCCCTACGCCGGTCGATGGACTCTTCGCGGGCGTGCCAGAGTATTTGTACAAAATACCCAAAATATGTAATTGAACACCAGCCTATCCCTTTTTCCGATGGCTGACTCTCAGGCGATTGTGTGGGAGAGAGACTAGTAAGAACTCCCAGCAAGGTTCTTTTATGCCTTGTTTGTAGCAAGGACTTTTTAGAGTGTCTAAAGAAATGCAACGGCTGATGAATGTTTGAATGGATGGAATGGCCGAGTGAAGACAGACGGCAAGAACTTAATCAATCGCCGGCCGAACGTGATGGCGAGAACTTAATCAATCGCCATCAGCCAAACACAATGGCAAGAATTTAATCGATCGCCACTGAAACGTGATAGCAAGAATTTAATCAATTGCCATCAGCCAAGTAATGACAAGAATTTAATCAATTGTCACTACGATTCAATGGCAAGAATTTAATCAATTGCCATTGAATTGAAAGCCTAACTAAAATTGCGTAATTAAAATTGGCATAATTGAAATTAAAAGAAAGTAAATGGCTGAATTGAAATAGTTGACAATGATCTAATCAATTGCCATTAAGTTGAAATAAAGAAATTGATAGGAAAAAATGACGTAGAGTCAATTGAAAACATTTTTAGTTGAAATGCATGTTTTGTGGTGGTGCTGGACAAATTGGAATGGAATACAATACTTCTATTTATAGAAGTTCTATCTCAACCTATTCTCCTAATTAATTGCTAGAAAATCTCTTTTGCTTCAATCATTTTTTTTCTTTTGAAATTCAAACCGAGCTACGGCCCAACATTCCTCGCCTTCAATATCGATGCTCCAGGTTCAATGGGAAAGTCTTTACTGAAATCTCTCTTTTCCTTGATTTGCTTCACTTTGTTGCTGAAAATAAGTCGTATTCCAGTAGTCTTTCACATCTCTTCTCCTCTTATTTCGTCTTACTTCAAATAAAATACCTTTATTGAAGAAAATATTAATTGCTAAGAAGTCGGTAGAAAGCTGCTGGAAGATTGCTAGTAAGTTGCTGATTTTTAGCAACTTCTTTCTTCAAGCTTTGACTGAAATATTCCTTTAAATGGCTGGAAAACCATTTATAGCCTTGACCCATACGCTCACGTGGCTGCCCCTTTCTTTTTGAATTTCATTTCCATAAGGATTCAATTTCCTTTCTTATAACTAAATCCCTATTTTTTAGGAACTTAATTATATCACCTCAGCCAACCTCTCCCAATGTTCTATTTCTGACGAAATTTCCTTTTAAAATTAACACAAATCTCTGTTATTTAGTAACAACCCTTTTGGTGAGGTGGCTGAATATATATAGATATCCTCCTAAATCTTCTCCTACTATTTCTCCATTGGCCGACCATTCTTGGACATGCTCAACCCTTATCGGCTTCCCATTGGTCCACGTCGCTGCTGAAGTGGCTGCCAAGTTTTGGTGCCAACAAATGCCCCCTGAATTTCAAAGGCTTTTATCACTTATGATACGAAGCGTTTGGAATTTGAATCGGCCTAAAATTGTAATTCAAATTTTAGTAATAAATCCTTTTCCCAACCACCTGCTTTAATGGTTATCTTTCCCAATTAAAGCGGCGACTACACTAATCCGCTATTACATCCAACAAGTATTTAGCTTGATACCCTCTAATCTCTAAATCATTTTTCTTTCCTTAAACTTTTTATCTCTGAAATTCTTTCTCGGCGAAATCGTTCCTGACGTCCTCTATGGCTCGTAAGAAAACTAAATCAACTGATTCCACCTCTATCCCTCAACCTACCGATCCTTCAACTCATGGCAACATCATAGAGAAATCCCTAAAAACTCTATCTCCTTACAAATACTGTCTCAATACCCTTATCGATCTTCGTACTGACTTCAAAGGCTTAGGTCCTGCTTTCCTTGATGAAGCTCCTTCATCAATCTCACCTTTCTATCCTTCGGCCGACGTTCTTCCATTTCTTCAAACCTTCCCTCCTAATGAAAATGGAAGTTTGCCACACTTTCATTTTAGAACATGGCATAGCCCAAATGATGCTTGGATCAATTGGGTCGACCGAGTTGGAGCTGTGAAGGGAGAAATATGGAAAGATTGTGGCATATATGATGCCATTCAGCTAAGTAAAACTAACATCGCCCAAGACAGAGCCTTGATGATAGCAGCCATGTTTAATTGGTCGACCACCACCAACTCCTTACACTTGAAATGTGGCATGATGGCTCCAACCATTCAAGACGTGTGCTATCTAACCGGCCTCAAACCCTTTGGGATTGATGTAAGTACCATATTGGTAGAAAAGGATTCTCCTTTCATCTTCCCTTCAAAGCAAACTGGAACCAAATCATCTGAATCCTCTTATAGCAAATACTTAACTTCCACCATGGATCCTTGCGTCCCTGTGAATGATGCTGAACATATTGCCTTCTTGTTGGCGTGGCTGAACAAGTTTCTTCTATGCGTACCGGCCTTTCAAGTCACAAAGGATTACATTCATGTGGCCGTTGCCCTTTCAAGAGGTAAACACCTTGCTCTTGCCCCCTTGGTGCTTTCTCATTTATATAGAGGGATTTATGACTTGCTTACCTCCAACGTCGGACGCTATGGTGGTCCCCTCTGGTTATTTCAAATTTGGCTTCAAGTGTACTTTCCTGAACTCGGACCTGTAGTAAGGCCTTCGGCCAATGACCCATTACTTTCTGTAAGTTACGCATCAGCCGTACCTAAATCCCATTCGTTTGGAGATTGCTTCAATTTCTTTTACTCCGGTTGTGAACAGAGGACTATCAGCCAATTCCTTCCATTTTCTCATTGCTCACAAGCACCTCGATGGCTGACTCCTCCTCAAGGAGTGTCTACCAAAAAATCAGCTGATAAGCATTCGGCCATGTGGGCTAGTTTCTTACTTTCAAGAGACCTTCACTTCAACACTGGCCCTCTAGGCACAGTAAACTCAAAAGTTGGAGTTGAGTTCTACAATCCAAACCAACTTGCTGGGCAATTTGGTCTGACTCAAATGATCCCCATGCCCCCTTATTTCTCTTTCAACAAAAACTTCCATAGGCGTATGGTATTTCCAGATGACTCCTATGTAAAGAACGTGTCCTCCCGGTTCTCAAATCTGCAAGCCGGATTCCAATTCCAACCCTTCATCAAAAACCCAGCCTCAGATTCTAGTTTTGATCAATGGTGGTCTTCTTACATTACTTCTACAAGGACGGCTGATAGCCAGTCCCTTGTTGTTAAAATATTGGAATCTTTCAAGTTCATATCTGTGGCCTTTGAAGGGGCATTCGTAATTTCCCGGGCCGTTACCCCAAAGAAGATGCCTCAAAAAGATCCTCCCAAAGATAAAAAAACAAACGGCCAAGAAACTCCCTTTCTCTCAGCCAACAGATGCTCCAACAAGGACCAATAAAGAGAGAAAAGCTAAGGCCAAAGCCACTGTCAGCCTCCTCAAGGGTACGATCTTCCTTTATATATATATATATATATATATATATATATAAACTTTTAATTGAAATTCTCTTACCCCCCTTTTTTTCTTTTTTCTTTTTTTTCGCAGATTCAGACAGTGGAACTTTATCAGCCTCGCTTAATCCAGAAGACGTTGAGCCCCAAGATGATGAGATTTCCTCCAGCCAACCTCCTCAGCCTTCAATAACTGAATCAGCCATCATCCCTGATGTTCCTCCAATTCCTCCAAAGGTAAAAGTTTTTTTTTTCTATTAACACACAAAGACAATCATATCGGCTCAATTGTTAAAATACTTAGCCAATATTGATTTCTAATTCTCGGCCACAACTATTATTGGCCGAGACAAACTTTAATAAAGCTTCCATCTCCAGGGAAAAAGAAAAAAATCAACTGCTCATGGCACTTTAAAAAGAACAAGACTGAGCACACGTAAGAAACAGGAAGTGGAAGAAAATCTAGAAAGCCTTCATCCTACAGAAGATGTGGCCGATGATCCCGTAATTAATGTGGCTGACACTCCTTCTGATCATTCCTCAGATGAAAAAGAGGTAAAGATAACTGTGCTTGAAATTTTCAAACTTTTCAATTAATATGGTCCTTAATTTCTTCTCTTTTACAGCAATCTCCTCTTCTTGACTTGGTCTATAGCCCAGTTAGAAATTTCAGCCCTCTGAAGGATTTTCATGATCCCATTGAGGTGCCCTTCAATGTTCAAGTCACTCCTGCTAAAACTTCATCCCAGGGAGATAGCACAGCGGTTCAGCCAGAATTTCCGCCTCCAGAAACCAGTCATCAGCCACTCTTAGTGACAGACATAGCCGAATCATCTAAGGTATTGACTATCTCATGTCCCCAAAAAAAAAAAAAAACTTAAGATCTAATCTTTCCTCATTTTGTCAGGTTGTGTATGAGAAAACTCAAATTATTCCTTTATTTCCTCCACAAAAAGTTCCTGCTTCATCCCTACTGGCCTTGAGCAATTTTTTTAAGGATGTGGTGGCTTCAGTGACCGAAGAGAAAGAAAGTGAATCTTCTGGAGCCACTCCAGTCACTTCAACCAATATCCCTATACAATCCTTAGAAGAGACCAAAAAATCTTTACTTGAGATCTTGAAAAGGGATGCTGCTGATCTTCCTAATTTTGAAAGTGAGCTCACAGCAGTGCTTTCTACACTCAACCAGTACCCAGACTTTCCGGTTGATCTTCAAGCCACTATTGCTACCTTTAAAGGCCAGTTACCAACTCTGACCGATGATATTTTCCAAGCCAATGAAGCAATCAACCAATTCAACAAGAGTAAAAACAGGAAGGATACCCTTGCTAACCAATTGTTAATTCAAGCTTCCTCCTTTGAAAGAGTGAATACAGAGTTCATCGGCCTTGAGGAAAGAGAACATGTCCTTCAGAAAGAGATCGACCAGATCCATGCTCGTAAGGCCATCTTGTCTGCTGAAGCTGCCACATTGCAGTTTGAAGCTCAAGACCTTGCTCACGAGCATGCAAATCTTCGTGGAGAATTACCTCAATTAGAAGAGTCAAAGAGGCAGGCCATGGTGGCCTTCAATCGGTCCTTAGTTATTTGGGCCGATTTCAAGGAAAAATTTGCAAACATATGAATTTTTTTTTTTTTTATATTAGCTTCCTTTTGTGGCCATCTTAGTGTATGATCTTTAAATGATGTAATCTTTTACACTTCAATGAATAAATGGCCTTTTTTGTTACTCCAAACAAGCATCGACATTCTAGCGAGAAAGAATTTATTAAAATAACCAAATCAGCCTAGAAAAATAGGCCGATTTTTATTACATAAAGGTACACATGGTCAGCCATAAGTACTGGCTAACACTAATTTTCCCTTTCAAAGATTGCCGGTACATACCTCTTGAGGTACTTGCCATTAATGGGATAGTCATGTAATCGGCCACTGAAATATTTCAGCCTATATGCTCCTCCACTTAAAACTTGATGGACTAAGTATGGCCCTTCCCATTTTTGGGACCACTTCCCATATTTCCTATCGACTTTACCCACTGGCAAAACAACTTTCCAAACCAAATCTTCTTCAGCAAAAGACTTAGGTTTTACCCTCTTGTTGTAGATCCTCATCACTTTCTTCTTGTGAGCTATGATATGATCCAAGGCATCCCTTCTAAATTCATCCAAATCTTCCAATTCTACCAACATTGCTTGAGTATAATCAGCTGGAGTTAGATTATTTTGAAAAGCAACTCTGGCTGATTTAACCTTCATCTCCATAGGCAGAACAGCATCATGACCATAAGTTAACATGTATGGTGTAACTCCTGTGCCTGTTCTTTTTGAGTTCCTATAGGCCCATAAGGCTTCAGACAAAGTCTCATGCCACCTTCTTGGCTTATCTTTGATCATTTTTTCAATGATCTCAATTAGAATCTTATTTGAAGATTCGGCCTGGCCATTTGCTTGAGCATAGTATGGCGTAGAGGCTAACATATGAATATTCATGTTGTGGCCGAATTGTAGTACATATAAATACTGTTGCATTGTCTGAAACAAGTGTTTCTGGAATCCCAAATCTGTGGATGATGTTTTGCTCCATGAAATTAATCACTGTTTGCTGATCAACCGTTTTGCAAGCCTTGGCCTCAACCCATTTAGTAAAATAATCTATGGCAACAATCACCCAGTGATGGCCTTCGCTTGATGGTGGATTAATTTTACCAATAAGGTCAAGGCCCCAACCTCTGAATGGCCAAAGTTTGATTATTGGCTGTAATTCTTTTGCTGGTACATTCTGAATCGACCCGTGTCTTTGACAAGCTTGACAACCTTTTGAGTAATCTATGCAATCTTTTCTCATTCTCGGCCAATAATATCCATATCTGCGAATCAACCATCTCATTTTAATCCCAGCTTGGTGAGCCCCACAACTGCCCTCATGTACCTCGGCCATAACCTGAAATGATTCCTCCTTGCTTATGCATCGTAGTAGGAGCCCATCTTCTAACCCTTTTCTGTATAGATCCCCATCTAGAAGCACAAAGTTGATCGCTTTTCTTTTAATACTCCTATCAGCCTTGATGTTTGGATTTCGAAGAAACATTATAAATGGTATCCTCCAGTCATCGTCGTCCAAATCTTCTACATCAATTATCCAAGTATCAAACATAGTATTTCTCAATTCTGCCGATGGCAAAGATCTTCGTGTTATCTTTATCAACTGATCTTCTATTCCGGCTGGTACTCTTATTCCAGAGGCTGCTTGAGCCATGCTGTTGGCCTCCTTATTCTGCCCTCTCGGCCAGAACTTAAGTTGAACATTATCAAATTGATTAATTAATGAAGTGGCCAAAGAATAAAACGGCCTTAATTGCCAACTTAGGCACTTAAAATCTTCAGAAATTTGGCTAAGGACTAAGTTTGAATCTCCCAAAATCTTTACACTTTAACAGCCATTTCAATTAAAATCTCCAGGCTGATTATAAGTGCTTCATATTCGGCCTGGTTATTTGAACATTTAAAATCTAAAAAGAAAGAGAATGAAGCCTTTCTGCCAGCTGGCAAAATAATAACAATACCTGCTCCTGCTCCATCAGCCGTGCTTGATCCATCAAACATCAAGATCCAAGGAGTCAAGAATATAGCTGATGACTCCAATTCATCATAAACCCATGGATCAATATCAGTTGAAGGATGATCGGCCAAAAAATCAGCCAGAACCCTTCCTTTTACTGATTTTTGTGAGACGTAGATAAAATTGAATTCCATCAAAGCCAAAGCCCACTTACCTATTCGGCAAGTGATCAATGGCCTTGATAGCATATACTTGATTACGTTAGTCTGACAAAGAATGTAAACATCAACAGGCCGCATGTATACTCTCAACTTCATGGCCGAATAGTACAAAGATAAACAAAGCTTCTCAATTGAGGAATATCTGCATTCTACATCAGTTAGTACTCTACTCAGGTAGTAGACAGCCTGCTCCTTTCCATGTTCATTGTCTTGTGCGAGCATACTACCAATTGATTCTTCTGCGGCCGATAAATAAAGCTTTAACGGCCACTTCTTTCTTGGAGGCATTACAACCGGGGGGTTTGCCAAATACTCTTTTATTTTGTCAAAGGCCTTCTGATGGGATTTGTCCCAATGAAATTTCTCATGTGACTTTAATTTCACTAAAGTCGAAAAGACATACACTCGGCCAGCATGGTTAGAAATAAATCTTCTAAGAAAACCTACCTGGCCGAAGAACCTTTGCACTTGTTTTTTGTTGGCTGGGGCCCTAACATTTATAATAGCTTTGACCTTGTTCTGATCAACTTCAATACCTCGTTTATGTACCAAGAACCCCAAGAAATTCCCGGCTGAAACTCCAAATGCACACTTCAATGGGTTCATTTTCAATTTGTGAATCCTCATCCTTTCAAAGGCCCTTTTCAAGTGTTCCAAATGCTGTCTCTTGGCCGATGATTTCACAACCACATCATCTATATAAATTTCCATGAATCGGCCAATCATATCATGAAAGATAGAATTCATTGCCCTTTGATAAGTAGCCCCAGCATTTTTTAGGCCAAATGGCATCACAATCCAGTCAAAAGTACCAATTGACCCAGGACATCTAAAAGCCGTTTTATGAACATCCTCCTCGGCTAAATAGATTTGATTATAACCTGAATGGCCGTCCATAAAAGACAATATTTCATGCTTAGCGGCCGAATCAATAAGTTGATCGGCCACAGGCATTGGATATTCATCTTTTGGAGTGGCATTATTTAAATTGCGAAAATCCACACAAACTCTAAGTTTGCCATTCTTCTTCATTACAGGAACAACATTAGACAACCATTCAATATACCTAACTGTTCGAATAAATCCTGCCTTAAGAAGTCTCTCAATTTCTTCTTTAATTTTGAGCATTACTTCCGAAGACATCCTTCTTGGTGGTTGTTTATATGGCTGAAAATCTTTCTTGATCGGTAATCTATGTTCTACCAATTTTCTAGACAGGCCAGGCATCTCTTCATAACTCCAAGCAAAGCAATCCTTATATTCATTTAATAATTTAATCAAATCGGCCTGTAATTTAGGCTCAAGCAAAGCACTAACAAATAATGGCCGATTATCTTTTTTAGTACCAACATTTATTTCCAATAAAGGATCTTGCACCTCTGCTTTATTATCTTCCATCCTGGAAGGGGCTGACTCCAAATCTTCAAGTTAGATTGCATCCAGTTTTTCGAAACCTTCTTCAATTATATCGGCCGTGCTGGCCGATACCTCTTCATATAGTTGTTCTTCTTTGGCCAGTCTCTTCTCAGCCAGATATGCTTTCAGTCTGATGCAAGCGGCCCTGAAAGCTTGCCGCTTCTTATCTTCATTGGTTTTGTGATCCATCAGTAACATCTTCAATGTCCTTGATGGTCGACCTGAAAATATCAATTTTCGGCCGAGCTGCTTCTGACAATAATTCTTTAATATCAGCATTAATTAAATTCTTCTTCATTGTTGCCGCTGCTGGTCGTCCCATCCTGTTAATGCCAACAAATTTGATAGGTACAACAGTTTCATCATAAAGTGCAGCCTCAGCCGAATACACCCTAGCTATAAAGGGTTTGTTATCGGCCTCAACAATTTTTACCTCATTTCCGTCCCAAAAAATCAACATTTGATGCAAGGTTGATGGGATGCACATGTTAGGATGAATCCAATCTCGGCCTAAAAGGAGATTATAGGCCGCGGTTGAATCAATGATAAAGAAAACCGTAAAGGATGTCTTACCGCCAATAGTAATTTCCAAAGGTATAATACCTTTGGTGTTACTAGATCCTCCATTAAAACCACTGATGGCCACGTCGGTTGGAACTACATCATCCATGGTTTTACCCAATTTCTTCAAAGTAGTTGATGGAATGACATTCACCATCGAACCATTGTCAACCAAAACCCTATTGATTGGCTGACCCTCAACCCATACTTTAACATACAACGGCCTCAACTGCTGTGTCATGGACAAAGGTGGTTTTTCAAAAATGATTTTATCGGCCTTAGATGGCTGATCCTGAGAGATCAATCCTATCCCGGCCGATGAACTTGTCGAATCGTTCTTAATTTCTAAAGATTCAGCCTTTTCTTCCTGCTTGGCTGACTCAACATCCCTGTTCATCGTTGGTTCTATCCTTGCTTCAAACACAGAAGGCAAAACAAATACCATGTTACAATTTACCTTATCCGGGAGAGAACCAAAACAAATTCTGTACTTGGCCGCATGCTTTGGATCCTGGTCGGGCTGATCATCTTTTTCTTCATAAAAGCATGCCTTATTCTCAAAGGATGTAACGACCTCCATGTCTTCAGCCACCACTGGTTCAATTTTCCTTTCTAGTTGATCATGGTCGATCTTGTCTTCTTTCCTTTTGAGTTCTGCATTTTTCCTTTGCATCCTCCTTTTTTGGGTACGTGTAGGAGGCTGCTTAGGAAACTTTGGGTGACTTACTCAAGTCCATCTGCCATGGTCAACCAAAGGAGGTCTAACCATTCTTACACGGCTAGATTCTTCTCCTTTTTGAACCCATATTTCTGACTGAATTGTTGGTTTCCTTTTGAAACTAGGATAAAAATGTTGTTCTGGCAGGACTCTATCGGCCACCGATGACAGAATGATTCTCACTGCCCTCGGCCCATTTTCTCTAAATACTAATCGATTGATTTCTTCGTGATTCTGTCTAGGCTGATGGCCTAACCTTTCATGGACACTGCGCTTTCTGGTTGATTGGAAATAGCCCCTCTTGTCTGAGTCATTCCTTTGGCCTTTGCAATTTGGACAACAACCATGGTTGATGAGGGCAATTTGAGCTTCTCTTAACTGAATTTCCAAGTCCTTAACTTTCTGCTCATCATTACTGGCCGATGAACTACCAAGAACTTTTGGTAATCTTTCCTGTCTACCATTATCAGCGGCTTTTTCAGTTGCCAGGCTGATTACATTGGTACTGACAATATTAGGAAATGGATCGCCATCGACCCCCATTACATCTGGCTTCTTTTCAGGGAATTTCAATACACCTTCATCGATAGATTTCTGCAATACATTTCTAAATACATAACAATTGTTAATAGTATGATTCCATGAATTATGAAATTTGCAGAACTCTCTTCCTTTTAAATCATTGGTCGATGGTATATTGTGTCCTTTTGGCAAAACGATTTGTTTGTCGGCTAACAAATGATCAAAAATTTGTTCTGTTTTGGCCAGATCAAACGTATAAACCTTACCAGTATCAGCCGTACCCTTCCTGGCCGATGAAGTCAATGGCTGAGTACCACTGGTGGATACATTTGGTTTTGTTAAAGCGTCACATACATAAGGTTTCTTTAGAATGACTTCGGCTAAATTAGCTTCAAAATCTTCCTCTTCAACCACATCAGTTGAATAAACTTCATAGTTGGGGTCCCTATAGTACGTACCTTTAGAGGAATTTTTTCGTTCTTTCTCCTCTTTGAGAACCAACTCATACCTGGTAGCTTTCTCGGCCAGGTCATACATGTCACGAAATGGAACTCCTTCAAACCTCTTCCAAAGTTCAAAATCAAGGCCGTTCAAAGCCAAACGAATGTACTCTTGTTCTGGAAGAGGTACACGACATCTTAATCTTGCTCTCCTGAATCTTGCAATGAATGTTTCGACCAATTCACTAGGCAATTGACTTAGCCTGGATAAATCGGCCAGAGTAGGTTCTGTCTCCGTACGGTAGAACTGATTGTGGAATAATTCCTCCATCTGTGGCCAATTAAAAACAGAGTTAGGAGGTAGACGAATATACCATGAAAAAGCTGCCCCTGTCAAAGTGTTAGGAAAAAGTCTCAATTTCAACCACGGGCTAACACTGGCCTCTCCACATTGAACTGTGAATCGGCCAATGTGTTCCACAGTCGATTGATTCCCCTCTCCACTAAAGGTTACAAAATCAGGGACTTTATATCCTCTAGGGAACTCAACTTGGTCTACCACTTCTGGATAAGGAGTTCTATAAATTGGTCGGCCGGCACCTCTAAGTTCCAGGCCATATTCTTCTGTGAGTAAATCAGCTAATTGTCTTCTATCTAATATGACTTGAGGTGGCTGAGTTAATATTGGTGGTACCTGATTAAAAACTGGCGGCTAATTAGCCGCTGGTTGATAGCAATTCGGCCAATCATGTGGCTGATTAGCCATATTCTGCCCCCCGAGCCCTACCTGTGGCGGCACATGAGTATACAGTGGGTTCGGTGGCCTCCACCTGATCTGATTGCCCCCCGAGTTCAAAGGCATCCGAGGAGGGTTTGGTAGAACTACCTGTGGCTACGAACCTGCTACTGGTGGCTGATTAGAACCTGCCAACGTAGGCTGAGGATAGCTTTCTGCCCAGGTGAATAGCATATGAACCGGCTGACTTGATGTTGCACCTGGTTAGAGCGTCACTACTGGCGGCCATGGCTGTGATGTTTCAACGGCCCTCTCTGGCCGAACAGCTTGTGATAGATTCGGCTGAGAAGCCGATTCCTGATTGTTGGAGCTGCTAGCTTGAGTCGGCTTGTTCAAAATAAAGGCTGAGAGTTGGGACATATTTTCATGCAAGTCGTTGTAGCGTGCTCCCATCCTTCCCATTGCATCTACCAAGGAGCTAACCTGTGCTTGAAGTACGGCTAACTCATCAGTAGGACCTGCTGCAGAGTTCTCAGCCTGTACTGGCTGATCGCCTTCCTCCAAATCTTCATCAGTAGCCACGGCCTTAGAATTTTTTGTGAGCCGTGGCATATTTGCCTCTTTTTTACACTTTAGTAGCTGTCCCACCGGGCGTGCCAAAACGTGTTCGCGCGGTTTTTGTTCCCTACGCCGGTCGATGGACTCTTCGCGGGCGTGCCAGAGTATTTGTACAAAATACCCAAAATATGTAATTGAACACCAGCCTATCCCTTTTTCCGATGGCTGACTCTCAGGCGATTGTGTGGGAGAGAGACTAGTAAGAACTCCCAGCAAGGTTCTTTTATGCCTTGTTTGTAGCAAGGACTTTTTAGAGTGTCTAAAGAAATGCAACGGCTGATGAATGTTTGAATGGATGGAATGGCCGAGTGAAGATAGGCGGCAAGAACTTAATCAATCGCCGGCCGAACGTGATGGCGAGAACTTAATCAATCGCCATCAGCCAAACACAATGGCAAGAATTTAATCAATCGCCACTGAAACGTGATAGCAAGAATTTAATCAATTGCCATCAGCCAAGTAATGACAAGAATTTAATCAATTGTCACTACGATTCAATGGCAAGAATTTAATCAATTGCCATTGAATTGAAAGCCTAACTAAAATTGCGTAATTAAAATTAGCATAATTGAAATTAAAAGAAAGTAAATGGCTGAATTGAAATAGTTGACAATGATCTAATCAATTGCCATTAAGTTGAAATAAAGAAATTGATAGGAAAAAATGACGTAGAGTCAATTGAAAACATTTTTAGTTGAAATGCATGTTTTGTGGTGGTGCTGGACAAATTGGAATGGAATACAATACTTCTATTTATAGAAGTTCTATCTCAACCTATTCTCCTAATTAATTGCTAGAAAATCTCTTTTGCTTCAATCATTTTTTTTCTTTTGAAATTCAAACCGAGCTACGGCCCAACATTCCTCGCCTTCAATATCGATGCTCCAGGTTCAATGGGAAAGTCTTTACTGAAATCTCTCTTTTCCTTGATTTGCTTCACTTTGTTGCTGAAAATAAGTCGTATTCCAGTAGTCTTTCACATCTCTTCTCCTCTTATTTCGTCTTACTTCAAATAAAATACCTTTGTTGAAGAAAATATTAATTGCTAAGAAGTCGGTAGAAAGCTGCTGGAAGATTGCTAGTAAGTTGCTGATTTTTAGCAACTTCTTTCTTTAAGCTTTGACTGAAATATTCCTTTAAATGGCTGGAAAACCATTTATAGCCTTGACCCATACGCTCACGTGGCTGCCCCTTTCTTTTTGAATTTCATTTCCATAAGGATTCAATTTCCTTTCTTATAACTAAATCCCTATTTTTTAGGAACTTAATTATATCACCTCAGCCAACCTCTCCCAATGTTCTATTTCTGACGAAATTTCCTTTTAAAATTAACACAAATCTCTGTTATTTAGTAACAACCCTTTTGGTGAGGTGGCTGAATATATATAGATATCCTCCTAAATCTTCTCCTACTATTTCTCCATTGGCCGACCATTCTTGGACATGCTCAACCCTTATCGGCTTCCCATTGGTCCACGTCGCTGCTGAAGTGGCTGCCAAGTTTTGGTGCCAACACATACAGCAAAAGGCATCTGTATAGACACTATATATAGTATATGACTATATGGATGTATATAAATAACCAAAACAACCAAAACCCAAGAACGAAGAGATTGATAAGAACAAAAGGCCTCTAAGATTTTGTAGGAAATTAATGCATATGGGTTTCTTTCTGGACTTGGTTTGATGTTCAGAGCAATAGAGGAGTTGTATAAATATAGAAAGTTGTGTGTGAATAAATCAATGTAGAGAGAGAAAATTGTAATGTGAAGGAAGGAGATATGAGAAAGAGAGAGAGAGAGATAAGAAGGAAGAGGAAAAGGGAAGAGAGATATAGAAGTGGAATAGGAATCTTATGATGGTCTGGTAATGGGGTTGCGTAAAGCTACACTCACAATACCACCAATTTATATAGAAGAGAAAAATCTAGAAAGTATCTTGCAAGAAAGATCAAAGAGTAGATTACATTTATTTTTTTGTTTTTGTCAGGATGAGTCAGCACTTCGTGTTGGGGAGCCCATTTTACAATATGTCCCCTTCCGCTCACAGCCTCCAGGAATCCAAGCAATTCCGAGCCACGTATTAGTCCTGGTCGAACCACCCACAAGAACGGTTGCATGCTGTTGGCTTGCCCCCAAGCCATCTTCAAGAATTCTATTTCATTAATTGTTGCAAGACTCCCAAAGCTAACATATATAACTGACTTTGGTGTTTGAGACTGCTTGTACAATCAATCCACATTGTACAATCTGTTTTGCAGTAGCTTACTTTGTTGTTTGGTGGAAGAGAAATTAAAATGGTGGTATCATATATGCAATTAAATGAAAGAAATGGAGGATGAAGCATGTGGACAAAGGAGATGACCCAGATTCACATGCAATACCACTTCTTCCCCTCATTGGCATCTTCATAGATTCAATATTCAAGAAAACTCTTTCTTTTATCCACTTTTCATTTGAAGAAAATAATTTTAATACTAATTTCCCTTAATTTGATTACCATTTATAGCAAGGGTGAATCTGGGAATTATTAATGAGGGGGCTAATATTAAACAAGGGAGAATTGGGGATAGTTGGAAAATTTTAGAGAAAATAAGGTTAGATTTTAAAGGGAGAAAATGAGTGAGATCTCTGATTTGTGCAAGATTAGGAATTAAGGAGTTCTCTGTACTTTGACTTAGTGATTATTTAGGGCTTATTTGGCTTGGACCTATTTGGTTGGGTCTTTATTTTAAAATTGTGACTTAGATATTGGGGTTGTTTGTATGGGTTAAAATTGGGAGCTAATACTACTACTAATTTTTTTTTAAAAAAACATTGGGCTAAATATACCTATACTTAGCCCAATGTTTAGTACAATGTGATCTTATGAATATATATATATATATATATATATATATATATATATATATATATATATAAATACGAGTTTAATTCAGTTACACCCCCTGTGGTTTGTCCAATCTTCAAGGAGACCCCCCCCCCCCCCCCCATTTGCAAAAATTCAGTCAGACCCCTTACTTTTTGGCTCGGTCAACGGTCAAAGCTGGTCAGAGACACTTTTTGCTGACATTAGCAAAAAATTAAATTTTAATGCCACAATTGCCCCTCAATGGTTATGTTTGGCTACAGCATTTCAAATCCCCCCTCAACGGTCATGTTTGGATATTGGGATAGCAGCGAAAGCATACCCGTGATTTCAGGGTGAGGTTGCTGCAGTGGTGGTGGCGGAAGGTGGCTGCGCCTACTCCCTTGTCTCCGGCAATCATTTTCACTGCTACTTCTTTAAAAAAAAAAAAAAAAAAAAAAAAAAAAAAAAAAAGAACTACCTTTCATAAACAAAATTGAATTGACATACAGCAAAAGGCATCTGTATATACACTATATATAGTATATGACTATATGGATGTATATAAATAACCAAAACAACCAAAACCCAAGAACGAAGAGATTGATAAGAACAAAAGGCCTCTAAGATTTTGTGGGAAATTAATGCATATGGGTTTCTTTCGGGACTTGGTTTGATGGTCAGAGCAATAGAGGAGTTGTATAGATATAGAAAGTTGTGTGTGAATAAATCAGTGTAGAGAGAGAAAATTGTAATGTGAAGGAAGGAGATATGAGAAAGAGAGAGAGAGAGATAAGAAGGAAGAGGAAAAGGGAAGAGAGATATAGAAGTGGAACAGGAATCTTATGATGGTCTGGTAATGGGGTTGCGTAAAGCTACACTCACAATACCACCCATTTATATAGAAGAGAAAAATCTAAAAAATATCTTGCAAGAAAGATCAAAGAGTAGATTACATTTATTTTTTTGTTTTTGTCAGGATGAGTCAGCACTTCGTGTTAGGGAGCCCATTTTACAATATGTCCCCTTCCGCTCACAGCCTCCAGGAATCCAAGCAATTCCGAGCCACGTATTAGTCCTGGTCAAACCACCCACAAGAACGGTTTCATGCTGTTGGCTTGCCCCCAAGCCATCTTCAAGAATTCAGTTTCATTAATTGTTGCAAGACTCCCAAAGCTAACATATATAACTGACTTTGGTGTTTAAGACTGCTTGTACAATCAGTCCACATTGTACAATCTGTTTTACAGTAGCTTACTTTGTTGTTTGGTGGAAGAGAAATTAAAATGGTGGTATCATATATGCAATTATATGAAAGAAATGGAGGATGAAGCATGTGGACAAAGGAGATGACCCAGATTCACATGCAATACCACTTCTTCCCCTCATTGGCATCTTCATAGATTCAATATTCAAGAAAACTCTTTCTTTTATCCACTTTTCACTTGAAGAAAATAATTTTAATACTAATTTCCCTTAATTTGATTACCATTTATAGCAAGGGTGAATCCGGGAATTATTAATGAGGGGGCTAATATTAAACAAGGGAGAATTGGGGATAGTTGGAAAATTTTAGAGAAAATAAGGTTAGATTTTAGAGGGAGAAAATGAGTGAGCTCTCTGATTTGTGCAAGATTAGGAATTTAGGAGTTCTCTGTACTTCGACTTAGTGATTATTTAGGGCTTATTTGGCTTGGGCCTATTTGGTTGGGTCTTTATTGTAAAATTGTGACTTAGATATTGGGGTTGTTTGTATGGGTTAAAATTGGGGGCTAATACTACTACTAATTTTTTTTTAAAAAAAACATTGGGCTAAATATACCTATACTGCGCCCCCCCCCCCCCCCCCCCCCCCGGCGGGGTTCAGCCAATTTTTGCTTCCCCATAATTAACAAAACAAAAATTATTGAATAGTACTGTTTTAAGAAGATTCATGTATTAAAATTTAGAAAATTTCAATTTTGCTTTATTGATGATCCATTTGATAGATGAAAAAAACCAGGGGAAAAAGGAATATGATCAAGAGTTTCGAATGCACCTTGTGTTAGAGTTGCACTGTACAATCAACCCGAATTTGATTCAAGTTGTTGTGGCGAAAACGCAAAATAACAACGCACGTTGTTCGAGGAATAATTAAACACTCACAAAGAAAAAAAGTTCACACACAAGAACACAAGATATACATGGTTCACCCAAATTTTAGGGCTACGTCCATGGAGCACACCGAACAAATTCACTATGAAAAAGATGAAGAATTACAATGGAGAATTCTCTCTCAATCTCTCTCAATTACTCTCTCTTGTATTGGCACAATTTTATCTCTAATTTTCACCCTTATTTATAGAGTCCCAAACTTGTCCTACAAGAACTTGCCTTTTATAGAATCCAAAACCAATAAGGAAATTAAATCAGATCAGGAAACTGAATTTTTCTTAAACCAATAAGGAAGTCAAATCAAATTAGGAAACTGAATTTTCCCTAACAAATTAGGAAATTGAATTTTCCCTAAAATTCAGTACTCTTGCAGTTTCCATATAATTAAATCTTCCTAAAACTCTTCCACCTAATCAGACTCCACAAAACCACAACAATCTCCCACTTGGAGTTTAGAGCACTTGTAAACCCATTCCATCTTCTCATGCATGTCCCATACATGTCGGTGCGCTTCTTTTTGTCTTCAAGCTAGAAGACCAACTGAAGTTGCGCACAACTTCAGTTTCTCCATGGTCACTGTCTTGGTCAACATGTCAGCCGGATTCTTGGTGCCAAGTATTTTCTCAAGTGTCAACACCCTATCTTCTAACAAAGATCTGATAAAGTGATACCGAAGTCCTATATGCTTGGTCCTTGAATGAAATGCTGAATTCTTTGCCAAATGTATCGCACTCTGACTATCATTGTGCAAAACATTCTTCACTTGTTCGAATCCCAACTCTGTTAACAAACATTGTAACCAAATTATCTCCTTGCTGGCCTCTTTCATCGCCACATACTCTGCCTCTGTAGTAGATAATGCTACAATCCTCTGTATTTGCGAAACCCAACTAACTATAGTTGTACCCACCATGAACACATACCCGGTAGTACTTCTTCTGTTGTCCACCTCACCAGTAAAGTCTGAATCTACATAACCATGTAGCTTCACTTCACCCCTTCTAAAACATAAACATCTGTCTGTGGTACCCCATAGATATCTCAATATTCACTTTACTGCTTCCCAGTGTAGCTTGCCCGGATCCTTCACGAACCTGTTTACTACTCCCACTACATATGCAATGTCTGGTCTTGTGCACACCATGGCATACATCAAACTTCCAATGGCTGAGGCATATGGAATTTTAGCCATGAAGTTTTTCTCATCTTCTGTCTTCAGACACTGATCTTAAGATAAGCGGAAGTGATTAGCTAAGGGAGTACTCACCGCCTTAGCATTATTCATGTTGAACCTCTTCAGAACCCGTTCAATGTACTCAGCCTGAGACAACTGCAAAATACCTTTATGTTTGTCTTTGCTAATCCTCATCCCAAGAATCTGCTTTACTGCACCAAATCCATCATCTCGAATTCACTAGACAACTGCTTCTTTAATTTGCTAATTTCTTCAAAATCAGAACCTGCCACTAACGTACCATCAACATAAAGTAGAAGGATAATGAAACTTGACTTGAACCTCTTGAAGTAGCAGCAATGATCAACATTGCACTTGTTGCAGCCATGTCACTTCATAAAACCATCAAACTTCTTGTACCACTGCCTTGGGGCTTACTTCAAACCATATAAGCTTTTTTTCAACTTGCACACTAGTTTCTCTTTCCCTTTGATTGAGAAACCCTCCAGTTGTTGCATGTAAATCTCCTCCTCAAGGTCACCATGGAGGAAAGCAATTTTGACATCTAACTGCTCGAGGTACAACCCTTCTGCTGCAACAATGCTAAGAACTAAGCGAATGGTACTCAATTTCACAGCCGGGGAAAAAATGTTTGTGTAATCAATGCCTTGCTTTTGCTTAAAGCCTTTAACTACCATTCTGGCCTTGTATCTCTTAAACCCATCATGCTCCTCTTTCACCCTGCACACCCATTTGTTGTGAAGAGCTTTCTTCCCCATGGACAACTTGGATAGTTCCTATGTTTTGTTAGAGATAAGGGACTTCATCTCATCTTCCATTGCAAGTTCCCATTTACTAGCATCTTTAACTTGACATGTTTCATCATAGCATTCAAGATCACCATCATCTGTGAGCAACATATAATCCAAATATTTCCTATTCGGTACATAAGGTCGCGTAGACCTTTTGGGTGCAGGCATAGGAGTTGAAATCTGCGGTGAACTATGCTCTGTGAGTTCTGGCCAAAAATCCTCATCTGTCTGCTTCGCATCAATGCTCTCTAGATCATCATCCAACTTAACAAACTCAGGCTTACTCTGTACAAGACTAGTTAATTGTGTTGCATCTCTATCCTTGTACATCACCTTCTCGTTGAAAATCACATCTCTACTTCTGATGATTTTCTTGTTCTGATTATCCCAGAGTCGATAACCAAACTTATCTCCGCCATACCCAATGAAGATGCATTTTAGTGACTTGGGGTTGAGCTTTCCCCTAGCATGGTCACTAATATGTGCATATGCAATACAACCAAAAACTTTCAACCCTGACAGATTTACCTCTTTGCCACTCCATATCTCTTCGAGTATTCGATGCTCCAAAGGCGCCGATGGTCCATGATTTATTAGGTAGGATGTTGTATTGACCTCTTCTGCCCAAAACTGTTTGGGTAGACCCAAATGTATGCGTATGCTTCTGGCTCTTTCTATCAATGTTCAGTTTATCCGTTCTGCCACCCCATTTTGCTGTGGGGTTCCTTGCACAGTCCTCTCTAATCTGATCCCATTATCAAAATAGAACTTCTTAAACCCAGTGTCTTCATACTCACCACCATTGTCTGATCTCAACCTCTTGATCTTCAAACCTGTCTCATTCTCCACCATGGCCTTCCACTTCTTGAACACATCAAATACCTCATATTTGTGCTTTAAAAAATAAACCCATACCTTCCTCGTGTGATCATCAATGAAATTCACGAAGTAGGATTTTTCGCCAATGGATGAAACAGTGGTTGGCCCCCAAACATCTGTGTGAACTAACTCAAGTTTCTCCTTTCTGAGATCTCTGCCACTCTTCTTGAAACTGACCCTCTTCTGCTTGCCCATCACGCAACTCTCACAGAAGTGAATATCAATTGCCCGTATGCCTGGTAGTTTCTCCTTTGAGTTTATAATCTTGAGCCCCCTTTCACTCATGTGACCTAGTCTCTAGTGCCAAAAGTTGCGATCTTCTCTATTTTCTGCAACTGCTATAGACCCACAAGCACTGGTAGTTGTGAAGAGAGTGCCAGATTTCTTACCACGTACAATGGTTATAGCGCCTCTGGAAACTTTCCACGAGTCTCCATTGAAGGTTGTGACAAAACCTTCATCTGACAATTGTCCTACCAAAATCAGATTCTTCCTCAAGTCAGGGATGTGTCTCACATCCTTTAACTTCCCAGCTGACCCATTCAACTTGATTTGCACTTCATCCTTGCCAATGACGCTGCAAGGCTAGTCATCACCAAGGTACACCTTACCAAGGTTACTCGGTTCATAGCTATTAAATAACTCTTTGTTTGATTTGCCATGAAATGATGCGCCAGAATCTAAAACCCATGACTCCGTTTTGCTCTCCAAAGAGCATTTCAATACATCATCTGATTCTTTTGAGACAACCTTTGCTTCAGTTTTCCTTTCGGTTCCCTTCTTTAGAAGTCTGCAATCAACACAGTAATGTCCCTTCTTTCCACAATTCCAACACTCAACGTCACTGAGATCTGTGGAATTCCTAAAATTTTGAGACTGTGTTCTTCCATTCCTTGACTTGAATCTGCCTCTGTTTCTATTACTGTTGCCTTTTTTTTTGTTTGAACCCTTGCCTCTACTTTCAACATTCAACGCCGAACCACTGGTGGAAACCCCTGCTGTTTGCTTTCTGATTTCTTCAGTCAGAATCATGCTTACAACTTCATCAAACTTCAATTTGGTCTTCCCTGCAGAGCTACTGATCACTGCAACTGTGCCATTCCAACTCTCGGGTAACTGCCCTAGAATTAGTAGTACTCGGACCTCGTTTTTGAAATCGATATCAACAAACTCTAATTGCCCAACTATCTCGTTAAACGCATTTAGATGTTCGTTGAACTTACCACCTTCGACCATCTTCATGTTGAACAACTTCTTGATCAAGTGTACCTTGTTCGCTGTAGAAGGCTGTTCATACATACTAGAAAGGGCTGCAATGAGAGACTTCTTCGTCTTCTCGTTCTTAATATTGAAGGCAACTGACTTTGACAACATCAATCTAACTGTGC
Source organism: Cornus florida (assembly GCF_030987335.1). Taxonomy (NCBI): domain Eukaryota; kingdom Viridiplantae; phylum Streptophyta; class Magnoliopsida; order Cornales; family Cornaceae; genus Cornus; species Cornus florida. The sequence continues at coordinate 48,796,043 of NW_026775572.1, forward strand.
CAAGAGCCTTCCTATCAAGTAATTCCTAATCTGCATCCTTTGTATCCTCTGGTTTTTCTCCCAAAGGTTGATACAGATTTTTCTGAAACAAGAGGTCTTCAATTTGCATCTTCAAGAAACTGAAGTTTATGCCATCGAACTTCTCGATCATGGATGTGGATGTCTTATCTTTTGATGCCATTACTCCCACTCGAACAGACAGATCTGATGGAAAGACTTTTGGAATTTCGTCAAACACCTTCTGTGCCCTAGGTTCTTAACCAAAGGCTCTGATACTACTTGTTAGAGTTGCACTGCATAATCAACTCGAATTTGATTCAAGTTGTTGAGGCGGAAACACAAAATAACAACGCACATTGTTCGAGGAATAATCAAGCAATCACAAAGAAAAAAAATCACACACAAGAACACAAGATATACATGGTTCACCCAAATTTTAGGGCTACATCCATGGAGCACACCGAATAAATTCACTATGAAAAAGATGAAGAATTACAATGGAGAATTTTCTCTCAATCTCTCTCAATTGCTTCTCTTTATCTCTAATTTTCACCCCTATTTATAGAGTCCCAAACTTGTCCTACAAGAACTTACTTTTTGTAGAATCCAAAACCAATAAGGAAATTAAATCAGATCAGGAAACTGAATTTTTCTTAAAACAATAAGGAAGTCAAATCAGATTAGGAAACTGAATTTTCCCTAACAGATTAGGAAACTGAATTTTCCCTAAAATTCAGTATTCTTGAAGTTTCCATATAATTAAATCTTCCTAAAAATCTTCCACCTAATCAGATGCCACAAAACCACAACACCTTGCTTTGGGAGGTAACCCATTTTCCTTAGAAGTGGATGGGCAGCAAAAGCAAGAAATGACGTATTACCGGTCTGTAACATGATCCTTGGGATCGTAAGGCTATCAGCAATAGCTTGAATGAAGCGCCAGACAGCATATATGATTAAGCAAGCTTAACGAGCTCCTCTAAAATGCTAGAAAACTGCTGAGCCAAGCAATCACGAAATGGGGCGACACAGTTGAGCCAAGATATGCCAAAAGTGAGTAGTTTTTGTTAATGTTATTTTCTAAAATGACAAAAATGTAAATTAGTTATTACATTTATTTATTTATTTTTGTCAGCCGACAATGTCTAACAGGGGGCCTGATTGAATTTTTGCAAATATGGGGTGGTCTCCTTAAAGAATGGACAAACCATAATGAGTGTAACTGAATTAAACCCTATAAATAAATAGTTTTTAATCGTATATATGGCAATATATATTTTGACCAAGGCATATGGGTCATGTGCCTGCTCCCACCGTTAATTCTCAAACGACCAATTAATAGAGTTTGAATTTTTGCAACAAATAGAATATTTTAGCGGGTTAAGTGTATTTCTTAAAGTTTAAGGGTTCTTGAGAAAGACAAGAAAGTAAAAATTACAAGTGAGAGAAATCTTGAAAGCTAAATGTTACAAAATTCTAGGGCTTCTTCAGGGCCCCGTTTACTAACGCTTTTACTTTTTTACTTTTACTTCAAAAGTAAAATCATAATTTTCATTCCTAAAGATGAAATATAAAGTAAAATTATGTTTACTAACTTTTTATGCTTTCAATATTTTCAAAGTAAAAAATTAAGAAGCAAGTTTAATAATAAAAATTTTGATTTTGCTTTCTATTTCACAATCAAAGTTATATATAGGGTTTGTGGATGAGTGGGGCGATGAGAGAGACTGATGATATATATATCATCAGTCTCTCTCATCGCCCCACTCATCCACAAACCCACCTCACCCCAACCACATCTCAGTCTATCATCAGTCTCTCTCATCGCCCCACTCATCCACAAACCCACCTCACCCCAACCACATCTCAGTCTCTCTCATCGCCCTCCTCTCTGTCTCTCTCTCTCTCTCACCTCACCCCACCCCACAAGACACCAAACCTGGTTCTCTCTCTCACCTCACCTTAATTTTAATTTTGTTTTCCCTGCTATCTCTTTCTCAATTTTTTTTTTTCAAGTCTATTGGGGTTTCAAGATCTGACCTCGCAAAACTTATTTGTGCAAAAGGAAAAAAAGAACAGTGCGCTTCTGAGATTAGCGCTTGCTACTGGAGAGGAAAAACAAACAAAAGCAAAAAAAAAGAAAGGCCGTCTTAGCTTCTGAGATTGGAGCTTGCTCTGATTCAGATAGTTTTTAGCTTTTTTTCTTTGATTACCTATTCTTCTTGGGCTGTGACAAGTGGTTGAACAACAGTGAGCTTCACGAATTCGTCGGGAAAGGATGTGAAAACACAGTTTGTCGCTAATGATGGAGAGTCGACTTCGCCTTCTCCGATTCGTCTTTATGTGACTAGTTCAAGTTGATTTGGGTATATTATTGATGGGTATGAGAGAGGAGAAAGATGGTTGTGACAGTGGCTATGGTGGGGAGGAGGTGGGTGGAGGTGATGGCGGTGGCGATAGGCCGGTGGCCATGGTCGGGGGAGGCAGCGTGAAGCGATTGGTGATAATAATTTTTGAGTTTTTTTTTTTTTTTTTTATAAATAATGCTACAGTAGAGAAAGCACTTCTTGTGAACAGTGTAGAAAGTAAGAAAAGTAACAAATCCTCACTTTCTCTTTCTTTCATTAATTCTGAAAGTACTTTCTAAAAGGTAAAAAGTAAAATTATATTACTAAACATAATTTTCACTTTTACTTCACAATTTTAGGAATTGGCAGTAAAAATCAGAAAATAAAAGCGTTACTAAACAGGCCCTAAGTTTTTTACTTTTCCTCTTTCAGTTATCCATCAATTTAGGGTTAGTTGACAAACATAGAGAGAAAGAGAGCTTTCAACCATTTATTTATTTAATTTTTTTTTTTTTTTCTTTCTACCTTCCTTCAATTTAGGAGATAAAGATGAAGATTGAGGAGTTATGGTTTTGAAGAAGTGCAGAACATCATCGAGTTAGTGTTGAGGTTTATTCCTATTGTACATAGAAGATGAAAATGTGACAAATTTGGGTTAAGAAATTGTATAACAGTCTAAAAGGGCATAAGTGTCTTTTAAAATGTGTGGGACATTACTGCATACCGTTAGTAATTCAATAATTAACTGACTGGGTTTAATTGCAAAAATAATTTAGGGGATTAATTGTCCTTTTAGTATTTCAAGGGGTTTCTTGGGAAAGAGAAGATAGTTCAGGGGGTTTTATACACTTTACCCACATATATCTATACTATTATTAAATGTGCAAAGTGTTTCAGTGTTTCAGTATTTCAGTATTTATTTATTAATATAAAAAATTATTTATTAATTGATATAAAACTCTAAAAATTACTTAATAAAATTCAAATTATTAAATGTGCAAAGTGTTTCAGTATTTCAGTATTTATTTATTAATATAAAAAAAATATTTATTAATTGATATAAAACTCTAAAAATTACTTAATAAAATTCAAATTACCTAATAAAATTCAAATTACAAATTACATAATAAATCTAAGAGTTTCTATAAAATAAAATAAAATCTAATTAGACAAGAATAAGTCTACCACAAATTACCTATTTTTATTTTCAATAAAACTCTATCAAATTAGACAAAGATATATTTAAAGAGTTTCCATAAAACTCTAACACAAATTACCTATTTATCTATTTATTATGAGTTTTTAATAAAAGAAAATCTAATTATACGAGTATTATTAATATAAAAAATTATTTATTAATAGATATGATAAAAGGAAATCTAATTAGAGGAAGGATATATTTGAAGAAAATAAAATAATATATTTATATAAAACTCTACCACAAATTACCTATTTTATCTTCAATAAAACTCTATCACATCAAAAAAGACAAAACTTTATCACATTAGACAAAGATATATTTAAAAAGTTTCTATAAAACTCTAACACAAATTACCTATTTATCTATTTATTATGAGTTTTTAATAAAAGAAAATCTAATTATACGAGTATTATTAATATAAAAAATTATTTATTAATAAATATAATAAAAGTAAATCTAATTAGAGGAAGGATATATTTGAAAAAAATAAAATAATTTAAATAAAACTCTATTACAAATTAACTATTTTATTTTCAATAAAACTCTATCACATCATAAAAAGATATATTTAAAGAGTTTTATTTTATTTAGAATTCAATCAAGAGGGCACATGTCATCAAGCCTATAAATAGAGGCATAGAGGAAGAAGAAAAGGAGACAAAATTTGAGAATTCTAGAAATCTCCAGAAAGTCTCAGTCTTGAGAGACTCAAAAGTGTAGAAATTCACAGACTCGGAGTATCAAATCATCTCTGCCTTGAAGATGGAATTTCTAGAAAGAACTCTATGTTATTCTTAATAAAAGTCATTCTGGTCAAGCTTGTCTGGTCAAAACAAGTATGCTTCACCTCTGAAATCCTAATTCTCAGAAATTGTTTGAACTAAATATTGCCATTCTACTATTCTTTTAGATGTACTCCCACTTCATTAGGCAGTTGGACCCTGAATTGTGTATGGTTGTGATTTGTGTTATTGGAAAAACACTTGTTGGGAGACTATTAATTGCAACTTCAGACTTAATATTGGAAGGAGAATTTGGAAGGTTTTGATTTCTTAGATCCCAAGCTCATGTCTTGTTGAATTTTGCCGAGTAATTGTGAATACTTTACATCACTCGGGTATTCCTAATCTTAAACAAAGTTTATTCCTTTTCTTAAACAAAGAAAAACCGTATACTATTAAATACTTTAGTTCTATAAAGAGTTTTTATAAAAAGAGTTTTATAATATTTATTAATTAATATAAAATTAGTTTTTATAAAAAGAGTTATTTATGAATTAATATAAAAATAGATTTTATAAAACTCTAAAAATTACCTACAAAAATAAATCACCACTTTCAAATTACCTAATATTCAAATTACCTAATAAATCTATACTATTATTTAAAAAGTCTCTATAAAACTGTAACACAAAATATAAAAAATTATTTTTAAGAGTTTTATAATATTTATTAATTAATACAAAAAATAGTTTATATAAAAAGAGTTATTTATGAATTAATATAAAAATAGTTTTTATAAAACTCTAAAAATTACCAAATAAAATAAACCACCACTTTCAAATTACCTAATAAAATTCAAATTACAAATTACCTAATAAATATATATTATTATTAAAAGAGTTTCTATAAAACTGAAACACAAAATATAAAAAATACACGGTATTCCTTTAAAACTGTGTGGCGTGCAATTATATTTCTATCAAGCAATACTGTTGAATACTTTAGTTCTATAAAGAGTTATTATAAAAAGAGTTATTTATGAATTAATATAAAAATTGATTTTATAAAATTCTAAAAATTACCTAAAAAAATAAATCACCACTTTCAAATTAACTAATTATATCTATACTATTATTAAAAGAGTTTTTATAAAACTGTAACACAAAATATAAAAAAATATTTTTAAAAGTTTTATAATATTTTTTAATTAATATAAAAAGAGTTATTTATCAAGTAATATAAAAATAGTTTTTATAAAACTCTAAAAATTACCAAATAAAATAAACCACCGCTTTCAAATTACCAAATAAAATTCAAATTACAAATTACCTAAGAAATCTATACTATTATTAAAAGAATTTCTATAAAACTGAAACGCAAAATATAAAAAATATTTATTAATTAATATAAAAATAATTTTATAAGAAAAGTTTCTATAAAACTCTAAAATTTACCTAATGAAATCAATCACCACTTTCAAATTATCTAATAAAATTTAAATCACAAATTACCTAAAAAAATTCAAATTACAAAAATAGTTTTTATAAAAAGTGTTTCGATAAAACTATAAAATATTTATTAATTAATATAAAAATAGTTTCTATAAAACTCAAAAAATTATAAAAAAATTAATTAGTATAAAAAAAATCTATACTATTATTAAAAAAGTTTCTATAAAACTCTAACACAAAATATTAAAAAATATATTTATTAATTAATATAAAAGAGTTTTTATAAAAAGAGTTGTTATAAAACTATAAGATATTTATTAATTAATATAAAAAGAGTTTTAATAAAAATAGTTTATAAAATTAGTTTCTATAAAACTCTAAAAATTACCAAATAAAATCAATCACCATTTTCAAATTACCAAATAAAATTAAATTACAAATTACCTAATAAATCTAATTTCTATAAAACTCTAACACAAAATATAAAAACAAATTACCTAATAAAATTTAAATTTCAAAAATATTTTTTGTAAAAAGAGTTTCTATAAAACTATAAAATAATTATTAATTAATATAAAACATTTATTAAAAAACATTTATTAATTAATATAAAAAGAGTTTCTATAAAACTTTAAAAATTAGCTAATAAAATCAATCAACACTTTCAAATTACCTAATAAAATTCAAATTAAAAATTACCTAATAAATCTATACTATTATTCAAAGAGTTTCTATAAAACTCTAACACAAAATATAAAAAGATATCACCATTTTCAAATTACCTAATAAAATTCAAATTACAAAAATAGTTTTTATAAAAAGAGTTTCTATAAAACAAAATTCAAATTATAAAAATAGTTTTTATTTCTATAAAACTATAAAATATTTATTAATTAGTATAAAAAAAATCTATACTATTATTAAAAGAGTTTCTATAAAACTCTAACACAAAATATGAAAAATATATATATATTTATTAATTAATATAAAAATAATTTTTATAAAAAGATTTTCTATAAAACTATAAAATATTTATTAATTGATATAAAAAGCGTTTATGAAAATAATTTCTATAAAATTCTAAAAATTAACTAATAAAATTAATCACCATTTTCAAATTATCTAATAAAATTCAAATTACAAATTACCTAATAAATCTATTTTCTTTAAAATTCTAACACGAAATATAAAAAAAAAAAATATTTATTAATTAATATAAAAAGAGTTTCTAAAAAATTCTAAAAATTACCTAATAAAATTACGTAATAAAATTCAAATTACTTATACTATTATTAAAAGAATTTCTATAAAACTCAAATATAAAATAAAAATTTATTAATTAATATGTAAACAATTAAAATATATATAAAAATAATAATTCCATAAGTTACCAAACATTCACCACGTGCAACGCACGTGCCTTTTCCTAGGACATATTACTGGGTATTTATTAGGGGTTAGATTCTATTTGGGCAGGTTTGAGGACAGAGAGAGAGGACTGTTCACCTGCTCATTGGTGTGTAAGGAATTTATGCACAAATTAAATCTTAACCGTTAGATATGAAAGAATATACTAATTTTTTTAACTGCCCAATAGAATCTAACGGTTAATATTTAAGGTGTGCATACATTTTTCTGCACACCAAGTAGCAAGTGAACAATTCTGTATATATATATATATATATATCAAATCTTGTTTGAATATTTCAAAATTTCACACAATTCATAGTAAATTTCATTATTAAATTTAATAATTCATCTATTCTTTCTTATGATAAATAAAAAAACAAAAACAAATTCTAATTAATAAATTTTATTACTAAATTCAACAATTCATCTGTTCTCCCTTAGGGATTGATTAGAAAAAAATATTCATTAGTATAGATTGATTCTTGTAACGTTAATACTACGATTTTGAGATGAGAATAGAAATATCATCAATGTATCAGGTAATCCTTTTATACACTGCTGCTATATAAGGTGATGTAAGTAGGGATGGTTTCTGCGTGGTCATTTTGTCTACTATAAACAATTATTTCAGCCACATTAGAACCGATATAAGAGTTTGCAAATTGCATGTTAGAACTGACTAAGTTGATTTTCATAGGCAACCCACATGTCTATTTATACCCTAAATTCCTTTACCATGTCTGGATTTTTCTAGATCTTGTAAATTTCTAGTTTAAATTTAGTCTTTGCCAAAAAGCGTTGATATATCTGAAATCCTCCCATGTAGGAATAGTGTGGAATACAACTTACTAAACTCTAAGCATGTTTGGTAATATTTAAAATTTAGGCACATAAAGTTAGAGCACTAACCTTCATTGTGGAATTTTTTTTTGGGTAAATAATCTTCATTGTGGAATTTCACGAAGCACATGCAGCAGTTCACGGAGGTGTTTGAGAGCGTAGTACCTCCACTAATTAGGGGAAGAAGACTTTTGAGCATGCATGACGAACTTAGGTGGGAGAGTGTAACACTTGCCACTCAATCAGAGGGATTAATGTTAGGATTGCAACTCGGGCAGGTTTGAGGTATTACTTGAGTCCAACCCATCATATGAAATGTTAAACTCAAATCCAAACCCAACCTTATTCTCAACACTAACTACTCAACCCAGACACAACCCATCTTCTACTTTTAAATTTGGACTTGTAACTCGGGCTTAAATTTCGTGTTAAAATTTCGGATTAATTTGGGTTACTCATATGGCTAATTTTCACGCCGAAAATTTAATATGATATTGAAATAATTTTAGATTAAATTACTCTTAAACAAAATTCAAAAACTTTTTTGTAGATTTTTAATAAATTACAAACAAATTGTTATAAAATTAAGTCCTAAATGTTAACATACAATAAATTAAGATTTAATAAAGGAAGTCGAAAAAAAAAAAAAAAAAAAGGTAATCATAGTTTAAATACTATATATAATGTATTTTAAAGTAAAAATATATATGAAAATAATATTATAATTTGGGTTCGGATTGGCTCGAGTTGCTAGTACTTCAACCCAAAGCTAACACTAATTCAATTCGGGTTGAGAATTTTCAACCCAAGCCCAATCCTAATTGTAAAAAAATTGCCCAAGCCCATAAAAAATCGGGCTGGTCTCAGGTTGGGTTCAGATTTTCCAACCCAAGTTGTACCCCTAGTTAACGTTAGTATTGAATTGTACAGAGTATTTTATTTATTATTATTATTTTTTTTTACAGTATATATATATATATATATATATTTTGGCTAACCAGCGATGTGTTTGGCGTGTCCCACACACCAACACGTTTTGTTTGGAATCATTTAGAAAAAAAAAAACTGAGATAAACTTTGGTTTCATTTGGTTAGACGGAAATAAGCAAGAAAATAAAAGACATAAAAAGAAAAATTATGTCTTTTATTCATTTGGTTATAATGAAAATTTATTTAAGAAAATTGTAGGAATTATTAGTTTATTATTTTAGATAAATTATATGGATCTTCTCTATGGTTTGTCATAATTATAATAAACTTCCCCTGTAGGTTGGGAATATACTCGAACTTCCCTAAAAATTAAAATATCCTACACAGGCCTCCCTTAAGGTCAACCCAAATCCATTTAACTCATGTCATATTGGCGGAGCATGTCAAACTTTGCCACCCCTAATAAATACCCAGTAGAATTAAAATAAAATAAAAAAATCCTGAACTAACAAATTTTATCAAGTTATCCCAATCATGTAACCAACTCATTAAATGAATTGTAAAATCTCAAATTTGACCTTACTATTTAATATTAAATTAAAAGATATAATTATTATTTAAAATTACAAAAATACCTCTGTCTTCTCCCCAAGGACTTTGAAAGTCAAATTTTATTTAATAGCTTTTAATTAATATTTTTGTAAGCACTGTATTTTTATAATTTTAAAATAATAATTATAATATTTAATTTAATATTAAATAGTTGGCAAAATTTTTACATTTCACAACTCATTTAACGGACGAGTTTGAGTTAACTTGATAAATTTGGTAGTTCAAGTAAATTTTTTAATTTTATTGAGGATTTTATGCACAATTTTAAAAGTAAAATGTATACTTTTAATGTAGGCTTTGTTTGGAACAGTAGGATTTAAAAAAGGAATTGGATTTGATGGGAAAAAGTCTATGTAAGAAATCCAGGGGAAAATAAAGGAATTTGAAAGGATTTGTTAATAACTATTGAAGTTACAAAAATAATTCTTCATTTTTTTTCTTATAAAATTTTCTTCTAACAAATTTCAATTTATTCAATCTTATTTTAATTACAATTCAATTCCTTTTTCAATTCTATTTCCAAATTCTAAAACTTTTTCGTTCCAAACAAAGCTAGACGTAGAAAACAAGAAAAGGCCAAAAATAAAATAAAATAAAAATTTACCATACTAATTTTAGCCAAGTCTAAAAAAAAAAAAAAATTTATTAACAATGAAGTCCAAGTCAATTTAATCATACTAAAATAAAGGCACAAACCAAATAAGTCCGAGCACCGGCCCTGACCCAAGGCGGTCGCAAGGGCCTCAAAATTTATACGTCCATGGATGATGGGCCACCAGAAAATAATAATAATAATAATAATAATAATAATAATAATAAATTAGGACAAATCATTTCAGCCTCCCCAATCGCCTCCATCTCTGTTCTCGTACTCAACTCTGAACCTGCCCCCCCTCTCTCTCTCTCTCTCCAACTACAAACTACAAAATCTACAAGAATCAGAAGTTCAAAATCCATATATTTCAGTTTATCTATCTGTTGCAAGAATCAAAAGTTGAAAACCCATATTGGCATATCATTTCAGATTGTTCAAAAAATCAAAACCCATATCTTTCAGTTTCCATCGCCCGCTGTTCCAATTCGGGTTCGCCGTTCGCAAGCTTTAGCCGCTGTCTCTCAACTCTCAAGCTTGCCCCCCTCTCTCTGCAACTGCTAACTTGTATGTATGGGTTTTGTTTTAAATGTTTTTTTCTAAATCAACTAATCAAGGTCTGTAATTCTTGTTTTGCAAACTAAATCGTATTTAGTGAAATTTTTTATGGTCTTTTTGTATAAAATTTTTTATTTTATTTTATGAATTTTAGTTATAAATATTTGTGAAGATAATGACTGAAACAGGATTTCCCTTTACAGGATTTGAAAGACTAATTTGGGTTGAACTTGAGTCTTGAACAAGCTGAAAGCCCTTATCGTGGATTATAAATTTTACAATTACAGCATCTTTTAGAGTGCTTTCATCACTTCAGACTCTGAGTATAAAGCACAACAAATTGGATCAATTGATATTCTTCAATTATTCTATATATATATATATATACAATTGGGTGCCCATATTAATTAACAGATTTATGCTTTATGTGGTTAACATCCAATTTATTATTAGCATGAAAAAATCTGGGCATAATAAATTGGATGTTAATAATAAATTGGATGTTAACCACATAAAGCATAAATCTGTTAATTAATATGGGCACCCAATTGTATATGAAACAATGTACAATATAAAGTAACAAAATATGTTAATATATAAGCAACAAAATTACTTAATATAGGGTAAAGCTCTAAAGTTACTTCTTGAAAATTAAAATACTTACAAAAAGCATTCTTTTGAGTGAATTCCATAGTGTTGGAAGGGGCTTGCCATGAACTACCTCACACTCTGCTTCCACTAGTAGATTCTCAAATAGGATTAGTAAATTGGTCAAAAGAAGAGAGAGGGTACTGAGTGGTGAATTGTTCAGAAATAAATTGGTAAATTTTTTTTATTAATTACCCAAATTGGATTTTTTATGCCTTAATCAATCAATTGTCTAAAGAAACATTGTTAATTAACTAAAATTGAATTAAACAGTAGTTGATTTTGGTTGATATATTTTGATTTAGCCCACCCAATTGAGAAATCTTGGATCCGCCCTTGAATTTAGACTCGTTGGAGAGAGATATAGATGCTGCAGTGTTCGATTACTTGTTCAAGTTGATGATCAGGGACTCTTGTGTCTGCAAGAGCAGCCTCCTTATTGATCACTGCATTCCCGAATGATTGTTTTGATTGACACTTGTTGTTACCAACCATTTATGACAGTTTACATTCCGCAATGTCCTTATAATTTTATGGGGTAGGTTGAGAGAGAGAGAGAGATGTTGTATTTAGATGCACCCAAACATGGAATAAGTGTGCATAAACGTATATAATTTGTGTGCGCTCGTGTGTGTATATATATATATAGAAGGCTTTTAAGGGCATTTTGGTCACTCAAAAATGGTACGTAGTTTTGGGTTTTCATGTAAATTAATGACACCTAACGGCCACTTTATATTGGATATATAACGGAGGGGGTTCAATGTGCACGCATTCCTCAAATCATGTGGGGTTATATTCACATACTAAATAGGAGGGGTGTTTAGTGCTCAAGTTTTGTATAGCAGGGATGCACTTTACTCTCTGTATATGTACACACACTGTTTTGCACGTGTATAGGGTTTCATGTTATTTGAACTTGTTAAGATATGTGTGTCAGGCGAAATCGGGGTGAGAAAAAAAAAAGAACGAGTTGAAGAATTATTCTGATTATATCTTATTTAACTCGTAACTCATCGTAGGACAGAATGCCTCTCTTTCCCTTTGGAGTACAAGAGACAGAGAGTTATTTTGAACTGGTTTTTTGCTAATATCTTGTCACTTTAGTGTATGATTTGTCTGATTTTTGTAATTCTGCAGCTTTATATGAATCAATGATTGTATCTTCAAATCTAATGGAGAAAAGGTTGTGTGTCACTTCTACATATTCCTTACAAAAGGTAAATTCTTCTCTAGATGATTTAAAGCTGGGCCGTTTTTTTTAATAATTTTTTTCCTCTTGGGAGTGTGTGTTTGTGAATATATCGTTTTGTTTCAATCTGTTTATTTATTTATTTATGTTTTGCTGGATTGAATTACTCACACACATCCTCACTAGGGATTGAACCCTCAACCTCCCATTTGGGAGGCTATACCATTCAAGCCAAGGCTTTCATGGTATTTATCTATTTATATATTTTTGTTATTTCATTTTGGTTCTAAATTCATGCATTATATTGTTGATCATCAACATGTTTGAACAATGTAAATACTACTGGAACAATGGCACATGTAGATCCAATCACAAACAATAAATAATCACGCACAACTACAAGATTTATTGTGGTTCAAATCTGGCTTACGTCCACCGATGATAAAAGTTGTAACCACAGTTATGTAGAGAAATTAATACAATAGAGATCAATATCCAACACTGCAACCTTGTACACAACTCCCACTCTAGGGTATGGAGTCTGATACCCGAGCCTTTCACACGTACCACTCCACGAGACCCCCTGCTCACCATTGGTGTTCTTCACTAGTTCACTGTACCAACCATTAACCACATCTTCACGGTCCGTGTGAGGTAGAGGATTTGAGGCCCTCACATGCCCAACTGCTCTCTCGTGAGCTCACATTTCTCGTTGTACACCCAAATCCTTAGAGCCCAAGAGTTATCGAACAATAAATTTCCTAACAAATTCCAAAAGGAAGTTGGATATATTATTATTCATTTACACTAGTTCATAATCATTAAGTGTTTTTTTCTCCTTTTTAAGTAAATGGTTTCATTAATTAAAATCAAAAAGTACATCAAGCACAAGAGCATACCTCCAAAAAATATAGAAAGGGTATAACCCAAGACTAAACAGAGAACTGAAAGGGAAAATAATAGAGAATGATGTATAGAATACAAAGAAATGCATCTAGCCAACACATCTAAACAAAACCACTTAAACTTGAAAGAACAAAAGAAAATAAACGCTCTCAAGGCAACAAAAGAAAGTTTAGTGGGCATATTAAGATACTGCTATGTAATTAGGCCCCGAAGCACATACCAAATCCAACCAAGAACTCAGCTGCCAGAAGCAATACAAAGCAAACTGCAGGAAGAGCAAAGTAATAAGACTGCTGCAACATAGATCAAAAGCCCAGCACAAAGCCAGAATCACCCCCATTCTAGCAGAAATAACCTTATGCCACCATAAAGCATGACAAAAGCAAAGCATCTCATCCTTACCATTCTCTGTTTGTTTGGCAACTTGTCTTGAATAGTCAACCACACCATGAAGGATTGCTTTAGAATTGCTTTACCAAACCAAATAAGATCAAACCAGACAACCTTACTATTCTTAGGTCTGATCCTACCCCAGACTGACACGATGGAAAAAGCACCATTAGTGGACATCCAAACAAGCTGATCAAAAGAATTAGTGTTGGATAACATTGGCAATTTACTAGCCAAAGCATCAAAAGAGTCAAAACCACTATTTGAATTAACTGGCCAATTCCGAATATATTCTCTCCCAAATTCAAGGCAATAGGGTCAGCAAGAAGCCAATATTGATACCATAAAGAAGTATGCTCACCATTCCCAATTTTGTACATAAAGTCCATTCTAAAATAGCTTCTAAGGTTCAACAACTTCATCCATGTCCATGAACAATCCTGAGGAGTGTTTATAGCCCAAAAGTTCTTCCTTTTATTTTTATGTTTTCAATTTAGATTTAGCCCATTGCATCCACAGAGACTTCAGGTTCAGTCTGCAGTAAATCCCATGTATGCTTAGCCATAGCAGCTCTGTTCCAAGAAACTTAATATTTGACCTTATCCCAGGCTACTTTAGCATGCCCTCTACTAAGATCCACACCATTCCAAAGAAAGTTCAAAATCATTGATTTGCTTGATGACTGTTTTTGGAAGGATGAACACAGAAGACCAATACACTTGAATAGAAAATAGGACAGCATTAAGTAGTTGCAATCTTCCAGCAAATGAGAGATACCTGCTGCACTAAAACTTATCTCTTAGGCAATTTTGTCCACTAACCCCAAACAATCTTCAGACTTGAGCTTTGTAGACAGCAATGGAACCCCAAGATACCTCACTGGAAGCACCCCCCATCCTGAAAGTTTGCGATTGACATGTCTTTAATGCTTCATTCTCTCTCTCTCTCTCTCTCTCTCTCTCTCTCTCTCTCTCTCTCTCTGTATATATATATATATATATATTGAATTTGCATGTTTTTTATAAATTGTTATCTATTGTCAATCTTCAATATGTTTGAACAAAATACATACCAAAAAAGATTCGAAGATATTAATTTTCATTTATATTTATATATTTTTATAACACTGTTTCTTTATTATTATCGTCATGGTAATTCGCCATTTGTTTACTATAATTAACTTGATAAATGGACTATTATATGTAGGACCGGATTAGTGGATTGCCAGATGAAATACTTGTGACTATATTGTCCTGCTTGGCAATGAAAGAAGCAGCAAGAACAAAAGAAAATAAACGCTCTCAAGGCAACAAAAGAAGTTTAGGCCCCGAAGCACATACCAAATCCAACCAAGAACTCAGCTGCCAGAAGCAATACAAAGCAAACTGCAGGAAGAGCAAAATAATAAGACTGCTGCAACATAGATCAAAAGCCCAGCACAAAGCCAGAATCACCCCCATTCTAGCAGAAATAACCTTATGCCACCATAAAGCATGACAAAAGCAAAGCATCTCATCCTTACCATTCTCTGTTTGTTTAGCAACTTGTCTTGAATAGTCAACCACACCATGAAGGATTGCTTTAGAATTGCTTTACCAAACCAAATAAGATCAAACCAGACAACCTTACTATTCTTAGGTCTGATCCTACCCCAGGCTGACACGATGGAAAAAGCACCATTAGTGGACATCCAAACAAGCTGATCAAAAGAATTAGTGTTGGATAAACTTGGCAATTTACTAGCCAAAGCATCAAAAGATTCAAAACCACTATTTGAATTAACTAGCCAATTCCAAATATATTCTCTCCTAAATTCAAGGCAATAGGGTCAGCAAGAAGCCAATATTGATACCATAAAGAAGTATGCTCACCATTCCCAATTTTGTACATAAAGTCCATTCTAAAATAGCTTCTAAGGTTCAACAACTTCATCCATGTCCATGAACAATCCTGAGGAGTGTTTATAGCCCAAAAGTTCTTCCTTTTATTTTTATGTTTTCAATTTAGATTTAGCCCATTGCATCCACAGAGACTTCAGGTTCAGTCTGCAGTAAATCCCATGTATGCTTAGCCATAGCAGCTCTGTTCCAAGAAACTTAATATTTGACCTTATCCCAGGCTACTTTAGCATGCCCTCTACTAAGATCCACACCATTCCAAAGAAAGCTCAAAATCATTGATTTGCTTGATGACTGTTTTTGGAAGGATGAACACAGAAGACCAATACACTTGAATAGAAAATAGGACAGCATTAAGTAGTTGCAATCTTCCAGCAAATGAGAGATACCTGCTGCACTAAAACTTATCTCTTAGGCAATTTTGTCCACTAACCCCAAACAATCTTCAGACTTGAGCTTTGTAGACAGCAATGGAACCCCAAGATACCTTACTGGAAGCACCCCCCATCCTGAAAGTTTGCGATTGACATGTCTTTAATGCTTCATTCTCTCTCTCTCTCTCTCTCTCTCTGTATATATATATATATATATATATATATTGAATTTGCATGTTTTTTATAAATTGTTATCTATTGTCAATCTTCAATATGTTTGAACAAAATACATACCAAAAAAGATTCGAAGATATTAATTTTCATTTATATTTATATATTTTTATAACACTGTTTCTTTATTATTATCGTCATGGTAATTCGCCATTTGTTTACTATAATTAGCTTGATAAATGGACTATTATATGTAGGACCGGATTAGTGGATTGCCAGATGAAATACTTGTGACTATATTGTCCTGCTTGACAATGAAAGAAGCAGCAAGAACAAGTATCCTTTCGCACAGGTGGGAAATCTGTGGAAATTTTTCAGTGGTAGTCTGGACTTTGTTATCCCAAAGAAATCAGTGGGCTTGCAACAAAGTAAAGTATCAAGTATAATGGAAAGGTTTGAGTACATAAATTGGGTGAACCAAGTCTTGAATTCACATCGTGGGCAAACTTTAGATGAACTCAAAATTTGTTTTGATTCTGATAAACATTGTGGATGGATCATTGATAGATGGATAAACTTTGCAATAGAGAAGAGAGTTAGAATGCTTGAGTTGGACTTGTCAAGAGAGTACACGGATTCTCAGTTAAGTCAGTTACATTATAATTACGCTTTTCCTTTTTGGTTGTTGGACTTGCCTCTTGGTTTTTCAAGCTTTGATACCCTTACTTCCCTCTGCTTAACACATGTCAATATAACTGGAGAAGGTGTTGCATACTTCTTATCGAGTTGCCCATTGCTTGAGCATTTATCCGTGCGGCACTCAATATCTTTAGTTAATGCAAAAGTTGCTGGTACTTCACTCAAATTGAAATACTTGGAAATTGCCTCCTGTATCAATTTAAAAGATATTTAGATTTCAGCTATAAATCTCGTGTCATTTAAATACTTTGGGTCAGAGATAAGCATGCCTTTTAAGAAGTTCCCTTGCTTGCTGAGGTATCTATCCAGGGACATTATTGTGATATTTTAGTTTCTGAATATAACAAGCTTCCATTCTATCGATCTCCCTCAACTAGAAAAGCTTATATTGGAGCTGAATTCTGTGGTTAGTACGCTTCACTTTTTCCGTGTTTATTTATTTTCATTTATTATTAGTGGTTGCTAATCACTGAATTTTTGTTCTTACTGGTAGGCTATTGGGGGAAACATATTAAAAGGGGAATTTTTTCCTAAATTTAGTAATCTAAAGGAATTGGAAATAAACGTTCGGGCTTACAATGACCGAAGCATCCTTTTCCTCATTTCTTTGATAAATGCATCTCCTTGCTTGTTCAGTTTTGTGTTGAAGGTGAGTTTCCGCATCTTAAACAGCTTGCATCTTAAAACTTTACTATATTGTTTATTTTGTTGAGTTATGAAAATGGCACTTTGGTCAAACTAAATTGTCATATGCAGCCACTCTAGCTTCCATTAATTTAAGGAAAAGTGATGGTGTAAGTTTATTATCTTTGCTGAAATTATGGTTAAAAGAAAAGAGAAAAAATGGAGACATTATATGGGAATTTTGTGTGAGGGAGAAAAACTAAACTCGCCTCACTCCAATATCTTTTCTATATATAAATACACAAGAGTATAGATTTAATGGAAAAACTAAAATACCCCTGCGGGGTAAACTTACAAGTGTGCTCTAATATAGTTATTCTAACACTCCCCCTCAAGCTGGAGAATATATATCATATCCCAGCTTGTAACAAATAGCCTTCAATCAATTATCACCGAGAGCCTTAGTGAACAAATCATCCAATTGATCTTCAGACTTTATAAATGGAGTAGAAATGTTTCCACTCAATATTTTGTCACAAATGAAGTGGCAGTCAACTTCAATATGCTTAGTCCTTTCGTGGAACACTTGGTCAGAGGCAATATGGATAGCTGCTCGATTATCACAAAACAACAGAAGAGGAGTTTGAACTCTCAAATCAAGTTCTTCTAGGAAATGTTGTAGCCACGTCAACTCACTAGACATATGAGTCATCGCCCTATACTCAACTTCAACACTAGACCGTGCTACAACTGTTTGCTTCTTATTATTCCACGTAACTAGATTACCTCTTAAGAAGGTGCAATATCCTGTAGTGGATCTTCTGTCTGAGGGTGAACCAGCCCAAATATAAAACCATCCACCTTAAGGTGACCATTGGATTTATACAACCACCCTAGACCTAGAGCTCCCTTGAGATAATGGATAATCTGATAACAATATTCCAATGTGGCACCCTAGGAGCTCCCATGAACTGATTCACCATACTAACACATACGAGATATCAGGCCAAGTAATCGTGAGATAAATCAGTTTTCCAACTAATCGTCGATATCTGCCAGGGTTGTCAAATAAATCACCATCATCAGCAGTTTTGTTGTATTTGGATCCATAGGAACATCAACTGCGACCACTCCACCTAATAGTCATGTTTCTTCTAATAAGTCAAGCACATACTTTTTTATGGACAAACTTATACCTTTCTTTGATCTAGCAACTTCAATTCCCAAAAAAATATCTGAGTTCTACCCAAGCCTTTGGTACGAAACTGATGCGGTAGAAACTCCTTCAACTTAACAATGCCCGCAAAGTCCTCACCTGTTATAACAATGTCATCTACATACACTACAAAGAAAATGAAACCTGCTAATGATCTGTCTGGCATGTGCAAAGAGTGAAGACCAAATTTTAATGTTGCCTTAATTTTTTTTTTTCCCAAATCAGGCTCTTGGTGATTGTTTCAAACCATAAAGAGCCTTCTTTAACCGACAAACACTATGTCGATACTCCCCCTGAGCAACATAAACAGGTGGTTGCTCCATGAAAACTTCTTCAGCTAAGTCGCCATGTAAGAACACATTCTTGACATCCAACATAAACAAGGGCCAATTATTCATTTATTTTTTTCTGCTTCAATTGTTGATTCTCAAGCAGAATTGTGCATGCCAGCCCTGTTTCAGCTGTTGCCCTTTTGCTTCAGCTGTTACTCTCTGTCCATCATGTTCTTAAAAGTGGTAGGTAGGTAGGTTTTGAACCATTGTTACCTCGTTATAGATGTTATTAGATTCTCTATCTCTCTTCCTCTTTCTCTTCTAAATAAGTGTTTAGGTTGTGTGACTTTGAGCAGAATAAAATTTTCACATGCTGTAGTCTCGTTGCTTGTCATACTAGTTGACCGTGTGTTCCAATATAGTCTCTAAAACACATGGAAGGCTTGTGTATGTCCAATTTGATCGAGTGAATCCAATTCTTTTATTGTGATGTTGGAACTACATTTTCGTTTTTGATCATGAGAATCAGCCTACGGCCACCATGATAAGATATAGATGAGGTCATTTTGCGAATTCCTTAGTTCTCCCCACATTTTTACAACTGGAGTTCAGGTGGGAAGAAAATCTTTTTTGAGCTATGTTGGCCAGACACGAGCATCCTTAGTTTTCATGAACATCCAAATGCCACATTAATTAGTTGCAGATTGTTGCTTCTATCATCTTTTATTTGATGACTTCTTCTTTCCTTGTGACAGTTTGAATTCAGAGGTCGTGCACCTTCATGCTTAAAGGTACTATAAGCTGCTTTTAGATTCTGCTAGACTTAAAATGTTTTTATATTGTCAGTCATCTTCTTGTCTGTAGCAAAAATTGATTTGATCACATTGTTTGTGTGGCAGTCCCATTGGGAATTGCAGAAAAAGCGCAGCCGGGTGAGACAGGTTACAGAATATGAGCATCAATGCCTGAAGGTGGTGGAATTTATAGGTTGGGTTGGCCTCACACCTGATTTTGAGCTTGCAATGTGCCTACTTGAGAGCGTTGTTTCACTTGAAAAGATGATTATTGATACTCGCAATCCAAGTTTTCGAAAAACTTGGGATTTTCGAGAGCAGGAGACAACAAATATTGGTAGGGAAGCCGCTATAGAGCGGGCCAGGCAGCTGGAAGCAAAACGACCTCCGCATGCTGAATTAGTTATACTTTGAGAGTAACATATTGGAAAATTATACTACACTTTTTCAACATGGGACATGTAAGCAAAAAGTTGATATGGGACATGTAAGCAAAAGGTTGAAAAAAGTTTATAAGCATTATTTTTTTTTTTTTTTTATTGGAAACAAGAACTCCCCTAGGCAGGCCCCACCCCAAGTTACAAACTAGTGCCACGCGCACCAGCCCCACAACACGAGCAGCAGTCAAATCAATCGAGAGGAATAGATGGTTTGGGAAGAGTCGAATATCGGCCATTTCAAACCTGCCTCCAACCTCTAACCATCACAGCTATGCCCCTGGGGCAGTTTATACGCATTTTTTATCTGAAAAGCACATACACTTTTACCAAGTGACTGTATCCATATCAAACATCCATACATTCGTGTACATGTCCATAATTGAAAATTGATACTTTCGTGTACATGTCCATAATTGAAAATTAAATTTTATTATTTTAAACACATACAGCCGTCTTATATACATAAAATAAGGTAGTCATGTTCGGTAATCTTAAAAGTAATAACACATTTTAACGTTTTTATTTTTTATTATTATTATTATTTTTTGAAAAAAAAAAAAAAAAAAAAACTGAGATATAAAAATCAATACAATCATGGCATAATGTAAGTCACATAATGCGGGAGTGAGAACGCGAGAGCGTCAAAGTTTAAAATTAGGTGAGAGCAGGAGCGCTATGAAAGTGTGTGTATATTAATTATTTTTATGTTTATATATTTATTTTATGTGAAATATGATTATACTAATTTTAAAAATATTTTTTTGTTGCTATTGTATTTCAAATATATTGTTATGGACTGAATATTAATGTGTGTGTGTGTTTTTAGAAAAGTTAGACAATTTTATAAATAGGTGGATAAATTTATATTGGGCCATTGGCAGAATGCATTTAGAACAAAACAAGGCCAACAATAGAGGCCTAAAACAAGGGCCCAAACGGCCTAAGAAAACATCATCTATATGCACATGCGTATAGCTGTATAGCACCAAACAAGTTACAAGCCACTCAATCTCAACAGAGGCTAGGGCACTAGCGGGATATATCAAACTTGGCATGTGACAAGCCACGGTCAGAAGAGGAGAAATCAATCTGGTGGTCTAGGTGGAGGCCAATGATTCTCTACCATTCCCCAATATTAAGCCTGCAATCATTCTTCTTCTTCTTCATCCTCTCTCCAGATGCAAAAAGCTTCATCTACTTCTCCATATGCGAACTTAAAATCCGAATTCGCGAATTTCAAATCTGAATTCGCGAATTACAAAACTTGATTTCACGAATTGCAACCGAATCCGCTCCCAAAGCGGTTGATTCGCGTTCGGAGCTCCGGAGCGGCACCTGTACAACGAATCGTGTGACCTAGGGCATAACTTTATTTTCTAAATCATCTCATAGCAACTCTTATATAGAGATGAGAAATGAATTAATATTTTATAATACTCTTATTCATTAAATGGATTAAAAAAAAAAAAAAATCATGTTTGTATATAATCATGTCGGTGTACTAATGTCATACATTTTTAGAATTTGGGGAGTCAACCGTCATGTCCATGTCCTGCGCCCGTGTTTTTGCTACCTAGGGTCCGATTTTATTACTATCTCCGTTCCTTATTAGTTGTCCATTTTGGTTTTATAATTTTTTAAAGAGATATGCAATTAATACATTGTCCCCTTTCAAAATTATCAAATTGTCTTTTTTAATTTAAATATATATAGTTACAAAGTTTGAATTTTTTTTTAAAAATAAAGGACAATGATGGAAATATAAAGAAAAGATGCTTTGACTTTTCAAAGAGGACAATTAATTTGGGACACGTAAAAAGAGAAAAATAGACTACTAATAAGGGACGGAGGGAGTATATAGCTAGGTAATTAACCATTAGTTATTTAATTAAAAAAAAGACTTTAACATATATTTTATTAGGTAAAATAAAATATAATTACAATAAATTAATAGAGAATATTTTTTTTTTTTGGTTAATGATTAATAGAGAATATTATTAAACAAATGTAAATTGTTATAGAGTTAAAAAGAGAATAGAATTGGAGGACAAAAATAAAAAATAAAAAATAAATATTATGAAACTCTAAATGGTTCAAAACTATTTATACTTTTAATAATAGTATAGATATACGAAAAATAAATAAATAAATCGATAAGCTTATAAATGTTTATATTTTTTCTTTTTAATTAATTTATTATTTTTTAATTTAATTTATTATTATTATTTATTTTTATGTATTATGTCTCAAAAAAAAAAAAAAAACGATTGAGCAGAACTGAAAGATGAAGAAGCTCATTTTTCATGGTTCCCCCATAAATTGGATGACATTTATTTTGAACATGAACTAAAAAATTTGTTAAAGAATGAGCTGAAGCATGGTTTACGAAAACATGCTCCAAGCACTTCAAAGTATCATAAAAATACTTGCAAAAAGAGGCATCTAGGCTTTGCAAGTATATCCCTTGCCCTATTCTTTTGACCAATAATAATTAAACAGAGTAAAAACTCCATTCTTTAATGGCGTTTAATTTTGTTTAATCACAAAGATTATCCAGTTCAAGTCTAACATGAGGCTCAAACACCTGACCTCCCTTTTGAAGATTTGTACCAGCTAAGCTATTGCCCATTTGGTACAAACCGAAGCAATTCAACATAAAAGATGAATTCAGATTCAAATTGCAAGTAAATTGGCATTATATTTAGCTACATTAAGTATTGTCTGGATTCCTGAAATGTTTAGGCTCTAAACAATTCAAAACAAACACCAGCCATAACCTACTACAATGTCAAGTTCATTTGTGCAGCAACCATCGGAGTTAGGGTTGTGACAAGGGTGGCTTTGCTCAAGAGAAATCAGGCATCAGGAACAAACAAGTGCGTTAAATGGAAAATCTTCATGTTGTCATCAAGCATAGCTACATTTCCAATCCGAGAGAAGAAAGTCAAAAACCACATCCAGTATTCTACCCACTTAAGTTCAATGTCATGCGTAGATGCTATGCTCGAGAATAACGTGCATGTACGACTTTACAGTATAGTCCTTCCGAGGAACATTAACCATGACAGCTGTCTAAAATGATATCCTAGATGTGGCTAATCGTATCAAACGAGGTCCTCATAAATTTGATTTGCTGCGATCCAGCATTTCTTCCCTATCAATGAAACGCTCGAGCATCTCCTTCTCTTGTAGAACTATACATTCTTCCTCCTTTCCAAACCAGTTGTACCGCCGCTTGGCAACATAATCATAGACAGCATCCCTTAAAGGTGTTGAGACTATCGCAAGAGTGCTTAACACAGAGTAAGGTAACGGTAAGTATGACAGAACTCTCAGTGCAGCTGCATAATCAAATAAATTCAGAAAATTAGACTTCAAGTGTTGCATTCACCATGAAATAATAGCTATATGTGGGCTAACAAAGAAAGACTCTGCATTCGCGTGGAACATAAATTCACTAGAGGATGAAAACGGTTGGGGTTGGGGGTGGAAGGAAGCAATAATCAATGAATAAATCTGCCAATTCTTGAGTCCACGTGTTTACAGCATCTGAAAGGATGTTCCAAAAGCTTCTTATTAATACTGTTATTGGTGCTAATGTCATTGAACCTTGAAATTGGATTTCTCTGAAGATGTTAAATTCCATAAATTTCTAGTATATAGGAGCTTTGTTGCAATATCAAATAAGATCATCTGGACTAAATCTAAAAGAATTTACCACCAAAAAAAAAAAAACTATGGCCCATAAGTTCCCAGAGTACGGGGGAAAAGAAAAAAAGAAAAAAAAAACTTACCTGCGACTTTCAAAACAGAGGCATCTAGGCTTTGGAAACACATACCTTGCCCTATTCATTTGACCAATACTTAAACAGAGTAAAAAGTGTTTCAATTTGAGGGGTTTGGCAGCAAGACATAATGATAGGACCTTGAAACAGAACGGTAGAAATGGATAGCTAAAGCTGATACTTTGGAGAAAGCCAGTACTGGTTGAACTAGTCCCCATTCAATAGAGGCTGAAGTACGAAACCTCTTCAATGGCGTTTAATGTTTTATCACACAGAATCAAACCTCATTATCTTAAATAAAGGGGGAAAACACACACACACAGTGCAAGATTAACACTTACCCACTCTTAACTAATTTGAAAGACATTGTCATAGTTTTTAAACTCTACTGTATGCTTAGCCATACCTACTCAGTTCCATCCAGTCTAGCACAGAGCCAATTGATATGACAGAATAAATAGAATAAAAAAAATTAAGTGTAGCACAGAGCAATTGATACGACAGAATAAATAAAAATAAAAATAATTAAGTGAGCACCAGTATTTGATGAAGGGATCATTGCTGAAGTAATGGTAGAATCTTAGACTGACAAGCGTGACATGAGAGGTTATAGTCTGAGACAAGCCACATAACATAAAATAAAACCAAAAGTAATGTGTCTAGTGTTTCCTCCCAACACCCCATGTAAGTCAAACATGCATTGGCTATAAACAATGCTAATTAATGGAAAGCTACTTAAATTCAAGTTACTGGTGTTTCCTCCTCCTTTTTTGGCCGGGGGGGGGGGGGTTGGGGTTTGGTCGGTGTTGACTCAAACCTTCAACCTTCCTTCCGTTTGGAAGTAAGAAGATAAAGAGGGAAAAGAAAAGGATAGATAACCAACTACAAGGCATATGATAAAATCTTTAGATAATATTCATTACATACACAATTACATCACTTCATACATATCAAACAATCTACACGGAAATTTCAAAGTTTTTTTTATAGAACTATGGATAGAGTTTATCAACATTGAGACCAACTTTTTTTTTTTTTTTTTTGATAAGTAATAATATATTAGAAAAAAGGTCCAAGGACCAATGGAATCCAAGAGATCAAAGAAATCATCAATCGAGGAACATGCACTTCCTCTTACATAAAAGAATAAAGAACCAAGAATATGAATTTTTAAAGTAGTTAAAGACGATTCTTTTCCTTCAAAGGATCTGTTATTCCTCTCACGCCACAAGCACCACCAAACACAATGTGGAACAATCTTCCAATAATCCCGAGCTTGTTCTTTGACAGGACACCTTTTCCAAGCGTTAATCAATTGAGCGGAGTGCTTAGGCATTACCCAAAAAAGACCAAACAAACTAAAAATAAAACTCCAACAATCAAACGCCACAGGACAATGCAAAAGAATGTGGTCCATGGATTCACTATCAGCTTTACATAAACAACACCAATTAACAATAATGTTGCCTCTCTTTGTCAAATTGTCCAAAGTCAAAATCATCCCCAAGATGTTATAGAATTTTACCTTGTGGGGAAGGGGGGCCAAAAATAAAATAAAAAAAGAACTATGCAGCCATAATAGAAAGATAAAATCAAAAAGAATATCCATCATGCCCTAAGAGGATTCATACCCTTTCTGTTTGCACCCTAACATTTATCCATATTTTAGGTTTAGGATTGGTGAGTCTGGCATATGACACAAATAGGTTCTAAGGGGTTAGGATCAGAACCCTGGGTTCTGATATAGTTGCACAGGACCCGTGATCTAGACTTAGAAAGGAGGTGAATAGGTCTTGAAAGCTAGTTAGCTAATTTTAACTGAATTAACCACAATTCAAGAATTAAAGTAACCCAATACTAAACAAACTACTCAATCCATCATGCATCCAAACACAAAAACAATCAATATGTAATGTAAACGTAGTAGAAGGAAAAGCACAATTGACACAGATTTCTTATGTGGTTTCAGTCCAGTCAGATCAAATCTAAAATGTGAGAAAAAGATTACACAACTAGGTTAATAGTTTCCCAAACCCTACCTCTTGACACAGACCAATTGCCAAACCGTCCACTCAAATCTTCAGGCCTTGAATCTGCTCCTTGAACAGAATTGCTCTCACAAGATCTACTTTCCTAAGTATTTTGATATCTGGTCCAGTCGTCAAATCTGAACCGTAGGATTGCTCCTTACTTTTGTGTTGAGATCATTGTAGGCTCAGAAATGATAGATGATCAACCCCACATATGAACACTCATTAGACTATGAATGATGAATGTAAAACAATACTGGAGGTAATTTACTAGAATGCACTCAAATGTTTTAAGTATGCTAAAGTGACTGTATAATGCATGTCTAAAGTTTTCAAAACACTAGAGGACTTTATCTAGAGCATAGAATCTTGAAACTTTAGGGTTTTAAGAAATGTTTAATATGAAAAGGAAACTCAAATTTTTCTTAGCTCGATAAATCGAGCAGAGTTACTAGTCCAGTGGCTGTCGACAGATCCTTCGATCAATTAAAGTCCCCTGTCCTCCAAAAACTTGGATTTAGATTTTAACTAAGTTTTCAAACATTTATATGCATATCAAAAAGATATTAGTGGATCAAATCATGAATTACATATGAAACCTTAATTGATAAATGCATGAACCCTAATTGGTGAGTTCATATGTAAGTATCAAATTAACCTTTTTACTCTTGTGCTTGAAGATTAACTTTTTGCCCTTGAATGTAGCTTTAATTCTGATTATGCCCTTCGACAAGGGGTAACTAACACCAACCAACATTTTTTTTTTGATAAGTAAAAATAACATAAAAAAAGGCGTTCAAGAGGGAACGCGTCCCAATTACAAAAGTGGAACCGGGACTTAGGCCCCAAAGAATCCAAAAAAGTAATTAAATCATATGAAGAAGAACAAAAGCTCCTCTTCACATAATTGAAGAGAGAACGAACATGAAATTTGCCAACCTAAGTCCTGTTGACCTAACAGGTTCATTCCAAAGATAATACCACACCCCCTGGGACCAGTGGGGTCCATCAGAGGGTTCCACACAAGCCTAGGGAGCAACTAACTGTTATCTACGAAGCTAATAAGCTAAGGTTCCACACAAGCCGAGGGAGCAACTGACTGTTATCTGCCAAGCTAATAAACTAAGGTTCATGTGGGGCTGTATATATCTCCTTTGCCGTCAATATATAGACAGCTGGTTGCAGTGACAAGGAATAATAATCTAATATGGAATAAAAAGAAAGTGCTACGATGACGAGAAAAGAAAAAAGAACGCATGTCAAGACTATGGATTTTGAATAAGACATCATGAACTGTATTCTGACTGAAGATATGGCCCAGATAGAAGTACAATGATCAGGAATTCATCAAATAGTTGAATTAAACTTTTTTGATTGTGTCTTTCACAGACCAACATCATAGGAATTCCATATAACAGTAGCATATCCGCTTTCCAGGACAGAAGAATTTCACAATGGTCATCCATAATTTAAGAAAATGAGGATTCAAAATGTAAAATCTCAGTATAATGGTAAATATCCCCAAGTTATACAACCTCACATATTCTCTTGATTAACGTTCAAATTTAACTTAAAAAGACCTTTTGGTGCCCTTCTAGCAAATACTCCACTATATTTAGAACAGAAGAATTTAGATGACCAATAATAGACAATAAAGAAAATCACTTATCAAAATAATAATAATAATAAAACCAATAAAAAAATCTGAAGTCAAGTTGTAAATAATCAATACTGTAAAGAAAAATCTCAGAGCATACCACTTATTGACTATGACTGATTCCCCTCCCCCTTCCCCCCCCCCCCCCCCCCCCCGATTTTTCTCTCTTTGGCTTAATGATCTGAATTTTTTACCATGACAAGGGGGTTACTGTCGCAATTGCAAAATCGCTACCAGTTTCTAGGAGCTGAGTGAACTTAAGTACATCATATTACCTGAAATCATAAGGTTGTCCCATCTTCAGAAATTAACAGCAACATCATAAACATGGTTCAACACCCTACCATCCTAAAAAGAGAAAAAAAAAAAATACTTGCTCCTGTAGGATTATGAAAAATCTTCGAGACATAGCCATATCTGTAGCTTCTTAATTCAGGCTCCTGTAGGATTATGAAAAATCTCCGAGACATAGCCATATATGTAGCTTCTTAATTCAGCCTGTGACCTCATGGTTG
The DNA here is from genome assembly GCF_030987335.1 of Cornus florida. Classification (NCBI taxonomy): domain Eukaryota; kingdom Viridiplantae; phylum Streptophyta; class Magnoliopsida; order Cornales; family Cornaceae; genus Cornus; species Cornus florida. Next base: position 48,824,318 of record NW_026775572.1, read on the forward strand.
CACTATGCAACATTAACGGGCAGTATAATTAGGATGAGATAGAACTCTTCAAGTTATAAGACTATACATCAACCAAACACAGCCGGCTCAAAAAAACATGAGGCCTAAGGCAAAAACTCGAAGAAGACATTTTTGAAACATGATATAGTAATATAAATGACAATAATTAACTCTCGACTTTTGTTTTAATCAAGCTATTCTTGTTATTTTTTAAGATGAAAAAAAAAAAAAAAAAAATTGAAATGTTTAAGAGCATTGGACTTCTAATAACAATGTAAAGTATTTTACCACTGAGCATGTAAGTTTAGTGGTATCACCTCGGCATCTCCCCCTTTCAAATGAAGGTCAAGGGCTCAACCCTCTTGGGTGCAATAGTGTGTGTGTAACTTACCTAGCAAAATATAAAAAACATAAAAATTATCTTAAAATCAATTTATTTATATGGGTCCACATAAGAAAATATATATTGAGTATATCGCTCTGTTTTGACCTGGAGGTCACAAGTTTGAAATTTGAAACAGCCTCTCCATGTGGAGGAGGTAAGGTTGCATAAATCTGACCCTCCTCGGACCCTTCAATGGCCGGAGCCTCGTGCACTAGGCTAGCCCTTTTTATTATAATGGTAAAGTAAAGAAAACTAACACATACTCAAAAAAAAAAAAAAAAAAAATTCCATTTTGGTAAACCTATTAGGTTTTTTATTTTTATTAGGTTTTTTTTCAAAGAGGCCTTAGCTTCCATAAAGGGCCATGGGCAATGGCCTACCAGTAAAGCCTGCCCTTCAACCAAGCTTTCTCAATGCCTAAAGCCAATTCACTTAGAGCTGGACAAACAAAAGTTATAGAAGTCTCTTTGCTCTACAAGGTGCCTGAACATGTAGTTCATTCATTAAAAGAGGTTTGTCAAGATCTTCTTAAGTCCATGAATTGACTTTACTAAAAATTTTCGTTCAATAGCGAATAAGAGCATTCAGGTCTTCGAGGTTTGTTGAGTTTGTCAGGATGAGCACCTGGGATTTAGGGGCCAGGCTGTGCTGACTCAATTACTTTCAGTATTAGATAGAGATGCCAGAAACTTTTGTTTTTCCTTCCCTGGGTTTTGATAAGTAGACATCAAGAGAAAAACAATCTTCTGAAGTTGAGCTATCTATATCATATGGTGCAATCAGTTTTGCATGCACATTGAAATTAGTGTAGAACAAATATATAAATTACTACCGTGCAAAAAAGTGTCCTGTGTTGGCATATTCCGTAAGCAAATGCTTTCAAAATCTATATTTGGTGTCACTTCAGTGTAAGGTTAGCATCAACATTGAAGCTGTGATTGTAGATAGAAAATGGAGCCAGAAGATCACATCATTATCTTACTTCAAGCTTCATCATTCACACGATATAGAGAAGATAAGTGACTTAAGACACAATAGGATCTGAAGTGATTATTTCTATATATTCCTAATTGTTCAAGAAAAAATGGTTAAGATTGGCTTATAGGAAATTTAAATTAAATTGAGATTAATTTAAAAATAATTATTAATTATTTTGAATATATTTATAGAATTTAACATTCAACACAATTTTATTAGGAAATGAATTTGAAATCCTTAATGTTGGTTAGAAAGCTTTAATTTGAATCAGTTGAAAACCATTTCGAAAGTTAATTTTGATAAAGACTTTACCTAGTGAAAATTGACCTCTATGTCCTAAAAAGAATCACTAAAAATTTAAAGTTTGGAATGTTGTGATGGTCTTTATATATTCAGAAACTGAACTCAATAAATAATATATTATACACCTAAATTCCAGTCCATTTGACCCCTCAACGAAGGATCAGAAGCGAGGTTATGTGCTGTCGAGTTCAGCAGAAAAGCTCGATCGATCGTCAATCGATCGAAGTTACACCAAAATAGCTTGACCGAAAGCTCGATCAATCGAGAAAACCCAGAAGGTGGCGACCAATGCATCAATCAATCGCACAGAAGCCCAAATTCGATAAAAGACACGACTCCAAGTCTGAAGGTTTCTAAACTTTTCAAAGCATTCCTAATCAAATTCTAATCACTCCAACACTATAAAAAGGTATCTTAGAGTTCTATAAACATCAATAAATAAATAATAAGAGACACAACTACACAATTGCAAGAGATTGGGAGCTTTATTTTTCAATCACAACCGAGGTTCTTCATTGAATATACCATTATATTGTGTGATTAAGTTCTAAAGCAAAGAGCTTCATTGATTACTTAAAGATTAATCAACCACATCACCTACACATCAAAGGACTGGACAACTAGTCATTGGAGATCAAATCACGGATTAGAGAATCGAATATATCAACAGTGTAAACTGTGTGCCACTGTGCCTAGTGACTCTAAGACTGAGTTTGATGAATCAGTCTGTGTCAACGAGTAACTATAGATTCTAGGGTTTGGTAACTGTTAACCTAGCACAATTTTTAATTTTATTTTCATAGTGGATTTGATTTTCCTGGACTAGATCCAATGATTTTTTTTTCAGTTGGGTTTTCCCCATTAAAATTGGTGTTCATGTGTGTGGATGTTTTATGCTTTACATTTTTACACTTGACCTATTTTTATAGGCTTATTGATTGATTATTCAACTTCAATTGATCGATAAAATTGATATTCGATAAAAATTATCCAAGTGTTCAAAAGATCTATTCACCACCTTCCAATTAGGCATAGCATACTGTAATGTATGAGAGTCTCGGGTCCCAAATTTTCTCAATTGGTACCAGAGCATCTCAATTGTAGAATTATCAACTTATTATTTCCTAGTTTGTAGAATTATCAACTACTGATATGGTTTTAATAATCAGCATATTGCTAATGAGAGTAGACTGGGCCACATACAAAATTATAAATAATTCCCAAACTAGATTTTTCACTAATATATTTGACCTCCACAAGTAGCTTGATTTCAAGAGACCTAGTATTGCAATTAAAACGGTTTCAAGATCAAATTATTCAGCCTGATTGTATTTTGAATACAGCAAGAGTAAAACAAATGATGTTGCCAAAGGTGAAACAAGGACGGCAAATGTTCTCCCATCAATTACAGCTCAAACTAATTTGAAAGTTTTTTTTTTATAAGTAATTTGAAAGGAATTCAAAACATATGTCACTTTATTTCCTTGTTAGAAAATATATGCACACAACGCTTATAAGACAAACTATACACAACAATATTATAAAATTATACATGGACTTATAAATATTCTGAGAGAGAAGAAAGGGTCCTAACCAGTGGAACCTAGGTGGTATGAACCTAGGCCTTCAACAAACAGGAAGCGGCGGAGAACATCCTCTCGGTCGACACCACAAAGTCTCATGTAAGGTTCAGCAGCCTTAGACTGAAGGCAACAGAATTTGATCTTCCTGTGCTTGTCTGCTTTTATCACCCACTTCACCCCTGCAAAACAAATTAGTGAAAAAACAATTTAGCATCAGTTTATTTTGTGTTGACGACGCATTCATGGATGCATAACAAGGTTGTGAAATGCACAGAAAAACTATTCTGAGTAAACAGGGTTTATTCTGGATTATCTGGAGGAAGAAAGAAACCTAACAGCATTTGATTATGAACACTAAAAAGCTCTAGGGTTGGAACAAAGAATTCAGGATCGAATAAAAATCTTCAATTCCTATAAAATAAGATGCATCAAACACTCTTTTGTGATAAATGTAGTGCAATTCTTCATTAGTATAATTTCGTAATATTACAATGCCAGTAACGGACATCCTTCTACAACATCATGAGTACATTTTTTGAGCTTATTCCATTTCCATAGATTAAACAAAGGATTAAATTCTAGTGATTTCGAAATAAATTGAATGAACACCAAAATTAGCTTAAATCAACTATGGTTTTTTCTCGCAAATTCTCCAAAAAGTGAAACCAGTAGCAACAATACCTAGCAGAAGTTAATCAGATAATCATCAAATGATTCATATGCATAATATATAGAAAGTTATATATCGGTTCTTAGCGTCATTGACAAACAAAAGCAAAAAAGCACAAGTAACAACAATGAAATTTTCAATCGGCACAATAATTAAAAACTCATGGTAAAGCTAATCGGCATTTGCTTTCAGAATTATACAAACGAGCATTTTGATATACATATGTATATAGAGAGAGAGTATATGAGAATCACCTTCGTGGCACAGATGGCAGACCCCATCATAAACGACGACTCGAGGCTGAAGTAGAGATGGTACAGCAGCCTTCGCCGCGACGGTGGCGGTGGAAGGCGGTTCCTCCTCCAACAGCAGACCTTCTCCGGCGACATCAGCGGCGGCACCGGAAGCTACAGTCCCCGACGCCGGTGATGATGAAGTTAACGGTGACGATGAGAAACGCGAGTAAATCAACGGCAAAGAACTCCTTCGACTTCCGATCAAAGCCCGAACACCACTTCTCATTAGAATCGACATTTGCATATGCATACACACATACGATTCGATCACGCCCTCTTCAAATCCGTATCTTCATTCTTTTGATTCATTCGTTTCTTCGCGTACAAGTCGGTTTCACAAAAAATGAATGTGGAGAAAATGATGGTCCCACCTTTTTTTCAAATTAGGGTTGATCGGAGTGAATCGAGATTGATACCACCGTCTAATGTGAATACTTTGTATCAGTGATGGTCTTCTCCACGTGGATAATGCGGCCCATTTCGGACATTAGATGAAGCTTTTCTTAGAATACTCACAGTGCCCGTGCCACACGCGTGATTAAATATGAAGCTGTCTCCATAATAATTTTCGGATTATATCATTATTTATGTGGCAATAATGAGGTGTTTATTAGATATTGAGGTATATACGTTTTAGACTTGGATCTTTTAAATTAAATATTTTTTAAAATATGTGATATTTAAAATTTATATACGTTAAACTATGTCAACTAATTTAAAGAATGGTGAAAAACTGCACCGTTTTGGTTTAAGGAAAATTTAAAAACTACACCTTTTGAATTAAGAAAAATTCACCATACTTTAAACGATGGTCTTTGTTTCTCTTTTAACTTGACCAACGTTTTCTCTCATCTTTTCTATATATAGGGCTTTTTTTTCCTTTTATATATATACTTTTTTCCAATTATTACTATTACTCATAAAAGTTACATGTCTTATATTCCCTAATAGTAAGAATGAGAGAGAGCAGAGAGGGAGGATCTTTATTTGGAAAAGATGAAGGAGAGATAACAACATTAAACTTTGTTAGATTATGATGAATTTTTCTTAATAAAGGGTGTGCGAGTCGTACGCATGAATATGTTTGAAAGTTTCGATTATTTTAAAACAGATCTATGTCTTTATCAACTTTCTTTATTTTAGCAATTTAAAAATCAATATCATGCAATATAAAATAATACTGCTGACAATCATCTGGCTTTGCGACTCCCCGTCCAACAGCAACTTGACCTCATGCTTATGCTTGATATTTGTAGAAAAATAGTAGGTAAATTAGACAACACTTCTCGAATGCTCCAACCCTTTCAAAGTATGATCGCTTTTACTTCTTGTCTTCAACTTCTTGATAAGGTTTGTATAGAGTTTTAGAATGCCCTAGTCCCTCTAGGAATATGATAAAACTCGTGGATATGACTTGGAACAATTCTAGACCAATTAGGAGAGAAATCTGAAACAGGAAATTGAACTTTCCATATGCTATCAGGACTCTTGAATCGATTCAAGTATAGCAGAATAAATTTCGAGGCCAATGTTGAAGACTTGAATTGGTTCAAAAAATTAGGAACCGGTTCAAGGATGGTAGAATGATTTCTAGGCCAAATTCAAATGGCTTGGACCGGTTCCAAGAATCATGAACCTGTTCAAGTCTGCCAGACTTGATTCCTTAGGTTCTAGGCACTGTTTTTGGTATATTCTGAAACTAACCAAATATGAAATGTGTCTTAACCTTTTTGGATTTCTTCCTAACATGTTGTTCTTCTTTTTCTGTGATAGAATGGAATTGTTACTTTCTTGCTGAAAATCAAAGAAAGAAGGCTCATTTTCCCACGTAGTTCGTCGGTCAAACCAACGATTCTCTTCTCAAAGTAATAGACAGCTCTTTTTCTAGTTAGACTTCTATCAATGCAATGAAAGAGCCATCCCTTCCTATTTCTTTTTCCTATCAAATAGAAAGAAAATCCCCCAAGAGCCTTCCAATTCGATAGTCTCCGTCAGATCTTGATAACTTGCATTACAAGTAACTTGAATTACAACTCAACTTGGACTAGTTTTGTTAACAATAATTGCCAAATAATATCTCACAAGGTGCAGTTTTTAAATTTTGGTAAATTTATTTTATATCAAAACGGTGCAGTTTTCAAACTTTTTTTAAATTAGTTGACGTGATTTAACACTAGTAGTAGATAGATTTTAAATGTAAAGTATTTTCAGGAGCATGTATATTAAAGTTGTTTTCAGGGGCGTGTATATTATTTTAGAAAACCAAGGGGAACCTTGTGGCCTAATAATGATATTTCCTCTATCTCCCAAAGTGGATGATGAGCGTTCGAATCTTCAAATGAGCAAAGTAAGTGTGTGAGTGGTGTTTGTAAGTTTCTTGTCAATGACAAAAATATATATAGAGAAAGGGAGAGGAGCACAAAAAATCGGTTGAACCGATAAATCAAACTAAATCAAATCAGACTGATAGGATATGTTTGGTTTATTTACGATTTAGTTCCGGTTACAAAATATAGAACCGATTTATTAATGGTTTGGTTACCACTTGAGGTTCTAGAAGATCAAACCGAACTGAACCGTTTTATAAATTGTATATATATTTGGTATTACATAAATAATAGAATAGTAAAATTAGTTTTTTAACCAATCAACTCTATATCATAATAAATAATAAAAAATATATATTATAATGGAAAATATATATTCTATATAATATATATTTTTAATTTTATTTATATATTGGATTGAATTATAAAAAGCCTAAAATCGTGAAACCGAACCGAATCAAACCGTTTTCTCGTAGTTTGGTTCAGTTCGATTCTATTGGTTTCGCGATTCGGTTCGGTTCTAATTTTAATAGAATCGTTAAAAATAATTTGATTCCAAAATATTTTCAAACCGGTTCAATCCAAACCATGTACACTCCATGTTATACACACAAATTAATACTTATACTTGGCATGACAAATATGGTATATAAAATCCCAGCCAAACAAGTCTCATTAACAGTAAGAACGGTGCAAGAAATTCAGCTCTCCATATAACTAGCCAATACATGGTGAGCATGTAATTATAACAATAGATACATAAACATGTACTATATATTTTATAAGAACACTTTTGATTTTAGATTGTTTGGGAATATGCAAGAAAATTATAAAACGCTAAGAATAACCCATCAAATTTTATTGATAATTCTAATAATATTAGACAATACAAATATGCATACAAGACAATAATATTATAATTCTACAATTTGCTCTCCCTGTGCCACCCCTAACAGTGGTGCCTCTCCCCTCTGTGCACATGTAGTTTAGCTAAAGTTCAAAATTACGGCAGTTTAAAATTCTAAAAAAAGAAATGTGAATTGAGTACTTAAAAATGACTGGAGAATAAATAAATAAATCAGAGTTCGACAAATAATATCAAAGACATTGTAACCTAACAATACTTCATCACCTTTTAAAAATGAATTTTAAAAATAAATAAACAAATAATAAAAAGAAAAACTACATTTAAATAAGTTAGGAGTCCTAAATAATAAATTAGTCTATTTTAGGATTTTATTTTTTAATTTAATTTAATTAAGAAAAATAATTACAAATGCATTCAAAATCATTATACACGTCTAAAATGCCCTACAAACTCTTATTTATTTATTTATTTATTATAGTACAATACTTCACTTCTACTTTACTTGTTTAAAATTCTAAAAAAAAATTAATACACATGAATATTATCATAATTTTGTTGATGCAAATTGTAATCAATTGGGGGTGAAATACATAAAACTGAATAGTCATAACAATTGGGGTATTTAACTATATAAAGTCATAACAACGGCTTGATTTGAAATACAATTAATAATAAATGGGCTCATTTCATTTTTATTTATTATTTGTAAATTTTTGACATAATGTGTGTTTTTTGTTGAATTTTTAGGGTGAAATAAATTATTTGATTTAAAAATGATGATTTGGTATTTTAAAATAAGAGTTTAGAGATTGGCCCTAAACAATGATTTTCAATGCATATGTAATTATTTTGCTTAATTCAATCAAGAAAAAAATAAACTTTTAAAATAGATCATTTTGTTTAAAAAAAGGTAGTTCAAGTGACATTCGAGATTTTTTTACTGCCTATGTAATTATTTTGCTTAATTCAGTCAAAGAGAAAAATAAACTTTTAAGATAGATCATTTTGTTAAAAAAAAAACGGATAGTTTAAGTGACATAGAAACAAAGTTAACGTTTTTACTGCTGCTAACGAAGTCTCTTAAATATCTGCTGCCGAGAGCCATCGAACCTTAAAATGATAGAGTAGGAGCGCTTAAGGTCTAACCGATCACTTGGACAACATCGCCACTATGCTGTTGAGAGCCATTGACCGGAGCTCTTTAACAACCCCCTTATAGTGTGGCCCAACTGATTGCAGAGCTTGCACCTAGCTGTCAGAGCCCTGCTAACTGGGCTTGTACAGTAGGCTCATCTGCTACCCTTCTGGCTGTTTTTCCTAGGCCTACCTGGAGCTTTACTACGAGGAGATTCTATTGGGTCATTTTCCACTGGATCCCACATTTTCTGATCTGATCTAACTATTGTATGGATCATGGTTGTAGGCTCCATTTGCTTCTTCTTTCAGGTACTATATATATATATATTTTTCTAATGTTTGGTAAAAATTTAGGTTGAAATTGAGATCTAATCCTTCGAATAAAACGTATAAAATAACTTGTCGAAAAATAATGAATATATCATTTTTGTTATGTTTTAATGTATATATTTTTTCGTAAATATTTAACGACAGTCAAATACCAAAAAACACAAAGAAAAAAAACAAAAAATATTTTACACTGAACCTTGATGTAAACCATATCACCAAATAGTGTCAGTTTAAACTGATAGCAGCCACTGTATGATTGTATGGCAGACCAAAAATCTTCCATGCCCTGCAAATGCATGTCTTTCTCTATAGATTAATCGAACATTTATAACACTGCCCAAATAGACCTATGTTTGGGGGAACCGAATTGCCACCCTAAATTTGGAATTGAAAGAAATTTACTTCAGAAATTATCGCCAATTCGGTGCTCCCAAATGTCACATCCGTGTCTTACCAATTCAAAATGTTACTTTTACAAAACTTCCTCTTATATAATGGAACCATTACTCATTAATTAAAACAACAACATTGTCAACATTGTTTGGTTAAAGTGACTTGTGCAAGAAGTATTTCATGAGCTAATGCAAAGTGTTTTTTTTTTTCTCCTAAGCAACATTAACAAACAAGCAGAAAGGAAGCAGGACAGGCCCCTCTACCTCAATAACATGTAGAAACAGTCTCAAGAAAATCAAAAAAGAAACATTGAAACAATTTGCTGTCCTCACCCACAGTACATTTCCTCGTATCAATGATTGAAAAGTCAGTCCTCTAGTCCCTTGAGCGCTTAGCAGACGTTTCTGGCTGATCACCTTCATTACGCTTTCTTTTTGCTTGATCAATTTCTTGGCTCGTTATATTAACAGTCATTCCATCCATGCGAGTCATTCCATCCATGTGTTCTTTGAGTAGTTCAAAGTTCTCAGAGGAGACAAAAACAGTGATATGAAGGCCAGTCAAGTTTTGCAAGTCTTTCGCTTTATCCACTTCTTCCTTGTTTGTAACGCGTACCTCACAATTTAGAGCCATAGCACTCCTCTTCAAGTCTTCCATCAATTCCCCATACCTACTATTCTCTTGGATTTCAGTGTTTCTCGTAACTCTCTCGAGATTTTCAATCTTATCCAAGTCTGAAACTCTCAAAAATTTCATGTTATCCAATGATGTTCGCCTTTTGTTTGATTTTTCATCTTCAACATCCAACTGTTTTATTTTTCTTTTCGTTTGTTCAATCATCCTGCTTCTTACTTCAACTTCATCATGAATTCCTTTGAGGCGTTCTTGCAGGTCATTCAGCTGCCTACCTTTTTGGGTCATTATGGTATAAGCAGACATTCTGAAAATCCCTACCAACACAAGTTTGGATGTCCAAATTAAACAAGACAAGAGAACTTTACAGATTAACAACTAAGTTCTGACGGAACCAAAAAAAAAAGAGTAAATGCTTATTTCAATCATTTTTTTTTTGAAACAAAAGTAGTGGGATGTTAATGTATGTGCATGCTGGTGTATGTGCAGAAAGAAAAATTACAATAAATCAAGAGTAATATTATGATGCAACCTCTGGATATTAATGTATGTGCATGCTTGTACTCCGTTTTGAGTGTGCTATGGAGGCCCTGCCCAAGCTTGATATTCTGCCTTGAGAAGAGGCGGCGGCTGCGGAAGGGATTATGATGTAACCTCTGGATATGGTGCTTCCCGAGAGGGAGGAGAATGCCTTAGGTGTGGGTGAGGGTGTTTCTTGTGGGGAGGGTTGCGCTTAGGGATAATATTGAGGGGATCAGTTCTTGCTTAGGGATGACTTATGAGGGGAAGAATGATCAGGCTATGGGTGGAAGGGGTAGGGAGGAAGAACAACGCTTTGTGGAAAGGGGAGAGGGAAGTTCAGAACCTAATTTCATATATAAATTATGAGAGGAGAAGTGGGATGGAGTGGGAGCGGGGTAGAGGGAGGAGGAAGGTGGAACATGATTGTTTCCAAATGATGTTCTGCATTATTTCTTAGAATGTCTGAGGTCTCAATGACCCGGACAAGTGAAAGGTGGTGTAGTTGGCCGTGCGGAAATGGGGAGCTCATGTGGTGTGTCTCCAAGAGACAAAAGATGGAGTCAGTTTCGGATGGGATGGTGAAAAGTCCTTGGGGTGGGAGATGTTGGGAGTTACAGGTACCTCTGGGCGGATCCTCGTTATGTGGGACAGGAGGTGGGTGTCCAGTCTCGTGCACTTTCTCTATGGAGGAGGATGGGTTTCACCAGGTGTTCTCTGGAGTCTATGGCCCTGTTGAGGACGGCAAAAGACGGTTGTAATGGGATGAGGTCCGCTTTGTTTGTAGTAGATAGAATCTCCCTTGGTGCGCGGGTCAGGATTTCAATGTGGTTCGGTCCCATTGGAGCGGTCTACTGGAGGGAGGTGGATGACGGATATGGAGCAATTTTCTGAGTTTATTGACGACCTTCAGTTGGTTGACTTGCCCATGGAGGGTATATCCTTTACCTGGTCTAGCGGCAGGCAGAATCCTACCTTGCCAAATTGGATCGTTTTCTTATTTCGGGTGACTGGGAGGAGAAGTTTCCAGATGTGACCTAGGCGACGCTAACTAAAAGTCACTTCTGATCATATTCCATTAGTGCTAGATTGCAGGGGCATGCGGAGGAGGAGCACGCCCTTCCAGTTTGAGAACATATGGCTTTAGGCGGAGGAGTTTACGTAGAGAGTCAGGGATTGGTGGGAGGGGTATAGGGTGAGTGTAGGGATGGCAACGGAGGTGAGTTTGGGCGAGTGTACCCTCCTCTGTCCCTGCAACCGTTTAAAAACCCCGCCCCTGTCCCCGCCCAAAACCGCAAAAACGAGGGAACTTTCCGCCCCATCCCCGTAACCGTTTAACATTTTTAGCCCCGCGGATACCCGCCCCGCCCCGCCCCGTTTAAGACCATAATTCAATTATTGTTGAAATGGATTTGCTCTTCTTTTTTTTTTTCCTCATCTTCAATTCTTCACCATTGCAACTTTCCTTTTAATAAAATTCATTTGTTACTTTAATATTGTTCTATGGGATAATTAATATATAGTTGGAAATATATATATTAATGAAATAAGGGTACTTAAGTAATTTGCCTATCTAAACCGGGCGGGGCGGGGCCGGGCGGGGCGACCTCTCCCCGCCCCCGCACCAGACCTGCACGGGTTTTTATTGCATCAAACTATCCCCACCCAAATAAGCAAAACTGTCCTCTAAAACCGCCAAAAACGGGGCGGGGTGGGGCGGGTAACCGCGGGGGCGGGTCAAATTGCCATCCCTAGGTGAGTGGCACTCCGAGTTTCATTCTGGCTAATAAACTTCGTCTGCTAAAGGGCGACTTAAAGAGGTGGAATAAGGAGGTTTTTGAGAATTTGGGATGGATAAAGAACAAGGCTCTATCTGACATCGCAGAGATTGATAGGAGAGAGGGCAGAGAGGATTCGGAGGGAGCAATGCAAAGCGGAGATTGCTATTTCAGAGGATTTTTTTTTTTGATAAGTAATAATTGAATTAAAAAGGCATTCGAATAACAGAGCGAATAATTGCTACTTATCAAAAAAAAAAAAAAAAAATTAACAAGGCGTTCGATAGGGAAACGCATCCCTTAAACAAAAGTGGAACCGGGGTTTAAGGCCCTGAAGAAGCCAAAAAAAATAATTAAATCTTCGGAAGAGGAACATGACTTCCTTTTCACATAATTGAAAAGACAACGAATGATATGGAGTTTCAGAATCGCCGTGGACAATTCTTTCCCTTCGAACATTCTACTATTATTTTCCTTCCAAATGCACCACCAGACACAATATGGTACTACTTTCCAATAATCGCGAATAGCACTACGCACAAGACATCCTCTTCAAATACGAATCAAATCCTTAGAATAACGAGGCATAACCTAACGCATACTAAACAGACAAAAAATAAGATTCCAACAATCTCTCGCCACAGGACAATGCATGAGAATATGAGCAACTGACTCACCATCTTGTTTGCAAAGGCAACACCAGTTAACAAGACAGTTACCCCTTTTCCTTAGATTATCAATTGTTAGGATCTTACCCCATACAGCGATCCAAACAAAGAATGCCACCTACTTGGAGCCATAGAACGCCAGATAGTCTTCCACGGATAATCAACAATATCAAAATCAGAAAGACATAAGAATAAAGATCGAACTTCGAAGCGACCATGGGAAGAGGGAATCCATGTCATATCATCACAACCTCTGCCAACTGTTTCTTGTCGATACAACAGATCCAAAAAAACAAATACCTCGTCCACCTCCCAATCCTGAAAAGAGCGTCGAAATTGCATGTCCCACGTAATCCCATGGCATCAAAAATCTCGTGCTCTATGGCTTAAGGAGGGTGAATGGAATACGAGGTTCTTCATAAGACTGTCAATGCTCATCAGAGGGGAAATCGTATTGGGAGGATTCAGGTTGGAGGAGAAAAGCTTAATAGGGAGGAGGATGTGTGTAGGAGAGTGGTTGTGGCCTCATTATATCAGAGTTTGTTCACTGAGAGCTACAGTTAGAGACATTTATTGGGAGGGTTGGCATTCAACCCAATTTCTACCAAGGACAGTGGTTATTTGGAGCGTCTGTTTAGTGAAGAGGAAGAAGTGCTTACGGCGCAAAAAAGTTCCAATGGGGATAAATCCCCGGGCCCGAATGGTTTCTCTTTACGTTTTCTTCTTCACCATTGGGAGGTGGTCAGGAGAGATGTGATGGGGCACTTTTCATTCTCAGGGGTGCTTTGAAAGAAGTCTCAATGCGTCCTTTATTGCCCTTATTCCCAAGAAGGGAAAAGCATTAGATTTAAGAGACTTAAGACCTATTAGTTTAATGGGATGTATCTATAAATTAATAGCTAAAGTCCTAGCCTGGAGAATGAGAAGTGTTATGGATGGAATCGAGGGGTGCACACGGTTCAAGTCGGTATGGTTCCTTGCGGAACCAGAACTAAACCATTCCCAATGATTCCTAGAAAATTGAAACCGGAACTGTTGGGACAAGGTATCAAAACCAAACCGTTGAGAACGGTTCAGTTCGGTTCCACAATTCCCATTATATAAAATTTGAGAATAATTTTGTTTACTACTTCAAAAAAAATGATTGATTCTAGTTCATAAGGGACCCAATTTCCCTTTCTCTATGGAGTCTACTAAGAACGGAAATAAGTCGATTCTTATAAATTCTTTATTTTGATTATTTTATTTATTGGTTTTAGTGGGAGTCAATTAGTTAAATAGAAAAGAGCAATTAATCTTCTTTTACTTTATCATTTGTAATTATGAAATGTCACTATTTTAATTACATTGTTGTCGACTGATGTAGAATGATGATTGAAGTTTCTACTAAAGATAAGATAGAAGAGAGGATATTACTCCTATCACTTTTTCCTTTTTCAACAATAAATCCCTATCCTATGTGATATTACACAATGGTCAAGATAATACTGATGGGTGGGTCTTTGTCGCTCTTATGGCCAACAAATTTATGTAATTATCATTATGCATTGTAATTATATGATTAATATATATATATATATATATATATATAATATAATATAATCAGTTCAGTTCCAAAGGGTCTGGAATAGGAACCGAACCTTAACGATTCCACAAATTTGGAACCGGAACTGAACAAGTGAGGAACCAAAATTGAAGCATTGGTTCGTTCGGTTCCGATCAATTCTCCGGTTCCACCGGTTCTTTGTGTACCCCTAATGGAATCATCTCAGAATCTCATAACGCTTTTGTTGATGGTTGGTAGATTCTTGATTCGGCGCTTATTGCTAGTGAGTGTGTGGACACTAGAATGAAGAGTTTGTGTAAGCTTGATATTGAGACGGCTTACGATCACGTGAGCTAGAGTTTCTTACAAAACATGTTGGAGAGGACGGGGTTCGAGGTGACTTGGATGAAATGATTGAGTTCTGCATTTCCGTGGCAAGGTTCTCAGTCCTCGTGAACTCTCTAACTGGTTTTTTTAGGAGCTCGTGTGGTTTGAGACAGAGAGATCTGCTCTCCCCTTTTCAGTTCATTGTTAGGATGGAGGCTCTCAGTGGGTTGATAAGGAGGGCAATGGATCTGGGCTTCATTAGAGGTTTCAAGGTGGGTAGAGACCCCCTAATCAGCTGGATATAACCCAACAGATGATACTTTAGTGCATTGTGATATGGGTGAGGCTTAGATGGGATACTTGCGTTATGTTATCGTTTGTTTCCAGGTTGTCTCAGGCCTGAAAGTGAATGTTGGGAAAAGCATGTTGGTTCCAGCGGGAGAGGTTACAAACATTTCTCTTTTGGCGGATACTTTGGGATACAATGTTGGCCACTTCCCCATTTCATACTTGGGACTAGGGATGGCAACGGGGGCAGGTTTAGGCGGGTGTACCCTCCCCCGCCCCCACAACTGTTTAAAAATCCCACTCCCGTCCCCACCCAAAACCGCAAAAAAAGGAAAACTTTTCACCCCATCCCCGTAACCGTTTAACATTTTTACCCCCACGGGTACCCGCCCCGCCCCGTTTAAGACCAAAATTTATTTATTGTTGAAATAGATTTGCTCTTTTTTTTTTCTTTTTTTTTTTCCCCTCGTCTTCAATTCTTCACCATTGCAAAATTTCTTTTAATCAAATTCATTTGTTACTTTAATATTGTTATATAAGGTACTTAATATATAATGAGAAATATATATACTAATGAAATAAGGATACTTAAGTAATTTGCCTATCTAAACGGAGCGAGGCAACCCCCCCCCCCCCCCCCCCCCCCCGGCGGGCACCAAATCCGTGCGGGTTTTTATTACATCAAACCATCCCCGCTCAAATAAGCAAAACGGTCCCCTAAAACCGCCAAAAACGGTGCAGGGTGGGACGGGTAACCGCAGGGGTGGGTCAAATTGCCATCCCTACTTGGGACTACCCTTAAGGACATCTTCGACGATTGTTAGTGCTTGGGACCTGATTGTAGAGAGGGTTGAGAGGAGGCTGGTGCCTGGTGGGGTGGAAGAAATACTATCTCTCGAAGGGCGGGAAGATTACCCTTTTGAAGAGTACGCTTTCGAGCCTTCCTAGATATTTTCTCTTCCTCTTTCAAATTCCTTCCTTTGTGGCTATGAGGATTGAGAGACTTCAGCGGAACTTTCTTTGTAGTGGATTGGGGGAGGAGTTCAAGTACCATCTTGTCCATTGGGAGCACGTTTGCAGGCCACTTTAGTAAGGTAGTTTGGGGATCCAGAGATTGGAGCTTTTTAATAAGGCTCTCTTGGGGAAGTGGCTTTAAAGGTTCGGAGTTAAGAGGGATAGGCTTTGGAGGAGAGTTATCGCTCAGAGATTTGGAGAGGAGAGGGGTGGATGGTGCTCCCTCGAGGTGAGGATTCCAGGTGGGGTGAGTGTTTGGAAATTCGTAAGGAAAGTGTCGGATGAATTCTATAAACACATCAGGTTCAGGGCTCAAGGAAGCTCTTTTATCCTGTTCTAGGAGGACAGGACAGATGGTGTGGGCACTATGCGTTGGCATGTGTGAGTCTTCAGGATTGCCATGGATAGGCATGCTTTAGTTGCCGGCTGCTATTGCCTTGATGGTGGGAGGACGACTTGGGATGGGCGTTTCTTGAGGCATTATCAAGATTGGGATCTGGATGAAGTTCTTGGGTTTTTGGCGTCGCTGTACCACCAAAAGGTGACTGTGGGTGAGGTTGATTCCTTGGTTTGTACCCTTAAGGTGGCATTCATTTGCTGGACGGTTGTTTTGGAGAAGATTTTGACCCTTGACAATTTGAGGAGGAGACAGGCTGCGGTCAACTAGTGTTGTATGTGCAAGAGGGATGAGGAGACCGTTGATCATTTTTTGTTGCATTGCCCGGTTACTAAGGACAGTTGGGGCTTGCTCTTCTCTTTGTTTGGGGTTTCTTGGGTCATGCCTGGCACCTCTTTTGGCTTGATTGAGGCTTGGAGGGATGTATAGTGGGATCCCAAGCTCGTACTCATGGAGGGTGGCACCCTTGTGCCTTTGGTGATGTCTTTGAAGAGAACGTAATAGGAGATCTTTTTGACGGCGAGGAGACTCCTATTGGGGTGTTGAAATTTTTTTTCCCTCAGTTCTCTTTTTTGTTGGGTTACTGGGACGAATTGTAAATCTTTGGGGGAGATGGCTGATTTTTTTGGACATTCAGAGAGCTTAGGGGCCTTTTAGGATCTTCTTCTATATTTTGGGCTGCATTCCCCTTTTGAAAGCTTCTAATACCATCTTTCTTATAAAAAATAAAAATAAAAAAGCTGCTTGGATAGAATCAGAAGGTTACACCTAGAGGTACCATATTATAGGTCAATCCTCCTCTAGGAAGCACGGACACGCCTAAAAGGGCAAAGAATCCGCGTCGGACACGGACACGGACACGCCCCAACATGTGTTGGACACACCAAAAAACGTGTTGGAATTTTTTTTTTTATTTTTTTGAATATTTGGACACGACACGGACAAGGCATGGACATGGTGCGGACACGCCATGGATATGTGTCCGAAATGCGTGTCCCATTCTTGGGGATTTTTTCATTTTTTTTAAGAAGTAAGGCACTTGGGGATTTTAAGAAATTTTTAGAAAGAAAGCTAGGTTGAAGTGTAAATATGAGGAGGGTCATTAAATAATTACTTAAATGTTGTTTTCTAAAACAATTTAATATCCAACACATGCTTATATTTTAGTTCAATTGTTCACACCCTTGCACGAACATCTTTGACTCTCTCTTGTTCTCCCACCAAACAAGCTTTACTCCCGGTGAATGCTCTCTCTCTCTCTCCCCTCTCTTCTCTCTTATTCTTTGTCCTCTTTTTTTCTTTCTTCTTCTTCACAAGCCCTATTTACTTCTTTTTTCCTTTCACAACAAAATTCTTTTTCTCTCTCTTTTTCTTTTTTCCACTTGTTTCCACGAAATTCTTCTCTTCTATGAATTTTTAGTAACTAAGCCCTAATTCTTTTTCTAACAAAACCCTAACCCTCTTTATTTCTTTGTTTACTTCTCTTTCTTAATCCTCTTTCTATCATTCTCTCTTAAACCCGGCAAATCACAAATTTTTTCATTATTGGGTTGATACGGACACGGGGATACGGCAAATAAAAAAATAAATAAATAAGACACGGACACGGCAGGGATACGTTAATAAAATAATAATATAATTTTTTATTTTACATAAAATTTTATTTTTATCAATTTATAAATTATATTTATAAACAATTAAACATAAACCATATAAATTTTGCCCACCAGATAACTCAATCCCATATTCCAATAAAATATCTCCAAAATATGATATATATCAATATATCCAAAAGGTGCATCCTCTATCCCCGTAACCAAACATTAAAATATACTCTAATAGAAGATATATAACAATATGTCCCAAAAGGCCATTTACTATCCTTGTAACCAAACGAATTAGAAAACAAAGATGAGATTGATTTTATCCCCCCACTCCTCCTCAATCTCCTTCTTTCATGCACTGTTACCTCTCAAGACTGTATTCATCTCCTGTATCGGCTCTCAGACTCTCTTTCTTCCAGCGATTACCCCATCCCCTCAATCTAGATATTTTATGTATTATCTCAACTTCAGAATCTTTCTGAATGGATACACATATATTCACATATATAATTATTGTATATTATATACATCTCTGTGTAAACGAAGCCCAAACAGCCGTGTCCGTCCTGGTGTCCGATGGTGTGTCCGGCGACGTGTCTGAACTCAAAACAAAAATGAAAAGAAGGGACACGCTCTGGAGCGTGTCGGACACGTACGTCATGCCTCTTTGACGTATCGGTGCTTCATAGGTATAGGCTTACAGCTTTAAATTATTTTTTTAATTCTTTTTTGGTTTGAGGTAAAATAGTAAAGAATGATGTGGCCGCCAAAGATTGTGTCTAGAATAATCAGACTCCAGCTTCATCTCTTCTTCTCGGAAATGAGTTTCGTTGTATTATACACAATATTATTGTTGTTTTTAATGTATTTGTCATCTTCTTTTCTTTTCTTTTTACTTTTCTTTTTTTCCCTTTTAATTCTATCTTCTAAAATTGACAACTCAAAATCGCGATTTTGACAACCATGGTTTAAACTCACATAGTATTGTGAGGTTGTGAACCACAGGGTCTTCTTTGCTGAGCACTGTGAGAGTCAAAGAGACAAAAAGAAAGAGCTAACAAGGTGACGGCGGGGGAAGGATGTGGTGCTGGAGGTTGATTAGAGAGAGAGAGAAGGTGGCTGTGGGACAAGGAAATGGCGGTGGTATGTGTGTGTCAGTGCGTGTGGTATGTGTAATTTCTAATTTTGATATTTTAAAGTAAATTTATTTAGCAGACTTCACCAGATGTCCATGGTGTTGGCTATCAATACTTTCATAAAACTCAATGGAGGTCGATCACAACTATTTAAAAAGTTCCATCCGGGGATTTTAGCCCAAACCTCAGGGACGTCAAGGTTATTATCCTAAAAAAAACAACATTTAATATGATACAGTGATTTGATAAATTCTACTAACAATTAATTACCTAAAAATAATCTACAAACAATTGAATTTCTTCATCTATTTCGGCATCATTCACGCGTTTTACATCATTCCAATAAGGTTTCTAATCATATTCAGATTTTGCTAGCGTATTTCTCATAGTATTTTTGCATCACATTTTCCAATTCTAATTCCCACATGTTTCGTGTTTCCATTTTCCAAAGTCACACCTGTGGTAAAAACATAACTCACATTGCTTAAAATTTCTGAACCAAAATATAATATAAGTTTCAGAACCAAAGAAATGCATACATATTATACGTATGTATGTACTGCACAAACTTCTATATCACATACTGTATCATCATTATCATGTAGCACAGATGGTTGGTTCCTATGAACAATATTTCTAACAAAGTCTTGTTACCAACTAAGGGAAGAGATTTCAAAAGGGATATGAATCAATCAAAATAAAAAATAAAAAATTCACAATACGCACGCACGGAAAGAAATTACCTGCTGTTTTCTGAAAGTTAATTGCTTCAAAGTTCGCACAATCAAAATCAAAATCAAAATCACCCTGTCAAAAACTAAAATGTAAAAATTCCATTTAATTGAACATTTCCGTTCTAAAATGTATACAACGTATATAGGAGCGTCAATGTATATTATTACAGAGGTTAAATAATGAAATTTTTTGAAACCTCCACGAAACGTATATATATATATGTATATGAATTTGATATTACAGACCTTTTTCAATCAATATTTTCCACTTCGAAGCTCAAAAGCAAGAAATCAAAATCGCAGATCTGTCGAAAATGCAACGAAATCAAATGACGTAGCAAAGGGATCACTATGCGTCTATAATTAGAGAGTAACTTTGATGAGCCCTGTGTGTCTAGAGAGAATAATAAACTTACTCTGACAATGACACCACAAAAACACGCGGACAAGAATATATATATTTTTTTCACAAGGCAAATATTAAAAAATGTTAACTCAGAGGTCAATTGAACAAAATAGGAGTTTTCAGTTCCACAAAATATCAGGAATTTCTTCTTTTTTCTTTAATACAAAAAAAGTTCCACAAAATAAAGTCTGTCAAATTTAAAAATCTTCTTTACAATTGGTTTGTCATCTAGAAGAAAACTAAAACATGTATGTGACTTAGCTAATGAAATCAAGACTATGTGTGTGTCAGTGTGTGCAAGTGTGTGTGTGAAAAAGGAAGCAAGAGGAAGGAATTGAACAGAGAGAAGTTAGGCTTTGCTTACCGATCAGACAAAGGGTCGCTTCTTTATAGAACTGAATTTTGCTCTCAATCAACACAGCTACATCTCATCAGCCCCAGAGAACGAACAACTAGTCAATAAAAGAACGAACACCACTTTCAAAGATTTGGGCAAAGCAACGAAAAATGATGAAATCTGGGTCATATGTACGAGAAAGGGAAGATATTACATACCTATTATTTTTTACTGAGAACGAAATTAAAAACACAATCTCCGGATTTAGGGTTTCGTTCCTGAGCCGTGTGTTATCATTTACGGCGTAGGGGTCCCTTCTATGATGACCGGAGACGGAGACGACGATGGCGACCGGAGACGGAGACGACGATGGAAAGCCCCTTTGCAGCGAGATGTACACAAGAAGATTTTTGTGTTAGGGCTTTTCTTCGAAGACAAAAAAATTTTGTGTTAAGGGCTTTTTTATGTTGGACCGTGTTTGTGTTACTGCAGATTTATTATTATTATTATTTTGATTTTGTTTTCGTCAATTACTAACGGGAATAATACCGGGGAAAATAATTTCACTTTCTATCACGGAAAAAAAACCATGATAAAATACAATTTCTACTGCAGTTCCAATTGGACCGTGGTGCATATTAAACCGTGGTAGAAAGTAATTTTGTAACCACCAATTTGAAGGGACCTTGGTAGAAATAGTACATAAGAAATGTATTGAATCGAATCTTGTTAATGAATAGATCCGATCACAACTTCAAATATAGAATTCAAAGGGATCAAATAAGAAAGGATTCTTTGAATCATAGAAATATAGGATCAACCAAATATTACTGTTGCTTTGGCTTTTCTCACGTCAGTGGCATATTGCGGAACCATGGTAAAATGTCTGTAGTTAAAAATTATTTTTCGTTTAGGCTATGTTTGGTACAGCAGGTTTGCAGGGAAAGGATAGCATTAATTATGAGGGAAAGGGAAGAGAAAGAAATGATAATTTTAACCTCATATCGGGTTTGGTTGATTAATGAAAAAAAAAAAAAAAAAGGGAAGAATAATAATCATGTTTGGAAAAAGAAAGAAAAGAAAATTATTTTAATAAATTTACTATTTTGCCTTTTTATATTTTAAAAGATAAATTTATACATTTAAGAAGGCCACCAAAAAAGAAAAAGAAAAAAAAAATAGGCATAAGCTATAAGGCCCATGGATGATAGGCCACTAGAAAAGTTAAATAAAAAAAAAAAATTAGGGCAAATCATTTAACCCTCCATCTCTATTCTCGTTCCCAACCCCCCCAATCTCTCTCTGTGCAACTGCAAACCACAAAATTTACACGAATCAGAAGAGAGAAATTCGTATACTTCACCCATATCGGCATATCATTTCAAATTGTTCAAAAAATCAAAACCCATCCAGTTCGGGTTTGCCGTTCGCAAGCTTCAGCCACTGGCTCTGTCAACTCTCAAGCTTGCCCCCCTCTCCCTCTGCAACTGCTAATGGGTATGTTTGGGTTTTGTTTAATTTTTTTTCTAAATCAACTTATCAAGGTCTGTAATTCTTGCTTTGATTTTGTGTAAGGGTAAATTTGGCATCAAAAAGTCTCTCCTTCCTTTTCCTTCTAATTCCTCCCATTTTTGGGAGGTTAAGAAAGTTACTATTTAAGCATACTGATATCCTTCCAAACCCTTCCCTTTCCTTCCCTTTCCTTCCAACAATTTTTGCCAAACACAAATTTTTAATCCCCCTCCATCACCTTCCCTTCCATTTCCTCCCTTTTCCATTGCACCAAACTGACTCTTAGGGTATGTTTGGTATGGTGGATTTGAAGGGAGAGGATAACATTAATTATGAGGGAAGGGGAAGGGAAAAGAAGGATAATTTTAACCCCCTATCGTGTTTGGTTGGTTAATTAAGGAAAAGAAAGGAAATGATAATAATCATGTTTTGAAAAAGAAAATGAAAGAAAAGAAATGGAATTATTTAAATAAATTGACTATTATACCCTTTTATATTTTAATATATATATATATTGTCTCCTATACCTGCATAAGAAAAGAAAAAAAAAAAAATTAGGGCAAATCATTTCAGCCTCCCCAATCTCGCCTCCATCTCTATTATATATATATATATATATATATATAGTCTCCTATACGGGCCACAAGAAAAGAAAAAAAAAATTTAGGGCAAATCATTTCAGCCTCCCTAATCTCGCCTCCATCTCTATTCTCGTTCTCAACTCTGAACTTGCCATCTCTCTCTCTCTCTGCACTACAAGAATCAAAAGTTCAAAACCCAAACCCATATATTTCAGCTTATCTTTCTGTCTGCAAGAATCAAAAATTCAAAACCCGTATCGGTATATCATTTCAGATTATTCAGAAAATCAAAACCCATATCTTTCAGTTTCCATCGCCGTTGTTCCAGTTCTGGTTCGTCGTTCGCAAGTTTCAGCCACTGCTTGCCGTCTCTCATTCTTTCTGCAACTGCTAACTAGTATATATATTGTTTTGAGGGTAAAATTGGCATCACAAATATTACATCAGCCATTGCCTTTCCTTTCCTTCCATTTTCTCCCATTTTTAGGAGGATAAGTAAATCACTGTATAAAGCTATACATAACCCTCCAAACACTTCCCTCTCATTTCCTTTCCTTCCACCCATTTTACCCAAACACAATTTTTTAATCACCCTCCACCACCTTCCCTTCCCTTTCCTCCCATTTCCACTCTACTAAATTGAGCCTTAGAGATAAAACTGGAGTCTGATCACGTACTTCCCAAATGAGTTTCGTTTTATTATACCTATTAGGGAAAAGTGCAATAAACCCCATTAAACTATTGATAAACATGCAAAAAACTCCCTGAACTACAAATTATGCAAATAACCCCCTAAAACTATGTAATTTTGTTTCAGATTGCCCCTTCCGGCTAACTTCCGGCCAAAATTAACTCACGTGACATAGAAACTGAAATTTATAAATAGTAATGCCCTTTCAAAATTGAAAAGACAACATAGCCCTTTTGTGATCGTGCCTCTAGATACATACCTCTTGGTTATATAGACAACTTTTCCCATTTTTTTTAGCACCCAATACGCATGTAATATTAGTTTACTGTTCTTCATCTTCTTCCCTCACACCCATCTCCACAGTCAAAGTTTATCTTTTGTCCATTCATGTGATAACCTTCAGATCCGAGACACGGGTTGATCAGGCCCAGGCCCAAATCCGAGAGAATATCAAACAATTAATATGTAATGCAAACATAGATGACAAAATGAAATAAAAATAAATAGTAAAAGCTAGAAGAAACTAAAATAAAATCCTTTTAGAAATAATGTTTAAATCCGGTATTCCAAAAACCTCCAATACTTTAATAACTCGGGAATCCATCTCTAGTGGATCCCTAATAATAATCCAAACTGAAAAGAAAACTACTAAAAGAACATCCATAGTAAACCATGGAGAGAAGTCCTACGTCGTCAGAAGAGTGAGTGATGGTCTCTGCTCAGCACGATCAAGCCTACGATTGGAACGGTCGAACACCTGAAAAATAGAAGTGGGTCAGGCCCACGAACAAGTTCTATCCTACTACAATCCAAGCAGAGACTCGATACGCATATACATTTTAACCAACTCAATAATAGCTAATAGTCCGTAAATATATATATATTCACACTACAGGACTCTCACTGGACTATGGAGAGCGTCTCAACCTGAATAGAAGGCAACATGCGAAAACGCACCCATAGGTGGGCATGAGTACTTAGACCTAACAGGGTACACCTCAACCTCTCATATTCAGCTACGCATCCTACTGCATATACGCTCCCTAACCGACGACTCTGAGACTCAAGCTCATATCGCGGTACCATAAAAATATATTTAAAATTCTATCATATCCATCCATAAGAAATCCAGTCGGCCATTCAGCTTGTGCAGCTTCATTGACTCAACATAGATAACAAGTAATCCAGCTAGTCATTCAGCTTGTGCAGCGTCTTTGGCTTAGCATAAATATAAGTAGGATTTATTTATAATCCATTCCCCTATTCCAATACAGGTTGGATTTAGTATTTTGAAACTAAACCATTCATGGTATGTCACCGTCCCATACCGTTGCATACAATCCAATCCATTCAACAGTTGATAGAATACATAGTCAATGCACATAACAACTGAACCATAAGAGACATAAATAGAAATATAGACTAACATGCTTACACTAGTAACTGATGAATCCAAATAATAAGACATATCAATTAATTCCATGATGAACATAAAATAAATAGATAAGCTATCATGTTCATCCCATATCTCTATTACAAATTATCCTACCCTGAGCATGCAGATAATTTATCTCCTCGTCCATATATCCATGACAAGCATAATAAAAACTACATTAATTATCATGCTTGTCCACTATTAACAACATCAAATAAATCAAATTTCCGTTCCCAGAGAATAATTAAATAAATGTTCAGTATTTAAAATTCCTCTACACTGAAGTAAAACAATTTCAGTCGAGACTAACCACTGTTCAAGCTATAAAC
Source organism: Cornus florida (assembly GCF_030987335.1). Lineage (NCBI taxonomy): Eukaryota > Viridiplantae > Streptophyta > Magnoliopsida > Cornales > Cornaceae > Cornus > Cornus florida. The sequence goes on from NW_026775572.1 coordinate 48,849,523, forward strand.
ACCTACTGGTTTATTATTCATTAATCCACTCTCTGAAGTGTTAACAAGGCTTAGAACATCTTTAAACACCCAAAAATAGCTTCCTCCAGAATCTGAAAATCCTAAAATCCAAGTCCCGTAGCCCATACAGTTGTAGAAAAAACAAAAAACTGAAGAAACCTTGAAGGAGCCGGCTCCAACCAAGTTGGAGTTGCCTCCAAACAAGATGGAGCTGCCTCCAAGACCCTTTAGAGTCGGCTCCATGATTCCATGGAGCCGCCTTTTCCCCCTCTCATCCTCTCTGCTTGTTTTCTTCCCCTGTGTCTACTCCGGCGACGTCCAGTTCATCCGTCCTCAATTGCTAAGGCTACTACTGGTTAAAGTTATGTCCCAGTGTAATCCAAAGACAGTTTAATACCTTAGTCATTCACCGACAACAATCAAAACAAGAGTTATGCAACAGGAAGTTAGAACGAGCAATTTACCATTCAAGAACACATCCTGTTCTAAGTGAATCAATTATGTGAACCAGAGTAACATTAAAGCTTCCCAAAGTGTTATAAACTAATTCAATTTTTTATACATCAGTTTACATGAATTATAGATCCAGTTACATGAATTATTTTATGAGTTTCTTAAACAAAGGATTATAAAACAAACAGTAACTCATGGCTACGTTCAGTTTAAAAATAACAGAGATTTGAAAACTATTTTACTTTTAATCCTCATACATTCCTGGAGTTGCATTAGACATGCAAAGAACACAAGTCAACGGGATAGAGTTAGGATTAGAACTTGCCTTTAGCCTTACATAGTCATCTTCCTAAGTTCTCTGGCGAACACCACCTACTGAATTCCCTCTCTGTTCTCTGTTTCTCTCCGTCTCACTATATACGTGCATAAGGTTTTTAATCTCTCAACCCTAAGCCAACGTCTAATGATATATTTATAAGCTTAAGGAAACCCTAATTCTATTATAGTAGGATACAGAACCTTCAGCTAAATATAATCCTAGTCGGTTAAACCGTGAAACATAAAACCCTAGAGTTATAATGAATCCGAAAACCCTAAATTAAAAGTTAGTGATTATTAAACTAATTAAATCAGTTAAAACAATCAAACCACTTAAATAAAAGAAATACAACAATTACCCTAAAACAATTAATTCTAATTTCCACGTAAGCATATCATTAAGTACACAAATAATTCAACTCAATAAAACAATTAAGCAACAATTAATTCAATTAAATCAAATACCAAACAATAAATGCCACTAAATAATTAAACAAAACAAATTTACAATTAAACAATTAAAAATGCAAATAAAATAAATATTAAAATGCCGAAACCATCTTTTTAAAATTAGGGGTATTACATTCTTCCCCCCTAATAAAGGAATTCCGTCCTCGGAATTCGCTCTTACCTTCTTCCAATATTTCAGGAAACTGCGAGCGAATGCCATCCTCCCGTTCCCAAGTAGACTCAGCCTCATTGTGATGACTTCACTGAACACGTACCAAAAGGATAACCTTATTACGAAGGATTTGATCTCGTTGGTCGACAATACAACACGGTGGCTTCAAATAAGTTGCATCCGGCCGCAACTCAATCTCCCCAACATAGATATGTTGTTACCGACCCTCATCTCACATAAATTTTCTCGACATAGAAACATGGAACGTATTATGTACGCAATTCCAAATGATCCGAAAGTGTTAACCGATAAGCAACAGCACCAACTCGATCCGTTATCAGGAATGGACCGACAAACCGCGGAGACCACTTCCCTTTCTTCCTAAAGCGCATTACACCCTTCATAGGCAACACTTTGAGGAGAACCTGATCCCCAACCCAAAACTCCAAAGCACGTATGCGACGATCAGCATAGCTTTTCTGCCTACTCTGGGCAGTGCGCATGCGATCCTTGATAAGAGCGATCTTCTCAGAAGTATCCTTGATGAACTCAGGACCCAAGAATCTGCTTTCACCAACCTCCATCCAACAAATAGGCGATCGACACGGGCGGCAGTATAACGCCTCAAAGGGTGCCATCCCAATAGTTTTTTGAAAACTATTGTTATAAGCAAACTCCACAAGCGGTAAGTAATCCTCCCAGTGGCCCTTAAAATCAAGAACACACAATCTAGGCATATCCTCCATGATCTGATTTGTAATACCCCTAATTTTAAAAAGGATATTCCTGGTATTTAATGGTATTTAATTTATTATTTAAGTGCATTTTATTTGATTATGTGTCATTATTTTTTTTTATTAGGTGCTTAATTGTTTTCTTTTGTGGTAATTTAATTTATTTAAATGATATTTATTTTTAGTTATTTGATTGGAATTACTTGTTAGTGTTTTAATTATTTAATTGGCATTAATGGTTTAAGTGTAATTGGTTTAGTTATTTGATTAAAATTACTTGTTAGTGTTTTAATTATTTAATTGGCATTAATGGTTTAAGTGTAATTGGTTTAATTATTCTATGTGTGTCTTATTTTATGTGTGTCTTATTTGGTTTAATTGGGTTTACTAATGGTTATTTTGTTCAATTAGATTATTTGTTAAGTATATAATGGTGAATAGGGCAATTAGGTAAATACATCTAACTAGGGTTTTAATTACAGTATAAATTAGGGTTTTATATTATAGCCATCGTAGGTTTCTACGTTAATTGGATGGGCCGGTTAGGATTGTGAGTTAGACTTAAATGAACCTAGGGTTTAGGAAAACTCTATAAGTATAAGGTAGACGTCTGTGTAGGGTTTTTTTTTAAACAAAGCACACGTTTTGTGGAAGTGGAGAAGGAAAAACGCAGTTTTTCACATTCTGCCAAGGTTTGATCAAAGCTCCGATCCCGCTTCGTCCGTGGTCCGATCGAGCTGAATTTTAGAGGAGAGGTTCATGACTCAGTGACGCACAATTTGAACGGTAGAGATCAGAGTTTGACCTCAGGAATAGTGATTCGTACTCGTGAACAGTAACTGGGTCGCACAGGTTTTTTTCCATTCTGCCCAGATTTCATCAAACATCCGATCCCGCTTCATCCGTGGTCCGATCGAGCTGAATTTTGGAGAAGAGGTTCACGACTTAGTGACGCACAATCTGAACGGTGGAGATCAGAGTTTGAACTCGGGAACAATGATTCGTACTCGTGAACAGTAATTGGGTCGCACAGGTTTTTTCCATTCTACCCAGATTTCATCAAACATCCGTTTCCACTTCGTCCGTGGTTTGATCGAGCTGAAATTTGGAGGATAGTTTCATGACTCAGTGACGCACAATCTGAACGGTGGAGATCAAATTTTGAGTTCAGGAATAGTGTTTCGTACCCGTGAACAGTAACCGGGTTTTGGAACTCGCCGGGATTTTTTAAGAAGACGATGTTGAAACTTTGAACAAAAGTTTCTGAGGCAAGATTCTATCCTTACTCTTTCCCTTAGGCTTCATACTCTTTGCACTCTTAAATGATTCCAGGATTAATGAAGATTAAACAAAACTAAAATGATATCTGTTTTGCTATGAAACTGGTAGTTACAGTAGTGTTGTATGCTTGTTCAACCTAGACTAAGCATGTTTGTGGATGCATTGTGGTTATGTGGTTCACATTTTTCCTTACCACTGCTAGTATAAATTATTAGAAGGATGGGTCTAGATGATAGCTATCTTAACTTCTGTAATAGCAACTGTTGGAACTTAAATACTAGGAGGATTTGAGATTAACACTAGATCGGTTTTGTGGAACACTATAATTTGAGTATGTCTACATACATATTGTGAATATTGTTTTGATGCTTACATTATCACAGTTAGTATCAACTGTGGATGTTAGGATTTTGTGATACATACCCTACATATCTGTATGTCATTTGTAAGGTGTTAAATGGAAGTTTTAATTAATTCTGTCTTTATATCAGACTAAAGGGAACAACTTAAATTGGGCATGTATATGTTGTTGTTGTGACCCTGCTTATCAATGCTTATTTTATCACTGCTAACATTGAATGTTGGATGTTGGAATTTAGTTGATATATACTTGATTTATTGGTATTATTGACTACTGGGGGATTGGAAAGTAGGCACCGGTATGGGACGGTGGCATACAAAGGATGGGTTTGGTTTTTAAAACAATACCATTACCCACCTACTTGGAATAAGGATGGGATTAACTAAAAGTTAAGTCCCGTGGATTTGTATTGTCATGGTAACTACTTGTTGAGAGGCAATAATAGGGATTTTGGATTGATTTTATATATGTACTGTTATGGTGCCTCGGTATGAGCTTGAGCCTCAGGACCGATGGCTAGGGAGCGTATATGCATCGGGATGTGTAGCTGGCTACGATGGTTGGAGGTGTACCCTGTTTAGGTATAGGTACATATGCCCACTTCGTGTGCGTTTTAGCATATTACCTCTATTCAGGTTAAGACCGGCCTGTAGTCCAGTGAGAGTCCTTTAGTGTGACTATATATATATATTTACGGACTATTAGCTATTGTTGAATTGTTTAGGATGTACATGCGTATCGGGCCTCTGTTTGGATTGTAGTAGTATAGAACTTGCGCGTGGGCCTGACCCACTTCTATTTTTCAGGTACACGACAGTTCCAGGCTTAGATGTGTTCATGCTGAGCAGAGATCTCTATTCACTCTTCCGACGATGTAGGGCTCTCTCTATAGTTTTATTTCTGGACGTTTATTACAATTGTTCTATCTTCCGTTTGGATGTTTAATAGGGGTCCACTAGAGATGGATTCCCAAGTTGTAAACTGATGGAGTTTTGGAGTTTGGGTTTGATAGATTTTAATAATTATAATATTTTGCGAATTCTATTTTTAGTTCCTTCCAGCTTTAATTTCATTTCTTAATTTATTTTGTATTCCGTGTTCATTATAAAATATTAATTGTTTGATATTTCCTCGGGTTTGGGCCTGGGCCTGATCAACCCGTGTCTCGGATCCGAGGGGTATCACATGATTCACCCTCTCAATCTATCCATCAATCTGAGGATGACAAACAGTACTAAGGTGTAATTCTGTACCCAAAGCCTACTGAAAACTCTTCCAAAATCCTGACACAAAACTCGAATCCCTGTCCGATATAATAGACAATGGAATACCATGCAACTTTATAATCTCTGAAATGTAAAGTCTCGCCAACTGCTCTGAAGTGAAGTCAGTGCGAATAGGCAAGAAGTGAGCTGATTTCATCAATCTATCCACGATGACCCAAATGGAATTGTGATCCCTGAAGGAATTTAGGCAATCCTTCCACAAAATCCATAGAAATGCTCTCTCATTTCCACTCCGGTATCGATAGTGGCTGTAGAGCTCCTGGCGGCCTCTGATGATCAATCTTAACCATCTGACAAGTACGACACTGCGAAATAAAAAGAGCAATGTTCCTCTTCATACCTGCCCACCAAAACTACCGCTTCATATCCTGATACATCTTATCGCCTCCTGGATGAATAGAAAACTCAGAGTGGTGAGTCTCAATCATCACATCCTTCCTCAAATCATCAGCATAAGGTACCACCAAACGGCCCTTGTACCTCAAACTCCAGCAAGTCGGCGACTACCAACAGCTCGGCAACTGAGTGCATCCGCCACCACATTCAATTTCCCTAGATGGTACTGTATAGAAAAATGATAGTCTTTCACAAACTCCAACCACCTGCGTTATCTCATATTCAGCTCCCGCTGAGTGAACAAGTACTGCAGACTCTTGTGATCACTAAATAATCTGAAAGACTCACCCAGCAGATAATGCCTCCAAATACGTAAGGCAAAGACCACAGCTGCCAACTCCAAATCATGCATTGTATAATTAAGCTCATGCGGCTGAAGCTTCCGAGATCCATACGAAATCGGTCGCTCCTCCTGCATCAGAACACATCCAAGACCCTACAACGAAGCATCTGTGTATACAAGATACTCTATCCCACTCTGTGGGGTAGAAAAAACCAGTGCAGAAGTCAACTTAGCCTTCAGCTCATCAAAAGCTTTCTGACAATGTTCATCCCACACGAATTATACACCCTTCTTAGTCAGATGAGTGAGTGGTCCAGCTATCTTAGAGAACCCCTAGATGAACGTCCTGTAACATCCTGCCAAACCGAGAAAACTCAGAATCTCGGTAGGTAAAATAGGCTGTCCCCACTCAACCACCGCTGAAACCTTGGCTGGATCCACCGCTATTCCCATTTCTGACACCACGTAACCCAAAAATTTCACCTCCTGCTGCTAAAATTCACATTTTTCGAACTTGGCATATAACTGGTGTTCAGGAAGCGTCTGCAAGACTATCCGAAGATGTCTAGCATGATCATCCTCTGACCTCGAGTAAATCAAAATGTCATCTATTAAGAAAATGACAAATTGATCCAAGTAAGCCCTGAAGACTCTATTAATTAAATCCATGAAAACCGCTGGTGCATTAGTCAACCCGAACGGCATCACCCGAAACTCATAAGATCCATATCTAGTGAGAAACGCTGTTCTCGAAACATCCTGCTCCCGAACCCAAAGTTGATGATATCCAGACCGTAGATCAATCTTAGAAAAGTACGTAGCTCTCTTCAACTGATCAAAAAGGTCATCAATCCTGGGTAACGAATACTTGTTACGAATAGAGAGATTGTGTATGTTCATTAGGGGTGGCAACGTTCGACATGACTCGCCAACACAACACGTACACGACATGAGTTAAATGGTTAATGTGTTTACATAAATAGGTTTGTGTCGTAAACGGGTTCACACGAATAACCCGTTTAGTTAAATGTGTCGTGTTTGGGTTTTGTGGCTCAACCCGTTTTGACCTGTTTAATTAAATGTGTCATCCGTGAACCCGTATAACCTGTTTTGACTTGATTATTAGGGGACATTTTGGTCATTTCATAGTTTATAAAAAACCCTATTAAGATTTAAGGCTATTATACAAAATAATGAAAATATATCTCATACTCTTATGCGGCGCCTCTCTTCACAGACTTCACTTTTCAGTCTCTCTCTCGGTCTCTCCTCTTTTCCCCCTCTCTCTCTCTTTCTGCCTTTTCTCTCAGCTGAGGCTCACAAGGAGTTCGCTAACCTCTGACATGTCTTTGACGAAGTGAACACCACTTTCCAAACCAAGTTCAGTTTGGTACACCACCTCCCCCTTTCTCTCTCTCTCTCTAAATTTTTGTATTTGGGTTTTTCTTTTTTTCTAATTATTGTGGTATAGATCTACATCCTTCAGCTGGTTAGATGTTCTTGTTGGATGTACAAAAATGATTATTCGATTTGAAATGGATTAATTGATTCAAAGTTTCTTACAATTAGGTTTTGTATGTATCTGAAATGGATTAATTGATTAAGAGGTTTTATAATTAGGTTTTGTATGTGCATGTGTTTAGACCTAGATTGGATGTGATGATGGCTCTAATTATTGGATTTATTTTGGTTGATTTATTTTTTACCCTTGGATTAGTTGAAATATGTATGAGGTCAGATGGGTAGTTCTATGCACATCAATTCTGTTGACAACAAAAGGTATAAGCAAGGAGTTTTAATTTATATATTTAATTTGTGATTGGTTTTAATGAGCAACACCCTCATTAATACCAAAGGATTGGGGAAAACCTGTGTGTCACTGGTTCTTTTGTCAAGGATTTTTTGGATAAGAGCTAGCTTAATAAGACATACAAATTGACTACTCACTATTTGCGTGAGTTAGTTTTTGAATCAGCAATATGGTATAATTCTATATCTTATAAGTATATTTTAGCGAAAATGATGTATGGTATATGATTTTATCTTAGCAAAAATGGTTTATTAGTAGATTGTAGATTGTTGTAGAAATATCGAAAACATATAGTCTGCTTTAAAAATTAGGAGATGAATAAACAAATAGTCTGTTTAAAAATAGTCAGTTATTTTTATAAGTTATTAAGAAATTCTACAATTTGTTTTTTTAAATTTTCATTGCTTCTCTCATTTTACAGAGATGAGCCAAGAGACAATATTGAAGAAAGAAAAACTATTTCTCTGTCACCATTATTTTGTTGTTATGTTGATTACTAGCACTGATTTTTGGGGTAAATTGATATGTTGATTTTTGGGGTTACTAGCATTATTTTTTTGGTGTAAATTTTTATGTTGATTAAGTTGTGATTCACACTTTAATAATTTAAAGGGGGTGAATAGGTCAACTTGTTCAATTTTTGTTTGATTAATTGTTATATATGTCCTCTTATTAATTATTATATAAGTTTGATTTATTTATTTATTTTTTGGTAATATTTAGATGGATTCTGCCATGAGACTTGACGAAAATGGATCAGAAGATGATTTTGATTTGATTGACTTTGAAGTGGATCAGAATGAAAATGCAGATGTGCAAGTGTAACCGAAAAAGAAACAAGACACGAAGCACAAAAGAAAACTCACATCAAAAGTTTGGTTACACTATGATATACTTTCATATAGATTCATGTGTTAGGAGGGATACACGAGACATAGGTCAGTTACTTTTATCTCAGTCATCTGGATCCATATCTATGCGTGCTTTTAAGTTTGATTTTAATAAATTTCGTGAGTTAATGAGTGCTGCTATCATTATGCATGATCTGCCATTTCAATTTGTTGAATATGAGGGCATTAAAAACATGTGTCGTTGTTTAAATGAGGAGGCTCAGCTCGTAAGTAAGAACATAGCCAAGGCTGACATATTAAGGATGCATAAAAATGAAAAGGGCAGGCTTCGACATATGTTGGAATCAACAAATGGTATGATTTCTCTAACATCTGATTTGTGGTCTTCTCTGACTACTGATGGGTACTTATCTCTTATTGCACATTTTATTGATGTGGATTGGCGCTTACAAAAAAGAGTTTTGAACTTCTCTTACATGTCATCTCCACACAATAGTGTTGCTTTGACAGAAAAGATTTATACATTGCTAGTTGAATGGGGGATTGAAAAGAAACTATTTTCAATTACTCTAGACAATGCTTTTTCAAACTGTTCATTTGTTAAATTGTTGAAGTCTTAACTCAATTTGAATGATGCTTTATTAAGTGGTGGGGACTTTTTTCACATTCATTGTTATGCACATATCTTAAATTTGATAGTGCAAGAGGGGTTAAAAGAGGTTGATGAATCTATCATAAGGATTCGTGAGAGTGTTAAGTATGTCAAAGGTTCTCAAATGAGGAAACAAAACTTCTTGGAATGTGTCTCTCATGTTTCTTTAGAATGTAAAAGAGGGTTAAGGCAAGATGTTCATACAAGATGGAATGCAACATATCTTATGCTTGAGTTTGCCATTTATTATCGTCGGGGTTTTTGTCATTTGCAGTTGAGTGATTCAAATTACAAGTTCTGCCCATCTCAAGAAGAGTGGAGTAGGATATAAAAGATTTACAAGTTTTTAACTGTTTTTTATGATGTTACAAACATCTTTTCTGGATCCAAGTATCCCACAACAAACTTGTATTTTCCATCTGTGTTTTCGGTTCAATTGACATTGCGAAAGGAAATGGATAGTAAGGATCAGTTTATGAGTAAGATGGCAACTCAAATGTATTCAAAGTTTGCAAAGTATTATTCTGATTATAGCATGATCCTTGCTATTGCTATGATTTTAGATCCTAGATACAAGCTTGGGTTTGTTATTTTTAGCTATAACAAGCTTAGTGGTGATAACAACATTGAGAGCACACTAGTTCGTGATGCGCTGTTTAACCTTTTTGATCAATGTTTGTTGAATTCTCCTATGGCTTGTACCACCAAATCCACATCTTCACCAAATGATGAAAGTTGGCAAGTTGATAAGAGACAGTTAACTAAAAAGTTCATTGATGTTATGAAGGTGAATAATACTTTTGTGAGAAAATTCCTTTAATGCCTATTTTATTCATTACATCTATTTGTTTTTCTATTTTTACCATTGATTGATCTATTTGTTTTTCTTAATTATTGTAGGAATTTGACTCAGTTGAGAATGATAAAATTGCTTGGAAATGCTCAAAAATCAGAGTTGGAACTCTATTTAGATGAACCAAAAATCATTTGGAATGCGAACCTTGACATGCTTACCTATTGGAAAGCCAATCAATTTAGGTATCCAGTGCTTGCTCAAATGGCTCGTGGTATATTGAGCATTCCAATCATTACAGTTGCTTCTGAGTTTGTATTTAGTATTGGTGGTAGGGTTCTTGATCAATATCGTAGTGCACTTAAACCAGAAAATGTGGAGGCTTTGGTATGTACGAGGGACTGGCTTTTTGGTTTGAAAGGTGAATGACTTATAATAAATTTCAAATTATATTTTTATTATTGCCAAAAATAGTCTAGTAATAAATTTATTGTGTATGCTTTACTATAGATACAATGAAGTTTCAAGTGGATGACTTGATTGATAATGTGATGAAACTTAATATCAACAATGATGACCCTGCTGAAAGCCAATGTTCCACCAATGTTAGCGTAACCGAACATTAAAATCCAGCTAGGTAAAAAAGCCCTTTGCATTTGTTTTATTTTTCACATAATTTGTTACATGCATTCTTTTATATTTCAATCTATTTTTTTTTTATTTTTTTATTTAAACTTATTTTACATTTACCTATTTTGTAGGAATTTATACTTTGGGTGTTTCAGAAAAAGAGTGCATGCAAATTCCAGAAGGAAGTTTTTGAGTTGTGGATCTTTGGCTTTTAAGAAGATTACATGTTACCCTGACATTTCTATTAAATATTTTTATTTCGGTTTGTAATAACTTATGACTTATCTTTATTTCGGTCTGTAACTTATGACTTGTGACTTAATCTTTATCTTTGGCTTTTAATCTCTCTTTTGGACTGCATCACTATGATACCCCTCGATTCTAGAGCCACGGGTGATCAAGTCCGAGCATAGATCCGAGGGATACCAAACAATTAATATGTAAACAAGTAGAAATAAAACTGAATTAAGAACAAATTAATAATATGCTGAAAGAAATCTAAAATAAGAATCCTCAAACTTGAAATAATAAATTAATATGATTTAAAACCGTACAACTCGGGAATCCACCTAGTAGACCCCTAATCTCAAATCCTTGAATAAATTTACAGAATTAAAATCCAAAATTAAAATAGAAAGGAAATCCTATGTAACCGGAAGAGTGAGTGTCTGTATCTGTATCAACACGATCCAGCTCTAAGCCTGGTATTGTCGAACACCTGAAAAATAATAGAGTAGGTCAGGCCCACATGCAAGTCCTGATCTACTATGATCCAAACAGTAATCCGATATGCAGATACATCCTAGAAAGACTCAATAATATATAGAGTAGTCTATATATGTATATATAGTACACACTATAGGACGCTCATTAGTCCAGTAGGTCTGTCTCAGCCTGAATAGAAGGCAACATGCGAATACGCACCCTAAGGTGGGCATGAGTACCTACACCTACCAGGGAATAACACCTATATCCAGTTATCCATCCTAGGCGATATATGCGCCCTAACCATGGTCCTGAGACTCAGGCTCATACCATGACACATATAATAAATATATCAAGTCCGTACTCCTCATAATACAGAATATCATCCATCTGTGTAGTGGTCTGATATCTGTATAATAAATCCATCCTGAAACCATAGTAAGTCTTTCAATTCACAATTGATATGACACATGTAGGTGATGGACTTAACCTCTATGGTTAATCCATACCTTAATCTAATTTAGATAGGTCTTAGTATTTTGAGCTGAGCCATCCCCAATATGACACCGTCCCATACCGGTTCATATATATACATCCATATAAGTAGGACTTAACCTTTTTATGGTTAATCCAACTTATTCCAATTTAGGTAGGATTTAGTGTTTGAATTAATCCATACTTAGTATGTCACCGTCCCATACCGGTATATACAATCCTCCAGTTAACACAGTTGACCATACAATATTAAGTAGTCATCAACCACATTCCAGAATATGCACAAGATAAATTTAATGCATATACATAAATAATAGGCATTCATTACAGGCCTAAAATCTAATTCTAGTAATGTAAAGTGCTACACTAAAGTCAAGCATTCACATACTCCATTATAGTCCACGAATTGATACAGTAAATAAATATTTTAAGTATCAAGTTCACCCAAGCTAAACATAGATAAGTGTGGGCGGACACTAGGAATTGTCATTGTTACCACACATTTGAGTACGTCGTGGGCGGGTTCTGGTCGCTATTTGTACTGCCATGTCGTCTTTGTTTAGTACTTTGATTTGATTCATGGATATCTTGGAGTTCTGTTTGTGGTTGTTTTTGGTTCCTTATGATGGTTCGTCAGGAGGGGTGCTTTCGATTGTTGTCTTCCGTTCCCTCGTCTGGCCTTAAGTTCTGTGTGTGAGTTTCGACTTGTGGTGTGGCCATGTGATCACTTTTCTTTTGAGGGGTTGTCTTGTCAGGAGCACATGGGTGCGAATGACATGGGGTTGTACGTTGTCTTCAATTTTGGGATTGCTTTCGTAGCATGTTGTGAGGGATACTCAGAGATGTACTCCGTAGTTATCCTGGTTTCGCCTTTTTGTTTTGTTGGGGCTAGATTTAGGGGACGAAATCCCTTTAAGATGGGAAGGTTGTAATGACCCGGTAATTTTTCTTCCTTTTCTTTTTCTCAAATTTTAACGGATATTTTTTTTCCGTTGTCTTTTCCTTTTTGGGTTTGGTTTTTCATCACTTGATGTCGTCTCGAGTGCTCTGGAATGATTTCCGAAACTCTTTTCCTTAGATTAACAACTTCCTTTGGGGATTGTGTCATTTCCATATTTTATTTTTCCGAACACTATTTACAATTTGTTTTTTTCTCATTTATCATTTTTCCTTGCACAACCTCACTTTTTGTGCTCAGATTTGATTCCGGTTTTGCACGCATTCATGATATTTGATTTCCATGATAGTGGTATTTTTACTTTTCTAGAAAAACATGTTGATTGCTTACTTCTTTTATAAAGTGGCATTAATGCATACTTTAGTGTAATTATTCTTAACTTGTGGGGTTTTAGTATAATTAAATAAAGTAATTATTTTTCATCTTACGGACCATTTTGCAATTAAATTTGGAAGATATTTTCAAAAAGGACTTTTTTGCAATTTTAAAAAAGTGTGACAAGTGTCATACTCTCATTGGTCCACTAGTTGACATTTGTGTGGAAATACTTTAATGCATTGGATGATGACATTTGGAGGATGAGGATTCACCCACTTGTTGGCCTAGGATTGGTGCACTTGTTGGCTTGGATGGTTGACAAGTGTAGGTGTGGGATTAAGCCTAGGAAGGAGTTGTGGATTAGTGACAAGTGTAGGTTCACAATTTAGTCTTGCAAATATCTTTGGGCCACCTTGGGATTATGGTTTTAAAGGAAGGTTTTTGTGCAATTGACCATACATGTGTGTGTTGACCATGGTGTAAGAGCACATAGTGAGTGGAGGATTTCTATTTCCTCCACTCACACTTAACCACATTATTTCATTATCTTCCTTACAAAAAAACCCTAGCCTCCATGGATGGAGCTTGAAGCCTTAGGCATTGACCTTAATCTTTGAGGCCCTTCCACTTACTTTAGACCATAAAGCTTGGAATAATTTTTGTTCCCCTCATCATCCTCTTCAAAACCCTTGAAGGATCTAGCCTAACTCCTAGTTTTGCTTTGGTATCTAGAGATTCAATTCTCTAGTGAGGTATTGATCTATTATTTTGAAGTATTTTTATGTCATTATTGAGTGTTTTACATGCATGGAAGAGAAGGACTTGTATTTTTTCCTTAAACTGTTTTAACTTGAAATTAATCTTGTCAAATTAAATATATAATATGAAAATATACTCAATTAGCTTTCATTTAGTTTTGGTTTCATGTAATTTGGATTTAAAATAAATTAGTTATGAATTTTTGAAGTTGCAAGCTCGTTGCTGGAAATTTGAAGCATTTCCTTTTCGGTCTGGAAATGAATTTTTATATGGAGCTATGGTACTTCAATTGCCTTAAAATTTTTATTGGAACTTCCTCCATGGGTTTTACACTACTTAGATTTTTTTCACAATTTTAGATCATTTCTAAGAATTTTTAAAAATCTGAAACTATCGGCTATCCATGTTTTTATTGAAGCTGAAAAATATATTTTTAGATGATTTATTTCACTAACCTTTTGACATTGGATCATAGCTTAAATTTCCAGTTTTACACTCTCATATGCTTACTTCCAAAATAAATTAGGTTTGCCCAATTTGGATGTCAAATGAATTTTTCATGAATTTTCAAAGTTGGAAGCTACAGGCTGAAAATGTGTTTTCTGGGCAAAATTTGTTTTAAAGTTGTGGGTAAAAACTGTTTCAATTGGGAAAATATTTTGTTAAACTAAATTGATATTATCAAATAACAATGTTTAAGCTTTCATTGGGCTTTAGATTCAATTAATTTGGTTTATAATTGAATTTTTTATGAATTTTACAAGTTGAAGGTAGCCAGCTGAAATATCTTTTTTTGCGGACCAAAAATTTGGGGCAATTTCATTTCGGTGGTAATTAGGATTTTCATTCCAATAGAGGTAGGGAACGTTTTAGGATTATTTGTGTGTTGTATTGTGTATTTGCCATGATTATACAACATATATGTATGCCTTGTATCAAATTTAGAAAGCTAGTAATTTTTATTTCTTTGTATAAGATTTAAAATTTATGATGATGTATAACTTTGATTTGAATTGTGACATGCTAGGAAATTATGCTTAGATATATTGGTTAACATATATTAAATTTTGATCATTTGATTAAGAATTACAACTTTTATTTAATATTTATCTTTAGTGAAAGTTTAATTCACATGGTTGTATCAATCATTAAATCAAGTTGTACTGTGGTATTTGAATAGTCCTTGGCATATTCTCTAACATAGATTAAATTGAGGGCATTTGGAATTGTTTAAAAATCTAGAGGAAATTAATTAATTAGCTTGATTAATTTTGTTTTAAGTATTTTAATCACTTAACTTGTCATTTGATGTTATATATATGATGACCATGACATGTCTTTCAATATATATTAAATTGGGGTTATTTGGATTAACTTGGAATTTAGAGAATTTAACTATTTATGTTTAATTAAATTCTACTTTATTACTCCATGGATTTAATTGCATTTTGGAAATTCTTTCTATATTTAAATCATGGGTTTGGATTTAATGTATGTTCACTTGATTACTTTTGAGTATTGGATAACATAGTTGTTACTTTTATATTCATGAGAATATGTTTTTCCTTATTGAATATATTGTTGCTATGTGTAAGGAATTGCACACTTTGTATTTGACATCTTACATGTCATAGAAGTTGTGAATTTTGAGCATGTATTGTATAAGTTTCCAAAATTTGGATTGTGCTTGGTAAATAGTTGATATCTTGTATATACATATTGATAAATATACGTTGTTGGACAATTTGTTGATTTTGGAAACTTGGGGATGTCGTTGTTTGGCTACGGCTAGGACATGGTTCTAGTACGGGGGATTGTCCCTCTATACAGTCTAGTGCGCACATAGGGAGGTTACCCATGGGCGAGTAACCCTAAAATAACTATGTTGTCGGTCTAATCCGGCGTGACGTCCGAGTATCCACTTTATTAGATTTCGTATTTCATTTCAAGTTGATAACTAGATGATATCGTAACTTATTGTTCCTTATTTCATTTCCTATTTTGAGCTTAAGATGTAGCTTTGTGAAAGCATGCATCATGCGTTGTATTGGAAGTTCCATTGTTAGTTAAATTGCATCGATATCATAATTTGTGTTTTGATGTTCAAATGTAGTTTAGGAATGACCTTATAGATTCATTTTGAACATAAACGTTAGGTGGCATGACCCACACTTGTTGTTTTCGTATTTTGGATTTCAAGTTGAAGATTTTGAGAATCTATATCTTGTTGCCTTGTATAACATGTTTTCATTTTGTTTGAATTGCATGAACAATGTGATTATGATAGAAATGATCTAGGTAGCTTAGGATGCTCCCTGGGTCTCATCTTGACATAGACGTTAGGTGGCATGAGCCCCTTTAACATGTTTCACCATAAGGTGATAAAATTGTAAAATGCTAGGTCGATGCATGCTCATCTCCTACAAGTAGCTTTATGTTACTCACCCCTACGATACTGGGGCATATTTCCGGTACAGGACTCAGGATTTGAAGATTCCATTGCTCCTTGGATGGCTTACAGTTTCTAAGTTTCTATTTTATGCAAGTGTTAGCATAAGATGCCTCTTTGTAGCCTTATTTGTTTAAACTTGTATTCATTGATTCGTATATGTAAAGTATGCGTAAGTGCACTCTTTTCAATGTATTTAACATGTATGAGATGAGGCCGGAGGCCAATGACATGTATCTCGTTTTCTATGCACTTTTGTTTTCAAAGTTTATTATGAAAATATTGGAAAATGTTAAGTCATTGTTTTATAACTTTCACATCGGGTGTTGGAATTTCATATCTTTTCTGCCCGGACTCAGAATCAGACGATTCTTGAGTCTAATTTTGTTCAATTTTCGTTGTCCTTCCAATGGTGTGCACGGTGGCACCCTTTCCAGTGAGAAATGACCATTTTGCCCTTAGTTCATCTCTTTTCGGGTTAGGTATTCTTACTTTATTTGCTTGGCTCATTTAAGTTCTGTGGCTTCATGGAGAGTCATTTTGGGGCCTTAAGGATGACGTACTTCTCTTGAGGTCATTTGGCTTCTTTTGCTTCCGCATTTCGGGTCCGTTATTGGGTCAACTTCCGGTTCATCACTAATGCACCGGGTTGAGAAATCCGGGTCGTTACATACTCTTAGTTGCATTCTTTTGTTATCACTTAGTTTAATTTAGTTGCTTTCTAGTCTAATCAACCAACCAATCAGTTGTTTGATCACTCGACCTACTAGCCCTAATAGCGATTCCACAACCTTGTTCGACCCTCACAATCCTTTGGGACGATCCCAACTTGCCTTAACTATATTTATAGTGAAAGGTAGTAGTGGCTTTTATAATGTAAAACTCTTGGCCCTCGCCTTAATGCACACTCTTAAGCTTATGGTGCGGCAACACACCAGTCAGTTTTTGGCGCCTTTGCCGGGGATTAGGCAACGTCGGATTTGTGGATTCAATTAGGATTAGTACTCTTTTGATCGTGTCTTTACTTTACTTTTATTTTTCTTTTTGGTTACTTATTGTGTTGTTCTTACTTGACTAGATGTGTTGTTGGAGAGGAAGCAATCAAAGGAGCATTCAAGCAAAGCAAAGAAAGTAAAAAGCTAAAAATTTAAGAAATCTGCTAAGCTAAGCTTTAAATTCGGAGTTGAAGTGCTAAAGGACCTTTGTGAGACTTTCTTTACTTAATCCCTTAGTTAAATGGTCGGCCCACGTGGAGGCTTATTTTTAATTGTTCTTTACATCATTGTTGTTAAAGCATGGGAGTATGAATTAAGTGTTTGTGAAAGAAGTCTAATTGCATTGTTGTGAAGGCATAGTGTTTGTCATTTTTTGTGCTTGTTGTGTTTTGTATTGTGCATGCATGGACGTCGTTCATTGAGACCAACTCTTGTCCCTTTTAATTTGCATCTTGATACCATCGTTAGAAATCCTAGGGGAAGAGGAAGTTCAAATAGAACCAATCTATCAATGGATGACCATAATGATGATCATATTGAGGACCTTGGTCACATAGACCAACAAGGTATCCTTCATCCAAATGTGCACAATGAGAACATACAAGTACCATTAGGCATGCCTAGGCCATACATTCACCAACCAACACAACAACAAGGCCAAGCTCCATATGGAATGCCAAGGCCAATCTATGCTCCACAACCTCCCATCATCAATTAAGGAATTCAAAACCAAGGTGTTCATGTTGCACCTCAAGTAGCTAATCCACCTCTTGCTTTAAGAGACCATTATGTGCCTAATGAGTATAATGCACCTACATGTATCCAATTGCCTCCATTTAGAGCACATCATTATGAAATTAAGCCACAAACCATTCAAATGCTTCCTAACTATCATGGACTTCCAAGTGAAGAACCTTACAAGTATTTGGATGAGTTTTTTGAAGTATGTTCCACCGTAAAATATACGGACATGCCGGAAGAGGTTTTAAGACTCAAACTTTTTCCATTCACCTTAAAAGACAAGGCAAAATATTGGTTTAACAATCTTAGGCCTTTTTCAATCACTTCTTGGGCAAAAATGCAACAAGAGTTCATGAAGAAGTACTATCCAGTTTCAAAAACCAATGTTATAAGAACCTCAATTCGAGAATTTTCACATGGGGATGGAGAAACGTTTCATGAGGTATGGGAACGCTTCAATGAGTTGCTTAGGAAGTGTCCACATTATGCATACCCAAATGGCAATTAGTTCAATATTTCTTTGAGAGCTTATCGGACAACTATAAGGGTATGGTTGATGTTTCCATGGGTGGCTCATACATTGATAGGCATGAGGATGACATGTGGCGTCTTTATAAGAGCATGAGTGAAAATTCTTTACATAGAACATTATCATCCAAGAATGGTAGAAATTCACAAGGTAGGAAGAGTGTTGGCTTACATCAAGTCGACCATTCAAATGAAATAGCCGCCGAAATGAAGTCTTTATCTCAAAGGTTTGATCAATTTTTTATTAACCAAACCTCGGCGAACCAAGTGTCTTCCTTCCCTAACCATTCTCATCGTGTATCAAATGAAACATGTATGACTTATTCTAGTGTTCTTCATTCTACTTCTCATTGTCCTCACGGACAAGTGCAAAATGAACCTAATGAACAAGTCCATGCAGCTTTTGTGAACCAAGGGAATAATCCTTATGGTACTCATTATAATCCAAGTTGGAGGAATCATCCGAATTTCTCTTGGAAAAACCAAGGAGAGGGCTCAAACCCTTCCCAAGGTGGTTTTCAAGGGAAGTATATTCCACCTCCACTTCAAAACCAAGGATCCCAAGGTTATAGACCCTATCAATCACAAGGGAATCAATTTGCTAATTCTCAGTTTCCCAACCAATCTTATTCCCAAGGAAACACTAGAAGTCCCGCCTTTGAAGAAAAAGTTTTGAATGCTTTCGGCACTTTAGAGGCTAACACTCAATTGTTTCATTCTCACTCTCAATCTATTGCGAAGCTAGAAACCCAAGTAGGGCAAATAGTAAGCACTCTTAATGCAAGAGAGAAGGGAAAGATGCCTATAAATGCCCCACCTAAGCAACAATGTGTTGTGGAAACCCATTCCTCATCGGAAGGCCACACCATTGAACATGTTAATCCAGTGACTACCTTGCAGAGTGGTAGGATTGTGGACAATTAAGTTGAAATGTCCAATGAAGAGAGTGAACCGGTGCAACCTCAAGTTGTCACCCGTCCCGTTTCACATCCCATTCCTCCTTCATTGCATATACATGATCTTATGAATGAGAAAGTCATCAAAAAAGTGTTTGAAAAAGAAGTTTTGAAAAATGATGTTGAAAAAGTTTTGCTGAAAAATGATTTGAAACAAAATGATTTAAAAACTTCTTGTGTTGAAGAGAGTTCAAAAGAAAATTCTGAAAAAGTGTTTGAACCAAAAGTTCCATTTTCCGGATGCCTTAAAAGGATCCATTTCAAAAGACAAGCAAAAGGCAAAAACCAATGAAATTATGGAAATGTTTAGGCAAGTAAAAGTTAATCTTCCACTTTTGGATGGATGCAATCAAGCAAATTCTGGCTTATGCCAAATTCTTGAAAGACTTGTGCACCCAAAAGCGAAAGAACAAGAGCCAAGCACCAAGAAAAGTGGTTTTAACCGAGCAAGTAAGCTCAATTTTGCAACATAACACTTTGCCAAAGTTTTAGGACCCCGGTTCACCCACTACATCATGCATTATTGGTGATCATATCATTAATTGGGTGCTTCTTGACTTAGGAGCAAGTGTTAACCTTCTTCCATACTCGGTTTGTGTCAAATTGGGCCTAGGTGAATTAAAATTGACGTCGGTAGTTTTGCAACTTGCCGACCGATCTATCAAGAAGCCTAGGGGTGTTATTGAGGATGTTTTGATTAAAATTGGTAAATTCTTCTTCCCGGTTGATTTCGTTATCATAGACACGGAACTAGTCCCCAATCCTAAGAGCCAAATTCCCGTTATCCTTGGCCGTCCTTTCTTGGCAACCGCTAATGCTAACATCAATTGTAGGACGGGGATAATGAAGATCTCATTTGGCCGCATGAAGGTGAAGTTAAATATCTTCAATTCCACACCCAATTCATTTGACAAATATGAAGGAGAGGTTCATGTTGTAGATAAATGTCATGATCTTCAATGTCAAGAAAGTGAGCTTTTGTGTAAAACCAAAACTTCCAAAAGATCATCTTCAACCTTGCATTCTCAAAGTGTTGCTTCAAATTCTTGCTTCGAAAGGGCATGGAAGCCCAAAGGTTGTGATTGCATAGACAAAGGATCAAAAGTTTCTTTTGAGCTTAATCCAACAAGTTCTTCAAAGAACCATTTGTTGGGTGGAGTTCAAAGCATCTATCACCCCAACAAGGAGGGAACGCATTATAAGATCTTTAATCCGGGCTAAAAAAGCCCAATGTCTTGCTAGAGACGTTAAAGACTAGCAAAAACATTTCGTAGGGTGTCAAAACCTTATTTCTCCCCCATTTCTATCTTAAATTTCATTTCTTGTGAAGTCTAGATACTTGTTTTTGGTTCATATGCATTGATAGGAACTGTGATTAGGATTGCATGAATTTTTGTGTTGTGATTGAGCATTTTGCATAAGTTCGATCGATCTCAAATGAGAGTTCGATCGATCGAACTTCCACTTGCATCCAACACTTAGAAAAAATTTTGACCTGCATCCACCTGCATCCAAATCACCTCTCTGTCCCATCGTTCGAACTAATTCTTAGATCGATCAGGAGACCTTCGATCGATCCAACTTCAAAGTTTGATTGAACTCATGCATCAACACTTAGAAAATTTTTGAGCCTGCATAAACCTGCACATTTCAGCTCTCTGTCTGATCGATCGAAAACATTTCAAGATCGATCTGAAGATTTTTGATCTATCCAACTTCCAAGTTCGATTGATCTTCAAGTTCTAACACTTAGCCAATTTTCTAAGCCAAAAACCTGCATATTTTTTACCCTTTGTCTGATCGATCGAACTCTTCTTCCTATCGATCTCAGTTCTTCATTTCATTATTTTGACTTTATTTTGCTTTTAAAATTTCAAAAATCCAAAAATATTTTCATTTTTATTTTATTTTCATTTCATTTCATTTTATTTTATTTCTCAAAATATTTCAAAATACAAAAAGATTTTGTTTTATTTTATTGATTGTTCAATGAAAAAAATAAATAAATAAAAATGAAAATTAAAAAATCCAAAAATATTTTATTCTATTTTATTTTATTTTACAATTTTTAGTTTTAATTCTAATTTTAATTTTAGTTTTGCATTTTTCAAAAATTTTTTAAAAAAAATAAATAAAAATACTTTAAGGAGAGTTCATCAAAGTTCGATCGATCTGAAGTCTCAGTTCGATCGATCGAACTAATCGGGAAATGTTTTTAAAATAGACCTAGAGGGTCTAAAGATCAATCATTTAGATCGATCCAACCCTCCAAACCCTTGCTTCCTTCTTCGCCACTATGCACTCTCATCTCTTCTATCTCTGGAGAGATCCAAGCTACACTCTTTCCCTCATCTCGGATTTCACTTCCTTCATACCTTCTCCATTTCTCTCATCATTTTGAGGTAAAATCCAAGATCTCATCTATGATTTAAGCTTCGATATGATGATTACATGCTTTATATGTTACAGTCTTGCTTTATACATGATTGAATCTCTATTTTTGAAGCTTCAAAGCACTGAGTTATAGATATGTACATATGTGTATATATGTTTGAATAAATGTTTTATATATTTTTGATTCATTTTGGGAGGATGGGCCATGATTGGGTGATGATTATTGTTGATTTGTTGTGTTGATGGGCCCACGAACACGTTCGTGTGGGCCCCGTGCTTCCAAAGTCACAGATCTGTGACTGCTTACATTCATCGTACAGTTCGATCGATCGAACTTGTATCTCAGATCGATTTTGAGAGATCGATCGAACTCATACCTCAGATCGATCAAAGTTTTGAGATCGATCTCAAACCTTTTTGTGATCAATCGAACTTCACAGATCTTACACACACACTTCATTCATCATGCCTTATGTTCATGCTATCTCATATATGCCCAATGCCTATGATATTCCACATTGGATGCATTTCATACTTACATTGTTTAACATATTTCATATCTTGTCACTGGCATAGATTCATGTCATATATGTTTTGTCTATCTTATTTGACATGTGTGTTTCTATTTTGTGCTTTCAATTCTTAATTCTGGTACTAACTCCCCTTGCAAGTTTTTAAATTATTTTTTAGGCTATGACTAAGTGAAAAACTGTTGCCAAGAGGCAATGCGGGCCTCAGAGACAAATCAGACCACGGATAGAAGAGCCAGCAGAGCCCTCTCATGCACAGGAGGAGCCAATATAGCTTACCCTACCTCAGTCACCTGCTCATGAGGCTGAGGATGATGACCATATTCCATCCACCTCTGCGGCTCATCCTGCATTTACACCATCACCATCTCCACCACATGCTAGAGCTGAGCATTCACCAGTACCATCTCCACAACGCCAGCCAGCTCAGGAGCGTGATAGGCCCGCACCTAGATATACGCATATGGCAGTCGACCATGAGTCGGTGTTCTGATGCGTGGTGTGTCGCACTACCGTCAAGTTTGGGAGAGTGTGTGCATTTTAAGGCGAGGGCCAAGAGTTTTACATTTATAGAAGCCACTACTACCTTCACTAAAAATATAGCTAGGGCGAGTAGGGATCGTCCCAAGGGATTGCGAGGATCGAGCAAGGTCGTGGAATAGTTATTAGGGCTAGTAGGTCGAGTGATCAAATAATTGGTTGGTTGGTTGATTAGAGAGCAACTAAATTAAACTAAGTGATAACAAAAGAATGCAATTAAGAGTAAGTAAGAGAGAAAGAGATCTTGGGGTTTAGAGATCACCACCAAGCAATGCACTTCTATACCATTGACAAGTGACTAATGAGAGCAAATGGTGTGTTGCAATATTGGTGTGTGTGTGTGTGTGTTTGGTTGATTCAATAAGCAAGGATGACTAATTAAGCATGTATTGTCTAAACATCACGTGAAAGGCACAATATATCTAAGCAATGAAGCATATATTGTCTAAACAACATGTGAAAAGCACAATAGATTAAAACAAGTCATTAATCCTTTCATTAAGCTCACAATCCAAATACAACACAAGGATAGAGACATATGCTACTTGCATTCAAAAGCTTGGATCATCAAACAACAAGTATAGATTGTCCTCCCATTTAACACTACACTACAACTACACTACATCTACACTACTAGCATGAAAATAAACTAGGGAAGAGGCACAATCCATCAAGGAATAAGTATGAACCATCAAGAGAATCACAAGAGCATTCCTTTAAGCACTATGTTTTGACAATCTCCAAATCTATAGCATCAATACACATAGACATGTATCAATAACATAAAATCTAGAGACAAACACAAGAACATATATTCTAGCATACATAGACATATGGATAGAATGAAATGATCAATTGGAATAATTAAACCACATAAATCATTGAATAAACAAGATCTATATATATCAAAGTGTCAAAACATCAATTACAACACTAATCCCTTAATAATACACAAGATTAAGATATAGAAAACATGCTTGGGGCTAACTCTAGCCCCAAGAGGATGTCTAGCCACTCATGGTGATGTTGCTCCAACCCTCAAGGGCTAACTCTATGGTTGAAATCTGCTCCTTGTTGATGAAGAACTCTAATGGTGTCTCTCGCATCCTCCTCCTCTAAGCTTGCTCTCCAAGAGATGATATGAAAATGATATTCGCTCCCTTTCTCAAAAAAACAATCCTTATCCTTATATAGGTAGGTCAAATGACACCCAAAATGAGCTAGGGTCGTGCATACAATATTCCCTAATGATTGGATAAATGACAACTTTCAATGAGATGAAAATTTAACTCTTTCGCACTAGAGGAAGTTCGATCGATCGAACCTTGGACTTGGATCGATCGAACTGGCTGAGATCCATCAAAATTAGGCTGGATCGATTCAACTGGTTGAGCTTTTTGGGAAAAGACAAATCTGAGATATTTTGAGAGATATTTTTGGGAAAAGGACAAAAGTGGTTAGTGGGTGGTACAGCTATGGATAGGATCAATCATTTGAATAAGGACAAAGTGTTTGATCGATCGAAGGGTGGTGTTGGATCGATCAAACTTTTGGACTTTATGCTTTTGGGCCAAGGCTTGGATCTATCTTGAATTGCTGAGATCGATCATTGTTCGATCGATCAAACCTTGAAGTTGGATCGATAGAACTTTGCTGCTTGCCACCTTTGGCTTCATTTGCTTCTTTCTTTCTCCACTTTGCTGCTTTCTTTATTTAATCCTAGAATTGCTTCAATTAAGCTCTTATTTGGCTGAGTTAGCTTATTTTCGGGATAAGTGCCTGAAAATAGAAATAATATGAAATCAATCTAAAGCGGTAAAGTAAGATAGATAAAGGTGCTAGAATGTCTAAGCTTAAAGGGTTTAAATACGTACTTTTCAGCGCTCATCATGTTCGACACAGCCTTTTTCTCCAGATCGGTGCTGACCCAATCAGCTTACCACGACATCATTCAGAGGGGCCTTGCAGCTATTCTTGCCCCAGTCACAGAGCCAGTCTACCCACGGCTGGTACAGTTGTTCTTCCAGAACCTCTGACCATCCCCGCGTACCACAGTAGAGCTGGTTACTTCTATAGATGGCCATCAGATCACTATCACTGTGGACTTGCTAGCCTACTCTTGCCATTGTCCACACAGGTGCCCTCCGGAGCTCTAGGAGCTATATCTGAGGCTATACAGGCCTTCTTATGCCGACATGGCAGTATTTCTTACAGGTCACCATGCCGGTGGCGAGACCTTCGCCACCCGGACATATCTTCCAGATGACCTGTGGTTCATTGATTCCGTGCTCTTCTAAAATATCTACATAGCAGGGCACAAGATTCAGAGGAGGGAAGACTATCTGATAGCCCTCTACACTTTCTACACGGGCCACTAGGTATCTATTCTCGTGTTTATCTGGAGCGTGATGAGGAAGCTATTTGACGAGTATATTAGCAAAGAGACGCCCGAATGGGCTAAGTCTTTCCCATTCAGCCACCTCATCACCCAGATTCTTATCGACCAGCGCTACCCTATTCATCCTTGGGAGCACCCTAAGAGAGGTTCCTGTCACTTCTTGAAGAAAGACTGGAACAAAAGCTACAATGCCATCATTACTAGACTACAGGACCATGCAGTCGTGGCTGTAGAGGAGCTAGAGGCTGAGGAGGTAGAGGCAGCAGCTCAGGCAGCAGTTCAGGTAGCAGCAGTAGATCCCGCAGCGAATGACGCACCAATCAATCCAACTGCCAAGCATATAGACATCGATTTAGAGTGCCCTGTAGACGCTACAGAGCAGCACTTTCTAGCTGGGTCGCCCATTCACGACTAGGAGCAGACTCAGGAGCTTTCTTCTGATTCATCTATACCTAAGGCTCCAGATCTGACCCCCGGCTTTAGAGTATGCCTGCAGACTCTTGAGGATGCTGTTGTTGCCATACAAGCTGATCTTACGGCCCACATAAGTGATTTTGCTACCTTCCGTACGGATGTCGCGACTATGTTCTAAGATCTATCCAGAGATATCCGCAGAGCTCGACTTACCCGTCCTGCCTCATCTTCCTGAGATTCCAGTTTCTTCTATCTTTTCATGATCCCTCTTAATTATTGATACTTTACTTTTGTCACTGTACATTATTATTTTTTATTGTGGATGTCATATGATTATATTCTCATATCTGTATGCTTGTCTCCATCAGGTGCTTCACAATGACTTCAGTGAGAGAGTGTTTTCCGATTTTTAGGACCACCCTTATATCTCTTTCCCTATTTTATTTCATTATCCCATTTACACTTGCATGTCCACTGTGCACTAATTATCCCATTTTGTTATCTGATGAGTTTATCCAAGTGCCAATTTTTAGGACCACAGTTAATCCCAAGTTTGGGGGGGCCATGCCACCCACTTCGGATACGTCAGTCCTGATCATTCTTGCTTAGTTGCACTGGTATACTCTTTCCCTTGTTCTCTTGCACATTGAGGACATTATGCCATTTAAGTTTAGGGGGAATGGTGCTTTACAGTGTTAGCTTTAAATTTCAAGATTTTGAGCATGATTTGTGTAATTGAGGGATTTTTCTATGATTGGTCCATATCTAGCGATGATTTTGATCTTTTGAGGACTATATTACTTAAAATTTAAAAATTGCTTGACTTGAAAGTCCAAGACTCCTTGTATGCCTTGTGGAAGCCATTTAGAAGTAAATTTTTCGAAAGATTGATATCTTGCTTGCACTTGTGGTCCACATCATCTTGATTTTGTGATTGTTTTGAGATTCACTCTAGTATTCTACACTAGCACAAGCGCACACTAGCATTCATTTGTGGGGTACATGCTTTGTTGATTATTGAATTGGTTATATCCCAATTGGGCTAGTAGTGCATTGAAAGCTTTCATTCTTGATAAAGGTGGATAACAACCCCTTTTCACTAAGTAGCCGGGATTCTAGCCTTATCAAGCACTGAACTTCTCGCGCCGAAAGGTGGAGGGCCCCAACTCTAGGTTAATAATTGAAATTGTTAAAAAAAAAAAAAAAAAAAAGGCAATAAAAAGTGAAGATTTCTCCTAAAAGGTGAGAAGTGGGAAATGATTAGATGGTTGTTGTCTTGATTTGTAGCCTAGTTGATTTAAACTTGTAAGTCTGTAGGGGTATTTGAATGCCTAATGCCCTAAAGCCGTCTGGTTTGGGAGTCATTGACCTAACGGTCGACCTCATAAATCACTAGAAAGCTTAATAGATCAACACATTGCACCATGCTTACGTCTTTGATCCTATATATATATAGCAAAAAAAATAAGTGCACCTAGATGAATAAAGCTTTAATAAAAGGTCCACTTTTTGTCTTGATAATCGGTATTAGATTTGTGTGCTAGTTTGAGGGTAAGGATGTGATCATTTCTCTAGTTAGCTAAGATAGCAACACATTTGCTGTCGGTCCACTCAAAAAGGATTCTAGAGTTGTTTTGATTTGCATGATCATTTTCTTGATGTGTGGAGGACCATATTTGCTTACTTGATGTTGAGATTTTGGGAGATTACTTGGAAATGTTTAAAAAATTGCATACTTGGGGTAGTTTTCTCCCAATGCTTGTTTGCAATATTGGTACCTCTTTTGAAAGAATGAGTTTCAAGTTTGTGGGTACCATTTTTGGAAACCCTCACGAGACTTCACTCGTCCACTAGGGGTAACCTAGGAGTTTAAAAGGCTTGTTGCATATACTAAGTGCAATCGTGCTCCCTACGAAAGTGGCGTTATCCATTTATTGTTTTCTAGTTCATACTTGTATAGTTGTTCATTTCATTCCTTTACTTTTTAGTTCATTGCTAGGGACTGGCAATATTTAAGTTTGGGGGTGTGATGAGCGCTGAAAAGTGTATATTTAAACCCCTTAAGCTTAGGCATTCTAGTACCTTTATCTATCTTACTTTACATTTTAGATTGATTTCGTATGATTTCCATTTTCAGGCACTTATCCCGAAAATAAGCTAACTCAGCCAAATAAGAGCTTAATTGAAGCAATTCTGGGATTAAACAAAGAAATGAGCAAAGTGGAGAAAGAAAGAAGCAAATGAAGCCAAAGGTGGGAAGCAGCAAAGTTTGATCTATCCAACTTCAAGGTTTGATCGATCGAACACTGATCGATCTCAGCACTTTAAGATAGATCCAAACCTTGATCCAAAGCAGCAAAGTTCGATCGATCCAACACCACCCTTTGATCGATCGAACACTTTTGTCTTTATTCAAATGATTGATCTTATCCACAATTGTACCACCCACTAACCACTTTTGTCCTTTTCCCAAAAATATCTCCCAAAATATCTCGGATTTGTATTTTCCCAAAAAGCTCAACCAGTTGGATCGATCCAACCTTAGTTCGATAGATCTCAGCCAAGTTCGATCGATCCAACTCCAAGGTTCGATCGATCGAACTTCCTCCAGTGCGAAAAAGTTAAAAAGCCAACTTGTTCAATCCGTCCTCTATCCAATCATTAGAGAATATTCTTTGCATGACCCCAGCTCATTTTGTGTGTCACTTGACCTACCTATAAAAGGAATATGATGCACTTTTTGAGAAAGGGGAAACTTAGCATTTTGGTAGAGACAACTTTAGAGGCTATTCTTAGTGTAGAAGAAAAAAAAGGAGGAGGCTAGAGACACCATTAGAGTTCTTCATCAACAAGGAGCAGATTTCTTCCATGGAGTTAGCCCTTGAGGGTTGGAGCAACATCAGCATGAGTGGCTAGACATCCTCTTGGGGCTAGAGTTAGCCCCAAGCATGCTTTCTATATCTTAATCTTGTGTATTATTGAGGAATTAGTGTTGTAATTCATGTTTTGGCACTTTGATATATATAGATCTTGATTGTTCAATGATTTATATGGTTTAATGCTTCCAATTGATCATTCCATTCTATCCATATGTCTATGTATGTTAGAATAGATGTTCATATGCTTGTCTCTAGATTTTGTGTTATTGATGCATGTCTATGTGTACTGATGCTATAGATTTAGAGATTGTCAAAACGTAGTGTTTAATGGAATGCTCTTGTGATTTTCTTGATGGTTCATACTTATTCCTTGATGAATTATGCCTCTCCCCTAGTTTATTTTCATTCTAGTAGTGTAGATGTAGTGTAGTTGAGTGTAGTGTTAAATGGGATGACAATCCATGCTTATTGTTTGATGTTCCATGCTTTTGAATGCAAGTAGCATATGTCTCTAACCTTGTGTTGTATTTGGATTGTGAGTTTAATGAAATGATTAATGACTTGTTTTGATCTATTATGCCTTTCACATGTTGTTTAGACAATATATGCTTCATTGCTTAGATATATTGTGCCTTTCACATGATGTTTAGACAATACATGCTTAACTAGTCATCATTGCTTATTGAATCAACCAAACACACACACACACACCAATATTGCAACACACCATTTGCCCTCATTAGTCACTTATCAATGGTATGGAAATGCATTGCTTGGTGGTGATCTCTAAACCCCAAGACTCTTCTCTCTCTTACTTACTCTCAGTTGAATTCTTTTGTTATCACTTTGTTTAATTTAGTTGCTCTCTAGTCTAATCAACCAACCAACCAATTGTTTAATCACTCGACCTACTAGCCCTAATAGCGATTCCACAACCTTGTTCAACTATCACAATCCTTTGGGACAATCCCTACTCGCCTAGCTATATTTATAGTGAAAGGTAGTAGTGGCTTTTACAAATGTAAAACTCTTGGCCCTCGCCTTAATGCACACTCTTAAGCTTATGGTGTGGTGACACACCATCAGTGAATGTCCCTTAGTGTGGATATCTATATATTTTACAGACTATATAGATATAGTTGAGACATCTAGGATGTATCTGCATATCGGGTCTCTGTTTGGATTGTAGTTAGGATAAAACTTGTTCGTGGGCCTAACCCACTATTATTTTTCAGCTAACGGACGGTTCTAGGGCTTAGAGTTTGTTCGTGCTTAGTAGAGACGGATTCTCATCCTTCCGACGACGTAGGAGTTTCTTCGGGATTTAGCATTGGAGTTCTTCAGTTATTGATTTCAGTGTTGGAGTTTATTAGGGGTCCACCAGATAGATTCCCGAGTTGTATTAGAAATGGAGAATTTGGATGTATCAGAATAATTCTTTATTAATAAAATTTTATTCTGAGGTTTCAGTTTTTGGATTATCATTCTAGTTTCTTTTCAGCAATTTATTTATTCATATTTTCTTAATTGTATTATGTGTTCGTTTATTACTAATTGGTTTGATATCCTCGGGTAATCGGGTGTGGGCCTGGCCAACCCGCATCCAGAAATCTAGGGGTATCACACCTAGGCCTTGCATTGAAGGTGGAACATACTTGTTTTGAAAACCACCTTGGGGAGGGTTTGAGCCTTCCCCTTGGCTTTTCCAAGAGAAGTTTAGATGGTTCCTCCAACTTGAATTGTAATGAGTGCCATAGGGATTATTCCTTTGGTTGACAAATGTAGCATTGACTTGCTCATGGTTTTCACTTGGTATATGTCCATGGGGACAATTGGAAGTAGATTGTAAAACACTTGAACAAGTCATATATGATTCATTGGATGCCCGATGATGAACATGATTAGGAGAGGAAGATAGTTGATTCGCCGAAGTTTGGTTAATCAAGAATTGATCAAACCTTTGAGATAAGGATTTCATCTCGGCGGTTATGTCATTGGAGTTGTCAACTTGATATAAGCCAACATTTTTCCTTCCACCTAGATATCTACTATTTTTAGAGGATAAAGATCTATGCATTGAATTCTCACTCATACTTTCATACAATTACCACACATCATCCTCATGCTTATCAAGGTAAGAACCACCCATAGATGTATCAACCATACCCTTGTGACTATCCAACAAACTTTTAAAGAAATATTGAACTAGTTGTCACTTAGGTATGTTATGATGTGGGCAATTCCTAAGCAAGTCGTTAAACCTTTCCCATGCCTCATGAAACATTTCCCCATCCCCTTGAGAAAATTCTCTAATGGAAGTCCTTATGGCATTGGTCTTAGAAACCAGATAGTACTTCTTCAAGAACTCTTGTTACATTTCTGCCCAAGAAGTTATCGAAAAAGGCTTAAGATTGTTGAACCAATATTTTTCCTTGTCTTTAAGGGTGAAAGGAAAAAGTTTAAGTCTTAAAACCTCTTCCAACTGGTCCGTGTATTTCACGATGGAACACACTTCAAGAAACTCATCCAAATGCTTATAATGTTCTTCACTTGGAAGTCCATGATAGTTGGGAAGCATTTGAATGGTTTGCAGTTTAATCTCATAGTGATGTGCTCTAAATATGGGCAATTGAATGCAAATGGATGCATTATATTCATTAGGCACATAATGGTCTCTTAAAGCAATGGGAGGATTCACAACCGGCGGTGCTACTTAGACACCTTAATTACCTTACATAATGGGAGGTTGTGGAGCAAAAATTGGGCGAGGCATTCCTAATGGAATTTGGCCTTGTTGTTGTGGTGGGATGAATGGTCTAGGCATGCCTAATGTTACTTGAATATTTTCATGATGCACATTAGGGTGAAAGATACTTTGTTGGTCTATGTGGCCAAGGTCCTCCACATGGTTGTCATTCAATTCCTCCATTGGTAAAATGGAGCAATGAGAACTACCTCTTCCTCTAAGATTACGAACAACTGATTCAAGATGCAAATTAGGAGGGACAAGAGTAGAATTTAATGACCTATGACCATGCATACACTAGTTAAACAAATAACAAGTAAATAACAATCACTTCGCCCCCACAACAAATTAATCAACAAATCTCCAAATACATTGGTCCCATACTCCCATGCTTGAACAACATGTAAAGACAATGTAAATTGTCTCCACGTGGGCTCACGATTTATCTAAGAATTGAAAAACTTGCCACCACGCGAGCCGACGATTTAACTAGAGATTGAGTTAGAAAGATCTCACAAAGGGGCCTTAAGCAACTTCAATTCATTTTTTAAGTTTCAAGCCTTGCTATGCTTTGCAAATTTTTAAATTTTAGCTCCTTTTAGTTTTTGCTTAGCTTCACTTGGCTTCCTTTGCTCGATTTCCTTGCTCAATGCACCTAGCTAAATATGAACAAATACAATAAGTAACAAGAAAGAAAATAAAGTAAAGACACGATCAAAAGAGTACTAATTCCTATTTTTTCTAAAACACGGTGTTGCCAATTTGAATCCCCAGCAATGGCGCCAAAATTTGACGAGCCCCTTTCCTAAGCGTTTAGAAAATGGAATTTTTAATGCGAGAGGTCGCTTCACAAGGTCAAAATATGATTATAGTTTAAGAAGCTTTTCTAGTCAAATTTACATTTATAAAACTACTACTACAACTAACAAAGTATAGCGAGTAGGGATCGTCCGCAGGGATTATACGTGTTGGAATTTAACTTCAACTCTAATGTATCACAAGATTACAAAGAGATTTAATGAGATGATTAAACTACTTCACTTAATGAAAATACAATTAAAATAAAACTAAGTTGAGATAGGGATTTAAGAGATATAAAGAGAGGTCTTAGGGTATTGGAATCACCACTAAGCTCGTGTAATTAACCACTTGTTTTCCATTAATGAGGAATACATTGTTGTGAACAAAATGCGACTACTAATTGCAATATTAAGCATGGATCATCAAATTTATGTCTAAATTGTCTACCTAACCAACAAATAAACTAAGTGTAGAACAACCCATCAATTCTAAGCATGACCCATCAAACTAGTCACAATTGTAGCACACATCAATCTAGAGAATCATGGAATTTGCAATAATAAGCCATGGAATATCAAATCAAGTATAGATTGTCTACTTACCTGTAAGCATGAATTAAATTGTAGAACTATAAGTATAATTCATCAAATTAATTGACAAACCCATTTAATGAAAACCCATGCTTAGTCATCACTAAATCATTAATTAATCACACATAGATATGCAACCAATATAGAGAATCTAGTGTAGAGATCAATTCCCAAATAATCACACATAAGACAACATATAATTAAAATAGAGAATCAAAAGGAAGAATTAAATTAACAATCACAAGGCTAAGCACTAATCACAACAATATATATATATATATAAATCCCCAAAAATAGAAATACAAGGGTTTAGATTATACAAGACTTAGGGCTCATCCAAGCCTTAAGTATAGATCTAGCCAATCATGGAGAGGTGGATGTGGTCATGAAACCCTCAAGGGTAAGCTCTAAATATGGCTCCATCTTTTTCTTCTTCTTATTTGAAGCTCTAGAGAGAGAGAGAGAGTGAATGGATCTAGAGATGTGTTATTGAGATGTGCCTCCACTTCCCTCTTCTCTTCTAACCCTAATCTCTAACTTTCTAGAGAGAGAAAGCAACAACAATATAGAAATCACAATGTGAAAATATATATCTCTATAAAAATGATTGAATCTCTCTTATATGCAAGGATTTGAGAGCCCAAATATGTGAGAACTCGGCCCTAGGATCTTCCCTTTCAACCTCTGCCTGAGTTAGTTAGAAATAAGATTCAGATCTGCCTTTTAATAACTTTCGCGAACAGTTCGATCAATCAGAGAAAAGTTTGATTGATCAGAGAAAAGTTCGATCGATCTCACTTTTCTTCGATCGATCTCACTTGGCAGCTTTTCAGCATCAGACTCTTTTTGCTCCAGATCAGCCTCATTTTGCTCCAGATTCTCACCAACACTTAGTTTGACTCCAAAAAGGCCTTAAGAAACCATTTTTAGCTCATTTTAACATTATTGACCTGAAATAGAAAAAAACGCAAATAAGTACAAAAACGGGTAAATAAAAATAGATGAATGGACTAAAATACCCTCGCTTAAGGGGTTGAAATGCACAATTTTCAGCTCTCATCAGTGCACTTAGAAAAAATTCATTAATTAAATTAATTAATTATCGCTAGATTTTAAAACATCTTTAAATACTCTCAAATTCACATATATTGAAGAGCATGCTAGGGCCTAATATTATATGACATCACATATTAATTTCAAGCTAGGGCCACATGAATTAAATTTTCATTCTAGAAAAATATTAAATAAAAACTTCAATACTTGTCCAAATGCTCTCAATTTAATATATGTCAATGAACATATCAAGGAGTAATTTAATGTCATACCACATGCTTAAACCAAGCTATAACCAACAGGAAAAATCAAATCTCACATAAGAAAAATAAATAATAAAATCTCTAGATTTAATGCAAAGACATGTAAATGAGTTGTATAAGCATCAATAGCACGCAATACATCAAGAATATAAACTATAACACCCCCTATCTCAATTTGAGATAAAAATCTCAAATTCCCCACCGAAAGAAAAGTGCTCCGAATCTGACGATACTACGAGGTTATATCGGGGACAACGAGAGGAACAACTTTAACCTTTGAGGTACCATGAAAATCCAAACCCGAACTTGAAACCCGAACTTAAAAGTGGTCCAAAATGAATTCTAATTAGGGGGAAAGATGCGCGTCGTCAAGATAAGCATTAAACACAAAGGCACTACGACTTTTTACACGAGGGAAGAAGGTTTAATTGAGAGAAGAAGGGTGGCAACCCCCTTTGGGCTACCATGGATGCTGCTAGACGTCTATGAAGAGAGGGGAAGATGACTTTTAAATTTTATAACTCCCTATTTGTAGTAATACCCTAAAAGTGCCCCCAAAAGGGTCCCGTCGGGTCCGGAAAAGTGAAATTTGAGCAGACGCGCTCAAATGACAAAAATCTGTGAACAAAAAAGAACCAAAATAAGAAAATATAAACAACGGAAGAAACAATGTCAAAAACTGAGTCACGAGCAGAGAGATATGCCCCGAACAAGTTCGGCGGCAACAAGGGTCAGAAATCCCTAAAACTAGGGAAAACGTCCGGGAGGAAATTCTAAGAGTACACAACTTGACAAAATGTGAAAATGAATCCCGTATGAGGATCCAGGATCAAAACGAGGTATTTTTATAATAACTTTCGTTAATTGCACAATGACCCCTCCAAAAAGGGTTAACTACAAAACTGGCCTAAAAAGAAAATATCTTTTAAAAATATTTTCTTAAAAACCCCTAAAATAAAATAGTTTTAAAAGATATTTATGAAAAACACCCCAAAAAAAGAAATAGTTTCCGAAGTATGCATGCCCCTATGAACACTAGGAGCAACTAGAGTACTTTTTTAGAAAAGTAAAGATACATATTTTGTGGAAACCACTTAGGATGAAGTTACGTGAAGTCAAAAATCAACTCCGAGCATGAAAAGTGAGGTTGTGCCAAAAAGTGACCAACGGGGAAAAGGCAAAATAGGGAAAAGGACGAAAAGTGAAAATACATAAATGACTCGGTCCTTAAAGGAAGTTGTCAATTCGAACGAAAGAGTCTCAAAAACCATTTCCAAGCACTCGAGATAACACCCAGTGACGAGAAATAGAACTCAGAAAAGAAAATTAAATGAAAAAAATTTATCCATAAAATTTGAGAAAAAGGAAAGGAAGGAAAATAACCGGGTCATTACAATGATTTATTTCCGAATGAACAACTGTTCCAGATTTCATATATCGCCTCCTTGGTTTGCTGACATTGTCAACTATCTTGTGGTTGGAAAAAGTCCATCAAAATGGTCTAAGGTTTATGCTAGAAAATGTTTTAAAGTAACTTAGGATGATCCCTGAGTCTCACTTTCGACATAGACGTTAGATGGCATGACCCTTTTGAATTATTTTATATTAATGTGATAAACTTGTAAAAATTTAGGTCTATGCATGCTCATTCCTTACTATTGGTCCTATGGTTCTCTAAAGACTTATTTGCCTGTTAATGTCAAAAAGCAATAAAAAGGTGTTGGTTCAGTGAGTTTAAATGCTTGTCCATCAGCATTGTGGGTTATTATATGTTATGGGGCACTAGTGTCATTTACATGAGTGTAGCAGATTCTTTTCTACTTATTTAGCTAAATTGGATGTCTACAGCAGAATTCAGTATATAAGGATTCTGCAACAGGTGCTTACAGGGGCAGTTTAGTACTTTCTCATATGTATTCCATTAAGTCTCGTTTGCCTATTCAGCTGCATTGCACTGAAGAGCAGTACCTTAATCTATATTGTGATTAATACAGCCTCAGCATATATATTGTACTGCATGGTATATACAGCTGGTGCATGGGTGGTTTTTGAGCTGATCTGGTATATTCAAGAGTGTGACACGTGGTGGTGGTCCTGAAATATTGTCCTCCAATGATGCTGCAGAGCTTAGAGGCTAAGCAAAGAAATGTTCTTCAGTGTACCTCACCTATATAGTGCTTTTCTGTTGGTGCATAAGGTGTCACTGTATGGTATGAAATCAAGGGTAATATTATCCTTTCACTGAGAGAATGTCAGTAGGGCCCATGCATAATCATTGGTTGAAAGGTGATAGCTAGAGCTGAGATGAAATGCAGCCAATGTTTTGCATTGTTCCTTATATATGCTATTAAAAGAGTCTCTAGGGTTGAAAAAGCCAAAAAAAAAAAAAGGATTACTGAGATTGTCATTGCAGCCGAGAACTCTCGAAAACAAATATTGATCAATATTTTCTGAGCTAATTGATGATGATTCCAAGCTAGGAAAATTGATTAACTCATCTTCTGTGTGAATTCCTCCTACTGCAATACTGTTACTGTTGAAATTGCTGATGAAAGAGCTGGTTTGAGTAGTGAGATTTTGTTCCCTGCTGCTGTTGTCAGTTTTGAAGACTTTTACAGGTATAATTAATGTTTTCACATTTGCTCACTACCTGTTTTTAAACTGAAACATGCTGAAATAGGGGTTTTGCAAGGTCACAATTAGGCACTGTCTAAATTTTGCATCATAGTTAATTTCAACAACTGAGATTCATCAAAATAAACTTGGTAGCACATAGATAGTCCATAACATAGCTAGCCATAACCATTTTGTACTTGAATCACAGTAAATAGCAGAAAATTAAGCTTAACAACTAATCAAAAAGTCTAAAATCCATTTCAGCATGTTTCAGTTCAAAAACAGGTAATGAGCAAATGTAAAAACATTAATTATACCTGTAAAAGTCTTTAAAACTGACAACAGCAGCAGGGAACAAAATCTCACTACTCAAACCAGCTCTTTCATCAGCAATTTCAAAAGCAGCAGTATTGCAGTAGGAGGAATTCACACAGAAGATGAGTTAATCAATTTTCCTAGCTTGGAATCATCATCAATTAGCTCAGAAAATATTGATCAATATTTGTTCTCGAGAGTTCTTGGCTGCAATGGCAATCTCAGTAATCCCTTTTTTTTTTGGCCTTTTCAACCCTACAGACTCTTTTAATAGCATATATAAGGACTCTTTTAATAGCATATATAAGGAACAATGCAAAACATTGGCTGCATTTTATCTCAGCTCTAGCTGTCACCTTTCAACCAATGATTATGCATGGGCCCTACTGACATTCTCTCAGTGAAAGGACAATATTACCCTTGATTTTATACCATACAGTGACACCTTATGCACCAACAGAAAAGCACTATATAGGTGAGGTACACTGAAGAACATTTCTTTGCTTAGCCTCTAAACTCTGCAGCATCATTGGAGGACAATATTTCAGGACCACCACCACGTGTCACACTCTTGAATATACCAAATCAGCTCAAAAACCACCCATGCACCAGCTATATATACCATGCAGTACACTACATATGCTGAGGCTATATTAATCACAATGTAGATTAAGGTACTGCTCTTCAGTGCAATGCAGCTGAATAGGCAAACGAGACTTAATGGAATACATCTGAGAAAGTACTAAACTGACCCTGTAAGCACCTGTTGCAGAATCCTTATATACTGAATTCTGCTATAGACATCCAATTTAGCTAAATGAGGAGAGAAGAATCTGCCACACTCATGTAAATGACACTGCTGCCCCATAACATATAATAACCCATAATGCTGATGGACAAACATTTAAACTCACTGAACCAACACCTTTTTATTGCTTTTTGACATTAACAGGCAAACAAGTCTTTAGAGAACCATAGGACCAACAATCTCCCCTTTTTGCCTTTAATAACAAAAACTTGATGTGAAATGAAATAAGACCTCAACCATGGAAGATTAGATAATAAAGATAATAAACATAATTCCACCCAAAACTTATAAACTGATAAGAATAGCCTAACACTATCCTTATTTCAGTCCTCGTCTCCCCCTTTTTGACATTGAAGAGTAAAAGAGGAGGAGGACGAACAATGTGAGGTTCAAAAAGGTGGGGGAACAACCCTGAGAAGAGCTCGAAGGGTTGAGAATCTGTGAGGAAGAAGTGGTTTTGTCATGATATCTGCAATTTGATCCTGAGTGAGAAGATAAGTAATATCAAGTAAGCCTTTTTGAACTTTATCTCTGAGAAAATGATACCTGATATCTATATGCTTGCTCTTCCAATGCAAGGTGGGGTTTTTACTAATGGCAATGGCACTTTGATTATCACAAAAGAGCTTGGGAGGCATAGAGAAGTGAAGTCCAAAGTCTGTCAAGGTAGACTGCATCCAAAGCAATTGTGAGCCAGCTTGAGAAGCAGCTATATACTCGGCTTCTGAAGTAGATAAAGAGACTGTGTCTTATTTTTTACTGAGCCAAGAGACAACATTAGAACCAAGAGTGTAACAGCAACCAGATGTACTTTTTCTATCAGGTAAGGATCCACCCCAATCAGCATCTGAAAAGGCAGCTATAGATATTGTAGGTGAGTAAGTGTAGTGTAAACCATAAGAGATTGTACCCTTAATATATCTGAGAATTCGTTTGGCAGCTTAAAGATGATACATTTTTGGATTATTTTGAAACGTTGCTACCAACCCCACTGAGTACATTATATCAGGTCATGGGCTATGAGATATAGTAGACTCCCAATGATAGATCTATATAGTGTTGAAGGAACTGGCTCTGAAGTACAATCAAGTGACAACTTGGTGTTGGGACACAATGGTGTTGAAACAGACTTGCTATCACTCATGTTGAATTTCTTAAGTAACTCTGAGGCATATTTCTGTTGTGAAATGAAGATCCCTTTGAATGTTTGAGCAATTTGCAGGCCTAAGAAATATCTGAGAGTACCCAAGAGTGACATTTCAAACCTGGTCTTTATAAGATTGGCAAATTCTGATGCTAAAGAAGTGTGTGATCCATAAAACATAATGTCATCTACATAGATTTGTAGAATCAGAAATTGTTCTTGATGAATTCTGACATACAATGTGTTATCAACCTTGCCTCTATGAAAGCCTTGTTCAATTAGGAACTGATGAAGTTTTTCATACTAGGCCCTAGGAGCTTGTTTGAGGCCATACAAAGCCTTACTCAGTTTGAATAAATGTGAAGGATATCTAGAATCTTCAAAACCTTTAGGTTGCTCTAGATAAACTTCTTCATTTAGATCTTCATTCAGAAAAGCAGATTTAACATCCATTTGGTACACTTTGACTGGTTTGTGACATGCAAAGGACAGTAGCATTCTTATAGACTCCATTCTGGCCACAGGAGCAAAGGTTTCATCATAGTCAATACCAGCTTGCTGTGAATAGCCTTTACAGACCAACCTTGCTTTATTCCTGATAACAGACCCTTTTTCATTCAGCTTATTTTTGTAAATCCATTTAGCGCCAATTACATTCTTATCTGCAGGCTTAGGAACAAGTGTCCAAGTATCATTCCTGTTAATCTGATCAAGCTCTTTTTTCATGGCTACAACCCAATCCTCAATCTTCTGAGCTTCAAAGTAGGATTTAGGTTCAATAAAAGACAACATTGCAAAGTGACTGTATTATTTACCATCTTCAGCTTCTAACTCAGTAAGTAGCTTCTTACTTCTTGTTTGAACTCCAGCCTTTGGTAAGCCAATTATGTTTTCAGCTTGAACTTGCTTCTGCAACACTGGATAAGTAACTTCCTTTAAATCCTCAAGGTGAGTTACAGAAGAACTGGTTTCACTTGAGCCAATTGAATTGCAACTATCCTCGGATATAGTCAGTTGAGGATTCTCATCAAATTTCACATGGATTGATTCGACCACTTTAGAGGACCTAAGATTATAGCATCTGTAGGCTTTGCTTTTTGTAGAGTAACCCAAAAATATACCTTCATCAGCTTTTGAGTCAAACTTCCCCAGGCTATCAATGTGATTAAGTACATAGCACTTGCTGCCAAATATCCTAAAATAGTGTACAGTTGTAGGCCTTCCATACCACAGCTCAAAAGGTGTCTTTGTTGAGTTTGGTCTAAGAAGAACTCTGTTTATAATGTACACGGCAGTGTTCACAACTTCTGCCCAAACTCCCTTTGCTAAACCTTTTTCAAGCAACATTGTTGTCCCCATTTCTTGTACAGTCCTGTTCTTTCTCTCCACAACTCCATTCTGTTGAAGTGTAGCAACAGTAGAGAATTCATTCTTGATTCCTTTGTCATCACAATAGTGTTCAAATTCTTTCATAGTAAACTCTGAGCCAAAATCAGACCTGAGTTTCTGTAATGACCGGGTCATTTTTCTTCCTTTTCTTTTTCTCAAATTTTAATGGTTATTTTTTTTCCGTTGTCATTTCCTTTTTGGGTTCGATTTTTCATCACTTGATGTCGTCTCGAGTGCTCTGGAATAATTTTCGAGACTCTTTTTCTTGGATTAACAATTTCCTTTGGGGATTGTGTCATTTTCATATTTTATTTTTTCCGAACACTATTCACATTTTGTCTTTTTCTCGTTTATCTTTTTTCCTTGCATAACCTCACTTTTTGTGCTCGGATTTGATTTCAGTTTTGCGTACATTCATGATATTTGATTTTCATGATAGTGGTATTTTTACTTTTCTAGAAAAGCATGTTGATTGCTTACTTCTTTCATAAAGAGGTATTAACGCATACTTTAGTGTAATTATTCTTAACTTGTAGGGTTTTAGTGTAATTAAATAAAGTAATTATTTTTAATCTTGGGGACCATTTTGCAATTAAATTTGAAAGATATTTTCAAAAAGGACCTTTTTGTAATTTTTGAAAACTGTGACAAGTGTCCCACTCTCATTGGTCCACTTGTTGACATTTGTGTGGAAACATTTTAATGTATTGGATGATGACATTTGGAGGGTGAGGATTCACCCACTTGTTGGCCTAGGATTGGTGCACTTGTTGGCTTGGATGGTTGACAAGTGTAAGCATGGGATTAAGCCTAGGAATGAGCCATGGATTGGTGACAAGTGTAGGTTCACAATTTAGTCTTGCAAATATCTTTGGGCCACTTTGGGATTATGGTTTTAAAGGAGGGTTTTTGTGCAATTGACCATAGATGTGTGCGTTAACCATGGTGTAAGAGCACATAGTGAGTGGAGGATTTCTATTTCCTCCACTCACACTTAACCACATTATTTCATTCTCTTCCTTACAAGAAAACCCTAGCCTCCATGGATGGAGCTTGAAGCCTTAGGCATTGACCTTGATCTTTGAGGCCCTTCCACTTACTTTAGACCATAAAGTTTGGAATACTTTTTGTTCCCCTCATCCTCCTCTTCAAAACCCTTGAAGGATCTAGCCTAACTCTTAGTTTTGCTTTGGTATCTAGAGATTCAATTCTCTAGTGAGGTATTGATCTATTATTTTGAAGTATTTTTATGTTATTATTGAGTGTTTTACATGCATGGAAGAGAAGGACTTGTATTTTACCCTTAAACTGTTTTAACTTGAAATTAATCTTGTCAAATTAAATATATAATATGAAAATATACTCAATTAGCTTTCATTTAGTTTTGGTTTCATGTAATTTTGATTTAAAATGAATTAGTTATGAATTTTTGAAGTTGCAAGCTAGTTGCTGGAAATTTGAAGCTTTTCCTTTTCGGTCCGGAAATGAATTTTTATATGGAGCTGTGGTGCTTCAATTGCCTTGAAAGTTTTACTGGAACTTCCTCCATGGGTTTTACACTACATAGAATTTTTTTACGATTTTAGATCATTTCTAAAAGTTTTTAAAAATCCTAAACTATCTACTGTCCATGTTTTTATTGCAGCTGGAAAACATATTTTTAGATGATTTATTTCACTAACCATTTGACATTAGATCATGGCTTAAATTTCCAGTTTTACACTCTCATATGTTTACTTCCAAAATAAATTAGGTCTGCCCAATTTGGATGTCAAATGAATTTTTCATGAATTTTCAAAGTTGGAAGCTACAGGTTGAAAATGTGTTTTCTAGGCAGAATTTGTTTCAAAGTTGTGGGTCAAAACTGTTTCAATTGGGAAAATATTTTGTTAAACTAAATTGATATTATCAAATTAAAGTTTTTAAGCTTTCATTGGGCTTTGGATTCATTCAATTTGGGTTAGAATTGAATTTTTTATGAATTTTACAAGTTGAAGGTAGCAAGCTGAAAAATCTGTTTTGCGGAAGGAAAATTTGGGTCATTTTATTTTGGTGGTAATTGGGATTTTCATTCCAATTGAGGTAGGGAATGTTTTAGGATTATTTGTGTGTTGTATTGTGTGTTTACCATGATTATACAACATATATGTATGCCTTGTATCAAATTTAGAAAGCTAGTAATTTTTATTTCTTTGTATAAGATTTAAAATTTATGATGATGTATAACTTTGATTTGA
Source organism: Cornus florida (assembly GCF_030987335.1). Lineage (NCBI taxonomy): Eukaryota > Viridiplantae > Streptophyta > Magnoliopsida > Cornales > Cornaceae > Cornus > Cornus florida. The sequence continues at coordinate 48,892,014 of NW_026775572.1, forward strand.
ATTGTTACATGCTAGAAAATTATGCTTAGATATGTTGGTTAACATATATTAAATTTGGATCATTTGATTAAGAATTACAACTTTTATTTAATATTTATCTTTAGTGAAAGTTTAATTCACATAGTTGTATCAAGTATTAAATCAAGTTGTAATGTGGTATTTAAATAGGCCTTGGCATGTTCTCTAACATAGATTAAATTGAGGGCATTTGGAATTGTTTAAAAATCTAGAGGAAATTAATTAATTAGCTTGATTAATTTTGTTTTAAGTGTTTTAATCACTTAACTTGTCATTTGATGTTATATATATGATGACCATGACATGTCTTTCAATATATATTAAATTGAGGTTATTTGGATTAACTTGAAATTTAAGAATTTAACTATTTATGTTTAATTAAATTCTACTTTATTACTCCATGGATTTAATTGCATTTTGGAAGTTGTTTCTATATTTAAATCATGGATTTGGATTTGATGTATGTTCACTTGATTACTTTTGAGTATTGGATAACATAGTTATTACTTTTATATTCATGTGAATATGTTTTTCCTTATTGAATATATTGTTGCTATGTGTAAAGAATTGCACACTTTGTATTTGACATCTTACATGCCATAGTAGTTGTGAATTTTCAGCATGTATTGTATAAGTTTCCAAAATTTGGATTGTGCTTGGTAAATAGTTGATATCTTGTATATACATGTTGATATATATACGTTGTTGCACAATTTGTTGATTTTGGAAACTTGGGGATGTCGTTATTTGGCTACGGCTAGGACTTGGTTCTAGTACGGGGGATTGTCCCTCTATATAGTCTAGTGCGCACATAGGGAGGTTACCCATGGGCTAGTAACCCTAAAGTAACTATGTTGTCGGTCTGATCCGACGTGACATCCGAGTATCCACTTTGTTTGATTTCGTATTTCATTTCAAGTTGATAACTAGATGATATCGTAACTTGTTATTCCTTATTTGATTTCTTATTTTGAGCTTAAGATGTAGCTTTGTGAAAGCATGCTTCATGCGTTGTATTGGAAGTTCCATTATTGGTTAAATTGCATCGATATCATAATTTGTGTTTTGATGTTCAAATGTAGTTTAGGAATGACCTTATAGATTCATTTTGAACAGAGATGTTAGGTGGCATGACCCACACTTGTTGTTTTCGTATTTTGGATTTCAAGTTGAAGACTTTGACATTCTATATCTTGTTGCCTTGTATAACATGTTTCCATGTTGTTTGAATTGTATGAACAATGTGATTATGATAGAAATGATCTAGGTAGCTTAGGATGCTCCCTGGGTCTCATCTTGACATAGACGTTAGGTGGCATGAGCCCCTTTAACATGTTTCACCATAAGGTGATAAAATTGTAAAATGTTAGGTCGATGCATGCTCATCTCCTACGAGTAGTTTTATGTTACGCACCCCTGCGATACTGAGGCATATTTCAGGTACAGGACTCAGGATTTGAAGATTCCATTGCTCCTTGGATGGCTTACAGTTTCTAAGTTTCTATTTTATGCAAGTGTTAGCATAAGATGCCTCTTTGTAGCCCTATTTGTTTAAACTTGTATTCGTTGATTCGTATATGTAAAGTGTACGTAAGTGCACTCTTTTTAATGTATTTAACATGTATGAGATGAGGCCGGAGGCCAATCACATGTATCTCGTTTTCTATGCACTTTTGTTTTCAAAGTTTATTATGAAAATATTAGAAAATGTTAAGTCATTGCTTCATAACTTTCGCATTGGGTGTTGGAATTTCATATATTTTCTGCCCGGACTCAGAATCAGACGATTCTTGAGTCTAATTTTGTTCATTTTTCGTTGTCCTTCCAATGGTGTGCACAGTGGCACCCTTTACAGTGGGAAATGACCATTTTGCCCTTAGTTCATCTCTTTTCGGGTTAGGCATTCTTGCTTCATTTGCTTGGCTCATTTGAGTTCTGTGGCTTCATGGAGAGTCATTTTGGGGCCTTAGGGATGACGTACATCTCTTGAGGTCATTTGGCTTCTTTCGCTTTAGCATTTCGGGTCCGTTATCGGGTCAATTTCTGGTTCATCACTAACGCACCGGATTGAGAAATCCAGGTCGTTACAGTTTCTTCACAGTATAGTTTCTTTCATTCTCCACAAGATTAACAAACTTGATAAATTGAGTAATTGCCTCAGACTTTTCTTTTAAAAAATGAACCCACACCATTCTGCTGAAATCATCAATGAGGAGCATGAAATACTTACTTCCACCAATACTGGTGGTTCCGGTAGGACCACACAGGTCCATGTGTATCAAATCAAGAGCCCTTGTGGTGTTGATCTCTTTAGAGGGAAATGAGACTTTGGTTTGCTTACCTTGCTGACATGCCTTGCAGAGATGATCATCCTTGAAACTGACCTCAGGCACACCTTTGACAGCTTTCAGCTTCAGAATCTTAGACAGGTTTTTTGAGTGAAGATGTCCTAACCTTTTATGCCGCAATTTAGCTTTATCATAAGTTGTTAAGTTGCATTGAGTGAGCTGTCTGTCATCAGTGACAGTATACACATTCCCTGAAGATCTACATGCTGAGAATAGAACTTGTTTTGATTTAAGATCAACTACTTTGCATCTTTCTTTATTGAAGCATACTTCTTTTCCACTGTCACACAATTGACTCACACTGAGAAGATTATGTTTAAGTCCTTCAACCAGTAGAACTTCTTGCATTTCAGGTAATTCTTCAGTCTTGGTCATAGTACCAATACCCATAATTTTAGCCTTTTGATTGTCTCCAAATATAACATTTCCACCATCAAACTGCTTTAGAGAATTAAACTTTGAACTATCACCGGTCATATATCTTGAATAACCACTGTCAACATACCATTTATCCTATGAATTACAAGCTTTAAAAGCTGTATACACAAGAAGACTCACAGAGTTCAACTTCTTAGTATTTGACATCATTTTAGACTTTACCAATGACCCTTTATCCTTGGCTTTCTGAGCAAGAGTTAAGTCAGACTTCTTCACATACATCTTAGTGATCTTGTAGTTTCTCATGGCTGAGGTGACAAAATCTCCTTGATTGAAACTTACCTTGTTGTCAAGAGGATCAAGTTTGTATCTCAAGGTTTTTATGATAGGGAACTTGGCATACACTTCACCTGTTGTAGCTTTAACAAAAACAGAATGATTTTGTTTGATCTTTGTTGCTGAATCACACACATAACCAATTCCAGTCTTCCCAATTTGCTTGGTAGATTACTTCCAAATTTCAGCCATCTTCAAAGACCTTCCTTCAAGTATAAGAGACAATTCTTCTCTGCACCTTTTAGTAGACCACTGAGTGTTAACCTGATACTTAAGCAAACCTAGAAAGATAAGAGAGATTGAGCACAGGGTTGACAACTTTAGTTTGAAGTGCTTAATGAGAATTTGTCTTGACTTTAGCAGTTCTGAATTAAGCTTTCTAATTTAAGACTTCTGTTGATTACACTTCACTACAAGTCTTTCACATTCTTCCAGAATCTCCTCAATCTCTGCATCACTGTCTTCTTCAACTTTAATTGCATCTTGTGGTGCTTCAAGAATAGCCATGAACAAGCATTCATCTTCTTGAGTTTCTTTAACTGTTTCTTCCTCTGGAGTTATTTCCCAATCAGACAACAATGCTTTCCTTCCAAATCTTTTCTTGTTGTTTGGTCCTTCAAACCTTTTCTGAGGCTGTCCCTTAGAAACAGGACAATTGGACACAACATGACCAAGTTTTCCATAACCATAACAGGTAAGATTTTGAACCTGAGACTTCTTCTTAAACCTGAATTTTCTAAATTTCTTAGCCACTTCATCATCTTCAAGATCATCTTCAGATTTAGAATCCACTTCCTCTACAGCTTCTTTGGCCTTGAGAGTTGCTTCTCTTCTGTATAGAGATGGAGGACCAATTCTCATCTCATAAGCTGTGAGTGAAGCCTGAAGTTCATCAATCTTCATGTTAGATAAGTCTCTATCTTCGAGAATAGTAACCTTAGCATTGAATTTAGAAGTAAGAGACCTGAGAATCTTCTTGCACACATCAGAATCTTTAATGTCTTCACCAAGGGCTTTCATGTTGTTCACAAGATCATTAATTCTGAACATATATTCTGCAACAGTCTCTCTTTCTTCCATTTTACAAACTTCATATTGCACCTTGAAGAGTTGAATCTTGTTCTCTTTTATAACATTATTTCCTTTATGAGCAGCTTGAAGAGAGTCCTACATTTCCTTAGCTGTTTTGCAATTTTTAACTCTTGTAAACTCTTGTTGCTTTAAGGCACAAAAAAGAACATGTTTGGCCTTCCCATCATTAGCTACAGCTAGCTTATCTTCAGTAGTTGGATTCTCAGGATTCAGAATAACAACACCATATAAAGCAGCATGCCACACATCATAGGATTAAGACATCAAAAAGGCTTCCATTCTAGTTTTCCATGAGTCATAGTTAGAACCTTTAAATCCAGGAGCTTTGTTAATAACTTGGCCTTCATCCATAGCTAGGATCAGCTGCAAGCTTGTTAGAACCTTCAAATGCAGACCAAGCTTTGATACCAATTGTTGAACCAAGAGGGGGGGTGAATTAGTTAAACTCCTATGAGTAATACAAGTTACTCAACCCTCGCTGAATGCGACCTATTTCAGGCAAGAAGATGGGGTTTTGGTATGCACAATATCCTTAGGTCGTTTTGTTGGATTGAAGTTCTTTTAAATGCATTATTGTTCACATGCAAGTATTAGCATGTTTGAGTTTTACTTTTAAAGTTGTAATACTTAGTTAGGCTCAATACGCCGTTTATGCTTTGTAATATGTAAAGTGTGTTTACATATACTCTTTAGGACATATTTGACATATATGTAATGAGGCAATATGCCAAGTACTTTCATTTTGTATTCTAAGTACTTTTATTTCTAAGTGATTTTATTGAAAAATAGAAAAATGGCATGCTCTAAGTCATTACATTTGCATGGGTGGTGGGAAGTGGGCTTTAGCACTTCTATAGGGTCTCTTCATTTATGCATGAAGTGTGGCCATGGGCCAAATGGTTTTTTGAAATTATTTTACGATTTTAAGTTTCAAAATTTCTTTTTAAAGTCCATTTAAGGCATTTTTCAGCTTTGATAGGTTGAATTTGGCATTGGGCATTTATGGGGCCCACAGACCATTCCCGCGCACTTAAAATCACTAAATACGTTTGCGTGCACAATTGTTTTAGCCCAGAAATCCATTTAAGGTTAAATGAGCACTTGGTGCAAAGTTGCAGTTTCATCGTTTTTGACCTAAACTGTTCTAAGGGTATACAAGGCATTTCATAGCATGTTTTAAATTTTTATTTCGATATGGTTGGGTAGAAAACTTGATTTTAAGGGGGGTTTCTTCTTTATCTTTTTCCAAAAACGTTCATCTTGAGGTCCATTTTTGCTCTCAATTGCAGCAAAGTGCTGCTGTCAGCACTATTGCTGTCATGGCATGCACCGCACGCACAGCGCATCATGCGCGCGCGCAACATCCTTTTCTTGTGCGCGTGGCGCCCATGCGTGGCACTCCTCTTGTGCACGGGCGGGGCTCCTCTTCCGCGGGCGGGGCGTGCATAGGGGTGCTGCCTTGGTGCCCCTTTGCCTTGACCTCCGAACTTTATACTATTGTTTTTTCATTCGGACTCCAAATCAGGTGATTTTTGAGTCTGACTTGATTAAGTTTTCATCGTCTATCCAATGGCTTGCTTGGTTGCATTTGGATCTTCTTATAAATGACCATTTTGCCCTTGGGGATAAACTTGTTTAGTTTTCCTTTTTAAATTGCTTCTGCTTGCTTTCTTTTGGGTTCCGTGACTTTATGGGAAGTTATGCTTGTGTCTTAGGGATGATGTACATTTCTAAAGACATTGCTTCCATGTAAAAGACCATTTGCCCTTGGGGCCTTATTTGGGTCTTTTTCTGATCTTTTTCATCTGCGTTGTTCTCGTTGAGTTCAGTGGCCTCATGGAAGGTCACTTTGGTGTCTTAGAGATGCATTACATCTCTTGAGACTTGGTTTCTATTTTTGCTTCTGTATTCAGATCCGTTATCGGGTCAAACTTCGGTTTATCATAAGACGCACTGGCTTAAAACCAGGGCCGCCATAGGTTCGGGTTGTTACAAGATATACAAGAAGGGTTTATATAGGAGGAGTTATGTGTGATAAACAAGTAACCTTATATGTATATAGTAACTATATATATGGTAATCCTATATAAGGTTAGAATATATTATACAATATAGTAATATATTCTAACAGATTTTTCTCACACTTAGGGCGAGAGGCCGTGGTGGTGTTGGTTTGGCCAGTCATTTCTATATTTTTTTTGGTGGTTGTGGTGGTGGTGTTTTGGGTTTTTTTCTATTTTTTTTTCTCTGTTTAATTAGATGGCGAATCCAGTTTCTACTCAGAGGTTAAACAAAGGTTCACTCATGATTGTTCACTTGCTCAAGCTTCTTCCTGCTACAGATGTCAAATATCAGACATCAAGTTTCATTGCTCTTAATAGTGTGATGATCGTGTTGAATGATGAAGGTACCTTGAATGCTCGATCAATATATATCGTTTTTGTTTTATTTCTATTACATTGTTTGTTGATGTATATTATATATGTATATATATGTATATATGTATATATATGTATATATATATATGTACAGGATGCGAAATAGTGCTTGCTAAATCCAATATTGGGTACCCTTTATTTCGAAATGTTGTTGAGGGGTAACCTCGTTGTTCAGACCGCCGAGCTCTGCCAGAAAAATTCTTTACAGAATGACCCACGAGTTGTGGAGACGAAAGCTCTCAAGGCACGGGCGAGGGATGTCACAAACAAGATGATAGAGGTTCAGAAGATGGTTCGGGACTTGAAAGTGGCATAGACCTACTCCAAGCTCAAGATCAACCATCTCGACGCTGTCATGCACCCCACCATGAAGGACTCCGGCGACTCCTTTAACAAATATTCTGACAACTCCTCTGACGTTGAGAATGTAGGTTTCTCTTATGGGATCTATCTATTTTGGACTTTTTTTCGGGGTTTAATTAATATATGAATAATGATAGGGAGATCGAATAATTAACCCCAAATAAGTACCGAATCTGACGTGTTTTTGTCTACCTTATCTATTTAAACAGTTTCCAAAAAATAATTGTTTAACACGTGATAAGAATGGCCAACTATGTCAAATTCGATGTTAATTCAGAGATTCATTTTCGATTCCCCAATCATTACTCTTAATATATATATCACTCTAGCACATAGGGGGATAGATAGCCCTTTTCTGTCTGGCACTTGGATATGTGCCCAAATGGGATTTTTGGCAATGTTTATCTTATCGGATGGGTATGGAATTAATGATATGAAAATGACTCTATTAAAGTATTAATCTGTATATGAGTAGTCTGTTTCTTTTTTATTTTATATTTTTTTTTTATCATGGTTTCAAGCACAAATGTGCTATTATTCCCTTTCAACTTGTGTTAATTAATGCTCCTGTGTTTGTTCTTTCTGTCAAATGTTTGTTCTTTTGATCAAATGATTGGTTGAATTTCTAGTAATTCAATTAATTTGTATTGGTTCATTCCTTTTTGGTCAGCGAACGTTCTTTATACAAATCTCAAAAAAATAAAGGGTAATTTGCACTCACACCTCCTTAGATTTGCAATAAAGACAGGTAAATATAATTTAGAGAGAATATGATCCAATTGCCCCCTCAAATTTGCAAACTTAAACAACAACACCCCCAACCATGATAAGGGTACGTAATTGCCCTTTGACTTCTGAATTGACCCATTTAAATCATGAAAGTATAATATTAACCTTTTACAAGTCCTTTGATTTGACCAAAATAACCCTTAGCAAATTAAAAAAACAAAAAATAAACTCCACCATGGCCTTCGCAATTTTTTTGCAAAACCTTATTATAATATTAGATTAAAATTATTTATGGTAATTTTTTACATAAAAATTAAAGCTGGCCCACTCAAATTTTTTGTAACACTCTATTTATGGTACTAAATCATAGATACTAATAGTTGTTTTCTATATAAAAATTAAAGTTGATCTCTCTAATTTATTTAAAAAAAAATCTATATGGTTCCCTGATATTAAATATCAAATTATTTCTAAACCCTTAAAATTCCCATAAACCTCTTGCTATAAAAGATCAAAGTTAGTAAAAAAAATAAATAAATAAAAATAAAAATTATTAATTATTATGGTAATCTACACATATATTCACACACATACATAAATATTATTTGTTATGAATTAGAAAGAAAAAATATATATATATTTACTTGACAACAACAATGATTCAATCGACAACCCTTCTCTTCAATTTTATTGCATATTATTTATAGACACATTTGAACAGAATACATTAAACTTGCACAAAAAAATTTCTTACAATGATTTTATGTTATTTTAAAATTTTAATTTTACATTACTAGTTTGGCCCCACCAATTAAAACTTTATGGGTCTGCCCCTATTTGTATGCATGTGGCATTGGCGGCCACACTGGTGGAGTTTGAACTTTTTTTTCTTTTTCCTTAAGGGTCAATTTTGGTCAAATAAAAAGACCTATAAAGGTTAATATTGTACTTTAATAATTTAAATGAATCAATTCAGGGTTAAAGGGTAATTTAGTACTCTTATCATGGTTGGGGTGTTATTGTTTAAGTTTTCAAACTTAAAGGGGCAATTGAATCACACACTTCCTAAGTTGTATTTACTTGTCCTTATTGCAAACCTGAGGGGGTGTAAGTGCAAATTACCCAAAAATAAAAGAAGAAAAAGATTAGGATCTTTTAGAAGAAAGTTTCCAAAACTACCCTTGGTATTAAAATATACAATATTCTCTGTTGTCTTTAATTGGGTCTGTTACACCTTGAAACCCTAATTTAGCCTCACCAACTATATATATATATATATATATATATATATATATATAACGGCTCTATTATCAATGAATCTCAATTAGTTTTGGTGAGAGTCTGGTCGAGGGTGGTCGGACCCAATAATTAATATTTTTCTACAAATATTTTGAATAAATTTTTATGCTAACTAAATGCTTGTTAAATACTTGTTAGAAAATAAATTTTCTTTTTATTTACTTCATTTTTTTTTTTTTTTTCTTTTCTTGCATATTTTCATCTAATCGAACTGAACTGAATAAATAAATAAAAGAGAGAGAGAAGAAAAGAAATAGTATATACCGAGGAAAGTCCTACGAAAAAGTAAATGTTTACCAAGTTCTGTTGCGTTAGTCTACTCACCAATTGATTTTTTCTACAGACTGAAAATCCCTTGCAGCGTTGATTGACTAATCAACGCTCAATTGTGTATAAGAAGAAGGTGAAGCTTTTAGTTATAGAAATCCCATTTCAATCCCCCAACAATCTCTCCTTGGGAGCTAGCAACTCAAGCACAAACCAGCATAGTTAATTTGGTTAATTTGCAGTTTGAGTTGAGCTTTTTTTATTAATCCCATAAGAGTTGTTATGATAAGATTTCTAGGTTTGTGTCTCTTTGTTTCACTACTATGTACTGTTCCGTTCGCCGAGGCGAGAATTCGTAGATACAAGTGGGAGGTGAAGTATGAGTACCAGTATCCTGATTGCTACAAGAAACTGGTTATAGCCATAAATGGAAGAACCCCAGGACCCTCAATCGTAGCACAGCAATATGATACAATCATAGTGGAGCTAACGAACAGTTTGTTAACTGAGAATGTTGCGATCCATTGGCACGGAATCAGACAGGTATGCAATTTTCGATCATATATGTTTTATTCAGTTTTTTGAAAATAGTTTTTAAAAACTCAGAAAACATAATAAAACAGACCTTTTTATAACAAGTTTTCAGATAAAACTGAACTAAGTAGAATTTTTCTATAATTTTCTAACTGATAAACCGAGTTATTTTTGTGAACTACTGCAGAAAGGAACACCTTGGTTTGATGGAACAGAAGGAGTGACTCAATGTCCAATTTTGGCGGGAGACACCTTCACATACCAGTTTGTTGTTGATAGGGTAAGTTGTAGTGGCACAAGCTTAATTTTGCAGCATCATATTGGTACTTTTACTTATAAAACTTTGACAAGTGATGGATGTTTAATTTGCTTTAATTTGAACATAATGCAGCCTGGGACATATTTGTACCATGCACACTATGGTATGCAGAGAGAAGCCGGGCTGTATGGATCAATCCGCGTATCACTTCCTGATGGAGAATCCGAGCCCTATTCGTATGACTATGATCGAAGCATCATCCTTAATGATTGGTACCACAAAAGCGCATCTGAACAAGCCACTGGCTTGTCCTCTATTCCCTTCGTTTGGGTTGGAGAGCCTCAGGTAATTAAATTACTCACACCACCTCTACAATTACAATTTGAATTACATATGATCGAGTATGCTTTTTTTCTAAAATAAGTTGATAAATAATTGATAGTGTAACTTCCTATTACATTTCAGTCAATCTTAATACAAGGAAGAGGAAGGTTCAATTGCTCTTCTCCAAGTGTAGAATCCGGTTCTTGTAACGCGACAAATCCAGAATGTTCCCCCTATGTACTGACAGTAGTTCCAGGAAAAACATATAGACTAAGGATTAGTAGCCTCACCGCGCTATCAGCTCTTAGTTTTGAAATAGAGGTACTTAATCTAATGTTCATGTCAGTTCTTCATAATGTGTTTGATAATTTTTGTCCATTGCTAATACATAGTTCAATTAATTCTTGTAATGCAGGGTCACAACATGACAGTGGTTGAAGCTGATGGTCACAATGTGGAGCCATTTGTTATAAAGAACATATTCGTTTACTCCGGTGAGACATACTCTGTCCTCATAATAGCCGATCAAGACCCTTCGCGAAATTATTGGGCAAGTGCGGCAGTTGTTGGGAGGAACAGAACAACTCCAAATGGCTTAGCCATTTTCAATTACTACCCAAACCATCCTAGAAGGTCTCCTCCAACAGTTCCACCTTCGGGCCCTAATTGGAACGATGCCAATCCAAGAATGGCGCAGAGCCTTGCAATCAGGGCGCGACAAGGTTTCATTGACACTCCTCCTAATATAACAGATAGAATGATTGTGTTCCTAAACACACAAAATGAGGTCAATGGCCACAGGAGGTGGTCCGTCAATAATGTCTCCTTCGAATTTCCCCATACACCATACCTAACCGCGCTAAAGAAGAATTTGTTACATGGAATTGATCTAAACCATCCTCCTAATGGTTATGATTTTGTGAATTACGACATTTATAGTGTCGCGGACAATGCGAATGCCACTACTAGCAACTCCATCTATAGGCTGCAGTTTAATACAACAGTGGACATTATTCTTCAAAACGCAAACACAATGAACAAAAACGACAGTGAGACACATCCGTGGCACCTCCACGGACACGATTTTTGGGTACTTGGCTATGGCAAAGGCAAGTTTGACATGTTCAATGATCCAAAGAAGTACAATTTGGTTAATCCAATCATGAAGAACACAGTGCCTGTTCATCCTTATGGGTGGACCGCTTTGCGGTTTCGCAGTGATAATCCAGGTGTGTGGGCTTTCCATTGCCATATTGAGGCCCATTTCCATATGGGCATGGGTGTGGTGTTTGAAGAAGGGATAGAGAAGGTGGGACAATTGCCAACATCTATTATGGGATGTGGTGAAAGTTGAAACCAAAGGTTTCCAAAGGCCATAGATATCTTCATATAATTGTATTGTATGTTTTTTTTTTTTTTGGAATGATTTTTTTTTTTTGAATTGGTCAGTTTGTTGTCATTTAGATTATCAGCAACTTAAAATTACCAATAGATCAATGTTACTACTTGTATTATTCTTGTAAAGATTTGTGTAAAATTTTGGTGTCTTTCATGAGAATTTTCAAATGTATCATGTCATATACTTGGAAGAGAGATGATATTTAGAACGAAAAGTCATTCCAACTCATCATCCATTGGATACACTCAAGGTAGTTTCGCATGTAAATCATTCAAACTTTTAAGTGAAAAAGTCGTTATCCTTGTGGAAAATTTGAAGTTTTCACATGCATCATATAATATTCTTGAATTTTGGAAGTCTTTGATGCAAATTTCTCTCTCACACATCATTTCCACAACGCAAGTGAGTGGAATTCTAAGAACCATTTAGAAAAGTACTTCAAGGACCTGTTCAAAGTCAATGGAGCGACTCGAAATGGGTAGTTAATTACTACAGACTCCAAAAATTACTTTCGTTTTCAGTCTTAATCAATTCCAAAAATGCAGTCAACTTATTGATTTTGGTCTTCTTTTTTTTTTTCAACTTATTGATTTTTCTACAGACTCCAAAATTACTTTCGTTTTCAGTCTTAATCAATTCCAAAAATGCAGTCAAACAATAAAATATAAAAAAGGAAAATTCTCATGCAATAGCAAAGTTGTGAAAGATCATGTTTCTCAAGATGCAGGCCTAGGGAATAGATGATATTGTGACTTTTGGCTTTGCAGGATTTTAATCTCTGAATCCTTGTTTCTTCCTTGGCAAGTTGAAAATAAATAAATAATTCAATATACTGGGTTGAGTTAGCTTGGGATAATCCTAAGATATTTCATCAGACTTTGGCCATGTATGGTCGTAGTAGTAAGAAATAATAAAGGTTGAGTTAGCTTGAGATAATCCTAATGAACATGTGGACAAGAAAGTATATTTCGTCAGACCATGTGGCCTATGGCCATGATCTTTAGTACTAAACAATAATAATTCGAGCACAATTTGATCTAAGGAATGGACAAGAAAGTATAGACTTTAATTGAAACAATTGACCAGAATAGATATTTCGGTAAAATGCAAAAAAAAATAAAAAATAAAACTGTGAACTATTGGTAATGAGACAATTGACCATAATAGATATTTGGGTAAAATGCAAAAAAAATAAAAAATAAAACTGTGAGCTATTGGTCAAACCTTCAAATACCCTCGCCCGCCAGCTACAAAGCTGCATAAAAAACACAAAATTATACATTTTTGTTGTAGATGGCTCCGTCCATCAACCGATTTATATTTCCATTAAAGACAACACGTAACTCACATTTTAAAATTAAAGGACCATGGTGCCCTTCTGAACATGAAAGGACAATAATGCCTTTTTTGTTACCATTGGACCCAAACACCTTATAACCAACACACACCCAAACACAATCTAACCTAATTTCCCCAAATCCCCAAATCTGTTGCCTTCACTCCCCTAAATCGATTGACCCTTCATTCAAAAAATTCCCAAAATCACACTCCCTTTGTTCATATTGGTGGTCTTCATGCTCTGAAAATTGATAAGTTCTTGGTAAGGGTTTGTATCCATTTCTAGCTCTCTATTTTGGAAAGATCAACTAATTAGTTCTTTCTCTCTCTCTCTCTATCTCTCTGTTTATCTTTGTCCTCAGGTGTGTATCCATCTCGTTCTATGTTTGTGTGTGTATGTGTGTGTGGTGTAACAAAGAGGACTTTCAACAACAATGGAAGAATAGATGAAGGGAGCAAAACAAAAAAATGCACAAGCGTTCTTCAATTCGAATATAACTTACAAAATAAATGTTGGAGGAGACATTGAAATCCATGAGTCCAGATTTATTTCATAAGTAAGAATCCGCGTACAAGAGAACAAGTACATGGATATGAATTTTATTCTAACACTAACATTACTACTACTCCTATGGAAAAGAAGTATAAATAAAAAAACTACATTGTGTAAGTAAATGCAGATTTGTTTGGTCATGGACGTTTTGCACAATCTTATCCAACACCTTTTATAGTTGGACTTCTGCACAATCTTATCCAACACCTTTTATAGTTGGACTTCAAAGTGGTTCAAGGTGATTAGCAAATGTACTATTGTAGCCAAGCAAGTGGGAACCTATTTCCCCAACTGCTATTTAGAACCTCTTTGTCATTTCTAAACATGGAATATAGGGTCGAGCATAAATGATTGCCCAGGTCTTGTTCTTGTCCCACTTTAATGCCCCTCTGGTGCACGAGAAAACCAAGGAAGTTCAATGCATATTATTCTATTGTTTTATATGACGGTTCTAACTCACTGCTCAATTTGAATTCAAATACTATTCAAATTTGAATTCAAATATAATTTAAATGTAACCAACTGCTCAATTTAAATTAAAAAACAATTCAATTTTGAATTCAAATATAATTTAAATTCGAATTCAAATTCAAATGCAACTCCATGTTTTCTTCAACACCTTTTGTCACGTGCTTCAGAACCTCCTGCCACGTGTCCATGGTTTTCCAAAAACTCTATTAATTGTTTTGGTTGACTGAAACTACTGTTAATCACCGATAATTGTTGTTCCAAAATATCGGTCAATTGTTATTGTAAATCGACAACTGAATTTCAATTATTATAGGTTCGACACCTCACAAATAGTGATTCAGAGCATCACCAACACTTGAACATTTTAACTCTGATTTTACTTAAGAGCGTTGCTAAGTGGCCGAATTTAAAATTTTATTCCCTCAGCTCTTTAAAATTAAGGGCCGACCAAATTTTTTAAAGACCTGAACTGTTAAATTGGTCACAATTACCGATTCTTCTTTGATACCCAATTGGCTTAACAGCCTAATGGGTCATCCCAGATCAAACGAAAATATTCTCAGCCTCTTCGGTAAAATTCTTTTTACCCCCCTTGACCAAATGATGCTATTTTCCATAAGGTGTACATTCTGACCTTTGATTCTTGATTGAGTAACAAATCTATTGGACCAAGCAGGCCAGGGGGTTGAATTAGCCAATTAAATTTTTTTTTTTAATTACAACAAGATCAATGTTGACAAACAAATACAATAAACACAAGGTATACAAGGAAAACCCTTTCAAAAGGGAAAAATCTTGGTTCTTAGCCTTAGCCAATATAAGCTCCACTAGTTGTATGCAAGTAGTTACACACTAAGTTGTCTCATACTCTGCACACACCCTTGTACAGGTTGAAACACTAGCTTTCACAGCCTCTACACACATACTAGCTCAACACATTGCTTACAAGCACTCCCCCTATCGTAAACACCCTTGCTTGGACCCTGCAAGCTCTCATAGCTCACCAAATACATTTAAAAGAATGAATATCAACAATATTCAAGCATACACAAAAGACAAGAGTGGTTGTGCAGTTCAAAACATCAATCTGTAACCTCTAGAACCCTTTCTACAGAAACTAAGGTTTGAGGGGTAAAACTAGAAATTCGTGTCCCCAAAATTCTGAGATCACTCATATAACCTGATGTTACCATTATAAACATGCTCAGATGATAAACAAGATAAGTATAGCATGTGAATCACAATACAACATCAATAAGGCCTTGACTACAACTACACAATGAAGAATTAGGGTTTTGGCAGGTCAAAACCAAAGGTGACAAAAATTCTATCCAAAAAAACCAACTTCAACAGCCTTGATTCATCAATACAAACTTGCTAGCATGTAGATCAAACATTGTGTAGCAAGATATAAATAATCTATATATGAATCATAAGGCTAAACCAGAAAATAGCTCAAATCACAGGTTTGAGAAGTGAAAATCATTTGCAGCATAGTATGGCTCAAGTACTTGTGCTCAGTAAATGTAAATAGCTCAAATATGCCTCTCTCAACCTTAACTTAGCACCACAGCTGTAATGTTTCTGATTTTTCTCTTTTTCCATTTTGTGGTGTTTTCTTATTTTTGAGGGTATTTTTGTCTTTTCTCGTTTTACGTGCCGAACACCGTGGGGGTGTACTGGGTATGTCCAAGAGTTAGTTGGGACATTTCTTTGAGTTCGGGACTCTTGGAAATGCAAAGGTTATCATTTCGGCAATTTTTTTGTTTTTTTTTCGGGTCAGGAAGTCCTACGTGGGTCCCGCTATTGGTTTATTGTGTACGAGGATTTTATTCTGGGTCCATTGCATTTCATGCATGCTTATTTAATGTACAATTATATGACTATATGTTTAAATCTAGTTATTATTTGGCTAATATTATTCATTTACATTATAAAAAGGTAAAGGTGATATTTTTTTTTTGTGGCGGGACCCACAGGTTAAACATTTTAATGGCCTTAAAGCCATCTTTGACTTATCAGACATCCCATTTTCCTTCGCTTCCTCACGATGCACCATTTCTCTCTCTACAAATAGACTCTCTCTCTCTAAAATATTACATTCAAGGCTTGATTTCTCTTCCATCTTTGGGAATTTGCCTTTACCACTTAAGATAAAGTTGAAGAACTTGTTGAGGCCTTCATTTTGATCAGAGTTGATTACTATTTGGAGCTATTTGGGATTTCATGATTTGGGGTTCTTAGAGGCTGTTTTGAAATTTCTAAGGTGTTACTCTTCAATTGGAGATAGGGGTCTCTCCAATGCCTAAGTTTTGACTTTTAATTGAGTAAATCCTAATCCTTTTTTTTTTTTGTGCTTTAGTTTTGATGTCTTGT
Organism: Cornus florida; assembly: GCF_030987335.1. Lineage (NCBI taxonomy): Eukaryota > Viridiplantae > Streptophyta > Magnoliopsida > Cornales > Cornaceae > Cornus > Cornus florida. Next base: position 48,908,536 of record NW_026775572.1, read on the forward strand.
GTATGAAAATGTTGTATTAGATATTAAAACCATGATGTGAATTATTATGAGTTTAATTGGAACATGTTTATAGTTGATTCTTGTGAAGGATAGCTTAATTGAATTTGGTATAGTGAAGCAGGATATTGTTGTGTTATATTTCAAAGCATGCTATGATTATAATTGTGTACTATAGAATGTTTTGATTATTTCCTTTGAGTTGTAATTGCCATGTTAATATAATATTTTGTGGTGATAAAATTGATGTCAAGGGAATGTCATGAGTACATTGCATAACATGGCATCAAAAGGGGAATTGTGAAAAGCATTTGACAAGGGAAGGTTTTTTTTTTTTTTTTTTTTTGAAAGGTTGTTATTTAAAATGGGACATAATTTTTATTTTTAAAAAAAGAACCGGATTTCACGAGTACGGGGCTAATTTGACCTAGAGGGAGCGCGGCCCAGTATAGGGCGTGAAAAAGTTGGTACTAGACCTGTTAACGGTTGCCGGATTTGGAACCAGGGATAGTTATCAACCTCGCCTAGGTAAAGTCAACTAGCAGGTTTTCGAAAAGCGTATGTTTGGTCAGTGTAGACCAAGTTAGTGAAGGGATGCATCTCATATCATTTCACGCACAATAATTATAAAATTGTGCTTGTGATTAGAAAAATTACTTGTTAAATGGAAAGGTTATTTAGACCCCATGGCATGAGCTCAACTCATTTTTCAATTCTCTTATGTGTTATATGGCTCAAGGGAGTCCAAAACTAACGCCTTAGGCGACTTCTACTGAGATTTATGGTCACTCCATTATTTTAAATATATTTTTTTTAGGACATGGGAAAGAAGTGGCGGACGACGTTCCCCCACAAGCTTAGTTTGGATTAGAAGACCGTTTTGTTAGTTTTTGTAACCAAAGTTTTACATTGTAATGATGTAATTATGTTCTGTATAATTTTGTGTCTGGAAACCTTATAATTATAATGATAAGCATGGAGTAACTCTTGTAAAATGTCTCAGTATATGTTAGGACTCTTAATCATGTTTTTGGGACTGTAATTATGATGCATTTAGATTAGATGGTATGTGGTTGTTGCACCAAGAAATGAACTATGTTGGGGTATAATGAATGGATGAATGAAATATTGGAATGTGTCATATTGAAATACTTTGGGACAAGGTAGATAAATTTTAAGGTCCAAGTGAGGCCATTGTATTCTTATATTTTTGCAGCAGGTTGTAGTAGGAATTTTTTTTCAACAGAGGTCATACCGTATTTTTGGGTCGTTACAAATTTGGTACCAGAGCAATGGTTCGAATACCTTTAAGACGACGGGTAGAGGTCTACCTAGGATTTCATAGGTAAGTTGAATTACTTATTTATATGCTTATGTGCAAAGTTTTTAATTTTTTAAAAAGCATCTGAATTACTTAATTGCTTACGTGGTTACGTGTTAAGTGTTTAACGTTGTTGCATATTGTTAGCATGATTATGTTTATTATTGGTTGGGTGTTTCCTTTCCTATTAAGTCATTCATGTGAGGACTCAGTTCTGGGGCGTGTTTTAGTGTCATCGTTTTTGACATGTTTCCTTTTTTCTTATAGCGTCATGCCACCAAGAAGGGATCCAGGGGAGAGTTCTAGCTTCAATCCCATGGAGAAGGATCAGGAGCAGGCTGAGGAGGATGTGTTGTTGTGTGATTTAGTCCCACCAAGAGGGGGACAAGTGAGGGGGACTGTTGAGCCGCCTCCTCAGATAGGTAAGGACCAGTTTAGGTTGGCACTGCAAACAATCTTTCAGGATGCATTTCGGACTGCAGTGGCATCATCATCATAGGTTGTGCCACCATTGGCACCACCTCCAGAGAAAAATGAGTCAGAGAAGACTCTTGATCATATCGCAAAGTTGTAAAGTTGATGTCGACTCTATGTGAGGGCAGCCCAGATTCACTTGTTGCGGACAGTTTTATGGAAAGGGTGGAGAAACATTTGAATGTTATGAACGTGGCGTCGAACAGGTTAAAGATCATTCTGGCTACTTAAAACTTCACAAGGGATGCCGACATTTGGTGGAAGACCATTTCTCACACCCACAATTTGGACACCATGACTTATGAGGCTTTTAAGAAACTCTATTATGAGAAGTACTTTCCAGCACCTAAGAGAAGGGAGTTAAAAAAAGAGTTTGATGGTTTGAAAAAAGGAAATATGATAGTTACAGAGTACGAGAACAAGTTCACATCACTTTTGAGGTTTACACCAGTTATTGCTAACGATGAGGAAGGAAAGATAGAGAAATTTGTTAATGGCCTTGATCTCACCATCAAGCCAATTGTAGCTATAGCAGAGCCGACAGAGTATGCAAAGACAGTGAAGAAGGCCTTAGTTGTTGAGGCCAAGAGCAAGGACATGAAATCTATTAAAAAGTCCTATAAGCTTAACAGAAGTATAGGTGCTACTTTCGATGGCCAATCACAAAAGAAACAGAAGAATGAATTGTCAGGGTTTAGGGGATAACAGTCAGCCAAATCCATTCCCATGGCTTCAGTGTCTATTGGATCTTCCAGGCCAGATGTTATGTGTTTCAAGTGCAGGTAACCCGGGCATTACAAGGCACAATGTCCACAAATGTAGATGGCATTGGGAGGATGTTTAGGTATGGCCAATAGGGCCACAAGGTGAGAGATTGTCCATAGCGAGGCAGTGGCTCAGGTAGAAGTGGAGGTTCACTGCAGAGGTAGACGCAGTCTACCATAATCGAATCAAGGTTTTGACCGCCACTACCGCCTTAGCCATCTCAGCCAGTTATGTCAGCACAGAGTTCTCGGCCGAGCAGAGGAGCCTCTTCTAGTGCATCTACTTAGTAATTGGGTTATCAAACAGGTGGTTCACAGGGGCAGAGGACCCAAGGTCATGTGTATGTAGTCACTCCAGCTAATCCGTCCAGTCCTTCAGTTGTTAGGGGTATGTTACTTGTGTCTTATTCTTGGGCACTAGTGTTATATAACTCTGGCGCTTCGTTTTCATTCATTGCTTCATCATTTGCACGAGCATTAGGGTTGGAGGTCAGTCAGTTAGACAGACCACTTTATGTTAACACACCTATCGGGGGTTTAGTCACTCTTGGTAGAGTTTGTCGGGGTTGTTCCATTACTATTACCAGATGGGTACTTGAGTTTGATCTCATTCTTCTCGAGATGATAGGGTTTGACGTCATTCTTAGGATGGATTGGTTGTCGTCCTTCAGAGCTGTTATTGATTGTTACGGGGTAGAGTGTTAGTTTGTACCCTGAATGGGGATTGCTTCTGTTTTGGCGGGGATCAGTGTGATTCTCTCACTCCTTTATTTTACAATGTTAGAGGTTAGGATCAACATGAGTTCTTCTTGGCTAGTTTTATGGCCGACGATGATGTTGAATTTTATGGGGTTGATTATCCTGTGGTTGTGCGGGATTTTCTGGATGTGTTTTTGGAAGACTTGATAAAGTTGCCTCCACATTGGGAAGTAGAGTTTGCTATTGATTTGATGCCGGGTACCGTGCTAATTCTATGGCACCGTATTGTATGGCACCAATTGAATTGGAAGAATTAAAGAAGCAGCTTGATGATGTGAGGGTGAAAGGCTTCATTCGACCGAGTGTGTCCCCGTGGGGTGCACCGGTCCTATTTTCTAAGAAGAAAGATGGTTATTTGAGGTTGTGTATTGATTACAGGAGGTTGAATCATGCCACCATAAAAAAAAAGTATTCTTTGCCAAGGATAGATGATTTGTTTGACCAGTTGAGGGGAGCTTGCTATTTTTCGAAGATTGACTTGAGGTCAGACTATTATCAGTTATGGGTTAGGGATAAGAATATCCCAAAGACAGCATTCTATACACGGTATAAACATTACGAGTTTTTTGTTATGCCCTTTGGTCTGACTAATACACCAGCAGCATTCATGGATCTAATGAACCATGTCTTCCATGATTACTTGGATTAGTTTGTGGTAGTTTATATGGATAACATTCTTGTGTATTCATGAACTCGGGATGAGCACGAGATCCATTTGAGTATAGTGTTGTAGATTCTTCGAGAGCACCGTTTGTACGCTAAATATGAAAAGTGTGAGTTTTGGCTACAGGAGGTGAAGTTTCAGGGACATGTCATCTCAGAAGGTGGAGTGTCAGTGGATCCTTCAAAAATTGAAACAGTTTTGAATTGGGAGCAGCCCAAGAATGTTTTCAAGATCCGGAGTTTCCTTGGCCTAATGGGTTATTATCGCAGATTCGTGAAGGATTTTTCCTGTTTGGCAGCTCTTATGACTAGATTGAATCGAAAAGGGATCAAATTTGCATGGAATGAAGCCTGTGAGTCTTCCTTTCAGGAGTTAAAGACAAGGCTGACTACGGCTCCAGTGTTGGTGATACCCGAGCGTGGCTTGGGTTATGTGATATATTGTAACACTTCACGTGATGGTTTGGGTTGTGTACTAATGCAGGATGGTAGAGTACTGAGTTATGGGTCTCGACAGTTGAAGACTCACGAGCATAACTACATATTTGGAGCTAGCGGCAGTTATGTTTGCTTTGAAGTGCTGGAGGCACTATGATAAGTGCTGAAAAGTGCACATTTAAACACCTTAAGCTTATGTATTCTAGAACCTTTATCTATCTTATTTTCTTGCTTTAGATTGATTTTGTATTATTGCCATTTTTAGGTACTTATCCCTAAAATAAGCTAACTCAACTAAATAAGAGGATAATTGAAGCAATCTTGAGATGAATCAAAGAAATGAGGAAAGTGGGAGCAAAAGGAAGCAAGTGGTAGAAATTCAGCAAATTCGATCGATCTCAAGAAATATTCGATCAATCCAGCTTTGATCGATTTCAGCACTTCAAGATGGATCTGAACTATTTTGTCCTTATCCAAAGATCCCACAAAGTTTGATCGATCCAACTTTCTTCCGATCGATCGAAAAGATTTCATTTTATCTAATTGTACCACCACACCTACCACTTTTGTCTCTTTCCCAAAAATATCACCAAAATATCTTAGATTTGTCTTTATCCAAAAAGGTGCCGCCATAGAGGATTGATTCAGCTTAAGTTCGATAGATCTTAGCCAAGTTCAATCAATCTCAGAGAATGTTCGATCGATCGAACTTCCCCAAGTGTGAGAAAATTTAATTTTTAGCTTATTAAAAGTTGTCTCATATCCAATCATTGGGAGGAATATTGGTGTACGAGCCCAGGTCATTGGGGGTGACATTTGACCTACCTATATAAGGAATATGAGCCACTTTTACAAAAGACTTTTGACATAATTTCCATATCATATTCTTAGTGAGGAAGAAAATAAGAGAGGAGGCTAGAGACACAAGCTTGGAGTTCTTCCATCAACTAAGAAGATGAGTAATTTCTACCATAGAGTTAGCCCTTGAGGGTTGGAGGACACCATCCATGAGTGGCTAGACATCCTCTTGGGGCTAGAGTTAGCCCTAAGCATGCTTTCTACATCTTGATTTATGTATTTTTTAGGGGATTTGTATTGTGATATATGTTTTGACATTTTTATATACATAGATCTTGTTTATTTAATGATTTATATGGTTTAATGCTTTCAATTGATCATTTCATTTTATCCATATGTCTATGTATGCTAGAATAGATGTTCATGTGTTTGTCTCTAGATTTTGTGTTATTGATGCATGTCTATGTGTATTGATGCTATAGATCTAGAAATTGTCAAGACATAGTACTTAATAGAATGCTGTTGTGATTTATTTGATGGTTCATACTCATTTCTTGATGGATTATGCCTCTCCCTTAGTTTAATTAGTTTAATTTCATGTCATTAGCTTAATTGTAGTGTAGTTGTAGTTTAGATGTTAAATGGGAGGACAATCCATGCTTGTTGTTTGATGTTCCATACTTATGAATGCAAGTAGTATATTTCTCTAACCTTGTGATGTGTTTGGATTGTGAGCTTAAAGAAATGATTAATGGCTTAGTTTGATATATTGTATTATTCATTGTGTTGTCTAGATAATATATAATTAATTGGTCATCCATGCTTGTTGAAACAACCACACACACACACTATTGTTGCAATACATGTTTTCCCCCTCATTAATCATTCATTAAGGGTATAGAAAAGCTATGCTTAGTGGTGATCTCTAAACCCCAAGATCTCTCTCTCTCTTATTTTCTCTCTATTGCATTTAATTGTTTACTTTAGTTTAAATTGCATCTTAATATAATTCAATCACTAGCCAATCTTTTGATCACTCGACCTACTAACCATAATCTCGATTCCACAACCTAGTACGACCTACCAATCCTTTGGGATGATCCCTACTCACCCTAACTATATTTTTAGTGAAAGGTAGTAGTGGTAAATTATAAATGTAAAACTTGGCCACACTCATCTTAGTCCACTCTGTTAAGCTTTGGGTGCATCGCGACAAGGAACATCAAGTTTTTGGCACCGTTGTCGGGGATTGATTGAAGGCAACGTCGTATTTGTGGAATCAATTAGGAATTAGTACTCTTTTGATCGTGTCTTTACTTTATTTTCACTTTCATTTTGGTTACTTATTATGATGGTTCTTGTTTAACTAGGTGCATTGAGCTAGATGGTGAGCAAAGGAGCATTTTAAGCATGGAGCTAAGCAAAAGTAGGAAAAAGCTAAAATCTAAAAAAATTTGCAAGGCTAAAATTGAAAATTGAATTGAAGTGCTAAAGGACCCTTTGTGAGCTCTTTCTTAACTCAATCTCTAGTTAAAATCGTCAGCCCGCATGGAGGCTTGTATTTCAATTCTTAGATAAATCGTGAGCCCACGTGAAGGCAATTTACATTTCTTTGCATGTTGTTTAAGCATGGGAGTATAGGATCATTATATGTGGAGATTTGTTGATTGATTTGTTATGGGGGCAAAGTGTTTGCTTAGTTTATTTCATTGTTGTGTTTCTTGAATTTCATGCGGTCTTGACCAACCCCATCATAACCAATGCAAAATCTAGAGGGTCATCTTGGTTATTTAGACCCGAACTTCATGGAGCATCCTCCTTTCAACCAATTTCCTCCCAGAGTTCAAGCTCTAATTCCTCTAATGGTCCTTCGTGATCATTATAATCTTCATGAATACCATGTACCAACTTGCATTATGCTTCCTAATTTTGAGGCCAATCAATATGAAATTAAGCTCGAGGCCATTCAAATGTGTTCACTATTTTATGGCTTGATGGTGAGGAGCCATATAAACATCTTGATGAATTTCTTGAAATATGCTCCACCGTGAGGTATATGAATGTCCTGGAGGAAGTCCTTAGGTTACTTCTCTTCCCTTTCACTCTTAAAAATAAGGCTAAGCATTGGTTCAACAACTTAGGGGCAAATTTAATAACTTCTTGGTTACAAATGCAAAATAAATTTTTAAAGAAATTTTACCCCGTGAGTTTGACCAATGTTATGCAAACTTCTATTCGTGAATTTTCTTAAAGGGAAGGAGAAATTTTACATAAGGCTTGGGAAAGATTAAATGATTTGCTAAGAAAGTGCCTACATCATGGTATTCCAAAATGGCAAGTTGTCCAATTTTTCTATGAAATCCTATCCGACACTCACAAGGACATAGTTGATACCTCATGTGGAGGATCATATTTTGGGAAACATGAAGATGATGTTTGGCACCTTTTTGAGAAAATGTGTGAAAATTCATTGCATAAATGTCACACTTCTCGGTTGAGTCATGATTCTAATAACAAAAAGAAAAATTTGAAAGTGTGTCAAATTGAAAGTCTAATGGAGATTGTTGCCGAGGTCAAAACTCTAACTCAAAAACTTGATCAATTTTTATTGAGTCAAAAGCCAGCAAAACAATCATCTCCTCTTCTTAATCATCATCTTTATCATTCTTGTGAGCCATGCATGACTTGTTCAAGTGTATTGCATATTACTTCCAATTGTCCCCATGGACATGTACTTGATGAACACTATAAACAAGTCAATGCCACATTTGCTCACTCTCTTTCGAATGCTTATGTTCCGGTGTGGAGTGAACATTCAAATCCTCTTCAAGCTAAAAAATTTCAAAACCGGTATGTTCCTCCTCATCAAAGAAATAGAGGCTCAAAATGATTCATCTCCGCTTCTTTTCATCAAAGAATGAACCATTTCTCTCATCCTCAAGCTTATAATTCTCAAAGTAGCTCTAATCACCCTCATGCACTTTCTAGCAACCCCACATTTGAAGATAAGGTCTTAGTAGCTTTAGGTAGTTTAGAAATGAAAACTAATTTGTTGGATTCTCATTCTCAATCGATATCAAAGCTTGAGTCTCAAATCGGGATGATAGCTAATGCATTGAATGCGAGAGAAATTGGTAAATTGCCATGCCAACCTGAAAGGAACCCAAAAGCTCAACATTTTGTGGAAGCAAACTCCACATCGGGGTGTCTTTCCCAAGAGCAAGTGCAAGCAATTACTACTTTGAGAAGTGGTAGACAAGTTGACAATAGGGTTGAACAACCAATGAAGATAGTGAACCGGTGCAACCAAAAGTTGACACCCATCCCGTTTCCAATCCTAGTCCTACTTCCTTGGATAAACATGGCCCTAGAGGGGATTCTCAACCTTCTTCATTATCCCCTCAAGTTATAAGGTCTTATGAGCCAAAAGCTCCATTTCCTTATGCTTTGAAAGAAACTTCGCCTTTTGGGAGACAAGAGGGGAAAATCTATGACATGATGGAGGTTTTCAAACAATTTAATAAAAATCTTCCTCTCTTGGATGCAATTAGGCAAATTCCGCCTTATGCAAAATTTTTGAAAGACCTTTGTACACAAAAGAGGAAGAGCAAGGGACAAGGCCCTAAAAAAGTGTTCCTAACGGAGCAAGTGAGCTCTATCATTCAACATAACACTCTACCTAAGTTCAAAGATCCCGATGCTCCGACCATCTCATGTGTAATTGGAGCCCATGAAGTTCGTAGAGCTCTTCTTGACTTAGGGGCAAGTGTTAATTTGATTCCTTACTCTGTGTATGTCTAACTAGATTTGAATGAATTGAAGCCAACCTCAGTGGTGCTTCAATTGGCCGATGATCCCTAGGGGCATGATTGAAGACATACTCATCAAAGTTAACAAGTTTTACTTCCCAGTTGATTTCGTAGTTCTTAATACCGAACCAGCTGCAAATTCCACTAATCACATCCCCATCATCTTAAGAAGGCCATTTTTTGCTACCACAAATGCTACCATTAATTGTAGATCTAGTGTCATGGACCTTTTTTTTGGTAATATGATGGTTAAGCTTAATGTTTTCAATGCAAGTCGACATTCCATAGATGAAGACGAGTGTTGTCTCATAGATGTCTTGGATGAGGTTGTTGAGGAGTCTATTCCCACCATGGTCATGAAACAACCAACTGAGGATGATATTTCATCTCTTCTTTCGGAGGACCCCCTTGCATCTTGTCTACTTGAAATGTATTATAATTGTGGGTTTGATAGTGAAGGGTCAATGAATGAAGTTAATAATCTAATAGAATCCGTTGCAAGTTTGGATTTTCCACCTTGAAAAGATCCAAAAGAACCTCTTCCTCCACTCTCTAGCACTCCACCAGTTCTATCTCTAGTCTCTCCACCCACTTTTGAGCTCAAAACTCTCCATCTCGATCTTAAGTATGCCATGTTAGGTCCGAAAGAGACTCTCCCGGTCATCATATCTTCAAATCTTGAAAAAGATCAAGAGAATTCTATTTTGAATGTGCTTAAGGACAATAATGAAGCCATTGGGTGGAGTGTGGTGGATCTAAAAGGAATTGACCCTTCCATTTGTATGCATCGCATTCTTATGGAAGAAGATGCAAAACCTTTTAGAGATGCCCAAAGGAGATTAAATCTAAATATGAAAGAAGTGGTTAAGAAAGAGGTAGTTAAGCTCTTAGATGCCGGTATCATTTATCCAATCTCTGATAGCAAATGGGTTAGTCCAACTCAAGTAGTTCCCAAGAAATCAGGAATTACGGTAGTTGAAAATGCAAAAGGTGAGTCAATTTCTAAGCGTATCGCTAATTCATGGTGAGTATGCATTGATTACCGAAAATTGAATGCTGCCACTAGGAAAGATCACTTCTTTTTGCCATTTATTGATCAAATCCTGGAGAGATTGGCTGGGCAACAATAATATTGCTTTCTTGATGGCTATTCGGGTTACAATCAAGTAGCCCTTAACCCCTTAGACCAAGAGAAAATCACATTTACTTGTCCTTTCAGCACATTTGCTTATAGACGGATGTCATTTGGTTTGTGCAATGCCTCTGTCACATTTCAAAGGTGTATGATGTCAATTTTCTTGGACATGGTGGAAGAGTATCTAGAGGTCTTTATGGATGATTTTTCTATCTTTGGGTCTTTATTTGATGCATGCCTCAAGAATCTAAATTTGGTACTTAAAAGATGTCGTGAAACAAATCTTGTTCTTAGTTGGGAAAAGAGCCATTTCATGGTTCAAGAAGGCATTATTTTGGGTCACGTCATCGCAAAAAGGGGAATTGAGGTGGATAAAGCGAAAGTTGAGCTCATTTCTGAATTGCCTCCACCTTCTACGGTGAGAGAAGTTTGCTCTTTTCTAGGTCATGCCGGCTTCTATCGCCATTTCATCAAAGATTTTGGCAAAATTGCTAGACCCTTGTGCAATCTTCTCACCAAGGAAACTCCTTTTATCTTTGGTCAAGCATACCTTGACGTTTTCCATAAATTACGTAACATGTTATCATCTGCTCCTATTATGCAGCCTCCCAATTGGTCATTACCGTTTGAAATAATGTGTGATGTTTCAGATTATGCCATGGGACCAGTTTTGGGACAAAGAGTAGGAAAGATTCCATATGCCATATACTATGCAAGCAAAACTTTCTCAGGAGCTCAATTGAACTACTCCACTACCGAGAAAGAGTTACTTACCGTATGATATGCCCTTGATAAATTTCGGTCCTATCTCTTAGGGTCTAAAGTTGTTGTCTATTCTGATCATGCTGCCTTGAGACATCTTTTGACAAAGAAATAAACAAAACCTAGATTGATTAGATGGATTTTGCTTCTTTAGGAATTCAATTTTGAAATCAAGGACAAGAAAGGCACCGAAAATGTGGTTGCCGATCATCTTTCAAGGTTATTGATAGAACCTTCCCCTAGCCCACCAATTCATGATTCTTTTTCGGATGAACAACTCTTTCAAATTTCTAATAGACAAACGCCTTAGTTTGCCAACATTGTGAATTATTTAGCAATTGGCAAGCTTCCAACCTTTTGGTCAAAGAACGAGAAGAATGGTTTCTTTGTTAACATCCGGAATTATTATTGGGAAGACCCTGTCTTGTACCGTTATTGTTTGGATCAAATTGTGAGGAGATGCATTCCGGAGAGCGAAATTCCAAGTGTTCTTATGTTTTGTCATACACTTGCAAGTGGTGGGCATTTTAGTGCAAAGAAGACTACCTTGAAGGGTCTTTAAAGTGGGCTCTTTTGGCCCACTATCCATAGAGATGCTTACAATTTTTGTGAGTTGTGTGAGAGATGTCAAAAGATGGGATCAATGTTAAGAAGAGATATGATGCCCTTAACCAATATCCTTGTTGTAGAAATCTTTGACATATGGGGCATTGATTTTATGGGTCCATTTCCTATGTCCTATGGTTTTCAATATATTCTCCTTGCCATTGATTATGTTTCCAAGTGGGTGGAAACTTGTGCTACCAAAACAAATGACCATTCTGTGGTTATTCAATTCATTAAATCCAATATCTTTGCTTATTTTGGTATGCCTAGGGCTATGATAAGTGACAAAGGAAAGCATTTTTGTAACCAATTCTTAAGGCATTTATTTCTTAAGTACTCCGTTACTCATAAAGTGGCCACTCCTTACCACCCTCAAACAAGTGGGCAAGTAGAAGTGTCTAACCGGGAAATTAAGCATATTCTTGAGAAAACGGTTAACACCACCCAGAAAGATTGATCACGGAAGTTAAATGATGCCTTGTGGGCTTACCGAACGGCATATAAGACTCCCATTGGCTTGTCTCCCTATAAACTTGTATATGGAAAGCCTTGCCATCTTCTGGTTGAGTTGGAACATAAAGCCTTGTGGGCGGTTAAAAAGCTCAATCTTGACCTTGATATATCCGGAGAAAACTAGTTATTACAATTAAGTGAGTTGGAAGAGTTGAGACATAATGCTTATGATAATGCCAAACTCTACAAAGAAAGAACTAAAGCTTTTCATGATAAGCACATTGTGAAGAAGTCTTTTGAATCCGGTTAAAAAGTTTGGCTCTTCAACCCTAGATTGAAACTCTTTCCTAGGAAGTTGAGAACCAAATGGGAAGGTCCTTATGAAGTCATCTCTGTTGCACCTCATGGGGCAGTTAAAATTCAAAATTTGAAAAAGGGGAATATTTTCCAGGTTAATGGGCAGAGATTAAAACCCTCCATTAAGGGATAGGTCTTCCAAAGACATTTGAAAGCTGCACATCTAATAGACCCTGTTTATGAAGACATCTAGGGTTGTAATGCAAAATGGAAGAGTTTTTGCCTGTTCGATCGATCTCAATGAAAGTTCAATCGATCGAACATCATGCCTGCATCTAACCTGTATCCAATCGCCTCTCTGTCCAATCGTGCGAAGGAAACCTGTATATTTCAGCTCTCTGTCTGATCGATCGTAAATTCTTCGATCGATCTAGGTTCATCTTGGATTGATCTGCAGTCTCAACACTTAGAAAAATTTTGAGCCTGCATCCAACCTGCATCCAAAGACCTCTCTGTCTCATCGTTCGAACATGTCTGCAGGTTTATGCATGTTCGATCGATCAAAAAGTTTTTGAGACCGATCTGAACTTGATCGATCTGAACATCTTTGGTTTAACTTTTTCTTCCCTTTTTAAATTTTAAGCTTATTTATTCAAAGCAGCATTACGTCTAGTTAGAGACGTTAAACTTAGTAATCATTGTTCATATTTTCTTACATATTATTTAATCTCATTTCATTCAAAAAAAAAAAAAAAAAAAACTATCATATTTCACCATTATGCCTTTATGTATAGTCATACTACTTTTCTATTGTGCTTGATCTCATATCTCTCTTTCATCTTATGTTATATTGCTTTAGAATGCATGATTTGATTTTTCTTATCCCATTTGATATTTGATGTGAATTTACTAGTGTGGTTATTCAAGTAGGTTGTTGATTATAAGTTTGGGGAAGACGTATTTCGAATTGGGTCATTGCCGGGCTTCATCCATCTTTTCCATTCTTTTCATTGCCCATTAAGGACAATGTGCGGTTAAAGTTTGGGGGTAAGGCGACTTTGTTGCATTCTACTTAAGTTGAGACTTAATTGTATAATTGAGATTTGGGATCCATTTTTGCTATGATTTTGATCTTTTGAGGACTATATTACTTAAAATTTAAAAATTACTTGACTTGAGAGTCCAATACTCCTTATATGCCTTGTGGATGCCATTTATGAGTAATTTTTTTGAAAGATTGATATCATGCTTGCACTTGTGGTCAACATGATCCTGATTTTGTGATTGTTTTGAGATTCACTCTAGGATTCTACACTAGCACAGGCATATACTAGCATTCATTTGTGGGGTACATGCTTTGTTGATTATTGAATTGGTTATATCCCAATTGGGCTAGTAGTGCATTGAAACCTTTCATTCTTGATAAAGGTGGATAATAAACTCTTTTCATTCAGTAGTCGGGATTCTAGCCTCATCAAGCACTGAATTTCTCACGCCAAAAGGTGGAGAGCCCAAACTCTAGGTTAATAATTGAACTTGCTTAAAAAAAAAAAAAAAAAAAAATGTAAAAGTTATTGCAAAAGCAATAAAAAGGGTGAGGATTTCTCCCAAAAGGTGAGAAGTGGAAAATGATTAGATGGAGGTTGTCTTGATTTGTAGCCTAGTTGATTTGAGCTTGTAAGTCCTTAGGGGTGTTTGAACACCTAATACCCTAAAGTTGTCTGGTTTGGGAGTCATTGACCTAACGCTCGACCTCATGGATCGCTAGAAAGCTTAATAGATCAACACATTGCACTATGCTTCCATCTTTGATCCTTAGGGAAAAAAAAAAAAAATCGAGTGAAAAGAATAAGCGCACCTATATGAATAAAGCTTTAATAAAAGGTTCACTCTTTGTCTTGATGATCGGTACTAGATTTATGCGCTAATTTGAGGGTAAGGATGTGATCATTTCTTTAGTTGGCTTAGATAGCAACATATTTGATGTCGGTCCACTCAAAAAGGATTCTATAGTTGTTTTGATTTGCATAATCATTTTCTTGATGTGTGGAGGACTATACTTGTTTGCTTGATGTTGAAATTTGGGAGATTACTTGGAAATGGTTGAAAAATTGCATACTTAAGGTAGTTTTCTCCAAATACTTGTTCGCAATATTGGTGTCTCGTTTGTGAGAATTAGCTTAATGTTTGTGGGTATCATTTCTGGAAACCCTCACCAGACTTCACTTATCCACTAAGGGTAACCTAGGGGTTTAAAAGGCTTGTTACATATGCTAAATGTAATCGTATTCCCTATGAAAGTGGTGTTATCCTTTTATTACTTTCTAATTCATACCTGTATAGTCGTTCATTTCATTCCTTTACTTTCGAGTTCATTGCTACAGACTAGCAATATTTAGGTTTGGGGATGTGATGAGCGCTGAAAAGTGTGCATTTAAACCCCTTAGGCTTAGGTATTCTAGAACTTTTACCTATCTTATTTTCCCACTTTAGATTGATTTTGTATTATTTCCATTTTCAGGTACTTATCCCCAAAATAAGCTAACTCAGCTAAATAAGAGCATAATTGAAGCAATCTTGAGATGAATCAAAGAAAGGAGCAAAGTAGGAGCAAAAGGAAGCAAGTGGTAGAAATTCAGCAAGTTCAATCGATCTCAAGAAATATTCAATCGATCCAACTTTGATCGATTTGAGCACTTCAAGATGGATCTGAACTATTTTGTCCTTATCCAAAGATCCGATAAAGTTCGATAGAATCCAACTTTCTTCCGATCGATCGAAAAGATTTCATCTTATCCAGTTATACCACCACACCTACCACTTTTGTCACTTTCCCAAAAATATCTCCAAAATATCTCAGATTTGTCTTTATCCACAAAGGCGCCGCTATAGAGGATCGATCTAGCTTAAGTTCGATAGATCTCAGCCAAGTTCGATTGATCTCAGAGAATGTTCGATCGATCGAACTTCCCCAAGTGCGAGAAAATTCAATTTCCAGCTCATTAAAAGTTGTCTCATATCCAATTATTGGGAGGAATATTGGTGTACAAGCCCAGGTCATTGGGGATGACATTTGACCTACCTATATAAGGAATATGAGCCACTTTTACAGAAGACTTTTGACACAATTTTCATATCATATTCTTAGTGAGAAAGAAAAGAAGAAAGGAGGCTAGAGACACAAGCTTGGAGTTCTTCCATCAACTAAGAAGATGAGCAATTTCTACTATGGAGTTAGCCCTTGAGAGTTGGAGGATACCATCCATGAGTAGCTAGACATCCTCTTGGGGCTAGAATTAGCCCTAAGCATGTTTTCTACATCTTGATTTATGTATTTTTGAGGGGATTTGTATTGTGATATATGTTTTGACATTTTTATATATATAGATCTTGTTTATTCAATGATTTATGTGGTTTAATGCTTCCAATTGATCATTTCATTCTATCCACATGTCTCTGTATGCTAGAATAAATGTTCATGTGTTTGTCTCTAGATTTTGTGTTATTGATGCATGTCTATGTGTATTGATTCTATAGATCTAGAGATTGTCAAGACATAGTGCTTAATAAAATGCTCTTGTAGTGTATTTGATGGTTCATACTCATATCTTGATGGATTGTGCCTCTCCCTTAGTTTAATTAGTTTAATTTCATGTCACTAGCTTAATTGTAGTGTAGTTGTAGTTTAGATGCTAAATGGAAGGACAATTCATGCTTGTTGTTTGATGTTCCATACTTATGAATGCAAGTAGCATATTTTTCTAACCTTGTGATGTGTTTGGATTATGAGCTTAAAGAAATGATTAATGGCATAGTTTGATATATTGTGCTATTCATTGTGTTGTCTAGACAATATATACTTAATTGGTCATCCATGCTTATTGAAACAACCACACACACACACTATTGTTGCAATACATTTTTTTCCCCTCATTAATCATTCATTAAGGGTGTAGAAAAACTATGCTTAGTGGTGATCTTTAAACCCCAAGATCTCTCTCGCTCTTATTTTCTCTCTATTGCATTTAATTGTTTACTTTAGTTTCAATTGCACCGTAGTATAATTCAATCACCAACCAATCTTTTGATCACTTGACCTACTGACCCTAATCTCGATTCCACAACCTAATACGACCCACCAATCCCTTGGGATGATCCTTACTCGCCCTAACTATATTTTTAGTGAAAAGTAGTAGTAGCAAATTATAAATGTAAAACTTGGCCACACTCATCTTAGTCCACTCTGTTAAGCTTTGGGTGCATCGCGACAAGCACTACAAGAAATTCGGGTTTTAGGGACAGTCCAAACTGTCCCTAAAAGCTCGAAATCCGTCCCTAAAGGTCAAATTGGTCCGTCACTAAAAGTAGCGTGACAAAAGAGCTTTAGGGACGGTCAAATTTGACCGTGACAAATACTTTTGACCTTTAGGCACAGTACTGTCTGTCCCAAATAATACCGTCCCTAAAACTTATTAGGGACGGTATTGACTGTCCCTAATAACATATGAATTAGGGACAGTTTCAGGGACTGTCCCCATTACATATAGTATTAGGGACAGACAAACCGTCCCTAATACATAATTTTTTAATTATAATTATTGTATTAGGGACGGATAGACTGTCCCTAATACTTAAATTTCTTCTCTTTTTTTTTTCTTTTTTTTTTTATTTTTTATTTTATGCTTGATTTGTGGGTTTAACCATTTTGAATACATGCAAAACATAAATAAAATAGATCCACAATAACATTTAAAAAGATATTACTGGCCATAAAACAAAATAAATCCACAATACATATATTTAAGATCCATAAAATCTCCAGTTTTCTAAACAAAAACTAAAACTGCTCCCCAGTTTTCTAAACTAAAAGGTAGCACAAAAAATTGTTCCATCCTCTTCAAGATCCATTATTCATTCTGTTGGTGGTTGTGGTGGTGCTTGCTGGTGCCACCTTGTTGGTGGCGGCTGCTGAAAAAGAGAGTCTGCTGGAGGTGGCGGTGGCTGTTGATGCCAGTTTGGTGCGGCTCGCTACTGTTGGAAATCTGATGGAGACTGTTGTTGGTGGAACCATGGTGGCGGCTGCTGCTGTTGCTGATATAGGGATGTACATGTTGCATGAAATAGCATATATGCATCATTTTGTCTTCTTCTACCTTCTACTCACCATGAAATTACCAAGCGCTTTGTGTGAATATGGTGTGTGTGAGTTTCTTGCAAAAAAAATAAATAAATAAATAAATAACCATGAAACTCCTACATGCCCCTCTCTCTCTCTCTTACATTTCTCAATCTCTATTAAAATAGTTAAATCCAAAACTCTGTTTTAACATCTTTTATTTCCTTTAACATATTAAATGAGTAACTACTGTCCTTAAACATCACTCCGCCACAAACTGCTACCTACTGGCACAAACTAGCGTGGTTCCAGAATTTGATCCCTAAGCATGTGGATATATAGCTCAAATTCTTTGGTTTGAAAGTTTTCTAAAGGAAATTTCTGAAAATTAAGTTATAAAAAAGGAAATTTCAGATATAATAGTATATTCTAATTCTATGAGAATTTTGTTTTAAGACTAAACCAAACATGTTTTTATAGAGCTTGTTTCATTCACTTATCTGTTCATCATATCAAACAACTGGAAAATAGAAAAAGAGTACACAATTACAAATATTCGTTTCGTTGACAATTTTCTAAAAATATAATGTTCAGAAAACTGAATTAATTAAAAAAAAAAACAGTCAATTTCCAGAAAATGGTCTAATTCGGTTTTCAGAATTCTTGAGGAGTGTCTTCTAAAAAAACAAGACAGAACAAATCAATATCTTCAATTTTCACTATTATTATGCATATCAGAGATACAAAATAATCTCTCTCATTCATTCATGACCAACTATATATATATCACGGCTATGTGCATGCAAAAGGAAACGTGGGATGCATTCACAAGGTACCCAAAGAAGCAACAACCCCTAGAGTTAATAAAAAAACAAGTCGAATATTATATAATTCAAAATCAAAAGTAGAAAAAAGCTAAAATAAAAAGACAAAGTAGTTCAGAATTATCAGTATATATATATACACACACACATAAATATGAATATGACACATCAAATTTGATGCAAAAAGCTGGTAATGAGTATCTGATATTTGGACAAACCAGTCTGCTGAGACAACAAATGCTTGTCAGCTTCACTTGGATACCTTAGTCACCAAAAACACAGTATGACATAAGATCCTCTTCATTCAAAATTTATCAAGACAAACAGCATTAAACATTTCTTTTAGGACTCCTTACTATGTATTAATATTATTCTTTAATTGAACTGATCACTGCTATATACACACATATAAAGTATTAATAGTACGCTCTCATCATGAGTTTGTATACTCCACTCTGGATTCAATGATTGAGAGTACAAACTCACGTAAGAGTTCCTGCGATTGTGGGTCATTACAAGAGGGGTAGATTAAGGACCCAACAGTTGGGAAGCTAATTGTAAGCATTCTAAACATTGTTCACATCATATACATAAATATATATACACAAAACACAGATTTGTTTTGCAAACCCTATACATGTATATAGATTGTTAAGACTTTAAATAAGGTTTTATGTTTGATTCTTTTTTGCATCAAATTAAATATAATAAATAGAGTAAAATTCATTAATCATGTACACCGATTTATATAGCACCAAACACTTATATATAGCAAGGCCACAGACCCGTACAAACCCAACAAGGGAGAACAATATATACAACCAAGAAGTAGGGAATGCTCCTGTAACCGACCCATGCACAATTCATTGAAGAATCACACCATTATAAAGATATCTAGGAATTATCTCAAAATCATCATTAATATATACAACCACTAATTTTTACCTCCAAAAACCTAATATAATAGCCCACTTGATGTTTACTTGGACTGGACAAAGCCTAACTGATATATGCAGCACTAAGTGTTAAATAAGTACCAAAAGAGAAGGGAAAAAAGGAAGAAAGGCCATCAAAATTAATGTATGAAAAAGCTGAAATCCCGAACTCGACAAATTCAAAAGCAATGAAGAGAATGAGTTCACTATAAACCAAATTTTGTCACAACCATAAACTACTAAACATGCATGAAAGAATCCAAATTGGAAATATAGAATCAGTGACTATTATCTTTTATTTTTGTTTATTCTTGGCAACTGACTGATCTCCATCAAATAATCAGTAGGTAGACTGAAACCTTATGCAAAAAAATCATATCAAATTGCCAATCAACTCATTCAAGCACGGAATGATAACTTCAACAAAATCGAAATCTAGAAGAAAAAATATTTATACAACATACCATTAAACTCATATAATCATAACATGTATTTATCTATTTTCTTCTACAGGACTAAATGATGAGAGAATTTTCAAAAGCAAATCAAAAGCCCAAATTGCAAAACTCAATTATTTACCAAGTATCAGAATTGAGAAGAACAATCAACAAATTGTGAAGTGATTAAGAAATATAATTCAAGATTTGAAACTTACAGAGATTTAAGGGCTTCAATCTATTGTTGATGGAGAAAATAACATGTTCTGTGATGGCTGTGATCCTTTTAAACACTTCGCTTCTTCGTATCTTAAGGAGTCTGAACAAGGGTAATCTAGTTTGAGCCCCAATCCCATCCTTTCGCCTCATGAGATAGCATTTAAACACGGATCAGCAAGGTAAGCTAAGTGGATGATGTTGATGGTTCAAGGTGGTGTTGATGGGTTTGGCTGACTACCCGGGCAGATTCAGATGAAAAGCCTCAGACCTAACGAGACCAATAGGTGCCTCTTGGGCTCAGGTTAACAGACCGGCCGATTTTGCACCAAACTTGTTAGACGAGGGCACATCTAACAAAGATAAATCTAGGGTTTTTGAGATAAAAAGAGGTGAAAACTGGGGAGAGATTAGGAGGAAGAAAGATAGTGATTTTTTTTGTTTTTTATTAGGAATCGGATAGTGAATTTGATCAAAAGATCAATTTGCACTAGCGGGGAACCTGTGTTAGAGCTCAGACAAGGAAGAGAGGAGAAGAACAGAGATGAGATCGGAGAAGAACAGAGATGAACCCCACACACACACACATACATATATATATATATACACACACGTACCTGGGTTATGTTCCTGTGAAGGTGAAACTCGCGAAGATTTTGGTTGATGGATCGATGTGTGCGAAGTGGATTTTTGCGCAGCTAGAGCTTTGATGAAAAAAAAAAGCCGCCTTTTTTCATTAAGCCGCCTTTTTCCAAACCCTAAAATGAACACAAATGGCAAATAGCATATATATGTGTCCAGATCTGAAACAATCAAAAGAAAAATGGACCAAAACTAGGGTGTGGATCATTAACTGGGTTATATGAATGTCAAATCGAAGATGGGGGTTCTCTAAAAATCGAAGAAAGAGGCATAATTCCTAAAATTTTGAAAAAATAAAAATATTGTTGTACCTGAAGAGTAAGAGTCGATGTTGGAACGATTGGGTCATTCAGCTTGTGCTGCTGGAAGAGGGTGGAAGAGTCTCAATATTCTGCGACGATGGAAGAGGGTGGAAGAGCTTCAGTCTTCTGCGATGGTGGAAGAGCTTCAGTATTCTGCGAGGGTGAAGAGGTGGAAGAGAGGGAGTGAGGGCTTGAGGCGGGTTGGAACTGAGACGATAGGGAGATGATAGGAATATGGATAAAAGAATGTAATGAAATTATACGAAGTAGTTTTCAGTAATTTATTAAATAAAATAATTTTATATATTATAATTTTTCTCTTACAAATGTGCCAAACAAGGAATTAAGCGGCAAAACAAAAGCGCCAAATAAGGAATTAAGCGCCAAGTTTTGCCAGACAAATTTTTATGGAATTGGGGATCGGCCATTTAAGTTTTTAGGGACAGTCTCAACAACTGTGCCAAAAAAGTAATTTTTAGGGACAGTCTAAAGACTGTGCCTAAAAAAGAAGGCTTTAGGGACAGTCTCTAAAGACTGTGCCTAAAAAAGAAGGCTTTAGGGACAGTTTTATAGACTGTCCCTAAAGGACTGTCCCTAAAACCCGAATTTCTTGTAGTGAAGGCACACTACACTACTTGTATGGTGAGAGATTTGAGGTGTTCTCGGATCACAAGAATCTCAAGTACCTTTTCTCGTAAAAGGACTTGAATAACTGATAGAGACGATGGGTTGAGTTCTTGGAGGACTATAATTTTGATTTGTATGCAGTATCATCCGGGTAAGGTAAATGTGGTAGCTGATGCTTTAAGCCGAAAATCTTGTTGGACTTTGGCTAGTTTAGCTATTCAGAAATGGAAGATCCTTGATGATTTGGCAGAGTTGTATTGTTTTGATGATGATGTTAGTAGTGAGTCAGCATTCTTGCTTAGTCTTGTGGCTTAACCTACTCTTGTCAGATGAGTGATTGAGTCACAGAGATTGGATCCGGATTTGGGTGTTATTCACACTCTGATTTCTGGTGGTGAGACAGTGAAGGTTTGGACCTTGCATGCAAATGGAGGTCTACGGTTAGGGGTTATGGGAGTTTCACACTTCCCGCTTTGCAGTTCATCTGGGTGGTACCAAGATGTATCACAATTTGAGACCTCAGTATTGGTGGGGTATGATGAAGAAGGATGTCACACAATTTATGGCTAGATGCCTTACCTGTCAGCAGGTGAAGGCTGAGTACTAGAGACCAACTGGTTTGTTGTAGCCATTGCCGGTAGCGCAGTGGAAATGGGAACAGATTGCTATGGATTTTGTGATAGGTCTTCCTAGGTCACGGAGGATAAATAAGGTTGTATGGGTCATTATTGATAAATTGACCAAGACAACACACTTCTTGCCTATTAAGGCAATAGATGATGCAGAAGCACTTAGTGTACTGTATGTGAAGGCAATTGTGAGGTTGCACAGAGTTCCAGTATGTATTGTGTCGGTTAGGGATGTCAAGTTTAGCTCGAAGTTCTGAGAAGGACTTCACGTAGTGTTTAGCTCACTGCTGCATTTCAATACTGCATTCTATCCATAGATGGATGGCTAATCGGAGTGTACCATCCAGATCTTGGAGGATATACTTTGGGCCTATGTTCTTGATATGGGAGGTAGTTGGGAGGATCACCTTCCACTTATTAAGTTTGCCTACAACACCAGTTATCAGGCGAGTATTCAGATGGCTTCATTTGAGGCATTGTATGGTAGACCTTGTAGGCCTCCTATTTGTTTGACTGAGGTGGGCGAAACAGCCGCCTTAGTACCTGACATTGTACTCAAGACTATTAAGAAGATTAAGTTGATCAGGCAGAGATTGCTTATAGCTCAGAACCGACAGAAGAGTTATGCGGATAGGCAAAAACGACCGCTATCCTTTGAGGCAGGAGACCATGTTTCTCTTTGGGTTTCTCCACCGAAGGGGTTGATGAGGTTCGGAAAGAGTGGCAAATTGTCACCACAATTCACTGGACCTTTTGAGATCTTAGACCGTGTAGGAGAGGTTGCCTACAGACTAGCATTGTCACCACAGATAGACAGATTCTATAATGTGTTGGACCAAGTGGGGGGGTGAATTGGTCTTTCTTAAACTTCTTCTTCTAGATCAACTAAACCAATCAAACACAAATTAGGCACATAACACAGGATATAACAGGAAACCCTTTAAATAGGGAAAAACCTTGGTTCTTGGCCTCAGCCAATAAAAGCATCCACTACCTGTATGTATCTTGTTACACACTCAGCTGTCTCACTATCTGTACACACCCAGGCATAAGAATAGACACTAGTTTTCACAACCAATACACACACACTAACCAATATGCTCATAAGCACTCCCCCAGTCCTAAGCAACCTTGCTTGGACCCTAAAGCTCTTGATAGCTTAATGAACAATGGGGTGAGGTATCAAAGCCTTACTACACATAATACAATACACTTAAGCTGCCACATAATATAAGAATGCAATACATAGCCTTAAGTACCATAAAACACAAGAAACCCTAGCTTCCACTTCACTGCAACAAGAAAGATAGAACTGTCAACTCACAATGTAGCTTCAATTGATGATCAAACTAGGTTCCCACAGCCTTGACACAGTCAGATATAATTGCTTGTATATAGAACATAAGTAGAGAAGCAAGGTAGAAAAATAAAAGCTTCCAAAAGGCTAAATCCCTAGAACAAGGGTAATCTGGTAACTTCACACTGTGACTTCAGAAATGACCTGCACTTGAGGCTTACAGCCTTGATGTCTTCATACACACTTGCTCTATAAAATTCAGCAATGAATGAAGCAAGATTCAACAATTTCAGTTCACAAAGGCTAAAACCCAAAACTTGAGGTTATAATAGTCTCTTCACAATGTGACTTGTATTCAGCCCTATAAATGCCTCCCACAGTCATGTATCAACAGAATATTGTTGCTTAAATCATAAACATAATTCAGATACCAAGATATGACTCTTTCACTTCACAAATAGCCTTAGTCACACCAAACCCTAGCTTTCAAGCTTTCAATGGTAGAATTATAATTTAGCTTCAAAGGCACCCCAAACTACACTCCCCCAGTCTTCAAAAGGCCAAATAAACATGCGTAGTTATTAAGAACATCATAGATAGCAATGTAAAAGCAAATGCAAGGTCACAACAGCACCTTCAGTGTTAAAACACCGAATTTCAGTTCTACCAAACACTACCTTGAGATAGTTCAGCCTCTATTCAATAAAAGGCTCTTACAGCTTGGAATAGATGTAATATAGCTGGTCTGAAACTTAGACAATGTATACACATAAGAATACATCAATGTAGTTCAAATAGCAGCAAAACAACAACTCACAGCTAGCTTAATATTTGTTGCTGCGCTTTTCTAGTTTGAGGGGTACTTCAGTAATTTCGAGACTGGTCCTTGTTGAATCTAGTTCCCACAGTTGAATCTCAACTTATAACACTTACTCAAGATATAATTTCCCAGATTATTGCAAGGTGTTATTAAATTAAAGTCCAAGGTCAGTATGTAAATTAGGCTCTGCTGCAGCACTGATATTGGGGTAGAAATAGAATTTCATAGCAACATCACCATAAACTTAGCACCCTCAGTTATATTTTAGCTAAATATAGATGCTCAGATATTATCACAGTATAGCTACCATCATTAGTCAAATTAGTTCACAGTTTATACAGATTTCAGCTGAGAACTCTAAAAACAAGGGTTTTAAACTACAAATCCCTTAAAGTCACTTTTCTCTGATAAAACTTACATGGTACAACTTTGATTCATCATTTTAAGTATGACTAAGAAGCAATAAGGCATGTATCTTTAGGATATATCACATCTAAATTCATATATTGCAGCTAAGCACCAAAAATTGAATAAAGAATAGGTTAAAGATCAGAGAAATGATACTAGCTCGATTGAAGTAGTTCTTGTGACTTCTGTAGATGTAAATCAACTGAATACACTTTCTTAACTCATGTTTTAGCCCCAGTAATGAACACACCAATATTGGACCTCTTGAACCTCACAATTACA
Source organism: Cornus florida (assembly GCF_030987335.1). NCBI lineage: Eukaryota > Viridiplantae > Streptophyta > Magnoliopsida > Cornales > Cornaceae > Cornus > Cornus florida. The sequence continues at coordinate 48,933,347 of NW_026775572.1, forward strand.
TCAAAAATCAGCAACTACCAGCCCTTCTTTAATCTTCAACTTGTATACATTGTTTGGTGTAATACTCAGGCAGATTTCAGCTTACTTAATAGATGGAAAACGTAAGAAAAATGTCTTCATTGTAGTGTCTCGAGAGTTTTTCAATATTCAGCTCATTTTTTTAGCCCTTTGGTTTTTAGGAGAGGCTTAAAAAAGGCTAGCTGCCATCACATTGTATTTGTAGTCTCAAAACATGCAACCCTAGTAAGGATAAGGCTGGGACAATGTGAACTAATCAGGTTGTAGGGTATTTTTTGAAAATTACAAGATATGTGTGGACCACTTCTCCTTGACAGACCCTCATTGGCCTTATATACACACACACCTACACACAATTTTGCACATAGCTGTAGAGAGAAAAAATAATTTTTATTTTTTTTTTTCAGCCAAGAATTGAATATCAAGTCCCTATATTCTCACAGCAGGACCACTGTGCACTTGTCTACCTTATGATCATCATAGTATATCATATATATATGTATACATACTAAATTACCAAGACTGCCCTTGAGACAACACATGACACACATTGTTTTGCAGCCATAAATAAGTCCTTAGAATTTTATCTCTTGGCTCTAATACACAATGCACCATTTCAGGCTATTATAGGCTGACCTTACACATATGTAGAATGACAGAATTGCCCCCAGAGTCCTTGTGGTTACCAAACAACCCTTAGTAGATAGAATATTGAATAACTTGTTCTTTTGACATTGAAAGAGCAAAACCAATAGAACATACAATCTCCCCCATTTGCCTTTTAATGTCAAAAACCCCAAAGCTTCCAAACACTCACTTCAAGCTTCAATTCTCCCCCTTTTTGAGATTAAAAGACAAAAGGACATAGGGACAAACAATTGAGAAATGTTGTAATATCTTCAGACTTGAACCATAATCTCACAGTGTAGGTTCAGTTTTGCTGTTACTTTGATACTTCTACTCGAAGGGTATAACAGGTATTTTGTAGTGTTTTAGGCCTAGACAATGCTCTCACACACTTGAATCAACTTTAAACTTAAACCCAGATGTCAAGCACATCAATAGGCGTATTAAACTCAGCCCCACAAACTGATCACAACATGTTTCTGCAGAATAACTTTGACTAGCAGCAATAACAATACATAGACACTGTAACAGCTCTGTTTAGTTTAAATCATAGCACTCTCAGCTTCCAAACATTACTCTACACTTTGTCAACATGTTAGATTTAAGAACTAAGCAAGATATTGCAGTTCAGAGTGGGTTTTAGAAGATAACAGCCCACAACAGGCTATTTTAAGCTAAAAACAACAGCACCTGATTCCAAGGGCAAATTTGGAATTTAGACTGTACTTATGACATGTTCAGCTTCTCACAATCTTGTATAAGCTTTATACTTAGGTTCCAATATATATCACAGTGATAGAAACATGATTTCTCATATTAGTTCTCAAATCTCAGCAAACAAGATTGGAAACCTTAGTGAATTATAAGGTCAATATAAAAACCTGCCAATTTTCTGAATTGAATACTCCCTTAATAACTTTAAATCATCAATCTAATCATGTCCAGATGTTAACCACAAGTTTTATAGTAGCTTAAAGAAGGCAATTCATCACAAAATACTCAAATATTGAGCTCTGAGGTAAGATTTCTGTATTTGTGTGAATTTGTGGAAATACCTAATTTTTACAGATGTAAATAAGTGTGTTTGAGTTGGTTCAATCTTCACACAGCTCCTCTAGCCTCAAGAACAAAATTTAACCCCTCAAACGAGCTTTGACAGTAGCTTCATTGCACCAACTACATTAATTCTTTGCAGGTCTTCATTAACTGAGTATAACACCATGGATATTTGGATTTTCATTCATGAATTTAGGTCTCCCAACATTAATTCAACACTATACATGCCACTAGATGATGAGCAGATATAGAACAGTAGAAGAAATGAACTTCAACACTCACAAAACACATTTTCTGCAGAAAATCCTAAGTTCCTTGATTCAATAAACCAAAATGTGATGCAGTCATATCTCTGAAGGACTATCAACTACAACAGCTTCTTGATAAGCTCAATATTCAAGATAAAACCTGATAGTGGAATAAAACAGCAAAGCAGCACCACATGACATTTAATAATCAAGAAGAATCTTGTGTTTAAGACGAGGAGGCCTTGTAGAGCTGTGAAGTTGACAAACATAGAACACACAATGATTATAAAATCCCTTGTCTCTGAGAGTGGGTGGTTTTGTAAAGCTTTGAAGTTTGTAGCTAATGACAAGGTGAAAACTGTTTGAGCTTTCCATGTTCGAATGATCTTGAGTATCAAGTTGTGTAACACCTTGAATCACTTCAACCTTGGAAATCCTTAAATAATTTCTAGTGTAAGGGTTTTCAACTTGTGACAATCTTGATCTTCCTTCACCACTACATTGAGTTTGAGGTTTTGTTCTGATCTTCAGATGACTTAAACAATTGACATCCCAAATCCTTTTTCCACTTAAGTTACATGCCCTGGGAATTGTATACGTTAACAGGTTCATTGAAGATAGCTTCCAAGCAGGCCTCATCATTTTGGTCTTAATAAAGTGATTCTTATACCTTCCAGTTAAGTGTGAGCTGACTGAAATATAAAAGATTCTCTTGAATATCCTTTTTGTCAAAGACATTCTTCCACCTTCTTGATGAATCAACTGGCCTTTTCTTCTTGTGTCTGATAGATGTGAGTTTATTAGCAATGGAGACAGTCTTATTAACTAAATCTTGCTTAAATTCCATTTAATCCACCATGAGCACTGCAAGACTTTCATCTTCTTTTCTCTTCTTCCACAAGGATTCCTTTTGCATGAGCATCACAGTGTTGAACACAATAAGAGAGAAGGAGAGTAAAGTTGAAAGTTTACACTTGAAGGCTTCAATACAAACATTCTCTTCATCCACATCTCTTTGAATTGCATCTTTATAAGACTGTTTGGCCATAGTAGTTCTTACATTATTGACATCATATATTAAATTGGGAGAGCCCCACACATCCTTGGAAGATTGACAATTTTCAACCTTAATGAGTTCATGATACTTGAGACTACTGAATAGAATCTGTCTTACCTTTGAATCAATTGATATTTCTTCTTCATTGAGCTTAGATACCCCTTTTGTGGCAGTATACCATACATCATAGGATTGTGACATTAGATATACTTCTATCTTAATTTTCCAAGTGTCAAAATCAGCACCATCAAACAAAGAAGCTTGGGGAATGAATTGACCCTCTTCCATTTGACCCTAACCTTTACTGTAGGCTTGTTAAGTCCTTAGATAAATAGACCAATGCTCTGATATGAATTGTTGGACCAAGAGGGGGGTGAATTGGTCTTTCTTAAACTTCTTCTTCTAAATCAACAAAACCAATCAAACACAAATTAGGCATATAACACAGGATATACAAGGAAACCTATTGAATAAGGAAAAACCTTGGTTCTTGGCCTCAGCCAATAAAAGCATCCACTAGTTGTATGTATCTTATTACACACTCAGCTATCTCACTCTCTGCACACACCATGGCACAAGAATAGATACTAGTTTTCACAACCAATACACATATACTAACTCACCATTATGCTCACAAGCACTCCCCCTTTCCTAGGCAACCTTGCTTAGACCCTAAAGATCTCAATAGCTTAATCAACAATGGGGTGAGGTATCAAAGCCACACTACTATTAACAATGAAGTGTAAATACATAGAATACAATACACTTAAGCTGCCACACAATATAGGAATGTAATACACAGCCTTAAGTACCACAAAACACAAGAAACACTAGCTTCCACTTCACTGCAACAAGAAGGATAGAACTGTCAACTCACAATGAAGCTTCACTTGATGATCAGACTAGGTTCCCACAGCCTTGACACAGTCAGATACACTTGCTTGTATGTAGAACACAAGTAGAGAAGCAAGGTAGAACAATAAATGCTTCCAAAAGGCTAAAACCCTAGAACAAGGGTAATCTGTTAAATTCACATTGTGACTTCATAAATGACCTGCTTTTGATGCTTACAGCCTTATACCTTCATACACACTTGCTCCACAAAATTCAGCAATGAATGAAGCAAGATTCAACAATTTCAGTTCACAAAGGCTAAAACCCTAAACTTAAGGTTATAATAGTCTCTTCACAATGTGACTTATATTCAACCCTGTATGTGCCTCCCACAGTCATGTATCAATAGAATATACTTGCTTAAATGATAAACATAATTCAGATAATAAGATATGACCCTTTCACTTCACAAATAGCCTTAGTCACACCAAACCCTAGCTTTCAAGGGTAGAATTGTAATTCAGCTTCAAAGGCACCCCAAACTATACTCCCCCAGTCTTCAATAGGCTAAATAAACATGCGTAGTTCTTAAGAACATCACATATAGCAATATAAAAGCAAATGCAAGGTCACAGCAACACCTTCAATGTTAAAACACTAAATTTCAGTTCTACCAAACACTACCTTGAGATAGTTCAGATTCTCTTCAACAAAGGGCTCTCACAGCTTGGAATAGATGTAATATAGGTGGTCTGAAACTTGGATAATGTATACATATAAGAAAACATCAATGTAGTTTAAATAGCAGCAAAACAACAACTCATAGCAGGCTTAATCTTTGCTACTGCACTATTCTAGTTTGAGGGGTACTTTAGTAATTTTGAGACTGGTCCTTGTTGAATCTAGTTCCCACAGTTGAATCTCAACTTATAACACTTACTCAAGATATCATTTCATAGATTATTACAAGGTGTTATTAAATTAAAGTTCAAGGTCAGTGTGTAAATTAGTCTCTGCTGCAACACTAATATTGAGGTAGAAATGGAATTTCACAGCAACATCACCATGAACTCTGCACCCTCAGTCATATTTCAACTATATATAGATGCTTAGATGATTATCACAGCATAACTAACATCATTGATCAAATCAGTTTGCAGTTTATACAGATTTCAACTGAGAACTCTAAAAATAAAGGCTTTTATACTACAAATCCCTTAAGGTCACTTTTCTCTAATAAAACTTAGATGGTACAGCTTCGATTCATCATTTTAAGTATGACCATGAAACAATAAGGCTTGTATCTTTAGGATATATCACATCTAAGTTCATATATTGCATCTAAGCACCAAAAACTGAATAAAGAGCATGTTAAAGATCAGAGAAATGATACTAGCTCGATTGAAGTAGTTCTTGTGACTTCTGCAGATGTAAATCAATTGAATACACTTGCTTAACTCATGTTTTAGCCCTAATAATGAACACATCAATATTAAACCTCTTGAACCTCACAATTACATCAGAAATCAGTAGCTACCAGCCCTTCTTTAATCTTCAACTTGTATACGCTATTTGGTGTAATACTCAAGCAGATTTCATCTTACTTAACAGATGGAAAACTCAAGAAAAATTTCTTCATTGTAGTGTCTATAGAGTTTTTCAATATTCAGCTCATTCTTTTAGCCCTTTGGTTTTTAGGAGAGGCTTAAAAGAGGCTGGCTGCCATCACATTGTATTTATAGTCTCAAAACATGCAACCCTAGTAAGGATAAGGCTGGAACAATGTGAACCAATTAGGTTAGAGTGTATTTTTTGGAAATTACAAGATGTGTGCGGACCACTTCTCCTTGATAGACCCTCATTGGCCTTATATACACACACACATACATAGAATTTTGCACACAGCTATAGGGAGAGAAGATAAGTTTTTTTTCCAGCCAAGAATTGAATATCAAGTCCCTACATTCTCACAACAGGACCACTGTGCACGTGTCTACCTTATGATCATCACAGTATATCATATATACATATATGTATACACATTGAATTACCAAGACTTCCCTTGAGACAACACATGACACACATTGTTTTGTAGCGACAAATAAGTCCTTAGAATTTTATCTCTTAGCTCTAGTACACAATGCACCATCTTAGACAAATATATGCTAACCTTACACATATGTAGAATGATAGAATTACCCCTTGAGTCCTTATGGTTACCAAACAGCCCTTAGTAGATAGAACATTGAATAACTTGTTCTTTTGACATTGAAAGAGCAAAACCAATTGAACAAACATAATGTTTTCCATATATCAATGCTACCAAAGTACGAGCCAGATCCATCACATTTTGAGTTAGGTTGATGTGGGCATTGGTGAGGATGTTTCCTATGAGGGGGGGACTAGTTCAGATCCTTGACACACGGCAGAAGGTGTTAAGAAACAAGACGATACCATTGGTAAGGTTTCTTTGGAGGCATCACGGAGTTAAGGAGGCTACTTGGTAGCTTGAACAGGAGATTCGCTCTAAGTATCCAGAGTTGTTTTCTCCCTTAGGTATGGCTTGATTTCGGGGATGAAATCTTTTTAAGTTGAGGAGAATGTGATATTTTTGATTTTTCTCTTTTTCCATTTTCTGATATTTTCTGATTTTTGAGGGTATTTTCATTTTTTTCTCTTTTTGTGTGTCGGACACTGTAAGGTGTGTCGGGTATGTTCGAGAGTTGGTTGGGGCATTTCCTGGACTCTTGGAAATGCAAAGGTTGTCATTTCGGCATTTTTCTATTTTTTTCGGGGCGAAGAGGTCCTACGTGGGACCCACTATCGGTTTATTGTGCATGGGGATTTTATTTTGGGTCCATTGCATTTCACACATGCTTATTTGATGTACAATTATATAACTATATGTTTAATTATGGTTATTATTTGGTTAGAATTATTCATTTACATTATAAAAAGGTAAAGGTGATATTTTTTTGTGGCGAGACCCATAGGTTATACATTTTAAAGGCTTTAAAGCCATTTTTGACTTATCAGACATCCTATTTACCTTCTCTTCCGCATGCTGCACCCTTTCTCTCTCTAAAATTTTACATTCAAGGCTTGATTTCTCTTCTATCTTTTGGAATTTGGCTTTACCCCTTAAGACAAAGTTAATGAGCTTGTTAAGGCCTTCATTTTGATCGGAGCTGATTATTGTTTAGAGCCATTTGGGATTTCATGATTTGGGGTTCTTAGGGGCTGTTTTGAAATTTCTAAGGTGTTGTTCTTCAATTAAAGGTAGGGGTCTCTCTAATGCCTAAGTTTTGACTTTAACTGAGTAAATCCTAATTCTTTTTTTCTTGTTATGCTTGAGTTTTGATGTCTTGTGTATGAAAATGATGTATTAGATATGAAAACCATGATGTGAATTATTATAAGTTTAATTGGAACATGTTGATAGTTGATTCTATTTGGTGTAGTGAAGGAGGATATTATTGCGTTATATTTCAAAGCATGCTATGATTATAATTGTGTACCATAGAATGTTTTGATTATTTCCTTTGAGTTGTAATTGGCATGTTAATATAATGTTTTGTGGTGATAAAATTGAAGTCAATAGAATGTCACATAGTACATTGTATAAGATGGCACAAAAGGGGGAATTGTGGAACGCATTTGACAAGAGAATTGTTTTTTTTTTTTTTTTTGAAAGGTGATTTTTTAAAATGGGAAATATATATATATATTTTTTAAATGTACCGGATTTCGCGAGTCCAGAGCTAGTTTGACCTAGAGGGAGCACAGCCCGGTATAGGACATGAAAAAGTTGGTACTAAGCCTGTTAATGGTTGCCAAATTTGGAACCGGGGATAATTATCAACCTCACCTCGATAAAGTTAACTAGCAGGTTTTTGAAAAGTGTATGTTGGGTTGGTGTAGACCAAGTTAGTGACGGGATGCACATCTTATATCATTTCATGCACATTAATTGCAAAATTATGCTTGTGACTATGAAAATTACTTGTTAAATGGAAAGGTTATTTGGACCCCATGGCATGACCCCGACTCCATTTTCTATTCTCTTATGTGTTATATGGCTTAAGGGAGTCCAAAACTAACGCCTTAGGCAACTTCTATTGAGCTTTATGCTCAGCCCATTATTTTAAATATTTTTTTCAGGACACGGGAAAGAAGTGGCGGATGACATTCCACCACAAGCTTAGTTTGGATTAGAAAACCGTTTTGTTAGTTTTTGCAACAAAAGTTTTACGTTGTAATGATGTAATTATGTTCTATATAATTCTGTGTCTGGAAACCTTGTAATTATAATGATGAGCATGGAGTAACTCTTGTAAAATGTCTTAGTATATGTTAGGAATCTTAATCATGTTTTTGGGACTGTAAATATGATGCATTTGGATTAGATGGTATGTGGTTGTTGCACCAAGAAATGAATTATGTTGGGTTATAATGAACGGACGAATGAAATGTTGGAATGTGTCATATTGCAATGCTTTGGGACAAGGTAGATAAATCTTAAGGTCCAAGTGAGGCCATTGTATTCTTAAATTTTTGCAGTAGGTTGTAGTAGGATTTTTTTTTTTCAGCAGAGGTCATACCGAATGTTTGGGTCGTTACAACAACAATCTGAGGCCTTAAGTGAACCTTCAAACCAACCTTTGCACTAGCAAAACATTACAGGAAATAAACTCCATGTGAACATAACAACAAGGATCAATTCAGTGACATTTCTATGAAGATTTCAGGTTCAGATCATCATCAAGGACCTTAGAAATGTTGGTTTATATGAAGCTCTCGAGATAGGTTCAATGTAAGTTGCAATTAGGGTTTTACAAGAGGCTTAATTCTGTCGAATGGCTATCACAGTATATTTATGCTCAAGCATACAATACAAGTCCTACTACAAGAAAGGGTGAAAATAGGTTAGTGGAAAAGGAACGGGTGTTACAGGCTGTGACTTCCAAGTAGTTAATTTGATCTCAAGTTTGACTTTTAATTTTAAAATGGTAAATTTCATTACTTCTATAATTATTTCATGGAGAAAGAAGCGCTGGTAGTAAGAACTCTTAGTGGATTTTTATGTTAAGTTATGCTATATATAAGGATATATATAATAATAATAATAATAATAATAATAATAAGAATAATGATGATGATGATAAATTTAGAAAATAAAAGTCAAGGGGTATTCAAGTCATTTGAATCCTTTTTTAAGTCAACAAAAACTTAAAAGGGTAGCAATGTTATTTTACATACCAAAAGTGCTCTGATACCACTGAAAATTAACGTTTGGGGTATGAGTGAAAAATGTACCAGATGTTTGCAATGTGTGTTACCTAAGAATTAACTCTAGAAGGGGGGGTGAATAGAGTCAATGGCTAATTTTCACAATTTATAGATTTATAATTTCTAATCAACAACTTAAGCAATTATGCAATAATCAAGATATGAAAGTAAACAATTAATACTACAATTGTAAAAAAGATAAAGCAAAATAAATTGCAAACAATGACTCGGCGATTTTAGCGAGATTCAAAAACTCCTACTCCTTGGCTTAAGACTACTTTTGAGACTTCCTAATCTACTATGGCTTCTCCTTACGGGTGGAGAACAAACCTTTACATGAAGCAACTCTATGCTTCACTTTGCTAAGAGAACAACTTTCCCTTAGTCTTCCTTTGGATCACACCAACTCGGTGGGTTAAACCAACCTCTTACAATTGATAGTAATAAGAATAATGGAGTACAATAAATCTCTCAAAGATAGAAGTACAATTTTCAGCTCACAACTAGAGTATATTTGAATATATATGAAGCTCAATACTCTATGAATGATATGAATGAGAGAAAATGATATAAGTGAAGAAGAAAATCTCCTATGTACTTAATAGGATCTCTCAAGAGTAGAATAGAGCAAAAACTCTATGAAGATTCAAATAAGAGCAAAATCCCTTTGAATCCTTAATTGAATTTCTCAAGTTTTATATATGAGTGAGAGTGGATGAGAAGATGAAGAACGAAAGCTCTTTTAATGTATTCTAATGTTTCTCATATGATGTCTCTTTATTGCTCACTGATTTTTCTTGAATGCTCTCTTTTGCATTCCCACAATGTCCATACATTATGTATTTATAGGCTCTTGGAAGAATATAGCCATTTGGGGGGATTATTCTCATGAGGTCAACTGGTCAAAATAGCCGTTGGGAAGCGTCTGCCCATACATCTAACTGGTTACAAGGGTTAAACTACTCGAGTATATGAGATTTAGATCTCATCTAACCGGTTACAAGGTGTTGTCTAACGAGTTACTTGAATGCAAATGATTGAAGTCATTCTTCTGGCTTAGTTCAACTGATCGGTTACTTGGTGTGAACTAACCGGTTACTTTAAGCTAAGTACTCGGTTATAAACTCCTATCTAAACAGTTACATTAGCTATTTGTGAAGTGAGCTCTTTTCTGTCTTAGTGCATCTACTTGGTTAGAAGTTTCTTCCTAACCGGTTACATGGTCATCAGATTTTGGTAACAATGTTTCATATAGTTTAACTGGACAAAGTTTCTACAGTACTTCTGAACACACCTTATTAAGTAAATGTCTTTGCAATATTTATATATGCATTTACTTTAAGTTTACAATGTAAATAAGGAAGTACCCCCTATTTAAATTCAATAAAAAATATAAGAAAATTGACATCCAACTAAATCAAAATGTAGAAATTCAATTTTAGTACAAATTTAGATTTCTGATAGTTTTAGTAAAAATGAATCCTTATGTAGACCAATATAGAATTGATGAAAAAATCTCATAAAATCAGATTTGGCTTTTGAATTGTAAGGAGTAATTACCAGAAAAAATTATTATTATTTTTTTCATAATTGGTATTGTATTAAATCAAAGATAACAGTGACAAAATATGAGCAAAGAGGACATACCCTCTGATAAACAGAATAAAGAAAACAAGAAACGGCTTACTCCTATTGAATATGCCCATTTCCAATACAAAACAATAAACTGAGAATAAGTCCTAAAAAATAAGATCATGAATTCCTAACTTATTGAGATCCAGAGTCTCAAGTAGCATATGTCTAGCCAATGCTTCTGGTAAATTTTGCGGCCAATCATGAAGTCTAGAATTTCTCTCTTGCCATAAACCCCAAATTGCAGCAGGTAATAAATTAATTCTAATTGGAGCCTGGTGATTCAAATTGTGAAACCAAATCAACAAACCGGCAACATCAACTACATCAGCAAATTACAACATATCCCAATTAAGAACCTCCCTAATCCAAGTCCAAAACAGTTGAGTATAGATACAAGTAACAAAGATATGATCTCTACTGTCCACTTCACGACAGCAGAGAGAGCATCTAGAGGCCAAGAAAATTCGTCTCTTCTGTAGGTTAACCATTGAAGGTAATTTGTTATGAAACACAAACACCGCACACACAGACCACCTTGGTCTGGACTTCCCCTAACAAAAATGATGGCAGGTAACTTCCTCATTAATACTTCTACAACAATTCCAAGCCCTTTTGAAAGAGAACCTGCCACCATCCCATTGCAATCTATCCAAACCTGTCTTAATTGTCAAAGTTTGAATAAAACTTTGAAATGGTTCCAAGATCGCAGCCTGAAGCATTTCATTATTCCAAGCACCATTCAATAGCAAACTATCCAAAGAGGACCTTCTATTGAGATGTAAACTCCTAACAACTCTCTAGCCAAATCTTTGAACAACTGTTAATTTATCACACCAAGGGTCCAAGAATGTAGAAATTGAGGTACCACTACCAATGATAAAAAATTTATGTTGAAGCATAATGTCCCTTACCACCACAATTGCTTTCCAGATAATTAAAGAAGAATATCGAGGTAAAACATTCTAGTAAGATGTTTGAGCTGCATATTTTTCTGAAACCAAGACACCCAAAGTTTATCTTTGCTTGTGAGATAATCCCAAGCCAAAACACACTTTGAAGCCACTTGAACATCAAGCAACTTTCTCACTCCCAAGCCCCCTTCAACCTTTGGTCTAGAAATCAGATTCCAGTTCATTAGATGCATTTTCCTACTGTAATCCTTACTACCCCAAAGAAAATCCCTGCACATCTTTTGAATTGAATTGATAATAGACATAGGAAGGTTATAGATGTAACACCAATAATGGAATGTAGGAGTGACCACTGTCCTGATAAGCTCTGCTCACCCTACAGTAGATAAAAAATTTGCATTCCAACAATGAATTTTACTAGCAATCCTATCCACCAGAGCAACGTAATGAGACTTCTTTAATCCATTAGGACACAAAGGAAGCCCAAGATATTTAATAGGAAATTTCTCTTCCTTGCAGTAGAGCAAACTCAGAATACCTTGCTTCCTTCTAACAGCTCGAGAAAAAATAATGCTATTTTTTTTGTTTGCTAACCTGTAAACCAGACAGTGTTTCAAAATGTTGGAAAATATGAGCAAGGGTAGAGGCATTAGATAAAAAAGCTTCAGCAGCCACCATTAAATCATCTGCAAAAAATATGTGACAGAGTGGGGATTGAAATCTTCTAGCAACATGAACAACAATCAGTCTACTTTCTTGAACAACAGATTTTAAAAGAACAGAGAGCTGATTTGTGACCAAAGTGAAAAGAAGAAGTGAGAGAGGACACCCCTATCTCAATCCTCTACCAGGTTGAAAAAATCCATTCGGTGACCCATTAATCAATACTGAATATCTGGTAGTAGATAGGATGGAAGATATCCATGTTAACCATTCATTACTAAAGCCATGATTTTGAAGCACCTGCAACAGAAACTCCCAAGAGACGGAGTCGTACGCCTTCTTCAGATCCACCTTCATAGCCATAGAACAATGGGGAGGAAGATTGAAATCTTTAACCATTTCATGTGCCATAATAAAAGCATCTTGAATTTTTCTCCTTTTAATAAAAACACACTGTTCAATTCCAACCAAATCAGCCAAAACAATAGATAATCTATTAGCCATGATTTTGGTAATAATTTTGTAAACCACATTGTATAAAGCAATAGGCCGAAAATCTCCAATCTTAACTGCATTCCCAATCTTTGGAATAAGGGTAAGAAAGCAACTACTAACTCCCAAAGGCATAGCTGCAGTTCTGAAAAAATAGTTTTTCATCAGGTGCATACTAGGGTCCTAATGTCCTTTACCAAGACATGGTAACAAAGGCTTTATAGATGAATAAATAAGTTTTAAGCCTTAACCTTTACTTTCTAAAGACCAAAGTGAATTATGTAATTGATGTGCATGGTTTTAACATTTTAGCTCAAGTGTTGAGTTTTTTCAAAGCTTATGCAAGCTTGAACTAATTCATTCTTTAGCAAAGACTCCATATGTCAATTATATATGTGAATGAAGTGTATAGTCTATTGTTAATGGATATAGGAACTCATGAATGATAATGATGATATGCATGATCCTATAGAAATGAGTTTCAAATGGATTCATAAATACTTTGACATTGAATCCTAAACACTTACCATTCTATCCACCCCTTTCTTCATGCTTTGTCCATAATCGTATATACTTTGAGGTATTCTTGCTTCTTTGCTTTCTCTTTTTCTTTGAGTTGTTTTCTTGATCATTAATGTCTAAGTCATCTTTGGATGGACTTTGCAATTTATTCCTTGCAACTTTAAGTCTTATTTGTATCCATTGTTTTCCTTAATGTGATCTTTACTAATGGAATACTTGGAATGATCTTTATTGCTTCATTGAGATCATTCTTTGAATGTGAATAATCTATAACACTCAATATAAACATTAATCCTTAAACACCATTAATGGTTTGTTATCATCAAAGCATCTAAATTGTCCTTGGATGAAATCCCTAAGGTCAACAATGTGAGTAATAGTAATTTTCAAAAGTTGTTTTAATATGTTATTTGGCTAAATCTGAGGGGGTTGGTGTCGCTTTGACCAAAGCACTTGTTGCAAGAAGAGTGTAGCGTGGCTAAGTTTAAATTTAGGGATTGCCACAACCACTTCTAACTATAAATATAGCTAGGGTGAGTAGGGATCGTCCTAAGGGAAATGGAGTGTATTTAGCTTGGAAATCAACATTGGATTAGTAGGTCGAGTGATCAAAGATGTTTTGATTGGTTAATTAAGCTATAATGTAAAGTAAATAGTTGCAAAGTAAAGAAATTGAAGTAGAATGAAATGTAAATAATATAAGAGAAGGATCTTGGGACTTAGAGGTCACCACTAAGCACCACCTTCCTAGACACTCAATGTTTAATGGATAAGGGGGATTATATGTTGCAATACAAGTGTGTGTCATTAATTGATTCATCAAGCATGGAAGACTAAATAAGTATACATTGTCTAGCCAAACTAGTGAATAGCACAACGTATCAAATTAAGCCATTATTCCTTCCTTTAAGTTCACAATCAATGCACATCATCAAAGTTGAGAAATATACTACTTGCATTCATAAGTATGGAACATCAAACAACAAGCATAGATTGTCCACTTATCTAAGAAAGTAGGGCAACTACACTACGACTAAGCTAGTGACATGAAGATTAAACTAATTAAACTAAGGGCGTGGCATAATCTATCAAGAAATAAGTATGAACCATCAAATAAACATCAAGAGTATTCCATTTAAGCACTATGCCTTGACTAGCACTAGATTTATAATATCAACACACATAGACATGCATCAATGTCACAAAACCTAGAGATAAACACATGAAGATCTATTTTAGCATACATAGACATATGAATAGAATGAAATGATCAATTGGAAAAATTAAACTACACAAATCATTGTAGAAACAAGATTCATATATATATCAAATGTCAAGACAAGAAATACAACACAAATCCCAATTAATTACAAAATATCAAAGTCTATGAGGCATGCTTAGGGCTATCTCTATCCCCAAGAGAATGGTTTAGCCACTCGTTGATGTCGTCATCCAACTCTCAAGGGCTATCTCCATGGTAAAAATGATCTTATTCTCCTTGATGGAAACCCTAGATAAGTGGAAAAACTCTCCCAAATGGTGTGTATCTCTTTAATCTCTAGACTTCTCCAACCTCTCTTATAATGGTTCCTTTCTAAAGTGTATATCTTGTAAAAATGGCCCAAAATCCTTATATAGGTAGCTCAAATGTCACACCCAATGGTCAAACCTCGTGTACTGGGACCTCCAAATGATTGCACCATGAGCACACCTTTTAATTGGTTGGAACTCTGTTTTTTTTTTTGCACTTGAGGAGGTTCGATCGATCACAAGGATGGTTCGATCGATCGAACTATGGCGGCGCCTTTTTGGAATAATGACAAAGCCGAGATATTTTCGGGATATTTTGGGAAAAGGACAAAAGTGGTAGGTAGGGATAAGATCAAAAATGTCTGATCGATAGAAGGAATGTTGGATCGATCGAAGAGGGAAATTTCTTGAGGATAAGGACAAGAGGCTTGATCCATCTTGGCATGGTTGGAACGATCACTGTGAGATCGATCGGAGCTTGGTTTGATCGATCGAAGAATGTTATTTTCCACCACTTTGCTTCCTCTTTGCTCTTTTCTTCCACTAAGCTTGAGATTGCATCTTGATGCTCTAATTATGCTAAATTGACTTATTTTGGGGATAAGTGCCTAAAAAGGGAAATAACATGAAATTAAACTAAAACGGTAAAATAAGATAGATTAAGGTCCTAAAATATTCAAACTTAAGGGGTTTAAATGCGCACTTTTCAGCACTTATCAGGGGTGTAAGTGAAATTAACCCTTTTATTTTTCTATAACAGAAAACATTTTATATTTTTGTGAAGACAAGAGAAAACATAAAAAAAAAAACTATTTCTTGTGTTTACAGCACTATAGCCCAAAAACGTTTTCACTACTATTATTACACGGGCATTGTTTATTTCACAAAAAATTCATATTACATATTTAATTCTACATAGTAAATATTAATTAAAAATAATAATATATTATATTACCATTTAAATTATTATTTTTATTTAAATGGTATCAGAGTGTGATGGTGAATAAACAAGTTTAGGTGTTTTGATTTTTTACTTCCGGACCTGGATCCCGTTTAGGCTACGTATACCGCTTTGGGTTGGTCAAACGGATGGACAATTAGGATTCTTTAAATGAGTTAATTCAATAGAAACATGTTTTCAAGATCATTAGCTCCCCTAGGAGGCAGAAGAATAGTAAACCAAGAAGAACAACATATTGATAGTGGTCAAAGTGATCAATGGGATTCTTGGAATATACCCAAGGTTCCAATTAGGAACATTTACAAATCCTCTACATTCAAATTCCAAATAGGATACTCCATCAAAATCGTTGAACAAACCATTTCTCTCAAAAACCCTTTTGAAGTCATCCAGTTATTACAAAAAAGAGCGATAGTCGAACACCAAAAGAAGTATAAATTCTTACACATAGGACTTGTCCAAGTCGCAGTTAAACCTCTCACATCCAAAGGACTTAACACTACTATAATGCTTAGTTTCAGAGACTGTAGGCATAATAATTTTGAAACTTCCTTATTAGGAGTTTGTCAAACTAGTCTTTTTTATAGTCCCTAGTACTTCAATTGTTTCCTAAACTACTTAGTTGCTCTTGATGATCTAACTATCCTTCGTACTCTAACACTGAATGTCTCAAGCAGTGGTTATGATATGATGGAAGGAGCGATACCTTTCAATGTAGTTTATAGAGTCCATTACAAAGTCATGACTACTCAGGTCACACCCCAAGCTCTTCGTGAGTCTCCTAAAGGAGAAACCCTCCTACTCCATGCCAGTAATGAAAATTCTCATACATACGTCCGAAGAACAATAATATGGAGTGAATCACCTTCTCGGAAGAATGGACTTTCGAGCATGCAGTTCCTCCTTCAAAGATTAAGAATAAAAGGTTGGAATAAATCTCTAAATTTTCTGATGGAACGGTAAAAGTTAGATTTAATTCTAACAGGCTCAATAGACTTTCTATCAGAGAACTAGAGCCACCTAGATCATCTTATTCTCAAGCCTCTTTCTCTCAAACATACTATTCAAAAGTACCTTTTATAAAATCATTTTTAGGACCACCTACAAGAAATCCAGACCTCATTGCAGTCAAAAACAAAGAAGTTACTAAGCCGATTTACCAGGATGATGAAAACGAGCAGACTGAAAAAGAAGACATCCTTCTTCTTCAACGTAATCCTTTACCTAACAAAACTACTCCTTAAGACCAAAATCCTCAAGACTCTCCTCTATCCCCAAATCATTCTCAGTTTGAAGATCAAGATCGCCAGATTCATCAATTCTACATAATAGAAAAGGTTTATGAGATTCATGAAGACTTCTTACGCAAAGACTTCTATTCTAACATCAATAATTCCGAGAGACAATGGTATTTCAAAACTTTTCTGCTTAAAAAACCTTTGATATTAGAGAAGAATGGTATGCGTTCTACATACACCATAAGTTTTCAGCCCCTTCTTTACGTGGTTTGAAAAATTTTGCCTTGACAATAACACTGATTTTCCTTTCTCGACAATCAAATCGTTAAACGTCACCTCCAAATCCATAACTACATGGAAAACATCCCGTGGTGAAACCATTGAAGCCATCTACCCCCCAGCTCAAACAGTCAAATTCATGACGAAGGCAGCCAGAACTACCACCCTTCCACTACTCGTGATGTACGAAGCATCATGGAACAAAATAAGTACATAAACCAGTTTCTCCAGACTCTTGGCGCTCAACTTTCGCCAGTTGAAACCTTGCTTCAGAAAGAACAAAATATTCTAATCCAGTTAGACAACACTCCACCTTTCACTCCCTATGAAATTCCCCTACATTTGTCTAAACAATTATTGAAGCGCAGTGCTATTAAAGAAGCATAGGACAGGATCAAGTGAATCGAATCCCTTATGGTTTCCACAGCTACAATTCCTGATACACCAGATCGATCGACGGCCACCAAGAACATCAATACTTTGCACCAAGAAATTAGTACTAACACAGAAATTGATGAAATTACAGAAATCTTCTAGAACCGTGATCGGTTGTCAATTATACATCGACCTTTGCAATAGCACAAATTATTGTAAAATAGGGCTATTGATCGGGTAAGTTGAACCACTGGGACTGCTAGTTTATGGCAACTTAGGTTTCTAGAGTCATTTTTAGATTGATAAGGGGGGGGGGGGGGGTTATAGAGGATTTGGTAGATTGTCACTAAGAATATGAATTGAAAAGTTCATAAAATATTAATGCTAAGAAGTGAAGAGGCAATGGCAATTAAAATGGGAACTAGGGAAGTGAATCCACTACCCATCCATAAGCATACCAGGACATGATTTACTTGGGGAAATATATATATATAACCATGGAATGGAACAACATAGCATTAATACATTATCTTCAAGAAATATATGAAAACAAGATACAAGAGTAACCTATCAAGGCACTACATGTTTTGGTCACCTAAACTAGGATGCAACCTTAGACATGATCACCAAGCCATAGATTATCAAGCCCTTAATCTCATAATAAGAGCACATGAATTAAAAATCAAGAAGAATCTATCAAAGGAAAGCCCTAAGCAATAGATTATCAAAATTCCTAAATGTCATGCCAATAAAATCACTTCCATGAACTCATCTCCATTATCACTATGAAAATGTAGCAATATAATCATGAGAGAAAAATAATCCAAGACAAGATATTTAACTCAAAATGACCATTTATAGATAATGAAGTTCATTACATCATATGAAGGGCTCTAGTTCATGGAAAAATCACATATATACATTATACCCCAAATAGAAATCAAAACAAAGCAATGCTTACAAAATGGGGCTTCATCACCTCCCTAGATAGGGAGTTAGTTACCCATGAAGACTAAGAATGACGGAGAAGATGAAGAATCCCTCTCCATTTCCACACCTTCAGCTCAAGAACACTTCTTTCCCTCTCTAGCACTTAACCTTTTCTAAAAAAAAAAATTATATGAGATATAAGATGTGTGTCCCCTCTTTATTCCAACCAAAACCTACTCACCATACCCCCCAAATCCCGAGCTCCCCCCTCTGCATCAGGCTAAGCCACACAAAATGAAGATAAGGAGACAAAAATGCTAAAATTCAGGGGCAGTTGAGCTACCTGCAGCAGGTCGGCGGGCGCCCGCAAGGCTTTGGCGGGCGCCCGCGGTGGCGCGCGAGGGACTGGAGTGTTTGGCGGGCACCCGCGAAGGCACGGTGGGCGCCCGCGATGGCGCGGCGGGCGCCCGCTATGGCTCGCGGGGGCTCGCAAGGCCCCGCGAAATGGCACATTGAGATAAGGGGTTCAGGGGGCACCCACGGGGCCTTACACCTGCACTTCAAACCAAAGCTTCTCGTAAGCCTTTCCGAGCCAAAGCACCTATGCGGCTTCCACTATGAACACTAAGCCATGAACTTTACAAAAACAACGACTGGAAAGGTTAGGTCCCAAAGATGACTCCCCGACACGGCTCACGTATTTCAACAAAAAGTTGTCAAAACCGCTTCTTTGATCATTCTTGGGAAAAACAAACTGAAATCAGAAAGAAATACACAACTGAATTAAAATTGTACATTATCCTCTAATAATGGACTTAACTAATGCAAGAAAGGGTGCTTGAATATGTAATATTCGGCGCTTATCACACCCCTAAACTTACATTTTGCTAGTCCCTTAGCAAAACAAAACAAAGAGCTTAATGCAAATGATGACCAATGAAATGCTAACACATGCTTTAATCATGAGACAAAAACATCAACGAAGCTCAACTATGATTTGGAGCGCAGAAAATTAAAATTTTGAAGATAGACATTAGACAGACTACCTTGTATATATGAAGCCTTAACACAAAATGGCAAAACAAGTTCAACTTAAATGCATCAATCATCAAGGTCAATATAAACACTTCAATTGTCATCTCTTAAATAACATGAGCTCTAGCTTTAGTGAAAGTGAGCGGCTTCCTAATATGTGGCTTTTACCCTCTTTTTCCAATCTCAAGAACACATTTTCACATCCTTAAATCTCCTTCTAGATGAGGTCTCCAAGGTATAACTTTATTAATTGAATAACTTTGATTACTTATTAACAATTTTATTGATCAACACAAAAGATCACCTACAATGGTCGTGCAATGTCGAGAATTCATTAAGTTTTCTAACCAACCCATGTAGCAAGTGTTGAGCCAATAACTCCCAAGCCAGATGGCTTTAGGGCGCTAAGTGTAAAGACACTCCTAGGGCTTAATAACTCAAATTGGAAAGGCTACGAATTTCGACGAACCATCTTTATTTATTTTTGAACAACCGTGCAATGTCTAAGTTCTTTAAGCTTTCTAACCAACCCATGTAACAAGTGTTAGGCCAACAACTCCCAAGCCAGATGGCTTTAGGGTGCTAAATGTAGAGACATTCCTAGGGCTTAATAACTCGAGTTGGAAAGACTACGAACTTCGACTGGTCATTGATTGAAATTTTTTTATTTTTTTATTTTTTATTTTTATTTTTTATTGCCAAGGATATCCATTCAATAGGGTCATTAATTCAGATCACTGAGTCCCGATCAGGGTCAATTTGGGTTGCATACCTCACAATTAGGTTTCCGGTGTGCAAATGTGCAATGTGAAGCATAACAGAGTATGACATCCGACGAAAATTTAATTGGAGTTTTTATACAAACCGACAATGAATCAACATGTTTAATTCAAAAAAAATTTCTTTATTTAAAAAAAAAAACAATTTGTCTTGGCTTCTATACACAAAGTATTAAGCGCATGCTTCATCCTTCAAAAAGTTCCCTTTAAACAAAATGATTTTATTAGCTTACAAGCATAAAAAATGAGTAAAGAATATCGAAACTGCACTAACATGCTCATGCACCAAAAATGTAATAGCATGCACATGCACCCCTAAACTTGAATGTCATATTGTCCCCAATGTGAGAAGACAAAGGACAAGCAAAGAGAATGAACAAAGGGGGAAAGGAACAATAGTACAAAGTTGATAGGATTGAAATGACGGTGCAAAAATAGGCCAGCTCGCAAATTCCCGGAGCATGCCCCCAAACTTGGTTTCAGAAACCTGTCAAAAGATATCTATACAAGGCAAGAATCATATGAATTCAAATTCAATGAGAATAACTGCAATTTATTTAACTAAAAATGATAAACCATGTAAAATAGCAAAAGTGATACAGTTATAAGTGCCAAAGAAAAACTGAAAAGCAAATGCCAAATGCGGCCCAAAATAAGTTTAAAAAGTACTACTGAAACGGGAAATAAGAAGAAAAACATGAAATCACTCCACCATTGGAGTAGAAGAGGAGGCACCAGGTGGGCTAGGTGCACGGTCAATCAATGACTGGAGCATAGCCTGTAGAATCTTTTAATTCTCCTGAGTTTTCTGGACAACACCTTTTAAAGCATCAAAGCGCAAGGAAAAGGCATCGAGACGAGCATCCAAGGCAAAATAGTCGGCGCGAGTCATGACATTCGACGGCGGGACAAAAGGGGTAGCTGGAGAAGCGGGGGCATTCGGAGGAGGAGGAGGAGGAGCCATAGGGGGGGCCGGGGCACCCCAATCCAACTCATCACCAATGCGGGCCTGACGGTTTGTCTGAAGTTGAGCTGTGCTGGACTTCCAGACCCCAAGGTTGAAGTTCAATACATCTTTCTCTTTCTGTTCACCACGGGGAGCTCGGAACCCCATATTTTTTAGCAGCCTTGTAATAAGGTATGGAAATGGGAATGCCCAGGTTGTGGTGGTGCGCGATCGAACCAAGATTAATTCCTTGTAGATTTTTAGCAATTGGTCCCAGACAAGTTGTGGGACACAAAACCAACACTCCTTTTCAGCATAGTTGAGGGTTTTCAGAAATTCCCCCTTCCGCTCGAAATGGCCTGGCACGGGTAGGACGTTCTTGGCCAGGACCGAATCGAGGAACCATAGCCGGCATGGTAAGAAAGATTTATTAGTGCTTAAGGTTCTATTTCCGGTGAATTAACCATGACAAATTTCTCCTACAATGTCCGCTAAGGTAGGCTGATCGGGACCTTCAACAAAAAGGGCGAGGCCCGCCTCATCCACTGGCAAAACCAAGGGGCAATCCTTAGCCATAGCAAGGTCATCGAGGTCGAATTCATAATCATAGCCATCAATGGTGGTTTTGATTTTGTCTGGTTCCTCACATAAGTGGACCATATTGGCATAGAACAGACGGACCACACGTGGGAAGTAAGAATGAGCACGCAGTTTGAAAAGAGAGGTAAGGCCACGTGCCCTTAATTCGCGTACGGACCATGCGGTCTCCACATTGCTCTTGAAAGTAGGTGTAATGTCGAAACGAGTGATGAGCACTGAAAAGTGCGCATTTAAACCCATTAAGCTTAAGCATTCTAGTACCTTTATCTATCTTACTTTGCCGTTTTAGACTTATTACGTGTTATTTATATTTTCAGGCACTAATCCCAAAATTTAGCTAACTCAGCCAAATAAGAGCTTAATTCAAGCAATCCTAAGATAAACCAAAGGAGGGAGCAAAGTGGAGAAAGAAAGGAGCAAAAAGGAATCAAGTTTTGCAGCTGAAAAGTTCGATCTATCCAACTTAGAGTTCGATCGATCGAACATCTATGATCGATCACAGTACCTCTCGATAGATCCAACCTTGGCCTTTGCTGAAATTCCAAGTTCGATCGATTGAACATCACCTTCGATCGATCGAACCCTATTTTGTCCTATTCCAATGATTGATCTTATCCACAGCTATATGCCAACCAACCACTTTTGTCTTTTTCCCCATAAATATCTTGAAAATATCCTAGCCTTGTCATTATCCGGAGGAGTCAGACCACTTCGATCGATCCAAGATGCAGTTCGATCGATCGAACCCATTTTCGATCGATCCAAGTTAAGGTTCGATCGATCGAACTTCCTCCAGCGAGAAAAAGTTAAAATCCAGCTCATTTATTCCGTCCTTCATCCAATCATTGGAGAATATGCCTTGCACGACCACAGCTCATCATGGGGTGTATTTGACCTACCTATATAAGGAATATGATACACTTTTTGAATAAGTCTCTTATCACACATTGAAAATCATCTTGGAGGATATTCTTGGAGAGGAAGAAGGGAGGAAGCTAGAGCAACCATTGGAAGAGATCTTCACCAACAAGGAGCAGCCATGGAGTTAGCCCTTGAGGGTTGGATCATCACTACCATGAGTGGCTAGACATCCTCTTGGGGCTAGAGTTAGCCCCAAGCATGCTTTCTATACTCTAATCTTGTGTATTATTGAGGGATTAGTGTTTTATGATACATCTTGATATTCATGTATATATAAATCTTGATTATTTCATGGTTTGTATGGTTTAATGCTTTCCAATTGACTATTCTATTCTATCCATATGTCTATGTATGCTAGAGTAGGATATTCATGTGCTTATCCCTAGATTTAGTATTTTTGATGCATGTCTATGTGTATTGATGCTATAGATCTAGAGATTATCAAGATGATATGCTTAATGAATGCTATTTTGGTTCATTTGATGGTTTATGCCTATTCTTGATGGTTTGTGCCTCTCCCCTAGTCTAGATAGCTTTATTTTCATGCTAGTAGTGTAGATTTAGTGTAGTGGTAGTGTAATGTTAGATGGGAGGACAATCTACTCTTGATGTTTGATGTTCCATGCTTGTGAGTCCAAATGGCATATTCCTCTAATATTGTGTTGTATGTGGATTGTGAGCTTAATGAAGGATTAATGACTAGTTATGACATGTTGTATCTTTCACATGTGTTTAGACAATTTATTCCTCTCCCAATAGATATTTTGTACCTCTCACATGATGTTTAGATAATGCATGTTTAACTAAATCATCCTTATGGATTGCTTGGACTATGAGCTTAATGAAAGGTTCAATGACTTGAATTGTTATTTTGTTATCGTCACATGATGTTTAGACAATATATTCCTCTACCAATAGATGTATTGTGGCCTCACACATGTTGATTGAGACAATTTGCACTTGTTGAGTCACCCTTACCAATTGAATGTCTTTTACACACACAACATTGTTGCAACACATTCATTTCCCTCATTAGTCACTTGATTATGGTTTGGAATAGTATTGTTTGGTGGTGATCTCTACACCCCAAGACCTTTCCTTCTTACTTACTCTTTATCTTATTGCATTGCTTTATTATAGTTTAGCTCATTTAGTATAATCAACCAACCCAATTCTCTTTTGCAATCATTTGGTACGCTAGAGTCGA
Organism: Cornus florida; assembly: GCF_030987335.1. Classification (NCBI taxonomy): domain Eukaryota; kingdom Viridiplantae; phylum Streptophyta; class Magnoliopsida; order Cornales; family Cornaceae; genus Cornus; species Cornus florida. The sequence continues at coordinate 48,957,500 of NW_026775572.1, forward strand.
AGTTGAAATTCCAACACGTATAATCCCTTGGGACGATCCCTACTCACCCTATCTATATTTTATATAGAGAAAGGTAGTAGTGGCTTTCTATAAATGTAGAACTTGGCCACCTCCTAAATTCATAACTCTTCAAGCTTGACTTGGTATTGCGACCCTTGTAAAGGACGATCAGTTTTTGGCGCCGTTGCCGGGGATTAACGGTTTTGTTGGAATTAAACTAGACAATAGTGTTCATTAGATTGCGTCTATTTTTATTTTATTTTCCATTGTATATTCTTTTCTCTTGATTCTCATTATTATTTGTTCAATTAGGTATTTGACTACAAGGAATGCGAACTTTAGAACTTAAAGCAATCATTGGAGCTTAAAAGCTAAATTTGGAGTTGAAGTGCTAAAGGACCGTTGTGAGCAATTCTTGTAACTCTTGTATTTTAATTGTTTCACTTCTTTGTATGCGTGTGATAGCCCTTGTTGAGGCTCATTTTATTGCTAAATTTTTGTCCAAGCATAGGCCCTTGTTGAGGCCAATTTTTTCTTGCATTTGGGTTTTAATTGTGAATGGAGGAATTGTTTGATCCAAGTTTGGGGGGGAATTACATCCCTTCACCTTATGCTCCTCCATCACATTTTAATCCTTATGAGATTGAGTCCAATTCATTTCATGCATCATCTTATTATGGACTTGATCACTCATTTAATCCTTCTTATGACTATTGCCCTCCACCACCATTTTATGATGAATCAATTCCATCACCTTCTAAGTACTCACCCGGATTTGAAGAAAAAGTGTTAGCTGTATTTGATGTGCATATTTCACACACTTCACTTATTAATTCTCATTCTCAAACTTTAGCCAACTTAGAAGCTCAAGTTGAGCAAATTACAAATACTCTTTCTTATCAAGAGGAGGAGGAAGAGGCAAATGAAAAAATGGCAAGAACTTCAATGTATATAGATGAGGATGATGAGAGTGAGGAGAATGAAACAAGTGAGCTAATGCCTAACACTCTATCTTGTATAGAGGAGGAAGTGGCAAGTGAGTTAGTGGCCAATCCAATAGAACATAACATGATTAATGAGGACTTTCCTTGTTTTGATTATGATTTTATCTCAGAGATGGCTACTCTAGAGAGTGAGAAGATGTTGACCACACTTGAGGTAGGAGAGAAGGAGGAGGAACTTGTTGAAGAGGGCATTCCTTCTATTATCTCTAATGACCCTCTTGAGGAGTGTCTTTTGGAAATGTATAAAAATTGTGGTTTTGACTTTAAAAGCTCTAAAAATGAAATAAACTCTCTAATGGACTCCTTAGCTTACTTAGAAGGTGAGGAAATGGTAATTTATGAGGAGGAGAAGAGGGATGAAGAGAGGGTGTTTCTTATTAATCCAAATGAGTCTTTGAAAGACAATGCCTCACCAATTATCAATATGGATGATCATTTGAATGTGTTTCAAGAACACAACAAAGAGGCAAGCCTAACCATGATTGATTTTGTTTTCAAGACCGTGGATGAAAGGAACAATATCATCTCTTTTATTTCTTTTCAAGTCATTCTTTTGGAGGATGATTTTATTGTCATAAGTGGGACATTAAATGAGAAAAGTGAAAAGAGGGTCAATAAGGATGTTTCATATCCAGTTTTTGATTCATTTGATTAGTGAGTTGACCTAATGTCTTGCTAGAGACGTTAAACACTAGTATTCGTAGAGTTTCATAACTCTGTTCTTCCCTCATTTCTTTTTATTTTTCATTCTTGTGTACATTCTTCCATCTATTTTTCAAATTTTCATTCTTGTTACCATCATTGGGGCTTAGCATAGGATTTGCTGCACTTTCAGTCCAAAATTAGGCATTTGGTGCCAGTTCGATCGATTACAAGAGCACCTTCGATCGATCGAATTGTTCTTCGATCGATCCAACAATCGATTCGATCGATCGAACTCCACTTGAGTCCCAACACTTAGAAAAAATTTTGAGCTTTCATCAATTTTGAAAGTGCATGCTCTCGGGATCTCCAAAATTTTACATGTTCGATCGATCGAATTTCATCTCGGATCGATCACAGCTATGTTCGATCGATCGAACTTCATCTTCGATTGATCACAACTTTGACTCTTTGACCCTTTCACTTTTTGACTTTTTCCTATTTCTATTTTTATTTTATTTTATTTTTTATTTTATTTTATTTCATTTAGTTACCTCTTTCTTGACTAAAAAAAAAAAAAAGAAGTTTTTGGAAATTTGTTAAAAACACAAAAATATTTTTGTTAATTTTATTTTATTTTCAAAAATTCCAAAAAGATTTTTATTTTATTTTCATTTTTACTTTTATTTCCAAGCTTTATTTTTATTTTTATTTCAAATATGTAAAATTAAAAAAAAAAAAAATCGAATCCCAAAAACATTTTTCTTTTATTTTATTTTATTTCCTTTTATCTTATTTCCAAAAATCCAAAAATATTTTGTTTAACTTTAATTTTTAATTCTTCTAACTTATCAAAAAAAAAAAAAAAAAAATCTTTGCATTCCTTATTTTCTTATATTTTTATTTACTTGCCTTTTTATTTTTATTTGTGTACATATTTGTTTTGTCTAAAAAAATAAAAAATAAAAAAATGAGACAATTTTTCAAAAAGTATTCCGTCTTGCTAGAGACGTTAAACTTAGCACCCATTTTGCATATTTCTTACATTTTTCATTTTTCTTTGCATGTTTTCACATATATATGAAAAAAAAAAAAAATGCAAAACAAAAAGTAAGAAAATTTTGTATATACTTGCATTGTACATATTCTTTCCATTTTTTTTGCATTGTACATGTTCCTTTTCATTTCTTGCATTGCACATACTGTTTTTCATTTCTTACATTGAACATATTCTTTCATTACATTTTGCCTTATTTAATTTTCTTTTTATATTTTGTTCATGCATTTTATTCTTTGTTTTTCTTACATTTTGTATATACTTGCTTTTATTAAATGAAAAATATAAAAAGATTCATCATTGTGCCCTTATGTGTAGTCATGCATACTTTATGCTTTAGTTAGGGCTTGATCTTATATCTCTCTTGCATCATGTGTTACATTGCCTTAGAATGCTTGATTTGATTATTCTTATCCCATTTGATATTTGATGTGAGTTTGCTAGCGTGGTTATTCAAGTAGGTTGTTGATTCCAAGTTTGGGGGAGACGTCTTTCGAATTGGATCATGACCGGGCTTCATGTCTACACCACCACGGTATACTCTTTTCACTTTTTTTTCCATTGTTCTCATTGCACATTGAGGACAATGTGCGGTTTAAGTTTGGGGGTAAGGTGTCTTGTTACATTCTACTTAAGATTTGAGCTTTAAATGCATGATTGAGATTTGAGATTAATGTTAGCTATGATTTTGATCTTTTGAGGACTATATTGCTTAAAATTTAAAAATTGCTTGACTTGAGAGTCCAATACTCCTTGTATGCCTTGAGGATGCCATTTAGGAGTAAATTTTTCAAAAGATTGATATCTTGCTTGCATTTGTGGTCCACATCATCCTGAATTTGTGATTGTTTTGAGATTCATTCTAGGATTCTACACTAGCACCGGTGCACACTAGCATTCATTTGTGGGGTACATGCTTTGTTGATTATTGAATTGGTTATATCCCAATTGGGCTAGTAGTGCATTGAAAGCTTTCATTCTTGATAAAGGTGGATAACAACCCCTTTTTATTGAGTAGCCGGGATTCTTGCCTCATTAAGCAGTGAACTTCTCGCGCCGAAAGATGGAGGGCCCAAACTCTAGGTTAATAATTGAGTTTAAAAAAAAAAAAAAAAAAAGTTGCAAAAGCAATAAAAGTGAGGACTCCTCCCAAAAGGCGAGAAGTGGGAAATGATTAGATGGTTGTTGTCTTGATTTGTAGCCTAGTTGATTTGAGTTTGTAAGTCCGTAGGGGTGTCTTAACACCTAATGCCCTAAAGCCATCTGGTTTGGGAGTCATTAACCTAACGCTCGCTACATGAATCTTCTAGAAAGCTTAAGAGATCAATACATTGCACAATATTTCCATCTTTGATCCTCAATAAAAAAAAATAAAAAAAATAAAAAAAAAATAGAGTGAAAAGAATAAGCGCACCTAGAAAAATAAAGCTTTAATAAAAGGTCCACTCTCTTATCTTGATGATCGGTACTAGATTTGTGTGCTAGTTTGAGGGTAAGGATGTGATTACTTCTCTAGTTGGCTAAGATAGCAACACACTTGATGCCGGACCTCTCACATGGATTCTAGACTTGTTTCAATTTTCATGATCATTTTCTTGATATGTGGAGGACCATACTTGCTTGCTTGATATTGAAATTTTGGGAGATTGCTTAGAAACGGTTGAAAAATTGCATACTTGAGGTAGTTTTCTCCCAATTCTTGTTTGCAATATTGGTGCTTCTTTTGAAAGAATGAGCTTAATGTTTGTGGGTACCATTTCTGGAAACCCTCACGAGACTTTACTCGTCCACTAGGGGTAACCTAGGGGTTTAAAAGGCTTGTTGTATATGCTAAATGCAATCGTGTTTCCTACGAAAATGGTGTTATCATTTTACTTGTTTTCCAGTTTATACTTGTATAGTTGTTTATTTCATTCCTTTACTTCTTAGTTCATTGCTAGGGACTAGCAATATTTAAGTTTGGGGGTGTGATGAGAACTGAAAAGTGCGCATTTAAACCCATTAAGCTTAAGCATTCTAGTACCTTTATCTATCTTACTTTGCCGTTTTAGACTTATTACGTGTTATTTATATTTTCAGGCACTAATCCCAAAATTTAGCTAATTCAGTCAAATAAGAGCTTAATTGAAGCAATCCTGAGATACACCAAAGGAGGGAGCAAAGTGGAGAAAGAAAGGAGCAAAAAGGAATCAAGTTTTGCAGCTGAAAAGTTCAATTGATCCAACTTAGAGTTCGATCGATCGAACATCTATGATCGATCACAGTACTTCTCGATAGATGAAACCTTGGCCTTTGCTGAAATTCCAAGTTCAATCGATCGAACATCACCTTCGATCGATCGAACCCTATTTTGTCCTATTCAAATGATTGATCTTATCCACAGCTGTACGCCTACCAACCACTTTTGTCTTTTTTCCCATAAATATCTTGAAAATATCCCAGCCTTGTCATTATCCGGAGGAGTCAGACCACTTCGATCGATCCAAGATGCAGTTCGATCGATCGAACCCATTTTCGATCGATCCAAGTTAAGGTTCGATCGATCGAACTTCCTCCAGCGAGAAAAAGTTAAAATCCAGCTCATTTATTCCATCCTTCATCCAATCATTAGAGAATATGCCTTGCACGACCACAGCTCATCATGGGGTGTATTTGACCTACCTATATAAGGAATATGATACATTTTTTGAGTAAGTCTCTTGTCACACATTGAAAATCATCTTGGAGGCTATTCTTGGAGAGGAAGAAGGGAGGAAGCTAGAGCAACCATTGGAGGAGATCTTCACCAACAAGGAGCAGCCATGGAGTTAGCCCTTGAGGGTTGGATCATCACTACCATAAGTGGCTAGACATCCTCTTGGGGCTAGAGTTAGCCCCAAGCATGCTTTCTATACTCTAATCTTGTGTATTATTGAGGGATTAGTGTTTTATGATACATCTTGATATTCATGTATATATAAATCTTGATTATTTCATGGTTTGTATGGTTTAATGCTTTCCAATTGACTATTCTATTCTATCCATATGTCTATGTATGCTAGAGTAGGATATTCATGTGTTTATCCCTAGATTTAGTATTTTTGATGCATGTCTATGTGTATTGATGCTATAGATCTAGAGATTATCAAGATGATATGCTTAATGAATGCTATTTTGGTTCATTTGATGGTTTATGCCTATTCTTGATGGTTTGTGCCTCTCCCCTAGTCTAGATAGCTTTATTTTCATGCTAGTAGTGTAGATTTAGTGTAGTGGTAGTGTAATGTTAGATGGGAGGACAATCTACTCTTGATATTTGATGTTCCATGCTTGTGAGTCCAAATGACATATTCCTCTAATATTGTGTTGTATGTGGATTGTGAGCTTAATGAAGGATTAATGACTAGTTATGACATGTTGTATCTTTCACATGTGTTTAGACAATTTATTCCTCTCCCAATAGATATTTTGTACCTCTCACATGATGTTTAGATAATGCATGTTTAACTAAATCATCCTTATGGATTGCTTGGACTATGAGCTTAATGAAAGGTTCAATGACTTGAATTGTTATTTTGTTATCTTCACATGATGTTTAGACAATATATTCCTCTACCAATAGATGTATTGTGGCCTCACACATGTTGATTGAGACAATTTGCACTTGTTGAGTCACCCTTACCAATTGAATGTTTTTTACACACACAACATTGTTGCAACACATTCATTTCCCTCATTAGTCACATGATTATGGTTTGGAATAGTATTGTTTGGTAGTGATCTCTACACCCCAAGACCTTTCCTTCTTACTTACTCTTTATCTTATTGCATTGCTTTATTATAGTTTAGCTCATTTAGTATAATCAACCAACCCAATTCTCTTTTGCAATCATTTGGTACGCTAGAGTCGAAGTTGAAATTCCAACACGTATAATCCCTTGGGACGATCCCTACTCACCCTATCTATATTTTATATAGAGAAAGGTAGTAGTGGCTTTCTATAAATGTAGAACTTGGCCACCTCCTAAATTCACAACTCTTCAAGCTTGACTTGGTATCGCGACCCTTGTAAAGGACCGGTCGACGAGCTTCGGTTTCAATCGGCCATTCAACCCAATTTGGGGTCGGAGGAGCATTAAAAAGGCCCTCGGATGACCTAGCACGCTTGGAAATAACCCTAGGAGCCATTGGAATGAAGAAAATTGGTTCAGGACTTTTGTTAAACACCTGGTATGCAGCAAAAATTAGTTTAGAGCAAAATGAGGTTAGAAAGGTGAAAATTCCCAAAAATTTGTACCTAGAATCAACCATGCACAACCCCAACAAATTCTACAACCTTCACCACATCAATCCCATCCTCCATTGATCATAAAAGCAAAGAAACAAAACAAGAAGAGAGACGTACCCAATGTGGAAGAACAAAGTTGCTTAAGCTTGATGATGATGCAAGATAATGAGGAAGATTAGAAGATGGTGGGTTAGGTGAATGAGGGAGGAGGTTAGAGATAGATTAGAGGATGGTTTGAGCGTTTGAGAGGGATGGGGGCGAGAGTAGAGAGGGAGAAGGGTTAAAGAGAGAATAAAAGAGGGAAAAATGGGCTTGAAAACCCATTTAAAACCCTATCTGCGAAGGCGGCGGGCGCCCGCGGTCGCGCGGCAGGCACCCGTGGGGGCTTGGCGGGGGCTCGCGGGAGCGCAGCGGGCGCCCGCGGGGCCTGATTTGCATACTGCCTCATTTGGCTGGCGCCCACGGTGGCGCGGCGGGCACCCGCGAGGCCTCTCTGCAGTTGCCTTGTGCAGCTTAAAATGGCCTTGCAAGGCCGGGCCTGGGTCAAAAGCAACCGAATTTGAAAGTTAAATTCCGATAGACCCAAGACACCTTATAGAACTTTTAGAACGAGAATCGGAGCTCATTTTGCAAAAGCGATATGTTTAAGGTTTGAACTTCCTGTGTTTTTCGGATTTATCGAGAAAATTGCCGGAATGACCGTGAAAAATTCCGAAAATGGCACCGAGACCCTAAAATGACTAAGAAAACCGCATGTGACTTTTGGAATGCAATTTGAGACAATTCTGTAAGAGGTCACATTTTGGCTATACTTAGCGAATTTCTGGAAAATTCCTAGCCAAGGCAACTTGAAGGAAAGAAGCTTGGAAATTGGAAGAAGTGCTTCCCATGAATGCTAAATTTATTGTCAATAACTAGAAGAACCAGGCATTGCATGGCACACTAATCCTCGTAGATTGGGTAAGTCAATAGGACTTTCTTAACTTTTTGAAAATGGATTATGCCATCAATGTAAGGCTTAAGCCGTTGGTCATTAACTTTGAAGAGAGATCCATTGGTAGGATCTTGGAGTTCGACGTCACCATGAGGAAAGACGGCTGTGATGACATATGGACCATCCCACCGTGAACGGAGTTTACCGGGAAAGAGTCTCAATCTAGAATTGAAAAGCCAAACTTTTTGTCCAGGGGCAAAAGACTTTTTGACAATGTGCTTGTCATGAAAAGCTTTAGTGTTTGCCTTATAGATTTTTGCGCTTTCATACGCATCATTTCGAAGTTCCTCAAGTTCATTGAGTTGCAATTTACGAGTAGAGCCGGCTTGTTTGAGATCAAAGTTGAGCCTTTTTATGGCCCAATAAGCACGGTGCTCTAGTTCAACGGGGAGATGACACGCCTTGCCAAAGACAAGTCGATATGGCGCCATGCCAATGGGTGTCTTATAAGCTGTTTGGTAAGCCCAAAGCGCATTATTTAGTCTTAATAACCAATCTTTACGGTCCGGTCGAACCATTTTTTCCAAGATGTCCTTGATCTCCCGATTAGAGACTTCCACTTGACCACTCGTTTGAGGATGGTAAGGTGTGGCAACCTTATGGATGACGGAGTACTTGGAGAGGACGGATTTAAGATAATGATTTCGGAAATGAGTTCCACCGTCACTAATGATTGCCCGGGGCATACCAAAATGACTAAAAATGTTGGACTGAATGAAGTTGATCACTACTTTATGATCACTGGTTTTGGTAGCTTCGGCTTCAACCCATTTGGAAACATAATCCACCGCTACAAGAATGTACTCATAGCCATAAAAAAATGGAAATGGTCCCATAAAATCGATCCCCCACACATCAGAAATTTCTATAATTAAGATGGGAGTGAGGGGCATCATGTTTCTCCGGGATATGGATCCGAGCTGTTGACATCGCTCACAAGATTTACAGAAATTGTATGCATCCTGAAACAAGGATGGCCAATAAAATCCGCTTTGAAGGACTTTGTCAGCGGTCGTTTTGGCACTAAAGTGTCCCCCACAAGTAAGAGTGTGACAGAAATTTAGGACATTTGTGGCTTCATTGCCGGGAATGCATCTCCGGATGATTTGATCCGGGCAATATTTGAAAAACTCCAGATCTTCCCAAAAGAAATGCTTAACTTGGGAGAAGAATCGGTCTTTTTCTTGCTTGGACCAATTGGATGGAATTTTGCTTATCGCTAGATAGTTGACAATATCCGCATACCAAGGGAGAGTAGAATGGGAAATCTAAAAAAGTTGCTCATCTGGAAAGGAATCACGGACTGCAGCAAATTCAGAAGATTTTTCAATAAGTAAGCGAGAGAGATGGTCTGCGACAACATTGTCGGTCCCTTTTTTGTCCCGAATTTCAATGTCAAACTCTTGAAGTAAGAGTATCCATCGAATTAGATGGGGTTTGGTCTCTTTTTAGTTAGCAAATGCCAAAGAGCGGCATGATCCGAGAAAACAATAACCTTGGATCCAAGAAGATAAGAACGGAATTTATCCAAGGCATACACCACAACTAGCAATTCTTTCTCAGTGGTGGTGTAATTTAACTGAGCATCAGAGAGAGTCTTGCTAGCATAATAGATGATGTATGGAAGTTTTTCTACACGTTGGCCCAAAACCGCGCCTAATGCATAATCGGATGCATCACACATGATCTCAAATGGAAGAGACCAATTAGGCGGTTTCATGATTGGGGCAGATGAGAGAAGAGTGCGTAGTTTCACGAAAGCTTCCATACAAGCTTCATCAAAATTGAATGGAACATCCTTGGCAAGAAGATTACACAAGGGCCGAGAGATTTTGCTAAAATCTTTGATGAAGCGCCGATAGAAACCGGCATGTCCAAGGAAGGAACGGATTTGGCTGACTGAATTTGGAGGAGGGAGATTAGAGATTAACTCCACTTTGGCTTTGTCAACCTCAATTCCCCTTTTTGAAAAGACATGTCCTAAAACAATGCCTTCTTGGACCATAAAATGACTTTTCTCCAACTTAGAATGAGATTTGTTTCCTTGCACCTTTGAAGCACATGAGATAGATTTTGGAGACACGAGTCAAAGGAGGATCCAAAGACGGAGAAGTCATCCATGAATACCTCTAGGAATTTTTCAACCATATCTGAAAATATGGACATCATGCATCTTTGGAACGTGGCCAGTGCATTGCATAGCCCAAAAGGCATGCATCTATAAGCAAGGTTCCGAAGGGGCATGTGAATGTGGTCTTCTCTTGATCTTGCGGATCAATTGCCACTTGGTTATAGCTAGAATAAACATCAAGGAAACAATAAAAGCTTTGGCCGGCTAACCTCTCTAGGATTTGATCAATGAATGGGAGTGGAAAATGATCCTTCCTAGTAGTAGAGTTAAGTTTCCGGTAGTCAATGCACACACGCTAACCGGTGGTGGTGCGTTGTGGCACGAGCTCTCCCGCGGAATTTTCAACGACGGTGAGGCCGGATTTCTTAGGAACAACTTGAGTGGGACTCACCCATTTGCTATCGGAGATAGGGTAGATGATTCCTTCATCCAATAGCTTGATCACTTCTTTCATGACCACTTCTTTCATGTTGGGATTCAACCAGCGCTGCACCTATCTAGAAGGTTTAGCGTTCTCCTCCATATGAATACGATGCATGGAAATAGAAGGGTCGATTCCTTTCAAGTCAGCCACTGCCCAGCCAATAACTTCTTTGTGCTCTTGTAGCACCGCTAAAAGGCTAGTTTCTTGATTCTTTAAAAGATTAGAAGTAATGATGACTGGAAGAGTTTGATTAGCACCAAAAAACACATACTTGAGGTGAGCCGGGAGCGGCTTTAGCTCAAGTTGTGGAGGAGACTCCAAGGAAAGGACCGGAGGAGTAAAAGAGAGTTGAGGAAGCGATTCTTTTGGAATTTTCCATGGAGGAGTATCCATGACAGCATTAATGTCAAGCAAGGAATTGACTTCTTGGATTGATTGGTCAATATCAAAGTTTGAGAAGTCGAAATGAGATATGCAAGTTTCCAAAGGATCTTTGCTTAGAGTGAAGGGGAGGGATTCTTCGACCACTTCATCTACCATATCAATAAGGAAACAATCATCCTCATCGGAAGGATGTTGAGTTGTATGGAAGATGTGGAGTTTGACTTACATATTTCCAAAGGCGATATCCATTACCCCGGTTCGGCAATTAATTGAAGCGTTAGTCGTAGCTAAAAATGGCCTACCGAGGATCACAGGAATATGCTTCTTTGGGTCATGGACCGGTTCCGTGTCAAGAACCACAAAGTCTACCGGAAAGTAGAATTTGTCCACTTTGATAATGACAACCTCAAGAATGCCTCATGGGTGCTTGACTGATCTATCGGCAAGCTGCAAGACCATGGAGGTTGGCTTTAGATCTCTCAACCCAAGCTGTAAGTAAACTGAATATGGAATCAAATTTACACTATCTCCTAGGTCAAGGAGGGCCTTTTCTATCTTGTTGTTGCCAATGACACACGAGATAGTTGGGGCGCCCGGATCCTTATACTTTGGAGGAGCACTGTGTTGAATGATTGCACTCACATTTTCTGTTAATCTCACTTTCTTTGGCAAATGATTTTTGGAAATGCGCTTTTGAGTGCACAAATCCTTGAGAAATTTTGTATAGGGAGTGATTTACTTTATAGCATCCAAGAGAGGCAAGTTAATTTTTACTTGCTTAAAAACTTCCTACATGTCTTGAATTTTGCAATTCTTGTTCCCAATATGTGTCGACTCTTGGAAACGTTGAGGAAATGGAGTTTTAGGCTCATAAGAAGTTTCCACATTTGAGGTGACAAGCTTCGGATTTTCATGAGTAGGATTTGGATTAGAAGAGTTGGGACTTGGATTTGGATTTTTCGGAGGAGAATTTTTCTCATCTTTGTTTCCATCAACCTTGTTGTCAACAACACGACCACTCCTAAGGGTGGTGATTGTTTGGACTTGTTCATGAATTGGCCCACTCGGAGGAGGGGATTCATCAATCACATGCAACCCTCTAGGATTTTCAAATGGTTGAGCTGGAAGCTTACCCTTGTCTTTTTGGAGCAATTGATTCATGGAGTTAGCTATTTGGCCCACTTGATTCTCAAGCTTAGCTATAGACTGGGTATGAGAATGAACCATTTGGGGAGTGGGTTGCAAAGATGTCAAGAGTTGCTTGTTGGAATCCATCATTTGCTTGTTTAATGATTCCATCATTTGCTTATTTGCAGCCACGATCTCATCAGTTGGGAACACATGGGGTTGATTGGAGACATTTGGATTGTATGGAGGATGGTAGCTTGAGGAGGCCTAAAATTGCCTATTTTGAAATTGAGAAGAGGGCTGATTTTGTTGCCCTTGATTTTGAAAATTTAAATTTTGTGGGGCTTGTTGCCTCCACGAAAAATTCGAATGATCTCTCCATCCGGGATTGTAAGTATTGGAATATGGATTATTTCTAGGCCTTGAGAACATTGCATTTGCTTGCTCTTGATTGGAATTAGGAAATTGTTCCGGTGTGGGAAAATCTTCTGAAAGATGGAATGGACTAGTGCATGATACACAAACCGCACTTGCTGAATTTTGAGACAATGAAGGGGAGAGATGTGGTGCCATCAATTGATAGAATTTATAAGCTATGGCATCCACCTGGGAAGATTCCTCCCTCAGTGTTTTTGGTTGACAAGGGTTGGTGTTCTTTGTATTGGTTGAGGTTGGACCACTACGAGAGTTATGTTGTAATGAGTTTTCACTCAAATTTTCAAGTAAGGTCCATGCCTCATCCACACTTTTAGACATGAACATCCCTCCACAAGATGAGTCAACCATGAACCTATGTGGGTTGGTTAACCCAACATAAAAAGCTTGCACCAATTGCCATTTGGGAATTAGGTGGTGCGGACATTTCCTTAAGAGGTCTTGAAATCGCTCCCAAGTCTCGTGGAGTTGTTCCCCCTCGCTTTGTGAAAAGCTAAGAATGGAATGCCTCATTAAATTGGTTTTACTCACTGGATAATATTTCTTTAAGAATTCTTGCTGCAGTTAAGCCCATGTGGTGATAGAATTAGCAACAAGGGAGTTCAACCAATATTTTGCCCGTTCTTTTAATGAGAATGGGAAGAGATGCAATTAGAGAGCATTATCAGGAAAGCCCTTCAACTTGATGGTAGAGCATATTTCAAGGAATTCATCAAGGTGCTTATAAGGGTCCTCATTTTTAAAGCCATGAAAAGATGGAAGCATTTGGATGGTGCTAGATTTGATTTCATATTGAGCGGCCTCAATATTTGGCATCACTATGCAAGAGGGAGAAGCATAAGTGGTAAGGATGAAGTGGTCCCTAAGAGTCATGGGAACCACATTTGGAATTTTGGCCCTATCATTATTTATCCCCTTAATTCTGACATTTCCTACATTTTTATCCATTGTGTTAAATTCAGTTTCAAGCTCTCTTATGCTAGAAGATTCTCTAAGGGTTCGTCTAAGAGTTCTTTCAAGAGAATTTATATCAACTGGAGATTCTAGAGTTAGTAGAGAGAGTGATCTTCAGCCAAACATCAATAACACACCCCACAATCAATACAATAAATCATCACCATCAACTCCACATACGATGTTCCCGTTCTCCTTAATTATCAAGACAAAAATTAAATGGCCACAACAAGGACCGATGCTTTGCAATTAAAAACGAACAAGAAAATAGCCTCAACAAGGGCTTCATAACTTAACTATTACCAAATTATACATACAATATATTAACAATTTTGAAACTAAAAGGCCAAGAGACTTACCTGGAGTTCTCTAGACTTACAAATTTGCTAGCGTTCCCTCGGCAAGCATCAAGTCCCTAGAATCTCACAAACAACTTTCAACAGCAAGATGGTCAAAACCACACAAGAAATATTCACAAATCACAATATTGACAATCAAGCCAAAATTAACCCTAGAACTTCAGTTGCTAAACTGTGTGCAAGTCCCCGGCAACGACGCCAAAAATTGATCAGTTGTCAATTATACATCAACCTTTGCAATAGCACAAATCATTATAAAATAGGGTTATTGGTCGGGTAAGTCGAACCACTGGGACTGCTAGTTTATGGCAACTTAGGTATCTAGAGTCATTTTTAGATTGATAAGGGGGGGTTATGGAGGATTTGTTGGATTGTCACTAAGATTATGAATTGAAAAGTTTATAAAATATTAATGCTAAGAAGTGAAGAGGCAAAGGCAATTAAAATGGGAACTAGGGAAGTGAATCCACTACCCATCCATAAGCATACCAGGACATGATTTACTTAGGGAAATATATATATATATAACCATGGAATGCAACAACATAGCATTGATACATTATCTTTAAGAAATATATGAAAACTATCAAGAGTAACCTATCAAGGTAACCTATCAAGGCACTACATGTTTTGGTCACCTAAACTAGGATGCAACCTTAGACATGATCACCAAGCCATAGATTATCAAGCCCTTAATCTCATAATAAGAGCACATAAATTAGAAATCAAAAAGAATCTATCAAAGGAAATCCCTAAGCAATAGATTATCAAAATTCCTAAATGTCATGCCAATAAAATCACTTCTATGAACTCATCTCCATTGTCACTATGAAAATGTAGCAATATAATCATAAGAGAAAAACAATCCAAGACAAGATATTTAACTCAAAATGACCATTTATAGATAATGAAGTTCATTACATCATATGAAGGGCTCTAATTCATGGAAAAATCACATATATACATTATACACCAAATAGAAATCAAAACAAAGCAATGCTTACAAAATGGGGCTTCATCACCTCCCGAGATAGGGAGTTAGTTACCCATGAAGACTAAGAATGAAGGAGAAGATGAAGAATCCCTCTCCATTTCCACACCTTCAGCTCAAGAACACTTCTTTCCCTCTCTAGCACTTAACCTTTTCTAAAAAAATTTCATATGAGATATGAGATGTGTGTCCCCTTTTTATTCTAACCAAAACCGACTCACCATACCTGATAAGCGCTGAATACTGTATATTCAGGCGCCCTAAATTACATTAACAAAGTCCATTAATTGATTATTTTATGTAGATTAACTCCTTTTGCATGTTTTTGTGCATTTTCAGGTTAAAGTGCAAAAAGGAAGCAAAAATGATGCCTTGTGGAATTATGAACAAAAAGGGTGCCAATTCTGAATTTCAGGCAGCGGTAGAACCTGACTTTTGTCGCCATTTTCAACCTAGTAAACTCAAGAACTGGACTTCCATCATAACATGAAAGATTTAGAGCTCTGAATCAGCTTTCCAAATATTCAAGCGGTTCATCATTCGGAGTTCGGAACAGAGAGTTATGATCTTCTTAACAGAGGTGCGCAGAACTGCCTGGCAGCACTGAAGTACTGCCTTTCTCCCCATTTTTGACCAACCAGACTTGAGAATTGGGTCTTCATCAAAACATGAAGTTTTTGAAGCCCTGAATCAGCTCTCCAAATCTTCAAACATATCATCATTCAGAGTTTAGGGCACAAAGTTATAGTAGTTTTACCAAAGTAGGTCAGTGCTGAGCAAGAAGAGCATGTTGCACATTACACTAATTTAGAGTGCTCGAGACCACTCTTTGAGTGCTCGAAAATCAGCCAGATTGCAGCTCGGAAATGCACCCCTCTTCAGCCCACTTGTGCATTGGTTTCCACATTTCCACCCTCCTTCTTTATGGAGTGGTTGGGAATGTCTTTGGAGGAGAGAGAGAGCTTAGTTGATAGATATAAGGCAACTAAGGGCCACATGCATCCTATCCTTGAATTTTTGCAAGATAGAGGGAGAGAGGAGAGGAAGAAAAAAAGGTGTTCTTGAAGCTTAAAGGAGGGAGCTCGAAAATTGGAGATGGAGTTCAAGCTTCTTCTTCATTCTAAGGCTCCAATGGGTAACTAATTCTTCTTCTAGGGAGGTAATGAAGTCCCTCCCTTGTAAGCATGTCCTAGGGTAGTCTATTTTGGGGGATTGCAATGTATATTTCTATGGTCTTTTTCATAACTAAGAGCCTTTCATTTGTTGTCATGAATGTTTATCTATGTATGGTTGATTTCTTTAAGTTCATTATCTTGATTGTTAGGTGATGTCTTGTATAAATCTTATTGCTTGAGTTTTCATGGTGAGAAGGGGAACAAGGTTATGAAATGGTTTCATGCCATGTTGGTAGATGACTTTGATAGACCATTGCTTAGGAAATCCTTTGATGGTGTATGCTTAATCTCTAGCTCCATGTGCTTCATCATTTTGTCAAGAACTTGATAGTTTTTCATTTAAGTAAATGTGTATAAGCTACACTTTAGTTTGGTAGTCTAAGCATGTTTACCCTTTTGATAGATTATACTTGTTTGAGACTTAATGTACTTCTTGATCAATTACATGGCAACAATGTGTTGTTATGTAATTCTTGACCATTATATGTTATTTTTCCCCTTAATTAGTTCTAATCTAGCATGTGTATAGGGATGGAGACGGATTCATCTCCCTAGTCTTCTCTACTTGCATTTCACCTCTTTATATTCCCTGCAATCTACTATTTTATGCATCTTAATTTCATAGCTTTAGTGACAAACCAAGCAAAAACCCTCTTCCCCCTTATCATTCTAAAACGATTCTAGACGCTTAGGTTGCCTTAAACTAGCGCAGTCCCAGTGGTTCGACTTACTCGACCAATAGCCCTATTTTACAATGATTCATGCTATTGCGAAGGTTGATGTATAGTTGATCAACCGATTAATTTTTGGCGCCGTTGCCGGGGACTGCAAACGGTTTAGCAACCAAAGTTTAGGGTTAATTTTAGTTTGATTGTGAATATTGTGTCTTGTGAATATTCCTTGTGTGTTTTGACTATCTTTTTGTTTTAAGTGTTGTAAGATTCTAGGGACTCGAAGCTCGCCGTGGGAATGCTAGCAAATTGTAAGTCTAGAGGACCCCAGGTAAGTCTCGTGACTTCTAGTTTCGAATTGTGGATATTGTGCATGTGTTAACTTTAGAAGTAGTTAATTTAGTTGTGAAACCCTTGTAGAGGCTATTATCTTGTTTTAATTTCGTGTTCAAGCATCGGTCCTTGTCGTGGCCATTTATTTTCTATCTTGATAATTAAGGAGAAAGGGAACATCGTATGTGGAGTTGATGATAAAGATTTGTTATGATGATGTTGTTGTGAATTGTTGATATTTGGCCGTAGGTCACTCTCTCTACCCACACTTGACTCGCCTATTGATATAAATTCACTTGAAAGAACTCTTAGACAGAACCTTAGGGAACCCACTCTTACAAGGGATCTTGAAACTAAATTCAATACAATAGGGGATAACGTAAGAAATCCGGGGAATGAAAGGGCTGAAATTCCTACTGTAGAACCAATGACTTTTAGAGATCATTTCATTCCTACCACCTATGCTTCTCCTTCTTGTATAGTGATGCCAAACATCGATGCAGCTCAATATGAGATCAAGTCTAGTACCATTCAAATGCTTCCATCATTTCATGGCTTTGATAATGAAGATCCATATAAGCATCTTGATGAGTTCCTTGAAATCTGCTCTACCATCCGGTTGAGAGGTTTTTCGGACAATGCACTTCATCTCCATCTTTTCCCATTCTCCCTAAAGGATAGGGCAAAATATTGGTTGAACTCCCTCGCTCCCAACTCTATTACTTCTTGGGCTCAATTGCAACAAGAATTTCTTAAGAAGTATTATCCGGTGAGTAAAACCAACCAAATGAGGCGTTCCATTCTAAGCTTTTCTCAAGTTGATGGAGAACAACTCCACGAGACTTGGGAAAGGTTACAAGATCTTCTTCGGAAGTGTCCTCATCATTTGATCCCAAAATGGCAATTAGTGCAAGCTTTCTATGCCGGCTTGACCGAAACCCATAGATTCATGGTTGATTCTTCTTGTGGTGGGATGTTCATGTCCAAGAATGAAGATGAGGCTTGGACCTTACTTGAGAATTTGAGTGAAAATTCACTTCAACACAATTCTCGTAGGGCTCCGACCGCAACCACTCCAAACAACACCAACCCTTGTCAACCAAAATCAATAAGGGAGGAATCATCTCAAGTGGATGCCATTGCTCATAAATTCTACCAATTGATGGCACCACATCTTCCTCCTTCATTGTCTCAAAATTCGGCAAGTTCAGTTTGTGCTTCATGTACTAGTCCATTCCATCTCTCAGAAGATTGCCCCACACCGGAGCAATTTCCCAATCCCAACCAAGAGCAAGCTAATGCCATGTTCTCGCGGCCCGGGAACAATCCATATTCCAACACCTACAATCCGGGTTGGCGAGATCATCCGAATTTCTCGTGACGGCAACAAGCCCCACAAAATTCCCAATTCTAAAACCAAGGGCGGCAAAATCAGCCCTCTTCTCAATATCAAGGTAGACCTTTCCAAGCCTCTTCAAGCTACCGTCCTCCTTACAATCCAAATGTCTCCAATCAACCTTCTGTGTGTCCAACTGACGAGATAGTAGCTGCAAACAAGCAAATGATGGAATCATTAAATAAGCAAATAATGGATGCCAATAAGCAAATCTTGACATCCTTGCAGCCTACTCTCCAAATGGTTCACTCTCATACTCAATCCATAGCTAATCTCAAAAATCAAGTAGGCCAAATAGCTAACTCGGTGAATCAATTGCTTCAAAAGGACAAGGGTAAGCTTCCCTCTTAACCTTTTAAAAATCCTAGAGGAATGCATATGATTGACGAAACCCCTCCTTCGAGTGGGCCGACTCATGAACAAGTTCAAGCTATCACCACCCTTCGGAGTGGTAGAGTGGTTGACAACATGGTCGATGGAGACAAAAGTGAGGAAGTTTCTCCTTTGAAAAATCCAAATCCAAGCTCTTCTAATCCAAATTCAAGCTCTTCTAATCCAAACTCTTGTC
Source organism: Cornus florida (assembly GCF_030987335.1). Lineage (NCBI taxonomy): Eukaryota > Viridiplantae > Streptophyta > Magnoliopsida > Cornales > Cornaceae > Cornus > Cornus florida. The sequence continues at coordinate 48,976,413 of NW_026775572.1, forward strand.
CAAATACCATTCACGAAAATCCCACACATGTCACCCCAAATGTGGAAACTATTTATGAGCCAAAAGCTCCGTTTCCTCAACGTCTTCAAGAGTCGACACATTTTGGAAACAAGAATTGTAAAATTCAAGACATGTGGGAAGTTTTCAAGCAAGTGAAGATTAACTTGCCCCTCTTGGATGCTATCAAGCAAATCCCTCCCTATGCAAAATTTCTCAAAGATTTGTGCACTCAAAAGCGCACTTCTAAAAATCATTTGCCAAAAAAGGTGAGGTTGATTGAAAATGTTAGTGCTATCATTCAGCACAGCACTCCTCCGAAGTATAAGGATCCGGGCGCCCCCACAATCTCTTGCGTCGTTGGTGACAGCAAAATCGAGAGGGCCCTCCTTGACTTAGGAGCTAGTGTGAATTTAATTCCATACTCAGTCTACCTACAACTTGGTTTGGGAGATCTTAAGCCGACTTCCGTGGTTTTGCAACTTGCCGATAGATCGGTCAAGCATCTACGAGGTATTCTCGAGGACGTTATCATTAAAGTGGACAAATTCTACTTCCCGGTAGATTTTGTGGTTCTTGATACAGAACCGGTCCATGACCCAAAAAAGCACATTCCCGTGATCCTTGGTAGGCCATTTTTAGCCACGGCTAATGCATCAATTAATTGCCGAACCGGGGTGATGGACATTGCTTTTGGAAACATGCAAGTCAAACTCCACATCTTTCATACAACTCAACATCCCTCCAATGAGGATGATTGTTTTCTTGTGGATGTCATTGATGAAGTGGTCGAAGAATCTCTCCCCTTCATTCTAAGCAAAGATCCTCTTGAAACTTGCATGTCCCATTTTGACTTCTCAAACTTTGATGTTGATCAGGCCATTCAAGAAGTCAATTCCTTGCTTGATATTAATGCTGTCATGGATGTACCTCCTTGGAAAATTCCAAAAGAACCACTTCCCCAACTTTCCACCACTCCTCCGGTCCCATCATTGCTATCTCCGCCACAACTTGAGCTTAAGCCGCTCCCGGCCCATCTCAAGTATGTGTTCCTTGGTCCAAAGCAAACCCTTCCGGTCATCATTGCCTCGGACCTTCAAAAAGACCAAGAGACCAACCTTTTAGCGGTGCTCCAAGAGCATAAAGAAGCTATTGGTTGGACAGTGGCAGATTTAAAAGGAATTGACCCCTCCATTTGTATGCACCGCATTTATATGGAGGATGACGCAAAGCCTACTAGAGAGGTCCAGCGCCGGTTAAATCCGAATATGAAGGAAGTGGTCATGAAAGAGGTGATCAAATTACTAGATGCGGGAATCATCTATCCTATCTCTGATAGCAAGTGGGTGAGCCCCACACAAGTTGTCCCCAAGAAATCCGGTCTCACCGTTGTTGAAAATTCAGCGGGTGAGCTCGTGCCACAACGAACCAACACCGGGTGGCGTGTGTGCATTGACTATCGGAAACTCAATTCATCAACTAGGAAGGATCATTTCCCACTCCCATTTGTTGATCAAATCCTAGAAAGGTTAGCCGGCCAAAGCTTTTATTATTTTCTTGATGGTTATTCCGGCTATAACCAAGTGGCAATCGCCCCCCAAGATCAAGAGAAAACAACATTCACATGTCCCTTTGGTACTTTTGCCTATCGACGCATGCCTTTTAGTCTATGCAATGCACCGGTAACGTTCCAAAGATGCATGATGTCCATATTCTCCGATATGGTTGAAAAGTTCTTGGAAGTTTTCATGGACGATTTTTCCGTATTTGGCTCCTCCTTTGACTTGTGTCTCAAAAATTTATCTCTTGTGCTCCAAAGATGCAAAGAGACAAATCTCATTCTAAGTTGGGAGAAAAGCCACTTCATGGTCCAAGAAGGCATTGTTTTAGGACATGTCATTTCTAAGCGGGGAATCGAGGTAGACAAGGCAAAAGTTGAGTTAATCTCTAATCTTCCTCCTCCGAATTCCGTCCGTCAAATCCGTTCTTTTCTTGGCCATGCCGGATTCTATCGTCGCTTCATCAAAGATTTTAGCAAAATCTTACGGCCCTTGTGTAATCTCTTGGCCAAGGATGTTCCGTTCAATTTTGATGATGCTTGCATGGAAGCTTTCATCAAACTTCGCACTCTGCTCTCATCCGCCCCAATCATGAAACCCCCTAATTGGTCTCTTCCCTTTGAGATCATGTGTGATGCATCCGACTATGCATTAGGGGCGATTTTGGGCCAACGTGTGGATAAACTTCCGCATGTCATTTATTATGCTAGCAAAACTCTCTGTGATGCCCAATTGAACTACACCACCACTGAAAAAGAATTGCTAGCTGTGGTGTACGCCTTGGATAAATTTCGCTCTTATCTTCTTGGCTCCAAGGTCATCGTCTTTTCAGATCATGCCGCTCTTAGGCATTTGTTAGCGAAAAAAGAGACAAAACCCCGTTTAATTCGATGGATCCTCTTACTTCAAGAGTTTGACATTGACATCCGGGACAAAAAAGGGACCGACAATGTTGTCGCCGACCATCTCTCTCGCTTACTTATTGAGAAATCTTCAGAATTCGCAGCCATCCGTGATTCCTTTCCAGATGAGCAACTTCTTCAAGTTTCACATTCTACTCTTCCATGGTTTGCGGATATTGTCAATTATCTTGCGGTTGGCAAAATTCCAGCCCATTGGTCCAAACAAGAGAGGGACCGGTTTTTCTCCCAAGTCAAGCATTTCTTTTGGGAAGATCCGGAACTATTCAAGTATTGCCCGGACCAAATCATCCGGCGATGCATTCCTGAAACCGAGGCCACAAGCATTCTAAATTTTTGCCATACTCTTGCTTGTGGAGGCCATTTTAGTGCCAAAAAGACCACTAACAAAGTTCTTCAAAGCGAATTCTTTTGGCCTACCTTGTTTCGGGATGCATACAATTTTTGCAAATCGTGTGAACGATGTCAAAAACTTGGATCCATGTCCCGAAGAGACATGATGCCCCTTACCAACATTTTAATTGTTGAAATTTTTGATGTGTGGGGGATTGACTTCATGAGACCATTTCTATCTTTTTATGGCTATGAGTACATCCTTGTAGCGGTGGATTATGTGTCTAAATGGGTTGAAGCCGAGGCTACCAAAACCGATGATCATAAAGTCGTGGTCCATTTCATTCAGTCTCACATCTTTAGTCGTTTTGGTACACCCCGAGCAATCATTAGTGATGGTGGATCTCATTTCTGAAATCGTTATCTAAAATCCGTCCTTGCTAAGTATTCCGTCATTCATAAGGTTGCTACACCTTACCACCCTCAAACGAGCGGTCAAGTAGAGATTTCTAACCGGGAGATTAAGCACATTTTGGAAAAAACGGTTAGACCGGACCGCAAAGATTGGTCATTAAGGCTAAACGATGCGCTTTGGGCTTACGGACAGCTTGTAAGACACCCATTGGCATGTCACCATATCGACTTGTCTTTGGCAAAGCATGTCATCTCTCGGTAGAATTAGAGCACCGTGCTTATTGGGCCATAAAAAGGTTCAATTTTGATCTCAAACAAGCCGGCTCTAATCGGGCGTTGCAATTAAATGAACTTGAGGAATTGCGTAATGACGCGTATGAAAGCGCAAAAATTTACAAGGCAAAGACTAAAGCTTTTCATGACAAACACATCGTCAAGAAGTCTTTTGCCCTGGGACAAAAGGTCTGGCTTTTCAATTCCCGCTTGAAACTCTTTCCCGGTAAACTCCGGTCAAGATGGGATGGTCCATACATTGTCACTACCATCTTTCCTTATGGAGCAATCGAACTTCATGATCCTGCAAGTGGATCACTCTTCAAGGTAAATGGCCAATGGCTTAAGCCTTGCATTGACGGCACAATCCTAACCAGAAAAGTTGAGGAAGTCCTCTTGACGGATCCAATTTATGAGGATTAGTGCCTACTCTAGATTTGTCTAGCTATCAACATTAAATTTAGCAACTCAAGGGAAGCAATTCTTTCAATTTCCAAGCTTCATTCTCTTTGAAATTGCTCGTGCCTTGCAAATTTCCTGGGAAACGGTGTAGAAATGCCGAAATTTAACTTTCTCTGGAATTATCTTAAGTTGTGTTCCACATTTTTAGACTGGCTTCTTTGACCTTCTCAACTCTTTTTTTCATTCCTGGAAGTCTCCATCGCTTTCTAGCAATTTCATTAGATTTTTTCAAATGCGACTCATGTGTATATTTTCTCATTTTTAATGAAAAGTTTGAAAATTTTCTCAAAATTCTTCATGCATTTGAGATGATTAAAAAGTTGAAAGATTGCAAGGTTTCCAAACAAAACTTTCAAAATTTCCCATGCATTGGCATAGAATGAATTTGCAAAGTTAAACAAAAAAAAAAAAAAAAAAAATTCTCCAGAAATTTCATTTTTCCATGCATTGCAATGAGGTATAAAGTTGAATTTTTCATCCTTGCATTCAAATGACATGATGTTGCCAAGTTTAAATTTTGTTGCAATGTTTCAAGTTAAAAATATTTATATATATATACAAATTTTTGCAAAATTTTCATGAACTTGAAACATTGCAAATCAATAAATAAAAATAATAAAAAAATAAAAAAAAAAATTTTACGTTCATGTCAACTTATTATTATTATAATTATTAATAATAATAATAATAACGCAAAATTTTTAAGGTTCCAGTTCAAAGTTTTCTTGCATGCATTGCATTCAGCTCTCAGTGCATGCATTGCCTTCATGCATGCATGCAAATTCCATGTAGCAATTCTTGCATGCCTTAACACCTTGCATGCATCGGACTCAATGTTACATGGCATGCCACTGTCGTCATTTGCTCACTGGCATGCTCACTGTCCCTCCATGGTTCAATGGTTTCAAGAACCAGCTTCATCCTCATGCCCAAGCCTCGATTGCTCAAGCTCACCCTCTGCTCTCATTTCAGTCCCAACAGCCGAGCCCACTGCCTTATTTTCGAGCACTCTCACTCCCTCTTCCGAGTGCTCGAACTCCCCATACAAACCACCCGAGCCTACTGTCTCCATGTCGAGCACTCGACCTCCCCCTTGCGAGTGCTCGAAGCACCTCAACCCAACACCTCCACTTCGAAGCAAACCCACTGCCTTCAATTCGAGTGTTCGTCGGCTCATTTTGAGCACTCGAATCTGCTTCCTCACTCCTCATAAACCCACCAACCCAACTCATCAACCCACCTTCCTCCTTGCTCGAGCCTAACCAACATCTCACCTCACAAACCAACTTCCCTCTCCACCATGCCTCCTTCTACACCCCAACACCATCCCAACTCTCTGCAACCCACTTCTCAACTCACCCATGCTTGCACCACCTCATCACCTCGCACACACAGAACCATGCAACCATGCATGCATCAACTCAAACCTCAACTCCTATCTCTCTCCTCAACCCAACCATCCCTCATCCCTCCTCAACCATCCACCACCCAACCATTTTCACCATTCACTGAACCACCAACCTTACCACCTTTCTTCCTCCTCTCAACCAACACAACCCATCCCCAAGACATGCATGCATGCATGCAAGCTCCATGCATGCATGCAACTTCAGCATCAAACCCCACCATGAAACCAGCCACCAACAAACCTCTCTCTCTCGGCAACTTCAAGCTTCATCAACCATCTCTCTCACAACCAAACCTAACCTCACCACCAAACTCCTCTCTCTCCAACAGCATCACCACCATGCTCACAACAACCCCCTCTCGGCATCTCTGCAGACCAACTTCCACAACCCACCAACCTGCATCCATCTTACGGCTTATCTCCATGCAAACCACAACCAACCTCCTCACCAACCCAGCCTCAATCACTCTCGGCTTATCTCCATGCAAACCACAACCAACCTCCTCACCAACCCAGCCTCAATCACTCTCGACCACCAACTTCCAAACCCACCACCTCATGCATGCCTCCATGCCAAGCCACCTCACCACCATCATCAAACCACCCTTAAACCCTCATGCATGCAACTCCATGCATGCCCCCAACAACCAACCAACCCCCACTTCACACACCACCACCTCTCATGACACACCAAACCTCACCCGAGCCCTCTCACTTCCCTCTTGAGTGCTCAAGCTTGTTTGAAGCTCACACCCGAGCTCACTGCCAAGACTTCGAGCACTCGAAGTCCCATTTCGAGTGCTCGAAGTGTGGAGCACAATGCACCATCCTCAGCCGAGGCCACTGCCTCAATTTCGAGCACTCGAAGACACCCTTCGAGTGCTCGAACCAAGCTTCCCTCTCTCTTTTAAAACCACACAACCTCTCTCTCTCGAACCAAGCCTCCCTCCTCTCTTTTAAACCCCAAACCCACACTCCACTTCCCTTCCCACTCTCGGTCACATTCAAAAACCAAGCCACCCACACAACCCTCTCAACCAAACCACCTCAACCATCCCTCTCAACCTCCTTCAAAATCACCCTCACCTCACAACCAACAACCCAATCTCACAACCCCTCACCCCTCGGCCTCCCTCTTCATCTCTCCCTCTAACCCCTCACCTTTGGCCACACACCACATACACCCTTCTCTCACTTCCACCCCACCTTCCCAGTTTTCACGCTAATGCATGCATGCATTCACTCCATGTGCCTCCATTCTTATTCTTCTTCTCAAAGTATGTGAGCTTCATTTTCTTCTCAATTCCTTGTCTTTATTTCCTTTATAAGGAGGATGGGAATGCATTGTGGAGGTTGTGTTGTATGTGGTTGATGATTGCTCTATGCTAGAGCTTGGTTTGGTTGTAAAAATTTTTGGTTTTCTTCATCCCTCCCACTCATCTTCACATTCTCTCTTTTATGGTGCACGCCAGGTGCTCGCTGAAAGTCCTCAACCAAGTCCACCTCTCTAAATGTCTCGTGCCGGTCCTTCTCGCCCTCCTAGACCCTCTGCGGGTGCCCGTGTTGTCAATCGTGAGCGACCACGTGATCCTTGGGATCGCAAACAACTCAACTACGAGCTTTCTTTTCCGCTCACCGATGCCTTTGATATTCTCCCCACAACTTCGTGGGCTGTAGCCGAATTGACTAACCGGCGTCTGCAGCACATTTGCGCGCCCCTTGCCAGGGTTGCCTACCCCCGTGTAGTGCGCCTCTTCTATCAGAATCTCTAATGCCCTGAAGAGCCACCCATTTCTCTCACTACATCCATTGATGGCACCACCTATGCTTTCACTATGACTGACATCATTCAAGTTTCTGGTTGCCCCATTGAGTGCCCCGATGACATTGTCAATCGTGAAAATCTCCCTTTATATGAGGAGCCGGATACATTAACTGTGGAGCAGATTGTCGCTGCCATTTGCACTGTTGACGATCCTACCAGGCCCCGGTCTTTTATCCGCAAAACCAATCTTCCGGAACGCCTCTGGTTCATTGACACTGTCTTCAAGCACAATGTCTGCCCTTTGGTGCATAGCACCGAGCGTCAGGGCCTCCTTTTGCAAGCCTTATATGCCATGGACCAAGGCCAATGGTTCTCCATCCCAGAGCTCATTTGGACCACATTTATGAAGTTTTGGCATGACGCTCATAATGCACGGGTTCCGCGAGTTGAAAATCAAAAATTGCCTTTGCCGTTTTTCATCACTCGGCTCCTTCAGCACAAGGGTTTCGTTGTTCCTCCCCATGAACCAAAAGGCGAAAAGATTAAAATTTTTACCAAGCGCCGGTGGATCAATGTTCTTAGCCGTTCTAGTACCCCTCAGCCTGCTGCCCCCCTGTTCATCCAAGCTCCACCTCCTCCTCCTTCTGAGGATGCTTCCACCGCAGCAGCTGCTGCAAGGGTAGAGCCTCCGGTCGACTCTCACCAAGACCAGGCTTTCATCCGGGCTAGCATTGCCAGTATTTATGAGTGACTGGATCGTTTTGAGAATTCTTTGTCCGCATACACTCGGACTCTATGTGAGACTTCTTCACGTGCTGAAGAAGATCATCGTCTTGCTGCTGAAGACCGTCGTGTCGCAGCTAAGGAACGTCGTTTAGCTTCCGCTGAACGGCGTAAGACTCAATCTCTCCTCCATTCCATCCTCGCCCGTTTACCCTCTGGACCATAGCTTATTGCGAGTGTTGGCCCTTATCTTTTTGTTTCATATGTAACTATTTCTCTTGTATCTTTTGTTTTCCTTTTGAACAGTAAGAATTTGCTATGTATAGGTTGCTCTGGTAGACATGATCCCTGTCCAGCTCTTTTTGTAATCATGTAAACTCTTTTTGCAATGCAAATTCTTTCTGTTCTGTTAACTTTCGGTACATTCTTTTTCTGTATTTATGCTTGTGCTATTAATGCTGTTTGTGGTTGTTTCTTTTTGTTCTTCATGATGCTCTCCAGGTTGCACAGTCCAATTTAAGTTTGGTGGTTTTTGTATCACCATGCCGTTTCCTCCCCCTGGGTATTGTTGTTCCTTTTTATACTCTTTGTCATTTTTGTCTCTAACTTACATCCATGTCCCACATTGAGGACACTGTGTAGTTTAAGTTTGGGGGTGCATCAAAGCATTCTTGGCATAGTGTTGGTATCATATTTTTGTAAAGCAATGATAGTGTAACTTGGAACTTGTCGGAGACAAAGCATATGTTTAATACCTTGTGTATAGAAGCAATTGAGAAATTTTTGAAAATAAAGAAATTTGAATTTGAAGTGATCATGCAAATATAATGTAGTCTGTATAAATGCCTCAATTAGATTCTTGCTGGATTTACACTCTTATAAGCTTCACAATGCACAGATGCACATTGGAAACTTAACTGTGAGGCATGCAACTTGATTGACCTTGACCTTGGCCTAGTTAATCTGATTTGATGAACCTGATAAATGGATACCTTTGGCAAGGTTATGAAAAAAATAATAATAATAATAATAATAATAAAATTAAATTGAAATAATGACCAGTTGACGTTCGTAGCCTTTCCAACTCGAGCTATTAAGCCCTAGGAGTGTCTCTACACTTAGCACCCTAAAGCCGTCTGGTTTGGGAGTTGTTGGCCTAACGCTTGCTACAAGGGTTGGTTAGAAAGCTTAAAGGACTTAAACATTGCACGGTCATTCAAAAAAATTGTAATAAACATGGTTCGTTGGAGTTCGTAGCCTTTCCAACTTGAGCTATTAAGCCCTAGGAGTGTCTCTACACTTAACACCCTAAAGCCATCTGGTTTGGGAGCTGTTGGCCTAACGCTTGCTACATAGGTTGGTTAGAAAGCTTAAGGGACTTCAGCATTGCACAACCATTCTATGTTTCGCTTATGAGTTGCAATAAATTGTCAACAAGCAACAAAAGTTGTCTTGTAAATAAAATCATGCCATAGGGACCTCATTTAAAGGGAAATTCAATGATTTGAAAACTTGTGCTTTGGAATTGGAAAAGAAAGTAAAAGCCGCATGTTGAGAATCCAATTCACTTTCATTGGAGTTTGAGTTATTTCCATTTAAGAGATGACAATTGAATTATTTATAAGGCCTATGATGTTGATGCATGCATGTTGAAATGGTTTTTCCCAATTTTTGTATCAATGCTTCATATATGCAAGGTAGTCTTCCCAATGATCCCGTCTCCAACTCTTTATCTGTTTCAAGTTGTATTCGAGCTATGTTTATGTTTATTTTTGCCATGGTGAATATTTTTGTAATAGCATTCCCGTGTTTTCATTCCATTGAGCTTTGCATTTTGGTTTTGCTAAGGGACTAGCAAAATGTAAGTTTGGGGGTGTGATAAGCGCTGAATACTGTATATTCAGGCGCCCTAAATTACATTAACAAAGTCCATTAATTTATTATTTTATGTAGATTAACTCCATTTGCATGTTTTTGTGCATTTTTAGGTTAAAGTGCAAAAAGGAAGCAAAAATGATGCCTTGTGGAATTATGAACAAAAAGGGTGCCAATTCTGAATTTCTGGCAGCGGTAGAACCTGACTTTTGTCGCAATTTTCGACCTAGCAAACTCAAGAACTGGACTTCCATCATAACATGAAAGATTTATAGCTCTGAATCAGCTTCCCAAATATTCAAGCGGTTCATCATTCGGAGTTTGGAACAGAGAGTTATGATCTTATTAGCAGAGGTGCGCAGAACTGCCTGGCAGCACTGAAGTACTACCTTTCTCCCCATTTTCGACCAACCAGACTTGAGAATTGGGTCTTCATCAAAACATGAATTTTTTGAACCACTGAATCAGCTCTCCAAATCTTCAAACAGATCATCATTCGGAGTTCGGGGCACAAAGTTGTAGCAGTTTTACCAAAGTAGGTCAGTGCTGAGCAAGAAGAGCATGTTGCACATTACACTAATTTAGAGTGCTCGAGACCACTCTTCGAGTGCTCGAAAATCAGCCAGATTGCAGCTCGGAAATGCACCCCCCTTCAGCCCACTTGTGCATTGGTTTCCACATTTCCACCCTCCTTCTTTATGGAGTGGTTGGGAATGTCTTTGGAGGAGAGAGAGAGCTTAGTTGATAGATATAAGGCAACTAAGGGCCACATGCATCCTATCCTTGAATTTTTGCAAGATAGAGGGAGAGAGGAGAGGAAGAAAAGAAGGTGTTCTTGAAGCTTAAAGGAGGGAGCTCAAAAATTGGAGATGGAGTTCAAGCTTCTTCTTCATTCTAAGGCTCCAATAGGTAACTAATTCTTCTTCTAGGGAGGTGATGAAGTCCCTCCCTTGTAAGCATGTCCTAGGGTAGTCTATTTTGGGGGATTGCAATGTATATTTCTATGGTCTTTTTCATAACTAAGAGCCTTTCATTTGTTGTAATGAATGTTTATCTATGTATGGTTGATTTCTTCAAGTTCATTATCTTGATTGTTAGGTGATGTCTTGTATGAATCTTATTGCTTGAGTTTTCATGGTGAGAATGGGAACAAGGTTATGAAATGGTTTCATGGCATGTTAATAGGTGACTTTGATAGACCATTGCTTAGGAAATCCTTTGATGGTGTATGCTTAATCTCTAGCTCCATGTGCTTCATCATTTTGTCAAGAACTTGATAGTCTTTCATTTAAGTAAATGTGTATAAGCTACACTTTAGTTAGGTAGTCTAAGCATGTTTACCCTTTTGATAGATTATACTTGTTTGAGACTTAATGTACTTCTTGATCAATTACATGGCAACCATGTGTTGTTTTGTAATTCTTGACCATTATATGTTATTTTTCCCCTTAATTAGTTCTAATCTAGCATGTGTATAGGGATGGAGACGGATTCGTCTCCCTAGTCTTCTCTACTTGCATTTCACCTCTTTATATTCCTTGCAATCTACTATTTTATGCATCTTAATTTCATAGCTTTAGTGACAAACCAAGCAAAAACCCTATTCCCCCTTATCATTCTAAAACGATTCTAGACGCTTAGGTTGCCTTAAACTAGCGCAATCCCAGTGGTTCGACTTACCCGACCAATAGCCCTATTTTACAATGATTCGTGCTATTGCGAAGGTTGATGTATAGTTGATCAACCGATCAATACCCCCCAAATCCCGAGCTCCCCCCTCTACATCAAGCTAAGCCACACAAAATGAAGACAAGGAGACAAAAATATTGAAATTCAGGGGCAGTTGAGCTGCCTACAGCAGATTGGCGGGCGCCCGCGAGCTCTGGCGGGTGCCCGAGATGGCGCGCGAGGGACCTAAGTGTTTGGCAGGCGCCCACGGTGGCTCGCGAGGGCTCCCGTAGGGGCTCGCAAGGCCCCGCGAAGTGGGACAGTGAGATGAGGGGTTTGGAGGGCGCCCGCAGTGGCTTGGCGGGCGCCCGTGGGGCCTTGGACCTGCACTTCAAACCAAGGCTTCTCGTAAGCCTTTCCGAGCAAGAGCACCGATGTGGCTTCCACTATGAACATTAAGCCATGAACTTTACAAAAACAGCGACTGGAAAGGTTAGGTCCCGAAGATAACTCCCCGACATAGCGCACGTATTTCAACGGAAAGTTGTCAAAACCGCTTCTTTCATCATTCTTGGGGAAAAAAAAAAAAAAAACTGAAATCAGAAAGAAATACACAACTGAATTAAAACTGTACATTATCCTCTAATAATGGATTTAGCTAATGTAAGAAAGGGCGTTTGTATATGTAATATTCGGCGCTTATCAAACTAGCACATCAATGTTTTAGAACCCACCTCTTCTAGAAACTATTATCCTAGACTTACTTTTCCATACCTACAGATCAGAGAAAGAGGATAATTCTCCCAACCTGCTTACCATGGTGGCACCATTTTTGAATGGAACATAGATGGCAAGACTGAGTGTCACATTCTCAATCCCTCCAAGAAATGACCATGGTCAGTACTACTTACAAGACCAAGAATAACTCATCTGATCATGTTATAGCACTAGTAGGGGGTTTTACAGGACAACTCAAAGGATGGTGGGACAACATCCTTACTCCTGATAAATGTCATGCCATTCTTCATTCTATCAAAACAACTCCCGAAGGAACTACGATCAAGACAGAAGAAGGATACGACATAGAAAATGCAGTTGTTACCCTTATTTTCTCAATCGCCAAACAATTCCTTGGCGACCTCTCAATTGTTAGAAACAAAACCTCAAAGATCTTAGCCAATCTTAGGTATCACAAACTCCAAGATTTTAGATGGTATAAAGATGTTTTCTTTTCAAAAGTTCTCACCAGAACCGATTATCACCAAGCCTTTCGGAAAGAAAAGTTTATTGCTGGACTCCCCAATCTCTTTGCTAAAAGAAATTGTAAGCATTTTAGATCAAAACACAATAGTCATAATCTTTATGATTCTCTTACTTACGGGGATATCATCAGCACCATCATCGCTGAAGGAATAGCTCTCTGTACTGATTTCAAACTTCAATAGCAAATCAAGCATGAGAATGCCACAAGCAGAAAAGAATTTGGATCTTTCTACCAACAATTTGGCTTCAAAAACCTAACTCCGCCTTTAAAACAAAAACGTCATAGCAGCTATAAAAAGACTTTCTCCAATAGGTATAACAACAGATCAAGGTACCATAAGAACAAGCCCTTCTTTGCGGACATAACTTTCTTTTGAGAAAAATAGACAGAGACACGTCCCTCCTTCAAAATAATTCCAAAAGAAGCCTCTTATTTCCAAAGCAGCAATAAAATTGTTCAAGTGTGGCATGTTAGGACACTATGAATGTAACTGCAAAGCCAAACCGAAAATCAATGAGCTCGATCTCCCTGAAATGGTCCGAAGCCAATTGATGCAAATTCTTTTAAACTCTTTCGTTGAAGAATCTGGACATGATATCAATGGTATTCAAGAAGATGATTATCATGCTGATACAGACTATGATTCTATTCTTCAAACCCATCTTCTAATGACCAGCCTGTCAAAACCAAATGTATTTGTATGATTGATGTGCACAAATGTGTACCACTTAAAAATACCACTTATGACAATAGCACATTCATCATTGCAGATTAATGTTATAGTAGGGGGTTGTTGAACCACAAGGATTGCTAGTTTATGGCAAACAGAATTGTAAAATTACTTCCTAATTTGATAACAGAGATGATAGTTCGATTGGTTTGTCATTTAACCTATGAATTTAAATTTCATAAAACAGTAAATGATATGATTAGAATGGATTGAACTTATAAAGAGTAGGCTAGGGAATTAACTTCACCTCAACCTCATAAACATGGTAAATTGCACTCAACTTGGGGATAGACAATTATATATATAAAATGATGTGTAGAAGCATAAAACTACCACAACATCATCAAGAAGATTATACATTTCAGGACTAAGCATAACCCATCTTTGGTTAGCATGGTTCATCCATCTAAACTAGGTTGTGGTATGAACCATCTTCCCTAGGCATAGCCTATCAAGGTCCTTCAATGGTATGTTGCAGCACATGAAATCACTTAAATATCATAGATTATCTTCAATAGGTATAGACCATCTACCTAACTACATTAATCTAAAGGTGTAGTATGGACCATCTTCCTTAAGTATAACCTATATAATTACTCAATTACATGCTAATATAACCATTCCATAAATTCTTTCCCATTGTCACTATAGGAAATCAAGTCTATAATTATGTCAATGTGATTTATAAGACAAGATAAACAAATCAGCAAAATTATATATTCAAATGATATTCACATACATCAATTCAATGTAAACACTTCTAATTTATGAAATGAATATATACAATAAGAATCCCTAAATTGAAATATAATCTAACACATGCTTACTTGGTCTAGGTTACATCAACTCCCTAGAAAGGGAGTTGGCCTCTCATGGACATGGCAGCAACCTTCAAGATTGAAGAATAGAAGAAAATCTCCCCTCTCATCATTGTTGCAAAGCTTAGCATAAGAACCCTAAGAAAATCCTCTCCCTCATAATCTCTTTTCAAAAACCAAAACTAACACCTAATACAAGCGTTTTCCCCTCCTTTATCCTTACATGAGTTTCAAAATAAAATAACTCATTCAAAATCTGAATTTCCACTCAAGATAGAATAAAATCAGATTTAATTAAAATGGGGGCCCATGATCTTGCGTTCGGACGCGAGGCCCTAATGGTTTGGCGTACGGACGCGAGATACTGAAGGGTGGCATCCGGACGCCAGTTCTTGCATCTAGATGTGTGGCAATGCTTCCTTGGCTGCTTCTTCTTTCTTTGGCTTTAATTGCATCCATCGCCTATTCAGGTCGTTTCTCCTTGAAAACCACTTGAAATGTAGGCCCGATATGACTTGTGCTTCAAAAACCCTTAAAACCTTATTCTTATTCCTTTTTAGCAATAAGACCTGGGAAGACACAAAAACATAAAAATGTAGTAAATCTATATATGAAAATCAAATAATGGGCTTAACTAATGCAATTAAGGGTGCTTAAATATAAAATATTTGACACTTATCAGACCCCCATACTTACATTTTGCTAGTCCCTTAGCAAAACAAAATTGAAACACAAATTTCTCCTGTTTCGTGGGAGTGACGATTGCATTTAGTATATGTAACAAGCCTTTTAAACCCCTAGGTATCCCTAGAGGACGAGTGAAGTCTCGTGAGGGTTTACCATAAATGATAGCCACAAACACTAAGCAACATGGCTCATTCTAGTATGCTTTGAAACATATGACTTCGGGGAAAAACTCTATCATGAAGACTACAACAAGTATACATACAATGATATCTCAAAGCAACATTCAATTCCCAGCATTCATGCACAATAAACGAGTTCACATACATGATCTTCAACATCTCATTTGGAATAGAATTTCATCTCAAGTTCCTTAGAAGTGAACCAGAATTTAATTTTCTTTTAAAATGCACTTGTAACCCTTTTATGGCTCATTCAATGTCTTATACATCCTTAATCTATCTTTTAAAATCATATTCCAAGGCATGTATTTATTTGAACACATTTTGAGTTTCTTTTTTTTTTCCTTTTTTTTTTTTTTTTTTAATGTATGACCATGTGCAATGTCCAAGTTCCTTAAGCTCTCTAATCACCCCATGTAACAAGTGTTGAGACGACTCTCAAACCAAATGGTCTTAGGGTATTAAGTGTAAAGACACTCCTAAGGGCGTAATAACTCGGAATGGTTAGGCTACAACTCAAACTAATCATGCATCTTACATTCTTTCCTTGTCGTCCTTTTTAATCAGTTGACATGTTGAAAGAATGCAGTTTTATTCATCATTTTTTATTTCTTTTTTAATGCCAAGGATTACTTCATTCATTCGACTTACTAATTTAGGGAGCCAATTAAGTAAAACCACAAGGAAGGGAATGCAATTTTCAGTGTGCCCAATGTGCATTGTGAAGTCACTTAGAGATGAAAGACTCCAAAATAAAACATTTAAATCATACAATGGACATTTCTCATTTAAACAATTATGCTAGCAACGTTCTATCATTCCTTGATATCCTATATAAGCATACAAATTGTATTAATTACACAGATTCCCCCCACCCCTCCAAACTTAGTTCCAATAACACCAAAAATCATTCACCTAACATACAGTATTTTTTTTATTTTTTATTTTATTACAAATCAACAAACAAAATTAATCATATCTATACATAGTTCAACCATATCTAACAATGACAATACACTTGTAAATAGCAACTCTCAACACCCCCAAACTTACATTATACATTGCCCTCAATGTATGAAGACATGTATATAAAAATTAAACATGTAAGGAAGTGTAAAAACTAGAGAAACTACCGAGTGCGAGATATGAACTGCAGTGCAACCAGCCTTAGTCAGAAAGCTAAACTTTTCTCCCCCCAAACTTGGCCATGATAATTGGGTACCAAGCATAAAAGCATAGACATATAAAGATATAAAGATGAAGTAATATGTCATACTTTATTCAAAATCGGGAAAGAAAACTAAAATATGTGCACATCAAAAAGTGCACCCACAATTGTTATGCTAAACATGGCCCAAATCCTAGAATTATTCAAAACACAACAAACAGAAATAAATAGCATGAACTAGATAAGCTAAAGAGCAACACAATGCTCAATCCTCCATAAAGGTGGAGGATGATGGACCTAGACTGTAACGACCCAGATTTCTCAACCCGGTGCGTTAGTGATGAACCGGAAGTTGACCCGATAACAAACCCGAAATGCAGAAGCGAAAGAAGCCAAATGACCTCAAGAGATGTACGTCATCCCTAAGGCCCCAAAATGACTCTCCATAAAGCCACGGAACTCAAATGAGCTAAGCAAATGAAGCAAGAATGCCTAACCGAAAAGAGATGAACTAAGGGCAAAATGGTTATTTCTCAGTGAAAAGGGTGCCACCGTAGGCACCATTGGAAGGACAACGAAAAATGAACAAAATTAGACTCAAGAATCGTCTGATTCTGAGTCCAGGCAGAAAAGATATGAAATTCCAACTCCCGATGCGAAGCTATGAAGCAATGACTTAACATTTTCTAATATTTTCATAATAAACTTTGAAAACAAAAGTGCATAGAAAACGAGATACATGTCATCGGCCTCCGGCCTCATCTCATACATGTTAAATACATTGAAAAGAGTGCACTTACATACACTTTACATATACGAATCAACGAATACAAGTTTAAATAAATAAGGCTACAAAGAGGCATCTTATGCTAACACTTGCATAAAATAGAAACTTAGAAACTGTAAGCCATCTAAAGAGCAATGGAATCTTCAAATCCTGAGTACTGTACCTGAAATATGCCCTAGTATCGTAGGGGTGAGTAACATAAAGCTACTCGTAGGAGATGAGCATGCTTCGACCTAGCATTTTACAATTTTATCACCTTATGGTGAAACATGTTAAAGGGGCTCATGCCACCTAACGTCTATGTCAAGATGAGACCCAAGGAGCATCCTAAGCTACCTAGATCATTTATATCATAATCACATTGTTTATACAATTCAAACAACATGGAAACATGTTATACAAGGCAACATGATATAGATTCTTAAAGTCTTCAACTTGAAATCCAAAATACGAAAACAACAAGTGTGGGTCATGCCACCTAACGTCTATGTTCAAAATGAATCTATAAGGTCATTCCTAAACTACATTTGAATATCAAAACACAAATTATGATATCGATGCAATTTAACCAACAATGGAACTTCCAATACAACGCATGAAACATGCTTTCACAAAGCTACATCTTAAGCTCAAAATAGGAAATCAAATAAGGAACAACAAGTTACGATATCATCTAGTTATCAACTTGAAATGAAATACGAAATCAAACAAAGTGGATACTCAGACGTCACGCCAAATCAGACCGACAACATAGTTACTTTAGGGTTACTAGCCCATGGGTAACCTCCCTATGTGCGCACTAGACTATATAGAGAGACAATCCCCCGTACTAGAACCAAGTCCTAGCCGTAGCCAAACAACGACATCCCCAAGTTTCCAAAATCAACAAATTGTGCAACAACGTATATATATCAACATGTATATGTAAGATATCAACTATTTACCAAGCACAATCCAAATTTTGGAAACTTATACAATACATGCTCAAAATTCACAACTACTCTGGCATGTAAGATGTCAAATACAAAGTGTGCAATTCCTCACACATAGCAACAATATATTCAATAAGGAAAAACATACTCTCATGAATGTAAAAGTAACAACTATATTATCCAATGCTTAAAAGTAATCAAGTGAACATACATTAAATCCAAATCCATGATTTAAATATAGAAACAACTTCCAAAATGCAATTAAATTCATGGAGTAATAAAGTAGAATTTAATTAAACATAAATAGTTAAATTCTCTAAATTCCAAGTTAATCCAAATAATCTCAATTTAATATATATTGAAAGACATGTCATGGTCATCATATATATAACATCAAATGACAAGTTAAGTGATTAAAACACTTAAAACAAAATTAATCAAGCTAATTAATTAATTTCCTCTAGATTTTTAAATAATTCCAAATGCCCTCAATTTAATCTATGTTAGAGAACATGACAAGGCCTATTTAAATATCACATTATAACTTGATTTAATGCTTGATACAACCATGTGAATTAAACTTTCACTAAAGATAAATATTAAATAAAAGTTGTAATTCTTAATCAAATGATCCAAATTTAATATATGTTAACCAATATATCTAAGCATAATTTCCTAGCATGTTACAATTCAAATCAAAGTTATACATCATCATAAATTTTAAATCTTATACAAAGAAATAAAAATTACTAACTTTCTAGATTTGATACAAGGCATACATATATGTTGTATAATCACGGCAAACACACAATACAACACACAAATAATCCTAAAACATTCCCTACCTCAATTGGAATGAAAATCCCAATTACCACCGAAATGAAATCGCCCCAAATTTTTGGTCCGCAAAACAGATTTTTCAGCTTGCTACCTTCAACTTGTAAAATTTATAAAAAATTCAATTCTAACCCAAATTGAATGAATCCAAAGCCCAATGAAAGCTTAAATACTGTAATTTGATAATATCAATTTAGTTTAACAAAATATTTTCCCAATTGAAACAGTTTTTCCCCACAACTTTGAAACAATTTTTGCCCAGAAAACACATTTTCAACCTGTAGCTTCCAACTTTGAAAATTCATGAAAAATTCATTTGACATCCAATTGGGAAAACCTAATTTATTTTGGAAGTAAACATATGAGAGTGTAAAACTGGAAATTTAAATGATGATCCAATGTCAAAAGGTTAGTGAAATAAATCATCTAAAAATATGTCTTCCAGCTGTAATAAAAACATGGACAGCAAATAGTTTCAGATTTTTAAAAAAATTTAGAAATGCTCTAAAATTGTGAAAAAATTCTGTGTAGGGTAAAACCCATGGGGGAAGTTTTCGTAAAAATTTCAAGGCAATTGAAGCATCACAACTCCATATAAAAATTTATTTCCAGACTGAAAAGGAAAAGCTTCAAATTTCCAACAACTAGCTTGCAACTTCAAAAATTCATAACTAATTCATTTTAAATCCAAATTACATGAAACCAAAACTAAATGAAAGCTAATTGAGTATATTTTCATATTCTATGTTTAATTTGACAAGATTAATTTCAAGTTAAAACAATTTAAGGGCAAAATACAAGTCCTTCTCTTCCATGCATATAAAACACTCAATAATGACATAAAAATACTTCAAAATAATAGATCAATACCTCACTAGAGAATTGAATCTCTAGATACCAAAGCAAAACTAGGAGTTAGGCTAGATCCTTCAAGGGTTTTGAAGAGGAGGATGAGGGGAACAAAAAGTATTCCAAGTTCAAAGTTCTAAGGTGAGTGAAAGGGCATCAAAAATGAAGTCAAAGCTACTAGTCAAGCTTTTCTCCAATGGTAGCTTCCTTAGGGTTCTTGGGAGGAAAGTGATGAATGAATTAAAATGTGTAAACCCTAAGCTAAATTGGTGGGCTTCTCCACTCACTAGGTGCTCTTGCACTACCTCTCTCATACATACTAATGCAAGACTAAATGTGAGTCCTACACTTGTCATGAATCCAAGTAAGCTTCCATAATTTAATATTAACCCTACACTTGTCAACCATCCATGCCAACAAGTGCACCAATCCTAGGACAACAAGTGGGTGAATCCTCACCCTCCAAATGTCATCATCCAATGGATTAAAGTGTTTCCACACAAATGTCAACAAGTGGACCAATGAAAGTGTGACACTTGTCAGACTTTTCAAAAATTACAAAAAGGTCCTTTTTTAAAAAATATCTTCCAAATTTAATTGCAAAATGGTCCTTAAGACGAAAAATAATTACTTTACTTAATTACCCAAAAACCCCTCAAGTTATGGATAATTGCAAAAAGTCTTGTTTTCATGACTTTTACAAAGAAAGTAAGCATTTAATATGCATTTCTACAAAAGTAAAAATGTAGATGTATGGAATTTAAATATCATGAACGTATGCAAAACCGGAATCAAATCCGAGCACAAAAAATGAGGTTATGCAAGTAAAAGTGAAAAACGAGAAGAAGACGAAATAAGGAAAAGACGAAAAATGAATAGTGTCCAAAAAACAAAAAAATGTGGAAATGACTCGGTCCTCAAAGGAAGTTGTCAATCCAAAGGAAAGAGTCTCAGAAATCATTTCCGAGCACTCGAGATGACACTAAGAGGCGGGAAATTGAACCCGAAAAGGAAAAGATAATGAAAAAAAAAAAAATTTCGCAAAATTTGAAGAAAAAGGGAAAATGAAGAAAATAACCGGGTCATTACATAGACCGGCACCACTACGGTCAATAATTGACTGCATCATTACCTGCAGAAGCTGCTGTCCTTCTCTTGTCTCCTTACAAAAGTCTGCAAGGTTGCCTTCCATGGTACCGACCTGCAACTAAAGCCCGTCAAGTTGGTTGCTGAGAGAGTCATACTCTGCCCTAGTCATTGCAAGTGGCATTGGACCAGCTGGTGTAAGGTCATCATGCTTAGCCTCCAAAGGAATATTCACATCAACCCAATAAAACTCATCCCCGATACGTAGCTATCTACCCTTTTTTCAATTGAGAGCGGTTCTTCTTCCATTCAGTGAGATCGTATTGATACACATCCTCCAATTTCTCCTCACTTCGGCCCACTTTGAGTCCCTTCTTATTTAACATTTTTGTGATCAAATAAGGAAAAGGAAATGCCCAAGTCAAAGCATTATCCACTTGTTTCACAATGAGTTCACGGTAGAGTTTCAAAATTTGCTCCCAAATTAGCTATGGAACATAAAACCAATGCCCTCTTTCCACAGCATAAAGGGTGGTCAGAAAAGCACCCTTCCGTTCTGAAGGCCTAGCAATCGAAAAGACATTCTGGGTAAAAATAGAGTCTAAAAACCAAATCCGGCACGGAATGTAGGATTTGTTAGTGCTCGTTGTGCGACGATGTGTGAAGTTGTTGTGACAAATTTCACGCATAATGCCTTGTAAAGTAATTGTGTCTGGATAAACTCCATAAATAGGTTCAATCTCATCATTCAACGGAGAAGTCATAGGAATGTCCCAAGCTGTGTCAATGTCAATGAAGGTAAATGCGAAAGGCGTGCCATCAATTATCATCCATATCACATCGGGCTCGGCATAGGAGTGTGACATGTTAGCATAGAATTGCAGGACGATCTGCGGAAGGAACACACAAGCACATGGCTTGAATAAAGCGTCAAGACCACGATTTTTCAACTCTAAAACCAACCAAATCATTTTCAGATGGTCTTGAAATTCATGCTCAATTGTGAATTCTGTCTCATATTCAATGGGCCAATCAGTCTAATCTGGGGTAGGAGTGTCCTCAGAAGATCCCTCAGAGGTGCGAGGATACTTAGAAGCAGGGGAAGAGGCCATGAGTGTTATGGAAGTTGGTTCAGGACTTTTGTGGAACACGTGGTGTGCAAAACTGAAAAGTAAAGAACACCTGTGAAGATTAGATTATTTAAATCCAATAAATATACATATAGAAATAAAGACTTCAAATCCCCACTTAATAAACTAATCTCCCACAAAATCAAGTTCTAATCGCCATGAAATAATTAAGAATTGAAAGATTGAAGAGAAAAGAACTTACCTCAATTTAGAGTTTGAAACCTTGCCCTCTTTGATTGAAAGATGATGATGGAAGAGGATGATTAAAGATGATGAAATGATGAAAAATGGAGATGGAGAAGGTGAAATATGGTTTGGAGATGGTGTGGGATGGTAGGGTTCAAAGTTGGGATGTGTAAGTTGTGAATGAGGGATGAAGGAATGAAGTTTATAAAATCCCAAGCTAGGCTCGGGTTGGTTTCATGGGCTTTCGCGTCCAGACGCGAAACGTGGCGTCTAGACGCGCACTATCGCAGGGCTCTTGATGAGGAATGGCTGCGTCCTAGGGGCTGATGATGATAAAATGGTGTCTAGATGCACGTTTTGGCGTTCGGACGCCGGAAGTAGTAGGAGTTGGCGTCCGAAAGCCGGTGGTGGTGTCCGGACGTGAGTGCTTCCAGGTGGTGGCGTCTGGACGCGATATGTGGTGTCTGGACGCAAGGTCCTTCAGTAATTTGCGTCCAGATGCAAGAGATGGCGTCTGGACATGAGCTACTCCAATTGTGATGAATTGTTGATCAACAAACGCCTAAAAATGTTAGCCAGCCTTTGTAGGACTATAGAAACCCACTATGGTCACTTGAATGGACATGTAAATGATTCTTGAAGAATGCGAAGTGGAAATTCTATTAAGCCATTTGTAGAGAATTTTGGTTCATGGTGACAAGTATATAAGGAAGCTTATAATGGAAAGAATTTGCTTCCTTGAAGTGCTAAATTTAATGTCGATAGCTAGTCTTCATAAATTGGATTCGTCAATATGATGGAATCCATATATCCAACTGGGATTAGGCTGTCAATGTAAGGCTTAAGCCGCTAACCATTGACTTTAACAAGATTCCCATTCTTTGGGTCTTGCAACTCAACTACACCATAGGAGAAGACAGAAGTGATTAGAAAAGGTCATTCCTAGCGTGAACGGAGCTTCACTGGGAAGAGTTGCAATCAGGAATTGAAAGGGCAAACTTTTTGACCTGAAGCAAAAGCTTTATTGATGATATGTTTGTCATAGAATTTTTTAGTCTTTGCATTATAAATTTTGGCATTTTCATAAGCCTCATTCCAGATTTCTTCTAGCTCGTTAAGCTACAATTTTCTGTTAGAGTCGGCCCGATCAAGATTGAAATTGAACCTTTTTATGGCCCAAAAGGCACGATGCTCTAATTCAACCAGAAGATGACCTGCCTTACCATAAACAATCCGGTAAAGTGACATGCCAATTGGCATCTTAAACGCAGTTCGGTAGGCCCAAAGCGCATCATTCAGTCGTAAAGACCAATCTTTGCGGTCCGGTCGAACCGTCTTTTCAAGAATATGCTTGATTTCTCGATTTGAGACTTCCACTTAACCACTTGATTGAGGATGGTAAGGTGTGGCAACCTTGTGAGTAACAGAATACTTAAGGAGAATAGATCGAAGGTAACGATTGCAAAAATGAGATCCTCCATCATTTAAGAGTGCTCTAGGTGTACCAAACCGACTGAATATGCTCTTTTGAATGAACTAGACCACTGCAATGTGGTCATTGGTTATGGTTGCCTCAGCCTCTATCCATTTAGATACATAATCCACCGCTAGGAGAATGTAAACATAGCTATATGAAGATGGGAATGGTCCCATAAAATCTATTCCCAAGACATCAAAGATTTCGATAATTATAATGGAATTCATTGGCATCATGTCCCTTTTAGACATGGCCCCAAGCTTTTGATATCGCGTACAAGACTTGCAAAAGTTGTAAGCATCCCTGAATAATGAAAGCCAATAAAATCCACTTTGAAGGACTTTAGATGAAGTCTTTTTGGCACTGAAGTGTCCTCCACATTTAAGAGTGTGGCAGAATTTCAAGATGTTTTGGACTTCAGTTTTAGGAATGCATCTCCAAATTATTTGATCTAGGCAATACTTGAACAATTCCGAGTCTTCCCAAAAGAAATTCTTGATTTGAGTGAAGAACCGGTCTTTCTCTTATACAATTAAACAATACAAAAGCATTTTATATAAAGCAACAAGATATAGATTCTCAAAATCATCAACTTGAAATCTAAAAAATGAAATCAACTAAAGTGGTTCATGCCACCTAGCATCTATGTTCCAAAGTGAACTAAGGGATAATCTCAACTACTTAAATGGTTGAAATGAAATACAAAAATACACAAGTCTCTAAAGCAATTTTAGAACTTTGAAAACAAAAATCACAAGTCACAATTAAGCATTGGTTGCCAACTTGTAATTAAACGAGAAATCAAATAGTGGAATATCTTAGACATCGAATCCTAGAATATAACCTAGACGTGGCTGTTAATCGGGCTGCTAACCCACGGGAATAACCCAAGTGCGAACTAGATGTCAACAGTTACTTCGCGCTACTAACCCCCAGGAATAACCTAAGTGCGCACTATATTTTTAGAGGGAACTCTCATCCCCCGAACTAAGACCTTGCCCTAGCCATGTCAAATTGTGTGATGTCCCAAGTGTTTCCAAAATAAGTTCAAAACTTATTCAAAATTAAATAATGCATAGAAACCGCCTTCCACACACAAGTAGAGATGAAACCACATAAGTCATGTCCTAGAGTTTCAAGTCTACAATGACATTTAAAATGTCGAATCTTCAATGTGCAATTCATTACACGCTATAGCAATATTATTCCAATATCGAAAAACATAATCTCATGAAGATAATACAAGTCTAAAATCATGATTTAAACATTCAACTAACGTCAAATACATGATTAAGTCACTAATGCAATAGAATCGAAAATTAATTACATAAACTAATTAATTTCTCTAGATTTCAAATCTCATCCAAGTAATCCCTAATTAACATATGTTAAACAATATAACATGATTATTATATATATCAACTCAAAAACTTAATTAGGTCATTGGAACAATTAAATAGATTTTAATTAATTCATTTAATTGAAGTTTCTAGATTTTAAAACTCATCCAAATACTCTCAAATTAAGCTTTGTTAAGGAACATGTCAAGGGTTAATTTAACATCACATTACAGGTTACTTCCATGCAAGATACAACCATGAGAATTAAATTTTCATACAAGAAAATAATTAAATAAAATTCTCAAAACCTATTCAAATATTTTCAAATTAATATATATGAAAGAATATAGTATGCTCATTAACAATATCAAGTTAAAAATTCAATTAAGTGATTAGAACAGTTAAAATAAAATTAATTAATTTTCTCTAGATTTTAAAACAACTCCAAATATTCTTAATTTAACATAGGTTAAAGAACATATCAAAACCTAATTTAATATCACATTACAAGCTGATTCCATGCTAGTTACCACCATTTTAATTAAATTTTCATTCAAGGAAATAATTAAATAAAAGTTTCAATACTTACTCAAATACTCCCAATTTAATATATGTTAATGAACATATCAAGGTCTAATTTAATAGCATGCCACAATTTAATTACAAGTTATATACAACCATGTGAATTAAATTAAATTCTAGAATAAATACAAAGGCATGCATACAAGTTGTATAAGCTTGAAAAAAATTCAATACAATAATAATATAAACCTAAAACATCCCTTACCTCACTTTGAGATGAAATCTCAAATCCCCACCGAAATGAAACCACTCCCAATCTGACGACACTTTGGGGTTATGTTGGGGACAACGAGAGGAACAACAATCCTTCACGAGGCAACACCAAAATCCTAACTTGAACTTAAAACCCGAACTCAAAAATGGTCGGAACCGACTTCCAATAAAGGGGAAAAGACAGCCTCGCCAAGGCCAACGATAAACACTAAGGCACTACGGCATTTTACAAAAGGGAAGACGTCCAAAAGGGGAGAAAGAAGGTGGCAGCCCAAGGGGCTTCCATGGCTGCTGCTGGCCAGCTAAGGAAGAAGGGAATGAAATCTTTTAATTTTATTTCAAACACCTATTTATAGAAAAATCCTAAAAGTGCCCCGAACGGGTCCCGCCGGACCCGGACACACTCAAATGGTAAAACACTATGAATGAAAAAGAACCGAAATGAAAAAAAAATGATTAACAGAAGAAACGGCGTCGAAAGCCAAGTTCCGTATAGAAATATATACCCCAAACAAGTTCGATACTAACTGGGGCCGAAAACCCTAAAACTGAGGAAAATGTCCGGAAGGAAATTCTAAGAGTACATGACTCAACAAAAAGTGAAAATGAATCCCGTACGAGGATCCAGTCTCAAAATGATGCATTTTGTAATAATTTTTGTTAATTACACAATGGCCCCTCCAAGAAAGGATAACTGAAAAACTGGCCCAGAATGAAAATATCTTCCAAAAGATATTTTCTTAAAAACCCCTAATCAAAATATCTCCAAAAAATATTTATTAAAGACACCCCAAGAAACATAAATGTTTTTGAAGAATCCTTTCATCCACGCCCCTACGGGAGAAAGAAACAATCGGCGAGCTTTTCTCCAAAAGTAAAGCTACGCGTTTCAAGGAAATCAACTGGAATGAAAACTTGTGAAGTTAAAAATCAACTCCAAACATGAAAAGTGAGGTTGCGCCAAAAAATGACAAATGGGGAAAAAGACGAAAAGTGTATAGAGTCAAAAAAATGAAAATGTGGCAATGACGCGGTTCTTTAAGAAAGTCGTCACTCCAAAGGAAAGAGTCTTGGGAACCATTCTCGAGCACTCGAGACGACACTGAGTGACAAAAAGCCAAACTCAAAAAAGAAAAATCAACAAAAAAAAAAAATATCAGTAAAATTTGAGAAAAAGTATAGGAAGGAAAATGACCGGGTCATTACAGAACTTGAGAGTCCGAATTGCTAACCGAGTCCTTACCCGAACTTGAGAGCATCTAAGATAGTGCTATCATATCTAGGGTCAAAACATCATTACTAATTAAAATGTACAAATTTCTTTTATACAATTTCTAATGAATTTAAATACATAAACGAGGCCACCATGGCCGTACATACAATCTTATAACATTATAGAGATTTTTAGCGTCACCTAAATTAGTGAATACAAGTCATACGCCCTTTCTCCTACGATTCCCTTAAAATATTAAGGTAAGGGGTGAGCTCAACAGCTCAGTAGGTAATGCCTAAAACACTAATTTTGGACTCCCACGAGCCAACAACCAAAGAACAGGAATAGAAAAAAAGCTGGGGTCATGTAATTAGAGTCCGTACAACATTTACAACATAACCATCAATACACGTAGTCACATATCACAATTCTTCAAAATCAAGCACATGATATGAAGTGTGATGCATCCCATCCCAAACTTGGTCTTTACCGACCCAACACTCACTTTTCGAAAATCCATTAACTGACTTTACCGAGGTGAGATTGATAGCTATCCCAGGTTCCAATTCTGGCAAAGCCTAGCAACCGTTAAAGGGCCTAGCATTAACTTTTTCATGCCCTATACCGGGCCGCGCTCCCTCTAGGTCAAGCTAACCCTGGACTCGCGAAATCCAGTTCATTTCTAAATCCTTTCCTCACAAGCCTTTCCGAACACATTTCTTTAAAAAAAATCATTTCAACGTCACTTTTCCCAAACCAAGCTCTTGCCATGAATGGAATCATGCATGAATGAAATTAACATACACATGCTTACATTTTTTCAATTTAGCCATACATACTCATCATCGTCATCATGTATATACATATAACCTCAAGAAAATATTTTAACGTAAGGCATGCTCTTTAAACACCTTTGCAACCAAGCACATATATATATATACATACACATTCAACATTATGTAAAGCATGTTTTGCCACATAAACACATACTTATCATTTAAAATTTCAAATTTATCATTTTAATCGCTTAACAAGAAATCAAGTAAATGAACTCAACTAAAGTCAAAACTACATGGTTTAGATATCCTTACCTCAAAAGTAGCCAAAATGCATCCCCGACCAGAAAAGTCAACGCCGGTCGACGCAGTTAATGCCAGTCAACAAAAGTCAATGCTTGTCAATGGCAGCGAAATGAAAAAATAGTTCAGTGGGAACATAGCTAATGATGAGGAGATTCTACTATTCCAAAGGCTCGGCTCCGGAATCTAAATCTGAGTGGGCCAAAGCCCCATCCGAAGTCTTAAATACAAAAACTTCAAAAGTTCATAAAATAATCACCGCTCCTCCAAAAATTAAATCCTTTGACTATGTGATAGAGAACGACGAAAGAAACGTTTTCCGTCATGGAACCAAGACCGGAAACTTGACTGATTGGCCTGAAAATGGAGGATAAATTTGTGGCAAAAGAAAAAGAAAAAAAATGAGGCTGAGAGGGCCAGAAATTTGTGAGAGAGGGCTTATGACAATGGTCATCTAATGTCCCTTTGGTCATTAAATGAAGGCAAAAGTTGGTGGTGGGTCCCAATGGCTTATAAAATATCCCATAACATTATATATATATATATATATATATATATATATATATATATATATATAAACACTAAACATAACTCCACCACACATTTACACATATAACCTGGGTATATAAGCATCAAATAATAATGCATGAAATGTGATGGACCCAAAATAAAATCCTCGTACTCAATAACCCCGGTAGCGGGTCCCATCTGGGACATCCCGACCCGAAAAATTGAAAAATATCAAAATGGCCAACAATATATTTCTAAGATTTCTGAACTCAAATAAATGTCCCAACCACTCTCAGGACTCACCGACACACCCCACGGTGTCTAGCACATAAAACGAGGCAAAAGTGAAAAAATCCCGAAAAATAAAAAAATCCTCGAAAATGAAAAATTGGAAAAATCCGAAACATTACAATCTACTCTCCTTAAAGAGAAAAGGGGCCCACAGCCACACACCTTCCCAAGAATGGCTTACAAAACCGCAAGACTACGAGCTTATTAGCCTTATTCCCTTTGACACCCGACGTCAATAGGCAACCATACACAACTGCCACTAAATTTTGATGCTCGCCACCCTATGAGGGCACTCATTACCTATGACATCATAGCACAAAACCAGCTGGATTCTACATCTGACTCAAAACGGACATCGGTCCACTCTACACTGCTACACAAGGCTCCAAAATCCGAAAGAATAATTGTCACCAAACTACCAAACATGACGACATCCAATCACAACTTATCCTTTAAAGGATATACTAATGTCACACCCCGGAACCAAGAGGTTACGCCATGCAGGCGCCACACAGACGTTTGCTGACATAGCAACCTGCATGGACCGAGAGCTTTCTAGACTTCTCTACACAAGTATGGAACTTTCTGAAATTCTCTAGATTAGTGTGGAGTTGTCTAGCCTTTTCTGGACTTATCTAAAGTTGTATAGAATTCTCTAGAATCCTCTAGACTTGTCTTGTACATTGTATATAGTTCTAGAATTGTGTGGATTATTTTTTGGAGGATTCTTGACACTTATTCTAGGACACACATTTGTACACATCTAGAATGTTCTTGTAAGGGCCAAAAGCCTATAAATAGGAGGTGGGAGTTCATTTTCTCCTTGCTAAGCAACCTAAGTTGTAATCTTCTCTCAAGCAATACAAGTGTTCATACATTCCCAAACTCTCTTGTTCACTTGCCTAAATCTCTTCCTACATACTTAAGTAAGCAAAGCACTTGTCTAGCCCTAGTCTTCACTAAGCTAGCACACTCGGGTAAGCTGACTTAGTGATTCAAGGGGGCTTGAAAGTGTCTACGGCCGCACGTGACCTTGGAAAGGTCCAAGTACGTGACAATTGGTATCAGAGCTGAGGTTGTGAGGTGTCACACCTTGTGTGAAGGAAGCTATAATGGAGCACTCAGACATGACTAACGTCTAGGAGGATGAGCTACATAGAAGGGAAGAAAGTCATCTTCTAATTGAACCGAGGACAAGGGCTAAGTTAAAGGACATCGTTGCGGGCTTAGAGGCACGCTTGGTAAACATGGAGAAGTCCATGGCCAACATGAAGGGGCAGCTTGAGGATGCTTACCAGTGCATGGACGAGCTGGAGTTGGAGGATGTTGAGGTCCAGAATGCTATCAAAAGGTCACTCAATGTCCTAAGTGTTGACTTTCGACAAGAGCTCCAGCCTTTTGGGAACTTATGTTGGGCGAGTTTGGCACCCTACGTGGCTATGTTGATCGGACGATTGGCACTTTCCGCGAGCAAATGGAGGAAATGCCAGCGGATTGGCCATTGTGCAAGCGGGCGGTGGTGTATGACACAACTACTACGGGGGTAGTAGCACCCCAGGTTGATATTCCCAAGCCTAAGTGCTATGGTGGGAACCAAGTAGCAAGGGAGTTAGAGAACTTCCTATTCAGCATGGAGTAGTACTTTAAGGCTATGGGCATGACTGATGACACCATTAAGATATGCACGATGACCCACTACCTCACTGACCATGCCATGCTTTGGTGAAGGAAAAGTATGGTGGCATGGGCAAAGGTACGATCTCTATTGATACTTAGGCTGATTTTATAAGAGAAATTAAGAAGCATTTATATCCTGAGAATGCCAAGGATGAAGCCAAGAGCAGACTCCGAAGGCTAAAATAGGTTGGGTCAATTCAGGACTACGTGAAAGAATTCACTGACTCTTGAGATCCCAGATCTATCCGACAAGGACTCTCTTTTCTTTTTCATACACGGCTTGCAGTTGTGGGCCAAAATGGAGTTGAGGTAGTGCAATGTGCAAGACCTTACCACAGCTATTACAGAGGCAGAGTCCTCTATTGATTTCATCTCTAAGAAAGACCCCTCGTCCAAGCCGAGGGACAAAAACAAGGACAAGGACAAGGGGTGGAATGCCGGCAAAGGTGGGGGAGACAAGGACGCTGCACCACAGAAGGATTGGTCCCGTAAGCCAAGTGGTGGCCATAATGGCAAAGAGGGAAGGGAGAACAAAGAGGGAGTATCCAAGCCCAAGGGATCTTACTTCCTATATGATAGGCCACACTAGGTGAGAGATTGCCTAAAGAAGAAGACCCTCAAAGCCATGACGAGCCACTATGAAAAGAAACAGCAGGAGGAGACGCAGATGGGTTCACTGTAAATTTTAATGCCATCAAAGCTAAGACTGAAGTCCTTAAGGTGATGACTAAGGGCTAATGTTCGTGGAGGCGAGCATCAACGGGACACCCACACGTGCTTTGGTGGACACGGGTGTATCCCACAACTTTATGAGCATTGACAAGGCCAAGAGGTTAGACCTCAAGTATAACCAAGAAAGGGGCTCGATGAAGGTAGTTAACTCAGTGGCAAAGGCTATACATGGCATGGCACACAGCGTCAAGGCATGCATTGGGGAATGGGGTGGCCACATAAACCTATTGGTGGTACCCATGGACGACTTCAAACTAGTCCTTGGGATGGAGTTCTTAGACAAGGTGAGAGCTTTCCCTATTCTTTTGGGAACACTATGTGTATTATGGAGGGTAACACAGCATGCATGGTGCTAGTGGAGCGAGGCACCAAGTTGGAAGCCCAATCATAGTCAGTTATGCAGTTCAAGAAAGACTTTAAGAAAGGAGAGACTAGCCATCTTGTTACGTTGATAGACATGCCCGATGATGAGCTAGTCCCTTCCCTACAAGAAGAGGTGCCTAAGGAGAATATGAACCATGCTAGACGAGTATACAGACGTGATGCCTAAGGAGCTGCCCAAGAAGCTTCCACCTAGGAAGGAGGGGGATCATAAGATTGAGCTGGAACTGGGTTCTAAACCTTTTGCTTTGGTGCCATACTAGATGGCACCCCGAGAGTTGGAGGAGTTGCGGATGTAACTCAAGTAACTGTTAGATGCGGGCTATATTTAACCCACAAAGGCCCCATATGGCGCACCGATACTGTTCCAAAGTAAAAAGGACGGGTCCTTACGCATGTGTATTGACTACCGAGCGTTAAACAAGGTGACTATCAAGAACAAGTAACCCATCCCTCTCATTGCCAATCTTTTTAATCAGCTTGGTGGAGCACGCTACTTTAGTAAGCTAGACTTGTGCTCAGGGTATTACCAGGTGTGGATAGCAGACGAGGATGAGCCTAAGACTACATGTGTGATGAGGTATGGCTCTTGTTATGCCATTTGGTCTCACCAATACACCTACTACTTTCTGTACTTTGATGAACAAGCTCTTCCATCCCTACTTGGATCACTTTGTGGTGATGTACTTGGATGACATTGTTGTGTATAGCACCACTCTAGAGGAGAATGTGCAGCACTTGAGGACAGTCTTCCAAGTCCTACGGGAGAACGAGCTATATATGAAGACAGAGAAATGCTCCTTTGCCCAAGAGGAGGTGTTGTTCCTAGGGCACAAGATACCGGATGGCAAGCTAATGATGGACGAGGCAAAGGTGAGGGCAATTCAAGAATGGGAGCCGCCCACTAAGGTGACAGAGCTTTACTCATTTCTTAGGCTTGTCAACTACTATCGCTACTTCTTCAAGGGTTACTCGATAAAAGCAGCCCCATTGACAGACTTTCTCAAGAAGGCGCGTGCTTGAAGTTGGACAAAGTTGTGCTAGGGGGCATTTGATGACTGAAAGAGGGCAGTTACAGAGGAGCTGGTACTTAGCTTGCCCGACCACTTCAAGCCATATGAGGTGTACACGGATGCATCAAACTTTATTATTGGGGGTGTGCTGATGCAGGAAAAACACCCTATAGCTTATGAGAGCCGCAAGCTTAATGACACTGAGTGGCGCTATACAGTGCAAGAGAAGGAAATGAAGGCGGACATCCATTGTCTACGAACTTAGAAGCACTACTTGCTCGGGGCACAATTTTCTAATCAAGACGGATAATGTTGCCACCAGCTACTTCTAAACACAGAAGAAGTTTAGCCCCAAGCAAGCTCGATGGCAGGACTTCCTAGCAGAGTTCACTTATCATTTTGAATACAAGCCAAGCAAGGCCAATGTTGTGGCAGATGCGCTTAGTAGCAAGGCCGAGCTCGCAGCTATTAGTTGGCCTAAACACCCTCTTGTGGATCGAATCAAGGAAGGGTTGCAGCATGACCTTTTAGCCAAAAGCCTTATTCAGTTGGCTAGGGAGGGAGGACTCGACACTTTTGGCCAAGGGATGACTTACTTCTTACCATAGAGGACCCACTCTTTGTGCCTAGGTGGGGCAACTTGCAGAAAGAGCTAATACGGGAGTGCCATGACACCAAATGGGCTGGTCACCTAGGTATACGATGCACACTAGCACTCCTAGAAGATTCTTACTATTAGCCTCGGATGCGTGATAATGTGGAGACATATGTGAGGACTTGTCTTCTGTGCCAACAAGACAAGATAGAGTAACAGCATCCTGTGGGCCTATTAGAGCTTCTGCCTATTCCAGAGAGACCATGGGAGAGTGTCTCTATGGATTTCATCACTTGCTTGCCCAAGTCAGAGGGTTACGGGAGCATCATAGTGGTGGTAGATCAATTCAGCAAGTATGCCACCTTTATACCCACACCAGTAGATTGCACAGCAGAGAGGGCAGTAGAGCTGTTTGTCGACCATGTAGTCAAGCTTTGGGGAGTTTCACAAAATATTGTCAGTGACAAAGACCCACGCTTCACGGGTAGATTTTAGACGGGGCTCTTCAAGAAAATGGGGACGGATCTCAGCTTCTTTACGAGTTTCCACCCCCAATCGGATGCTCTTTTGGTGTTATACTTGAGGCACTATATAAGTGCCAACCAGCGAGATTGGGCCAAACTCCTTGGGGTGGCACAGTTTTCTTACAACTTGCAGCGGAGTGAGGCTACTAATCATAGTCCATTTAAGGATGTTACCGGACGGCAACCTATGACACCCAATGCCATTGCTTCAACTTACAATGGTAAAAGTCCAATGGCCTACAAATTTGCCAAGAGGTGGCACGAGCAGTTTGACTTGGCTAGGGCGTACCATGATAAAGCGGCAAAGAAAATGAAAAAGTGGGCTAACACTAAACGAAGGTGAGTGGAGTACATAGTGGGAGACCAGGTGATGGTTAAACTACTACCCCAACAATTTAAGTCCTTACAGAGCGTGTATAAGGGGTTAGTAAGGAAGTACGAGGGCCCATTGCCCATTGTCAAGTGGGTGGGCAAGGTCTCCTACATGGTGGAGCTTCCACCCAATCTTCTACGTCAGCATGCTTACGCCTTATCATGAAGACACGGAAGACCTTACTCGGGGCATATCGCAGAGGGCACCCACAGCCGTTGTCACATCTTTTGACTAGGAAGTTGATTACATCCTTGTAGATCGTGTGATAAGTATGAGAGGCATGCCAAGTATATAGAGTATTTAGTGAAAAGGAAAAACCTGCTAGATAACGAGGTGAGCTGGGAGCATGAAGATATACTTTGGTAGTTCACGAAGCATATCCAGCGGTTCAAGCAAGAAGACACGATGAGGACATTGCGAGCTTAGGTGGCGGAGAATGTCACACCCTGCAACCAAGAGGTTACGCCACGCAGGCACCATGCATACGCCTAGCAGACGATGACATGGCAGCTTGCATAGACCTAGATTTTTCTAGACTTCTTGTAATACCCCTAAAATTAAAAAGGATAAAATTGGGATTTAAATTTCATTCTATGTGCATTTTTGTCTATTAATTTTGTAATTGTTGTATTTTGTTTGTTTTATTTAATTATTTGTAAATTGTTACTTGTGTATTTGTATTTCCTTATTTGGTTAATTATTTTCTTTATTTGAATTATGGTTTGTTTAGTTATCTGAGTTATTGTATTGTTTGTTTTATTTTAAATTGTATTTTAAATGCCTTATTTGGTTAATTATTTAATTGTCTTTAATAAGTGCTTAAGTAGAAGTTGAATTAACAGTTTTCAGTTAGGGTTTCTTGGAGCCGTCATACAAGTATTTAACGTGTATGTGACTTAAGTTTATGGGCCGACTCTAGTTTAATTAGGGTTCTGCCTTAGCTCTAGTTTAATTAGGGTTTTCTAAAGGCCTATATATATATAGTTTAATTAGGGTTTTCTAAAGGCCTATATATATACGTGTATGAGTTTCACTAAGGGTTTTGGAAGAACCCTATTCACGGCACAGTAAAAATAGAACGTAACAGAGAGAGAGTTGAGAGAACAGAGGCAATTGTAAGAGCTACCAAGGACAAGAATAGAGAGGGTTAAAGGAGGGTTGTGGTGGATTAGATCACACCCATAGGAGGCTTGAAGGAAGTTAGTAGTTGCCGGAAACTTAGAGATGACGCCGGGATTTCATAACTGAAATCACAAGCAAGTTTTTCTCTTTCTCCTTCTCTTTGGCTCGTGTTCTGTGCACCTAGATGATCTCTAGGGTTTAATCAATCAATAACTGGAAGTTATATGTTTAATATATGTTATATGAATGATCTGTTTGCCGTAAATTCAAATCTGTTTACAGTTCATGTATGGTTGCTCCCAATTTTGTTCTTAAAAGCATATTAAGTTCTGTTGTAATGTTTGTTACTGTACTTGCTTCTATCTTCTATAAACGAACCATGGGGATGTTAATGGGGTGATAGAAGACCTTAGGTTCAGTATTATTGAGGAATAGAGGGGTTGGAATGGAGCTGTGGTTGCAAAATAGTTTCAGTGTTGTCCCTAAAGCATATCTAGTTCGGTAGCAAATTTGATCTATGTAATTGATTTAAATGGTTAAAATCAAACCTTTGGGATGCTAGTGGATATTAATCAGACCCTTAGGATCAATTTTTGAAGCCAACTGAAGGGCAGAAACATGCCGGAGAAGAAGCAGAAAGTCAGAACGGAGCAGAACGGGGACAGAGGCTCTTAAAGGAGGTGAGAGCTGGCTCTAGGGATGTAAGAGCCGGCTCCCATACTCATTGAGCCGGCTCTAAATTCTATAGAGCCGGCTCCAGGCTCAAATACAGCCTGCTCTTGGAATTTAGAGCAGGCTCTTTCAAATAGTGGTTTTCTGAATTTTTTTTTTACAATCTGTTTGCAACTGTTGGAGCATGGGAACTATTTGGATGGGTCTGGGTCTACACAGAGGTATTAAGAAATTTATTTTGGGTGTAATTAAGACCTTAAGTTGATAAATGTTGACCTCTAAGTCAATGGGACAAACAGTATAAAATTAAGGAATTTTCTACGCTGTTAACGGATGGAAGAGAAATAAATTGCTTAATTAAAATTCAGCAATTGTTATGGGATTTAGTAAGTTATTAAAACTTATTTTATATGCACGGTGAAGTATTTTAATTAACCAATTGGACTTGTGGCACAGTGTATGGCTCTGTGCTAAAAGATGAAACAGAATGCGAGTATACAACTTAGTACGCTGTTATCAGACGAAAGGAACTAAATTGCCTAGATTAGTTTAGGAATTGATTGGACTATAATATGATTATAAAACTTAATTGTATTGCATGATAGAGTCATTGATATATTAGATGTGATCTACGCATGCTTTGGATGCTAGTTGTTGAACCTTTAAACCGTTTCTTGCAAATACATGGTTCAACTCTTGGATTTAAATTGCTGAAACTATAAATAATCTCCTGCAAGTATTTGGGATGGTTCTGGATTGTAAATTGCTAAACTGTTAATTATGTGTTGTAATTTACATGGGTTGGATGTTAATTGTGGAATCTTATATATTATTCTACAGTTAATTGGATTATGGTTTTGAACTGTAATTGTTGTGGCATTGTATAAACTATTCTACAATGATATGGATATTGGTTTTGGACTGTAAATTACTTGCTTATTATTTATATGTTGTAATTTACATGGATATGGAGGATTGTATGCACCGGTATGGGACGGTGACATACTAGGTATGGTTTAGCTCAAAACGCTCATTCCTACCTTATGGATTTTAATTGGTGAACAGTTTTACCTGTTCAATCAATTATATGGATTTTGTGGATTGTATGCACCGGTATGGGACGGTGGCATACTAGGGACAGACTGATTCAAAATAACTTAGTCCTACCTATTTTGGATTAAGGGTTCGAATTATAAAAATATAATTCTCCTTATATTTAAGTCTGTGCAGCTGAATAAGCTGAACGACTTATTGGATTTCCTATTGATGGATATGAATGGATTTTAAATATATGTTTATGGTACCATGAGATGAGCTTGAGTCTCAGACTCGTTGGTTAGGATGCGTATATGCAGTGGATGCGTAGCTGGCTATAGTAGGTTGAGGTGTACCCTGTTAGGTCTAGGTACTCATGCCCACCTTTGGGTGCGTTTTCGCATGTTGCCTTCTATTCAGGTTGAGACCCCTACTGTAGACCAGTGAATGTCCCTTAGTGTGGATATATCTATATGTATGGACTAGATAGCTATTGTTGAGATATCTAGGGTGTATCTGCATATCGAGTCACTGTTTGGATTGTAGTTAGAGAAGAATTTGCATGTAGGCCTGACCCACTCTTATTTTTACAGGTGTTCGTTAGTTCCAGACTTAGAGCTGGATCGTGCTGAGCAGATACAGTCTTCACTCCACCGATGACCAGGATTTTATTTTATATTTAAGACTTGGGTTTCATTTCCAATCTTTTGAGTTTTGTGAGATATTTTAGGGGTGGATTCCAGAGTTGTAATAGAAATGGAGAAGTAGGATGTATTAGAATTATTCTTTGTTAATAAAATTTTATTCTGAGGTTTTTGGATTATTATTCTAGTTTCTTTTCAGAAATTTATTTATTCCTGTTTTCTTATTTGTATTCTGTGTTCGATTATTGCTAATTGGTTTGATATCCTCGGGTAATCGGGCGTAGGCCTGGCCAACCCGCATCCAGAAATCCGGGGGTATCACACTTCTCTACACAAGTATGGAACTTTTCGAAATTCTCTAGATCATTGTGGAGTTATCTAGCCTTTTCTAGACTTGTCTAGAGTTGTATAGAATTCTCTAGAATCCTCTAGACTTATCTTGTATATTGTATATAGTTCTAGAATTGTGTAGATAGTTCTTTGGAGGATTCTAGACACTTATTCTAGGCCACACATTTGTACACATCTAGAATGTTCTTGTAAGGGCCAAAGGCCTATAAATAGAATGTGGGAGTTCATTTGCTCCTCATCAAGCTACCTAAGTTATAATCTCCTCTCAAGTAATACAAATGTTTATACATTCCCAAACTCTCTTGTTCACTTGCCTAAATCTCTTCCTACACACTTAAGTAGGCAAAGCACATGTCTAGCATTAGTCTTCACTAAGCTAGCACACTCGGGTAGGCTAACTTAGTGCTTCAAGGGGGCTTGAAAATGTCTCAGGCCGCACGTGAGCTTCGAAAAGTCCAAGTCCGTGACACTAAGCCCTGGAAAAGGAATCTCGTATATCTCATAACCAAGCTCAAACCCAAATCTACTCATCTTTGTCAAACCAAGCCCTCGCTAACTAACGCATAGCAACACCATCACGTATCCACACCAGCGACTACTAACCACACTATACAGCAATTGTAATACTTAAAAACCTCAAAATGACAAAATGACAGATCTTCCAACGACTACATAATCATGAGTCACCAAAATAATAAAACGTAATATCCTGTACCTAGGACACAAATCCTCAAAACAAGATCTTTAATAATCAATGATCGTACCGCCAACCCTTTATCGGACACTTGGTCCTACCTAACACACCTCGTCACCCAAAACAAACCATCTAAACCTACACTGTCACACCAACACGACACAACAGTACCATGCTCTTGTTATCCCTAACAAAACAAAACAATCATTGACCTTTGACCCAATATCGTTCTAAAGAGGGACTGATTCAAGAGAAATGGTTGGCCAGACCATTCTCATCATCGATCCGACCTCAACACATACGTCTTTCCTGTCCTTAGGTCCAAACCTCAAACACAATCTCACACAGTCCACAAAACAACTATGAGATCCACTCACTATACATCCATTGTTCTATGTAACCTTAACAACTATACAGTCACATACCTGCTCTAAAAATCCCAATCATGCCTTAATAACACAACCCATAACAAGTTAAATGCAACACGACATCAAATACTATTAGAAGATGTTATATTTGGAATATATTATTATAGGAATCCTTAAATTACTCCTTGACAAAATATTTGATATGAGAATATCATAGGAGAGATTTTAGCCTATGATAGAATATTGATTAGAGTGATTTATGGTATTGATTTTAGGAATCTTCTATTAATTTATTGTCTATATTTATCACCTCTATTCTTTCACCTATAAATAGAGGTGATCATTGTATACAAAGATCAAGAGAGAATATATTATAAAGTGATGTAGCCCTTTGGGCTCTTTATGCCGTGGATGTAGGCCCTAGTGGCTGAACCACGTAATATCCTTGTGTTCTTGTTTCATTTCTCTCTTCGCTTCCATTTTATTATTTACAACATGGTATCATAGCCTAATTTTCTTCCTAGGTTCGAACCCCTATTTTGGGGTATTCCCTTAGTATTTGAAATGTTGCTAAGGGTTTTTCGGTGCTATTTGTGCCTTGTTTGGGCTGCCGGTTTGTTTGGCAGTAATATTTTTGCCTTTGTCGTGTCTCCGACAATTTTTATTGACTTGTTTGGGCTGCCGGTGTGTTTAGTAGCATTGTTCATCACCTTCGCCATGTGTTCGATGCTATGTGGACTTATTTGGGCTGTCGGTGTGTTCGGCAGCATTGTTCTTCACATTCACCTTGTCTCTAACAGTTTTATTGTCTTTTTCCAAATCGTTGGAAAATGATCTGTTTCATGATTTGATATGTAAGCTGAGTGTTATTTCCATACACCCTTCAGCTTGAGGGGGAGTGTTAAAAGTTATTATATTTAGAATATATTATTATAGGAATCCTTAAATTACTCCTTGATAGAATATTTGATATGAGAATATCATAGGAGAGATTTTAGCCTATGATAGAATATTGATTGGAATGATTTATGGTATTGA
Source organism: Cornus florida (assembly GCF_030987335.1). Lineage (NCBI taxonomy): Eukaryota > Viridiplantae > Streptophyta > Magnoliopsida > Cornales > Cornaceae > Cornus > Cornus florida. The sequence goes on from NW_026775572.1 coordinate 49,016,387, forward strand.
TTTTAGGAATCTTCCATTAATGTATTTTTCATATTTATCACCTCTATTCTTTCACTTATAAATATAGGTGATCATTGTATACAAAGATTAAGAGAGAATATATTATAAAGTGATGTAGCCCTTTAGGCTCTTTGGGCCGTGGATGTAGGCCCTAGTGGTTGAACCACATAATATCCTTATGTTCTTTGTGTTTCATTTCTCTCTTCACTTCCATTTTATGCTTTACAACAAATACCATAATCATCGAGCAACCTACAAGCTCTCTGATCTCCTCATAACACCCATACCAGGTGGACAACTCCATAATGTCATTCAATTTAACACACAATACGACTATCTCATGCCTAGAATCTCAAAACCAAAGTCAATCTTTCACATTATTCCTCAACGGAATCCCACATTCACCTTCTCTAATCATGTAATTCTTAGGCGACATTGACACTTGTGCTCAAGACACTGCTCGAATCAATCGCCTATAAAAAATATCCGAGTGCATGACTCACATCACATCACCTAATCATCCTCAAACTTACAGTTCACGGCATATCCTCTAGCCATCACCGCTAATACCAGACATCGAAAACACATAATCCCTATTCGGCAACTCATGCCTCACATACCACCGGTTAAGACCATTCTTAGAAAAAGCACTATTAAAACCCAGGACTCCACCTCCCTCCGTGGGAGTGAGTCGACCAAAATAAGCAAACCTTTACCGGTGAACTTTAACTGCATAACAAACCAAACACGAGTCCGCCCACCTGCGAACGTGTACAACTCCTAAATGGAGAACAAGACTCCCAACCAACGACATTCTTATCAGGACTAGAACAAACGGAAAAGGTAACGAACCCCACTCTCACAAGAGACTGACGACTCACACCTGAATCCACCGGACACCCTATCACACGCCACTCACCAATCGTCTAACCGTGGACACCCAATCTCACCTGAGATGAAATGAACTCCCTATGCACAAAGAGGTAAAATAACCGGATACCCGTATTGAACTACGAACTCAAATCCTCAAATCTAGGCAATCTTGCCACTAACGGATATTCAAACACAATCAACATCGAAACCTCGCACACGCTACTCCGCAACACCTATGCTAACCAAAACCAATTAGATAAGAGCACCAACGCTCATGGCACACTAACACTAGAAACAATCATAGCCCTTCCAACACTGTGTCCCGTTCGATCTAGAACCCGTCACTTCTAAATGACAACCTCTATGCTATAAAACAACACTTTACCACCCATTCCATCTCTTCCTTCCCAGGTGATACTACTTCAATCATTGTGCATACAGGACCCGTGACCTCAGCCACAACAACCCATTGACTCGTTAAAAGAAAAAGATACCTATATGGAAACACCGCCCACACTAGCTCTATAGACCAAACCATCCACAATCGCCTCAACTAGCACACAATCCCATCACCCATCTGACAACACACGACAAACAACTCACTCTTTCTAATCTACCCTCGGATCATACCTTAAACCATTCCGTCATAATGCCTCTACTACTATCATCCTCAAATGACAACTCAAACTCACGTCCCACCAACTCAATGGGCAAGTGCCAAACGATCTCCTTTTAAGCATCCTTAGGATGACACCATCACAACAAAAGAGTATGCCCCACTCTCGATACTCCCCACAGTAACCACTACTTACTACCAGAAAAAAAAGCTCTATACGGCAATGCCATGCTAACAAATCTCAAAAGAAAAGTGAGCACAAACTCCAGAATACTCAACACCCAACTGTTTCCTCAAGACCATCAGCAACACAATCAGTCTTAGCGCTTAACCGGTTACTCAAACCACCAAACATTACAATAACCACATACTACCTGCCTTATCGTGCAACCCTGCACTACACAGCTAAAACTGACCACAACACACCACCTCGAGACTCTCTTGACGATCGTAACAACCTATAACCCCGTTCATCCACCGAGCCATGCAATCAACTCACCGAGAGTCAATTACCCGCAACACGCTCCTATAGCTATCTGAAATGGGGATCACCCCTCAACTAACCAGTCTCTAAAACATACTCTTACAACCCACGAATTGAATCACATCAAAAGTCAATCACCCAACACTAGCATGACTCTAGTCAATGCCTACGTCACACCAGACCTACTGAGTCTAATAAATCCCCTTAACAACCATGACCAACACGATTCTTTAGACTGTACCAGGATACTCAAAATACACTTCTACAACCTATAGACTACACTCGTGACTCGAGCAACCTCTATCACACCCACCACAAATCGGTTCGAAGAGAACCTCAGTACCAAATCGTGACCTAAGTCATAAATACTAACCCCTAAAATTCATACATGCCTCATGAAAACCTCACATCGTACACTTGACCCCCACGATCACAAGAACCCACGCACTAACACATGAAACTTATACATCTCACCCTGGACATCGCACTGTGCCATACACAATCATTCAAAAGTCGTGCTCCAAGCACTACGCCCTAAAAATAAGAGAAAACTAAAGCAACCGTGCACTGAATAGCTCAATCCAAGAGCGAGAAATCCTAGCCATGACAACCCTAGAGCAACCGAGCTCCTCGCCTACTCAGGTCAAAACCCTCACAACCATCTATGGTGCAACAAGTACTCTACCGTACTATCAACCATCCCATACTCAACCGTATACACACCCATTAACACATATATATAATAATCGTACCCCATACCATGATACAATCGTGTTCCATCTAAACAACCATGACTCACTACCCTTCATAATACTATACAAAATATGCTTGCACAAACCGTGCTCACTACTTGCTACATTATCATTTAAAATAAAACTACACACACCATGCCTATCACTTGTCGTTGCCACCTAAATCACACTTGTCATTATATCATAATTAATATGTTTTTAATTATTTATACATTTTATCGTCATGGCCATATAACACACATTTTAGCAATTAAGCACGTAAGTATGTGAACACTTAGCAAATAAGCATGCCTTTTAAAATCGTAAACACATAAGCAATTAAGCAAATAAACATGCTTTTCAGATAACAACACTTTAACACATAAACACGTAAACATGCAATTCAACTTCCACATAACCCTAGGTAGGCCTCTACCCGTCGTCCTAATGATTTTCGAACCATCGCTCTGATACCAAATTTGTAATGACCCGAACCCGAGAGTCCGAATCGCTAACCGAGTCCTTACCCAAACACAATGTCATCTAAGATAGTGCTATCATATCTATGGTCAATACATCATTACTAATCAAAATGTACAAATTTCTTTTACACAATTTCCAATGAATTTAAATACATAAACAAGGCTGACATGGTCGTACATACAACCTTATAACATTATAAAGATTTTTAGTTTTACTTAAATCTGTGAATACAAGTCATACGCCCTTTCCCCTCTGGTTCCTTGAAAATATTAAGATAAGGGGTGAGCTCAACAGCTCAGTAAGTAGTGCCTAAAACATCGGTTTTGGACTCCTTTAAGCCAACAACCAAAGAATGGGAATAGAAAATAAGCCGGGGTCATGCAGTTGGAGTTCACACAACATTTATAACATAACCATCAATACAAGCAGTCACATATCACAATTCTTCAAAATCATACACATGATATGAAGTGTGATGCATCCCATCCCAAACATGGTCTGTACCGACCCAACACTCACTTTTCAAAAACCTGCTAATTGACTTTTCCGAGGCGAGATTGATATCTATCCCCGGTTCAATTCTGGCAAAGCCTAGCAACCATTAAAGGGCCTAGTATCAACTTTTTTACGCCCTACACCGGGTCGCGCTCCCTCTAGGTCAAGTTAGCCCCGGACTTGCGAAATCCAGTTCATTTCTAAATCTTTTCCTCACAATCCTTTTCGAACACATTTCTTTAAAAAAAATCATTTCAACCTCACTTTTCCCAAACCTTACCCATGCCATGAATGGAATCATGCATGAATGAAATTGACATACACATGCTTGCATTTTATCAATTTAGCCATACATACTCATCATCGTCATCATATATATATATATAACCTCAATAAAACATTTCTATATAAGACATGCTCTTTAAACACCTTTGCAACCAACTATATATACATATACATATATATATATAAATACACAATCAACATCATTTAGAGCATGCTTTGCCACATAAACATATAAACACATACTTAACATTTAAAATTCCAAATTTATCATTTTAATCGCTTAAAAAGAACAAATCAAGGAAACGAACTCAACTAAAGTCAAAACTTAATGGTTTAGACATCCTACCTCAAAAGTAGCCAAAATGTATCCCCAGCTGAAAAAGTCAACGCAGTCAATACCGGTCAACAAAAGTCAACACCGGTCAACGGCGGTGGGACGAAAAACGGTTCAGTGGAAACATAGCCGACGACGAGGAGAATCTACTGTTCCAAAGGCTCGGCTCTAGAATCCGACTCTAAGTGGCCCAAAACCCCTTTCGAAGTCTTACATACAAAAATTTCAAAAATTCGTAAAATAATCACTGCTCCTCCAAAAATTAAATCCTTTGACTATGTGATAGAGAATGATGAGAGAAACATTTTCCATCAAGGAACTAAGATCGAAAACTCTACCGATTGGCCGAAAAATGGAGGAAGAATTTGTGGCAAAAAAAAAATGAGGCTAAAAGGGAGAGAAATTCGTGAGAGAGAGCTGATGACAGTGGTCATCTAATGACCCTTTGGTCATTAGATAAAGGCAAAGTTGGTGGCGGGTCCCAATGGCTTATAAAATATCCCATAACATTATGTATATATATATATATATATATATATATATATATATATATATATATATATATATATATATAAACTCTAAACAGAACTCCACCACATATTTACAAATATAACCATGTATATAAGTATCAAATAATAATACATGAAATATGATGGACCCAAAATAAAATTCCTGTACTCAACAACCCCGGTAGCGGGTTCCACCTGGGACCTCCTGGCCCGAAAAACGGAAAAATGTCAAAATGACCAACAATACATTTTAAGAGTTCTGAACTCAAATAAATGCCCTAACCACTCTCAGGACTCACCCGACACACCCCACAATGTTCGGCACATAAAACAAGGCAAAAGTGAAAAACTGCTAAAAAATAAAAAAAAAAAATCCCCGAAAATGAAAAATTGGAAAAATTCGAAACATTACATATCTCTTACATATCAATATAGAATACATAGTTCTCTATTTTGTATTTATCATGGTATCAAAGCTAAGTTCTTTATCTACTTTATTTTAATTTTTTTTCTTTCTTTCTTCTCTGATGGCTTCCAATAAGTTCATCAACTATACACCCTCTTAGGGGTTCGAATTTGAGCTTCAACAAGTTTTTTCGCAATTTTGAGCATATCAGGCAAAAGATCACACTCAAATCATCCTGACACCACCAAAAATAGCCGAAAAACACCACGCACCGCTAGAAGGTTCAGCCAGCTTTATCCATTAACCACGCGCCTCCACGCACCTTCACGCACTGTTATGCCCTGCCATGTGCTGTCATACTCGTCAGATCCATGACGCGTTGCATGTTAGGCCACATCAGCACCGCCACGTCACTCTGCCACGTCAGTACGCCATGTTAGCCTATCACGTCAGCACGCCACATTAGCCTATCACATCAGCACGCCACATTAGCCTGCCACGTCATCATTTTTGTCATACCAACAGTGTCAGAATTTTTTTTTAATAAAAACACCAATTCAACCTAGTTTTTCACGTTGATTCCGAATTCACAGTCTGTTTTTGCATTTGGGATTTCTAAATGGCTCAAAACGAGGTAACTCTCTCTATTTTAGTTATTCTTAGTGGTGACAATTACTCCTTTTGGAGTTAATCTATGTGCAGCTTTCTGAAAGGTCGCAAGTTATTGTCCTATGTCATTGCAGATTGTATAGAACCTACTCAAGCCAATGAAAAGACATCATATGCCTATGTAACACGTATTGAAAACTAGGATAATAACAATCACAAGATCATCACATGGTTCCGCAACACATCTAATTCTTCCATTGGTATAGAATTTGGGAGTTACAAGACTGCCAAGGAAGTCTGGGACATGCTTGCCTCTTGCTACTCTAGTTATAATGAGGCTCACCAATTTCAATTAATGGTTCAACTTTTTACTGTTAAACAAGATTCAGGTCAGCAAATTACTGAATTCTTCTCTCAAACGAAATGCTTATGGGATCAATTAACTTTTTTCGAGCCATCATGGGAACATTCTTCTGAAGTAAAGAAATTTCTTGAGTATTGCAATCAGATTCGACTTCATCAGTTTTTGATGAGTCTTTATGATGATTTTGAACCAATCCGTAGTCAACTTCTCCATCGCTCACGTCTTCCATCACTTGATCAAGCTCTCAATGAACTTGTTTGAGAAGAGACACGCTTGCAGACTCGTCGTTCCCAAAAGCATCTCGCCATTTTAGCCACACCATCTTCTGCTCCTCAGTTAGTGTCATCTCAGTCAGCACCAAATCGCCCCGCTTCATTTTTCTGACAAAATGGACGCAACAATAACAATTAATCTGGCTATAATGGACGCAACAATAACAATCAATCTGGCTCCAATGGATGTAACAATAACAATCGATTTGGCTCTTAGCAATCAAATAACGAAAAAGACCGTTCATCTCTTTACTATTTTTTTTCAACTTCCAGGGCATAACATTGACTTTTGTCATACTCGTGCTCGACTCTCTACTACAGCCGTGGCTAACACAAAATATATGTCACCACCATATTCAACACAGGTTAAGAACTCTTCTGGCGAATCTACATTTGCCTCATCTGCTTTCTCTACAACTAACCTTGAGGTAATTCTTAAACAGGTTTTATCTCGCTATCAAGGTGCATCTTCCACTGCTCTTTCTACTACATCAGGTCAACATGGTTCTTGGTATTTTGACTCTGCTTCTTATAATCACATGACACCTGATCCTACCTTACTCATATCCCAGACTCCTACGTCTCACTCTCCTGTCATACACACAACTGATGGTTCCACTATGGCTATTAGTCACATAAGAACTATTTCTCAATCTCAGTTATCTGTGCCCCATGTTTATCACGTTCCAAATCTTTCTCTTAATCTTTTATCTGTTGGACAACTAACTGAGTTGGGATTGACCATAACATTTTCTTCTAATGGTTGTGTTGTACAGGATCTTCAGACAAGACAAATCATTGGGACAGGATGTAAGATAGGACAATTGTTTGAACTTTCTTTATTACATCTGCCTACTATCACTATTTCTGCTGCCTCTACATGATCCACCTATCCTACACTTGAGTTATGGCATTTTCGTTTGGGCCATGCGTCATTATCTCGTGTCAAAACCCTTGCATCTACGGGTTTGTTAGATCAGGTTAAACTTAAGTCTTTTGATTGTATTTCCTGTCAGTTGGGAAAACAACCTGCTTTACCATTTAATAAAAGTGGGTCTTTTGCTTCTACTCCATTTGATCTTATTCATTTTGATGTTTAGGGACCTTCAACTATATCTACTATAGGAGGATCACGATATTTTGTTATTTTTGTTAATGATTTTTCACGATTCACATGGATTTTTTTAATGAAAAATCATTCTGAATTACTTAAAATATTTCGTGATTTTAGTTAAATGATTGCAACTCAGTTTTCCAAACCAATCAAAATTTTGTGGTCTGATAATGCTCAAAAGTACCAACAAAATGAATTTCAAAAAATTCTTCAACATTGTGGTACAATTTTTCACACTTCTTGTACTGGCACATCTTAACAGAATAATCGAGTTTAACGTAAATTTTGACATATTTTAGATTTCACTTGTTTACTCACTCTTTCTGCTTTTGTGTCTTCATCTTTTTAGGGTGAAGCATCTCTTACTGTTGTTTATACCATGAATCGTGTTCCTACACCATTTTTACAAAATCAAACACCCTATGAACGTCTCTATTGAAAACTTCCTGACTACAGTCATCTCAGAGTCTTTGGGTGTGCCTATTTTGTTCTTCTTCAACCTCATGTTTTGTTCTTCTTCAACCTCAGATTATCCTCATCCTTCTAATAAGGTGTGCAGACTTAGACGTGCTTTGTATGGTCTCAAACAGGCACCACGATCTTGGTTTGCTAAATTCAGTCAGACTATCTCTTGACTTGGCTACTCTGCTAGTCCTTATGACTCTGCCTTATTTGTTCGCCGCACCAATCAAGGTATCATTCTCTTTTTACTTTATATTGATGATAAGATCATTATTGGAGATGATTTGATGGGAATTTAGGAGCTCAAACAATTTCTTAATCATCAGTTTGAGATAAAGGATCTTGGACCTCTTAGTTATTTTCTTGGTCTTGAGATAACTACATCTACAGATGGTTACTATCTTACTCAGATGAACTACATATCCGATCTTCTCTCGAAATCGGGTCTCATTTATAGCAAAATTGTTGATACCCCCTTAAGTATAATATAAGACTTAATCTATATGATGAAGAATCTCTTCGAGATGGTACTTTGTATTTCTAATTGGTAGGTAGTCTGGTTTATTTCACTATCACTCATCCCGATATCTCTCATGTTATCCACATAGTTAGTCAGTTCATGACTGTCCCTCGGTCCACTCATTTTGCTGTTGTTCATCATATCCTTCGTTATCTCAAAGGTACTATATTTCACGGATTGCATTTTTCTTCCCAAACACCGCTTATTCTTCGTGCCTGTTCAAATACAGACTGGGTAGGAGACCCTGCAGATCGTCGTTCCACCACAGGCTATTGTTTCTTTCTTAGTAATTCATTTATCTCTTAGCGCAACAAGAAACAGACTATGGTTACTCGATCTAGCGCAAAAGCTAAATGCAGGGCGCTTGCTGATACTACTTCTAAGCTTCTGTGGTTACGTTAGCTCCTTCAAGATATGGGAGTTTCTTCATCCACTGCCACTCCTCTTTATTGTGATAATAGAAGTGCAATCCAGATTGCACATAATGATGTTTTTCATGAGCGCACTAACCACATTAAGATTAACTGTCATTTTGTTCATCATCATCTTCTTCAAAATACCTTACAATTGGGATCCATTACTTCACATGATCAGATCGCTAATGTTTTCACCAAATCGCTTCCGCCATTTCGCTTTCAAGATCTCATTTCCAAACTCAAATTCATTCAATCCATCTTAATTTTGAGGGGGACTGTTAGAATATATTGTAAAATATATTATTACTATATTGTACAATATATTCTAACATTGTATAGGATTACCACATATATAGTTACCATATATTTATAGGGTTACTTGTTCATTACACATAACTCTCCTATATAAACCCTTCTTGTATACATCTCTTACATATCAATAAATAATATAAAGTTCTCTCTTCTGTATTTAACATAATCTAAAGAAGCTTGTCCGTCTTCAACAACAAGGTCGACGTCGATGCCAACTATGACAAGCTCCTCTCCGACGAGAGTGGTATCAGGCTCATCAACATATTCGATGCGTCAAAATTCCCCACCCGATTAGATGCATCCAATGGAATCATTCTGGGTTCAGCCTAGCAATTGAGAACCAAAAAGCCCTAGCAATTGAGAACCAGAAACAAGCTTCAGCAGCACCACTACTAGTGTTGCCGCCGTTTAGCATGTACTGCTCAACCAATTGTTTTTAATATGTTTCATAACTGTAAAAAGTTGTGGAAGGGAGAGTGATTTGTACCTTTTTCGAAAAATATGGAGTGATTTGTACTTACCCATTTCAAAAGTAGTAGTGTGCATAATATAAGTGTATAAGAGGAATTTTTATGCACTTTACCCATTTCCAATTGAATTGGCTCCACCAGTCCACCCGACGAAGATGGAAAAAGAAAGGTGAGGAAAATGCAACTGAATTTTAAGAGTTGATTTAGACCAAAAATGAAAGTAGAGCACATTTCCCTTTCCATTTTGTGTCCATGGACTTCCTTGAATCACATGTCTAAATGCATGTGAGAGTTCCATCCAATTGCATTGAATGGATATGGATAGATCATGGATATGTATGTGAGTGGACCCACCATGACGATTTATGCTGAAATATCATGTGCTTATGTCATGCTAATTTATTGTTTGACTGAAATTTTTATAATTGATAAACGAAAAGGAGGAGGAAAATTCATTACATTTCCCTTTCCATTGTCAGTCCATTGACTTTGAACATGTCATTGACTTTGAACATATTTAAATCCATGCGAGAACTCCACCTCTTACGGTGAGTGGATTATATAGATACATCATCAATGTGTGTGAAAGAGAGAGAATTGTGCCCCCGACTTTCAAATTTTGAAGAGTGTGCTATTGATGTTAGGAATTATGTCACAAATTTTTATTATTATTAGTTTCTATTTTAGAGTGTATTTTTTATGGTAGTTTTTTATTGAGACGTGAATTGGGCTCTAAGAAATTGTAATCTTTGTCTACAAAGGAATTGGGTATGTGACTCTATAAATAGACACTTAGGTTAATGTTGAGAGTTATGAGTTGAGAGAGATGTAGCCTCATGAGGGAGTACGTTGATGGTAGGGGTGAGTTACGGGTTTGGTAGAGTGAACACTGATGGCGAGAGGGAGTCTCGTGGAGTACACGGAGAACTCGGTCAAGAGTTTGTATTCATGGTCCAGTGTTGAAATTCTCTACTATTGTAATATCTCTACATATATAGTGAATCTCTTCTCATCCGTAGATGTAACCCTGATTTTGGGTGAACCACATATATATCTTGTGTTGTGGTTTGAATTATTTTTTTCTTTCTTTCTTTTGCTTTCGTTGTGCCCCAACAACTGGTATCAGAGCCAAAGGTGAAGGAGATCTAGAAAACACAAGAAGTCTCAACATGTGCTACAACGGGCTTCAGGTGTAGGTGGAGTCAATCGTCTTGGTTACATGGCATGGAGCTTGAGCAGTCAATGTGGAGCCTTGGGGTTTGACTGATTGAGCAACGTATGAGTTCTGCAATAAGATCGAGAAGATTGAAGTTACAGAGAATTGTTCAGATTCAATTACCATATGAGAAGCGATGATTGACGTAATGGAATTTGAGCTAAGGTGGAGATTGTTAGGAATTATGTTTCAAATTCCCATTATTATTAGTTTTTATTTTATAATGTATTTTTTATGGTAATTTCTTATTGAGACGTGAATTGGGCTCTAAGAAATTGTAATCCTTGTCCACAAATGAATTGGGTATGTGACTCTATAAATAGACACTTAGGTTATTGTTGAGAGTTATGAGTTGAGAGAGATGTAGCCTCATGAGGGAATACGTTGATGGTAGGGGTGAGTTACGGGTTTGGTAGAGTGAACACTGATGGCGAGAGGGAGTCTCGTGGAGTACACGGAGAACTCGGTCAAGAGTTTGTGTTCATGGTCCGGTGTTGAAATTCTCTACTATTATAATATCTCTACATATATAGTGAATCTCTTCTCATCCGTGGATGTAACCCTGATTTTGGGTGAACCACGTATATATCTTGTGTTGTGGTTTGAATTATTGTTTTCTTTCTTTTCTTTTGCTTTCGCTGTGCCCCAACAATTGATACATGTGAAAATTCTCAAATCACTAAAGAAAGACAACAAAATTTTACAGAAATCTTTATCAAGCTAGTAAAACTTTGGAATTGATTTGTAACATACAATTTTTTTTTTTTTTTTTTTTTTAACTTGACAAAAAACCACCATATGCCATACGACATCTACAAAGCAAGAACAGAAAATCATACACCAAGAAACAAAGACACAAACAAATCCAAAACAAAACTAACATCTACATAGGTCAAGATCACAGCCTTGACAACAACCAAGAATGTGTCAGCAGAGCCAATAACCGGGCCCACCAGCAATGAAAAAACCACAAAGCAATCAAACCCAAACGTCATCCATGACGTCAGTGATGAATCCACCGAAAAAACCACTGGACTACCATCGGAGAGAGGACCAAACACACCTGTGCAAGCACCAGAGACAACGGACATTGGCAAAGGACGCAAATGCATCAGATCCACTCCCATCGCAAAACTCCAAAAAGCTCCAAAAAGGAGCAGACAAACAAACCTAACTTCGGCGACCCAGCAACCATCTACCTTTAGAAACGGCGCAGATCAGGAGATCGGGAACATAAACTTACGATGAAACGTGAGAGACGCTGCTCACTGTGAAACCTCGACGACAGGAGAACCAACAAAAAAGGCGTTAAACCACCCACCGAGCAAACTATGTACATCACGCCGAGATTATTAATCAGTGGGTGGTATAGATCGACACCTTCCCACTCCCGGGAGGGAGTGAGGAGGAAGGCGAGGAGAGGCGGATAGGGTAGAGAGAGGCTGTAACATACAATTGACAGTGTTATGTTGGTGACAATGTACAATGACAACAAATTGACTAATTCACACTAATTAAGTCACATAGAGTAGGAGCGGCAGTAAATGCAAGAGCAACAACGCGAAAGTGATAAAATCTAAATCACACAAAATAGTTGTGAGAGTTGAAACACGTATGAAGCTTGAGAGCAGAAACACATACGAAGCGTAAGAGTGACACTCATTTCAAAAAATTGCGTAAGAGTGACAACAAATTGTGTATTTTAAAGTTATGAAACATAATAAAAAAGATCTAACGCCTTTGGAAACCTTTGGTCTCACCACATCCCATAATAGATGTTGGCAATTGTCCCACCTTCTCTATCCCTTCTTCAAACACAACACCCATGCCCATATAGAAATGAGACTCTATATGACAATGGAAAGCCCACACACCTGGATTATCAGTGCGAAACCTCAAAGCAGTCCACCCATAAGGATGAACAGGCACTGTGTTCTTCATGATTGGATTAACCAAATTGTAATTCTTTGGATCATTGTACATGTCAAACTTGCCTGTGCCATAGCCGAGTACCCAAAAATCGTGCCCGTGGAGGTGCCATGGATGTGTCTCACTATTGTTTGGAGTCATTGTGTTTGCATTTTGAAGAATGATGTCCACAGTTGTGTTAAACTGCAGCCTATAGATGGAGTTGCTAGTCGTGGCATTCACATTCTTCGCCACACTAAAAATGTCGTAGTTCACGAAATCATAGCCACTAGGAGGAGGGTTCTGCTCGATTCCATGCAACAAATTCTTCTTTAGCACGATTAGGTATGGCGTATGTGGGTATTCGAAAGAGACATTATTGATGGACCACCTAACGTGGCCATTGATCTTGTTCTGTGTGTTTAAAAACAAAATGACGCTATCTGGTTTTAGAGGAGGAGGGTGAATGTAACCTTCTCGCGCCTTGATTGCAAGAGACTGAGCGATTCTTGGCGTGACATCGTTCCAAACAGGGCCCGGAGGTGGAACTGTTGGAGGAGACCTTCTAGGATGATTTGGGTAGTAATTGAATATGGTTAAGCCATTTGGAGTTGTTCTGTTCCTGCCAACAACTGCTACACTTGCCCAGTAATTCCGCAAAGGGTCTTGATCGGCTTCTATGAGGACAGAGTATGTCTCACCGGAGTAAATGAATAGGTTCTTTATAACAAATGGTTCTACATTGTGACCATCAGCTTCAACCACTGTCATGTTGTGACCCTGCATTACAAGAATTTGAACTATGTATCAGCAATGGATAAGAATTATCAAACACATTATGAAGAAGTGACATAAACATTAGATTTAAATACCTCTATTTCAAAACTAAGAGCTGCTAGCGCGGTGAGGCTACTAATCCTCAGTCTATATGTTTTTCCTGGAACTACTGTCAGTACATAGGGGGAACATTCTGGATTTGTGGCGTTACAAGAACCGGGTTCTACACTTGGAGAAGAGCAATTGAATCTTCCTCTTCCTTGTATTAATAGTGACTGAAATGTAATACATTGCAACACCGTCAATTATTTATCAACTTATTATAGAAAAACAGCATACTCATATGTAATTCAAATTGTAATTGTAGATGTGTGGTGTGACTAATTTAATTACCTGAGGCTCTCCAACCCAAACAAAGGGAATGGAGGACAAGCCAGCGGCTTGTTCATATGTGCTCTTGTGGTACCAATCATTAAGGATGATGCTTCGATCATAGTCACATGAAAAGGGCTCGGATTCTCCTTCAGGAAGTGATACGCGGATTGATCCATACAGCCCGGCTTCTCTCTGCATACCATAATGTGCATGGTACAAGTATGTTCCAGGCTGCATTATGTTCAAATTAAAGCAAATTAAGCATTCATCACTTGTCAAAGTTCTACAAGTAATGTTACCAAAATGAAGCTTGTAAAAAGAAGTTTTTAGGCCACTTCTACTTACCCTATCAACAACAAACTGGTATGTGAAGGTGTCTCCTGGCAAAATTGGACATTGAGTCACTCCCTCTGTTCCATCAAACCAAGGTGTTCCTTTCTGCAATAATTCACAAAAATACTTTGTTTAACTAAAAATAGAAAACTGTTAGTTCTGTTTTATGAAAGCTCCGTAATAAAAAGGCATGTTTTCAAATAACTGTTTTTTATAGTTATTTAAAAATAATTTTCTTTTTTCGCAATTTTTTAGAGTTGTGTTTCAGAAAACGGAACCAAGTAGATCTGTGTTCATACAATATATAGATATATATATATATATGCAACCCAAATGCTCAATATGATCAAGAATTGCATATATAGCTGTCTGATTCCGTGCCAATGGATCGCGACATTCTCAGTTAACAAACTGTTCTTTAGCACCACTATGATTGTATCATTTTGTTGTGCTATGATTGAGGGTCCTGGGGTTCTCCCATTAATGGCTATAACCAGTTTCTTGTAGCAATCAGGAGACTGGTACTCATACTTCACCTCCCACTTGTATCTATGAATTCTCGCATCGGCTAATGGAACTGTACTTAGTACTGAAACAAAGAGACACAGAGCCAGCAATCTTACCAGAACAATTCTTCTGGATTGATAGAAATGCTCAAACATGTTTTCAAACTGCTGGTTTGAGCTTGAGCTGGTGCTCGAGTTGTTGCTAGCTCCCAAGAAGAGTTTATTGGGTGATTGAAATTGGATTTCTTTAACTCAAATCTTCATCTTCTTATACACAACTGATCATTGATCATAGTCAATATAGGTGGGTATGAATATTGAGTCTGTATACAAATGATTTGGTGAGAAGACCAAGAAAAAATTACTTAAAAATGACTTTGTAAATAGTAGTTTCCTAGGTGTTTCCTCAGTATATACCTTTTTTTTTTTTTGAAAACCAAAAAAATGCTGTACAGTCGAAATGGTTCAAAAGCATACGTTAAAGATTTAGATGTAAATCTATGCCTTCTTCCACTATGCTATAAAATAAAGGGGAACCGCGTTTGGTGATGTCTTATAATATTAGGGAGAAAATCATTGTCAACTACTCCAAGATACATTAAGTTCTTCAAGGGAATTTTTTTATTTTATTTATTTTTATTCTTAATATGAGTTAAAACAAAGGCACACGTTCATAACATGTACTTCGAACTTTCAATCAGGGATGGAGTCAGCATGGGCTGAGGGAGGTGCCCCTTGCCCATTTGGCCAGTAGAAATTTTTTCTTTTCATACATATAGTTTTGTAAATTATACAAAATGCCCCACCGTGAATTTTATTTTTTCAAAGCTACCCCCTTAGTCATGCGACCGTATTAAATTTTTGTTTACATTTTAGGCATATAGTTTATTAAATTATACGAAATGACCCTCTAAAATCATTTTATTTCCAAAAAAATCCTTCTAATTCTTTAATTTTTTTCCCTTCTTACTCTTCTTTTTCATTTTCTTTTTTGCAAATTCTCATGAGAGAAAATTGGATTTCCTTTTTTCAAACAAATCTCTATTTATTTTTTCTTTCAAAGTTTATTTTATCATGTAACCCCCTTGAATCAAATTCTTGGCCCGTTCCTGATTTTAAAAAGAAAAGATCATACCAAGTTAATTCATTCTAAATACTAATGTTGATTATTTATACAAAAAGTAAATATTCATCAAGTTGAAAGTGTTGCACTAATACTTTTTCCTACGAGTTCCTCAGTATGTATGTGTGTATGTATATATATATATACAGGCACGGACCTAGCATAGTACCATGCCTCCACTGAATTTTTTATATTTTCATTTTAAACCTTAATGTTTTTAAAAATTTATGAAGATGCTCTCACTAAAATTACAATTCGTCCCCCACTGAATTCTTTTTTGGGTAAAGTGCAAAAACCCTTTTGAACTATGGACCAAAATGCAATAAATCCCCCTAAACTACAAAAATTGCAATTAACCCCCTGAACTATAGTACTTCGTTGCAATTTACCCACTTCGGTCATAGACAGAAAAATTTTGACCGTTACTAGGCGCGTGTATGCCACTTTTTTTCTAAATGCCCATTTCACCCTTGTCATACAAAATACCAAAAAGCCCTTTATTCCCAAATCCATTACCCTAATTTGTTTTGTATATATATATATGGGTTAATTATAATGACACCTCCTGAGGTTTGCCGTATTGACAGGCATATATAAGTTTGCCCTTTTTTGAACAATGAGACCCCTTAAAATTTGATAAAGTTGACAAAACACTCCCTGACACCATCTAGCACGCCTGACAGACGAAAAATGGACCAATTTGCCCTTTGACTTGTTTGTGGACCTTTATTACTTTTCATTTGAATTAATTGGACCAAACTACCCTTATTACCATTTGATGGGGAAAAAAAAAGTCCATAACTGCCAAAACTACTGATTTGGTGCCATAACTACCATATTGACAAAGTTAATTACAATGGATTTTGCTATATATAATGGAACTTGCTATATATAACCTACATTTAATATTAATGGTACTTGTAATGAATCTTGCCATATATATATACATGTCAAAATACAAATAGTGAAATAAAAGAGAAATAATACAGAAAATGGCAAGTGGAAGATTTGTTTCATTTCAAGTACAAAGTTTTGCACCAAAAAAAAAAAAATTACATGGAACTGAAGCTTTACACCAAAATAAAGTTGAAGCTTTGCAATTACAATGGAATTTAAGCTTTGCAACAAAAAATAAAATAAAATAAAATTGGTAAGTACTTCCGTTGTCCTTTGTAACAGTGTAACAACAAA
Organism: Cornus florida; assembly: GCF_030987335.1. Lineage (NCBI taxonomy): Eukaryota > Viridiplantae > Streptophyta > Magnoliopsida > Cornales > Cornaceae > Cornus > Cornus florida. The sequence goes on from NW_026775572.1 coordinate 49,033,571, forward strand.
AGCTTTGCACCAGGAAAAAAAAAAATTGCAAGTAATTCAGTAGCCCATTACATAACCATCATTTAACATTAATAAAATCTTAACCTGAATAAAGTAGCATTACAGTCATTACATAGCCATCATTTGACACCAAAAATTAACCAACTTTGAGGTGCAGTTAGCAACTATGTTATGCAATTAGCAACAAATGCATGTGCAATAAAACAATTGTGCAAACAAAAACTAACTTTCCAGTGTTAACCAATTAACAAAAAAACAACCCTACTCGTGTTCTTCTATGTGTCATATGTGGCATTTATAAAAACATAAACGTTACCTAACTCCCAAAAAACATCATGTTGATTGCCAAATCCTAGTACCGGGGTGGACCAAATACTCCATCACTTGTTGAGGTTCTATTGGACTAAGTGGGTGGTGTAATTGATACTAATATGCTTGACTGTATGGGTTGTGCATAATTTGTAACCTACAAAAATAGAACAAAAAAATCCATCCATTTAGAAATAACATCTGAACTGAAGTAAGATATTTACAGTGAGAAAAACAAATGCAAATCAAATAAGTGCTTACATTGGATTGGGTGGATTGGCTGGCTTGTGGTGGTGCTGATGTTCCTGCAACTCTACTAGACTGAGTGAGTTGTGCATAACCATTGATCTACAATTGCAAGTGTACATTAAAAAATAACTATGGCATATTAAACAAATGCAAAAGAAGAAAAATTACTCAAAATAATATGGCAAATCAAACAAATGCAAATTAATAATCACGACAATAAATAAAGATTCTATAAAACAAGAGACAAAAGAAGAGAAATTACTCAAAATAATATGTCAACCAATGAGTAATTTAAGAAAGAAAAAATAGTTAACAAAAAATTTAAAAAGGAAAGAAAAATGAGAGAATTTTGAAAAGGAAAAAAAATTGGATTTGATTTTTTAAAAAATTTGACTTTTTTTAAAGGAAATTAAATGAATTTAAAACAACCAAGGATTATCTGGAAAAAAAATTTTGAATTTAATTTTTAAAAAATTTGACTTTTTTTAAAGGAAATTAAACGAATTTAAAATAAAAAGGATTACCTGGAAAAAAAATGGATTTGATTTTTAAAAAATTTGACTTTTTTTTTAAAGGAAATTAAACGAATTTAAAATAAGCAAGGATTACCTATGTTGCTGTTGCTGTTGCTGCTGCGGCTTGACTCCTTGTCCTTGCTCCTTCACTTTTCTTTCCTCTCCTTCCTTTTCTTGAAGTTGTTGTTGAAGTTGATGCTGACCCTTGTTTTCTTTTCCTTGATCCTTTGCTTTGAACTGGAGCCCTTTAACAGCCCCTTTTGTTGTGTCCAGTACCCATGCATGTGCTACAATGGATAATGGTAGACCTCTTACTAGCCCGTGGTTCATCAGCTTCCCTCTTTCTTTGCACTCTAGGTCTTCCTGCAAGCCTTTTTAGAATTGGAGGAAGCAAATCCTTCTTAGGTACTTCATCCCATAAAGTCTCATGGTGCATGGGATATATAATATTTTTGTAAGCTTTCACATAAGTGTACCTACTGAAGAATTCATGACAATACTCCTCAATATTCTCTCTTCTCCATGTAATACATATTGTTGCATGCTTACATGGCACATCAGTGAGTTGCCATTCCCTGCAATAGCAAGTTCTGCTCTGAAGATTGATAATACATTTGAAGGTATTTTCCTCTGTTACCTCATAAAAGTCACCACCTGGCCAGATCAATTGACATGTTCCTGCCTTTTCAATAACTAAATTCAACTTGTTTCTGATTTTTGGGACTGCAAAATTATCCCAAGTAGCAGATTTCTGAAATCTTTTAGAGAATTTGCTCATAAGCTTAGTTCTTATACCCTCAAACATATCAGTTATAGGTTTTGCCCTCACCTTCTTAAGCCATGAGTTTAATAACTCAACTGCATTATTTGTCAGAAAATCACACTTCTGTCTCTCATCAAACCTATGCCTTGCCCATGTTTCAAGTGGATGGTTCATCAACCACTGCCATGCTTCTGGACAATTATTTTGTATCTTTGCCATAGCATTGTTGAATTCCAACTCTCTATGAGCCCTAGCTGCCACCCAAAATAATTTTCTATACTTAACACCAGGATATAATGTTCTAAAGTTAGCATAAATATGCCTGCAACACCTTCTATTAAGAGCATGAGGATATACCTTATCCACAGCTGGAAGTATTCCTTTTTGACCATCAGTCATTATTACCCAAGCCAAATTCCCACATGTGTCACCAGTGATTTTGTGTAGGTGTTCCAAAAACCACGTCCAACTTTCTTTGCTTTCAAACTCCACTACTGCAAATGCAAATGGGTATAACCCATTATTCCTATCAAGCCCCACTGCACTAATTAAAATACCACCAAATGGACCTTTCAAAAAACAACCATCCAGACCAATAAATGGTCTACAGCCATCCCTAAAGCCATTTAATACTGCTGCAAATGATAAAAACATTCTTATAAACCTTGGTTCCTCTTCTTGTGAATGTTTTATAAACACTAAACTCTCAGGATTGGTTTTTTGAATCTCAGCTGCATATTTCCACAGTTTGGAAAATAAATCAGCATAGGTTCCTTCATTCTTTTCTAAAGCTTTCTTTCTAGCCCTCCTCAAACATGCCTCACTTACTTCCACCTTAAAGTGATCTCTAACTTCTTGTTCCAACTTCTCTAAACTGATGTCAGGTTGATTTCTAAATTTGTTAACAAGTTTGTTTGCTATAAAAGTAGAAGTGACCACCTTGTTCTTAGTGGTTCTAATACAAGTGTGTTCTGGACCAATTGTCTTAACCTTATATGTAACTTGGTCTTCCAATACTGTTGCATGGATTCTCCAATGACAACCTGGGTTCCCACAATGACTAGTCACTCTAATTCTTTCATTCTTCTTCATCACCAATTTGAAACCCTTTTGAACTGAATACTCCTTCAACACGGTCCTGAAATGATTGATGTCATCAAACAAATGATCCTTCACAAATTTAATTTCTCCATTAGCACCATACTTGAACACTATCCCCTTGATGTGTTGATGCACAGAACCTTTCCTTTTATCACCACTTTCTCCACTAAATTCAGCACTATCACTATAATCTGATAAATCTCCACAACTATTATCAGAACTCTCACTTTCTAATTCAATATTATCCCAATCATGTGCCTCATTTCCCTCATTCCAGTCTTCATTATCATCACTGTTTGAGAAACTATAATTAGATTTCTGAGAATCATCACTGTCTTCATCTTCCCCCTCACTGTCTTCATCTTCCCCCTCAGAATTTTGTAGTAGACATTGACTGTCTAAATTAATTGGAACACCCTTGTCAACAAATTCAACAATTATATCTATCTCTCTAACATCTGAGTTCATTTCAAACATAATGATCATATCATCATCCCCATTTAATAGCAGTCTACCACAATTCCCAGGAAATTTGTAAAATATATTCACTGCCATACCAGTCTGATTAACATTTCTAAGCATAAATGCATAAGCAGATGAATACAAGTCCAAGAAACTATATCCATTTGGATTTATCCCATTCAACACATGTATGTGACCATCAAAATTAAGTAGGAGATCATGGACTTTGTCATTACCCATCTGCAACTGAGAAAAAACATTAATACAAAATAGGTAAAGAAATTGTAATGCAATATGCATAAGATAGGATTGAATCTGTTCATGTTAACCAGAGCGGGACCCATGGTCCGTCATACAATTAACACAAACAGACCAATCACTAGTGTTGCAGAAGTCACTAACATGCAAACTTATACCACATAATCTTATTAATTTGTACAAGTATATCAGCATAAGCCCCAAATAATAACAACGATTTTATAATAAAACCCTCAAACATAAATTAATAACAAATTGAACATAAAACTCTCAATCAAAAACCCTAAATGTAACAAAAAAAAAATTAAAAATAATAAATTAATAATATAAAAAAAAATAAAAAAACGCTTATAAAAAAACCATATATTCAACTAATTTCATGAAATAACAACAAATTAATAAATAAAAAAAAAACCCATTAGAAAACCCTCAATCACAACACAAACCCCCCAAAATTCGAACGATTGATTACACCAACCAACCAACCTTGGCGTTCATGAAAAAAAAAAAGGAAAAAAAGAAGAAAAAAAATGCTCAATCACAACACAAACCCCTCAAAATCCAAGCAGTTGATTACACCACCAACCATCTTCAGTGTTTATGAAATAAGAAATTTATATAAAAATAAAAAATTAAAAAAAAAATCATTAGAAATCCCTCAATATCTAAAGTTATATAACAAAGAAGCACAAAGTCACCATATATGCCGCAAAGGAAAGATTAGACCACTTACATCGAATGTGAAGAACAGAAAAATGAACAACACGACACAAACCACCAAGAATCCGAACTGTTGATCACACCAAGCAACTGACTTTAGCATTCCAGAAATAAATGTTACATTTTTGGAGCAGATAAACAGTGAGAGAGATCGTGATAGAGAAATGAAAGGAAAAAAAGGTAAAACCTTTGGTTTTCTTTCAGATAAACAGTACTAAGAGAGATTGTGATCGTGATAGAGAAATTGAGAAGTTTAGCGAGACAGACAAAGGTGAAATAAATGGGGTAGGTGGGTGGGTAGTAGCTAGCGCCAAATGGCGCCATTTTGTGTGGCTGATATTAACTGAGGGGTATATTAGACATTTTGCCATGCATAATATTTTAGGATAAAAGTGATTTAAATATTCAGGGGCAATATTGTCTTTTCGCAACCAATAAGGCCTTGTTTGGATTACAAAACTGACAGGAGGTCTCATTGTTCAAAAAAGAGCAAATTTATATATGCCTGTTAATACGGCAAACTTTGGGGGGTGTCGTTGTAATTAACCCTCTATATATATATATATATATATATATATATATATATAGATAGATAGATAGATTTCATCTCTCTCTATCTGTCTCTGTCTCTCTCTCATCTCTGTCTCTTGATCACGATTCCGGCAAGGAGGTGTGTATATATATATATATCTATAATTGTATCATTTCTAAATCAATAGTTGGTGGATTCAATGTCCATTAAACCCCAACCTAACATGCCCTTTCCGCATATATATATACACAAAAAAATTCAGGAAATTCACGCTCAGAAAATGGAATTTGATCACTCTACTCCGTAACTCCGAAACAACAAAAGGAATTCCAAAATCAAGAATCACATAGCAACACTGATATATATAAGAAGAAGAAACCCTCTATCCAAAAATCCCAATCCAAGCAGAACTGGGCCATCTTCTATGGTTTTGAAGGATTTTGCTCCGATGATGCTCTTGGCAAATCTGCTGTGGTTTCAGACAGTAGTGTTTTGGTGAGCACATCTTCTAGGATTGATTGTCAAAATCAATGCTCTAACAGATTCTTGGAAGAGTGAGGAAAAAGAAAAAGGGAGATAGAATTGAGAAAAAAGAATAAGGTTGAATGTAAGGTTTGAATTTTGAATTTAATTGAGGCCAGAGCAGCTGACATGGAGGAATCTCCTTCTTTTCCATGTGGAAGTATACAATATTCTATTGAACTTGTTAGAAATCACGATAGACCCATTGGAGCACAGTTTCCACGTCGTCGGAGGCACGAATTTGGTGGCGCAAGTTCAGCCGCCGGCTAGATTTGGTGGCGGAGTGAGAAGGCGGCGACCCGGTGAAGATGGCGAAAAAGAGGATTTTTTTGTTTTTGTTTTACAGTGACTCGGTGAGGAAGATAAGAGAGACCGCATTGAGATTGGTGTGTGATCATGTCGTGCATATGTCAACGTTTAATTGGTCCTGGGATTGGTATCCTCCACCTCACTTATATTAAAGTGCACAAGTGTGAAACAGCGTCGTTTTAAATGAGGGTATATGCGTCTTTTGATTTTTCCGATCAACTCATTTGACGGATTGTCCTTAATTGTAACAAATCAAAAGTTCAAGGGGGTTTTTTGTAGTTCAGAGATTTTTTTGCATTTTACCCTTCTTTATCTTTACATTTTATACTTTAAATTTTTGAAAATTTATGAAAATGCCTCCACTAAAATTACAATTTGCCCTACTGAATTCAATTTTTTTGCATTTTATATTTTAAATTTTTAAAAAGTTAAGAAGAAAACTTCATTGAAATTACAAAAATAGACCTACCATATAAGTTTGGCCCCATAAATTAAAAGGCCGTCCCCCTCACAAAATTTTCTGAGTCCGTCACTCTGTATATATATATATATATATATAAATAATTTTGTATAAAATTGGAATGGTTCGAAAGCATTGACATTTGAGATTTGTATGTAAACCTAAGTCTTCTCCTCCTACATAATATAATGGAGAATCTGAAGTCTGACAATTTGGAAGTCTGACAATTTGGAACATGGGGCTAATAAAGAAACCGCGTTGCTCATGTTTTATATACTGCAAAGAAATGTCTGTGAAGATTCTGTATTTTAAGACTTTATAATATTAAAGGGACAAATGCACATTATGTATTTTAGAATTTATAATATTTAAAGGCCACAATACACATGCTTAACCTCTCACTCTAAACATACTAAACAACGAACATCCAACCAATATCCATGTACCAAAATACTCCTACGATACAGAATTACTAAATTTTGACAAGAGATTATTTTTTTGAATATTGATATTGCAACTTCATCATTTTTAGTGATTGTAATGGTGAATTTTTTTGGTGCCTCGAATTAATTCGAGAATTTACGTTTTTTCAAATAAATAAGTTGGATAAATTTGCAACTTTAGCTATAAAACATAAAGAAATTCTACTTATCCAAAAAATTTTAACTTGCCCAAAAAAAAAAACATAAAGAAATTCTACATGAATAGAAAAAAAATGTGTTAGAGAAGTAGTATAGAAAATTTTTATCACAAATCTAGTTAAATATATTATTACAACATTAAATTTGTTTAAAACAATCCAAATAAAAATTAGATATAATGGGACTCACAGTAAAAACAAATGTTACTTACATTGAGAGGCGGTTTTTTATTTTTTATTATTTATTTATTTATTAAAACAGCCTAGAGCTTCCTCGACAAGTGGTATTTTTTGCAGTAAACTTACGCAGGGGGTTGTGTGTGGGGTGGGTTTGTCCTAGAATGGTATCATTTGGTTGTCTGTATATATATTTTTATACACATATATACACACACACATAAGTTTTGCAAGGGATTGTTGACCTCCATGATTTGTGCTAAGTCGATATACATCAAGTATGTGATTTGTTCTCAGTGACTCGGTGCATGAATCAGAAGGAAGTGACTTTCATGCACAACGGAACGGTTGTCGTTCAATAAAGAACAATTGACCTCGTATATCCTCACCACGATGTCAACTATATTTAAAACATAAAATAAAAATTAATGATTTACTGATTTAATAAGTCTAATCCAGAAGTCTATTTAATGAATTTTTATCCTTAATGCATTATATAATGTCAAAATTTTGATTCGATTTTCGATTGAGTTATTAGGTCGGAATAACATTATTCAAAAACAAATATCAAATTACATTGACATTTATTGAAATAAGCCTTAATTACGTTTTTGAGAGTTTTTAGAGGTTAAATTTTAGTGCCTTTGATCTTATCAATTTTTTTTGTACTTATTTTATTTCCGGTTAATCAGTTTTTTTTCCTACAATTGTAAGTCCCCAACAAAAATTCAAGCCATAAAGCAACAAAATTACAGCGACAAATTAAAAAACCCAGAAGTTCTATCAATATATCACTTTTTGATGCCATGAGCCTATGCGATTAAAAAACCCAGAAGTTCTATTAGCTAGTTGAAGAATTTATGGCCTTATTCGATTTTTACTTAATTATACTTGAATAAATTGAAGCTTTTATAAATTAAAAATAATCACGAACAAATTGTACTTGGTTTATTGAGAAAAAAGAAGAATAATTATAATTCAGCTAGATTGTGGTGGGATTTTCCCAATCATTTGGAAATTGGGAACTAGAACAGCAAGAAAGTACTGTATAAGATTCAAAACTTGTATCCTCAGCTTTCCACATACTCCTAAATATATATATATATATATATATATATATATATATGCGTGTGTAGTTTCCATTCCAAGCAGAACATATATAACATATACTCCGTAATAAATATAAGTAGCGTGCATGTGTGTGGATTTTTGTGCATATGGGTGCTAACTTTATTGTGAGAGCATCGAACTTTGTTCTTTAATTTCTTTAATTAGTTGGAGTACAAACTTCTTCTACACGCATCCGATCTCACTCCTGAAATCATTTTCCAATATAACGACAACCCATGTAATTATATGGGATAAAGTGTCAAAAAGAAGAAGAAGAAGAACTCTTGAATTAGGTCCAAATTTGCATAACCCTTAAAGGATATTATATCTTCTGACCTATTATATTTTGTTATGGAATATTCTAATATTTATATTATTTTTCATTAAATGATCATAATGTCTTTTTTATTGAATTACACTTAATTTATTTTTTATGAAAAAAAGTTCATATTAATTTAATTAAATATTCTCCATTAAATTTGTATAAATTTACCTTTAATTTATAAATTAATTATTTAAATAAAAATTTTAAGTAGAAAATTTTAAAACAATTTAAGGAATTTTTTAATTTTTCATGGATATATTGTACTGAAACGAAGATATTTTTTTTATTATTAAAGTAGTCTATTTATTTTTCAGGAATATATTGTATGGAAAATAAGGTAATTTTTATGGTAAAAAAGTTTAAACCAACTGTGATAAGTTTTATTATATATGGTAAAGTTTTAATAATAATTTAATCATTTTAGTAAATGTTAGTTACAAATCTTCTTCTTTTTTAATTTTTATGATAAATTGATACTAATAATAAAATTAAGGTAAATTATATCATTAATATTTATAAAAGATAAAAGATAATAAGAATAATTTTATAAGAAATGACAAATTTATTAAGAGATAGTAAAATGACCTTTTGTAATGAGTTTGTCCTTAATTGCAATAATCAAAAGCTCAGTACAGGTTAGTTGTTGTTGTAATACCCCTAATTTTAAAAGGATAGTTTAGGTATTTATTTATTTGTTTTAATTGTATTTTTAATTACTTAATTGATTATTTGACTAATTGCTTACGTGTTTAATTGAATTAGGTATTACTTGATTATTTGATTATGTGACTACGTGTTATTTGTATTTGTTTATGTGTTAATTATTTAATTAGATTATGTGCTTAAATGGTGTTTTGATTAATTATAAATTAAATATTTTATTTTATTTTATTTTTCTTTTATGGTTTTGGTTAGTACTAATGGGCCAACCAATTAGATCCCATGGACTACTTGGATAGAAGGTTGGATGGGTATGGATTATTACCCATGCGTAGGTATGTATGTATATATATAGATATATATTATATATATATATAAAAGGGAAAGTAATTTATTAATTACTTTTATGGTAACTTAGATAGTAATATTTAATCTGATGTATATGTTTTATATTTAAATAATAAAAATATACATAGATTTGATACGTGTTATGTTTTAAGTTACTTTATAATATTATGGTAACTTAAGTATTATTAGATAATCCATTAATAAATAATGGAATGTGTATAATTTATTTATTTATTAAAGATATACATAAATTATATACGTAACATATTTTACTTACTTTTTTAATATATATATAAAAGGAAAAATAATTTATTAATTACTTTTATGGTAACTTGGGAAGTAATATTTAATCTGATGTATATGTTTTATATTTAAATAATAAAAATATACATAGATTGGATACGTGTTATGTTTTTAGTTACCTTATAATATTATGGTAACTTAACTATTATTAGATAATCTACTAATAAATAATGGAATATATATAATTTATTTATTTAATAAGGATATACATAAATTATATTCGTATCATGTTTTAGATTACCTTATAATATTATGGTAACTTAAATATTATTAGATAATCTGCTAATAAATAATGGGATATATATAATTTATTTATTTAATAAGGATATACATAAATTACATACTTAACATATTTTACGTTACCTTTTTTATATTTTAATTTTATTTTTTCTTTATTAAGTTGACTTGGAATAAAATTAGGATTAGGGTTAATTTTCTTTAGCCTATATATACATAAGTATAAGTCTGTAGGAGGATTCAAAAATATAGTACGTGATTTTATATTAGAGAAAGAGAGTTAGAGAGAGAAGGAAGAAGAGGAAAAAAGAAGGAGAAAACTCTTTAGAGAAGAGGATCTAGAAAGAAGAAGTTGAACTTTTGATCTAAAAGTTTAAGGCAAGTTCTTCTTCTATCTCTTTCCTTTTGATTCGTGTTTCTATGCATGCCTAGGAAATTCCAAGATTTATTAAGCACATAAAATTAAATAATTATGCATGTTTAATTGGATTAGAACATAGGTTTTATGAAATTGGTTCATATCTGTTCTTGTGTTACGAATTGATAATTGCATGATTTTGATTTGATTTCCAATGTGAATTTTTATATTTTTACATTATGTAATTTTCACATCTGTGGAATGATGGAATGTAGAAAGATGCCTATGATTCATGAACATTAAATAGGAACTTAGTTTTGGTTTAAATAAATTTAAATAGACTCAATCATAATGATGCTTGCTATTTGAATGTTTTAAACAAACGAATGGATTTAATCTTTTAAAATATTTTAGCAATTAAGATAAAATGTGTAGGATGAATTGAATATGGAGAATACTTATTTGACGGTATAATAAAATATCATCATGTATAAGATTCAGTTTGTGTAGGACATATGATATAGGAAGCTTAAATAAATAATAAGTCATTCATATTTTATGATAACTTGATATCATATTATCATAGTTATTTATGGATTGTTTGATGTATTTCCTTAATCGTTACATCAATTGTTGGATTGTGTGGTTTAATGCACCGGTATGGGACGGTGGCATTATAGGGACAGATTAACTTATCAGTTAAGTCCTACCTATTTTATATAAGGGAATGAATTAACTAAAATGTTAAGCCCTACTTATATTCAAGTCAGGTCAGCTGAACAAGTTGAATGACTTATGGAGGATTAATTTATTATATAAGGGAATGGATTAACTAAAATGTTAAGTCCTACTTATATTCAAGTCAGGTCAGCTGAACAAGTTGAATGACTTATGGAGGATTAATTTATACTGGATAGGATGGTTACTAGATTATATATATATAAGTATGGTGTCATGATATGAGCTTGAGTTTCAGAATCAGTGGTTAGGGCGCGTATATCGCCGGGGATGTGTAGTTAGATATAGTGTAGTTGTGTACCTTGGTAGGTCTAGGTACTCATGCCTATTATATGTGCGTTTTGCATGTTGCTTACTATTTAGGTTGAGACAACCCTATAGTCTAGTGAGGTTCCTTTAGTGTGTATATATATATATATACGGACTACTAGTTATTGTTGGATTGACTAGGATGTATACGTGTATCGGATCTCTGCTTGGACTGTAGTAGAGTAGAACTTGTTTGTGGGCCTGACCCACCATTATTTTTCAGGTGTTCGTCAGGAGTAGAGGCTGTTCGTGCTGAGCGGGAATCAGTCTACTTCATTCTTCCGATGCTACATAAGTTTCTTGATTTAGATAGTTATTGCTGTTATTTGTTTAGTTTGGATTTTCTAGAGGTTCACACAGTATGGATTCCCGAGTTGTATTTTGGAGGATCAGTTGTATGAGAAGAGTTTATTAATTAATGGAAATATATTCTGAAGTTTATTATTAAATTATCATTTTACTTTCTTGTCAGCATTTTATTTATTCTTCTTTATTCTTTTGTACTCTATGTTTGTTTATTATCAATTTGTTTTGAAATCCTCGGATATTCGGGCGTGGGCCTAGCCAACCCGCATTCGGAAATCCGGGGGTGTCACAGTTGGTATCAGAGCACTCTAGGTTCAAGTGTCCTTAGGAGTGTCTTTCGTTATGTGACTTCCGCGTTGTGTCTCTTAAAACTTAGAGCCGTATTAGGATTCGTTGTACTTAATTTAACGGTTTGTTAGGAGGAGCTGATGTCAATTATATTCTGTAGTCATAGAATGGTAGGCACTAGGAAAATGATGGGCTCAAGGCGAAAGCGATAAAGACCCAAAGGAGTAAAGGAGTATGTTATCAATTTCGTTGCCAAAGGCAGAGTTAGGGATCGATGGTTTAGGCTCGTTTGGCGTTACTTTAAAAGTATAAGCCAATGAAGGATTTAAGTGTACGTGATAGGTCACCGTATATCGGGGCCAACACGACTTTAGTTAATCTCAAAAAGGAGACAAGCGAGGAGTAGGAGCCTGAAGAGGATCCTAATGTAGGAGATTTCACCATATCCAAGAGAGAGGGTATTAAATCTTGAAGATGGGTGATTGTGCGAGGGTGATGTTATTTGCTAGTAGTATTACGAATGATATTAGTAGAATTGGGGTTGATCAATCTATAAATAGTTAAGCTTTCTTATCATCTCTCAAAAAGGTATATAAGAAGTATTCTTCAGAAGTTTGGGGATCGAATGAGTTCTTATCAGAACGAAGTACATAATTTTAAAAGAGCATTGGTATTATGTTGTGACGTTCTAATTTGCTTTATAAAGCCAAGTTAGACAGTTTACATTCCGCATATAAAGAGGATGAGGGTTGAGCCCTTGGTATTTGTTTAGGCAAACATATGTTGCTTTTAAGCTATGTTTTAAAGGATATGTTTTGAGATTGGATGATTATCTACGAAACTATAAAAGGAAATTGTAAAACAATCTAGTAAGGTTGATTTCAAAAGAGGCTTTCTTTTCTAGAAAAACGATGTCTTAAGTAGGAGTATATTTTGTTTTATTGTGTTTATCGTACGTGTTTTATTTTCGTTAATTATTCAGGATTTGGTATGTGGTTTAGTTGAGGACACAAATGTGTGATCAGTCAACTAATGTTTTAATAACATGGAGTAATAACGCTATTTACGCTAGATTTGGAAGCATACGGTCATAGAATTTGGTAGATATACATAAATCTAGCCAGTCTATTGGACCTGGACATGCGTCATTATGGTATGTTATTTGGGATGGGGTAGTTAAACCATCAATACGAGTTAAATAATCTAAAACGATTATTTTGATATACTTTACCCTAGGTATGGATTTGTATTTTTTATTACAACACCATGATATTGGTGGTTGTTAATGTTTCGGTATGTGTGAGGTGGTGGTAAATAAAGATCACTGTAACACCATGATGATTTATCAGAGGTGCTGGATTTGCTAAACATCTTCTTAAAAATTTCAAAAGTTGTTATCAAGTCGGAAGGAAGATTTAGTACTGGATTAAGTACTTATTGGAATGACACCGAGTGAGGATAAGAGGCTGAATAAATATTCATCAGTAAATTCTTAATCAAGAATTTATTCATGAGGGTGTTTCATTAGGAGGAATTTGCCGGTGTTGCACATAAAGAAGGAAACTAAGTCTCTTCATTTCCATAAATAATATGGAATTATTTTTTTTTAGTCACAATTTGGAACAATTAGTTGTTGCTAGGAAATTGATGAGTTATATAGAGGATGGAAAGATTTCATATTCTTTTGAAGTTAGACAAAGAAGTCAGATTATCATTAACTTGTCTTAAAGAAGCAGGGTGTGTCAAAGACAGGATGGTGAGACCAAACACCTATATAAAGATGAGGTGCATGGTATGTATGGAAAGGTCGTAGTTTGTTGACTTTTGTTAAGTTAAGGTCATAGTTGACTATTGATAAATAGAATTACCGATTGACTTTCAATATCGGAAAGTTTATCACAGATCAGTGGTGGATAGATTTAATTGCAGAATTCGCTTTTGAAGATACTCCAATTTAAACAATGGGTACAGACGAAAACTGTTGGTACCGGATTAACAGTACTTTCGCAAACAAATTGGATGGAGGATGCAAGGACTAAGTTTCACAACTCTTAGTTCTTTATTTATCCTAGTGGAAACATGATGCTTCATGGTATGAAGCAGACGTTTGGAGGACAGGCAAAAGGGGGGACATAGTGATTTTGTCTCCCAGTGTAATATTTATTAGATAGTCGAGATGGACCATCAGAGATCACTAGATCATTTTCAGCCATTCCCTATATTGAAGTGGAAATGAGAGAACATTTTCCACGGATTTAGTTGAGGGATTGCTGACTTCGCACAAGGGTCATGATTCTGGATAGGATATTGGTTGACCGATAAGTTAGGTCAGCTTAGTTCTTGTCTATTTCGAACTAGTAAGACTTTAGTTCATATGAATAGAATGGATCACGAGACGATTTAGATAGATAGAAGTAGTGATTCACACTTTATATCAAGTTCCGTTTGGTGGAAGCAATTATGGAAGTGGATGCTCTCAACAACCGATAAGATATTTAAATCTTTTGGTTCATTGATGAGTTATCAGTTGAATGTATAACAGGTGTAATAATAACACTTGTTATTACCAAGGTAGTTCAGTAGATCAATTTTGAATATCGGAGCTGACCTTGGAGAAGGTGTTACCTTACTCAGATGGAGTTTAAGGTACTGGAGGAGGAGTTAGTAGTTTCTATAAATAGTGATATGACGGTTGGGCGATTGAGATGGAAATTTATAATTTTTCTTTGTACACCCAAATGGTTAGAAGGTACATCACGACATCAAATGTCGGTTTTGGTGAACAGGTACATATAGGGACGTGTATATAATTGCCCTAAGTGTAAAACCTGCTACAAAGGTGGAAAGTTGATCATTGGATATCATAGGAATCTTTAGCCACTTCTTATAGCAAATATGGAAGTTGAACTAAACAGGAGTGACGGTCGTTGGGAAAGATTGACATTGATTTTGAATTTCAATTTTCCATATGGAATCCGAGTGGTGGATTGAGAAAGATCGCTTGAGGACATAAATTTGAGTGATGCTTATTTTAGAAATTCATAGTAGTTCTATAGTTTAGTGATAGTGGTGTTATAGCATGTGGATGTCCATTATAGTGGATGCAAAGTGCTATTTCGAATGAGCTTTATAACGATTTTGGAGCAACAGTTTTGCTTCATATCTATAGACAGAGGAATTAATCGAGAGATTAAATTAGACTATAAAGGATATGCTTGAGGCATATATCCTAAGTTTTCATGGACAATTGGAAGAATTTACTTTGCTTTTCAGTTTTTGTCTGTGGTATTGTTGGCACAAGGAGATTGGGGTGACAACGTTTGAGGTTTTGTGTAACGACCCACTCCACCACATGGTATGATTTTGTCCGCTTTGGGCCTGAGCCCGCACGGTTTTGCTCTTGGGCTTCACCCCAAAAGGCCTCATACCAATTGGAGGTGACACACTTACATATAAGCACTTCACCTTTCCTCTACCCAGGTGATGTGGGATTGTGCACCCGTAGCTTGCCAGTGTGGTAGCCTGACAGTGTCTCTCGCACCAGCCCAAGGCACACCCGCCCACATCACAATCTACCCCCTTTGGAGGCCCGACGTCCCCGTCGGCACACTTCCAGCTGGGTCAGGCTCTGATACCATTTGTAACGACCCAATCCACCACATGGTATGATATTGTCCGCTTTGAGCCTGAGCCCACACGGTTTTGCTCTTGGGCTTCACCCCAAAAGGCCTCATACCAATTGGAGGTGACACACTTACATATAAGCACTTCACCTTTCCTCTACCCAGGCGATGTGGGAGTGTGCACCCGTAGCTCGCCAGTGTGGTAGCCTGACAGTGTCTCTCGCACCCGCCCACGGCATACCCGCCCACAGGGTCATCACAATCCACCCCCCTTGGAGGCCCGACGTCCCCGTCGACACACTTTCGGCTGGGTCAAGCTCTGATACCAACTGTGATACCCCTCGAATCCGAGACACGGGTTGATTAGGCCCAGGCCCAAACCCGAGGGATATCAAACAATTAATATTTTAAATCAAACACGGAATACAAAATTTATTTAAGAAATACAAATAATAGAAGCTGAAAGGAACTAAAATAATATCCTTAAAATAAATATCCAAAACTGATAATCCAAATCTCCATAAGTTTACAACTTGGGAATCCATCAATTGGACCCTTTATTAAACTTCTTTGTAATGACCCACTCCACCACATGGTATGATATTGTCCGCTTTGGGCCTGAGCCCGCACGGTTTTGCTCTTGGGCTTCACCCCAAAAGGCCTCATACCAATTGGAGGTGACACACTTACATATAAGCACTTCACATTTCCTCTACCCAGGTGATGTGGGATTGTGCACCCATAGCTTGCCAGTGTGGTAGCCTGACAGTGTCTCTCGCACCCGCCCACGGCACACCCGCCCACAGGGTCATCACAATCCACCCCCCTTGGAGGCCCGACGTCCCCGTCGGCACACTTCCGGCTGGGTCAGGCTCTGATACCATTTGTAACGACCCACTCCACCACATGGTATGATATTGTCCGCTTTGGGCCTGAGCCCGCACGGTTTTGCTCTTGGGCTTCACCACAAAAGGCCTCATACCAATTGAAGGTGACACACTTACATATAAGCACTTCACCTTTCCTCTACCCAGGCAATGTGGGATTGTGCACCCGTGGCGAGCTACGGGTGCACAAGTCCCACATCGCTTGGGTAGAGGAAGAGGTGAAGTGCTTATATGTAAGTGCATCATCTCCAATTGGCATGAGGCCTTTTGGGGTGAAGCCCAAGAGCAAAACCTTGCGGGCTCAGGCCCAAAGCGGACAATATCATACCATGTGGTGGAGTGGGTTGTTACATTTTGTATATTACCTCATGCATACCTCTCATTTGTTGGTTTGAAATGGAAGCAAAAGCTGTACAATCAGACCTTGCTTTCATTTAAAATACGTCGGAAAGAGAAACTTCCCTTTGTATTGAACTGCGCGTGGTTAGGAGGTGGCAGTAGGATGTGTAAATAGTTGAACTCGTATACTAGAGTTTTTCTATCAGGGAGTAGTTTGTTCATTCTGTTTTCCGTGTAGGAAGAAAGGAGATTTGTAAAGAAATGTCAATTTTATTTTTTACGTTGACTTTTAGAGGATAGTGTTCCATAATTGAGGCACATGCCTATAGATTAGCATTACCAAATTATTAGCACTGGGTGCATAGGAGTTTGTGCGTATATTCTATGGCACTTTGAGGTATGCAGATCATTCCCTTGTCGAAATGGGAGGATTACGTTGTTATTTGATACAATCTATGCATTGTATGATTATTGTGTTTCTTAAAATATAGGAACCTGTATACCACTTGGTATATTGGAGTTAAGTGGATCTCTCATAGTGAGGTTGCGTTTACTTGGGAATCGGAGGATATTTTTCGTTCACAGTTTCCAAGCATAATGGAAGAAAGTAAGGGCGAATTCCGAGGACGGAATTCCTTTTGTTAGGGGGAAGAATGTAATACCCCTAATTTTAAAAGGATAGTCTGGGTATTTATTTATTGGTTTTAATTGTATTTTTAATTACTTAATTGATTATTTGACTAATTACTTATGTGTTTAATTGAATTAGATATTACTTGATTATTTGATTATGTGACTACGTATTATTTGTATTTGTCTATGTGTTAATTGTTTAATTAGATTATATGCTTAAATGGTATTTTGATTAATTATAAATTAAATATTTTATTTTATTTTATTTTTCTTTTATGGTTTGGGTTAGTAGTAATGGGCTAACCAATTAGGTCCCATGGACTACTTGGATAGAAGGTTGGATGGGTATGGATTATTACCCATGAGTAGGTGTGTATGTATATATATAGATATATATTATATACATATATAAAAGGGAAAGTAATTTATTAATTACTTTTATGATAACTTAGATAGTAATATTTAATCTGATGTATATGTTTTATATTTAAATAATAAAAATATACATAGATTTTATACGTGTTATGTTTTAAGTTACTTTATAATATTATGGTAACTTAAGTATTATTAGATAATCCATTAATAAATAATGGGATGTGTATAATTTATTTATTTATTAAAGATATACATAAATTATATACGTAATATATTTTACTTACTTTTTTTTTAATATATATAAAAGGGAAAGTAATTCATTAATTACTTTTATGGTAACTTGGGCAGTAATATTTAATCTGATGTATATGTTTTATATTTAAATAATAAAAATATACATAGATTTGATACGTGTTATGTTTTTTGTTACCTTATAATATTATGATAACTTAAGTATTATTAGATAATCTACTAATAAATAATGGGATATATATAATTTATTTATTTAATAAGGATATACATAAATTATATTCGTATCATGTTTTAGGTTACCTTATAATATTATGGTAACTTAAATATTATTAGATAATCTGCTAATAAATAATGGGATATATATAATTTATTTATTTAATAAGGATATACATAAATTATATACGTAACATATTTTACGTTACCTTTTTTATATTTTAATTTTAATTTTTCTTTATTAAGTTGACTTAGAATGAAATTAGGATTAGGGTTAATTTTCTTTAGCCTATATATACATAAGTATAAGTCTATAGGAGGATTCAAAAATATAGTTCGTGATTTTATATTAGAGCGAGAGAGTTAGAGAGAGAAGGGGGAAGAGGAGAAAAGGAGGAGAAAACTCTTTAGAGAAGAGGATCTAGGAAGAAAAAGTTGAACTTTCGATCCGAAAGTTTAAGGCAAGTTCTTCTTCTATCTCTTTCCCTTTGATTCGTGTTTCTATGCATGCCTAGGAAATTCCAAGATTTATTAAATACATAAAATAAAATAATTATGCATGCTTAATTGGATTAGAACATAAGTTTTATGAAATTGGTTCATATCTGTTCTTGTGTTACGAATTGATAAATACATAATTTTGATTTGATTTCCGGTGTGAATTTTTATATGTTTACATTATGCATTTTTCATATCTGTGGAATGATGGAACGTAGAAAGATGTATAGGATTTCTGAACATTAAATAGGAACTAGGTTTAGGTTTAAATAAATTTAAATAGACTCAATCATAATGATGCTTGCTATTTGAATGTTTTAAACAAACGAATGGATTTAATCTTTTAAAAGATTTTAGCAATTAAGATTAAATGTGTAGGATGAATTGGATATGGAGAATGCTTATTTGACGGTATAATAAAATATCATCATGTATAAGATTCAGTTTGTGTGGGACATATGATATAGGAAGCTTAAATAAATAATAAGTCATTCATATTTTGTGATAACTTGATATCATATTATCATAGTTATTTCTGAATTGTTTGATGTATTTCCTTAATCGTTACATCAATTGTTGGATTGTGTGGTTTAATGCACCGGTATAGGACGGTGGCATTATAGGGACAGATTAACTTATCAGTTAAGTCTTACCTATTTTATATAAGGGAATAGATTAATTAAAATGTTAAGTTCTACTTATATTCAAGTCAGGTCAGCTGAACAAGTTGAATGACTTATGGAGGATTAATTTATTATATAAGGGAATAGATTAACTAAAATGTTAAGTCCTACTTATATTCAAATCATGTCAGCTGAACAAATTGAATGACTTATGGAGGATTAATTTATACTGGATAGGATGGTTACTAGATTATATATATATAAGTATGGTGTCATAATATGAGCTTGAGTCTCAGAATCAGTGGTTAGGGCGCGTATATCACCGGGGATGTGTAGTTAGATATAGTGTAGTTATGTACCCTGGTAGGTCTAGGTACTCATGCCCACTATATGTGCGTTTTGCATGTTGCCTACTATTCAGGTTGAGACAACCCTATAGTCTAGTGAAGTTCCTTTAGTGTGTATATATATATATACGGACTACTAGTTATTATTGGATTGACTAGGATATATACGTGTATCGGATCTCTGCTTGGACTAGAGTAGAGTAGAATTTGTTTGTGTGCCTGACCCACTATTATTTTTCAGGTGTTCGTTAGGAGTAGAGGTTGTTCGTGCTGAGCGGGGATCAGTCTACTTCATTCTTTCGATGCTACATAGGAGTTCCTTTATGATTCAGTTTCTTGATTTAGATAGTTATTGCTGTTATTTGTTTAGTTTGGATTTTCTATGGGTCCACATAGTATGGATTCCCGAGTTGTATTTTGGAGGATCAGTTGTATCAGAAGAGTTTATTAATTAATGAAAATATATTCTGAGATTTATTATTAGATTATCATTTTAGTTTCTTGTCAGCATTTTATTTATTCTTCTTTATTCTTTTGTATTCTGTGTTCGTTTATTATCAATTTGTTTTGATTCTCGGGTATTCGGGTGTGGGCCTGGCCAACCCGCATTCGAAAATCCGGGGGTATCACAACTGTTGATGTATGATGTGGTCTTGTTCTTGCTGTGGATTGTCACTGGCTGGGCTGCTGCTGTTGTATGCTGTGGACTAGCTCTTGTTTGTTTTTCATTTTAGCCTTTAGCCTTGTTTCTGGCTTGGGTTTTGCTACTGCATTGTGCAGTTTGTTGTCCCTAGATTTTTGGGACTGCCTTGTACATTCTTTTCATTTTAATACAAGCTTACCTTTTAACTAAAAAAAAAAACAAAAAATCAATAGTTTAAGGCTAGGGGTAATTTGTAGTTTAAGAGATTTATTTGCAAAAGAGTAATAATTTAAGAGAATTTTTTGCACTTTACCCTAATTATATGTATATATATCTCTGAATATACATATATATCTCTGCATATACATGTATATTGCACGTGTATATATTACTAATGTGTATATATGCATAAAGAAGTGTTCTTTAACTTGTTTCTCTTATTTGTGTTTTTAGTTGAGTAATATTATCATGCGGACATTTTGAATTTTATTATTATTATTTTGTTTTGGGCAAAGTTTACATAGTCACCAATGAAAAAAAAAAAAAAATTGTGTGATATTTGACCCTCCAAAATAATATTTTGGCGCTCCAAAGTTTACTCTCCTTACTCATGTTCACATCCTTATTTGACTTATCTCCCTTCCTCTCTCAAGTTACCATTTTTTTTCCCCCGATCAATAATCTACTTTTTTGTAACTCTCGAGTCTGGACCTTGCATATGTACAATAGATTTTGAATGCTCCGTTCTCAAACCGGTGTTGCTGAAGAAAAAATGTAATATTTTTTTTTTCTGCTTATATTTCCACGAAAAAACTAAAAAAAGAAGAATAGAAAAGGTTTAGTGTTTAATTATATATTCATTGTATTAACGAGTTAATAAATACACCAATAGGTTAGTGACCTATCGATACCAGGTCTCTACTTTACGTTCCATACATGTACACGTGAGTATCAACTAAGATTAAAAAAAAAAAAAAAAAACAATTCAAATAAATATTAGAAAGAGTATAATAATGTAAATAAATAAAAAAAACTTATAATGGATTCACAGTAAAAATAAAATTTATTTAAATGGAAAGTGGTATTTCTTGGCCTAGTTTTCCTCTTTTCATTCAAACAGGGGACTTAGGTGGCCCGCTGGTTTAGCTTCCCTAAAAAGTGGTATTTCTTGGCCTAGTTTTTTTTTTTTTTCGATAATTTATTTCTTGGCCTAGTTGAGCCTCCCTGACAAGTGGTATTCTTTGCGATAATCTTACTCGAGGTTGTGTGACATCTGGGTATGGTATATCCAAGGTTTTTCAATGGTTGAATTATTCATTAGGTTGGGTCTCATCCCTACATCTAATAATTAGAAGATTAGGGTACCTATAATATCCCGAAAATATATAATTTGATTGTCTGTATAAATCTTTAGATATATATATATATATATATACACACACACATAAATGCTTTGCAATTGTCATGTGTGTACATAGATTTAGAACAAATCGTGGGAGTCAACAATGCTTTGCAATTGCCATGTGTGTACATTATACAAATATACATACATAAGTTTAAAAGCAATTGTCATGTGTGTACACTTTACAATACACACATAAGTTTGCAAGGCATTGTTATTTGTTGACCCCGCGATTTGTGCTAAGTTGATGTACATGTATAAGTAGCGTGTATATATACATAAATATATGTGACTTCTTGTGTCATTGACTCGGTGCATGAAGTAAATGAATATATATATATATATATATTATAAACATGAAAGTCGAAGGAAGTGACTTGCATGCACAAACGGATGTCGTTAAATAAAGAACTGACCCCTTATTTTTGCATAGATAAAAGTAAAAAATAAGATAATGATTTATCAATTTAATAGTCTAATGGAGAGTTCTAGTTAAGAAATTTTTATTTTTAATGCATAAAATAATGTCAAAATTTTGATAAATATTTTTTTATTATTGAGTTTTTGAAGCTTTTATAAATTAAAAATAATCCCGAACCAAAGTGAGATCTTTTAAGATGTTATTATTGTGGACTTGGAAAGCAACAAGTACTTTTGAGTTTATCAATTAAAATCGACAATGATTGTATAACCCTTTTAATTTATTTTTCTTAGAGATGAAGAAAGGAATTAATCGGGTTTTACAGAACATATATTTGTGTCTCTATGTATATACTCAAACAGGAACTATATTTATATATAGAGAGAGAGAAAAGTAGCGTTCATGTGCATATGATACGGGTGCTAACTTTACATCTCGATAGTCAAGACATTCATTTTGAGAGCATCAAACTTTTTAATTTAAAATAGTATGTAATGAATTTTTAAATATACCTTTTTATAGTGTGTCGGTATAACTTTAATTGCTTTTAGTATAACTTTAAGGGAATGAGGATAAACTAAAAATATTAAATTTATATTTTAAGTTTGGGAGGTGGAAATATTTTGTAGGACAGAGGGAGTAATGTTGAGTTTACTAATTCTAGCTAGCCTTGTTCCAAATTTCCAATACATTTTCTAATATAAACAAGGGATTGTTATGAATAGGTGATGTTGTGGAGCCATATTTATCATTTGATAAAATCAAAGTTACGATGATTCAAAAAAAAAAAAAAAAAAGTTGACTAAAATGTTAATGTGGGCATGAAAAAAAATTATTCATTTACCTAAATTACCCTTAGTATTTTCATGTACCACTTTTGTGCATGTAAGTATTACTTTTGTGTACGAAAATACCACTCTTGTACATGCAGGTATCATTTTTTGTGCACACCATGTCATCAGGTACCACTTTCTATACACACAAACACGATAGGCACAAAATATAGTAATACTTGAATTTAAGTAGTAGGCTAAAAAATTTAAGTTATTATCATTGGGGAAAAAAAAATTTAAATTATAATCTCAAAGCAAATTAAGGAAAAGAAAAGGAGAAAAAAAAAAAAAAAAAAAAAAAAGCTCTTAACTCAAGAATTAAGCAATTAACATAAAGAACATGACAATAAAGTCCATCAAATTAAGTTATTACAAAACGTGATGAGCATTAAATTAAATGTAAAGAAAAGTAAAATTCTCTAGAAAACTTTGTGCGTGTTGGATATATGGCTTATTCATTAATCAACTTCTTCAATTTATATAATAGTTTCTAGAATACTTATTTTTTACCAATTCTAGAAGAGTTATTTTCTGTTGTAGTTTTCTCTCATAACATAAACATTTTTATTTTATGACCCAGAACTCTCCTAGACAGGTCCGAACACTAAACTGGGGATACTGCTGCCGGCCCCGCAACAACAGCACCATGGTTAGTCGAGAGTGATAAGGGAGGCGGCAAGAATCAATCACTGGCCTCGTGTGTGGCAGCTCCAAGACTTACCAACCGCTCCAAGCCCCCGAGGGCAACATTTTCATTTTCTTCCCGTGACTAATTGATAGTTATTTTATTATTATTATGATTATTTTGTTTTATTATTATTATTATTATTATTTTTTAGGTTAAATGCTCTGACACCCCTTAAGGTTTCAGTTTATTGCTCTCGTATTAAACCTGCACAAAAGTTGCTAGTCGAGGGTGATAAGGGAGGCGGCAAGAATCAATCACTGGCCTCGTGTGTGGCAGCTCCAAGACTTACCAACCGCTCCAAGCCCCCGAGGGCAACATTTTCATTTTCTTCCCGTGACTAATTAATAGTTATTTTATTATTATTATTATTTTGTTTTATTATTATTATTTTTTTAGGTTAAATGCTCTGACACCCCTTAAGGCTTCAGTTTATTGCTCTCGTATTAAACCTGCACAAAAGTTGCTAATACACCCCAGTGAGGTTTGGTTTTATTAGCTCTCACACCTTCTCTTTTTAAAATAATAAAATAAAATACCTAAATTACCCTCCATTAATTAGTTCAAATACATTATTATTTTAAAAAAATTGTTAGACCTTTTTACCCTTAACTCGTTTCCTCTCTTTCTCTTCTCCACTTCTCCTACAGCAAATTCATTAACTGTCCATCCTGAGCTCAATATCGGAGTGTGCCTAATTAAAAGAGGACCAAACTAAGTTCTTTGTGTAAACTATAATTATTCATGCAAATCATTAATCACAAATAAACATAAATTCCAAATCTTAGAACTTCATTATTCTCATATACCTATAATGCATAAATAAATAGTTAGATATAAATACCTCGATCTATGATAGTAAACCTTGTTAAAATCAAGTCAAATGTCGAGATCCTTTAACAACGAACTAAGTCACAACTCTGAACAATAGGCAAAGCGTGAAAACTGATTTCTCTCTCTTGGCCTTTTGCACACATAAATATTATACGTGTTGGATTAGTTTTCCTTTTAGTAACTTTAATTCCACTTTCCATCAAAATAAGAAATAAATAGGAAACACTTCTTCAATAATTAATTACCATAAAGGTAATTCATAAGTTGACTAAATAATATAATTTTAATCCGATATCTATTTACTTAACTACTAATTAATGAAATATATCATATGTCCAAATCATGTTGACGACATAATTAATAAATAATCTTACACTTTGAGCTTGGAATCTTCATGTGGTCTCCAATGGCCTCTGCCCACCGCCATGCTTTAATAGGCCGATGAACATCTATAACTAAAATATATAAATTGAACATTAGGCTAAACCCACAATGAAAAAAATAAAATAAAATAAAATAAAACAGAATTCATAAAATTTCCCTAATTTCTTGAATCGGTTGAAATTCAGCATCACAACAATTGGTTGATAATTCAATGGAGCTGAAGGAAAGGCAAGTGGCATCAAATTGGTCGGGTTTTCTAATCTAAACTGAGCTCTGTGTGTCTATATAATATTATGTATGTATGTATGTATGTATATATATAACAAATGAATACCATATATTACCATATGTATATATATATGGTATTCATTTGTTACTGATTTCTCTAGAGCATATGGATTTTGGTTCAAGTGATTCCACAAATGGGTTGTATCCTAGAGAGAGAAAGTATATGTGTTTAGAGAGAGAAAGAGAGGGTGTGGGGGTGGATTAGAAATTGGTGCGCCTTACATCTCCTTACGTGAATTCCGTAAAAGAATGATAGACACCTATACGCTTAATACTTCAATATGCCATTGTTTTTTTTTTTCCAAACATGCAATGTAAGATTTGATGAACCCTCACCTGACTTATTGGGTAAGAGATCTCATTCCCTGTAGTCTTAAAAAAAATAAATAAAACTAAAAATTTGTTGAACCCAATTTTCCCAGTAACCTTTCCTAGCATGCTTGTGGGTGATGGTGTGGGTAATGGTGGGGGTGGTGGAGGTGGCGATTGATAAGTGCACAAAACTTTTTCTTTTACACTTAATAATAAATGATTAATTAATATTTTTTATTAGATAAATGTTCTTATCCTTGCTTTTTATGTTTTGTAGGGGCTGATTTCAGAATAAGAAGAAAAGAGACCAAAATAGCAAGTTTATGAGATTATACGATCAGTCAAATTCAAATTTGACTTTCCATCACATCAAGTCAAAGATCAGACCAAATCGGAAAGTAGCAAGATTTTAGGAACATTTTATTTTATTTTATTTCACTTCTGTAATTAGAAATTTCTCCTCCTAATCGTTCCATTCAAACTCTATAAATAAGGACATATGTAGAGGAGGTGTATGTACATTGTTAGTGAGATAAAATAATAAAAGTTAGAGAGAATTTTTGTTTCTAATTTATTTCTTATAATTTTTGTTATGAAGATTGTTTTTATTTCTTTATTTTGTTTTCTTATTATGCTAGTTTAAACACCCCTTCTTAAGGGAGTGATGAAGCCACCATGGCTGAAATATAAGTAAATTTAGTTTAATTCTTTTATAAAATTTTCTTCTTAGAGTATTATTTTACTCTTCTATTCTATGTTCTTATTTTGATAAAAAAAAAAAAATTAGAAAGAGGATTCTTCATATTTGCCAATTAATGGTAATTCGGAGAATGCCTATTTCTATTTTCCAAAGATATATCAGATTAAATAAAATATATTCTCAAGCAATTATTATTTCACGCTGTTATTTTCCTTCATCTTTCCAAGTTGTAATTGGACTGGTGGAGTGATTTTCTTACAATAAGAAAATTTACATAAAGAGAAAATATACAAATTTATTTATAGTAATTTGTGGTGGTGGATTCTTTCCTTGAGATTTTTCTTATTGTTTGATCAGAATTTATTTCATCTTATTTATTTATTTTATTTTTAGTTCATTGGTAAAAAATCATTAAATTGTTTTAAAAGTTATTCTTCCTTAAATTTTGGTCTTAATTTTGATTAACGAGTTAAATCTTGTATGGTTTGACCCTACTTATTCTATACCATCTTTAATTTAGTTTTTGCAGGTTTTTCTTATTTTTGCAAGAAGTGTAGGAAAATAACGACAGAATCCATAAATCTACACTAGTCAAATGGCGCCGTTGCCGGGGAAAATATATTTTTTCTTAGGTTATTAATTTTTGCATGTGACCTCTAGGATAGAATAACTTAGAAATAACCCTAGTTTCACACTTTCTTCCATTTAATTTTTTATTTTTACTTTTATTTTTTATTTATTGTTTTTTTAAAAAAGGAAGAAACTACACACACTCCATTCCCTTTTATTGGTTCATTTGCCTGTGCATATTTTAATTAGCATTTGCATAAGTTACTTAAAGGCAGAAACCCCAATAAGATATGGTTGGGATTTCATCACCCATTTCTGTGGCCCACAAATCATATAATCTGAGCATTTGTCAAACCCTGAGCTGAATTTAATTACAATTTATTTAGACATCAGCCATTTCTAGGGTTACGAGCTCATAGGCCCTCTAGGAAGGACGCAGTTGTTAGTAACTCAGTGAGCAATTATCAAATTGATAAACGATAGGCCAGTTCTGACTAGGAGTGTGGACAAACCGTCATTAAGCAGGCCAAAAACCTCTCCACTCTTTCCTGGGAATTACTCCATTGTTAGTTTGATGGTCCTTAACTAGTGTAACACCCCTAATTTTAAAAGGATAGTCTCGGTATTTATTTAATTAATTTAATTGCATTTTTTATTAACTTATATGATTGTTTGGCTATTTGTTTATATGTTTATTTGAATTACTTGTTTAATTTGAATTGTGTGATTTATATGACTTCATTGTAAATTGGTTTGTTGTTATCTCTAGTGAAATGTTTTAATTGTGCATGTTGTTTTAGTTTATTTTATTTAAATTAAAGGATGTGGATTTGGACAGTTGTAATGGACCAAATAATTTGGTCACTGTGCTACTTGGATAGGAGGTGAGTGGGTACGTATATTTACCCATGGATGGATGTACATATATATATATGGGTATATATGTATATAGAAATCTTATATTTATTAATATTAAAATTAATATTAATATAACTAGGGTCAGAAATATATGTTTTGCATATATAGGGTTATAATGTAAATAGTTATATATATATATATATATATATATATAGAGTTATAAGGTTAATGGTTATATATATATAACTAAATATTTACGTTAGTTGATAGATTTATATGTATGTATTATTATTTTATTTTATTTTTTATTATTTTCATTAAGTTAACGAGTTGGATTAGAAGAAGGATTAGGGTTAGTATGTAGTGCATATATATATAACTGTATTGTTTGCGAAAGGGTTAATAAAACCTAATTCACGTTATGAGGAGGCAGAGAGAATACAAAGAGTTTTAGAGAGAAACAGAGGAGAGGAAAGAGAAGGTACGACTGAAGGAGAAGGCCGAACCCAAGGAGGAAGGAAGGAAGGTTACTCGTGGGTCTAGTACGGAGTAGCATAGAGGTTTGACGGCAACGCAAGAGTCGTCGAAAAATCCAGGAAGAAGAAAGAGTTCGGTTTTATTCAAAACTATAAGGCAAGTTCTATTTCTATCTCCTTCCCTTTGATCTGTATTCTGTGCATGCCTAGAATAACTCCAGGATCGTTAATGGGTAAAATCAATCATATATGCATAATAAAAAGATGAATTACAGTGCGTTATATTTATTTGTATGTTGATTTTATAACTTGATGAGTTTTGAATTTGCTTTGCATGATTCTTGTTTAAATTATGCGTGGAGGCTTTAAATAATGTTTAGGGTTGATTGGGACATATAACATACTATTAGGAACCTTTACGGAGGAGAACAGAGTCACCAGAGTCGGAGAGGAAACAGACAACAAGGCTTCAAGTTGACGTCTTTGGGCTAGATGTCAACCGGTTTGGAGAAACCAGTTGACATCTGGAATTTTACATCAACCGGTTTGTGTAAATCGGTTGACACTTGCAAACTTTACATCAACCGGTTTGTGTAAACCGGTTGACACTTGCTAACTTTACATCAACCGGTTTATGTAAGCCGGTTGACATTTACTAATTTTACATCAACCAGTTTGTGTAAACCGGTTGACACCTGGAGAACTTTACATCAACCGGGTTTGTGTATACCGGTTGACACTTGGAGAAAACATGTCGACCGGTTCCTGTAACCATCGTCTATGTTGTTCAGTGTAGGATTTTGGCACGGGAGTTTGTATCTAGGGATGGTTGGGTCTGGTTAAATAATTTTAATGAATTTCTAGGACCCGACAATTAACTGGAATGCATAATATACAATAATATGCTAGGTTTGGGATAAAATTAACATAATGGTTAATTTATGGATATTGTTTTAAACTATTTTAAATCAATCAACTGAATTGAAATAGTTTAATCATGTTGTGGATGTTTTACACTCTATTTAAGATGCATGTTAATTTCTTATTCTGTAATTAAATGCATACTACTTAGAACTGTTTTATTGTTTTGATTAAATGCAATAATTGTATATATGATATTACTCATGATATTCTGGACTATTTGATGTACCGCTTTGTATTTGTACGTCATGGATTAGATTAATGTGCTCAGTTTATATTTCTGATTAGTATTATATCGTGCTCTGGATTTTAATTCATGTTTAAATTTAGCATTTATTGCATCAATTATTGGATGTGTGGATTTTATGCACTGGTGTGGGACGGTGGCATATTAGGTATAGATTAGA
Organism: Cornus florida; assembly: GCF_030987335.1. Lineage (NCBI taxonomy): Eukaryota > Viridiplantae > Streptophyta > Magnoliopsida > Cornales > Cornaceae > Cornus > Cornus florida. The sequence goes on from NW_026775572.1 coordinate 49,063,094, forward strand.
TTACAACGCTAACTCCTACCTATTCTGGAATAAGGGAATGGATTATAAAATAAATTCTACTTATATTTAAGTCAGATCAGCTGAACAAAGTTGAATGACTAACTAGATTACTTGCTATGGATATTTAAGTCAGATCAGCTGAACAAAGTTGAATGACTAACTTGCTACTTATACTTAAGTCAGATTAGTTGAACAAATTGAATGACTTACTAGATTTTTGATCGATGGATAGGATAGGATAGGATTTATATATATATGATTATGGTACCTCAATATGAGCTTGAGTCTCAGGATTGACGGTTAGGGAGTGTATATGCAGAAGGATGCATAGCTGGCAATGATGGTAGAGGTATACCCAGTTAGGCTTAGGTACCCTGTTAGGCTTAGGTACTAATGTCCACTCCGATGCATTTTGTATGTTGTCTTCTATTCAAGTTGAGACCCCTTTTGTAGTCCAATGAGAGTTCCTTAGTGTGGATATATATATATATATATATATATATATATATATATATATGTACGGACTATATAGTTATTGTTGAGTTATCTAGGATGTATCTGTGTATCGGGTCTCGATTTGGAATGTAGTTAGAATAGAACTTGTTCGTGGGCCTGACCCACTATTATTTTTCAAGTATCGGACGGTTCCAGTCTTAGAGCTTGTTCGTGCTGAGCAGAGACAGTCACTCATTCTTCCAACTGCGTAGGACTGCTATTTATATTTAGTTTTGGATTTCCTGTTTAGGTCAGTTTATCTTCAGTTGGGTTTTGAATAGGGGCCCACTAGATGGATTCCTGAGTTGTATTTGTATTGAAGTTTTGGATGTATCAAAATAGTTCTTATTTATAAAATTTATTCTGAGGTTTTCATTATTGGATTATCGTGTTAGTTTTCTTTCAACAATTTTATTTATTCCTTTTTATCATAATTGTATTCTGTATTTGATTATTACTGATTTGTTTTTGATATCCTCGGGTATTCGGGCGTGGGCCTGACCAACCCGTATTTAAAAATCCGGGGGTATCACAGTTGGTATCAGACCACTCCAGGTTCAAGTATCCTTAGGAGTGTCTTTCGTTGTATGACTTCCGCGTTGCATCTCTTAAAACTTAGAACCCATATTGGGATTCGTTGTACTCTATTTACGGTTCGTTAGGAGGAGCTGATGTTAATTACAGAATGGTTGACACTAGGAGAAAGATGGGTCCAAGGCGAAAGCGATAAAGACCCAAAGAAGTAAAGGAGTACGTTATTGATTTCTTTGCCAGATGGCAGAATTAGGAATCGAAGGTTTAGTTTCTGATGGCGTTGCTTTAAAAGTACAAGCCAAGAAAGAATTGAGGTGTACGTGATAGGTCACCGTATATCGGGGCTAACACGACTTCAGTTGTTCTCAAAAGGAGACAAACGAGGAGTAGGAGCCCGAAGGGGATCCTAATGGAGAAGATTGCAGTGTATCCAAGAAATATGGTACTAAATCTGAAAGATGAATGATCGCGCGAGGGTGATCTTATTTGCTAGTAGTATAGCAAATGATATTAGTAGTATTGGTGTTAATCAATCTACATATAGTTAATCTTTCTTATCATCTCTAAAAAGAGATATGTAAGAAGTACTCTTTAGGAGTTTGGGGATCGAATGGAGTTCTTATCAGAACGAAGCAATGGTTTTATATCATATACAGGAGAGCGTTGGTATTATGTTGTGGCATTCTAAGTTGCTTTATAAAGCCACGTTAGACGGATTGCATTCCGCGTATAAGGAGGATAAGGATTAGGCCTTGGTATTTTCTTAGGCAAACATATATTACTTTTAAGCTATGTTTAAAGGATATGGTTCGAGGTTGGATGATTACCTACAAAACTATAAAAGGAAAGTTTGTGAAACAATTTTATAAGTTGATTTTAAAAGAGACTTTCTTTTCTTGATTGGACGATGTCTTAAGTATGAGTATATTTTGTGTTATTGTGTTTGTCATACGTGTTTTATTTTTGTTAATTATTCAGAATTTGAAATATGGTTTAGTTGGGGACACAAGTATGTGGACAACCAACTATTGTTTTAATAACATGGAGTAATAGCATTATTACGCTAGGATTGTGAGCATGTGGTCATAGGATTTGGTAGATATACATAATTCTAGCCAATCTATTGGACCTGGATATGAGTCATTATGGTATGATATTTGGGATGTGATAGTTAAACCATCACTATGAGTCAAATAATTTAGAATGATTAGTTTGATATACTTTACGCTAGGGATGGATCCGTATCTTTTTACAACGCCATGACAATGGTGGTTGTTAATGTTTCGGTATTCGTGAGGTTGTGGTGAATAAAGACCACTGTAACGCCACGATGGTTTATCAAAGGTGTCGGAGTTGCAGAACATTTTCTTGGAAATTCAAAAGTTGTTCCCAAGTTGGAAGGAGGATTTAGTACTGGTTTAAGTACTTATTAGAATGACGCCAAGCGAGGACAGTATACTGAATAAATCTTCATTAGTCTATTCTTAATCAAGAATTTATTCACGAGGGTGTGTCATTAGGATGAGTTGTCGATGTTACACATAGAAAAAGAAACTAAGTCTTTTTCACTTGCATAAATAATATGGAAAATTTTTTGTTTTTTTTTTTTTTTTTTTTTTTAATTTTTTTTTTTTTATGTCACAATTCGCAACAATTAGCTGTTGCTAGGAAATTGATGACCTATTTGAAGGACATAAAGGTTCCATATTCTTTTGAAGTGGGACAAGAAGTCAGATTGACACTCACTTGTATTAAAGAAGTAAGGTGTGTCAAAGACAGGATGGAGAGACCGCTCACCTATGTAATAACAAAGAGTTGCACGGTAAGTATGGAAATGTTATAGATTGTTGACTTTTGATAAATGGAATTATCTATTGACTTTCAATATCGGTAAGGTTATCATGGATCAATGGTGCATGGTTTTAGTTGTAGAATTAACTTTTGAAGATGTTCCAATTTAAACAATGGGTGTAGACGAAAGCTGGTGGTCCCAGACAAACAGTACTTTCTGCAGACAAATTAGAGAGAGAATGCAAGGACTGAGGTTCACAACTCTTAGTTCTTTATTCATCCAGGTGGAAATATGATGCTTCACGATATAAAGCAAAGGTTTGGAGGACAGGTAGAAAAAGGGACATAGATATAGTCTCCAAGTTTAATATTTATTAGATAGTCGAGATTGACCATCACAGATCATTAGATCCTTTACAGCCATTTCCTCTACTGAAGTGGAAAGGAGAAAACTTTTCCACGGATTTAGTTAAGGGATTTCTATCTTTACACAAGGATCACGATTCTGGTTGGGATATTGGTTGATTTATAAATTAAATCATCTTAATTTTAGTCTATTTTGAATTGGTAGGATATCAGTTCATACGAATAGAATGGATAACAAGACCATTTAGATGGATAGAAGTGGTGATTCACACTTTGCATCAATGTTCATTTGGTGGAACCAATTATGGAAGTGGAGACTCTCAACAACCGATAGGATACTTAAAATATTTCGGTTAGTTGTTGAGTTATCAATTGAATTTGTATAGTATGTGTAATAATGACACTTGCCATTACCAAGGTAATTAAAGAGGTCAACTTAGAATATCGAAACTGACCCTGGAGGAGGTGTTACCTTACTCGAATAAAGCTTAAGGTACTAGAGGAGGGTTGGTAGGTTTTGTAAGTGATGTTGGCGTGACTGAGTTGCAAAATTCGTGAATTTTTCTTAGTGCACTCAAACGGTTATAAGTTACGTCAGGACATCAAATGTCAGTTCTAGTGAATAGGAATGGGTAGAGACATGTACAAAATTGTCTCTAAGTGGAACACCTGTTAAAAAGGTGGAAAATTGGTAATTGAATAACATTGGAGATTTTTGCCACTTCCTATATCAAATTGGGAGTAGGACTAATCAGGAATGGATGGTTGGTATAAATTATCGATATTACATTGGAATGTTGATTCCATATGGGTTAAGAGCGATGAATTGAGAAAGTTCACTTGTGAACATTAATTGAAGTTATGTTTAAGATAGAACTTCATAGTAGTTCTACGTTACACCGATAGTGGGGTTATAACATATGGATATCCATTATAGTGGATGAAAAGTGCTATTTTGTAGGAACTCTCTGAAAATTTTGGAGCAATAACTTTATTTTATATCTCTAGACGGAGGATTTGATGGAGGAATCTAAATTGATCGTGGAAGATATGCTAGAGGCATATATCCTAGGTTTTTCATGAACAATTGGAAGTGATCACTTTGCTTGTCAGAAGTTGGTCTATGATAATATTGGCACAACGAGATTGGTGTGACAACGTTTGAGGTTTTGTATATTAAATAGTGTAAACCTCTCATTTGTTGATTTGAAATAGAAGTAAGGGTGGACAATCAGCCCTTGACTTCATTTAACAGACACATCGGAAGAGAAATACTCTCATTTGTAATGGTTTGCGCGCAGTTCGGAGGCGGCAATGGATTTTTTGTGTTGCAAATAGTCAAATTCGTATACTAGAGTATTCTATCAGGAAACAGTTGCTTGGGAAGTCTTCCATATAGGCAGCAATGTGATTTTTGGAAGAAGGTCAGTTTACTTAATAAATAGACTTCTCATGGATTGTGTGTATTCATTATGGCAGTAGCCTATAAATTAGCGTTACCAAATCATTAGTGCATGGTGCATAGGAGTTTTGTGCATATATATTATAGAACTTGGAGGAATAGGGATCATTACTTACCGTTAATAAAATATTAGGTAAGATTCAGTTGTTGTTAGATACAACAAATTTGTTGTCCGGTTATTGTTTTTCCTTAAATATAGGAGCCGTGTATATTATTTGATACATTGGAGTTAAGTAGAGCTATCATACTGAGGTTGAGTCTACTTGGGAAAAGGAGGATGTCGTTCGCTCACAGTTTCCATAAATAATGGAAGAAAGTAAAGGTGAATTCCGAGGATAGAATTCCTTTTGTTAGGGGGGAAGAATGTAATACCCCTAATTTTAAAAGGATAGTCTCGATATTTATTTAATTAATTTAATTGCATTTTTATTAACTTATATGATTGTTTGGCTATTTGTTTATATGTTTATTTGAATTACTTGTTTAATTTGAATTGTGTGATTTATATGACATCATTGTAAATTGGTTTGTTGTTATGTGTAGTGAAATGTTTTAATTGTGCATGTTGTTTTATTTTATTTTATTTAAATTAAAGGGTGTGGATTCGGACAGTAATAATGGACTAAATAATTGGGTCACATGTGCTACTTGGATAGGAGGTGAGTGGGTACGTATATTTACCCATGGATGGATGTACATATATATATGGGTATATATGTATATAGAAATCTTATATTTATTAATATTAAAATTAATATTAATATAACTAGGGTCAGAAATATATGTTTTGCATATATAGGGTTATAATTTAAATAGTTATATATAAATATATATATATATAGTTATAAGGTTAATGATTATATATATAACTAAATATTTACGTTAGTTGGCAGATTTATATGTATGTATGTATGTATTATTATTATTTTTCATTAATTCTTTTCTTTTTCATTAAGTTAACGAGTTGGATTAGAAGAAGGATTAGGGTTAGTATGTAGTGTATATATATATAATTGTATTGTCTGTGAAAGGGTTAATAAAACCCTATTCACGTTATGAGGAGGCAGAGAGAATACAAAGAGTTTTAGAGAGAAATAGAGGAGAGGAAAGAGAAGGTATGGTCGAAGGAGAAGGCCGAACCCAAGGAGGAAGGAAGGAAGGTTACTCGTGGGTCTAGTATGGAGTAGCAGAGAGGTTTGACAGCAATGTAAGAGTCGCCGGAAAATCTAGGAAGAAGAAGGAGTTGGGTTTTATTCAAAACCGTAAGGCAAGTTCTATTTCTATCTCCTTCCCTTTGATTTGTGTTCTGTGCATGCCTAGAATAACTCTAGGATCATTAATGGGTAAAATCAATCATATATGCATAATAAAAAGATGAATTACAGTGCCTTATATTTATGTCTATGTTGATTTTATAACTTGATGAGTTTTGAATTTGCTTTGCATGATTCTTGTTTAAATTATGCGTGGAGGCTTTAAATAATGTTTAGGGTAGATTGGGACATGTAACATACTATTGGGAACCTTAACGAAGGAGAACGGAGTCACCAGAGTCGGAGAAGAGATAGACAACGAGGCTTCACATTAACGTCTTTGGGCTAGATGTCAACCGGTTTGGAGAAACCAGTTGACATCTAGAATTTTACATCAACCGGTTTGTGTAAACCGGTTGACACTTGCAAACTTTACATCAACCGGTTTGTGTAAATCGGTTGACACTTGCTAACTTTACATCAACCGGTTTGTGTAAACCGGTTGACACCTGGAGAAAACATGTCGACCGGTTCCTGTAATTGTCGTCTGTGTTGTTCAGTGTAGGATTTTGGCACGGGAGTTTGTATCTAGGGATGGTTGGGTCTGGTTAAATAATTTTAATGAATTTCTGGGACCCGACAATTAACTGGAATGCATAATATACAATAATATGCTAGGTTTGGGATAAAATTAACATAATGGTTAATTTATGGATATTGTTTTAAACTATTTTAAATCAATCAACTGAATTGAAATAGTTTAATCATGCTGTGGATGTTTTACAGTTTATTTGAGATGCATGTTAATTTGTTTTTCTGTAATTAAATGCATACTACTTAGAACTGTTTTATTGTTTTGATTAAATGCAATAATTGAATATATGATATTACTCATGATATTCTGGATTATTTCATGTACCGCTTTATATTTGTACGTCATGTATTAGATTAATGTGCTCAGTTTATATTTCTGATTAGCATTATATCGTGCTCTGGATTTTAATTGATGTTTAAATTTAGCATTTATTGCATCAATTATTGGATGTGTGGATTTTATGCACCGGCATGGGACGGTGGCGTATTAGGTATGGATTAGATCACAACGCTAACTCCTACCTATTCTGAAATAAGGGAATGGATTATAAAATAAATCATACTTATATTTAAGTCAGATAAGCTGAACAAAGTTGAATGACTAACTGGATTACTTGCTATGGATATTTAAGTAGATCAGCTGAACAAAGTTGAATGACTAACTTGCTATTTATACTTAAGTCAGATCAGCTGAACAAGTTGAACGACTTACTAGATTTTTGATGGATGGATAGGATAGGGTTTTTATATATATGATTATGGTACCTCGATATGAGCTTCAGTCTCAGGATCGACGGTTAGGGAGTGTATATGCAGAAGGATGCGTAGGTGGCTATGATGGTAGAGGTATATCCTGTTAGGCTTAGGTACTAATTCCCACTCCGGTATATTTTGCATGTTGCCTTCTATTCAAGTTGAGACCCCCTTTGTAGTCCAGTGAGAGTCCCTTAGTATGGATATATATATATATATATATATATATATATATGTATGTATGTATGTACGGACTATATAGTTATTGTTGAGTTGTCTAAGATGTATCTACGTATCAGGTCTCTATTTGGATTGTAGTTAGAATAAAACTTGTTCATGGGCCTGACCCACTATTATTTTTCAGGTATGGGACAGTTCCAGTCTTAGAGCTTATTCGTGCTGAGCAGAGACGGTCACTTATTCTTCCAACTGTGTATGACTGCTATTTATATTTAGTTTTGGATTTCCTATTTAGTTCAGTTTATCTTCAGTTAGGTTTTGAATAGGTATCTACTAGATGGATTCCCGAGTTGTATTTTTATTGGAGGTTTGGATGTACCAGAATAGTTCTTATTTATAAAATTTATTCTGAGATTTTCATTATTGGATTATCGTGTTAGTTTTCTTTCAGCAATTTTATTGATTCCTTTTTATCATAATTGTATTCTGTGCTCGATTATTGCTGATTTGTTTTCTATATTCTCAGGTATTCAGGCGTGGGCTTGGCCAACCCGCATTTGAAAATCCGGGAGTATCACAACTGGTAATCTCTCAACTTAAATCTGGAAAAGAGTAGGAGTTGTCTAATTAGGGAGACTTAATTTGGATACCATCCTATTAATTCTTTTTACGATTAGATTTAAAAATTCATCACCCTTAATTTAAGCTCAAGATAAAAAAGTAATTTTTTTTTTTTTTTTTTTGTGGTTTGTGTGTTCTGTCCCATGTCTAGCCCTCTTTTAGGATCTAACTTACTTAACTCATTCTCTAAAACAATTAAAAAAAAAAAAAAAAACAACTGAATTGTCTGTTTGTTTATGCCTAAGTGGTTGCGGGTTAACAAACGTTTAATCTGTTGTTCTAGTGATCCTACACTTTTTGAGTTAAAGAAAAACCTTCTGCTCTCTTCAACCACCCATCAATTTCCTATGGTTGAATCTAAGACTTTAAATGATTACTTTGCTTCCATCACAGCTAACCCACCCAATTGCATAGTTCTCCCTGCAACTGAAGCACCCCAGTTTGAGATTAGACCTACTACGATCCACCTTTTATGCAAATTTCATGGCTTTGAAAGTGAGCAACCCTATATCCATTTAGGAAAGTTCCTAACTATTTGCAACACTTTCAAAAACTAGCATTTGAATGAAGAGGGTGTCAAATTGTGTCTCTTTCCTCTATCCCTAGAAGATAAGGCTACCTCATGGTTAAAATCCATTTCTCCAAATTCTATTCGATCATGGGATGAACTTGCAAAGAAATTCATCAACAAATTTTACCCTATGCAAAAGACATAGTCAATGAGAGATTCCATAAGCAATTTTAGAGGGAAAAATGAGGAACAATTTCACCAAACTTGGGAGAGTTTTCATGATTGAATTCTTAAATGCCCACACCATGGCTTTGATAAAGCCCAGCTAGTTCAATTTTTTAATAAGGGGCTTTCACTTATGAACCGAACCATGATCGAGTCTATGCACCAAGGTAAATTCAAGGCCCAAACCCCTGACCAAGCCTACACATTCTTAGAGGAACTAGCTAAGAATGCCCAAAATTGGAATTTGAATATTGATGAATTTTCTAAGAATGACCAAACCAATAAAACATCCTATTGGTATGAGATCAAACCTGAAAATGAATTAAAATCTGTGATGCACAATCTAACTGAAGGAGTAAAAGACTTGACCAAAAAATTCGATGCTTTTGCACTCATGTCCATAAATGCGCAATGCAATGTGTGTTCCAGTTCATCTCATCTTACTGAAGCATGTCCTGTCTATTCTACCTCTGAACCATCAGATGCTCAAGTGTGTGCCTTTAATACCTATAGGAAACCGACAACGAATACCTTTAGCTAAACTTACCATCCTGATACTAGAAACCATCCTAATTTTTCTTGGCGACAAAATTTGCCTCCCCAAAACTTAGGTGGTCAACCAAGTTTCTAAGGTAATTCCAATAGGCAACCTCAATCTCAAGGTTTGTTCATTCCTCAAAGTCAGTTCCCACTGAACACCTAGTTGAGTAACAATCATGATCTCGCACTTGATCCCATGAGCAATTATATTCCTCCTGTCCCACAGAACCAACATGTTTCCAACTATGAGGACACTCTGAAGATGCTTGCCCTTAATCTCGACCAATCAAATAAGCATTCTAATCAGAGAATTCAAAAGCTAGAAAGTCACTTTGACCTTTTAACTCAGAACCAACTGCAATTCTAACAGTCTATGCAAACTCAGTTGAGTCAACTCACTTCAGTTTTGTCTGAACGACAAAGAGGTACCTTGCCTAACAAACCTGAAATCAACCCTCAAGCCAAAGGGGTTCATCACATTGAAACTTCCTCTTCTACTGCCCAATCCAATGGCTATGTGAATTCTATCATCACGCTTAGGTCAGGGAAACAAATTGATAATAAGGTTGAGCTACCCACCCAATATGAACCTGAATCATCAGAGTCTCGTCCATCAAACCCTCTAAAAGCCAAAAAGGACCAAGATTCTCAAATTGATAATCCTATTCTTTTGCCATATGTTCCAGCTGCACCTTTCCCTTCCCAACTAGTTAACAATAAAAAGGATTCGCAATAGAGTGAGATCTCATAAATTTTTCAAAATCTTCAGATTAATATTCCATTTCTCACTGCTATTAAGCAAATTCCTTCTTATGCAAAGTTCATCAAAGACTTAGTCAAGAGGAAAAGCAACATCCCGAAGGAAGCCTTCATAACCCAACATTATTCCTCCTTCTTATAGAACCAACCTATGGTCAAACATAAAGACCCTAGTAGTCTGACTATCACTTGTAGGATTGGGAAAAATTTTGCTGACCAGGCCCTATTGGATTTAGGTGCTAGTCTGAACTTGTTACCTTATTCTGTGTACCAAGAGTTAGGATTAAACAATTTGAGGAAAACCGATGTTAGAATCTAATTAGCTGATCGATCAGTTAAGATTTCAAGGGGTATCATTGAGGATGTGATTGTCAAAGTGGCAGATTTTAATTATCCAATCGACCTCATTGTTCTAGACACCCAACCTACTCAAGGTAAACAGATTCCCATCATTTTAGGTCGATCATTCTTAGCTACCACCAATGCATTAATCAATTGTAGAAATGGGAACATGACCTTAACCTTTGGAAATATGAAAGTGGAAGTGAATGTGTTTAGTTTGATGAAACAATCCCCCGACTCAAATTCTATTGAAGAAGTTTGTCTCGTTGAGTCATTGACTGCTAAAACCTTTGAGCAACCCTACCTTGAGGATCCACTCCACCAGTGTCTAGCTCATTTTGGTGCTGATTTTGATGCGGATAATTATATTGGTGAGGTCAATGCCTTATTAGATTCCACTCTAATCTTTGACACACCCAAGTATTGGTTCCACTTTGAATCACTATCTTCACCAAATAACCCTAAATCTGAAACAGTGAAAGAGTCCCCTAAGGTCAAATTAAAACCTATCCCTGAGATTTTAAAATACTCTTACCTAGGTGAATCTGATACTTTTCCTGTGGTGATAGCCTCTGACCTAACCCACAACTAGGAAACCCAGCTACTTGAGGTGCTTAGGGCGAATAAAGAAGCCATAGGCTGGTCTATTGATGATATCAAAGGCATTAGTCCTTTAGTGGTGCAACATCGTATTCATTTGGAGTACGATGCTAAAACCTGTAGGCAACCCCAGAGGAGACTGAATCTGATCGGTTGGTCAATTAAACATCAACCTTCGCAATAGCACGAATCATTGTAAAATAGGGCTATTGGTTGGGTAAGTCGAACCACTGGGACTACGCTAGTCTAAGGCAACCTAAGTGTCTAGAGTCATTCTTAGGATGATGAAGGGGTATAGAGTGTTTGTTTGTCACTAAAGATAGGAATGTAAAGATGTATAAATTAAGAACTTGCAAGAATTTAAAAGAGATAAAATGTGGGTAAAAGAGACTAGGGAAGTAACTTCACCACCTACAATATAAACATGCTAGAATATGATTCATTCGGGGAAAAACAACATAAATATGTGGCTATGATAAGTAGTTACTCATGGTTACTACATTACCTTCAAAGGATTCATGGAATCAATAGGCAAGAACAATTTATCAAAGATTTTACATGCTCAATTACCTAAACTAAAGTGTAATTTAAGACATGTTCACTAAGCTAGAAATTGTCAAACCATCAATCACATGATAAGAGCACATGAAGCGAAGAATTAAGAATAAGCCATCAAAGGAAGAACCTAAGCTATGGCCTATCAAATCTCTCAACAACATGCCATTAAAACCATTCCAAAAATCTCATCTTCATTGTCACCATGAAAATGTAAACCATACAACCATGTAAACATACATTCTAAGACAAGAAAGTAGGTCCAACATGATCATTAAATCAAAATCAATTCATTACATCAAGTAAGAGTTCTAGATTATGGAATCACCACAAAAATGCATTATTTTCCCCAAACTAGAATCAAAAGTAAAGCATGCTTACAATGAGGGGTTCCATTACCTCCCTAGAGGAGGAGTTAGTTACACATGGGAGCTTTAGAATGAAGAAGAACCTTAAACTCCATCTCCAATTTTCGAGCTCCCTCCTTTAAGCTTCAAGAACACCTTCTTTTCTTGCTCTCTTCTCTCTCCTCTATCTTGCAAAATGTAGCTTAATGATATGTGTGGCCTTGCTTCCCTTTTTTAGATATCTTATCCACTCCAAGAGGCTACCAACCAACATCTCCAACCACTTCATTAAAGAGGAAAACAAAATGAAGAAACCAAGGTGCAAGTGGGCTGAAATGAGCCATTTCCGAAGTGCAATCTGCCTGAATTTTGAGTGCTCGAAATAGGGCCTCGAGCACTAGAAAATGGAGCAGATTGCTCCATGCTTGCTTTGCTTTGCCCGGACCTACTTTGGTAAAACAGCTATAACTTTGTGCTCCAAACTCCGAATGACAAACCATTTGAAGATTTGGAAAGCTAATTCAGAGCTATAAAAACTTTATGTTTTGGTGGAGATCCAATTCTCAAGTCTGGTTGGTCGAAATTGAAGAACAAGGCAGACTTTCATTGCTGCCAAGCAGTTCTAAGCACCTCTAATAAGAAGATCATAACTCTCTGCTCCGAACTCCAAATGATGAACTGCTTGAAGAGTTGGAAATCTGATTCAGAGCTCTAAATCTTTCATGTTATGAGGGAAGTCCAGTTCTTGAGTTTTCAAGGTCAAAATGGCGAGCAAACTCCAGGTTCCACTGCTGCCAGAAATTCAGCATTGTGACCTTTGATGTTCAAAACTCCACAAAGCATCCTTTTTGCTTCTTTTTGGCCAATGAACCTGAAAATATGCAAAAACATGCATATGAAGGTAATATACATAATTAAACAAACAATTGACTTAAATAATGCAATTAAGGGCGCTTGAATATACAATATTCGGCGCTTATCACACCCCCAAACTTACATTTTGCTAGTCCCTTAGCAAAACCAAAATGAATACTTCAATGAAAATACAACCATGGGCATGCTACTTCAAAAATATCATCCATGGTGAAATGAAGTGCAAACATAGCTCAAATACAATTTGAAACAACAAAGAACTGGAGATGGGGTCATTGGGAAGACTACCTTGCATATATGAAGCATTGATACTAAACACATTTCAACATATATGTATCAACATTATAGACTATATAAATAACTCAATTGTCATCTCTTAAATGGAAATCAACTCTACTTCAGTGAAAGCGAACTAGATTCTCAACATGCGGCTTTTACTTTCTTTTCCAATTCCAAGGCAAAAGTTTTCAAATCATTGAATTCCCCTTTAAATGAAGTCCCTAAGGCATGATTTTATTTACAAGATAACTTTTGTTGCCTGCTGACAATTTATTAAAGCTCAAAAATGAAACATAGAATGGTTGTGCAGTGCTGAAATTCATTAAGCTTTCTAACCAACCTATGTAGCAAGCGTTAGGCCAACAACTCCCAAAGCAGATGGCTTTAGGGTGCTAAGTGTAGAAACACTTCATAGGGCTTAATAGCTCAAGTTGGAAAGGCTACGAACTCCAACAAACCATGTTTATTACAATTTTTTTTTGAATGACCGTGTAATGTTTAAGTCCTTTAAGCTTTCTAACCAACCCATATAGCAAGCGTTAGGCCAATAACTCCCAAACCAGACGGCTTTAGGGTGCTAAGTGTAGAGACACTCCATATGGCTTAATAGCTCGAGTTGGAAAGGCTACGAACTTCAACTGGTCATTATTTTCTTTCTTTCTCAGTTTCTTTTTTTTAGACAACTTAAAACATGCCAAAGATATTCATTTATCAGGTTCATCAAATCAAATTAACTAGGCCAAGGTCAAGGTCGATCAAGTTGCATGCCTCACAGTTTAGTTTCCAATGTGCATATGTGCATTGTGAAGCTTAAAAGAGTGTCAAATCCAGTAAGAATCTAATTGAGACATTTATACAGACTAATTTGAATCCACATGATCATTTCAACTCAAATTTTTCTTTATTTTCAAAAATGTCAATTGCTTCTATACACAAAGTATTAAACATATGCTTCATCTCCGACAAGTGTCAAGTTATACTATTATTGCTTAGCAAAAATATGAAACTAAAAATGTCCTATTACACCCCTAAACTTGAATGTCACATTGTCCTCAATGGGTGAAGACAAGTGAAACAAAATAAGAGCAAAGAAGGTAAAAGAACAATATTACCAAGTGGAGTGACGAATGCAAAAATATCCATCGATGTGAATACGCAAAGGTGTCCCCCAAACTTGGACAGGAAGTCCTGTCAAAACATAACTACTATACACAAGTAAAAGCATAGGCTTTTAAGAAAAATCAAAACAGAAATAAAAACAGTCACATGAATTATATGGCAAGATAAAAATCTAAACAAAACCCAAAAATTTATGTATTTATTTATTTATTTAGTATTATTATTATTATGTATATATATATATATATATATATATATATATATATAGTAATATTATTATTATTATTATTATTTATATATATATATATAGATAGTATTATGTTTTTTTTTTTTGAATGGATGGCATGCATGAGGGGTTGTGGAGGTTGGTTGGCTTTGAGAAGGATGAGAGTCGGTTATGTGGCTTAGGGAGGCTTGCATTTTTGAGGGTTTGTGGGTGGTTGAGAGAGAGGCCGAGAGGTGTGAGAAAGAGGTGGAGGTTGAGGTTTTGCATGCATGCTGTGAAGAAGGTTTAGAAGTTGGTTGTGGTTATGGAGAGAAGGTGGAGGTTGAAAGTGGGTTTGGGTTGGGAGCCGAGAGAAGGTTGCATGGGGAGGTTGGTTGGTGTTGTATGTTGGTTGAATGGTTGGGAGAGAGAGGAGAGCATGGTTGGTTTGGTGAGATGCCGAGAGGGTTGGTGTGGTGTGTATGGTTGCAGGAGGTGAGGTTGTTTGGTTGGAGCCGAGAGGATGAGGAGTGGGACTTGAAGTGGTTCGAGCACTCGAGCTAGGCGCGACGTGTGCTCGAAAAACAAGCAGAGGGCTTGGCTGTTGGGTGATGGTGTTGGCATGGTTGTTGGGTTGATGAGTTGGGTTGGTTAAGTGGTTGGCATGGTTGGTTTGAGAGGGGTAAGAGGGGCATGCATGGGGTGGCTGAGAGGGGTGGTGCCGAGAGGTAAGTTGGTTATGAGATTGGGTTGTTGGTTTTGAGGTGGTTGGTGGGTTTATGTTGCATGGGGGTGGTAGCCTAGTTTGGTGCCGAGAGTGGGTGAATGGGGGTGAGTAGCATGCAAGGTGGTGAGTGTGCAGAGAGAGGGGAGAGATGCCGAGAGCTAAGGAGGGTTGGTGCATGGAGTGAGTTTGCTTGGGTTAGGATGGTTTGGTTTTGTGAGTTGTCGAGAGATAGAGAGAGGTTAGTTTGGTTGATTGCATGGTGGACATTTAGGTGTGGGTTTGCAGGTGGAGGGGTGGTTTGCTTGGATTTGCTGAGATAGGTGTGGTGATGGTGGTTGATTGTGGTGGTTGTTGGCTTGGGTGAGAAAGAGAGAGAACATGGTGGAGGTTGGGGAGGTTAAAGGTGATGGAAGGTAATTGGGTTGGGTTGGTGAGATTCTGAGCATGGCTGTGGAGGTTGTGAGTTGGTGTGGTGTGGCCGAGAGTGGGCATGCACGTAGGGAGTTGATGGATGAGAGTGTTGGTAGTAGATTCGAGTGCTCGAACTGAGCTGGCGAGCACTCGAATTGAAGGCAGTGGGTTTGCTTCGAGGTGGAGGTGTTGGGTTGAGGTGCTTCGAGCACTCGCAAGGGGGAGGTCAAGTGCTCGACATGGAGACAGTAGGCTCGGAATTTTGGTGTTGAATCTTGATTGCAGCTGCAAGGAATTTCGAGCACTCCACATGGAAATTGGATTGCTCGAAATTGAGGCAGTGAGCTTGGATTGATGCTTTGAAAGCTGCGAGCACTCAAATTGGAAATGTGATTGCTCAAAATGAAGACAATGAGCACAACAATGAAGTTGCTCATTATGGAAATTGAATGTTTGCAATATGAAGGCAATGAGCTTGCATAGATGGCAGTGAGCTTGCATGGATGGATGGATGGGGAAATGTTTAAATTGCACAGCATTACAAATGCATGGAAATTCATGGAAAATTTTTCATGGAAAATTTCATGGAAAATGTTTAAATTGCACAATATTACAAAAATTTTATGGAAAATTTTTCACGGAATTTTTTTTTTTTCTGTAATGATGCATGCATGAATTTCAATTGCATGGAAAAATTTCCAACTGTGACAACATCACACAGGGCATGGATAAATGAAATTTCTGGAGAAATTTTTTTTTTAACTTTGCAAATTCATTCTATTCCAATGCATGGGAAAATTTTCAAACTTTTGAACTTCAATCCATTCTAATGCAAGGAGGGAAAATTGTTAAACTCTACACTTCATTGCAATGCATGGAAAATTTAGAAAATTTTTCAAATTGTGCAAATTTTTTTTTTTCAATGAGTGCATGGATGATTTCAAGAAGATTTCCCAACTTTTGCAACCTCACACAATGCATGGATGATTTTGAGAAAATTTTTAAACCTTGGAACATCTCTTCAATGCATGGATGGGATTTGGTCTCTTCAAATGCATGGATGAATGTAGGAAATTTTTTTTAAACCTTGCACTTCATCTCCAATGTATGGAAAATTTTGTGGAACCATGATCCAACAATGCATTGAAAATGAGAGGTTGTGCACATGAGTTGCATGCCAAAGATCCTATGAAATTGCTAGAAAGTGATGGAAATTTCCGGGAATGAAAATTAGAGCTGAGAAGGTCTAAGAGGCCGGTCTAAAATTGCGGAACACAACTGAAGACCATTTCAGAAAAATCAAATTTTTGACTTTTCTAAACCATTTCCCAGAAAATTTCAAGGCACGAGCAATTTGAGAAGGTAGGGAAGCTTGGAACATCGAAAGAATTTCTTCCCTTGCTTTGCTAAATTTAATATCGATAGCTAGACGAAGTTAGAGCAGGCACTAATCCTCAAAAATCTCGATAGCTAAACACACCGAGATCAAGTTAGTCCTCCTTACCCTATACCATGTCTCTCTAGAGATTCAAGCTTCCCTAAGTAAGAAAGTTCTTTTGGAAGCGGAAGGAAAAGAGCTTGAAGACAAAAGTTGGAAAGAGGTAATGGAAAGACCTCAATCCACTCTTCATCCTCAATGAAGAACTTTGGATTATTTAGGGGCTGATTTGGATGAGGGAAAGGTGGATCAAATGAAGGCACATCAAGCAAAGACTTGTGAAGGGCCATATTGAGCACGGGTATGCTCGACCAATTATCCTTCAGAATTTCAACATCGTCCTCACACTTATCCGGCGGTTCGGGCTCAACAGCCTGAGATAACTCAAGTGAGGGAATGGGATGAGATACAAGCTCCCAAGAGAGGGGTGCATTTGATGTTGCCCAAGGAAGAGAATGAATAGGTGGAGGAATTTTAAACAAAGAATTTACCTCCAGAATAGAATTGTCAACATCAAAATCCTCATAATTGAAATGAGCTAAGCAAGCTTTTAGAGGATCCTCCATTAAAGGAGGTGCATCAAGCAAGGGATTATGTAGGGGCTGTGCTGGATTTTTATAGGATACAATCTCATTATCATTAATTTCCTCATTTTGAACCACAAATTCTTTAATTTTTTGTGTGGCTACAATTTGATCTTCACCCACTATTTCTTCGTTTTCACATGCGGTAACCACTTGAACATTCTCGTGATGAAAATTACTAGAAGTGAACTCATCATTCATAGAATTCTCTTTTGGATTGACCACAAGTTCAATTGGAAATTCTTCTTCCTTTTCCTGATTTAGAATATCAACCATTTGTTGAATTTGGGTTATTTGGTCATCTAAATCAACTCTAGATTGGGAATGAGAATAGGCGGTGGATTGCATGCTAACAATGTCATCCAACATTTGCTTGTTGGACTCCATCATTTGCGTATGCATAGACTCTATCATTTGTTCGTTGGCAGCTATTAACTCATCCAATGGAGGCGGTAGAAAAGGAGAAGAAGAGGGCTGGAAATAATGATCATTGGGTTGAAAATTGGAGTGAAAATGTTGCCCAAGAGATTGTATGGATGGTCTTCTAAACCCGAGTTATAACCATTAAAGTATGGATCACTACCCAGTTCAGAGAAATTTGCATTTGGTTGCTCTAGATAAAAATCTGAGAATTGTCTCGTTGGAAGACAATCTCTTGTATGATGTGTATTACTAGAGCAAAAAACACAAAACGCATGTGGTGTGTAGAATTGAGTTGGGAGATAATTATTCTCCATCTAGGAGTAATTCAACAACACACAAAGCAATCAACACAACACTTCATCACCATAACCTCCACATATGATATTCCCTTTCTCCTCAATTATCAAGACAGAAAATAAATGGCCAAGACAAGGGCCGATGCTTGAACACGAAATTAAAACAGGATAAGAGCCTCAACAAGGGCTTCACAACTAAACTAAAACTAAATTTAACACATGCACAATATTCACAACTCGAAACTAAAAGTCACGAGACTTACCTGGGGTCCTCTAGACTTACAATTTGCTAGCATTCCCACGGCGAGCTTCGAGTCCCTAGAATCTTACAACACTTAAAACACAAAGATGGTCAAAACACACAAGGAATATTCACAAGACATAATATTCACAATCAAACTAAAATTAACCCTAGAACCTTGGTCGCTAAACCGTATGCAAGTCCCCGGCAACGGCGCCAAAAATTTGGCTCGGTTGGTCAATTAAACATCAACCTTCGCAATAGCACGAATCATTGTAAAATAGGGCTATTGGTCGGGTAAGTCGAACCATTGGGACTACGCTAGTCTAAGGCAGCCTAAGTGTCTAGAGTCATTCTTAGGATGATGAAGGGGTATAGAGTGTTTGTTTGTCACTAAAGATAGGAATGTAAAGATGCATAAATTAAGAACTTGCAAGAATTTAAAAGAGATAAAATGTGGGTAAAAGAGACTAGGGAAGTAACTTCACCACCTACAATATAAACATGCTAGAATATGATTCATTCGGGGAAAAACAACATAAATATGTGGCTATGATAAGTAGTTACTCATGGTTACTACATTACCTTCAAAGGATTCATGGAATCAATAGGCAAGAATAATTTATCAAAGATTTTACATGCTCAATTACCTAAACTAAAGTGTAATTTAAGACATGTTCACTAAGCTAGAAATTGTCAAACCATCAATCACATGATAAGAGCACATGAAGCTAAGAATTAAGAATAAGCCATCAAAGGAAGAATCTAAGCTATGGCCTATCAAATCTCTCAACAACATGCCATTAAAACCATTCCAAAAATCTCATCTTCATTGTCACCATGAAAATGTAAACCATACAACCATGAAAACATACATTCTAAGACAAGAAAGTAGGTCCAACATGATCATTAAATCAAAATCAATTCATTACATCAAGTAAGAGTTCTAGATTATGGAATCACCACAAAAATGCATTATTTTCCCCAAACTAGAATCAAAAGTAAAGCATGCTTACAATGAGGGGTTCCATTACTTCCCTAGAGGAGGAGTTAGTTACACATGGGAGCCTTAGAATGAAGAAGAACCTTGAACTCCATCTCCAATTTTTGAGCTCCCTCCTTTAAGCTTCAAGAACACCTTCTTTTCTTGCTCTCTTCTTTCTCCTCTATCTTGCAAAATGTAGCTTAATGATATGTGTGGCCTTACTTCCCTTTTTTAGATATCTTATTCACTCCAAGAGGTTACCAACCAACATCTCCAACCACTTCATTAAAGAGGAAAACAAAATGAAGAAACCAAGGTACAAGTGGGCTGAAATGAGCCATTTCTGAAGTGCAATCTGCCTGAATTTCGAGTACCCGAAATAGGGCCTCGAGCACTCGAAAATGGAGCAGATTGCTCCATGCTTGCTTTGCTTTGCCCGGACCTACTTTGGTAAAATAGCTATAACTTTACGCTCCAAACTCCAAATGACAAACTGTTTGAAGATTTGGAAAGCTAATTCAGATATCTAAAAACTTTATGTTTTGGTGGAGATCCAATTCTCAAGTATGGTTGGTCGAAATTGAAGAACAAAGCAGACTTTCATTGCCGCCAGGCAGTTTTGAGCACCTCTAATAAGAAGATCATAACTCTCTACTCTGAACTCCGAATGATGAACTGCTTAAAGATTTGGAAAGCTGATTCAGAGCTCTAAATCTTTCATGTTATGAGGGAAGTCCAGTTCTCGAGTTTTCAGGGTCAAAATGGCAAGAAAATTCCAGGTTCCACTGCTGCCAGAAATTCAGCATTGTGACCTTTGATGTTCAAAACTCCACAAAGCATCCTTCTTGCTTCTTTTTGGCCAATGAACCTGAAAATATGCAAAAATGTGCATATGAAGGTAATCTACATAATTAAACAAACAATGGACTTAAATAATGCAATTAAGGTCGCTTGAATATGCAATATTCGGCACTTATCAGAATCCTAACTTAAAGGAAGTTATCCGTATGGAAGTTATCAAACTCCTTGATGCCGAAATCATATATCCAATCTCTCATAGCCAGTGGGTAAGTCCAGTCCAAGTGGTTCCTAAGAAATCTGGTATTATTGTCGTTCCCAATGATTGCAATGAGTTAGTTCCTACCTGTGTCCAAACAAGATAGCGAGTTTGCATCGACTATCGAAAGCTCAATAGTGTAACTAGGAATGATCATTTTCCTCTACCATTTATTGACCAAATATTAGAAAACTTGGCCAGTCAGTCATTCTATTGCTTCTTAGATGGTTATTCTGGCTATAATTAAATCCCTGTCCACCCTGATGGTGTTCTCGTCATCCTACACCATCAAGTTTAAAGAGTGTACATTAAGGCGAGGGCCAAGAGTTTTACATTTATAAAAGCCACTACTACCTTTCACTATAAATATAGCTAGGGCGAGTAGGGATCGTCCCAAGGGATTGGAGTCGTACTTGGTTGTGGAATCGCAATTAGGGTTAGTAGGTCGAGTGATCAAAACAAAAAGTTGGTTGGTTAATTAAACTAGAGAGCAAATTAAACTAAATAATTGAATGCAAATAAGAGTAAGTAAGAGAGAGAGAAATCTTGGGGTTTAGAGATCACCTCCAAGCCATGCTTTTCTACACCTTTAGCTAGTGACTAATGAGGGTAATATGTGTTGCAATATTGATGTGTGTGTGTGTTTGATTGATTCAATTAGCAAAGGTGACCAATTAAGCATACATTGTCTAATTAACATGTGAAAAGCACAATATATCTAGCAATTAAGTATATATTGTCTAAATAGCATGTGAAAAGCACAACATATCTAGCAAGTCATTAATCCTTTCATTAAGCTCACAAACCAAATACACCACAAGGTTAGAGACATATGCTACTTGCATTCAAAAGTATGGAATATCAGATAACTAGCATGGATTGTCCTCTCATCTAACAACTATGCTACCACTATACTACAATTAAGCTAATGACATGAAATTAAACTAATTAGGCTAAGGGAGAGGCACAATCCATCAAGAAATGAGCATGGACCATCTAGAAAATCACAAGAGCATTCTTTTAAGCACAATGTTTTGACAATCTCTAAATCTATAGTATTAATACACATAGACATGCATCAATAACACAAGAAATAAAGGCAAACACATGAACATCTATTCTATCATACATAGACATATGAATAGGATGAAATGATCAATTGGAAGCATTAAACCACATAAATCATTGAACAATCAAGATCTATATATATCAAGGTGTCAAAACTTTAATTACAACACTAATCCCTCAATAATATACAAGATTAAGATATAGAAAGCATGCTTGGGGCTAACTCTAGCCCCAAGAGGATGTCTAGCCACTCATGGTGATGTTGCTCCAACTCTCAAGAGCTAACTCCATGGAAGAGATTTGCTCCTTGTTGATGAAGAACTCCAATGGTGTCTCTAGCCGCCTCCTCCTCTAAGCTTTCTCTCTAAGAGATGATATGAAAAATGATATTAGCCTCATTTTGTAAAAAACAATCCTTATCCTTATATAGGTAGGTCAAATGACACCCAAAATGATCTGGGGTCGTGCACACAAAATTCCCTAATGATTGGATAAAGGAAAACTTCCAATGAGCTGGAAATTTAACTTTTTCGCACTGGAGGAAGTTCGATCGATCGAACCTTGGACTTGGATCAATCAAACTTGGCTAAGATCCATCGAACTTGGGCTGGATCGATCCAACTGGTTGAGCTTTTTGGGAAAAGACAAATCTGAGATATTTTGAAGATATTTTTGGGAAAATAACAAAAGTAGTTGGTAGGGTGGTACAACTAGATAAGATCAATCATTTGAATAAGGACAAAAGTGTTCGATCAATCGAAAGGTGGTGTTGGATCAATCGAACTTTGCTGCTTTCTGCTTTGGGTCAAGGTTTGGATCTATCTTGAAGTGCTGAGATTGATCAGTGTTCGAACGATCGAACCTTGAAGCTGGATAGATCGAACTTTGCTGCTTCCCACCTTTGGCTTCATTTGCTTCTTTCTTTCTCCACTTTGCTCCTTTCTTTGTTTAATCCCAGAATTACTTCAATTAAGTTCTTATTTGGCTGAGTTAACTTATTTTCGGGATAAGTGCCTGAAAATGGAAATAATACGAAATCAATCTAAAATGGTAAAGTAAGATAGATAAAGGTACTAGAATGCCTAAGCTTAAGGGGTTTAAATACGCATTTTTCAGCGCTCATCACACCCCCAAACTTAAATATTGTTAGTCCCTAGCAATGAACTAGAAGGTAAAAGAATGAAATGAATAACTATACAACTATGAACTAGAAAACAATAAATGGATAACGCCACTTTCGTAGGGAACACGATTGCACTTAGCATATGCAATAAGCCTTTTAAACCCCTAGGTTACCCCTAGTGGACGAGTGAAGTCTCGTGAGGGTTTCCAGAAATAGTACCCACAAATATTAAGCTCATTATCACAAAAGAGGTACCAATATTGCAAACAAGCATCGGGAGAAAACTACCTCAAGTATGCAATTTTTCAAACATTTCCAAGCAATCTCCCAAAATCTCAACATCAAGCAAGCAAGTATGGTCCTCCACACATCAAGAAAATGATCATGAAAATCAAAACAACTCTAGAATCCTTTTTGAGTGGACCGGCATCAAATGTGTTGCTATCTTAGCCAATTAGAGAAATGATCACATCCTTCCCCTCAACAAATCTAGTACCGATCATCAAGACAAAAAGTGGACCTATTATTAAAGCTTTATTCATGTAGGTGCGCTTATTCTTTTTACTCATCATTTTTATTTTTTTTATAGGATCAAAGATGGAAGCATGGTGCAATGTGTTGATCTATTAAGCTTTCTAGTGATTCATGAGGTCGAGCGTTAGGTCAATGACTCCCAAACCAGACGGCTTTAGGGCATTAGGTGTTCAAACACCCCTACGGACTTACAAGATCAAATCAACTAGGCTACAAATAAAGACAACAACCATCTAATCATTTCCCACTTCTCACCTTTTCGGAGAAGTCCTCACTTTTTTATTGCTTTTGCAACTTCTTCTTCTTTTTTTCTTTTTTTTTTTTTTTTTTTTTTTTTAAAACAAGTTCAATTATTAACCTAGAGTTTGGGCCCTCTACCTTTTAGCGCGAGAAGTTCAGTGCTTGATGAGGCTAGAATTCTGACTACTTAATGAAAAGGAGTTGTTATCCACCTTTATCAAGAATAAAAACTTTTAATACACTATTAGCTTAATTGGGATATAACCAATTCAATAATCAACAAAGCATGTACCCCACAAATGAATGCTAGTGTGCGCCGGTGCTAGTGTAGAATCCCAGAATAAATTTCAAAATAATCACAAAATCAAGATGATGTGGACTACAAGTGCAAGCAAGATATCAATCTTTCGAAAAATTTACTCCTAAATGGCTTCCACAAGGCATACAAGGAGTATTAGACTCTTAAGTCAAGCAATTTTTAAATTTTAAGCAATATAGTCCTCAAAAGATCAAAATCATAGCTAGTTATGGACCAATCATAAAAAAATCCCTTAATTACACAAGTCATGCTCAAAATTTTGAATTTAAAACTAACACTGCAGAGCACCATTCCCCCCAAACTTAAATGGCACAATGTCCTCAATGTGCAAAAGAACAAGGGAAAGAGTATACCAGTGTAACTAAGTAAGAATGATCGGGATTGAAGTATCCAAAGTGGGTGGCATGGCCCCCCCCCCCCCCCCCAAACTTGGGAAGAACTGTGCTCCTGAAAATTGGCACTTGGATAAACTTATCAGATAACAAAATGGGATAAGTAGTGCACAGTGGACATACAAGTGTAAATGGGATAAACAGATAAAGAGATGAGAGAGGTATAAGGGTGGTCCTGAAAATCGGGTAGCACTCTCTCACTGAAGTCACTGTGATGCACCTGATGGAGTTAAAAGGACAGATTTATCAATAAAAGCATACGACATCCATCATAGATAAGTGTCAAAGCCGACAGACCCGGTTGCAAAAATAATAGTATCACAGGTGTAGTAGACACACACATAGATAGATAGCATAAAAAGATAAAGAGACTGGGAGTCTCAGGCAGAGGGAACTCCACGGATCTCCCTGGCTAAGTCATCAATGGCAGTCAAGATCTCCGTACGGAGGCGAGCAATGTCAGCTCTAATGGTAGCCATCATATTTAGATGAAGGGTAGCAATGTCAGCTCTAAGGGCAACCAGCATATCCTTCAAACTCTGAAGTTGCTCCTTTAAGCGACATATATGATCATGAGCCTTAAGTGTGGCTGAAGTAGAAGAACTGTCATTCTTAGTCATGGTCTGCAAAAAGGAAATCTTGCAATGGGAGTTAGCGCTAGAATAAATAATTAAAAGCACAATAGAAACATGTATGTTAAATAAGATAGACAAAACATATATGATATTAATCTATACAAGTGATAGGATGTGAAGCATACTAAGCAATATAAGTATGAAATGCATCCAATGTGGAATATCACAGGCATTGGGCATAAATATGATAGCATGAAGTGAATATAAGATGAATGAAGTGTGTATGTGAGATCGATCACAAAGGTTGGATCGGTCAAAAGTAAGTGAGATCGATCTCACAACTTTGATCGATCTGAGACACAAGTTTGATCGATCGAACTGTGTTCTGTGAAAAATGAGAAGTCACAGATCTGTGACTGTCCAAGCACAGGACCCATATGAACATGTTCGTGGGCCCATCAACACAATAAACATCAATCCCAATCACCTAGAATGGCTCACAGTCCCAAAAATCAAATTAACACATTACAATGGGCACGACATAAAGACGAATATAGACATATATACATGAAAAGCTTAAAACTTCATCTATGGCCAACAATCATCATGACTATTGGAACGGATCAAACACTTAAAGCATACTCTTAACAAATCGAGGTGTGAAATCAATAATAGGGTCTCGGATCTTACTTTGAATTAAAGAGAGGAGAGATGAAATGTGAAGAGGAAGAAGATCCGAGAAGAGGGAGAGATCAACACCTGGTTCACTCCAGAGATCTCGCCGTAGATGGAGGAGATGGGTGAGGTTACAGCGGCGTAGGAACTAGGGTTTGGAAATGAGGGAGAATGAGATCTTATCCTCTATTTAAAAACTGTCGCTCTTTAGTTTGATCGATCGAACTAGAATCACAGATCGATCGAACTTTGAATGATCTCTTCACAAAGTTTTTTTTTTTTTTTTTGGATTTTAAATAATCAATAATAATTAAAAATTAAATAAACTAAAATATTTTTGTATTTTTGAAAACTTTTTGAAAAATAAAATAAAATGAAAATAAAATAAAATAAAAATGAAAATATTTTTGGATTTTTGAAATTTGAAAAGTCAAAACAAAGTCAAACAATGAAATGGAGAACTGAGATCGATCTGAACAAGAGTTCGATCAATCAGACAGAGGGAAAAAATATGCAGGTTTTTGGCTCAGAAAATTGGCTAAGTGTTGGAACTTGAAGATCGATTGAACATCGGAGTTGGATCGATCGAAGAACTTCTGATCGATATTGAAATGTTTCGATCGATGAGACAGAGAGGTGAAATATGTAGGTTGATGCAGGTTCAAAATTTTTCTAAGTGTTGAATCATGAGATTGATCTAACTTTGAAGTTGGATCGATCGAAGGTCTCTTGATCGATCTGAGAATAAGTTCGAACGATGGGACAGAGAGGTGATTTGGATGCAGGTGGATGCAGGTAAAATTTTTTTCTAAGTGTTGGATGCAGGTGGAAGTTCGATCGATCGAACTCTCATTTGAGATCGATCGAACTTATGCAAAATGGTCAATCACAACACAAAATTTCATGCAATCCTAATCACAGTTCCTATCAATGCATATGAACCAAAAACAAGTATCTAGACTTCGCAAGAAATGAAATTTAAGATAGAAATGAGGGAGGAATAGGGTTTTGACACCCTACGAAATGTTTTTGCTAGTTTTTAACGTCTCTAGCAAGACATTGGGCTCTTTTAGCCCAGATCAAAGATCTTATAATGCATCCCTTCCTTGTTGGGGTGATAGATGCTTTGAAGTCCACCCAACAAATGGTTCTTTGAAGAACTTGTTGGATTAAGTTCAAACGAAACTTTTGGTCCCTTATCAATGCAATCTTCTATATGTTCATACACCGGGTCAACTAGATGTGCAGCTTCCAAATGTCTTTGAAAGACTTGACCTTCTATGAAAGGTTTCAACCTCTATCCATTAACCTTAAAAATATTTCCCTTCTTCAAATTTTTGATTTCAACCGCTCCATGAGGTGTAACAGAGATGATTTCGTAAGGACCCTCCCATTTGGTTCTTAATTTCCCAGGAAAGAGTTTCAGTCTAGAGTTGAAAAACCAAGCTTTCTGATCGGGTTCTAAAGACTTTTTCACAATATGCTTATCATGAAAGGCTTTGGTTCATTCTTTGTAGATTTTGGCATTATCATAAGCATTGTATCTCAAATCTTCTAACTCACTCAATTGAAGTAGCCTATTCTCTCCGGTTTTATCAAGGTAAAAATTGAGCTTTTTAACTTCCCATAAGGCTTTATGCTCTAGCTCAACCGGAAGATGGCAAGGCTTTCCATATATAAGCCTATAAGGAGACATGCTAATGGGAGTCTTGTATGCCGTCCGATAAGCCCACAAAGCATCATTTAGCTTCCTTGACCAATCCTTCCGGGTGGTGTTAACCGTTTTCTCAAGAATATGCTTAATTTCCTGGTTAGACACTTCAACTTGCCCACTTGTTTAAGGATGGTAGGGAGTGGTTACCTTATGAGTGACAGAGTACTTAAGAAATAAGTGCCTCAAGAATTGATTGCAAAAATGTTTTCCTCCATCACTTATTATAGCCCTTGGCATACCAAAACGAGCAAAGATATTGGATTTAATGAATTGAATGACCATGGAGTAGTCATTTGTTTTGGTAGCACATGCTTCCACCCAATTGGAAACATAATCAACGGCAAGAAGAATGTATTGAAAACCGTAGGACATAGGAAATGGACCCATAAAATCAATGCCCCATATATCAAAGATCTCAACAACAAGTATATTGGTCAAGGGCATCATATCTCTTCTAAACATTGTCCCCATCTCTTGACATCTCTCACATAATTTGCAAAAATTATAGGCATCTCTATGAATAGTGGTCCAAAAGAGCCCACTTTGAAAAACCTTTAAGGTGGTCTTCTTTGCACTAAAATGCCCACCACATGCAAGAGTGTGACAAAACACTAGGACGCTTGGAATTTCACTCTCCGGAATGTATCTTCTCACAATTTGATCCGGACAATATTAGTATAAGACAGGGTCTTCCCAATAGTAATTTCAGATGTTGGCAAAGAAACGATTCTTTTTGTTCTTCGACCAAGAAGTTAGTAGTTTGCCTACTGCCAAATAATTCACAATGTCGGCAAACCAAGGCATTTTTCCATTGGAAACTTGAAAGAGTTGTTCATCCAAAAAAGAGTTACAGATTGGTAGACTAGGGAAAGGCTCTATCGATAACCTAGAAAGATGATCGGCAACCACATTTTCGGTGCCTTTATTGTCCTTGATTTCAAAATCGAATTCTTGAAGAAGCAAAATCCATCTAATTAGCCTAGGTTTCGTTTCCCTTTTTGTCAATAGATGTCTCAAGGCGGCATGATCAGAATAAATAATAACCTTGGACCCTAAGAGATAGGAACAAAATTTATCAAGAGCATACACTACGGCAAGTAATTCTTTCTCGGTAGTGGAGTAATTCAATTGAGCTCCTGAGAAAGTTTTACTTGCGTAGTAGATGGCACAAGGAAGCTTACCCACTC
This sequence comes from Cornus florida, assembly GCF_030987335.1. Lineage (NCBI taxonomy): Eukaryota > Viridiplantae > Streptophyta > Magnoliopsida > Cornales > Cornaceae > Cornus > Cornus florida. Next base: position 49,091,487 of record NW_026775572.1, read on the forward strand.
TTTGTCCCAAAACTACCCCCATGGCATAATTAGAAGCATTACACATGATTTCAAATGGCAATGACCAATTGGGAGGTTGCATGATAGGAGCAGATGATAATAATTCACGCAATTTATGAAAAGCGTCTAGGCTTGCTTGGTCAAAGACAAAAGGAGTTTCCTTGGCAAGAAGGTTGCACAAGGGTCGAGCAATTTTGCTAAAGTCTTTGATAAAACGGCGGTAAAAGCCAGCATGAGCTTTAAAGGAGAGAACCTCTCTCACCGTTGAAAGTGAAGGCAATTCAGAAATAAGCTTAACCTTCGCTTTATCTACCTCTATTCCTCTCCTTGAGATAACGTGACCCAAAACAATACCCTTTTGAACCATGAAATGGCTCTTTTCCCAGCTAAGTACAAGGTTGGTTTCACGACATCTCTTAAGCACTAGATCTAAATTTTTGAGGCATGCATTAAATGAAGACCCAAAAATAAAAAAATCATCTATGAAAACCTCTAGATACTCTTCCACCATATCCAAGAAAATTAACATTATACACCTTTGGAATGTGGCGGGTGCAATGCACAAACCAAAAGGCATCCGTCTATAAGCAAATGTGCCGACTGGACATGTAAAGATGGTTTTCTCTTGGTCTAGTGGGTCAAGGGCTACTTGATTGTACCTCGAATAGCCATCAAGGAAGCAATAATATTGTTGCTCGGCCAATCTCTCAAGAATTTGATCAATGAATGGCAAGAGGAAGTGATCCTTTCTATGGCGGCATTCAATTTACGGTAATCAATGCATACACGCCATGAATTGGCGGTATGCTTAGAGATTTCCTCACCTTTTGCATTTTCTACCACTTTAATCCCCGATTTTTTGGGAACTACTTGAGTTGGACTCACCCATTTGCTGTCGGAGATTGGGTAAATGATTCTGGCATCTAAGAGTTTGAAAATTTCCTTCTCAACTACCTCCTTCATGTTTGGATTAAGTCTCCTGTGGGCATCCCTAAAGGGTTTTGCATCATCTTCCATAAGTATGCGATGCATACAAATAGAAGGGTCAATTCCCCTAAGATCCGCCACACTCCATCCTACAGCTTCCTTATTTTCTTTAAGCACACTTAAGAGAGCATCTTCTTTGTCTTTTTCAAGACTTGAAGAAATGATAACTGGAAGAGTTTTTTTTTTGTCCTAAGAATGCATACTTGATATTGGAAGGTAAAGTTTTAAGCTCAAGAATTGGTGGGGAGACTAAAGATGAGACCAGTGGAGTGCTAGAGAGTGGTGCAAAAGGTTCTATTATAGTTTTCCAAGATGGAAAATCTAAGCTTGCAACAGATTCCATGAGATTGCTTACTTCATTCATTGATTTTTCATCATCAAATCCACAACTTCCATACATCTCAAGAAGACAAGAAGCAAGAGGATCATCAGATAAAAGCGATAAAAGACTATCCTCATTTGGTTGTTTCATTACCATTGTTGGAATCGATTCCTCTACAACCTCATCTAACACATCAATAAGGCAACACTAATCTTCATCTATGGGATGTCGACTTGCATGGAAAACATTAAGTTTGATCATCATATTGCCAAAAGAAAGGTCCATAATCCCGAATCTACAATTAATTGTTGCATTTGCGGTGGCAAAGAATGGTCTTCCCAAGATGATTGGGATGTGGTTGGAGGGATTAGCAACCGGTTCGGTATCAAGAACTACGAAATCAACCGGAAAGTAGAATTTATCCACCTTGAGAAGGATGTCCTCAACCATGCCCCTAGGTGTTTTGACGGATCTATCCACCATTTGAAGCACCACCGAGGTTGGCTTCAATTCATTCAACCCTAATTGGACATATACGTAGTAAGGAATCAAATTGACACTTGCACCTAAGTCAAGAAGAGCTCTACGAATTTTATGAGTTCAATTACACAAGAAATAGTCGGAGCACCGGGATCTTTGAACTTAAGCGGAGTGTTTTGTTGAAGAATAGAACTCACTTGCTCCGTGAGGAACACTTTTTTAGGGCTTGGTCCCTTGCTCTTCCTCTTTTGTGTGCAAAGATCTTTCAAGAATTTTGCATAAGGCGGAATTTGCTTAATGGCATCCAAAAGAGGAAGATTGATGTTGACTTGCTTAAAAACTTCCATCATGTCATGTGTTTTCCCTTCTTGCCTCCCATAAGGTGAAGTTTCTTTTAAAGCATAAGGGAATGGAGCTTTTAACTCACAAGACTTTGTAATTTGAGAGGATAATGGAGAAGATTGAGAATTCTGGTTAGGAACGATTTCATTCAAAGGAGTAGGAGTGGAATTTGGAATTAGATGGGTGACAACTTTAGGTTGCACCGGTTCACTATCTTCCTTTGGTAGTTTAACCCTATTGGCCACTTGCTTACCACTTCTCAAGGTGGTGATGGCTTGCGCTTGAGCTTAGGAAAAACACCCCGATGTAGGGTTTGCTTCCACACAAAATTGGGCCTTTGGATTCCTCTTGGGTTGACTAGGTAATTTCCCAATTTCTCTTGCATTCAATGCATTAGCTATGGTCCCAATTTAGGATTCAAGCTTTGATATAGATTGAGAGTAGGAATGCAACAAGTTGGTATCCTTTTCTAAGCTACCCAAGGCCATCAAAACCTTATCTTCAAATGTAGAATTACTAGAAAGTGCTTAAGGATAATGGAAGCCAACTTGGGAATCATACATTTGAGGATGTGAGAGGTCATGCATTCTTTGATGATAGAAAGAGGGGGAAACAAACTCTTGAGAACCTCCATTTCTTTTATGAGGTGGAATGTATTTTCTTTTAAAAAATTTAGCTTGATAAGGGTTTAAGCTTTCATTCCACAATGGAACAGATGCATTTGAATAAGGGTGAGCAAATGTAGCATTAACTTGTTCAAAGTGTTCATTAACAACATGTCCATGGGGACAATTGAAAGTAGTATGCAAAACACTTGAACATGTCATGCAAGGCTCATAAAGATGAGTTGTATGATGAAAAGGAGATGAATTGATAGTCGGTTTTTGATTCAACAAGAATTGATCAAGTTTTTGAGAAAGAGTTTTAACCTCGGCTACGATTTCCCTTTAACTTTCAATTTGACACTCTGTTACACTTTTCTCCTTTTTATTAAAACCATGATCAAGCCGAGAAGTGTAATATTTGTGCAAAGAGTTTTCACTCATTTTTTCAAAAAGGTGCTAAATGTTATCTTCATGTTTTCCAAAATATGAACCTCCACATGAGGTATCAACTATGTCCTTTTGCATGTCGGATAGGCTTTTATAGAAGTATTGGATAACTTGCCATTTTGGAATACCATAGTGTGGACACTTTCTTAGCAAGTCATTCAATCTCTCCCAAACCTCATGCAATAACTCTCCTTCCCTTTGAGAAAATTCTCTAATTGAAGCGCACATTACATTGGTCAAACTTATGGGGTAAATTTTTTTTAAAAACTCATTTTGCATTTGTGCCCAAGATGTTATTGAATTTACCCCTAAAGTATTGAACCAATGCTTTGTTTTATTTTTAAGTGTGAAAGGGAAGAGGAGTAATTTAAGAACTTCCTCTAGGACATCCATGTACCTCACGATGGAACATAGTTCAAGAAATTCATTAAGATGCCTATATGGCTCCTCTTCATCCAAGCCATAAAAGAGTGGACACGTTTGAATGGTCTTGGGCTTGATTTCATATTGATTAGCCTCAAAATTAGGCAACACAATGCAAGTAGGTGCATGGTATGCATGAAGATTATAATGATCACGAAGGACCATTGGAGGAATTGGAGCTTGAACTCAAGGGTCATGTTGATTAAGAGGTAGGTTTTGCATGAAGCATGGGCCTAAGTAGCCAAGATTACCCTCTAGATTTTCCATGTGAATGCCTAGAATGTATGATATGAGAAGGTCTATTCCTGACTACAAGCGACACACAAATCACAACAAAATAAGCAAGCACTCCTCCTTCGCAACAAATCAACAATCAACAAACTTCCTTCACATACAATGTTCCCACACTCCCATGCTTTGATAACAATGCAAAGAAAAGTAACTTGCCTCCACGCGGGCTCACAATTTATCTAAGAATTTAAAAACTAGCCTCCACGCGGGCCGACGATTTAACTAAGGGATTGAGTAAGAAAGTCTCACAAAGGTCCTTTAGCACTTCAACTTCAAATTTAAAGCTTAGCTTAGCAATTTTTTTAAATTTTTAGCACTTTTCCTTGCTTGCTTAGCTCCTTTGTTTGATGGCTCATTTGCTTGCCTCCTAGCTCAATGCTCATTGTCAAAGATAAACAAGAACAATAAGTAATCTAAAGAAAAATAAAAACAAAGTAAAGACACGATCAAAAGAGTACTAATTCCTAATGAATTCCACAAATACGACGTTTCCTAATCCCCGGCAACGACGCCAAAAACTATGGTGTTCTCGTCGTCCTATACCATCAAGTTTAAAGAGTGTACATTAAGGTAAGGGCTAAGAGTTTTACATTTATAAAAGCCACTACTACCTTTCACTATAAATATAGCTAGGGCGAGTAGGGGTCGTCCCAAGGGATTGGAGTCGTACTTGGTTGTGGAATCGCAATTAGGGTTTGTAGGTCGAGTGATCAAACAAATAGTTGGTTGGTTAATTAAACTAGAGAGCAAATTAAACTAAATAATTGAATGCAAATAAGAGTAAGTAAGAGAGAGAAATCTTGGGGTTTAGAGATCACCTCCAAGCCATGCTTTTCTACACCTTTAGCTAGTGACTAATGAGGGTAATGTGTGTTACAATATTGATATGTGTGTCTATTTGGTTGATTCAATTAGCAAGAGTGACAAATTAAGCATACATTGTCTAATCAACATGTGAAAAACACAATATATCTAGCAATTAAGTATATATTGTCTAAATTGCATATGAAAAGCACAACATATCTAGTAAGCCATTAATTCTTTTATTAAGCTCACAAACCAAATACACCACAAGGTTAGAGACATATGCTACTTGCATTCAAAAGTATGGAATATCAAATAACTAGCATGGATTGTCCTCTCATCTAACAACTATACTACCACTACACTACAATTAAGCTAATGACATGAAATTAAACTAATTAGGCTAAGGGAGAGGCACAATCCATCAAGAAATGAGCATGGACCACCTAGAAAATCACAAGAGCATTCTTTTAAGCACAATGTTTTGACAATCTCTAGATCTATAGCATTAATACATATAGACATGCATCAATAACACAAGAAATAGAGACAAACACATGAACATCTATTCTAGCAAACATAGACATATGGATAGGATGAACTGATCAATTGGAAGCATTAAATCACATAAATCATTGAACAATCAAGATCTATATATATCAAGGTGTCAAAACTTTAATTACAACACTAATCCCTCAATAATACACAAGATTAAGATATAGAAAGCATGCTTGGGGCTAACTCTAGCCCCAAAGAGGATGTCTAGCCACTCATGGTGATGTTGCTCCAACCCTCAAGGGCTAACTCCATGGAAGAGATTTGCTCCTTGTTGATGAAGAACTCCAATGGTGTCTCTAGCCTCCTCCTTCTCTAAGCTTGCTCTCTAAGAGATGATATGAAAAATGATATTAGCCTCCTTTTGTAACAAGCAATCCTTATCCTTATATAGGTATGTTAAATGACACCCAAAATGAGCTGGAGTCGTGCACACATTATTCCCTAATGATTGGATAAAGGACAACTTTCAATGAGCTGGAAATTTAACTTTTTCACACTAGAGGAAGTTCGGTCAATTGAACCTTGGACTTGGATCGATCGAACTTGGCTGAGATCCATCGAACTTGGGCTAGATCGATCCAACTGGTTGAGCTTTTTGGGAAAAGACAAATTTGAGATATTTTAAAGATATTTTTGGGAAAAGGACAAAAGTGGTTGGTAGGGTGGTACAACTAGATAAGATCAATCATTTGAATAAGGATAAAAGTGTTCGATCGATCGAAAGGTGGTGTTGGATCAATCAAACTTTGCTGCTATCTGCTTTGGGTTAAGGTTTAGATCTATCTTGAAATGCTGAGATCGATTAGTGTTCGGTCGATCGAACCTTGAAGTTGGATCAATTGAACTTTGCTGCTTCCCACCTTTGGCTTCATTTGCTTCTTTCTTTCTCCACTTTGCTCCTTTCTTTGTTTAATTCTAGAATTGCTTCAATTAAGCTCTTATTTAGCTGAGTTAGCTTATTTTTAGAATAAGTGCTTGAAAATGGAAATAATACGAAATTAATCTAAAACGGTAAAGTAAGATAGATAAAGGTACTAGAATGCCTAAGCTTAAGGGGTTTAAATACGCACTTTTCAGCGCTCATCACCTGATGACCAACACAAGACCACTTTTACCTGCCCATTTTGTATATTTGCTTATCATCGTACGCCATTTGGCTTATGTAATGCACCCACTACATTCCAGCGGTGCATGATGAGTATCTTTAGTGACATGGGTGATAAGTTTCTAGAAATTTTCATATATAACTTGTCTATTTTTGGCTCATCATTTGAACAATGTCTGCACCATCTTACTCTTATGCTTCAGTGTTGTCGTGATACTAACCTCGTTCTTAATTGGGAAAAAAGTCATTTCATGGTTTAAAAAGGAATTTTCCTAGGTCATACCATCTCTAGTGCCGGAATTGAGGTAGATAAAGCCAAAATTGATCTCATCTCCAATTTACCCGTTCCTAAAACTGTACGCGATATTCGAGCTTTCCTAGGTCATGCTAGTTTCTATCGACGTTTCATCAAAGACTTCAGTATGATAGCACGGCCTTTAACCCATCTTCTAGCTCAGGATGCCCCATTTGAGTTTACTAATGCTTGTCATTCTACTTTTAAGCAATTAAAATCCACCCTCACTATTGCACCCATAATCTGACCACCTGATTGGAACCTACCTTTTGAGATCATGTGTGATGCGTCAGATTATGTAGTCGGGGCTGTTTTAGGGCAAAGAGTTGATAAAGCACCCTATGTCATCTACTATACTAGTAAGACCTTGAATGATGCCCAATTCAACTACTCAACCACTGAGAAATAATTGTTGGTGGTAGTGTTCTCCTTTGACAAATTTCGCTCTTATTTGATAGGATCTAAGGTCATTATGTGACTGCCCAAGTTTGGTAAACCCGGTACGTCAGTGATGACCAAAAGATGACCTGATAATGGATCCGAAATGCGCAAGCGAAAGGTGAAAACGGTTTCTAGAGATACAATGCGTCTCTAAGACACCAATGTGACCCTCAATGAGGTCACAGAACCCAAAGGAAACAAATGCAGAAGTGTCGTTTCAAAAACGGACAAAAAAAACCTAGGGGCAAAATGGTCATTTTGCAAAAAATGGATTCAGGTACTATCGAGCACACCGCTGGAAAGACAATGACAAATTATTCAAGTTCAAAAAAAATTTTACTCAATTTGGAGTTCGGACGGGGGAGAAAGGTCAAAAACAAAAATGATGTCGTGGCGGCCCGACGAGGACAACCCACCACTACTACAACTGAGAGTAAAAACGGGCATCTAAACGGACTTTTTTGGAAAAAATCAAAGAAAAAACCCCCCCTAAAATCAAGTTTCCTACCTTGATCACAAATGGAAACAAAAAAAATGCATTGTAAAAAGCTCAGAATGCCCCCAAGAAAATCAAGTCAAGAGGAAAAAAAACTAATCCGAGCTACTGCCCAAGTTTTGGAAATAGGGCTTCGGGAGGTTTTTAAATTGCCTAAATTGAAAAAACAATCTTAAAATGCACCCACAAGACCTCCGGAAGTTTCGGATCGGTCGTGACGATTTTCAAAAAAAAGTCAATGAATAGTACCAACTACATTTGTACTAAAAATTTGCAAAACCTGGCAGCAAGGATTTTCTGAAAAAATATGGATTTTTGAGGGCCAAGATGATGTTTTTTGGAAAAACACAAAAAAGAAACCCCCCTCAAAATCAAGTTTTCTACGTGACTCACAAGGAAAAATGAAAAAAATCAGTGTGAAATATCCGAAATGGCCCTGTAACAGAATAGGGTCAAACTAAAAAATATACAACTTTAGGTTTTTGTTTCATCAAGGAAGGTATTGTTTGCCAAAGTGAGCATGCAAGTGTATGTAATATGATAAAATAGATGTGCTACAAAGGCCTATGGCCTCATTACAATACATTTACAATATTTAACATGTCAAACCTCCAAGTTTACAACTTTAGGTTTTTGTTTCATCAAGGAAGGTATTGTTTGCCAAAGTGAGCATGCAAGTGTATGTAATATGATAAAATAGATGTGCTACAAAGGCCTATGGCCTCATTACAATACATTTACAATATTTAACATGTCAAACCTCCAAGTTATAAAAATTATATTTCATAGACAAATCATGAACATGCTAACACTTGCATGTGAACAAGAATGCTTCTAAAGAAGCTTAACTCAGCAAATCACCCAAGCAATTGCAATCTCCAATATTGTATCCTGTACCTGAAATATGCCCCAGTATCATAGGGGTGAGTAACATAAAGCTACTCGAAGGAAATGAGCATGCATCGACCTAAAGTTTTACAAGTTGCATGATTTAATTATTGTGGTTCATTCCACCTAACGTCTATGTCAAGGTGAGACTCAGGGAGCATCCTAACTACCTAAGATCATTTCTAGCACCAATCACCTCATTCATGCAATTTTAACAACATAGGGTCATGCTTACACAAAGCAACAACATAGGAGCATGCTTACACAAAGCAACAACATAGTGGTTCTCAAGGTTATCAACTTGAAGTCTAAAATGCAACATCAACTAAATATAACAATTTAGCATAATTAGAATATCTAATACCACACATCAAGACATAGATTCTCTAGGTTATCAACTAGCAATCTAAAAGTGTGAAATCAACTAAATATATCAATTTAGTATGGATGTACTTAACAACATCAAATCGCCAATTACCAAAACCACAAGTCACAATTAAACATTGGTTGTCAACTTGGAATTGAATGCGAAATCAAATAGTGGAAGACTTGGACATCACAACTCGGATTTCCGCCGAGACAAGGCAAATTTGGAGCTACTAACCCCCAGGCAGCCTACCCAACGCGTGAACTTTATAGGGCTAATTTGGAGCTACTAACCCCCAGGCAACCTACCCAACGCGCGAACTTTTGACTTAGAGGACTCTTGTCCCCGTACTAGAGCCAAACCCTAGCCATCACAGCTTAATAATGTCCCAAGCAACTCCAAAATAAATAAGTTAACAACTTATATACGTATTAAACAATACACGAAACTACCTTCATGCACAAGTAGGTTGTAACCACACAACACTTGCTCTAAATCTACAACAACTATAGGATGACATTGTCGAATCTTCAGAGCGCGATTCGTTACACGCTATAACAATATAATCCGATATTGAAAACATAATTTATAAATCTATTACAAATCTAAAATCATGCTTCAAACATACTATCAATGCCAATTTCAGGATTTAATCATTAAAGCAATAGAAACGGAATTTAATCAAATAAACTAATTAAATTCCCTAGCTTTCAAATCTCAATCAAATGGCCCCTAATCAATGCATATTATACAATATAGCATAGTATATACATACATATACTAAAATCTCAATTAGGCCAATGGCACAACAAGGTAGAATTTAATTATATCATGATAATTAAACTTCTAAATTTCAAAGCAACTTCAAATAGTCCCAATTTAACATATACTAGTACACAAGTCCTAGTCATCATGATTATCAAGTAAAAAAACTTAATTGGGCCAAGGGAACCATTAAATAGATTTTAATTAATCATTTAATTTAAAATCTCTAGATTTTCATACTTGTCCAAATACTCTCAAATTAAAGTATGTTAACAAACATGTTAAGACTTAATTTAAAAACATACTACAAGTTCATTTCATGAAAAGTATGGCCATGGGATTTAATCTTTCACCAAAGATAAATATTAAATAAAAGTGCAATTCTTATTCAATTAATCCCAATTTAATATATGTTAACAAACATATTAAAACATGCTTTTTTAGCATGCCACAATTCCATTCTAAGTTATACACATCCTTGTGAATTAAATTTCATACAAAGAAATAATTAATACTAATTTTTTAGAATTGATACAACGCATGCAATTAAGTTGTATAATCATGCTAAACACTCAATACAACACACATAAAAGCCTAGAACATCCCCTACCTAATTTTGAGATGAAAATCTCAAAAGCCACCAAATGGAAACCGTTCCGAATCTGACGAAACTTCTGGGTTTTGTCGGGGACTACACCGTGCACATAACCCCCAAGGAAGCCCCATCAAAATCATAACTTGACTTCAAACCCAAACTCAAAGAATGATCAGAAATGGGTTCCAATAAGGGTGAAAGAAGCACGTAGTCAATACGAACACTAAACGCAAATGCCCTTCTATGTTCTGACGAAGGAATAAAGCTCAAAAGAGGAGAGAGAAGGTGGCAGCCTCCCTTGGGCTGCCATGGAAGCTTCAGGTCATGCAAGAGAGTGGGGAAGATGAAAAAATAAAATATCTCACCCCCCTTTTATAGAAATCTCAAAAAGTGCCCCGAACGGGCCCCGCCGGGTCTGAAAAAGTAAAATTTGAGCAGACGCACTCAAATGACAAAACTCTATGAACGAAAAAGATTCAAAATGAGAAATTATGAACAACGGAAGAAATAACGTCAAAAACCAAGTCCCGAGCATAAATTTATGCCCCAAACAAGTTTGGCGCTAATTGGGCCCAAAAACCCTGAAACTGGAAAACAATGGCCAGAAGGAATTTCTAAGAGTACACGACTTGATGAAAAGTGAAAATGAATCCCGTACGAGAATCCAGGCTCAAAACAAGGCATTTAGTAATAACTTTCATTAATTGCACAATGGCCCCTCCAAAAAGTGAAAATTGCACTAATGGCCCAGAATGAAAATATCTTCCAAAAATATTTTCTTAAAAACCCCTGAAATAAAATATCTTCAAAAGATATTTACGAAAAACACCCCAAGAAAATAAAATAATTTCAAAAAGCTTTGCATCCATGCCCCTATGGACACCGGGAGCAATCAGAGTACTTTCTTGCAAAAGTAAAGATACGTATTTCGTGGAAACCACTTAAGATGGAGATACATGAAGTCAAAAACCAACTTCGAACACAAGAAGTGTGGTTATACCAACAAAGTGTCAAACGGGGAAAAGACAAAATAGGGAAAAGGACGAAATAGGGAAAATGACGAAAAGTGAATAGTGTCGAAAAAATGAAAAATGTGGAAACGACTCGGTCCTCAAAGGAAGTTGTCAATCCACATAAAAGAGTCTCAGATTTCATTCCAAAGCACTCGAGACGACACTAAGGGAAGAGGAACTGAACTCAGAAAGGAAAGACAACGGAAAAAAAATATTCGTGAAAATCCGGGTCATTACACATTATTTATATCGATCATGCTGCGTTGAGGCATCTTCTCTCCAAGAAAGATGTTAAACCTAGGTTCATACGATGGATCTTACTCCTTCAGGAATTTGACCTTGAAATCCGTGATAAGAAAGGCTCTGCGATGTAGTCGCTGATCATTTGTCTCGTCTAGTTGTTGATTCGATTAGCAATTCTCTTCCTATCTCTGATTATCTCCCTGATGAGTAACTTTTTACGATATCTCCTGCACCATGGTATGCCGATATTGTCAATTACATTGTCACAAGTCAAACCCCTTCTACTTGGTCCAAGCAAAAGAGAGATAAATTCCTAGTTATGGTTAAGGAATATTTTTGGGATGACCCCTACCTGTTTAAGTATTGTCAAGATCAAATCATCCGTAGGTGTGTCCTCGAGGTAGACCAAGAGTCCATCATTTCATTCTGTCATGATCAGGCTTGTGGTGGCTATTTTAGCTCTAAACGGACCGCTGCAAAAATCTTACAATCAAGCTTTTATCGGCCCACCCTTTTTAAGGACACCCATACCTACTGTGTAGCATGTCCTAGATGCCAACTCTTAGGTTAAATTACCAAAAGGAATGAATGGCCTCAACAATCCATACTAGTGGTTGAATTCTTTGATGTTTGGGGTATTGACTTCATGGGACCCTTTATCTCTTCATGTGGGTATACCTACATCCTGGCCGTTGATTATGTGTCCAAATGGGTAGAAGCCTTAGCCACCAAGATAGCCGACCATAGGGTTGTGGTGAAATTCTTGAAAGACTTCATTTTGTCTCGCTTCGATACACCTCAAGCCATAATAAGTGATAATGGTTCACATTTCTGCAACAAAGTCTTTGCTAGCCTAATATCCAAATATGGGATCACCCATAAGGTAGCCCTATCTTACCACCCACAAACCAATGGTCAGGCTGAGGTATCCAATAGGGAGATCAAGCATATCTTAGAGAAAATGGTTAAACCCATAAGAAAGGATTGGAGTCTCCGCCTTCATGATGCTTTGTGGGCCTATCGTACTGCTTATAAGACCCCTATAGGAATGTCTTCATACCGATTGGTCAATGGCAAAGCCTGTTACTTGCTTGTCGAACTGGAACATTATGCTTATTGAGCCATCAAGGCCATGAACTTTGATTATGATCAAGTCAGTGAGCGTAGGACACTTCAACTTAAAGAGTTGGAAGAACTCAAAAATGATGCCTATGAGAGTTCGAGGATTTATAAAGCTAAGACTACATTGGAACATGACAAACAAATTTTAAGAAAGGAGTTTTTCCAAGGCCAAAAGGTTCTTTTGTATAAGTCCAGTCTTGTATTGTTTCCTGGGAAGTTGAGGTCACGATGGTCTGGTCCATATTATGTACACCATGTTGCTAGTCATGGTGCCATTGAGGTACAAGATCTCAAAACTGAAAACCTATTTAAAGTTAATGCTCATCGTTTAAAACCTTTCCTTAAGTTTGAGGCTCACGACATTGAGGAAATTTTCCTCGTCTATCCAGTCTATTCAGACTAATCTCTTTTGAGGGCATTTCCCCCATTATGTCTGGTTGAAGACGTTAAACTTAGCGCTCCTGGGAGGCAACCCAGCCAGTTGTGTCTATTCAGTTACCTTGGATTGATTTTTGAGTCTTAACCAGTTGTATCTCACTCCTACTCGTTAGCTTCGTAACTGTTTAGTATTTGAATATGGTTATATTTTGTTTGGGGGTACTATATTTGTCTGATATGGTTTTCGATTGTTTTCCATAACCGCTTTTGCAGAAATTGTACTCCACCTCGAAACAAGTGAGGTAATATATTCCAATGTTACATGTGTTGGATACGAGTTAGTAGACCTTGAAAAGTAGATGTCTTTGGCATGATGATAGAGAAATATGCATTTAATACCTTTCACAAAGTAACCAGGCCTCTTGCCTCTATAAGTAGTGAGTGTTCGCATCAAAAAGTGGAGGGTTAGGAAAAAATGAAAGTGGTGGTTTAGGTTCGCAGCCTAGTTGACTTAAGTTAATAAGCTTTTTGGGGTATCTTTACACCTAATGCCCTAAAACAGTCTGGTTGGGAGTCATTAGCCTAAAGCTCATTACATGTGTCATCTAGAAAGCTTAAGGGATTTAAACATTGCACAGCTTGCCATCTTCCAAAAAAAAAAAAAAAAGAAAAAAGAAAAAAAAAGAAGAAGAAGAAGAAGAAGAAGAAGAAGAAAAATAAGAAGAAGAAGATGAAAGAAAGAAAGATGAAAAATTCGCATGCATAAGTAAAGTTATGAATTCATGCCTTGGGTACTTTAACTTGGAAGGGAATATTAATGAGTTGAAACTATTGTGATGTGTAATATAAGGACAAAAGGGTAAAACACATAATTGGATGCTAGTTCACTTCAAAAGGACAAACTGCAAAATAGAGAGCTATATATATATATATATATATATATATATATATATATATATATATCCATGATATATAGTGCAGTGTGAAGAGAGAAAGAAGAGAGAGAGAGAGAGGGTGTACGGTCATATAGTGAGAAAGGGGAGATAGAGAGAGAGTCAGCCAGACCAGATCTGTATGAAAATAATGCTTATGGATTTTTTTGTCCATGCATTTTATTATTTTAATTTAGTGGGAATGGAATGACCATTCCACAAGTCCAGAAGAGGAATGTTCATTCTATCTAAAAGCTGGAATGAGCATTCCAAGGAATGACCATTCCACTTTTAATATGGCACACCAAACAAGAGAAAGGGAATCAGAAAGTGGAATGGTACGTGATTCCATTCTAGCCCATTCAATCACACCAAAATAGGCCTAAGAGTATTGCAGCAATATTCACTCGAGCCATCTTTTACCATGGAATTTCTATATGCTATTGAAGTGTGAATCCATCAAGAAATCCATGCCATGTGAGTGTCCATTTGGAAATAAAGATCCAAGAAGTTGCTGAAGGGTTTTTGGTGCTCTTTTGCTGGTTTGAGGCTTGAATTTGGCCAGAGGCATTCTCAAGGTTTTTCAAAGGTGTAGGTAAGATTGTTTTACCATCTAACAACTGTAGAAACTATTTTATTGCTTATACTCTTGCTGTAGTTATATTTTATATCTCAAATCACAAACAAGGCCTTATTGCTGTCATGAGCTTATATGTGATATATGTTACTGTGAGTTGCACTCTTATCATCTGAGCATCTTTATATTGTTGATTTGGGGCTGTAAAAGTTGAGATTCATCATGAGAAATGGCCTAAGTTCCATTTGACCTTGTGAACCTCAAGGGTTAGGGTTTGAAGTTGATGTAAAGACTAAAATTGTATTAACTTGGTATACTTGTTGATCTCTTCATTCTAGCTTGTGTATGCAGTTGATATATGATTATTGAAACCCTAAAAAGGTTTGCGCTATTGCTTAGTGCTTATTGGGTTGGTCGCCGTCCTACCACAAGCTTAAAGAGTGTGTATTAAGGCGAGGGCCAAGTTTTACATTTATAGAAGCCACTACTACCTTTCACTATAAATATAGCTAGGGCGAGTAGGGATCGTCCCAAGGGATTGTGAGGGTCAAACAAGGTTATGAAATCACTATTAGGACTAGTAGGTCGAGTGATCAAACAATTGGTTGGTTGGTTGATTAGACTAGAGAGCAACTAAATTAAACTAAGTGATAACAAAAGAATGCAACTAAGAGCAAATAAGAGAGAGAAGAGTCTTGGGGTTTAGAGATCACCACCAAGCAATGCATTTCCATACCATTGACAAGTAACTAATGAGGGCAAATGGTGTGTTACAATATTGGTGTGTGTGTGTGTGTTTGGTTGATTCAACAAGCAAGGATGACTAGTTAAACATGTATTGTCTAAACATCATGTGAAAGGCACAATATATCTAAGCAATGAAGCATATATTGTCTAAACAACATGTGAAAGGCACAATAGATCAAAACAAGTCATTAATCCTTTCATTAAGTTCACAATCCAAATACAACACAAGGTTAGAAACATATGCTACTTGCATTCAAAAGCATTGATCATCAAACAACAAGTATGAATTGTCCTCCCATTTAACACTACACTACAACTACACTACATCTACACTACTAGCATGAAAATAAACTAGGGGAGAGGCACAATCCATCAAGGAATAAGCATGAACCATCAAGAAAATCACAAGAGCATTCCATTAAGCACTATGTTTTTACAATCTCTAAATCTATAGCATCAATACACATAGACATGCATCAATAATACAAAATCTAGAGACAAGCACATGAACATCTATTTTAACATACATAGACATATGGATAGAATGAAATGATCAATTGAAAGCATTTAACCACATAAATCATTAAATAATCAAGATCTATATATATCAAAGTGTCAAAACATTAATTACAACACTAATTCCTCAATAATACACAAGATTAAGATATAGAAAGCATGCTTAGGGCTAACTCTAGCCCTAAGAGGATGTCTAGCCACTCATGGTGATGTTTCTCCAACCCTCAAGGGCTAACTCCATGGTAGAGATTTGCTCCTTGATGATGAAGAGTCTCCAATGGTGTCTCTAGCCTCCTCCTCCACTAAGCTTGCTCTCCAAGAGATGATATGATATGATATTAGCTCTCCCTTTGTGAAAAGCAATCCTTATCCTTATATAGGTAGGTCAAATGACACCCAAAATGAGCTGGGGTGGTGCCCACAATATTTCCTAATGATCGGATAAAGGACAACTTTTAATAAGCTAAAAATTTAACTTTTTCGCACTGGAGGAAGTTCAATTGATCGAACCTGGGACTTAGATCGATCGAACATTGCAAAGATCCATCGAACTTAGGCTGGATCGATCTTCATTGGTGGCGCTTTTTGGATAAAGACAAATTTGAGATATTTTGAAGATATTTTTGGGAAAAGGATAAAAGTGGTTGGTAGGGTGGTACAACTAAATAAGATCAATCATTTGGATAAGGACAAAGTAGTTCGATCGATCAAAGAATGATGTTGGATCAATCGAACTTTTGAGATCTCTGAAAATGTCATCATGGCTCTGATCCATCTTGAAGTACTGAGATCGATCATATTGAATCAATCGAACTTTGATCTGAGATCGATCGAAGATGTTGATTTCCACCTTTTTCTTCCTTTTGCTTCCACTTGGCTCCTTTCTTTGATTCATCCCAAAATTGCTTCAATTAAGCTCTTATTTGGCTGAGTTCACTTATTTTCGGGATAAGTACCTAAAAATGGAAATAATACGAAATCAATCTAAAACACTAAAGTAAGATAGATAAAGGTACTAGAATGCCCAAGCTTAAGGGGTTTAAATACGCACTTTTCAGCTCTCATCACACCCCCAAACTTAAATATTGCTAGTCCCTAACAATGAACTAGAAAGTAAAGGAATGAAATGAACAACTATACAACTATGAACTAGAAAACAATAAATAGATAACGCCACTTTCGTAGGGAACACGATTGCACTTAGCACATGCAACAAGCCTTTTAAACTCCTAGGTTACCCCTAGTGGATGAGTGAAGTCTCGTGAGGGTTTCCAGAAATGGTACCCACAAACATTAAGCTCATTCTTTCAAAAGAGGTACCAATATTGCAAACAAGTATTGGGAGAAAACTACCTCAAGTATGCAATTTTTCAAACATTTCCAAGCAATCTCCTAAAATCTCAACATCAAGCAAGCAAGTATGGTCCTCCACACATCAAGAAAATAATCATGCAAATCAAAACAACTCTAGAATCCTTTTGAGTGAACCGGCATCAAATGTGTTGCTATCTTAGCCAACTAAAGAATTAATCACATCCCTACCCTCAAACTAGCACACAAATCTAGTACCGATCATCAAGACAAAAAGTGGACCTTTTATTAAAGCTTTATTGTTCTGGGTGCGCTTATTCTTTTCACTCGATTTTTTTTTTTTTTTTATAGGATCAAAGATGGAAGCATGGTGCAATGTGTTGATCTATTAAGCTTTCTAGCGATTCATGAGATCGAGCGTTAGGTCAATGACTCCCAAACCAGACAGCTTTAGGGCATTAGGCATTCAAATACCCCTACGGACTTACAAGCTCAAATCAATTAGGCTACAAATCAGGACAACAACCATCTAATCATTTCCCACTTCTCACATTTTTTATTGCTTTTGCAACTTTTTCTTCTTCTTTTTTATTTTTTATTTATTTTTATTTTTTTTATAAGCAAGTTCAATTATGAACCTAGAGTTTGGGCCCTCCACCTTTCGGCACGAGAAGTTCTGTGCTTAATGAGGCGAGAATCCCGGCTACTTAGTGAAAAGGGGTTGTCATCCACCTTTATCAAGAAAGAAAGCTTTCAATGCACTACTAGCTCAATTGGGATATAACCAATTAAATAATCAACAAAGCATATACCCCACAAATGAATGCTAGTGTGCGCCTGTGCTAGTGTAGAATACTAGAGTGAATCTCAAAATAATCACAAAATCAAGATGATGTGGACCATAAGTGCAAGCAAGATATCAATCTTTCGAAAAATTTACTCCTAAATGACTTCCACAAGGCATACAAGGAGTATTGGACTCTCAAGTCAAACGATTTTTAAATTTTAAGCAATATAGTCCTCAAAAGATCAAAATCATCACTAGATATGGACCAATCATAGAAAAATCCCTCAATTACACAAGTCATGCTCAAAATCTTGAAATTTAAAGCTAACACTACAAAGCACCATTCCCCCCAAACTTAAATAGCACAATGTCCTCAATGTGCAAGAGGACAAAGGAAAGAGTATACCAGTGCAACTAAGGCATAGAATGATCGGGACTGAAGTATCTAAAGTGGGTGGCATAGCCCCCCCAAACTTAGGATGAACTGTGGTCCTGAAAAGATGGCACTTGGATAAACACATCAGATAACAAAATGGGATAATTAGTGCACAGTGGACATGCAAGTGTAAATGGGATAAACAGATAAAGATATGAGAGAGGTATAAGGGTGGTCCTGAAAATCAGGTAGCACTCTCTCACTGAAGTCACTGTGATGCACCTGATGGAGTCAAACATACAGGTATGAGAATATAATATATGACATCCATAATAAAAATATGCATAAATAGAAAATAAAGTACTGGAACATCAAAAGATCTAAGCCGATAGACCGGCTGTAAAAATAATAGTACTATACAGTGACAAAAGTAAAGTATTAATAGTAGAGAAGGATCATGAAAAGATAAAGAACTGGAATCTCAGGAAGATGAGGCAGGACAGGTAGGTCGAGTTCCGCAGATATCTCTGGATAGATCTCGGAACATAGTTGCAACATCCGTACAGAAGATAGCAAAATCAGCTCTGGCGGCTGTAAGATCAGCTCGTATAGCAACAACAACATCCTCAAGAGTTTGCAGGCATACTCCAAAGCCGGGGGTCTGATCTGGAGCCTCTGGTATAGAAGAGTCAGAAGAATGAAAATCCTGAGTCTGCTCCTGCTCGTGATTGGGCAACCAAGTTGGAGAGTACTACTCTGTGTCATCTGCAGGTCATTCCAAATCAATATCTATATGCTCGGCAGCTGGACCGACTGGTACATCGTCCGCTGCAGGATCTGCTGCTGCTGCCTCAGCTGCTGCCTCTGCCTCCTCAGCTTCTAGCTCCTCTGCAGCCACTACTGTGTGGTCCTGCAGTCTAGTAATGATGGCATTGTAGCTCTTGTCCCAGTCCTTCTTCAAGAAGTGACAGGAACCTCTCTTAGGGTGCTCCCGAAGATGAATAGGGTAACACTGGTCGATCAAAATCTAGGTGATAAGGTGGCCAAATGGGAGAGACTTAGCCCGTCCGGGCTTCTCCTTGTTGATATACTCGTCAAATAGCTTCCTCATCACGCTCCAGATGAGCGCGGGAATAGATACCCAGTGGCCTATGTAGAATGCGTAGAGGGCTATCAGATAGTCTCCTCTCTGCTGGATCTTATGCCCGGCCATATATATATTCTGAAAAAGAACAGAATCGAAGAACTATAGGTCATCTGGAAGGAATATGCGGGTGGCGAAAGTCTCACCATCGGCATGGTGACTTGTAAGAAATACTGCCATGTCGGCATAAGAAAGCCTGTATAGCCTCGAATATAGCTCTTCTAGCTCCGGAAGGCATCTGTGTGGACAATGGAAAGAGTGTGCTAGCGAGTCCACAGTGATAGTGATCTGATGGCCATTTATGGTAGTGACCAGCTCTACTGTGGTACGCGGGGATGGTCGGAGGTTCTGGAAGAACAACCATACCAGTCGCGGGTGGACTGGCTCTGTAACTGGGGCAAGAATAGCTACAAGGCCCCTCTGAATGATGTCGTGGTAGGCTGATCGAGTCAGCACCGATCTGGAGAAAAAGGTTATGTCGAACACCGACTCATGGTCTACTGCCATATGCGCATATCTAGGCGCGGGCCTATCACGCTCTTGAGCTGGCTGAGTTGGCTGGCTTGGTGGAGATGGTACTGGTGAATGTTCAGCTCTAGCATGTGGTGGAGATGGTGATGGTGTAAATGCAGGCTGAGCTACAGAGGTGGATGGAATATGAGCATCCTCAGCCTCATGAGCAGGTGACTGAGGTGGAGTAGGCTGTACTGGCTCTTCAAGTGCATGAGAGGGCTCTGCTGGCTCTTCTATCCATGGTTTGATATGTCTCTGAGGCCTGTGTTGCCTCTTAGCAACAATCTTAAGCTTAGTCATAGCCTGAAAAATAATTTAAAAACTTACAAGGGGAGTTAGTACCAGAATTAAGAATTAAAACCACAAAATAGAAACATATATGTCAAATAAGATAGACAAATCATATAGATGACATGAATCTATGCAAGTGATAGGATATGAAACATGCTAAACAATGTAAGTATGAAATGCATCCAATATGGAATGTCACAGGCATTGGGCATATATGAGATAGCATGAACATAATGCATGATGAATGAAGTGTGTGTATGAGATCTATGAAGTTCTATCGATCATAAAAAGGTTTGAGATTGATCTCAAAACTTCGATCGATCTGAGGTATGAGTTTGATCGATCTCTCAAGATCGATCTGAGATTGAAGTTCGATCGATCGAACTATGTGAAGGTGAAAACTAAAAAGTCACAGATCTGTGACGTGGATGGCACGGGGCCTTCACGACATGGTCATGGGCCCATCAACACAACAAATCATCAATTACCATCACCCAAACAAGGCCTATACTCCCATAATCAATTCGAAAATCAAAAATATAAAAATATATATACACATATATATACATATATATACAAACATGCTTTAAGCTCATCAATGGTGGATTTCATCATTATTTATCCTAGATCTAGCATGTAGGCAACATATATTATCAAATTAAAGCTTGAAATGACAAAATGTGGTTCGGATCTCACCTCTAGTCGCGAGGAAAGAGGAGATGAAGATGGTGATGCAAATCCGAGAGGAGAGAGGGAAAATCAAAGGTTGGAACTCGCCGGAGGCTCGCCAAAAATGGAAAGGCTGATTGGGGTTCACGGCGATGATGAGAGAAACAAGGGTTAGGGTAGGGAGTTGTTAGATCGATCTTTGTAATCGATCTCACAACTCTCGGTTTTATTTTTAAAAACATTTCCCTATTAGTCGATCGATCGAACTGAGATTTCAGATCGATAGAACTTTGATGAACTCTCCTCAAAGTATTTTTTTTTTTTTTTTTTTTTTGAAATTTTTGAAAAATGAAAAACTAAAATTAAAAATTAGAATTAAAATTGAAAATTGTAAAATAAAATAAAATAAAATAGAATAAAATATTTTTGGATTTTTTTTTAATTGAATAAGCAATAATAATTAAAAACTAAATAAACTAAAATATTTTTGTATTTTCGAAAACTTTTTGAAAAACAAAATAAAATGAAATGAAAATAAAATAAAAATGAAAATATTCTTGGATTTTTGAAATTTGAAAAGTCAAAATAAAGTCAAAATAAAGAAATGAAGAACTGAGATCGATTAGAACAAGAGTTCGATCAATCAAGCAGAGGGCAAAAATATGCAGGTTTATGGCTCAGAAAATTGGCTAAGTGTTGGAACTTGAAGATCGACCGAACTTTGATGTTGGATCGATCGAAGAAGTTCAGATCGATCTTGGAATGTTTTCGATCGATGAGATAAAGAACTGAATATGCAGGTTGATGCAGGCTCAAAATTTTTCTAAGTGTTGGATCATGAGATTGATCAAACTTTGAAGTTGGATCGATCTAAGGTCTTCTGATCGATCTGAGAATTAGAAATTTTTCTAAGTGATGGGACAGAGAGGTGATTTGGATACAGGTGGATGCAAGTCGAAATTTTTTTTAAGTGTTGGATGTAGGTGGAAGTTCGATCGATCGAACTCTCATTTGAGATCGATCGAACTTATACAAAATGCTCAATCACAATACAAAAATTCATGTAATCCTAATCACAGTTCCTATTAATGCATATGAACCAAAAACAAGTATCTAGATTTCGCAAGAAATGAAATTTCAGTAGAAATGAGGGAGGAATAGGGTTTTAACACCTTACGAAATGTTTTTGCTAGTCTTTAACGTCTCTAGCAAGACATTGGGCTCTTCTAGCCTAGATCAAAGATCTTATAATGCATCCCCTCCTTGTTGGGGTAATAGATGCTTTGAACTCCACCCAACAAATGGTTCTTTGAAGAACTTGTTGGATTAAGCTCAAAAGAAACTTTTGATCCTTTGTCTATGCAATCACAACCTTTGGGCTTCCATGCCCTTTCAAAGCAAGAATTTGAAATAAGACTTTTAGAATGCAAGGTTAAAGATGATCCTTTGGAAGTTTTGGTCTTACACAAAAGCTCACTTCCTTGACATTGAAGATCATGACATTTATCTACAACATTAACATCTCTTTCATATTTGTCAAATGAATTGGGTGTGGGATTGAAGATATTCAACTTCACCTTGATGTGGCCAAATGAGATCTTTATTATCCCCATCCTACAATTGATGTTGGCATTAGCGGTTGCCAAGACAGGACGGCCAAGGATAACGGGAATTTAGCTCTTAAGATTGGGGACTGGTTCCGTGTCTATGACAACGAAATCAACCGGGAAGAAGAATTTATCAATTTTAATCAAAACATCCTCAATGACACCCCTAGGCCTCTTGATAGATCGGTCGGCAAGTTACAAAATTACCGACGTCGGTTTTAATTCACCTAGGTCCAATTTGACATAAACCGATTATGGAAGAAGGTTAACACTTGCTCCTAAGTCAAGAAGCGCCTGATTAATGATATGATCACCAATGATGCATGAAGTAGTAGGTGAACCGAGGTCCTTAAACTTTGGCAAAGTATTATGTTGCAAAATTGAGCTTACTTGCTCGGTCAAAACCACTTTTCTTGGCGCTTGGCTCTTGTTCTTCCGCTTTTGGGTGCACAAGTCTTTCAAGAATTTGGCATAAGCCGGAATTTGCTTGATTGCATCCAAAAGTGGAAGATTAACTTTTACTTGCCTAAACATTTCCATAATTTCATTGGTTTTTGCCTTTTGCTTGTCTTTTGAAATGGATCCTTTTAAGGCATCCGGAAATGGAACTTTTGGTTCAAACACTTTTTTAGAATTTCCTTTTGAACTCTCTTCAACACAAGAAGTTTTCAAATCACTTTGTTTCAAAGTATTTTTCAGCAAAACTTTTTCAACATCATTTTTCAAAACTTCTTTTTCAAACACATTTTTCAAGACTTTCTCATTCACAAGATCATGTATATGCAGTGAAAGAGGAATGGGATGTGAAACGGGACGGGTGACAACTTGAGGTTGCACCAGTTCACTCTCTTCATTGGACATTTCAACTTGATTGTCCACAATCCTACTACTCCGCAAGGTAGTCACTGCATTAACATGTTCAATGGTGTGGCCTTCTGATGAAGAATGGGTTTCCACAACACATTGTTGCTTAGATGGGGCATTAATAGGCATCTTTCCCTTCTCTCTTGTATTGAGATTGCTTGTTATTTGTCCTACTTGGGTTTATAGCTTCGTAATAGATTGAGAGTGAGAATGGAGCAATTGTGTGTTAGCCTCTAAAGTGCCCAAAGCATTTAAAACTTTTTCTTCAAAGGCGGGACTTCTAGTATTTCCTTGGGAATAAGATTGGTTGGGAAAATGAGAATTGGCAAATTGATTCCCTTGTGATTGATAAGGTCTATAGCCTTGGGATCCTTGGTTTTGAAGTGGAGGTGGAATGTACTTCCCTTGAAAACCGCCTTGGGAAGGGTTTGAGCCCTCTCCTTGGTTTTTCCAAGAGAAATTCGGATGATTCTTCCAACTTGGATTATAATAAGTACCATAAGGATAGTTCCCTTAGTTTACAAAAGCTGCATTGACTTGTTCATTAGGTTCATTTTGCACTTGCCCGTGAGGACAATGAGAAGTAGAATGAAGAACACTAGAACAAGTCATACATGTTTCATTTGATGCACGATGAGAATGGTTAGGAAAAGAAGATACTTAGTTCGCCAAGTTTTGGTTAATCAAAAATTGATCAAACCTTTGAGATAAAGACTTCATTTCGGCGGCTATTTCATTTGAATGGTCGACTTGATGTAAGCCAACACTCTTTCTACCTTGTGAATTTCTACCATTCTTGGATGCTAATGTTCTATACAAAGAATTTTCACTCATGCTTTCATAAAGACGCCACATGTCATCCTTATGCCTATCAATGTATGAGCCACCCATGGAAGCATCAACCATGCCTTTGTAATTGTCCGGTAAGCTCTCAAAGAAATATTAAACTAATTGCCATTTGGGCATGTCATGATGTGGACATTTCTTAAGCAATTCATTGAAGCGTTCCCATGCTTCATGAAACATTTCTCTATCCCCATGTGAAAATTCTCGAATTGAGGTTCTCATAGCATTAGTTTTAGAAACCGGATAGTACTTCTTTAAGAACTCTTGTTGCATTTCTGCCCAAGAAGTTATTGAAAAAGGCCTAAGATTGTTAAACCAATACTTTGCCTTGTCTTTTAAGGTGAATGGAAAAAGTTTGAGTCTTAAGACCTCTTCCGGCATGTCCGCATATTTTACGGTGGAACATACTTCAAGAAACTCATCTAAATGCTTGTAAGGTTCTTCACTTGGAAGTCCATGATAGTTAGGAAGCATTTGAATGGTTTGTGGCTTAATTTCATAATGATGTGCTCTAAATGGAGGCAATTGGATGCATGTAGGTGCATTATACTCATTAAGCACATAATGGTCTCTTAAAGCAAGAGGTGGATTAGTTACTTGAGGTGCAACATAAACACCTTGGTTTTGAATTCCTTGATTGATGATGGGAGGTTGTGGAGTATACATTGGCATTGGCATTCCATATGGAGCTTGGCCTTATTGTTGTGGTCGTTGGTGAATGTATGGCCTAGGCATGCCTAATGGTACTTGTATGTTCTCATTGTGTACATTAGGATGAAGGATACCTTGTTGGTCTATGTGACCAAGGTCCTCAACATGATCATCATTATGGTCATCCATTGATAGATTGTATCTATTTGAACTTCCTCTTCCCCTAGGATTTCTAACGATGGATTCAAGATGCAAATCTAAAGGGACAAGAGTGGGTCTCAATGAACGACGACCATGCATGCACAATGCAAAACATAACAAGCACAAAGAATGACAAACACTATGTCTTCACAACAATACAATTAGACTTCTTCCACAAACACTTAATTCATACTCCCATGCTTTAACAACAATGATGCAAAGAACAAATAAGAATGCCTCTACGCGGGCTCACGATTTGTCAAAGGGATTGAGAAAAGAAGTCTCACAAAGGTCCATTAGCACTTCAACTCCAAATTTAAAGCTTAGCTTAGCAAATTTTTTTAATTTTAAGCTTTTTACTTTCTTTGCTTTGCTTGAATGCTCCTTTGCTTGCTTCCTCTCCAACAATGCACCTAGTCAAGTAAGAACAACACAATAAGTAACCAAAAAGAAAAATAAAAATAAAGTAAAGACACGATCAAAAGAGTACTAATCCTAATTGATTCCACAATTTCGACGTTGCCAAATCAAATTAATCCCAGGCAACGGCGCCAAAAACTTGGTGGTGCTTATTGGGTTGGTCGCCGTCCTACCATAAGCTTAAAGAGTGTGTATTAAGGCGAGAGCCAAGTTTTACATTTATAGAAGCCACTACTACCTTTCACTATAAATATAGCTAGGGTGAGTAGGGATCGTCCCAAGGGATTGTGAGGGTCGAACAAGGTTATGGAATCGCTATTAGGGCTAGTAGGTCGAGTGATCAAACAATTGGTTAGTTGGTTGATTAGATTAGAGAGTAACTAAATTAAACTAAGTGATAACAAAAGAATGTAACTAAGAGCAACTGAGAGAGAGAAGAGTCTTGGGGTTTAGAGATCACCACCAAGCAATGCATTTCCATACCATTAATAAGTGACTAATGAGGGCAAATGGTGTGTTGAAATATTGGTGTGTGTGTCTGTATTTGGTTGATTCAACAAGTAAGGATGACTAGTTAAGCATGTATTATCTAAACAACATGTGAAAGGCACAATAGATCAAAACAAGTCATTAATCATTTCTTTAAGCTCACAATCCAAATACAACATAAGGTTAGAGACATATGCTACTTGCATTCAAAAGCTTGGATCATCAAACTACAAGCATGGATTGTCCTCCCATTTAACATTACACTACAACTACACTACATTTACACTACTAGCATGAAAATAAACTAGGGGAGAGGCACAATCCATCAAGGAATAAGTATGAACTATCAAGAATGTTAAAGAGCATTCCATTAAGCACTATGTTTTGACAATCCCTAAATCTATAGCATCAATACACATAGACAAGCATCAATAACACAAAATCTAGAGACAAACACATGAACATCTAGAGACAAACACATGAACATCTATTCTAACATACATAGACATATGGATAGAATGAAATGATCAATTGAAAGCATTTAACCACATAAATCATTGAACAATCAAAATCTATATATATCAAAGTGTCAAAACATTAATTACAACACTAATCCATTAATAATACACAAGATTAAGATATAGAAAGCATGTTTGGAGCTAACTCTAGCCCCAAGAGGATGTCTAGCCACTCATGGTGATGTTTCTCCAACCCTCAAGGGCTAACTCCATTGTAGAGATTTGCAACTTGGATGGTGAAGAGTCTCCAATGGTGTCTCTAGCCTCCTCCTCCTCCTCTAAGCTTGCTCTCCAAGAGATGATATGATATGATATTGGCTCTCCCTTTGTAAAAAACAATCCTTATCCTTATATAGGTAGGTCAAATGACACCCAAAATGAGCTGGGGTCGTGCCTACAATATTCCCTAATGATTGGATAAAGGTCAACTTTCAATGAGCTGGAAATTTAACTTTTTTGCACCAGAGGAAGTTTGATCGATCGAACCTTGGACTTGGATCGATCGAACATTACTGAGATCCATCGAACTTAGGCTGGATCGATCTTCATTGGTGGCGCTTTTTGGATAAAGACAAATCTGAGATATTTTTGGGAAAAAGGACAAAAGTGGTTGGTAGGGTGGTACAACTAGATAAGATCAATCATTTGGATAAGGACAAAGCGATTCGATCGATCGAAGAATGATGTTGGATCGATCAAACTTTTGAAATCTTTGAAAATGTCATCATGGCTCTGATCCATCTTGAAGTGCTGAGATCGATCATGTTAGATCGATCGAACTTTGATCTGAGATCGATCGAAGATGTTAATTTCCACCTTTTTCTTTCTTTTGCTTCCATTTGGCTCCTTTTTTTGATTCATCCCAGAATTGCTTCAATTAAGCTTTTATTTGGCTGAGTTAGCTTATTTTCGAGATAAGTGCCTGAAAATGGAAATAATACGAAATCAATCTAAAACGGTAAAGTAAGATAGATAAAGGTACTAGAATGCCTAAGCTTAAGGGGTTTAAATATGCACTTTTCAGCGCTCATCATTGCTGAATTTCCATTTTACCCTCACGACCTGTTTAACTATAGAATAAAGCTTATTAAAGTTTTTTAATAATTTTGAGTTGCACAACCATTCTTATATTTTATGTATGCTTGAATATTGTTGATATTCATCATTTATATTGTATTTCATGAGCTATGAGAGCTTATAAGGTCCAAGCAGGATTTGCTTAGGATAAGGGCAATGCTAATGAGCACTGTGTTGAGCTAGTGTGTGTAGAGGCTATGAAAAACTAGTGTTTCAACTTGTACAAAGGTGTGTGCAGAGTGTGAGATAGTTGAACGTCTAACTACTTGCATACAACTAGTGGAGCTTTATTGGTTGTGGCCAAGAACCAAGGTGTTTCCCTATTGAGAGGGTTTTCCTTGTAAATAATGTGTGTAATTGGTTACTTGATTTAAAGTTTTCAACCTACTGCCTTGTATCCCTTGATATTGAGCAAGCTAAATAGAAGAAGTTTAAAGAAGAACCAATTCACCCCCTTCTTGATTCCTCAATTGTATCAGAGCTTTGGTCTACTTTTTAAGGTTTTAACCAACCTATAGAAGATCTTATGAAATGGAATAAGGTCAAGTTACAAACAAAGCACCTATTTTTTATGGGTCAAATTATGATTCATGAAAAACTAGGATGGAAGCTTTTCTCATGCCTCAGTCCTATAAGGTATGGCATGTAACCATCTATGGTTTTGTAGTTCTCAATCCAACCAACCCCTTTGTAGAAGATAAAGTTTCTTTAGCAAATGATGGAAGAGCTAGGCATATCTATTATGTGCTCTCAAGTAACAAGAGTTCACAAGGATCAAGAATTGTAAAATAGCAAAGGAATTGTAAACTTTTGAATAATGTCCAAATTTGCAGATAACACAAGTGTATTTTGTATATAATATTTTCTTTGAACTATTATATTAATTTTGTTATAAAATGACCGAATGTCTATACTATTTTTCATTAAATGACCATAATGTCTTTTTTATTGAACTACACTTAATTTATTTTTCTTATGAAAAAAATTTCATACTAATTTGATTACATATTTTCCATTAAATTTGTATAAATTTAACTTTAATTTTTAAATTAATTGTTTAAATAAAAATTTTAAGTAGAAAATTTTAAAATAATTTAAGTAATTTCTTAATTTTTCAATGGTTGAATTATTCACAAGGTGGGTTTTATTACTACATCTAATGGGTAGAAGATTAGGATATAATATCCCAAAATTGTATAATTTGATTGTCTATATAATCTTTATATATATTTAAATATAATTATATATACAAAAACAAATGCTTTGCAATTGTTATGTGCATACATAGTTTTAGAACAAATCATGGGGGTCAACAATGCTTTGCAGTATCCACTTTGGATATGGCCAGCGGTTTACTCGCTGAAATTTGGAGCTTAGCAAGTCCAAGGTCTGGAGTTCGAGTCCCACTGGATGTTCTTTGTGGCTAGCCTCGACTGTTCCTGCAGTAACTTACCCTGCCCGGGTGGGGAGGTGACCTTTCGGGTCCTTGTGAATTAATCGGGTTGTTAAAAGGCCCTAAAGGTTCGTGTCTTCCCAGACACCCCGAGTTAACTAAAACAAAAACCAAAAAAGAAAACAGTGCTTTGCAGTTGTCATGTGTGTACATTATACAAATAGTGGGGGAGCCCGTATATGTCCAGGGGACACGTGCCCTCATTCCGTGGCCTCACTTACTATAATATATATACTAAATTTATATATTTTTACATATATATATGAAAAAATTCATATAATGCCCCTCCTAAAAATTTTATTTTCTAAAATTATCTCTTAAATTTTGTATTTTTTCTATTTTTTACTCTTTAAATTCGTTTAATTTCCTTTAAAAAAATTCAAAATTTTCTTTTTAAATCAAACTCTAATTTTTTTTCCCTTTCAAAATCCTCTCATTTTTCTTTCCTTTTTAAATTTTTGTTAACTATTTATCTTTCTTAAATTACTCATTGATTAACATATTATTTTGAGTATTTTTTCTCATTTGTCTCTTAATTTATAGAATCTATATTTACTGTGGTGATTATTGAAATTTTTTTTTTTTTTTTTCTTGGTCTCTTAATTTTACAGAAATCTTTATACAAGCTAGAAAAGCTTTGGAATTGATTTGTAACATACAATTGACAGTGTTATGTTGGTGATAATGTTCAATCACAATAAACTGACTAATTCACACTTAAGTCACAGAAGCGGCAGCAAATGCAAAAGGGAGAGTGCGAAAGAAAGAGATGAAAAAAGATTGGGGAAATATTTAAGCATCTATAATGGATTTTGCAGTTTAAATTTCAAAAAAGAGAGAGATTTTGAAATTTGAATTTTAAAAACAGAGAGAAATATTGCAATTTATATTTCATAAAAAGAGAATGATAAAAGAGAGAAATTTTGCAATTTAGATCTCAAAAAAGAGAGAGTGAACCAGAGCTTCTAGGCGCCAAAAATCGTGGGAAAGAACATTTATTTTTGGCGTGAAATATTTTCTCAATTGTGAGAATGAATAAGAGGAGAGAGAGGAAACGATCTTTTCAAACTTTCTTTAAATTAGTTGGCATGGTTTAACACAAGCAGTAGATAAATTTTAAATGTCACGTGTCAATCTGAAGAGAATTCAACATAAAATAACTTAAAAATATTTATGTGAAAAAGATCCAAGCCCATAAAATAAAAAGAACTGCGTTAGGGAACCGTGTTAGTGATCATAGAAGCAAATGCCTTGGAAGATTCTCCGTTTCAGGTTTATTATATTAAAGGAAATTGTACATGGGCAAACTACTCACTAAATCTACAAATTTTCTCCAAACTCTCAACCTGTTCTTCCAAGAAGAGGGACCAATATTTTTTCTTTTGTTTTATTATTATTATTTTTATTTATTTATTTTCTAAAATTGGAATGGTTCAAAAGCATTGACCTTAGAGATTGGTATGTAAATTCTAAGCCTTTTCCTCCTATATGATGTAATGTAAAATTTGAAGGTTGACAATTGGAAATTGGGGTTAGTAAGAAACCACGTACAAGTTGCTTATATATAATGTAAATAAAAATCTCTTAGAAGTGTTTGGCTTTGAAAAAGTGGCCGGTTCCAATGGAACCGGATGGGCGTGCCAGGAACTGTAGTAGTTCCAAAGAGAAATCCAAACAATATTCTAGAAGGAAGATTGTGAGACCAGGCGATTGTGAAGAGGTCTGGAATGAACACCTCGGGGTTCTTTTTGCCTTTGATAAAGGATATCTAGATAGTTAACTGTCTAGGAAGGAACGAACTACTTGAGAAAGTAATTGAAAAGACTGTGAAATTATCTAATGAGAAGTAAAGTACAGGACTAAGACTAAGCATATTAAAAGTGCATTGCAATGTAAAGTAAAGATTATATTGAAGTGCGTGTTTGATTTGGCGTTGATCAGGCTTTCTAAGTTATAATATCATGCCCTATTTATAGAATTTAGTAATAGTAGCTTGCATATAACCGCTTGCTTCCTTGACTGCCATGTGTCCCAAAACTTTCCACTAGAACGTCGTAGTACCTTTCCGTTGGACCGACCAGCTTCCTAGGCTGCCATGTGTCCATGACTTTGCATGTAACCACTTGTAACCGCTCACTTCCTAGGATGTGTCACATGACTTTTCATATAACCACTTGTAACCACTCACTTCCTAGGCTGCCATGTCTCCCATGACTTTGCATGTAACCGCTTGCTGCTTTAGCTACCATGTGTCCCAAGACTTTCCACTGGAACATCGTAGTAACTTTCCATTGGAATCAACCAACTTCCTAGGCAGCTATGTGTCTCATGACTTTGCATGTAACCGCTTGTAATCGCTCACTTCCTAGGCTGCCATGTGTCCCATGACTTTACATGTAACCACTTGTAACCGGTTACTTCCTAGGCTGCCATGTGTCCCATGACTTTGCATGTAACCACTTGTAACCAATCACTTCCTAGGCTGCCATGTGTCTCATGACTTTGCATGTAACCACTTGTAACCGCTTGCTTCCTTGGCTATCATGTGTCCCAAGACTTTCCACTGGAATGTGGTAGTACCTTCCCATTGAAATCGTCCAAGGTAATCTCTTACTGGAAAGTGGAAAATAAGGGTGTAAACAAGAAGATTCTCTATTTTAGACTTAAAATATTAAAGAGACAATGACATTTTGTATTCTAGACATTATAATATTAAAGGTCACGACACACATATATTGTTAACTTCTCACGCTAAATATACCAAACGAGTAACATCCAAGCAATATTTATGTAATCGGTCCAAATTTTAAAACTAATTAAAAAAAATCCAGAAACTTTCTATCTAGGGATGGTAAATTCCACATCCCCCGGGGCCCCCCCTGTGACGGCCCTGGTTTTTCAAGCCAGTGCGTCCTGTGATGAACCGAAGATTGACCCGATAACGGATCCGAATTACGGAAGTGAAAACAGAAAACAAGACTTAAAGAAGTCAAAGTGACCTTCCATGAGGTCGTAGAACTCAATGAGAACTGATGCGGAAGCAAAAGATCAAAAATATGACAAATAAGCCCTCAGTGGCTAAATAGTCATTACAGAAAACTGCAGACTCGGGTGCCACCGAGCATACCACTGGAAGGATAACTAAAAACTAATCAAGATGGACTCAAGAATCGCATGATTCAGAGTTCAAACGAAGGAGAAACGGTATGATGAAGAAAAACGAGCACTTAAGGCTAAAAGGGTAAACTGGTAATTATCTAGAAAGATCAGGGTCCAACCGAGCACACTACTGGAAAGACAGCGAAAAATTAATTAAATTCAAAAAAAAGTTCACTCGATTTGGAGTCCGGACGAGGGAGAAACGAGTGTATGAAGTTTTGATGTCGAAGTGGCCCGACGAAGGCCATGACATGCCCCATGCACGCCCGGCGCCCAATGGCATGCCCATGCTGACAGCAAGGGTCCAAAGCAGGTTTTCCATAACTGAGGCTTGAAACGGAGGTCAAGACGAGTTTTTCTGGAAAAACACGAATAAGAAATCCCCCTAAAATTGAGTTTTCTACGTGACTTACGCGAGAATTCCAAAAAAAAACTCACTGTAAAATGTCCAAAAGGCCCCTCCATGAAATCTGGTCATGAAGGCCAAAAAGCTGCTAAAATGCAAACTGGAAGCTGAAACTTCACGAGGGATTTTCGGTACCAAGACGACATTTTCTGGAAAAACATGAAGAAAAAACCCCCCCTAAAATCACATTTTCTATTCAACCATGTTTAAAGAAGAAATTGAAACTGGTGTGAAAGGTTTAGAATGCCCTTAGATTAGATTGTGCAACAAAATTTCAAAATGAGTCCATAGGAGGCTCATTTCACCAAAGAAGAAGGTTTGCCCGGAAACGACCATGCACGCAAACGTAACTTACCTATTTGGATGTGCTACAATGGTCCACGGCTTAAAAATACCACCGATACAAAATTCAACCCCCCAATGGGCAAAAAGGCAAAAATGAACAAGAAAAGAGAAATTTGAAAACCAAAATTATCAAATGATTTCAAATTACCATTTGGCCATTGGCCACACTTCAAACATAATTTATAAGACCCTATGAAAGAATAAGAATGGAATTTCCACACCCGATGCAAAAGTTATGAAGCAATGACGTAGCATTTTTCAATATTTTCATAATATTTCATAAAGTTAAAGTTGCATAGAATACAAGATACATGTCATTGGCCTCAAGCCTTATCTCATACATGTCAAATACATTGCATAGAGTGTACTTATCTACACATTACATAATTGGAATCAAATATACACATTTTGACATATAAGGCTACAAGTGGCATTTCAAGCAAACTTTTATAAGAATTGAAACCTTCAAGGCTACAAATCATCCAATCAATATGAGAATCTCGAATCTTGATTCCTGTACCTGAAAAATGTCCCCACTACGTGGGTGAGTAATATAAAGCTACTCGTATGAGATGAGCATGCATCGACCTAGCATTTTACAATAAGATCACCTTATGGTGAAACATGTTAAAAGGGCTCATGCCACCTAACGTCTATATCAAAATGAGACTAAGGAAACATCCTAAGCTACTCATGCAATTGAAATGAACTACGGCATACAAGTATACATGCCAAAGTACACTAAACCGTATTAAAACATGATTCACGACATTCAAGTACACATGCTCACAAGTATACTAAATCATATTAAACGGGATAAACAATATATAGCATACTTACACAAGTATAAGATATATGTATAGAGTACTCATAAATGAAGTATAAAAACACAAGTATACTAAGCTAAACACATACGCACAAGACAAGTATACACGGCACAAGTGTACAAAAATGAAATCCGCACACATAAGACAAGCATACTAAGCGTAAATACACTAGATTGAGTTTAGATACACCAACAAAGATACAAGTTCAAGTATACAATTTAAAGTATACTAAATGAGATCAAAATACATAGGCAAGCACCAATTCTCAAGTTACAAGTAATCCATGATTAACAACTTGAAATTGAATGGGAAATCAAAGTAGAAAGACTAGGACATGTGGTCATTTGACCAAGCAAGTGTTTCCGGGTAATTAAGACCCACAAGGCACTACCTAATGCGCACATGCATAAGTTATTCTGGGCAATTACGACCCACAAGGTACTACCTAGTGCGCACTTATGACTTAGAAGACTCTTATCTCTATACTAGAGCTAAACCCTAGCCATCACGTGAAATATGTCCTTACAAGCTTTCCAAAATCAATAAGTCCAAAATTTATACAAAAATCAATAAGTTAGACCAAACTTATACCAAATCCACTAATGCATAAAACCATCTTCCATGCACAAATAAGGTTGAATCCATACAAACCATGTCCTATAATTCAAGTCTAGATAGCATGTGACATGTCAAGCCTCCAATATGCAATTTATACACCAAAACAAGAATATTTTATAACAATTGAACCACATTACCACACTAAGCCACAAGTACTAAATAAGTCCCAATTTAGTAACTAGCTTCCAAGGTAAACAATTGTAATATTCTAACAAGTTATACACCTACACAAGATATATCTAAACAAGTTACGCAAGTCAATGATATTCTATATCATGCTAAGTCCAATTACCATTTCAAGAGGTCTCAAGTACTAATTCTACATCAAATTAGTAACATGCTTACAAGGTGATTAAACAGACTACATTTCAAGGGATTATCAACGTATTTCCTCCGATATCAATTTGAGTGACCAACACACTTAAAATAAAATTAATTAAGCTCATTAATTAATTTTTCTCTAGATTTTCAAACATATCCAAATGTCCTTAATTTAATATATGTTAAAGAACTCACCAAGGCCTACTTTAATATCACATTACAAGTTGGTTTCGTACTTGATACAACTATGTGAATTAATCTTTCACAAAAGATAAATATTAAATAAGTTTCGCAATTCTTACTCAAATGCTCCAAATTTAATATATGTTACACAACTCACCAAGGCCTAATTTACTAGCATGCCACAATTTAATTCTAAACTATATATCATCATTATAATTAAATCCTAAACAAAGAAAATAAATATATTAAATTCTAAAAACTTGAACAAGGCATGCTCACAAGTTGTATATACTTATAAAACAATCAATACAACAATAATATAAACCTAAGACATCCCCTACCTCAATTTGAGTTGAAAATCTCAAAAGCCCACTGAAAAAAAAGTGCTCCGAATCCGACGATACCGAAGGGTTTTGTTAGGGAAAACACGATCTACATGAACCCACCAGAAGCCCCATCAAAATCACAACTTGACTTCAAACTGGAACTCAAAATTTGGCCAAAAATGGGTTCTAATAAGGGTGAAAGAAGCACATAGTCAACACGAACACAAAACGCAATGGCCCTACTATGTTCTGACAAAGAAATGAAGTTCAAATGAGGAGAGAGAAGGTGGCAGCCTCCCTTAGGCTGCCATGGAAGCTTCAGGTCATGCAAGAGAGTGGGGAAGATGAAAAAATAAATATCTCATCCCCCTTTTATAGAAATCTCAAAAAGTGCCCCGAACGGGCCCCGCCAGGTCCGGAAAAGTGAAATTTGAGCATACAAGCTCAAATGATGAAACTCTATGAACGAAAAAGATTCAAAATGAGAAAATAAGAATAACGGAAGAAATGGCGTCAAAAACTGAGTCTCGACCAGAAAGTTATGCCCCAAACAAGTTTAGCGCGAACTGGGACCAGAAACCTGGAAACTGAAAAACATCGACCAGAAGGGACTTCTAAGAGTTTACGACCCGATGAAAAGTGAAAATGAATCCCGTACGAGGATCCAGGCTCAAAACAAGATAATTTGAAACAACTTTCATTAATTACACAATGGCCCCCACAAAAAGGGTTAACTGCAAAACTACCCCAAAATGAAAACATCTTCCAAAAGATATTTTCTTAGATACCCCCTGAAAAGAAATATCTTCAAAAGATATTTAAGAAAAACACCCCAAGAAAAGAAATTAATTTCAAAGAATTATGCATCCATGCCCCTATGGACACCGGGAGCAACCAGAGTACTTTCCTGCAAAAGTAAAGATGCGTATTTCGTGAAAACCACTCACAATAAAGATACGTGAAGTTAAAAACCAACTTTGAGTACAAGAATTGAGGTTTTGCAAACAAAGTGACAAACGGGGAAAAGACGAAATAGGAAAAATGATGAAATAGGAATAAGGACAAAAAAGTGAATAGTGTCGAAAAATGAAAATTGTGGAAATGACTCGGTCCTCAAAGGAAGTTGTCAATCCAAAGGAAAGAGTCTCAAAAATCATTTCCGAGCACTCGAGACAACACTAATGTAATACCACTAATTTTAAAAGGACAATCCGGGAATTTAAATTAATTGTTTAAATAGTATTTTAATTTAATTAATTGTTTAAATTTTGTTTTATTTGATTAATTGATTGATTGCTGTTAATTTAAATTATTTGTGTGGATTTTTATTAAATTAATTGTTTAATTGTTATTTTGTTTGATTTATTTGACCTAATTGGATTTTGTTATTTTAGTTGATTTATTTGGTAAATTTTTTTTTATGATATGTATTTTCTGTCTTTAATTATTTAGTTGCATCTTTATTTGGCTTTTATTTATTTAAGGAAGTTAAGTTAAAGATTTTAGTTATTAAATTAGGGTATAGTTTTAATTGTATAATGGAATTCATGTATGTAGTCGACACTGTTTTAAAACGTAGGTGTTGTTATGGGCCGACTACATTAGGGCTCTGTCTATAATTATACACGGATTAGGGTTTTAATGGTAAGCCTATAAATACTCTGTTGTGTCTTAGCCTAGGGTTTTAAAATTACCAAAAGCTCTGTCACGTCTCAAAGTTACAGAGTGAAAACAGAGAGGGATTTTGTAAGGACAGAGCATTGTAAGGTTTGTCAAGGGAAGAATAGGGAGGGCCAAGGAGGTGTAGTGGTGGTGGACTACCTAGAACCAGAAGAAGGTTGGATAGAGGGTTGTGTTGCCGAAACAAGCAAGGGCTGAACAGGCAAATTCTTCTCTTTCTCCTTCCCTTTGGCTTGTGTTCTGTGCACCTAGATATACTCTAGGGTTTTAATGGAATAATAATTGAATCAAGCATGTTTTATATGTCAAATTAACCTAATCTTTGCCGTGAATTAATTCGATGATGGGTTTCTGAAAGTTCATTACAGTACTTGTGTTATAAGCATGCGTGGTCTGTGGAACTTGTTGATTTGTAATTTGTTTGTAACTTCTGTAAACACATCTTGGGACTATACTGGACTGAGTTTTACATGTATCTTAGATGCTATGTTGATAACCTAGATGTGTTGGAAATCTGTTATTGATGGTTCGTCCATATTTGTTTTAGTTATGTTTTTAAAGCATGAGGAATCTGTATAACTTGTAGACTCTGTATTTGTTTTTAATTTCTATAAGTACATCTTGGGGACTATACTGAAGATAATTAGGACTCCTAAGAAAATTTTAAACCCAATTAGACAGGTTGTAACTGGCCGGAGACGAGGCAGAAGGTTACAGAAACTTCAGACGGGGGAAAGGGCTCTCACAGAGGGAGAGAGCCGGCTCCGTGGAGAAGGAGCCATCTCCCTCCTACAATGGAGCCGGCTCTAGGTTACATAGAGCCGGCTCTAACCCAATGGAGCTGGCTCCATGGTTTAAAGGAGTCGGCTCAACTCCATTTTGGAGCCTGCTCAATGTTTTAAAAGAGCAGGCTCTTTCCAGTTGTTGCGTTCAATGGGTTTTCAGCTCCTGTTTGGGCACTTGGGGTTCAGGAAAAGTTTTGAAACTTTAATGGGGGTTTTAAACAAATACTTTAACGTGAAATCAAAGTCTTGGATTGCATAAAATACCCTCTTTTTATTAATGGAATTAACAGTGCGCAAATTAACCACTTTGCGTGCGGTTAACGGCTGGAAGGTAATTTATTGTCTAGTTCTAATTTGCTAATTAATGGTGCTAAAATAGGATTCTAAATTAAATTTTAGATACACAGAGAAGTCTTTTAATTGATGAATTAGACTTATGGATAGGCTAGGGCTCTGTGCTAAAGATAAAACAGAGTACAAGTATACAACTCAGTACGCTGTTACCGGATGGAAGGAAATAAATTGCTTAAATTAATTTTAACAATTTACTGGACTATAATATGATTATAGAATTGATTTTAAATACGTGATAGAGTCAATGATATATTAGATTTGATCTATGCATATCTGGATGTTAATTGTTGAGTTATGAAATCACAATCTGCAATTATATGGTTTAATGCTTGGTTTAATTGCTGGAACTTTAACTGTTTTCCTGCAATTACTTGGATATTGGTTTTGGATTATATATACGTGGAATTTTAATTGCTGAATTAATATATTCTGTCAATTATATGGTTATGGAAGATTGTATGCACCGGTACGGGACGGTGGCACACTAGGGACGATTTAGCTCAAAATGCTAATACCTAACCTATTGGATGAAAGGGATGGATTGTAAAATATTGAATCCTAAACCTTGTTTAGTCAGATCGACTGATTAAGTTGAAAGACTATCTGGATTAATTGTGTTTGTGTGTAGTCGGATCGACTGATTAAGTTGAATGACTACCTGGATTAAATGTTGGTTGTGTTTAAGTCAGATCGACTGATTAAGTTGAATGACTAAACTGGAATAAAATTCTTATGTCAATTCAATAAACAATAAAATGGCATACCTTGGGTTAGACGGACTTTATATATATGTTATGGCACCACGATATGGGCATGAGTCTCAGAGTTGTTGGTTAGGGAGCGTATATGCATTGGGATGCATAGCTGGATATGATGGTTGAGGTGTACCCTGTTAGGTCTAGGTATTCATGCCCACCTTTGGGTGCGTTTTTGCATGTTGCCTTCTACTCAAGTTGAGACCCCATTATAGTCCAATGAAGGTCCTCTAGTGTGGATATATTTATGTATGGACTAGATAGATATTGTGAGGTATTTAGGTGTATCTGCGTATCGGGTCACTGTATGGATTGCAGTTAGATTAGAACTTGTTCATGGGCCTGACCCATTCTTATTTTTCAGGTATCGGACGGTTCCAGTCTTAGGCTTGATCGTGCTGTGCAGGGATTATCATTTATTCCACCGACGACGTAGGATGTCCTTCCATATTTTAGTATTTGGTTTTATGTCAGTTGTTTACGTTTCAGTTGAGATTTTTATTTAGGGGTCCACTAGATGGATTCCCGAGTTGTAATTCATGGAAGTTTTGGAAGTTGGATTTTATTAAGTTTTATCAGGCTATTGAGGATTTTATATTAGTATTCTGTTCAGCTTTTAATAGTTATTCTTATTTCATTTTTTTTCATCTGTGTTCGTTTTAAAATACTTTAATTGTTTGAATTCCCTCGGGTTTGGGTATGGGCCTGATCAACCAATGTCTCGGATCCGAGGGGTATCACAGTTGGTATCAGAGCCTGACCCAGCCGGAAGTGTGCCGACGGGGACATCGGGCCTACAAGGGGGGTGGATTGTGACAACCTTGTGGGCGGGTGCAAGAGACACTGTCAGGCTACCACACTGGCGAGTTACGGGTGCACAGTCCCACATCGTCTGGGTGGAGGAAAGGTGAAGTGCTTATATGTAAGTGTGTCACCTCCAATTAGTATGAGGCCTTTTGGGGTGAAGTTCAAGAGCAAAACCGTGCGGGCTCAGGCCCAAAGCGGACAATATCATACCATGTGGTGGAGTGGGTTGTTACAATTAAGTGACGAGAAACTGAACTCAGAAAAGAAATTTCAACGAAAAAAATTCATCCGTAAAATTCTGAGGAAAAAGGAAATGAAGGAAATGACTGGGTCATTACAACCTACCCTCCTTAAAGAGATTTCGTCCCCGAAATTAGGAACATTCCCAGAAGAACCAAAGAAGGATCGTACACAAGGTCACACGAAAGAACAGATCATAAAGTACCTAAGGACAACTCCAAAGGTCTCAAAATCAACGAAGAGACACAAAACCGCGAATAGTGAGGCACCTCTCCAACGAATAGACATACTAACCCAATGTCAACCACCCAAAAGAGATCAAGGAAACTACATAACTAAACAAAGAACACAACCAGAAGCAACATGGCAGCACGAATACTGACTAAAACCTGCCCACAACGTACTCAAGGTGTGGTAGCATCCACAGCGTTAAGTGCCCGCCCACACTCACATTACTAGCTAGGTAATGCAAGGTAACATCGATGGCAACTAGCACTCGCCCATACACAACCTGTATGGTAGCATGACAGTATAAAGCCCTAATTCATCACCTGCCCCCAACGAGCTCACCTGTGAAACCTATCGATACAAATGACATCAATGTCAAACAATCATTACCAAAAGCACCACAGAAACCAGGCATTCTGTGAGAGTTGCAATATGGTCCAAAATGTCCGGTCGGACCATTTTGGCCAATCCAAAACCCTGACAACAATGTCATAGGCACCGCTACGCTTAAGGCCTTAAATCCTAAATACTGAAAAAACTGACAACCACAAGTCTCAAAACACTGTTGTCAACCACACCAGTCACGAATCCAAAGCCTGACAAGTCTATGCCTTCAAGCCAATGGATCGGACTTTACAAATCAAACAACATCATCATCGCCCTAGTCACAACGACTCCTAACAAAACAATGCACCCAAAATCTTCCACGTCATCCTAAAGTGACCTACTATAAGGCTACGCCTAGGAATCAAGATATTGGATCAAGCTCACACACACA
Source organism: Cornus florida (assembly GCF_030987335.1). Classification (NCBI taxonomy): domain Eukaryota; kingdom Viridiplantae; phylum Streptophyta; class Magnoliopsida; order Cornales; family Cornaceae; genus Cornus; species Cornus florida. Next base: position 49,132,255 of record NW_026775572.1, read on the forward strand.
ATCCCGACAACCAAGGTCATACAACCCCAAGCACAGTGCGGAATGATAAAAAGGAATAAACTAATAAAGCAATTAGTTATGAAACATATATATACATATGCAAGTATACACTCACAAGTATACTAAGAAATATCAAAATAGAAATGCTATATATATATATATATGTACAAGTATACATTCGCAAGTATACTAAGCAGTATTAAATCCATGCTAGACAAGTATACAGGCTCAAGTATACTATACCCAAAACGAACTGAAATAAACAATGCGCAAGCATGCTAGGTACAAGTATACTAAACGTAAATGAAATTCCACGAACAATTTCACAGAAACAATATCGCACCATACAACTAAACGCATAGTGTACAAGGGCAATCAAATATGCTACCTATCACATAGGGGTCAAGCATCAGAGACACGCTACATATCACCTATGACGCTAGCATGACAAGCAGATATAGTAAATGAAAAACACATCATCTATATCATCACATAACCACCAAATAGTCACATCCCCTAACGCTAATAGACACGCTACACATCATCTATATCTATGTTTCTAAGGCATGTTCAAAACAACAAGGCATATAAACATGTAGGAATCACTATGCAAATAACAATCCTACAAAATCACAAGCAAGAAGGGATAAAATGCCTCTCAGAAGGACAAACTCACGGAAAGTGAATCCCAAAAACCCGGATGAGTCTGATCTCTCCCCGTGAGGAAATGAATCATCTCCTAGAATGAACACTAAGGTTCCCGAAACAAAGAGTCTATAAGTCTTTCCCAAGACTAGCCCAAACACAAGGTGGAATCCTAACGCCACACAAAACAAACAACGGTGTAATAGATAGTCCCAATACTAACCATTACGAGACACCAACAAGAGAACTCAACTCAAGGTGCCAATGAGTTCGATGAGAACTCTACAGGATCCTATCCATACAAAATCCCAAGTCTCGAAGGACGAGGGAGAATAATTAATTGCACCAATGCAATTAATTACGCGTAACCACTCACACCCCAACCTTAGCTCGTAAGAGCTATCCAAGGCAAGACAAGAAGAATCCTAGGTTAACGCACCTATCAAATCTCTAACCATCACTCTAAGAAGAAGAAACGCGAGGACCTCACCATTGAGGCTCACAAAAACGAATCTCCCAATCCCCAAGGAAGGACTCGAGTCAATCCGACTCGTCTTCCCGTGGCTTTAGAAACAAGACCCTAATGACGTCATCAAGGTCACCACGAAACTCCAAGAGATGATGCTCTAGCATCAATCTCAACCAACCAAGCTAGGACAACCCACAATGCCTAAACAAGACATAAAATAAGTAGTTGCCACGTAATATAACAATAGACTACGTACTCACATAAGTAGAATATAATCACATAAGGCATATCAATGTAAGCATCATACAATCATGCTAAGAATAACAAGCACATTTAACACGCTAAGGCAAAAAAGCATAACCCACATACTGAGCAGACAAACGTAAATCAACATGCTGAAACAAATAAGCATATACAATGTACCCTGACAACAAGCACATATAACATGCTAAGACCCACGAATATATACTATATGCTAAAGCAACAAGTATATATATATCATGCTAAGACAGTTAAGTAAACTTCTAAACATACGTCCACATAAGCACGTAAACATGATACCAAGAAGCCACTAAACACATAGATCATGGCAACACAAGTATGATATGCACCCAAAACCCGTCATCCTAAGGTTTTCAAACCTAGGAGCTCTGATACCACCTGTGACGGCCCTGGTTTTTCAAGCCAGTGCGTCCTGTGCTGAACCGAAGATTGACCTGATAACGGATTCGAATTGTGGAAGCGAAAATAGAAAACAAGACTTTAAGAAGTCAAAGTGACCTATGAGGTCATGGAACTCAATGAGAATTGATGCGGAAACAAAAGATCAAAAATATGACAAATAAGCCCTCAAGGGCAAAATAGTCATTTATGAAAACTGTGGACTCGGGTGCCACCGAGCACAATGCTGGAAAGATAACGAAAAACTAATCAAGATGAACTCAAGAATCGCATGATTCGGAGTCCGGATGAAGGAGAAACGGAATGACGAAGAAAAACGAGCATTTAAGGCTAAAAGGGTAAACTGGTAATTATCCAAGAAGATCCGGGTGTAACCGGGCACACCGTTGGAAAGACAACAAAAAATTAATCAAGTTCAAAAAGAAGTTCACTCAATTTGGATTCTGGACGAGGCAGAAACGAGTGTTTGAAGTTTTGATGTTGCGGCGGCCCAACGAAGGCCATGACATGCCCCATGGGCACCCGGCGCCCAATGGCATGCCCATGCTAACAGTAAGGGTCCAAAGCAGGTTTTCCAGAACTGAGGCTTGAAACGGAGGTCAAGACGAGTTTTTCTGGAAAAACACGAAGAAGAAACACCCCCTAAAATTGAGTTTTCTACGTGACTCGCAAGAATTCAAAAAAAAAAACTCACTATAAAATGCCCAAAATGCCCCTCCATGAAATCTAGTCATGAAGGCCAAAAAGTTGTTAAAATGCAAACTGGAAGCTGAAACTTCACGAGGGATTTCCGGTACCAAGATGACATTTTCTGGAAAAACATGAAGAAGAAACCCCCCCTAAAATCACATTTTCTATTCAACCATGTTTAAAGAAGAAATTGAAACTGATGTGAAAGGTCTAGAATGCCCTTAGATCAGATTATGCAACAAAATTTCAAAATGAGTCCATAGGAGGCTCATTTCACCAAAGAAGAAGGTTTGCCTGGAAACGACCATGCACGCAAACGTAACTTACCTATTTGGATGCGCTACAATGGTCCATGGCTTAAAAATACCACCAATACAAAATTCGACCACCCAACGGGCAAAAAGGCAAAAATGAACAAGAAAAGAGAAATTTGAAAACCAAAATTATCAAATGATTTCAAATTACCGTTTGGCCCTTGGCCACACTTCAAACATGATTTATAAGACCCTATGAAAGAATAAGAATGGAATTCCCACACCCAATGCAAAAGTTATGAAGCAATGACGTAGCATTTTTTAATATTTTCATAATATTTCATAAAGTTAAAGTTGCATAGAATACAAGATACATGTCATTGGCCTCTGGCCTCTTCTCATACATGTTAAATACATTGCATATAGTGTATTTATGTACACATTATATAATTGAAATCAAATATACACATTTTGACATATAAGGCTACAAGTGGCATTTCAAGCCAACTTTTACAAGAATTGAAACCTTCAAAGCTACAAATCATCCAAGCAATATGAGAATCTCGAATCTTGATTCCTGTACCTGAAAAATGTCCCCACTACGCGGGTGAGTAACATAAAGCTACTTGTAGGAGATGAGCATGCATCGACCTAGCATTTTACAATAAGATCACCTTATGGTGAAACATGTTAAAAGGGCTCATGCCACCTAACGTCTATATCAAAATGAGACTCAGGAAGCATCCTAAACTACTCATGTAATTGAAATAAACTACGGCATACAAGTATACATGCCAAAGTACACTAAACCGTATTCAAACATGATACACGACATTCAAGTACACATGCTCCCAAGTATACTAAATCATGTTAAACAGGATAAGCAATATCTAGCATGCATACACAGGTATAAGATATATGTATAGAGTACTCATAAATCAAGTATACAAACACAAGTATACTAAGCTAAACACATACGCACAAGACAAGTATACATAGCACAAGTATACAAAAATGAAATCCGCACACACAAGACAAGCATACTAAGCGTAAATACACTAGATAGAGTTTAGATACGCCAACAAGGATACTAGTTCAAGTATACAGTTTTAAGTATACTAAATGAGATCAAAATACATAGGCAAGCACCAATTCTCAAGTTACAAGTAATCCATGATTAACAACTTGAAATTGAATGCGAAATCAAAGTAGAAAGACTAGGACATGTGGTCACTAGACCAAGCAAGTGTTTCTGGGACCCATAAGGCACTGCCTAGTGCGCACATGCATAAGTTATTCTGGGCAATTACGACCCACAAGGTACTACCTAGTGCACACTTATGACTTAGAAGACTCTTGTCTCCGTACTAGAGCCAAACCTTAGCCATCACGTGAAATATGTCCTTACAAGCTTTCCAAATTCAATAAGTCCAAAACTTGTACAAAAATCAATAAGTTAGGGTAAACTTATACCAAATCCACTAATGCATAAAACCATCTTCCATGCACAAATAAGGTTGAATCCACACAAACCATGTCCTATAATTCAAGTCTATATAGCATATGACATGTCAAGCCTCCAATATGCAATTTATACACCAAAACAAGAATATTTTACAACAATTGAACCACATTACCACACTAAGCCACAAGTACTAAATAAGTCCCAATTTAATAACTAGCTTCCAAGGTAAACAATTGTAATATTCTAACAAGCTATACACCTACACAAGATATATCTAAACAAGTTATGCAAGTCAATGATATTCTATATTATGCTAAGTCCAATTACCATTTCAAAAGGTCTCAAGTACTAATTCTATATCAAATTAGTAACATGCTCACAAGGTGATTAAACAGACTACATTTCGAGGAATTATCAACCTATTTCCTCTAATATCAATTTGAGTGACCAACACACTTAAAATAAAATTAATTAAGCTCATTAATTAATTTTTCTCTAGATTTTCAAACATATCTAAATGTCCTCAATTTAATATATGTTAAAGAACTCACTAAGGCCTACTTTAATATCATATTACAAGTTGGTTTCACACTTGATACAACTATGTGAATTAATCTTTCACAAAAGATAAATATTAAATAAGTTTTTCAATTCTTACTCAAATGCTCCAAATTTAATATATGTTACACAACTCACCAAGGCCTAATTTACTAGCATGCCACAATTTAATTCTAAATTATATATCATCATTAGAATTAAATCCTAAACAAAGAAAATAAATAAATTAAATTCTAAAAACTTGAATAAGGAATGCTCACAAGTTGTATATGCTTATAAAACAATTAATACAACAATAACATAAACCTAAGATATCCCCTACCTCAATTTGAGATGAAAATCTCAAAAGCCCACAAAAAAAAAAAGTTCTCCGAATCCGACGATACCGAAGGGTTTTGTCGAGGACAACACGATCTACATGAACCCACAAGAAGCCCCTTCAAAATCACAACTTGACTTCAAACCCGAACTCAAAATTTGGTCAAAAACGGGTTCTAATAAGGGTGAAAGAAGCGCGTAGTCAATACGAACACAAAACGCAAAGGCCATACTATGTTCTGATAAAGAAATGAAGTTCAAATGAGGAGAGAGAAGGTGGCAACCTCCCTTGGGCTGCCATGGAAGCTTCAGGTTGTGTAAGAGAATGGGGAAGATGAAAAAATAAAATATCTCATCCCCCTTTTATAGAAATCTCAAAAAGTGCCCCGAACGGAAATGATGAAACTTTGTGAACGAAAAAGATTCAAAATGAGAAATAAGAAAAACGGAATAAACGGCGTCAAAAACCGAGTCCCAAGCTGAAAGTTATGCCCCAAACAAGTTTGGCGCAAACCGGAGCCAAAAACCCTGAAACTGAAAAACATCGACCAGAAGGGACTTCTAAGAGTTTACGACCCAATGAAAAGTGAAAATGAATCCCGTACGAGGATCCAGGCTCAAAACAAGATAATTTGCAACAACTTTCATTAATTCCACAATAGCCCCCACAAAAAGGGTTAACTGCAAAACTACCCCAGAATGAAAATATCTTCCAAAAGATGTTTTCTTAGATACCCCTAAAATAAAATATCTTTAAAAGATATTTATGAAAAACACCCCAAGAAAAGAAATTAATTTCAAAAAATTATGCATCCATGCCCCTATGGACACCAGGAGCAAACAAAGTACTTTCCTGTAAAAGTAAAGATACATATTTCGTGGAAACCACTCACAATAAAGATACGTGAAGTCAAAAACCAACTCCCAGTACAAGAAGTGAGGTTTTGTCAACAAAGTGACAAACGGGAAAAAGACGAAATAGGGAAAAGGATGAAATAGGAATAAGGACAAAAAAGTGAATAGTGTCGAAAAACGAAAATTGTGGAAATGACTCGGTACTCAAAGGAAGTTGTCAATCCAAAGGAAAGAGTCTCAGAAACCATTTTCGAGCACTCGAGACGACACTAAGTAACGAAAAACTGAACTCAAAAAAGAAATTTCAACGAAAAAAATTCTGAGGGAAAAGGAAAGGAAGGAAATGACCGAGTCATTACACGCCCCGCCCCCTTATAGCGGGGATGGGGATCCTTTTAGGTAAACGGGGATGGGGATGAGGATAAATAATGAAAACCCACCGGGGGCGGGGATGTGGTAAACCTGCCCCGCTCCGCCCCGCCCCGATTAAATGTGAAATTACTAATATACCCTTACATATAATATATTATTACTAAATTAGATTTAGTATGTATATGAACATTTTGTCTAACCCTAACTCTAGTCACTTCGTTTCATTCTCTCTAGTCTTAGAGAGAGAAACTGAGCAAGCGATCACAGCGGCACAGCCTCAGGCCACCACAGCCTGACACCCACTCTATCAATTTGTCATCCTCCCTCAAACACCGGCGTCATCAGATCATCACTTAAGTCACCGACTCACCGACGTCCAGTAAGTTATTTCAGTTACTCTGTTAAGTGTTGAGATCTCTTTGTTTCTCGGATTTACTGGGTCTTATGTGCTTTTGCTATTGGTAATCTATATTTAACTATTTATCTCCTACTTCCTCTTTAAACCATAAGCTTTCTTTTCTGTGTTCCTAATATTGGATTCATCGCGTGACTCACATCAACGATCTACTCTCTGCGGGATCTTCTGATTCTTCTTCATGGATTTTCGCTGTTAGTCCTTGCAATTTGTTAACTTTTGTTTGTTTTGAACCTTTTAGACCTCAATTTTGTGGGGTTTTCTTCTTTGTTTTCAGTTGGTGATTACTTGTGTTGACTGTTGTTCTGCAATATTACTGAAAGTTTTCTTGTACCCTCTGTTTGGTTGCTGAGAAAAATAAAGGAAGGAAAAAGTAAAAGGAAACTTTTAAGGGTCAACATCTATTACTGTTTATTTTCTGGAAAAAAAAAAAAAAAAAAAACAAAACAAAAACTTAGCAAAATTTTTGTGTCAGATTTAATTGTTTTGATCACTTAAGTGAACCCAACCTAGCAAAATTGTTGTCTTTTGCAAGTATTTTCTCATGATTTTCATTACTTAAAAACTTGGGTCATTTGCTCTTTCAAAAGTATTTGTTAGCTTCATCTTTGGAATAAAAAAGTTTGATTGATTGTTGCTTTTTATTTTTATCTTTAGCATAGTAACTTTAAAGATGTCAGATGGAGAATTCCAACCTCAAAATAATGTTGTAGATCCTTTAACAAATGTTATTTCATCATCAGCTATGGTTCCTACTTCACTAGGAACCCTCGATAAGACAATTATTTCTTCAGAGAGAAAAAGAAAAGTGACATCAGTAGTTTGGAATGATTTTTCAACGAAAACAATTAATGGTGTGCAATATGGTATTTGCAACCATTGTAAGGCAAGGTTAAAAGCACCAAGTAATTATGGAACCATGAGCTTGCATGACCATATAAAAATTTGCAAGAAACGAAAGAAAAATGGTGACTTGAGACAATTTGTTTTGCAATCCAATATTACAAAGAATCAAGGCACTAGTGAAGCACAAGTGGAATACCGTAATTTTGTATTTGATCAAAATGTCTCACGACATGAGCTTGCTTGCATGATCATAGTACATGAGTATCCACTCTCCATGATTAACCATTCTCGTTTTCGAAAGTTTGTTAATAGTAGTCTTCAACCTTTTTTTAATATGGTTTTCCGAAACACAATTAAGGGTGATATTTTAAAGATATATGATTCTGAGAAGGTTAAAACAAGCAAATTTATGGAGGAGCTTAATGGTAGAGTTGCCATTACTTCAGATATGTGGACTTGTAATCACTCAAAGAAAGATTTTATGGCGGTAACATCTCACTTTATTGATGATTCATGAAAATTGCAACAAAGAATTTTGAGGCAAATTTATTATATGCATTATTTCTATCTATTAGAAATATATTGTATACTTAGTTTATGTGCAAACAAATGCGAGTATGTATTATTTGTTTATTAATTATGCATATTTTTTTATTTTACTATGTTTAGGTTTACATATGTGCATGCTCCACATAATAAGGAAATTCTTACTGAAGTGTTTATTAATACCATGTTAGATTGGAACATTGAGAGAAAGTTGAGTACCATTACCTTAGATAATTGCACCACAAATGATGGCATGATTGGTAGTCTCTTAGACAAGATTGATTCAAGTACACTCTTATTTGAGGGGAAGGTTCTTCGCATGAGATGTGCACACATCTTAAATATATATACATATAAACGGGGCGGGGCGGCACGGGGTGGGGCCCCGGCTCCATCCTATTTGCAACTGTCATTTGTGTACATTATACAAATATATATACATACATAAGTTTGCAAGGCATTGTTGACCCCCGTGATTTGTCCTAAGTTGACGTACATGTACATAAATATATGTGATCTGTTGTGTCATTGACTCGGTGCATGAAGTAAATGTGTATATATATATATATATATATATATATATATATATATTGTAAACATGAAACTCGAAGGAAGTGACTTTCATGCGCAAACGTTTGTCTTTAAATAAAGAACTGACTCCTTATTTTTGCATAGATAAAAGAAAAAAATAAGACAATGATTTATTATCAATTTAATAGTCAATCTAATGAAGAATTCTAGTTAAATTTTTTTTATTTTTAATGCATAAAATAATGTCAAAATTTTGATCTTATTCAATGTCAATAGATAAATTTTTTATTTATCCGTTAAACTATTTCCTCTTAAAATTATTGTCCAAAAGAAAATGTAATTGACATTTATTGAAATAAACCTTGATTACTATTTTTGTTCTTGAGTTTCTATAGGTTAAATCTTGGTGCCACTAATCTTTTCATTTTTCTTACACTTATTTTATTTGTCGTTAATCATCTTGGTGTTTTTCCTAACAATTGTAAGTACTCCCAAGAAAAATTAAATCCATGAAGCAAGAAATTACATCAATAAATTTAAAAACCAAGAAGTTCTATCAATAACTTTTCGATGCAATGAACCTATTGTCTATTCGACTTTTACCTAATTATAAATTAAAAATAATCCCGAACCAAAAAGTACTTTTGAGTTTATAAATTAAAAATAATCACGAACCAAAGTGAGATCTTTTAAGATTTTATTATTGTTGACTTGGAAAGCAACAAGTACTTTTGAGTTTATCAATTAAAATCGACAATGATTATAACCCTTTTAATTTCTTTCTCTTAGAGATGAAGAAAGGAATTAATCGGTTTACAGAACATATATTTGTGTCTATATATATATATATATATAATATATAGAGAGAGAGAAAAGTAGCGTTCATGTGTGTGGCTTTCTCTGCATATATGGAGAAATTATTCGGTGGTTCAGTACCCACCAACTCATTTATGATACCGGCCACTAATATATTGCCACGTGTATATTGTCCACATTTTTATTTGCAACCCATACACATCAGCATTATGTTTTCTTTCTCATCCCAATTTCTTAGACGAAGTTTCTCTCATCATCCTAAATTTTTTTTTTTTTTCCTTCCGATTCGACATGATTTGCAACAACTCCAAATGTTTTGACAATTTACAACAAGTTTTTGACGATTTGCAGCTTTTTAATGATTTGGAACTATTGAGTACCTCTGGTAAATAAAAAATTTACAGCAACATATACATATACAAGGAGATTGATATATATATATATATATATATATATATATATATTTGATTTACCAGAGGTACTCTATAAATCGTCAAAAGCTTGTTGTAGGTCATCAAAACAGTTGGAGTTGTTGCAGATTGCAACGAACGAAAAAAAAAAAAAGAAAAAGAAAAAAGGACACTATCTTCGTGAGAAATTAGAGACAACGGAGAGGTTTATGAAATTAGTGATGGGATGGTGAACAGTTAAAAGTGAATAATTAGATTAGTAAAAATCCATGTTAAATCACGTTCTCTTCCAGCTGGACTGTCACATTATTCTGTCCAACAAATCGGTGCATGGCTTCGATGTAACTATCATTACTATTTGTTCAAATTGCCCTTAATATTTTTATGTATCAATTTTATGCATATAAGTATTAGTTTTGTGCACGAAGGTACCACTCTTATATAAGTAGGTACCATTTTTTGTGCGAACCATGTCATTAGATGCCACTTTCTATACACGATTTGCACAAAAAATTGTACGTCCGCGACAAAGAATAGTACATTTACCCATAAAAGTGGTAATGCACGAGAGTAATACTTGAACTTAAGTAGTAGGCTAAGAAAATTATGTCATTACCATTCAAAAATATATATATTTAAATTAGACTCTCAAAGCAAAGGAAAAAAAAAAACTCTTGGCACCTAAAGTGCATGAAATTAAGTTATTACAAAACGTGATGTGCAAAGAAATGTGAAGATCGAAAACTAAAATTTCCTTGAAGAACTTTGTGCGCGTAGGATATATAGCTTATTAGCTTCTTCATTAATTAATTTTCTTCAATTTATATAATAGTTTCCAGAAGAGTTATTTTCTTACAAATCTAGAAGAGTTATCTTCTGTTGTAGTTTTCTCTCATAAAATAAACATTTTTATTTTCTGCCCTTGACTAATTGATAGCTATATTATTATTATTCTTTATATATATATATAACTTGTGCCTTAATAAATTACCACAATGATATTTTAATTCAAGTGGCGTAACTATATTTTCGGCAACCCATTTTCCTTAATCGACTCAATAATAAGCAGTCAAACGACTTAACATCAAGATCCTAGGTTGATTGTCAATTTTATTGGATTTTTTTTTTTTTTGGAAGTTGTCAATTTGATTTTCAGTTCACTATGGCTTACAAGCGGGTCGTAATGAACCACAAAATCCAATAAAATTGACAATCAACCTAAGAATTTTATTGGAGATATATATATTGGTGTGAAGGGACGCTGTTAATCAAGGAGTCTGGAGTGGTGCCACCGTATCTTTTGCGATATTAATAACCCATGAATATAGTTATTGATGTAGAGTGTTTCTGTAACACACAGAGTTTTCAAATTACAACAAATCCTTTACACGTGATTCAACATGGTTAAGGATGGGTTGGAAAGTCAGGGTAGCATGGTTGAGAATTAATAGTCACATTGAATCATGATCATATTTGTGAGTTTTGGGTTACAAAACATTCAACGAACGTAACGTTGTTGACAGTTAAGAATTGGTTGAATTGTTGGTGACTAAACTATGAAAGGATATGTTCTTTCCAAACAGACACCCATACTCCAAGAGGTATCCCAAACAGACATACTCATACACCAAAAGATATCTCTAAGTCTATAACTATCCCACTAAGCTACCATAATTCAGTTTATTTTATTCTCTCTTCCTCTCTAGACTTGAACCCAACCCAAGTGGGTTTAAACCATAGGTCAAATGGTCCGAGTCACTTAGACCTTAATTCAATTTTATCGAACCATATTAAGATTGGTCCGAACCATTTGGTTCGGAATGCATCAAATTTAACATTTATATATATTTAGAGGTATTTTTGAGTTAGAGAGAGTATTACACGGAGGAGGTTCGCCGTATCCAAGAGTTTGTAGTGCTACTATTGGTGGATATAGACCGTTGTATCCTGGAAGATAGATGGCACTGAGTCCGTTAGCACTATAGCAGGGTAAATCTGTCTTAAGGACATAGTATTTAATACTAGCCTCGGTCCATATTCTTTATTTATTAATTTATTGCTTTATTTTGCATATTTAATTAAATATATAGTTGTGTATTTAATTAATCATTTCTTAACATATTGTTAATTATCTCATAGCATATTAGTATAAGGATGGCTATATCTTAAATGTCACATAAAACATATATTTTATCAACATATATATATATATATATATATATATATATATATATATATATATATATATGTCATGCATATATGATTTTCATTAAAAATTGATAAATTATCTTGCATAGAGTTACTAATAGTTTGACCATGGTCAGCTATAATATAAAATATTTTTTATTTTATTTTTGAAGGGTATAACCTTGAAGATTCTTTAATTAAAGGTTGTCACATGATTATTCTATTAATCAGTGGCGGAGTTAGAAAATATTTTAGAAATGTGAGGCCTTGAATAATTATTAAATAAAAATTTAGCCTTACAATACACACAAAAATAAAATAATATTTTCATTGAGTATATGCAATTTCATTGTATGAAACTTGATTAGATTTAAATGCAACTTGATTACAAAATTTTGAACCATAATAAATAAATAAGGAGATCCCGCCTTGAACAATAATAAAAAGAATTAACTATCATTAGACCCAAAAAAATAAAACTTTAAATTAATATTTTCATGGATTACAATGCAACTTGTGGAGGGAAAAATCCCCCTTCAGTGAGAGTCTTCCACGTCATCACATTACGAATTTATATTTTCAATCATGTGATATATTGCGAGAGCCCAATCCGGGTCGAGCCCCAGTTACAGAAGCCCAATCTGGGTCCAACCCAAATTGAGTCGACCTTTAGACCAAGATCGATGGTACTAGTCGTCCAGCCCATTACTCAAACTCAGCTGGCCCAAGATGTATCCGGTCTAAATTATTTGAGAATGAATAAGTCCTGCTAATCAAAGGATTCATCATAGAAGGAAAACTTTATGAAAGGAAAGTCTAGCATGGAAGGAATTATGAAAAGGAAATAACTTTATTTGTAAATAATGATGTATATGGAATGAATTGGAGGACAAGTAAGGCGAGTCCTAACATAATTCCACCATCTTTTTGTATATAAATAGAGGCCTAGACCTCCAATAAAGATCATCAAGCAATATACGTTTTTCTCTCAATAGTTCTTGTTAATGTTTATTTTTCTTGAGTGAGTTGTATTATTTCTTTATTTTTTTTTTTACTAGGAGAAATCTTGCACCTACACCTTGGCGCTGTCTATGGGAAATGTATAGAAATATACTCCCACAATTGATTCAAATCTTTTATGCTACTACGATCTGGAATGTCAATTGGGGGATCCGCAGCAGCAGCTGATCAGCAGATGGATCTGATGCAAAAGATGCGAGAAGATTTCTTGCACCAATTTGAAATGCTTCGTCAAGCGAACGAGGCCAGCACGGCTGAGATTGTGTCGTGACCCATGTTTTTCAACCCGGTGCGTCATTGAGGACCCGAAAGTTAATCCGATAACGGATTTGAAATGCGGAAGCAAAAGATAAAACCATAATCCTTTGATATATAAATCATCTCTAAGGCACCAATGTGACATTCCATGATGTCACGGAACTTAAGGAGAGCGAAAGAGGAAACTAGAGTTAAAACGGGCAAAAGATAAAATGGAGGGCAAAATGGTCAATTCACAATTGAGAAGAGAAAATTGACTCTAAACAAGGTGAATACAACTTAATCGAATCATTTCACAACATTCCAAGAGGTTCTAAGAACTTTGGACAAGAAACCCACAAAATGCCCTTTCCCGGTTTAAGCGAAAACTGATACTACCTCACTAAAACATGAATACCTCCCACTGTGATTGGAATCTGAGAATGGCATAGGTACTATTGGAAAGCAGACTCAAAATCCTTCAGTTTAGACGCAAGAATCACCCTATTTGGATTAGTAATAAAGGAGTTATGACCTTTTGAAGTTGGAACTTTAGTGTTGAAACACAACAAATGAGCTGTATGCTAACAAGCTATTTCGGTCGACCGAAATAGAGTTTCGGTCAGCCGAACTGGACTGAAACCTTGCTGAAATCCCATTTTTAAGGTGAGGTTGGTTCGGTAGATTGAAATGAACCATCGGTCGACCGAAATGGTCCTGAACAGTAAAAATGGCTACTGGAAGTGAAGATTTACTGTGCATTGATGTTACCAAAAGCCATCGGTCGACCGAAATGAAGTGTCGGTTGACCGAAACACCTCAAAAACCTACTATAAGACCTGCTATGTGCCAAGTATGTAAAGGTTCAACCCATGCTTCAAATCCCCTTATGTAATGGATCAAAAATGAAAGTTTAAATATGGTTTTCAATGAGATTTGAGTATGTGAACATGTCAACAAACTTTATATGCATATTTGAATGTAAAACAATGGCTCCTAGCCTCATACATGTTCATTACAAGATTTTCATATACCAAACCTCCAAAATTAGTAAAAGTACATTTTTATAGCAAAAGTTGGTACCAAATGAACACAAGTGCTAAAGTAAACATGCTTGGCCCTTGGCCTCTTTACATACATACTTGTAATATCAAAAGTAAGTACTTAGGTATCATTACACATCAAGGAAGCTACATTGGCTTCTAAAATACCATACACCCATGGTATACAAAATATGGCATCAAAAGTAAAGCATGCTAAACACTTGCATGTCAATATACAAAAATGTTTCAAATTGCTCATAAGCCTCTAAGGATGATGAGCATTCAAGAACATAGTCTCCTTACCTGAAAAACAACGCAAACCACTAGAATGAGTAATCAAGTCACTCGTAGAAAGAAGCATATGTGTATACCTTAAAGTTTCAATATCATTGCAAGATCAATATAGACGAATACAAGGGAGCATTCCACTTAACGTCTATATTCAAGGTGTTCTAAGGGATTATCTTAAGCTAACTTAAATGTCTCTTAGCAACATATATCAATATCAATGTACTTAACAACATCAATTCGCCAATAACAAAAATCACAAGTTACAATTAAGCATTGGTTGTCAACCTGGAATTTAATGCGAAATCAATTAGTGGAATACTTGGACATCACGTCTTGGACTAAACCAAGATCAAAATGGTTATTCCGGGCATTAACCCGCTGGGAAGACCACCCTAGTGCACACTATCTCAATTGGGGAGAACTCATACCTCCCGCATTAGAGCCAAACTCTAGCCATATCACTTGTAATAATGTCCCAAGATAATCTAAAATCACAATCAAGTTCAAAACTCAAACACTATAATTAAGGCATATAAACCACCTTCCATGCACAAATATTTTGAAACCACACAAACCATGTCTTAGGGTTCCAAGTCTAAAATGACATTCCAAATGACAAGTCCTCATTATGATATTTTGTACAATACAATACCACCAACCTATCAATTTAAATCATGTCTCAACAATAATCTATATATATTAGATTACAACATTATAGTATTAAGCTTCTAAAATAATCACAATTGTCATCAACAAGATCATAGAATTATCACCACCATAAATATAGCAATTCAAGTCAATAAGAATTGTATATAACATTAATAATTTTACAAGAGTTCTATATCACTACACATGTGAAAATACTAGAATTTAGCATACTACTAAATTATATAATCCTTCTACACATGTTTTATACATATCATACATGCTTAAATCAATAAACCCTAAGTCAAGAAGTAAGGGTCTCCTATAATATGCAAATCTATGATATTAAAAGCATGTACACAATATATATTAAACCCCAAGGATTATAAAATACTTAAAATATAAATATACTACCACCCCTATCTCAATAGAGAATTGAATCTCTATAATCCAAGCAACCAAGCTCAAAATGAAAAACAAGTTTAGGGTTAATGAAGAGGAGAGCAAGAGGAAACTTTTGTGTTCTAAGATTTTAAGTCTAGGGTGAATGAAAGGAAGCCAAAAATGGAGTCAAAGCTATTAACCAAGCTTTTCTCCAATGGTGGCTAGGTTAGGGTTCTTAGCAAACAAGTAAAAATGAAGAGGATAAAGTGAAAATGGTAAGTGGAGGGTCTAGTATTCCTCCACTCACTATGTGTTCTTACACTACCTCTCACACACACACAATGCAAGACTTAATTGTGATCCTACACTTGTTACAAATCCAAGGCTCCTTCTTAGGCTTAATCTTAAGCCTACACTTGTCAACCATCTAAGCCAACAAGTGCTCCAATCCTAGGCCAACAAGTGGGTGAATCTCTACCCTCCATTTTTCAAGAGATTATACATCCAAGTCACTCCACCCCTTTGCCAACAAGTGGCACCATGAGAATGTGACACTTGTCACATTTTCTAAAAATTGCAAAAAGGTCCTTTTTGAAAATATTTTCTAAAATAAATTACAAAATGGTCCCCAAGACGAAAAATAATTACTTTATGTAATTGCATAAAAACCCCAAAATAAGGAATAATTACAATAAAGTATGCATCCATGCCTTTTATGAAAAAGTAAGCAACTAGAATGTATTTTCTACAAAAGTAAAAATACAAATGTCATGGAAATCAAATATCATGAATGCGTACAAAACCAGAATCAAATTCGAGCACAAAAAGTGAGGTTATACAAGGAAAAATGATAAACGGGGAAAAGACAAAATAGGAAAAAGACGAAAAAAGAAAATCGCCGAAAAAGGAAAAGGAGGAAAAAGACCGGGTCATTACAACCTACCCTCCTTAAAAAGGATTTCGTCCCTGAAATCAAGTCGTACCTGAAAGAGAAAAGAAATGGGGATACCGAGAGCGAACCTCCTGTTCGAGCTCCTAGGTTGCTTCCTCAACGCCAAGATGTCTCCACAAGACCTAAACCAATGGAATAGTCTTGGTCTGCAAAACCTACTCCCGTGAATCATGAATCTAGATTGGACCCTCCTCGTAGGTCACATCCTCATCAACAACAACATCTGTCCACTGTAAAATATGCGATGGATTCGGCTCATACTTCTTCAACAAAGATACATAAAAGACGTCATAAACCCTATCCAGGTCTGGCGGCAATGCCAAACGATAAGCAACTTCACCGACAAGTTCCAAAATCTGAAATGGTCCAATGAACCTAGGAGACAACTTGCCCGTCTGTCGAAATCTCAGAAGTCCCTTCCATAGAGAAATCTTGAGAAAGACGTGGTCCCCTACCTCAAAAGACAAGGATCTCCTCCTCTTGTCAGCGTAACTCTTCTGCCTGCTCTGACCTGTAGCCAACCCCTGTCGAATCAACTTAATTTTCTCTGTAGTCTCGATGACAATGTCGGGACCCAAGGCAACTGTATCACCGACCTTGGTCCAACAAACTGGAGATTTGCAAGGTCTGCCATACAACGCCTCAAAAGGTGCCATACCAATAATGGTCTGGTAACTATTGTTGTAGGCAAACTCAACCAAAGGTAAGTGGTCCCCCCAACTACCTCCAAAATCCAAAATCTAAAATACAAGCCCGTAGCATATCCTCTAATATCTATAAGGTGCGTTCCGACTGACCATCAGTCTGAGGATGGAATGCTGTGTTAAAATGAAGCCCCGTGTCAAAAGCCTCCTGAAAACTCTACCAAAAGTGAGACATGAACCGCGGATCCCTATTCGAAATAATAGATACAGGAACCCCGTGGCCTGACAATATGCCTCATATTCAGTCCACTTAGTCTCTCTGCACTGTCTGTCACTGCCATGGGCAAGAAGTGAGCCATCTTAGTCAACCTGTCAAGTATGACCCAAACGGCATCATTCTTTACTTGAGACCTCGGAAGTCCCGTCACAAAATCTATAGTGATGTGCTCCCACTTCCACTCTTCCACTGGTAGTAGTTGCAATAACCCTGCCGGTCTCTGATGCTCTACCATCACTTGCTGATAAGTAAGGCATTTAGCCACGAACAGAGAAACATCCTGTTTCATGCCTTTCCACCAAAACTGTCATCACCGATTGTGATACATCTTCGTACCACCTGGATGAACTGCGAGTAGAGAATGGTGAAAATCCTAAAGAACGTCTTCACGACAAGACAAGGGAACAAACATCATCCCCTTATACCTAAGACCACATCTGAATGTAAGGTCCAACCCTCTACATTCTCGCCACCTGTAATTCGATCGTGGATGGACTTCATCTCCCCATCCTCCTATTGTGCCTCAATAACTTTGCTAATAAGAGCCGGTTGAGCCACAAGGCTAAACAAAATAGCAGGTGAAACATCCTCATACAACTGTAAACCAAGATTTGCAAGCTCTTCTAGCATCTTCCACCTGTGAATGGAAATACTTGCAAGAGTACCTCGTGACTTCCTACTCAATGTATCGGCCACCACATTGGCCTTTCCTAGATGATACTGTAACTCAAAGTCGTAGTCCTCTATAAAATTAACCCATCTGCACTGTCTCAAGTTTAAATCCTTCTCAGAGAAGAAATACTTGAGACTCTTGTGATCGGAGAAAACCTTGAACTTCTCCCTATACAAATAATGTCTCCACCCTTTCAGGGCAAAGATAACTGCTGCTAACTCCAAATCATGTGTCGGATAGTTTAACTCATGAGTCTTCAACTGTCGAGACCCATAAGCAACCACCCGCTCTGTCTGTATCAAGACGCAGCCCAATCTTTCTCACGAAGTATCACAATAGATTACGTAACCCAAACCATGTTCAGGTATGATCAAAATCGGAGCCGATGTCAATCTGAACTTCAACTCCTAAAAAGCAAAATCACAAGCCTCATTCCATATGACCTTGACTCCCTTGCGAGTAAGTCGAGTCATAGGTACCGCTAAATGAGAGAAATCCCAAACAAACCTCCTGTAATAGCCGGCTAGGCTAAGAAAGCTCCGAACCTCAAACACTGTCTTTAGACGCTCCCAATCCATCACAAACTCAATCTTCAACGGATCCACTGCAACACCGCTCCTTGACACGACGTGTCCAAGGAACTTCACTTCCGGTAGCTAAAATTCACATTTCTCGAACTTAGCATACAACTGATTATCCCTAAGGATTTACAACACTGTCCTCAAATGATACTCATGCTCCTCTACTAAAGCCGAGTATACCAGAATGTCATCAACGAACACCACCACAAATCTATCAAGATATTCACAAAATACACGGTTCATCAAATCCATAAAAACTGTTGGAGCATTGGTCAAACCAAATGGCATCACTAGAAACTTATAATGGCTATACCGTGTGCGAAAAGTGGTCTTGGATATATCCTCATCCTTAACCCTTAACTGATAGTAACCTGATCTCAAATCAATCTTCGAAAAGCTTATCGCTCCTTTTAACTAATCAAACAAGTCATCAATCTTAGGCAAATGATACCTATTCTTGATCGTAGCATGATTCAACTTGGATAATTGATGCAAAGTCTCAAAGACCCAACCTTTTTCTTCGCAAAAGAGCCGGTGCTCCCCATGGTGAAGCACTAGGAGGAATAAAGCTCTTAGCTTTTAAATCATCCAACTGACCTTTCAGCTTATCAAGCTTTGTCGGTGCCATAAGGTACGGTGCCATAGAGATGGGTGCTGTACCAGGAATGACATCAATGGCAAAAAAAACTTCCCTTAAAGGAGGTAACTTTGTCAGTTCCTCTAGAAAGACATCAACAAACTCCTCAACAACTGCCGGAAGGACACGGCCCAAACTGCTATCTTCATCAACTAGCAAACTAGCCAAGTAGGATCTGTGGCGACTCCAGTCACCATTACTGAAAACCATTGCCGGGTGGGAATCACTCCGATCTCCCACAAAATGGAAACAATCTCCCTTGGGAGTGCAAACGGACACCCTCCTGTGGAAACAATCGATCGTAGCCCGAAAGAATGACAACCAATCCATCCCGAGAATGATATCAAAGCCTATCATGTCGAGAACAATGAAATCGAACTCTAAGGTTTGCCCAGCTATCTTAATAGCACAACCCCGACAAACACGATCCAAAGACACTGGACCCCCAACTAGTGTGTCAACACAAAGAAGACTATCCCGAAGTGTGACCTCCAGACCCAATGAATGTGCAAATGATGCAGAAATAAAAAAATGTGATGCACCTATGTCAACAAGAACCCATGCCCAAGAACTAAAAACTGAAAAGATTCCTCAAACTGAAGAGGTGCCTGCGAAAGTATCCGCCTATGGAAGAGCGTAGGCTCATCCCTGAGTCCCTGAGCCCTGCTGCGAACTGCCCTGATAACCTGAATCATGTGTAGAAGCAGTAGGTATAGAACCCCTGGCTGGATAAGTGCTAACTGGCGCACTGGCTGTGGTGCCTAAGGAACTCTAAAACTAAACTGAACCATGGCAGACTGTGTCGGTACCATCTGTGAATCTGTGCCACTGCGTGACTTATTCAACAACCTTGGACAATCCTTCTTAAGATGACCTGGTCGCTTGCAATAGAAGCAAGCTCCCTGCCCTGTTTTTGTAAAAACTAAAGTCTGACTGGCCTGTGCCCGAAGTTGTGGGCAACGAGGCTTGATGTGCCCCGGCTGTTGACAATGGTAACAAACCACTCCCTGGGCTGATCCCAAAGATACAGGAACTGTGGGTGCAGAACGATTCTACTGCGATACCCCCTGTGAGTGAGTATTGTTCCCTACCCTGGCCTTCTTCCACTGACTCCCAGAAGATGATGGATTATCTCCGCGAGGCTGCTTATGTGAACCCCTGATTCGTAACTAATCCCGTTCCTTTGCTTCAGCTAGCATAGCCATCTGGACCACTTCTCTGTAAGTCCTCAAATCAAGAATTGAGACCCGTGGCCTGATGTCAAGATGTAGTCCATCCTGAAACTTCATTGCCCTGAACTCGTCTGTTGCTACCATATCCTCGGCATAATGAGAGAGAGAAGTAAATCGTGTCTCATACTCAATGACACTCATAGTGCCCTGATAAAGAACTGCGAACTATGTCCTCATCTCTTGCCTCATAGCCCTAAGAAAGAAGCACTCGAAGAACAAATCTCTGAACTCATTCCAAGTCATCAACTCAACATTGTGGACATTGGTCATAGACCTCCACCAAATATCTGTCATCTCCCATGAACATAGAGGCTGTCAAAGAAATCCTCAACTTGTCTGTAGGTACCGCCATACTATCCAACTTGGGAACTATAAGGTCCAACCAAGCTTCTGAGACTAGCGGATCTGAACTCCTTGCAAATGCATCAATCTTAACCCTTTGTAGCCATATAAAGTACTCTAGTGCCTCATTGACTATCGGTGTCGGTGCCGGTGCCGGTGCAGGAAACTATATCCCTACCACCTGCCTGCGTATTAACTCCTGTAAGGATTTAGCGATCCCCTGATTGATTCCCTAAGCAACCCACTCTTCGTAAGTCGGTGCCCGTGGTGGATTAGCATCCACGCCACAAACTGGAATCCTGAGCCTCCCCGGACCCCTCATGAACTCGGTGTCAGCCACCTACTCTTTAGTGCCCTGACACGAGGACTCTCCACGTGTGACAACCATAGTGCTAAATGAACATAAGGAAAGAGGTCAACAAGAACATAAGTTATTATGGCCGAGTGCAACTCACATTATGTATGCAACATACAGTCATACTAAAGCAATTAAAGAAAGCTGTGTAAACAGTTAAGCACTTAAGCAAATAAGCATACATGTCAAACAAGATGCTCTTAACCACATAGGCATATAAGCATAAAGACATGTCATACTACCAAACGTATAATCAAGAAACACATAAACATGTTATAAAGCCAAAACATGTTATCAAAAGCATGTGAACATATCAAAGTAAATCAACAAAAGCATGATATGCACCCAAAACCCGTCATCCTAAGGTATTCAAACCTAAGAGCTCTGATACCACTTGTCGTGACCCATGTTTTTCAACCCGGTGCATCAGTGATGACCCGAAAGTTAACCCGATAACGGATTCAAAATGCGGAAGCAAAAGATAAAACCATATTCCTTTGAGATATAAATCATCTCTAAGGCACCAATGTGACATTCCATAATGTCACGAAACTTAAGGAGAGCGAAAGAGGAAACTAGAGTTCAAACGGGCAAAATCTGTTAATGGAGGGCAAAATGGTCAATTCACAATTGAGAAGAGAAAATTGACTCTAAAAAAGTCAAACAAGGTGAATATAACCTAATCTAATCATTTCACTACATTTCAAGAGGTTCTAAGAACTTTGGACAACAATCCCACAAAATGCCCTTTCCCGGTTTAAGCGAAAACTAACACTACCTCACTAAAATATGAATAACTCCCACTATGATTGGAATTTAAGAATGGCATAGGTACCATTGGAAATATGACTCAAAATCCTTGAGTTTAGGCTTAAGAATCACCCTATTTGGATTAGTAATGAAGGAGTTATGACCTTTTGAAGTTGGAACTTCAGTGCTGAAACACAACAAATGAGCTGTATGCTAACAAGCTATTTCGGTCAACCGAAATAGAGTTTTGGTCGATCGAATTGGACTAAAACCTTGCTGAAATCCCATTTTTAAGGTGAGGTTGGTTCGGTAGACCGAAATGAACCATCGGTCGACTGAAATGGGCCATCGGTCGACCAAAATGATCCTGAATAGTAAAAATGGCTACTGAAATTGAAGGTTTACTATGCATTGATGTTACCAAAAGCCATCGGTCGACCAAAATGAAGTGTCGATCGACCGAAACACCTTGAAAACCTACTATAAAACCTGCTATGTGCCAAGTGTGTAAAGGTTCAACCCATGCTTCGAATCCCCTCATGTAATGGATCAAAAATGAAAGTTTAAATATAGTTTTCAATGAGATTTGAGTATGTGAACATGTCAATAAACTTCATATGCATATTTGAATGTAAAACAATGGCTTCTAGCCTCATACATGTTCATTACAAGATTTTCATACACCAAACCTACAAAATTGGTAAAAGTACATTTTTATAGCAAAAGTTGGTACCAAATGAACACAAGTGCTAAAGTAAACATGCTTGGCCCTTGGCCTCTTTACATACATGCTTGTAATATCAAAAGTAAGTACTTAGGTATCATTACACATCAAGGAAGCTACATTGGCTTCTAAAATACCATACACCCATGGTATACAAAATATTGCATCAAAAGTAAAGCATACTAAATACTTGCATGTCAATATACAAAAACATTCCAAATTGCTCATAAGCCTTTAAGGATGATGAGCATCCAAGAACATAGTCTCCTTACCTGAAAAACAACCTAAACCACTAGGGTGAGTAATCAAGTAACTCGTAGGAAGAAGCGTATGCATATACCCTAAAGTTTTAATATCATTGCAAGATCAATTGTGACGACCCTAGATTTTTCAACCCAGTGTGTCCTGTGATGAGCCAAAAGAATGACCCGATAACGGATCCGAAATGCGGAAACGAAGGAAACTAAGTGACCACTAGAGATGTACGTCATCCCTAAGGCATCAAAATGACTCCCTATGGCATGATTAAATTGCATTATATGCTATTGTGTGATGATGTGAACATACACGCAAGTGTAAAATAGTATTTTAAACATGTTACAATGGCCCATGGCCTTATTACAACTCATTTACAACATTTGACATGTCAGCCCTCCAAGTTAAAAAAATTACATTTTATAGACAAATCATGAACATGCTAACACTTGCATGTGAACAAGAATGTTTCAAAAGAAGCTCAACTCAGCAAATCATCCAAGCAATTGCAATCTCCAATCTTGTATCCTGTACCTGAAATATGCCCCAGTATCATAGGGGTGAGTAACATAAAGCTACTTGTAGGAAATGAGCATGCATTGACCTACGTTTTACAAGTGTACATGATATAATCATTGTGGTTCATTCCACCTAACGTCTATGTCAAAGGTGAGACTCAGAGAGCATCCTAGTTACCTAAGATCATTTCTAGCATAAAACACATCCTTTATGCAATTTCAACAACACAAGAGCATGCTACACATAGCAACAAGATATTACACAAAGCAACTAGTTAGAAACATGCTTACACAAAGCAACCAGATAGAAACATGCTTACACAAAACAACTAGATATAGATTCTCAAAGTTATCAACTTAAAAACTAAATGCTAAATCAACTAAATATAGCAATTTAGTATGGATGTACTTAATAACATCAAATCGCCAATAGCCAAAACCACAGTCACAATATAAACATGATTGATAACTTAGAATTGAATGCGAAAACAAATAGTGGAAGACTTGGACATCACGTCTCGGACTAAACCAAAAACAAATTGGTTATTCCGGGCATTAACCCCTGGGAAGACCACCCTAGTGCGCACTATCTCAATTGGGGAGAACTTATACCTCCCGCACTAAAGCCGAACTTTAGCCATATCACAGTAACAATGTCCCAAGACTCCAAAATAATCAAATAAGTTCACAACTTACACGTAATTTATATAATGCACTAAATCACCTTCCATGCACAAGTAGATTGTATCCACACAACACATGCTGTAAATCCACAACTACTATAGGATGACAATGTCGAATCTTCAAAGTGCAATTCGTTACACGCTATAACAATATAATCCAATATTGAAAACATAAACTCATAAATTCATTATAAGTCAAAAGTCTTGCTTTAAACATACTATCAACGTCAAATACATGAGTTAATCAATAATACCATAGAAACGAAATTTAATCGATAAACTAATTAAATTCCTTAGGTTTCAAATCTCAATCAAATGGCCTCCAATTAATACATGATAAATAATATAGCATGGTCATTACATACACCACATCAAAACTCGATTAGGCCATAAGAACAATAAAGTGGAATTTAATTAAATCATGATAATCAAATCCCTAAGTTCTAAAACAACATCAAATGGTTCCAAATTAACATATGCTAGAACATAAGTCATAGTTATCACAAATATCAAGTTAAACACTTAATTAGGCCAATGGAACCCTTAATTAGATTTTAATTAATCATTTTAATTAAAATCTCTAGATTTTCATACTTGTCCAAATGCTCTCAAATTAAAGTATGTTAAACAACATGCCAAGACACAATTTAAAAGCATATCACAAGTCAATTTCATGCAAGGTACAGCCATGGGATTTAATCTTTCACAAAAGATAAATATTAAATAAAATATGCAATTTTTATTCAATCAATACCAATTTAATATATGTTAACAAATATATTAAAAAATGATTTTCTAGCATGCCACAATTCAAATCAAAGTTATAAATCATCAAGAATTTTAAATCTTTTACAAAGAAATAAAAATTACTAACTTTCTAAATTTGATACAAGGCATACATATAAGTTGTATAATCATGAGAAACACTCAATACAACACATATAAATCCTAAAACATTTCCTACCTCAATTGGAATGAAAATCCCAATTACCACCGCAATGAAATCGCCCTAAATTTTTGGTCCACAAGACAGAAATTTCAGCTTGTTACCTTCAACTTGGGAAATTCATAAAAAATTCAATTCTAATCCAAATTGAATGAATTCAAAGCCCAGTGAAAGCTTAAACACTGTAATTTGATAATATCAATTTAGTTTAACAAAATATTTTCCCAATTGAAACAGTTTTGACCCACAACTTTGAAACAAATTCTGCTTAGAAAACACATTTTCTGCCTGTAGCTTCCAACTTTGAAAATTCATGAAAAATTCATTTGATATCCAAATTGGGCAAACCTAATTTATTTTGGAAGTAAACATATGAGAGTGTAAAACTAGAAATTTAATCCATGATCCAATGTCAAAAGGTTAGTGAAATAAATCATCTAAAAATATATTTTCCAACTGCAATAAAAACATGGACAGCAGATAGTCTCGGATTTTTAAAAAAATTTAGAAATGCTTTAAAATTGTTAAAAAATTCTGAGTAGTGTAAAATCCATGGGGAAAGTTCCAGTAAAAATTTCAAGGTAATTGAAGTACCACAGCTCCATATAAAAATTCGTTTCCGGATTGTATAAGAAAAGGTTTAAATTTCCAGCAACTAGCTTGCAACTTCAAAAATTCATAACTAATTCATTTTAAATCGAAATTACATGAAACCAAAACTAAATGGAAGCTAATTGATTATATATTCATGTTATATATTTAATTTGACAAGATTTGTTTCAAGTTAAAACAGTTTAATGGCAAAATACAAGTCCTTCCCTTCTATGCATGTAAAACACTCAATAATGACATAAAAATACTTCAAAATAATAGATCAATACCTCACTAGAGAATTGAGTCCCTATATACCAAAGCAAAAGTAGGAGTTAGGCTAGATCCTTCAAGGGTTTTAAAGAGGAGGATGAGGGGAACAAAAAGTATTCCAAGCTTTATGGTCTAAAGTAAGTGGAAGGGCCTCAAAGATCAAGGTCAATGCCAAAAGCTTCAAGCTTCATCCATGGAGGCTAGAGTTTTGTGGTGAGGAAGAAAGAAATGAAATGTGAAAATGTGTTTGTGGAGGAAATAGAAATCCTCCACTCATTATGTGATCCTACACCATGGTTAACACACATATCTATGGTCAATTGCACAAAAACCCTCCTTTAAAACCATAATCCCAAAGTGGCCCAAAGATATTTGCAAGACTAAATTGTGAACCTACACTTGTCACCAATCCATGGCTCCTTCCTAGGCTTAATCCCACACTTACACTTGTCAACCATCCTATTTATGAATCCATTTGAAGCTTCATCTCTATAGGACCATGCATATCATATCATCATTCATATGCTCCTATATCCATTAGCAATAGACTATGCACTTCATTCATATACAATTGACATATGGAGTCACTGCTAAAGAGTGAGTTAGTTCAAGCTTGTATAAGCTTTAAAAGAACTCATCACTTGTGCTAGAAATTCTAAGACCATGCACATCAATCATATAATTCATATTGGTAAACAATTAAGGCATGAGAAGCCTTCATTACCATGAGTAGATAATGGACATTAGGACCCTAGAATGCGTATCATCAAAAACTGTGTTTTTGGCTAAGTGTGAAAAATGAATTTTTAAAATAATGGTTATTTCAAAATAATTTTTCCCGGTAATAACTCTTTATACTTCAACTAGCCTAAATTGATTTTATCAGAATTTTTGACCAAGACTACATCGGTCTTCATACGGATTCATTTTTACCAAAACTGTCGGAAATCCATATTTGTACTAAAACTGAATTTCTACATTTTGTTTTAGTTGGATTTCAATTTTCTAGTATTTTTTATTGAATCCAAATGGGGGGTACGTCTTTATTTACATTGTAAACTTAAAGTAAAAGGACATATAAATTAAAGTAAAGACATTTACTTTAATGTTTTCAATGAAAATAAGGTATGTGCAGATGTCTTGTACACAGATTGTCTCACCTGTTAACTTAGAACAATTCATGAGGCAACAGGTTCATTTCGGTCTACTAAAATTTAGGGCCATTCTAGTTCGGTCTATCGAACCTAGCATATTAAAGAACCCACTCGAGTTTTAGACGACCGAAACTAAAGAGTTAAATGAATCAGCAGAGCCGATTTACACAGAATGGTTTGGAACAAAGGAGGAAGGAGTTTTAGTCGACCGAAACTAAGGGAATTTTTCATCGGTCTACTGAACCAAGGCTAATGGTCAACCTCAAACCATTTCAGTCAACCGAACCTCAGATGTGTTTTGTTTCGGAGGACCGAACCTTCCTAGATCTGAACGGCTATTTTGCCTTAAACCCCGTGCACAACAACTATATTTTCGAATTGGCTCATCTAAACTCTATAAATAGAGTTGGGGACTTCGAGATTTAGTATTGCTACCATTGAGAAACATTATATAGCATCCACAGAGCTTTTGTTCTTCTTTTTATATCTTACTCTCTCATCCCATATCATTCATAGAGTATTGAGCTTCAATATATT
Organism: Cornus florida; assembly: GCF_030987335.1. Classification (NCBI taxonomy): domain Eukaryota; kingdom Viridiplantae; phylum Streptophyta; class Magnoliopsida; order Cornales; family Cornaceae; genus Cornus; species Cornus florida. The sequence continues at coordinate 49,160,057 of NW_026775572.1, forward strand.
CATATATATACTTTAGAGTGAGCTGAAAGTTGTGAGCTAATATTTGCATATCAATCTTTGAGAGATATATTTGTATGTAATAAATTTAATCTTCAATTTGTAAGGGCTGGTGTAGACCAAGGAAGAAAAAGCAAGCTAGTTTCATATTTGTAAGGGTTGGTGTGACCCAAAGGAAGACTAAGAGAGGTTGTCTCTTAGTAAGTAGAAGCAAGGAGTTGCTTCTAATCAAGGTTTACTCTCCACCCATAAGGAGGTGCCATATTGGATTGGGAAGTCTCAAGAGGGGTCTTGAGCCGAGGAGTAGGAGTTTCCGAACCTCGCTAAAATCGTCGTGTGAATGTTTGCAATCTCTCTTCCCTTATCTCCTTTACATTTATGCTAGTAATTATTCATGTTTATATCTTAATCATTACATAATTGTTAGAAGGGCTTAGTAGAATTGCAAAACTAAAAATTGGCCATTGTTTGCCAAAGACTCTATTCACCCCCCTCTAGAGTCTATACTTAGGCAACAGATTCTTCTCGTTCTTTGACCAAGAAGTTGGAAGCTTGCCAATTGCCAAATAATTCACAATGTCGGCAAACCAAGGCATTTGTCCATTGGAAATTTGAAAGTGATGTTCATCCAGAAAAGAATTATGAATAGGTGGGCTAAGGGAAGGTTCTATCAATAACCTTGAAAGATGATCGGCAACCACATTTTCGGTGCCTTTTTTGTCTTTGATTTCAAAATCGAATTCCTGAAGAAGCAAAATCCATCTAATCAATCTAGGTTTTGTTTCTTTCTTTGCCAAAAGATGTCTCAAGGCAGCATGATCAGAATAGATAATAACCTCAAAATTTATCAAGGGCATATACTACGGCTAGTAACTCTTTCTCAGTAGTGGAGTAGTTCAATTGTGCTCCCGAGAAAGTTTTACTGGCATAGTATATGGAACATGGAAGCTTTCCTACTCTTTGTCCCAAAACTGCTCCCATGGCATAATCTGAAGCATCACACATAATTTCAAATGGTAATGTCCAATTGGGAGGTTGCATGATAGGGGCAAATGACAATAAAGCACGCAATTTATGAAAGGCGTCTAAACATGCTTGATCAAAGACAAAAGGAGTTTCCTTGGCAAGAAAATTGCACAAGGGTCGAGCAATTTTGCTAAAGTCTTTGATGAAACGGTGATAGAAGCCGGCATGACCTAGAAATAAGCGAACTTCTCTCACCGTTGAAAGTGGAGACAATTCAGAAATAAGCTCAACTTTTGCCTTATCTACCTCAATTCCCCTCCTTGAGATGACATGACCCAAAACAATACCTTTTTGAACCATGAGATGGCTCTTTTCCCAACTAAGAACAAGGTTTGTTTCACGACATCTTTTAAGCACCAAAATCTAGATTTTTGAGGCATGTATCAAATGAAGACCCGAAGATAGAAAAATCATCCATGAAGACCTCTAAATACTCTTCCACCATGTCCAAGAAGATTGACATCATACACCTTTGGAATATGGCAGGGGCATTGCACAAACCAAAAGGCATCTGTCTATAAGCAAATGTGCCAAAAGGACAAGTAAAGGTGGTTTTCTCTTGGTCCAAGGGGTCAAGGGCTACTTGATTATAACCCGAATAGCCATCAAGAAAGCAATAATATTGTTGCCCGGCCAATCTCTCTAGAATTTGATCAATGAATGGCAAAGGGAAGTTATCTTTTCTAGTGGCGGCATTTAATTTGCGGTAATCAATGTGTACACGCCATGAATTGGCGGTACGCTTAGAGATTTCCTCACCTTTTGCATTCTCAACCACCGTAATCCCCGGTTTCTTGGGAACCACTTGAGTTGGACTCACCCATTTGCTATCTGACATTGGGTAAATAATTCCGGTATCTAAAAGTTTGACAACTTCTTTCTTGACTACCTCTTTCATGTTTGGATTAAGTCTCCTTTGGGCATCCCTAAAAGGTTTTGCATCCTCTTCCATAAGTATGTGATGCATGCAAATAAAAGGATCAATTCCCTTAAGATCCGCCACACTCCATCCTATGGCTTCTTTGTTTTCTTTAAGCACATTTAAAAGAGCATCTTCTTGGTCCTTTTCAATACTTAAGGAGATGATGACCGGAAGAGTGTCTTTTGGGCCTAGGAATGCATACTTGAGATTGGAAGGTAGAATTTTAAGCTTAAGAGTTGGTGAAGAGACTAGAGATGGGACTAGTGGAGTGCTAGAGAGTAGATGAAGAGGTTCTATTGGAGTTTTCCAAGGTGGAAAATCCAAGCTTGCAACAGATTCCACGAGATTGCTTACTTTATTCATTGATTTTTCATCATCAAACCCACAATTGCCATACATTTCAAGAAGATAAGAAGCAAGAGGATCATCGGATAGGAGAGATGAAAGGTTATCCTCGATTAGTTGTTTCATAACCATGGTTGGAATTGACTCTTCAACAACCTCATCCAACACATCTATAAGACAACACTCGTCTTCATTTATGGGATGTCGACTTGTATTGAAAACATTAAGCTTGACTATCATATTACCAAAAGAAAGGTCCATAACCCCGGATCTACAATTGATGGTTGCATTTGCGGTGGCAAAAAATGGCCTTCCCAAGATAATTGGGATGTGGTTGGTAGGATTGGCAACCGGTTCGGTGTCAAGAACTACAAAATCAACTAGGAAGTAGAACTTATCAACTTTGATGAGAATGTCCTCAATCATGCCCCTATGTGTTTTGACGGATTTATCGGCCAATTGAAGCACCACTGAAGTTGGGTTCAACTCATTCAAACCTAGTCGGACATACACGGAATAAGGAATCAAATTAACACTCACTCCTAAGTCAAGAAGAGCTCTACGAACTTCATGGTTTCCAATCACACAAGAAATGGTCGGAGCACCGGGATCTTTGAACTTAGGTGGAGTGTTATGTTGAATGATGGAGCTTACTTGCTCTGTGAGAAACACTTTTTTAAGGCCTTGTCCCTTGCTCTTCCTCTTTTGTGTGCAAAGATCTTTCAAAAATTTTGCATAAGGCAGAATTTGCCTAATTGCATCCAAGAGAGGAAGATTTATGTTGACTTGCTTAAAAACTTCCATCATGTCATGAATTTTTCCATCTTGTCTCCCAAAAGGCGAAGTCTCTTTTAAAACATAAGGGAAGGGAGCTTTTGGCTCATAAGACCTTGTAACTAGAGGAATTGATGAAGAAGATTGAGAATTCCGATTAGGGACATTTTCATCCAAGAAAGTAGGAATAGGATTGGAAACGGGACGGGTGACAACTTTTGGTCGCACCGGTTCACTATCTTCCTTTGGTTGTTCAACCCTATTGTCAACTTGTCTACCACTTCTTAAAGTGGTGATGGCTTACACTTGTGCCTGGGAAGAACACCCCGAGGTAGGGTTTGCTTTTACACAAAATTGGGCTTTTGAATTCTTCTCGGGTTGACTAGGTAATTTACCCACTTCTCTTGCATTCAATGCATTAACTATGGTCCCAATTTGGGACTCAAGCTTTGATATGGATTGAGAATGAGAATGCAACAAACTGGTGTTCATTTCTAAACTACCCAAAGCCACCAAAACCTTATCTTCGAATGTAGGATTGCTAGAAGGTGCATGAGGATAACGAGAACAAACTTGGGAATCATACATTTGAGGATGTGAGGAGTGATTCATTCTTTGGTGATAAGAAGAAGAAACAAATCCTTGGGAACCTCCATTCCTTTTATGAGGTGGAATGCATTTGCTTTGAAAATTTTTAGCTTGATAAAAACTTGAGTTTTCATTCCACATTGGAACATATGCACTTGAATAAGGATGAGCAAATGTAGCATTGACTTATTCAAAATGTTCATTAAACACAAGTCCATGTGGACAATTGGAAGTAGTATGTAGAATACTTGAGCATGTCATGCAAGGTTCACAACGATGAGAAACATGATGAAGAGGAGATGATTTGATAGCTGGTCTTTGACTCAATAAGAATTTATTAAGTTTTTAGAAAGAGTCTTAACCTCGGCTACAATTTCCTTTGATCCTTCAATTTGACACACTTTTGCATTTTTCTCCTTCTTATTAGAATCATGATCAAACCGAGAAATGTAATATTTATGCAAAGAGTTTTCACTCATTTTCTCAAAAAGGTGCCAAATATCATCTTTATGTTTTCTAAAATATGAACCTCCACATAATGTATCAACTATGTCCTTATGCCTGTCGGATACACTTTCATAGAAATATTGGACAACTTGCCATTTTAGAATACCATGATGTGGACATTTTCTTAACAAGTCATTCAATCTCTCCTAAGCCTCATGCAACAACTCCCCTTCCCTCTGTGAAAATTCTCTAATCGAAGCTCGCATTACATTGGTCAAGCTTACGGGATAAAATTTTTTAAAAAACTCATTTTGCATTTACATCCAGGATGTTATTGAATTTGCCCCCAAAGTGTTGAACCAATGCTTCGCTTTGTTTTTGAGTGTGAAAGGGAAGAGAAGTAGTCTAAAAACTTCTTCCGGGACATTCATGTACCTCACGGTGGAGCATATTTTAAGAAATTCATTGAGATGTTTATATGGTTCCTCATCATCTAAGCCATAAAAGAGTGGACACATTTGAATAGTCTCGGGCTTAATTTCATATTGATTAGCCTCAAAATCAGGTAACACAATGCAAGTAGGTGCATGGTATGCATGGAGATTATAATGATCACAAAGGACCATTGGAGGAATTGGAGCTTGAACTCCGGGAGGAAATTGATTGTGAGGATTATGTTCCAAGAAATGTGGGTCTAAGTAACCAAAATTACCCTCTAGATTTTTCATTAGAATGCCTAAGATGAATAATAGGGGAATAAGCCACACAAACCTTTAAGTAACATGTCAACACAAGAAAAACAAGCAAACACTTCTCCTTCACAACAAATCAACAATCAACAACCTTCCTCCACAAACAATGATCCCATACTCCCATGCTTTCAACAATATGCAAAGAACAATAAATTTTGCCCCCACGCGGGCTCACGATTTATCTTAGAATTGAAATACAAGCCTCCACGTGGGCTGATGATTTAGCTAGAGATTGAGTTAAGAAAGAGCTCACAAAGGGTCCTTTAGCACTTCAATTCAATTTTCAATTTTAGCCTTGCAAATTTTTTAGATTTTAGATTTTTCCTTACTTTTGCTTAGCTCCTTGCTTAAAATGCTCCTTTGCTCACCTTCTAGCTCAATGCACCTAGTCAAACAAGAACCGACACAATAAGTAACCAAAATGAAAATGAAAATAAAGTAAAGACACAATCAAAAGAGCACTAATTCCTAATTAATTCCATAAATACGACGTTGCTTTCAATCAATCCCCGGCAACGGCGCCAAAAACTTGGTGTTTTCCAACCCTCAAGGGCTAACTCCATGGTAAAGGTTGCTCCTCTTCTTGGTTGATGGAAGAACTCCAAGCTTGTGTCTCTAGCCTCCTCTCTCTTTTTCTTCCTTACTAAGAATATGATATATAAAATTGTTTCTAAAGTCTCTCTCGTATATCTCTATCTCTCTATATGTCTATATATCTATGCTCTCAAGAATGGCTAATATTCATTATATAGGTAGGTTAAAATGTCACCCCCAATGACCTGGGCTCGTACACCAATATTCCTTCCCAATGATTGGATATGAGACAACTTTTGATGAGTTGGAAATTGAATTTTCTCGCACTTGGGGAAGTTCGATCGATCGAACTTGTGGTGAGATCGATCGAACATGGCTGAGATCTATCGAATTTAAGCTGGATGGATCCTCAATGGCAGAACCTATGAAGACAAATCTGAGATATTTTGGTATTTTTGGGAAAGAGACAAAAGTGGTAGGTGTAGTGGTACAACTGGATAAGATGGAATCTTTTTTATCGATCGGAAGAAAGAGTTGGATCGATCGAACTTTGTGGGATCTTTGGATAAGTACAAAAGAGCTTGGATCCATCTTGAAATGTCTAGATCAATGAACTTTTGATCAATTGAATATTTCCTGAGATCGATCGAACTTGCTGAATTTCCACCACTTGCTTCCTTTTGCTCCCACTTTGCTCCTTTCTTTGATTCATCTCAAGATTGCTTCAATTATGCTCTTATTTAGCTGAGTTAGCTTATTTTGGGGATAAGTATTTGAAAATGAAAATAATACAAAATCAATCTAAAGCGGGAAAATAAGATAGATAAAGGTTCTAGAATACCTAAACTTAAGGGGTTTAAATGCACACTTTTCAGCGCTCATCACTTATGTCCGGCAGGGCTCTGCCAGATACCGTCCAATAAGAATACGTTGAGAATAGAAAATGAACAGTTATATCTAAAACAAGGTAATAACAATTTAAAAATTATTTAAAACATTAAATTCAATTGAGTTGTCTCAATTGCTCATAGTCATGTAATCAAAAACATAATATACATTAAAAATATCCTGGAGTTAAAACAATAAAACAATAGTACTAGATTAGGTTACATCAATGCCTTAAGAAAGGAATTAGCTACTCATGACGATGCCGAATATCATCTGTGTTGTAGTCGTCTCCATCGTCACAGACGACACTTCACTTCTCAGGATCTTCACCTTCTAAGGTTATGGAAACCCTAAAAGCCGCCACCACAATATCAGTCTTCTGAATAATACGAGAAAAATGGATTTTTTATATCAAAGCCTGTACCTTCTTTTATAGAAGAAAATAAAGGTCTGGTGGGCCTTTAGGTCTTCTGGCTCATCTGTAATGAGATATGACTTTAAAAAGAATAATCCCGTAACTTAAATCTGATCTGTCATGGAAGGCTCGAGCTTTAGGATGTAGAGCTCGAGCTTTGAGGTTCAGGCTCGAGCTTTGGGAACAAGGCTCGAGCTTCATTGAGTTATTGCTCAAGCTTCAAGGAATGGTGCTCGATCTTCACTTTTACACTTAGCCAAATTTCTTCAACTATTTTCTGAAACATTTTTTTCTTCAACGCTTAGAATATTTTAGGATTCATCTCTTTTAACATTGCTTGATTTAAGCTTCATGGGCTCGAGTTCTAGGTACCAAGCTTGAGCTTTAGGTACTCAAGGCTCGAGCTTTGAATGATAGTGCTCGATCCTTGAGGTTTGGCATGAGGTCCTGGGAGCTTAGTTCTTCTGTTAAATCAACTCTTCAAATTTCGATGCCTTGTGCTCAAGCCTTAGGGCCAAGGCTCTAGCACCCTGTGGTTAGGCTCGAGCACCATTAAGTAGGGCTCGAGCTCTAAACGTACAAGGCTTGAGCTTTAATGCCTTGTTGATTTTTCTTTTTTTTCTTGCAAGGCTCGAGCCTCAGGACTTGGGCTCAAGCTTTAGTTCCTGAATTCTTCCAAACTTCACCATGTATGCTCTCAGCTTGCTCTGAATGACTGGCAACGACTCTGTAAGCTTTGATATCAGTATTTTCATTATAAAGTCCTGATTTTAACCGTTTCTTTGGGAAAGTACCTATAAACACACATTAAACATAAATTAGTCTAACAATGGATAGAAGTATCACTTTAGGCCTTAACATACGTATATTTAGGGGCTCGAATATGCAATATTCAACACTTGTCAAGGAGTAGGAGGAAGTTGGTTAGTTGCACGTTAAGTAGGAGTCTCAAGATTGGGGCTACACTCAGGGTAGGGATCCAAAGTATCCTTCTCATATAATTGACCTCATTGCTCAAGCTATAGAGGTAGGCGTAGCAGCTACAGGTTCAGCAGGCACCTATACCAGCATCAGTAATTCAAACTAATCATTAGGAGAAGGCTATGAGTTCTTTCACAAAGGGGAGCTCACTTGAATTCTCAGGCTCCACCGATGCGAAAGTAGCTCACAAATAGAAGAAGGACATCGAGCAACATCTTCACATGGCTAAATGCATACAGGTTCAGAAGCAGATGCTTATTACCTTCAAGCTTGGCGGAGATGTACTCCAGTGGTGAGAGCCAGTTACTTCCGCGAATGAGAGGACTTCATTAACCTATGATCAGTTCAGTGCTCGCTTCAATGAGAATTACTTTCCATATGCAGTCAGGACAGCTATGAAGACAGAGTTCCTTTATCTAGAGCAGGGGAACATGACAGTGGCAGAGTATGAGCAGTAGTTCACATGCTTATCTCTTTTTACTCCAGATGAGGTGGATACCGAGGAGAAGAAATGTAATAGCTTTGTTAAGGGACTTATGTGGTTTATTAAGCGATCTATTATAGGTAGTCCAGCCTACACTACTTATACTCAGGTGGTAGACGCTGCTTTACAGCAGTACCAGTTGACTATAAACTTCAGACATGCTAAGGGTGAGAAGCGGGGTGACAGAGACTCTGCTAATCAGCTAGCTTAAAAAGGAAATGGCAATGGATACCGGTACAATGATAAGGGCAGATTCCAGGGATAGTAGTCTTAAAAGAAGCACAATGGTGGTTTAGATGTTCACAGAGATGGGGCACCTATTCAGAGGCAGCAGAATAGGGGACCACATACAGGACGGGGTCAGCCATAGGCTAACCAACAGAGGAGAAATTTAGCACTTTCTAGGGGAGTTGCTACACTTATGGAGAGTTTGGTCATACTTCTAGGCAGTGTCCTAAAGTAGGACAGGGACAACATGTGCAGCATGGATAGAGGGCACCATTACCTTTACCCGCTCCACAGATTCCGCACATTCAGGAACAGACCTTCCTGGCTTTACCGGCACTGCTACAGCCTCAGGGACAAACACCACAATAGTTGCATTATGGCTAGGTGTATAACCCCATGCCACAGGATGTTCAGGCACCTTAAACTGTTGAGGGTATGTTTTATATTTATGGTACACATGGTCATATTTTATTTGATACAGGTGATACACATTCATTAGCATCTAAATCATTTGTTGCATTATCTGGGATGACGACGAGAGTATGTGATAGAACTCATGGTATTTCTACACCTTTAGGCGATACTGCAATTTTACATGAGAGTGATGGGCTCGTGACATTAGATATTGGTAGACTCAGATTTCTAGCCAATCTATTGGTCTCGGACATGCATACTTATGATGTGATACTCTAGATAAATTGGTTATCTCACTACCATGCCCAAGTTAACTATAATGATAGGTTTATTGTATTCACTATACCTGGTCAGGATATATACGTAGTTGCTATGCCACTTTCTAACGGGGTTTCTAGCACCTATTTGTTCTATGTGGAGGAGGAGACTGAGGAGGAGATTACTGTATCACTGGAAAGCATACAAGTTGTATAGGAATTTTTAGATATTTTTTAAGAGATTCCATGGTTGCCACCTAGTCATGGATAGACTTTGTGATTGACTTAGCTCTAGCTACACCTATTGCTAGGGCACTATATAGGATGACACCAGTGAAGATGCGTGAACAGAGGGATCAGATTCAGTAATTGCTCAGTCAGGGTTTTATTCATAGGAGTACTTCACCTTGGGGAGCACCAGTTTTGTTTGTGAAGAAAAAGGATGGTTCACTTCGCCTGTGTATAGATTACCGGGAGTTGAACAAGGTTACTATTCGTAATAAGTACCCTTTGCCTAGAATTGATGATCGTTTCGATCAATTAAAAGGAGCTAGTTATTTCTCTAAGATTGATTTACGTTCTAGATATCATCAACTTCGGGTTAGGGAGCAAGATGTTCCTAGGATAACATTTCTCACTAGATATTATTCTTATGAGTTTCGCGTGATGCCTTTCGGATTGACTAACGCACCAGCAGTCTTCATGGATTTAATTAACAGAGTCTTCAGGCCTTACTTAGATCAGTTTGTTATTGTCTTTATAGATGATATTTTAATCTGTTCTAAGATAAAGGACGATCATGCTAGACATCTTCGTACAGTGTTGCATATGCTTTGTGAACACCAGTTATATGCCAAGTTTGAGAAGTGTGAATTTTGGCAGCGAGGAGTGAAGTTTCTGGGTCACGTAGTGTCCGAAAGGGGGATAGCGGTAGATCCAGCCAAGGTTTTAGCAGTGATAGAGTGGGGATAGTCTACTTCACCTACAGAGATTCAGAGTTTTCTCAGATTGGCAGGATACTATCGTAGGTTCATTCAGGGTTTCTCATAGATAGCAAGACCACTCACTCATTTGGCTAAGAAGGGTGTACGATTCGTATGGGATGAATACTGTCAGAAAGCTTTTGATGAGCTAAAAAACAAGTTGACTTCTGTACCGGTTCTGTCTACGCCACAGAGCGAAATAGAGTATCTTGTCTACACAAATGGTTCTTTGTAAGGTCTTGGGTGTGTTTTAATATAGGAGGAGAAATCAATTTCTTATGGATCTCGTAAGCTTAAGTCTCATGAGCTTAATTATCCGACGCACGATTTGGAGTTGGCAGTTGTGGTATTTACCTTACGTATTTGGAGGCATTATCTATTGAGAGAGTCCTTCAGATTGTTTAGTGATCACAAGAGTCTCCAATATTTGTTCACTCAACGTGACCTGAATATGAGACAATGCGGGTGGTTAGAATTTGTGAATGATTATCATTTTTCTATACAGTATCATCCAGGGAAAGCGAATGTAGTGGCAGATGCACTCAGTCGCCAACCCTCTGCGGGTCTTTCTACATTATTCGTTACTAAGTGGAATACTTTAAAGACAATTGATGAGTTATCTGATGTTTTTACAGCGTATATGGTAGTTACACCTTCAATCATTCACAATGTAATAAAGGCACAACTCACAGATCAGCAGTGCATCGACAAGGTTGCATAGATAGCTTCTGAGGATGTTCCATTCTATCATGTTGGGACTGATGGAGACTTGAGATACAAGGGGCGGTTAGTAGTACCTTCTGCTGATGAGTTGAGGAAGGATGTGATGACTGAAACTCACCGTTCTGAGTTTTCTGTTCATCCAGGAGGAGACAAAATGTATCAGGATATGAAGCGGCAGTTTTGGTAGGCAGGTATGAAGAAGGATATTGCTATCTTTGTCTTTCAGTATAGTACTTGCCAGATGGTTAAGATTGATCATCAGAGGTCGCCAGGATCTCTACAACCACTACCTATACTTGTGTGGAAGTGGGAGAGTATTTCTATAGATTTTGTGGAGGGATTACCTAATTCATTTAAGGGTCACAATTCCATTTGGATCATTGTTGATAGGTTAACCAAATCAGCTTATTTCTTGCCTATTCGCACTGATTTCACTTCAGAATAGTTGGCGTGACTTTACATTATAGAGATTGTAAAGTTACATGGCATTCCGTTATCTATTATATCGGACAGGGATTCGAGCTTTGTGTTAGGATTTTGGAAGAATTTTCTACAGGCTTTGGGTATAAAGTTGTATCTTAGCACTGCTTATCATCCTTAGACATATGGACAGACTGAGAGGGTTAATCAAATCATAGAGAATATGTTTCGTTCTTATGTCCTTAACTTTAAGGGTCACTAGGAGGACTATTTGCCACTTGTGGAGTTTGCTTACAATAATAGCTTTCAGAAGACTATTGGTATGGCACCATTTGAGGCATTATATGGCCGACTATGTAGATATCCTGTTTGCTGGATGGAGGTTGGAGGAGCAAATTTTTAGGCCCTAAATTCATTAAAGATACCTCTGAGAGGATCACTCTTATTAAGGATCGTATGCGCACTGCCCAGGGTAGGCAGAAAAGTTATGCAAATCATCATACTCGTGCACTGGAGTTTCAGGTTAGGGATCAGGTTTTACTCAAAGTGTCTCTTATGAAGGGAGTAATGCGCTTTGGGAGGAAAAGAAAGTTGTCACCGCGGTTTGTCGGTCTATTTATGATTTTGGATCAAGTTGGAGTTGTAGCTTATAAGTTAGCACTTCCAAACCATTTATATCGTGTCCACAATGTGTTCCATGTTTTCATGTTGCGGAATTTTTTGCTAGATGAGGATCGTCATCAACATATCGATGTGGGTGAGATTGAGTTGCAGTCGGATGCAACATATGTGGAACCACGGTGTCGTATGATCGACCGTAGGGATCAGATTCTCTGTAACAAAGTTATCCCTTTAGTGCGTATCCAGTGGAGCCATCATAATGACGCTGAGTCCACTTAGGAACGGGAGGATGTTATTCGCTCCCAATTTCTAGAAATTATGGAATAAGGTAAGGGCGAATTCCGATGACGGAATTCTTTTTGTTAGGGGGAAAGAATGTAATACCTCTAATTTTAAAAAGATAGTCTTGGTATTTTATTAATTATTTTATTATATTTTTAGTTAATTAGTTGATATTTCTTGGCTATTGGTTTAATTGTTTATCTGACTTAATTGATTATGTGTTTATTTGATTATGAGTTTATTTCAAATATTTGTTTAGTTGAATTGTATGATAGATGATGTGTATTTATTTGCTTAAATATTAGGAGTTTCCTTGTCATTAATTGTTAGGAATTAAATGTTTAAGTTTATTATTATTATTTTTTTTAATGATTTGGATAACAGGAATGGGCCATCTAATTGAGTCACATGCACTATTTGGATAGGAGCTGTGATGGGTATGGATAGTTACCCATGGATAGATGTACATATATATATGGGTATATATGTATATAAGGTTATTATGTTATTAATTATATTAAATAATTAGTATTATTAAAACTAAAGTTAGATATATATATTATATATAGTTATCATATATATATATATATATATATATATATATATATATATATATATATATATATATAATTATATATCACGTTTTTAGCTGACTTGTATGTGTTATATATGTTTTACTTTATTTTTTTTAATAACCCTTAAGGTAGCTTAGTTGGGGAAGGAATGGCATTAGGGTTTTATTTTATGCCTATATATACATATTATAAGTCTGCATAGGGTTGTTACAAAACCATTAAGCAGACATAGAGAGAACGTGAGAAATAGAGAGAAAAGATAGAGCCGAGAGTTTTAGAGAAAGAAGAGAAGATTCGGCCAAAGGATTCAAGGCTAAACCCTAGGAGGAGGAAGGAGAGGTTGTACGTGGGCTAGGACCGTGTAGCAGAGAAGTCTGTGAAGGCAACAAAAGGTCGCCGGACTTAGAGGAAGAACGCAGAGAAAGAGATTTAAGGTTTTCATTCCGAAACCTTGAAGGCAAGTTCTATTTCTATCTCATTCCCATTGAACTGTGTTCTATACATGTTTAGGAAAATTCTAGGACTTTTAAATTATTAAAAATCAGCCATGTATGCATGCTAATAGATGAATTACAGTAGGTTATGTGTATGTGTATACGTTTGTTTTAATTTGAACTTGAATGCATGAAATTTGATTTAAACTTGTTTAAATTATGCATAAGGAATGAAAATAATGTTTAGGGTTGTTTGGGACATAAAACAGTAGCCTTATGACACTTAACGGAGGAAGACAGAGTCACCAGAGCCGAAGAAGACAAAGGGCCGCAGGGACACGTCGACCAGTTTGGGAACCCGTTGATTGGTTTGCATGAACCTGTTGACATCTAAGGTTTTCGGTTAACCGGTTTGTACAAACCGGTCGACACCTTGGCAATTCGGTCGACCAGTTTGCTTAAACCGGTCGACGCCTAGAGGAAATACGTCGACCGGTTCCTGTAACCGTCGTCTGTGTTGTCCAGTGTAGGATTTTGGCGTAGAGGTTTGTACCTAGGGATGGTTGGGTCTGTTTAAATGATTTTAATGAACAAAAATTAACTGGAATACATAATATACAATAATATGCTAGGTTTGGAATATAATTAACATAATGGTTAATTTATGGATATTGTTTTAAAATGTTTTAAATCGGTCAACCAAATTGAAATGGTTTAATCATGTTGTGGATATTTATATAGTCTATTTGAGATGCCTAATAATTTATATAAAATAAATTATATGTATGCTATCTAGATTTATTATTATTGCTTAATAATATGCAAGGATTGTACACATGTTTTATATCATGTCTATATGAGATCAATGGATGTGTTTATAATTGTTTGCATCTTTGTAGGGATTAATGCACCAGTATGGGATGGTGGCATTCTAGAGATGGTTTAACCGAAAAAGTTAAGTCCTACCTACTTCGATTCATTATGGACGAATTAACTAATATGTTAAGTCCTACCTATTCATGTCAGGCTACTTATCAAATGGATGACATTTTATTATACGGATTACATATATATATATATATATATAGTTATTTATGGTGTTATGATATGAGCTTGAGTCTCAGGATCGATGGTTAGGGCGCGTATATTGCCAGGGATGTGTAGCTAGATATAGTGTAGTTGTATACCCTGGTAGGTCTAGGTACTCATGCCCACTATATGTGCGTTTTTGCATGTTGCCTACTATTCAGGTTGAGACAACCCTATAGTCTAGTGAGGCGAAGGCCCGTATCTTCTATTTGAGATATGCTAACTGCAACTGCTTTGTTCTTCAGGTGCAATAAACAATTAATGGCAAGATCAAAGGGTTTGACTTTGTCTGCGCATTGTATCTGTAACAGCTGGTTGTGGCTCCAGTGTTAATGAGAACACAAAGATTATATGTTCCTTTAGTGTGTATGCATATATATATGGATTATTAGATATTGTTGAGTTGACTATGGTGTATATGTGTGTCGGGTCTCTGTTTGGATTGTAATAGAGTAGAACTTATTCGTGGGCCTGACCTACTGTTATTTTTTAGGTGTTTGACAATTTCAGTCTTAGATCTTAACCGTGCCGAGCAGAGACAGTCATCATCACTCTACCGACCTGATGTACGGTTTTATCTATGTTATCTTCTTTTCAATTTTATATTTTAGTTGGGATATTATTAGGGGTCCACTAGATGTATTCCTGGGTTGTAATGATATCGAAGATTTTGAATATTTTATTGGAGGATTATTTAATTAAGAAATTCAAGGATTTATTATTTAGTTTTTCTTTCCGCTCATTTATTTATTCTTATTTCTTTTTGTATTCAATGCTTGTTTATTACTTAATTATTCGATATCCCTCGGATTTGAGCTTGGGCCTGATAAACCCATGTCTCGGAGTCGAGGGGTATCACATCTTAGTTATGGTAATTTTGAACAACCTTCCAATTCCGCAGTAGCTATTGATTCCGATATAATAACTTGAATTTACAACTCGATTAGGACTTGTTTTGACACCAAAAATTACCAAATACA
Organism: Cornus florida; assembly: GCF_030987335.1. Taxonomy (NCBI): domain Eukaryota; kingdom Viridiplantae; phylum Streptophyta; class Magnoliopsida; order Cornales; family Cornaceae; genus Cornus; species Cornus florida. The sequence goes on from NW_026775572.1 coordinate 49,175,216, forward strand.
AAATATATATGTTTTACAATTTTCTCAAAATCTCTATCTCACATTTTCTTCTATTATTTGGGTTTTACCCCAAAAAATAAAAATAAAAATAAATAAAATAAAAAAATCCAATTTGTTCTCATCGGTTTCTTGCTTCTATCTTTTCATTGGCCACATCACCATTCTTGTCACCATTCTTTTCTACAGGCCCCACATCATAAGAGATAAAATTGACCGGTCAAAAAAAAAAGAAGAAAATGAGGTTGATCTATAACAAGACCAAGGGTGGAATGTTATTATGAAGTATAAACAACCAAGGTTAAGATATGTTTACATAATAATTGAGATAAATTTGATCATTGTCAATTAAAAAAAAAATTGAAATAACAGTAAAAATTCATCTATACTGAATCCAATAGTTGTGGGTAAATTGCTATACCATCCATAAAAGATCTAATGGTTGAGTTTTATGTTCATCAAAACTCTAATGGTTGAGATTTAGAGTTCATGTACTCACTCGTTTCAATGTCTAATATTAAAACATCAGACCACATTTTGTCCCAAAAGCCCAAGATTGGAGTACTTGGAAACTTGTCTTAGCAACCGGCCACCTGAGCCAACAAATCAGCTCAGAAACAAGGATATTTATATATCTATTTCTCTATTCTCTCAACTCCTTTTGTTTTTCAAGTTTTACCCAATCTATTTATTTTTGCCCCCGGGGGCATAGCTATGATGGTTGGAGCTAGGAGGCAGGTTTGAAATGGCCGGTGCCCGACTCTTCCCAAGCCATCTATTCCTTTCGATTGACTGCTGCTTGTGTTGAGGGGCCGGTGCGCGTGGCACAGGTTTGTAACTTGGGGTGGGTCCCAAAGGGACCTTGCCCAGGGGAGTTCCTGTTTCCAAAAAAAAAAAATCTATTTATTTTCAACCTTTCCTTACTTTTGTGTTTCTCTGTTCAGATACGGCGAACCCATTTTCTACTAAGAGGTCAAACCAAGTTTCCCTCATGATTGGTCGCTTGCTCAAGCTTCTTCCTACTGCAGATGTCAATTATCAGACATCAAGGTTTATTGCCCCAAATAGTGTGATAATCATGCTGAATGATGAGGTACCTTGAATGCTCGATCAATATATGTTTGTGTTGTTGTTTTAATTTTTGAAAAAAACATATGTTTGTTATATTAACATTGTATCTTATATATATATATATATAGGATGCCAGACAGCTTCCTAAATCCATCATTGAGTACCCTTTATTTCAAAATGTTGTTGAGGGGTAACCTCGTTGTTTAGACCGGCAAGCTCTACCTGAAAATTTCTTCAAAGAAAAACCCACGAGTTGTGGAGATGAAAGCTCTCAAGGCAGTGGCGAGGGGCGTCACAAACAAGCTGATGGAGCTTTAGAAGATGGTTCAGGACTTGAAAGTGGTACAGATCTACTCCAAGCTCAAGACCCACCGTCTCGACACTGCCGTTCACACCGCCACGAATGACTCCGACAACTCCTCTAACAGCTCTTCTGACAACAATTCCTCCAACGATGAGAATGAAGGTTTCTCTAATGCCTAGTTTGGTACGCAGGAATGGAAAGAGGCAGGAATATAATGCAAGTGGGAATGGAATGAGAATGATGTAAGAATGAAATGATCATTTTCATTCCACTGTTTGGATGCAAGCAGAGAATGGAATAACCATTCTTATTGTTGTGTTTGGTTAGATCAAATAAAAAGCTAGAATGGAATGATTTGTAAATTAATTTCTTCAAAATTTCCTTAGTTGTAATATATCAGTTATATTAAAACATATTCTTATAATATATCAGTTACTATATTAAAACATATTGTTATCATATAATAAAACTAAATTATACCAATAGATGCTTGGGCCATTGACTAAAAATGGTATGGGACAGTTGGTGGGTGATGTTATAGGAGTGTTTATATATATATATATATATATGTATGTGTGTGTGTATATTTAAATTGATATACGAAGTATATGTTTATATATTGTGTGTCTGTGTGTGTGTGTGTGTGTATATATATATATATATCTGCAAGTGAATAAGTGGGTAGAGCCGAACAAAAAAAAATCCATAAAGAAAGAGAGCAACTAGCAACAGTGCAGACGGCATAATCCAGTGACCAAACGCCGGCGAACCTCTTTTATTCTTTTCTATCTTTGGTTTTCATCTATTCCATTCTTCGAACCCTCCTCTTTCTTTTCTTTTTTTTCATCCTATGGCAAGACGGTTGATTCCTTTGATTCAAAATATCAGTCTTACAGAAGCAGAAAAAAGCGGACCCATCATTATTACGGAGTGTATTTAAGAAAATCTGGTCCAACAAATGCAGGTTTAGAGCTTCTAGGGTTCAAAGGGAGTTCGGGCAATTACGGGGCTATAGACACTAAAATTTAGTGGGCTTTGGTTTTAACAAATGAACCCATTAAATTTGGGCCTAATGTTTAATTAAGTTATTTAATTGGTCCAGACTTGGTCCACTTAAATTATTTACTTAACCCAGCCCAGATGATTAAATGAAAAGATAATTATTCCTAATAAAATATATTTTGAATAATTAATTTTAATATAACCGGCCTGGCCCAGTTATTATTTTATCCTTATCAGGAGATGACACATGTCATCATCCTATGGATCCAAGAAGCCTATAAATAGAGGCCAGTCAGGGACACAAAAGGAGAAATTCAGAGGCTTCAGAAATTCAGACACAGATTCAGAATTCAGAGTCCAGAAATTCAGAAGGTCCAGAAATTCAGAGAATTAGAAATCCAGAGGGCTGGAAATCTCGAGGGCAAACCAGAAGGCGGAGAATACCAAGCACATCCAAAGTCGTGCCATTCTTCACCAAATTCAACAAATTCTCTCCTCTCTGAAGACGAAGAACAACAAACACATCCAAAGACGTGCCGTTCTTCCTTAAATTCAACAAAGGACACAAATTTAGAATTTAAAAGTTCAAAAATTTAGAATTCAGAAGTTTAGATATTCTGACACAAATTCAAAATTCAGAAGAAACAATGGACACAAATTCAGGAGTCCAGAAATCCAGAGACTCAAAAGTCAGAGACACAAATTCAAAATCCAAACCCAAAAGCGAAGAACATCAAGCACATCCAAAGTCATGCCGTTCTTCATCAAATTCCACAAGCACATCCAACGACGTGCCGTTCTTCATCAAATTCTACGGTGATCAACAACAAGCATATCCAATGACGTGCCGTTCTTTATGAAATTCCACGGTGATTCAAGAACAAGCTCGTGCAGGCCTTGGATCCAACCAACAGCAAAAAGGAGATCAAATAAGAGGATTGTCTTCTTTGTAAAGAATATTATTATAGAGGATTGTACTCAAATTTTCTAAATTAATAAATTACTATTTGCTCTATATTTTGTTTTATTTGCAGATCTATAAAATTTGTGTGTATAAATTTCTGGCACGCCCGGTGGGACTCCTCTGCCTCCTCTACATCAAATTCTCAACAAATTTATCGTCAGATTCTAGACTTCCAATAAGATTCAGACGAAGAGCAAGAATACCACCAAAGACATTGCGGTCATGACGGACAACATCAATACCATCACAAAAGGTGGTAAGAAGGTTACAACTTCGTCAAGTGGTACAAACACCTCTGCAAGTTCAATAATGTGGAGTATGGTCAAATCATTCGTTCTTGCCAAAAGACAGCACAATGCGATGAGAGTCAATTCTGCCAAATCTGTTAAAATAACAACTCAAACTCATACCGCCTTCACCTTGTTGGGGACAAGAAGGAAGGTTCCTATAACCTCAAAGGTTGCTCCAGTCACAAGTTCAAGTTCCACTTCGCTGGGTGCAAGAAGGAAGGTTCCTACAACCTCAAAGGTTGCTCTAGTCACAAGTTCAAGTTCAAGTTCAAGGTTGGTCCACCCAAGACCAAAGATTTTTTTTGACTCCATCACTATGCCAGTCATGATGACGAGTACTACCTTATACGAAGAGCAATTGACGACTATGGCCCATGCAATTGAAAGATTACAACACTCTCTCAAGGAGCAAGATCTGAAAATTGCCTCGCTGACAAAAAAGTGAAAATTACGTGACGATAATGCTGAGTCTAGCAAAGGCCAAATTCCTCATTCTAATTCTATGCCAGAGAACACTCCAATTAATAATCAAAATGACGTGTCCGCCAATCCAACAATTGAAGCTGCCTCCATCACTTCACTTTCTGTCCAACAACTTCAAGACATGATAGTGAATTGTATAAGAGAACAATACAATGGCATCCCTCAAAGTGCTCGCATGTTCTCAAAGCCTTACACAGAAAGAATTGACATCTTAAAAATGCCGGTTGGGTATCAACCTCCAAAGCTTCAACAATTTGACAGAAAAGGCAATCCCAAGCAACGTGTAGCACACTTTGTAAAGACTTGCTATAATGCTGGTACAAACGGAGATCTCCTTGTCAAGCAATTCATTCGCTCCATCAAAGGGAATGCATTTGATTGGTACATAGAACTCAGAGCTAGAGGTATTGACAGTTGGGAACAGATGGAATGAGAATTTCTCAACCGTTTCTACAGCACTCGTCGTACTATAAGTATGCTGGAACTTACAAACACAAAACAGATGAAGGGTGAACCCGTGGTTAACTACATCAACCGTTGGCGAGCTCTAAGTTTTGACTACAAGGATTGTTTATCTGAAATTTCTGCAGTTGAAGCATGTATGCAAGGCATGCGCTGGGAGCTTCTTTACATCCTACAAGGGATTAAGCCTCGCACATTTGAAGAGCTTGTTACTCGAGCCCACGACATGGAGCTTAGCATGGAAAATCATGGTGCTAGGAAAGATGTTCCAAATATACCTAACAACCTTCAAGAAGATGAGGGAAGCGAGTCAGAAGAAGAAGACAATATACTTCTTAACTTAGACGACGAAGTAGCATAATCTTTCATTATAAGCATCAACTCAAGAGACTTACATCAAGAAATGCACCATGCTATAACAATGACTTCAATCGAAAGTGCAAAATCACAAGGGGCATTAAGTCAAGGAAACCAAGAAGAAAATCCTCAAAATGACGATGAGATAGTCTGTACCCTTCAGCATAGGTTTGGATTACTGTCTGATTCTTGCAAAGTAGAAGAATAATTAAAGTTGAAGTGCTCCCAGATACGAGCCTAAACTATCGATGATACTCCCTGGTACAAGTATAAACTGTCAACTTGAAGAAAAAAAAATTGACACTCCTTAGCATGAGTATAAACTGTCTACTTTAAAAACAAATCAAGAACTCCTTGACACGAGTTTAAACTGTCTACTTGAAAAAAAATCAACATACATAAGGCTTCTTAATAATAATTTTAACAAGATTAGCATTAAGATCTTCTTCCTTAACCACATCGGTTGAAAAAACTTCATAATTGGGATCCCTATAGTACGTACCTTTCGAGGAATTCTTTCATTCATTTTGCTCCTTGAGGACTAACTCATACCCGGTAGCTTTCTCAGCCAGGTCATACATGTCACGAAATGGGACTCCTTCAAACCTCTTCCGGAGTTCAAAATCAAGGCCGTTCAACGCTAGACGGATATACTACTGTTCTGGAAGAGATACACGACATCTTAATCTTACCTTCCTAAACCTTGCAATGAATGTCTCGACCGATTCACTAGGCAATTGGCTCAGCCTGGATAAATCGGCCAGAGTTGGTTCTGTCTCCGTTCGGTAGAACTGATTATGAAATAACTCCTCTATCTGTGGCCAATTAAAAACAGAGTTAGGAGGTAAACGAATATACCATGAAAAAGCTGTCCTTGTCAATGAGTTAGGAAAAAGTCTTAATTTTAACGAAGGGCTCACACTGGCCTCTCCACATTGAACTATGAAACGGCCAATGTGTTCCATGGTCGATTGACTCCCTTCGCTACTAAAGGTTACAAAGTTAGGGACTTTATATCCTCTAGGAAACTCAACTTGGTCTACCACTTTTGGATATGGAGTTCTATAAATTGGTCGGCCAGCACCTCTAAATTCTAGGCCGTACTCTTGGGTAAGTAAATCAGCTAATTGTCTTCTATCTAACATAACCTGTGGTGGCTGATTTACTATTAGTGGTACCTAATTATAAACTGGTTGATAGTAATTCAGTTCTTTTATGCCTTATTTATAGCAAGGACTTTTTATCTAGGTGCTAAAAGAAGTAAAAATGCGATGAAAAGTAAAGTAATTTAAATGAACTGGCTGAATTTAAATTGACTTTAAAATAAAGATGGCTGAAATGAAATTGACTGAAAAGTAATGGTGCAATGAAATAGAACAGGCCGAATTAAATTGACATAAATCTGATCAAAGATTTGTTATTTGAATTCGTTGCATAAAACAAAGATTAAATTTATAAATAGTATAATTAAGCATTGCAAAAGAAGAATAAGTTTCTGACTTAGTTTCTTCGAATGAAATTTGCCATTTGGACAAATGAATTGAAGATAAAGATGACGTTGGGTCATTTGATGAATTTTTGATTCATGCTGATTTGTGAGTGGTGCTGGACAAATTGAAATGAATTACAATACTTCTACTTATAGAAGTTTTATTTCAACCAATCTACCTTTATTTCTTGCTAAAATATCTCTCTACCCTTGATTCTTCCCTTTCGTAATTCAAACCGAGTCAAACCCACTGTACTTTGCCTTCAATATCGATGCTTTCACTTTCCTCAGCTGAATACCCTTCTCTATTATCTACGAATTCCTTTAATTTGGTCAGTTCTTGTTGCTATAAAGTTTGCTAATTTTTAGCAACTTCCATATTCTGATAGCCGTAGTATTCCCTTTTAAACCCATTATTAAATACTCGTAAATACCACTTGCCTTGTTTAGCTTTGTCCACATCACGACTGCCATCTTCTACTACCTTCCTTCTTCAACTAATATTCCTACTTCATAGGGATTTAGTTATTTAATGCAACTAAATCTCTAAGTCTTCCTTCTTAAATCAATGACCATCTTTGAATTGATTTAAATCTCCGAAAATATATTCAGCAACAACCTTATCAATAAGGTGGCTGAAATATATTTCCCTAGATTTTCTCCTCTTGTCTCTCTATTGGCAGACTCTCCTTTGAATAATATTGCACACTTGTTAACTCTTCACTGGTCCACATCACAGCTGAGGTGATTGCCAAGTTTTGGTGCCAACAGTTTGGTTGGACTAATGTAATAGATGGAATGGAATGAATTTGGGGCAACAGACAGAGAACCATTTCATTGTAGCTGCCACAGCCACAACCACAAACATTACTACCACCACTATCTTCATCCTTTTTCTTCTACCACCACCATAACACAACCATCACCATCACCAATTTTCTAATGAAGCAAGTCAAAAATTGCTTCATATATGGAAGAATTTGACGATTTATAGTGGAGAAATAGACCCTTTTGAAGCTCGCCGGACTGAAAGGGGTTATAGCTATAGCGATAACCATCGACCACCGAAAAATTTACACCACCGAATTCTACCCAAATTCTTTTCGATCTAGTGGTAAGAAATTGGGGCAAGAGATAGAGAGAGAAAGTAGAAAGAAGAAAGGACGGGGGCGAACAAAAAATGGGTAAGTCGCAATTTTGGCGACTAGCAAGAGGATCTGAACGGCAAGGATGGAGGACTGAAACGACGGCGGAAACGGCTGTAATAGTCATTATTTCGGTAACAAGCAGCAATGACAAGGACTCTCACCCATGAACCCAATTTGAAGCTTTGTTATAGTTCTCATCGGCAAACCCAATTCTAAGCTTAGTTCGGAGCTCTCACCGGCGTTTATGGAGTTCAAAGGGCAGTGAGTTGAAACAGCGGGATTCGGATCGGAGGTGTGCCAAGATGAACCCACAGTAGCTAGCAAAATTATGTTGGACGGTATTGTTGGTGGAGATGGAGGTTTTCGGTGCTGGTTGTAGTGGTGGTGTTGTTTGGAAGTGGGTTTGGTGGTGGTTATAGCAATGATGTTAGCAACGATTGAATTTTTTTGTCACAGTTTTTTTTAATCGGATTCTAAGTGGGAATGGAATGACCATTCTAATAGTCAAGAGAACGAAAGAATTTGGTAGAATAATGATAATGGTTTGGGATTCTTATTCTAACTTAAAAAACATGCACCAAACACAAGAATGGAATAAAAAACATTTCCGATTCCCTCTTATTTGATACCATTCCACCCTACCAAACCCTCTTATTTTGATACCATTCCACCCTACCAAACTTGCCCTAAGAAATTTTCCAGGAAAGAATAGAGTCACTGGTCGCTTAAATACCATTCTCCTTCGACGGAAAATTTCTAAACATTGTGAAATTGCAAGATTCAGTGATGTCAAGTGTTGCGACTTTATTAATGCTCCCAAGTACAGATATCGCAAACTAATATATATTTGGTGAGTCCTGGATTGAACTTTTACAGTAACAGTACCAAAATTGCCTTGGCATAAGGCTTAAACCTTCAGCACATTCAATCTTACATCTTTTCTTTGGCTTGTTAAAATACCACAGGGAAAGGGAAATAATAATTGTCGCGCCCGGGGTTTTCCACCCTCTAAGGATTATACTAAACACTTATGGGAAAGGGAGCCTTAATGCGACGAAGTGTCTATGGCCGACACTTATTATAGATAGGGCCGAAGAATGTTTAAAGTGTGTTAGGTCACCTAAGGAATGTCTAAGGACTTGTAAGGATATCTAATTATTTTGACGTAGAAGAGATTTAATAGGGCCCTATATATATTTGACTACTATTTAGCCTTCGTAAACCAGATTAATGAATTAAGGGGTTTGCTTATGCATGAGGAATGTGTTAGGCACTCCACACATCCGTGAGACAGAGTTGTCGCATTCAAGATTTAAAGTGTTTTATAAGATATAGGAAATTGCATCCACAGATGAGTGATTTAATATTGCCGCAGCATAGCAATAAGTGATACAATCTAGACCTTAGTTGGCATATGTACCTTAGAAGTGGTTTAAAAAAAAGGATGTTTCAAAGACAATGATTTTGCTTGGTTTGTAACTATGGAAACAGTTTTCTGTTCTAAAAAAATTGAAAACAAAAAACTGTATAAAAAACTCAGATTGATTCAGTTTTCTGAAAACTCAGTTATAAAAGAACTATTAAAGATTGTTCTTAGTTTTTTGTTTTCTGAGTTCTTGAGAACTGATTTCAAAGTTACAAACCAAGCAGGATGTTTGTCAAACATAAGAGTTTTAAAAAACTGATTTGAAAAAGAGAACTTACGAGTTCTTGAAAACTTTGATTTGAAAATATGACCTATGAGCCCTAAAGAATGTTTTGTAATAAGTGTTTTCAAAAAGAGTTTTTTTTTTTTTTTTGGTTCGAAAATTGTTTCCAAATAGAGTTTTGTGAGGGTATAAGAGTGACCTTGAACATAAAAGTTACTGTAAATTTAATTTGAAAAAGATGGAACTTAAAAGTTCTGGAAAACTTGTTTTGAAAGATGTTACTTTTGATTTTGAAAAGAACGTTGGCTTGAGAGTCTAGAATTGTTTTGTTTATGAGTTTAAGTGCTAGGTCCAACTAAGAAAAACTTAATTGAGGGGTTAAGAGTTGTGAATCTTTGATTTTCTCTTCAATCACCAATTTCCCTATCAAATCAGAACGTATCCCAACAGAACTAGTAGCGCAAACTGGCTCCCAAGTGGGGCAAAAAGAAAAGGCTAAAATTACTAGACATGAACCTCGATCTGCCAATATATGGATCCCAACAGAACTAGTAGCGCAAACTGGCTCCCAAGGAGGGCAAAAAGAAAAGGCTAAAATTACTAGACATGAACCTCGATCTGCCAATATATGGAGCCGACTATTCTGAGGCTTTTACTAAACAACCACTGCCAATATAATTAAATTAATCAAAACTGTCACATTGATTTGACAAAATATTTATCACAATCCCTAATCATTCTTATAATAACACAAGGCTCTGCAAGTGTTTATTTAAGCAGAAGGCTCCACAAGTGTTTAATGATAACAAATTATGGGTCCAATATGAGCACCAACATTCCCTTGGTGGGGCCCATAAAAGTAGCGTGTCCCGCCAGGGGCTGTGCCCATCACAACACTTGGACTCAACAGAAATATATAATTTTTCACTAGTTGTTATCAAAGTATAACTAATTCAGCATGCGGAGGTAGTTTTGCTTCCAGCTGCCTGGCACGCTCTCTAGCGGCTGCCTTCCCATTTGTTGTCTCCAGCTCTTGAAAATCCCAATCTTCCATAAAACCAAGACCCAAACCTCCCATAAAACTTGGATTGCGAGCATCAATAATCATCTTTTCAAGTGAAACAACACTCTCAAGTAGGCACATAGCAAGCTCAACATCAGCTTCGAGGCCAACCCAACGTGTAAATTCCACCACCTTGAGGCATTGATGGGCAGATTCTGTAACCTGTCTCACCTGGCTGTGCATTATCTCCCTTTCCCAATTAAACTGCCACGCAAACAACGTACTCAAATCAATGCTTGCTTACAAACCAGTAGATGATTGACAATATAAAACTTTTTAAGTCTAGCAGAATCTAAAAGCAGCTTCTAGTACCTTTGCCCATGAAGGTGCAGGACCTCTGAATGTAACCTGTCACAAGGAAAGAGGAAATCATCAAATAAAAGATAGCACAAGGATACAAACAACATGCTGCAACTAATGTGGCATTTGGGTGTAAATGAAAACTAATGGATATTCGTGTCAAGCCACCATAGTTCAAAAGAGATTTTCTTCTCACCTCAACTCACAGTCGTAAAAATGTGGGGAAAACTAAGAAATTCACAGAGTGACCTCATCTATATCTTATCATAGAGATTGTAGGCAGTTCCCATGATCAAAAAGGAAATTCTAGTTCCAACATCAATATAAAAGAATTGGATTGACTTGCAAACAATGACCTCTCTTTAACAGGTCGGCCTAAATAGGACTGCTCTTAATTTATTAGAGTCTAGAGCTCCTGTCTAGCAAGTGAAAATCTAATTAAAGTTAATCAATACAGTTAATTACTGGTTTATTGAGATTTAAAAGGTTTATGTAACTAGTAAAGTTAATCAAGATGGTTAGCTAGTTAATGGAATGTAATTGAGATAACGGTTATATGGAGAAGTTGCGTGGATATTGAAATATAATATAATAATTAATGAGTTTTTAATTATATGAGGCAAGTTAAGATAATGAATGAGATATTAATTATTTGAAGAGTCATGTGAAGGACTTGAGCTCTATTCTAGTGATTGGTTTGTTTCAATTAGCTAGTCAGTCAGTTTTATTGAGTGGCTTTTGATATGAGGATGACCGTGTAATAAATATGATTTTTTTTGTTTATGTTAATGTATATTATGGACATGTGCTATAGGATTTGTTAAAATATCTGTATTATTCTTTTAATTATTTTTATTAGCTGTTTTTAGCCTTTTATTAGGTGTTTGATGTACGATCCCTATCATCAGGGGATCACGTAGATAAGATTCCCAAAATCATACGATCACATAGATTTTGGCATATTTTCGGTTTTTCTTTGATTTGGTTTCCTTTCTGTGTACCCTATTCTTGTATATGAATATAGCTCTTGGCTCTCGGTTTGAGTACGGCAAAACCCAAAACAACTTTTTTTTTTTATGATTTTACTTGATTATATAGTTTAGAGTAAAGTGCAATAAACCCCCCTCAACTACATATAACCCCCTGCAACTATAAGATTTGTTAAGTTTTAGAACGGAGAAGGTTATTCCGGTTCACTATCATCGGAAATTGGTAAAGACATTTTTACCCTTACATAAATGGTTGCCATTTAATATAAAGGTATTGGTATAAAATGGGTTAAATAACATGGGACCAGTGTAACAAGAATAGCCACTAAAATTTTGACACCTATGCAACCTTTTTACAATAAACCAATGAGACTAAGAATTTGACAACACAGGGCAATTATCACCTCCACCATTCATCAATTTCTCGGCATCAAGGAAAAACAAAATCTCGGCATCAACAGACACTATGGCAATTGCACGCCATTCTAGAAAACTCCATACCCTAATCTATACATTCTCATCTTTCGGAAACACTATTGGGAAAAATAACTCCTTTCAACCCACTCAACGGTTGGATGTTGTTGAGAGTTAAATCCCTCATTCATCACACTCAGCAAAAGCATCATCACATCACATCGACATAAACATATATGAAGCTAGCAATCATACACATTCACGCACGAAACAATATTTTACATGGTTCACCCAACTCTAGGCTACATTCATAGAGAGAGAGATTTCACTATTATGAATTAAGGAAGAAAATATACAACCAGATGTCAAAACCTCGCTCACTCATTCATCACTTTTGAGGCTACATCTATACTGTAATGTCCCGGATTTTTTTCTAATTTTTGTATTATTTATTTTTGTGCCTCGTTCTGCGCATCACACGGTCCCAAGGGCCGTTTAAGTCATTTTCTTGAGCCAAGAGTTTTAGAAATGCATTTTTAGTTATTCGGAAGTCGGGGACAATTTCCGGGTTCGGGAACTTCTCCCGGTTTTGTTATTTTCATTGAGGGGCGTTCTTGACATTTCACACATATATACACATGCATACATCTCTACATTGAGAAGATATTTTGTGAGACATAGATGTACATAGCTTATTAGTGAGAGGACAGTAAGGTAACTTAGCCTAAAGTGGGAATCACCCAAATGATGACAAGAGGCACTATTGGGACCACTTAACAAAATGCAAGACAAGCCACCTATTGATCCTAAGATTAATTTTGATGATCACAAACCATTAATAGTGTTTTAAGGACTAATATTTGCCTTGAAAACATATAACAGGTTTGCTATTTGAAATCCAAAAATGGAGAAGAAAACAAGAAAAGGCAAAGCCAAGCAAGATACATTCCATGCATTCCAAGGATAAAAGAAGACAAGCTATTTAATCCCAAAGCCTTAAGATGAAACACAAAGATCAAAAGTGATCAAGACCGGCGTTTCAAATGGGGTAGATAGGTTTGGTGAGTGTCTTAGATTCAAATGTCAAATTAATTTATGAATTTCATGAAGCTCACATCCTAGGATCATTTATTCACAACTTCATGCTAAATTAAATAAAGATAACATCATGCATGATCCAAAACTTGATATTGAAAAGGTCGCACAGATCAAATGCTCAACCAACAAAGCTTTCATGAGTATCAGCCGACAGATGGCCTTGGCTCTACAAGTGTCAGCCGGCCGACAAACAAAACAGAGAGATGAAGATATCAAATGAGACGTTTCGGCCGACCGAACATGAAGGTTCGACCGACCGACAAGGTTTCACGCAAAAGGGTTCTCGGGTTAAAATGCATCGGCCGACCGAAGCTTGGTCATCAGTCGATCGACAAAAAGCCTCCACAAAAATAGAGAGTTGGGTTTTTAAACCCATCGTTTCGGTTGACCGAAGATTGAGGTTCAGCCGGCCGACGATGAACTTTCGGCCGACCGAAGGTATTCCATTAGCCGACCGATACAATCACAGATTCAAAACCAACGGCTACCTGCAGATGTTAACTTTGCACACATCACCTCCAACAACTATATTATGCTCCTCTCTCTATAAATATGGGCCGAACTTTGAGAAATATATACAGAACTATTGAGAGCATTCAAGAGAGTATTTAAGAGCATTCAAGTCCTTATTTGATCATTTACTTCATCATATCTTTCATTCTCTTATATCATCTAAGAGATTTGAGCTTCATTTGATTCATATATCTACTCTAGTGGTGAGCTTACACTTGTTCATCTATCTTGAGAGAGATTATATCTTGTATTTCAATTATATACATTGCTACAAACTTGTAAGGGTTGGTGTGACCTAAAAGAAACCTAGGAGAAGGGCGTTCTCCTAGCAAGGAAGAGAAGCAAGGGTTTGCTTTATGTGAAGGTTTGCTTTCCACCCTTAAGGAGAAGCTCTAGTGGATTGGGAAGTCTCAAGAGGGATCTTGAGCCGAGGAGTAGGAGTTTCCGAACCTCGCTAAAATCTCCGAATCATTGTTTGCAATCTCTCATCCTTATCTGTCTTACATTTATACTTTGAATTACTTGTCTATCATAATTAATTATTGCATAATTGTTAATTAGAATTTATAGTTCCAAATTTGAAAAATTGGCCATTGACTCTATTCAACCCCCCCCCCCCCCCCCCCCCGAGTCAATTAGTGTTTAACACCACCTCTTCCCCTCTCCCCCATTTCGGCTAACCCTTCTCCTCTCTCTATCATTCTTCTCTCTATATATATACACATTATATGCTTTCATGCTAAAAGCTTAATTTTGGAGAGGTTAGAGTGAGATTTTGAAGAAGATCAAGAAGGGAGTTTCATTCTACGTGACAAAGGCTTTTTTTTAAGACCACCATTGTTAGAGTTTAGAGCAAATTCGAAATTAGGGTTGCCAAGGTCTTGTTTAGCTAGCATCTTTGAGGTAGGGATTACTAAGCCTCACATCCTTTGATTTTTTGTGAGTATATTGTTGTTAGCATGCTAAAGTATATGTATATAATGATGTTCTATGCATGATGAGTATGTGGTATAACTTTCAAGAATGAATTTCATATCAAAGTTGGTCAAGAAGTGTAAATTTGTATGCCTATGTGATTGAATGTGCCTTTATATGCTTACATGGTTACATGATGAAATTTATAAGCCTTAACATGCCACGATTGTGATAATTGCTATATATGTCATCATGTAAATCATTATAGAGATTGTGGCTAAATTGAATATTACACATTGGGATATGACATAAACATTATGGCATTGAGAGGGAGTATGGATGGGGATGAAAATTAGAAACTTGTTTTCTAAATATTTTAAAAGAAAAGTTTGCGAAAACCCGAAGACAAGGAGTTATCTTGTGTCCGTGGAGTTAAGACAATCTAGAGGGAACATGGGGTAAATACCTCATGCTGGTTGAGTCGCCTAGGCCCCAAATGACGCTAGGGGGGGCCTTAGGTCAGGGATAGACGTCCAATCCTTCTCTCGTGGTAGCAGGGAGTCGCCTCGTACTGGGCTGGATTAACGAGTTCGGTGTGTGTATGATTTGAATTTGAGAATACAAGGGCTTTGGGACGGACATATGCATTGCACTGCGTGGATATATGTTATGATGAGTATTGCTATGATGATGAGGACTTGAATCATTTCATTGTGTCCCTGTTAAACTTGCATGATCCCAATTCCTTTTTTTTTTCTCCATTCTTCATTAGGTGTGACCCACGGGATTGGAAGGGGTGCGTCTTAGATTTCACCTACTGAGCCATAGTGCTCACCATATTATTACCATTTTTCAGGTCACGGCAAGAAAGTGGTTGATAAAGGACCCTCACAAATGTAGATAGGGTTGGTGAATGTATTTTTTTTTTTAGAACTTTTGAAACCAATGCTTAGTTCCAACTATTCTTTTGTAAAGCATTGTATTTGACGTGTTAATGGCCTAAACCTGTAATCTTATTCTTTGGGGCATGTAATTACTATCTTAAATTGTTCTTTTGTATCAAATGAATGAAATGGAATGGTTGGGAATGAAATGGAATATCTAGGGGCATTTATGTCTTTTTGTTTTGTTATATGCTTGTAAATCATTTTGGTTATGCATCTATGTCTTATGCGTGCTTTGGGATGGACTTTGAGATGTAGGGATGTATCATTTATCAAAATGGAGGTATAGGAACCAAACCGCAACATTTTCGGGAAGAAAAGAAAATTTCTGGGGATTTACGATCGATCACACATGCATTTAACAGAGGGCCAATTTTGAGGATTGTTGAAAACTTTTCTAAGTATGGGATCTACGATTATCGTAAATATACAGAGAGCCAAATTCAGGGTTGTCAGAAAAATTTTCTAAGTACAGAATTTACGATCAATCACACACATTTACGATCGGTCGACAGAATGCACAAATACCCTAGTTGATGACCAAACTTTGATTGACCATTTCTTCTTCGTTTCTAACCCGAATTAGGTCATTCTTGAGTCCAAATTGAAGGATTTTGAACCGTCTTTCCATTAGTACCAGTCTTATTTCGTATTTATGACTCATAATGACCGTTTAACCCTTGTAAACCCTAGGGGTCCAGTGTGAATCCGAAGTTGGGATTTCCACATTTTCATGAACCAAAGTGGTTAGAAACAACTAGTGTGACTTCATTATGACTCCTAACACTTAGTAAGGTGCAGAATGACCATTTTGTCCTCGAGAGTGCTCGGATCGGGTTAGAACCCAGATAGCGATTCGGACCCACGGGTTCAGGTCATTATATATACACTCATGAATTATATATATTTTTTCCTTTCCTCACAACACTCACCAACCCCTCACATTTTCTCTCATCTCTCTATCTTCCTTCTGCGCATCGCTCCTCTATTTATAGAGGAACCTGGCTGCCTTTTGTCAACAAATGCGGTGCCTAATCTCCTTCAGATGTTCTTCTCCTTGCAGCAAACATGGACCAACCTTTTTCATGCCTTTACTTCCTTTTGTCTTTTGCTATTTGCTTTTTTATCATGTCATCACATTCCACCTGTGATTTTCTTTATCTCCTTTTACTTTTCGTTTTCTCCATTCGTTGGCCATTAGAACACCACATATATACGCCACTTCTTTCTTCATTTCTTTATTCTATTTAATTCTTTACTTTCACCTTTCCTTTACACTATGTCGGCTTCTTTGACTATGTAAGAGTGAACCCATGTGATACACACTTGCATATACATCATGCAACCAACTATATTTAGCCACGTCATCAATGAAGTTTAGCCACTTTCTAACAAACACAACCTTCGATGCCTCTTCTTTCTTCATCTTCTTAAAAGCCCCTCTCTTATCATCTTCTTGACCATCCACACCACCTGGATCAAAGATGTGATACCTTCAAACATATATTTTTCCCTTTCAAACGAATTAATGTGCGTCAATTTCGATTCGAATTTGGGTTCTGATTTGGATTCCAATTTGGTCCACTGCAATTGTTGCTGAATCCAACGCCGTCATCTACAAACTACTTAGCTCAAGCCCTAATTCAGAATCACAAACCGACCGCAACTCCTACAAAACTTTCAATTACCGATACCATAATCTCCAACACTAAACTAGTACTCCCATCTGAACCTAATTAGGCTTCGCACCATTCACCAGAGTCATCGTGTCCAACCGCCAACCACAATTAGTTCCCAATCAAACACCTTAAATTTCCAACCCATCTCACCACTGACACAACAAACCACCAACCACATTGTAGCATCAGCACCTTCGCCGAAATAGCATCATCATTCCGGATCATGGCCAAGCGTCGCGTCCTCGTCTCCTGGATCTTCCATCATCCTTGCCGGAATTGCACAAGCACACCAGCATATAAACGGAGGTAGAGAAAGGTTCAATTCATATATATAGGTAGAGGTAGAGAGAGAAAGAGGAGATAGGAGTTGAGTTTATGAATATATAAACAGAGATGGAGAGGGACGCTAAATTTATCTCAAGTGTGGCTATCCTGATTTATGGTTCCTTCAATACCGTTTGAACCTGGAAACACCACAAACATTTTTTGTTCGTGTATATATAAAGATATTCCGGAAAAAAAAAAAAAAAAAAAATACGGAGGTGGAGAGAGACGGAGAGGGCCGATAGAGGGGTTCACTCATGGTGACAATGATATTGTAATTGGTTTATATATATATATAGAGACAAAAGGGCGTTGTAGTCTTTTAATTCTCATAAGGGCTTTCTGGTCATTTAATGTGAAATAATCCATCAAGTGACATGCAAGGGTTTAAAATTCAATCTCCGATCACCGGATTGGGTAAACTGTAACCAAACAGCATAATAGTTTTGGGGTTTTCTGCTACTTTAAAAATTCAGGGGATTTTCTGCTACTTTAGAAATTCAGGGGGTTTTTGCGCTCATTTGGGTATAGTTGAGGGGGGTTTATTACACTTTACCCTATAGTTTATTGGGTTTGATTTTTAGATTGTTGTCGAGGTTGGATTAAAGTCATGCAATAAATTCAAGAATGGGACAAGAAACTCATGTGCTTAAATTTAAATTTATGACAATATTTAAGAGCAAACCATATATATATGCCACGATCCATCAAAAATTGGTCAACAAACCTCGTGATGATAAATAAACAATTTCAGCAAAACCTGAACAACTATGAAAGGTAAAATATATGAACAATGCAACCAAATTTTTTCCTCATAAAAGAATTTGTATGTGATAATATAATAAACTTGCACCACTGAATCTCCTATAAATTAATGAAAGCTAGAGTGGATGCATATGACAATTTAGTTTCACCAAAGTGCCATTTTCATAACTCATCAAAATAAACAAGGATGTAAGCTGTTTAAGATGCGGAAACTCACCTCCAACAAAAATCTATACAAGCAAGGAGACCCATTTATCAAAGAATTGAGTAAAAGGATGCACTGGTCATTGAAAACCCAAACTTTTATTTCCAATTCCTTGAGATTACTAAATTTAGGAAAAAATCCCCCTTCGCACATGTATATCTCTGTATTCTAAACAGTAAGAACAAAAATTCAGTGATTAGCAACCACTAATAACAAAAATTAAAAGAGAATAAACAAACACAGAAAAAAGTGAAGCATACTAACTTGACAATCCAGCTCCAGTATAAGCTTTTCTAATTGAGAGAGATAGAATGTAGGTTTTTTATATTCAGAAACTAAAATATCACAATAATGTCCCCGGATAGATACCTCAGCAAGCAAGGGAACTTTCTGAAAAGACATGCTTATCTTTGGCCCAAAGTATTTAAATGACACGAGATTTATTGCTGAAATCTCAATATCTTTTAAATTTGTACAGGAGGCAATTTCCAAGTGCTTCAACTTGAGTGAAGTACCAGCAACTTTTAAATTAACTAAAGATAATGAGAGTCGCAAGGATAAATGCTCAAGCAATGGGCAACTCGATAAGAAGTATGCAACACCTTCACCAGTTATATTGACACAAGTTAAGCAGAGGGAAGTTAGGGTATCAAAGCTCGAAAAACCAAGAGGCAAGTTCAACAACCAAAACGGAAAAGCATAAGTATAACCTAACTGAGAATACAAGTACTGTCTTGACAAGTCCAACTCAAGCATTCGAACTCTCTTCTCTATTGCAAAGTTTATCCATCTATCAAAAAAACGTCCATCATGGCTATCCTCCAAATCAAAACAAATTTTGAGTTCATCTATAGTTTGCCCACGATGTGAATTTAGTACTTGGTTCACCCAATTTATGTACCTAGGCCTTCCAATAATACTTGATACTTTTCTTTGTTTCAAGCCCACTGATTTATTTGGAATAACGAAGTCCAGACTACCAGTAAAAAATTTCCAAAGATTTTCCCACCTGTGCGAAAGGACACTTGTTCTTGCTGCTTCTTTCATTGTCAAGAGGGACAATATATTCTCAAGTATTTCATCTGACAATTCACTAATCCGGTCCTCCATATAATATTCCCATTTATCAAGCTAATCATAGTAAACAAAGAGCAAATTACCATGATGATAATCATAAAGAACCCATGTTATAAAAATATATAAATATAAATCAAAACAAATATCTTAACATCATTTTTGGTATGTACTTTGTTCAAACATATTGAAGATTGACAATAGATAACAATTATAAACATGCAAATTCAAAAAAATAAATATATAAATAGAATGAAACATTGAAGGCATGTCAATCACAAAATTTCACGATGGGGTGCTTCCAGTTAGGTATCTTGGGGTTCCATTGCTGTTTACAAAGCCCAAGTCTGAAGTTTGTTTTTAGCTAGTGTAAAAAATTACGTCGAGAGATAAGTTTTGGTGCATCAGGTATCTCTCATTTGCTGGCAGATTGCAACTACTTAATGCTGTCCTATTTTCTAGAGATAAGTTGTTGAACCTTAGAAGCTATTTTAGAATGGACTTTATGTACAAAATTGGGAATAGGGAGCATATTTCTTTATGGTATGATTATTGGCTTCCTACCGGCCCTGTTGTCTTGAATTTGGGGGAGAATTGGCCAGTGACTTCAAATAGTGGTTTTGACACTTTGGCTAGTAATTTGCCAAGGTTATCCAACACTAATTCTTTTGATCAGGTTGTTTGGATTCCCACTAATGGTGCTTTTTCCATCAAGTCAGCCTGGGATAGGATCAGACCTAAGAATAATAAGGTTGTTTGGTTTAATCTTATTTGGTTTGGTAAAGCAATTCTAAAGCATTCCTTTATGGTGTCGTTCGCCATTCAAGACAGGTTGCTAACCAAACCAAGGATGGGATTAATTTCTGATGCTATTTGTGTTTTTGCAGAGAGTATATTGAAGACACAAATCACCTTTTTTCCGCTGCAACTTTACTTAAGACAATGGCATTCTGTTTCTTGGGCCTAATGATTAAAAACAAAAGCTTCATAATTGAAAACAAGTGTATATGAATTCTAATATATCCAACTTCTTTTTGGAATTTGTTAGGAAATTTCTAGTTCGACAACTCTTGGGCTCCAAGGAATTGGGTGTAGAACAAGAAATGTGACCTCACGAGAGAGTAGTTGGGCTGTGAGGGTCTCAAATCCTCTACTTCACACAGAATGTGGAGATGCGGTTAATGGTTGGTAGAGCTGAAAAACACCAATGGCGTGCGGGAGGTTGTGGCACATGGGAAAGGCTCAGGTATCAACCTCCATACCCTAGAGAGGGGGTCGTGTACACGGTCTGGTGTTGGGTATTGATATCTACAATGGTAATTTCTCTACATAATGTAGTTAAATCCTGTGTTACCTGGACTCGCCTTCGTCGGACAAAATGTCCGTGTCAAGTTGTCAACACGACACGACGCGGACAGGGGATATGAGTCGGACTCGTCACTTTTCAACCGGGCATGGCTGATGATTAAAACACCCAAAAGGATGTACGGGTTGATGCTTGTGAAGGATGAGAAGTTTTTCCATGTTTTATTTGTAAAATCAACTGCTATTCAGGCTGATAGAAAGCTCTCTACGTCAAAAATGGAGGTCAGGTTAGAAACCAGCAGCGTCGTCCTTGAAAAGAAAGGTTGAAGACAACTGTGTGACACCACGCGCTATATTTGCGCAATTTTTTATATCTGGTGGAGCATGATTGCACGCAATTGATTAATAAGGGCCCAGATGATGCCACCTCGCTGTGATGTGAATGAATGCAGACTTTAGGACTTTTAAAAACTTTAATGCTTACAGCTGTATACCATTGTTTACAGCTGTACCTTTATCTTTTCCTTACGTAAGTATATATCTTACCATACAGACTCTTTGACCAAGACAAAAATATTCTTTCGCTACCGATGGCTTGTTCAGCCTTGGGTCGCTTTATGTTTTAAGGAGTCTCTTTCCTGCCGTATGGCTTTGGGCCTGTTTGGCTAGCAATAGCCCACCTTGTACATTTCTCCTTGTATATATATATATATATTTACTTGCTTGAAATTCCAAATATATATACATATATATATATGTATATATATAACTTTTAATATCAAAACTATAGGAGATATATTTAATTTATTAGAAAACAGATGTATATCATACATGAAAACACTTGAATTTTTTTTTTTCTTAAAAGTGTCCAAGTACCTGTATCTAAATATTGGACACTTTATATCCGAGTCCTCGTGTCCTTTAAATCGTTAAATTGACGAATCCAACCGCTAGACATGTACCCGTGTCCGACACCCGTACCCGAGTCAAGGTAACATAAGTTAAATCTTTTATCATCCATGGATGTAAGCCAGATTTTGTTGAACCACGTTAAATATTGTAGTTATGCGTGATTTCTTATTGTTTGTGATTGGATCGGCGTGTTCCATCGTCGTAATAGTATTTACTTTGTTCAAACATATTGATGATCAACAATATAATGCATGAATGTAGAACCGAAATGCAAATACAATAAATAAATAAATACTATGAAAGCCTTGCTTGAATGGTATGGCCTCCCAAAGGGAAGGTAGAAAGTTCAATTTCTCCTAGTGAGGATGTGTGTGAGTAATTCAGTCCAGCAAAACATAAATAAATAAAAATGACAAATTGAGACAAAGCACTATATTCACAAAAACACACACACCAAAGGGAAAATTTAAAAAAACCGTAATGATAATAATATAAATGTAGCACAGAAAATTTATAATAATAATAAAAAAGAAATGGCCCAAATTTATATTGTCTAGGGAAGAATTTACCTTCAACCTTTTCTCCATCAGATTTGAAGATACAATCGTTGATTCATATAAAGCTGCAGAAATAGAAAAATCAAGTGAATTGTACATTCAAGTGACAAGAAGATATGTAGCAAAAAACAGAGCAAAATAACTATCGGTCTCTTGTATTCCAAAGGGAAAGAGAGGCCTTTTATCGTATGATGAGTTATGAGTTAAATAAGTATATAATCACAAAAAATCTTCAACGCCTTCTTTTTTCCACACCCAATTATGCCTGAAACACGTATCTTAATAAGTTTAAAATAACATGGAGCCTTACACATCCGCACAACAGTGTGTGCATTCATATATAGAGGGTAAAGTGCAACCCTGCTACACAAAACTTGTGCACGGAACACCCCTCCTATTTAGTACGTGCATATAACCCACTTTGATTTGAGGAATGGTAAAATAAAAATAAAAATAAAAAGAAAAAGGATTTGAGGAATGTGTGCACATTGACCCCTTCCGTTATATGTCCATTATAAACTCCCTCTTAGGTGTCATCTCTGACACAGTTTATATGAAAACACAAAACTAACCTTTTTGAGAGACCAAAATGCCCCTAAAAGCCTTTTATATATATATAGACACACTTTTTTTTTTTATAAGTAAAAACATATTAGAAAAACATTCAAAAGGGGAACGTGTCCCTAATACACAAAAACGAAAACGAAAAGGCAAAAGCCAAATCTACGAACCAATAGAGTCCAATAGAACAAAAAAATCATCAATCAAAGAGTAAGCGCTGCCTCTAACATAACAGAAAAGAGAGCGAAAAATAAGAGACTTTAGGTTTGCAAAAGACGATTCCTTCCCTTCAAAGTTTCTATTATTTCTCTCTCTCCAAATACACCACCAAACACAGTGTGGGGCAACCCTCCAAAAATCACGAGCATGACCAGAAACAGGACAACTTCTCCAAGCGTTAATAAATTGGAAAGAGTGCTTAGGCATTACCCACTAAACGCCAAAAATACTGAATATGAGATTCCAACAATCAAATGCAACATGACAATGCATAAGAAGATGGTCCACGGACTCACCATCAGCTTTACAGAGACAACACCAGTTAATAATGGTATTACCTCTCTTACGCAAATTATCCAATGTTAGAATTTTTCCCTAGGTAGCAGTCCAAACAAAGAAGGCAACTCTAATAAGAGCTTTAGAGCGCCAAATACACTTCCATGGGAAATTATGCCCAATAAAATTAGACAAACACAAGAACATGGATCGAACTTCGTATCTACCATGAAGAGAGGGGGTCCACAAAATATCATCACAACCTCTACCAACATCCTTCTGTCTACAGGTCCA
This sequence comes from Cornus florida, assembly GCF_030987335.1. Taxonomy (NCBI): domain Eukaryota; kingdom Viridiplantae; phylum Streptophyta; class Magnoliopsida; order Cornales; family Cornaceae; genus Cornus; species Cornus florida. The sequence goes on from NW_026775572.1 coordinate 49,198,839, forward strand.
AAAAGACGTAAACTTCTGCTATCTCCCAATCTTGAAAAGAACGCCTAAAACGCACATCCCACGTAACTCCACTGTTATCAAGATGATAACAGTCAATTACATAAGCATGTTTATTCTCGGCAATACTAAAGAGACGAGGAAAGGAAAGGGACAACAACTGATCACCACACCATAAGTCTTCCCAAAATCTAACATTCATACCATTACGAACCTTAAACCAAATATGGGTGGAAAACACATCCCAACCTTTCCGAATGAACTTCCAAACGCCAACGCCCCTAGTAATAGAAACAGGACGAGAGGACCAACCTCCACTCTCCTCCCCAAAACAACACGAGATAACTCTTCTCTATTGTCGATGACACTCTTTACCGAACCTCCATAACCACTTCCCTAATAAGGCTTTATTAAAAGGGACCAACTTCCAGATACCTAACCTGCCAAACTTCAACGGTTTGCAAACCTGCTCCCAATTAACAAGATGATACTTAAACTCCTCTCCTTTTCCACCCCAAAGAAAATCTCTCTGAATTTTTTCAATTCGTTCAGCAACAGAGCATGGGATTTGAAACAGAGATAAGAAATATGTGGGAAGGGACGAGAGGGTGCTCTTAATAAGAGTAACCTTCCCACCTTTCAAAAGATACTGTTTTTTCCATCCCGCTAATCTTTTTTCATACCTGTTAATCACCGGATCCCAAGTCCCCACTCTAATGGAGGAGATCCCAAAGGTAATCCCATATAAAGGAGTGGAAAAACACCTACTCCACACCCAAGAACAGCAGCTAAAGAGGAAATATCGGAAACCTCCCCCACTGGGACAAGCACACTCTTTCCAACATTAATCTTAAGACCAGACACTGCTTGGAAGCATGTAAGAATGCACCTCAAATACCTGAGTTGGGAAACATCAGCATCACAGAAAACCAAGGTGTCGTCTGCAAACAACAAATGGGATATCTCAATCTGGTTAACAACATTTCTGCCAACAGCATTAATCTACTCAAACCCTCCATGACAATAAGGAAAAGAAAGGACGACAAAGGATCTCCTTGTCTCAAACCACGCGAGCTCGGAAAAAAACCAGCAGGAGAGCCGTTCACAAGCACAGAGAACATAACTGATGAAATGCAAGATTCAATCCATTTTATCCATTGATCCCCATTCCCCATTCTCCGAAGTAAATAAAGAAGAAATTTCCAATTCGCGTGATCATAAGCTTTCTCGATGTCAAGTTTGCATAAAACACCAGGAACTTCCTGGAATAGACACATTCTCCTGCGATAAGAACGGAGTCAAAATCTGTTTACCATCAACCAAAGCGTTTTGTGACTCTAAGATAATTCCATCCAAAACATTTCGCATTCTAAGAACGAGGACCTTGGCAATAAGCTTATATACATGCACCCCACAAGACTGATTGGCCGGAAGTCCTTAATGTCAGAGGCATTACCCTTCTTAGGAATAAGAGCAATGAAAGATGCATTTAATGATTTCTCAAATGTGCCATGAGAATGAAATTCCTGAAAAGTGCCCATAACCTCATCACGCACCACCTCCCAGCTCTCTTTCAGAAACCGCATAGTGAATCCGTCTGGCCTGGAGGTTTATCACCGTTACAACTGGATAACGCCTTGAGAACTTCCTCTTCAGAGAACGGATTCTCAAGCATATCACTATCCAGCGTAGAAATAGCATCGAAATGCAAACCATCAAGTTTTGGTCTCCACTCCAAAGTCTCAGTATAGAGCTGCTAATAAAAAGAAACAATACCCCCATGCACCTCATCTTCTTTTCGTAACTCTAAACCATTCACACGAATACGTCCAATGTTATTGTATCTTCTATGAGCGTTAGCAAGCCTGTGAAAGAATTTAGTATTGCGGTCACCTTCTTTAAGCTACAAAGCCCGAGATTTTTGACACCACAAAATCTCCTCCATAGTAGCAATCTCAGCAAAAGTCGCCTGACAAGACACTCTTCGAGAGCGAAGAGATTCCGTGACTTGCCCTGTCTCATCAAGACGATCAATCTCAGCAATTTCAGCCAGGACTCTATTTTTCTTCCATTCAAGATTCCCAAACACTTCTTTATTCCACTTCTTAAGCTCAAATTTAAGAATCTGAAACTTCTTAGCAAGTACATAGCTAGTAGAGCCAGTAAACACTGCTTCCTCCCACCAGGACTGGACCTTCCCTTGGAAGTCCTCAGCTCTCAACCACATATTTTTGAAACAAAATGGAGTCCGTCTAGATCTCATACCTCCACAATCAAGAACTTATCCAAAAAAAAATTTTTGTTTATTCTTTTGAACAAAAGTTTCATATCTCGTACGCTTGGGCTTTCTTATTTGTTTATTAAGTTGCCAAAAATATCCTTTTTGGCTTAAGAAATAGAATAATCATAGTTTTAAAAAAAATCAGTGAGGCGCGCCTAGCAATTAGGACGAGGTGTAACCAAGGCGCGCGCCTAGTTAACATCAGTGAGCTTGGGATGATAACAGGCGCTAGACCTGCACCTTGAGCCTAGGCGCGCCTAGGTGGCGACTTTAACAACACTGCTCCAACCACAATCCCATTATACATACATACATGCGCATGTATATGATGCCGATGGTTATACTATTTTCTTTTGATTCCTCTAAAATGGATATAGATTCAAATCTATACATAAAATATATAAATATATATCTACATACATATATCCTCGCGTGGATGGGAACAGGGGCGGAGCCAGGATTCAATGTGGGTGGGGCCGTAGTATTAACAGTTTCAGCAATATAATATAATAATATTTTAAGTCAAAAGTACTTCATGATTGATTAGATGCATACAAAAAATATATCTAACCAAAATTTGGCCAATTTGTTTACAAAACAATAATTGGCCTATATCTAGTCAAATATGACATAAATATACACAAAAAGAAACTTGAAAGACCAAACAATTAATTTAAAATATAAAAAAAATTATCACCCACAATTGTGCGCCTGTGCAGTGTCTAAAAAATAAATTGTGCGCCTATGCAGAGTATACAAAATAAATTGTGCACATGTGAAGTGTCTAAAAAATAAATTGTGTGCATGTGAAGTGTCTAAACAATAAATAGTGCCCCTGTGAAGTGTCTAAACAATAAATTGTGTGCTTGTGCAGTGTCTAAACACTTTATATCTTGAAAATGTGTGCATGTGCAGTGTGCATAAGACAACGACAACGTAATTAGATCGAGTTGGTGTACCGTGACAGTCAAGTCGGTGAGCTTAGAATTTGTTTTCCAAGTTTCGACATCGACAACACTTCTTTAAGTATTTGAGTCTTGCTTTAACATCTTTAGGATGATCACCTGAATAAAAAGAGAGAAAAAGAAAAATGTTATAAAAAATATAGAAAATATGAGAATTTTCACAACCTGAGAATTTTACAGAAAATATAGAAAAATATGTTCACAACCTGAGAATTTTGACACAGATCAGATAAAATCACTAAAAGGTGAATATAAAAAATATGAAAAGCATAACAAAATCAGAGTAACTGTTGCATATCATTTGGATTCATACTGAAGTACAGAATGTTATAGCCTTACAGGTGTTGCATCACTAAATCATTTAACTGAAATTGAAATATGGATTTACCTAATCTATTATTCTATAATCCAACTTTTTAAATCCTAAATCTTACAACAGCTTATATCATAGACCACAGTCAGACACGAATCGAACCATAATTTTTCAAAGAGAATGATTTTGATATGAACTATTGCGAGCTTATAATGTGAAGATGCCAGCATAAAAAAGTAATTCTAATGTAAAAATGATAATAGCAATACTTCTGCGGAATCCCAAACAGGTGTTCATTGCTTAATTAGAATCAACAGAGCTAGAATTATATTAAGATATAGTAAAAATGATAATAGCAATACTTCTGCGGAATTGCAGAAATTTGTAAAAGCCAAAATAAAGCAAACAAAAGAACATAACAACAGCAGATATCAATCAACTAAACCCTAATTCTGACTCTGAACCCCAAACAGATAATTGTGACAAATATTAAGCAAGAAATTACTGATACTCAAAATGGAATAATTCAACAACCCATTTGAGATTTTACACAAATTCACAAAATCATAACAAGAACAGAAAATTTTCACGACAAAAAATCCATGGCAAATGGTACAAAGACATTAACACCCATTTAGCAGCTTCCAATTTCCCCAGGAAAAATAAAAATAATAAAAATAAAAATCTGATTGAGATGGGTAATCTACAATTGAAATGATACCCTTGAAGGTCGCCTAAAATTCCATGAGGAAGGCTTTGCTTTGGCGGTTCCGAGTGCGAAGTGAATGCAAGAGCTGGAAGATTTGTGTACGTTTTGTGTGGCTGTGTGCTGCGTGTGCCCTGATTTTTCTGAGAGAGAAGAAAAGCTTACCGAGTATTGTAGTGAGGCAACCAATGGCAAGAGGCAAGACGACGAGATTCCACTGAGAATCTTAGTATAAGAAGACAAGGGAGAGAGGGTTCGAGCATGGGCATAATTCGTGTGAGAAAGAGGAAAGGGAAAGTCCTATTTTGTCTTTCTACATCGTACGACATATACTCAAAACACATGCGGTGTCATAGGATGTGTGTTGTGTACTACTGCCAAGCGCAACTTCAATGCTTTCTCATTTGAATTTCTCAAATTGAAAATACAAGAGTCGGATAAAAAATGAACCTCTCTAATGGACTTTTATTTGAGCTTTCAAAATTTGAGATTCTCAAATTTTTTTTGTCAAATTTTTTTGACAAGTCTCTCTTATTTTTCAAAACGGTGTCGTTTCTCACCAGTCATCACCTCTATACGTGTGTGTATATATATATAATATACATATATATATATATATATAATATATATAAATTTTTGAAAAAAAAATTATATAAAAAAATTAATTCACTAATAGTGGTAAAAAAATTATAAAAAATTTGTTTTTTTTTTTTTGTCCTTTTTTTACCAGATATTTTAGATTTGTACTTCTTTTTAATTAGGTTTAATTTTAGTTTCCTTCTAATGTCTACAATTTGACTTGGAATGTGCCTAATATTAATATGACTAATGCAAATATGAATGGTGGGAATGATAGTTGAAAAAAAATAGTGGTTGTGTTAAAAAATAACATTTTGCGTGAAATGTACCATTGGAGCAGAATTGCTAAAATGTAACATTTTGGCACTGTAGCACCTGTCAAAATATAGATTTGGCATGCGAAAATAGGTTTTAGCATTGGAGATACTCTAATAGGATAAAGTTCACCAAAGAAAAAAAAAATCACAAAAATCACATTTTTTTACGAAATTGGCCAATGCCTATAATATCTTTCATTAAATGACAATAATATCATCTCTTATTCAATTACACTTAAAAAAAAAAATTATAAAAAAAAAAATTCATACTAATTTTTAAAATTAATTGCTAAAAAAAAAATCTTAAGTAGAAATTTTTTTAAAAAAATTTAATTAATTTCTTAATTTTTCATGAATATATTTAATGAAAAAGAAGATATTTTTTTATTTAAGTAGTTTATTAATTTTTCATCAATATATTGTATGAAAAAAAAGGTATTTTTTCTAATAAGGTTTATTATAAATAACAAAATTTAAATAATAAATTAATCATTCTAGAAAATGGTAGTTACAAATTTTTTTTTTTTTCATTTTTATGATAAATTGATATTAATAATAAAATTAAGGTAAATAGTATGATTAATATTTAGATAAAGAGAAAAAATAATAAGAAATAATTTAATAAATAAAAAATTTTAATGAGAAAGGGTAAAATAATCTTTTGCGATTAGCACTCGTTTCAAACAAAACACGACCACATCTATTGTGTATAGGAAACATACTCTCAATAGCCTAAGGTGTCTGAACCTTCTGTGGCATGTGACTATACACCCTGCCATAATGCAACTGTTGTGGTGTATGTGCCTGTGGTGGCGGTGGCGCAGATAAAGCCGGGAATGCCTGTCCTTGAATGCGCGACATCTGTAGAGTAGGTAAAGGAAATGGTGGTCGATGCCTTTGTTGCATGTGCTGTCCCTGCATAGTCTTGGGACAACTCCTAGCTGTGTGCCCAAGTTCTCCATAACTATAGCAATTGCTTTTGAAAACGCCAGATTGCTTCTTTTGCTGGTTACCCTGAGGCTGAACCTATACTGTTTGGGGTGCCCCATTCTGCTGTCTCTGAGTAGAAGTCACATCTTTCTGAGCATTTGAATTGTCCTTGTACTTCTTCCAAGATTGTTGTCTCTGAAATCTACCCCTGTCATTATGTCTATGACTGTTACCATTGTCTTTCTCAGTAGTCTGATTAACAGAGTCTTTGTCACCCCTCTTCTCACCCTTGAGCTGCTTATACTCCCTCCTCATCTGGCAATGTTGTAGTGATGTGTCAACTACCTGAGAGTAAGTAGTATAGGATGGACTACCAATGATAACTTGCTTAATGGGCTAAATCAACCTATTAAAAAAGCAAGTGCGTTTCTTTTCTTCGGTATTCACCTTATTTGGAACAAAAAGAGATAAGCTAGTAAGTTGTTGCTCATACTCTACCACAATACTATCCCCCTGCTGTAAATCAAGGAACTCTTTCTTTTTTGCAGCTCCGACTACATAATGGAAACACTTCTCATCAAAGTGAGCCTGAAACTGATCGTAAGTCAAAGAAATCTTCTACTCTGTAGTGGTAACAAACTCTCACCACCGAAGAGTATCTCCCACAAGCTTGAATGTAGCAAGCATCTGCTTCTAAACATCGGTCCCTTCAACCATACGAAAATGACGCTCTATGTCTTTTTTCCACTGATATGTTATATTCACATCAGTGGAGCCCGAGAACTTTGGTAGACTCCCCTTTGTGAAAGTACTACTGACCTTATCCTAAGTGTTAGGTTGAACCACTGGTAAAAGTATATGTGCTTACTGAATAGGTGGCTGATTTTGAAGTACAGCTGCTACTCCTGCAGCTACTGCCTGAGTGATAATATCAGTCATCTGAGGAGGATACTCTAGATCCATGTCCTGGTTACGGCCCTAATCTTGTGGCTCTTGATGCTCTTGGTCCTCCTCCTGAAACAAAGGCAATTGTTGCTCCTCCACAACCTGCTGACGTCGTAGGAGATTCTATTATCTATGCACCACTCTCCTTTGTTACCTTATTTTCCTGATCTGCTCCCTTTCCTATCTTCTTCCAACGTTAACCATTCTGTTAACATAGAAAGATAGACGTTAATACAGTTTTAATAGATTATAAAGGAATATAATGAATTCTAAACTTAAGCTCTAAGCAAAAGAGTACATAACGCGGAAGTCTTATAACGAAAGAACCCTAGAGACACTTGAACCTGGAGTACTCTGATACCAACTGTGATACCCCTTGATTTCAGAATACGGGTTGATTAGGTCCGCGCACAAGACCGAATGAAGTATTAAGTAATTAATATTTTAAATCAAACACATAATATAAAAAGATAAATAATAAAGAATTAATATCACTGAAAGGAAAACTAATAAAATAAATAAATAAATTTCCTCTAAATAAAATCCATTAATTCTCAAAGGTAAAATAATAAAATCCCTACAAAATTAATTATCCAAAGAATACAACTTGGGAATCCTCAGACATGGACCTTTAATAAACTCTCATATCTGAAAATAAAATAAATGTCTAAAAGCTGAAATAAATAATCATAAAGGAGAATCTTATGTCGATGACACCAGAAAAGTGATGATGCCAAGTCTCTAAACTGTATGAACTGTAATACTCCTAATTTTAAAAGGATAGTCTCGGTATTTATTTATTTGTTTTAATTGCATTACTAATTGTTTAATTGATTATTTGGCTAATTATTTATGTGTTTAAATTAATTTAAGTGTTATTTGATTAATTACCTATTTGTTTATGTATTATTTGTATTATTTGTTTAATTAAATTGTATGCTTTAATGATATGAATTAATTGAAATTTTACTTGGTAGATTAAATATTTATTTTATTTTATTTTTAGTTTAAAAGGATGGATATAGATAGTAGTAATGGACTAACCAATTTGGTCGCATGGACTACTTGGATAGGAGATAAATGGGTACAGATATTTACCCATAAATAGTAGAATGTGTGTGTGCGTGTGTGTGTGTGTGTGTGTGTGTATAAGGATAGTATTTTGTTACTATTATTTTTAATATTAGTATTATAATATTATACAATAATCTGATATATATTTATTTAATAAAAGTTATATATATAAGATTATATATACGTATATTATTAGTTACCCTTTTTCATTATATTTCTTTATAGTCAGATTTAGGGTTAAACTAGGATTAGGGTTTTATATTAACCTATATATATATATGTATGTATAAGTCTGGAGGCTAAAATATGTATATTACGTGGTATATTGTATACATATAGAGAAAAAGAGTTGTACAGAGAGAGGAAAAGAGAGAAACCGAGAGAGATGAAGAGGGAGTTCGATCATGGGTTAGGGCCGAATCAAGGAGGAAGAAGGAAGGAGGATACACGTGAGTTAGGACTAGAGTTACAGAGGACGATGACGGCATCCAGAGGCTGTCGGCGTTGAGGTTTTGGCCGGAGAAGAAGGAGATAGGTTTATATTCAGAAACCCTTAAGGCAAGTTCTTCTCCTACTCTCTCTCTTTGATTTGTTTCTATACATGTCTAGGAGATTCCAAGATACTTAAACAATATAATTTAACAATTATGCATGTTTGAATCAGATTACAATAGATGATTTCATAGTTTTATTCACCTGTTCTTGTTTTGTTTATTATTGGATTTATGTTATATGATTTGTTGTTTAAGTTTGATCTTTACATGTTAGGACATCTAAAATAAATTATTATTAGAGTATGGGACTTAGATCGAAGGTTAGAATTCTTATTAATGGAGGTTGGATGGAAAAACAGAGGAATTACAAGAAGAAGTAGTCGACTACATTGAAGGGCATAGTAGATTATGCATAGCCGACTATATTGAAGGACACATTGAAGTAGTAGTCAACTATGTACAGTAGACTATCTTGAAGGCACAGAAAACTACGTATGGTCGACTATGTTAAGGTAGTCGACTATACTGAGGGTGGTTTTAACTGTGATTTGGGTTTCTTGGTTATTTTGTCCATAATGTGTATTGTTCCATTTTAATTGTTTTAAATAATTTAAATGGACATATTAATACCAGAATTCATAATTCACATTGATATGCTAAGTATTCAAACAATATAAAATTTTAATTAAATTTGCATGTTGTGAGGATTTAATTGCTGATTATTTTAGCAATTTATATAGTAGTATATGATTTTAATCATGCATTGGTAGTATAATATAATCATGTACTGTTTCTGATTTTATTATGCTAGGGATTAATCAGTATGAAATTATAATTAAATTTGCATGTTGATAATGGAGGATTTCATTGCTTAAAATTATTATAGCAATTTAAATGGATGTTATATGATTTTAATCATATATTGGTTGCATAATATGGTTCTTTATATCTTATTATTGTTATGCTTATTCCCGATTTTATTGATGTATTGTTTTATTTCTTTCATTAATAATTGAATTGTATGGATGTAATGCATTAGTATGGGACGGTGGCATTTTAGGGACGGATTAACTTATCAGTTAAGTCCTACCTATTTTTTTATAAAAGGATGGATTAACCAAAAGAATGGTAAGTCTTACCTATATTCAAGTCAGGTCAGCTGAATAAGTTGAATAACTTATAGAGGATTACTTATAAAGGATTAATTTTAGAGTATTACTTTTTACTGGATAGGATGGTTACTGAATTATATATATATAATTATGGTGCCATGATATGAACTTGAGTCTTATAATCATGGTTAGGGTGCGTTATTGCCTAGGATGGATAACTGGATATAGTAGACTTCTGGGTGCCCTGGTAAGACTAGGTACACATGCCCACTTTATGTGCGATTTACATATGCCTTCTGTTCAGGTTGAGACAGATCTATAATCCAGTGAGCGTCCTATAGTGTGTGTGTGTGTGTGTGTGTGTGTATGAACTACTTAGTTATTGTTGAGTTGACTAGGATGTATACATGTATCGGATCTTTGCTTGGACTGTAGTAGAGTAGAACTTGTTTGTGGGCCTGACCCACCATTATTTTCAGGTGTTTGTCAGGAGTAGAGATTGTTCGTGCTAAGTATGGATCAATCTGCTTTATTCTTCCGATTCTACTTAGGAGATTCTTTTATGTTTCAGTTTTCACATATAGACAGTTACTACTATTGTTTATTCAGTTTTGGATTTTTTAGGGGTCCACACAGTATAGATTCCCGAGTTGTATTATTTGGAGGAATATTGTATCAGAATAATTTTATTTATTAATAGAATTTTATTCTGAGGATTTATTAGATTATCTTATAGTTTTCTTTCAGCAATTTATTTATTCATTTTTTTAATCATATTTGTATTATGTGTTCGATTATTACCGATTTGTTTTTTATATCCCCGGGTATTCGGGCGTGGGCCTGACCAACCCGCATTCGAAAATCCGGGGGTATCACACGAACAATTACTAATCCTGGTACTAACAAGGACCTGAAAAATATAACAATGGTGGGTTAAAATCCACGAACAAGTCCTTTCTACGACAACCCAAACAGAAACCTGAAGAACCATACATCTATAGTTAACTCATGCAATAACTACATAGTCGATACATATAAGTATACACATTCAAAACTTTCACTGGACCAAGGCAGACTCAATCGGATAGCGAGTATCTTATACAAAGCGCACGCAATGGTGGTCACGAGTCATTCTTCAACCACGGCACACACATCTCTAAATCCAGTTACCCATCTCATTTGATAATATACGCCTCCACCCTAACCCTGATCATAAGACCTCAAACTTGTATTATGGAACACGTAATATCACTATAGATAAAGCTAACCATATCCTGACAATGGCGTAACAACAACAACCATACCCATATCCTAATAATAGGTAGGAAACAAATAAATAAAAATAGCCATATCCTAACAATGGAATGCTATCCATATCCTGATAATGGTATGACATAGAACCAAATCCTGACAATGGTTCCCAAACAATCCACTTACACATATAGATCATGTATAAGATCATATAAAACAGATATGCACCTGATTAAAATCATATCATCGTAATAACAGTAAATATCATATAATCTAATGTTATTTAATCTCATAAATAACTTATAATTATTAAAACTTCACACATCAATTATCTTTACATAATCTGAACCCTACTCACGCTGGTATTATTTATCTACAACAAAATAAGAGTTTCACAATCATATCTTATGCTAAACATTTAATCTCACATGTTACAACAAGTTATAAGATTAAATACACAAATTCACACTTGAATTAATTCCGTTAACATGTTTTATTATAATCATGCCTTTTAATTCACATACCACTGTACCTAAGTCCCCATTTATTATTCAGGACCTTAAATAATCAACTCAGGGCCAAACAAACCATTTTTCCCCAGAACTACCTAGTAGCGCTCGAGCGTTATCCCAATAGCGCTCGAGCGCTATTTCCTAGAAAAGGGCGCTTGAGGCCTATAAAACAGTGCTCGAGCGTTGTTTCGGGAAACAACTCAAGAATAAATGTTTTCAGCCATATTCTCCATTATTAAGGGTCCTAAAGTATGTTACTAAGTCCCATAAACATCCATTAACGAATTTACATCAATCTAATATGAAAAAATCAATTTAAAGTAGATCTAAGCAATCAATTTACCAAATCACTCAACAAAGACAAATATGAACTTAAACCCACAAAAACCTGTGTTCTAGATCAATTTTAAACATGAACACAGATTTTAATAATCCTTTAACAACTCCTAAAATTATACTAAAGGCATACAGAACACAGATCTAAGAAAGAATTGTAAAACATAGGACTTGCCTTAAGCTTTCGAATCGAAAGCTAAACTTTATCTTCTTTGTTATTCTTCTCTAACGCCAGCAGCCTTCGAGTTACCACTGTTCACTCCACTGATCCGATCTACCCGCGAGCAGACTTTCTTCTTCTTTTTCTTTCTTCTTCTTCTCTCTCTCTTTCTTGTGCTCCTCTCACTTTTCTTTTCTCTTTCTAGATTTACTTTATATGTATATATATATATATATATAGATATATATAGATATATACTACATATATTCTAGACCTAACATACATGTGACAATCTCAAGCTAACTAAATATAATAATAAATTATTTATTTTAATGAAACATAATATATATATATATACACACACACACGCACACACCTCATTATATATCATTACTAATCCCTATGAATCACTATCCAACCCATTTAAGATCCCACTCAAATAGTCCAAGACCCATCTAGTTGGTCCATGGGCTATAACTCAAATCCATAATCCTTTAAAATTAAAAAAAAAAAAAAAAACTGACAATTTAACTAATCAATTTAAATACTTCAATCAATTTAATTAAATTAACACATACACATGAAATCAATTATAAGAATGCACATACAAAAAATAAAACAAGTAAATAAAATAATTAATCAAATAAATACACAATTAAATATAAAAATCAAATAATTAGTTAGCCACATATTTAAATAAAAATGTAATTAAAATACTTAAATAAATCTCCAAAAATAAGTGGTATTACATGATTTATGAATGTATGTATAAAAAGAGACAAATTAGATATTTTGTGGTCAAATGGGACCCACTTTAACCATGTAAATGCTATAAGAACCCATTTTGGACCATTTTCCTTTCCCATTTCAGCTGAGCTTCTCTGTCTCTCTAAAATCTCTCTCTCTAAATTTCAACATTCAAGCCTCCATTTTACCTTCTTCCTTTAGGAATTGATCTTTACCATTGAAGACAAAGTGGTAGAGCATGTCTAGAGCTTCAATTTGATTGGAGCAAAGTTCTATTTGGGTGATCTTGAGGATTTCGCATTTTGGGAGATTTTGGGGCTTTTGCTTGAATTCAAGGTAGAGTTGTCTAATTGTCAACTTCCATAGGTTTAGTATTTGATTCTATGTTTTTTTCCACCTCTAGTATTTTAATTTGATGCTTGTTTGCATATTTTCCTCTTAAGGTTACATATATAGAATTATTCTTGCAAATTTTCATGCTATATATGACTGTGATATTTGTTGCAAGAAATTTAAATGTTTTGTTGCCTAGATGTTATGTGAGAATTTTTATTATTAAAGCATGCTTTATGTGCTGAAAATGTGGGGTTGGTTTTTACAATTGCCTATGTTGCGTCCTATGAATTTGTATGGATATGAATTGTTGAAATTTGAGAAATACAATGTTGGCAAATAAATGGTTTCATGGCATGATAATTATCCACATTACATTGGCATTGTTCATGGTCATTGATGAGGGTGTATGATGAGGCATGTGTGTGGGTATGTGAGGTGGCGAAATATGGATTTTGAAAACTAAATATGTGGATTTGATGAGTTAGGAAAAAAGTTTTTCTCAAAACTTGGTAGTTGGGTAGTCACCCCTTTGCCGGAAGTATGAACTAGTTAATAGGGATACGGAAGGTACCCATGAGTAATTTAGCGAACTCGGGCCCCAAATGGTAGTTGGGAGTCACCCGTTGCCAGGGATGGCTAGCAAATTCTCCCTAGGGACAGCGAAGGTACCAAAGTCCGGCTAGTTAGCACGTTTTTTTATGTATGTGTGTGTGTAGGTATGCAAGGGAGTGAAAGGAGTGTGATTGCATTGGACATTACATACATTGCATTGCATTGGATTGATGATAGTACTCACTTGATGATGGAATGGTGTATGTGGATCCCCTTATCTTTTATCTGTTCCTTGTGTGTAAAACATGAGATTATTTATTTTGCTTAAGGAGATGTCACTTAAACAATCTTTACTGGACCTTGTGCTCATTCCTCTACTTACTATTTTTCAGGTCACGGAAAGGAAGTGGTGGACAATATCCCTCCACAAGCTTAGATGGGTTAGAGAGATTGTTTTTGACATCCTTTGTAACCAAATTCCATATTGTAAAGTCTTGGAAAATGACATGTATTTGCCTTATAGACCGTGACCTTGTCAATGTAACCATAATCTTTTGGGCATGTTATGTATATTTTGAATATCTATATGATGACAATGGACTTATGTGGTTTAAATGTAAAGAATGAATGATGAGAGGAGGAACTTATGTATTTTTTTGTGACACCAAGTTATTGATTCTATAATTTAGGGTTGGGTTATTACAGTTATGCCCTCATGGACTCTAGAATAACAGCTTGGGTAACCAACGTGGGCACACGGAGAGTTTGAAAATTGTAATCGTGATTACTATGATAGAGAAAATCAAACGATCAACGTTTTTTTTTTTTTTAGAAACAGGAGGCAAATTGAGATAAGAGTTTGTTATAGAGTTGAAAAGAAAAATGAAAGGATATGTGGTGTCACAAAATGGCGGGAGATGAGAGAGAGGAGTAGGGGGGTTGTCTCTTTACTTACCAAGAGTGTAATGATTATGGACATTTGAGTAATTTATCAACTTTGATATTTTTATAAGAACTTAAGTAAATAATAAATAGTAATCTAAGCCATTTTACTGTCCTTTTTAAACCATTATAACTTAAAAGCATAAACGAGTTGTTTTTGCAGGTTTTGGTGAATTTAGCCATCTTCGTGTCATAAGAGCATCTCTAATCTAAAATTTGACTCTCCAAATTTGCCACGTTAACATTTTCCAAGAGCCACGTCAGTATTTTCAAGAGCCATGTCAGTATTTTGGACTCTCCAAATTTTAGCTATTGCAGGTGCTCCGGTGCATTTTCGCTCTCCTATTTTTAAACTTTTTAATACTTTTTTTTTTTTTTTTTTTAACTAACGGTTATATCATACAAAAAAAATTAAAAATATAATATTTATTACGGATTAAAAATTAAAACAATACAATACGATATGAATTTAAAAACAAAAAACAAAAAGAAGGCCAAAAAAAGTAATTTCTGGCAATTGTTTCACCCAAACACGTCCTTATCACCTAATTTTGGACTAGTGGTTGGGCTTATTTTAAAAATAAAAATAAAATTTATTCCAAGCGGGTCGGCTTGCACGAGCCCAAGAATCACAAAGAAGGGCTACCCATATGGGGATAAAAAATGAGCCCACATTTAGCGACCCACAATGTAGCACATTGGGTTGTCAAAGTGGGCCAAATCGCTGAAATCCACATAGCTGCTCTAAGATAGAGTAATTTACTCCTACATTTAATTGTAGAGTTTTTGGTATTTTAATAAACAAAAAAGGGGATCTCTGACAATTTTAAAAGAGAGAATTGAAAGAAAAAGAAAAAAGAAAAAAAGAAAAGAAAGACTGCAAAAAATAAATAAATTGAACCGCCGTTTTGGCAAAACTAATTTTGGAGGCACGTGATTTTCCGTTATGTAGGACCAATTAGACTTCCCGCCTTAAGTCTCTTATATACTGGCAAGTTCTAAACCCATTTTTAGAGTTTTCATATCTGCTTCGAGTTCGAAGCATCAATGGCTGTTCAAGGGCGATTCTCGCTGTATGCTTCTCTCTCTCTCTAGATCGATACAGTTCATTTCTCTCTCTATATCGATAAACATATATGATGATCCGTCTGATATAATATTTGATCGTTAATTTGTGCAATTTGTTAACTAGTTTAACTAAATCCAATTTTCTTTTGCATTTTTCACAGATCAATGCGGTTTTGATTTCTTTCTTCAGGTTCTAAGTATCAAATATTGATTGAAAAAAGGTATGTATTATCAAATTCATAAACATATGGTAGATTGACCCTCAACATTTGTACAGAGTACATAGTTTCTCGCTCTAGGTTTTCTGAAAAAGTTAGATTGTTTATACCTCTATAATCATCTATTTATTGACGCTCCTATATAACTTACGTAATTGTTGAAATGTTCATTAAATCAAAAATTTGCATTCAAAACAGGGAGATTTCCATTTTTGTTTTTCGAGCTTGGAAGAACTTACTTGTCAGGATACGCAGGTAATTTCTTGACATTCTTGATAAATATTTAAGTCTTGTGATAGGGAGTCATTGGATCAACTTCATACTTGAATCTGTAACCAAAAAAGATAATGAGGAATTGGTAAAGCAATTGTTGTGATTGTAAAATTGCTATGTGCTGATAGCATCTTTCTGTGAAGCTCATACTGTGCTATGTATATGAAATCAGTATTTCTATTAATGTTATACGAACTGATTATGCTCACTACGTCTCTTATCCACTGACATTAGATTATTGCTTTAACTTTCCATGCTCTGTTTGCTGAACTATATATATTTCCCCCCTGAATGGTGATAGCTTATTGATACAAATTTGAGTAATAAGGTACGAATAAAGAAAATGATCTGCAAAATACATGAAGATCACACAATGATAAAATACATTAATCTAGTAGGAAAACAGTGAAATCTTCCAAAAAAATGACTTGCAGGTCAGCGAATGATATGCCATTAGAAGTAAGTCCTTCATGGCAGGCTCACTTTGTTTGTGTGACCTTAAACTCCATATGATGGCTGTAAAGAAGGTCCTGGACACTTTGCTTGTCACAGAGAAATCTTGGCAGTGATGAATGAACCAGAAAGTAACTGCCTTCAACGATGAACAATTCATCGAAGTATCCCATCCGATCCACACAGATTAATGAACCAGCCCCAGCCCCAGCCCCATACCTGTCTTGTAAACTGCATGTCCAGAAGATGTGGTCATTTGAATCCTCATCCTTGTGGCATTTATGACAAAGCACTAGAGTCACCAGCATAGACACTCTCGGCCTGCACCCATTCCAAACCAAGCAGAACTTTAGGACCATGGACCCTGCATATGTTCCAAGCTGCCTTAAAACATAATTTCCCCCATAGCGCGTACAGCATCTTCTTCATTATGATTTATATTCCTATTTAAACATACATGTTGTAGGCCAGGATGGAGGAACCATCCAACTCTCTGACTGCCATAACACACTTATAGTATCTGCTTGATTGAAGCCGGGCAGTAGTAATCTTCTCAACACAAATCTCTGCTGTAAAGTATTCCCTTGAACTCTCATATATATGAAATATGATGGCTTATAGGTTATTTGGTTGGCTTTTGTGCAAGTCTAATGGCTTGTTTTCAAGTAGAAACTTCAATTCTGTAGTTAAGAGATTGGAATCAAGTAGTTGGGAAAAGGATTCTTCTTGTTGAACGATGACTTATTTGGTTCTAAAGCTAATATTGTTTAATTTTGACATGAAAATTGATAGATTTTTTTGTTTTTTTTGTTTCAGCAGCATAATGACTACTTTTCAGGACTTGTTCCCACAGATTACGCAACTTAAAAGTATGTCATTTTCAAATGAAAACATCCACAAAAAGGTTGAAGAACTAAGAAAGTCTGGTGAAGAACTATTAGATAAAACTAGTAACGAAGCTGCTCAAAGGAAGCAGGAGTTGACTGCGGAGTTGGCACAGATGGAAACAGATTATAACGAAATAAAAGCACTTGAAATTCAAGAGACAGCTAGGCATGCTCAAATGCTTGAAGACTTGAAGACTTGGGTTGCTGCATTCGAGGGCGGTATCTATGTTGAAACAAAAGAAGAGGCCGATGCTGTTCAACAGTTTAAAAAGTGGACTGGTATTCAACCCCTTCTAAATGTGCCTGAAGATGAATACAATCTACTTATAGAAAACCTGAATGGCTTGGAAGTGAGACAGGTGACTCGAGTGACTAGAGAGGTAATTGATCAAGCTATACATGTCCACAATGAACTTTGTAAGCCAGAAAAATCGTCATGGCGTGAGAGGGACTGAAGCTAGGGAATATAGGGCATTTGAGTAGATAGGGGTGAAGGAATAAATGGGTAATGGGACATATTTCTTCCATTCTTGTTGGAAGTACTTTTATGTTGCATACTGTAGAAAAGCCATTTATGGCACTCCCCTGGCATATTCTAGTTCAAACAATTTGAAAGTAGTAGTAATTTTTTCCTTTAGTATTAATCATGCTTTATGTATTTTGTTGACATACTATTTTGATTGCTTCTTTCTGTTGCCAAGATACAGAAAAATGCAGTCATTTCAAAAAGTGCATATTCATTGAAGGCAGCTCTATGTTGGAGTATGTACATAGTAGTTACAGAGTGTATAAGGTGGTTTAATCTGTTTATTTATTTATTTATATTCATCCATTGTAGCGAGGCTGCAATGCAAATAGCAAGTGGCCTGGACCGGTACGGGGCTCGCCACAAATTGGTTAGCCACAATTGGCGAGCCAATGGCCCCGTTTTTTTTCTTTTTTATCCAAACTTTGTTCTCCTTCCAAAGGCAGCTCTCTCTATACGTACGGTACATATGCTTTGGATTATGGTATGTTGTCAAGACCAATTAACCAAATTGCATGCAAAAGTGTGTAATGTGGCCAAGTTTGAATTTATGGAGTGTCACTACTACCTTTAACTATTAATATAACTAGGGTGAGTAGGGATTGTCCCAAGGGAAGATGAGCAGTATTGATATGGAAACAATGTTGGATTAGTAGGTCGAGTGATCAAAAGATGGTTTGATTGATTAATTAAACTACAATTTTAAACTAAATGAAAGCAATGTAAAGCAACTAAAGTAAGTAAGATGTAGAGAATAAGAGAGAAGGGTCTTGCGACTTAGAGGTCACCACTAAATATCACCTTCCTAGACACTCAATGTGTAATGAATGAGGGTGATTATGTGTTGCAATACTAGTGTGTATCATTGATTGAATCAATAAGCATGGATGACTAAATAAGTATATATTGTCTAGACAAACTAGTGAATAGCACAACATATCAAATTGAGCCATTATTCCTTCCTTTATGTCTACAATCAATACACATCATCAAACTAGAGAAATATACTACTTGCATTCATAAGTATGGAACATTAAATAACAAGTATGGATTGTCCTTCCATCTAAGAAAGTAAAGCAACTACACTACAACTAAGTTAGGGATATGAAAATTAAACTAATTAAACTAAGGAAGAGGCATAATCCATTAAGAAATGAGTATGAACCATCAAATAAATCTCAAGAGTATTCCATTTAAGCACTATGCCTTGACCATCACTAGATTCATAATATCAACACATATAGACATGCATCAATGTAACAAAATCTAGAGATAAATACATGAACATCTATTCTAGTATACATAGACATATGAATAGAATGAAATAATCAATTAGAAGTATTAAACTACACAAATCACGGTAGAAACAAGATTTATATATATATCAAAGGTTAAGACAAGAATTATAACACTAATACCCATTAATTACAAAACATCAAAGTCTAGGAGGCATGTTTAGGGCTAACTCTAGCCCCAAGAAGATGTTTAGCCACTCATTGATGTTGTCATACAACCCTCAAAGGCTATCTCCATGCTAGAAGCGATCTCCTTCCTCCTTGGTGGAAACCCTAGAAGAGAGGAAGAACTTTCCCAATTTGTGTTTTCTCTCTCTAATTTCTAGCCAAGTCTCTCTAATCTCACCCCCCTTTCTTATTTAAAATAGCCAAAATCCTTATATAGGTAGCCCAAATGTCACACCCAATGGTTAGACCTCGTGCACTAGGACCTCCCAATGATTGCACCACGAGCATACATTTAATTTGGCTTGAAATCAACTTTTCATGCAACTCGAGGTAGTTCGATCTATCTCAAGGTTGGTTTAATCGATCGAACCTTGGCGGCGCCTTTTTGAAATAAAGACAAGGCTGAGATATTTTTGGGAAGAGGATAAAAGTGATAGGTGAGGATAAGATCAAAGACGTTTGATCGATCGAAGAATTATTGGATCGATTGAAGGCATTTTGCTGAGGATAAGGATAAAAGGCTCGATCCATCTTGGTATTGTTGGGACGATCGAACTGTGATCGATCTAAGCTCTATTCGATCGATCGAAGAGTGATTCCTTTCACCAACTTGCTTCCATTTTGCTCCTTTCTTCCATTGAGCTTAAGATTGCATCTTTTATGCTCTAATTTAGCTGGATTAACTTATTTTGGGGATAAGTGCCTGAAAAGGGAAATGACATGAAATTAGACTAAAACGGAAAAATAAAATAGGATAAGGTACTAGAACTTTCAAGCTTAAGGGGTTTAAATGCGCACTTTTCAGTGCTCATCACACCTCCAAACTTAAATATTGCTAGTCCCTAGCAATGAAATACAAAGTAAAGGAATGAAATGAACAACTAAACAACTATGAACTGGAAAGTAATAAATGGAAAATGCCACTTTCGTAGGAAATACGATTGCATTTAGCACATGCAACAAGCTTTTTAAACCCCTAGGTTACCCCTAGTAGACGAGTGAAGTCTCGTAAGGGTTTCTAGAAGTGATATCCACAAACATTAAGCTCATTCTCTCTAAAGAGGCACCGATATTCCAAACAAGCATTGGGAGAAAACTACCTCAAGTATGCAATTTTTCAACCCTTTCTAAGCAATCTCCTAAAATCTCAATATCAAGCAAACAAGTATGGTCCTCCACACATCAATAAAATGATCATGCAAATCAAAACAACTCTAGAATCATTTTTAAGTGGACCGGCATCAAATATGTTGCTATCTAAGCCAACATTGGATATCTGTGTACACCCTTCCAGCAGTGATTGTTAATTTAATTGAGAGGCAAATGAGTAATTACATATGGGGACATGTCGAAGATAGAAAGAAATTACATGGCTTGAGGTGGAAGCAGTTAGTTGCTCCCAAAATTGAAGGGGGTTTGGGGCTGAGAAGACTTGTTGACATTGACATAGCCTCAAAATGTAGTTTAGCATGGGATTTCTTGTTGTCTAAAGATAGAATATGGGTGGCTTGGTATCAATAGATGTACTTGAAATAGGCTTCATTCTGGAATGTCATACCTAGGGAGTCTTCATCTTCAATTTGGAAGAGCATTGTTGCTTCTAGAGAGATTATTAAAGGAAACTGCAGATATAGGATTGGTAATGGACAGAATATTAAGGTGTTCTTAGATCCATGGTGCAATGGGAAATTCTTGGGTGATTTATTTAATCGCAGAATTCTGGGAGGTCTCAACAGAAACAAGACGATCACTTTAAGTGAGTTCATGATTGAATGTCAGTGGGATGATGATAAATTGAGAAATGCTACACATGAGGTTATTCAGATTTTCCATGATCAAAGAATCTATGGAGGGGATGATCAAGTTAAGTGGAAGACTATTTTTAGCTTCAAGGCAGCATGGGAGAAGTTCTAATCTTGAGGTTAATTGGTCTGGTCTATGCTGGAGTGGAGGGAGACCTAGGTGGTCTACTCATTCGGTTCTGGTATTGCAGAATGCTATACCTCAGCATTCTTTTTTGCAATCCAAAGGTATTTCCTTGGTTTCTAGTTGCTGTTTGTGTTACAGAAGTATGGAATCATTGGATCATATGTTTTGTAACTGTGAGTATACATGGCAAGTGTGGATGAAGATTTTTGATATTTGTGCTTGGAACTTACAAAAGGTTGATGAGGTTCAGAATTTTGCAATGATCTTTATTCTAAGGTTTCAAGGAAAAGGCAATGAATTAGCGAGGATATTATTTACTGCAGTTTTATATTTTATTTGGAAAGAAAGAAATGAGAGGTTGCATAATGATAAATTGTGTGACTCTATGGAACTAGCTAAGTGTATTTTGTGGGAGGTTATGGATGTAATGGGGATTAGTCTTCAAGACATCTTGTAATTTGTTTTCTTGTTTGTTTTGTCATTTATTTATTTATTTTTGTTGGCCTTCTTAGGAAGGTTTTTGTTGTGTAAGTGGGGCTATGTCCTCACTTGCTTATTTTTTGTACATTATTGTTGATATTTTATAAAAAAAATCCTTCATTTAGGAAAAAAAAAAAAGCCAACTAAAGAAATAATCACATTCTTACCCTCAAATTAGCACATAAATCTAGTACTAATCATCAAGATAAAGAGTGGACCTTTTATTAAAGTTTTATTGATCTAAGTGTGCTTATTCTTTTCACTCAAATTTTTTTTTTTCTATCCCTAAGGATCAAAGATGGTAGCATAGTGTAATGTGTTGATCTATTAAGCTTTCTAGCGATTCATGAGGTCGAGCGTTAGGTCAATGACTCTCAAACCAGACGGCTTTAGGGCATTAGGTGTTAAAACACCCCTAAGGACTTACAAACTCAAATCAACTATGTTACAAATCAAAACAACTTTCATTTAATCATTTCTCACTTCTCACCTTTTGGGAGAAGTCCTCACTTTTTTATTTACTTTTGCAACAACTTTTTATTTATTTATTTATTTTTTATTTTAGCATTCAATTATTAACCTAAAGTTTAGGCCCTCCACCTTTCGGTGCTAGAAGTTCAGTGCTTGATGAGGCTAGAATTCTGACTATTTAGTGAAAAGGGTTTGTTATCCACCTTTATCAAGAATGAAAACTTTCAATACACTACTAGCTCAATTGGGATATAACCAAATCAATAATCAACAAAGCATGTACCCCATAAATGAATGCTAGTGTGCGCCTGTGCTAGTATAGAATCTTAGAGTGAATCTCAAAACAATCACAAAATTAGGATGATGTGAACCACAAATGCAAGCATGATATCAATCTTTCAAAAAATTTACTCCTAAATGGCAATCCACAAGGCATACAAGGAGTATTGGACTCTCAAGTCAAGTAATTTTTAAATTCTAAGTATCACGATCCTCAAAAGATCAAAATCATAGCTAAAATGGATTTCACATCTTAATCATGCATTTAAAGATCAAAACTTTAAATAGAATGCAACAAAGTCACCTTACCCCCAAACTTAAACCATACATTATCCTCAATGTGTAATGAGAAGAATGGAAAAGATGGAAATAATATACCGTGGTGGCAAAGACATGAAGCTCGGCAATGATCCAATTCAAAAGACATCTACCCCAAACTTGGAATCAACAACCTACTTGAATAACTACACTAGCAAACTCACATCAAATATCAAATGGGATAAGAATAATCAAATCATGCATTCTAAGGCAATATAACACAAGATAAAAGAGAGATATGAGATTAAGCCCTAGCTAAAGCATGAAAGTAGCATGACTACACACATAAGGGCACAATGGTGAAAAGTTTTTATATTTTTCTTTTTATGAAAGTATGTACAATGAAACAAAATGAAAGAAAATAAAGAAATAAGAATGAACGTGAACATGTATGATACAAGAGATAAAAGACACAATGTGTCATATGGGTGCTAAGTTTAACGTCTCTAGTAAGGCGGAATACTACTTTGAAAAATTATTATTATTATTATTTTTTAATTTTTTGGGTAGAAACAATGAAAAACGGAAATATAAAAGGTATGCAAAATAGGTGCTAAGTTTAACGTCTCTAGCAAGACGGAATGTTGCTTTGAAAGATTTATTGATTTTTTTTTTTTTTTAGAAATAATTCTGATCAATCGAAGAGTGATCGATCAAACTTCAATCGGTCCAAGGCCTGAAAGTTCGCAGATAGCTTCGAACGATAGACAGAGAGATGAAATATCTAGGAATCCAAAAACCTTCTAAGTATAGAACTAAGATCGATCCAAAGGAAAAATGGATCGATTGAAGAATTCTTGGATCGATTTGAGATAAAATTCGCACGATACACAGAGAGATGAAATATGCAGAGAGATGTTTGATCGATCGAACTTATTTTGCGATCGATCGAACAGGCAAGAATTCTTGCATTTTGCATTGCACAACTTCTTCAAGCAAGTTGGTGGTGATGGAGACAAAGACAAAGAGAATGAATTGTACCAAGGGAGAAACAAATTGAACTCCTTTTGATAACATTAAGTTCATCACTAAATCTCTTTGTAGATAGGATCCACTAAGAGGGCGGCTTTAGTATGTCTTTAAAAAACTTGCCCCTCAATGTAGGGTTTTGTGATACCCCTCGGATCCGAGACACGGGTTGATCAGGCCCAGGCCAAAACCCGAGGGATATCAAACAATTAATATGTTAAAATGAACACGGAATACAAAGTGATTAAAGAAATAATATAATGAGCGGAAAGAAACTAAAATAAATCCTCAAATATAAATATTTAAATCTTGACAATCCAAACTCCATAAGTTTACAACTCGGGAATCCATCTCTAGTGGACCCCTAATAAAACCCCAAAATGCATGGAAGTAAAACTGAAGATAAAATCCAAATCTAATATCTGGAAAGAAGTCCTACGTTGTCGGTAGAATAGAAGTCTGTATTTGCTCTGCACGAACAAACTCTAACCCTGGAACTGACGAGTACCTGAAAAATATAAGGGTGGGTCAGGCCCACATGCAAGTCCTGATCTACTACAATCCAAACAGGAATCCGATACGCAGATACATACTAGAAAGACTCAACAATATCTAGAGTAGTCTATATATGTATAAGTACACACTATAGGACGCTCACTAGTCCAAAAAAGTCTGTCTCAGCCTGAATAGAGATACCATGCAAATCGCACATACTATGGTCATGTGTATCTAGACCTACCAGGGAACAACACCTCTGTCTAGCTATCCATCCTAGGCAATATACGCACCCTAACCATGGTCCTGAGACTCAAGCTCATACCATGACACATATAATAAATATATAAAGTCCGTACTCCTAATACAAAATATCATCCACCTGTATAGTGGTCTGGTATATGTATAACAAATCCATCCTGAAACCATGGTAAGTCATTCAATTTATTTGATTGACATGACATAAGTAGGTGATGGATTTAACATTTATGATTAATCCATACCTTAATCCAATTTGGGTAGGACTTAGTGTTTTGAGCTAATCCATTCCCAATATGACACCGTCCCATACCGGTTCTTATACATCCATTTAAGTAGGATTTAACCTTTGTATGGTTAATCCAACTCCTTCCAAATTAGGTAGGATTAGTGTTTTAACTAATCCATACCTAGTATGCCACCGTCCCATACCGGTGCATACAATCCTCCAGTTCCATAGTTAATAACACATCATAAACATGTATCAACTAATTTCCAAAAGAAACATAAATATAGTTTAACATATTTACAACCAATTTATGCATCCAATATACCATTTAAATATCACATTACAGTGCTTCATATATATATGAAAAGACTGTACATGTAGTTTCTCCAGTTAATATAGTTGACGGAACAGTAATAAATACCAATCCACCATACTTCAAGATTTGCATATAAACAGTTTAATATGTGTACAACACATTAATCATCCTACATAAGGTTTAGAAATCCCTTTCCAGTCCCATTTTATTAAATAAGACTGAAACCTACCACTCCTCCTGCATAACCATATCTGATGCAATAGTTGATAAATTTAAAACATCCATTAATTCCATTTAAGCATACTTAATCTTCTAGATAGATAAACATATGCTTATAACCTAGTTGAACATGCTTGATAAATTTAAACATGCAAAAGAACCCAAAACTTTGCTCAAAGCAGTAAACAGTTTACAAAGATTTCAAAGACAACTTCACATATGTAGTTTCTTCGTTTAACCTTAGGTTGCTTCAAGGTTCAATACAATACCATTAACAATACTTCCAACCATTTTTTACATCTCTGGAACTATTATACAACCTAATTTTACCCACTGAAACAACCCAGTCATCTTCCCATAGGTCTAGAAACAACCCAAAATCACGCAGAAGTAAGAAAAGAAGCTGGAGCCGCCTCCCTTCTTGGTGGAGCCGGCTCCTCCCTTATTGGAGCCGGCTCTACCCTTGTGGAGCCGGCTCCAATCCCTTGTGGAGCCGGCTCTCACACCCCCTAGAGCCGGCTCCCTCCTTTGGTAAGCCGGCTCTTCTCCTTTGAGAGTCGTAATTCCTTCTCTGGTTGTCTTCCTCGCCTCCGGCTAAGTTCAAAACCTATTTAGTATTTTAAAACCTTGTTTTAGTGTTTATACACTATCCTAGATTATATGAGAAACCCCCTAACATGCATCAATAATCCCAATTAACCAAGCTTGAACCTAAGACACAGCATGCATCAGTTCACAGTTCTTTAAAAATTTGCACAGTTTGATTCACGAGATTTATTTCCGTTTGAACATGCATACAAGATAAATTTAATCATTAATCTGTTTTTAATCTTGGTTTAATCCTTAGAGTCTTTCTAAGCCTGTACAGAACACAGATTAAAGAGATAGAGTGGAAACAGAACTTGCCTTCAGTTTCAGACTGTGGAACTGCAGACCTCTGTCAACTCCGGCAACGATGGTTGTCTTAACTCCCTCTACTGCTCCTAATTCAATCCCCAACCTTCTCCTTGAATTCTTCCTTTAATCCCCAAAGGTTCTCTCTGAAACTCTCTACAACTCTCTATTTTTCCCTCTCTGAAAACCTGATACGTGAATGCAGGTTGTGTGATGTTTGTTTGCTAAACCCTAAACCCACATGAAGAAATATATTTATAGGCTTAATTCTCCAACCCTAATCTGTATATAGCTAGAGCCCTAATGCAAACCCTTAGTCGGCCCATGCAATTGTCCAAGTTACAATACACGGCGACTTAATACAACCTAGGTCGGCTACAGTAACTCCAACCCTAACTGACATATACGTAAATGAACTTAATTATATAATTTAACGTTTAAATAACTTCCACAGAAATATAATCCTAATCTAAAATAAATTAACATTTAACTTAACCCAATTCAAAATAATCCAATAACAAAAACAATAATATTAATAAAAGAAAACAATTAATTCAAATAAAAGGACAAATAAGCAGATAATCAATTATCAAACAAATAATCCAATAAAATGACACATAATAAAATAAAATGCAATTAAATACAATAATTAAATTCCAGAACTGTCCTTTTAAAATTAGGGGTATTACAGGTTTCAACCTTTGTCCATTCACTTTGAATGTAGTTCCATCTTTCAAGCTTTGTATTTCAACTGCCCCATGAGGCGCAACAGAAATGATTTCATATAGGCCTTCCCATTTGGTTCTTAACTTCCCAGGAAAGAGTTTTAACCTAGAGTTGAAGAACCATGTTTTTTGACCGGGTTCAAAAGATTTCTTCACAATGTGTTTGTCATGAAAAGCTTTAGTTCTTTCTTTGTAGAGTTTGGCATTATCATAAGCATTGTGTCTCAACTTTCCAACTCACTCAATTGAAGTAACCAATTCTTTCCGGCTTTATCAAGGTTAAGATTGAGCTTTTTAACCGCTCACATAGCTTTGTGTTCTAGCTCAACTAGAAGATGATAAGGCTTTTCATAAACAAGTCTATAAGAAGACATGCCAATAGGAGTCTTATATGTCGTTCGGTAAGCCCACAAAACATCATTCAACTTGCGCGACCAATCTTTTCGGGTTGTGTTTACTATTTTCTGAAGAATTTGTTTTATTTCCCGATTTGACACTACTACTTGCCCACTTGTTTGAGAATGGTATGGGGTGGCCACTTTATGAGTAACGGAGGACTTAAAGAAATAAGTGCCTCAAGAATTGATTACAAAAATGCTTTCCTCCATCACTTATCATTGCTCTTGGCATACCAAAACGAGCGAAGATGTTGGATTTAATAAATTGAACAACCACAGAATGGTCATTCGTTTTGGTAGCACAAGCTTCCACCCACTTAGAAACATAGTCAACGGCAAGTAAAATGTATTGAAATCCATAAGACATAAGGAAAGGACCCATGAAATCAATGCCCCAAATATCAAAGATCTCAACAATAAGAATATTTGTCAAGGGCATCATGTCTCTTCGTGACATCGATCCTATCTTTTGACATTTCTCACACTCCTTGCAAAAATTGTAAGCATCTCTATGAATGGTAGGTCAAAATAACCCACTTTGAAGAACCTTCAAGGCGGTTTTCTTTGCACTAAAATGCCCACTACATGCAAGGGTATGACAAAACATAAGGACACTAGGAACCTCACTCTCTAGAATGCATCTTCTCACAATTTGATCCGGGCAATATCGATACAAGACAGGATCTTTCCAATAGTAATTTCGGACGTTGGCAAAGAAATGGTTATTTTCGTGCCTTGACCAAGTAGTTGGAAGCTTGCCAATTGCTAAAAAATTCACAATGTCGGCAAACTAAGGCATTTTTCCATTAGAAATTTGGAAGAGTTGCTCATCCAAAAATGAATCACGAATTAGTGGACTTGGGGAAGATTCCACTGTTAACCTTAAAAGATGGTCGGCAACCACATTTTCGGTACCTTTTTTATCTTTGATTTCAAAATCAAATTCCTGAAGAAGAAAAATCCATCTTATCAAACGAGGTTTTGTTTGCTTCTTGGTCAAAAGATGCCTTAAAACAGCATGATCAGAATAGACAATGACTTTAGACCCTAAGAGATAGGACCG
This sequence comes from Cornus florida, assembly GCF_030987335.1. Lineage (NCBI taxonomy): Eukaryota > Viridiplantae > Streptophyta > Magnoliopsida > Cornales > Cornaceae > Cornus > Cornus florida. The sequence goes on from NW_026775572.1 coordinate 49,227,319, forward strand.
GAATTTATTAAGAGCATACACTATGGCAAGTAATTCTTTCTCGGTAGTGGAGTAATTCAATTGAGCTCCCGAGAAAGTCTTGCTTGCATAGTACATGGTGCATGGAAGTTTTCCTACTCTTTGTCCCAAAACTGCTCCCATGGAATAATCAGAGGTATCACATATGATTTCAAACGGTAATGACCAATTGGGTGGTTGCATAATAGGGGCAGATGACAATAAATCATGCAGTTTATGAAAAATATCAAGGCATGCTTGTTCAAAGACAAATGGTGTCTCCTTGGTAAGAAGATTGCACAAGGGTTTAGCAATTTTGCTAAAGTCTTTGACGAAACGGCAATAGAAGCCGGCATGATCTAAAAAGGAGCGAACCTCTTTTACCGTAAAAGGTGGAGGCAGTTCAGAAATGAGCTCAACTTTTGCTTTATCAACCTCGATACCCCTTTTTGAGATGATATGACCCAAAACAATACCTTCTTGAACCATGAAATGGCTCTTTTCCCAACTAAGAACAAGGTTTGTTTCACGACATCTTTTTAGCACCAGAGATAGATTTTTAAGGCATGCATCAAATGAAGAACCAAAGACTAAAAAATCATCAATAAAGACCTCCAGATACTCTTCCACCATGTCCGAGAAAATTGACATCATACACCTTTGGAATGTGGCGGGAGCATCGCACAATCCAAAAGGCATCCGTCTATAAGCAAATGTGCCAAAAGGACAAGTAAATGTGGTTTTCTTTTGGTCTAAAGGGTCTAGGGCTACTTGATTGTAACCCGAATAGCCATCAAGAAAGTAATAATATTGTTGCCCGACCATCTCTCTAGAATTTAATCAATAAATGGCAAAGGGAAGTGATATTTTCTAGTGGCAGCATTTAATTTGCGGTAATCAATGCATACACGTCATGAATTGGTGGTACGCTTAGAAATTGCTTCACCTTTCGAATTTTCAACCACCGTAATTCCTGATTTCATAGGAACTACTTGAGTTGGACTCACCTATTTGCTATCAGAGATTGGATAAATTACATCGGTATCTAAAAGTTTAACAACTTCCTTCTTAACCACCTCTTTCATGTTTGGATTCAATCTCCTTTGAGCGTCCCTAAAACGTTTTGCATCCACCTCCATAACTATGCGATGCATATAAATAGAAGGGTCAATTCCCTTTAGATCCGTCACACTCCATCCAATAGCTTCCTTATTTTCTTTAAGCATATTTGAAAGATCATTCTCTTGGTCCTCTTTAAGGCTTGAAGAAATGATGACCGGAAGAGTCTCTTTTGGGTCCAAAAAGGCATATTTAAGATTAGGAAGAAGAGTTTATTTTGGAGTTTTCCAAGGTGGAAAATCCAAGCTTGCAACGGATTCCATTAAATCATTTACCTCACTTATTGACCCCTCATTGTCAAACCCACAATTCTCATACATTTCAAGGAGACAAAATGCAAGAAGATCCCCAGAAATAAGAGATAAAAAATTGTCCTCGGTTGACTTTTTCGTAATCATGGAAGGAATGGACTCCTCAACAACCTCATCCAAGACATCTATGAGATAACACTCATCTCATCTATGGGATGTCAACTTGCATTGAAAACATTAAGCTTAACCATCATGTTACCAAAAGAAAGGTTTATAACCCCGGATCTACAATTAATGGTAGCATTTGCGGTAACAATAAATGGCCTTCTTAAGATGATTATGATATAGTTGGTAGGATTAGCAACCGATTCAGTATCAAGAACCACAAAATCAACCGGGAAGTAGAATTTGTCAACCTTGATGAGTATGTCCTCAACCATGCCCCTAGGTGTTTTGATGGATCTATCAGCTAATTGAAGCACCACCGAGGTTGGCTTCAATTCATTCAATCCTAGTTGGACATACACGGAGTAAGGAATCAAATTAACACTAGCTCTTAAGTCAAGAAGAGCTCTACGAACTTCATGGTTTCCAATCACACATGAGATGGTCGGAGCACCGGGATCTTTGAACTTAGGTGGAGTGTTATGTGGAATAATGGAACTCATTTGCTCCGTGAGGAACACTTTTTTAGGGCCTTGTCCCTTGTTCTTTCTCTTTTGTGTGTAAAGATCTTTCAAAATTTTTGCATAAGGTGGAATTTACCTAATTGCTTCCAAGAGGGGAAGATTTATGTTAACTTGTTTAAACACTTCCATCATGTTATGGATTTTTCCTTCTTGCCTCCTGAAATGCGAAGTTTCTCTCAAAGCATATGGAAATGGAGCTTTTGGCTCATAAGATTTTGCAACTTGAGGAGATGAAGAAGAAGATTGAGAATTTCTATTTGGAACATTTTCCTCCAAGGAAGTAGGAATAGGATTGGAAACGGGATGGGTGCTAACTTTGGGTTGCACTGGTTCACTATCTTCACTTGGTTTTTCAACCCTATTGTCAATTTGCTTACCACTTCTCAAAGTAGTAATGGCTTGCACTTGTTCTTGAGAAGGACATTCCGATGTAGAGTTTGCTTCCACAAAGTATTGGGCTCTTGGGTTCCTTTCGGGTTGGCTAGGTAATTTTCCAATTTTTCTCGCATTCAATACATTAGCTATCATCCCGATTTGAGATTCGAGCTTTGATATCGATTGAGAATGAGAATGCAACAAATTGGTGTTCATTTCCAAACTATCCAAAGCCACCAAAACCTTATCTCCAAATCTAGAATTACTAGAAAGTGCATTAGGATGATGAGAGCAAATTTGAGAATCATACACTTGAGGATGTGAATAGTGATTCATCTTTTGATGATGAGAAGAAGATGACACAAATCCTTGGGAACCTTTATTCCTTTTATGAGCTGGGACATCGATTTTGAAAAATTTTAGCTTGAAGAGGACTTGAATTTTATCTCACCTCGGAATATAAACATTTGAATAAGGGTGACCAAATGTAGCATTGACTTGTTCAAAGTGTTCATTAAACACATGTCCATGGGGACAACTGGAAGTAAAATGTAAAACACTTGAACATGTCATGCAATGCTCACAAAAATGATGAGAGTGATGAAAAAGAGATGATTTGATAACCGGTTTTTGACTCAATAAGAATTTATCAAGTTTTTAAGAAAGAGTTTTGACCTTAGCTACAATCTCCATTGGACTTTCAATTTGACACTTTTAAATTTCTCTTTTTGTTAATAGAATCATGACTCAACCAAGAAGTGTGATATTTATGCAATGAATTTTCACTCATTTTTTCAAAAAGATGCCAAACATCATCTTCATGTTTCCCAAAATATAAACCTCCACATGAAGTATCAACTATGTCCTTATGAGTGTCGGATAAGCTTTCATAGAAATATTGAACCACTTGCCATTTGGGAATGCCATGGTGTGGGCATTTCCTTAGCAAGTGATTCAATCTTTCCCAAGCCTCATGCAAAAGTTCTCCTTCCCCATGAGAAAATTTTCTAATGGCGGTTCTCATTGAATTGGTCAAACTTACGGGGTAAAATTTTTTCAAAAATTCATTTTGCATTTGTATCCAAGAAGTTATCGAATTTGCCCCCAAGTTATTGAACCAATGCTTTGCCTTATTTTTAAGAGTGAAAGGAAAGAGAAGTAACCTAAGAACTTTTTTCCGGGACATTCATATACTTCACGGTGAAGCATATTTCAAGAAATTCATCAAGATGCTGATATGGTTCCTCATCATTTAAGCCATAGAAAAGTGAATACTTTTGGATAGTCTCGGGCTTAATTTCATATTGATCGAAGCACAATACAAGTCGGTGCATGGTATTCATGGAAATTGTAATGATTACGAAGGATCAATGGAGGAATTGGAGCTTAAACTCTGGGAGGAAATTGATCAAAAGGAGGGTGTTCCATGAAATGCGAGTCTAAGTAAACAAGATTACCCTCTAGATTTTTCGTTAGAATGCCTAGGATGAAGGGTAAGAAAAAGACCGCACAACACTTCAAGTAACACATCAACAAACAATAAAATCAAGCACTTCTCCTTTGCAACAAATTAATTATCAACAATCCTCCACATACAATGATCCCATACTCCCATGCTTAAACAATGTGAAAGAAAAATTAAATTGCCTCCACGTGGGCTCATGATTTATTTAGGAATTTAAAGAATTGCTACCACGCGGGCCGACGATTTAACTAGAGATAGAGTTAGAAAAGCTCATAAAGGGTCCTTAAGCAACTTCAAATTATTTTTTAATTTGTGTTTTGCTTTGCAAATTTTTAGATTTTTAGCTTTTTATGCTTTTGCTTAGCTTAGCTTGCTCATTGCTTTAAAATTTTCCTTCGCTTAATGCACCTAGTCAATCAAGAACAAACACAATAAGTAACCAAAATAAAGTAAAATAAAGACACGATCAAAAGAGTACTAATTCCTAATTGTTTCCAAAATACGGCGTTGCCTCAATCCTCGGCAACGGCGCCAAAACTTGGTTTGTCGTCAAGACCAATCAATCAAATTGCATGTAAAAATGTGTAATATGGCCAAGTTTAAATTTATAGAGTGCCACTACTACCTCTAATTACTAATATAGCTAAGGTGAGTAGCGATCGTCCCAAGGGAAGAGGAACAGTATTGATATGGAAACAATGTTGGATTAGTAAGTCGAGTGATTAGAAGATGGTTTGATTGATTAATTAAACTACAATTTTAAACTAAATGAAAGCAATGTAAAACAACTAAAGTAAGTAAAGTGTAGAGAATAAGAGAGAAAGGTCTTGGGATTTAGAGGTCACCATTAAACATCACCTTCCTAGACACTCAATGTGTAATGAATGAGGGGGATTATGTGTTACAATACTTGTGTGTGTCATTGATTGAATCAATAAGCATGGATGACTAAATAAGTATATATTGTCTAGACAAACTAGTGAATAGCACAACATATCAAATTGAGCCATTATTCCTTCCTTTAAGTCCACAATCAATACACATCATCAAATTAGAGAAATATACTACTTGCATTCATAAGTATGGAACATCAAACAACTAGTATGGATTGTCCTCCCATCTAAGGAAGTAAAGTAACTACACTATAACTAAGTTAGGGACATGAAAATTAAACTAAGGAAGAGGCATAATCCATCAAGAAATGAGTATGAACCATCAAATAAACCTCAAGAGTATTCCATTTAAGCACTATGCCTTGACCATCACTAGATTCATAATATCGACACACATAGACATGCATCAATGTAACAAAATCTAGAGATAAACACATGAACATCTATTCTAGCATACATATACATATGAATAGAATGAAATGATCAATTGGAAGTATCAAACTACACAAATCATGATAGAAATAAGATTTATATATATATCAAAGGTCAAGATAAGAATTATAACACTAATCCCCATTAATTACAAAACATCAGAGTCTATGAGGCATGCTTAGGGCTAGCTCTAGCCCCAAGAAGATGTTTAGCCACTCATTGATGTTGTCATCCAACCCTCAAGCGTTATCTCCATGCTAGAAGTGATCTTCTTCCTCCTTGGTGGAAACCCTAGAAGAGAGGAAGAACTTTCCCAATTTGTGTATTCTCTCTCTAATCTCTAGCCAAGTCTCTCTAATCTCACCCCCTTTTCTTACTCAAAATAGCCAAATCCTTATATAGGTAGCTTAAATGTCACACCCAATGGTTAGACCTCGTGCACTAGGACCCCCCAATGATTGCACCACGAGCACACATTTAATTTGGCTTGAAATCAACTTTTCACGTAACTTGAGGCAGTTCGATCAATCTCAAGGTTGGTTTGATCGATCAAACCTTGGCGGCGCCTTTTTGGAATAAAAACAAGGCTGAGATATTTTTGGGAAGAGGACAAAAATGGTTGGTGATGATAAGATTAAAGACGTTCGATCGATCGAAGAATTGTTGGATCGATCGAAGAAGGCTTTTTGCTGAGGATAAGGACAAAATGCTCAATCCATCTTGGCATTGTTGGAATGATGGAACTGTGATCGATCTGAGCGCTGATTGAAGAGTGTTTCCTTTCACCAACTTGCTTCCACTTTGCTCCTTTCTTCCATTGAACTTGAGATTGCATCTTTTATACTCTAATTCACCTGGATTAACTTACTTTGGATAAGTGCCTAAAAAGGGAAATAATATGAAATTAGATTAAAACGGGAAAATAAGATAGGATAAGGTACTAGAACGTTCAAGCTTAAGGAGTTTAAATACACACTTTTCAGTGGTCATCAAATTATTTTGAAAACATGCAAACGCACATCTGGTTTGGCCCCTCGCGTATTTGTGGCTGTAAATGTTCTTTGTTTTGCAATTGGAATTATAGAAAGTGAATTGTATTTGATTTGTGATGTTGAATTAATTAGTACATTTCTCAAAAAGTAATATTGTTAGTGTTTAAAGACGTACTCCAAGAGTTACCTTTCTCCCTCTTTCTAACCTTTGTCCCTCTCTCCAACAGTCCTCTTCTCCTCGCTCCTTTCCATGGGAGCGGGAAGGTGAGATCTTGCCTCCCATAGCTTTAATAAATTTGTCGTTTTTCAATAAGTTTTCTTCGTGAAAGTTTTTTTATATTTTTGCTTTTGTTAAGCTAAATATACTCATGTTTGGCTTGTTTCCAATTAGTATGGGTGGATTTGATGTTTTCTCTCCAGTTAGATCTATGATCTATTTCGATTTTGATTATTCCCGACTATATCTGATAATTTTCTCCTTGATTTGATCTTGTGCGGGTTTTTGGGTGATCTTCCCCCTATTAGAGGGGCTTTGTGAATGTAACTTTGGAGTTGTTGTCTTAATGATGATCAGATCTTTGGTCACTCATGTTGCTTCGCTTCTCCTTTAATGGTTTCTGTTATGAACTTTGGTTCTCGTTCTCAACAACTCTGAAGCCTGTTCTTCATTTTTTATTGTTTTGCTTCAAGATCTGTATGCATTTTTTTGTTTGGCATTGATGGCTTGACTTTTGTGCCTTTGCAATGATAATAATAATAATAATAAACCTGTTGCGTTTGGGTTGGCAAAAAATTTTGTAAAATGAAAATAATAATAATAATAAAAATAGTCAACCCAACTAGCACATACCGACTATCTTGGTAGCCCGAGTAGGCAGGGCTGTGTAGATCAAATCAGTCCGAATTATCCAATAAATAGTTGGTTTTGCTCAAGTAGGATTGGCCAGAAAAATAATCAGCTTCCACAAGAAAATGGTCTCAAATGTTAATGAACAGAACTGTCATGAGTCCTACTTATAAATTCACAAGCAAAACCTCGTTAGTCGTGGAGAGGATCAGTGCAAAGCTCCCTCAAACATGCATTTATAAATGAATAACACTACAAAGAAAACCCTTGAGAGCCAGGAAATGAACTGTTCTTATAAGGCCAAATAACCAAATCAATCTCTTAGTATAGCTACTTAGCAAGATCCGTAAAAGAAAGAAGGAGCTCGGCTGAACGAACTAAGTACCACATAATAGTATAGACAATAACAACAACACACACAAAAACGTATCAGGAGGCTCGTCTAATGTCACGGTCACAATCTCTGGCCATGTGTGCAAAATTCAAAGAACCAATATATTTGATGCAAACTCTCAATAGCAAACTGCAATCCAGCAAAATTCAGTACGCTTGATCTGCAAGGCATGTATCAAGCTTTCCTGCGAGGAACAACCACAGTGACTACTGGTAGTATCAGAAAATATATCCAAGCAAATTTTAATCCTCCAAAGCCATAAACCGAACCTACCAATTTGCATCTCAAAACCAACAAATACACATCACAGACTTGCCGACATGATGTACATATCTTTACCAGATTATATTTCTATCTAATAAGTTGGATCTAGGCCTTCCGCACCAGCCAGCTAGATTCCACTATATCATACAGGAGCTAATTCTACCCCCATAGATAATTCAATGGCTAGAGAATCCAAATACATATCATCTGAAATTTGTTTGTTTCAGTCAGTGTGCACACCATACATGCTCTCTTAACCATTGAAGTAACAAGTGTGTTTCATAACAGTAAGAGTACCTTTATTAAATGGGAAATCAAAAAAACACCAGACTCCCGACTGAAACCGACACTCACAAAGGTGGTGGACCCCATCAGTCGGGAGTCCAGCAGGCTATCAGTGATCTTATTAAATCTATGCATATCATGCTCTTAATGATTGAGGTAACAAGTGTGTGTTTCATAACTGCAAGAGTACCTTTCAAATGGGAAATCAAAAAAACACCCGACTCCAGACTAAACCCGACACTCCACAAAGGTGCAGATTAAACCCGACACTCCACAATGGTGGTGGACCCCACCAGCCGGTAATCGGGCAGGCTATCAGTGCTCATATTAAATTATGCAGATCCAATAAAAGGTGTATAATTGGTGAAGATATCAATATCCATGCAAACAGTAATGATATAGCTGTAAGTGTTTATTAGCGTCAGTTTTCCCAAGGGTGCGCTTCCCAGAGAACAAGTGCTTTGGTTTCAAAGTAACAATGACTCTATCGGCCTTTCCCCGCCGAGCGTCCTTGTTCCTCTTCTTGACAGATTTCTTAGCCAGTTTTACAGCCTCGTCAAATTCAGCAGAGTCTTTGAAACTCGCTCTAGCAACAACCATATCTTGTGGCTGTGACCTAGACTGTGAAAGAGATCTAGAACTCATCCGCATTTTCTAATTAGAATGGCCAACATCAACATCCATGGCGTCACCACCACCATTATCTTGCTGGTCAAATGATCTTTCCCTCTTACGACCCTTGATCTGCTACGAGCTCGGTTAATTGCCAAAGTTGGATCAAGCCCCAAATCTGATAATTGTCGTCCCATTCTCTCTGATGTGAACTTCCTCTCTTTGTCAAATTTTCTTGGTATAGTTGGCCAACTTTCCGCAGTGCTTTTCTTGATCCTATGTTGTTGAATAAGCAAGCTCTTCTTTTTCCGGATCTCATTCAGTGTCTCTTGCTCTTCGAGGGTCAATTCCTTATCATCCATCTCAAAATCATAGACATTGTGCCCATCAAGAATTTCTGGCATTATATCTTCCTACCACTCATCGTTTGCTAAGATATAATGTTTCCTCAAACTAGCAGAGTATACACCAGCACCACCATTCTCATCCTCCAAATCCCTTTCGAGCTTCCTCTTCTCTTTCTCTGCTTTCCTAGCTTTAGCTTCCAAGACTGCCTGGGGAATACATGATGGCCTTTCTTTCTGGTCACGTGGCTTTGGCATTGCAACATGAAAGCGATTCAGACATTCATTTATCTTTTTAGACTTCATTTTCAGTTCCACCCTCTGATTTAGTAATCTCTCACAAGCTGCATTTTTCACGGCAATTACCCCCTCCTCAGTCAAAGTGCTCATTGTCAAGAGCACTCCATCACATGTAGGTTCCCCTCCTTGCCTTGACCTATCACAGTCTTCATAGCTTCAGCTTCCATTTCCATTACCAACTTCTTGTCTTCCTCGGATATCCGGTCCAAAGGCTGCATACAATTTTGTTGCAGACAATAATCAGCGGTTTGTTCATAAATAGAGACTTGATGCTGTGAAAAAGAGCTGCCTGTTGAGCAATGCTGTACCTGTACCCACATGAACCAGAAATGTCCAAGAAGAACAACACAGCAGCTCTTAGATGTGCTAGAGCTGTGACACTGCACATCTCAATGATATTAGTCTTCAAACGGCCTATCCAAAATCCCTGGTGTATCAATCGCTTGATACCTAAGGTATTTATAGTATGTATGACCAACAAACAATGACTTTGTAGTGAAAGTATATGGCTGAACATCCACATCTGCCCTGGTGATTTTTTTAATGAATGAGCTCTTGCCTACATTTGGGTACCCACAAATCAAGACCGTCCGGGTATTTGGGTCAATTGATGGTAGCCTAGCCATGTGTTTCATTATCTCTTCAAGATAAGCCAAACTAGGGCCAATGCGCTTTGTCACAGTACACATGCGGCCAAGAGCAGCAACCTTCAGAGCCTTGTATCGGTAAAGTGAGTCACCATATTTTAACAATTTCAAATAGTCCTTTGCAATCTTACCAATGAGATTCGGTCTTTGTTGTAGAGAACATGAAGAAGATCACCATAGAAAGGATGGATATCATCAAGCCGAGGGAACTCCTCAATGACGGTGGAAAGCTTGTCGTGAAAGTTCTGCTGTGTGTACTTCACTTTCCGCATGTAAAACTGACGGATGCAAGTAATAGCATACCCTTTGTGAACAACAGTCGGTGTTCGAAGTTGTGTGCGAGAAAGGATGATATCAACAAAGTCCTTCCCAGTGGGGACAATTGTGATTTTCTTAAAGTTGCACTGCACCATATTTTTTAAGTTTATGTTTTACTCTACACAACAAACATGGAAAAGATTAGAACTCAACAGAAAAATTAGTAATAAATATAAAACTCTAAAAGGTGACAAATATATCAAGTTTATACAGATACATGCAAAAGCCAACAAAATTATCATCATACCAGCAGATCAATATAAGAATCACTTGGTTCACAGTAAGAATACCCAAAACTCCATTTGAAACACCAAATATGTACCATTCCCATGCAAAAAGACATCAAAATAAGAAATAAAGAGTGTTGCTTCCCTTCATGTAGAAAACTAAATAATTCACCATAACTAGAGCATCATCCTTCTCTTTCTTAAAATAACCAGTTCAAGTATTAATTTTCCATTATCGAGCATAATGGACTAGCATTGAATAATAAAAAAATCAAGGAAAATGAATTTCCCTCAAAATCACTCAATCCAAATGTAGGAAGTCTAGAATTCTAGTTCATATTTAGTCACGTGACAGCACGAGTCTAGATATATCTCAAATCCTCCTACGTAGGAAGTCTAGAATAATGCCTCAAAACTGTCCAAGTATTCTAGTCATCCCTAAATATTGAATGGCCTTTCAAACCAAAGTTTCAATTGATGAAGGTTTTCTAACTAGGGACTATTTTAACAAAGAAAAAATTTGTTTATTTAATTACATTTTATTTGTTAAATCAAACTAACATATTTTTAATTGATGCAAAAATATTTTAACAAAATCAATACAGAAAGTAAGTTTGGTATGGAAAACAGATTGAAGATCATTTAGTAGACCAAAAAAGTTCTCATGTCTAACATCATGGTAAAAATTGTGTTGAGATTCTTTAATCCATAAATAAATATGTTTTGAAATGCTTCAAATTTTTCTGAAAGAGATTGAATTTAATTAAGGATGCTAAAAGTGTTTTGAAGCATGCTTTCATAAACAATGCTATAGAGTATTATTGATAAACAACAAAAAAATTTTGTTAAAATATTTCTGCATCAATTAAAAATATGTTAGTTTGATTTAACAAATTAAATGCAATTAATAATACTTACCAGTTAATTAGATGAGAGCCACCAACAACGAAGGCAGAAGTAAATATTTCTGTTTAGAATTGCGATATGAAGCAGCACTCTGCTACGATTCAACAATCAGCACAGTTAGGTTGAACTTGATTTAAACAAATATAAGAGAACTGTAACTCACTGCAAAACTAATTCGTATGACTTTAAGTTTCTGCAGATTGTGGCCGAAGCAATTTCTTTTTCATTTTTTTTTTTCATTGGCACATTAGTATAGGAAACAATTTCGAGTTTTTGAACTTTGAAAACACCCATGAACACACACGACTCCACGAGGCTCAAACACCTGACCTCCCTTTTGGAAAGGAGGATTTGTACCAGCTGGGCTATTGCCCATTTGGTACAAAACGAAGCAATTCAACATATAAGATGAATTCAGATTCAAATTGTAAGTAAATTGGCATTATATTTAGCTACATTAAGTACTGTCTGGATTCCTGAAATGTTTAGGCTCCAAACAATTCAAAACAAACACCAGCCGTAACCTACTACAATATCAAGTTCATTTGTGCAGCAACCATCGGAGTTAGGGTTGTGACGAGGGTGGCTTTGCTCAAGAGAAATAGGGGTTTTATAACGAGTCAAGTTCATCAGGACCAAACAAGCGCATTAAAAGGAAAATCTGCATGTTGTCATCGAGCATAGCTATGTTTCCAATCTGAGAGAAGAATGTCAAAAACCACATCCAGTATTCTAACCACTTAAGTTCAATGCCATACGTAGATGCTATGCCAGAGAATCTCGAGAATAACGTGTGTGTACAACTTTACAGTATAGTCCTTCTGAGGAACATTAACCATGACATCTGTCTAAAATGTCATCCTAGATGTGGCTAATCGTATCAAATGAGGTCCTCATAAATTTGATTTGCTGCGATCCAGCATTTCTTCCCTATCAATGAAATGCTCGAGCATCTCTTTCTCTTGTAGAACTATACATTCTTCCTCCTTTCCAAACCATTTGTACCGCCGCTTGGCAACATAATCAGAGACAGCATCCCTTAAAGGTGTTGGGACTATCGCAAGAGTGCTTAACGCAGAGTAAGGTAATGGTAATGGTAAGTAAGACAGAACTCTCAGTGCAGCTGCATAATCAAATAAACTCAGAAAATTAGACTTCAAGTTTTGCATTCACCATGAAATAATAGCTATATGTGGGCTAACAAAGAAATACTCTGCATTCACATAGAACGTAAGTTAACTAGAGGATGAAAAGGGTTGGGGTTGGGGTTGGGGTTGGGGTTGGGTTTGGGGGTGGAAGGAAGCAATAACCAGTGAATAAATCTGCCCATTCTTGAGTCCACTTGTTTACAGCATCTGAAAGGATGCTCCAAAGCTTCGCATTCATACTGTCATTGATGCTAATGTCATTGAAACTTGAAATTGGAATTCTCTGAAGGTGTTAAATTCCATAAATTTCTAGCTAGTATATAGGAGCTTTGTTGCAATATCAAATGAGATCATCTGGACTGCATCTAAAAGAATTAACCCAATAAAAATAAAATAAAAACCTATGGTCCAATAAGTTCCCAGAGAAAGGGGGAAAAGAAAAAAAAAAAACTTACCTGCGACTTTCAAAACAGAGGCATCTAGGCTTTGTAAACACATACCTTGCCCTATTCTTTTGACCGATACTTAAACAGAGTAAAAAGTGTTTCAATTTGAGGGGTTTGGCAGCAAGACATAATGATCTACCTTTTCATAGAAGATGGGGCCTCGAAACAGAATGGTAGAAATGGATAACTAACCCTGATACTTGGAGAAAGCCAGTACTGGTTGAACTAGTCCCCATTCAATAGAGGCTGAAGTACGAAACCTCTTCAATGGCATTTAATGTTTTATCACACAGAATCAAACCTCGTTATCTTAAATAAAGGGGGAAAACACACACACACAGTGCAAGATTAACACTTACCCACTCTTAACTAATTTGAAAGATATTGTCATAGTTTTTAAACTCTACTGTATGCTTAGCCATACCTACTCAGTTCCATCCAGTCTAGCACAGAGCCAATTGATATGACAGACTAAATAGAATAAAAATAATTAAGTGTAGCACAGAGCAATTGATATGACAGACTAAATAAAATAAAAATAATTAAGTGAGCACCAGTATTTGATGAAGGGATCATTGCTGATGTAATGGTAGAATCTTAGACTGACAAGCGTGACATGAAAGGTTATAGTCTGAGACAAGCCACATAACATAAAATAAAACCAAAAGTTATGTGTCTAGTGTTTCCTCCCAACACCCCATGTAAGTCAAACATGCATTGGCTCTAAACAATGGTAATTAATGGAAAGCTACTTAAATTCAAGTTACTGGTGTTTCCTTCTTCTTTTTTGGCAGAAGAGGGGCGGGGGGATGTTGACTCGAACCTTCAACGTTCCGTTTGGAAGTAAGAAGATAAAAAGGGAAAAGAAAAGGATAGATAACCAACTACAAGGCATATGATAAAATCTTTAGATAATATTCATTACATGCACAATTACATCACTTCATACATATCAAACAATCTACATGGAAATTTCGAAGTTTTTTTTCATAGAACTATGGATAGAGTCTATCAACATTGAGACCAACTTTACCATGTTATAGAATTTTACCTTGTGGGGAAGGGGGGCCAAAAAAAAAAAAAAACGAACTATGTAGCCATAATAGACGGATAAAATCAAAAAGAATATCCATCATGCCCTAAGAGGATTCATACCCTTTCTGTTTGCACCCTAACATTTATCCATATTTTAGGTTTAGGATTGGTGAGTCTGGCATATGACACAAATAGGTTCTAAGGGGTTAGGATCAGAACCCTGGGTTCTGATATAGTTGCACAGGACCCGTGATCTAGACTTAGAAAGGGGGGTGAATAGGTCTTGAAAGCTAGTTAGCTAATTTTAACTGAATTAACTACAATTAAAGAATTAAATTAACGCAATACTAAACAAACTACTCAATCCATCATGCATCCGAACACAAAAACAATCAATATGTAATGTAAACTTTGTAGAAGGAAAAGCACAATTGACACAGATTTCTTATGCGGTTTCAGTCCAGTCAGATCAAATCTAACATGTGAGAAAAATATTACACAACTAGGTTAATAGTTTCCCAAACCCTACCTCTTGACACAGACCAATTGCCAAACCCTCCACTCAAATCTTCAGGCCTTCAATCTGCTCCTTGAACAGAATTGCTCCTTGCAAGATCTACTTTCCTAAGTATTTTGATATCTGGTCCAGTCGTCAATTGCTCCTTAATTTTGTGTTGAGATCATTGTAGGCTCAGAAATGATAGATGATCAACCCCACATATGAACATTCATTAGACTATGAATGATGAATGTAAAACAATACTGGAGGTAATTTATTAGAATGCACTTAAATGATTCAAGTATGCTAAAGAGACTGTATAATGCATGTCTAAAGTTTTCAAAACACTAGAGGACTTTATATAGAGCAAGAATCTTGAAACTTTAGGGTTTTAAGAAATGTTTAATATGAAAAGGAAACTCAAATTTTTCATAGCTCGATAAATCGAACAGAGTCACTAGTCCAGTGGCTGTTGACAGATCCTTCGATCAATCAAAGTCCCATGTCCTCCAAAAACTTGGATTTAGATTTTAAGTAAGTTTTCAAACATTTATATGCATATCAAAAAGATATTAATGGATCAAATCATGAATTAAATATGAAACCTTAATTGATAAATGCATTAACCCTAATTGGTGAGTTCATATGTAAGCATCAAATTTACCTTTTTACTCTTGTGCTTGAAGACTTTTTGCCCTTGAATGTAGCTTTAATTCTGATTATGCCCTTCGACAAGTGGTAGTACACCAACCAACATTCAAAATTCTAATTATAAAAAATTACATACTCAACATGAAATTTGCCAACCTAAGTCCTGTTGACCTAACAGGTTCATTCCAAAGATAATACCACACCCCCTGGACCAGTGGGGCCCATCAGAGGGTTTCACACAAGCCTAGGGAGCAACTAACTGTTATCTACAAAGCTAATAAGCTAAGGTTCCACACAAGCTGAGGGAGCAACTAACTGTTATCTGCCAAGCTAATAAACTAAGGTTCATGTGGGGCTGTATATATCTCCTTTGCCGTCAATATATAGACAGCTGGTTGCAGTGACAAGGAATAATAATCTAATATGGAATAAAAAGAAGGTGCTACGATGACGAGAAAAGAAAAAAGAACGCATGTCAAGACTATGGATTTTGAATAAGACGTCATGAACTGTATTCTGACTGAAGATATGGCCCTAGATAGAAGTACAATGATCAGAAATTCATCAAATAGTTGAATCAGGCTTTTTTGATTGTGTCATTCACAGACCAACATCATAGGAATTCCATATAACAGTAGCATATCCGCTTTCCAGGACAGAAGAATTTCACAATGGTCATCCATAATTTAAGAAAATGAGGATTCAAAATGTAAAATCTCAGTATAAATGGTAAATATCCCCAAGTTATACAACCTCAGAGATTCTCTTGATTAACTTTCAAATTTAACTTCAAAAGACCTTTTGGTGCCCTTCTAGCAAATACTCCACTATCTTTAGAACAGAAGAAGTTAGATGACCATTAATAGACAATAAAGAAAATCACTTATCAAAATAATAATAATAATAATAATAATAATAATAATAAAACCAATAAAAAAATCTGAAGTCCAGTTGTAAATTATCAGTACTGTAAAGAAAAATCTCTGAGTATACCACTTATTGACTATGAATGATTCCTCCCTCCTTTTTTTTTTACCCCCTTGATTTTTATTTCTCTCTTTGGCTTAATGATCTGAATTTTTTTACCATGACAAGGGGGTTGCTGTCGCAATTACAAAATCGCTACCAGTTTCAAGGACCCGAGTGAACTTAAGTACATCATACTACCTGAAATCATAAGGTTGTCCCATCTTCAGAAATTAACAGCAACATCATAAACATGGTTCAACACCCTACCATCCTAAAAAGAGGAAAAAAAAAATAAATAAATACTTTCTCCTGTAGGATTATGAAAAATCTTCAAGACATAGCCATATCTGTAGCTTCTTAATTCGGCCTGTGACCTCATGGTTACACTATGCAACATTAATGGACAGTATAACTAAGGATGAGATAGAACTCTTCAAGTTACAAGACTATACATCAACCAAACACAGCTGGCTCGATATAACATGAGGCCTAAGGCAAAAACTCGAAGAAGACATTTTTGAAACACGATATATTAATATAAATAACAATAATTAACTCTCGACTTTTGTTTTAATCAAGCTATTCTAGTTATTTTTTAAGATGAAAAAAATAACACAAAATGAAATGTTTAAGAGCATTGGACTTCTAAGAACAATGTAAAGTATTTTACCACTGAACATCTAAGTTTAGTGGTATCACCTTGGCATCGATCTCCCCCCTTTCAAATGAAGGTCAAGGGCTCAACCCTCTTGGGTGCAATTGTGTCTGTATAACTTACCTCCCAAAATATAAAAAACATAAAAATTATCTTAAAATCAATTTATTTATCTGGGTCCACATAAGAAAACATATATATTGAGTATATCGCTCCGTTGTGACCTGGAGGTCACAAGTTCAAAATTTGAAACAGCCTCTTCATGTGGAGGAGGTAAGGTTACGTAAATTTGACCCTCCTCAGACCCTTCAATGGCGGGAGCCTCGTGTACTAGGCTAGCCCTTTTTATTATACTGGTAAAGTAAAGAAAACTAACACATACTCAAAAAAAAAAAAAAAAAAAAAAAAAATTCCATTTTGAGAAACCTATTTGGTTTTTCATTTTTATTAGTTTTTTTTTTTTTTTTTCAACGAGGCCTTAGCTTCCGTAAAGGGCCATGGGCAATGGCCTACCAGTCAAGCCTGCCCTTCAACCAAGCTTTCTCAATGCCTAAAAAGCCAATTTACTTAGAGCTGGACAAACAGAAGTTATAGAAGTCTCCTTGCTCTACAAGGTGCCTGAACATGTAGTTCATTCATTAAAAAAGGTTTTGTCAAGATCTTCTTAAGTCCATGAATTGACTTTACTAAAAATTTTGGTTCAATAGCGAATAAGAGCATTCAGGTCTTGGAGGTTTGTTGAGTTTGTGAGGATGAGCAGCTGGGATTTAGGGGCCAGGCTGTGCTGACTCAATTACTTTCAGTATTAGATAGAGATGCCAGAAAGTTTGTTTTTTCCTTCCATGGGTTTTGATAAGTAGACATCAAGAGAAAAACAATCTTCTGAAGTTGTGCTATCTATATCATATGGTGCAATCAGTTCTGCATGCACATTGAAATTAGTGTAGAACAAACTACCGTGCAAAAAAGTGTCCTGTGTTGGCATATTCCGTAAGCAAATGCTTTCAAGATCTATATTTGGTGTCACTTCAGTGTAAGGTTAGCATCAACATTGAAGCTGTGATTGTAGATAGAAAATGGAGCCAGAAGATGACATCATTATCTTACTTCAAGCTTCATCATTCGCACGATATAGAGAAGATAAGTGACTCAAGACACCATAGGATTTGAAGTGATTATTTCTATATATTCCTAAATGTTCAAGATAAAATGGTTAAGATTGGGTTATAGGAAACTTAAATTAAAGGGTAAATTACACTCAGACCCCCTGAGGTTAGGTCATATCTCAGGTAGATGAAGATTTTGTTTTTAACTTTCACTTATATTTAAATTATTGGTTTAGCATATCACTTACACCCGAAATGTCAATTGTTTGTGGGGTCATAGTACTTTGAAGTGTTAAATGACTATGCTACCCTTTGACTTGTTGTTGACTACTTTGTAACCAAACTACCCCCAACATACAACTTTTCTCTTCTTCCTCCTCCGACCATCAACCAATTCACCCCTCAACTCCACCCATCAATCTCATCCATATATAATTACACAAACATATATATCCATCTATATATATATATACACACACACACACACATATACACAAACATATATATCTATCTATATATATATACACACGGTGGCTGCGAAATGCGAATCAGGGAATGTCAGCCGGATCGTTTTGGGTTGTGGATTGGAGGTGGTGGTGGCCGGTCGAGCTCGGAACGGTGGCTACGAATCACCGGCGACGATGGCCTTGGATAACCCAGATGCTCGATCTCAATGCCAAGATTGCGAACCCAGTTCGGTCACCACCGGCGGTATCACAAGGGTCGGCCGAATCGACTTTTGATGAAGCACCAATGATGGACATAGGAATATAAGAGGTAGTGGTCGGAGGGATCTACGAGAATGAGATGGGGCTTGGTGTCGTACGAGTCAACTCGGAAGATGAGGTCGCCTTTCGAGTTGTAGACGGTGAAGCCTTTGCTGGGAAAGAAGAAAGAGGTCTTGGGAACAGTAAGGTGGGTCTCTTCTTCGTATGTGAATTCATCATCAACAACTACAATGCCACTTTCATTTTTTCTCAATTTCTGAAATTGATAGCTTTCAATTGCTAATAATATACAATATGTTTGTGTGTGTAGGGCAGTGAAATCTAGTATAATCTTAAAGAGTGAAAACGTGATGAAAATGTTGAAGCTAAGGTAGTGTTTTGGAGAAGAAATACAGAGAGATGAGAGACAGAAAAAATGCACACGGTGGAGCCAAAAACTGTCGATTTGTCTCTTTTGCATTATCCATGGATTCCAACTACAATTAGATTAAATTAGGAACCGGCTCTGTATACATGGTGTTATACATTAGATTAGGAACTTATTTATGAATTATTTCACTTGCCATTGGGATGATGGTGGCGGTTTTGAGGTGGGATGTTGGTGGTGGCACTATAATCACCGGAATCCATGACGGTTTTATTACTATGTGTAATGGATTTGGCAGATGACCTTTGATTGAGAGAGAAGAGAAAGAGAATCACCAACGGGCCAGTGGCCTAGCGGTATCAGCCTCTTACCTCCCAAAGGGAGATCAGGGGTTCAAATCTTAGTAGAGACGTGTGTGTGTGAGTACCAACTAGAAAAAAAAAAAAAAAAAAGGAGAGAGAGAGAGAGATAGAGTCTGATTTGGTGGGTTTTGTTATAAGAGTATTTTTGGCAATTTATTTTATAGATATTTTGTATTAAATTATATTTAAACAAATGGGGGTAAATGAGTCATTTCGCATGTGTCAGAGCCCAAAAAGTAATTTGGGGTGTAAGTGAAAGTTAAAAACAAAATCTTCATCTAGCTGAAATATGACCTAACCTCGGGAGGTGTCTGTGTAATTTACACTAAATTAAATTTAAGTTAATTTTAAAATAATTATTAATTATTTTGAATATATTTATAGAATTTAACATTGAACACTATTTTATTAGGAAATGAATTTGAAAACCTTAATGTTGGTTAGAAAGCTTTAATTTGAGTCATTTGAAAACCATTTTGAAAGTTAATTTTGATAAAGACTTTACCTAGTGAAAATTGACCTCTATGTCCTAAAAAGAATCATTAAAAATTTAAAGTTATGAATGTTGTGATGGTCTTTATATAATCAAAAACTAAACTCAATAAATAATATATTATACACCTAATGTACTACCCCTAATTTTAAAAGGATAATTTCGGTATTTATTTATTTGTTTTAATTGCATTTTTTAATTTTTTAATTGATTATTTGACTAATTGCTTATGTGTTTAATTGACTTAAGTGTTACTTGATTAATTGGCTATTTGTCTGGGTGTTGTTTGTATTATTTGTTTATTAGATTGTGTGCTTAAGTGATGTGTTTGATTAATTATAATTAATTGTAAATTAAATGATTAAATGTTTTATTTTATGCCTACGGTTAGTAGTAATGGGCCAACCAATTAGGTCCTATGGACTACTTGGATAGGAGGTTTAATAGGTATGAATAATTACCCATGGATAGTTGTATATGTATATATATAGATATATATGTATATACACATATATATAAAAAGAAAGTAATTTATTAATATCATAGTAACTTTAGTATTAATAAATAATCTAATGTATATATTTTATATATTTATATAATAAGGATATACATAGGTTTTATACGTATCATGTTTTAAGTTACCTTTTAATATTATGGTAACTTTAGTATTAATAAATAATCTGATGTATATATTTTATTTATTTAATAAGGATATACAAAGATTATACACGTAACATGTTTTAAGTTACCTTTTAATGATATGGTAATTTTAATATTAATAAATAATATGATGAATATATTTTTATTTATTTAATAAGGATATACATAAATTATATACGTAACATATTTTAAGTTACCTTTTTGATATTTTAATTTTTATTATTGTCTTTATTAAGTTGACTTGGATTGGGAAAAGGAGTAGGGTTATTATTTAGCCTATAAATATATAACTATAGATTTGTAAAAGGGGGATAGAAATATATCACGTAATATACTTTAGAGAGAGAAAGTTAGAGAGAGAAGGAGGAAGAGGAAGGAAGGATGAGGAGAACCTTTAGAGAAGAAGATCAAAGAAAAAGAAGTTTAACTTTCGATCCGAAAGTTTAAGGTAAGTTCTTCTTCTATCTCTTTCCCTTTGATTTGTGTTTCTACACATGCCTAGGAAATTCCAGGATGCTTAAACATTAAAATGAATAATTTTGCATGCTTGGAATTGGTTTAGAACATAGGTTTTATAAATTATTTTTCATGGTTGTTCTTGTTGTGTGAATTGATAAATTCAAGAGTTAGATTTGATTTCTTTGTGAATTTCTACATGTTATAATGATGTAATTTCATACTTGTGTATTGATGGGACTTAGTAATATGCCTTAGAATCCTTAACAATGAAGAATGAATACACAGTAGAATTTTTGGGCTGATGCGTTGTTACAGTGCTCGAGCCTTGGAAGTAAAGCTTGAGCCATAGGTGAAAAAATCGAGCCTTGGATGCAAAGCTCGAGCTATTGATGTAAAGTTCGAGCCATGGATAGAAAGCTCGAGCCATTAGGATAAAAGCTCGAGCCTTACCTGGGAAATTTTCGTAAAAAATGTTAAATTGATCTTAATTGATTTTGAAGGGTCCTGAACATTAAATAAGGACTAGGTATGAGTTTAAGTAAATTTTAAATAGACTTGATCATAACGATGCATGCTATTTGAATGTTTTAAACAAATGAATGGATTTAATCTTTTAGATTGTTCTAGCAATTGGGATTAAATGTTCAGCATAAATTGAAATTGGAGAATGCTTACTTGACTGTAAAATAAATATCAGCATGTTTAAGATTCAGTTTGTGTAGGATGCATGATGTAGGAAGCTTAAAGAAATTTATAAGTTATTCCTATTTTGTGATAGCATGATATTCTATTATTATGTTAATTTTTGGATTAATTAATGCATTATTTTATTTGTTACATCAATTATTGGATTGTGTGGATGTAGTACACCAGTATGGGATGGTGGCATTCTAGGGACGGATTAACTTATCAGTTAAGTCCTACCTATTTTGTATAAGGAAATGGATTAACTAAAATGTTAAATCCTACTTATATTCGTGTCAGGTAAACTGAACAAGTTGGATGATACATAGTGGATTACTTTATATTAGATAGGATGGATGATATATATATATATAGATATATATAGATATGTACCATGATATGAGCTTGAGCCTCAGGATCAGTGGTTAGAGTGCATATATTGCCAGAGATGTCTAGCTAGATATAGTGTAGTTGTGTGCCCCGGTAGTCTAGGTACTCATGCCCACTATATGTGCGTTTTGCATGTTGCCTACTATTCAGGTTGAGACAACTTATAGTCTAGTGAGGTTCCTTTAGTGTGTATTTATATATATATATATATATATATATATATATATATATACGAACTACTAGTTATTGTTGGATTGACTAGGATGTATACGTGTATCGGATCTCTGCTTGGACCGTAGTAGAGTAGAACTTGTTTGTGGGCTTGACCCACCATATTTTTCAGGTGATCGTCAGGAGTAGAGGTTGTTCGTACTGAGCAGGGATCAGTCTACTTCATTCTTTCGATTCTATTTAGGAGTTTTGTTTATGTTTCAGCTTTCAAATGTAAACATTATTTCAGTTACTTATTCAGTCTGGTTTTTATAAGGGTCTTCATAGTATGGATTCCCAAGTTGTATTATTTTGGAGGATTAATTGTATCAAAAGGATTTATTAATCAATGAAAATTTATCCTGAGATTTTTATAATGGATTATCGTTCCAGTTCCCATTTAAGCATATTTATTTATTCTTTTTGTATTCTGTGTTCGTTTATTACCGATTTGTTTTTTATATCCCCGGGTATTCGGGTGTGGGCATGGCCAACCCGCATTCGGAAATCCGGGGGTGTCACACCTAAATTCCAGTCCGTTTGACCCCTCAACGAAGGATCAGAAGCCAGGTTATGTGCTGTCAAGTTCAGCAGAAAAGCTCGATCGATTGTCAATCAATCAAAATTACACCAAAATAGCTCGACTGAAAGCTCGATCAATCGAGAAAACCCAGAAGGTGGCGAGCGATGCATCAATCAATCACATAGAAGCCCATATTCGATAAAAGACATGTCTCCAAGTCCGAAGAGGTTTCTAAACTTTTCAAAGCATTCCTAATCAAATTCTAATCACTCCAACACTATAAAAAGGTATCTTAGAGTTCTATAAACATCAATAAATAAATAATAAGAGACACAACTACACAATTGCAAGAGATTGGGAGCTTTATTTTTCAATCACAACTGAGGTTCTTCATTGAATATCCCGTTATATTGTGTGATTAAGTTCTAAAGCAAAGAGCTTCATTGATTACTTAAAGATAACCAGATCACCTACACATCAAAGGACTGGACGACTAGTCATTGGAGATCAAATCACGGATTAGAGAATCGAATATGTCAACAGAGTAAACTGTGTGCCTAGTGACTCTAAGACTGAGTTTGATGAATCAGTCTGTGTCAAAAAGTAACTACAGATTCTAGGGTTTGGGAACTGTTAACCTAGAACAATTTTTATTTTTATTTTCATAGTGGATTTGATTTTCCTGGACTAGATCCAATGATTTTTTTTTCAGTTGGGTTTTCCACGTTAAAATTGGTGTTCATGTGTGGGGATGTTTTATGCTTTACATTTTTACACTTTACCTATTTTTATAGGCTTATTGATTGATAATTCAACTTCAATTGATTGTTAAAACTGATATTAGATAAAAATTATCCAAGTGTTCAAAAGATCTATTCACCCCCTTCCAATTAGGCATAGCGTACTGTAATGTATGAGAGTCTCGGGGTCCAAAATTTTCTCAATTGGTACCAGAGCATATCAATTGTAGAATTATCAACTTATTATTTCCTAGTTTGTAGAATTATCAACTACTGATATGGTTTTAGTAATCAGCATATTGCTAATGAGAGTAGACCGCGCCACATACAAAATTATAAATAATTCCCAAACTAGATTTTTCACTAATATATTTGACCTCCACAAGTAGCTTGATTTCAAGAGACCTAGTATTGCAATTAAAACGGTTTCAAGATCAAATTATTCAGCCTGATTGTATTTTGATTACAGCAAGAGTAAAACAAATGATGTTGCCAAAGGTGAAACAAGGAGGGCAAATGTTCTCCCATCAATTACAGCTCAAACTAATTTGAAAGTTTTTTTTTTTATAAGTAATTTGAAAGGAATTCAAAACACATGTCACTTTATTTCCTTGTTAAAAAATATATGCACACAACACGTATAAGACAAACCATACACAATAATATTATAAAATTATACATGGACTTACATATATTCTGAGAGAGAAGAAAGGGTCCTAACCAGTGGAACCTAGGTGGTATGAACCTAGGCCTTCAATAAATAGGAAGCGGCGGAGAACATCCTCTCGGTCGACACCACAAAGTCTCATGTAAGGTTCAGCAGCCTTAGACTGAAGGCAACAGAATTTGATCTTCCTGTGCTTGTCTGCTTTTATCACCCACTTCACCCCTGCAAAACAATTTAGTGAAAAAACAATTTAGCATCAGTTTATTTTGTGTTGGCAACGCATTCATGGATGCATAACAAGGATGTGAAATGCACAGAAAAACTAGTCTGAGTAAACAGGGTTTATTCTGGATTATCTGGAGGAAGAAAGAAACCTAACAGCATTTGATTATGAACACTAAAAAGCTCTAGGGTTGGAACAAAGAATTCAGGATCGAATAAAAACCTTCTATTCCTATAAAATAAGATGCATCAAACACTCTTTTGTGATAAATGTAGTGCAATTCTTCATTAGTATAATTTCGTAATATTACAATGCCAGTAACGGACATCCTTGAGCACATTTCTTGAGCTTATTCCATTTCCATAGATTAAACAAAGGATCAAATCCTAGGGATTTCGAAATAAATTGAATGAACACCAAAATTAGCTTAAATCAACTATGGTTTTTTCTCGCAAATTCTCCAAAAAGTAAAACCAGTAGCAACAATACCTAGCAGAAGTTAATCAGATAATCATCAAATGATTCATATACAAAATATATAGAAAGTTATATGTCGGTTCTTAGCGTCATTGACAAACAAAAGCAAAAAAGCACAAGTAACAACAATGAAATTTTCAATCGGCACAATAATTAAAAACTCATGGTAAAGCTAATCGCCATTTGCTTTCAGAATTATACAAACGAGCATTTTGATATACATGTGTATATATAGAGAGAGAGTATATGAGAATCACCTTCGTGGCACAGATGGCAGACCCCATCATAAACGACGACTCGAGGCTGAAGTAGAGATGGTACAGCAGCCTTCGCCGCGACGGTGGCGGCGGAAGGCGGTTCCTCCTCCAACAGCAGATCTTCTCCGGCCACATCAGCGGCGGCACGGGAAGCTACAGTCCCCGACGCAGGTGATGATGAAGTTAACGGTGACGATGAGAAACGCGAGTAAATCAATGGCAAAGAACTCCTTCGACTTCCGATAATAGCCCGAACACCACTGCTCATTAGAATCGACATTTGCATATGCATACACACATACGATTCGATCACGCTGTCTTCAAATCCGTATCTGCATTCTTTTGATTCATTCGTTTCTTGGCTTCCAAGTCGGTTTCACAATAAATGAATGTGGAGAAAATGATGGTCCCACATTTTTTCAAATTAGGGTTGATCGGAGTGAATCGAGATTGATACCACCTTCTGATGTGAATACTTTGTATCAATGATGGTCTTTTCCACGTGTAAATGCGTCCCATTTCGGACACAAGATGAAGCTTTTCTTAGACTTCTCACAGTGCCGTGACACGCGTGATTAAATATGAAGCCGTCTCGATAATAATTTTGGGATTATATCATAATCTACGTGGCAATAATGAGGTGTTTAGGTTTATATTTTTTTCGGAAAGTAGTTTTCAGGGGCATGTATATTATTTTGGAAAATCAAGAAACCTTGTGGCTAAATGATATCTCATCTAAGATGAAGCTTTTCTTAGACTTCTCACAGTGCCGTGACACGCGTGATTAAATATGAAGCCGTCTCGATAATAATTTTGGGATTATATCATAATCTACGTGGCAATAATGAGGTGTTTAGGTTTATATTTTTTTCGGAAAGTAGTTTTCAGGGGCATGTATATTATTTTGGAAAATCAAGAAACCTTGTGGCTAAATGATATCTCATCTATCTCTCAAGATGGACGATGAAGGTTGGAATTTTCAAATGAACAAAATAAATGTATGAGTGGTGTGTATAGAGGTGCACAAAAAATCAATTGAATCAAAAATCGGTTGAACCGATAAATCGAATTGAACCAAATCGGACCAATAGGTTAGGTTTTAAATCGGTTCTAGTTGCAAAATATATAACCGTTTATAAATGGTTTGGTTACCACTTGAGGTTCTAGAAGATCAAACCGAACTGAACCGTTTTATAAATTATATATATATTTATATATTTGGTATTATATAAATAATAGAATAATAAAATTAGCTTTTTAACCAATCAACTATGTATCATAATAAATAATAATAAAATATATTATAATGGAAAATATATTCATTTATATATTAGATTTAATTATAAATAGCCTAGAACCGACCGAACCAAACCATTTTCTCATAGTTTGATTTGGTTCGATTCCATTGGTTTCGCAATTCAGTTCGATTTTAATTTTTATGGAGTTAATTCCAAAATATTTTCAAATCGGTTCAATCCAAACCGTGTACACTCCATGTTATACACACAAATTAGTACAAATACTTGGCATGACAAATATGGTATATAAAATCCAAGCCAAACAAGTCTCATTAATAGTTAGAACAGTGCAAGAAATTCAGCTCTCCATATAACTAACCAATACACCATACATGGTGAGCGTGTTATTATAACAATAGATACATAAATATGTACTATATTTTATAAGAACACTTTTGACTTTAGATTGTTTGGGAATATGCAAGAAAATTATAAAAGGCTAAGAATAACCCATCAAATTTTATTGATAATTCTAATAATATTAGACAATACAAATATGCATACAAGACAATAATATTATAATTCAACAATTTAAGATTACACCTTTCCAGTGAAAAGAAATATAATCCAATATAAGAATAATGTAATAAATCAATATTATCATCACAACAACAATAAGAAATTATTTGATTGAATAATATAAGAAAATCGACAATAGTAAAGTAAGTGAGAAAGAACTACCATGCATAATGAGACGCATGCAAATACTGTCTTGTATGCCCTCCCTAATTTGAAAAAAATAAGAATAATAATAAATGAGATAATGGACTTTCAACTTAGGCTCCCACTCTCTCACTCTACCAAGAACCAATTGTTGACCATTTTGGCTTTGTGATTCCTTCGTTCAATAACTCTCGACCTCATACTTACTCCTTTGACTTTGGTAGAAGGATTGCATTTCTTGAATACTTTAAATTGACCATTTGAAGTGTGATCACTCCCTCATTTTCTTCAAGTCTAAATTTGATGTGTAAAAATAGAAGTTTTGCTTTTTCTAAACAGTATCAATGGATTTTCAATGATTCAAACTCCGATCAAAAAGTGACCAACATCCTAAATCACTCTCATGCATAGTATGTATGCTCTCAATATGAAAAATAAATACTCACAAGAATTCTCACAACTTGGCTCTCTAAAAGTTGAATAAATTGTATTCAAAAGCTGTAGAAAATGCTAGGTGAGAAAATGTTTTATATAGATTTTTGAAGACCTAAAATAACTTAGAAAATAAGTTTACTTTGTGCACAATTGTGTCACAAAAATCTGATAAAAAGGGTAACCTAGTGCAACCGGTTAGGCTAAGGCGGAGGTGTGTGGTACTTCAAATAAAAACTTCAAAAACAAGCATCGCAACCAGTTGCGTTATAGCATGACCGGTTCTGTGTTGGCAATACACTTTTATAAAGAAACTTTTTGAAAACCTTTTTAAGTGCCTAACCCTAAACCTCACAAATAAGAGAAAAAAATAAATTTTGTCTGGTATGTGTTCTCATCGAATAGAAGTATATTTAACATGTTCCCCAATACTTCAATTTTGATTCCGAACTCGAAATTCAAAGTAAAAAAAAATTTACAAATTGATTGGACTTGTTTTTTTACCTCAAATATTGCCAATTACAAAATTATTTCTCACCATCAATTCAGTCTACATCCTATGACTCCACATCAAGTTACTACATATTTCAATCTTACTCCTACAATGTTGTAAATGAGTTGTTGAAGAACATGAATGCTCCACGAGCACTTTGCTCCATTCGTAGTGATGAAATATCCTTCCTTACAATAATAAATTTGAAAATGGAATGAAAAATCATGTTACTCTTGATAAATCAAGATGAAATGTAAAAAGCTAATAACACTCACGTATTATAATGTGTGCTCACAAAAAAATTTTAAACATAAAATCAGGAAAAGTACAACCAATTGGACCACCATTATGGCCAACTTGAAATCTAATGGAATACTTAATAAACTTGTTCTAAAAATAGTAGAACGGGTTCCACAAGCATTCTAGAAATTATCCAAAAATTGCACAGAAGGTCCAACTTTCTAGACACACTAGAGTGTTTTATAAGATACAGAAAATTGCATCAACGGATGCATGGTTTAATATTGTCGCACCATAGCAATTAGTGATACAATCCAGACCTTAGTTGGCATATGTACCTTAGAAGTGATTCAAAAAAAAAAAAAAAAACAAAAGCATGTTTTAAAGACAATGCGTACTAAGTTTGTAACTATCCAAATAATATTTTTTTTCTCAAAAAATTGTACAAAAAAATCTGCTTCGTTCATTTTTCTAAAAATTCAATTATAAAAATACTTGTTTTCAGATAACTACAAAAAAAAATTATTCTTTGAGAACAGTTTTATATTTTTTGAGTTCTTAAGAACTGTTTTAAGAATTACAAACTAAGCAGGCCCCTCAATATTTGTGGAAAGAAAACTGATTTGAAAAGGATAACTTGTGAGTTCTTGAAAACTTTGAATTGAAAATATGACCTATGAGCCTTAAAAAGTGTTTTGTAAAAGTATGGATTCATAAAGAGTGTTGTGAGGGTATAAGAGTGACCTTGAACATAAGAGTTGTTGTAAATTTAATTTGAAAAGGATGAACTTAAAGCTTCTATTTATCAAAATATTTATTGATTTGACAAAATATTTATCACAATCCCGAATGAGTTGTTGTAAATTTAATTTGAAAAGGATGAACTTAAAACTTCAATTTATCAAAATATTTATTGATTTGACAAAATATTTATCACAATCCCGAATCATTCTGATAATTACACAAGGCTCTGCAAGTGTTTATTTAAGCAGAAGGCTCTGCAAGTGTTTAATGATAACAAATTACGGGTCCAGTATGAGCCCCAACAGTCCCTTGGTGGGGCCCATAAAAGTAGTGTGTCCCGCCAGGTGCCGTGCCTATCACAACACTTGGACTCGACAGAAATATATAATTTTTCACAATTTATTATCAAAGTATAACTAATTCAGCATGCGGAAGTAATTTTGCTTCCAGCTGCCTGCTCTCTAGCGGCTGCCTTCCCATTTGTTGTCTCCAGCTCTTGAAAATCCCAATCTTCCATAAAACTAAGACCCAAACTTCCCATAAAACTTAGATTGCGAGCATCAATAATCATCTTTTCAAGTGAAACAACACTCTCAAGTAGTCACATAGCAAGCTCAACATCAGCTTCGAGGCGAACCCAACGTGTAAATTCCACCACCTTGAGGCATTGATGGGCAGATTCTGTAACCTGTCTCACCTGGCTGCGCATTATCTCCCCTTCCCAATTAAACTGCCACGCAAACAACATACTCAAATCAATGCTTGCTTACAAACAAGAAGATGATTGACAATATAAAACTTTTTAAGTCTAGCAGAATCTAAAAGCAGCTTCTAGTACCTTTGCCCATGAAGGTGCAGGACCTCTGAATGTAACCTGTCACAAGGAAAGAGGAAATCATCAAATAAAAAAAGGTTAGCTAGTTAATGGTATGTAATTGAGATGACGGTTATATGGAGAAGTTGCTTGGATATTGAAATATAATATAATAATTAATGAGTTTTTAATTATACGAGGCAAGTTTTTTTTTTTTTTGATAAGTAATTATATGAGGCAAGTTAAGATACTGAATGAGATATTAATTATTTGGAGACTCATGTGAAGGACTTGAGCTCTATTCTAGTGATTGGTTTGTTTCAATTAGCTAGTCAGTCAGTTTTATTGAGTGGCTTTTGATATGAGGATGACCGTGTAATAAATATGATTTTTTTTGGTTTGTGTTAATGGGTATTATGGACATGTGCTATTGGATTTGTTGAAATATCTGTATTATTATTATTATTTTTATTAGCTGTTTTTAGTCTTTTATTAGGTGTTACATGGATAAGATCCCTATAATTATGGGATCACGTAAATTTTGGCATATTTCTTGCTGTCTTTAATTTGATTTCCTTTCTTTGTACCCTGTTCTTATATATAAATATAGCTCTTGGCTCACGGCTCTCGGTTTGAGTACGTTAAAACCCGGAACTTTTTTTTTTTTTATTTTTTATTTTTTTATTTTTATGATTTTACTTGATTATATAGTTTAGAGTAAAGTGCAATAAACCCCCCTCAACTACATATAACCCCTACAACTATAAGATTTGTTAGGTTTTAGGATAGAGAACGTTATTTCGGTTCACTGTCATCACCAAAAATTGGTAAAGACATGTTTACCCCTTACATAAAAGGTTGCCATTTAATATAAAGGTATTGGTATAAAATGGGTTAAATAACGTGGGACCAGTGTAACAAGAATAGCCACTAAAATTTTGACACCTATGCAACCTTATCACAATAACCAATGAGACTGAGAATTATCACCTCCACCATTCATCAATTTCTCAACGTCAAGGAAAAAAAAAAATTCAGCATCAACAGACACCATGGCAATTGCACGCCTTTTCTGACAACTCCATACCCTACTATATACATTCTCATCTTCCGGAAACACAATTAGGAAAAATAACTCCCTCCAACCCACTCAACTGTTGTATATTGTTAAGAGTTAAATCCCTCATTCATCACACTCAGCGGAAGCATCATCACATCACATCGACATAAACATATATGAAGATAACAATCATACACATCCACGCACAAAACAATAGTTTACATGGTTCACCTAACTCTAGGGCTACGACCATGAAGAGAGAGATTTCACTATTATGAATTAAGGAAAAAAATATACAATCAGGTATCAAAACCCCACTCACTCACTTATCTTTTTTGAGGCTACATCTATACTATAAAGTCCCGGATTTTTTTTGAATTTTTATATTATTTATTTTCATGCCTCGTTTTGCGTGCCACACGGTCCCGATGGCCAATTAAGTCATTTACTCAAGCCAAGAGTTTTAGAAATGCATTTTTAGTTATTTAAAGTCAACTAGAAGTGACGGGATTATTTTTAGAATTTTTTGGAAGTCGGGACGATTTTCAGGTTCTGGAACTTCTCCAGGTTTTGTCATTTTCTATGAGGGGCGTTCTTGACATTTCACACATATATACATATGCATACATCTATACAGGAGACATTCTATGGGACATAAATGTACATAGCTTATTAGTGAGAGGACAATAAGGTAACTTAGCCTAAAGTGGGAATCACCCAAATGATGACAAGAGGCACCATTGGGACCACTTGACAAAACGCAAGACAAGCCACCTCCTCCCCTCTCCCCCATTTCGGCTAACCCTTCTCCTCTCTCTATCATTATTCTTTCACTCTTTATATCTATACACATTATATGCTTTCATGCTAAAAGCTTAATTTTGGAGAGGTTAGAGTGAGATTTTAATGAAGATCATGAAGGGAGTTTCATTCTACTTAACAAAGGCTTTATTATTTATTTAATTTTTTTAACCACCATTGTTAGAGTTTAGAGAAAATTCGAAATTAGGGGTGCTAAGGTCTTGTTTGGCTAGCATCTTTGAGGTAGGGATTTCTAAGCCTCACATCCTTTGATTTTTTGTGAGTATATTGTTGTTAGAGCATGCTAAAGTATTTGTATATAATAATGTTCTATGCATGATGAGTATGTGATATAACTTTAAAGAGTGGATTTTTTTTATCAAAGTTAGTCAACAAGTGTAAATTTGCACGCCTATGTGATTGAATGTGCCTTTATATGCTTACATGGTTACATGATGAAATTTATAAGCCTTTACATGCCATGATTGTGATAATTGCTATATATGTTATCAGGTACCTCATTATAGAGATTGTGACTAAATTGACTATGAGACATAGGCATATGACATATACATTATGGCATTAGCATGGAAAGGGATGAAAATTAAAAACTTGTTTTCTAAAAGTTTTTAAAAGAAAAGTTTGCGAAAACTGAAAGACAAAGAATTGTCTTGTGTTCGTGGGGTTAATGCAATCTAGAGGGAAAGTGGGGTAAATACCTCATTCGTGGTTGAGTTGCCTAGGCCCTAATCCCAAATGACGTTAAGGAGTCGCCATAGGTCAAGGATAGACGTCCAATCCTTCTCTCGTGGTAGCAGGGAGTCGCCTCGTACCGGGCTGGATTAACGAGTTCGGTGTGTGTATGATTTGTATTTGAGAATACAAGGGCTCACCCCATTATTACCATTTTTCAAGTCACGGCAAAGACATGGTTGATAAAAGACCCTCACAAATGTAGATAGGGTTGATGAATGTATTTTTTTTTTTATAAACTTTTGTAACCAATACTTAGTTCCAACTATTCTTTTGTAAACATTGTATTTGATGTATTAACGGCCTAAACTTGTAATCTTATTCTTTTGGGCATGTAATTACTATGTTAAATTGTTCTTTTGTATCAAATGAATGAAATGGAATGGTTGGGAATGAAATTCATATCTAGTGGCATTTATGTCTTTTTGTTTTGTTATATGCTTGTAAATCATTTTGGCTATGTATCTATGTCTTATGCGTGCTTTGGGATAGATTTTGAGATGTAGGGATGTATCATTTTATCAAAATGGGGGTATAGGAACCAAACCGTAGCATTTTCGGGAAGAAAAGAAAATTTATGAGGATTTACGATCGATCGATAGAGGGCCAATTTTGAGGATTGTTGAAAAAAATTCTAAGTATGGGACTTACGATTGACAGTAAATATACAGAGACCCAAATTCAGGGTTGTCAGAAATTTTTTGTAAGTATAGAATTTACGATCAATCGCACACATTTACGATCGGTCGACAGAATGCACAAATACCCTGGTTGATGACCAAACTTTGACTAACCATTTCTTCGTTATTTCTAATCCGAATTAGGTCATTCTTGAGTCCAAATTGAAGGATTTTGAACCCTCTTTCCATTAGTACCAGTCTTATTTCGTATTTATGACTCATAGTGACTGTTTTACCCTAGGGGTCCAATGTGAATCCAAAGTTGGGATTTCCACCTTTTCATGAACCAAAGTGGTTAGAAATAACTAGTGTGACTTCATTATGACACCTAACACTTAGTAAGGTGCATAATGACCATTTTGCTCTCGAGAGTGCTCGGATCGGGTTATGACCTATATAGCGATTTGGATCCGCGGGTTTGGGTCGTTACATATACACTCGGGAATTACATATATTTTTTCCTTTCCTCACAACACTCACTAACCCCTTACATTTTCTCTCTATCTTCCTTCTGCGCATCGCTCTTCTATTTATAGAGGAACCTAGCTGCCTTCTGTTAACAAATGTGGTGCCTAATCTCCTTCAAATGTTCTTCTCCTTGCAGCAATCATGGACCAACCTTTTTCAAACCTTTATTTCCTTCTGTCTTTTGCTATTGCTTTTTTAGCATGTCATCACATTCCACCTTTGATTTTCTTTATCTCCTTTTACTTCTCTTTCTTTTTGTTTTCTCCATTTGCTACGATTAGAACACCACATATACACACCACTTCTTTCTTCATTTCTTTATTCCATTTAATTCTTTTCTTTCACCTTCCTTTACACTATGTCAGCTTCTTTGACTATGTAAGAGTGAACCCATGTGATACACACTTGCATATACATCATGCAACTAACTATATTTAGCCACGTCATCAATGAAGTTTAGCCACTTTCTAACAAACACAATCTTCGATGCCTCTTCTTTCTTCATCATCTTCTTAAAAGTCCCTCTCTTATCATCTTCTTGACCATCCACCCCACTTGGATCAAAGATCTGATACCTTCGAAAAGATATTTTTCCCTTTCAAACAGATTAATGTGCGTCAATTTCGATTCCAGTTTGGTTTCTGATTTGGATTCCAATTTGGTCCACTGCAATTGTTGCTAAATCCAATGCCGTCAACTGCAAACTACTTTGCTCAAGCCCTAATTCAGAATCACAAACCGGCCGCAACTCCAACAAAACTTCCAATTACCGATACCATAATCTCCAACACTAAACCAGTACTCCCATCTGAACCCCACTAGGCTTCACACCATTCACCAGAGTCATCGTATCCAACCACCAACCACAATTAGTTCCCAATCGCACACCTTAAATTTCCAACCCATCTCACCACTGACACAACAAACCACCAACCTCGTTGTAGCATCAGCACCTTCGCCGGAATAGCGTCGTCATTCCAGATCGTGGCCAAGCATCGCATTCTTATCTCCTGGATCTTCCATCGTCCTTGCCGGAATTGCACAAGCACACTAGCATATAGACGGAGGTAGAGAAAGAAAGAGGAGAGAGGGGTTGAGTTTATGAATATATAAACAGAAGTGGAGAGGGACGCTACATTTATCTCAAGTGTGGCTATCCTGATTTATGGTTTCTTCAATACCGTTTGAACCTGGAAACACCACAAACATTTTTTGTTCGTGTATATATAAAGATATTCTGAAAAAAAAAAAAAACAGTGGAGAGAGACGGAGAGGGCCGATAGAGGGGTTCACTCATGGTGATGATGATACTGTAATTGGTTTATATATATATATATATAGACAAAAGGGCGTTGTACTCTTTTAATTCTTATAAGGGCTTTCTGGTCATTTAATGAGAAATAATCCATCACGTGACATGCAACGGTACCAGATTGGGTAAACTGCAACCAAACAACATAGTTTTGGGTCTTCTGCTATTTTAGAAATTCAAGAGTTTTTGTGCTCATTTGAGTATAATTGAGGGGAGTTTATTGCACTTTACCTTATAGTTTATTGAATTTGATTTTTAGATTGTTATCGAGGTTGGATTAAAGTCATGCACTAAATTTAAGTATGGACAAGAAACTAATGTGCTTAAATTTAAATTTATGACAATATTTAAGACCATACCATAAATTTATGCCATCATCCATCAAAAATTGGTCAACAAACCTCGTGATGACAAATAAACAATTTCAGCAAAACCTGAACAACTATGAAAGGAAAAATATATGAACAATGCAACCAAATTTTTTCCTCATCATAAAATAATTTGTATGTGATAAGATAATAAACTAGCACCACTGAATCTACTATAAATTAATGGAAGCTAGAGTGGATGCATATGACAAATAAGTTTCACCAAAGTGCCATTTTCATAACTCATCAAAATAAACAAGGATTTAAGCTGTTTAAGATGCGGAAACTCACCTCCAACAAAAATCTATACAAGCAAGGAGACCCATTTATCAAAGAATTGAGGAAAAGGATGCATTGGTCATTGAAAACCCAAACTTTTATTTCCAATTCCTTGAGATTACTAAATTTAGGAAAAAAATCCCCCTTTGCATATGTGTCTTAGTATTCTAAACAGTAAGAACAAAAATTCAGTGATTAGCAACCACTAATAACAAAAATTAAAAGAGAATAAACAAATACAGAAAAAAGTGAAGCGTACTAACTTGACAATCCAGCTCCAGTATAAGCTTTTCTAGTTGAGAGAGATAGGATATAGGTTTTTTATATTCAGAAACTAAAATATCACAATAATGTCCCCGGATAGATACCTCAGCAAGCAAGTGATTAGCAACCAAAACGGAAAAGCGTAAGTATAACCTAACTTAGAATACAAGTACCCTCTTGACAAGTCCAACTCAAGCATTCGAACTCTCTTCTCTATTGCAAAGTTTATCCATCTATCAATAAAACGTCCATCATAGCTATCCAAATCGAAACAAATTTTGAGTTCATCAATAGTTTGCCCACAATGTGAATTCAAAACTTGGTTCACCCAATTTATGTACTCAGGCCTTCCAATTATACTTGATACTCTCACTGATTTCTTTGGAATAACGAAGTCCAGACTGCCAGTGAAAAATTTCCAAAGATTTTCCCACCTGTGCGAAAGGACACTTGTTCTTGCTGCTTCTTTAATTGTCAAGAGGGACAATATAGTTCCAAGAATTTCATCTGGCAATTCACTAATCCAGTCCTCCATATAATAGTCCCATTTATCAAGCTAATCATAGTAAATAAAGAGCAAATTACCTTGATGATGACATTAAAGCACCATAAATGAAAACAAATATCTTCAAATACTTTTTTAAAACATATTGAAGATTGACAATCGATAACAATTTATAAACAACAAGCAAATTCAAAAAAATATAATAAATAGAATGAGACATTGAAGGCATGTAAATCACAAACTTTCAGGATGGGGTGCTTCCAGTTAGGTATCTTGGGGTTCCATTGCTGTTTACAAAGTTCGAGTCTGATTATTGTTTTGAGTTAGTGGAAAATTTTACCTCTAGAGATAAGTTTTGGTGCATCAGGTATCTCTCATTTGCTGGCAGATTACAACTACTTAATGCTGTCCTATTTTCTATTCAAATGTATTTGTCTTCTGTCTTCATCCTTCCAAAATAAGTCATCAAGCAAAGCGTAAGGCTTTCTCCTTTTACAAAAACTACTTATAAAGAAAAAACTGCGGAGGTGGGTCCTTCAGGGCAAAAGGAAGAACTGTCGGGCTATAAACACTTCCTCGAGATTCTACATGGACATGGAGGATGTTGTTGAACCTTAGAAACTATTTTAGAATGGACTTTATGTACAAAATTGGGAATGGTGAGCATATTTCTTTATGGTATTGGCTTCAAATAGTGGTTTTGAACTTACCAAGAAAAAAAAATATTAGTGGTTTTGACACTTCGGCTAGTAATTTGCCAACATTTTCCAACACTAGTTCTTTTGATCAGCTTGTTTGGATTCCCACTAATGGTGCTTTTTCCTTAAAGTCATCCAGGGATAGGATCATACCTAAGAATAAAAAGGTTGTTTCGTTTGAATCTTATTTGGTTTGGTA
Source organism: Cornus florida (assembly GCF_030987335.1). Taxonomy (NCBI): domain Eukaryota; kingdom Viridiplantae; phylum Streptophyta; class Magnoliopsida; order Cornales; family Cornaceae; genus Cornus; species Cornus florida. Next base: position 49,264,496 of record NW_026775572.1, read on the forward strand.
AAGCGATTCTAAACCATTCCTTCATGGTGTGGTTGGCCGTGGAAGACAGGTTGCTAACGAAACAGAGAATGGTAAGGATGGAGTTAATTTCTGATGTAGAGAGTATATATATATATTTTCGGATAACCGGGTTGTCCGGGACTTCGCCCCGACTAACCACGGGATCCGTGCAAGGTGACCCCCCACTCACACGGATTGGGTTCCGCAGTCATGGTCTCAAGGAATTGCTCACAACTAAGGGAAATTGAACTTGAGACTTGAAGATGCAGAGAGTATATTGAAGACAGAAATCAGTATCATTTTTTTTTTTTCTTCCTGCAACTTTACTTGACACAGTCGAACCACCTTAAATCTTGTAGTTATGTGCACTTCTTATTGTTTGTGATTGGATCTGCATGTTCCATTGTCCTAATAGCATTTAATTTGTTCAAACATATTGATGATCAACAATATAATGAATGAATTTAGAACCAAAATGAAATACAAAAAATATATAAATAAATACCCTGAAAGCCTTGGCTTGAATGGTATGGCCTCCCAAATGGGAGGTTGATGGTTCAATCCTTAGTGAGGATGTGTGTGAGTAATTCAATCCAGCAAAACACAGAGATATAAATATGACGGATTGAAACAAAGCAATATATTCACAAACAAACACACACCCAAGGGAAAAATAAAATATAATAAAACCTGATAATGATAATAAATAAATGTAAGACAAAAAATTTTAATTGTTTAGAGAAGAATTTACCTTCAACATTTTCTCCATCAGATTTGAAGATACACTCGTTGATTCATATATAAAGCTGCAGAAATAGGAAAATCAAGTGAATTGTACATTAAAGGGAGTAGCCAAAAACAGAGCAAAATAAACTGTCTTCACTCTTGTACACCAAAGCGAAAGAGAGACCATTTGTATAATTACTTTTATATTTATTTTTTTCTCATTGTTTGGATCAACTAATAAATAAATGAAAATTGCCAACAGAGCTAATTTTCCTTATAGAATATAGAGAATTTATTTACTTTTTATTTATGTTATTTTATTCTACATTATGTTGTGCATCTAATATAAATTTTTTACTTTATATATTTTTAAATATAAAACAAAGTTTACTCATTAAATTAAACAAGAATTACCAATGTCATTGGTTTTTTTTTTTTTTGGATGACCCGGGGTATCCGAGGCTTCGCCCCGACTAATCCCCAAGGATTCAAGATGAGCTGTCTTTCCACCCCGGGCCGGGTCAATTGCTGAGTATGACAGCGGAGGTCGTAAGCCCCTAATTGATTATTTTGTTATCAATATGGTAATTTGAAAGTTGATTTTTTAAATTATTATGAATTAAGGAATTAAGAATTTGAATCACAACATTATTGTTCCAAAATTATAAGAGAGACTCACCTTGAAGGAGAGGATTTTTAAGGATGCCAAAAAATAAAAAAGAATAAAAAAATTATTTTTTAATGTGAATGAGTGTTTGTTGTCTAATTTTTATAATTTTATATATTTTTTCAAACTAATGGAATTATATATATTTTTTCAAACCTTCCAGAAATTTAGTCTAAGGAAAAAAGAAAAATACTTTATATATATATATATATATATATATACACACACACACACTAGGAAAATTCACGTGCGATGCACGTGATGAAATAAACATTTTATAAAACAAATAAACTTTATATAAAACTCAATTTTTTATTTTTTAAAAAAATTAAAAATAAAAATGAAAAGATTTCATAAAGGAATCAATTCACTCTACAAATCATATATATAAATTAATCCAATCATATATGAATTACGTTATTCACATTTATTAAATATTTTATTGATTGATTATAATCAATTACTTTTATCTATGTGACTCTAATGTTCAATAATTATCATGAATATCTTTATCTTGGCTCTTTTTTTCTATTTGCCACACATGTATTTCTTTTATCTTGGCTCTTTCCTTCTATTTGAAATATTTTTAGGTGTGTGAAATGTTTCGTTGCATTATTTTTGTGAATTTTAAATATTGTTGGTCGATATGAATGACTATAGTGTTTTAACCTTTGTTGTATTTGATTTGAGTTTGTGGGTTTGTCATATTGTATGGATCCTTTTCATTTACATAATACATGTCAACTAATTCAATTTTTTAACAAAGAAAAGTTGAGTATGTTTAGAATTTTGAAAAAGAGGTTTTGATTCTTTTATGAATTTTTTTTTTTTGTGTTTTAAAATGCTCGAAGTTTAATTAATGGTTTGCTCAATGCAACATTATGTATTTGATGTAAGTGTTTCAAATACTAAGTCCTCTTGTTTCAATGTAAGGCCTAATAAAAATACTTACTAGTTAGAAACCGTTTGTTGAAATTGGGAAACGGTTTTTGGTTTGGTTATTAGTATCTCTTTGACCGATATGTTTTAGCTCTTAATCATTTTATAACGGATAACTATGTTTAATATGATAATTAGATTAATATATTTATTTTTTAGATGATTATTTAATTGTCCAGTTTGAAGTAAATGCATTTTATAAAGCTTTATAGTTAGCAAACCCATTTTGAAAAAATTCAAGGAAATATAAGCAAGAGTTTATTCCCTGTTCATATAATAATTTTAAGGAAAAAATTTTGGTATTTTTCCTTAGATTGAAATTATATACATTGTAAATCAAAATTAGGAATGGTGTTAGTTCATAAAATAAAAATGGTTTTATTTATTTATTTATTTTTATGTATTCCATCACTTATATATATATCCCATCACCTCTTTTTTCTTATGATTTATATTTTTCCATTTTTGTTGATTAATATTTTCATTATGTTTTCAAATAATACATGGAGTGTTTTCAATATTGATGGACTCTTCTCCTATTATTTTTGTTTTCTCTCTTTTTTTTTTGGGTAGTACCTTGTCATTCAAAAATAATAATTCTTGATTTATGTGCTATATATATATATATATTACTAAAAAATAAACATGACAAGTAAAATCATATCTAAACTTTAGAAATCCATCATACGTAACCGGATAAAATAAAATCTTCCAGTTATAATAACACAATAAAACAAATACATTGAATATATAGATGTTGGGATTTATATGCCCTGGCATAGCAAATTTCTATTTGGATTATAGTGACATATGTTCCTGACGATTCTGAAATATTTATGCTTTATATAATTGGTGAACTTAATGTATTATATTTCGATTCATTATGAAATTGATAGTATCCACTTGATTACAAAAGAAATTTATATATGTATGTGATGGCGATCAATACATGAATATAAATAGTAATCATAAATTGTTCATAATCGGTAATTATGGATGGACTCATAATTAATTAAGACTTGAACTGATCCGCGTTAGGTAGAGATATATTGCGAGAGCCGTCGTATGCAATTGCTCTCTATCATTGTCATGGTTTTTGACTCTTAAGTATGAAAGAAGTATAGACTCTTTTATTAATTAATAATTACTTTGATTTGTTCGGCGGATACTTCGGAATCCTTAGACCGACACTTTGGGTAGTTATGTAATTAACAGTTAGAGGGTTATATTCTCAATAATTACATCAATGCTATTTGTATTTATTTTGTATTAATAACGGTTGATCACAAATTAAGTTCAAAGGCCTTCGTGTGTTTTTAGACAAAATGATTCATTATATATTTATTTATTTAAGTTATTATTTTTGTTAAACAAATGTTTTATTGTGATCGAGTTAGAAATAATCAAAGGTAACAAAATAAATATATTAATTAAGTAGTCGGATTGATGGCTTTATTTATTCGATAACTAATTATGCATAGAGGGGTCAAAGTGCAACATTGACTTAGAGGTTATTTATTATTTAATTGGAGTTCAATTAATTTCTTTTAGTGGAGTAGAAATTAATTAATGAATTTATTTAATTGGGTCTCTGGATCGGGCCGATTATTAATTCATTGTAGCCAAGAAAATAATAAGCCCAATATGATTCTCACTTATAACCCAACTTGATATTGGAATCCTATTAGATTTGAGATATGTGAATTAGAGATGGAGAATGATTTATTATTTCCTTTTCTTATTTTTATGTTGCCTACATATACATGGGTTCATGTATATTTTAGGAGTGACTTTTGGAGGAAAAGAAAAGGAATATAATTTTTTCTCTCTCTAGATTTTAAGGTTTGCTTTCTCATCTAATGGAGGCTCCCACAAGCTTAGTTTTCCAAGGTTATTCATGGTGGCTTATGGGTGATTCCTAAAGGTAAGACCATTACCAAGTAGATGGAGATCTAAGGAGAAGGCATCTAGCAAAGGTATCTACAATAAGTGAGAACATTTACTTTAGAGGAGAGATCTAAGGTTTACTCAAACCTTTGATGTAAGTATTCAATCTATTAATTGAATGATACATCATATTTTATTTTTGCATAAAACTTGTCTTTATGTGATGAATCAAGATCTATGAATCAAAATCACTCGAAAAGTTTTTAAAACTTGCACGTTTCCAAATAATAGAAAGATAGTAAAAAATAAATAAATAAAAATATAGACAATCAACTATTACCTAAGGAACTTGTCAAGATAATCGGACCAATTATACAAACTTTTATTATCATAAGACTTACGACCCCTTTTACATTTCATCCTTGCAAATATTCATTTATGAATTTAGTCACATGTTCATCTAAAGTGTTGGTAATAAGAAATTATGATTTCTCTGTGAAACAATTATGTGTAGCTTGGTAAATATCAAAGAAACAAATGAGCAACACTATAATAAACACAAATAACACATTAATCAATAATAAATTCAAAACACTTTTTATAGAGGGAGTTGAAAAAGTTCTAAAGATGATGAGCTAGAGTTTAATGATTAATTTTAATAAAATGGAAGAGTAAATAAAATGTTAAATGTTGATGAGATAAAAAACGGAAATTAAGAAGTTCATTGGGTACGCCATCTCTAAATTTTCTATTAAATAATATCTTTAAATTTTATATCTTGGCTTAAAAATAGTAAAAATGTATAAATAAATAAATGAAATTGGGAAGTTGATTTGGTGTTTCCTTCAATTTCCCCATTAAACATTATCTTTAAATTTTTTATATTTTGTTTTTAAAAATAATAAAAATATTTAGAAATAAGAAAAAATAACTTACACGTTTAAAAGTTCTTTTTCTAATTTGTGCCTTTTAATGTGATTAATGTATGGATATATATTTTTTATGACTAAAAATAATAAATAATAGCATATTATAATCCAAATAAACATATTTGATAAGAGATGTGAAAAACTCAATTCACATATAGCTAAACTTAATTAGTAAAGTATTTTAAATAAATATATTTTATAAACATGTATGTAATACTTTACTAATTAAGTTTAATACTTTACCTCCAACCATAGGTATGTAATAATAAATAAAAAGAGAAACATATAAATTTAATTAACAAATGAACTAATAAATAAAAGCAACACATAACTAACAAATTCAATATGTACTCCAATCTTGTGTGCAGTGAAAAAATAATACAATTGGTATAAATAAATTAAACTAATTAAAGGATAAATGAACAATATATATCTGGGAAAAAGAGAAAAATCATTCATGAACTAATTCATGAACAGAGAGAGAGAGAGAGAAAAAAAAAGGAACTAATTCACAAACAATTACATTATAATAATTCAAAAAATTATTTACTACAATAAATGAGAAATACCAAACAATTTCTAAAAAAAAAAAACATACTTTGTATCCATGTATATATATATATATATAAACACACATACTTGTTCAATTATCTTGGAAATAATTAAAATATTTATATTAGTTGTGTTGCACTCTTTGAACTTTTATTAGACACAACTAATTTTCCATTGGCCTTTGATGTTTGTACATTCTTTTTTAAAATAAAATTTATTTTCTTTGACTTTCCTTTCCACAATATATATATATATATATATATATATATATATATATATATATATATATAGGACTATAGAATGGCTCCACATAACTTCTAAGTCTATGAAATATCAACATTTGATATAAGAATTAAAACTCTTCCGGTACCAAAAATATATATTTTTTTAACCCAGAAAAACAGTGTAAAAATATCACAAAAAAAAAGAAAGATATATAGCTCAAACCATTATTATTTAACAATCAACTAGACAAATAACCAGAAATGATTTAAGTTCTATATGAAGAAAAAAAAAAAAACATATTTAGGAAATGCTAAGTAGACACATGAGTTACTTACAGGTTCACCACTAAAATTCATGTATGTTTGTGACATTGCAAGGAGAATAGAACATCACCAACAAAACCTGAAAATAAAGAAGGAAAAAAAATCATAAATTTTCATTGAAGCAACATTATAGATACACAAACAAAAGAAGGATGAGTATGTAAAGTGTAATACATGCCTTGTCCAAAAAGAGCTTTGCAGGGAACTGTGTCCATTAGAATCCCTAACAATTGAGCAAACCAATTCATTGCAATAATTCAATTCAAATATTTAATAAGATATGAACAACTATATTAAACTGGTAAAACATTTAGGGCATTAAAAAAAAAAAAAAAAAAAAAAAAAAAAAAAAAAAAAACATTACAACTTAAAGATTAAAGAAAGATGCTTACCTTACATTGCAATAAAATCTCGGAATCAACACCAACTAAAATTTAATGATTTTACATTTTCTATAACAATGATTTATACAAGAAAAATAATTTAAATTAATATTAAAAATTGATAAAGTAATGAAAAATATATTAAATCCATCTCTTTGCACTAAATGTTTTAGAATGAGATCATATTACTTTTTCTTTACTGTCAATCAAGATCTAATGTAACAATAATAGTACCTTTTTTGGATTTGTATCTAAACCACATGTTCCACTGCTCCTCGTCCATCTTGTTTTGTCATCTGTTTATAGAAAGAAAATATATATCTAGTTAGTTTTGCAGAAGATTGTGTCATTAGGAGATATCAAGAAAAATAAACGCCTTTGGATTAAGATGGTTTAAGAAAATAAAATTATATTAATAACTATATTTAATTTTGCTTAAAGCCTTGTTTGTGTCCTTTGGAGTGTCCACAATAAATGCAAGAAATTTTAGTCTTCGTGTCCTTTGGAGTGTATATGATAAGAAATAATATTAATAACTATAATTAATTGCAATTGATATTTATATTGAAAAGTACATAAAAAGAATATAGGATAAGAAATAATATTAATAACTATAATTAATTGCAATTGATATTTATAGTGAAAAGTACATAAAAAGAATAAAATTTTTTTACTCTTGTATGGATAGTATAAATATATAGATAAAAAGAATTTTAAAGATCCTGCGCAAAAAATGGGATTTTTTATTTTTTATTTGGAATATTGTGGATTGGATATGGAATTTTTGGAGAAAGGAAATGGGCTGTTTTTTAAAAAGTGGGACGAAAAATGTTTTTTTTTTTTTTTGGAATATTGATAAGGGTATGTGTGTTTAACCTTTAGAAAAATATTTGAATTCAAAATTGTTAAAAATGTATAGAAATAATAAAAAATATATGCACTCATTAATCATATATGACTATTAGATTTTTTAAACTTTTAGGGCCCATTTGAAAGGCCAAAATGTTTTTGGTTTTAATGTTTTGGTTTTGGTTTTGGGCTCATATCTCGTTTAGTGTGGGCTGATATGTTTCTGAATAGGTCCATATCATTTTGAGATTTGAAGCAAAACCCATATCACCAAAATGGTGATATTGGGTGTTTTCAACACTGTAGCGGCCATACCAAAAGCCCAAACCAAAAATAGCCGGTCCAAACCAATATCAAGTTATACTGTAGCGGCATATCACGTATAAGACCTAATTTTAGAAACCCTAGCTCATTTCTGTAGAACATTTCTCTCTCTTCGTCTTTGCACTCCGGAGGCGACTGAGGGGCGATTCCTTTGAAACGAAGGTTGGGTGTTGTCGATTTTCTTCAAGATTGACAAATCCATGATTGTACAAGGTTTTTCTTTGCAATCTCCGTTGTATTTGCTTTCGCCCGTCTCTATTCTGTGACTGATTTGTGTGTGAGGCGATTTTACCGAAAGCCTAGTTCATGCTTTGGAGTGCAAATTTTCGAAGGTTTCCCCGTGTTTCTCGAACAGGCCAATCGTGTCTATTATCTCAGGTGTGTGAGTTAATTCTATCTCTTCCACCGAAATCCTAGTTCGTAGTTGTTAGATGGAGGATCTAACGGTTTTGTATCGTTTTTGTGTCTGATTTCTCAGGTTCAGGTGTGCATCGATTAAAAGGCTTAAAGCTTCTGAATTTACAAGGTATGTATTTTCGTATGTAGAATTTGTATGAAGGTGCTTTATCGGCCTATATCGACCCAAAACTAAATACCAATTATAAAAAAAAAATTAAAAATTCGGCATGACCTTTGCTAAAAAGGAGCATACAACCACCTACTCAAATGAAAAAAAATGCAATGGCCCTTCATGACTTATCAAAGCTGTCCCAACACACAATACAATATATATATATATATATATATATACATTCCAATATCCCTTTCTTTTATTCATTATACCTCAACATAGTTCATTTCATGGTGGAACATCCACATACCATTTAATCCAATTATCGTAATTACAGTCCCAAAAATATATCGTTAAGATCTAAAGTCCATGTCTTACAACGTTTAGACAACTTATACTAAAGTTATAGCCCATAAATATAATTACAATAACAAGAGTCCACAAATCTCTATACCGAATATAACAAACTAAGGTTTTACAAAAACATATGGGACTTAGATACAAAAATAGCAAAATGGTTTTCTAATCCAAATTAGGCCTGTGGTGGAACGTCATCCGTCACTTCTTTCCCGTTTTCTGAAAAAAAAAAATGTTAAATATAAAGGATGAGCAAAATTGCTCAGTAGGTGGTGCCTAAGACACATCTCTTGTGGCCCCGTGAATCCAAATAATGAATAGGAATAGAGGATAGGGGTCATGCTATGCTGGAAAAGAATACAACATAAATTCCAATTTCAAATAAACAATGTTATGCCATGATATGTAATGTCATATATGTCGCTTCCATTTTGAAAATTCAAATCCATCACTTTTCAAACTGTTAATATAACCCATCATTTGGTGACTCCGCAGCGACAAGAGAAAATGATTGGTTACTGTCCTTGACCCTTGGTGCCCCCGTGGCGTCATTTGGGACCCAACTAGCTCAACCACGCTAAGGTATTTTTCCCTAGTTCTTTGTAGGTTACATTAACACACTGCCCATTTGGTGACTCCGCGGCGATTGGGTTTTCTCAAAACCGTTTTACCAAAATTTTCCCCAAAAATCCCTTTTTCATCCTTTTTAAATCACTTTGCCCTTTTTCTTTCATGCCCAATGCTATGGATGTATGTCACATGCTTTACCATTTCTAAGGAATTAAAGAAATTTCTCCTACACAATTTAGCATGCATCCATATAGTCATTTTAGCAACATAATAAACACTTAGGCATGAAAATTAACACTTTAGCATATTTTTCACATAATTCCATCAACACACATAAACATATATTTCAATTACAACAATTATATTATTTTTCAAGGAAAATCAATTTAAAAAAGGCATGTTTCTCATATTATTTAACAAATACACATAATTAACATGCTTCCTCCTAATAATTTCTAACAAGTTAATAATCATCATAGGCATGAAAATTTAACATTTAAACAAGTTTTACATACAAGTCAAGTAATACATATAATCATGTTATCTATACACAACATATATATCATTAAAAAGGCAAACAACTCAAATTAAACATGCTAAATAACAATTATTGGAAGAAAACTCACAAAGGAACAAGAAATTGGGCATTAGAAACCCATACCTCAAGATTATGCAAAACCCCCAAATTGATGCCCGAAATTTCAAAAATTAAGGAGTGCACCAAACTAGAAATTGCTTTTATTGACTTGTAAATCTCGTCGTGAGCTTCAATTTGGCGCAAACGGCACTTAAAAACACCAAGAATTGAGAAAGAAATTGAAGTTTTGTTGTTGAAGAAAGAAAAAAAGAAAAATGAGAAGAAAATGGAAGAACTATACTACCGGGGAGAGATGAAGGTTTTTGAGTCCAAAATAAAGGCCTTTTGGCCTTTAGAAGAGTGAGTGGGGAGCGGGCCCCACCACTAAACATTAAACCCATTTTTTTTTACAATATATATATATATATATATATATATATATATATATATATCATTACATTCTCCCCAACTTTAAAAGATTTCGTCCCCGAAATCAAGACATACCTGAGGGAGAAAAGTGGTGGTGAGCCTTTATAAGTTTGAGTCAAGCTAGTGGATTGAGAAAGCAACCGTCTAACAACGAAAAGAGGGTAAGCGCTGACCCAGCCTATAAGAGGTGCGCGAGGTATGATTGGCGAGCAACGCTGGGTACTTAGAGTGAACCTCCTATTCGAGCTCCCAAGTAGCCTCCTCGACTCTGTAGTGTCTCCAAAGAACTTTCACCAATGGTATCGTCTTGTTCTTCAACACCTTCTGCTGTGTGTCAAGGATCTGAACTGCTCTCTCCTCATAGGAAACATCCTCATCAATGTCCACATTAACCCAACTCAAAATGTAGGATGGATCCGAATCGCACTTCTGTAGCATCGATACATGGAAAACATTGTGGACCCTGTCCAACTGTGGTGGCAAAGCAAGTCTGTAGGCAACCTCTCCTACTCGGTCCAAGATCTCAAAAGGTCCAATGAATCGCGACGATAACTTGCCACTCTTTTCGAACCTCAACAAACCCTTCTGTGGAGAAACCCGTAGAAAGACATGGTTTCCCACCTCAAAAGATAACGGCCGTCTCCGCTTATCTGTGTAGCTCTTCTGTCGACCTTGAGTTGTAAGTAGCCTCTGTTTATCAGCTTAATCTTCTCAGTAGTCTCGAGTACAATATCGGGTCCTAAGGCGACTGTCTCGCCCACCTCAGTCCAACAAGCAGGAGACCTACAAGATCTACCATACAACGCCTCAAATGGAGCCATCTGGATACTCGCCTGATAATTGTTGTTGTAGGCAAACTCAATAAGCGGAAGGTGATCCTCCCAACTACTTCCCAAATCAAGTACACATGCCCAAAGCATATCTTCTAAGATCTGGATGGTACGTTCCGACTGGCTGTCGGTCTGTGGATGGAATGTCGTACTAAGATGCAAAGCAGACCCAAACGTTACTTGAAGTCATTCCCAGAACTTCGAAGTGAACTTGGCATCCCTATCTGAGATAATGGTTACTGGAACTTCATGCAACTTTACAATCTCCTTCACATATAGTACACAAAGCTTCTCTGCATCATCTATTGCCTTAATAGGCAAAAAGTGAGCCGTTTTGGTCAATCTGTCAACGATAACCCATACGGCTTCATTACCCTTCCTTGACCTTGGAAGACCTGTCATGAAATCCATAGCAATATGTTCTCATTTCCACTGCGTTACAGGTAATGGTTGCAACAAACCGGCTGGTCTCTGATGCTCGGCCTTCACTTGTTAACAGGTAAGACACTTAGCCACAAACTGTGCAACATCTTTTTTCATTCCGTTCCACCAATACTGACGTCTCAAATTGTGATATATCTTGGTACCACCTGGATAAACTACAAAGCGGGAAGTATAAAACTCCTGTATGACGTCCTCACGACAAATTGTGGGAATAACCAACAAACCTCTGAACCGCAGACCTCCATCTGCATTCAAAGTCCAATCCTTCACTGTCTCACCATTGGAGATCAAAGTGTGAATGGCATCTAAATCCGGATCCCGTCTCTGTAACTTAATCACCCACCCGACAAGAGTAGGCTGAGCCACAAGACTAAACAAGAATGCCGACTCACTGCAAACATCATCATCAAAACATTGCAATCCCATCTCTGCCAGATCTTCAAGCATTTTCCATTTTCGAATGGCCAAACTAGCTAAAGTTCCATGAGATTTTCGGCTTAAGGCATCTGCTACCACATTTGCCTTACCTGGATGATACTACAAGTCAAAATTGTAATCTTCTAAGAATTCAACCCATCTTCTCTGTCTGTTGTTCAAGTCCTTTTAGGAGAAAAGGTACTTGAGACTTTTATGATCCGAGTACACCTCGAATCTCTTACCATACAAGTAATGTCTCCAACACTTCAAGGCAAATACAACTGCCGGTAACTCTAAATCATGAGTAGGGTAGTTAAGCTCGTGAGTCTTCAACTATCGAGACCTATAAGCCACTACTCTATCATCCTGCATCAACATACATCCCGAACCATCATGTGAAGCGTCACAATAAATCACGTAACCCAAGCCACGCTCAAGTATCACCAACACTAGAGCCGTAGTTAACATTGTCTTCAATTCCTGAAAGGATAACTCACAGGTTTCATTCCAGGCAAATTTAATCCATTTCCGGGTCAAACGGGTCATAGGCGCTGCCAAGCGAGAAAAATCCTTCACAAATCTTCGGTAATAACTCGCTAAACCAAGAAAACTGCGGATTTCAAACACATTCTTGGATTACTCCCAATTTAGAACTGCCTCTATCTTTGATGGATCAACCGATACTTCACCTTCTGAAACAACATGCCCCCAAAACTTCACCTCTTGTAGCCAATACTCAAACTTCTTATATTTGGCATACAATCAGTGCTCTCGTAAAATCTGCAATACAATACTCAAATGGATCTCGTGCTCCTCCCGAGATCGTGAATACACAAGAATGTCATCCATGAAAACTACTACAAACTGGTCCAAGTAATTGTGAAAGACGCGGTTCATCAAGTGCATGAATGCCGCTGGAGCGTTAGTCAAGCCAAAGGCATAACAAGGAATTCATAGTGTCTATACCGTGTACGAAACACTATTTTTGGGATATCCTCATCCCTAACCTGCAACTGATAATAGCCTGACCTCAAATCAATCTTTGAAAAACAACTGGTTCCCCTCAACTGATCAAACAAATCATCTATCATTGGCAAAGGATACTTGTTCTTGATGGTGGCATGATTCAATTTCCGGTAATCAATGCACAACCTCAAAGAACCATCTTTCTTCTTAGCAAACAAGACCGGTGCGCCCCACGGTGACACACTCGGTTGGATGAAACCTTTCATCCTCAAATCATCAAGCTGCCTCTTCAGTTCTTCCAATTCAACTGGTGCCATATGATATGGTGCTATAGAAATTAGCACGATACCGAGCATCAAATCAATAGTGAACTCCACTTCTTGGTGTGGAGGCAACTCTGTCAAATCCTCCAGAAACACATCTAGAAAATCACGAACAATTGCAGGATAATCCTCTTTCACAATATCATCTTCTTCGGCTAGAAGACTAGCCAAGAAGTAATCACCACGACTCCGTCCACGAATTCCATACAATGAAAAAGGTTAGGAATTATTTCGATCTCCCATGAAAAAGAAATAGTCTCCCTCAGGAGTGTAAACTGTGACTCTACCTCTAAAACGATCGATTGTGGCACGAAAGGAAGTTAACCAATTCATCCCGAGAATGACATCAAAGCTAGTCATCTCCAAGAGGATAAGGTCAAATACAAATGGTGCGTCATCAATTCAAACCCAAAGTTTATGCAATGTGGCCAAGTTTTACATTTAGAAATTGCCAGTACTACCTTTCACTAAAAATAGAGCTAGGGCAAGTAGGAATTGTCCCAAGGGATTGAGGGTCGTACTAGGTTGAAGAATCAAAATTAGGGTTAGTAGGTCGAGTGATCAAAGTAGTGGTTGGTTGGTTGGATTAAACTAGATGCAATTTAAACTAAAGTAAACAATAATGCAATAAGGAGAATAAAAGAGAGAGAGAGATCTTGGGGTTTAGAGACCACCACTAAACAAAGCTTTTCTACACCTTTAATGAATGATTAATGAGGGGAAAGACATGTATTGCAACAAATAGTGTGTGTGTAGTTGTTTCAATAAGCATGGATGCCAAATTAAGCATATATTGTCTAAACAACATGGTGGATAGCACAACATATCAAATTAGGCCATTAATCCTTTCTTTAAGCTCACAATCCAAACACATCATAAGGTTAGAGATATATGTTACTTGCTTTCATAAGTATGGAACATCAACAACAAGCATGGATTGTCCTCCCATCTAACAACTACACTACAACTAAGCTAATGACGTGAAATTAAACTAAAGGAGAGGTACAATCCATCAAGAAATGAGTATGAACCATCAAATAAACCACAAGAACACGCCATTAAGCACTATGTCTTGACAATCTCTAGATCTATAGCGTCAATACACATAAGCATGCATCAATAACACAAGAAATAGAGACAAACACATAAACATCTATTGTAGCATACATAGACATATGGATAGAATGAAATGATCAATTGGAAGCATTAAACCACATAATTCATTGAATAAACAAGATTTATATATATAAAAGTGTCAAGACATGAATCACAATACAAATCCCTTCAAAAATACATAAATCAAGAAGTAGAAAGCATGCTTAGGGCTAACTCTAACCCCAAGAGGATGTCTAGCCACTCATGGATGATGTCTTCCAACCCTCAAGGGCAAGCTCTATGGAAGAAATCTGCTCCTTGGTTGATGAAGAGTCTCCAATGGTGTCTCTAACCTCCTCCTCTCCTTCGCTTCCTCACTAAGTATTATCTTCTCTATGTGTGTGTGTATCAAAAGTCTATCTTCTCAAAAAGTGGCTCATATTCTTTATATAGGTAGGTCAAAAATCATCCCAAATGAGTTGGGCTCGTAGACTAATAATCCTCTAATGATTGGATATGAGACAACTTTTAATGAGCTGAAATTTGGATTTTTCTCGGGATTTGGGAGGTTCGATCAATCGAACTTGAGGTGCGATCGATCGAACATGGCTGAGATCTATTGAATTGAAGTTGGATCAATCCTCAATGGCGACGCCTTTTTGGATAAAAACAAATCTGAGATATTTTGAAGATATTTTTGGAAAAAGGACAAAAGTGGTTGGTAGGGTGGTACAACTAGATAAGATCAATCATTTGGATAAGGACAAGATGGTTCGATCGATCAGAGAATGATGTTGGATCGATCGAAGTTGTAGGATCTCTGAATAGGAACAAACATAGCTCAGATCCATTTTGAAGCGCTGAGATCAATGAAAGTTAGATCGATCGAACTTTTCTTGAGATCAATTGAAGTTGCTGAAATTCCACCTTTTGCTTCCTTTTACTCTACTTTGCTCCTTTCTTTGATTCATCCCATAATTGCTTCAATTATGCTCTTATTTGGCTGAGTTAGCTTATTTTGGGGATAAGTACCTGAAAAAGGAAATAATACAAAATCAATTTAAAGGTGGAAAATAAGATAGATAAAGGTCCTACAATACCTAAGCTTAAGGGGTTTAAATACGCACTTTTCAGCGCTCATCACACCCCCAAACTTGAATATTGCTAGTCCCTAGCAATGAACTAGAAAGTAAAGGAATGAAATGAATAACTATACAACTTTGAACTAGAAAGCAATAAATGGGTAACGCCACTTTTGTGGGGAACACGATTGCATTTAGCATATGTAACAAGCCTTTTAAACCCCTAGGTTACCCCTAGTGGATGAGTGAAGTCTCGTGAGGGTTTCTAGAAATGATACCCACAAACACTAAGCTCATTCTTTCAAAAGAGGCACCAATATTGCAAACAAGCATTGGGAGAAAACTACCTCAAGTATGTAATTTTTCAAACATTTCCAAGCAATCTCCCAAAATCTCAACATCAAGCAAACAAGTGTGGTCCTCCACACATCAAGAAAATGATCATGAAAATCAAAACAAATCTAGAATCCCTTTTGAGTGGATCGGCATCAAATATGTTGATATCTTAGCCAACTAAAGAATTAATCACATCCTTACCCTCAAATTAGCACACAAATCTAGTACCGATCATCAAGACAAAGAGTGGACCTTTTATTAAAGCTTTATTGATCTAGGTGCGCTTATTCTTTTCACTCGATTTTTTATTTATTTTATAGGATCAAAGATGGAAGCATGGTGCAATGTGTTGATCTATTAAGCTTTCTAGCGATTCATAAGGTCCAGCGTTAGGTCAATGACTCCCAAACCAGACGGCTTTAGGGCACTAGGTGTTCAGACACTCCTAAGGACTTACAAGCTCAAATCAATTAGGCTACAAATCAAAATAACCTCCATCTAATCATTTCCCACTTCTCACCTTTTGGGAGAAGTCCTCACTTTTTTTTATTAGTTTTGCAAATTATAATTATTTTTATTTATTTATTTTTTTTTAATTATTTTTTTTTCAAGTTCAATTATTAAGCCCACCTTTCGGCGCGAGAAGTTCAGTGCTTGACGAGGCTAGAATCCCGGCTAGTTAGTGAAAAAGGGGTTGTTATCCACCTTTATCAAGAATGAAAGTTTTCAATGCACTACTAGCCCAATTGGGATATAACCAATTCAATAATCAACAAAGCATGTACCCCACAAATGAATGTTAGTGTGCACCTGTGCTAGTGTAGAATCCTAGAGTGAATCTCAAAACAATCATAAAATCAGGACGATGTGGACCACAAATGCAAGCAAGATATCAATCTTTCAAAAAATTTACTCATAAATGGTATCCATAAGGCATACAAGGAGTATTGGACTCTCAAGTCATGCAATTTTTAAATTCTAAGCAATATAGTCCTCAAAAGATTAAAATCATAGCTAGTATGGACCAATCATATAAAAGCTCTCAAATACACAAGACATGCTCAAAATTTTGAATTTAAAAACAAATACTACAAAGTACCATTGCCCCCAAACTTAAATGGCACAATGTCCTTAATGTGCAAAGAGAACAAAAGGAAAGAGTATACCAGTGCAATGAAGGCAAAGAATGGCTGGGACAGAAGTATCCAAAGTAGGTGGCAAAGCCCCCCCAAACTTAGGATTAACTATGGTCCTAAAATTTGGCACTTGGATAAACTCATCAGATAACAAAAGGGATAATAATAGTGCACAGTGGATATGCAAGTGTAAATGGGATAGCAACTGAAAAATAGAGAGAGGTATAAGGGTGGTCCTGAAAATTTTGGGCAGTACTCTCTTTTACTGAAGTCATTGGAATGCACCTGATGGAGTCAAACAGATAGCTATAAGAATATGAAAATATGACATCCATAAAGAAAGTATATATAAACAAAGAATAAAGTACAATACATCCAGTATCAGAGTCGACAGACATGGCTGCAAAAATAGTATAACAGTATCAAAAACATGATGAAATCACAGATATATGAGATGACAGGAGAAAAGAGATAGAGAGATCAGGAAGAAGAGGTAGAACGGGTAGGTCACGTTCTGCGGATGTCTCTGGATAGATCTCTGAATGCGGTCATGACATCCGTACGAAGGGTTGCAATATCAGCTCTAATGGAGACAGCATCCTCTCGGAGAGAGACCGTGTTGGCGCGGATAGATACTACAGCATCCTCCAAAGCCCGGAGTCGCTTTCCAAAGCTAGGTGTCTGTGCTGGAGCCTCAGGTGTGGCTGGATCAGGAGAATGATGATCTTGAGCCTACTCAGCATCGTGAATGGGTGACCCAACTGGAGAGTGCTGCTCAGCGTCCTCTGTAGGCTGCGCCAAATCAATGTTCATATATATGGCAGCCGGATTGACTGGTATGTCGTCCGCTGCCGGGTCTGCTGCTGCTGCCATCTCCTCTGCCTCCGAATCTTCTGCTGCCCCGACAACATCATCCTGAAGGCTCTAAATAAGAGCGTTGTAGCTCTTATCCCAGTCCTTCTTTCCTAACGAGCAGGACCCAGTCTCAGGACGATCCCGTGGTTGGAAGGGATAATGCTGATCACATAGGATTTGGGTGATGAGGTGGCCGAATGGGAGATACTTAGCCCTTTTGGGCCTCTCCTTGCTAATGTAGTCATCATAGAGCTTCCTCATCACGCTCCAGATGAGCGCTGGGATAGATAGCCAATGCCCTGAATAAAATGCGTACAGAGCTGTCTAAAAGTCGTCTCTCCGCTGTATCTTATGGCCGGCCATGAAGATGTTGCGGAATAGGACAGAGTCGAAGAACCACAGGTCATCTGGAAGATAGGTCTGGGTGGCGTAAGCCTCGCCACTGGCATAGTGACCTATTAGAAAAGCTGCCATGTCCGCATATGATGGCCTGTAGAGAGTGGGGTATGTGTCCTGTAACTCTAGAGGGCAGTGATTGGGACAGTGGCAAGATCTGGACAATGTATCCACTGTAATAGAAATCAAATGACCATCAATGGTGGTCCTCAGCTCCGCCGTGTTACGCGCGGTAGGCCGGAGGTTATGGAAAAACATCCGGACTAGCCTCGGGTACACCGAGTCTGTGACAGGGGCAAGAATGGCTTTAAGGCCTCTCCGAAATATATCGTCATATGTTGATCGGGTAAGTACCGATCAGGAAAAGAAGTCTGTATCGAAGACCGACTCGTGCACCACTAAAAGGCGTGAGTATCTACGTAATGGTTGGTCTAACTCCCGAGTTGGCTGAGCTAATGGAGGTGAAGGATGCTTAGCCTCAGCTGAATGGGAAGGAGATGCTCCAGTATCAGAGTGTAATCTGCTATCAGAATGGGGAGACTGTATGGGCTCAGCTGGCTCCTCTTGTATGGGGTCCTGGGCATGAGATGGATCGGCCTCGTCATCCAAACTCTGCCTGCCCCTGCGGTGATAGTTTTTGCGAGTTACAGTCTTGACTCTAGCCATGGCCTAAAAAATAAAAGGAAAAACTTGCAAAGAAAGTTAGTGCCGATATAAAGAATTAAAGTACAGTATAGAATTATGTATCTCAAGTAAGATAGACAAAACAGATAAATGACATGAATCTATGAAAGTGACAGGATGTGAACATGCTAAGCAGTATAAGTGTAAAATGCATCAAATGTGGAAAATCACAGGCATTGGGCATGAATGAGATAGCATGGGCACAAGATACGATGCATGGAATGTGTATATGAAATCTGTGAAGTTCGATCGATCACAAAAAATGTGAGATCGATCTTACTTGATCGATCTGAGAAACTGAGAAACTAAGTTCGATCTTTCTCACTAGATCGATCTGAGAAATCGATCGAACTGTGCGAAGAACATGAGCAGTCACAGATCTGTGACGTGGATAGCACAGGGCCTTCATGAACAAGGTCGTGGGCCCAGCAACACAACATAGTATCAATCCTAATCACTTAATGAGGCTCATACTCCCAAAAATAAATCAAATTTCGAAAATATATATAACCATATATACATATATATACACATATATACAAAGAGCTTCAAACTTCATCAATGGAGATTTTTATCATCAAAATAGCATGGATCTAACATTTAAAACATGGCTACATCATATGGAAGCTTGAATCACAAATGGGGATTCAGATCTCACCCAAAAACTGAGAGAGAGGTGTGGAGACTCGAAGGGATGAGATACGAATGAAGATCCGAGAGGAGAGAGAGAATCGATGCTTGGATCTCGCTAGAGGTGTTCACCGGAGATAGAAAAGGTGGGTGCAGCGGCAATGAAGGATATGGCTTGAAAGTGGGTTAGATCAATCTGTGAAATCGATCTTCAAACCCTCAGGTTCATTTTTTTTTAAAACATTCCCTTGCCAGTTTGATCGATTGAACTGAATCCTCAGATCGATCGAACTGACATCGATCTCTCCTCAAAGTATTTTTAAGATTTTTTTTTTTTTTTTTTTGAATATAAATAATAAATAAAAAAAAACGATAATAAAAATTAATAAAATATTTTTTGAAATTTTTGAAATTAAGAAATTAAAACAAAGTCAAAGATAGTGAGATGAAGAACAAAGATCGATCTGAACAAAATATTCGATCGATAGGACAGAAAGTTGAAATATGCAGGTTTTTGGGTTCAAAATTTTTCTAAGTGTTGGAACTCAAGATCGATCGAACTTGAAGTTTGGATCGATCTAAGGACATATGATCGATCTGAGAACAAATTCGATCGATGGGACAGAGAGGTGATTTGGATGCAGGTTAAATGCAGATCGAAGTTCGATCGATCGAATCCTCCTTGGAGATCGATCGAACTTATGCAAAATGCTCAATTTTAACATAAAAGTACATGCAGTCCTAATCACAGTTCCTAGCAATGTATATGAGCCTAAAGCCAATATTTAGACTTCGCAAGAAATGAAATTAAAGATAGAAATGAGGGAGGAATAGGGTTTTGACACCCTACAAAATGTCTTGCTAGTCTTTAACATCTCTAGCAAGACGTTGGGCTCTTTTAGCTTGGATCAAACATTTTGTAGTGCATCCCCTCCTCAATGGGGTGATAAGTGCTTTGAACTCCACCCAACAAATTGTTCTTTAAGGAACTTGTTGGATTAAGCTTAAAAGATGTTTTCGGTCCTTGATCAATGCAATCTTTAGGCTTCCACGCCCTTTCAAAACAAGATTTTGAAACAACTTTCTTTGGTTTTAAGGTTGAAGATGGACTTTTTGAAACTTTGGTCTCACACAAAAACACAATTCCTTCATTTTTGAGGTCATAACATTTCTCTACAACATTAATCTCTTCATGCTTGTCAAATGAATTGGGGTTTGGATTAAAAATATTCAACTTTACCTTCATGTGGCTAAATGAGATCTTCATTATCCCCGTCCTATAATTAATGTTGGCATTCGCGGTTGCTAAGAAAGGACGGCCAAGGATAACGGGAATTTGGCTCTTAGGATTTGGGACCGGTTCCGTGTCAATGACAACGAAATCAACGGGAAAAAAGAATTTATCAATTTTAATCAAGACGTCCTCAATGATACCCCTAGGCTTTTTAATTGATCGGTCGGTAAGTTACAAAACTACCGACGTCGATTTCAAATCTCCTAAGCCTAATTTGACATATACCGAGTATCAAAGATGATTAACACTTGCTCCTAGGTTAAGAAGAGCCCAATTAATGATATAATCACCAATGATGCCTGAAATAGTAGGTGAACCGGGGTCCTTAAACTTTGGAAGAGTGTTATGCTGCAAAATTGAGCTTACTTTCCTAGGTGCTTGGCTTTTGTTCTTCCTCTTTTGGGTGTACAAGTCTTTCAAGAATTTGGCATAAGCCGGAATTTTCTTGATTGCATCCAAAAGTGGAAGATTGACTTTCACTTGCCTAAACACATCCATGATTTCATTTACTTTGGCCTTTTGCTTGTCATTTGAAATAGATCCTTTTAAGGCATCCGGAAATGGAGCTTTTGGTTCAAAAACCTTTTCAGAAATTTTCTTTGAAGTCTCTTCAACACAAGAAGTTTTCAAATCATTTTGTAAATTTCTCTTTTCAAAATCACTTTTCAAATCTCTTTTCAACACATTCTCATTTATATGGTCATGCACATGCAATGAAGGAGGAATATGATATGAAACGGGACGGGTGTCAACTTGTGGTTGCACCGGTTCACTATTTTCATTGGACATACCCACTTGGTTGTCCACAACCTTTCCAGTTCTCAAGGTAGTCACCGCATTGCCATGCTCTATTGTGTGACCTTCTGATGAGGAATGAGTCTCCATAACACATTGTTGCTTTTGTGGGGTATTCAAAGGTATTTTCCCTTTCTCTTTAGCATTCAAAGTACTAGCTATTTGCTCTACTTGGGTTTCTAGCTTAGCAATGGATTGAGAGTGAGAATGAAGTAATTGTGTGTTTGCCTCTAAAGTGCCTAAAGCGGTCAAAACTTTCTCTTCAAAAGCGGGACTTCTAACATTTCCTTGGGAATATGATGGTTGATTAGGAAAATAAGAATTTGAGAATTGGTTTCCTTGTGATTGGTATGATGATCTAAAACCTTGGGAACCCTAGCCTTGTAGTGGAGGTGGAATGTATTTCCCTTGAAAACCGCCTTGGGAAGGGTTTGAGCCCTCCCCTTGGTTTTTCCAAGAGAAATTCGGGTGATTCCTCCAACTAAGATTGTAGTGATTGCCATAAGGATTGTTCCCTTGATTATCAAAAACAGCATTTGCTTGTTCATAATGCTCACTTTGCAAATGTCCATGGGGATAATTGGAAGTAGAATGTAAAACACTTGAATAAGTCATACATGTCTTATTAGATGCATGATTAGAATGGTTAGGGAAGGAAGATACTTGATTCGCTGAGTTTTGGTTGATAAAAAATTGATCAAACCTTTGAGAAAATGATTTTATTTTGGCGGCAAATTCATTGGAGTGGTCGACTTGATGTAAGCCAACACTCTTCCTACCACTAGAATTTCTACCATTCTTCGAAGATAAAGTACGATACAAAGAATTTTCACTCATGCTCTCATAAAGACGCCACACGTCATCCTCATGCCTATCAATGTAAGAGCCACCCATGGAAGCATCAACCATATCCTTGTAATTATCCGATAAGCTCTCAAAGAAATATTGAACTAATTGCCATTTGGGCATATCATGATGTGGACACTTCCTAAGCAATTCATTAAAGCGTTCCCATACCTCATGAAATGTTTCTCCATCCCCATGTGAAAATTCCCTAATTGAAGTTCTCATGGCATTGGTCTTAGAAACCGGATAGTACTTCTTCAAGAACTCTTGTTGCATTTTCGCCCAAGAAGTTATTGAAAAAGGCCTAAGATTGTTAAACCAATATTTTGCCTTGTCTTTAAAGGTGAATGGAAAAAGTTTAAGTCTTAAGACTTCTTCCAGCATGTCCGTGTATTTTACGGTGGAACATACTTTAAGAAACTCATCCAAATGCTTGTAAGGTTCTTCACTTGGAAGTCCATGATAGTTAGGAAGCATTTGTATGGTTTGTAGTTTGATTTCATAGTGGTGTGCTCTAAATGGTGGCAATTGAATGCATGTGGGTGCATTATATTCATTAGGCACATAGTGATCTCTTAAAGCAAGGGGATGATTAGCAATTGGAGGTGCAACATGGGCACCTTGGTTGACTTGAATGATGGGAGGAGGTGGAGCATAGATTGGCCTTGGCATTCCCAGTGAAACTTGGCCTTGTTGTTGTGGTGGATGAACAAATGGCCTTGGCATGCCTAATGGAACTTGCATGTTATCATGATGCACATTGGGGTGGAGGATGCCTTGTTGGTCTATGTGACCAAGGTCCTTTACATGGTCCTCATTATGTCCTTCCATTGATTAAATGGATTGACTAGAACTTCCTCTTCCCATAAGGTTTCAAACAATGGATTCAAGATGAAAATTTAAAGGGACAAGAGTGGGTCTCAATGATCTACGACCATGCATGCACAATGCAACACAACAAGAAATAATGACAAACACTTCACCTTCACAACAAGTCAAAAATCAACAAACTTCCTCCACATACAATGTTTTCATACTCCCATGCTTTAACACAATATGCAAGAAAAGTAAATTGCCTCCACGCGGGCTCACGATTTATCTAAGAATTGAAATACAAGCCTCCACGCGGGCCGACGATTTAACTAGAGATTGAGTAAGAAAAAGCTCACAAAGGTCCTTTAGCACTTCAACTCCAAATTTTTAGCTTAGCTTAGCAATTTTTTATTTTATTTTATTTTATGATTTTAAGCATTTTTCCTTGCTTGCTTAGCTCTTTTGCTTGGAATACTCATTTGCTCACCTTCTTAGCTCAATGCTCCTTATCAAACAAGAACAAACATAATAAGTAATAAAAATTGAAAACAAAGTAAAGACACAATCAAAAGAGTACTAATTCCTAATTGATTCCACAAATACGACGTCGCCAATCAATCAATCCCGGGCAACAGCGCCAAAAACTTGGTGTGTCGTCAATTCAAACCCAAAGTTTATGCAATGCGGCCAAGTTTTACATTTAGAAATTGCCACTACTACTTTTCACTAAAAATATAGCTAGGACAAGTAGGGATCATCCCAAGGGATTGAGTGTCGTACTAGGTTGAGGAATCAAAATTAGGGTTAGTAGGTCGAGTGATCAAAGTAGTGGTTGGTTGGTTGGATTAAACTAGATGCAATTTAAACTAAAGTAAACAATAATGCAATAAGGAGAATAAAAGAGAGAGAGATCTTGGGGTTTAGAGATCACCACTAAGCATAACTTTTTTACACCTTTAATGAATGATTAATGAGGGGAAAGACATGTTTTGCAATAAATAGTGTGTGTGTGGTTGTTTCAATAAGCATGGATGACAAATTGAGCATATATTGTCTAAACAACATGGTAGATAGCACAACATATCAAATTAAGCCATTAGTCCTTTATTTAAGCTCACAATCCAAACACATCACAAGGTTAGAGATATATGTTACTTGCTTTCATAAGTATGGAACATCAACAACAAGCATGGATTGTCCGCCCATCTAACAACTACACTACAACTAAGCTAATGACATGAAATTAAACTAATTAAACTAAGGGAGAGGTACAATCCATCAAGAAATGAGTATGAACCATCAAACAAACCACAAGAACACGCCATTAAGTACTATGTCTTGACAATCTCTAGATCTATAGCATCAATACATATAGACATGCATCAATAACATAAGAAATAGAGACAAACATATGAAGATCTATTCTAGTATACATAGACATATGGATAGAATGAAATGATCAATTGGAAGCAATAAACCACATAAATCATTAAATAAACAAGATCTATATATATATAAGTGTCAAGACATGAATTACAATACAAATCCCATCAAAAATACATAAATCAAGAAGTAGAAAGCATACTTAGGGCTAACTCTAGCCCCAAGAGGATGTCTAGCCACTCATGGATGATGTCCTCCAATCCTCAAGGGCAAGCTCCATGGAAGAAATCTGCTCTTTGGTTGATGAAGAGTCTCCAATGGTGTCTCTAGCTTCCTCATCTCCTTTGCTTCCTCATTAAGTATTATCTTCTCTATGTGTGTGTGTATCAAAAGCCTATCTCCTCAAAAAGTGGCTCATATTCCTTATATAGGTAGGTCAAAAATCACCCCAAATGAGCTAGGCTCGTACATCAATAATCCTTTAATGATTGGATATGAGACAACTTTTAATGAGCTGGAATTTGGATTTTTCTCGGGATTTGGGAGGTTCGATCGATCGAACTTGAGGTGCGATCGATCGAACATGGCTGAGATCTATCGAATTGAAGTTGGATCGATCCTCAATGGCGGCGCCTTTTTGGATAAAAACAAATCTGAGATATTTTGAAGATATTTTTGGGAAAAGGACAAAAGTGGTTGGTAGGTTGGTACAACTGGATAAGATCAATCATTTAGATAAGGACAAGATGGTTTGATCGATCAGAGAATGATGTTGGATCAATCGAAGTTGTGGGATCTCTGAATAGGAACAAACATGGCTCAGATCCATCTTGAAGTACTGAGATCAATGAAAGTTGGATCGATTGAACTTTTCTTGAGATCGATCGAAGTTGCTGAAATTCCACCTTTTGCTTTCTTTTACTCTACTTTGCTTCTTTCTTTGATTCATCCCAGAATTGCTTCAATTATGCTCTTATTTGGCTGAGTTAGCTCATTTTGGGGATAAGTACCTGAAAATGAAAATAATACAAAATCAATCTAAAGCGGGAAAATAAGATAGATAAAGGTCCTGGAATACCTAAGCTTAAGGGGTTTAAATACGCAGTTTTTAGCGCTCATCAACAAAAATCGACCCGGCTATCACAATGGAACAATCCCGCACAACTCGATTCAAAGACACTGAAACCCTAACTGGCGTATCAACACACAACGCCTGATCCATAAAACTGACCTCTAACCCCGATGCAAGTGCAAATGATGATAAAATGAAGGAATAAGATATGCTAGAGTCAAACAAAACACGGTCCCAAGAACCAAACACTAGAAATATACCTCGGAGAACTGATGGACCAGAAGATGCATCGGCCTGAGCAAGTGCAAAGACACGTCCTTGTGGTGCCTGTGCCTGAGAATCGCCAACCTGAACATCAGATTGCTGCTCCGACACAGTAGGAGTATCCCTCCTAACTGGTCGTGAACCCTGAGAAGACGTGGCAGGCTGTGGTGGTGGCAGTGGTCTGAAACCTAACTGAACTGTAGCCTACTGTGACGACCTCTACCGTGACTCTTTGCCATTTGTGGTGCCTGCTCCCTGACTCGGATAGTCTCGAATCAAGTAGCCCTACTGGCCACACCCATAACAAGCTATCGGAGCTGAAGAAACTGAAGACAATCTCATAGGACAATTGCACTTGTAATGTCCAGGCTGCTAACATTGAAAATAAACGACTCCACTCTTGTCCGACCCAGCTAGCATAGGAGTGGTAGGAGCAAATCGTGCAGACTGCTACCCTTGAAACTGAGATGAACCACCCATGTTCCTCTTCCATGAAGGTCCTTCTGAAGATGACCCTGCATTCATCTTTTTCTTCCACTGTTCCCTTCTTGCATCTTTATCTTTGGCCTCCGCCTCTAGCATCAATGCTCTTTCCACTGCCTCAGAATAAACCTTGATGCCCTGTGCCATTAACAACGGTCTCATTTTGTAATTAAGACCGGAAATAAACTTTCGAGTCTTATCAACTTCATCTCTCACCATCTTTGGAACAAAGCGGGAAAGAGAAGTGAACTTGTTCTCATATTCCGTCACTGACATATTGCCTTGGATAAGGCTATTAAACTAGTCCCTTAGTTCGCACCTCTTGGGAGCAGAGAAATTCTTCTTATAGAACAGTTCCTTGAACCTATCCCAACTCATCTTTTCAATCTTATACTAATTTGTGACTGACTTCCAACAAAGCTTGGCATCCTTTGAAAACTTGTAAGTGGCTAGGATAATTTTCAAGTGATCATCCGTCACATCAATAGAAGTCAAATAGGTTTTCACTTAGTCCATGTAGTCGTCCGCTACCATTGGATCTGCACCACCCTCAAACATCACTGGCAATAACTTAGAAAGCCCTTTAATAATCTTGAGATATTTCTGTGCTGGCGTCTCCTCTACCTGAACTACCGGTTGTGGTATCGGCTGCGGATGAGTAGCAATTGTAGCCCTCAAGGCTCTCTGTAACAAACGGTTTAATACTAGTTCCGCTGAACCTTCACCCTCTTCAACGGGTGTCTCAACATCATCCCTTCTGGTAAAAACACCTCTTGGGGTAATAAAATCCCTAAGAAGTGTATCTTCTTCATTTTGCTCCGCCAGATTGGAGCTAGATCTTTCTCCAACATCACCTCTTATCGGCATAGAACCAACACCTCTGGGTTCCTTTCGTGGCGGCATCGTACTATAAAATAAGAAAACGGTTCAATAACAATAACACTAAGGTCCAACTGTGAACAACTCAACACAAAAGGATACTATACTAACACTTAGCATGCATGACTATGCAATGAACACATTAATATAAGCGCATAAGCACTTAAAAAAGTAAACAGTTAAGCATGTTTTTTCACATAGCAAAACAATTTAACAATTAATCACATAAACTATGCAGATGACTTCCCATACAACCCTATGTAGGCCTCTACCCATCGTCCTAATGGTTTCGAACCATCGCTCTGATACCAAATTTGTAACAACCCAAAACTAAATACCAATTATAAAAAAAAATTAAAAATTCAGTATGACCTCTGCTAGAAAGGAGCCTACAACCACCTACTCAAATGAAAAAAATGCAATGGCCGTTCCTAGCCCTTCAAGACTTATCCAAGCTGTCCCAACACACAATACAAAAAAATAAAGAAGATATATATATATATACATATATAATACATTCCAGCATCCCTTTCATTCATTCATTATACCTCAACATAGTTCATCTCATGGTGGAACATCCACATACCATTTAATCCAATTATCGTAATTACAGTCCCAAAAATATATCGTTAAGATCTAAAGTCCATGTCTTACAATGTTTAGACAACTTGTACTTAAGTTATAGCCTATAAATATAATTACAATAACAAGAGTCCACAATCTCTATACCGAATATAACAAACTAAGGTTTTACAAAAACATATGGGACTTAGATACAAAAATAACAAAATGGTCTTCTAATCCAAATTAGGCCTGTGGTGGAACGTCATCCGCCACTTCTTTCCCGTTTCCTGAAAAAAAATGTTCAATATAAGGGGTGAGCAAAATTGCTCAGTAGGTGGTGCCTAAGACACAACTCTTGTGGCCTCGTGAATCCAAATAATGAATAGGAATAGAGGATAGGGGTCATGCTATGCCGGAAAAGAATACAACATAAATTCCAATTTCAAATAAACAATGTCATGCCATGATATGCAATGTTATGTATGTCGCTTCCCATTTTAAAAATTCAAATCCATGGCTTTTTGAACTGTTAATATAACCCGTCCTTTGGTGACTCCGCAGCGACACGAGAGAAGGATTAGTTACTATCCCTGACCCTTGGTACCCCCGCGGCGTCATTTGGGCCCAGCTAGCTCAACCACGCTAAGGTATTTTTCCCTAGTTCTCTTTAGGTTACATTAACACACCAACCCTTTGGTGGCTCCGCGGCGACCGGGTTTTCTCAAACCGTTTTATCAAAATTTTTCCCAAAAATCCCTTTTTCATTCTTTTTAAATCACTTTTCCCTTTTTCTTTTATGCCCAATGCAATGGATGTATGTCACATGCTTTACCATTTCTAAGGAATTAAAGAAATTTCTACTACACAATTTAGCATGCATCCATATAGTCATTTTAGCAACATAATAAACACTTAGGCATGAAAATTAACACTTTAGCATATTTTTCACATAATTCTATCAACACACATAAACATAGATTTCAATTACAACAATTATATTATTTTTCAAGGAAAATCAATTTAAATAAAGCATGTTTCTCATATTATTTAATAAATACACATAATTAACATGCTTTTTCCTAATAATTTCGAACAAGTTAATAATCATCATAGGCATGAAAATTTAACATTTAAGCAAGTTCTACATATAAGTCAAGTAATACACATAATCTTGTTATCCATACACAACATATATATCATTAAAAAGGCAAACAACTCAAATTAAACATGCTAGTTAACAATTATTGGAAGAAAACTCACAAAGGAACAAGAAATTCAGCATTAGAGACCCCCACCTCAAGATTATGCAAAACCCCCAAATTGACGCCCTAAATTTCGAAAATCAAGGAGTGCACCAAACTAGAAATTACTCCTATCAACTTGTAAATCTCGTCGTGAGCTTCAATTTGGCGCAAACGTCACTTAAAAACACCAAGAATTGAGAAAGAAATTGAAGTTTTGTTGTTGAAGAAAGAAAAAAAGAAAAATGAGAAGAAAATGGAAGAAGTATACTGCCAGGGAGAAATGAAGGTTTTTGAGGCCAAAATTTTGGCCTTTAGAAGAATGAGAGTGGGGAGTGGGCCCCACCACTAAACATTAAACCCATTTTTTTTTATGTTATATATATATATATATATATATAAATTCATAAACATTACACGGCCTCTGAGATCTGTCTAATTGAGTTCACCTGAGATCTGTATGTATAATGGCCATATAACACATTTAATTTTACACAACAACACACATCACAGCTCATCTATATCTGTGTGGTCGTCCACACAGATAGCTCCGGCCCTTCCACTCCATTAACACCTCTCACCCATTCTTTGCCAATACGTTCTCACCCCTTTTCTCTCTCATTGTGCCAGTGACCTCAATAAGGGGAAAATGAAGCTGTTGAATGATCATATTTCTACTGTGAAGTACAGTTCTAAACATTATGGAGCATATGCTATCTCATCATTAATTTTGACAAAGTTCTCATTTTGAAATTTTAAGCAACTGCAAAATTATACGTGATATTTTACATCCAAAGTTTGTAATTCTACTTTATTCAAAGGAAGAAATTATACATCATATTTGATTTTACTTCTTCTTGCACTCATATATGATTTTATTTCATTTTTCTTATTTTGTTTTCTCTTCTTTACATTTATTAATGAGATTTCTTTACATTTATTAATGAGATTCTATGAACTTAGTGAGTACATATTTTATGTTTTTCAAATTAATGTGCTAGATATTTTTTTGCGAACGGTTCATAATTATTGCATATTGATCAGTGTGGATTTAGCCATGTGTATAGTTCAATTTTATATTTATAACCACTACTTTGCAATATTATGAATTACGGGATCGTTCGCAAGGACTATTGGTTTGATCCAACTCAAATTTAATGAACAAGTAAAATAGGGCTTAAATTTTTCATAATTAATCAACTTAAAATGTATTTACCAACATGTCAATAGCCTAGCGGTAACAAAAAAAAAAAAAAAAAGAAAAAGAAAAAGAAAAAGAAAAAGAAAAAAATTTGTATCTTAGTAGAATGTAAGTAAAATCGAGATAACATTGGACAAGAGAAGATAATATGGAAAGGCTTGGGGCATGGAGTCCACCTTTAGTAGTGTAATCGTATCATTACTAACAGTTATGGGGAAGACAAGTGTAAATCAATGAATTGTGACTATAAGCACACAATTGAAATCAAGAAAATACTACAATTGATATCAACAAGTATAATCCATCTAAGCTAGGCATGCATTGTCTACTTACCTATTTATCATCTAATGTGTAATACAATTCAACTTCACTAAGTATGGATTATCAAATTGATTACAATTATATCATTAAGCTCCATTACATAACCATCCTCTTCACAATTACAAAAGGTGAAGAGGTTAAGATCAATCCAAATTCATCAATATACAAGACAATATAAGCACTAGAAATTGCTCAATTACATATAAGCACTTGAGTTCATTCTTCTATTTATACATTGGCTCCAACGCATGAAAATGGTCAAAACCCGTACATGAGATCAATCTAAGTTCAAGGTTATGTTAGATTTGTCTCTAAAACATTTAACAAGGCATGTTTTGTTTCATTATTCAATGAAGACCTGTATCATCTGAAGATGTTTTAAGGGTTAGGACTTCCTTGAATTATTTTTTAATTTTTTATTTCTATTTTTAATTCTTATATAATATAGTTGCATTGAATAATGACTTAAAAATTAGAATTATATAAACAATTTACTAAACTGTTAAATTTACTTAATAATAATCAGATGAACATGAACAATGACAATGTTGACCAATACCCATCAAGAGACATTCATTCTCTTGATGGTGAGAATGGTGAGGACGTTGTAGTTATTGAACAGGCCGATGCCGCTGTTTGGTGTGATGCCCATCAAGAGAAATTCATACTTTTGATGGAGGAAGAGGTTGGAAAAGGAAATCGTACAGGCACGACTTTTAATCCAATTGGGTTGACATATATTGTGGACGCACTGTTGGTGGAAACTAGAAAGAAGTACATGAAGGACCAATGTAGACAAAAATTCAATAATATCAGAGCACTATATAAATATTGCAAAAAAATATTATCTGAGATTGGTGAGGGTACAACAGTGAAACTAGGATGATTGAGTTGGAAGCTGAAAGATGGGTTCGATTGTACAAGGTTAGTATTTTAATACATGTCTATTTACCATACATAAAGTTAGTAATTAGTGATTTAGTATTAAAAGGGTTTGATGAACAATAATTGTAAGCTAATAATGTGTAGGTTCTCAAGCATGGCAGAAAAATAAAAAAACAGGGGTGCAAGAATTATAAGTAGATAGTAAGGATTTATTGGGATACACATGCTACTGGTCAACATGTTTATCCTTGTACAAAAGCACCCAAACCTCACCAAGTGCAAACAATGTCTCAAGTGGCAACACATGAAGCTGCAATTCATAACATTGTGTAGGATTTTAATATGGATAACTGTAATAACTAATTATATTACGTAAATTAAATTCGCATGCATACAATATGGATAACTGTAATAACTAACTATATTAGGACATCAAAATATTAAATGCTTTAGTACTTATAGGCGGACTTATGTATAGGCTTGAAGGTGAGCGACTTGAAGGTGAGCGACCACAATGTGCATGTGGTAGAGGTCCTATGCATTTGTATAGGGCTCGAACTCCAAAAAATGATGGTCGACAATTCTATAGGTGTCAAGCTTGGGAGGTATGGCTTTACTCTTTTAGCTGTTATTTCTGTTACTGTTTCCTAATTGTATAATTTATATTTCTTGTAGTTACAAATGAATGCACTTATGTGGGTGGATGAGTTGCACCAACGTGCACAAGGTGAAGAACAGGTTCAATCTGACTTAGACAGAGTCATTACAATGATTCAAAATGAACAATGTAGACAGAAGTACATGCTCTTCCTAGGTTGTGGATGTAGTTTAGATGAAGAACGGACAATTTTACTTGGATTTGTAGATTAATTATATAGGCAATATCCCTAGTTGAATTAATTTTATGGGCGGTATCCCTTGTTGAATTAATTTTACGGGCGGTATCCCTTGTTGAATTAATTTTGTGGACGGTGTCCCTTGTGTTTATTGTGTTAGGTTCAATTTTGTAAATGTCCATTTTTAAGGGGAAATCATGTTGGATTTTCGAAAAAAAAAAAAAAAAAAACTTTGATTCCAAAAAGGCATGTGGTTGATTTTTGAAACTTGAAATGAATTTTTGTTGTTTCAAGGCTTAGTATAATACAGCCGTTCCATGGGAAAACCTAACTCTGCTTTATATGTTGCTACTACAGGTAATGTCTTGCTATACATTCAAATTCATTTTTTTTTTCTTTTTTCTTAATGCTTCCTTATATCTTTTTTTGTTGAATCATAAACTATTGTCAACCCAATACCATGTAATCCATATATGCTCCTGGAAGAACTGGCACTACATTGAAGGATATGGCAGTAAGTTGTGGGTAGTGGCACCAATGGGATTTATAGGAAGCATTCTCTAATTGCCGCAACTCCAGGAAGCTAGTGATCTCTAAGTTAATCAAATGAAGGCCTATGCAAGTATAAAGAAGTGTGTGTACATTTTATGGAATGAATTTTAGTGATCTCCAGTTGTGTGTAAATTTTATGTAAGTATAATGAAGTGTGTGTGTACAAACATACTATTTGAAGGAATTTCTAGCTTCTTATATGTATAAGTATATATGTGAATGGTGCAACAACAATTTATTAAGTTTGTGATGTACAAAAAAAACTTGTGGTTTGGTGTGTTATTTATGATTGATTAAAATCCTACAAAATATTTTCAAGTACTTGCTTGGATGGCAATAATTTTTCTAGCAGGTTATTTGGTTATCAAAATAAATACTCAAGAAAAGGGGAAATGGTCTCATGAGTTAACAATAAAAATATTAGCACTTTAAAGGATCTCCATTCGAAAATTTCAAACTAATCTCACTGAAGTAAACCCATTCACAAGCTTCAATGTCCACCAAACCTCAACTCTGACCAATTCAAGAAGATCAACGTTTTGGCTTTGCTTCTTGTTAGTTTCAATTATAAGGATCTCTCTCTCTCTCTCTCATTCATAATGAATTTATAATATATATATATATATATATATATATATATATATATATATATATATATGATGAGCGCTGAAAAGTGCGCATTTAAACCTCTTAAGCTTAGGTATTCTAGGACCTTTATCTATCTTATTTTCCCGCTTTAAATTGATTTTGTATTATTTTCATTTTCAGGTACTTACCCCCAAAATAAGCTAACTCAGCTAAATAAGAGCATAATTGAAGCAATCTTGAGATGAATCAAAGAAAGGAGCAAAGTGGGAGCAAAAGGAAGCAAGTGGTGGAAATTCAGCAAGTTCGATCGATGTCAGGAAATCTTTGATCGATCGAAAGTTCATTGATCTAGACATTTCAAGATGGATCCAAGTTCTTTTGTCCTTATCCAAATATCCCACAAAGTTTGATCGATCTAACTTTCTTCCGATTGATCGAAAATATTCCATCTTATCCAGTTGTACCACCACACCTACCACTTTTATCTCTTTCCCAAAAATATCTTCAAAATATCTCAGATTTGTCTTTATCCAAAAAGGCGCCGCCATAGAGGATCGATCTCAGAGAATGTTCGATCGATCTCAGAGAATGTTCGATCGATCGAACTTCCCCAAGTGCGAGAAAATTCAATTTCCAGCTCATTAAAAGTTGTCTCATATCTAATCATTCGAAGGAATATTGGTGTACGAGCCCAGGTCATTGAGGGTGTTATACCCCTCGATTCTAGAGCCACGGGTGATCAAGTCCGAGCACAGATCCGAGGGATACCAAACAATTAATATATAAAACGAATACAGAATGCAAAACTGAATTTAAAAAGAAATAAATAATATAGCTGAAAAGAAATCTAATTACAAAATCCTCTAAGGTTATTATTGTAAAACCAAAACTCCAAAACCTCCATTTATTTACAACTCGGGAATCCATCTCATGACCCCTAATAAAATCCCAAACCGAAGAGAAAAGAACTGAAACAAGTCCAAATCTAAATAAAGAAAGTAATCCTACATAATCGAAGGAGTGAATGTCTGTATCTACTCTGCACGTCCAAGCTCTAACCCTGGAACTGACGAACACTTGAAAAATAAGAGAGTGGGTCAGGCCCACATGCAAGTTCTATTCTACTACGATCTATATATAAACCCGATACGTAGATACATCATAGATAGACTCAACAACATCTAGAGTAGTCCATATATGTATATAATACACACTATAGGATGCTCACTAGTCCAATAGGTTTGTCTCAGCCTGAGTAGAGATACCATGCAAATCGCACATTACGTGGTTATGTGTACCTATAACTACTAGGGAACAGCAACTGCTGTCCAGTTATCCATCCTAGGCAATATACGCATCCTAACCATGGTCCTGAGACTCAAGCTTATACCATGGCACCATAATATAGATATATAAAATCCGTTCCAGATGTGTCATTCAAAAGGTTTATTGACCTGACACCTAATTATAAGTAGGACTTAACTTGTATAGTTAATCCATCTTATTTCCATGTAGGTAGGACTTAGTATTAGACTAATCCGTCCCTAAAATAGGTAGGTCTCAGTGTTTTGAACTGAGCCGTTCCTATTATGCCACCGTCCCATACCGGTGCATATCCATCCATGTAAGTAGGACTTAACTTTTTATAGTTAATCCAACTCACTCCAAGTTAGGTAGGATTTAGTATTTTTACTAATCCATCCCTAGTATGCCACTGTCCCATACCGGTGCATATAAACCTCCACATAACATATTTGTTAAACGAATATTTGTTATTTATCTCTACCATCCAGAATATGCATCATACAGTTTAATACATATATCATGATATTAGACAATCATTATAGATTCTAAAAATCACATTCCAACTATCTAAATTGCTACCACCAGACATAGCATTTAAATCCTCCATAAACTTCATAAATTGATACAATTAATACAACATACATATCAATTTTGTTCCAAACCAAGCATAGATGGTTTCACTAATTTACTATACCTGTAACGCTGTTTAATTATAGTTAAACAGAAATAAATTAAATATATCAAAAGCTTCAAGTATCCGCAAGTAATTGAAATCTCCAACACAGTGAGAAATTTACAGTTTTCCCTAACTTTCACTTGTTCCAAACCTTAGTCCAATTATGAAATAATGTTTTTACGTCATCATACCAGTCTGTTAAAGTCCTAGGCATTACTTAAACAATTTAAAACAGAGCACAGATACACTGAATAGTCCAAATAGCCCCTAAGGATCAAAAACTGGACCATTTAAGTGAAAGCAGGCTCTTTTAAAAGTTGGAGCCTGCTCTAATTCACCTAGAGCTAGCTCTAAGACCTTAAGAGCCGGCTCTAGGACCTTGAGAGCCGGATCCAAGGCACCAATTGCCGGCTCTCCTCTTTGGGAGCCGGCTCTAAGAGGTTTGGGAGCCTTCTCTCCCTTCTCTTAGCAGCCCTCGTCTGTTCTACCTTCGTCGTCTCCGATTCCGGTGATTACCTGGCCTCTGTAGTATGTTTAAATCCTTGTTCCCATGTTCAATTATCATTCTAGAATAATTATAAGGCAACTATATGCATCATTGTTTTCAAACAAGCAGACTTAAGCAAAGGTAAATAGCATGAACTAGTTAACGAAAACTTAAAGAACTTACAACACAGTTTCAACAAACGAGATTAATTACCAACCAAGCATGCAAAAAAGATTTATTTAAGCATTCTTTTAAACCCTGGTGTCCATCTAACATGCACAGATCACAAGTTTAAGGGAAAGAGAAGAACAGAGACTTGCCTTTGAGTTTCAGTTTGAAACTCTAAACCGTCGTCTCTGAATTTTCCGACTAGATTCTCAACTATTGTTCCCCCTCTATTGCTCTTGGTTTCACCTACGAACAACCTCTCCTTCCTCCTTCTTGGTCCAACCTTGGTCTAGACAAAAACCTAGCCCTCCTCTCTTTATCTTCCTCTGTTTCTCTCAGTACCTCTTTGTATCTCTGTTCTACAGAATTTACGTTTATTTTTCCAAACCCTAGACCACAGTACTGCGTATATTTATAGGTGAAAACCATAACCCTAGTTCATGTGCAATTAGAGACTAAGCCCTAAGTCCAAACCGAGTCGGCCCACAAACTATATGTGAATTGTAATCCAAAAGTATACCTGTAACCTAAAAAAAATACTAACTTAACTTTAACACCACTAGAATTATAATAATTACTACCTAAGTTTAAAACACCAAAAAAAAAAAAAAAAAAAAAAAAAATTAATACAACTAGTAGTTTTAATAAACCGTAATTTTAATAAACCAATTAAAAATAATTCCATTAAAAATAATAATAAAAGAAGACAATTTAATCCAACTAATTCACATAATCACAATCTAATTCAAATAATGTAAATAAGTCAAATAATAACAATTAATTCACACAATCAAGCAATTAAACAACTAATGAAATACCAGGACTATCCTTTGTATAATTAGGGGTATTACATTCTTCCCCTCTAACAAAAGGAATTCCGTCCTCGAAATTCGCTCTTACTTTCTTCCAAGATTTTTGGAAACTGCGAGCGAACAACATCCTTCCATTTCCAAGTAGACTCAGCCTCATTGTGATGACTCCACTGAACACGTACCCAAAGGATAAATGTATTACTAAGGATGTGATCCCGACGGTCGACAATACGACACGGTGGCTCCAAATAAGTTGCATTCAGCTGCAACTCAATCTCCCCAACATCGATATGTTGATACCGATCCTCATCTCGCAAAAAATTCTGCAACATGGAAACGTGGAATACGTTGTGTACGCGATCCAAATTATCCAGAAGTGCCAACCGATAAGCAATAGCTCCAACTCAATCTATAATCATAAATGGACCGACAAATCGTGGTGACAACTTCCCTTTCTTCCCAAAGCACATGATTCCTTTCATAGGAGACACTTTGAGTAGAACCTGATCCCCAACCTGAAACTCCAAAGCACGAGTGCAACGATCAGCATAGCTCTTCTGCCTACTCTGGGCAGTACGCATGCGATCCCTAATAAGAGTTATCTTCTCAGAAGTACCTTTAATGAACTCAAAACCCAAGAATCTGCTCTCGCCAACCTCCATCCAACAAACAGGTGATCGACACAGTCGGCCATACAATGCCTCAAATGGTGCCATCCCAATAGTCTTCTGGAAACTAGTGTTATATACAAACTCCACAAGTGGCAAATAATCCTACCAATTACCCTTGAAGTCAAGAACACACGACCGAAGCATAT
The DNA here is from genome assembly GCF_030987335.1 of Cornus florida. NCBI lineage: Eukaryota > Viridiplantae > Streptophyta > Magnoliopsida > Cornales > Cornaceae > Cornus > Cornus florida. The sequence continues at coordinate 49,302,220 of NW_026775572.1, forward strand.
CCTCCATGATCTGATTAACCCTCTCAGTCTGTCCATCAGTCTGAGGATGATAAACAGTACTAAGGTGTAATTCTGTACCCAAAGCCTGCTAAAAACTCTTTTAGAATCCTGACACAAAGCTCGAATCCTTATCCGATATAATAGACAATGGAATGCCATGTAACTTCATAATCTCGGTAATGTAAAGTCTTGCCAACTGCTCTGAAGTGAATTCAATACGAATAGGTAAGAAATGAGCCGATTTCGTTAGTTTGTCCATGATAACCCAAATGGAATTGTGATCCTTGAAGGAATTTGGCAACCCTTCCACAAAATCCACAGAAATGCTCTCCCATTTCCACTTCGGTATCGGCAGTGGCTGTAGAGCTCCTGGCGGCCTCTGATGATCAATCTTGACCATCTGACAAGTACTACACCAAGAAACAAAAAGAGCAATGTCCCTCTTTATACCTGCCCACCAAAACTGCCGCTTCATATCCTGATACATCTTGTCACCACCGGGATGAAGAGAATACTCAGAATGGTGAGTCTCAGTCATCACATCCTTCCTTAAATCATCAGTAGAAGGTACCACCAACCAGCTCTTGTACCTCAAACCTCCATCAGTCCCAATATAGTAGAATGGAACCTCTTCGAAAGCTATCTCTGTAACTTTGTTAATGCACTGCTGATCCGTGAGTTGTGCCTTCAAAACTTTGTGAATGATAGAAGGTGTAACTACCATGCAAGCCATAAAAGCATCCGACAGTTCATCCACCTTCTTCAACGCATTCCACTCAGTAGTGAATAGAGCGAAAAGACTAGCAATAGGTCTGCGACTGAGTGCATCTGCCACCACATTCGCTTTCCCTGGATGGTACTGTATAGAAAAGTAATAGTCTTTCACAAATTCCAACCACCTACGCTATCTCATATTCAGCTCCCACTGAGTGAACAAATACTGCAGACTTTTGTGATCGCTGAATAATCTGAAGGACTCACCCAACAAATAATGCCTCTAAATACGTAAGGCAAAGACCACAGCTGCCAACTCCAAATCATGCGTTGGATAATTAAGCTCATGAGGCTTAAGCTTCCGAGATTCATACGAAATCGCTCGCTCGTCCTGCATCAAAACACATCCAAGACCCTGCAAAGAAGCGTCCGTGTAGACTAGATACTCTATCCCACACTGTGAGGTAGACAAAACCGGTGCAGAAATCAACTTAATCTTCAGCTCATCAAAAGCTCTCTGGCAATGTTCATCCCACACGAATCGTACACCTTTCTTAGTCAGATGAATGAGTGGTCCTGCTATTTTTGAGAACCCCTGGGTGAACCTTCTGTAATATCCTGCCAAACCGTGGAAACTCCGAATCTCGATAGGTGAAGTAGGTTGTCCCCACTCAACCACTGTTGAAACCTTGGCTGGATCCACCGCTATTCCCCTTTCTGACACCACGTAACCCAGAAACTTCACCTCCCGCTGCCAAAATTCACACTTCTCGAATTTGGCATATAACTGGTGTTCACGAAGCATCTGTAAGACTATCCGCAGATGTCTAGCATAATCGTCCTCTGACCTCGAGTAAATCAAAATGTCATCTATGAAGATAATGACAAACGGATCCAAATAGGCCTTGAAGACCCTGTTCATCAAATCTATGAAGACCGCTGGAGCATTCGTCAACCCGAACGATATCACTCGAAACTCATAAGATTCGTATCTTGTGAGAAACGCTGTTCTCGGCACATCCTGCTCCCGAACCCGAAGTTGATGATATCCAGACCGCAGATCAATCTTAGAGAAGTACGTAGCTCCCTTCAATTGATAAAAAAGATCATCAATCCTCAGTAACGGATACTTGTTACGAATAATAACCTTGTTCAACTCCCTATAATCTATACACAAGCGGAATGAACCATCTTTCTTCTTCACAAATAACACTGATGCTCCCCAGGGTGAAGTACTCCTACGTATGAACCTTGGCTGAGTAGCTGCTGAATCTGATCCTTCAGTTCTCGTGTCTCCACTAGTGCCATCCTATATGGTGCCCTAGCAATAGGCGTAGTGCCTGGAGCTAAGTCTACCACAAAGTCGATCACGCAACTAGGCGGCAACCCTGGAACCTCTGGGAATACACCCAGAGAATCCTGTGCAATTGATATGCTATTCAATGATACAGTAATCCCTTCCTCCGTCTCCTACTCTATCTGAAATAAATAGGTGCTAGTGTCCCCGCTAGAACGTGGCATAGCAACGACGTAAAATATCCTGACTAGGTATGGTGAACACAATAGACCTTTCCAAAACAAATAACTTGAGCATGGCAGTGATAACCAATCCATCTCAAGTATCATGTCATACGTGTGCATGTCCATAACCAAAAGATTTGCTAGAAATCTGAGTCTACCAATATCTAGTGTCACAGGCCCACCCTCTCATGAGAAATGGCAGTATTGCCCAACGGGTAAAAAATATCCTGAGGTTTATTGCATATGTGTGTCACCAACCAATCTATAAAAATCCCCTTTGTCTGAATACTCCATAGAGCAAAACACATAAGGTAACACAAAATGCTCCGCAATCATCCCATTTAGACTATCCTTCTATCCTGGGAATTCCTCCTTCTAAATCGAACCTACTATATTGATTTACATAAGTTCTTTTATAACCCTTGGTAAGCATCTTGTCTCATCACAACCTACTTACAAGCAATTGTCTGTTTGCCTGTTCAAAACCAATCACTCCACTATGATCAGTCATTTATTATCACAACATACACATTCCAATACAGTTTAATAAAACCATATGTGTATAAACTACAAAATTGCCATCCCAAAACACAATAGAATAGCCAAAACTGTTAGTTCGCTTTATTAAGAACTTTTCCAAACCAAAACTGTTAAACAAATAAACGTAAGGTATTCTTTAACATAATCCTAATGTACGTGATTAAATCCGTACTACATTCTTACTAATACCTCCTCATCTACTAGTAATTATAAGTACTCTTAAAAGAGCAGTCACCCTTGAACTCCGGTGCCCTCCATCTCGGATGCTCCGGCAACTCCTTCGTCCTGATCTTCTTCGGGGTCTTCTTCTCTGCTTGGTTTAGCTTTGAGCACCACCGAAGTTGTGTTAGGTCTACAGTGTGGTGGCCAATCCCGTACGCAGAAACTTTTCTTTAATTTGTACTCTGATGCAACGCCTATTAGAATCAACTCCCTTGTCTCTAATTCTTCCTTCTTGGTCGGCCTTCGTAGGGGAATCACCGGAGTAACCTTCCTCAGCCTTGGGCCCTTCTTTGCTTTCATCGCGGCCCTCATCCTCTTCCTAGTGCCACACATTCCGCAATTACAGAATAAACTTGACATCAGTACTTTCTAAACGAACCGTAAAGGAATACTATGAATCCTAAACTTAAGCTCTAATCAGGAGAAAACGCTACGCGGAAGTCTTATACGATAGAATCCTAGAGACACTTGAACCTGGAATGCTCTGATACCAACTGTTATACTTCTCGATTCTAGAGCCATGGGTGATCAAGTCCGAGCACAGATTCGAGGGATACCAAACAATTAATATGTAAAACGAATACGGAATGCAAAACTGAATTTAAAAAGAAATAAATAATATAGCTGAAAAGAAATCTAATTACAAAATCCTTTAAGGTTATTATTGTAAAACCAAAACTCCAAAACCACCATTTATTTACAACTCTGGAATCCATCTCATAGACCCCTAATAAAATCCTAAACTGAAGATAAAAGAACTAAAACAAATCTAAAGCTAAATAAAGAAAATAATCCTATATAATTGGATGAGTAAATGTCTGTATCTGCTCTGCACGTCCAAGCTCTAACCTTGGAACTGACGAACACCTGAAAAATAAGAGAGTGGGTCAGGCCCACATGCAAGTCCTATTCTACTATGATCCATACATAAATCCAATACGCAGATACATCCTAGATAGATTCAACAATATCTAGAGTAGTCTATATATGTATATAATACACACTATAGGATGCTCATTAGTCCAATAGGTCTGTCTCAGCCTGAGTAGAGATACCATGGAAATCGCACATTACGTAGTCATGTGTACCTAGACCTACCAGGGAACAACAACTACTGTCTAGCTATCCATCCTAGGTGATATACGCACCCTAACCATGGTCCTGAGACTCAAGCTCATACCATGGCACCATAATATAGATATATAAAATCCGTTCTAGATGTGTCATTCAAAAGGTTTATTGACCTGACACCTAATTATAAGTAGGACTTAACTTGTATAGTTAATCCATCTTATTTCCATATAGGTAGGACTTAGTATTAGACTAATCCGTCCCTAAAATAGGTAGGTCTCAGTGTTTTGAATTGAGCCGTCCCTATTATGCCACCGTCCCATACCGGTGCATATCCATCTATGTAAGTAGGACTTAACTTTTTATAGTTAATCCAACTCACTCCAAGTTAGGTAGGATTTAGTGTTTTTACTAATCCATCCCTAGTATACCACCATCCCATACCGGTGCATACAAACCTCCACATAACATAATTGTTAAAACAATATTTGTTATTTATCTCTACTATCCAGAATATGCATCATACAGTTTAATACATATATCATGATATTAGACAATCATTACAGATTCTAAAAATCACATTCTAACTATCTAAATTGCTACCACCAGACATAGCATTTAAATCCTCCACAAACTCTATAAATTGATACAATTAATACAACATACATATCAATTTTGTTCCAAACCAAGCATAGATGGTTTCCCTGATTTACCATACCTGTAACGCTATTTAATTATAGTTAAACAGAAATAAATTATATCTATCAAAAGCTTCAAGTATCCGCAAGTAATTGAAATCTCTGACATAGTGAGAAATCTACAGTTTTCCCTAACTTTCACTTGTTCCAAACCTTAGTCCAATTATGAAATAATGTTTTTACGTCATCATACCAGTCTGTTAAAGTCCTAGGCATTACTTAAACAATTTAAAACAGAGCACAGATACACTGAATAGCCCAAATAGCCCCTAAGGATCAAAAACTGGACCATTTAAGTGAAAGCAGGCTCTTTTAAAAGTTGGAGTCTGCTCTAATTCACCTAGAGCCGGCTCTAGGACCTTGAGAGCCAGCTCCAATTCACCAAGAGCCGGCTCTTCTCTTTGGGAGCCGGCTCTAAGAGGTTTGGGAGCCTTCTCTCCCTCCTCTTAGCAGCCCTCGTTTGTTCTATCTTCGTCATCTCAAATTCCAGTGATTACCTGGCCTCTGTAGTATGTTTAAATCCTTGTTCCCATGTTCAATTATCATCCCAGAATAATTATAAGGCAACTGCATGCATCGTTGTTTTCAAACAAGCAGACTTAAGCACAGGTAAACAGCATGAACTAGTTAACAGAAACTTAAAGAACTTGCAACACAGTTTCAGCAAACGAGATTAATTACCAACCAAGCATGCCTAAAAGATTTATTTAAGCATTCTTTTAAACCCTGGAGTCCATCTAACATGCACAGATCACAAGTTTAAGGGAAAGAAAAAAACAAAGACTTGCCTTTGAGTTTCACTTTGAAACTCTAAACCGTCATCTCTGAATTTTTCGACTAGATTCCCGACTATTGTTCCCCCTCTGTTGCTCTTGGTTTCACCTACGAACAACCTCTCCTTCCTCCATCTTGGTCCAACCTTGGTCTAGACCAAAACCTAGCCCTCCTCTCTTTATCTTCCTCTGTTTCTCTCAGTACCTCTATGTATCTCTGTTCTACAGAATTTACATTTGTTTTTCTAAAACCCTAGACCACAGTACTGCGTATATTTATAGGTGAAAACCATAAACCTAGTTCATGTGCAATTAGAGACTAAGCCCTAAGTCCAAACCGAGTTGGCCCATAAACTATACGTGAATTGTAATCCAAAAGTATACATGTAACCTAAAAAAAATACTAACTTAACTTTAACACCACTAGAATTATAAAAATTACTACCTAAGTTTAAAACAGAAAAAAAAAAATTAATACAACTAGTAATTTTAATAAACCAATTAAAAATAATTCCATTAAAAATAATAATAAAAGAAGACAATTTAATCCAAGTAATTCACATAATCACAATCTAATTCAAATAATGCAAATAAGTCAAAAAATAACAATTAATTTACACAAACAAGCAATTAAACAACTAATGAAATACCAGGACTATCTTTTGTAAAATTAGGGGTATTACAGGGGGTGACATTTTAACCTACCTATATAAGGAATATTAGCCATTCTTGAGATACATACATAGACATTTAATAGAGACACAATATCCATATCATATTCTTAGTGAGGAAGAAAATAAGAGAGGAGGCTAGAGATACAAGTTTGGAGTTCTTCCATCAACCAAGAAGATGAGCAATTTCTACCATGGAGTTAGCCCTTGAGGGTTGGAGGACACCATCCATGAGTGGCTAGACATCCTCTTGGGGCTAGAGTTAGCCCTAAGCATGCTTTTTACATTTTGATTTATGTATTTTTTAGGGAATTTGTGTTGTAATACATGTTTTGACACTTTTATATACATAGATCTTGTTTATTCAATGATTTGTATAGTTTAATACTTCTAATTGATCATTTCATTCTATCCATATGTCTATGTATGCTAGAATAGATGTTCATGTGATTGTCTCTAGATTTTGTGTTATTGATGCATGTCTATGTGTATTGACGCTATAGATCTAGAGATTGTTAAGACATAGTGCTTAATAGAACCCTCTTGTAGTTTATTTGATGGTTTATACTCGTTTCTTGATGGATTGTGCCTCTCCCTTAGTTTAATTTCATGTCATTAGCTTAATTATAGTGTAGTTGTAGTTTAGATGTTAAATGGGAGGACAATCCATGCTTGTTATTTGATGTTCCATACTTATGAAAACAAGTAGCATATGTCTCTAACCTTGTGATGTGTTTGGATTAGGGGTGCACACGGTTCCGATTCTCACGGTTCCGGTCGGAACCGGAACCGGAACCGTTCACAACGGTTCCTAAAAAATAGAACTGGAACCGGAATCGTATAGATTGTCTACGGTTCGGTTCCGGTTCGGTTCCATGAGAACCGTTAATTAGCGGCTGAAGCTTGCACCCGAACTGGAACAGCAGCGATGGGAACTGAAAGATATGCATTTTGATTTTTTGAACAATCTGAAATCTATATCTTGGGTTTTGAACTTTTGATTAAAACTGGTAATCTATTGAATTTTTTAGTTGTAAGATTCAGCAAGTAAAGCCTGTTGGAAGCACCAGCACGAGTTCCATATAATACCAAGCCATCACAGGAACCTAAGATGTTGAATTTTAAACCCCTGATTTCAGAATTAATATTGTGAATGGGTCTTGGATCATGATTCTCAAATATTACCCAAAAAAAAGTGTCGAAATCACATGAAACAATGAGTTTGTGGTTTTGGGATTGACTTAGATGTTTCTTCACAAAGTCAGGGTCAGTGAACAAAGTGTGCCATGACTTGCAGACACTTGAATCGTAAGATAGACTTGACGGGTAACCATGAGAGTATGTTGAATATCAGATCATAGGGAAGGAATGGTAATGCTGGCGCCGACTCATCTCTTTTATCTCTATTCATAGGTATCTCAACCTTAACAAATACTATACAAATATATCTGTCTATTATTGTATCGGCACTACACAAACCTCGCTGTTAAAATTTTAAGACTATTTCGGGGAAAACAAATAAAGGAATATATGGGTTTTGAACTTCTGATTCTTATAGATTTTGTAGTTTGCAGTTGCACACAGACACAGAGAGAGAGAGGGGGGGAAGTTTAGATTTGAGAACGAAAATAGAGGGAAGGCAAGTTCAGAGTCGAGAGAATAGAGATGGTCCAGATGGAAGCGATTGGATAAATTGAGGATTGGGTTTTGTTTTGTGGATTACACGTGGCTGCTTGTAGGCCTTTAGTTTAGAATAATTATATATATATATACGGTTCCGGTTCTTATCGGTTCCCACAGGCTAGAGCCGAAACCGGAACCGTACACTTACGGTTCCGAAATTAAGAACCGGGACTGAAACCGGAACAGTGAGAACCGGAAAAAACGGTTCCGGTTCCCACAGTTCCGGTTCCAGTTCTACGGTTCCGATTCTTTTGTGCACCCCTAGTTTGGATTGTGAGTTTAAAGAAAGGATTAATGGCTTAATTTGATATATTGTGCTATCCACCATGTTGCTTAGATAATATATACTTAATTAGTCATCCATGCTTGTTGAAACAACCACACACACACACTATTGCTGCAATACATGTTTTCCCCCTCATTAATCATTCATTAAGGGTGTAGAAAAGTTATGCTTAGTTGTGATCTCTAAACCCCAAGTTCTCTCTTTTTTATTTTCCCTCTATTGCATTTAATTGTTTACTTTAGTTTAAATTGCATCTTAGTATAATTCAATCACCAACCAATCTTTTGATCACTCGACCTACTAACCCTAATCTAGATTCCACAACCTAATACGACCCACCAATCCCTTGGGACGATCCCTACTCGCCTTAATTATATTTTTAGTGAAAGGTAGTAGTGGCAAATTATAAATGTAAAACTTGGCCACACTTATCATAGTCCAACATCTCTTTGCACAAATTTGGGTGCACACGCGACGGTCACACCTATATATATATATATAACAAAACAAAGTTAAATGGAGTGCAAGTCAAAACAAAAAGTAATGGAGTACAAAGATCTCCTCATTGAAAGATTATTACAAAGTTAAATTTGTAGTTTGGTTGTCACTAATCATGTTTATGCTTCATAAACATCCTACATAATCTTATTTATACTTGTAAATTTATTCATAATTTTTTTCCCAACTCTTTTTAATGTTTTGATATTTTTTTTTTTTTTTTTTTTTTTTTAACAAATTATCTCAAATCATAAAGAAAAATGGAGTATTACATATAAATTTATAATTGTATTTATATATATAATTATTCAAAACAAAAACAAAACAGTCTTTACCAAACATGTATCATGTTTTTTATTCAGAATTTTTGACAACAAAACTAACTTCTCAAACGTGTTTTGTTTTCAGACTCCTTAAAACCCATGATATTACCAAACGCGTTTTTATATTTTTGATATACAATTATCAAAAACAAAATAGTCGTTACCAAACATGGTTCCGATTTCTACTAAAAAATATACCAATATCAAAACGGTTGTTTTCATATCATACCAAACCATAACATATAGCGTTATCATGATCCAAACGGGCCCTTATATGTAGAGAGATAACCCATTTAACTCATTAATCACATGTGAGTATTGGATTTTTTTAAAATTCTATATATAAAGAGAGACTTATTTAATTCATGTGGCTATTGGATTTTTATATAAAGAGATGACTCATTTAATCATATGTGGCTATTAGAATTCTAAGTAATATATATATAAGTATATGATATAATGTAAAGTATTTAATGAAAACTATTTTGTATTTTTGAAAAATCTAAAAATATTAAGAAATTAGCTACACTTTTAGAATAGTATAGATATAGATATAGATATAGATATTGATATAGATATAGATAGATATAGATATTTGCCAATACTTATTTCCTTTATGAGTTTAAATTTTTAATGTTAATTAAGACATTTGTTTGTTAAAATTATATATGTTAACGAGTACTTCTTGAGTAATGTTCATTAGTTAAGTTTTAATTAATAATTTTACGATCAATTTTGACATTATTATTTATTGTTTAATTGATGTATTTCTTTGGGTGAATTTTATTGTTCTATGTATGATTTGATATTATATTAATAAAATATAGTATTTTTTATATAAAAGTAAAATGTTATGAATAGAGATTCTGAGGACAAAAATGTAATATGTACAATAGTAGGGTTTTAACTTTTGTATTTAACAAACAATAATTTGACGCTTAAAATTAAGATAATATCAATTATCGAACATGTTTTTAGATTAATACATTTAACACTCAAAATAAAAATAATATCAATTATCGAACATGTTTTCAGATTAATACATTTAATACTTAAAATTTCAAAATAAATATATTTTAGTACAGTTTTATTAAAAGCACCATGGTGAGCAAACACTTGTCCAAAATACTTATTTATTTATTTATTTATATACATTTTTTTTAATATTTTTTAAAATACAAAAAAATAAAAAAACAATGTTTCTTCTTTTCTTTAAATGTGCTTGCATTAAGTTTTTTTTTTTTTTTTTTTTTTTTTTTTTTTATTTAAATAATTGATTTTAAGAGGCCAAGAAGCGGCCAACAGTTTCATTAAGGAGTTGATTGCTCTTCTTTGCAAGTTTGCATGTCTGATCTATATTTATATTTATACTACATATACTTTTTATTATTTATATACGTTTTCAATAAAATAAAATAAAATAAAATAAAAAAACTACATTCTAAACTAAATTATGGTTATTAATAAATTTATTTCTAAAAGTTATTTTTCATAGACAACCCAAAGGATACCTAAGCTTGATAAAATTAAGATTTCCATATGAATTTTTTCACAATTGAATAATATTTCTCCAATGAGTTAATAATACCTTCTAAAATAAAGTTATTAACAATTTTATTTCTAAGCCTTTCTTTTTTGTTTTTGTTTGAGCGTAAAATTTTATTTTGTTTTTTTTTTTTTTGTTTTCTTGTATTTGGTTGTCGTAAAATATTTAGGAAGAAAAAAAATATCAAAATTTAACAAAAATTATTTATTCATTAATTTTCGACAAACTATTTCATACACTACATCCAATGGACTCAACCTAAACTTTTGCCAAATATCAAAAATTAAAAATAAAATAAAATATTTTACCTAAAAAGAATATATATATATTTTTTAAAAAATATTTTACGTCAAAACAAGAAGCTAGGTTTGCCAAAAAGTTCCCATATCAAACTTTCCGTTTCCTTTTTCCTGGACACCGACGTTGCCAAAATATGTTGCAGAATTAAAATGGGTTCCGTGTACATAAGGCATTCCATTTTTGTAATGGGAATTCCAGAATCGTATGTGATGTGAGTCCAATGCAGACTGAGCTTTGCACATAAGGTTATGTCTGGTTGCGCCGAATTAGTATCGAATTGTATTTCATTGTTCCACCCTAAGTCACATAAAGCGGAACAGGAACGAAAATAAATTCGAGAGTAGGAATATGAGAACGATAAAATTAAGTCATAACTCAAAAGCGGAATTAGAATTTGATTATATTTCATTGTTCCACCGCCATTTCTTTTATAATAATTTTCTTTTCTTTAACTTCTCCTAGAGTTTCTTTTACTCTATTCATAATAGAACCCGCAATTTTTGGACATTTTATTTATATTTTCTTTCCTCCCACATTGTGTTTCTTTTACTATTTTTTTAAATTATTTTATTTACTTCCTGTTTCTTAATTACATGCTTTCCATTACTTGTTTTGTATCATTACTTGTTTTGTATCGAGTTAAAACAAAACGTGTACCAAAAAGAGCCTACGACTTTCCACTCATGTGTTGAAGTTCTTTCGTTGCGTTTGTCCGGAGTTATTTTACAATCTTCACATCGTTAAATAACACATTGAGCATGAGATTTAATTAACCGCTTCAATTTCGGCTTTTAACATCAATAATAGCTTAATTAAACATAGTTATTTTACAATCTTTACATCGTTAAATAACACATTGAGCATGAGATTCAATTAACTGCTTCAATTTCAGCTTTTAACATCAATAATAGCTTAATTAAACATAAACATTTATCATACCGCCCATTCTATTAAAATAAATAAAAAGAAAAATACAACTCACTCAGAACAAGCAATTACAATACTCAGAGATCAGTGTATAATGCTCGATGTTTTTATTGGAGGTCTAGGCCTCTATTTATAAGCAACAAGGTGGTGGAATTATGGTAGGACTCGCCTGGCTTGTCCTCCAATCCATTCCATATATGATATTCTTTACAATTATAATCCTTTCTTTTTTACAATTCTTTCCATGCACAACTTTCCTGGCACAAAACTTGCTTTCTTTGCTAAATCATTTGTCTAGCAAGACTGATCTACCTTTAATTGAGAGGGCTGAATGTGGGCTGATCCAAACGATTTGATAAATGGGCTTGGAGTTCAACCTTGGCGCCCCGGGCTGTTGACGTCTGGGCTTAGTAAATGGGCCGAATGGCCTGAGTCAGCGGTCTATATGGAAGCAAGACTTTGCCTGAGCTTGTTCCGGATTGGGTTCTCCCAATTTGGGCTTGATACCGATCGGCCCTTGTTGTATCTAATATAACTTTGTAGTGTGAAATAACAAATAGAGCATGAGATTCAATTAACCGCTTCAATTTCAGCTTTTAACATCAATAATAGTTTAATTAAACATAAACATTTATCATACCGCCCAAATAAACCAAATCGGTGCTTCGAAATTGAAATAAAATAAAATTTAATTTAAAATTTCAACTAAAATTCTTCTAATTTCAAATCCAAAGTGCCAATTCATTGTTTCCAAACATAAGGCTAATAAGTGTCTTGTAATTAAACCTTCCTCTAATTTTAAATCCAAAGTGTTCCCAAACATAAGCTATTAGGTGTCTTAGTACTTAAACCTGTTACTTTTGCAAGACTTCCTTCCATATATAATCGAAACATCACTCATTAATTAAAACACGACCAACATTGTTTGATTCCAAATTAAAACATTCCAAATTAAAACAACAATGTTTGTAGAAGTTAGGTGAATTTACTCAATCCATCCATGGAAAAAACAGGGAGATAACATATACGAAATCTAAAGAAAATCAAGAAAGGGAAGGATTTGCTACGGTCCAAACATGTAGAAACAGTCTCAACGATTGAAAAATCAGTTCAAATCTAGTCCTTTGACCGCTCTGCAGAGCTTTCTGGCTCAACCCCTTCATTAGGCTCTGGCTCTGGCTCTGGCTCAACCCCTTCTTTAGGCTTCCTTTTTGCTTGAACAACTTCTTTGCTCATTACATTGACAATCATCCCGTTCATATGAATTCTGAGTTCGTCATACTTTTTAGGGGTGATATTCACTGTGATCTGAACGCCGGTCAATTCTTCCAAGTCTTTCACGGTATCCACCTGTTCTTTCGTTGTAACATCTATCCCAGATTTTATACCGTTAGCCAACCTCCTTAACTCTTCCAGCAATTCAACATACCTGGTCCGCGGATCAGCTTTACTATCCATCATTTCTGTGTATCCCGCTTTCATTTCTACCAATTTTCCAGCTAAATTTTTCGTCTCTTCATTTATTTCTTGTCGCCTTTGCTTTCTATTTTCTGATTCAATTTTTACCTCTTTAATTTTATTTTGACATTCTTCCATCCTCTTTCTTCTTTCTTCAACATCATTACGAATTTCTTCGAGCTGTTTTTTCTCTTGTTTCAGCTGTGCAACTCTTGGGATCAATTCATCGAGAAGAAGAGACATTCTGATAAGACCTATCAACACAAATTTGGATGTCCAAATTAAACAAGAATACAAGATATAAAAGCTTGAAAGATTAGCAACCAAGTTTTGATGGAACTAAACAAATATGAATAAATGCTACCTACCATCCAAGCTTGAAAGATTAGAACTACTTTAGACAGATCTTATGTTTTTAAAGTTCTCTAAAATGTTTTCATCAAAAAACTTTGTTTTCCATTACATTGTTTTAATAATTAAACCATGCAAATCAGAATCAAAGAAAACTAGATGGGAGCAAGAGTATGAAGAATATATGTCCCGTTACCTACTATCTAAGGGAAGAAATTTAGAATGGGCGATGAACAAATTTTGCAAAATCCAACGAATATCTTTTTCTTTATTTTAGGAAACAAGAATATATGCTTCCTTGTTAATTTTCAGTAGCCCACTTTTCAGTAACTCAAATGATGCAAAGGAATTGCACAAGCTAAAATTTAGCATGTATTGGTTATATCAGTAATGATTTTTTTTTTTTTTTTTTTTTTTTTTTTTTTTTTTTTTGTAACAGTGGAAGATTGTCTAAGTTGTCTATTATTTGCACTTCAAGAACCATGCTTGCTTTTTTTTTTTTTTTGTGTAACAGTGGAAGATTGTCTAAGTTGTCTATTATTTGCACTTCAAGAACCATGCTTGTTCAGATTGAGTTATGTGCTTCTATTATGCATGTGTCCATTGTATTGTACTTATTTAGCTTTTTGAATTGTATCATGCTTGTTCCCTCATTCTTACTCATCCCCTTTCTCTGTTTCTACCCCTTCCCTTAGGCTTGTAGTCTTGTTGCTTGCTTCCAACTGATAAGTGCAACTCGCACTGAGATGTTGAGAAGATGTGAAGCAGGATGGCTGTGTCAACCGAGCACAACTCCTAATTTTTCTTCTGGCATTAGAGAAAAATATAAAGAGACTAAATGTGACATAGCTAGGAAGGATTCAAAGTAGATTTGAGAGGTGAAAAAGGATACTAGCTATTTAAGAGTAGTAATCTGTTCGTAGAGAATGGAAAAACGCAAGACAGTTCAAAATTTTATGATAGTTTTCTAATACAATTTTATGAGAACAGAATGAAAAAGGATCAAATTTCAAATAACTTTAAGTTCTTTGATTTTTTTGTTTTTATAAAGTTCTTTAGAATTGTTTTGACAGAACTGAATCAAACAGGGTGTTTGCTCTTTTTTTTTTCCCTCTCACAATACACATCATTTTTATAATACTTTTAAGTTGCTTTTGAATTGAAGGATTTGAAATGAAATCTAAGTTCTTTGATTTTTTTGTTTTTATAAAGTTCTTTAGAATTGTTTTGACAGAACTGAATCAAACAAGGTGTTCGCTCTTTTTTTTTCCCCCTCACAATACACATCATTTTTATAATACTTTTAAGTTGCTTTTGAATTGAAGGATTTGAAATGAACGGGTTTATGTTAGAAGAAGTGACATAGGTTTATCTTTTAAGAATGATTTAACGGTCTTGTATGTATATATTTCAAATAACACAAGGTGGAAGGAGATTCTTTTTTTTTTTTTTTTTTTTTTTTTTTTTTTTTTTTTTTTTTTTTCCTGATAAGTAAGATTTCATTAAAAAAAAATGCTCAAAAGGGGAGTGCTCCCAGAAACAACAAAAGACACCCTAGGCACCACTATAATTTCAAGCTATCCACAAACCCCAAAAGATGATATACAATTAGACCCATGAACCCAACAAAAATAAAGTCAATAAATTGTATTTGACAGACCAAACAAGAGATTCCTCTCCTTCAAAAGACCTCAAATTCCTCTCGAGCCACAAACCCCACAATAAACAAAGGGGGGTGGCCCTCCACGCATCCCTGGCTTGGCTCTCCGAGCCTCCAACATGTCAACTGTAGAAGCGGGTGACACACAACTCATACCAAAGATAACCAAGAACATAGACCACACATCCCTTGCCACTTGGCAATGGAGGAGGAGGTGGTTCACTGATTTCCCCGACTCCTTACGCATGCAACACTAGTTGATAACAATTTGACGCCGCATTCGAAGGTTGTCGTTGGTAAGAATGCTTCCGAGAGCAACTAACCAAATGAAAAAGGCCACCTTCAAGGGGTCTTTCGTGCTCCAAATGGCCCTCCAAGGGAATGAAGAGCCAGCGGACTCTGCCAAACTTTGGTAGAAAGCCTTAACCTCAAAGGTCCCTTTACGACTACCCAACCACACCATCTCATCCATACCCTTACCCCCCACCTTCTGATTATACAAAAACACGAATTGGGAGGCGGTGAAGGCATAGGTAATGGGAGCTCTTAGTGCTTTCCATTCAGACGGGCACTTTGAGAAAAGCCTTAATGCCTCTTTCATCACCCTTGCCCCCAAGAAGGGTAGAGTAGTGGAAGCAAAGGACTTTAGGCCTACTGGCCTTGTTAGGTAGGGCTGTTTATAAAATTTTCTCAAAGGTTCTAGCCATCCCTGTGAAGAAAGTATTAGGGGTGCACAAAGAACCGATGGAACCGTTACGATCCGGAACCGGTGCTTCAGTTCCAATTCCTAACGGTTCCAATTCTAATTTCTAGGAACCGTCGGTTCCGGTTCCAGAGCCAGACTCTGGAACCAGAACTACTAGGAACAGGAACCGTAGAATAATAATATATATTATGTTTTTAATTATATAATTACTAATATATATGCTTATTGATGCCTACAAAAAGAGATAAATATAATAAATGTATGTTGTCAGAAAGACGCCAAAGTGGACCCATCCAGCCCTGGACCTTTGTCTCCATTGCAGCTCCTCAAAGCCTCCAAGACCTCCTCTTCCCCAAAGGTCCTCTCAAGCCAATCCATAAGTCTGTGATCCCCGTAAACTCAAGCCCATCAAGCAATGAGCACCAATGAGCGGTCTCCACAACATCCCCAAATTTAGATTTGCACTCCTCCCTCCTACGCGCCTCCACATCACTTAACGCCACCCCCCTCTTTTCTATCCAACTCAGAAATTTCAGAAAGGATTCTATTCTTGCGTCATTCTAGTTTGCCAAACACATCCTTATTCCATGCCTTGATGTCCCCCTTTAACAATCTGATTTTTAAAGCGAGTTGGAAATTTAGGCTGCCCTCTACTCATTGCTAGACCACCATGTGCAAACTCTCTCTTTAAGATCCTCAACTCGGAGCCACATTTTCTCAAACCGAAAAGGAGCTCTCCCTCTACTCACCCCTCCACAGTCCAACAAGATAGGAATGTGATCCGAGACCGCTCAGGCCAAAGTCACTTGGGATCTAAGATAAATCAGGGAACTTCTCTTCCAAAACTCCAGACACCAAAAATCTATCCAAGCAGGGGAGTCCCAACCACAGGACCAACTAAACAGCCCTCCTTCCAATCAAAGATCAATAAGATGATAAGAATCAGAGACATCCGAGAACTCGATCATAGCCGGAGTCCATCTCCCTCTAGTAGAACTCAATCATAATTCAAGGGGGTCCCAACCAGAGGCCCTAGGCCCTAGGCCCTCTAATGACATTAAAATCCCCTCCCACACATCACGAAATTGCCCATTGATTCCTAGCAATCACCAACTCCTCCCATAACCCCCTCCTCTCCACATTCCAAACTGGCCCACACACCCCAAAAAAAAAAAAAAAACCACCAAGAGCAATCTTTCTCCAATGAGAACGAGATGGAAGACCGCCCTTTCCACATTTCAATCTTTGACACCCATCTTTTATCCCAACGAACCACAATAACTCCCAAAGTCCCAACCGCATCGATCACTTCCCAATCAACAAATCTATTACCCCACAGGCTCTTCAAGACTTCAACACTATATCAGTAGAGTTAGCCAATTTGGATTCTTGCAAACACACAACACATGCCCCCCATTTATGTAACAAAGCTTTCACCACCTTCCTCTTGTTCAGGTCATTCAAACCCCGAACATTCCACGACACAATTTTTAGCTTTATTGGCACACA
Source organism: Cornus florida (assembly GCF_030987335.1). Lineage (NCBI taxonomy): Eukaryota > Viridiplantae > Streptophyta > Magnoliopsida > Cornales > Cornaceae > Cornus > Cornus florida. The sequence continues at coordinate 49,319,677 of NW_026775572.1, forward strand.
ATCTCTTCTTCCGCCGCTGCCTCCCTCCCCCCTTTATAATTCACATAAGAAATCAGATTTCAAAGCTCCCTCTCCCTCTTCCAACAAGGACTCTTCTTATGCTTGATGTAGCCCACTTATTGTCAATCACTTGAAACATCTCATGGACCGCCTGTCTTCCCCTACATACGACATCCCCAATAAATTTCCAGCCACTTCTATACACTCCATAAACCAATTTCCATTCTTCCCATCCAGCTGAATGGCTTGCTACAAATTCCTAATCGTTGCCAATGGAGTATCAATCCCAACGTTACCACTGTCCTCCCACACCCAAGCTGGGAGGTCCAGAACAGAAGCACAATCATATGTTTCTGTTAAGACAGGAGTCGGCCAGCAAAATCTCCTTTTCCCCTTCAGAAGACCTGCACAGCCTACTGTCTTGCAAAGTTTCGCCTTCTTCCCATCCCTTTGCCGTTTCTGATTGCTCGGAGAGTCCAACACGGTGAAGTTTCTAGTTGGCTCGCAGGGCCTCCATCATACCTTTATCAATCAGCAATTGAATCCCTCACCCCACAACACAAAATAAAGCTTCCATCTTCGCTAGTTAAAATCTTCAACCACAGATCCTTAACAGAATCAGCACAGGAATCATAGCATGTAAGGGCCCTGAAATTCCCAGAATAATAAGAAAACTCCCCACTTTCGTCCTCTGATCCTCCAACAGATCTTTCTTAGAGACCAATGACTAACAATGGTGCTCCGATATACGACACCCATCCACCTCCCCATCCACACTCCTCAACGCCCCACAAGGAGTAGGAGTAGAAAGAGATGAAGTATGTGAGATCGGACCATAAGACATACCAGGGCCAAGGTCAGGGCTCGTGGGTTTCACCCATTTTTCTTTTTTAAGCTCAGACCACCTTCAGCTTTTAGGGCGAGAGCAATCACCTAAGGTCGGTGCCATTTCTGAGCATCAACAAGACCAGGCTTGTCTGATGAAGCTTTCAACCCTTTCGACGACCTGGTCTTCACTATGACAGAAACTGAATGAAGTGGGCTGCCCAATTGTGCCACAAATGACTGAGAACCAGGCTCCCTATCAGACTAAATTGGCCCAAAAGAGTTGTAAAGGGCTGGCCAAACATAGGAATCACCCAAACTGCGAGGAACAAGACCACTACACTGCCAACCAGGCTTAGGCCGAGCCTTGGGCTTCCAATCGAAGTCTGGGGCTGTTAAAGTGGGAGCCCAACCCTTTGCCAATCTGGCCCAACCCAAAATCATGGCTCCCTTGGTGCCTATCAAATGTGGGTTGAAAGTGGATCTGGCCACTTGAGACTGCCCGAGAGCCCAACACCTTCCTAGGCCTAAATACCTTACCCGCATCAAAAGAGGAACTGTTCATCTTAGGCACAGCCCAAGGAAGAAAGGATGCCTTGTCACGTGAGTGACAACTAACTGGTGGAGCACATGTTAGTTGTTTGAAATTCAAACCCTTATCACCTTGGCCAGCTGTAGCCCCACCATCCGGATAAGGCCTGCTATGGCCTCCACGTGTCCCCTTTCCCTTCCCCAATCTACCACTCGCTCCTGGTGCATACAAGTCACTTCTTCTTCCTTTCAACACCGGCGCCCTCAATAACACCCAATCAGATTTCCATCTTTGAAATTCCTCCCCTTTCAATCCCTTTGCTGTCTCACCACCCCAATCATGTCGCCCTTCTCGCAACACTCGCTCTGCTTCAACATGTGATGGAAGATGAAACAAAAACAATGAATCAGGTAAGGGCAACACTTCCACTCCACGGGAGATTTGCCAAGAACGAGAGGCCCATTCTACAATTTGGGACTTGTCACCAACCTCTATTAAACTTTCCCACCAAGCATGAACAAGATCAACACACCTCTCCCAACAGAAGCACCATCCACATTGATTGAGGGTCCTCTAACAGGTTTTGCTACCCTTACAGTACGGCTTGGTACCAATGAGAACCTAGAATGCATGGATGACGGTGCCATTTTGTGTTGGAAATTTTTTTCGACACCACACTATGAACACTCCTAAACACATAACACACACCCAATAGATGTGTCCAAACATACCGATAATGGACTAAGAACACCAACTATAATGCTTCCTTAAGCTTTATGATTACCCTTGCCATGATAAACAGCCTGGTAAGTCTCTAGAGGAAGACACAAATCCAGCGCATGAACCTACTTTCACTACTCGCCGCACCATGACTAACACAATAGTACAAACCAAAGAAGCCTAGTACTGAAGTGATCCCTATTTCTAATATAGCCAATACATCTGAAAATATCACTTGGCAGAGAAAGACAAGAAGCCCAAGAGTATGACTGGGAACAGTAAGGTAAAAACCATCTCCATACAGTAGTATGACTGAGAACACTAGGGTCAAGACCATATCCATACAGTAGTATGACTAAGAACAATAGGGTAAAGACAATCTCCATATGATAGGGTAAAGACAATTAGCATCTAATCTGATATATCATGTGGGAACATAAGAGGGCTAAAGAACCTCCTAAAATAAATTGAAATCAAAAGAAACTTGTTATTCTATGTTTGGTCGAAATAGAAGTTAGTTGAGGAAATTTAAGGAAGTACTTAAAATTGTTTTGCCTTCTGGAATTGTAAAACACAGCATTCCTTCAGAGTTTAAAATGTCTAGGCTTGATGGGACCCAAATGCCTAGCACTTGGAAGTAAGATCTTGTGCGCAAGCTAGCCTCTATGAGATTCAGATTGTGGTCAATTGGTGCTTCATAAGATCTTGTGCGCAAGCTAATCTTGTCCTATGGAACAAGATTGCAGGATGCTAATGTTGGGTTTGTTTGGGGTTCAGCGGGCTCTGCCCAGATCTTCTAGAGACTTGATTGGGGCTTGGAGATGTTGTACAATGGGGGCCGAAGTTCGTGATCTCTGGAGGGTTACACCTTTTTGTGTCTGGTTGTGCTTATGGCTAGAAAGAAATAGGAGATACTTCGAAGGAAAGGAGAATCCAATTGGGACGTTAAAGTTTTCTATTATTAATACTCATTTTTGTTGGGTTCTACGGAGATATTGTAATTCCTTGGAGGAGCTTATAGATTTTTTGGAATCTTTGAGGGATTGGAGGCCCTATTTGGACTTGTGTAGCTTTTGAGGGATGTGTTCCCCTTTTGAACGCTTTTTATACAATCTTTACTTATCAAAAAAAATAAAGTAATATATGTTATTGCTTCCTTTATAGATGGGTTCAATGTTCAGGAATCAGGGGAACAGGAAAGTGCTTTGGTATTAGCTTAGATTATCTGCAAAATGCAGCAACGGCTGATTATAAGAGATTTTAATGTGGTAAAGAACAGGGGGTATTCCATCAACTTTTAAGCTGCAAAAATTTTAACGTCTTGTTGATATACAAGTTGAAGATTTAAAAGGTTTCGGGTTTACATTTGTAGGTGCAAGAAATTCCATTGACTAGTTACAGCCAAACAGAACTGGGGTTTACATTTGTAGGTGCAAGAAATTCCGTTGACTAGTTGCAGCCAAACAAAACTCCAAAGACGATCAATATAATTCCCTACCTTCTCAGCAATGGGGAGATTTTTTTCTTCTCTGACAAATTTTTCAGCTGCTTCCTATGCTTATCATTTCTTTTATACATGGAGGAGGACCGTTACTAATCGCTCTATATAGGACCGTTACGAGGCCTTAAGTTAAAGTAAATTTAAGAAATGTGCTCGACAAAAGTATTTTTCTTATGAATTCCTTCCAATAAAATTCCTCTAACGAAGGCCTTATAAATGAAGGAATTTTGATATGACTGCGAGAGCTGTGTAGATAGATTTTTCAAATTCATCTGCAGTTACTTAGAGATACAAACCAATCTTATTACCTATTCCATGGTAAAAGGGTTTTATTTTTGGGACGAATGCATTACTTAATATTTGATACCCCTGCAAATTTTCATGTTCCTCCAGTGCTTTCTCTTTTCTATTCCTGCACTTATTTTATTTTATTTTTCACTTCTTTTTTTTCATTTAAAAACAAACTTGCATATTCTTCAATATTTGGCTATTGCCATTGCCATTTGCTTTTTGATAGGCAATCTTTATGCCTAGAAGAATTTTGTTTTTGATGATTGGTGTACGGCTCTTTGCCATTGCCCCTTCATATTCAATTGGCAATCAATTTTTGTCTTTCATGATTGGAGATTGGCTCTTCGCCTTTGCCACTCGATCTTCGATCAGCAATCTCTAGATTCACTACGCAAAAGCCTAGTACTGAAGTGATCCCTACTGCTAATATAGCCATTACATCTGAAAATATCACTTGGCAGAGAGTGACAGGAAGACCAAGAGTAAGACTAGGAATAGTAGGGTAAAGACCATCTCCATCGATAGTCCATCTAATCCTAAACAATTAATATAGCATGTTGGAACAAAAGCTCAAGTTCAATCAATTTTTTTCCCACTGAAACCTCCAAACTAAACACACACACACAGAAATTACCTGTTTTGACATGTATCTTGAGAACTAATTGCTATCGAAATCGCCTAGACCTGTCCAAAACAATTACAAAATGCAAAAACTCCATTTAATTGAACCTTCAAGTTCTAAAATTTTAACAATTACAGTCTAATAGAAGAGGGATATAGCTATGCTTAAAAATAAGAATCAACTCAAAATAATCAGCTCGATATAGGATATGTCCAAATGCTGAGCCTCAATATATATAAACACACACACACAGACATATATGAATGTATGATCAAACTTTTTCCAATCAATTTTTTCAATCAACATTGAAACCTCCAAAAAACACTGTGGAATTACGTGCTTTTGACGTGTACCTGGAGAACTAATTGCTTCAAAGCTCACGCAATAAATCCAAATAGCCTAAATCTGTTGACAACAATTGTAAAATGCAAAAAATTGATTTAATTGAACTTTTATGTTCTAAAATTTCACGAATTAAGGTGATATAGCAGATCAATATATGATCACTATCTGTTTATATAGAGAAAGAAAGTATGATGAGTTCTGAATCTTCTAATTATGTGTGTCCAGAGAGAAAAACTTATTGTGATTGAGAACAGCCATTGAATACTTCAAATCCAAGCAAATTAGATAAAAATGCCTCCCAAACTTTTGAGAATATAAATTTCAAAGGAATGCGGGAAAGTATGATCATCGATTGATCACTCTAGAGAACGTGAAAGCATGTGCTCCCAAAATGAGTTTACCAATGCCACGTTGCCAAAACGCTGGTTGATTTTTTTTTCATTTATTTAAGGATAAATTAGTATGACTTACCCTACTTATCAAAAAAAAAATATTAGTCTGACCTACCCTATGGTTTCCTTTTATTACACTCGTATTAAACTTTTCAAAGTATCATGGTCAACCTCCCCGAGGTTTGTTTGACTTAACCCTCACCTCCCCTACTTTTAAAGTCAAGTCAAACTGAAAATATAGATGTCCAAACTACCCTCATCTACATACATTTACAAATTAACCTTATCAATGAAATGAAATCACCAATTATGCCATTATTAAATGGACCAAAGTACCCCTAGCTGCAACACTTTAAAAAAGTGCTTTCTCTCTCCTTATCACTCTTTTTCTCTCTACGAACTCTCCCCTCCCTCAACACAGTCTCTCTGCCATACAAAGAGCTTCGTTAGTATCTCCCTTGTATTCTCTCTCTCAAAGTATCCAACTAAATCTCTCTCACAGAAGATGTTTAGGGACATTTTTTAATGATATGAATGTGATGATTGTAATGACCATTTTGTAATGATAGTAGTGTCACAGTTGTATTTCTGCATTTCAGTTCAATTCAATAACAATATTGTAATGGGAGATCATATGTGATCTTTAATGACAAAAGTGACCCATATTACATAGAAGTAAAGTGATATCTTTCATTACAGAATAAACTAATATAATTGTTTAGAATAGTGACATATTTAAGTCACCCACATTATGGCAGTAAAGTGACCCACATTACATAGAAGTAAAGTGATATCTTTCACTATAGAATAACCTAATATAATTGTTTAGAATTTATGGCAGTAAAGTGACCCACATTACATAGAAGTAAAGTGATATCTTTCATTATAGAATAACCTAATATAATTGTTTAGAATAGGGACGTACTTAAGTCACCCACATTAAAAAAAAAAATACACAATGGGCATTCAAGTTAAGACCTGTCACTACTACAATTCACCCACATTACAGAAATATATCCACTATACAAATGTTAGATTCCAAGTTAGCTGTGCAAAAAAAGCAGTCAACTGTCCAAGTTCAAAAATACTAGTATGTGCAAAACCCCAAAATACTTCCACTACCTGTTAGGGTCATACGGTCTTCTTTTTTCTCCTCCTACTTAAAAGTCAACAAATATACAAACTATCATGCTTATTAAAGGCGTATCATCACCACCATATCTCTAATGAAAAAACAAATGTTGCCACACAATTATAGATACATTAATAAAATCTATATTTATGTGTATAAATGTGTAGATAGAAAGAGGGATCATACTTCAGATTCGAACACGAACAGAAGGTGTGAAAGGAACGAGATGAGAGCAGAGTGATGAAGAGTACGGGTATTAGGGATACTGTTAAAAGAAACCATGAAACAAAACACACACATAATCATAGAATCAAACATAATATATGTGTATATCGAGTGGAAGAGAAGAGATGGAAAGAAACCCTAGGAACCAGCGTGAAAAGAGAGAGAGAGAGTGAACATGCCTTACCTCGTTCTTCACTCAACCTTCAACCTAAACCCTCGCGGTCACATTCTCGCTTCTGCATTTTCTGGTTCGACTTTATTAGAATGCGAGAGAAAAGGTATGAATTATGTGGCGTTGGGTGCAGGGTTGCAACTGGGCAACCCAGCCCAATCCGAATTTTTTTGGATTGGGCTTATTAAATCATAATTCGGTCCGAAAATCAGGCTGGGCTCTTCTAAAACCGATTAAATTCGGGTTGGGTTCGGGCGAATTCGCCCGAACCCAACCCGAAATTAAAAAATCCTCCAAATCTTAACCGTGGAATGATTTGATCCAACAGTTGATATCACACGCCCAAATAGCAACCATATGAACCTCATATTTCTTTCTCTATATAGATTCTCTCTTTAGAAGTTCCTCTGTCCACTGGGTTGAGTTGGGTGCAGAGGCGGAGTCAGGAATTTGTTTCAGGGAACGCCATATTAAAGATGATAAATTATATTTTTTTTCAAGCAAATAGTGATGTTAGACAATAAGTCAAAAAATAGAACTGTAATAATGGTGGAATAATAACATTTAATAATTTAAAAAATAATTATTTTTAAAAAATGGAAACATAAAATACCGACCTTAAGAGTCCTTTTAGCAACAAATTTAATTACCAAAGTTTGAAGAGGAAAAAAAAAAAAAAAATAGTTTGAATAAAGGAATGCAACTTTTTTTTAAGAGAATATAAAGAAGAAGAAGAAGAATAGGAGGAGTAAGAATGAAAAGAAAGGAAAAACTAAAGATATTTTTTAAAAATAATTATTTTAGTGGACATTTTTGTAAAATTTTATAAATTATAGGCCTATTTGCAATAACAATTAATTGGCCCAATGGTAAATAATTATTTCAGGGGGTATTTTTCACTTTTTTTTTATAAATTATTGGCCTATGTGTAATAAAATTTAATGGCCACTTTATAGGAAAAAAATTATTTTAGGGGGGGCATTTTGAATTTTTTTTATAAATCATAGGTAAATTTGTAATTAAAACTAATTGGGGGGGGGGGGGGGGGTGCATGGCTCCCCCTGGGCCTATGCTGGCTCCACCCCTAGTTGGGTTATATTGCTAATAAATCAAACAACAATAAGATCTTGTGGTGGGTAGACGTTGATGACGAAGAGGAATACAGAGGAGATGATTGCAGCAGAGGGGGTGGAAGTAAAAAGAGAAAGTGAGGCTCATCCGTACACATTTCATGTGTCTGTGCCTCGCAATGTTTGCTCTCCTATGTAAAATTATATTATGTATTGTATTCTAGAGTTAGGTTAGCCATCTTCACTTACTCTTATTATCATATATAGGATTACCTTATATGAGGTTTACTTGCTCTCTACACATGACCTCTCCTGTATAAACTCCTATATATTATGGTATTATATACATCAATACAATATAATATTCATTCTCTATACTTTTAACTTGGTATCTGAGCCTTTCGACCTCTGGTAAATAATCTACCAGTTTATCGTAGTCATCGCCGAGGATGGCATCATCAGCCCTATCCTTGATGGCGATCAACCTTCAAACTTATAGTTTCGCATCTCAACCATCAATCTCAAATTCATAAACAGCAAAAGGCTTATTTGGCCGTCTAATCAACCTCTAAGACATATCATCGCAGTTTCACGGCAGTAGCGCCATAATTCTGCCTCGTCAGCGTTTCATCCTTAGACACAGTAAACAACGGTGCCAGTAGTAGTGCCACATCAACTGTCATGTTAGACACAACCACCAGTAGTGCCCCATCACCTGCCACGTTAGTTGTTAACCGTGCCTCCATTTTCATCATGGGCCATCTCCATCAAATTTCAATTAGGTTGCTTTCAAGGATCTTATCCTCAAACTCAAAATAACTTTATATAACTTGCCTTGACTTTAAGGGAGGCTGTTAGATTATATTATGTATTATATTCTAGGGTTAGGGTTAGCCGTCTTCACCTGTCTTTATTACCATATATAGGATTATCTTATATGGAGTTTAATTGCTCTCCACACATAATTTCTCCTATAGAAATCCCTATGTACTATGGTATTATACACATCAATACAATACAATACTCATTCTCTATAATTTTAACATCCTAATTAGAGAAATCTCATCAACCACTATATTTCTTTACATATATATATATATATATATATATATATATATATATATATATTTCCATATCATGTGAATGGATGCATAATATGCATTACATGTTTCGCGTACTTTGAGTATAAACAAAAGAGCAGTGCTACACATCTCAAATTAAAATTTAAAATTTTATTTTGAATAACGATAACTAAAAAGACATTAATATCCTCTATTTTAATACATATTATGCTTTATTCTTTTATTCATTTGTTAGTGAAGGCACAACGGAAGCATTTAATAAATTTTCTGGATCTTAACCACATGATATGATATGTCACCAAATCAATAACTATTTGTATAGGATTTCATACCTTTGGACGATTGATTAACTAGTAAACCTTCACCTCTATATCCCCAGAACACACAAGTTTGTGGAAACCCTATATCTCTCACTCTCGATTATTCTGTATCGGGTTTGTGCATGAATAATCGAATAAATCAGCCTGAGAGATATATAGTGTATATAGATAGGGCTAGAGATGAGGATCAAAAGGGATTCTTATCCTAACTCCAATTAGATAGAGATAGAGTTATCTCATAACTCTATCCTATCTAATTAATTACAATAAGCACCAGAATAATATTGTAATTCACTCTAGGATTCAGAAATTATAACAAGGCCCTGTCATACTAAATAACTACATATAAGTCCCTCCACTACCGAATATACGTAAGTAGCCTCAAGGAAAATAAATATTGTCCCACCTAAGGCATGTTTACTTCTTATAATCCTTAAGTAATCAATTTAATCCTTGTGATCACTGAATTTCTTTTGTAAAAGAATTTTTTAAAATAAATATTTTTCTTAATAAATAATAGAAAAATAATTTAGTAAACATTTTACTAAAATGCCCTGACCAGGTTCTAGTGATTAAACTTATTAAATTGCACCAAGGGGATATTCTTACTCTTATGGGTATGGATTCTATGTTGGGCATTTGTATTCCCAGAGCTCCAACATTAGCTACCCAAGATACCATGGTATTGACCTTAAAAGATCTCACATGTTGGTAAGTCAAAGTGACCAATACTGAAACTTGATTCCACTAAACCTTTCAGGATTTAGAGCTTAATGTATCTAGTAGATAAGAATCACACCAAAATAATAATAGTAATTTATATGGTGTGATCTTACGGTGATCCAGTTCAGTGTACTCCAAGTACACTAACACATTGGCCTTAGAGTCAACTACCCCAATGGTCGAGACAAACCATCATATCCTATAGAGGTCAAGTGTGTTACAGTCTTACAAATAAAAGTGCCAAACTTTTATCACTGACTGTGAACAATGCTAAGGTGCAAGAAACCGGTGAGCCCAAATCTCATGCATGTAAATCTCATTTACACACTTAAGTCACCTATAATACAACTTGAGGACAATAATGCATCTCAAATAAATATATGTATAGCCCAATGCATGAATATTACATTAATTAATAAAATATCAAATTAATAATAAATAATTGGCTTATAGGACATATAATCCCAACAATCTCCCACTTGCACTCAAAGCCAATTACCATTACATCTAACACCCATCCCTTCAATATGAGACTTAAAACCCCTAGTAGGTAGAGTCTTAGTGAAAGGATCTGCAAGGTTATTTGTAGATGCAATCTTAGTGACAACAATATCCCCATGTTGAACTATCTCTTTAAAACACCACCACACTTCCATCACTCTTCTTGTATACACAAGGCCCATTTAGATTTTAATCTTGTTCAAATGATTTGACCATGATCAAAACGAATGTTCCGAGTCACAATCATTCGTAACCTTTTTATAAATATACAGGGATCTCACTCTTCTGGGATCACCTCGTCAGACTTTCCCAAGAGCATTAACCTATCAGATGGCTTGATTATAATTACCCGGTCATTTCCTTCCTTTCCTTTTTCTTTAGAATTTTACGGATGAATTTTTTTCGTTGAAATATCTTTTCTGAGTTCAGTTTCTCGTCGCTTAGTGTCGTCTCGAGTGCTCAGAAATGGTTTCTGAGACTCTTTCCTTTGGATTGATAACTTCCTTTGAGGACCAAGTCATTTCCACATTTTTCGTTTTTCGACACTATTCATTTTTCGTCCTTTTCCCTGTTTTGTCCTCTTCCCTATTTTGTCTTTTCCCCGTTTGTAACTCGGTTGGCATAACCTCACTCCTTGTGTTCGGAGTTGGTTTTTGATGTCACATATCTTCATTTTGAGTGGTTTCCACGAAATACGTGTCCTTACTTTTGCAGAAAAGTACTTTGGTTGCTCTCGGTGTCCATAGGGGTATGGATGTATAGTTTTCAGAATCTTTTTCTCTTCTTGGGATGTTTTTCATAAATATCTTTTGAAGATATTTTATTTCAGGGGTTTTTAAGAAAATATTATTGGAAGATATTTTCATTCTGGGTCATTAGTGCAGTTTTCACTTTTTGGAGGGCCATTGTGCAATTAATGAAAGTTATTGCAAAATACCTCGTCTGGAGCTTGAGTCCTCGTACGGGATTCATTTTCACATTTCGTCGAGTCGTGTACTCTTAGAAATTCCTTCTGGTCGTTTTTCTCCAGTTTCAGGGTTTTTGGCCCTAGTTGCCGCCGAACTTATTCGGGGCATATCTTTCTGCTCAGGACTCAGTTTTTGACTCAGTTTCTTCCGTTGTCCATATTTTCTCATTTAGAATCTTTTTCATTCACAGAGTTTTGTCATTTGAGCGCGTTTGCTCAAAATTTACTTTTCCGGACCCGGCGAGACCCTTTCGGGGCACTTTTTGAGATTTTCTATAAATAGGGGGTCTCAAGTCAGAAAGTCAAAATTCCATCATCTTCTTCACCCTCTTGGCCAGCAGCCATGGGAGCCCAAGGGGCTGCCTTCATTCTTTCTTCTCCTCCATTTGATTTCCTTAGTGGAAACTCTTCGGCCTTAACATTTATCGTTCCCCTCGACGTGCTCTACCTTTCCCCCTTATTAGAATTCATTTCTGACCGTTTCTTGAGTTCGGGTTTGAAGTAAAGTTGTGATTTTGATGGGGCTTCTTGGGGGTTCATGTGATCGTGTTGTCCCTGATAAAACCTAGGAGTTTCGTCAAATTCGGAGCGGTTTCATTTCGGTGGGCTTTTGAGATTTTCATCTCAAATTGAGGTAGGGGATGTCTTAGGTTTATATTATTGTTGTATTGATTGTTTTATAAGCATATACAACTTGTGAGCATGCCTTGTTCAAGTTTTTAGAATTTAATTTATTTATTTTCTTTGTTTAGGATTTAATTCTAATGATGGTATATAGTTTATAATTAAATTGTGGCATGCTAGTAAATTAGGCCTTGGTGAGTTGTGTAACATATATTAAATTTGGGGCATTTGAATAAGAATTGCAAAACTTATTTAATATTTATCTTTTGTAAAAGATTAATTCACATAGTTGTATCAAGCATGAAATCAACTTGTAATGTGATATTAAAGTAGGCCTTGTTGAGTTCTTTAACATATGTTAAATTGAGGATATTTGGATATGTTTGAAAATCTAGAGAAAAATTAATTAATTAGCTTAATTAATTTTGTTTTAAGTGTGTTAATCACTTAAATTGATATTTGATGTAATAGGTTGATAATTCCTTGAAATGTAGTCCGTTTAATTACCTTGTGAGCATGCTACTAACTTGTTGTAGAATTAGCACTTGTAGCCTCTAAAGATGGTAATTTGACTTAACATGATAGGTGATATCATTGTCTTGAATAGTTCGTTTAAATATATCTTGTGTAGGTATATAGCTTGTTAGAATATTACAATTGCTTACCTTGAGAGCTTGTTACTAAGTTGTAGCTTATATAGTACTTGTGGCTTAGGATGGTAATGTGGTTCAATTATTGTAAAATATTCTTGCTTTGTGTATATATTGCATAATGGAGACTTGACACGTCAATGCTATCTAGACTTGAATTCTAGGATATGGTTTATGTAGATTCAACCTTACTTGTGCATGTAAATTGATTCCTAGACATTATTTGAAATGTATAAGTTTGGTTTAACTTAATGATTTTGCATAAGTTTTGAACTTATTGTTTTTAAAGGCTTGTAAGGATCATGTTCATGTGATGGCTAGGGTCTGGCCCTAGTACGGATTCGTGAGTTTCCTAAGGCATATGAAGTGCACAGTAGGTAGTACCTTGTGGGTCGTAATTACCCGAAATAACTTATACACACGCGCACTAGGTGGTACCTTGCAGGCTAGTAACCCGGAATAACTCAATTGGTCTGCAACCAAGGATCTTAGTCTTTCAACTATTTGATTTCCCATTTAATTTCAAGTTGTTAATCATGGATTACTTGTAGCTTGAGAATTGATGCTTACTTTGGGTATTTGAATCCTATTTTGTATACTTGAAACTGTATACTTGCTTCTTGTATTTAGATCTTAATTAGTATACTTGAAACTATATACTTGTTTTGTGTATTTAGATCTCATTTAGTATACTTGAACTTGTATCTTTGGTTGTGTAATTAAATCCTAATTAGTATACTTAAGCATTGCATGTTTGATTTGTGCAATCGGACTACATTATGTATACTTGTGTCGTGTATGCTTGTCTTATGCGTAATTCATTTAGCTTAGTATACTTGTGCATGTATGCTTGATTCATGAGTTTTCCGTGTTAATTGTATGTTTGTATATGCATGCTTAGACAATGCATAACTTGTTTAACATGACTTAGTGTACTTGAGCATGTATACTTGTATGACGTTGTTCATTTCAATTGCATGAGTAGCTTAGGATGATCCCTGAGTCTCACTTTGACATAGACGTTAGGTGGCATGAGCCCTTTAACATGTTTCACCTTAAGGTGATATAATTGTAAAATGCTAGGTCGATGCATGCTCATCTCCTACGAGTAGCTTTATGTTACTCACCCACGTAGTGGGGACATCTTTCAGGTACAGGAATCAAGGTTGAGATTCTCATTAGGCTTGGATGGTTTGTGGACGTGAAGATTTTCATTCTTATAAAGGTTGGCTTGAAATGCCATTTGTAGTCTTATTTGTTAAAATGTGTATATTTGACTTTAAACATGTACTGTGTACATAAGTACACTTTTTGTAAGGTATTTGACATGTATGACATGAGGCCATGTATGACATGTATGTTTATAGTTACACTTGTACCCATTTGGTGCTTTATTTTGTTTAAAAATGTATTTTTATCAATTTTGGAGGTTTGCTGAGCCAAATTTTGTAAATGAATTGTAATAAGGCCATGGGCCATTGTACCATGTCTAAAATATCATATTACACTTGTGTGCATGTTCACACCATCACACAGTAGCATATAATGCAAATTAATCATTCCATGGGGGATTCAAATGAAACTTAGGAATTCTTTTCAGCCTTGATGCATAGCAGGTCTGATTTTTAGTTTTTTGACATGTTTCGGTTGACCGATGGCTTGGTTTGGTCGATCGATTCTCTTATGGTTTTAGTTGAACAGTGTTTTTTTGCTAATTCCAATAGCCCTTCGAGGAGTTCCGGTCGATTTCCGTCGACCGATGGCTCAAGTCAGTTTACCGAACCAGCTTTGCCTCAAATTTTAGACTTCAGAAATGTTTCTGTGAGTTTCGGTCGACCGAAATAGCCCACTTTCAGCTACTTTGTTGATTTTGTTTGGTTGTTGCTCCTTCAAGCTTGTACTAATTGATTTACTTCCACTTGACCTTGTTGATCTTGCTTGAGCCATTAAATGGCGTACATGGTCTAGTTTGAACTAGATCTTGCTCCTTTGGTTGTCATTGGTGCCATAGGGTACCAAGTGACCTTTTTATTCTGTCTTTCACTTTTGGTTATTCCTTTGGGTTCCATGACCTCATGGAAGGTCATCTTAGGGTCTTAGAGGTGTGATATGCTTTGAGAGACCATTGTCTTATTTCTTTTGCTTCCGCATCTGGATTCGTTATCGGGTCAACTTTCGGGTCATCACAGGACACTTGGTTGAAAAATCCAAGGTCGTTACAAGTGGTATCAGAGCTCTTAGGTTCGAAAACCTTAGGACGACGGGTTTTGGGTGCATATTATGTTTGTACTGCCATGCTCTATGTTTTTATTTGCTTCTTGATAACATGTTGAATGTGATCACATGTTTATGTGTTTATGTGGACGTATGTTTGGAACTTTACTTTAACTGTCTCAGCATGATATATGTGGTTGTTACTTTAGTATATTGTATGTGCTAGTCTGTTTAAGTACATTGTATATACTTGTAGGTCTCAGCATGTTGTGTGTGCTTGTTTATCTGAGCACATTGTATATGTCTATTTGTTTTAGCTTGTTGTATGTACTTATTTGCCTTAGCATACTATATATGCTTGTCGGCTTCAGTACATTGTATGTGTTTGTCTGTTTTAGCTGGTTGATTTACCCTTGTCTGCTTAGCATGAGGGTTATTGTTTGCTTTAGCGTATTGCATGTGTTTGTTATTCTTAGCATGATCGTATGATGCTTACATTGACATACCTTATGTGATTATTTACTACTTTTGTAAATATGTAAATTATTGCTATATTACGTGTTAACCGCTCACTTTTATGTCTTGTTTAGGCATTGTGGGTTGTTCTAGCTTTGTTGGTTGAGATTGATGCTAGGATGTCATCTCTTGGGGTTTCATGGTGACCTTGATGTGATGATGTCATTGGGGTCTTGTTTCTAGCATCATGTGACAATGAGTCGGATTGACTCGGGTTCTTCCTTAGGGATTGGTAGTTTTTGTTTTCGTAAGCCTCAATGGTGAGGTCCTCGCGTTTCTTCTCCTTAGAGTGATGGTTGGAGATTTGATAGGTATGTTGACCTAAAATTTTCTTGTTTTGCCTTGGACAGCTCTTACGAGCTTAAGTTGGGGTGTGAATGGTTTCGTGTAATTAATTACATTGGTGCAATTAATTACTCTTCCTCGTCATTGGAGTCTTAGGGTTGTGTTTAGGGTTCTGATAGGATCCTGTAGAGTTCTCAACGAACTCGTTGGCATCTTGAGTTGAATTCTCTTGTTGGTGTCTCGTAATGGTTAGTGTTGGGACTATCCATTATCTCGTTGTTTATTTTGTGTGGTGTTAGGATTCCACCTTGTGTTGGGTCTTGGGAAAGACTTGCAGACTTTTCATTTTAGGAACTTTAGTGTTCATTCTGGAGAGATGATTCATTTCCTCACGAAGAAAGAACGGACTCATCCTGGTTTTCAAATTCCTTTTTGTGAGTTGTCCTTTTGAGAGGCATTCCATCCCTTCTTGCTTGTGATTTTGCGGGATTGTTATTTGCATAGTCATTCTTACATGTTTATATGCCTTGTTGTTTTGAGCATACCTTAGAAACATGTTAGGGGATGTGGCTATTTGGTAGTTGTGTAATGATATAGATGATGTGTTTCCCATTTACTATATCTGTTTATCATGCTAGCGTCATAGGTGATGTGTAGCCTATCTTTGATGCTTGACCCCTATGTGATAAGTAGCATATTTGATTGCCCTTGTACACTATGTGTTTAGTTGTATGGTGCGATATTGTTTCTGTGAAATTATTCGTAGAATTTCATTTACATTTAGTATACTTATACATAGCATACTTGCTTGTTGTTTATTTCATTTCGCTTTGATTTAGTATACTTGGGCCTGTATACTTGTCTACCATGGATTTAGTACTGCTTAGTATACTTGTGAGTGTATATTTATACATATACACATATTGCATTTCCATTTTTACATTTCTTAGTATGCTTGTGAATGTATACTTGCATAGATATATAGATGTTTCATGACTAATTGCTTTATTAGTTTATTTTATATATCATTCTGCACTATGCTTGGGGTTGCATGACCTTGGTTGTCGGGATTGTGTGTGTGAACTTGATCCGATGTCTGGATTCCTAGGCGTAGCCTTGTAGTAGGTCAGCTTTAGGATGACGTGGAGGATTTTGGGTGCATTGTCTTGTTAGGAGTCATTGTTACTAGGGTGGAGGTGATGTTGTTTGATTTTGTAAAGTCCGATCCATTGGCTTGAGGGCATAGACTTGTCAGACTTTGGATTCGTGACTGGTGTGGTTGACAATGGTGTTTTGAGACTTGGGATTGTTAGTTTCCAATATTGAGGATTTAAGGCCTTAAGCGTAGTGGTGCCTATGACATTGTTATCAGAGTTTTGGATTGGCCAGAATGGTCCGGCTGGACATTTTGGACCATATCGCAACTCTCACAGAATGCCTGGTTTCCGTGGTGCTTTTAGTAATTATCATTTTGACATTAATGTCATTTGTATCGATAGGTTTCACGAGTGACCTTGTTGAGGGCAATAACGAAATTAGGGCTTTATACTGTCGTGCTACCGTACAAGTTGTGTGTGGGCGAGTGCTAGTTGCCGTCGATGCTACCTTGCATTACCTAACTAATAATGTGAGTGTGGGCGGGCACTTGACACTGTGGATGCTACCACACCTTGGGTACGTTGTTGGCTGGTTCTAGTCGCTATTCATGCTGCCATGTTGCTTCTGATTGTGTTCTTGTTTCGATGTGTAGTTGCCTTGATCTCTTTTGGGTGGTTGACATTGGGTTAGTATGTCAATTCATTGGAGAGGTGTCTCACTATTCGTGGTTTCGTATCTCTTCGTTGATTTCGAGACCTTTGTAGTTGTCCTTGGGTACTTTATGATCTGTTCCTTGGTATGACCTGATAAGCGCTGAAAAGTGCGCTTTTAAATCCCTTAAGCTTGAGTGTTCTAGGACCTTTATCTATCTTATTTTCCCGTTTTAGTACTTATTTGTGTTTTTGTCTATTTCAGGTCAATAATATTAAAATGGGCTAAAAATGGTTTCTTAAGGCCTTTTTGGAGTCAAATTAAGTCTTAGTGAGGATCCGGAGCAAAAAAGAAGCTGATTTGGAGCAAAAGGAGGCTAGTGCTGAAAAATTGCCAAGTTGGATTGATCCAACTTTTTTCTGAGATCGATCGCTTTTTCTGAGATCGATCGAAGTTGGATCGATCAAAAATAAAAGTTGGATCGATCGAACTTTTCTCTGATCGATCGAAGAAAAAGTCTGATCAATTGAACTTTTGCTGGCAGCGAGCTGTCTTATTCCCGCGCGCGCCCAAAACTCCCACCGTCCACATAGTACGGGATTAGATATTTTTAGAGCTATATTCTTGACTTAGTGACTAAGAAAAGGACTTTCTATATAAAGGGAAGTGACCCATTTTGTAAAAAGCTTTTATCATTTTATTTTTTACATCGTAATTTATATTTCTTTCTCTAGTAAAGTTAAAGATTAGGGTTAGAAGAAAAGAGAGAAGTGGAGGCACATCTCAAGACCCATCTCTAGATCCACTCTCTCTCAATCTCTAGAGCTTTAAAGAAGAAGAAAAAGAGGAGGAAGAAGAAGATGGAGCCATACCTTGAAGGTTTCATGACCACATCTACCCCATCCATGATTGGCTAGATCTACACTTAAGGCTTGGATGAGCCCTAAGTCTTGTGTAATCTAAACCCTTGTATTTCTATTTTTTGGGATTTATATATATTGTTGTGATTAGTGTTCTAACCTTGTGAATTTAATGAATCTTGGTATATTTCTATGATTTCTATGGTTTAATTCTTCCTATTAATTCTCTAGTTTATTTACATGTCTATGTGTGATTAAATTAGGAATTATTTCTTACATAATTCATATGGATTAATTCTTTCTATTGATTCTCTATTTGATTACATGTTGTCTTATATGTGATTATTTGGGAATTAATCTCTACACTAGATTCTCTATATTGGTTGCATGTCTATGTGTGATTAATTAAGGATTTGGTGATGGCTAATTATGGGTTTTCATTAGATGGGTTTGTCAATTAATTTGATAAATTATTCTTATGCTTGGTGGGTTGTTCTACAATTTAATTCATGTTTGTAGGTAGGTAGACAATCTATACTTGATTTGATATTCCATGGCTTATTATTGCAAATTCCATGATTCTCTAGATTGATATGTGCTACAATTGTGACTAGTTTGATGGGTCATACTTAGATTTGATGGGTTGTTCTGCACTTAATTTATTTGTTGGTTAGGTAGACAATTCATACATAAATTTGATGGTCCATGCTTAATATTGCAATTGGTAGTCGTATTTTGTTCACAACAATGTATTCCCCATTAATGGAAAGCAAGTGGTTAATTACATGAGCTTAGTGGTGATTCCAACACCCTAAGACCTCTCTTCATATCTCTTAAATCCCTATCTCTCACTAGTTTACTTTAATTGCATTTGAATTTCCTTGCATCTTAGTTTAATCAACCAATCTCTCTTTTTTGCAATCTTGTGATACGCTAGAGTTGAAGTTAAATTCCAACACGTATAATCCCTTGGGACGATCCCTACTCACTCTTGCTGCGTTAGTAGTAGTGTTGGTAGTGGTTTTTATAATTTTAAATATGACCTAAAAGGTTTTTCTTGAACCACACATTCACTACATTATTTTGGTGTATATGAATGACCGTCGTCAAATTTTGGCGTTGTTGCCGGGGATTAACGGTTTTGTTGGAATTAGACTAGACAATAGTGCTCATTCGATTGCTTATATTTTTATTTTATTTTCTATTGTATATTCTTTTCTCTTGTTCTCATTATTATTGGTTCAATTAGGTACTTGACTACAAGAAAGACAAACTTTGGAACTTGAAGCAATCATTGGAGCTTAAAGCTAACATTAAAATTTGAAGTTATTTAAGGACCGCTGTGAGCAATTCTTGGAACTCATGTAATCCAATTGTGCACTTCTTTGCATGCTTGTGATAGCCTTTGTTGAGGCTTATTTCATTGCTTTATTTTAAGTCCAAGCATAGGCCTTTGTTGAGGCCAATATTTTCTTGCATTTGGATTTTAATTGTGAATGGAGGAATTGTTTGATCCAAGTTTGGGGGAAAATTATATCCCTTTACCTTATGCTCCTCCATCATATTTTAATCCTTATGAGATTGAGTCCAATTCATTTCATGCATCATCTTATTATGGACTTGACTATTCTCATTATCCTCCTTGTGACTATTACCCTCCCCCACCATTTTATGAAGAACCAAATCCACCACCTTCTAGGTACTCACCCAGATTTGAAGAAAAAGTGTTAGCTTTACTTAATGTGCATATTTCACAAACTCCACTTATTAATCCTCATTCTCAAACGTTAGCCATGCTTGAAGCTCAAGTTGAGCAAATTGCAAGTACTCTTTTTTGTCAAGAGGAGGAGGAAGAGGCAAATGTAAAAATGGCAAAAACTTTAATGTATATAGATGACGATGATGAGAGTGATGAAAAGGATGAAACAAGTGAGCTAATGCCTAGCACTCTATCTTGTATAGAGGAGGAAGTGGTAAATGAGTTAGTAGCTAATCCAATAGATCATAACATGATTAATGAGGACTTTCCTTGTTTTGATTATGATTTTATCTCTGACATTGCTACTTTAGAGAGTGAGGAGATGTTGACTACACTTGAGGTAGAAGAGAAGGAGGAGGAACTCATAAAAGAGAGCCTTCCTTCTATTATCTCTAATGACCCTCTTGAGACATGTCTTTTTGAAATATATAAAAATTGTGGTTTTGACTTTGAAAGCTCCAAAAATAAAGTGAACTCTTTAATGGACTCCTTAGCTAATTTCGAAGGTGAGGAGATGGTGATTTTTGAGAAGGAGAAAAAGGATGAAGAGAAGGTGTTCCTTGATATTCCAAATGAGTCTTTGAAAGACATTGACTTGCCAATTCACAAAGGAAGTGATTCTTTGAATACACTTCAAGAGCACAAAATTGAGGCAAGGCTAACCATGATTGATTTTGTTTTCAAGACCATGGATGAAAGGGACAATATCATCTCTTTTATTTCTTGTCAAGTCATTCTTTTGGAGGATGATTTCATTGTTATAAGTGAGTCATCAAATGAGAAAATGGAAAAGAGAGTTAATAAGGATGTTTCATATCCAGTTTTTGATTCTTTTGATTAGTTGATCGGTTGGTCAATTATACATCAACCTTCGCAATAGCACGAATCATTGTAAAATAGGGCTATTGGTCAGGTAAGTCAAACCACTGGGACTGCGTTAGTCTATGGCGACCTAAGTGTCTAGAATCGTTCTTAGAATGATAAGGGGTAATAAGGGTTTGTTTGTTTGTCACTGAAACTACGAATTCAGAATGCATAAAACGATAAATTGAAGGAGATTAAAAGGAGTGAAACTTAGGTGGAGAGGACTAAGGAAATGAATCCACCACACACCTCATAAACATGCTAGCTTGCAATTAACTTGGGGAACTACTTATGTAAATGACCATGATATATAGAGATGCATGATAACTACACTATCTTCAAGAAGTTCATACAATCAGAGCTAAGTATAAACCATCTAAGTATAATCCCCTAGGAATGGCCTATCAAATCCCTTACTTTGTATGGTAAATGCACATGTAATCAAAGACTAAGTATAATCCATCCACGATTGGTATGAACCATCTACCTAACTACATTAAACTAGGGGTGTAGTATGGTTCATCGTTCCTAGGAATGGACTATCAAAACCTTCACAAGACATACCAAGAAAACCATTTCATATTCTCATCTCCATTCTCACTTTGAAGATATAAGCCCTATAATCATGAAAACATACAATCTAAGACAAGATGATACATTTAACACAATCATTTATTGAATTGAAGAACACTTACAACATGTGTAAGTCTCTAGAATATGAAAAGATCACAAATACACTTCATTCCCCAAATTAAAACAAGATTATAGCATGCTTACAAAGGAGGCTTCATCACCTCCCTAGATGGAGGTTTAGTTACCCATTGATGCACTAGAGGAAGGATGAAGCAAAGCCTTGACCTCCATTTTCGAGCTCCCCTCTTCTAGCTCCAAGAACATACCTTTCTTGCTCCCTTCTCTCTCCTCTCTCTTGTAAAAATGAAGCTTCTTCATATTGTGTGGCTCTCCCCCCTTAATCTAGATAAGAAATCCACCCAAAAAACCCTCTCTCTCCTCCAAGAAACATCCCCGACCAACTCATAAAGGAGAGCTTCCAAAGTAGGTAAAATCTAAGCACAAGTGGGCTGAGTCGTGTAGAATTCTGCCCTAATTTCGAGTGCTCGAAATAGGGCCTCGAGCACTCGAAAATTGGGCAGAATGCCCTATGCTTGGTTTGCTCCACCTGGATCTACTTTGGTAAAATGGCCATAACTTTGCGCTCCAAACTCCGAATGATGAACTGTTTAAAGATTTGGAAAGCTGATTCATAGCTCTAAAAAATTCGTGTTTTGGTGGAGATCCAATTCTCAAGTCTGGTTGGTCTAAATTGAAGATCAAGGCAGAATTTCATTGCTGCCAGGCAGTTCTACGCACCTCTGGTAACAAGGCCATAACTCTCTGCTCCGAGCTCCGAATGACAAACCGTTTGAAGATTTAGAAAGCTAATTTAGAGCTATAAATCTTTCATGTTATGATGGAAGTCCAGTTCTTGAGTTTGGTAGGTCAAAATGGCAAACAAAGTTCGGGCTTCACTGCTGCCAGAAATTCAGCATTGTGACCTTTGATGTTCAAAACTCCACAAAGCATCCTTCTTGCTTCTTTTTGGCCAATGAACTTGAAAATATGCAAAAACGTGCATATGAAGGTAATCTACATAATTAAACAAACAATGGACTTAAATAATGCAATTAAGGGCGCTTGAATATGCAATATTCGGCGCTTATCACACCCCCAAACTTACATTTTGCTAGTCCCTTAGAAAAACCAAAATGAATACTTCAATGAAAATACAACTATGGGCATGCTACTACAAAAATATCATCCATGGTGAAATGAAGTGCAAACAAAGCTCAAATACAATTTGAAACAACAAAGAACTGGAGATGGGGTCATTGGGAAGACTATCTTGCATATATGAAGCATTGATACAAAAATTGGCTAAATACATTTCCACATACATGCATCAACATCAAAGTTTATATAAATAACTCAATTATCATCTCTTGAACGGAAATCAACTCTAGCTTCAGTGAAAGTGAATTGGATTCTCAACATGCGGCTTTTACTTTCTTTTCAAATTCCAAAGCACAAGTTTTCAAATCATTGAATTCCCCTTTAAATGAGGTCCCTAAGGCATGATTTTATTTACAAGACAACTTTTGTTGCTTGTTGACAATTTATTGTAACTCATAAGCGAAACATAGAATGGTTGTGCAATGCTGAAGTCCCTTAAGCTTTCTAACCAACCTATGTAGCAAGCATTAGGCCAACAGCTCCCAAACCAGATGGCTTTAGGTTGTTAAGTGTAGAGACACTCCAAAGGGCTTAATAGCTCAAGTTGGAAAGGCTATGAACTCCAGCAAACCATGTTTATTACAAATTTTTTTTTTTGAATGACCGTGCAATGTTTAAGTCCTTTAAGTTTTCTAACCAACCCTTGTAGCAAGCGTTAGGCCAACAACTCCCCAACCAGACGGCTTTAGGGTGCTAAGTGTAGAGACACTCCTAGGGCTTAATAGCTCGAGTTGGAAAGGCTACGAACGTCAACTGGTCATTTTTTTTTTTTTTTTTTTTTTTTTTTTTTTTTTTTTTTTTTTTTTAGATTCATGCCAAAAGTGTTCATCCATTAGGTTCATCAAATCAGATTAACTAGGCCAAGGTCAAGGTCAATCAAGTTGCATGCCTCATAGTTAAGTTTCCAATGTGCATCTGTGCATTGTGAAGCTTAAAAGAGTGTCAAATCCAGCGAGAATTTAATTGAGACATTTATACAGACTAATTTGAATCTACATGATCATTTCAACTCAAATTTTTCTTTATTTTCAAAAATGTCAATTACTTCTATACACAAGGTATTAAACATGTGCTTCATCTCCGACAAGTGTCAAGTTATACTATCATTGCTTAGCAAAAATTATGAAACCAACAATGCATTAAAAATGTCAATTGCTTCTATACACAAGGTATTAAACATATGCTTCATCTCCGACAAGTGTCAAGTTATACTATCATTGCTTAGCAAAAATTATGGAACCAACAATGCATAAATGCACCCCCAAACTTGAATGTCACATTGTCCTTAATGTGAGAAGAAAAGTAAATCAAAATAAGAGCAAAAAGGGGGGAAAGGAACAATAATACCAAGTGGAGTGACAAAGGCGAAGATGTTCATCTATGTGAGTGCGCAACTGCGTCCCCCAAACTTGGACATGAAGACCTATCAAAATACAACGAATATACACAGGTAAAAGCATAGGTCTCTTAAGAAAAATCAAAACAGAAATGAAAACACTAAGATGAATGTTATTGCAAGGTAAAAATCCATACAAAATACAAATTGGCACACATAAGTCATAAGTTTAAAATGGAAAACAAAATAATGCCAAAAGTCGTGCAGTTAGAGAGATGAAGTTGGCTTAGGCAATTCGTCAAACACGTGGTGTGCAAGATAAAAAGGAAGAGGGCCAAAGGTTGATTAGAGATGAGAAAATCCAAAAATTTGGCCCTGCAAATGCAACACACAACTCCCAAATAATTACAAATCCTTCACACAAGCAATCCCATCCTCCATTGATCAAAAATTGAAAGAAAAAGAGGGTTAGACACTTACCCAACAATGGAGAACACAAGGCCCATTATTTGTGGTTAATGGAAGATGTGGATGAGAGATTGATGGATGGGTGGGTAAGCATGCATGGGGAGTGGAAGGAAATGGATAGCATGTATGGAGAGGTGCATGCATGCATGCATGGTGGGAAATATGGGGTGGAAGTGGTGGTGTATGCATGAATGCATTTCCTTGTGTGGTGGTTTGGTTATGGAGGGATGGAGTGGTTAAGTTGCAGAGAGGGAAAGATGGGTTGTGTGTGGGTTGGTTGGTTTGTGTGGATGTTGGTGAGGCTCGGTTAAGAGGGATGAGTGGTTGGTGTTGGGCTCGAGCACTCCAAATGGGAGTTGGAGTGCTCGAATTTTGGGCAGTGGGTTCGGGATTGTGAGGATGGTGTAGTTGGTTCACATTTCGAGCACTCGAAATGGGACTTCGAGTGCTCGAAGTCTTGGCAGTGAGTGAGGGAGATGTGGTAGTGAGGTGGTGGTTGGTCGAGAGTGGTGAGTCAAGCAAGGTGGTGGGGGTGGGTTTGATGGGTTGAGGTTTGCCGAGAGAGATGAGGAAGGTTGGGGGGTTGATGGTGGTGAGTTGTGGGTTGTATGCATGGTGGGATGAGATGAGGGTGGTGAAGTGAGGTTGGTGTTAGCCGAGAGGATGTGAGTGAGGAAGATGGTGGTTGAATGGTGTGAGGCCGAGAGGGTAGGGTGTTGTGAGGTTGGTTGATGCTTGGTTTGCATGGTTGAGGTGGTTTATGATTGGTAGGTTGATGGAGCTTGAAGTTGCCGAGAGGGTTGGTTGGTGAAGGAGGGTGGAGTTTGTGAGGTAGATGCCGAGAGTGATTTGTGTGAGTTAGTGAAGTTTGGTTGATGGTGGTCTGTTGGTGCATGGTGTGCATGGTTGGTGAGTGGGTTGGTATTTCGAGCACTAGAAATGTGGCTTCGAGTGCTCCAAAAACAAGCAGAAGTGAGCACTTGAAGTTTCGAGCATGCTGAATTTTTGGAGTAGAGGCTCGAGCACTCGAAATACATGGTTCTAGTGCTTGAGAAACAAACAGAGAAGTGCCCAAATTTGGATGAGGAAATTTGAAATGGCACATGAAATTTTAGAGCACTTTAAATGGAAGCTAGAGTGCTCGAAATGAAGGCAGTGTCCTCGGCAAGTTGGTGTGGTAATTTGGAGCAATCTGAATGGGATTTAGAGTGCTCCAAAAATGGGCAGTGAGCTTGGGATTGATGGTGAAGACATTTGGAGCAATCCAAATGGAATTTAGAGTGCTCCAAAATGGGTAGTAGCTCATGGAATTTTGGTTAGATCATTCGAGCACTAGAATCTTGGCCCAGTGAGCATTTTGAGTGGATGCAATTGCTGAAACAAATGTGTCAAACTTTGCAACATCTTGCTAATGCATGAATATAATTGGAAAAATTTTCAAAATGTAACACATTTCCAATGTATGGATGAATTTTGAACTTTGCAAATTCATTCCATTCCAATGCATGGATGCATGGTAGTGTGGGTGAAAGCTGCCGAGTGGTGAAGAGTGGATGGGGAGGTGTGTGTGATGTTGGTTGAGAGAGAGAGAAGAGCATGCATGATGGGCATGCATGAGGGGATGGTGGTGAGGTGAGAGAGAGAATGAGTTGTATGATGAGTGTTGGGATGGTTGGGGAGAGAGAGAGAGAATGTTGTGTGTGCGAGGTTATGGGGTTAGGGAGGGTTGGTTGGTTTTGCCAAGGGGTGGCATGCATGATGTGTGGGGTTACTTGGGTTGAGAGAAATGAGAAAGAAAGTTGGGTTGATGAGAGGGTGGTTTTGGTTGTGGGAGCTTTGGTTGGAGATGAGAGGAATGGCAATTTTCGAGCACTCCACAGGGGATCTAGAGTGCTCGACAATTAGGCAGCGAACAGGCTAAGGAAATGTTAAAGCTTCGAGCACTCGAAGCTTGGCCTACGAGTGCTCGATTCTGAGGCAGTAACTGCGGAAGTTGGGCTGAAAATTTAGAGCACTCCAAATGGAATTTAGAGTGCTCTAAAATTGGGCAGTGAGTGCATGCAAGATTGGTTCACATTTAGAGCACTCCAAATGGGAGCTAGAGTGCTCTAAATAAAGGCAGTAGGCTCGTGATTTTGGTGTTGAACCTTGATTGCAGCTGCAAGGAATTTCGAGCACTCCACATGGAAATTGGATTGCTCTAAATTGAGGCAGTGAGCTAGGATTGATGCTTTGAAAGCTGCGAGCACTCAAATGGGAAATGGGATTGCTCAAAAATTGCAGCCAAATTAAAGTGAAGCTTGAAAACTAAAGCACTCGGCATGGAGCTTGAATGCTGTTGCATGGCCATGCATGAGCTTACATGGATGGTTCAAGGAATGAGATCATTAATACATGGAAGCATAAAGAATTTGAGCAGTGGGCTCGGATAGGAAGGAATGCATGCATCAGAGAAATGCATGCAACCATGCATGAAATATAGAAATGCATGCAAGCAAGGAACTTTGCGGATCATGATAAAATTTTTGAGAAGCATGAAATTCCTATGCATGCAATGTTGATGGATTCAAGCCAATGTATGGGAAAAATTTAAACGTTGCAACATCCTCTCATTCAAATGGATGGAAAATTTGAAAAGAACTATCTTTTTTTTTTTTTTTTTTTTTTTTTTTTTTTTTTTCCTCAAACTTTGCAATTTCTAATGCATGGAAAAATTGCCAACTTTCAGAACATCACACAAAGCATGGGTGGATGTAAGAAAATTTTCAAACCTTTGCAACATCACACAATGCATGAATGAAATTTCTGGAGAAAATTTTAAACTTGCAAATTCATTCCATTCCAATGCATGGGAAATTTTGAAAGTTTTGTTTTGAAACCTTGCAATTTTTTAACTTTTTAATCATCTCAAATGCATGAAGAATTTTGAGAAAATTTTCAAACTTTTCATTGAAAATGAGAAAATATGCACATGAGTTGCATTTGAAAAATCTAATGAAATTGCTAGAAAGCGATGGAGACTTCCGGGAATGAAAAATAGAGTTGAGAAGGTCTAAGAAAAATCAAATTTTTGGCTTTTCTAAACCGTTTCCCAGAAAATTTGCAAGGCACGAGCAATTTAAAAGAGAAGGAAGCTTAGAAATTGAAAGAATTGCTTCCCTTGAGTTGCTAAATTTAATGTCGATAGCTAGACGAAGTTAGAGCAGGCACTAATTCTCAAAAATCTCGATAGCTAGACACACTGAGATCATGTTAGTCCTCCTTACCCTATACCATGTCTCTCTAGGGATTCAAGCTTCCCTAAGTAAGAAAGTTCTTTTGGAAGCAGAAGGAAAATAGCTTAAAGACAAAAGTTGGAAAGAGGTAATGGAAAGACCTCAATCCACTCTTCATCCTCAATGAAGAACTTTGGACTATGGGGCTGATTTGGATTAGGGAAAGGTGGATCAAATGAAGGCACATCAAGCAAAGACTTGTGAAGGGCCATATTGAGCACGGGTATGCTCGACCAATTATCCTTCAGAATTTCAACATCCTCCTCACACTTATCCGGCGGCTCAGGCTCAATAGCTTGAGATAACTCAAGTAAAGGAATGAGAGGAGGTGCAAGCTCCCAAGAGAGGGATACATTTGATGCTGCCCAAGGAAGAGAGTGAATGGGTGGAGGAATATTAAACAAAGAATTTACCTCCCAAATAGACTTATCAACATCAAAATCCTCATAATTGAAATGAGCTAAGCAAGCTTTTAGATGATCCTCCATTAAAGGAGGTGCATCAACTAAAGGATTTTGTAGGGGCTGTTTGGGAGTAGGGTAGACAATCTCTACATCATTATTTTTCCCATTTTGAAACACAATTGCTTCATTTTGATGTGGGGCAACAATTTGATCTTCAACCACCATTTCATCATTTTCACATATAATAACCATTTGATCATTCTCATGATGAAAGTTACTAGGAGTAATCTCATCATTCATAGAATTTTCTTTTGGATTGGCCATAAATTCAAATGAAAATGTTTCCCCCTCTTCATGATTTTTAGCATTAATCCTTTGTTGAATTTGAGATATTTGGTCATCTATCATTGCACTAACTTGGGACTGGTGATATGGTACCGCTTGATTGATAGACTCTACTGTAGATTGCATGCTAGCAAGGGAAGCCAATAGTTGATTGTTGGAGTCCATCATTTGCGTGTGGAAAGACTCCATCATTTGTTCATTGGCAGCAATAAATTCATCCAATGAAGACGGTGGACAAGGAGAAGAGGGCGGGAAAGAATGATCATTGGGTTGAAAAGGTTGCATATGAGATTGTGGGGTTGAATTTCCTATGTCATGCCATAAGAAGTTTTGTTGGTCTCCCCAACCCGAGTTATAACCATTGAAGTATGGATCACTACCCGGTTCAAAGAAATTTTCATTTGGTTGCTCTAGATAGAAGTCCGAGAATTGTCTCGTTGGAAGACATTCTCTTGTATGATGTGTATGACTAGAGAAAAATGCACAAAACTCATGTGGTGTGTAGAATTGAGTTGGAGGATAACTACCCTCCATCTAGGACTTAAACATCAACAACACACAACATAATCAACACAACAACTCTTTATCATCAACTCCACATACAATGATCCCTTTCTCCTCAATTATCAACAAGATAGGAAATAAATGGCCACGACAAGGACCGATGCTTTGCAATATAGTAAAACAAAAATAGCCTCGACAAGGGCTTCACAAGCTAAATTAAACACAGACACAATATTCACAATGCGAAACTAGAAGTCATGAGACTTACCTGGGGGCCTCTAGACTTACAATTTGCTAGTGTTCCCACAGCGAGATTCGAGTCCCTAGAATCTTACAACACGAAGATAATCAAAACACACAAGGAATATTCACAAGACACAATATTCACAATCAAACTAAAATTTAACCCTAGAAACTTCGGTTGCTAAACCGTTTGCAGTCCCCGGTAACGGCGCCAAAAATTGATCGGTTGGTCAATTATACACCAACCTTCGCAATAGCACGAATCATTGTAAAATAGGGCTATTGGTCGGGTAAGTCGAACCACTGGGACTGCGCTAGTCTATGGCGACCTAAGTGTCTAGAATCGTTCTTAGAATGATAAGGGGTAATAAGGGTTTGTTTGTTTGTCACTGAAACTACGAATTCAGAATGCATAAAACGATAAATTGAAGGAGATTAAAAGGAGTGAAACTTAGTTGGAGAGGACTAGGGAAATGAATCCACCACACACCTCATAAACATGCTAGCTTGCAATTAACTTGGGGAACTACTTATGTAAATGACCATGATATATAGAGATGCATGATAACTACACTATCTTCAAGAAGTTCATACAATCAGAGCTAAGTATAAACCATCTAAGTATAATCCCCTAGGAATGGCCTATCAAATCCCTTACTTTGTATGGTAAATGCACATGTAATCAAAGACTAAGTATAATCCATCCACGGTTGGTATGAACCATCTACCTAACTACATTAAACTAGGGGTGTAGTATGGTTCATCGTTCCTAGGAATGGACTATCAAAACCTTCACAAGACATGCCAAGAAAACCATTTCATATTCTCATCTCCATTCTCACTTTGAAGATATAAGCCCTATAATCATAAAAACATACAATCTAAGACAAGATGATACATTTAACACAATAATTTATTAAATTGAAGAACATTTACAACATGTGTAAGTATCTAGAATATGAAAAGATCACAAATACACTTTATTCCCCAAATTAAAACAAGATTATATCATGCTTACAAAGGAGGCTTCATCACCTCCCTAGATGGAGGTTTAGTTACCCATTGATGCACTAGAGGAAGGAGGAAGCAAAGCCTTGACCTTCATTTTCGAGCTCCCCTCTTCTAGCTCCAAGAACACACCTTTCTTGCTCCCTTCTCTCTCCTCTCTCTTGTAAAAATGAAGCTTCTTTATATTGTGTGGCTCTCCCCCCTTTATCTAGATAAGAAATTCACCCAAAAAACCCTCTCTCTCCTCCAAGAAACATCCCCAACCAACTCATAAAGGAGAGCTTCCAAAGTAGGTAAAATCTGAGCACAAGTGGGCTGAGTCATGTAGAATTCTGCCCTAATTTTGAGTGCTCGAAATAGGGCCTCGAGCACTCAAAAATTGGGCAGAATGCCCTATGCTTGGTTTGCTCTGCCCGGACCTACTTTGGTAAAATGGCCATAACTTTGCGCTCCAAACTCTGAATGATGAACTGTTTGAAGATTTAGAAAGATGATTCAGAGCTATAAAAAATTTGTGTTTTGGTGGAGATCCAATTCTCAAGTTTGGTTGGTCGAAATTGAAGATCAAGGCAGAATTTCATTGCTGCCAGGCAGTTCTGTGCACCTCTGGTAACAAGGCCATAACTCTCTGCTCTGAGCTTCAAATGACAAACCATTTGAAGATTTAGAAAGCTAATTCAGAGCTCTAAATCTTTCATGTTATAATGGAAGTCCAGTTCTTTAGTTTGGTAGGTCAAAATGGTGAACAAAGTTCGGGCTTCACTGTTGCCAGAAATTCAGCATTGTGACCTTTGATGTTCAAAACTCCACAAAGCATCTTTCTTGCTTCTTTTTGGCCAATGAACCTGAAAATATGCAAAAACGTGCATATGAAGGTAATCTACATAATTAAACAAATAATGGACTTAAATAATGCAATTAAGGGCGCTTGAATATGCAATATTCGGCGCTTATCATTAGTGAGTTGGCCCAACGTCTTGCTAGAGACGTTAAACACTAGTATTTGTAGAGTTTTCAACTCTATTCCTCTCCTATTTCCTTTTATTATTTATTATTTATTTTTTTTATTTATTTTTTGTTTTTGTGTACATTCTTCTATCCATTTTTCAATCTCTATTTTTGTTATCATCATTGGGGCTTAGCATAGGGTTTTCTGCACTTTCATGTTGAAAATTGAACATTTTGCATAAGTTCGATCAATCTCAAATGAAAGTTCGATTGATCGAACTTTAAACCTGCATCCAAATCACTCTCTGTCTCTTCGATGCAAGAAAATCTTCAGATCTCAGTTCTCAGTTCGATCGATCAGAAGATCTTCGATTGATCCAAACATTAAGTTCGATCGATCTGTAGTTTCAACACTTAGAAAAATTTTGAGCCTGCATCAACCTGCATATTTCAGCTCTCTGTCAGATCGATCGAAAACATTCCTAGATCGATCTAAAGTTCTTCGATCGATCCAACTTCATTATTGGATCGATCGAGATTCCATACTTAGAAAATTTTTTAAAGCACTGCAAATTTCATACTCTCTATCCCATCGTGCGAGCATAGATTGATAACAGCTTTGCCCCTTTGACTTTTTGACTTTTTCCTCTTTTTATTTTTATTTTATTTTATTTAGTTACTTCTCTCTTGAAAAGAAAAAAGGTTTTAAAATTTGTTAAAAATACAAAAATATTTTTGTTTATTTTATTTTATTTTCAAAAACTCAAAAACAAAAAAAAAAAAGAAAGAAAGAAAGAAAGATTTTTATTTTCATTTTTACTTTTATTTTTAAGATTTATTTTTTATTTCAAAAATAAATAAATAAATAAAAAAGACAGTTTTTCAAAGTAGCATTTCGTCTTGCTAGAGACGTTAAACTTAGCACCCAAATGACACATTGTGTTATTTATCTTTTGTTTCATACATGTTCATTTTCATTTTTATTTCTTTATTTTTCTTACATTTTGTTTCATTGTACATACTTTCTTAAAAAGATAAATAAATAAATAAACAAATTTTTGCATCCCTTATTTCCTTGCATTTTCATTTCTTGCATGTTTGTTTGTTTTTTTTTTTTTTTTTTTTTTTTTTTTTTTGTACATACTTGTTATGTCATAAAAAATAAAAAATAAAAATGAAAAAAAAAGGTAAGAAAATTTTGAATATACTTGCATTGTACATATTATTTTTCATTTCTTGCATTGTATATACTCTTTCATTATATTTTAACTTCTTTATTTTTCTTTTTATATTTTGTTCATGCATTTTATTCTTTATTTTTCTTGCATTTTGTATATACTTGTTTTCATTAAATGAAAATATTAAAAAAAAAAAGTTTCACCATTATGCCCTTGTGTATATTCATGCTTTAATTAGGGCTTGATCTCATATCTCTCATTCATCTTATGCTATATTGCCTTAGATTGCATGATTTGATTATTCTTATCTCATTTGATATTTGATGTGAGTTTGCTAGTATGGTTATTCAAGTAGGTTGTTAATTCCAAGTTTGAGGAAGACGTCTTTCGAATTGAATCGCTATCGGACTTCATGTCTACATCACCACGGTATACTCTTTCCATCTTTTCCATTGTTCTTATTGCACATTGAGGACAATGTGTGGTTTAAGTTTGGGGGTAAGGTGTCTTGTTGCATTCTACTTAAGTTTGAACTTTAATTGCATGATTGAGATTTGAGATTGATGTCTGCGATGATTTTGATCTTTTGAGGATTATATTGCTTAAAATTTAAAAATTGCATGACTTGAGAGTCCAATACTCTTTGTATGCCTTGTGAATGCCATTTAGGAGTAAATTTTTTGAAAAATTGATATCTTGTTTACACTTGTAGTCTGCATCATCTTGATTTTGTGATTGTTTTGAGATTCACTCTAGTATTCTACATTAGCACAGGCACACACTAGTATTTATTTGTGGGGTACATGCTTTGTTGATTATTGAATTGGTTATATCCCAATTAGGCTAGTAGTGCATTAAAAGCTTTCATCCTTAATAAAGGTGGATAATAAACCCTTTTCATTGAGTAGCCGGGATTATAGCCTCATCAAGCACTGAACTTCTCGCACCGAAAGGTGGAGGGCCCGAACTCTAGGTTAATAATTGAATACAAAAAAAAAAAAAAAAAAAAAAAAGAAAAGAAAAGAAAAGAAGTTGCAAAAGCAATAAAAAGTGAGGACTTCTCCCAAAAGGTAAGAAGTGGGAAATGATTAAATGGAGGTTGTCTTAATTTGTAGCCTAGTTGATTTGAGCTTGTAAGTCCGTAGGGGTGTTTGAACACCTAGAGCCCTAAAGCCATCTAGTTTGGGAGTCATTGACCTGACGCTCGACCTCATGGATCGCTAGAAAGCTTAATAGATCAATACATTGTATAATGCTTCCATCTTTGATCCTGGAAAAAAAAAAAAAATCGAGTGAAAAGAATAAGCCCACCTAGAACAATAAAGCTTTAATAAAATGTCCACTTTTTGTCTTGATGATCGGTACTAGATTTGTGTGCTAGTTTGAGGGTAAAGATGTGATTAATTCTTTAGTTGGCTCAGATAGCAACACATTTGATGCCGGTTCACTCAAAAGGATTCTAGAGTTCATTTTCTTGATGTGTGGAGGACCATACTTGCTTGCTTGATGTTGAGATTTTGGAAGATTGGTTAGAAATGTTTGAAAAATTGCATACTTGAGGTAGTTTTCTCGCAATGCTTGTTTGCAATATTGATGTCTTTTTGTGAGAATGAGCTTAATGTTTGTGGGTATCATTTCTGGAAACCCTCACGAGACTTCACTCGTCCACTAGGGGTAACCTAGGGGTTTAAAAGGCTTGTTGCATATGCTAAATGCAATCGTGTTCCCTACAAAAGTGAAGCTATCCTTTTATTGCTTTCTAGTTTGTAGTTGTTTAGTTGTTCATTTCATTTCTTTACTTTGTAGTTTATTGCTAGGGACTAGCAATATTTAAGTTTAGGGGTGTGATGAGTGCTGAAAAGTGCGCTTTTAAACCCCTTAAGCTTGAGTGTTCTAGGACCTTTATCTATCTTATTTTCCCATTTTAGTACTTATTTGTGTTTTTGTCTATTTCAGGCCAATAATGTTAAAATGGGCTAAAATGGTTTCTTAAGGCCTTTTTGGAGTCAAACTAAGTCTTAGTAAGGATCCGGAGCAAAAGGAAGCTGATTAGGAGCAAAAGGAGGCTAATGCTGAAAAACTGCCAAGTTGGATCGATCCAACTTTTTCTGAGATCGATCGCTTTTTCTGAGATCGATCAAAGTTGGATCGATTGAAAATAAAAGTTGGATCGATCGAACTTTTCTCTGATCGATCAAAGAAAAAGTCTGATCAATCGAACTTTTGCTGGCAGCGAGTTGTCTTATTCTCGCGCGCGCCCAAAACTCCCACCTACCACATAGTACGGGATTAGATATTTTTAGAGCTATATTCCTGACTTAGTGACTATGAAAAGGACCTTCTATATAAAGGGAAGTGACCCATTTTGTAAAAAGTTTTTATCATTTTATTTTTTACATTGTAATTTATATTTCTCTCTCTAGTAAAGTTAGAGATTAGGGTTAGAAGAAAAGAGTGAAGTGGAGGCACATCTCAAGACCATTCTCTAGATCCACTCTCTCTCCATCTTTAGAACTTCAAATAAGAAGAAGAAGAAGAGGAAGAAGAAGATGGAGCTATATTTGGAGCTTGCCTTTGAGGGTTTCATGATCACATCTACCTCCTCCATGATTGGCTAGATCTACACTTAGGGCTTGGATGAGCCCTAAGTCTTGTGTAATCTAAACCCTTGTATTTATATTTTTGGGAATTTATATATATTGTTGTGATTAGTGTTCTAGCCTTGCGAATTTAATGAATTTTGGTATATTTCTATGATTTCTATGGTTTAATTCTTCCTATTAATTCTCCAGTTTATTTACATGTCTATGTGTGATTAAATTGAGAATTATTTCTTACATAATTCATATGGATTAATTCTTTCTATTGATTCTCTATTTGATTACATGTTGTCTTATATGTGATTATTTGGGAATTAATCTCTACACTAGATTCTCTATATTGGTTGCATGTCTATGTGTGATTAATTAAGGATTTGGTGATGGCTAAGCATGGGTTTTCATTGGATGTGTTTGTCAATTAATTTGATGAATTATTCTTATATTTGATGAGTTGTTCTACAATTTAATTCACGTTTGTTGGTAGGTAGACAATCTATACTTGATTTGATATTCCATGGCTTATTATTGCAAATTCCATGATTCTCTAGATTGATGTGTGCTACAATTGTGACTAGTTTGATGGGTCATGCTTAGATTTGATGGGTTGTTCTATACTTAATTTATTTGTTGGTTAGGTAAACAATTTATACATGAATTTGATGGTCCATGCTTAATATTGCAATTGGTAGTCGCATTTTGTTCACAACAATATATTCCCCATTAATGGAAAGTAAGTGGTTAATTACATGAGCTTAGTGGTGATTCCAACACCCTAAGACCTCTCTTCATATCTCTTAAATCCTTATCTCTCACTAGTTTACCTTAATTGCATTTTAATTTCCTTGCATCTTAGTTTAATCAACCAATCTCTCTCTTTTGCAATCTTGTGATAATGCTAGAAATGAAGTTAAATTCCAACACGTATAATCCCTTGGGACGATCCCTACTCACTCTTGCTACGTTAGTAGTAGTGTTGGTAGTGGTTTTTATAAATTTAAATTTGACCTAAAAGGCTTTTCTTGAACCACACATTCACTACATTATTTTGGCGTATAGGAACGACCGTCGTCATGACCTTATGTACGGTCCTTGCTCGGTTCTTCTAGGAATGTTCCTGACTTCGGGGTTGAAATCTCTTTAAGGAGGGTAGGTTGTAATGACCCGGTCATTTCCTTCATTTCCATATTCCTCAGAATTTTATGAATGAATTTTTTTCGTTGAAATCTCTTTTCTGAGTTCAGTTTCTTGTCGCTTAGTGTCGTCTCGAGTGCTCAGAAATGGTTTCTGAGACTATTTCCTTTGAATTTACAACTTCCTTTGAGGACCGAGTCATTTTCACATTTTTCGTTTTCGACACTATTTATTTTTCGTCCTTTTCCCTGTTTTGTCCTCTTCTCTATTTTGTCTTTTCCTCGTTTGTCACTTGGTTGGCATAACCTCACTCCTTATGTTTGGAGTTAGTTTTTGACTTCACGTATCGTCATTCTGAGTGGTTTCCACGAAATACGTATCCTTACTTTTGCATAAAAGTACTTTGGTTGCTCCCGGTATCCATAGGAGCATGGATACATAGTTTTCAGAATCTTTTTCTTTTCTTGGGGTGTTTTTCGTAAATATCTTTTGAAGATATTTTATTTTAGGGGTTTTTAAGAAAATATTTTTGAAAGATATTTTCATTTTGGGTCATTAGTGCATTTTTCACTTTTTGGAGGGGCCATTGTGCAATTAATGAAAGTTATTGCAAAATACCTCGTCTGGAGCCTGGATCCTCGTACGAGATTCATTTTCACATTTCGTCGAGTCGTGTACTCTTAGAAATTCCTTCTGGTCATTTTTCTCCAGTTTCAGGGTTTTTGGCCCCGGTTGCTACCAAACTTGTTCGAGGCATATTTTTTTGCTCGGGACTCAGTTTTTGACGCTGTATCTTCTGTTGTCCCTATTTTCTCATTTAGAATCTTTTTTGTTCATAGAGTTTTGTCATTTGAGCGCGTTTGCTCAAAATCCACTTTTCTGGACCCGGCGAGACCCTTTCGGAGCACTTTTTGAGATTTTCTATAAATAGGGGGTCTTAAGTCAAAAAGTCAAAATTCCATCATCTTCTTCACCCTCTTGGCCAGCAGCCATGGAAGCCCAAGGGGCTGCCTTCTTTCTTTCTTCTCATCCACTTGTTTTCCTTAGTGGAAACTCTTCAGCCTTAACATTTATCGTTCCCCTCAACGTGCTCTACCTTTCCCCCTTATTAGAATTCATTTCTGATTGTTTCTTGAGTTCGGGTTTGAAGTCAAGTTGTGATTTTGATGGGGCTTCTTGGGGGTTCATGTAGATCGTGTTGTGCCCGACAAAACCTAGGAGTTTCGTCGGATTCGGAGCGGTTTCATTTCGGTGGGCTTTTGAGATTTTCATCTCAAATTGAGGTAGGGGATGTCTTAGGTTTATATTATTGTTGTATTGATTATTTTATAAGCATATATAACTTGTGAGCATGTCTTGTTCAAGTTTTTAGAATTTAATTTAT
This sequence comes from Cornus florida, assembly GCF_030987335.1. Lineage (NCBI taxonomy): Eukaryota > Viridiplantae > Streptophyta > Magnoliopsida > Cornales > Cornaceae > Cornus > Cornus florida. The sequence continues at coordinate 49,357,233 of NW_026775572.1, forward strand.
TTATTTTCTTTGTTTAGGATTTAATTCTAATGATGGTGTGTAGTTTAGAATTAAATTGTGGCATGCTAGTAAATTAGGCCTTGGTGAGTTGTGTGACATATATTAAATTTGGGGCATTTGAATAAGAATTGCAAAACTTATTTAATATTTATCTTTTGTAAAAGATTAATTCACATAGTTGTATCAAGCATAAAATCAACTTGTAATGTGATATTAAAGTAGGCCTTGGTGAGTTCTTTAACATATGTTAAATTGAGGATATTTGGATATGCTTGAAATTCTAGAGAAAAATTAATTAAATAACTTAATTAATTTTTTTTTTAAGTGTGTTAGTCACTTAAATTGATATTGGATGTAATAGGTTGATAATTCCTTGAAATGTAATCCGTTTAATTACCTTATGAGCATGCTACTAACTTGTTGTAGAATTAGTATTTGTAGCCTCTAAAGATGGTAATTTGACTTAACATGATAGGTGATATCATTGTCTTGAATAGCTTGTTTTATATATCTTGTGTAGGTATATACGGCTTACACCTGGTATACAATTCCTTGGGAGTGTTTGGAACTGTTTTAGATTGAACTTCAAAAGAATATTGGTAGACTTGAATAACTGATCTTCAATCTTATCATATCTAGTAAAGATTTATTCTTTCTTTCCTTTTAATGGTAAGACATTCAATACATCAATTATTTCAGTATCATATAAGGAGTGAGGTGTAGGAGCAATTAAATAAAGACCATCCATCAATGTACCAGAATAAATAAACCTTTTATTATTATTATTATTATTATTTTTTAAAACTTCTGAATCAAAAGATATTAAAAATCCAGATTTTGAAAAAACTAAAATAGAAAACAAGTATTTTCTACTTTCTGGCATATAAAGACAACCTTTAATAATAAACTCCTATCATTTATTTCAAAATAACTACTCCTACTGATACTAACGCTACCCTTGCTTCTGAAGCAAGATGAAGATAGATATCCCCCCTTCACTCAGTCTTCTAGTTTTATGGAACCCTACAATAAATTGCAAACATGGTTAGTGGCTCCAGAATCTATAAACCAGGTATCTGTAAATCCAACCACATATCATGTCTTAATAATGAGTGATTGAAGCATACCTTTAGAGTGCTTCTTTGCTAGATACACTCGACAATTTCTTTTCCAGGGCCCTTCCTTACCACAATGGAAATAATTTCCTTTGATTTTAGCCTTGCCCTTAGCCTTGACAATTCCAACACTAGTACCAACCTTGTTGGGGACAGTGGTACGTTGCTTCTTATTATGGTTTTTGCCTTTCGGCTTTCTATGAGAAGAAGAACCATTTTCCACTGTATGAACACTCCCTTGACCCTTAAAAATTCCTTCTGCAGCTTGTAGAGCATTCATTAGTTCTGCTAAAGAATAAGCCATACCATTCATTGAATAATTTAGTTTGAACTGATTGAATGACTCTGGCAATGATTGCAGAATTATATCAATCTGGGTCTCACCATCTATATTTGTCCCAAGAACCTCCAGTTCATTTAAATAAGAAATCATTTTTAAAAGGTGTTCACCAATTGTAGTTCTTTCGGGTATACGAGCGTTCATAATTTGTTTCATTGCAACTTGTTGTGCCGCTCTACTTTATTCCCCAAACATTTCCTTAAGGTTCAACAAAATGTCATGAGCAGTGACAAAAGACTGATGCTGATGTTGTAAAACGTTTGACATTGAAGCTAAAATATAGCACTTGGCCATTTCATCAGCCTTTTGCCACTTCTCGTACAATTCCTTTAGCTCCTGGTTATCATCAGGGCCAGGCATAAGAGGGCACTTTTGAGTGAGCACAAAGTTGTACTCCTATGTAGTAAGCACAATGTGAAGATTTCTCTTCCAGTCAACATAATTCAGCCCGGTTAATTTGTTGTCCTTAAGTATAGCAGCAAGTGGATTGAAAACATTTGACATCTGAAATATATATAAACATTCATGCATAAATAAAATGGCATACATACAGAAACAAAAAATAAACTTTAGTTTTCATATAGCCTCTCCATGGGTCTTTCTAAACCACTGATATAATGAAAACATCGATAATCATAATCTCTGTAGGTATTCACTCATTTCTTTTACGGGACAATAAGAACATGCCACTACCAAGAGATCATGTCACTACCTTGATTAGACAAAAATAATTTCCACCATATCCCACTATCTAGGTATCTTATGCCAAATAAAATATGGCAACCGATTTAACCTTGGCCTCTAAGTGAAAATACCCCCTGAGGTAGAGTGTACTCCCACTTAGTCAAGTGTACACCATTGTCTAGAAGTAGTGCAATTGAATGAGGCCCGTCTCCTAATGGTGATCGTCCCCATCCGCTTGCCGCTACTTCTATCATGCGAAATCTATATCTAGTAACCAATGAAGCAAAAACCCTCTGGAGGAGCACCCAAGATTGGTGGCGAGGTACTTGTTCCACCTTACCCAAGATCGACAATGGAAGGCTGTGGATGAGACGACCCTGGTTTTTATGTCAGCGTGTCCTGTGATGAACCGAAGATTGACCCGATAACGGATCCGATATGCGGAAGCGAAAACAGAAAATAAGACTCTAAGAAGTCAAAATGACCTTCCATGAGGTCATGGAACTCAATGAGAACTGATGCGGAAGCAAAAGACCAAAAATATGACAAATAAGCCTCCAGGGGCAAAATAGTCATTTCAAAAAATTGTGGACTCGGGTGCCACCGAGCACACCATTGGAAGGACAACGAAAAAAATCAAGATGGACTAAAGAATCACTTGATTCGGAGTCCGGATAAAGAAAATATGAAACTTCAAAGTTTCATAAAAATCACATTTTTGGGTTTGAAATCAATGCAGTAAGGGTACTTCACAAGGGGTAAAATGGTCTTTTCTAATAAAACTGAATGTAACAGAGTATACCGTTAGATAGACCAGGAAAAATTAAAGAATTTAGACTTAAGAATCACTTGATTTGGAGTCTGGACGAAGAAGATATGAAACGTCAAAGTTTCATAAAAACCAACTTTTGGGTTTAAAATCAGTGCGGCAAGGGTACTTTACAAGGGGTAAAATGGTCTTTTAAGATATAATTTGATGCAATCGTGCATACCGTTATATAGACCAGTAAAAACTAATAAACTTAGACTCAAAAATCACTTGATTTGGAGTCGGGACGAAGAAGATATGAAGCCTTAAAGTTTAAAAAAAACAACTTTTTGGGTTCAAATCTGGGCAGGACCTGCACAGATTTTTGGACTTCAAATGTGGTTTTGAGGGCTTAAACCACATTTTTTGGCAAAAAGTTATTAACAAACCCCCCTTCCCCCCCAAAATCATGTTTTCTACATGACCATGTCAAGAGAAAATTTTATTTTACAAATGAAATACACGAAATGCCCCTTAGATCAGCACTTTTTCCGGAAAAACCTGGAACGACCAGATTTTCCAGATCTGCGAGTTGTTTTCGGCATCAAGATGATTTTTTTTGTAAAAACATGAAGAAGAAACCCCCCCTAAATCACGTTTTCTACCCAGATAGTAGACGAAAATGAAAAATAAACACTATGAAGTACCCAGAATGCCCCTAGATCAGAAAAGGGCAAGAAGATTAAAAAGCTGCTATATGCATAACAGAAAGCTGAACTTTGCATGGGATTTCCGGCACCAAGGCGACATTTTCTAAAAAAACACGAAAAAGAATCCCCCCCCTAAAATCACATTTTCTAAGTGACCATGTCAAGAATGGAATTTATTTCCTAAAGGAAAACCCCAAAGTGCCCTAAAATCAGATTATGCAACAAAACTTCAAAATGAGTCCATAGGAAGCTCAAAACACAAATGATAAGGTTTTGCTCGGAAACAACCATGCACGCAAACGTAACTTACCTATTTGGACGTGCTACAATGGTCCACGACTTAAAAATATAGCCGATGCAAAATCCGACCCCCCAACGGGCAAAAAGACAAAAATGGACTTGGAATGGAAAACATGGAATCCAAAAATGCAAAACGGGATCAAATGACCATTTTGCCCTTGGCCACACTTCAAACATGATTTATAAGACCCTATGAAAGAATGAAAACGGAATTCCCACACCCGATGCAATCATGGTGAAGCAATGACTTGCGATTTTTCAAGATTTTCACAATATTTCATGAAGTTAAAAAGTACATAGAATACAATATAATAGTCATTGGCCTCCGGGCTCATCTCATACATATCAAATACATTGAAAGGATTGTACTTAAGTACACATTACATACATGGAATCAAATATATATATATTTTGACATATAAGTCTACAAAATGACATTTCATGCTAACATTTGCATGAAATGGAAACTTGAAAGATACACGACATCCAAGGAATGCTAGGCGTCACAAACCAAGTCTTCGTACCTGAAATATACCCCAGTATCGTAGGGGTGAGTAACATAAAGCTACTCGTAGGAGATGAGCATGCATCGACCTAATATTTTACAAATTTATCACCTTAAGGTGAAACATGTTAAAGGGGTTCATGTCACCTAACGTCTATGTCCAGGTGAGACTCGAGGAGCATCCTAAGCTACCTTAGAGTCTAAGCAACAAGAATCATGATATACATACGTGTATGAAACGAATCATGGTTGGGATAATCTAAAGAAAACGACAAGAAGAATGATTGAGCATAGATTAACATTAATTGCATTTTCAATACAATTGAACTAGGTCTAGAGTAATCCATATAACATAACAAAAGCATATTTGAATACAAGTTAAGAAGAATCGCATTTTCCATGCAATTCAACAACAAAAGAGCATGTTATACAATGCAACAAGGTATAAGTCCTCAAAGCCATCAACTTAGAATCTAAAGCACAAAATAACAGTGGCGGTTCATGCCACCTAATGTCTAAGTTCTAAATGAATCAATAGGATCAATCCTAAGCTTTGTTAGAACGTCAAAACACAATTTTCAATATCGATGCAATTTAACCAACATTAGAACTTCTAATACAACGCATAAAGCACAATTTCGTAAATTTAACATCATGTAACTTAAAATGGAACGACAAATAAGGAACAACAAGTTACAACATCATCTAGTTATCAACTTGAAAATGAAATGCGAAGTCGACCAAAGTGGATACTCGGACGTCATGCCGGATCAAACCGACAACATAGTTACTTTAGGGTTACTAGCCCATGGGTAACCTCCCTATGTGCGCACTAGACTATATAGAGGGACTATCCCCCGTACTAGAACCACTTCCTAGCCATAGCCAAACAACGACATCCCCAAGTTTCTAAAATCAACAAGTTTTGCAACAACGCATATATTAACATGAATATGCAAGTAATCAACTATCTACCAAGCACAACCAAATTTGGAAACCTATATAATACATGCTCTTAGTCCACAACTAATATGATGTGATGAATGTCGAATCTTCAGTGTGCGATTCGTTACATGCTATGCATGAATGATGTTAAATACGAAATATGCAAATCATTACACAAGGCAACAATATATTCAATAAGGAAAACATATTCTCATGAGTATAAACATAACAACTATGTTATCCAATGCTTAAAACATAACCAAATGAATATACAACAAGTCCATGTCCAGGATTTTGATATAGAAACGACTTTCAAACACAATTAAATCCATGGCTCAATTCGAAAGAATTTAATTAAATAAAAATAATTAAATTCCTTAAATTCTAATTCAATTCCAAATAACCTCAAATTAATACATATTAAAGAACATGGCATGGTCATCACCTATATCCATTCTAAAACTCAATTAGGTTATTGGAAAAACAAAGTAGAACTCTAATTAAATCATGCTAATTTAATTACCAAGGTTCTAAAGCAACTTTAAATGGTCCGCAATTAATATATAGTAGTAAACAAGTCATGGCCAATACAAATATCAAGTTAAAATCTTAATTAAGTTAATGGGACCACAAAATAGATTTTAATTAATTCTTTTAATTGAAATATCTAGATTTTCAAACTTAACCAAATGCTCTCAATTTAACATATCTTAGAGAACATGCCAAGTACTAATATAATATCACATTACAAGCTTATTTCATGCAAGTTACACCTATGTAAATTAAACTTTCACTAAAGTTAAATATAAAATAAAGGTTACAATTCTCATGCAATTAATCCCAATTTAATATATGTGAACAACCACACCAAAACTTAATTTTCTAGCATGCCACAATTCAATTCCAAGTTGTATATCACCATGAGGATTAAATCTTAAACAAGGAAATTTAATTAAATAAAAGGTTTCAAAACCTAACCGAATATTTTAAATCAAATATATGTGAAGCTATATGGCATGTAAATCAAGAATATCAAGTCGGAATTCAAATAGAGTGAATAGTGCACTCGGGGTAAATTAGTTAATTAAATTAATTAATAATTACTAATTTTCAAAACACCTCCAATTACTTTCAAATTCAACTATGTTGAAGAGCATGCTAAGGCCTAATATAATATGCTAACACATATTAATTTCAAACTAGTTAAGGTAATGTGAATTAATCTTTCACCTAAGATAAATATTAAATAAAATCTTTAATACTTATTCAAATGTTCCAATTTTAATACACGACAATGAGCATATCAAGGGGCAATATAAAATCATATTACATGTTTAAACCAAGCCACGAGCAACCGGAAAAGTTAGATCCCGTACAAGAAAAATAAATAATAAAATCTCTAGATTTTATATTTAATCATGCAAACAAGTATTATAAGCACCACAAGCATGCTATATAACAAAAATTTAAACCTAACATTCCCTACCTCAATTTGAGATGAAAATCTCAAAAGCCATCAAAATGGAACGGCTCCGAATCCGACGAAACTACCAGGTTTTGTCGAGGACAACGCCGTGAACATAACCCCCATCAAAGCCCCATCAAAATTATAAATTGACCTCAAAACCAAACTCAAGAAATGGTCAAAACTGAATTCTAATAAGGGGGAAAGGTAGAACACGGCGAGGGGAACAACAAACGTTAAGGCCGAAGGATTTCTACCAAGGAAATCAAATGGAGGAGAAGAAAGAGTGAAGGCAGCCCCTTGGGCTCCCATGGCTGCCAGCCAAGAGGAGGAAGAAGGTCTGAAAATCTGATTTTAAAAATTAGGGCAACCTATTTATAGAAATCTCAAAAAGTGCCCTGAAAGGGCCCCGCCCGGTTCGGAAAAGTGGATTTTGAGCAAACGCGCTCAAACAGAAAACTCCATGAACATAAAAGATTCAAAATAAGAAAATATGAACAACAGAAGAAACGGCGTCAAAAACTGAGTTCCGAGCAGAAAGTTATGCCCCGAACAAGTTCGGCGGCAACCGAGTCCAGAAACTCTGAAACTGGAGAAAAATGACCTGAATGAAATTTTATGAATTTATGAGTCAACGAAAAGTGAAAATGAATCCCGAACGAGGATCCAGGCTCCAGATGAGACATTTTTGCAATAACTTTCGTTAATTGCACAATGGCCCCTACAAAAAGGGTTAATTGCGAAATTACCCCAGAATGAAAATATCTTCCAAAAGATATTTTCTTAGATGCCCCTGAAATAAAATATCTTTTAAAGATATTTACGAAAAACACCCCAAGAAATGAAAAAGATTCTGAAGAATTGTGCATTTATGCCCCTGTGGACACCGGGAGCAACAAGAGTACTTTCTTGCAAAAGTAAAGATACGTATTTCGAGAAAACCACTCAAGATGAAGGCACGTGAAGTCAAAAACTAGCTCTAAGCATGAGAAGTGAGGTTGTGCCAAAAACTGACAAACGGAGATAAGACGAAATAGGGAAAATGACAGAATAGGGAAAAGACGAAATAGCGCATAGTATCCGAAAAACGAAAAATGCGAAAATGACTCGGTTCTCAAAGGAAGTTGTCAATTCACATGAGAGAGTCTCAGAAACCAATTCTGAGCACTCGAGATGACACTAAGCGACACGAAACAGAGCTCAGAAAAGAAAATTAAACGAATAAAATTTATTCGTAAAATTTCAGGAAAAAGAAAAGGAAGGCAAATGACCGGGTCGTTAAAGTGGAATTTAAGATTAAATCCGGTCCCACTTAAATTTTGAAATTAGAGGTTTTAAATTTTATACATCCTATGCATAATATCATCATATTACAATGTTAATTTTAATCTAAATAATATTGGAATCCGTTTTAAAATTTCTTTTAGGCTCAATGAGCCTAATCCATTTGGATCAACTTAGCTCAATTTCTTAAGCTAAGATATGGGATAATCCTACACTTTCTACAAAATTTAATTAAAAATATATTTTTTTTTAATTTTCAGAAAATCAAAATTTCAAAAATATTTTGGAAAGTGCTAATTTTCCCAAAGCTACCCAAATAAGTAATTCCAATTTTTTCTAGTTTAAAATTAAATAAAACATAACTAGAGCAATTCATAGATTAAGCATGACATTCAAGCATATAACCATCACATGAATATAAGCATGCAAATAAAAATCATGTTGCACCAAAAAAGTGCAAATCCCCTCTCATGGCCGATAAAAATCATCTCATGGTCGTCTTGTGCTTTCAAAGTCCTCCTTTGGAAGCATTGACTCTTATCTTGTCTAAATCTTTTTTTGAACTCTTCAAGAACTTCAACCCAAATTTAGAGAATATTACAATATTTTCTCCTATACCCAATTTAGGGCTTACATAAAATTCTAAACAAGATAAAATAAATAAATAATTAAATCCTATTCGGCTAGGGAAAACTAAACCTTATTGGGTTGGCCCTTTACAAGGCCTCCTTTAATTAATTAATTATATCACATATAATTAAATAATAAAATTAAAATTGTACTAGACCATGAGAGAGATTAAATTAATTAATCTGGACCTGCAAGCAAGGGCGGAACCAGAGGTTGGGGGGGCCAAAATTTCAAAGAACATTACCTAGCTAGAACTTTTGAAAAAAAAAAATATTACGTAGGCAAAAATAATTTACTATTTATTATATTCATACAAAAATATATCTATCTAAAGTTTTCTCAATTTATTTAAATAAAAAAATTAGTTATTTAAAGAAATTTTTTTTATCAAACTTTCTGAACAAACACAAATAAGATTTATGCCAAAATTATAAAAAAAAAATTCAATTAAATAACTCTCTTTATTTACCGAAAAGAAAAAAAACAAAAATAACTTTTTTTTTTTTTTAAAAAAAGTAACAATTGAAAATTTAACAAAACAATAACAAGGATAAAAACAAACACAAACAAATTAATAAAATAAGAATTTAGATTCTTAAATCATCGATTTTTTTTTTTTTTTTTTATATTCAAAACTTCATTTCTAGATTTTGTAAAAATTAATTTCTTATAGAATTCTTATAAAAGCATTCCAATAAAAATAAATAAATAAATAAATAAGTGATGGAAAGAATCACATATGTATGAGAAGGAATTTTAGGATAATAAGGTTATAAAAATAATCGTGCTCGAGTTGGAAGAATTTTAAGATAATCACATTATGGAAAAAAAACGTTATTTGAGTTGAAATTTTAAGATAACCACATTAAATTTTTATGTGAATCAATTTTTATCGAGATTCTATAATACTCAATTAAATCACTTTCTTTTAGATTATATATAAACTATTTGTTGTTAAATGCTAATTAAAGGAAGAATTTTTTTTTTCTTGGGGGGCCAAGTATAGAATTTATACCATATATGGTATACTATTTTATTTTTACCTATACTAAAAAAAACTTCCAAAAAATTAAAGGGGGCCATGGCCCCCCGCCAGCCCCCCTTCCCTCCGCCCCTAGCAAGTGAGCTTTGATATATATACAAATACATGCATATATCCAACTGAACATCAACAATATATCAGATGAATGCGTTAAGCAACATGCATATATCCAACTAAACATCAACAATATATTAGATGAATGCGGTGAGCAAACAGAACAACCTATTCATTATATCAATATATTTTCCAATATAAAAAAATATATATTATATCACCTTTTCTTTGTACTAGTCACAAGTGTGTTTATGTACAGCCGCAACCACTGTACACATGAGTTCTTAGTGACTATATATATTTATGGACAATCCATCACATAGAAAGTCCTTTACTGGAAGATCATAATTAGAAAATTAAAATTCCATACACTTTATAAAAGGAACATAAATCTGGCAATCAATGGATTTTCTTTACTAACACCCAATCTCATGGGTGTTGTTAATGTGCAGCCGCTGGATACAATAAAAATAAAAACTTTTTATTATACACTGTTCGGATTCCCATCTCATGGGTTAACCAATCAAAGAAATATATTTCTCCTAAAATATATATATATATATATATATATACTCTTCGTAACTGAAAACCCATCTCATAGTTGTTAACTCATCTCATAGTTGTTAACTTCATCAACTCTTCGTAACTGAAAACCCATCTCATAGTTGTTAACTTCAGTAAACAAACCCATCTCATAGTTGTTAACTCATCTCATAGTTGTTAACTTCAGTAAACAAATCAAATATATATATATATATATATATATATATTCATGAAACGATTAGATGCCACCATGTATAATACCAAAATTTAATTGTTACCGATAGACTGCATATGAAAAATATATATACAAAATTTACTTTTAACACAAATAATGAACTATATATATATATATATATATATATGAAACGATTAGATGCCATCATGTATAATACCAAAATTTAATTGTTACCGATAGACTGCATATGAAAAATATATATATAAAATTTATTTTTAACACAAATAATGAACTAATCACCAAATTAAAGTTCATTTTTCAAAGTTATTATTACTTTACGTATTTATGTATATATATGTTTTGTGTTACTGTGTAACAATACCCATCACATCACATTGGCGTGTTACTGTGTGACGAAAACAAAAAATGTAACTCCACAATCCAGCCATCATGTGAGTCACATCACACAAAAATACAGGACTATATATATATATATATATATTATTTTTGTATTACAAGAAAACCGACGACTGGGCATTCTCTTTGAATAACCAGTGGCTACCTCTGCGCAGCCCCTTTGCCTTATATATATATATATATATATATATATAGTCACTGTTACGAGAAGCCCATCTTATGGATTAACAGAAAAAATAAACTATTTATAAAATAAATAATCCATCCATGAATATAATAACATCTATACAGGCATAGATAATAATCAAGTATTTGATCAAATCATCACTAAGATTTGATGAAAATCATGTAGATGTCTCTGATACCAATTGAAGCCACAACGGAAGCATTTAATAAATTTTCTGGATCTTAACCACATGATATGTCACCAAATCAATAACTATTTGTATAGGATTTCATATCTTTGAACGATTGATTAATCGTTAGTACTCCGAGAATAATAGTGAATTAGATTGGTCCTCCTTTGACCTTGAGCACCAGTAAACCTTCACCTCTATCTATATCCCCGTAACACACAAGTTTGTGAAAACCCTATATCTTTCACTCTCGATTATTCTGTATCGGGTTTGTGCATGAATAATTGAATAAATCAACCTGAGAGATATATAGTGTATATAGATAGGGCTAGAGATGAGGATCAAAAGGGATTCTTATCTTAGCTCCAATTGGTCATAACTCTATCCTATCTAATTAATTACAATAAGCATCACAATAATATTGTAATTGCACTCTAGGATTCAGAAATTACAATAAGGTCCTGTCATACTAAATAACTACATATAAGTCCTTCCACTACCGAATATCCGTAAGTAGGCCAAAGGAAAATAAATACTGTCCCACGTAAGGCATGCTTACTTCTTATAATCCTTGAGTAACCAATTTAATCCTTCTGATCACTGAATTTCTTTTATAAAAGAATTTTTCAAAATAAATATTTTTCTCAATAAATAATAGAAAAATAATTTAGTAAACATTTTACTAAAATGTCCTGTCCAGGTTCTAGTAATCAAACTTATTAAATTATACCAAGGGGATATTCTAACTCTTATAGAGTATGGATTCTATTTTGAGCATTTGTATTCCCAGAGCTCCAACATTTACCACCCAAGATACTATGGTATTGACCTTAAAAGATCTCACATGTTAGTAAGTCAAAATGACCAATACTGAACCTTGAGTCCACTAAACCTCTCAAGATTTAGAGCTTAATGTATATAGTAGATAAGAATCATACCAAAATAATAACAGTAATTTATATGGTGTGATCTTACGGTGATCCTGTTCAGTATACTCTAGGCACATTAACACATTGCCTTAGAGTCAACTTCCCCAATGGTCGAGACAAACCATCATATCTTATAGAGGTCAAGTGTGTTATAGTCTTACAGATAAAAGTGCCCAATTTTTATCACTGACTATGAATAATGCCAAGGTGCAAGAAACCGGTGAGCCTAAATCTCATGCGTGTAAATCTCATTTACACATTTAAGTCACCTATAATGCAACTTGAGGACAATAATGAATCTCAAGCAAATATATGTAAAGCCTAATGCATGAATATCACATTTATTATTAAAATATCAAATTAATAATAAATAATTGGCTTATAGGGCATATAATCCCAATAGTTAGGGGTGCACATAGTCCGGTTTGGTACGGTTCTTGACGGAACCAGAACTGAACCGTTTCCCACGGTTCCTAAAAAATTAGAACTGAAATCCGAACCGGAACTGTTGGAATATGGAACCGAATTATAAAGCCTGGTTCGGTTCCATGATTCGCATTATAAAAATAAAAAAATAAAAAATTTATACTTTTGATATGTTATTTAAATTAAGGGCAAATTACACACATAACCCCTCAGGTTTTTAATTTGTACATGTAGATAAAAGATGGCCAAAATATAACAGAGAGACCCAAATTAAGCCAAAATATAACAGAGAGACCCAAATTAACTGTATGTGGTTAGTGGATTGATATGAAGTTACATTTTTGTCCTTAGAGTTAAATTATTTATTTAATGAAAAATTTTAATTTAATTTAATTTAATTTAATTTTTTTTTTTTTTTGTATATTATTAAAGTTACAATTTTGCCCTGGGTTAAGTAAATCAGTCGTGTCCAAGGGCAACGACTTCTTCTCTTCGACGATAATGGCGATCGTCCTTGACGCATTTAACGCTTCAGATCGGGGAGCTCATTTTTGCCGGTCCATCACCACCGCTGCACCACCTGTCGATCCACCGGCCGAGCTCACCGTCGAGTCAACTGAGCTTCTTCTTCACGGCCGAGTCAACCGAGCTCTCCACCGTCCAAGCTCTCTTCATGGCTGAGTCAATCGAGCTTTTTCATCATGGCCAAGCTCTCCACTACTGTAACGACCCAGGTTTTATTCAACCCGGTGCGTCAATGGTAACCCGAAAGTTAACCCGGTAACGGATCCCGATACGGAAGCAAGAAATAAGAAAATGGTCTCCCAAGGCACATCACACCTCTAAGACCCTAAGATGACCTTCCATGAGGTCACGGAATTCAAAGAAAATTGACGGGGAAGTAAAAGATCGGAAATATGACAAATAAGCCCCCAGGGGCAAAATAGTCATTTTTGAAAACTATGAATTCGAGTGCCACAGAGCACACCACTAGAAAGACAAAAAAAAAAAAATCAAGATGGACTCAAGAATCGCATGATTCGGAGTCCGGATAAAGGAGAAACGACATGACGAAGAAAAACGAGCACTTAAGACTAAAAGGGTAAACTGGTAATTATCCAGGAAGAACCGGGTGCAACCAAGCACACCGTTGGAAAGACAGCAAAAAATTAGTCAAGTACAAAAAAAAGTTCACTCGATTTGGAGTCCGGATGAGGGAAAAACGAGTGTTTGAAGTTGTGACATCGCGGCGGCCCGACGAAGGCCATGGCATGCCCCATGCGCGCCCAGCGCCCATGCCAGCGCCCCATTCGGCGTCCAATGGCATGCACCATGACATGCTAGGAAAGAGAAAAATTCAGCCAGAACTGAGAGCCAAAACGAGGTCCGAAACGGATTTTTCTGGAAAAACACAAAGAAGAAACCCCCCTTAAAATCGAGTTTTCTACCCGGCCTCATGCAAGGAAACGAAAAAAACTCACTATAAAATCCCCAAAATGCCCCTAGATCAGAACTGGACGTGAGGGTAAAAAGTTGCTACAGGATCTGAGATTGAAAACGGGCTACCAAACGAATTTTTCTGGAAAAAACACAAAGAATAAACCCCTCCCGAAATCAAATTTTCTACCTAGCTGCGCTAGATAAAATGAAAAAAACTCACTGCAAAATGGCCAAAATGCCCTCCCAAGAAATTTGGTCAAGAGAGCTAAAAAGCTGTTAAAATGAAAACTGGTAGCTGAAACTTCACGAGGGATTTTCGGTACCAAGACGACATTTTCTGGAAAAACACAAAGAAGAAACCCCCCCCTAAAATCACATTTTCTAAGTGACCATGTAAAGGCTGGAATTTATTTCCGAAGGAAAATCCCAGAATGCCCTAAAATCAGATTATGCAATAAAATTGAAAAATGATTCCATAGGATGCTCAAATCATAAAGGAAAGGGTTTTTCTTAAAAACGTTCATGCACGCAAACGTAAATGGTGATTTTGAGCAAGCGGGAATGGTCCGTGGCTCGCAGAAATGGCCGAGTCAAAATCCGACCCCCCAACGGCCAAAAAGGCAAAAATGAATAAGAAGAGGGAAATTTGAAAACTAAAATTATAAAATGCTTTCAAATGATCATTTGGCCCTTGGCCACACTTCATACAAGATTAATGAGACCTAGTAGAGGTGCCGAAACACATTTTACACCACCCGATTTGAAAATGAACCCTTAAAAGGCTCGATTTCTACTATTTTAGCCCAAAAATGCAATATGTGAACTAAAAAGCAAAAATGAAAACTAAATGGTGTTTGACCCTTAGCCACACCTCACATATGGCAAATGAATGTTAAAGGATGAATTACATACACAATGCACACACCGGTGCGAAAATGACATATTGAAACCCAAGTTTTCATGCTTTTCTCATTAAAGGCAAAATTCTGCATTTTTCAATATACATGGATTACAAATGAAGTTTGGCTCTTGGCCAAATATCACATACATAGAATGAATACCAAAAAGTGTGCTTAAGCACATAATACAAGTTTGGAATCAAATATACACATTTGAAAAAATGGCTACAAATGGCATTTCAAGTCGACCTTTACAATAATGGAAATCTTCAAGTCCATAAATCATCTAAGCATAATGAGAACCTCAACATTGATTCATGTACCTAAAAAATGTCCCCACTATGTGGGGGAGTAACATAAAGCTACTCGTAGGAGATGAGCATGCATCGACCTAGCATTTTACAATTTTATCACCTTATGGTGAAATATGTTAAAAAGGTTCATGCCACCTAACGTCTATATCAAAATAAGACTCAGGAAGCATCCTAAGCTACCTTAGAGTGTTTCTAGCATAAATCACATCATTCATACATTTCAACAACATAGAAACATGTTATACAAAGCAACAAGATATAGATTTTCAAAGTCATCAACTTGAACCCTAAAATACGAAAACAACAAGAGTGGGTCATGGTACCTAACGTCTATGTTCAAAATGAATCTATAGGATCATTCCTAAATTACATTTGAACATCAAAACACAAATCATGATATCGATACAATTTAACCAACATTGGAACTTCCAATACAACGCATAAAGCATGATTTCTCAAAGTTAACATCTTGCAACTTAAAATGGTAAATCAAACAAATAACAAGAAGTTACGATATCATCTAGTTATCAACTTGAAAAGAAATGCGAAATCAACCAAAGTGGATACTTGGACGTCACGCCGGATCAGACCGACACCATAGTTATTTTAGGGTTACTAGCTCATGGGTAACCTCCCTATGTGCGCACTAGACTATATTGAGGGACAATCCCCCATACTAGAACCAATTCCTAGCCGTAGCCAAACAACGACATCCCCAAGTTTCCAAAATCAACAAGTTGTTCAACAACGTATATATCAACATGTATATACATGATATCAACTATCAACCAAGCACAACTAAATTTGGAAACACATACAATACATTTACTAAGTCCACAACTACTATGGTATGACAAATGTCGAATCTTCAGTGTGCGATTCGTTATACGCTATAACAATATCTTTCAACATTGAAAACATAAGCTCATAAATTTAAATATAACAACAATGTTATCAAATGCCCAAATATAACCAAGTGAATGCACAACAAGTCCAAGTCTATGATTTAAACATAGAAACAACTTCCAAGACGCAATTAAATCTATGGAACAATTAGATAGAATTTAATTAAATAAACACAATTAAATTTTCTAGATTCCAATTCAATTCCAAATAATCTCAAATTAATACATACTAAAGGACATATCATGGTCATCACTTATATCCATTCTAAAACTCAATTAGGTTGTTGGAGCAATAAAGTGGAATTTTAATTAAATCATGCTAATTTAAATCCCAATGTTCTAAAGCAACTTCAAATGGTCCCAAATTAGTATATGCTACTAAACAAGTCATGGTCATTACAAATATCAAGTTAAAAACTTAATTAAGCTAAGGGAACCATTAAATAGATTTTAATTAATCCTTTTAATTAAAATCTCTAGATTTTCAAACTCATCTAAATGTTCTTAAATTAACATATGTTAGGGAACATGCCAAGGCCTATTGTAATATCACATTACAAGCTTATTTCATGCAAATTTAATATTAAAAAAAATAACTATTAAAAAAAAGTTACAATTCTCATTCAAATGATTCCAATTTAATATATGTTAACAAGTATACCAAGGCCTAAATTACTAGCATGCCACACTTTAATTCCAAGTTGTATATCATCATGAGAATTAAATCTCAAACAAAAAAATTAATTAAATGAAAGGTTTCAAAACCTAATCAAATATTCTAGATTTAATATATGTGAAAGTATATGGCATGCACATCAAGAATATCAAGTCGGATTTTCAAAGAAATGAATAGTGCACTTGGAGCAAATTAATTAATAATTACTATATTTCAAAACATCTCCAATTACTTTCAATTTCACATAAGTTGAAGAGTGTATTAAAGCCTAACATAATATGCTAACACATATTAATTTCAAGCTAGATAAGGCCACATGAATTAAATATTTACTCAAAAAAAATATTAAATAAAATCTTCATTACTTATCCAAAAATTCTCAATTTAATATATGTCAATGACCATACCAAGGGGTAATATAATTCCATGCCACATGTTTAAACAAAGTTATAATCAACTGGGAAAATCAAATCCTTCACAAGAAAAATAAATAATAAAATCTCTAAATTTGTTACCAAAGCATGTAAATAAGTTGCATAAACATCACTAGCATGCAATATAACAAGAATAATAACCTATAACACCCCTTACCTCAATTTGAGATGAAAATCTCAAATCCCACCGAAAGAAAAGTGCTCCGAATCCGACGATACCGAAGGGTTTTGTCGGGGACAACACGTTGAACAAGAGTATCCAAGAAGCCCCATGAAAATCACAACTTGACTTCAAACCCAAACACAAAATTTGGCCAAAAACGATTTCTAATAAGGGGGAAAGGTGAGCGGCATCAAGGCGAACAATAGACATTAAGGCTGAAGGGTTTTCACTAAGGAAATCAAGTGGAGGAGAAGAAAGAATGAAGGCAGCCCCTTGGGCTCCCATGGCTGCCGGCCAAGAAGAGGAAGAAGGTCTGAAAATCTGATTTTAAAAATTAGGGCAACCTATTTATAGAAATCTCAAAAAGTGTCCCGAAAGGGCCCTGCCGGGTTTGGAAAAGTGGAATTTGAGCAAACGTGCTCAAATGGTAAAACTCTGGGAACAAAAAAGATTCAAAATGAGAAAATATGAACAACGGAAGAAATGGCATCGAAAATTGAGTACTGAGCAGAGAGATATATCCCGAACAAGTTCGGCGCCAACCGGGGTTAGAAACTCCGAAACTAGAGAAAAATGACCAAAAAAAAATTCTAAGAATACACGACTCAACGAAATGTGAAAATGAATCCAGTACGAGGATCCAGGCTCCAGATGAGGCATTTTGCAATAACTTTCGTTAATTGCACAATGACCCTTACAAAAAAGGTTAACTGCGAAACTGCCCCAGAATGAAAATATATTCCAAAAGATATTTTCTTAGATGCCCCTAAAATAAAATATCTTCAAAAGATATTTATGAAAAACACCCCAAGGAAAGAAAAAGATTCTGAAGAATTGTGCATCCATGCCCCTATGGACACCGGGAGCAACTTGAGTACTTTCTTGCAAAAGTAAAGATACATATTTCGTGGAAACCACTTAGAATGAAGACATGTGAAGTCAAAAACCAACTCCGAGCATGAAAAGTGAGGTTGTGCCAAAAAATGACAAATGGGGAAAAGACAGAATAGGGAAAATGACGAAATAGGGAAAAGGATAAAAAGTGAATAGTGTCCAAAAAAGTGAAAATGTGGAAATGACTCGGTCCTCAAAGGAAGTTGTCAATAGATACAAAAGAGTCTCGGAAACCAATTCCAAGCACTCGAGATGACACTAAGCGATGAGAAACCGAACTCAGAAAGGAAAATTAAACGGAAAAAAATTTATCCGTAAAATTTCAGAAAAAGGGAAAGGAAGGAAAATGACCGGGTCGTTACAACTGCTGCAGCCGAGCTCTCTTCACGGCCGAGTCAATCGAGCTCTCCACCAGCATCCTCACTGCGTACCTCCCTCGCCGGCCAGATCGCCGGACCTGTCTCACCAGTGTACAGCCACAGTTCATCTACAACCACTGGCCGAGCTCGCCATCGCTCTCATCTGAGCCGCTGCTAGTCATCCACGGCCGAACCAGCTCGTCGCCCAAATCTGATGCCGGACAACCTCCTCGTCGACGACAAAGGAGATTTGAAGGTTGCGGATTTTTGACTCAGTGATGGGGTGGTGGCTGGTTCATTTGGGGGTGATTGTTGACGGTGGTGGTGACTGGTGGGTTGAAATTGGTTGTAGGGGTGGTTGTGGATAGTGGTGGTGGGTTGAATTTGGTTGTAGGTGTGATGGGGTGGTGGGGTGTGTGTGTAAGAAAGGGGATAAGGCCTAATTTGGGGGTGGTTGGGCTCCTGACAATTAGGGTTTGGTTGGGTGAGGACAACGATGATGGGATTGTAGGCGTCGCCGGGAGAGAGGATGAAGGCGCTGCCGCTACTCTTCCTCTAGACGAGAGAGATGAACTGAGATGGGCAAAAATGAAACTTTTTAATATACAGTATTTTTTATTTTTTTCATTAAAAATAAATACTTTAATTTTAAGGTCAGAACTATAAATTTATATTGATTTTTCGTGGTCAAACGGTCAATATAGACCTTCTTGTAATATTGCTATAACTTTTATCTACATGCACAATATAGAAACCTCATGGGTGGTTTGTGTAATTTGCCCTTAAATTAATGTATAAGTGCTTACTAAAGATCACTTTAATTATGTCAATTAGTATGCCTAACTCACTTAAATAAACATTCTTATAAACTGTTGTTGTAAGAACCAACCATTCTGGGCTAATAAAGGAATGATCACTAGTACTTTTTATTTTTTATTTTTTTATTTTTTAAGTAAACATTGAAATAATAATACATTAGAAATAGTTGAAGATTCAAAATACATCAAACCAATCTATATTCGATCCAAACAATTATAACATATATTATTATTATTATATTATATAATTTTAAAATAATATATATTATATATACGGTTCCAAAATTTTGGAACTGGAACCGGTACCGAACCGGTGTGGAATTGGAATCAAAGCCCCGGTTGTTCTCCGGTTCCATCGATTTTTTATGCAACCCTAGCATTTGTGTTTTCTATTTTAGCAAACTAAACAAATTGTCAATTGAAGGAAAAGGAAAGAATGAACAATTACACTAGATTTCTCTCTTTATCTCTAATTTACTTTTTTTTTTTTTTTTTTTACTATTTTTTTAATTATATATACATTAATACTTGTATCATCAGCTGCATTCTTTATATTTCAATTATTGTTGGGTATCTCTTTCAACAATAACAACCTTAATCAGAAAATACCAAATCAAAATACAATTATAAAAAGCTTAAGTGAATTACGTAAATTAGGGTTCCTATTCATGAGAAAGAAGTCATTTATTCATGGTAAAAAATTGTAACTTCTAGTTTTAGTTATTTGAATATTTAATCAAAAGAGTCCCTAAAATGAATTGAAGTTATTAAGTTATACGAGAGTTTACATTCCGTAATCATAAGTTTTGCAATTTTTTCCTCTTTTCTATATTAAAAAAATTATTTTAAAAATACACAAAACAACCAAATAAGTTGATAAATAAGTAGCCACCTAATTTAAGATAAAATCACAAATCAAAATTCATGAAGTATAGCATTTTTATAAACAAATTTATGTTTTGGTTTTGCTACTTATTTTCATGTTTTTCTTTTCGTGAAGATGTATTGATTGAAGATTGTATTAGGGTTTCATCCTATATAAATGAATATATATAAACATGTATAAGTTTGTTTTAGGGTTTTCTTTTAGAATAATTTTAAAATTTTGATTTGGTCTGTGACAGCTTGTGTTAGCCTATTTAGGATTTTCTATATGTATAAATATGTATATATGTAAAAATTTGTATTAGGGTTTTCTTTTTAAATAATTTGAAAATAAAAGTTTATTTAATGACAAATAAAAAGGAAAAAGATTATTTATTTTTATATTTAAAATAAAATAAGGTAAATTTTATTTTTGTTGTATTAATGAAAATAAAATTGGAGTTGGTAGCATATAAGATTAATAATTAAATACTTCAGTCAGAATACCAATCCTTTCATCAGTTATTGTAAAGAAATGAGAATATTAAATTTTTTTTTTTTCAAAAAAGTTGATGTTTTAAACCATGCAAAAGGGAAAATGTGATTCTGCATATTTTAAAATTGACAAATAAAAATAAAAAATGATCCGGGCAACCCGCTCGACCCGAAAACATTCGGGTTTCGGTTTCCTAACAGAACCTGAAACTAGATGACCTCGGCCCAATCCCATTTGACCTGACCGGGTTAAGGTTGAGTTCGGCCTACCCAACTTGCACCCCTAGCCGGTCCTATGCGGTAAACGGGTGGGGTTGCCTACCCAACTTGCACCCCTAGCCAGTCCTATGTGGTAAACGGGTGGGGTTGTACCCCTGCCATCAAGGAACTGACTTTTTTCCTTCTCTTTGATATGTGTACTAGTATATCTACCTATCCAAGAGTTTAAGTTAATTTATTTAATAATATATTAGTAAAAAAAAAATTATTATAATAAAAATACCGAAATTCAATAAAAATAATATCTAGCTAGAGAAAGAAATATATAATATTAAAAAAATTAATTTTTTTAATTTAATAAAATAAATTACAATTACATAAAGAAATACTAATAATAATATAACAGTGAAAAATATTGAAATTCAGTCAAATCTAATTAGAAAAGAAAATGTATAATTTCATAAATTAAATTACTGAAGTTCAATAAAGGAAAATCTAATTAGAAAAAGATATAATAATAATAATAATCAAAATACCGAAATTCAATAAAAATAATATCTAGCTAGAGAAAGAAATATTTAATATTAGAAAAATTAATTTTTTTTTGATTTAATAAAATAAATTACAATTACATAAAGAAATACTAATAATAATATAACAGTGGAAAATATTGAAATTCAGTCAAATCTAATTAGAAAAGAAAATGTATAATTTCATAAATTAAATTACTGAAGTTCAATAGAGGAAAATCTAATTAGAAAAAGATATAATAATAATAATAATAATAATAATAATAATAATAATAATAATAATAATATAGTAGTATTGGCACGACCCAAATCCGTAGGATTCGAGTCATGTACCTGAAGGAATATAAATCAGGCTCTTAACCAAGCCCCTAAAGAGAAATCTAAGGTGAATTAATCAATATTCAAGTCTTACTCAAGTACCAAGGGTGCCACTAATTATAAATGATTATCATACTAGGTTAAGAACACCTTCCATACTCTCGGTTTAGAAAATTCCTCGACCTTGCCTCACTCAAATAGTCATAACTCCTTATGTGGTTAATTTTTTTTAGTGAAACCAGTTCCATTGGAAAAATAGACTTGGAGACCTTGAAATAGAGCTCACATTTGACCTCATTTAGATTAAAAATGAAGGAGTTATGGCCATTTGAAGTTAATAATTCAAAGTTAATTGAAGCCTGCAGAATCCTCTTGAGCGCACTGCAAATTGAGCTTGAGCACAAATGGATAACTGAGAGTTGTTTTCCCTAGAATGAAGTGCGCTCGAGCGCATTAAGGCCTAAACTCGAGCGCAATGTCCTAAATTGTGGAAAACAACCATGTTTTATTTGTTTAAGGCCTTAGACACCTCTTTTGTACCAAGTATGTGTTGGAACCGGATTGCAAAAATGACAATATATCCGATATTAAGAGCATATAATCACATAAGTATAAATTTGTAATAAATAATATTTTGAAATCACATTATTAATAAATTAAATATAATTTCAAATCAAGGGTTAGAGTTGCGTAATTGGTTCTTGAAGATAGTTGAAGCCTCTCCTAGGTGCAATCAGAATATCAATTGACAGCACTATCTCCCGGATTCAACTAAGCCAGATTCAACAATCTGTATGTTCATAGAGTGACACCCTCAATAAACCTATGTATTCATCTCTGCCCAATCATTTGTCCAAAATAAAATATAATTTTAAGCACATATATCAATATATATATATGATTGAATATACCCCCCACGTGGAATGTTTAGAATTTCATAATTTTTTACCCAAAAGTTAGCTAGAATTTCAATTTCGATCATCGGAATGGTCACCGAAATCCAGATTGAAAGGTTAGAACCTTCCCTAGAGTCTTACCAGAACTTGAGTTCATCAGTCGAAAACTTCATTTGAACCTTACCAGAATACGCCAGAGTCTCGTCAATACCTCATTAGAATCTTGGTTCGTCAGCTAAAAACTTTATCGGTGGACCTTATCAGAATCCGGACTTAGTCGCCCCGAAACCTCATCAATGAGAGGGTTCTCTCTTCTTAGACTTAGGTTTTGCTTAAGTCTGGTACCTCTCATATAGGCTCACCTCAAGCCCTTTTATAGTGCTTCTAATTAAGATGGGTTTAAATATGGTCATTAATCAAGAAGCCCAAAGGTTATCCATTACAACACCTATTAACCCATATTCAAAGGCCAATAAGATCGGATGGCTATAATCACTTGATCATACAACTAATCAAGGGAAATGATCAATCACAATTACGAGTGAAAATTCTAACCTTCTCGCGCACATGTGTGACGACTCGAATCCAAGACCTTTTGTGCAAAATGAAAACTCATAATATCCATCTACCAACCAGGCAACTTGTTGGTTAAGTTATAGATAAGGAATAAATATATTTAAAGACTATTTTAAAATCCTTTATAAAAACAATCATATATTTTAAAATACGTTCCAACAATCCCCCACTTGTTTTAAAATTTAGAATATAAAATTTGGACGATTGGTACAGTTGTTTGATTAGTAAAGGTGTCTGTTGGACTTGAACCATTACCTAGTGAAGATAGTTCTAGGATTACCTAGGAACTTGGTGAACAAAGTCTTAAACCAAGAACCACACTGACAAACAAGAAGTACCTCACACACTGTGATACCCCCCGGATTTCTGAATGCAAGTTAGCTAGGCCCACGCCCGAATACCTGAGGATATCTGTAACTACCCGAACCCGTGGGTTCGAACCGTTAAATGGGCCCTTACCCGAACCCGAGGTCAACTAAATCTACGCCTTCTATTCCTATGTAAATATATGGCACACGAGTTAGTCCAGGGCCAATGTACTCTAAAAAAACACAGCTTTTACAAAGTGGTCAAGTGAGCAGGTCAAGGGGAAGGATCAGCCGGCTGATGGCCCTTAGTCGGCCGACTGATAGGGTAGGGTCGGTTAGCTGATTGAGATAATCAGCCGGCTGAAATAATTTCCAAAAATGCACCTTCTCGGGACTTTGCCAAAATGAACTGTCGGCTTGCTGGCTGGTGAGAGGGTGTCGGCTGACTGATGAAGGAGTTTCGGTCGGCTGATGGTGAGGTTCAGCTAGTCGAAACAAGATTTTTTTTATCACTCAACTCTCTGGAGTGCCAAGATGTGCACTGTTAGCCGGCCGATAGGCCCTGGGAAGCTGCTATTTGCAGCAAAAACATCAAAATGACTAGGCTTGTTATGAGCCATCCTGCACGAAACCTGCTACACAACCAAATCTGAATTCACGGCAATAATTTAACACCATTCCTCCATCATACTCATCATCATAGGTGAAAAAGAAAATTCAAATACATTACATTCACTGAAAATATACAACATTGTCATTCTTACATTCCCCAATGATCATATACAAAATAAAAAGTATAAATACATCATGTATTGCAAAAGGATACATTTACATTTAATACTTTACAAAGTGGGGTCTAATTACTAAAGGTACAAAAGAAATCAGTCCTCTATTTCAAACTAAGGTTGTGGTGGATTGTCGTCCGCCAACTCTTTTCCAGAACCTGAAAAATGTTAATAAAGGGGTAAGCACTATGGTTTAGTAAGAGGTGCCTAAGACACACCTCTTGAGACCCCGTGAATCCACATAATGAATGAGAATAAGGGATTGGGATCATGCTACGTCTAGGAAGAATATAACCAGATAGCAAAACCAACAAATTCCAAATCATGAATACAAAAGCCGTGAAATGGGATGCAATGTCATGTAATGTCCCTCCTTATTTCTAAAACCATTTCCGTCATCATTTCCAAACCGTTAGTGTAACACATCCCATGGCAACTCCATGGCGGCACGAGAGGAGGATTGGCTAACTATCTCTGACCCATGGCAACTCCATGGCGTCATTTGGGGCCTAGGTAACTCAATCACACTAGGGCGATCTCCCAAGTCCCCTCTAGGCCACACTAATGCCACGGTCCCTAGGCAACTCCTAGGCAGCCGGGATTTCGTAAACTCTTTCGAAACTTTCCTTAAGACCCCTTTTCATTTCTTTAAAAAAAAATCAATTTCCCATTTTTTTCCCAATGAATGTATGAATGTCATGCCCATAAACAAATTCTATGCTCAACAAGCCAAACATACTTTGTAAGAAATTTCTAGAATAATAACTCATGCTTTCAAATCACATAACATGGTAATTAGACTCAATGAGCATGAAATATCATAAATTAGGCATGCTTTCGTCATCATACACCACCTAACACATAAACACAATTTTTACATAACAAGCAAGTAAGATTTACACAAAATTTCACAAATTAAGCATGCAATTACTTAAATTTTGAGAAATTAACTCACAAAAGCCCAAGAATATGTAAATTAGAAACCCCTACTTCAAATGGAAGCAAAATTCCCAAAATTTGCCCAATCCAAACCCTAGATTTCAAAATCCCAAGGTACACCAAATTGAGATTGGCTCTGATCAAATCGTAGATCTTGACGAGCTCTTTAATTTGGCGCAAATAGTATAAAAAATCTCTCAACGGTTTAAGAGAAATCAAGATTTAAAGCTTTAAGGAAAAAGAAAAAAAAAAGAATGAGAGGGAGAGAGAATTTCATGCAGAGAGAAAAAGGAAGAAAGAAATGAGGCCAAGAATGGCCTTTGGCCCATTTTCTTAAAAAAAAATCCTTGTGGGTCCCACCTTTAAATATATACATTTTCTTTTTAACTTTAATTTCCACCACACACACACACACACACACACACACACACACACCCACACACATATTTATATACATATTAATTCACAACCTCATAAAACATATTAAATAAAAATAAATGTGATGCAAATGGACTCAACCATAATCCCCGTACACGACAATTTCAGTAGCGGGTCCCGCGCGGGACTTTCCGGTCTAGAAAACGAAAACATGCTGAAATGGCAACCGATGCATTTCCAAGAGTCCTGAACTCAATGGAATACCCCAACCAACTCTAGATGCACCCGGCACACCCCACGGTGTCAGGTACGTAAAATGAGAAAAGACAGAAATGCCCTTGCAAAAACAAAAAATTCTAGAAAAATAGAAAATGATAAAAATTGGAAACATCACAATCTCCCCAACTTTTAAAGATTTTATCCCCAAAATCAAGACATACCTGAGAGAGAAAACAACTCTGGATACTTAGAGCGAACCTCCTGTTTAAGCTCCCAAGTAGCCTCCTCGACTCCGTGGTGCCTCCAAAGAACTTTCACCAATGTTATTGTCTTGTCCCTCAACACCTTCTGTTGTGTGTCAAGGATCTAAACTGATCCTTCTTCATAGGAAACATCTTCATCGATATCCACATCTGTTGCCCAAGTATACACTCTAAAGAGGGGTGAATAGAGTCTTTGGCAAACAATGGCCAATTTTCAGTTTTCCAAATTTAACTAAAACCTTCGAACAATTATGCAATAATCAATATATAGGCATAAGCAATTTATAGTATAAATGTAAAAGAGATAAGGGAAGAAAGATTTGCAAACATTCATATCACGATTTTAGCGAGGTTCGGAAACTCCTACTCCTCGGCTCAAGACCCTTCTTGAGACTTCCCAATCCACTATGGCTTCTCCTTACGGGTGGAGAGTAAACCTTTACATGAAACAACTCCTTGCTTCACCTTGCTAAGAGACAACCTCTCTTAGTCTACCTTTAGGTCACACCAACCCTTACAAATTGAAGTTAGCTTGCTTCTTCTTTCTTGGGCCACACCAGCCCTTACAAATGAAGATCAGATTTGTTGCATACAAGTATATCTCTCAAAGATTGATATGAAAATATTAGCTCACAACTTTCAGATCACTCTAGAGTATATATATGAATAGATTGAAGTTCAATACTCTATGAATGATATGGGATGAGAGAGTATGATATGAATGATGAATAAGAGCTTTTATGACGCTAGAAGATGTCTTTCAAGTGTAGTAACATTTAATCCCGAAGTCTCTTTACTCTATTTATAGAGTTTCAACAGCAAATTAAAAAATGTAGCTGTTGTGCACGGAGTTCAAGGCAAAATAGCCGTTCAGATTCAGATCTGGGCAAAGTTTGGTCGCCTGAAATGAAACACCCTTGTGTTTCGGTCGTCCAAAATGGTTTTAAGATTGGTCATCATCCTCAGTATCTCTGTTTCAGTAGACTGAAGTAAAACCCTTCTCTGTTTCGGTAGACCGAAATGGTTCAGGTTGGCCATGATTCCTTATTTTGGTAGACCGAAATATACTGGTCCTGAATTTTGGTAGACCAAAATGGACCTACTGCCTCATGAATTGTTCTAAGTTAACAGATTAAACAGTGCTCTACAGGACATCTGCACAGATCTTATTTTCATTGAAAACATTTAAGTAAATGTCTTTACTTTAATTTATATGTCCATTTACTTTAAGTTTACAATACAAATAAGGAAGTACCCCCCATTTGGATAAAAAATACAAGAAAATTGAAATCCAACTAAATTAAAATATAGAAATTCAGTTTTAGTACAAATTTGGATTTCTGACAGTTTTGGTAAAAATTGATCCGCATGTAGACTAATACCGACTTGGTCAAAAATTCTGATAAAATCAGTTTAGGCTAGTTAAAATATAAAGAGTTATTACCGGGAAAAATTATTTTGAAATAATCATTATTTCAAAGATCCATTTTTCACACTTAGCCAAAAACACAGTTTTTTCGTGAAACGCATTCTGGGGTCCTAATGTCCGTTACCAACTCATGGTAATGAAGGCTTCTCATGCCTTAATTGTTGACCAATATGAATAATATGATTGATGTGTATGGTCTTAGCATTTCTAGCACAAGTGATGAGTTCTTTCAAAGCTTATGAAGGCTTAAACTAAGTCATTCTTTAGCAATGACTTCATATACAATTATATATGAATGAAGTGCGCAGTCTATTGCTAATGGATATAGGAGCATATGAATGATGATATGATATGCATGGTCCTATAGAGATGAGCTTTAAATGGATTCATAAATACTTTGATATTGAATCCTAAACACTCACCATCCTATCTACCCTTTTCTTCAAGCTTTGTCCATGATCTTTAGGCTTTGAGGTAGACTTGTTTTCTTCCTTCCTTTGAGTTGCTTTTTTGCTCATTGTAGTCCAAACTATCTTTGGATGGACTTTGCATTTGGTTCTTTGCAATTTCATGTCTTTTTTGTTTCCATTGCTTTCCTTGATATGATCTTGAATAATGAAATACTTGGAATGATCTTTCGTGCTTCATTAAGGTCATCCTTTGAATGTGAATAATCTATAACACTCAATGTAAACATTAGTCCTTAAACACCATTAATGGTTTGTTATCATCAAAACCTCTATATTGTCCTTGGATGGAATCCTTAAGGTCAACAATCTCCCCCTTTTTGATGATGACAAAGCATTGATGTGTTCATGAGCAAGTGGAGTAGCATTTGAAAAATGCCCCCCCCTATCAAAGTGCATTCAATGAACATAATGTTATAAAATAGCATGCTTGTACATTCTTCATGAATTTTAGACATTAACATGCATATTAGATTATTTTTCCTTTTCAAGAGATTTTTATAATTCTCCCCCTATCAACATGCTTCCATTAAAAGATATATATCATTCATTTGACATGTAAGCACAATGAGATAATGATATATATATAACATCAAGCATTTGAATCACATTACACATATTTCTCCCCCTTTGTCATCTAAAAAGGGTGGGAGGCCTAAACAACTTCATTTAGTATTTATCATTAAGCATAGTGAAGTGATGGCATCAAGAATTGGCAATATAGTGGTAATGACTATAATATGCTTTGGAGTGAAACATATAAGTAATTATATCATAAGATACCAATTTCATTGATAGCATGAGTTCAAAGATCATTAAGGTTCATGACATATACAAAGTATACATAAGACATAAACCAAAGAATGAAACATAAACTCAAATAGGCAAAAGTATACAAAAGTATACATAGTAAAGCATAACAAAAATAAGAATGAAGCATGAACTAGAATAAACCAAAAGGCAAAAACCTTGTAAGGTAAATCTAGGAATTTAGGTGTGCTTCAATCCTAATAGACTTTTCCCATTTGATATCTTCAAGAAGGAGGAAAAATCATCAAAATCATGAAAGCTCATGAGTATGAATATGATGACCAACAAGTCATTTTGTAGCATGCTTGACAATTTCCAAAATGAGCCAATTAAGCATAACAAGTCATGCAATAAACATTCATAAGAAATTATCAACAATCTCCCCCTATGAGTGTGTTTTCATTTGCATAATATATCATTTAATGGATACACCTCATTAAAAGTAATGATATATAAATTAAGTCTTTTATACCAGAAGATCCTTTTTTATAAGTATATGGTTGAATGATAAAAATCACATGTGGCATATAAAGCATAAGGCATATGTAAGTAGTGTCACTACTCAAGTTATGTGCAATAAATTTCCAATTATGTAAAAGCATATTTCTTGGACATGTATGATTAGAAATAATTGGTACATGGTTGTACATGTGAATGAGTTCAATATTTTTCTTTGCACATATTTCTTTAAGGAATGAAGTCAAGAGATCTCATGAAGTGTATATAATGAAGCCTTGATACCAAAATGTATTCTTTAAGAGATGTGGTGAGAGATTGGCTACATGACTCTTTATGTGGATGAACTCAATATCTCTTTTAAACACATTATTTAAAAAGTGATTATAGGAATATCGCATGAATTTCTAGAGTGCTCAAGATGGATACATTAAATAACTTAGCACTTGTGATATCACATAAGTCATTTAAGCTAGAACAAAGTGTTCTTTGACTATTATAATCCCAAGACTAAAATGTTAAATAAATATGTGAATTATGATTTTCATGACACTAATGGAGTTTTAAACCTTTGAAGAAATCAAGTTTGCGCATCATGCTAATTTCAATTCATTTTGCATGCTAGAGGTAAACTTCTTTGTAAAGAACATGAATGTTGATTTAAAGATAATACTATCCATGTAAGTGTAATCAACACAATGTCATCAATGGTTTTGAACACAATAAGAGAGATGCATATAAGCTTTGTCAAAAACCATTACTCATGAAAAAATCACTTGTGCCTTTCAAGATGAGCTCTAGGAGCAATAAGTCATGCTTTTGATAAAAATCATTTCATGCAAAAACATGTAGCATTCTTATTGCTTTAATTCGAAGTCATATGTGCACAAAGACATATATACAAGGCATTTTATTGGTTGAACTCTTGGGAACACATTCTAGCTTAATAACCAATAATGATACACAATGCATATTATGATGTAGATTTTAAAACCATTCAAGTACTGGTGCTACATACATATCGGTCAATCGTTTCTTTTGGCCCTTCTATTTCGGTCGTCCGAAATAACTAGAGGTTTGGTTTTCATGAATTCATTTCGGTAGGCCGAAATAAATTAGAATTCTATTTTGATAGGCCGAAATAACTTAAAGCTTAGTTCCAAAACTCTCTGTTTATATCGGTCGACTGTTTCAAGTGGTTATTCCATTTCGGTAGATCGAAGTTATGTTTCGGTAGACTGGTTTGTGTAGGAATTGCAAAACCGGTAAATATCCTCATTAAAATAGAACTTGAATTTTCAGATTTGATCCAATTATTTTCAGGTTTAAATGATTTCATTTTATGTGCTAGTGATGCCAAAAGAGTGTAAGTAAGACATTTAAAGACGCAAAGGCACATGAATGACTTTCTAGATATAGCTGCTTTAAAACAAATACAAATGAAACAACTTTTGGACTTTCCTTGATGGCATGCAATTTCCAAATGCCTTTCACAAATTTAGTCTTCATTAACAATAAATGTATGCTAGCATGTTCAAGTCACATAATCCAAGATAAGCTACTTTAACATAGACATTTTTGCAACAAGTAACATTCATGTCAAGATCACCAATTACATTGATTATGCTATGAAAATAATCATGTATTCCTTTTATCTTGCATAATCAAGTCACATTCAAGCTTATCAACAAAAGTCACATTTGTGATGAAGAAGGAGATATTTATCGAAGCAATTAATTGCATTGGATTTGGCATGTTTTCTCAATTTAGTGCACCCTTCATCCTTTTGATGTTGAGAGGAATTCATGACTTGATTTCTCTACAAGTGCTTTCCCCATCCATGTTTGTGTATCCACTTGTTCTTGAGTGAAATGGATTTTGAATCTACAAAACGTACTAAAGTGGTAATCTTTGGTACCCCATTCTTTTAGGGTCCTTGTGAATTAGTACACATAGTTAAGATTCCTCTTGGGAGCTCAGTTCAATAAAGCACAAATGATGTTTCCTTTAGTTAACATGCTTCAAACAAATTTGTAATTTTAGTGGATCTAGCATGCTAGTGCATTTGTCAATTTAAGGAATAGGTGTTTGTGATTAAGTTCACCTCAATGACTCAATATGAAATGAATAAGATTTGAGTGACGTAGTATACTTTCATATATGGATCATGATGAAAGGTACCATGTGCATTATTCATGATAGAATCTAGAATTGACACAATATACGAGATTCTTCCTAAATGGGCAAAGTTATGTAAAGTGCCCAAATTTGAAATCCCTAAAGGATTCATCAATTATAAGGAAGATACATTTCTTTTCCAATTAACTTTACATTTCAAAGAATGATAACTTATTGGAAAGTAATGCTTCATGAGACCTACACTTTTTAAAGCAATTTTATCAAATTTTAAGTGTAGCAATTCAAATTCAAACTCAAGTATGTAATGCATAAATAAAATTATTTTAAATCAATAAGGCATGCATTAAAAATAGTTTGCATAAATAATGAGTACTTGTAGAATGAAGATGAAAATTTCATAATCAATAGCATATTATCATAGTCTTCATTTCTCTAGTGTAATACATTCAAGGACTCCTCATATGTGATGATCAAATGCTTAAGGATTTATTTTTGTTTAGCAACAATTTATTGATCATACATGATTCTAACATGCCAAAGGAGTTAAGTAATGAAAAGTTCATATGAAGTATAACAATTACCATGCTTTTGTAGTTGTTCCCAATTGTAGTGCTCCTTTGCTTTGAGAGTGAAGAATTTGGAACATTTCTTACATCACATGTAGAACAACTATTATTAAGAAGCCATTTATCCTTGGATGATGAAGATTCCTTCGAGAAACCCTATAAGGTAAACTTAGGAAATATTCATTTAGTACCCAAATTTTCTTGGGTCCATAAGTGTTAGGCAATGACATAAAAGTTCCTTTTGGAACCCAAACCTTCTTAATCCTTTTCTTCTTTCTAAATGGACAATTGTGAATTTTGTGTCCTAACCTTTTACAATAATTGCATTTAGGGTATTGAAAAGAACTTTTGTCAAATGAATCATTTAAGAGCTTTCTCTTTTTCATTAAGTATGCATCTTTATTGCAAGGATCATATCTTATCCCATTTTTGAAAGAGACCTTTCTTTGATTTCCAAGTATAGTATTCAAGTTCTCTTTTCCTTTGGTTAACTAAGATGCCATTTTGATCATCAATGACTTCTTTTGAAAAATTCTTTTCGAAAACACAATCAATTGATGTTGATTCTTTATACAGTACATTATCTTTTTCCTTTTTCAAAGACTCATTTTCAATTTGAATCTTTTCTAATTCTTGCACAAGATAATGATTTTCATTTTTCAAAGAATCATTTTCTATTTGAACTTTTTCATGTTTTTGAGAGATATCATGATTTTCCTTTTGAAGAGAGTCACATTTTTCAAGCAATTTTTCTAGTACACCATGTAACTCTTTAAATGCATCATGCAAAACATTATGCTCATCAACTAACCCATTATAGGAATCATTTAAATCAAAAGAATCATAGTTGGAATTTACCTCATTTTTGTCGGCTATAAGACAAAGAGCAATATATTCATGATTATCAACCATATCTTTGATGTCATTTGCTTCTTTGCTAGAAGCTTGGAGAGTTTCACTCTTCTTTTGAATTGCTTCATTTTCTTCACTATAAGACGATGAGTAAGTTCTAGCAAGATCATCCACATGACTAGTAATATTAGTAGAACTAAAATTCATCTCATTATTTGAACCACTGTCATTCATGTTACAAGATTCATTTACTTTGATAAGCATGGATAAATTTGATTCCTTAACATTACAATTACTACCATGGAATATCTCAAGTGAGTCCTAAATTTCTTTTGCCTTTTTACAATTTGCAATTCTATTGAACTCATTTTTGTTCAATGCACAATAAAGATTATTTATGGCTTTAGCGTTGCATTGAATTAATCTACGATCATTTGCATCACATTCTTTCTCTTCTTTAGGAACCATTGTCTTTTTAAATTTTTTCATGGGAATGAATGGTCCATTAACTATGGCAAGCCAAATTCTATAGTTTATGGATTGAAGAAAGTCTATCATTATACTTTTCTAATAGCTATAGTTGGTTCCATAAAAAATTGGAGGTCTATCAATATATTGCCCTTCTAGGTATGTGAATATGCCATTGTTGGCCGTGATCGTACTCTAAGACGGTTAAGTCCTTTTAATTAGAGTTAGGCTCTGATACCAATTGTTACCCAATTATAGACTCTAGAGGGGGGTGAATAGAGTCTTTGGCAAACAATGACCAATTTTCAGTTTTGCAAATTTAACTAAAACCTTCTAACAATTATGCAATAATCAATATATAGGCATAAGCAATTTATAGCATAAATGTAAAGGAGATAAGGGAAGAAAGATTTGCAAACTTCACACGGCGATTTTAGCGAGGTTCGGAAACTCCTACTCCTCAGCTCAAGACCCCTCTTGAGACTTTCCAATCCACTATGGCTTCTCCTAACGGGTGGAGAGGAAACCTTTACATGAAGCAACTCCTTGTTTTACCTTGCTAAGAGACAACCTCACTTAGTCTTCCTTTGGGTCACACCAACCCTTACAAATTGAAGCTAGCTTGCTTCTTCTTTTTTGGGCCACACTAGCCCTTACAAATGAAGATTAGATTTGTTGCATACAAGTATATCTCTCAAAGATTGATATGCAAATATTAGCTCACAACTTTCAGCTTACTCTAGAGTATATATATGAATAGATTCAAGCTCAATACTCTATGACTGATATGGGATGAGAGAGTATGATATGAATGATGAACAAGATGTCTCTCAAGTGTAGTAACATTCAATCCCGAAGTCCCCTTACTCTATTTATAAAGTTTCAATAGCAAATTAAAAAATATAGCTGTTGTGCACGGAGTTCAAGGCAAAATAGCCATTCAGATTCAGATCTGGGCAAGGTTCGGTCGACCGAAATGAAACACCCTTGTGTTTCGGTCGTCCGAAATGGTTTTAAGATTGGTTATCATCATCAGCATCTCTGTTTCGATAGACCGAAGTAAAACCCTTCTCTGTTTCGGTAGACCGAAATGGTTCAGGTTGGCCATGATTCCTTATTTCGGTAGACCGAAATATAATGGTCCTGAATTTCAGTAGACAGAAATGGACCTGCTGCCTCATGAATTGTTCTAAGTTAACAGATTAGACAATGCTCTACAGGACATCTGCATAGACTTTATTTTCGATGAAAACATTTAAGTAAATGTCTTTACTTTAATTTATATGTCCATTTACTTTAAGTTTACAATATAAATAAGGAAGTACCCCCCATTTGGATAAAAAATACTAGAAAATTGAAATCCAACTAAATTAAAATGTAGAAATTCAGTTTTAGTACAAATTTGGATTTTCGACAGTTTTGGTAAAAATGAATCCGCATATAGACCAATGTAGACTTGGTCAAAAATTATGAAAAAATCAGTTTAAGCTAGTTGAAGTATAAAGAGATATTAACGGGAAAAATTATTTTGAAATAATCATTATTTCAAAAATCAAATTTTCATACTTAGCCAAAAACACAGTTTTTCATGTAGCGCATTCTAGGGTCCTAATGTGCGTTACCAACTCATGGTAATGAAGGCTTCTCATGCCTTAATTTTTGACTAATATGAATAATATGATTGATGTGTATAGTCTTAGCATTTCTAGCACAAGTGATGAGTTCTTTCAAAGTTTATGAAAGCTTGAACTAACTTATTCTTTAGCAATGACTTCATATACAATTATATATAAATGAAGTGCATAGTCTATTGCTAATGGATATAAGAGCATATGAATGATGATATGATATGCATGGTCCTTTAGAGATGAGCTTCAAATGGATTCATAAATACTTTGACATTGAATCTTAAACACTCATCATCCTATCTACTATTTTCTTCAAGCTTTGTCCATGATCTTTAGGCTTTGAGGTAGACTTGTTTTCTTCCTTCTTTTGAGTTGCTTTCTTACTTATTGTAGTCCAAACTATCTTTGGATGGACTTTGCATTTGGTTCTTTGTAACTTCATGTCTTCTTTGTTTCCATTGCTTTCCTTGATATGATATTGAATAATGGAATAATTTGAATGATCTTTCGTGCTTCATTGAGGTCATCCTTTGAATGTGAATAATCTATAACACTCAATGTAAACATTAGTCCTTAAACACCATTAATGGTTTGTTATCATTAAAAGCTCTAGATTGTCCTTGGATGGAATCCTTAAGGTCAACAACATCAACCCAACTCAAAAAGTGAGACGAATCCAGTTCATACTTTCGTAACATCGACACATGAAAAACATTGTGGACCTGTCCAACTGTGGTAACAATGCAAGTCTATAGGCCACCTCTCCTACACGATCCAGAATCTCAAAAGGTCCAATGAATCGTGGCGATAACTTGCCACTTTTCCCGAACCTTAACAAACCCTTCCATAGAGAACTCGTAAAAAGACGTGGTCTCCCACCTCAAAGGATAGCGATCGTCTCCACTTATCCACATAACTCTTCTGTCGGCTCTGAGCTGTGAGCAACCTCTGTCTAATCAACTTAATTTTCTCAGTAGTCTTAAGCACAATGTCGGGTCCTAAGGTGGCTGTCTTGCCTACCTCAGTCCAACAAACTGAAGACCTACAAGGTCTACCATATAACACCTCAAATGGAGCTATTTCAATGTCACCTGATAGCTGTTGTTGTAGGCAAACTCAATAAATAGAAGGTGATCTTCCCAACTACCTCCCAAGTCAAATACATATGCCCGAAGCATATCCCCCAAGATCTGGACGGTACGCTCTAACTGGCCATCCGTCTGTGGATGAAATGCCGTATTAAGGTGCAAAAATGAACCAAACGTTGCTTGAAGTCCTTCCCATAACTTCGAAGTGAACTTGGCATCCCTATCTGAAATAATAGCCACTAGAACTCCGTGCAACCTCACAATCTCATTCACATATAACACACCAAGTGCCTCTGCATCATCTATTACCTTAATAGGCAAAAAGTGGGCTGTCTTGGTTAATCTATCAATGATGACCCATACGGCTTCATTGCCCTTTCGTGACCTTGGAAGACCTGTGACAAAATCCATAGCAATCTGTTCCCATTTCCACTGCGCTATAGGCAATGGATGCAACAAACCTGCTAGTCTCTGATGCTCGGCTTTTACCTACAGACAGGTAAGGCACTTAGCCACAAACTGTGTAACATCCCTCTTCATCCCATTCCACCAATACTAAAGTCTCAAATTGTGATACATTTTGGTACCACCAAGATAAACTACAAAGCAGGAAGTACGAAACTCCCGTAAGACATCTTCACAACAAATTGTAGAAACGACCAACAAATCTTTGAACCTAGACCTCCATCTGCATGTAAGGTCTAATCTTTTACTGTCTCACCACTGGAAATCAATGTGTGAATGGCATCCAAATTCGGATCTTATCTCTGTGACTCAATCACTGTAATAAGATTTCATTCTTGAGATCAAGGTGTGAATGGCATCCAAATTCGGATCCTATCTCTGTGACTCAATCACTTTAATAGGATTTCATTCTTGAACAAAAATCCATTTTTTGATTTATTTCATCCATTCCATGATCGGAACAGAGGAGGATACACATTACACCATGATTTTGAATCAGAAGAGAGATTTCAAGAATGGTAGATCTATTCACATTATCAATAATCGAGCCGGATCTGGTGTATCATAAGGGATTTGCCTTTTCTATTGATTCCTACGGATTGGATCAAAAGCAATTCTTGAATGAGGTCCGACAAGAATAGGCTGAGCCACAAGACTGAACAAGAATGCTGACTTACTGTACACATCATCATCAAAACACTGTAATCCCATCTCTGCCAGATCCTCAAGCATCTTCCACTTCCAAATAGCCAAACCGGCTAAAGTTCCCTGAGATTTCTGGCTTAAGGTATCTGCTACCACATTCGCCTTACCTGGATGATACTGTTTATCAAAATTGTAATCGTCCAAGAACTCAACCCATCACCTCTGTCTGTTGTTCAAGTCCTTTTAGGAGAAAATGTACTTGAGACTCTTGTGATCCGAGAACACCTCGAATCTCTCGCCATACAAATAATGTCTCCAACACTTCAAAGTAAAAACACCTACCCCTAACTTCAAATCATGAGTAGGGTAGTTGTACTCATGAGTCTTCAACTATCGTGACTTATAAGCCACTACTCTACCACTCTACATCAGTACGCAGCCCAACACTAGAGCCGTAGTCAACCTTGTCTTCAATTCCTAAAAGGAAGACTCACAAGTTTCATTCCATGTAAACTTGATCCCTTTCCGGGTCAAGCGAGTTATAGGAGCTGCTAGGCGAGAAAAATGTTTCATGAATCTTTGATAATAGCCCACTAGGCCAAGAAAACTCTGGATCTAAAAAACCTTCTTAGGAGGCTCCCAATTCAAAACTACTTCAATCTTTGATGGATCCACTGATACTCTGCCTTCTGAGATAACGTGTCCCAAAAACTTCACCTCTTGTAGCCAAAATTCACACTTCTCATATTTGGCATATAAGCGGTGTTCCCGTAAAATCTATAATACAGTACTCAAATGGATCTCGTACTCTTCCCGAGATCATGAGTACACAAGGATGTCATCTACAAAAACTACCACAAACTGGTCTAATCAATCGTGAAAGACACGATTCATTAATTCCATGAATGCCGCTGGCGTATTAGTTTAGCCAAAAGGAATTACAAGGAACTCGTAATGTTGATACCGTGTACGGAAAGCTGTCTTTGGGATATCTTCATCCCTAACCCGCAATTGATAGTAGCCTGACCTCAAGTCAATCTTCAAAAAACAAATGGCTTCCCTCAACTGGTCAAACAAATCATTTATCATTGGCAAGGGATACTTGTTTTTGATGGTAGCATGATTCAACTTCCAGTAATCAATGCACAACCTCAAAGACCCATCTTTCTTCTTAGCAAACAAGACCGGTGCTCCCCACGGTGACACACTCGGTCAGATGAAACCTTTCAACCTCAAATCATCAAGCTGTTTCTTCAATTCTTCTAATTCAATCAGTGTCATAAGATATAGTGCCATAGAAATCGGTGTGGTACCGGGCATCAAATCAATAGCAAATTCCACTTCTCGATGTGGAGGTGACTATGTCAAATCCTCCGGAAAAACATCCAAGAAGTCACAAACAACTGTCGGATAAACTTCTTCCACGACATCATCTTCTTCGGCTAAAAGACTAGCCAAAAAGTAATCACCACAACTCCATCCACGAATTCCATAAAATGATGAAGTATGGGAATCACTCCGATCTCCCACGAAAAATAAACAATCCCTCTCGGGAGTGTAAACTGTGACTCTTCCTCTGAAACAATCGATCGTAGCATAAAATGAAGCTAACCAATCAATCCCCAGAATGACATCAAAGCTAGTCATCTCCAGGAGGATGAGGTCAAACACAAAAGTCCATCTGGCTATCACGATGGAACAATCTCTCACAACTCGGCTCAAGGACACTGAAACCCCAATTAGTGTGTCACCACACAACACCCGATCCATGAAACTAACCTCTGACCCTGATGTAAGTGTAAATGATGATGATATGAAGGAATGAGATGCACCAGAGTCAAACAAAACACAAGCCCAAGAACTAAACACTGGAAATATACCTCTAAGAACTGATGGACCAGAAGACTTGTCGGTCTGAACAACTGTAAAGACACGTCTCTGCGGCACCTGTGCCTGAGAACTGCCAAACTGAACACCTGACTGCAGCACTGATATAGTATGAGTATCCCTCCTAACTGGTTGTGAACCCTGTGAAGACATGGCAGGCTGTGGTGGTGGTGGTGGTCTGAAACCTGACTAAACTGTAGTCGACTGTGACGGCCTCTACTGTGACCCTCTGCCACTGCCTGTGCCTGCTCCCTGATTTGGACAATATGGCCTTGACCATATGGCCTTATTGGCCACAACCAAAGCAGACCCTAAAATTAACTGATGTCTGTGGACACTCTGTTTTGTAATGACCCGGCTGATTGCAGCGATAGCAGACCACACCACTCCTAGTAGACCCTACTGGCATAGGGGAAGTAGGAACGGATCGTGTAGACTGTTGGGACTGAAACGGACCACCCTTATTCTTTTTCCATGACGGCCCCTCTGAAGATGTTTTGGTATTCCTCTTTTGCTTCCACTGTTCTCTGCCTGCATTCCTATCCATGGCTTCCGCCTTTAACATTAGTGTTCTTTCCACTGCCTCTGCATAAACTTTGAAGTACTGAGCTGTGATCAATGGCCTCATTTGGTAGTGAAAACCAGAGACAAATTTTCTTTCTTATCAGCCTCATTTCTCACTATTTCAAGGGCGAAGTGAGAAAGAGACGTGAACTTATAATCGTACTCAGTCACCAACATATTGCCTTGAATCAAGTCATCAAACTACTTCCTTAGCTCCCACCTTTTGGTAACTAAAAAATACTTGTTGTAGAACAGTTCTTTAAACATTTCCCATCTCCTCTCTTCAACCTTATGCTGATTGGTGACTGACTTTCACCAAAGCTTGGCGTCCTTGGAAAACTTATAGGTAGCCAAGATGATTTTCACGTGATCATCCATCACATCCACAGAAGTCAAGTGGGTCTCCAATTAGTCCATGTAGTCATCAGCTTCCATTGGGTCTGCACCACCCTCAAATATCATTGGCATCAACTTTGAAAATCCTGCAACCAACTTAAGACGTTTCTATGTCGCCGTCTCCTCTACCTGAACTTCCGGATGTGGTACCAGTTGCGGAAGAGAAACAACAGTAGTCCTCAAGGCACTCTGCAACAGATGATTCAGTGTCAGCTTAGCTGAACCTTTACCCACTTCAATGGGTGTCTCAATATTATCCCTTCTTGTAAGAACACCTCTAGGGGAATCAAGTCCCTAAGAAGTGCGTCCTCATCAGCTTACTCCGCGAGATTGGAGCTAGAGCTCTCACCAACATCTCCCCTTGTCGGCTTAGGGCCAACTCCTTTTGGTTCCTTTCACGATGGCATTGTACTATAAAACGAGAAAACGGTTCAATGACGAGAACACTAAAGTCCAACCGTGGACTACCTAACACAACTAATGCAACACTGACACTCAGCATTCGAAACTATGCAACAAGTTTATCAACATAAACATAGAAGCACATAAGCACGTAAGCAAGTAGTCAGTTAGGCATGTTTTCCAAATAGTAAAACACTTTAGCAAATAATCACATACGCAATGCATATGACTTCCTATGCAACCCTAAGTTGGCCCCTACTTGTCGTCCTAATGTTTTTCGAACCATGCTTTGATACCAAGTTTGTAACGACCCAAACCCGTGGGTCTGAACCGTTAAACGGGTCTTTACCTGAACCCGAGGTCTTCCATTCCTATGTCAATATATGACACATGAGTCAGTCTAGGGCCCAAGGTACTCTAAAAAAACACAACTTTTATAAAATGGTCAAGTGAGCAGGTCAATGGGAAGGATTAGCCGGCTGATGGCACTTGGTCGGCCTACTGATAGGGCAGGGTTGGTTGGCTAATTAAGACAATCAGTTGGCTGAAACGATTTCCAAAAAGGCACCTTCTCCGGACTTTGCCAAAATGAATTGTTGACCGGCTGGTGAGAGAGTGTCGGCCGACTAATGAAGGAGTTTCGATTGGCTGATGGTGAGGTTTAGCCGGCTGAAACAAGATTTTCTATCACTCAACTCTCTCGAGTGCCAAGATATGCACTATCAGCCGGTTGATAATCCTTGTTAGCTGGCCGACATGCCCTGGGAAGCTGCTATTTACAGCAAAAACATCAGAATGACTAGGCTCGTTGTGAGCCATCCTACACGAAACCTGCTACACAACTAAATCTAAATTCATGGCAATAATTGAACATCATTCCTTCATCATACTCATCATCATAGGAGAAAAATAAAATTCAAATACATTACATTCATTGGAAATATACAACATTGCCATTCTTACATTCCCCAATGATCATATACAAAATAAAAAGTATAAATACAGAATATGTAGCAAAAGGATACATTTACAGTTAATACTTTACAAAATGGGGTCTAATTACTAAAGGTACAAAAGAAATCAGTCCTCTACTACAAACTAAGGCTGTGGTGGATTGTTGTCTGCCAACTCTTTTCCCGAACTTGAAAAATGTTAATAAAGGGGTGAGCACTATGGCTCTGTAGG
Source organism: Cornus florida (assembly GCF_030987335.1). NCBI lineage: Eukaryota > Viridiplantae > Streptophyta > Magnoliopsida > Cornales > Cornaceae > Cornus > Cornus florida. Next base: position 49,399,040 of record NW_026775572.1, read on the forward strand.
AGGTGCCTAAGACACACCTCTTGAGACTCCATGAATCCATATAATGAATGGGAATAAGGGATTGGGATTATGTTACGTCTAGGAAGAATATAACCACATAGCAAAACCAATAAATTCCAAATCATGAATACAAAAGCTGTGAAATGGGATGCAATGTCGCTCCCTATTTTCAAAACCATTTCCATTATCATTTCCAAACCGTTAGTGCAACCCGTCCCATGGCAACTCCATGGCGGCATGAGAGGAGGATTGGTTAACTGTCCCTGACCCATGGCAACTCCATGGCGTCATTTGGGGCCCAAGTAACTCAACCACGCTAGGGCGATCTCCCTAGTCCCCTCTATGCCACACCAATGCCATGGTCCCTAGGCAACTCCTAGGCGGCTTGGTTTTCGCAAACTCTTTCGAAACTTTCCCCAAGACCCCTTTTCATTTCTTTAAAAAAAATTAATTTCCCAATGAATGTATGAATGTCATGCCCATAAACAAATTATATGCTCAATAAGCCAAACATACTTTGTAAGAAATTTCTAGAATAATAACTCATGCTTTCACATCACATAACATAGTAATTAGACTCAATGAGCATGAAATATCATAAATTAAGAATGCTTTCATCATCATACATCACCTAACACATAAATACAATTTTTACATAAAAAGCAAGTAAGATTTATATAAAATTTCACAAATTAAGCATGCAATTACTCAAATTTTGATAAATTAACTCACAAAAGCCCAAGAATATGTGAATTAGAAACCCCTATCTCAAAAGGAAACAAAATCCCCAAAATTTGCCCAATCCAAACCCTAGATTTCAAAATCCCAAGGTGCACTGAATGGAGATTGGCTCCGATCAAATCGTAGATCTTGACGAGCTCTTTAATTTGCCGCAAACGGCATCAAAAATCTCTCAACGGTTTAAGAGAAATTAAGATTTAAAGCTTTAAGGAAAAAGAAAAAGAAAAAAAATGAGAAGGAGAGAGGATTTCATAGAGAGAGAAAAAGGAAGAAAGAAATGAGGCCAAGAACGGCCTTTCGCCTATTTTTTTTTAAAAAATCCTTGTGGGTCCCACCTTTACATATATACATTTTCTTTTTAACTTTAATTTCCACCGCATACACACACACACACATATATATACATATTAATTCAGAACCTAATAAAATACATTAAATAAAAATGAATGTGATGCAAATGGACTCAACCATCTCCCCATACACGACAATTCCGGTAGCTGGTCCCACACGGGACTTTCCGGTCCGAAAAACGAAAAAATGCCGAAATGGCGACCAATACATTTACAAGAGTCCTGAACTTAATGGAATGCCCCAACCAACTCTAGATGCACCCGGCATACCCCATGGTGTCCGGCACGCAAAATGAGAAAAGACGAAAATGCCCTTACAAAAATAGAAAATTTCAGAAAAATGAAAAATGACAAAAATTGGAAATATCACAATATCAAAAACAATATGGCGATAAACGAACACTGAATACAAAAAAATAAACAAGAATAAACAAAATGCTGAAATGAAAACTAGAATAATAATTAAATCCTCAAAAATTACTTTCATTAAATAATAAATTCCTCTTATACCAATAATCCTCCATTATACAACTCGGGAATCATATTATGTGGACCCCTAGAAAATCCCAAACTGAAATAAAGAATAGTAACAACTATTTACTGTATACTGAAACATAAAGTAAAATCCTATGTAGATATCCGGAAGAATGATGATGACTGGTTTCTGTTCTGCACGAACAAAATCTACACCTAGTTCTGATATAGACTTGAAAAATAAATAGTGGGTCAAGTTTGCAAACAAGTTCTTTCTACTACATCTCACAGAGACCTAAGGAACGAATACATTCTAGTCAACTTATGCAATAGCTACATAGTCTGTATATATATATATATATATATATATATATATATATATATATATATATATAGATACACACTAAAGACTCTCACTGGACTATAGGGCAGGATCATCCTGATGTTAGGCATTATGAAAAACATATAGGTAGTCATGAACACCGTCATCTGCCAAGGCACAAACACATCTTCTATATCCAGCTACGCATCCCAAGGGCAATATAGCATTTTTAATCATTAATCCTGAGAACTCAAGCTCATATCATGGTACATACATACATATATATATATCCATATCATATGCAAATATAATAAAATAAACTATCCGTAATGGTCTTTCAATGACATGTCATCTACATGGTTTCGTGGCCTGACACGAAGAGATGATCCAAAACATAAAATAAATTATTTGCCATAGTCTTTCAATGGCATGTCATCCATATAGTTCCGTGACCTGACACGAAGAGATATAACTAAACTTATTAGCCAGCCCATCAATAGTATGCCCCCATATCCTAACAATAGTGCATGAATCCGGAATCATTTCCTGACAATGGTTCCCACACAATCCAATGAATGATGCAAGCATATATGTACATCAAAAGATGCAGAAATAAACATGATAATAATCATACAGTTATCCATTGCATTTAATTAAGTAATATAAATAACAATTCAAGTAGCATGTAATTAACTTACTAAATAAATAATTAACTTACATCTCAATTAAATTGCAAAACCTCTTATAGTCTACATTAATCCAGTATGGTTTGTGATGTTTCCATTTTTCGTCATTTTTCATTTTTTTTATTTCCCGAAAAATTTATCATTGCAAGGGCATTTTTGTCTTTTGTCGCTTTTCGTACCGGACACTGTGGAATGTGCCAGTTGTGTTCGAGAGATTATTTGGGACATTTCATTGAGTCCAGGATTCTTTGAAATGCAAGGGTGACCATTTTAGGATTTTTCAGTTTTTCAAGCCGAAAGGTCCCATGTGGGACCCGTTACTGGAATTGTTGCACACTGTGATTTTAGTTGGGTCCATTTTTATCTCATACATTTTATTTAATGTAGTATATGAAATTGTGAATTTTTAAATGTATATGTGGTTTATGTATAAATGATTTAATTGTGGCGCAAAAATAAAAGGAAAAATAAATTAAATTTTGGTGGGGCCCACATTCTTGTTGAAAAGAGATAAAAGGCATTTTTGGGCCTCATTTCTCTCATATTTTCCTCTCTCTCCTGCTAGACTCTCTCTCTCACCTCCCAAATTCCTTTTTCCTTTTCTTTTTGCTTCAAAAGCCTTAAACCTTGATTTCTCCCCTAATCCTTGGAATTTTTGGAAGCCGTTTGCGGCAAATTGAAGCTCACGGCAAGATATACAAGTTAATCAGAGCTAATTTCCATTTGGCCACCATTTGGAGGATCTCAAAATCCTAGGGTTTGAGGTGGATTTGGGGCTTTTTGCATAATCTTGAGGTAGGGGTCTCTAATTCTCACTTTCTTGCACCTTTCTGAGTTTTTCTACTATAATGGTGATCAAGCATGCTTAATTTGAATTGATTGCTTCTTAAATGACTTAATTGTATATATGAAACATGTAATTATGTGTATTTGTTGATTTACAAGAAAAGCATACTTAATTGTTAATTTTCTATGCCTATTGTGTTCGTTAAATTGTTAGAAATTGATATGAGGAAGCATGTTAATTGTATAACATTAATTTACCCAATTCTCATAGTATTGAAAAGGCATGTGACATACATTCATAACCATGGGCATGAAAAGGGCAAAGTTATTTGAAATGAAGTAGAAAGGGGTTTGGGGAGAATTTTGACAAAACAGTTTTGAGAAAAACCCGGTCGCCGTGGAGTCGCCAAAGGGCCGGTGTATTAGTGTAACCTAGAAAGAACTAGGGGAACACCTTAGCGTGGTTGAGCTTACTGGCCCCAAATGACGCCACGGGGGTACCAAGGGTCAGGGACAGTAACCAATCCTTCTCTCGTGTCTCTACGGAGTCACCAAAGGACATGTTATATTAACAGTTTGTGAAGCGATGGATGTTTTCTAAAAATGGGGGGGTGACATGCATGGCATTGCATTCATGGCACGACATTTGCTTGTTTTGAATTTGGAATTGATAGTGTATTTTCCCGGTTTAGCATGACCCCGTTCCCTATTTTCCTATTCATTGTTTGGATTCACGGGGCTACAAGGGGTGTGTCTTAGGTACCACCTGCTGAGCTTTATGCTCACCCTATCATTTAACATTTTTCAGGGCTCAGAAAGGAAGTGGCTAATGACAATCCTCCACAAGCTTAAGGAAGGATGAAAGTCCATTTTTGACATCTTTTGTATAACTACCATTTTTTTGCAAAGTCTCAAATCTTGTAAAGTTCCTTCATTTTGCAAACTATGGTTTTGTATTGTAATTACAACCCTCAATGGCGTTTTGATGAGAATTTGAGACTATGTATTTATTTTGTGAGGAATGGTAAATAAAGTGCATTTTAACTCATGTTAAGGATGCATTTCTAGTTATATTATAAGTCATACTGTTGCCGTGAATTCAGAGATTGATTGCAAGACTGGTCCAGGGTGAGTTGGGATTTTATCGAACACAAACAGGGACCCTTCCAGTGAGTTTTGGGGTCAAGGGCCTTGTTTCGACTAGCTGATCCTCACCATCAGCCAACTGAAACCCCAGGTTTGGCCGACTGAACCCCCTCTATTAGCCGACCGAAATGCCTACAGTGAAAGCCCGAGAGCATGCAAGTTTTTAAATCATTTCAGCCATCGACCCTGTTGGCTAGCCGATCGATCCTGCTCTGTCAGCCGGCTGATCATTCCCCTTAACCTGCATTATTTGACCATTATTGTAAGGTGTGTTCTAGAGTATTGGAACCCCAGTTTGACCCCTTATGACAGTGTTGGACATAGGAAATTGATGGTATGACCTAGATGACCTCGGGTTCGGGTAAGGACCCGATTAACGGTTCGGACCCCCAGGTTCGGGTCGTTACAAAGTTGGTATCAGAGTGATGGTTTGAAATCCTTTAGGATGACGGGTAGAGGCCTACATAGGGTTACATGGGAAGTTGTTTGCGTTGTTTATGTGATTATTTGCTATGTGTTTTGTTATTTGAAGCAGCATGCTTAACTGTTTACTTGTTTATATGCTTACATGTTTATGCCAAAGTGTTTATTGCATAGTTTTACATGCTAAGTGTTATTACGGCATCATTTTATGTTGATTTGTCCACGGTGGACCTTAGTGTCATGTCATTGAATCGTTTTCTCATTTTATAGCGCGATGCCACCGCGTAAGGAACCAAGGGGAGTTGGCTCTAGGCTAACAAGAGGAGATGTTGGTGAGAGCTCTAGCTCCAATCCAGGGGAGCAAAATGAGGAGGATACATTTTTTTTGGGATTTGATTACCCCAAGAGGTGTTTCCACCAGAAGGGATGATGTTGAAGCACCTGTCGAAGAGGGTGAAGGTTCGGTGGAACTAGCATTGAACCGTTTGTTACAGAATGCCTTGAGGGTAACAATTACTACTCTTCTGCAATCGGTACCACAACCGGTAGTTCAAGTTGAGGAGCCGCCAGCGCAAAAACGTCTCAAGTTGATTTTTGGGTTTTCTAAGTTGATGCCAATAATGTTCGAAGGTGGTGCAGATCCCCTGGTAGCAGACGACTACATGGATCAAGTGGAAACTCAATTGACCTCTATGGATGTGACGAATGATTATGTGAAAATCATCCTAGCCACCTACAAGTTTACTAAGGATTGCAAGCTTTGGTGGAAGTCAGTCACCAATCGGTATAAAGTGGAAGAGATGAGTTGGGAGAAGTTTCAAAAAACTATTTTATGAGAAGTACTTTCTGGTCACCAAGAGATGGGAGCTAAGGGATCACTTTAATGGCCTCATCCAAGGTAATATGTTAGTGACAGAGTACGAAAATAAGTTCACGTCTCTTTCTCGCTTTGCTCTTGAGTTAGTGAGCAATGAGGTTGACAAGACAAGGAAGTTTTTCTCTAGTCTTCCTTACCAAATGAGGCCATTCATGACGGGTTAATACTTTAAGGTCTACTCCGAGGCAGTGGAAAGGGCTTTGATGCTTGAGGCGGAGGCTAAGGACAGAAATACAGGAAAGAAACAGTGGAAACAAAAGAGGAATGCCAGATCATCTTTAGAGGGACCTTCATGGAAAAGGAACATGAGTAGTTCATCTTAATTTTACAGGCAGCAGTCTGCACGATCCGCTCCTACCACTCCTATACCAGTTGGGTCTGATAAAAGTGGAATTGTTTGTTTTTAGTGTCAGTAGCCTGGATATTACAAGTCCAATTGTCCTATGAGATTGTCTTCAGTTTCTTCAGCTCCAAGAGCTTGTTATGGGTGTGGCCAGCAAGGCCATTTGATTCGGGACTGTCCGAGTCAGGGAGTAGGCACTACTAGTGGCAGAGGGTCATGGTAGAGGCCATCACAGTCGGCTACAGTACAGTCAGGTTTCAAACCACTGCCACCACCACAGCCTACCATGTCTTCACAGGGATCATAACTAGTTAGGAGGGATACTCCAGCTATGTCAATGCAACAGTTAGATGTTCAGGTTGGCAGTTCTCAGGCACAGGCACCGCAAGGATGTGTCTTTGCACTTACACCGGCTGATGCATCTTTCGGACCATCAGTTCTCCGAGGTATCTTCCCAGTGTTTGGTTCTTGGGCTCGTGTTCTCTTTAACTCTGGTGCATCTCATTCTTTCATTTCATCATCATTTGCACTTGCATCGGGGTTAGAGGTCAGTTTCATGGATCAGGCGTTACGCGTTAATACGCCAGTTAGGGTTTTAGTGTCTTTGAGCCGAGTTATGAGAGATTGTTCCATCATGATAGCCGGGCGGACTTTCGTGTTTGACCTTATCCTCCTTGAGATGACTGGCTTTGATGTCATTCTCGGGATAGATTGGTTAGCTTCATTTCATGCTACGACCGACTGTTTCAGAGGTAGAGTCATAGTTTGCATTCTTGAGAGAGACTGTTTCTTTTTTGTGGGAGATCGGAGTGATTCCCACACTTCATCGTTTTATGGGATTTATGGAAGAGGTCATGGTGATTACTTTTTAGCTAGTCTTTTAGCCAAAGAAGTTGATGTTATGGAAAAAGGTTATCCAAAAGTTGTTCGTAATTTCTGGATATGGTCCGGAGGATTTAACGGAGTTGCCTCCACATCGAGAAGTGGAGTTTACTATTGATTTGATACTTGGTACCACGCTGATTTCTATGGCACCGTATCGTATGGCACCAGTGGAGTTAGAAGAATTAAAGAAGTAACTTGATGATTTAAGGATAAAAGGTTTCATCCGACCGAGTGTGTCACCATGGGGCGCACCGGTCTTGTTTGCTAAGAAGAAAGTTGGTTCATTAAGGTTGTGCGTTGACTACCGAAAGTTGAATCATGCCACCATCAAGAACAAGTATCCTTTACCGAGGATATATGATTTGTTTAATCAGTTGAAATGAGCCAGTTATTTCTCGAAGATTGACTTGATGCCAAGCTATTATCAGTTGCGGGTTAGGGATGAGGATATCCCAAAAACTGCGTTTCGTACACGGTATAGACATTATGAGTTCCTTGTTATGCCTTTTGGCTTGACTAATGCGCAAGCGGCATTCATGGACTTGATAAACCGCGTCTTTCACAATTACTTGGACCAGTTTGTGGTAGTTTTTGTGGATGACATTTTTGTGTACTCATGGACTCGGGAAGAGCACGAGATCCATTTGAGTATTGTGTTGCAGATTTTGAGGGAGCACCGATTGTATGCCAAATATGAGAAGTATGAGTTTTGGCAACAGGAGTTGAAGTTTTTAGGACATGTTGTTTCGGAAGGTGCAGTGTCAGTGGATCCATCAAAGATTGAGGCAGTAACCCAAGAGTGTGTTTGAGATCTGGAGTTTTCTTAGCCTAGCAGGTTATTATCGTAGATTTCTAAAGAATTTTTCCCGTTTGGCAGCACCTATAACTCGCTTGACCAGGAAAGGGATCAAGTTTGTGTAGAATGAAGCCTGTGAGTCATCCTTTTAAGAGTTGAAGACAAGGCTGACTACAGCTCCAGTGTTGGTGATACCCATATATGATTTATTGTGAAGCTTCACGTGATGGTTTTGGTTGTGTGCTGATGCAGGATGGTAGAGTAGTGGCTTATGGGTCTCGACAGTTGAAAACTCATGAGTATAACTACCCTACTCATGACCTGGAGTTGGTAGCAGTTGTGTAAAGATTAGACCTTGCATGCAGATGAAGCTCTACGGTTCAAAGATTTGTTGGTTGTTTCCACAGGTTGTTATGAGGACGTTTTACGGGAGTTTCACACTTCCCGCATTGCAGTTCATCCAGGTGGTATTAAAATGTATCACAACAGGTTTATTACAACTATTGCCTGTAACGCAGTGGAAATGAGAGCAGATTGCAATGGATTTTGTGACAGGTCTTCCTAAGTCCTGGAAGGCCAATGAGGCTGTATGGGTCATCATTGATAGACTGACCAAGACGACTCACTTCTTGCCTATTAAGGCAACAGATGACGCAGAAGCACTTGGTGTGCTATATGTGAAAGAGATCATAAGGTTGCATGGAGTTCCAATAACCATTGTTTCGAATATAGATGCCAAGTTCACTTTAAAGTTCTGGAAAGGACTTCAAGCAGCGTTTGGCTCAATGTTACACCTTAGTATGGCATTCCATCCACAGACAGATGGTCAGTCGGTGTGATACCCCTCGACACCTAGACATGGGTTGATTAGGACCAAGCCCAAACCTGAGGGAATACCAAACAATTAATATTTAAATGAACACAAAATATAAAAAAATTAAGAAATAAATGAGTACGTTGAAAAGAATTCTAAGTATTAAAATCCTCAAAAGACAAAACCAATAAAATCCAAACTTTCAATATCTCCAAACCCATACAACTCGGGAATCTATCTAGCGGACCCCTAATAACATCCCAAATGAAAGTATAGTACGGAAACAAAATCCAAAACTAAAATATGAAAAGTAATCCTACGTAATTGGAGGAGTGAGTGTCTATATCTGCTCAGCACGATTAAGCTCTAAGCCTGGAACTGACAAACACCTAAAAAATAAGAGTGGGGCAGGCCCACATGCAAGTTCTATCCTACTACAATCTATCCAAAAACTCGATACACAGATACATCCTAGATAGATTAGAAATAACTAAACTAGTCCATATATGTATAAGTACACACTATAGGACGCTCACTAGCCACTAGGTCTGTCTCAACCTGAGTAGAAGGTAACATGCAAATCGCACATAACGTGGGCATGTATATCTAGACCTACCAGGGAACAGCAACTAGGTCCAGTTATCTATCCTAGGCGATATACGCACCCTAACCATGATCCTGAGACTCAAGGTCATATCACGGTACCAAAAGTATAAATATAAATAATTTATTAAAAACAAGGTATGTCAATCAACTATTTATTGACTTGATATAAGTATAAGTATGAGATACCCCTCGGATCCGAGACACGGGTTGATTAGGCCCAGGCCAAAACCCGAGGAAAATATCAAACAATTAATACTTTAATGAACACAGAATACAAATTGAATTAAGAAATAAAATTTAAGCTGAAAGAAACTAAATATAAATCCTTTAAAAATTGAATACTGAAAATCTGACAATCCAAAACTCCATAAGTTTAACAACTCGGGAATCCAACTCTAGTGGACCCCTAATAAAAATCCAAATTGAAATAAGACAACTGAAAGAACATCCAGATATAAGCTATGGAGAGAAATCCTACAACGTCGGTAGAGTGAGTAGAAACCTCTGCTCAGCACGAACATGTCTAAGTCTAGAACTGTCGTGTACCTAAAAAATAGAAGTGGGTCAGGCCCACGCGCAAGTTCTATACTACTACAATCTAAATAGAGGCCCGATACGCATGTACATCCTAAACAATTCCACAATAGCTAATAGTCCGTAAATATATATATAGTCACACTAAAGGACTCTCACTGGACTGCAGGCCGGTCTCAACCTGAATAGAGGTAACATGCTAAAACGCACATGAAGTGGGCATGTGTACCCAAACCTAAACAAGGTACACCTACAACCATCATATCCAGCTATGTATCCCAATGCATATACACTCCCTAACCGTCGATCCTAAGACTCAAGCCCATATCGAGGTACCATAACAATATATATATAAAATCCGTCCAGAATCCCTAGTAATGCCGCTCAACTAGTCGTTGCCATGACACTACAATTTAATAGGACTTATCTTTTAGTTAATCCATTTCCAAATCCAGAGTAGGTAGGTTTTGGTATTTTGAATCGAAATCGTCCCTAGTATGCCACCGTCCCATACCAGTGTATACTCCAACCATTCAGCAGTTGATAAAACATACACTTAAGGTAAATATCAACTAAATCCATGCTTCCAACAATTAATACTAACAGTAATAATGAAAGCATTAAAAAAAAATTACAGTATTTTCATAAACACACTTAATGTATAGTGTTTCATAAAATCCGGTATAGTGCTAAGTTTAAATCTTAATAGCACACAACATCCAACAGTTGATATTACAGTCAGTTAAGATAACCATCAACTAGATCCATTCTTCCAGCTATTAATACTAGTAGTGATAAGATAGGTATTAACAACAGAACCACAGTATATATATAAACATGCTTAGTTTAGGTTGATTTACAAAATCCCATTAGTGCTAAGTTTAAGAATTAATAACCTTTAACACTAACATATCCTAGACAAGTATAATTCAGATACATACTCATGATATAGAGTTAAACATGTTCCAATTATATCATCTGTCTCACAAGATTACCATTGCAGAGAGAATTAAACACTACTAGCTTCACAGATTTAAACACAATGTAACTACCTGATTAAGTCCCTACTGTCCAAGCTATTCTAAATAAGTAGAGTTAATTAACCCCACATCTGAAGCTTTAATCTAACCATAGACACCAATTAGACCTTCCATATTCAATTCTGTACTCAACTGAAAACTCCAGAATCAACTATTGCATGCAAAATTGACTGAAGAATGAAGAAAAAAATTAAAAACACAGCAAGGAGACGTCTCCAAAAAGTGGAGCCGCGTCCTTTAGGCCTTGGAGCCAGCTCCCACACTTAGGAGCCGCCTCTATATCAAAGGGAGCTGGCTCTCTCCAAGGGAGAGCCGACTCTCCCCCTCTCTGCCTCGTCTCTTCGCCTTTGTCTCCGTTTTACGCCTTTGCTACTTCACCGCCATGACTTCCAAAGGCTGTAACCCAATCCCAGTACATTCCCAGTCTATGCTTAAGTCCAGTTTACATTACATACGTGGCTTTTAATAAAGATTCATGCAAGCAACCATCATGTTTTTAATCGTTTTACAAAGCATAAAAACATATCGATATATTATAGTTTAAGCACGAACAAAGAATGTTTTAAATTAATTCCACTAATCCTAAATCTGTTTAAGAATGCAAAGAATATGAAACCTAAGGGAGAGAGTAAAGATAGAACTTGCCTTACACCGACGTCCGTCTATAATCTCCGGCGAATCCTTTGTTTCTTCACTTGGTTGTTTCCCAGACGTCTCCAAACTTTCTGTGTCTTACTATGGCATAATATACTTCTAAAACCCTAGGCAGACACCATAGGTAATTATTTATAGGCCACACTAAGCCTAGGCTCCCTTAAACCCTAATTGAATTTACTCGGCCCATAGAGAAAACTAGGTTAAATTTAATGTCGGCTGTAAACTATAACCCTAATGTATAACTATCTGTGTGCAACCTTCCCTACAGTCACGTTAAGACAGAAGCTAATTTAAATTAGAAACTAATTAAATTTTATAAAACTAAATTCACTTAAACAAGTTTGTACCTAATATAATTAAACGAATAATTAAAACAATTAATTAATTAGAACAAAACAATTAAGAAATTAGTACAATTAAAAATACAATGAAAGCAATAATTAAAACAATTAACTTAAAAAACCCCAATTAAATCAAAGAAACAAACACATATACACTTAAACAATTAAAAATTAAAATTTAAACAATAAAATAAATACCTGGACTATCCCTTTGAAATTAGAGGTATTACATTCCTCCCCCCTAACAAAAGGAATTCCGTCCTCGGAATTCGCTCTTACCTTCTTCTAAAATACCAGGAAATTGTGAGCGAATAACGTCCTCCCTTTACCAAGTAGACTCAGCCTCATTGTGATGACTCCACTGAACACGAACTAAAGGGATAATCTTGTTACGAAGGATCTGATCCCGACGGTCGACAATACGACACGGTGGCTCCAAATAAGTTGCATCCGGCTGCAACTCAATCTCCCTAACATCGATATGCTGATACCGATCCTTATCTCGCAGAAATTTCCGCAACATGGAAACATAAAACACATTGTGTACGCAATCTAAATTATCCGGAAGTGCCAACCGATAAGCGACAGCTCCAACTCGATCCGTAATCATGAATGGACCGACAAACCATGGTGACAACTTCCCTTTCTTGCCAAAGCGTATTACACCTTTCATATGCGACACTTTGAGTAAAACCTGATCCCCAACCTGAAACTCCAAAGCACCTGTGCGACGATCCGCATAACTCTTCTGCCTACTCTGGGTAGTGTGCATGCGATCCCTAATAAGAGCAATCTTCTCAGAAGTATCCTTGATGAACTCAGGACCCAAGAATCTGTTCTCGCCAACCTCTATCCAACAAACAGGCGATCGACATGGTCGGCCATATAATGCCTCGAATGGTGCCATCCCAATAGTCTTCTAAAAACTATTGTTATAAGCAAACTCCACAAGCGGTAAGTAATCCTAGTGGCCTTTGAAATCAAGAACACACGACCGAAGCATATCCTCCATAATCTGATTCACCCGCTCAGTCTATCCATCAGTCTGAGGATGGTAAGCAGTACTAAGGTGCAACTCTGTTCCTAAAGCCTACTGAAAACTCTTCCAGAATCCTGACACAAAGCTCGAATCCCTATCCGATATGATAGACAATGGAATGCCATGCAACTTCACAATCTCTGAAATGTAAAGCCTCGCCAACTGCTCCGAAGTAAAGTCAGTGCGAATAGGCAAGAAGTGAGCTAATTTTGTCAGTCTGTCCACAATAACCCAAATGAAATTGTGATCCTTGAAGGAATTTGGCAACCCTTCGACAAAATCCATAGAAATGCTCTCTCATTTCCACTTCAGTATCGGTAGTGGCTATAAAGCTCCTGGCGGCCTCTGATGATCAATCTTGACCATCTGACAAGTACTACATCGTGAGACAAATAGAGCAATGTCCCGTTTCATACCTGCCCACCAAAACTACCGTTTTATATCCTGATACATCTTGTCGCCTCCTGGATGAACAGAAAACTCAGAGTAGTAAGTCTCAGTCATCAAATCATTAGCAGAAGGTACCACTGACCATCCCTTGTACCTCAAACCTCCATCAGCCCCAACGTAGTAGAATGGAACCTCTTTGGAAGCTATCTCTACAACCTTGTTAATGCACTGCTAATCCGTGAGTTGTGCCTTCAAAACCTTATGAATGATAGAAGGTGTAACTACCATACAAGCCATGAACGTATCCGCCAATTCATCCACCTTCTTTAACGCATTCCACTCAGTAGTGAATAGAGCCGAAAGACTACCAACAGTTCGGTGACTAAGTGCATCTGCCACCACATTCACTTTCCCTTGATGGTACTGTATAGAAAAATGATAGTCTTTCACAAACTCCAACCATTTGCGCTATCTCATATTCAGCTCCCGCTGAGTGAACAAATACTGCAGACTCTTGTGATCGCTAAATAATCTGAAGGACTCACCTAACAGATAATGTCTCCAAATACGTAAGGCAAAGACCACAGCTGCCAACTCCAAATCATGTGTTGGATAATTAAGCTCGTGAGGCTTAAGCTTTTGAGATCCATACGAAATCGATCGTTCCTCCTGCATCAAAACACATCCAAGACCCTACAACAAAGCATCTGTGTACACAAGATACTCTATTCTACTCTGTGGGGTAGACAAAACTGGTGCAGAAGTCAACTTAGTCTTCAGCTCATCAAAAGCTTTCTGATAATTTTTATCCCACACATACCGTACACCCTTCTTAGTCAGATGAGTGAGTGGTCCCGCTATCTTTGAAAACCCCTGGATGAACCTCCTGTAATATCCTGCCAGACTGAGGAAACTCTGAATCTCAGTAGGTGGAATAGGCTATCCCCATTCAACTATCGCTGAAACCTTGGCCGGATCCACCGTTATTCCCCTTTCTGACATCACGTGACCCAGAAATTTCACCTCTTGCTGCCAAAATTCACATTTCTCGAACTTGGCGTACAACTGGTGCTCACAAAGCGTCTACAACATAATTCGTAGATTTCTAGCATGATCGTCCTTAAACCCTGAGTAAATCAAGATGTCATCGATGAAAACAATGGCAAATTGATCCAAGTAAGCCCTGAAGACCCTGTTCATCAAATCCATGAAAATCGCTGGTGCATTAGTCAACCCGAATGACATCACACAAAACTCATAAGATTTATATCTAGTGAGAAACGCTGTCCTTGGAACATCCTACTCCTGAACCCGAAGTTGATGATACCCAGACCGTAGATCAATCTTAGAGAAATAAGTAGCTCCCTTCAACTGATCAAACAAGTCATCAATGCTGGGCAAAGGATACTTGTTACGAATAGTAACCTTGTTCAACTCCCTGTAATCAATAAACAGACGAAGCGAACCATCCTTCTTCTTCACAAATAAAACCGGTGCTCCCAAGGGTGAAGTACTCCTATGAATGAAACCTTGGCTGAGTAACTGCTGAATCTGTTCCCTCAGCTCACGCATTTCCACCGGTGCCATCCTATACGGTTCCCTAGTAATAGGCGTAGTGTCGGGAGCTAGGTCTATCATAAAATTGATCTCGTGACTAGGTGGCAACCCTGGAATCTCCTGAAATACATCTGGGAAATCCTGTACAATCGGTATGCTATCCATTGATACAATAGTCCCCTCCTCCATTTCCTCCTCCACATGAAACAAATAGGTGCTAATGACTCCGCCAGAACGCGGCATGGCGACGACATATATGTCCTGTCCAGGTATAGTAAACACAATAGACCTATCAAAACAATTAACTTGGGTATGGTAGTACAATAACCAATCCATCCCAAGTATCACATCATAAGTGTGCATGTCCAGGACCAATAGGTTGGTTAGAAATCTGAGTCTGCCAATATCTAGTGTCACAGGCCCATCACTCTCATGAAGAATGGTTGTATCTCCGAACAGTGTAGAAATAACCTGTGGTCTACTGCATACCTGAGTCATCATCCTAGACAAAGCAACAAATGATCTAGCTACAAATGAGTGTGTAGCACCCGTATCAAACAGAACACGTCCAAGTAAACCATGAATAGGAAACTTACCCTCAACAGCCCAAGGTGCCTACATATCCAGTGTATAAGGTTGTACACCTTGCCATAGTGTAACTGTTGGGGTGTCTGTCCCTGAGTCTGCAGCGGTGCCGGTAAAGCCAGATGTGTCTGTCCCTGAATCTGTGGAACCTATGGAGCTGGTAAAGGCACTGGCGCCCTCTGCCCCTGCTGCATATGCTGTCCCCGTCCTTGTCTCTGTCCTTGTCTTGTTGTAGGACACTGCTTGAAAGTGTGACCATACTCTCCACAAGTGTAGCAACTACCCTGGAAAGTACCAAATGGCCTCCTCTATCGGTTAGCCTGTGGTTGACCCTGTCCTGCCTGTGGTCCCCCATTTTGCTGTCGCTTAATAGGTGCCACATCCCTAGGAGCATCTGAACCACCCTTGTGCTTTTTCCAAGGCTGTTGTCCCTGGAATCTGCCCTTACCATTCTATCGGTGTCCATTTCCATTCCCTTTCTTAGCTGACTGGTTAGCAGAGTCTCTGTCACCCCGCTTCTCACCCTTAGCCTGTCTGATGTCCACGGTCAACTGATACTACTGTAAAGTGGCGTCTACCACTTGAGCATAGGTAGTATAGGCTGGACTACCTATAATAGCTCTGTTGATAGACCACATCAGTCCCTTAACGAAACTGTTGCATTTCTTCTCCTTTGTATCCACCTCCTCAGGTGCAAAGCTCATACTCCGCCACTGTCATCTTCCCCTGCTGCAGATTTAGAAAGTCAGTCTTCATAGCTGCCCTGACTGCATAAAGGAAGTACTTTTCTTCAAAGCGTGCACTGAACTCAACATATGTCAATGTCATCCTCTCTTCGGTGGTAGTAACTGACTCCCACCACTGTAGGGCATCCCCAATTAGCTTGAAAGTAGCAAGCATCTGCTTCTGAACCTCTGTGCACTGAACCAAGTGAAGATGTCGCTCGATATCCTGTTTCCACTGGTGAGCTACTCTCGCATCGGTGGAGTCTGTGAACTCAGGTGGGCTCCCATTTGTGAAAGAACTCCTAGCCTTCTCCCAAGTATCAGTCTAAATAACCGGTGCTGGTAGCGGTACCGGCTGTACCTGAGGCTAATTCCGAAGTGCAACGGTTACCCCAGCTTCTATAGCCCGAACAATGAGGTCATTAATGTGAGGAGGATACTCTGGATCTCCTCCCTGATCCCGAGTCTATTGAACTGCCTCCTGAACCTGACCATCACCATCTGGAAACCCAAGCCTTTACTGCTCTTCCTCCATTTGCTGACGCCATAGGAGATATTGTTGCCTATGAGTCGCTCTCCTTTCCTTCCTTGTTCCTTGCATATTCTATCCATTTCTAGCGTTAACCATCTGTTAACACAGAAAGACAGACATCAGTACCATTTCTAAACGAACCGTAGAGAATACAATGAATCATAAACTTAAGCTCTAATCAAGAGAAAATGCTACGCGGAAGACTTAATACGAAACATCCTAGAGACACTTGAACCTGGAGTCCTCTGATACCAACTGAGATACCCCTCGGATCTGAGACACGGGTTGATCAGGCCCAGGCCCAAACTCGAGGGAAATATCAAACAATTAATACTTTAATGAACACAAAATACAAATTGAATTAAGAAATAAAATTTAAGCTGAAAGAAACTAAATATAAATCCTTTAAAAATTAAATACTGAAAATCTGACAATCCAAAACTCCTCAAGTTTAACAATTCGGGAATCCAACTCTAGTGGACCCCTAATAAAAATACAAACTGAAATAAAACAACTGAAAGAACATCCTGATATAAGCTATGGAGAGAAATCCTACATCGTCGGTAGAGTGAGTAAAAACATCTGCTCAGCACGAACACGTCTAAGTCTGGAACTGTCATGTACTTGAAAAATAGAAGTGGGTCAGGCCCACGCACAAGTTCTATACTACTACATTCCAAACAGAGGCCCAATACACATGTACATCCTAAATAATTGCATAATAGCTAATAGTCCATAAATATATATATAGTCACATTAAAGGACTCTCACTGGACTACAGGCCGGTCTCAACCTGAATAGAGGTAACATGCTAAAACACACACGAAGTGGGCATGTGTACCCAAACCTAAACAAGGTACACCTACAACCATCGTATCCAGCTATGCATCCCAATGCATATACACTTCCTAACCGTCGATCCTGAGACTCAAGCCCATATCGAGGTACTGTAACAATATATATAAAATTCGTCCAGAATCCCTAGTAGTGCCGCTCAACTAGTCGTTGCCATGACACTACAATTTAATAGGACTTATCTTTTAGTTAATCCATTTCCAAATCCAGAATAGTTAGGTTTTGGTATTTTGAATCCAAACCGTCCCTAGTATGCCACCGTCCCATACCGGTGCATACTCCAACCATCCAACAGTTGATAAAACATACACTTAAGGTAAATATCAACTAAATCCACGCTTCCAACAATTGATATGAACAGTGATAATGAAAGCATCAAAACAAAATTACAGTATTTTCATAAACACACTTAATGTATAGTGTTTCATAAAATCTGGTATAATGCTAAGTTTAAATCTTAATAGCACACAACATCCAACAGTTGATATTACAGTCAGTTAAGATAACCATCAACTAGATCCATTCTTCCAGCTATTGATACTAGCAGTGATAAGATAAGTATCAACAACTGAACCACAATATATATATAAACATGCTTAGTTTAGGTTGATTTACAAAGTCCCATTAGTGCTAAGTTTAAGAATTAATAACCTTTAACACTAACATATCCTAGACAAGTATAATTCAGATACATACTCATGATATAGAGTTAAACATGTTCCAATTATATCATCCGTCCCACAGGATTACCATTGCAGAGAGAATTAAACACTACTAGCTTCACAGATTTAAACACAGTGTCACTACCTGATTAAGTCCCTACTGTCCAAGCTATTCTAAACTAGTAGATTTAATTAACCCCACATCTGAAGCTTTAATCTAACCATAGACAACAACTAGACCTTCCATATTCAATTCTGCACTCAACTAAAAACTCCAAAATCAACTACTGCATGCAAAACTGATTGAAGAATGAAGAAAAAATTAAAAACACAGCAAGGAGACGTCTCCAAAAAGTGGAGCCGCCTCCTTTAGGCCTTGGAGTCGGCTCCCACACTTGGGAGCCACCTCCACATCAAAGGGAGCCCGCTCTCTCCAAGGGAGAGCCGACTCTCCCCCTCTCTGCCTCTTCTTTTCGCCTTTGTCTCTGTTTTACGCCTCTGCTACTTCACCGCCATGACTTCCAATGGCTGTAACCCAATCCCAGTACATTCCCAGTCTATGCTTAAGTCTAGTTTACATTACATACATGGCTTTTAATAAAGATTCATGCAAGCAACCATCATGTTTTTAACCGTTTTACAAAGCAGAAAAACATATTGATAAATTACAGTTTAAGTACGAACTAAGAATGTTTTAAATTGATTCCATTAATCCTAAAACTGTTTAAGAATGCAAAGAACATGAAACCTAAGGGAAAGAGTAAGGATAAAACTTGCCTTACACCGACGTCCATCTATAATCTCCGGCGAATCCTTTGTTTCTTCATTTGGTTGTTTCCCTAGACGTCTCCAAACTTTCTGTGTCTTACTATAGCGTAATATACTTCTAAAACCCTAGGCAAACACCGTAGATAAGTATTTATAGGCCACACTAAGCCTAGGCTCCCTTAAACCCTAATTGGATTTACTCGGCCCATAGAGAAAACTAGGTTAAATTCAATGTCGGCTGTGAACTATAACCCTAATGTATAACTATCTGTGTGCAACCTTCCCTACAGTCACGTTAAGATAGAAACTAATTTAAATTAGAAACTAATTAAATTTTGTAAAACTAAATTCACTTAAACAAGTTCGTACCTAATATAATTAAACGAATAATTAAAACAATCAATTAATTAGAACAAAACAATTATGTAATTAATACAATTAAAAATACAATGAAAGCAATAATTAAAATAATTAACTAAAACAACCCCAATTAAATCAAAGAAACAAAAGCATATACACCTAAACAATTAAACAATTAAAAATTTTAATTTAAACAATAAAATAAATAGCAGGACTATCCCTTTGAAATTAAGGGTATTACAAAGTAGGACTTAACTTTTTATAGTTAATCCATCTTATTTCAGAATAGGTATGACTTAGTATTTTGAACTAATCCATTCCCAGAATAGGTAGGCCTTAGGGTTTTGAACTAAGCCGTCCCTGATATGCCACCGTCCCATACCGGTGCATATACATATATATAAGTAGGACTTAACTTTTATATTTGATCCAACTTAATTCAAAATAGGTAGGACTTAGTATTTTGAACTAATCCGTCCCTAGTATGCCACCGTCCCATATCGGTGCAAACAATTCACAAACTAAATAATTGATGCAATAAATACTAAATTTAATCAACAATTATAAATCCAGAGAATGATATAAAGACAGTTAGAAATATAAACTGAGCACATTATACTAAAGTTCCAAAAGTACTTTTATTCGAGTCCATTTAATTTGCGAAAACAAAAAATAGCAATTAAAACTTCCACAATCCTTGACAACATGCAAATTAATATTTAAATTTCATGATGTCCACTACCATAGCATAAACCAACAATCCTGGGTCTTTAATATGTTACATACATCATTTAAAAAACCCCCAGTTAAATTTTAGAATTACATATTAGCCCCAGCAGTCTGAAGAGTATTAAAAATATACACCCGTAGGGTGTTCCAGCAAGGGAGCTGGCTCCCCCTTCATGGGAGCCGGCTCTCACACCTCTAGAGCTGGCTTTCCCTCATGGATAGCTGGCTCTTTCACTTAGGGACCCGGCTCTCTCTCCCTAAGAGCTATGCTACGCTCATTCTTCTCATATTTTGTCTTCTTCGCTTTCGGTGAAGTTCAGAGTTCTCTGTACTGATTTAATAAAGTTTCTTAAGATTTAATCTAAGTCCCAAAGACTCCAGAAACTCATCGAATCCCAGTACGAATTGCTAACAAAAATTTAAAGCATAATCGATAACAATTTATGCCACAAAACAGTTTCAGTTAAACAAAACACACAATAGTTTACAGTTTAATTTAACATGCATAAAACATCCATTTTAAAGTTTAATTTAACTCCTAGAGACTATGTAGCATGCATAGAACATAGGTTTAAGGGAAGGAGTTAGAATAGGAACTTGCCTCTGAGATTTTGAATTAAAATCTCCACACCGTCTTCCTAGAGTTTTCCGGTGAGTTCTAATTACCGTCAAGCCTCCTACTGCTCCGGTTCTAACCCACAACCAACCTCTTCCTTTCTCCTTGGTCCGACCTTTTATCTTCGGCCGAAATCCTAAATGGTTCTCTCTATTTTCCTCTTAAATCTCTCTTTGTTTATCTCTGCCTCTCAATACGTGAATAGGGTTTTTGTTTCATCCTAGAAGACTTATACAAGAATATATATATATAGGCGTCTAAACCCTAAGTCTGATTATAAGGGTATATATATAAGCTTTAATTAAAACCCAACTCTAACCCCAAATTAAATTATAAGTCGGCGACTACATAAAAATATATAAAACCCTAAACCTATAGTTTTACACATAAAAGCTAAAGACACGAATGTAAAACATTTAATCACAAAAATAAGTGCATAATTTTCCACATAAACATATAATAATAAAAACAAATAAAGTAATTAATTAATTAAACAAACAATAACACAAATAACCACATAAATCAATTAACTAATTAAACAATTAAACAATTAAGCAAATACGTCAATTAATCAGATAAAAATGTAATAAAACCATTAATTAAAATGTTGAGACTATCTTTTTAAAATTAAGGATATTACAATCGAAGCGTACCATCCAGATCTTAGAGGATATGCTTCGGGCATGTGTGCTTGATTTGGGTGGTAGTTAGGAAGATCATCTACCGCTTATTGAGTTTGCCTACAATAACAGTTATCAGGCGAGCATTGAGATGGCTTCATTTGAGGCGTTGTATGGCAGACCTTGTAAGTCTCCAATTTATTGGACGGAGGTGGGCGAGACAGCCGCCTTAAGACCCGATATTGCACTCGAGATTACCAAGTAGATTAAACTAATCAGACAGAGGTTGCTCATGGGTCAGAGCCGATAGAAGAGCTATGAGGATAAGTAGAGACGACCGCTATCCTTTAAGGTAGGAGATCACGTCTTTCTATGGGTTTCTCCACGGAGGGGATTGATGAGATTCGGGAAAAGTGGAAAGTTATCGCCACGATTCATTGGACCGTTTAAGATTCTGGACCGCGTGGGAGAGGTTGCCTATAGACTTGCTTTACCACCACAGATGGACAGAGTCCATAATGTTTTTCATGTTTCCATGTTATGGAAGTACGAGCCGGATCCATCTCATGTTTTGGATTGGGTTGATATGGATATTGATGAGGATGTCTCCTACGAAGAGGGACCAGTTCAGATCCTTGACATATGGAAGAAGGTGTTATATGACAAGGTGATACCATGGAGTTGAAGAGGCTACTTGGGACAAGTTCTTTGGAGACACCATGGAGTTGAAGAGGCTACTTGGGAGCTTAAACAGGATGTTCGCTCCAAGTATCCAGAGTTGTTTTCTTCCCCAGGTATGGCTTGATTTCGGGGACAAAATCTTTTTAAGTTGGGGAGATTGTGAGGTTTCCATTTTTCGTCATTTTTCATTTTTATTTTCTGAAAAATTTATCTTTGCAAGGGCATTTTTGTCTTTTGCCGTTTTTCATACCGGGCGCTGTGGAGTGTGCCAGTTGTGTCTGAAAAATTGTTTGGGACATTTCATTAAGTCCAGGACTCTTTAAAATGTAAGCATGACCATTTTAGCATTTTTCAGTTTTTCAAGCCGGACGGTCCCGTGTGGGACCCGTTACCGGAATTGTTGCACCAGGGGATTTTAGTTGGGGACATTTTCATCTCATACATTTTATTTAATGTAGTATATGAAGTTGTGAATTTTAAATGTGTATATGTGGTTTATGTATAAATGATTTAATTGTGGAGCAAAAATAAAAGGAAAATCAAATTAAATTTTGGTAAAGCCCGCATTTTTGTTGAAAAGAGACAAGAGGCATTTTTGGGCCTCATTTCTCTCATCTTTTTCTCTCTCTCCCACTGGACTCTCTCTCTCACCTCTCAAATTCCATTTTCGTTTTATTTTTGCTTCAAAAGCCTTAAACCTTGATTTCTCCCTCAATCCTTGGAATTTTTGGAAGCCTTTTGCGGCAAATTGAAGCTCACGGCGAGATCTACAAGTTAATCAGAGCTAATTTCCATTTGCCCACCATTTGGGGGATCTCAAAATCCTAAGGTTTGAGGTGGATTTGGGGCTTTTGCATAATCTTGAGGTAAGAGTCTCTAATCCTCACTTTCTTGCACCTTTGTGAGTTTTTCTACTATAATGTTGATCAAGCATGCTTAATTTGAATTGATTGCTTCTTAAATGACTTAATTGAGTATATGAAACATATAATTATGTGTATTTTTTGATTTACATGGAAAACATGTTTAATTGTTAATTTTCTATGCCTATTGTGTTCGTTAAATTGTTAGAAATTGATATGAGGAAGCATGTTAATTGTATAATATTAATTTCCCCAATTCTCATAGTATTGAAAAGGCATGTGACATGCATTCATAACCATGGGCATGAAAAAGGGCAAAGTTATTTGAAATGAAATAGAAAGGGGTTTCTGGGGAGAATTTTGATAAAACGGTTTTGAGATAAACCTGATCGCCGCGGAGTCACCAAAGAGCCAGTGTGTTAATGTAACCTAGAGAGAACTAGGGGAACACCTTAGCATGGTTGAGCTTATTGGGCCCAAATGACGCCGCGGGGGTACCAAGGGTCAAGGACAGTAGCCAATCCTTCTCTCGTGTCGCTGCGGAGTCACCAAAGAAAGGGATATATTAACAGTTTGTGAAACGATAGATGTTTTCTAAAAATGGGGAGCGACATGCATGGCATTGCATTCATGGCACGGCATTTACTTGTTTTGAATTTGGAATTGATAGTGTATTTTCCCTGTTTAGCATAACCCCGATCCCTAGTGTCCTATTTATTATTTGGATTCACAGGGCTATAAGGGGTGTGTCTTAGGTACCGTCTACTGAGCTTTATGCTCACCCTATTATTTAACATTTTTGCAGGACTCAGAAAGGAAGTGGCAAATGACAATCCTCCCCAAGCTTAAGGAAGGATAGAAGTCCATTTTTGACATCTCTTGTATAGCTACCATTTTTTTGGTAAAGTCTCAAATCTTGTAAAGTTCCTTCATTTTGCAAACTATGGTTTTGTATTGTAATTACAACCCTCAATGGCGTTTTGATGAGAATTTGAGACTATGTATTTATTTTGTGAGGAATTGTAATACCCCTAATTTTAAAAGGATAGTCCTGGCATTTAATTTATTGTTTAAATTGCATTTTTAATTGTTTAATTGTTTATTGGCGTGTTTATTTGCATTAATTGACGACTTGTTTTATTTAAGTGAATTGTTTTATTTAATGGTGGTTATGTGAATTAATTAATTGTTAATTGTATTTTATTTTTTTGTAATTACGTTAATTGGATTATTGGTATTTTCTTTCATTGGCGTAATTGTGTGAGTAAGTTAAATGCGTTAATTGAAATTTAGGGTTTTGTTTTATTTTTTCTTCACGTTGTAGCCGACTTAGCTTTCCGTCTCATATTACACTTAGGCTTAGGTTTAAGTGTGGCCTATAAATATATGTACTAAGTTCTGCCTAGGGTTTTAGAACCCTATTCATAATAGTGGAGGCAGAGAGAGAACAGAGGAAGGTTTATAGTAATCGGAGTTCGCCGAAGAATTTAGGAAGACGACGGTGCAAGGTTTCGGATTGAGACCTAAAGGCAAGTTCTAATCCTAACTCTCTCCCTTTGGCTCGTGTTCTTTACACGACTAATATAACTCCAGGAATAAATAAAGATTAAAATTAAACTGGATTGCGTGTTTGAGATGCTTAAAACTGGATGTGTTTACAAGTTGTTTATTGTTTGTTTTAAATTCTTCCTTGCGTAATTTCTATTTTAATTCATGTAAACAATGTATAAAGATTTTAATTAGTCTGTAACACATTGGGGAAAAACTAAAATTAATCTATTTGCATGGTTAAGTTGCTTTAAACAGTAGGTGATCATAAATGGTAAACTGCTCGGTTTAAATTCTTTGTGCACAATGCATGTTTAAGTTGATATCGGTAATTGTATAAAGAATTTAATTGCCTCTTGAACATACTAAAACCTAGTTCAGACACCTAGGAACCCTAGGAATGGAGGACATACATCTAGAAAGTCGCCGGACTTGAAGACGAAGAGGGAACAGGAGGAGAACCAGCTCCCGTTGGAAGGGAGTAGGCTCCCCTAAGCAAAGATCAGGCTCCCTCAAAGAGGGAGCCGGCTCTAGGACCTTTAGAGCAAGCTCCCTCAAGGAGGGAGCCAGCTCCATGCACTAGGGAGGCAGTTCCCTCTTTGAGGGAGCATGCTCTCTCTAATTTTTTTTATTTTCCAGCTTTTGGGCAACTGTTTTGGCTACGGTGCTTGGATTTTGGGATTTTTAGATTCTGGTAGAAGCTATATTGGGGTGTTTGGAGATTTTCTAAGCTTGATTAAAATCTCTAAGAGAAGATTTATGCAAAAGAAAATAACTTTGTTTTTAATTCGACAGTAAACAATGTTTAAATAAATCAGTTTACTATTTCTGGATGAAAGGATTGCAAATTGCTTAAATTTTGGGATAGCAGTTCTTAGTAATAAAATTCTCAGTTAATTCTATCCCAGTGTTATAAAAATAAGCGTGTGGATTTATATATTCTAGTATGCTTATTTGGAACTAAGTTGGTTTACGGTTTTCTGGCTAGAAAGGATTGCAAGTTGTTTAATTTTAGTATTGCAATTCTCAGTGATGATTTTTAGTTAATCACGTTCCAGTATTATAAAAATAAACCCATGAACTTTTATATTATGTTATGCTTACTTAGAATTAATTGGTTTACATGTATAGCCTGTAGTATCAATTATTGGGCATTGCGGAGTAGTATCAGTTAAGCCTGTTAAGTTACAACATTTTATCATACTTAATATGGAACAGTTGATGTTTATACTTAATGTTTTATTATCAATTGTGGAATAGATGAGGTTAGTTGATAGTTACATTTATTATTTATTCTATCAACTGTTGGATGGATTGGATTGTACGCACCGGTATGGGACGGTGGCATACTAGGGATGGTTTAGCTCAAATTGCTAAGTCCTACCTATTTTAGAATAAGGGTACAGATTATAAAAATAGAATCCTCCTTATATATAAGTCTGTGCGGCTGAACAAGCTGAATGATTAACTGGATTTCTTATAGATGGATAGGAACGGACTTTAAATATATTTTTATGGTACCATGTGTAATACCCCTAATTTTAAAGGGATAGTTTTGGAATTTATTTAAATGTTTAATTGTGTTGTTAGTTTATTTAGTTGGTTATTTGTAGTTGTTGTGTTTGTTTGTTTATTTAAATTGTTATTTAGTTAAATTTTTGTTTTGCTTTAATTGCTTAAATTGATTATTTGTTTTATTTTAAATTGTTTTATTTTAATTTGGTTGTTTATGTTAGTTAGTATTTATTTGAATTAAGTTAAATGTTTTATTTATTAAATTAGGGTTTTATCAGTTTAGGGAAGCCACGTATTTAGCCGACTTATTTTTTTTCTGTCTAGTAATAGGATTAGGGTTTAATTGCACCTAGGTTTAGTTGGCCTATATATATATCTGTATAAGACTGCCAAGGGTTTAGAACCATAACCACACGTATTGGAGGCAAAAGTATCAGGGGAGTTAGGAGAAGGTAGTTCGCCGGAAAACTTAGAAGAAAGGCGTTGAGATTTTTGAACCGAATCTCACAGGCAAGTTTTATTACTAACTCTATCTCTTTAGCCTGTGTTCTTTGCATCTTTAATTCAGTTCCAGGAAGAAATAAAGCTAAATTAATTTGGTTGTAATTATTTGTTTCAAACAGTATAGGTTCTTGTATGTATTTTTCCGTTCGTGATGAAACTGTTTGTGCTTGTTCTTGTTTTAATTGAATTTGATTAACAAGTAATGAACTTAGATAACTTTGGAGCACTTTGGGACTTAGTTTTAATCCATAGGAAACTTAGGTTGGAGGAACAAAGTTGCCAGAGTTGGAGAAGAAGTTGAACAGCATGTTTCCTTGTAGGTGCATGTTAACCGTTTTTAAATTATTTTGTTTAATTCTTGTTCCCACTGAATGTGATTATTAATCAAGAAAGTTAATTAACTTTTGAACACCCAAGGACTTAATTTTAATCAGCAAGAAATTTGGTTTGGAGGATCAACACAGCCGGACACCACCGGAATCGGAAAAACGACGCACAGGGGAAGGAGCCTGCTCTATTTCAAGTAGAGTAGGCTCAATTAAAAAGTGGAGCAGGCTCTACTTTGTAGTAGAGCCGGCTCTACTTTGTGTGGAGCCGGCTCCTTCAACAAGTTTCAGTTTTTCGCCTTTTCAGTGATGGTTTTGGCTACGGGTTTCAGAATGTGGTGTTTTCATATGCTATTAGGAGCTATGCAGGGATGTTTCAGTAGCATCTAAGTCCTATTAGAAATTTTGAAGGTGTGATGATACATAATAAATTACAAAGAAATCGGTAGATTTAAACCGTTATAGTTTCAGGTGAACTTGCGGACTGTTCTTGGAGGCAGAGGATTTTAAGTGCATAGCCCTATGAGTTGCAATTTATCTGGGAATGGTAATATTGTTAAATCATTTTTCTGTAATTTAAGTTAAGTGTATTAGATTACAGAATTATTATATATATTCATAAGTGACAGTAAGACACTTTTAAGGAAGTTTACATGGTTGAAATTTTGTAGATGATTCAAGTTGATTAATTTTAAATTAGCAACTGCATTAGGAGTTTGATATGTAAATCATATATCAGTGGTATGGGGATTAAGCCAATTAACTAATATAAATTCAGTTAATACTTAATATGAAACCAGTTGATGTTACCAAGAATTTATTTATGTCAACTTGTGGGATGTTGTGGAATAATTACAAGTAAGCATGTATATACTATTGTTATTATTATGATGGTTATTGTGAGTTACGGGATGGTTATATTTCTTCTCTGCATTTAAAATTTTTTTAGAGAATCAGGTACTAGATGTATGGAACAAGCATGCTAATTAAACATTCTTGTTATGCTTATGATTGGATATGTTGATATTGATATGTTACGCTATCATATATATATTATCAATACTTGATGGATGGTTTGTATGCACCAGTATGGGACGGTGTCATACTATGGGGATTAGCTCAAAAAATGTTAAGTCCTACCTACTCTGGATTAAGGGATGGATTAACTACAAAAGTTAAGTCCTACTTTTCTTCTGTGTCAGATCAATAAATAATTGAGTGACACTTTGGTTTGGAATGGAATTTAAATATATTTTTATGATGCCACGATATGAGCCTGAGACTGAGAGTCATTGGTTAGGGAGCGTATATGCATTGGGATGCATAGCTGGCTATGATGGTTGGATGTGTACCCTGCAAGGGCTAGGTAGTCATGCCCACCTTTGGTGCGTTTTCGCATGGTGCCTACTAGTCAGGTTGAGACAGGCCTGTAGTCCAGTGAGAGTCCTGTAGTGTGTTATATATATATATTTATCTACGGACTATTAGTTATTGTTGGATTGGTTAGGATGTACATGCGTATCGGGTCTCTTCTTGGGTAGTAGTAGTATAGAACTTGCATGTGGGCCTGACCCACTCATCATTTTTCATGTATCGGATATTTCTGGTCTAGAGCTTGTTCGTGCTGAGCATAGACGATCTTCCATTCTACCGACGACGTAGGACTTCTTTCCAAATATTAGATTTGGATTTTATTTTCAGTTTTTACTTTCATTTAGTTTGGGATTTTTAATAGGAGTCCACTAGAGATGGATTCCCAAGTTGTTAAACTGATGGAGTTTTGGATTATCAGATTCTAAGTATTTAATTATAAAGGATTTTACTTTTAGTTTCTTCCAGCTTAAACTTTATTTATTAAATTCATTTTGTCATCTATGTTCGATTAAATATTAATTGTTTGATATCCTTCGGATCTGTGCTTGGACTTGATCACCCCTGGCTCTAGAATCGAGGGGTATCACAGTTGGTATCAGAGCACTCCAGGTTCAAGTGTCTCTAGGATGTTTCATATTAAGTCTTCCGCGTAGCGTTTCCTCTTGATTAGAGCTTAAGTTTAGGATTCGTCGTATTCCTTCACGGTTCGTTTAGAAGTTACTGATGTCAAGTTTATTCTGTAATTGCAGAATGTTTGGCACTAGGAGAAGGATGAGGGCCACGATGAAAACAAAGAAGGGCCCAAGGCCGAGGAAAGTTACTCCGGTAATTCCCCTACGAAGGCCGACCAAGAAGGCTGAATTGGAGACCATGGAGTTGATGTCAATAGGCGTTGCATCGGAGTATAAGTCAAGGATAGTTTCTTGCATGCGGGACTGGCCACCATACTGTGGACCTAACACAACTTCGGTGGTGCTCGAAGCTGAGCCAAGCAGAGAAGAAGACCCCGAAGAAGATCAGGTTGGAGGAGATACCGTTACATCCAAAATGGAGGGCAATGGGGTTCAAGGATAGCTGCTCTTTTAAGAGTACTTTTAATTACTAGTAGTGGAGGAGGTATTAGTAAGAATGTAGTACGAATTTAATCGCGTACATTAGTAGTTTTTAAAGAATGTTTTATGATTATTCTTTTAGAAGTTTACGATTTAAAGAAGTTTTTAATAAAGTAAACTATCAGTTTTGGCCATCTCTTTTGTGGTTTTTGATGGTATTATTGGATTTATACACATATGTTTTTAAACTATAATGGAATGTGTATGTTACAATAATAGATGACTATCACAGTGAAGTGTTTAGTTTGGATAAGAACTTGTGTACATTAATACAACAAGTTTGATAGTAAAGAAAGAATTCTCAGGATAGAGTAATGTTCTAACTATGAGTTGACTTCGGAGTACTTTGGGTACCTTCTGTGTTTTGCTCTACGAAGTATTTAGCATTTTGGTTTGGATAGTTTAGTTGGGACACTAGATATTTGTAGGCTCATTTTCCTAGCCAATTTAGTAGTTCAGGACAGGTACACTTATACGGTGTTACTTGGGATGGATTGGTTATCATACTACCATGCTCAAGTTAATGGTTGTGATTGGTCTGTTGCTTTCACCATACCTGGTCAGGTTATGTATGTTGTCGCTATGCCACGGTCTAACGTGGTCATTAGCACTTATTTGTTCCATGTGGAGGAGGAAACGGAGGAGGAGGTTACTGTATCTTTGGATCGTATACCAATTGTACAAGAATTTTTCGGATATTTTTCAGGAGATTCTAGGTTTACCGCCTAGTCGCGAGATTTACTTCGTGATTGACTTAGATCTAGGCACTACGCCTATTGCTAGAGCACTGTATAGGATGGCACCAGTGGAGATGCGAGGGCTAAGGGATCAGATTTAGCAATTACTTAGCCAGGGTTTTATTGGTAGGAGTACTTCACCCTGGGGAGCATCAGTTCTATTTGTGAAGAAGAAGGATGGTTTACTTGGGCTGTGTATAGATTTTAGGGAATTGAACAAGGTTACTATTCGTAACAAGTATTCGTTACCAGGATTGATGATCTTTTTGATCAGTTGAAGGGAACTACATACTTCTCTAAGATTAATCTGCGGTCTGGGTATCATCAACTTCGGGTTCGGGAGCCGGATGTTCCGAGAACAACATTTCTCACTAGATATGGATCTTATGAGTTTTGTGTGATGCCATTCGGGTTGACTAACGCACCAGCAGTGTTCATGGACTTAATGAACAGAGTTTTCAGGGCTTATTGGGATCAGTTTGTTATTATCTTTATTGATGATATCTTGATCCATTCTCGGTCGGAGGACGATCATGCGAGACATCTTCGTATATTATTACAGACGCTTTGTGAACATTAGTTATTTGTCAAGTTCGAGAAGTGCGAATTTTGGAAGCGGGAAGTGAAGTTTCTGGGTCACGTGGTGTCCGAAAGGGGGATAGCAGTAGATCCAGCCAAAATTTTAGTTGTGGTTGAGTGGGGACAGCCTACTTCACCTACCGAGATTCAGAGTTTCCTCGGGATGGCAGGATATTAACAGAGGTTCATCCAGGGGTTCTCTAAGATAGCTGGACCACTCACGTACCTAACTAAAAAGGGTGTATAGTTCGTGTGGGATGAACACTGTTAGCAAGCTTTTGATGAGCTGAAGACTACGTTGACTTCTGCACCGGTTCTGGCTACTCCACAAAGTGGGATAGAGTATCTAGTCTATACAGATGCTTCTTTACAGGGTCTTGGATGTGTTTTGATGCAGGAGGAGCGGTCGATTTTATATGGATCTCAAAAGCTTAAGCCTTATAAGCTTAATTATCCAACACATGATTTGGAGTTGGCAGCAGTGGTCTTTGCCTTACGTATTTGGAGGCATTATCTATTGGGTGAGTCCTTCAGATTATTCAGTGATCACAAGAGTCTACAGTACTTGTTCACTCAGCGGGAGCTGAATATGAAACAGCGCAGATGGTTGGAGTTTGTAAAAGACTATCATTTTTCTATACAGTACCATCCAGGGAAAGCGAATGTGGTGGCGGATGCGCTCAGTCACCGACCTGTTAGTAGTCTTTCTGCCTTATTCACCACTGAGTGGAATGCTTTAAAGAATAAAGATGAGTTGTCGGATGCTTTTATGGCGTGCATGGTAGTCACACCTTCCATCATTCGCAAGGTTTACAAGCACAACTCACTGATCAGTAGTTTATCGACAATGTTGCAGAGATAGCTTCTGGGGAGGTTCCATTTTATCATGTTGAGGCTGATGGAGGTTTAAGGTACAAGGGACGGTTAGTGGTACCTTCTGCTGATGGTTTGAGGAAGGATGTGATGACTGAGACTCATCACTCTGAGTTCTCTGTTCATCCAGGAGGCGATAAGATGTATCAAGATATGAAGTGGCAGTTTTGGTGGGCAGGTATGAAGAGGGACATTGCTCTTTTTGTTTCTCAGTGTAGAACTTATCAGATGGTTAAGATTGATCATCAGAGGCTGCCAGGAGCTCTACAGCCACTACCAATTCTCGAGTGGAAATGGGAGAGCATATCTATGGATTTTGTGGAAGGGTTGCCAAATTCTTTCAAGGGGCATAATTCCATATGGGTCATTGTGGATAGGTTGACCAAGTTAGCTCATTTCTTGCCTATTTGCACTGACTACACTTCGGAGCAGTTGGCGAGGCTTTACATTTCAGAGATTGTGAAGCTGCATGGTATTCCATTGTCTATTATATCGGACAGGGATTCGAGCTTTGTATCTGGATTTTGGAAGAGTTTTCAGCAGGCTTTAGGTACGGAGTTACACCTTAGTATTGCTTATCATCCTCAGACTAACGGCCAGACTGAGAGGGTGAATCAAATTATGGAAGATATGTTTCGGTCGTGTGTTCTGGATTTCAAGGGCCACTGGGAGGAATATTTGCCACTTGTGGAGTTTGCTTATAACAATAGTTTCCAGAAGACTATTGGGATGGCACCTTTTGAGGCGTTATATGGTCGACCGTATCAATCACCTGTTTGTTGGATGGAGGTTGGAGAGAATCAATTCTTAGGTCCTGAGTTCATCAAGGATACCTCTGAAAAGATTGCTCTTATTCGAGATCGCATGCGTACTGCCCAAAGTAGGCAGAAGAGCTATGCTGATCGTCGCACTCGTGCTTTGGAGTTTCGGGTTGGGGATCAGGTTTTTCTCAAAGTATCTCCTATGAAGGGTGTTATGCGCTTTGGGAAGAAAATGAGTTGTCTCCACGATTTGTTGGTCCATTCATGATTACGGATCGACTTGGCGCTGTATTTTATAGGTTGGTATTGCCGGATAATTTGGATCGCATAAACAATGTGTTCCATGTTTTTATGTTGCGGAACTTTCTGCAAGATGAGAATCGGTATCAGCATATCGATGTTGGGGAGATTGAGTTGCAGCCGGATGCAACTTATTTGGAGCCACTATATCATATTGTAGCTCGTAGGGATAAAAACCTTCGTAACAAGGTTATCCCTTTAGTGTGTGTTGATAAGCGCCGAATATTGTATATTCAAGCACTCTAAATTGCATTAGTTAAGTCCGTTGTTTGTTTAATTAAGTAGATTATCTTTATTTGTGTGTATGTATATATTTTCAGGTCCATTTGCCAAAAAAGGAGCAAAATCAAGGCTTTGTGGAGTTTTGGCCATCAAAAGGCACAAGGCTGAATTTCTGGCAGCAGTGGATCCTGAACTTTGCTCGCCATTTTGACCTTGAAAACTTGGGAACTGGACTTCTCTCATAACATGAAAGATTTAGAGCTCTGAATCAGCTTTCCAAATATTCAAATGGTTTGTCATTCAGAGCTTGGAGCAGAGAGTTATGGCCTTGTTACCAGAGGTGCGCAGAACTGCCTGGCAGCAATGCAATTCTGCCTTGATCTTCATTTTCGACCAACCATCCTTGAGAATTGGATCTCCACCAAAACATGAAGTATTTAAATCTCTGAATTATGTCTCCAAATCTTCAAACAGTTTGTCATTCGGAGTTCGGATAGCAAAGTTATGGCCATTTCATCAAAGTAGGTCCGGGCGGAGCAAGGCAAGAATGGAGCATTCTGCTCCAATTTCGAGTGCTCGAGCCCTTATTTTGAGTGCTCGAAATTAGGGCAGAATTGCACTCGGGAATGGCCCATTTTCAGCCACTTGCATCTTGGGTTCCTCAATTCTAATTTCCCTCTTTAATGGTTGGTTGGAGATGTTGGTTGGTGGGGGTTTTTAGAGCCTTATCTATACAAGAGAAGGGAAGCAAGGCCACATATATCATTAATCTTCATTTTGGGAAGAGAGAGGAGAGAGAAGAGAGCAAGGAGGAGGAGTTCTTGAAGCTTCAAGGAGGAAGCTCGAAAATGGAGGGGAAAGCCTTGCTTCTTCCTTCATTTAGGCTCACTCATGGGTAACTAAACCTCATCTAGGGAGGTGATGAAGCCTCCCCTTTTGCTTATGTTCTAGATTAGGATCTATTTTGGGGATTATGATGTATCATTTTTGGTCTTTTCATAATCTAGAGCATATTACTTCTTGTAATGAATTCTAATGTTTATAAATGGTTGTTGTAAGTGATTTATCTTGTCTTAGATG
This sequence comes from Cornus florida, assembly GCF_030987335.1. Lineage (NCBI taxonomy): Eukaryota > Viridiplantae > Streptophyta > Magnoliopsida > Cornales > Cornaceae > Cornus > Cornus florida. The sequence continues at coordinate 49,432,774 of NW_026775572.1, forward strand.
GTTTCTTGTAGTAATCATAATGCTTGCTTCTTCATGGTGACAATGGAGATAGGATTATGAATAATTTTCAAGGCATGTTGATAGAGAAAATGGATAGTCCATTGCTTAGGAACTTCCTTTGATGGGTTATGCTAGTTTCCTACCTCATGTGCTTTATCATTTGATTACAAACTTGATAGTTCTTGCTTGAGTGAGTATGTTGAAGGCTATACTTTAGTTTAGGTAGCTCAAATGTATTAATTTTTGAGGGATTATTCTTGTTTAATGATTTAATGAACTTCTCTAAGGGTATATGGTAATCTAGTGTTGCTATATATTCCGTGACCATTTTATACATTGTACTTCCCCAATTTAGCCTTAATCTAGCATGTACTTAGGGTGTAGTGTGGATTCATCTCCCTAGTCTTTTCTACTTGTATCTCACTCCTTTAATTTCCTTGCAATTTATTGTTTTATGCACTTCAATTACTAGCTTAGTGACAAACCAATCAAACAAACCCTTATTACCCCTTATCATTCTAAGAACAATTCTAGACTCTTAGGTTGCCATAGACTAGCGCAGTCCCAGTAGTTCGACTTACCCGACCAGTAGCCCTATTTTACAATGATTCGATCAATTTTTGATCGGTTGGTCAATTAAACATCAACCTTCGCAATAGCACGAATCATTGTAAAATAAGGCTATTGGTCGGGTAAGTCGAACTACTGGGACTGCGCTAGTCTATGGCAACCTAAGAGTCTAGAATTGTTCTTAGAATGATAAGGGGTAATAAGGGTTTGTTTGATTGGTTTGTCACTAAGCTAGTAATTGAAGTGCATAAAACAATAAATTGCAAGGAAATTAAAGGAGTGAGATACAAGTAGAAAAGACTAGGGAGATGAATCCACACTACACCCTAAGTACATGCTAGATTAAGGCTAAATTGGGGAAGTACAATGTATAAAATGGTCACGGAATATATAGCAACACTAGATTACCATATACCCTTAGAGAAGTTCATTAAATCATTAAACAAGAATAATCCCTCAAAAATTAATACATTTGAGCTACCTAAACTAAAGTGTAGCCTTCAACATACTCACTCAAGCAAGAACTATCAAGTTTGTAATCAAATGATAAAGCACATGAGGTAGGAAACTAGCATAACCCATCAAAGGAAGTTCCTAAGCAATGGACTATCCATTTTCTCTATCAACATGCCTTGAAAATTATTCATAATCCTATCTCCATTGTCACCATGAAGAAGCAAGCATTATGATTACTACAAGAAACCATCTAAGACAAGATAAATCACTTACAACAATCATTTATAAACATTAGAATTCATTACAAGAAGTAATATGCTCTAGATTATGAAAAGACCAAAAATGATACATCATAATCCCCAAAATAGATCCTAATCTAGAACATAAGCAAAAGGGGAGGCTTCATCACCTCCCTAGATGAGGTTTAGTTACCCATGAGTGAGCCTGGGTGAAGGAAGAAGCAAGGCTTTCCCCTCCATTTTCGAGCTTCCTCCTTGAAGCTTCAAGAACTCCTCCTCCTTGCTCTCTTCTCTCTCCTCTCTCTTCCCAAAATGAAGCTTAATGATATATGTGGCCTTGCTTCCCTTCTCTTGTATAGATAAGGCTCTAAAAACCCCCACCAACCAACATCTCCAACCAACCATTAAAGAGGGAAATTAGAATTGAGGAACCCAAGATGCAAGTGGCTGAAAATGGGCCATTCCCGAGTGCAATTCTGCCCTAATTTCGAGCACTCGAAATAAGGGCTCGCGCACTCGAAATTGGAGCAGAATGCTCCATTCTTGCCTTGCTCCGCCCGGACCTACTTTGATGAAATGGCCATAACTTTGCGCTCCAAACTCCGAATGACAAACCGTTTGAAGATTTGGAGAGGTAATTCAGAGCTTTAAATACTTCATGTTTTGGTGGAGATCCAATTCTCAAGGATGGTTGGTCGAAAATGAAGATCAAGGCAGAATTGCATTGCTGCCAGGCAGTTCTGCGCACCTCTGGTAACAAGGCCATAACTCTCTGCTCCAAGCTCCGAATGACAAACCGTTTGAAGATTTGGAAAGCTGATTCAGAGCTCTAAATCTTTCATGTTATGAAAGAAGTCCAGTTCCCAAGTTTTCAAGGTCAAAATGGCGAGCAAAGTTCAGGATCCACTGCTGCCAGAAATTCAGCCTTGTGCCTTTTGATGGCCAAAACTTCACAAAGCCTTGATTTTGCTCCTTTTTTGGCAAATGGACCTGAAAATATATACATACACACAAATGAAGATAATCTACTTAATTAAACAAACAACAGACTTAACTAATGCAATTTAGGGCGCTTGAATATATAGTATTCGACGCTTATCACACCCCCAAACTTACATTTTGCTAGTCCCTTAGCAAAACTACCATGAAAAACTTAATGAAAAGACAACCATGGGCATGCTACTACAAAAATATCATCTATGGTAAAATGAGATAGAGACATAGCTCAAATATAACTTGAAACAGACAAAAACTAGAGATGGGGTCATTGGGAAAACTACCTTGCATATAGGAAGCATTGATACAAAAATTGGCTAAATACATTTCCACATACATGCATCAACATCAAAGTCTATATAAATAACTCAATTATCATCTCTTGAATGGAAATCAACTCTAGCTTCAGTGAAAGTGAATTGGATTCTCAACATGCGGCTTTTACTTTCTTTTCCAATTCCAAAGCACAAGTTTTCAAATCATTGAATTCCCCTTTAAATGAGGTCCCTAAGGCATGATTTTATTTACAAGACAACTTTTGTTGCTTGTTGACAATTTATTGTAACTCATAAGCGAAACATAGAATGGTTGTGCAATGCTGAAGTCCCTTAAGCTTTCTAACCAACCTATGTAGCAAGCGTTAGGCCAACAACTCCTAAACCAGATGGCTTTAGGGTGCTAAGTGTAGAGACACTCCATAGGGCTTAATAGCTCAAGTTGGAAAGGCTACGAACTCTAACGAACCATGTTTATTACTAGTTTATTTTTTTGAATGACCGTGCCATGTTTAAGTCCCTTAAGCTTTCTAACCAACCCTTGTAGCAAGCGTTAGGCCAACAACTCCCAAACCAGACGGCTTTAGGGTGCTAAGTGTAGAGACACTCCATATGGCTTAATAGCTCGAGTTGGAAAGGCTACGAACGTCAACTGGTCATTTTTTTTTTTCTTTCTCATTTTTTTTTTTTTTTTTTTTAATAGATACATGCCAAAGGTATCCATCTATCAGGTTCATCAAATCAGATTAACTAGGCCAAGGTCAAGGTCAATCAAGTTGCATGCCTCACAGTTAAGTTTCCAATGTGCATCTGTGCATTGTGAAGCTTATAAGAGTGTAAATCCAGCAAGAATCTAATTGAGGCATTTATACAGACTACATTGTATTTGCATGATCACTTCAAATTCAAATTTCTTTATTTTCAAAAATTTCTCAATTGCTTCTATACACAAGGTATTAAACATATGCTTCATCTCCAACAGGTTTCAAATTACAATATCATTGCTTAGCAAAAATGCAAAACCAAAAATGCATAAATGCACCCCCAAACTTGAATGTCACATTGTCTTCAATGTGAGAAGACAAGTAAATGAAAATAAGAACAGAGAGGGTTAAAGAACAATAATACCAAGCGGAGTGAGGAAGGCAAAGGTTTCCATCTATGTGAATGTGCAAGTGCTTCCCCCAAACTTGGACATGAAGACCTAGCGAAACACAACTAATATACAAATGTAAAAGCATAGGCTCTTAAGAAAAATCAAAACAGAATTAAAAACACTAACCTGAATTGTAGTGCAAGATAAAAATCCAAACAAAACACAAATGCAGACATTAGCCACAAGTGTAAAATGGATAGCAAAATAATGCCAAAAGTGTGCCATTTTTTTTTTTTTTTTTTTTTTTTTTGAATGGCATGCATGAGGGTGTTGTGGAGGAATTGAGGATGGGGTTGATTGAGTGTGAAGGGTGGTGGGTGGTTAGGGAGTGAAGGTGCCGAGAGAGAGATGGTGGCATGCATGGTGGGGTGAGGTAAGGAAGTTTGGTGAGGTTGGTTGGATGGTTGGGAAAAAAGAGGATGCTAAGAGGGGCATGCATGGGGGTTGTATGGTGTTGGTGTGTGTAGATGCCGAGAGAGAGAAGGCTTGTGTGAGGGTTAGTTGGTGAATGAGAGAGGGGTGAAGTTTGGGGTGGTGGTCGGTTTGGTTGGTGTGTGCATGGTGTTGATGTGAATGGTTGGGATTGTGTTGGGAGGGTGGCCGTGGAAGGCATGCATGGTTGAGGATGATGAGGGGTTGCCGAGAGGTTAGGGTGTTGTGAGGTTGGTTGATGCTTGGTTTGCATGGTTGGATGGTGCCGATGGTGGTTGGTTGCATGGTTGGATGCCTTGGGTGAGAAAGAGATTTCGAGCACTCGAAATGGGATTTCGAGCACTCGAAATGGGATTTCGAGTGCTTGATTTGAAGACAGAGAGTTCGGTATGTTAGGTTGAAAATTTAGAGCACTCTAAATGGAAGCTAGAGTGCTTTAAATGAAGGCAGTGAGCTTGGGATTGATGGTTCACATTTAGAGCACTCCAAATGGGAGCTAGAGTGCTCTAAATGAAGGCAGTAGCTTGGGATGAGATTGGTTCACATTTAGAGCACTCTAAAATGGAATTAGAGTGCTCTAAATACAAGCAGCAGCCTCGGAATGATGGTGGAGAAGTTAGGAGCAATCCAAATGGAAGCTAGAGCACTCCAAACTTGGGCAGTGAGTATGCAAAATTGGTGTGGTAATTTGGAGCAATCTGAATGCGATTTGGAGGGCACGAAATTGGCTCAGTAGGCTAGGGGGTGAGCTCGGTTGTGAGGACTGAAGCAAGGAGTGAAAGGGAAAACATGCAAGACAGTGAGCACCATAGAAGTTGAATTTGTTGCAATGGAATATGGAATGTGAGCAACATGGAAATAGAAGCTATTCAAAATGGAGTCCATGCATGGAAATTCCATGCATTTGCATTTGCAATCTCATTCCATGGGAGACAGTGAGCACTATTGCATGCATTTTCATGCATTTTGATGCATTTGCAACATCATTCCAGGAATTTTGCAAGTTGGCGACTTGGAAACAAAAAAATTTTGCATGTCATTCCCATGGAATGGAAGAATGTCTGAAAATTTTCAAATTGTCTCGTAATGCTTGAATGAACTGAAGAAAATTTTCAAATTGCATCATCTTTGGAAAATTTCCAGACTTTGAATGAAATTGAAAATTTTGGAATTTTTGAATATCTCTTCAATGCAACATCACACAATTCATGGAAAATTTTTAAAACTTGCAATGTCAATCCAATGCATGGATTAATTTTTTTGAAAATTCTTCAAACTTTGCAATTGTGCACCAATGCTTGGATGAATGTAGAAAATTTTTAAACTTGGCAACTTTTCTCTAATGCATGGAAATTTTTTTAAAACTTAGCAACTCCATTTTAATTCAATGCATGGAAAAATTTAAACTTTGCACTTCATCTCAAATGCATGGATGAAATTTGGGGAAATTTTGAGACCTTGCAACTACTCTCTACTGCATGAATGAATTTAAGAAACTTTTCAAACTTTCGCAACATCACACAAATGCATGGATGATTTTGAGGAACCATGATCCAACAATGCACTGAAGATGAGAGGCTATGCATGTGAGTGCCATGTCGAAAGTCTGAGAAAATTGTCTGATAGAGCCGGAAACTTGCGGGAATGAAAACAGGAGTTGAGAAGGTCTAATAAGCCGGTCTAAAATTGTGAAACACAATTGAAGAGCATTCCAGAAAAATCAAATTTTTGGCTTTTCGAAACCATTTCCCGAAAAATTTCAAGGCTCAGGCAATTGAAAGAAGGGAAGCTTGGAAATTGAAAGAATTGCTTCCCATGAGTGCTAAATTTAACGTCGATAGCTAGACGCACCGAGATCAGGTTAGTCCTCATCACCCTATACCATGTCTCTCAAGAGATTCAAGCTTCCCGAAGTAAGATAATTCTTTTAAAAGCGAAGGAGGAAGAGCTTGAAGACAAAAGTGGAAAAGAGGTAGCGGAAAGACCTCAACCCACTCTTCATCCTCAATGAAGAACTTTAGATTATGGGGCTTATTTGGATTATGGGAAGATGGATTAGGTGAAGGTGCACCAAGCAACGACTTATGAAGGGTCATATTGAGCACGGGAATGCTCAACAAGTTATCCTTCAGACTTTCAACATCCTCCTCACACTTATCCGGCGGTTCGGGCTCAATAGCTTGAGATAACTCAGGAGAAGGAATGAGAGGAAGTGCAAGCTCCCAAGAGAGGGATACATTTGATGTTGACAAAGGAAGAGAATGAATAGGAGGAACATCAAGCAAAGAATTGACCTCGCAAACAGAATTGGCAACATCAAAATCCTCATAATTAAAATGAGCTAAGCATGTTTTTAGAGGATCCTCCATTAAAGGAGGTGCATCAAGCAAGGGATTATGTAGGGGCTGCGCTGGATTTTTATAGGATACAATCTCATCATCATTAATTTCCTCATTTTGAACCACAAATTGTTCAATTTTTTGTGTGGCGACAATTTGATCTTCACCCACTATTTCTTCATTTTCACATGCAGTAACCACTTGAACATTCTCGTGATGAAAATTACTAGAAGTAAACTCATCATTCATAGAATTCTCTTTTGGATTGACCACAAGTTCAATTGGAAATTCTTCTTCCTTTTCCTGATTTAGAACATCAACCATTTGTTGAATTTGGGCTATCTGGTCATCTAAATCAACTCTAGATTGGGAATGAGAATAGGTGGTGGATTGCATGCTAACAATGTCATCCAACATTTGCTTGTTGGACTCCATCATTTGCGTATGCATAGACTCTATCATTTGTTCGTTGGCAGCTATTAACTCATCCAATGGAGACGGTAGAAAAGGAGAAGAAGAGAGTTGGAAATAATGATCATTGGGTTGAAAATTGGAGTGAAAATGTTGCCCAAGAGATTGTGGGGCTGAATTTCCTATGTCATGCCACAAGAAGTTTTGATGATCTCCTGAACCCGAGTTATAACCATTGAAGTATGGATCACTACCCGGTTCAGAGAAATTTGCATTTGGTTGCTCTAGATAAAAATCCGAGAATTGTCTCGTTGGAAGACAATCTCTTGTATGATGTGTATTACTAGAGCAAAAAGCACAAAACGCATGTGGTGTGTAGAATTGAGTTGGGAGATAATTATTCTCCATCTAGGAGTAATTCAACAACACACAAAGCAATCAACACAACACTTCATCACCATAACCTCCACATATGATATTCCCTTTCTCCTCAATTATCAAGACAAAAATTAAAACGGCCACGACAAGGACCGATGCTTGGAATTGAAAATACACAATTGAAATAGCCTCGACAAGGGCTTGCAATTTATCTACTTCTAAGCTTAACACATGCACGATATCCACAATTCAAAACTAGAAGTCACGAGACTTACCTGGGGTCTTCTAGACTTACAATTTGCTAGCAATCCCACGGCGAGCTTCGAGTCCCTAGAATCTTACAACACGAAGATGATCAAAACACACAAGGAATATTCATAAGACACAATATTAACAATCAAACTAAAATTAACCCTAGAACTTTGGTCGCTAAACCGTTTGCAGTCCCCGGCAACGGCGCCAAAAATTGATTGGTTGGTCAATTAAACATCAACCTTCGCAATAGCACGAATCATTGTAAAATAGGGCTATTGGTCGGGTAAGTCGAACCACTGGGACTGCGCTAGTCTATGGCAACCTAAGAGTCTAGAATTGTTCTTAGAATGATAAGGGGTAATAAGGGTTTGTTTGATTGGTTTGTCACTAAGCTAGTAATTGAAGTGCATAAAACAATAAATTGCAAGGAAATTAAAGGAGTGAGATACAAGTAGAAAAGACTAGGGAGATGAATCCACACTACACCCTAAGTACATGCTAGATTAAGGCTAAATTGGGGAAGTACAATGTATAAAATGGTCACGGAATATATAGCAACACTAGATTACCATATACCCTTAGAGAAGTTCATTAAATCATTAAACAAGAATAATCCCTCAAAAATTAATACATTTGAGCTACCTAAACTAAAGTGTAGCCTTCAACATACTCACTCAAGCAAGAACTATCAAGTTTGTAATCAAATGATAAAGCACATGAGGTAGGAAACTAGCATAACCCATCAAAGGAAGTTCCTAAGCAATGGACTATCCATTTTCTCTATCAACATGCCTTAAAAATTATTCATAATCCTATCTCCATTGTCACCATGAAGAAGCAAGCATTATGATTACTACAAGAAACCATCTAAGATAAGATAAATCACTTACAACAATCATTTATAAACATTAGAATTCATTACAAGAAGTAATATGCTCTAGATTATGAAAAGACCAAAAATGATACATCATAATCCCCAAAATAGATCCTAATCTAGAACATAAGCAAAAGGGGAGGCTTCATCATGTGTCCAGTAGAGTCATCACAATGAGGCTGAGTCCACTTGGGAATAGAAGGAAGTCATTCGCTCCAGTTTCCTGGATTATGGGAAGAAGGTAAGAGCGAATTCTGAGGACGGAATTCCTTTTGTTAGGGGGGAAGAATGTAATACCCCTAATTTTAAAGAAATAGTTCTGGAATTTATTTAAATGTTAAATTGTGTTTTTAATTTATTTAGTTGGTTATTTGTAGTTGTTGTGTTTGTTTGTTTATTTAAATTGTTATTTAGTTAAATTTTTGTTTTGCTTTAATTGCTTAAATTGATTATTTGTAGTATTTTAAATTGGTTGTTTATGTTAGTTAGTATTTATTTGAATTAAGTTAAATGTTTTATTTATTAAATTAGGGTTTTATCAGTTTAGGGAAGCCACATATTTAGCCTGTGTTCTTTGCATCTCTAATATTTGGAGGATCAACACAGCCGGACATCGCCGGAATTGGAAAAACGACGAGCAGGGGAAGGAGCCTGCTCTATTTCAAGTAGAGCAGGCTCAATTAAAAAGTGGAGCAGGCTCTACTTTGTAGTAGAGCCGCCTCTACTTGGTTGTGGAGGCGGCTCCACTTTGTGTGGAGCCGGCTCCTTCAACAGGTTTCAGTTTTTCGCCTTTTCTGTGATGGTTTTGGTTACGGGTTTCAGAATGTGGTGTTTTCAGATGCTATTAGGAGCTATGCAGGGATGTTTCAGTAGCATCTAAGTCCTATTAGAAATTCTAAAGGTGTGATGATACATAATAAATTACAAAGAAATCGGTAGATTTAAACCGTTATAGTTTCAGGTGAACTTGCGGACTGTTCTTGGAGGCAGAGGATTTTAAGTGCATAACCCTATGAGTTGCAATTTATCTGGGAATGGTAATATTGTTAACTCATTTTTCTATAATTTAATTTAAGTGTATTAGATTACAGAATGATTATATATATTCATAAGTGACAGTAAAACACTTTTAAGGAAGTTTACATGGTTGAAATTTTGTAGATGATTCAAGTTGATTAATTTTAAATTAGCAACTGAATTAAGAGTTTGATATGTAAATCATATATCAGTGGTATGGGGATTAAGCCTATTAACTAATATAAATTCAGTTAATACTGAATATGAAACGAGTTGATGTTACCAAGAATTTATTTATGTCAACTTGTGGGATGTTGTGGAATAATTACAAGTAAGCATGTATATACTATTGTTATTATTATTATGCTTATTGTGAGTTACAGGATGGTTATATTTCTTCTCTGCATTTAAAAATTTGTCAGAGAATCAGGTACTAGATGTATGGAACAAGCATGCTAATTAAACATTCTTGTTATGCTTATGATTGGATATGTTGATATTGATATGTTATGCTATCAAATATATATTATCAATACTGGATGGATGGTTTGTATGCACCGGTATGGGACGGTGTCATATTAGGGGGATTAGCTCAAAAAATGCTAAGTTCTACCTACTTTCGATTAAGGGATGGATTAACTACAAAAGTTAAGTCCTACCTGTCTTCTGTGTCAGATCAATAAATAATTGAGTGACACTTTGGTTTGGAATGGAATTTAAATATATTTTTATGATGCCACGATATGAGCCTGAGACTCAGAGTCGTTGGTTAGGGAGCGTATATGCATTGGGATGCATAGCTGGCTATTATGGTTGGATGTGTACCCTACTAGGGCTAGGTAGTCATGCCCACCTTTGGTGCATTTTCGCATGGTGCCTACTAGTCAGGTTGAGACAGGCTTGTAGTCCAGTGAGAGTCCTGTAGTGTGATTATATATATATATTTATCTACGGACTATTAGCTATTGTTAGATTGGTTAGGATGTACATGCGTATCGGGTCTCTGCTTGGGTAGTAGTAGTATAAAACTTGCATGCGGGCCTGACCCACTCATCATTTTTCAGGTATCGGACATTTCCAATCTAGAGCTTGTTCGTGCTGAGCAGAGATGATCTTCCATTCTACCGATGACGTAGGACTTCTTTCCAAATATTAGATTTGGATTTTATTTTCAGTTTTTACTTTCATTTAGTTTGGGATTTTTATTAGGGGTCCACTAGAGATGGATTCCCGAGTTATTAAACTGATGGAGTTTTGGATTATCAGATTCTAAGTATTTAATTATAAAGGATTTTACTTTTAGTTTCTTCCAGCTTAAACTTTATTTATTAAATTCATTTTGTCATCTGTGTTCGATTAAATATTAATTGTTTGATATCCTTCGGATCTGTGCTCGGACTTGATCACCCGTAGCTCTAGAATCGAGGGGTATCACAGTTGGTATCAGAGCACTCCAGGTTCAAGTGTCTCTCGGATGTTTCGTATTAAGTCTTCCTCGTAACGTTTCCTCTTGATTAGAGCTTAAGTTTAGGATTCGTCGTATTCCTTCACGGTTCGTTTAGAAGTTACTGATGTCAAGTTTATTCTGTAATTGCAGAATGTTTGGCACTAAGAGAAGGATGAGGGCCACGATGAAAACAAAGACGGGCCCAAGGCCGAGGAAAGTTACTCCGGTAATTCCCCTACGAAGGCCGACCAAGAAGGCGGAATTGGAGACCATGGAGTTGATGTTAATAGGCGTTGCATCGGAGTATAAGTCAAGGATAGTTTCTTGCATGCGGCACTGGCCACCATACTGTGGACCTAACACAATTTCGGTGGTGCTCGAAGCTGAGCCAAGCAGAGAAGAAGACCCCGAAGAAGATCAGGTTGGAGGAGATACCGTTGCATCCAAAATGGAGGGCAACGGGGTTCAAGGATGGCTGCTCTTTTAAGAGTACTTTTAATTACTAGTAGTGGAGGAGGTATTAGTAAGAATGTAGTACGAATTTAATCGCGTACATTAGTAGTTTTTAAAGAATGTTTTATGATTATTCTTTTGGAAGTTTACGATTTAAAGAAGTTTTTAATAAAGTAAACTATCAGTTTTGGCCATCTCTTTTGTGGTTTATGATGGTATTATTGGATTTATACGCATATGTTTTTAAACTATAATGGAATGTGTATGTTATAATAATAGATGACTATCACAGTGAAGTGTTTAGTTTGGATAAGAACTTGTGTACATTATACAACAAGTTTGATAATAAAGAAAGAATTCTCAGGATAGAGTAATGTTCTAACTATGAGTTGACTTCGGAGTACTTTGGGTACCTTCTGTGTTTTGCTCTACAAAGTATTTAGCATTTTGGTTTGGATAGTTTAGTTGGGACACTAGATATTTGCAGGCTCAGATTCCTAGCCAATTTAGTAGTTCAGGACAGGTACACTTATACGGTGTTACTTTGGATGGATTGGTTATCATACTATCATACTCAAGTTAATGGTTGTGATCGGTCTGTTGCTTTCACCATACCTGGTCAGGTTATGTATGTTGTCGCTATGCCACGGTCTAACGTGGTCATTAGCACTTATTTGTTCCATGTTGAGGAGGAAACGGAGGAGGAGGTTATTGTATCTTTGGATCGTATACTAATTATACAAGAATTTTTCGAATGTTTTTCAGGAGATTCCAGGGTTGCTGCCTAGTCGCGAGATTGACTTCGTGATTGACTTAGATTTAGGCACTACGCCTATTGCTAGAGCACTGTATAGGATGGCACCAATGGAGATGCGAGGGCTGAGGGATCAGATTTAGCAATAGAGATGCGAGGGCTGAGGGATCAGATGAGCTGAAGACTACGTTGACTTCTGCACCGGTTCTGGCTACTCCATAAAGTGGGATAGAGTATCTAATCTATATAGATGCTTCTTTGTAGGGTCTTGGATGTGTTTTGATGCAGGAGGAGCAGTCGATTTTATATGGATCTCGAAAGCTTAAGCCTCATAAGCTTAATTATCTAACACATGATTTGGAGTTGGCAGCAGTGGTTTTTGCCTTACGTATTTGGAGGCATTATCTATTGGGTGAGTCCTTCAGATTATTCAGTGATCACAAGAGTCTGCAGTACTTGTTCACTCAGCGGGAGCTGAATATGAGACAGCGCAGATGGTTGGAGTTTGTAAAAGACTATCATTTTTCTATACAGTACCATCCAGGGAAAGCGAATGTGGTGGCGGATGCGCTCAGTCACCGACCTGTTAGTAGTCTTTCTGCCTTATTCACCACTGAGTGGAATGCTTTAAAGAATAAAGATGAGTTATCGGATGCTTTTATGGCGTGCATGGTGGTCACACCTTCCATCATTCGCAAGGTTTACAAGCACAACTCACTGATCAGTAGTGTATCAACAATGTTGCAGAGATAGCTTCTGGGGAGGTTCCATTTTATCATGTTGAGGCTGATGGAGGTTTAAGGTACAAGGGACGGTTAGTGGTACCTTCTGCTGATGGTTTGAGGAAGGATGTGATGACTGAGACTCATCACTCTGAGTTCTCTGTTCATCCAGGAGGCGATAAGATGTATCAAGATATGAAGCGGCAGTTTTGGTGGGCAGGTATGAAGAGGGACATTGCTCTTTTTGTTTCTCAGTGTAATACTTGTCAGATGGTTAAGATTGATCATCAGAGGCCGCCAGGAGCTCTACAGCCACTACCAATTCCCGAGTGGAAATGGGAGAGCATACCTATGGATTTTGTGGAAGGGTTGCCAAATTCTTTCAAGGGGCATAATTCCATAGGGGTCATTGTGGATAGGTTGACCAAGTCAGCTCATTTCTTACCTATTTGCACTGACTACACTTCAGAGCAGTTGGCGAGGCTTTATATTTCAGAAATTGTGAAGCTGCATGGCATTCCCTTGTCTATCATATCGGACAGGGATTCGAGTTTTGTATCTGGATTTTAGAAGAGTTTTCAGCAGGCTTTAGGTACGGAGTTACACCTTAGTACTGCTTATCATCCTCAGACTGACGGCCAGAATGAGAGGGTGAATCAAATTATGGAAGATATGTTTCGGTCGTGTGTTCTGGATTTCAAGGGCCACTGGGAGGAATATTTGCCACTCTTGGAGTTTGCTTATAATAATAGTTTCCAGAAGACTATTGGGATGGCACCTTTTGAGGCGTTATACGGTCGACCGTGTCGATCACCTGTTTATTGGATGGAGGTTGGAGAGAATCGATTCTTAGGTCCTGAGTTCATCAAGGATACCTCTGAAAAGATTGCTCTTATTCGAGATCGCATGCGTATTGCCCAAAGTAGGCAGAAGAGCTATGCTGATCGTCGCACTCGTGCTTTGGAGTTTCGGGATGGGGATCAGGTTTTTCTCAAAGTATCTCCTATGAAGGGTGTTATGCGCTTTGGGAAGAAAAGGTGTTGTCTTCACGATTTGTTGGTCCATTCATGATTACGGATCGACTTGGTGCTGTATTTTATAGGTTGGTATTGCCGGATAATTTGGATCGCATAAACAATGTGTTCCATGTTTTCATGTTGCGGAACTTTCTGCAAGATGAGAATCGGTATCAGCATATCGATGTTGGGGAGATTGAGTTGCAGCCGGATGCAACTTATTTAGAGCCACTGTGTCGTATTGTAGCTCGTAGGGATAAAATCCTTCGTAACAAGGTTATCCCTTTAGTGTGTGTCCAGTAGAGTCATCACAATGAGGCTGAGTCCACTTGGGAACAGGAGGAAGTCATTCGCTCGCAGTTTCCTGGATTATGGGAAGAAGGTAAGAGCGAATTCCGAGGATGGAATTCCTTTTGTTAGGGGGGAAGAATGTAATACCCCTAATTTTAAAGGGATAGTTCTGGAATTTATTTAAATGTTTAATTGTGTTTTAAGTTTATTTAGTTGGTTATTTGTAGTTGTTGTGTTTGTTTATTTATTTAAATTGTTATTTAGTTAAATTTTTGTTTTGCTTTAATTGCTTAAATTGATTATTTGTTTTATTTTAAATTGTTTTATTTTAAATTGGTTGTTTATGTTAGTTAGTATTTATTTGAATTAAGTTAAATGTTTTATTTATTAAATTAGGGTTTTATCAGTTTAGGGAAGCCACGTATTTAGCCGACTTATTTTTTTTCTGTCTATTAATATGATTAGGGTTTAATTGCACCTAGGTTTAGTTAACCTATATATATATCTGTATAAGACTGCCAAGGGTTTAGAACCCTAACCACACGTATTGGAGGCAGAAGTATCAGGGGAGTTAGGAGAAGGTAGTTCACCGGAAAACTTAGAAGAAAGACGTTGAGATTTTTGAACCGAATCTCACAGGCAAGTTTTATTACTAACTCTATCTCTTTGGCCTGTGTTCTTTGCATCTCTAATTCAGTTTCAGGAAGAAATAAAGCTAAATTAATTTGGTTGTAATTATTTGTTTCAAACAGTATGGGTTCTTGTATGTATTTTTCCGTTCGTGATGAAACTGTTTGTGCTTGTTCTTGTTTAAATTGAATTTGATTAACAAGTAATGAACTTAGATAACTTTGGAGCACTTTGGGACTTAGTTTTAATCCATAGGAAACTTAGGTTGGAGGAACAAAGTTGCCGGAGTTGGAGAAGAAGTTGAACAGCATGTTTCCTTGTAGGTGCATGTTAACCGTTTTTAAATTATTTTGTTTAATTCTTGTTCCCACTGAATGTGATTATTAATCAAGGAAGTTAATTAATTTTTGAACACCCAAGGACTTAATTTTAATCAGCAAGAAATTTGGTTTGGAGGATCAACACAACCAGACACCGCCGAAATTGGAGAAACGACGCACAGGGGAAGGAGCCTGCTCTATTTCAAGTAGAGCAGGCTCAATTAAAAAGTGGAGTAGGCTCTACTTTGTAGTAGAGCCGGCTCTACTTGGTTGTGGAGGCGGTTCCACTTTGTGTGGAGCCGGCTCCTTCAACAGGTTTCAGTTTTTCGCCTTTTCAGTGATGGTTTTGGCTACGGGTTTCAGAATGTGGTATTTTCAGATGCTATTAGGAGCTATGCAAGGATGTTTTAGTAGCATCTAAGTCCTATTAGAAATTCTAAAGGTGTGATGATACATAATAAATTATAAAGAAATCGGTAGATTTAAACCGTTATAGTTTCAGGTGAACTTGTGGACTGTTCTTGGAGGCAGAGGATTTTAAGTGCATAACCCTATGAGTTGCAATTTTTCTGGGAATGGTAATATTGTTAAATCATTTTTCTGTAATTTAAGTTAAGTGTATTAGATTACAGAATGATTATATATATTCATAAGTGACAGTAAGACACTTTTAAGGAAGTTTACATGGTTGAAATTTTGTAGATGATTCAAGTTGATTAATTTTAAATTAGCAACTGAATTAGGAGTTTGATATGTAAATCATATATCAGTGGTATGGGGATTAAGCCTATTAACTAATATAAATTCAGTTAATACTTAATATGAAACCAGTTGATGTTAACAAGAATTTATTTATGTCTACTTGTGGGATGTTGTGGAATAATTACAAGTAAGCATGTATATACTATTGTTATTATTATTATGCTTATTTTGAGTTACAGGATGGTTATATTTCTTCTCTGCATTTAAAAATTTGTCAGAGAATCAGGTACTAGATGTATGGAACAAGCATGCTAATTAAACATTCCTATTATGCTTATGATTGAATATGTTGATATTGATATGTTATGCTATCATATATA
The DNA here is from genome assembly GCF_030987335.1 of Cornus florida. Taxonomy (NCBI): domain Eukaryota; kingdom Viridiplantae; phylum Streptophyta; class Magnoliopsida; order Cornales; family Cornaceae; genus Cornus; species Cornus florida. The sequence continues at coordinate 49,448,887 of NW_026775572.1, forward strand.
TATTATCAATACTGGATGGATGGTTTGTATGCACTGGTATGGGATGGTGTCAAACTAGGGGGATTAGCTCAAAAAAATGCTAAGTCCTACCTACTCTGGATTAAGGGATGGATTAACTACAAAAGTTAAGTCCTACCTGTCTTCTGTGTCAGATCAATAAATAATTGAGTGACACTTTGGTTTGGAATGGAATTTAAATATATTTTTATGATGCCACGATATGAGCCTGAGACTCAGAGTCGTTGGTTAGGGAGCGTATATGCATTGGGATGCATAGCTGGCTATGATGGTTGGATGTGTACCCTGCTAGGGCTAGGTAGTCATGCCCACCTTTGGTGCGTTGTCGCATGGTGCCTACTAGTCAGGTTGAGACAGGCCTGTAGTCCAGTGAGAGTCCTGTAGTGTGATTATATATATATATATATATATATATATATTTATCTACGGACTATTAGCTATTGTTGGATTGGTTAGGATGTACAAACGTATCGGGTCTCTTCTTGGGTAGTAGTAGTATAGAACTTGCATGTGGGCCTGACCCACTCATCATTTTTCAGGTATCGGACATTTCCAGTCTAGAGCTTGTTCGTGCTGAGCAAAGACGATCTTCCATTCTACCAACGACGTAGGACTTCTTTCCAAATATTAGATTTGGATTTTATTTTCAGTTTTTACTTTCATTTAGTTTGGGATTTTTATTAGGGGTCCACTAGAGATGGATTCCCGAGTTGTTAAACTGATGGAGTTTTGGATTATCAGATTCTAAGTATTTAGTTATAATGGATTTTACTTTTAGTTTCTTCCAGCTTAAACTTTATTTATTAAATTCATTTTGTCATCTGTGTTCGATTAAATATTAATTGTTTGATATCCTTCGGATCTGTGCTCGGACTTGATCACCCGTGGCTCTAGAATCGAGGGTTATCACGCCATGATAAGAGCTTGAGCCTCAGAGTCGATGGTTAGGGAGCGTATATGCAGTAGGATGCGTAGCTGGCTATGTTGGTTGAAGTATACCCTGTTAGGCTTAGGTACTCATGCCCACTAATGTGCGTTTTTGTATATTGCCTTCTATTCAGGTTGAGACCCCCTGCATAGTCCAGTAAAAGTCGTGTAGTGTGGATATATATATATATATATATATATATATATATATATACGGACTATACAGCTATTGTTGAGTTGGTTAGAATGTACATACGTATCGAGTCTCTGTTTGGATTGTAGTAGGATAGAACTTGTTCGTGGACCTGACCCACTTCTATTTTTCAGGTATTCGCCAGTTACAATCTTAGACTTGATCGTGCTGAGTAGAGGCTATCACTCATTCTTACGACAATGTTGGACTTCTCCCCGTGGTTTAACTTGGATATTCTTTCAGTTATTTACATTTCAGTTTGGATTTTTATTAGGGGTCCATTTGGAGGGATTCCCGAGTTGTAAAACTATTAGAGGTTTTAGATTTTAAATATTTAATTTTAAAGGATTATATTTTAGAGTTCTTTCAGCTTTTAATTATTTATTTTTTCTAATTGACTTTGTAATCTGTGTTCATTTAAATATTAATTGTTTGATATTTCCTTCGGGTTAGGCTTGGGCCTGATCAACCCATGTCTCGGATCTGAGGGGTATCACAGTTGGTATCAGAGCACTTCAGGTTCAGTGTCTCTAGGATTCTATCGTATAAGACTTCCGCGTAGCATTTTCTCTTGATTAGAACTTAAGTTTAGGATTCATTGTATTCCTTTACGGTTCATTTAGAAATTGTACTGATGTCTGTCTTTTCATGTTAACAGATGGTTAACACTAGGAGATGACAGAACATGTATAGAAATAGGAGGCAAAGGAGAGTGGCACGTAGGCAGCAAGAACGCCCACAGCGTCGACAAATAGAGGAAGAGCAGCAAATGCCTGGGTTTCAAGATGATGGTCAGTTTCAGGAAGAGCAGGAGAAGGTTTAACAGGTTTAGGATCAAGGAGATCCAGAGTATCCTCCTCATATCAATAACCTCATTGCTCGGGCTATAGAAGTAGGGGGATTAACTGCACTTCGGAATCAGCCACAGGTTCAGCAGGCACCTATACCAGCACCAGTGGTTCAGATTGATACTTGGGAGAAGGCTAGGAGTTCTTTCATAAAGGAGAGTCCACATAAGTTCTCAGGCTCCACCGATGTGAAAGCAGCTCACCAGTGGAAACAGGACATCAAGCGACATCTTCACTTGGTTCATTGCACGGAGGTTCAAAAGCAGATGCTTACTACCTTCAAGCTGGTTGGTAATACACTACAGTGGTGGGAGTCAGTTACCACCGCAGAGGAGAGGATGTCACTAACTTATGATCAGTTCAGTACTCGTTTTGATGAGAAGTACTTTCCTTATGCAGTCAGGGCAACTAGAAGATAGAGTTCCTCAATCTGCAATAGGGGAACATGACAGTGGCAGAGTATAAGCAACAGTTCACACGCTTATCTCTTTTTGCTCTAGAGGAGGTGGATACAGAGGAGAAGAAGCGCAATAGTTTTGTTAAGGGACTGATGTGGTCTATTAAGCGAGCTATTATAGGTAATTCAGCCTACACTACCTATGCTCACGTGGTGGACGCCGCTTTGCAGTAGTATTAGTTGACCGTGGACTTCAGACAGGCTAAGGGTGAGAAGGGGTGACAGAGACTCTGCTAATTAGTTAGCTGAGAAAGGGAATGGCAATGGACACCGACAGAATGATAAGGGCAAATTCCAAGGACAGTAGCTTTGGAAGAAGCACAAGGGTGGTTCAAATGCTCACAGGAATGGAGCACCTATTCAGAGGCAATAGAATGGGGGACCACAGGCAGGACAGGGTCAGCCACAGGCTAACCGACAGAGGAGGCCATTTGATACTTTCTAGGGTAGTTGCTACACTTGTGGAGAGTATGGTCATACTTCTAGGCAATGTCCTAAAGTAAGATAGGGACAGGGATAGGGACAGAAGGTGCAATAAGGGCAGAGGGCGCCAGTACCTTTACCTACGCCACAGGTTCCACAGATTCAGGGATAAGCATATCCAGCATTACCAGCACCGCCATAGACTCAGGGACAAGCACAGCAACAGTTGCATTATGGAAGGGTGTACAACCCCATAAGGTACCCCAGGCTGTTGAGGGTATGTTTCTTATTCATGGTTCAAAAGGTCATGTTTTATTTGATACGGGTGCTACACACTCATTTGTATCTAGATCTTTTGTTGCTTTATCTGGGATGACGACATGGGTATGTAGTAGACCATAGGGTATTTTTACACCGTTAGACAATACAGCCATACTACATGAGAGTGATAGGCCTGTGACACTAGATATTTGTAGAATCAGATTTCTAGCCTATCTTTTGGTCCTGGACATGCACACTTATGACGTGATACTTGGGATGGATTGGTTATCGCATTACCATGCTCAAGTTGATTGTTATGATAGGTCTGTTGTTTTCACCATACTTGGTCAGGATATGTACGTCGTCGCTATGCCACGTTCCAACGGGGTCACTAGCACATATTTGTTCCATATGGAGGAGGAAACGGATGAGGATATTACTGTGTCATTGGATAAAATACCAATTGTACAGGACTTTTCGAATGTTTTTCAGGAGATTCCAGGGTTGCCACCTAATCGAGAGATCGATTTTGTGATTGACTTAGCTCTAGGCACTACGCCTATTGCTAGGGCACCATACAGGATGGCACCAGTGGAGATGCGAGAGCTGAGGGATTAGATTCGGCAATTACTCAGCCAGGGTTTTATTCGTAGGAGTACGTCACCCTGGGGAGCGCCGGTTTTGTTTGTGAAGAAGAAGGACGGTTCACTTTGCCTGTGTATAGATTACAGGGAGTTGAACAAGGTTACTATTCGTAACACTTACCCTTTGCCTAGGATTGATGATCTTTTGATCAATTGAAGGGAGCAATATATTTCTCTAAGATTGATCTGCATTCTGGATATCATCAACTGCTACTTAGGGAGTAGGATGTTCCGAGGACAGCGTTTCTCACTAGATTTGGGTCTTATGAGTTTCGTGTCATGCCTTTCGGACTGACTAATGCACCAGCAGTTTTCATGGACTTAATGAATAGAGTCTTCAGGGCTTATTTGGATCAGTTTGTCATTGTCTTCATTGATGATATCTTGATCTATTCTAAGTCAGAGGACGATCATGCTAGATATTTTTGTATAGTCTTGCAGACGCTTCGTGAGCACCAGTTATATGCTAAGTTCGAGAAGTGTGAATTTTGGCAGCGGGAAGTGAAGTTTCTGGGTCACGTGGTGTCAGAAAGGGGAATAGCAGTGGATCCAGCCAAGATTTTAGCAGTGGTTGAGTGGGGACAATCTACTTCACCTACCGAGATTCAGAGTTTCCTCGGATTGGCAGGATATTATCGTAGGTTCATCCAGGTGTTCTCGAAGATAGTGGGACCACTCTCTCATTTGACTAAAAAGGGTGTACGGTTCGTGTGGGATGAGCATTGTCAGAAGCTTTTGATGAGCTGAAGACTAAGTTGACTTCTACATTAGTTTTGTCTACACCACAGAGCGGGATAGAGTATCTTGTCTACACAGTTGCTTCTTTGTAGGGTCTTGGATGTGTTATGATGCAGGAGGAGCGATCGATTTCGTATGGATCTCTTAAGCTTAAGCCTTATGAGCTTAATTATCCAACACATGATTTGAAGTTGATAGCTGTAGTCTTTGCCTTATGCATTTGGAGGTATTATCTGTTGGGAGAGTCCTTCAGATTATTTAGCGATCACAAGAGCTTGCAGTATTTTTTCACTCAGCGGGAGCTGAATATGAGACAATACCGATGGTTAGAGTTTTTGAAAGATTATCAATTCTCTATCCAGTACCATCCGAGGAAAGCGAATGTGGTGGCTGATGCACTCAGTCGCCAACCTGTTGGTAGTCTTTCTGCTCTATTCACTACTGTGTGGAATGCTTTGAAGATAATAGATGAATTGTCGGATGCTTTTATGGATTGCATGGTAGTTACACCTTCGATTATTCATAAAGTGTTGAAGGCGTAACTCATGGATCAGCAGTGTATTGACAAAGTTGTTGAGATAGCTTCCGGGGAGGTTCTATTTTACTATGTTGGGGCTGATGGAGGTTTGAGGTACAAGGGACGGTTAGTGGTACCTTCTGCTGACGATTTGAGGAAGGATGTAATGACTGAGACTCATCATTCTGAGTTTTCTATTCATTTAGGATGAGATAAGATGTATCAGGATATGAAGTGGTAGTTTTGGTGGGTAGGTATGAAAAAGGACATTGCTATTTTTGTTTCTCGATGTAGTACTTGTCAGATGGTCAAGATTGATCATCAGTGGCCTCCAGGAGCTCTACAGCCACTACCTATATCAGAGTGGAAATGGAAGAGCATTTCTATGGATTTTATGGAAGGATTGCCTAATTCCTTTAATGATCACAATTCCATTTGGGTCATTGTGGATAGATTGACAAAATCAGCTCATTTCTTGCCCATTCGCACTGATTTCACATCGGAGTAGTTGGCAAGACTTTACATTATAAAGATTGTGAAGTTGTATGGCATTCCATTTTCAATTATATCAGACAGGGATTCAAGCTCTGGATTAGGATTTTGGAAGAGTTTTCAGCAAGCTTTGGGTACAAAATTGCATCTTAGCACTGCTTATCATCCTTAGACTGATGGATAGACTGAGAGGGTTAATCAGATCATGGAGGATATGCTTTGGTCATGTGTTCTTGATTTCAAGGGCCACTGGGAGGATTATTTGCCGCTGGTGGAGTTTGCATATAACAATAGTTTCCAAAAGACTATTGGTATGGCACCATTTGAGGCTTTGTATGGCCGACCGTGTTAGTCGCCTATTTGTTGGATGGAGGTTGGCGAGAGTATATTCTTGGGTCCAAAGTTCATCAAGGATACTTCGGAGAAGATCGCTCTTATTTGGGATCACATGCGTACTGCCCAAAATAGGTAGAAGAGTTATGCCGATCGTCGCACTCGTGCTTTGGAGTTTCAGGTTGGGGATCAGGTTCTACTCAAAGTGTCTCCTATGAAGGGTGTAATGCACTTTGGGAAGAAAGGGAAGTTGTCTCCGTGATTTGTCGGTTCATTCATGATTATGGACCGAGTTGGAGCTGTAGTTTATCGGTTGGCACTTCCGGATCATTTAGATCGTGTGCACAATGTGTTTGAGGTTTCCATGTTGCAAAAATTTTTGCGAGATGAGGATCGGTATCAGCATATCGATGTTAGGGAGATTGAGTTATAGTGGGATGCAACTTATTTGGAACCACCGTGTCGTATTGTCAACCGTCAGGATCAAATCCTTCATCATAAGGTTATTTCTTTGGTGCGTGTTCAGTGGAGTCATCACAATAAGGCTGAGTCTACTTGGGAATGGGAGGATATCATTCGCTCTCAGTTTCCTGGAATATTAGAAGAAAGTAAGAGCAAATTCTAAGGACGGAATTCCTTTTATTAGGGGGGAAGAATGTAATACCCCTAATTTCAAAAGGATAGTCCTGGTATTTAATTTATTGTTTAAATTGCATTTTTAATTGTTTAATTGTTTATTGGCGTGTTTATTTGCATTAATTGGCGACTTGTTTTGTTTAAGTGAATTGTTTTATTTAATGGTGGTTATGTGAATTAATTAATTATTAAATTGTATTTTATTTTTCTGTAATTAAGTTAATTGGATTATTGGTATTTTCTTTCATTGGCGTAATTGTGTGAGTAAGTTAAATTCGTTAATTAAAAATTAGGGTTTTGTTTTATTTTTTCTTCACATTGTAGTCGACTTAGTTCTCCGTCTCATATTACACTTAGGCTTAGGTTTAAGGGTGGCCTATAAATATATGTATTAAGTTTTGCCTAGGGTTTTAGAACCCTATTCACGACAGTGGAGGCAGAGAGAGAACAGAGGAAGGTTTACAGTAATCGGAGTTCGCCGGAGAATTTAAGAAGACGACGGTGCAAGGTTTCGTATTGAGACCTAAAGGCAAGTTCTAATCCTAACTCTCTCCCTTTGGCTCGTGTTATTTACACGACTAATACAACTCCAGGAATAAATAAAGATTAAAATTAAACTGGATTGCATGTTTGAGATGCTTAAAACTGGACGTGTTTAGTTGTTTATTGTTTGTTTTAAATTCTTCCCTGGGTAACTTCTGTTTTAATTCATGTAAATTGATGTATAAAGAGTTTAATTAGTCTGTAACACATTGGAGAAAAACTAAAATTAATCTATTTGCATGATTGAGTTGTTTTAAACAGTAGGTGATCATGAATGGTAAACTGTTTGGTTTAAATTCTTTGTGCACAATGCATGTTTAAGCTGATGTCGGTAATTGTTTAAAGAATTTAATTGCCTCTTGAACATACTGGAACCTAGTTCAGACACCTAGGAACCCTAGGAATGGAAGACAGACATCTGGAAAGTCGCCAGACTTGAAGACGAAGAAGGAACAGAAGGAGAGCCAGCTCCCGTTGGAAGGGAGCAGGCTCCCCTAAGCAAAAAGAAGGCTCCCTCAAGGAGGGAGCCGGCTCTAGGACCTTTGGAGCAGGCTCCCTCAAGGAAGGAGCCGGCTCCATGCACTAGGGAGGCGGCTCCCTCTTTGTGGGAGCATGCTCCCTCGAATTATTTTTATTTTTCAGCTTTTCGGCAACTGTTTTGGCTATGGTGCTTGGATTTTGGGATTTTCAGATTCTGGTAAAAGCTGTATTAGGGTGTTTGGAGATGTTCTAAGCTTGATTAAAATCTCTGAGAGAAGAATTATGCAAAATAAAACAACTTTGTTTTTAATGCGACAGTAGACAATGTTTAAGTAAATCAGTTTACTGTCTCTGGATGAAAGGATTGCAAATTGCTTAAATTTTGGGATAGCAATTCTTAGCAATAAAATTCTCAGTTAATTTTATCCCAGTGTTATAAAAATAAGCTTTGATTTATATATTCTAGTATGCTTATTTGGAACTAAGTTGGTTTACGGTTTTTTGGGTGGAAAGGATTGCAAGTTGTTTAATTTTAGTATTGCAATTATCAGTGATGATTTTCATTTAAACACATTCCATTATTATAAAATTAAACCTATGAACTTTTATATTCTATTATGCTTACTTAGAATTAATTGGTTTACATGTATGGCCTGTAGTATCAATTATTGGACATTGCGGACTAGTATCGGTTAAGCCTGTTAAGTTACAACCTTTTATCATGCTTAATATGGAACAATTGATGTTTATACTTAATGTTTTATTATCGATTGTGGAATATATGAGATTAGTTGATAGTTATATTTATTATTTATTCTAGCAATTGCTGGATGGATTGGATTGTATGTACCGGTATGGGATAGTGGCATATTATGGATGGTTTAGCTCAAATTGCTAAATCCTACCTATTTTGGAATAAGGGTACGGATTATAAAAATAGAATCCTCTTTATATGTAAGTCTGTGTAGCTGAACGACTAATTGAATTTCTTATAGATGGATATGATCGGACTTTAAATATATTTTTATGGTACCGCGATATGAGCTTGAGCCTTAGAGTCGACGGTTAGGGAGCGTATATGCAGTAGGATGCGTAGTTGGCTATGTTGGTTGAGGTATACCCTATTAGGCTTAGGTATTCATGCCCACTCAGGTGTGTTTTTGCATGTTGTCTTCTATTCAGGTTGAGACCCCCTGCATAGTCCAGTGAGAGTCCTGTAGTGTGGATATATATATATATATATATATATATATATATACGGATTGTATAGCTATTGTTGAGTTGGTTAGAATATACATGCGTATCGAGTCTATGTTTGGATTGTAGTAGGATAGAACTTGATTGTGGGCCTGACCCACTTCTATTTTTCAGGTATTCGCTAGTTCCAATCTTAGGCTTGATCGTGCTGAGCAGAGGCTATTAGTCATTCTTACAATAATGTAAGACTTCTCTCCATGGTTTAACTTGGATATTCTTTCAGTTATTTACATTTCAGTTTAGATTTTTATTAGGGGTCCATTTGGAGGGATTCCCGAGTTGTTAAACTATTGAAGGTTTTGGATTTTAAGTATTTAATTTTAAAGGATTATATTTTAGAGTTCTTTCAGCTTTTATTTATTTTTATTTTTTAATTCACTTTATAATCTGTGTTCATTTCAATATTAATTGTTTGATATTTCTCTCGGGTTTGGGCTTGGGCCTGATCAACCCATGTCTCAGATCCGAGGGGTATCATAGGAATGGTAAATGAAGTGTATTTGGACTCATGTTAAGGATGTCTTTCTAGTGGTATCATGACTCATACTGTTACCGTGAATTCGGAGATTGATTGCAAGATAGGTCTAGGGTGAGTTAGGATTTTATCGAGCACAGATAAGGACCCTTCCGGTGAGTTTTGGGGTCAAGGGCCTTATTTCGGCCGGCTGATCCTCACCATCAGCCAACCGAAACCCCAGGTTCAATCGACCGAACCCCCTCCATCAGCCGACCGAAATGCCTGCACTGAAAGTCCCGAGAGCATGCAAGTTTCTAAATCGTTTCAGCCGGCTGACCTTATTGGCCAGCCGGCCGATCCTACTCTGTCAGCATGTCGGTGAAGGGCCATCAGTCGGCTGATCATTCCCCTTGACCTTCATTGTTTGACCATTATTGTAAGGTGTGTTCTAGAGTATTGGAACCCCAGTTTGACCCCTTATGACAGTGTTGGACAAAGCAAATTAACGGTATGACCTAAATGACCTCGGGTTCGGGTAAAGACCCGATTAACGGTTTGGACTCCCGGGTTTGGGTTGTTATACTAACACCCTAATCCTCAATTGTAATCACAAAATGGTTATTACCATTTATAAGTAACAGTATAAATCTCAGCAAGCTATCCTTTTATGATTAATATCATGAATCATAATTACAACTCCCATCAACCATGAACCCAATATATTAACAATTTATTAGGTTGCGCCACCTTCGAGCGCCTTTTGATGGGGTTTGGGGCAGCGCCCTAGGCGCCAGATAATTCCACTAAAACACTTAACTAAAAATATCTTGTTGCGAACATTAACGTATAATTTATATTAGTCAATTCGACCGTTTAAAAATACATTTTCTAGTATATAAATATATACTAGGCATTCTGGGATTTTAATCATTTCCATTTAAACCATTAAATTAGATTTAAAACATCCTACAGTAGCATCAAGATGCAAAATCCGAAAATACCAATCCCAGGCTAACTAAATCGACTCATTCTAGAATAAGTCGGCTTTGTTGCCAACCAAGTCGACTAGTTTACAACTGAGTCGACTCTTTCAAAAACTTAGTCAACTTAGTTGAAAACTAAGTTAATTCATTCTGACTGCGAGTCATCTTCTTCGTTTCCAGCCTCTGTTCTCTGTCCAACCTATATGGTTATGGGTCCTAAGCTTCAATCTAAGTCCTATATATCCTTAATAATTTATTTTAGAGTGGTTAAGCATATAAAGATCAAGTTTAAACAATAAATCAGGCATCAAATATCAAGAACATACAAATCAAAAACATATACATATATTTTACAAACAACCTCTGTTTTAATCCGATTTAAGCATGCATACATGTTTATTAATCTTGCTTAACCATCCTAAAGTTGGCCTAAACATGCATTGAACCCTAGATCAAAAAAGATGAGTAAAACATAGAACTTGCCCTTTTAGAATGAAAACCCAACCTCCTCCTTCTCCAGCCAACTTCTCAACACCGGCAGCCTTCAGGTTGCCGTCGTGCACCTCTGCTGGTGCAGTCCTAACCCACACACATCCTATTTCCTTCTTCCTCCTTGGTCGTGACTTCACCTCCTCCTACGCGGCCTCTTTCTTCCTTTCACAAACTCAAGTTTTCTTTCCCTGTAACACTTTACATCTCTATATAATTCTCACATAATGAAATAACCTCCCCTAGCAGACTAAACATAAATATATATAGGCTACTCCATCTAACCCTAAATTAATCCTAATTCTAATATAATTCACGTTCTGAATTAAAGGAAAAGAAAAGGCAAATGCACAATTATAGTGCTAATAATACTAACCATGCTCACTCACTGATACATAATATATATTATATACAACTCCTACATGATATAATAATAATAATATGTATATATTATATATTGTAACCGATCCATCCATTAATAATAATAATAATAATAATAATAATATATACACATCAATATATATATATATATATATATATATATATATATATATATAACTAATACCCATGGATCATAATCCTTACCATCTACGCTTCCTATCCAAGAGTTCATGAAACCCATTTGATTGGTCCATTACTACTATCCAAATCAATTCCTTTTAAAAATTTAAAATAAAATAAAATAAAACAGATAATTAAATATTTAGTTAACACATAATTACAAATAACTACACAATTAATCACATAAATCATATCACTCAATTATAAACAAATAAAACACAACACACATCAAACAATCAAATCATTTAAGCACATAAACCCATAGTCACATAAACACATAGCCATATAATCAATTAAAGGCAATCAAATTAATTAAATTAATCCTTTTAAAAATCCTCTGAAAATTAGGAGTACTATACACAACCTTCTGTTCGCAGATGAAATACTGAAACTTTGACATGTTTCAGCCATGTGTCATGAATCCATACTTCTGAATGTTGTTAAGAATCAAGCATGTCCAAATCGTATAGAAACGACTTATACTTCCACACTCAGATCGGTGTGTCCATCAAGAATGATCTTGCACACTCCAACCAAATACCGGTTATAGACTCGTTAAGAGAACTTAATCTCATCATCCTTATTGCAAGATTAATCGGTGAATCTATCAAGAGTGATTGTGTACACCCCAATCAGTAAACCCAATCTATAGAATTCATTAAGAGATCTAAGTCCCATCCTCATCATAGGTTAGACAGTGAATCTATCAAAAGTGATCTTATACAATCCAATCAAAAATCGATCTATAGATCCATTAAGAGATATAAATCTCAACCTCCTTAGTTACAGGATTGAGCACCCATATCACATCACAGGGAAAAAAACATTGATATGCTCACACTAGTTATTCTGTTACTTATTTTTTTCATTGAACCCGTGAGAAATATCGTTGGGTTGGGTTACCATACATTACAACATCGATTACTGGCTATAATCCAATCCCTTTAGATGTCTCAGACATCAAGTCCCTTCACATATCTTTCGACGGTGGACATACCAAATTAGATTTAGCCTTGGACACTAGGTCCCTTCATTTGCCTTTCGACAGTGGATCTACAAATTAGATTTGGCCATTATACAGTAAACATGTGATAATCCATTAGTCAGGATCTCCTTTATATGATTGTGCTTCAATTGCACATGTCTAGACTTTCTATTGTAAGTTTGAAGCATCGCAACCTTATTGTTATGAAATATTGTCAATGGTGGTATAGGCTTACTCTGTATTGAAATATCCTCCAATATGTTCTTTAGCCACCTAACTTTTTTTCCAACAGAGAAAGTGCAATAAAATTATGATTCCATCGAGGAATGAGTTTTATAATTCCACTCTTTTGATTTCCAAGAAATCACAACTCCACCTATGGTGAAGATCCAAACTGGTATGATGAGTGATTTTTTTTTTTTTTTTTTTTTGAATTTGAAGTAGCATATTGTAGCTTCTAAAAATAGCTGGGTATTTGTAGTAATGCAATCTATGATGAAATATACTTTGCAAGTACTTCAAAATTCTCCCAAGAGAAATCTAATGATCTATTCCTATATTACTTATGTACTTGATAACAAGTTATGATTTCCCTGGTGCAGTACATCACGTCATACAGACCACCAATAATTTGAGAATTCAAGTTGATTCACTATACTACCTTGATTGCAAACTAGCTCCAATATGGGATCAATAAGAATAAAGATTGCACTATCAGAATTCACAATTATGTTATTAAACTTTAATCGAAACTTCTTTGGAATAGTGAGTTTGTTAGTTAAAACCTTTGTTATAATCTAGTTGAATTTTGGATTTGGTTGCTAGAAACTTCATCAAAGTTTCACCATAATTTCTTGAGACTTAAGTACCCTACTCACTTTATTTGAACTTGTTTCAACCTCCGAAATTATGAGTGTATTTTGTATAGGCTCATCTCAGGCCTATATATATGCTCTATAATGATGGATAATTAAATAGGATATTTAATCAAGCAAGTCAAGGCCAGGAGTTACAAATCATTTATGGATAAATAAATAATGTATTTATGTAATGACCCGGTCATTTTCCCTCATTTCCTTTTTCTCAAATTTTACGGATAAATTTTTCCGTTTAATTTTCTTTTTCGAGTTCTGTTTCTCGTCACTGGGTGTCGTCTCGAGTGTTTGGAAATAGATTTCGAGACTTTTTTATTTGGATTGACAACTTTTTTTAAGGACCGAGTCATTTCCACATTTTAATTTTTTCGACACTATTCACTTTTCGTCATTTTCCCTATTTTGTCCTTTACCCGTTTGTCACTTTTTGGCACAATCTCGCTTTTCATGCTCGGAGTTGGTTTTTGACTTCACGTATCTTCATTCTAAGTAGTTTCCACGAAATACGTATCTTTACTTTTGTTGAAAAGTACTCTGGTTGCTCCTGGTGTCCATAGAGGCATGAATGCACAGTTCTTTAGAAACTTCTTTTTTTTTTTGGAGTGTTTTTCATAAATATCTTTAAGAAAATGTTTTTAGAAGATATTTTCTTTCTGGGCTAGTTTTGCAGTTAACCCTTTTTGGAGGGGCCATTGTGCAATTAACGAAAGTTATTGCAAAATACTCGTTTTGAGCCTGGATCCTCGCACGGGATTCATTTTCTTATTTCGTCGAGTTATGTGCTCTTAGAATTTCCTCTCGGACATTTTCCCCAGTTTCAGAGATTTCTAACCCCGATTGCCGCCGAAATTGTTCGGGGCATATCTCTCTGCTCGGGACTCGATTTTCGACGTCGTTTCTTCTGTTGTTCATATTTTGTCATTTTAGTTCTTTTTCATTCACAGAGTTTTTCCGTTTGAGCGTGTTTGCTCAAATTCCACTTTTCAAGACTAGGCGGGGCCCTTTCGAGGCACTTTTTAAGATTTCTATAAATAGGTTGCCTAATTTAAAAAATCAGATTTTTTAGCCTTCTTCTCCACTTCATAGCCGGCAGCCATGGCTGCCCAAGGGTCTACCACCCTTTCTGTAATGACCCGGTCTTTTTCCTCCTTTTCCTTTTCAGCGATTTTCTTTTTTCGTCTTTTTTTTATTTTGTCTTTTCCCTATTTCGTCTTTTACCCGTTTATCATTTTTCCTTGCATAACCTCACTTGTTGTGCTCGGATTTGATTCCAGTTTTGCATGCATTCATGATACTTGGTTTCCATTATATTTGTATTTTCACTTTTGTAGAAAAGTATGCTAGTTGCTTTCATTTTCGTAAAAGGGCATGAATGCATACTTTCTTATAATTATTCCTTATTTTTGGGGTTTTTGTGTAATTATATAAAGTAATTATTTTTCATCTTGGGGACCATTTTGTAATTTATTTTGGAAGATATTTTCAAAAAGGACCTTTTTACAATTTTTGGAAAATGTGACAAGTGTCACATTCTCATGGTGCCACTTGTTGGCAATGGGGTGGAGTGACTTGGATGTGTTATCTTTTGACATTTGGAGGGTGGAGATTCACCCACATGTTGGCTTAGGATTGGTGCACTTGTTGACTTAGATGGTTGACAAGTGTAGGCTTAGGATTAAGCCTAGGAAAAAGCCTTGGATTTGTGACAAGTGTAGGCACCAAAATAAATCTTGCATTGTGTGTGTGAGAGAGGTAGTGTAAGAACACATAGTGAGTGGAGGATTTCTAGCCCTTCCACTCACCATTGCACACTTTATCTTCTTCATTTCACTTGTTCTTCAAAACCCTAGCATAGCCACCATTGGAGAAAAACTTGGTTAATAGCTTTGACTTCATTTTTGGCCTCCTTCCATTCACCCTAGACTTAAAACCTTGGAACACAAAATGTTCCCCTCACTCTCCTCTTCAATAACCCTAAACTTGTTTTACATTTTGAGCTTGGTTGCTTGGATTATAGAGATTCAATTCTCTATTGAGGTAGGGGTGGTAGTATATTTATTTTTTAAGTGTTTTATAATCCTTGGGGTTTATTATATATTGTATACATGCTTTTAATATGATAGTCTTGCATATTATAGGAAACCCTCACATCTTGACTTAAGGTTTATTGATTTAAGCATGTATGATATGTATAAACCATGTGTAAAAGGATTATATACTTTAGTAGTATGCTAAATTCTTGTATTTTCACATGTAGTGATGATATAGAACTCTTGTAGAATTATTAATGTTATATACAATTTCCATTGACTTGAATTGTTATATTTGTTGAGTTGATAATTCTATATTCTTCTGGATTACTAATTGTAGTTACCTTAAGAGCTTATTACTATAATGTTAAGATTTAGTATATAAAACTTATTGTTGAGGCATGATTTAAATTGATAAATTGGTGGTATTGTATTGTGCATAATATCATGATGAGAACTTGTCATTTCGTATGCCATTTTAGACTTGGAACCCTACGACATGGTTTGTGTGGTTTCAAAATACTTGTGCATGGAAGGTCTTTTATATGCCTTAATTATAGTGTATGAGATTTGAACTTGATTATGATTTTGGATTCTCTTGGGACATTGTTAAAGTGACATGGCTAAAGTTTGGCTTTAGTGCGGGAGGTATGAGTTCTCTCCAATTGAGATCGTGCGCACTAGGGTGGTCTTCCCAGCGGGTTAATGCCCGGAATAACCATTTTGATCTTGGTTTAGTCCGAGACGTGATGTCCAAGATTCCACTAATTAATTTCGCATTAAATTCCAAGTTGACAACCAATACTTAATTATAACTTGTAATTCTTATTATTGGCGAATTAATGTTGTTAAGTACATTGATATTGATATGTGTTGTTAAAGAATCATTTAAGTTAGTTTAAGATGATCCCCTAGAACACCTTGAACATAGACGTTAAGTGGAATCCTCCCTTGTATTCGCCTATATTTAATGCTAAAAGAAAAAGAAATAAAGCAAGTGGGCCCCACCCATGTTTTAAAACACACAAAAAGTGTATAAGGCATTACATGACCCACGACCCAACTGTTTTCTCTCTCTTTCTCTGCTGCATCTTTCCTTTCTCGGCATCTCACTACTTCTTTTTCTTTTTGCAATCTCAAAGCTTGATCTAGCTTTAAACTTTTGGATTTTGGTAGAGCATTGTGAAGCAAAGTTGGAGAGCTCGTCAAGGCCTTCAATTTGATAGGAGCCAATCATCATTTGGTGCACTCTAGGGAGTTCAAAATTCTAGGGTTCTTGGGCTTGGATTTGGGGATTTTGGGAGTTTTCACTTCCATTGAGGTAGGGGTGTTCTAATCTACAATTTCTTAGTTTTTTTGTGAATTTTTCCCCTTAAATTTGATCCTATGCATGCTAATTTTGATTATCTAGTTTGTGGTTGAAGTATGTTTAATTAAAATGCTAAATGTGTTCCATGTGTTATTTGAATTCATATATATGACTAGATTTATTACAGTGATTGAGCATGTTTGGTGTTGACATATTGTATGTCCTAAGATTATGTATTTTTTATTTATTTATTGCTTTGAAAGAAAATGATGCTATGGTCAATAAATAAATAAAAGAAATGATTGCTTAGAAATTTCTATTAAATTGTGATAATGATGTAAATGAAATGTGTGAGAGCCTATGGTTGAATTGATAAATCGAAACATGCACATTCATGCATTCATTGGGAAAGAGAAAGGAAATATATATATATATATATATATATATATATATATATATATATATATATATATTTTAACAAACGAAATTAGTTTGGGAAAAATATTTTTTTTAAGGAGTTTGCGAAAACCGGACGCCTAGGAGGCGCCTAGTGGTCCGTGGTGTTAGTGTAGTCTAGAAGGGATCATGGTTGAGCTAACTAGGCCGGATGCGACGCCTTGGAGGTGCCTTGTGGTCGTGGATAGTTAGTCAACCATCCATTCGTGACGCCTTGGAGGTGCCTTGGGTCGGATTACACTAACAGTTTTGGAAATTGAAACGGAAATGTTTCGGAAAATGGGGAGTAACGTTTGCATATTGCACTTCATGACATCGTGGTAAACTTGTGATTGGGTGGTATTTGTTACATACTTGTTATTGTATTTGAGAGTGTGTGTTTCCTTATAGCATGATCCCTTTCACTTTTAATCTATTCCTTGTATGGATTCACGGGGATATAAGAAGTGTGTCTTAGACACTTCCTACTGAGCTTATGCTCACCCCATTATTTCTAACATTTTTCAGGACATGGAAAAGAGGTGGCGGACGACGATCCACCACGATTTTAGACGAGCACGGAGACCTATTTTATTTTTTTTGCTATCTTTTGTATTAAAACTCTCTAATATTTTGTAAATGTAATATTAACTAACTCATAAAACTTTAGTTTAATTAGTATAATGTTGTAAGCCATGGACTTTTAAATTCTAACTACGCTTTTTGGACTGTAACTTGATATAACCAACGTATGTTCCTTGTTGGATGAGATGGAGGAATGGGATTTTGTATGTATGTAGTCACTTTGGAGATATGATATAATATATGTATATTGCGTTGGGACAGGATATGTTAGATTTAAGGCCCAGGGAGGCCATTGTAATTATTTTTTTTTTTTTGTATTTCAACAGGTTGTTTAGAGACATTTTTTGCGGAGGTCATGCCGAAATTTTTTATAGATTTTTATTATTATTTTGGTATCCCATTTGGGTCGTTACAAATTTGGTAATAGAGCAATGGTTCGAATACCATTAGGACGACGGGTAGAGGCCTACCTAGGATTGCACGGGGAGTTAAGTTATTTGCTTACTTGCTTAATTGTTTACGTGATGGCATGCTTATATGCTTATGTGTTAAGGTGTTGTATATGATTAGCATGATCATGTTTATCATTAGTTGTGTATTCTGGGACTATGAAAGGTGCTTATGTGTTTCCATTCTTGTCAAGTCATTCGTGTGAGGACTTCGTTCTCGTGCGTATTTTAGTGTCATCGTTTTTGATCTGTTTCTTTTTTCTTATAGCGTCATGGCAACACGAAGGGATCCCGGGGAAAGTTCTAGCTCCAATCCCGTGGAAAGGGATCAGGAGCAAGTTGAGGAAGATATCTTGTTGCGTGATTTGGTCCCACCAAGAGGGGGACAAGTGAGGGGGACTGTTGATCCACCTTTTCAGATGAATAGGGATCAAATTAGGTTAGCCATTCAAGAGGCTATTTTTGATGCATATCGACCGACAGGCGCGTCATCGTCACAGTTTGTGCCACCACCGGCTCCATCACCACCTCCGAAGACAAATGAGCTAGATGATACTCTTTCTCACATTGCCAGGTTCGTGAAGTTGATGCCAACCTTGTTTGAGGGTGGTCCAGATCCGCTTATTGCGGACAGTTTCCTAGATAGGGTGGAGAAGCATATTAATGCCATGAATTTGGCAACGGACAAGTTGAAGATCACATTGGCGACTTACAATTTTGTGGGCGATACTGAGATTTGGTGGAAGACCGTTTCTCACACCCATAATCTGGATACTATGACATATGCTACATTCAAGAAGTTGTATTATGAGAAGTACTTTCCAGCGCCAAAGCGGAGGGAACTAAAGAAGGAGTTTGATGGGTTAAAGCAAGGAAGTATGACAGTTACAGAGTATTCAACAAGTTTACATCACTTTTGAGGTTTGCACCGGGAATTGCTAATGATGAAGAAGGAAAGATAGAGAAATTTGTTGATGGCCTTAATCTTACCATTAGGCCAATTGTAGCTGCTTCAGAACCGACAGAGTATGCAAAAGCAGTGCGAAAGGCTTTAGTGGTTGAGGCTGAGAGTAAGGACAACAAGGCTATCAGGGAGTCCTACAAGCACAACAGGGGTATGAGTACTTTCTCCAAAGGTCAATCAAGTAAGAAGCAGAAGCATGAGCAGTCAGGGTTCAGGGGACAGCAGCCAGTTAGATCTGCACCCACAGCTTCAGTGTCCATGGAGTCTTCTAGACCGAATGTTACTTGTTTCAGATGCGGGCAGTTGGGACATTACAAGTCCCAATGCACTCAGACACAGGTAGCTCGGATGATTTGTTTCAAGTGTGGGCTACCAGGGCATCACAAGTCCCAGTGTACTCAGATTCAGGTGGCGTCTGGTGGATGTTTCGGGTGTGGCCAGCAAGGCCATAGGGTGAAAGATTGTCCACAGCGGGGCAGTGGTTTGGGCAGAGGTGGAGGTTCACAGCAGAGGCAGATGTAGTCTGCCACAGTTTAGTCAGGGTTTCGACCACCACCACCACCTCAGCCATCTCAGCCAGCTATGTCAGCCCAGAGTTCTCGACCTGGTAGGGGAGCTTCTTCGAGTGCACCTACTCAGCAGTCTGGCTATCAGGCAGGCAGTTCCCAGGGGCAGAGGACCCAGGGTCGCATGTTTGCACTCACTCCAGCCGAGTCACCATCCAGTCCTTCAGTTGTTAGGGGTATGTTTCTTGTGTCCCATTCTTGGGCTCGTGTATTGTTTGATTCTGGTGCTTCTTATTCATTCATTGCTTCATCATTTGCATGGGCATTGGGTTTAGAGGTCAGTCAGTTAGACAGACCGCTTTGTGTTGACACGCCTATCGGGGGTTCAGTTGCTCTTAGTAGAGTTTGTAGGAGTTGTTCCATCACAATTGCCGGACGTGTTCTTGAGTTCGATCTCATCCTTCTCGAGATGATGGGATTTGATGTCATTCTTGGGATGGACTGGTTGTCATCCTTCAGAGCTGTCATTGATTGTTTCAGGGGTAGAGTTTCAGTGTGTACCCCGGATGGGGATTGTTTTTGTTTTGTGGGAGATCGGTGTGATCCTCTCACTCATTCATTTTATGGTGTTAGGGGTCGAGATCGGCAGACATTCTTCTTGGCTAGTCTTTTTGCCAATGATGACATTGAGTTTTATAGGGTTGATTATCCAGCAGTTGTGCGTGATTTTCTGGATGTGTTTCCGGAGGACTTGACTGAGTTGCTTCCACACCGAGAGGTGGAATTTGCTATTAATTTGATGCCTGGTACCGCACCAATCTCTATGGCACCGTATCGTATGGCACCGATTGAATTAGAAGAATTGAAGAAGCAACTTGATGATTTGAGAATGAAAGGCTTTATCCGACCGAGTGTGTCACCGTGGGGTGCACCGGTCTTGTTCGCTAAGAAGAAAGATGGTTCTTTGAGGTTGTGCATTGATTACCGAAAGTTGAATCATGCCACCATCAAGAATAAGTATCATTTACCAAGGATAGATGATTTATTTGATCAGTTGAGGGGAGCCAGTTGTTTTTCGAAGATTGACTTGAGGTCAGGCTATTATCAGTTATGGGTTAGAGAGGAGGATATTCCAAAGACCGCGTTTCGTACGCGGTATGGACATTACGAGTTTCTTGTTATGCTTTTTGGTTTAACCAATGCGCCGGCGGCATTCATGGATTTAATGAACCGTGTCTTCCACGATTACTTGGATCAGTTTGTGGTAGTTTTTATGGATGATATTCTTGTGTATTCACGGACTCGGGAAGAGCACGAGGTCCATTTGGGTATAGTGTTGCAGATTCTACGGGAGCACCGTTTGTAGGCCAAGTATGAAAAGTGTGAGTTTTGGCTACAATAGGTGAAATTTTTGGGACATGTTGTCTCGGAAGGTGGGGTTTCAATTGATCCTTCAAAAATAGAGGCAGTTTTGAGTTGGGAGCAACCCAAGAATGTCTTTGAGATCCGGAGTTTCCTTGGCTTAGCGGGTTATTATCGGAGATTTGTGAAGGATTTTTCCCGTTTGGCAGCTCCTATGACCAGATTGACCAGGAAAGGGATCAAGTTTGCATGGAATGAGGCCTGTGAGTCATCATTTCAAGAATTGAAAACAAGGTTCACTACGGCTCCGGTGTTGGTGATACCTGAGCGTGGCTCGGGTTATGTGATCTATTGTGACGCCTCACGTGATGGTTTGGGTTGTGTACTGATGCAAGATGATAGGGTAGTGGCTTATGGGTCTCGACAGTTGAAGACTCACGAGCTTAACTACCCTACTCATGACTTAGAGTTAGCGGCAGTTGTATTTGCTTTGAAGTGTTGGAGACACTATTTGTATGGTGAGAGATTTGAGGTGTTTTCGGACCACAAGAGTCTCAAGTACCTTTTCTCCCAAAAGGACTTAAACAACAGATAGAGGCGATGGGTTGAATTCTTAGAAGACTATAACTTTGATTTACAGTATCATCCTGGCAAGGCAAATATGGTAGCTGATGCTTTAAGCCTGAAATCTCGTGGGACTTTGGCTAGTTTAGCCATTCGGAAATGGAAAATGCTGGAAAATTTGGCTGAAATGGGATTGTATTGTTTGGATGATGATGATGGCAGTGAGTCAGCATTCTTGTTTAGTCTCGTGGCTCAACCCACTCTTGTTAGATGGGTGATTGAGTCATAGAGACAGGATTCAGATTTGGATGCCATTTACACTTTGATCTCCAGTGGCGAAATCGTGAAGGATTGGACCTTACATGCAGATGGAGGTCTACGGTTTAGGGGTTTGTTGGTCGTTCCTACAGTTTGTCGTGAGGACGTCTTACAGGAGTTTCATACTTCCCGCTTTGCAGTTCATCCGGGTGGTACCAAAATGTATCACAATTTGAGACGTCAGTATTGGTGGAATGGAATGAAGAATGATGTTACACAATTTGTAGCTAAGTGCCTTACCTGTCAGCAGGTGAAGGCCGAACACCAGAGACCAGCTGGTTTATTGCAGCCGTTGCCGGTAGCGCAGTGGAAATGGGAGGAGATTGCAATGGATTTTGTGACAGGTCTTCCTAGGTCACGGGGAAATGAAGCCATATGGGTTATTATCGATAGATTGACTAAGACGGCTCACTTCTTGCCTATTAAGGCAACAAATGACGCAGAGACACTCGGTGTACTTTATGTGAAAGAGATTGTGAGATTGCACGGAGTTCCAGTGGCTATTGTGTCGGATAGGGATGCTAAGTTCACCTCGAAGTTCTGGGAAGGACTTCAAGCAGCGTTTGGCTCAGCGTTGCACCTTAGTACTGCATTTCATCCACAGACGGACAGCCAATCGGAGCGTACCATCCAGATCTTAGAGGATATGCTTCGAGCCTATGTACTTGACTTGGGTGGTAGTTGGGAAGATCACCTTCCACTTATTGAGTTTGCCTACAACAATAGTTATCAGGCGAGTATTCAGATGGCTCCATTTGAGGCGTTGTATGGTAGACCTTGTAGGTCTCCTGTCTGTTGGACTGAGGTGGGCGAGACAACCGCCTTAGGACCTGACATTGTACTCGAGACTACCGAGAAGATTAAGCTGATCAGACAGAGATTACTTACAGCTCAGAGCCGACAGAAGAGTTATGCAGATAGGCGGAGACGACCGCTATCCTTTGAGGTGGGAGACCAGGTTTTTCTTCTGGTTTCTCCAAGGAAGGGGTTGATGAGGTTCGGGTAGAGTGGCAAGTTATCGCCACGATTTATTGGACCTTTTGAGATCTTGGACCGCGTAGGAGAGGTTGCCTACAGACTAGCATTGCCACCACAGATGGACAGGGTTCATAATGTCTTTCATGTGTCGATGCTACGGACGTATGAGCCAGATCCGTCTCATATTTTGAGTTGGGTTGATGTGGACATTGATGAGGATGTTTCCTACGAAGAGGGACCAGTTCAGATTCTTGATGCAAAACAGAAGGTGTTGAGGAAAAAGACGATATCGTTGGTAAAGGTTCTTTGGAAGCATCATGGAGTTGAGGAGGCTACTTGGGAGCTCGAACAGGAGATTCGCTCCAAGTATCCAGAGTTGTTTTCTCCCTCAGGTATGGCCTGATTTCGGGGACGAAATCTTTTAAAGTTGGGAAGAATGTAATGTTGTGATATATATATATATATATATATATAATGCTAAAAGAAAAAGAAATAAAGCAAGTGGGCCCCACCCATGTTTTAAAACACACAAAAAGTGTATAAGGCATTACATGACCCACGACCCAACTGTTTTCTCTCTCTTTCTCTGCTGTATCTTTCCTCTCTCGGCATCTCACTACTTCTTTTTCTTTTTGCAATCTCAAAGCTTGATCTAGCTTTAAACTTTTGGATTTTGGTAGAGCATTGTGAAGCAAAGTTGGAGAGCTCGTCAAGGCCTTCAATTTGATAGGAGCCAATCATCATTTGGTGCACTCTAGGGAGTTCAAAATTCTAGGGTTCTTGGGCTTGGATTTGGGGATTTTGGGAGTTTTCACTTCCATTGAGGTAGGGGTGTTCTAATCTACAATTTCTTAGTTTTTTTGTGAATTTTTCCCCTTAAATTTGATCCTATGCATGCTAATTTTGATTATCTAGTTTGTGGTTGAAGTATGTTTAATTAAAATGCTAAATGTGTTCCATGTGTTATTTGAATTCATATATATGACTAGATTTATTACGGTGATTGAGCATGTTTGGTGTTGACATATTGTATGTCCTAAGATTATGTATTTTTTATTTATTTATTGCTTTGAAAGAAAATGATGCTATGGTCAATAAATAAATAAAAGAAATGATTGCTTAGAAATTTCTATTAAATTGTGATAATGATGTAAATGAAATGTGTGAGAGCCTATGGTTGAATTGATAAATCGAAACATGCACATTCATGCATTCATTGGGAAAGAGAAAGGAAAAAAAAAATATATATATATATATATATATATATATATATATATATATATATATATATTTTAACAAACGAAATTAGTTTGGGAAAAATATTTTTTTTAAGGAGTTTGCGAAAACCGGACGCCTAGGAGGCGCCTAGTGGTCCGTGGTGTTAGTGTAGTCTAGAAGGGATCATGGTTGAGCTAACTAGGCCAGATGCGACGCCTTGGAGGTGCCTTGTGGTCGTGGATAGTTAGTCAACCATCCATTCGTGACGCCTTGGAGGTGCCTTGGGTCGGATTACACTAACGGTTTTGGAAATTGAAACGGAAATGTTTCGAAAAATGGGGAGTAACGTTTGCATATTGCACTTTATGACATTGTGGTAAACTTGTGATTGGGTGGTATTTGTTACATACTTGTTATTGTATTTGAGAGTGTGTGTTTTCTTATAGCATGATCCCTTTCACTTTTAATCTATTCCTTGTATGGATTCACGGGGATATAAGAAGTGTGTCTTAGACACTTCCTACTGAGCTTATGCTCACCCCATTATTTCTAACATTTTTCAGGACATGGAAAAGAGGTGGCGGACGACGATCCACCACGATTTTAGACGAGCACGGAGACCTATTTTATTTTTTTTGCTATCTTTTGTATTAAAACTCTCTAATATTTTGTAAATGTAATATTAACTAACTCGTAAAACTTTAGTTTAATTAGTATAATGTTGTAAGCCATGGACTTTTAAATTCTAACTACGCTTTTTGGACTGTAACTTGATATAACCAACGTATGTTCCTTGTTGGATGAGATGGAGGAATGGGATTTTGTATGTATGTAGTCACTTTGGAGATATGATATAATATATGTATATTGCGTTGGGACAAGATATGTTAGATTTAAGGCCCAGGGAGGCCATTGTAATTATTTTTTTTTTTTTGTATTTCAACAGGTTGTTTAGAGACATTTTATGCGGAGGTTATGCCGAAATTTTTTATAAATTTTTATTATTATTTTGGTATCCCATTTGGGTCGTTACAATATGGATAGCTGCTCGATTATCACAAAACAACGGAAGAGGAGTTTGAACTCCCAAACCAAGTTCTTCAAGGAAATATTGTAGCCACGTCAACTCACTAGACGTATGAGCCATCGCCCTATACTCAACTTCAACACTAGACTGTGCTACAACTGTTTGCTTCTTATTATTCCACGTAACTAGATTACCTCTTAAGAAGGCGCAATATCCTGTAGTGGATCTTCTGTCTGAGGGCAAACCAGCCCAAATATAAAACCATCCACCTTAAGGTGCCCATTGGATTTATACAACCACCCTAGACCCGGAGCTCCCTTGTGATAATGGCTAATCTGAATAACAACATTCCAATGTGGCACCCTAGGAGCTCCCATGAACTGACTCACCATACTAACAACATATGAGATATCAGGCCAAGTAAAACACTATGCCAGGCTAATGATCTGTCTGGCATGTGCGAAGAGTGAAGACCAAATTTTAAAGTTGCCTTAAATTTTTTTTCCAAATCAGGCTCTTGGTGATTGTTTCAAACCATAAAGAGCCTTCTTTAAGCGACATACACTATGTCGATACTCCCCCTGAGCGACATAAACAGGTGGTTGCTCCACGAAAACTTCTTGAGCTAAGTTGCCATGTAAGAGCACATTCTTAACATCCAACATAAACAAGGGCCAATTATTCTTTTATTTTTTTCTGCTTCAATTGTTGATTCTCAAGCAGAATTGTGCATGCCAGCCTTGTTTCAGCTGTTGCCCTTTTGCTTCAGCTGTTACTTTCTGTCCGTCATGTTCTTCTTAAAAGTGGTAGGTAGGTAGGTTTTGAACCATTGTTACCTCGTTGTAGATGTTCTTGGATTCTCTCTCTCTCTTCCTCTTGCTCTTCTAAACAAGTGTTTAGGTGGTGTGACTTGGAGCAGAATAAAATTTTCGCATGCTGTAGTCTCGTTGCTTGTCATACTAGTTGACGGTGTGTTCCAATATAGTCTCTAAAACACATGGAAGGCTTGTGTATGTCCAATTTGATCGAGTGAATCCAATTCTTTTATTATGATGTTGGAACTACATTTTCCTTTTTGATCATGAGAACCAGCCTACAGCCTCCATGATAAGATATAGATGAGGTCATTCTGCGAATTCCTTAGTTCTCCCCACATTTTTACAACTGGAGTTGTGGTGGGAAGAAAATCTTTTTTGAACTATGTTGGCCAGACATGAGCATCCTTAGTTTTCATGAACTTCCAAATGCCACATTAATTAGTTGCAGATTGTTGCTTCTATCCTTGCTCTATCTTTTATTTGATGACTTCTTCTTTCCTTGTGACAGTTTCAATTCGAAGGTCGTGCACCTTCATGCTTAAAGGTACTATAAGCTGCTTTTAGATTCTGCTAGACTTAAAATGTTTTTTTACTGTCGGTCATCTTCTTGTCTGTAGCAAAAATTGATTTGATCATGTTGTTTGTGTGGCAGTCCCATTGGGAAATGCAGAAAAAGCGCAGCCGGGTGAGACAGGTTATAGAATATGAGCATCAATGCCTGAAGGTGGTGGAATTTATAGGTTGGGTTGGCCTCACACCTGATTTTGAGCTTGCAATGTGCCTACTTGAGGGTGTTGTTTCACTTGAAAAGATGATTATTGATACTCGCAATCCGAGTTTTTCAAAAACTTGGGATTTTCAAGAGCAGGAGACAACAAATATTGGTAGGGAAGCCGCCATAGAGCGGGCCAGGCAGCTGGAAGCAAAACGACCTCCGCATGCTGAATTAGTTATACTTTGATAATAACACTTGTAGAGCCATGCTTATGCTTAAAAATAAAACGTCATACTAATGTTATTGTTTGTAAGAATGATTAGGGATTGTGATACATATTGTCAAGTCAATATTTATTTTGCCATCAGGAATGATGTTGTTGTAATGTAGACCTTATTAAGGTTTTAGATGTTTCTTTGTTATTATATTGGCAAAGTTCTGAAGATGTTAAATTCCATAAATTTCTAGCTAGTACATAGAAGCTTTGTTGCAATATCAAATGAGATCATCTGGACTGCATCTAAAATAATTAACCCAAAAAAAATAAAATAAAAACCTATCGTCCAATAAGTTCCCAGAGAAAAGAAAAAAAGAAAAAAACTTACCTGCGACTTCCAAAACAGAGGCACCTAGGCTTTGTAAATATATATACCTTGCCCTATTCTTTTGACCAATAATAAAAGAGTAAAAAGTGTTGCACTTCAATTTGAGGACCATATCATATTGTTAAATCTTAGCGATGGACTAATTAAGTCATAATTTTTCGGGCTTCCCCAAGTGCTCGCAGCCCTTCCCCCGAGCACTCGGGCTTCAAAAACAGATTTTTGGGCTCAAAAACAGTAGCCAGAAGCCCTTAGCCGAGTGCTCAGGGCCTGCCAGACGCGTTCGCCCGATGCATGCGAGTGTTCGCAGGGTGTCATCTGAGTGCTTGCACCTCCTTTTTCAGTACTGATGAGCCGCTTTCAAACGGTCATATCTTCCTCGTTTTAAATCCAAATGGAGTCATTCTTCATATCAAATTGAAGCATTTTTCATTATCTTTCCAATGGTATCAATTCTATTCCCAGATTCCAATCCCACTAGGATATATTAATATTTTAATAAGATAGTGTCGGGAAATCATTTAGACCGGGAAGATCTAATTGTGGAAAACCAAGTCTACGGTTATGGAACTTCTTGGAGAATCACATGATGACTTGAATGAGTAAAATTAAATTTACCTCCTTTGACTTTCTGAGAGTCAAATTATCCCTCTTCCTTGCATGAAATGATCATAGTACCCTTGTGCGTCCTTGGGTGCAGGCAAGGACCCAGTTATATAATTATAGAGTTTTACATTGAACACTATTTTATTAGGAAATGAATTTGAAAACCTTAATGTTGGTTAGAAAGCTTTAATTTGAATCTGTTGAAAACCATTTTAAAAGTTAATTTTGATAAAGACTTTACCTTGTGAAAATTGACCTCTATGTCCTAAAAGAATCACTGAAAATTAAATGTTCGGACGTTTGTGATGGTCTTTATATATTCGGAAACTGGACCCAATAAATAATATATTACACACCTAATTTCCAGTCCGTTTGACCACTGAGTGAAGGATCAGAAGCCAGTTTATGTGCAGTCAAGTTCAGCAGAAAAGCTCGATCGATCATCAATCGATCAAAGTTACACCAAAATTGCTCGACCCAAAGCTCGATCAATCGAGAAAACCCAGAAGGTGGCGACTGATGCATCAATCAATCGCACAGAAGCCCAGATTCGATAAAAGACATGTCTCTAAGTCCAAAGAGGTTTCTAAACTTTCCAAAACATAAATAATAATAACTTTCCAAACTTTCCAAAACATTCCTAATAAACTTCTAATCACTCCACACTATAAAAAAAAAAAAGTATAAGAGTTCTTTAAACATAATTAATAATAAAAATATTAATAATAATAAGAGACACAACTACACAATTGCAAGAGATTGGGAGCTTTATTTTTCGATCACAAGTGAGGTTTTTCTTAAAATATCCCGTTATATTGTGTGATTAAGTTCTAAAGCAAAGAGCTTCGTTTTATTACTTAAAAGTTTAATCAACCACATCACCTAAACGTCAAAGGATTGGACGATTAGTCATTGGAGAGCCTATTGATTGATAATTCAAGTTCAATTGACTGTTAAAACGGACATTAAGTAAAAATTATAGAAGTGCTGAAGAGACCTATTCACCCCCTTCCAATTAGGCATAGTACCAGAGCATATCAATTGTAGAATTATCAACTACTGATATGGTTTTAGTAATCAGGTTTATTTTTTTATTTTTTTTATTTTATATTTTTTTCGGAAGGTTCAAAGGCACCAAATTGGAGATATTAACAAGGCTCGAACCTAGGCGGACTGTGCCCAGGCCAACACCTTACCAACTCATCTAAGCCCCTGGGGGCTAGTAATCAGCATATTGCTAATTAGAGTTGACCAAGGCAAATACAAAATTGTAAACATTTCCCAAACTAGATTTTTTACTAATAAATAGTAGCTTGATTTCAAGAGACCTAGTATTGCAATTAAAACAGTTTGAAGATCAAATGATTCAACCTAATTGTATTTTGAATACAGCAAGAAAAAAACACAAATAATGTTGCCAAAGGTGAAACAAGGAGGGCAAATGTTCTCCCATCAATTACAGCTCAAACTAATTTGAAAGGAATTTCTTTTGATAAGTAATTTGAAAGGAATTCAAAACACAGGTCACTTTATTTCCTTGTTAGAAAATTTATGCACACAACACATGTAAGACAAACTATACACAATAATATTATATCATTATACATGGACTTAAATATATTCTGAGAGAGAAGAAAGGGTACGTCCTAACCAGTGGAAACTTGGTGGTATGAACCTAGGCCTTCTATAAACAAGAAACGGCGGAGAATAGGAAACTTATCAACGCCCGCCATGTCAGCATTTGATAAGTGACACCCACAAACGCTGCATATCCATTTTGTTGCAAACGATAGTCAGTGGTTTGTTCATAAATAGAGACTTAATGCTGTGAAAAAGAGCTGCCTGTTGAGCAATGCTGTACCCACATGAACCAGAAATGTCCAAGAATAACAACACAACAGCTCTTAGATGTGCTAGAGCTATGATACTGCATATCTCAATGATATTACGATCTTCAAACGGCCTATGCAAAATCCTTGGTGTATCAATCACTTGATACCTAAGGTATTAATTTATAGTCTGTATGACCAACAAACAGTGACTTGGTAGTGAAACCATATGGCTGAACATCCACATCTGCATGCCCTGGTTATTTTGTTAATGAAAGAGCTCTTGCCTACATTTGGGTACCCAGTAGCCTAGCCATGTGTTTCCTGATCTCTTCAAGATAAGCCAAACTAGGGCCAATGCACTTTGTCACAGTACACATGTGGCCAAGAGCAACAACCTTCAGAGCCTTGCATCGGTAAAGTGAGTCACCATATTTTAACAATTTCAAATAGTCCTTTGCAATCTTACCAATGAGATTCCTTGCAGTATTAATTTGGCCAAGGGCAAGCTTGTAATGGTCTTTGTTGTAGAGAACATGAAGAAGATCACCATAAAGTGGATGGATATCATCAAGCCGAGGGAACTCCTCAATGATGGTGGAAAGCTTGTCGTGAAAGCTCTGTTGTGTGTACTTCATTTTCCGCATGTAAAACTGACGGATGCGAGAAATAGCATAACCTTTGTGAACAACAGTCGATGTTCGACGTTGTGTGTAAGAAAGGATGATATCAACAAAGTCCTTCCCAGTGGGGACAATTGTGATTTTCTTAAAGTCGTAGTGTGTTATGAAATAAGGATCGAATAGGAGTTTATGAGACAAGAAAAAATAAATAATACACACACAAACGAAACAAGGATTTATGTGGTTCGGCTATGCCTACGTCCATGAGAAGAAGATTGAATAATATTTTACTATGGAAATAAAGAGATACAAGACAAAGTGACTCATACTCAAAACCCAATTACACCCAAGCTCAAAAATACTTGGTGTCCAAGTATATTTCAAAGCTTCCTTTGGAAGCCAAATGACACTTGTTGTAACGACCCTCACCCTGGCCAAACACAATATTGTCCGCTTTTGTCTCACCCAGACCAGAGACTTCTCAGGGGGTCACCCATCCTGGTACTACTCCAAGTTAAGCACGCTTAACTACAGAGTTCTGATGGGTTCACGGCCATCACAGCTTTAAAACACGTTGTGTCATAGAAGGGTGTTGAATCTACATATAACACTTGCCCCATCCACACCCAGACGATGTGGGATTGTGCACCTGTAACTCGCCCAGTGTGGTAGCCTACTGGTGCCCCCTGCACACGCTCACACACACCCGCCCACAAGATCGCCACAATCACCCCCCCTTTGGGGCCCAACGTCCTCGTTGGCCACACTTTCGACTGGGTCAGGCTCTGATACCATTTGTAACGACCCTCACCCTGGCCAGACACAATATTGTCCGCTTTTGGCTCACCCAAACCAGAGACTTCCCAGGGGGTCACCTATCCTGGTACTACTCCAAGTTAAGCACGCTTAACTATAGAATTCTGATGGGTTCACGGCCATCACGGCTTTAAAACGAGTTGTGTCATAGAAGGGTGTTGAATCTACATATAGCACTTGCCCCATCCACACCCAAACGATGTGGGATTGTGCACCTGTAGCTCGCCCAGTGTGGTAGCCTACTGGTGCCCCCTACACACACTCACACACACCCACCCACAAGGTCGCCACACTTATTGCCCAAGAATTTCTAAGCTTCCTTTGGAAGCTAATTTGGAAGCTTCACCATCACACTTCTGTAGCCAATATGTAAGTTTTGTGCAAGTTGGGTTATAAAAATTTTTGAGCCACATAATACAACAAATCTCCACCTTGGCCAAAAATTTCAAATGAGCCAATGTATCTCTGCTAAACAACCTGTCCTTTCCACAAAACAAATTAATTAAGAATTTTAGTTAAGTTTGAGTCATCCTCAAACTCAACCCTCGGACTCTCATTCTTCAACCCATGTATGCCTTGCGCAGCGACAAGTATACCTCCAGCATTTCTATCAAACTCTAAATGCTTACCAAAAACAACCTCGGAAACTCTAAGTTTGACATCTCCTTTACCAGCCTTCTCCAACCGCCTATAAACCACTGATTGGTAATGAAAAGTCATCTCTCACCCTTATGGAGAGTAGGGCTATATACACAAATTTTGTAAGTCTGCAATAGAAACAAAATATGGAGCAAAATAGAATTTTATTAATTTATGAATGTGGAGTACAGTCCTTTGTAATATCTTTTACAAAAAAAGAATGGTCCTCTGATTCGATCTCCTTGTTTTTGGTTGGTTGGATCCAAGGGCTGCACAAGCTTGTTCTTGAATCACTGTGGAATTTGATGAAGAACGGCACGTTGTTGGATGTGCTTGATGTTCTTCGCTTTTGAGTTTTGATTCTGAATTTGTGTCTGAATTCTGAGTCTCTGGATTTCTGAGTCTCTGAACTTCTGAATTCTGAATTTGTGTCTAAATTTGTAGACTTCTGAATTCTGAATCTTC
Source organism: Cornus florida (assembly GCF_030987335.1). Lineage (NCBI taxonomy): Eukaryota > Viridiplantae > Streptophyta > Magnoliopsida > Cornales > Cornaceae > Cornus > Cornus florida. The sequence goes on from NW_026775572.1 coordinate 49,480,862, forward strand.
TCCCCTTTTTCTTCCTCCAGACCTCTATTTATAGGCTTCTTGGATTAATAGGATGATGACACGTGTCATCTCCTGATAAGGATAAAACTATAATTGGGCCGGGCCGGTTATATTGTGATAATTATCCTTAAAGATAATTATTCAAAATATATTTTATTAGGAATAATTATCATTTCATTTAATTATCTGGGCTGGGCTAATTAAATAATTTAAGTGGACCAAGCCTGGTAAATTAAATAATTTATTTAAACATTAGGCCTATATTTAATGGGTCCATTCGTTAAAACCAAAGCCCACTAAATTTTAGTGTCTACAAATTGCCCCCACTTCAAGTCCCAATTTTGACAAGACTTGTCTCTTTTTCCAAGTGGGACTTGAAGTTTCTTTTTTTGTTTTTTTTTTTTTTTTGTTTTTTTTTTTTTTTTTTCCATCTTAATTGTACTTTCCTATTTAAATTGAATTGTCCAAATCCCAATACAACTTGGAGGTATCTTGTTGCCTATATATACCTTCAATATTGTAGGATTTGATATCAATTCCAAAAATCTCTGAAGACTTGTCAGATCACAAATAATTGGTACGTCTGTTTCTTCTTCTTTTTTTTTCTTTTTTTTTTTTTCTCTCTCCACGCATGTAGGAGAACAATTTTTTTTTTTCACGCATACTGGAGCAAATTATTATTATTTTTTTTATTTATTTATTTTTTTTTTTCTAACCCCCTTTTTTTTTTTTTCTTTGCAGGGCTTGATTGGGTATAACAACTTGATTTGTGTCAACCGTAGCAGAAATTGAGTCCTCCTTCTAGACAACACCGATTTGAGCTTTGTTATCCATCATGGTAGTGTTCAAGTGTTTCGCAAAGCAAAAGCTGACTATCTTAGAGAGCGAAAATAGTCAACGAGTCCAAGGAACGACATTAAGTGTATATGACTCACTTTTTGGTCGCAATGCTATTCAAGTGCCTGATTCTAACAATAAACATTATTCATCTCATTGGACATGCACGGCCACATGCAAACTCACCGACTTTGGTCCTGATCAGATTAATGAAGAATCTATTGTCTCTAAAGCCTTGATACTAAATTCTTCACTTCATGAGAGAGTTGTTGAAGAAAACCAGTTTTCACTATTGGGTCTTAATGTTCAGGCGAAGAAAATATCATGGAGTATTCCCTATAAACTTCCTGCTGAATTGCTATACACCGAACTATATTGGGAGTGGTTAGAAGATGTCTTGGCGCGTTTCCATGACTTTCTATCAAAACAACAACTATATGGTGCTTTATTCGCCTCCCTATTTTCCTATGATCATCATGAAGATGTATTCAAAGCATTCCTTGAATGTTGGTGCCCAGCCACTAATACACTTCATTGTTCTATTGGCGAGCTATCAATTTCTCTTCGAGATCTATATATGCTAGGTGGTCTCCCTCACCAAGGAACAATTTATGATGAAGTTATTCCTTGTGCAGATGAACTATCAAGAGCTGGCAACAACAAAAATTCTATCCCTTTGAGTTGTCAATACCTATTTTTGGCCTTCCACAGACTTTCCAAGAAGTATAAAGGAGATCAGAATGTGAAGATATCTGACTGGATTAATTTCTGGTTTAAAGGTGCATCAAGACATGCCAAACCTTCAAAGAAATCAACAAAAAAATAAAGTTCACCGCCCTATGAGGACTCAAAATCCATCTGGTGTGATCCCTCCTGTCCGGTCGATGTCCACCAAAGAGAAAGAAGTATTTATCAACCTTGGTGTAGATGAAACATCGAGAGACACCACTTATCTAGCTGCTTTTTTAGCATGTTGGCTCTGCAAATTTGCCTTACCTGCACACCCTGGCAACATAATTCGTCCTGGGACTTTCAAGGTCACAAGCATGTTAGCAGATGGCTGCAACATTTGTCTTTCCATCCCGGTTCTGGCCAGTATTTACAGAGGCTTGAACGAGATTGTTTCCTCACCAGATCCTGGAAGCTGCTCTGCGATATTTCCTATTCACTATGTATTCAGATGGTTGAGTGAATATTTCAGAACTAATTTCACCATTCCTAATACCAACTATTGGCCTAGAATGACATTATATGCAGGCGAAGGAGGAGTAAGATACTTTGACCATTTTGAAGCCCAAAATTTATTCAGATCATGTAAAGGAATAAACTTAACTCGAATGGCTAAAAGATCTTCAAAAGAGCGACTTATTGTAGATAATGGCAAGATGAAAAAAGCTGACTTTGACACCCTAATCAATCTTCGATCATGTTATTTGACATTGCGCCAAAATGACCGTCTTATCATTGAGTCGTATAGTCCACACAGATTTAGCCGACAATTTGGGTACCATCAAGATATTCCTGGAAAATTAAAAAAAGACTTTCGTACTTGCACCTTAGAGGAATTTTTAAAGCATTGGAACTCATCCGTTCATTATTCTTCTGGTTGTGATGCGTTGCTTCCTTCAACCTTCAGCCACTAAAAATCCTCAGTTACCAGAGCATATGCCAAATGGTGGTCCAGCGTATATATTGATCCATTTACACAGAAAGAAACTACCTCAAAGCAATCTAAACGCACGATTTCCCCACCAGAGAAACCAACTAAAATCAGGAAGGTTTTAATTAAGGGGCTGAAGTCAAATCTCCTATCTAAGCCAGTGCCAAAGTTAACCATCAAATCTCATAATGATTATGACGTTGTTGGAGGATCTAGTAGCCATCACCAAACAGCAGAAGATGTCCCACCACTAATCAATAACCGTCGCCGTCGTCAGTTGTCAATGGAGTTAGATGAGGATATGAAAGCTTATGATGAGGATCGTAACTGGAAGCATGTCACCGACAAAGTGAGACTTGATTCAGTACAGGAATGTGTTGCCACTTCTCTTGATCAATTTTTTACTGGGGTACCTAGCAATTACCATTATTTTATATATAGATATATATATATTTTGTATATATATATATATATATATATATATATATATATATTTTGTAACTGTTATTTTATATATATATATATATTTTGTACTGCAAATTACCATTATTTATTATTATTTTTTTTTTAATAGATAAAAGACAGCAAGGGATTTCTTGGGGAAGATGTCGTCATTGTTGCTAACCCAACATGTACTGAAGAATCTATTTATGGACCATCTGCCTTAGAGTTGGCCACTGCGATAGGAAAAGGTACAGAGATTTCACTACAAAGAAGCAGAGTTAGTCAACACTCGGATGTTTTGGGGGTTGCTGAAGTGACTAGTCAAGCTATGGAGATGGTTGAAAATATTGGTAAAGATCATGTAGTTATCCCTTCTTTGATTTTAAGAGAACAGGGTCCACCCTTGCATCATGTTGCCCCTTCTGAAATGTCAATTTTCAATGCGGAAGAGATCGTTCTTGATGTTCATCGTCGTGCTGCTTTATTCTTTCCTAAAGAATATCACACGCGATACTCCTACCGATAAAATACCGTCTCGAGCACCTAAACTTCAAACACTTTATGAAGGACTCGCAAAACTCCCTAGAGACCATTCAGCTTTGAAAAGGCGAATTGACTCATATACCAATAATGCGGCCAATTATATTGCTACATCTTCTTCATATGCCTGTATGATGACTTCAGACTCTCAATCCCAACGATTGGCCAGTATTGATGCACAGCTCACCAACGCTAGGTCTATAGAAGATGATGGTTTGAGTGAAGCTGAATTTAAAGAAGCTAGATTAGTGAAAGAATTGCAGGAAGCCAGGGAAGAGACTCAAGGGCTTAAAGTCCTCATATCGACAACAGATGCACAGTTATCTCAGAAGAAGGAAGCCATCACCAAACTTTGGGAAGATCGAAAATCAATAGAAAAAGCTAACGTCATCTCGAATCGCGATCTTGAAGTAGTGAAGCAACTGGAAGAGATATTATGGCAAGAACGTGACGAAATTATCACTATGGAATTTTAGTATTGATCATCATTTTTTTTTTTTTCCAAAAACAAAGTTGTAACTTTGAATTTTAGCAATAAAACAAATGATTTATTATCTCCATTTTATTTACAAAGATGTTATCATTATTTATTTGTTTCACCGTTCACAGTTTATACTTTTGCGGGCCAGGAGTTTATAAAGAATTTTTTTTTTTTTTTTTGCAATCACAGTTTTAACTCATGTAGGCCAGGAGCATAGTGCAGTTTAAGCTCGTACGATCAGGAGCATTGCCTTCATGGGTAGTAGCGCTTCAGGAATTTGCCATTAATGGGCCCCACTCTTACTCCGTCTTCATCAATAATGAGATATGCGCCGTTAGTATAAACTTCGCGAACAACATACGGTCCATCCCATTTAGATACAAATTTATTTCCCTTGCGATTTATGACAATCGATCTACGAACAGCTAATACGAAGTCTCGAACTTGAAATGACCGAGGTCGAACTCTCTTATTGAACGCTTTAGAAAGTCGAGCTTGATAACACTCTAGCTGTTGTTGAGCTTCTAATCTCTTTCCATCCAATGCTTCCAGTTTTTGAAGACGTAAGATGGCATTTTCTTCACTTGTAAGACCTTCTTGTATGGCTATCCTTAATGAAGGGATTTGTTGTTCCAATGGAAGAACTGCTTCTACGCCATAGACCAGAGAATATGGAGTTGCTTGAGTAGGTGTCTGATGCGTAGTACGGTATGCCCATAATGCTTCTTCCATTCGCTCATGCCACTCTCGCTTTGTTTGGTTGACTACTTTCTTATTGAATGCTTCTGCGAGACCATTTGCAAGGGCATTGTACATGGAGGATTTACGTTGTTTGAATCCAAATTTCTCACAAAGGTCAGTTACCCAACTGTTTTTAAAATTCGTCCCGTTATCAGTGATGATGTATCGAGGGACACCATATCGATAAATAATGTTGGACTTGATGAAGTCAACCATTGTTTCCTTTTTCACATGTTTATAGGGTGCAGCTTCCGTCCATTTTGAAAAATAATTAGTTGCAGCCAAGATATACAAGTGGCCTTTTGAAGACTTTTCTAAAGGACCAACTACATCTAATCCCCATGCATCGAACGGCCATGACGTCACAGTAGGGTGTAATGGTTCCGGTGGTTAGTGTATGAAGTTGGCATATAATTGACAGGCTTGACACCTTTTTGCATACTCCAAGCAATCTTTGACCATGGTGGGCCAATAATAACCCATTCTTTTGACGCGAAAGTGCAGCTTTGGACCAGATTGATGAGCTCCACAAATCCCAGAATGTGCCTCCTTTATTGCATGCGTTGCTTCATCATTTCCAAGGCAGCGAAGGAAAAGGCCCTCATAGGAACGCCTATACAATGTATCGTTGTAATAGATGAAACGAGGTACTCGCCTTCGTATTTTAGTCTTATGGCGTAGGTCTTCGGGAAGCTTTCCATGTTCCAGATAATCAATGATAGGGATTCTCCAGTCTTCTTCCTCTTGTGTCCAACAAGAAACCACATTACTTTCTTCAAATTTATCCTCCAAGACTTGTGGCAAGACCCATCTTTGACATACAGGAACATCAACCAGGTCTTCATCAGTTAACGCCAATGTTGTAGCCAAATTTACCAAAGCATCAGCTATCCGATTTTCTTTTCTTGGAATGTGCTCTAGTATGACGCTATCAAACCGTTCCAACAAATGAGAGGCGTAACGATGGTACGGTACTAGATCATCTTTCTTAACCTCATATTCTTTAAGAAGTTGGTTGATCACCAACTTAGAGTCTCCATATATTTCGAGGTCCGTGATGTTCATCTCATTCGCCATTTGAAGGCCGATAATCAAGGCTTGATACTCAGCTACATTATTTGAGCAGTTTTCAGCAAGTGCAAAAGAGTATGGAATGACATGTCTCTTTGGAGAAACAAAAACTACACCTGCTCCAGCCCCATCTGATCGTGCTGTCCCATCAAAAAACATCATCCATGGAGGGAGGATGTCCACAAGGAAGACTTCTTCATCAGGAAAATCTTCAGAAATTTCCCAATCGGCTGGAATAGGATGGTCAGCTAAGAAATCAGCTAAGACTTGTCCTTTTACTGCTTTTCGTGGCACATAAATAATTTCAAATTCGTTGAACAAAATTGACCACCTCGCCAATCGTCCAGAAAGGACCGGCTTAGACATGACATATTTGAGAGGATCTGCCCTTGCAACAAGATGTATCGTATGAGCCAAGAAATAATGCCTCAATTTCTTAGAAGCGAAGACAAGTGCGAGGCATGTTTTTTCAATTGGAGGATAATTTCGCTCCGTCGGGGTGAGTCTGCGACTTAAATAATACAATGCCTTCTCTTTATGTTCTTCATTATTCTGAGCAAGTAAGGCACCCAGCGATTCTTCTTGCGCAGCAATGTAAAGTATGAGTGGCTTTCCAGGTACCGGTGCTCCCAATACCGGAGAATTGAGAAGGTACTTTTTGATGCTATCAAAAGCATTTTGGTATGATTGGTCCCAATTAAATGGAACATCTTTTTTTAGAAGTCGGTTAAAAGGCTGACAACGACCCGCTAAATTTGAGATAAACCGACGAATGAACGCAAGTTGACCTTGTAAACTTCTAAGTTCACGTAAATTCTTTGGTAGTGGCATCTTTTGAATGGCCTCAATTTTATTAGGATCAATCTCAATACCACGATGACGTACGACGTATCCCAGGAATTTCCCCGAAGTCACACCAAATGCACATTTAAGGGGATTCATCTTAAGTTGATATTTTCGAAGGCGATTAAAGACAGTACGTAAATCCTGTAAATGATTTCTTCGTTCTTTTGTCTTAACCACCAAGTCATCAACATGACATTCAACAATCTTGTGGAGTATGTCGTCGAAGATCCTTTGCATAGCGCGCTGGTATGTTGCTCCCGCATTTTTTAGTCCAAACGGCATAACTTTGTAACAATATATGCCTTTAGGAGTGCGAAAGGCAGTTAACTCCTCGTCCCTCGGAGTCATTCTTATCTGATTGTACCCAGAGTAACAATCCATAAAAGAGAGAGCTTCATGTCCAGTGGTTGCATCTACAGTGAGCTCGGGGATGGGAAGAGGAAAATCATCTTTTGGGCATGCCTCATTCAAATCACGAAAGTCCACACAGATTCGAATCTGTCCATTTTTCTTCTTCACTGGAACAATGCTCGAAATCCATGTTGGATATTTGACGTCACGGACAAACCCTACTTCAATCAGTTTGTTGAGTTCTTCCTTTATCCTTGGAACTAGCTCTGGACGGAAGAAACGTTGAGACTGCTTAATCGGACGTGTCCCACGTTTGACAGCGAGATTGTGCACTGCAATTTTAAGATCAAGACCGGGCATCTCTTTGTATGTCCAAGCAAAGACATCCTTGTACTCAGACAATAATTGAAAGTAATCATTTTCTTCTGAGGGGTTTAGGAATGCACTAACAAAAACTGGTTTGGGTTGATCGTCAGTTCTTAAGTTGATTTCTTTGAGTTGATCAACAGTAGCCTGCCCCCCATCTTCTAGTGTTGGTGGAGCTTTCTCGATATCATCTGGTTGTTCACAGTCAGGTTCCTCTTTAACACAAGACGATTCGCCAGTGCCTTCTATTCTATCCACTTTTGCTGATTGATTAGTAAATACAATGGTTCGCCTTCGGGCTTTCAATGTAACATCATTGGTGACATCTATCTCTGTCTTACGTTTCATTCGCGAAGGCACTAGGCTCTGAACCTCACTATTATTCACCACGTCGATGTTAGCTTCTTCTGACTTCACAATCTTGCTGTTTTTTAGTGGTGCATCATGGATAGTACCAATTCGAGAAAATACTGACTTTCGAGATTGAGGTTGTGCAGATTTTCTTCCTTGGTCATGAAAGCTCATTCTATTAAAAACAGAGTTACGAGGAAAATTGCTGATATGAGAACTTGAAACATTTGATTCTCGACTTGACAACCTGTTGAATACAGATGTTCGATCGCATGGAGCTCTTATACGGTCAAAGACTGATTTTTTATGCCCAGTCTGCTGATCTTGTTCATCCTCAACTTCTTCAAACCCAATGTATGAGGTGCTTGACTTCTTATCCCTCTTTGTGATTTGAATTCGAAGTGGCTTAGAAGCTACGAAACCGAGACCAGACTTAGGTGAAATGATTTTATGCCCTTGATCTTTCAACTTCTTCTGTGTCTCATTGAGGCCGTGCACCTTCTCACCGGTGACCTCAGCATTCAGTTTTCCAAGGCTTGCAGGATTTGTAAAATCATACCCGACTTAGCCAAGAGTTGGTATACTTTAGGATCGAATCCTTCGTCGGTCCTTTGTTTTGGAAGTGATAAATGATCAACTATAGATTGAGAAGGCCGCACGAACCCTTTAAGCTTTGGAAGGCGAAGACTTCTGAATCTTAGGGAGAGGAAGAGTTAACTCTCCTTTAAGCTTTTGAATATCTTCTTTTTCCTTGGTTTGTGACATCTTTAATTTTAATTCCTTAGTTTCAATTATCTCGATAACAGGTGCCTGCCCTTCTTGTCGCTGAGATTTTGGAACATACTTTAAAATAGGTTTCGTCCGATGTGCTTTTATCGAGACCCCTCGCGTTTTAGCTACCTTTACAATGTCTGTCACTGAAACGTCTAGTGGATCACTTAATGCTTCTTTTGCTTTTGTAGATTGAATCTCTTGTGTAGATGGAAGGCTTGGGATGGGCACTTCCGAAGGTGTATCATGATCGATATAGAACTTGGCATCGGCAAAATGAGATTCTGCCTCTGTAAATGGCTTATGATCCGCCACAACCGTTTGTACGCTATTTTTATAGAATTTGAAGCACTGATGAAGAGTCGATGGAATGACGCCATTACTATGTATCCAAGGCCTTCCCAACAACAAATTGTAGGACGTCTTTGCATCAATCACATGGAATAAGGTTTCTGCTTGGAGCTCGCCAATAGTTAGCTTTGCCCGAATCATGCTGATAGCTCTCTGTCCTCCTTGGTTAAAACCTTGAATAATAAGACGGCTACGCGATAACTCGTTAATTGTGATGCCAAGATTTTTCATCATAAATTTTGGCATTAGATTCACCGCCGAGCCACCATCAATAAGAATACGAGTAACTCTTCGTTCTTTTATGTAACCGGAGACGAAGAGAGGACAATTGTGCAGCTTCAAACCCAACTGAAGATCCTCGTCCGTGAAAACAGTTGGTGCACAACATGACTCAAACGTACCTCTGACCACTTCATCATCATCAGATTTTTCAATGATGGCTGTATTATGGTTCTCTACAGTCTGGACTTCATCTTGATCCTCGTTCTTCTCATCATTAAGGCTTGTTTTCTTAGTTGAAACCATGTAAGTTGTTACAACTTCGTCATTTAGGTATCCTTTTGGAAAGAACTCTTGCAAAGTAATAGGTTTCTGACTCTTTTTGCTTATAGAGGTGTGTTTAGTTGACTGTGTCTTCTTGACCCATTTTCTGTTATGGCCAGACTGTTTATGGTGATATTGGGGTTTCTTCTTCCTTTGCCCTCTGTCAGAATAATTAGTCTGAAAAATATCAGCTTGTTGCTTCTGTGGTTTCTTTCTTGTCACTAGAGTCCATCCTTCTTCATCATCCTGAAGAAAAACCCTTCCAAATGTTGAAATGTCACGTACACTCCCTTGGCTAATATAGATTGGGATTGGTTCCAATGAACCAAACTGGATAGTTGTGCAAGATACCTCCAAAGTTAAAGGTTGAGAACGAGCACTCCCCACGACAGAGGTTGTCAAAGTAGCAGTAGTATGATTTGAAGTTACAACTTCGTCTGTATCCAACAAGATTTTTCCTTGTTTTGCCAGATTCATCACCACCTCCTTGAAGATAAAACACTTCTCAATTGGATGACTGATAATGCGATGATATTTGCAATATTTTGGATCGTTGATACGTCCCATCTCTGGAGGACGTTTGCATTCAGGGAGTTCTATAACTTTACTTTCAAGTAAACATTCCAAGATGCCAGGAACATCGGAATCGGGGAAGGGGTATTCTTTCTTCTCTAACTCCTTTAGCGTAGGACGCTGTCTTTCCCTCTCTTGAAACTGGCGAGGCTTTTTATCATCCTTCTTGTCATCTTTAACAGATATCTTGATTGGGGTGGTTGAGATAGCCATTAAATCTTTAGCCGCATTTTTTGATGACTTGTCGCCCTTCTTCCAATCCTTCTTATCTTTGCGTGGTTCTATAGTCACGGGACTTTTGCCGTCATGGGATTTCATACTGATCTCTATGTCATGGGCACGCGTAGCCAATTCCTCAAATGTGCGAGGTTTTATGCCTTACAGAATGTAGAGCAGGCCCCAATGCATTCCCTGTATACACATCTCCATAGCAGATACTTCTGACAAACGGTCCTTGCAGTCAAGACTGAGGGCTCTCCACCGATTAATGTAGTCGATTACAGGCTCATCCTTCCATTGCTTCGTGTTAGTTAACTCTATCATACTAACAGTACGACGAGTGCTATAGAACCTATTCAAGAATTCTCGTTCCATCTGGTCCCAACTATCAATTAATTCTGACTTTAGGTCAGTGTACCACTCGAACGCGTTTCCTTTAAGGGACCGGACAAACTGTTTGACTAGTAAGTCCCCCTCTGTTCTGGCATTGTTACAAGTCTCGACAAAATAGGCAATGTGTTACTTGGGGTTACCTTTTCCGTCAAATTGCTGAATCTTTGGAGGTTGGTATCCTACATGCATTCTCATACTGTCGATTATCCTTGTATAGGGCTTTGAGTACATGAAAGTGCTCTGTAAGACATCACCATATTGAGCTCGGATTGTATTCGTTATCATATCTTGCAATTGTTCGACAGATAATGAAGAGACTGAAGAAGAGGTATGATTGGTTTGACCAGTCGCCTGTTCTATCCCCGACGTCTGGTTTTGACTGGTCTCTTGTTCTGTCACCGGCGTCTGTTTGGGATTCTCCCTGTGAGTACCTTGTGTTGTAGAATTTGGATTCTCCGTTAGTATTGCTGTGGAAGATGTAGGTTTCCCAGACGGTGGTGGTGTGAAAGTTGCACGATTCCCGGATGGCATTGGTGTTTCACCGAAGGTCTGAACTTCCAATTTATTCATTAGTGTAGCGATTTGTAAGTCATTTTCTTCAATAGTCTTTGTGAGGTTCTCAATGGAATAAGCCATAGTTGCTAGTTGTTCCTCCACTGTAGCAGCTCTAGTCATCATAGCAGCAACCACATCTTAATATGATAGGCCTTAAGAATCCACGTTCCTTGAAGTGATTGATTGCTCCGAAGTCTGACGTGGTGACTCTGGAGGTGAACCGACACTAGAGTGAGCATCATAGATAGAACGAAGTGAATCTGGTGGTGGAGCCTCCTCTGGAACAATGTCAAGGTTTTTGACATGTTGAGTTTTCACGTTCGCCGGTGTTGCAGGATTAGTTTTCACCACATCTTGCTGAAGTTTGAATGACGCCATCGCCTGGGACTTACTACGTGTCACAGGGCCCATCAAGGTACTTCCATCGCTTAATTTGGTATTCGTGCCACTTTTCATGGTGGCTTTAGCATCGACCTTTGCAATAGCGATGTTCTTTTGGGCTTTCTTGTCTGTCTGAATCTTAGGGGGAGCCATGGAATCTGATAGAGAAGAAACTTGATGGTAGGAGAAAGAGATGAGAGGCAAAGGTTGTCCCACCGGGCGTGCCACAAATTTGTACACACAAATTTTGTAAGTCTGCAATAGAAACAAAATATGGAGCAAAATAGAATTTTATTAATTTATGAATGTGGAGTACAGTCCTTGTAATATCTTTTACCAAAAAAGAATGGTCATCTGATTCGATCTCCTTGTTTTTGGTTGGTTGAATCCAAGGGCTGCACGAGCTTGTTCTTGAATCACTGTGGAATTTAATGAAGAACGGCACGCTGTTGGATGTGCTTGATGTTCTTCGCTTTTGGGTTTCGATTCTGAATTTGTGTCTGAATTCTGAGTCTCTGGATTTCTGAGTCTCTGAACTTCTGAATTCTGAATTTGTGTCTGAATTTGTAGACTTCTGAATTCTGAATCCTCTCCCCTTTTTCTTCCTCCAGGCCTCTATTTATAGGCTTCTTGGATTAATAGGATGATGACACGTGTCATCTCCTGATAAGGATAAAACTATAATTGGGCCGAGCCGGTTATATTGTGATAATTATCCTTAAAGATAATTATTCAAAATATATTTTATTAGGAATAATTATCGTTTCATTTAATTATCTAGGCTGGGCTAATTAAATAATTTAAGTGGACCAAGCCTGGTAAATTAAATAATTTATTTAAACATTAGGCCTATATTTAATGGGTTCATTCGTTAAAACCAAAGCCCACTAAATTTTAGTGTCTACATGGGCGTCCTTAACTTTTCCACACATCTCTATTGTGAATTACTTTTTGTCTTCCACGCATCTTAATGGCATTCAAATGGACTATCTCATTGCCACCAAGATTATTGCAAGTCAATATCACACCTGTCCTCATAGGTCTGCCTCCCTGTAAGGACTGCTGCAATTTTGGTTGCCATCAGAAAAAGGATTTCATTCTCCCATCACGTTGTATAGTCCCCTTACAACCCTTTTGAGAACTAGGATCGTAACTCCTCTTTCAAACTCTTCTTTTGGCGAGACCCGAACATAGATTTTTGATAATTGTAGAAGACCCTGTAGAAGCTCCACCAGTTACTGTATTCCCTTGGAAAAGATACAAAATTTTCATCTCGGTGCCCTATAGCACCATAAGAGAATCCTTCACGACCATCATTGTTCCACCCTCTGTTACAACCTTGTAATCTTTGGAGTCTAGCACACCTATTAAAATAAGATTCATCTTCAGATCCAATACATGTCGCACATCTGACAATGTTCTCACCAACCCATTGTGCGTCTTGATCTTGACTATTCCAATTCCCAAAATTTTGAAAGCTTTCATGTTTGTCGTGAAAATTGAACCACCTTTCACCTCTTTATAAGAAAAGAAAGAATCCCTACTATGAACGGAACAACCAGAATCAAGAATCCAACTGTCATTAAATGACATACCTGAACACAAGGTTGTCATGAGAACATATTCATCACTTTCCGAATCACTCGTTGTAACAGTTGTCATAGAAGCTGCTTCTTGAACCTTCTCTTTTCCATTCCCATTCTTTGCCTTTAGTTTGGGACAGTGCTTGATGATGTACCCTATCTTGTGACAGTAGTAGCATTCCACATTTTTATGAGATCTAGATTTGTCCCTACTATCAGAACTCTTTATGTCACTTTTGCCTCTACAAATAGACCATCAGCCTATTCATCTCCAATATTCCCAGACACCTTTTTCCTCAACTCCTAAAGCAATGTGGTAAAAAAATGCTCATAGGAAGGAGGCAAAAAACACAACAAAATAAGGGCTTGATACTAGCTCGTTATCAACATACCTTCCTTTATACGAAGAGTGTAAAGTCTATGTTTCAGGTAAAGTCTATTAGTGAGAGACTTCATCATATACAGACTTTTCAATTTCAGCCACAACTTTGCTGCTGTGTCTTCATCAATAACTTCACGCAGCACCTCATCAGCTAGATTAAAAAGAATCGCACTGTGCGATTTTTCATCGACTTCATCCTTGTCTTCATTGGACATAGTTGTTGGCAACTTGTCCTTCCCGAACAACACCTTCTTTAGACCTTACTAAGTCAACAAGCCCTGCATCTTAATGTGCCAAAGACTGAAGCTAATTAATCTTGCCATCAAATGTCTTAATCTTGTATCCTGTCGACATCTCAAAAAACTTCCCAAAATATTTCTCAGTGAATAGTACCGTCTTTGTGAACAGTATCCGAATAGTATCTGTGAGCAGTATCGTACGTGTGAACAGTATCCGTACACAATATACGAACCCGATCTCTGATACCAGTTTGTTATGAAATAATGATTGAATAGGAGTTTATGAGAACAAAAGAAAAATTAATGACAAGAAAAAATAAATAGTACACACACAAACGAGACAAGGATTTACGTGATTCGGTTATACCTACGTCTATGGGGAGAAGACAGAACAATATTTCACTGTAGAAATAAAGATATACAAGGCAAAGTGGCTTAAACCCAAAACCCAATTACACCCAAACTCTCACACTCTCTAATTGATATTACAAATTCACTCAACTGATGATCCCGGATGCTTTTCATTAAATGTGTGCAAGACTATATATAGCCCAAAAATACTTGGTGTCCAAGTATATTTCAAAGCTTCCTTTGAAAGCCAAATGGCATTTGTTGCCCAAGAATTATTCTTGTTGGCCAAGAATTTCTAAGCTTCCTTTGGAAGCTAATTTGGAAGCTTCATCATTACACTTCTGTAGCCAACATGTAAGCTTTGTGCAAGTTGGGTCGTAAAAATTTTTTATCCGCATAATACAACATACTGCACCATACTTTTAAACTTATGTTTTACTCTACACAACAAACATGGAAAAGATTAGAACTTAAGAGAAAAATTAGTAATAAATAAAAAATTCACCAATATATCAAGTTTATAATACAAGCAAAAGCCAACAAAATTATCATCATATACAAAATCCCATTTCAAGTACAGAATATGTAGCAGTCCCTGCTAAAAGACATCAAAATATAAAAGATAGGAAGCTGCTTCCCTTTCTTCAAAAAGATAAAAAGCTAACCATAAATAGAGGATCATCCTTCTTTTTCCAAAACCAACCTCTGGCATTATATCCAGTATAATGGACTAGCATTGAATGACAAAAATCAAGGAAATACACGAATTTCCTAAACCATTTTGAATTAGGATGATGTACACTGTGAATATTATTAGCTATATATATTATTGAAAGCTTTACTTCACAAGAGTTAGATAGCTGGTATACAGATCCAACTTGCTTAAAAATGGTATTCTAGAATAAAAAAAATATGCTATATCCATCATTTTGAAGAAGAGAAGGTAGATTCATCATTTCGTAAATTAGAAAAACAATGATCAACCCCAGTCAAATCTTCTATGAAAACCAAATCAATAAAATGTATAAGTTTTTTTTTTTTTCTCTCCTCCTTATCATGATCACTAGATCTGACCAGAGCCCTAAACCAAGAGTTGCGATGGGCAACAACTAATACAAGTAACTATAAAGTACTTCAAAAAAAAAAAAACAGGCTCATCCAGTCAAACTACTAAAATTAAATTCTAAATAACACATAAAAGGTCGAAAACCAAAATAACCTTAATTTACCGGAAAACAGTATACTTATTTTCATTTATTAGAAGTTACTCAATTATTTACAACATTTTGCTTACATTTACAGGAAAATTAACAAGAATCTGTTTGATTACTCGGAAAAAAGATAGAAGAAATAATTTTATCAGAGGTGTCTTACGTTTTGATCTCTACCGTATAAAGATCAACATTGTGTTTGATTTGATTCTGAATAAGTAAAAGATTTTGAATACATTATTATTATTATTATTATTATTTATTTTTATTTTTACTTTTATTTTTGTGAAAGACATACACAATTTTAAGAACAATACTTGCATTAGGCCGCATAAGAAGAACCTCCTTCTTATGATAAGGTGGCCCAATAAAATATCAACGTGTGTTTAAGTTTTAAAAGAAAAAAAAAGTAGAAACTTGCCTCTTTCTCTCTCACGCGGGGATATATATTATTTCTGTGTTTTGAATCCAAAATCAAACATTGTGCTGGAGAAAATATATATATATATATATTAGATCGGCATCTTTCAGTCATACATGAGAGTTGAGATAAATAATCACTATAAATTCATGGAAAATGATATATGAATTCATTGTCATGATATCAATAGTGAATTTTTTTTTTTTTTTTCTTATATATAAATTTTAAAACTTTTCATGTTCATCTTCCTTTCTTTTTCTTTTCTTATTCCAATCTCTCCTAAATTACAAAACATTCCATGTTCATTTTTTTTTTTTTTTTTTTTTTTTTTTTTTTTTTTTTTTTGTATCTAATTACAAACTTCTCATCCAAATTTAATTGTTTAAAGATGATTATCATCAAATAAAAATAATTAAAATAGATCTATTAGATTTTTCTATTGAAAAAGCTATTTAATTTGGTAATATTTCGTTCAAACATACATACATACATATATATATATTCTCCAGAATAATGTTTGATTTTAGATTCAAAATACAGAAGTAATATATGTTGTTGCATGAGAAAAAAAAGAGAGAAGGATTAGTTTCTATTCCCTATAGTCATCTTTTTCTTTTTCAATTTTTTTTTTTAAACTCTAACACTTATTGATGTTTTATTAGGCCATCTCATCATAAGAAGGAAGTTCCTTCTTATGCGACCTAAAACAAACATAATTCTATTTTTAGTGGTGGAATGGAAGCTTGAACATGCTAAAGGCCCGTTTGGGAAGTGTTGTGTGGTGTAGTGTAATGCTCTAACCTAGGACAGAACAAGTATTTTGTGATGTGGTATTCTGAAATGAGAACAAAAAATGTTTGGCGACGAAAATTTGCAGTAAGAATTTTCGAATAGAATCATGGTAGAACATGTTTGGCAAGATTTTTCGTTCCAAGAAATATGAGAATAAAACATGTTTGGCATGGTGAAAGTGTAACAAAAATTAATAAAAAAAAAATCATGAAATATCTTCTTTTTTTTTTTAATTACAAAACTATAATTTACCAAAAAAAATTGTTGGGTTTTGGTATGGATATGGGTGAGGCAATATATACAATTTGTTCCTTTCTTACATTTCTTAAAACTTCGATACGCTCCCTTCTTGTTTACCACTTATATGATGGATTAAATAAAGGGTAAATTACACTTACACCCCCTGTGGTTAGGTCATATTACACCTATATTAACATTTTGGTTTTAGATTTCACATATATTTAAATTAGTGGTTTAACATTTCACTCACACCCCAAATGTCAATTTTTGACTGAGTCAGAGCACTCTGAGGTGTTAAAGGACTATACTACCCTTTGACCTCATATTGACTATTTTTTTATGACCAAACTACCCATCACATTCACCACCGCCCCTCTCTCTGTAAACCTTCCTCTTTCCCTCTCTGCCTCTCTTTTTTGCCTCTATTTCCCTTCTCCCTCTCCCTCCTCCTCCTCCTCATTTTCTACCCCCACAGCTCTTTTCCCCTATATAAAAAACCCCTTCTTTCACAAGTCACAAACCCTCACACACAGATCCTTCGTTGAGGGTTTGAGAAAATGGAGAGAGGTAGCTACAGTGGCGACGGTGGTGAAAGAGGTCATGGTGGAGGTGGTTGCGGTGGCGGCGGGAAAGACGGAAGTGATTGATTCGCCGATGACCACAGTTTGTCAAATCAAACGGCGACGACAGTGGAGAAGACGACAATGATGTCGAAGCCTCCGGCGGCGTTGAAAATGGTGGTACAAAGGCGAAGAAGTTGAAGCCGAAGAAGCCCCACTCTCACAGGTCACAAACCCTCACACACAGATCCTTCGTCGAGGGTTTGAGAAAATGGAGAGAGGCAGCTACAGTCGCAGCAGTGGTGGAGGTGGTTGCTGTGACGGCGGGAGAGACGGAAGGGATTGATTCACCGATGACGACAATTTGTCAAATCAAATGGCGAAGACGGCGGAGAAGTCGGCAATGATGTCAAAGCCTCCGACAGCGTTGAAAATGGCGGTATAAAGACGAAGAAGTTGAAGCCGAAGAAACCAAAGCTTTCTGTATCCGATGCCGCGATGAAGATTGATGCCTCTGATCTTTCTGTTTTTCTTGTTTGATAAGTTTTTTTCTTTAATTAGATCTTTCTGTTTTTCTTGATGAAATATCTGTGAGTTTACGATTCTCTCTCTATATTGTATCAATTTGATTTGGTGGACTCTGATCTGTTGTTTGAAATTGTATTTGAATTTAATTTTGTGTTTGTTGTGTTCAAAAATTTGAATTCCGCTATGGTTTGTGTAGGCTTCTTATGAATCGCAGCAGGATATACAATTTATGCAATTTCCCGACTATTTCGGTAGCGCATTTGCACCAGTTATTTCATCAAGAACTGGTGGTGGTGGTGTGGGATAGGGATAGGGGTTTTTTTGTCATTTACGATTACATATATTTTGTAGTAAAAATTTGAGGGTAAAAGGGTCAATTCGCATGATTGGGGTGTAAGTGAAAGTTAAAACCAAAATCTTCATCTAGCTGAAATATGACCCAATCTCAAGGGGTGTCGGTGTAATTTACCCTTAAATAAATTCACGAATAGTCTACAATAGTTGGTGGTGTTAGTCTATAATGGTATGCTTCTCAGTGGTTTACAGCTAGAAGGAGAGCACCATTAATTTCCCTGGTGACATGCTGTTTCTGATCGTCCTGCATCTTTAGCTACAGTATATCCTTAGGTTGCCACCTTTGCTCTCCTTTTGTTTCTTGGGCATCTGTATACGTAGTATGGTCAAACATGCACATCTGTTATAGTTATGACTCTGATGTTGCAGAAATGGCAGTAGCGAATAGAATAGCAAATACTTTAGAAGAGTTTGATTTCTGTTCACTCCTTTGTAGTAGATCAGAAAAGGACCCACACATCTCTAGAAATTTTGCAATTAAAAAAAAATAATGGTCTCTGGAATCAATCCCTTGCATAGAGTTGTAACATATAGAAGTCGAACAACTACACCTTTTTTTTTTTTTTTCTGCAAATTACAAAAAGAGGGATGTCTGTTATGGAGAATGACACATGCAGTCATGCAGGCACTAGGTCAGTAGGTCTAGCTTTGCTCCAGCTTTGCCCACTCCAATAAGGTTTAGGGTGATGGGCCCTACAAAAATCCCAAGCTCTCTTAAAAGTAAACTTACCATTTGACCAAAGAATTCTGTCAGATTGAAGATTGATAGCAGCAACATAATGATTATACTGATAAAGACCATCCTCAGTGAGATTATCCAAACCCCATCTGTTATTAACACCTTGCAGCATGTAGTCTCTAACTGACGACACATATTTCCATGTAGCAGAACTGGATGAATTCTGAATAGCCTCACAGTATGAAATACCTTTGGTATCTTTATCTCTAAACCACTTGACCCATAAATATTCCTTATCATTAATGAAGTCCCAAGCCAAAGAATAGGCTGCAATATTTTGCATATCCACAAGCTTCCTAATTCCAAAGCCTCCCTCGGCCTTAGGTCTAGATATACAATCCCATTTAAGATAATGCATTTTAGACCTACTATCGGAACCACCCCAGATAAACTTCTTAATTTTCCTCTCAATCATATCTGAAACCTTAGCAGGAAGCTTCTGTTGGGAAACGTGCTAGTTTTAAAAACTTTTCGAGGGATTTAAATTCATAAATCTTGATTCATCACATAGAGACAAGTTTTATGCAAAAATAAAACATGATGTATCATTCAATTAAAAGATTGAATACTTACATCAAGGTTTGAGTAAACCTTAGATCTCTCCTCTAAAGTGAATGTTCTCACTTATTGTAGATCCCTTTTGCTAGACACCTTTTTCATGGATCTCCATCTTCTTGTTAATTGTTTTGCCTTTAGGAATCACTCATAAGCCTCCATGAATGACCTTAGAAAATTAGGCTTGTGGGAGCCTCCATTAGATGAGAACATAAACCCTAATTTTCTAGAGAGAAAAAATTTATTCCTTTTTCCTTCTCATAAAAATCACCCCCTAAAATATACATAGACCATGTATATTTATAGGCAACATAAAAATAAAGAAAAGGAAACAACAAATCCTTTTCAATCTCTAATTCATATGTCTCAAATCTAATATGATTCCAATATCAAGTTGGGCTATGAGTGAGAATCCATTGGGCCTATTATTTTATTGGCTACAATGAATTAATAATTGGCCCGGTCCATGGACCCAATTCAATTAATTCATAAATTAATTTCTACTCCACTAAAAGAAATTAATTGAACTCCAATTAAATAATAAATAACCTCTAAGTCAATATTGCACTTTGACCCTTCTATGCATAATTAGTTATCGGATAAATATAGCCATCAATCCAACTACTTAATTAATATATTTATTTTGGTACCTTTGATTATTTCTGGCTCGATCACAATAAAACATTTGTTTGACAAAAATAATAATTTAAATAAATAAATATATAATAAATCATTTTGTCTAAAAACACACGAAGGCCTTCGAATTTACTTTGTGATCAACCATAATCAATACAAAATAAATACAAGTAGCAATGATGCAAATATTGAAAATATAACCCTCTAACTATTAATTACATAACTACCCAAAGTGTCGGTCTAAGGATCCCGAAGAATCCGCCGAACAAATCAAAGTAATTATTAATTAATAAAAGAGTATACTTTTCTCATGCTTAAGAGTCAAATGCCATGACGGTAATAGGGAGTAATTGCATACGACGGCTCTCGCAATATATCTCAACCTAACGCGGATCCAGTTCAAGTCTTAATTAATTATGAGTCCATCCATAATTACCGACTATGAACAATTTATAATTACTATTTATATATCATGCATTGATTGTCATCACATACATATATATAAATATTTCTTGTAATTAACTGGACACTATCAATTTCATAGTGAATTGAAACATAATACATTGAATTCACCAATTATATAAATCATAAATATTTCAGATATGTCAGGAACATATGTCAATACAATCCAGATAGGAATTTGCTATGCCAGGGCATATAAATCCCAACAGCTCCCGCTTGCCCTCATAGCCAATTCAAATTGCACCTAACTCCAATGTTATCCAGATGATGATCAAAATTATTGATCAATGACACCTTTGATAATGGATCAACAAAGTTGTGTTCCAATGCAATGTTTTAACTACAAGTGCATTTTCTTGTCAGACAATATCATGTCGAACATGATACTTCCTCTCAGTGTATCTTGTTCCTCTATGGAACATTGGGTCATTGGTTTGGACTACTTCTGCACTATTGTCACAATATAGCTCGATAGGCAGGCTAGTATGCTCCACAACCTCTAAATCAGTGAGATCAAACCAATAGGCTTATATTGCCACCTTTAAGGCTGCAATATGTTCCACCTGCAGGTTTGAGTCAACAGTTGAAATCTGCTTGACAATCTACCAACTGATTTCCCTTCCATTAAGTGAACATACACTAAGTCATGAACCTCATAGTATCTACTTCTGATTGAAAATCAGAACTAGCATACCTGACTAGGACCATATCATCACATCCATAAATGAGTATGATATCATTGATTCTCCTTAGGTACTTAATGATATTTTTCACAATAGACCAGTTGTCAAGTCCAGTATTGGACTGATCTCTACTGACTATCCCTACCATGTAGCGGATGTCCTGTTTGGTATAGACCATGGCATATATGAGACTCTCATATGTCGAAACATATTATTCCAGTCTCATTTGCTCAATCTCCTCTACTAGTCTTGAAAAACTACTTACTAGAGAGAGCGATCCATATCAATAAAGCAAGAACTCATTCTTTGAGTTATGCATACCAAACCTGGTCAAAACTTTATCAATGTAGGATTATTAAGATAAGCCTATTTTCCTTTTAACGTGATCTTGCAAAAGCTTGATCCTAGGAATATAGCTTACATCTTGAAAATCCTTCATTTAAAAGTAATTGAACAACTACCTTATAATTGATGACAAAACTTCCACGTCATTATAAATGAGTAGGATGTCATCAATATATAGAATTAAGAAAAATAATGACATTCCCTTGTACACTAATGATTTATTCACTAAGAAATCTTCTGGTATCTTTTTGTAGATTAACTTGCCTTCCATAGGAATCACCCTACTAGAAAGTTCTACAAGATCCCAGAATTTATTAGAATACATAGATTCCAACTCTGATTTCATAGTAACTCACCAAAACGATCTGTATCCAGATCGGTTCACGCTTCCGTGTAGCTTACTGGGTCCAACTCATGTTTAACAGGGATGTCCATAATGGTCTCACCTAAAAACATGATTCTGTCGAATTGGATGATAATCCTCCCACTACATCAATGTACCGATGCAAGAATCTGTGTAGTAGATGATGCTAACGCATCAATAGGGAATTCATATATTATTCTCAATCTCTATAATAAGTGTGTTCACATGTGGTACATCTGGTACTCATACCAAATTCTCTAACATTATGCTACTAGGTATGTGATTCATAATATGATTCTCCTATAGATAAACAGTGAGTGAAAACAATCAACTTTTATCTTTGAGATCATAAAATAATCTATCCTAGTGACATTTAGAGTAGCTATCAAATCTAGCATGCCTATGATCTGATTCCAACTTACTTGTCCATATCAAACGCACGTGTGCAAGACTACCCCATATGTGCATATGATTCAAACTAATATTTAGTCAAAAACACAACTCAACGGTATCCTTGAGACAGACTAAGATGGAATGTAGTTCATAATGCGCATTGATGTCATTAACGCTAAACTCTTAAATGAAAGAGATAATGTGGCATTACTGATCATAGATCTAACTATGTTAAGTGGAATTCTGTTATTCCTATTTGACACCTAAATTAATTTAGCGTCAATTGCGGAAAACTGGTACACAACATCCTCATTGACCATATAGTCTTTGCACTATCCCAAGAAATACTCAAATACTCGATCAGATCGAAGTGTCTTGATAAGTTTACCTAATCTGAGCTCCACATCAGTCTTGACCCTCTCGGAATATACCAAAAGTATAAGACTTGTGTCGCAACAGGTAAATTTATCCAAAACGTGAGTAATCTTGATTGGATGTTCATAAGACTACACGTGTACGTGTGTACCGACTCCAATTGTTCTTTATGTCTATTTCATTTGGCTGATTAAGCCCTTAGAGTTATCTATCCTTCAAAACAAGATTCACAAGTTTGGTTTAGGCTCATCTGCCTCACTAGGTAATAAACCTTCTTTAACCAATCTTTAAATCTCATTTTGATTGATTACAACCCAAAAATAGACACCAAAAATACAATGAGTCAGGAATAACAAATTTTCTCTTAACATTCAATCTAGAAGATGCAACATTAGTTTCTACATCCTGCAAATCTTAAGAGCTTGTGATTATAGTATATTAACCATCTTTCAATACACCAGAAGCAATCACATATCTATTCAATTTTATAAAACCAGTTTTACAAAATAACGATCTAGTTTTTTTATAAGCCAAAAGTGAAATAAGAATGAGATTGCGTTTCACTTCTGTACATAAAGATAGTTCTCTAATACTAATATCCTCATACTCTCTAATTTCAGATATAATACTCCCACTGACTTAACTACAACCTTGGCATCAGGTCAAAAGATAAATATATTTCCATATCATCAAGGCTTCTGGATTCCTGAAATCCTTACAATAAATTGCAAACATGTTTAGTGGCTCCAGAATCTATCCATCAGGAATCAATAGATACAACCACATAACATGGCTCAATGATTAAATATATATTTTCCTATGCCACGTCATTGCTTAGACAGTTTGTCCTTTAGTGTCTTAGTTAACGACAAAAGAAACAGTTTTATTCGCCCTCAACATACACTGCCTTATTCCCTTTAACCTTTTTGAATACCCATGTTCTGTGCTAGTCTAGTCCTATTATCATCCTTCTTCTTTGCTTTGCCCGTCCACTTGGGCCTAGAAGAAGATGGTATAGACTAGGTTAGATTGATAGGAACGCCCAAACTCTTGATTATCCCTTCATCTGTTACCAATTCTATAAGAATATCAGCGAGTGTGAACTCAAACTGATTCCTTATTTAGTTCACTCTAACAGAGTCGAACAAGTTTGGTAACAAGGCAATAATCATGTCAACTTGAAACTTAGCACCCAAGTCAGCCCTATTGATCTCCAGCTAATTTTAAATAATAAACAATCATTTTCCAAAATTCGATTTCATACTGGAGTTCCTTAGGCTATCTTGATGCTATTCAAGTCTGATATAGTACTTTAGCATACTCTCTATCAAATCTCACCAAAACATCTTATTGACATTTAACATGATGCTTGAAGAAAATAAAATAATGTAAATGTTAGCTTTGGAGCGTATTCGAGGTAAACTCTAGAATATTGCACCAATTCATCTCATTTGTCTTATTTCACTTATTCAAAGCATTAATGTTCTCTTGGGTATCTTAAAGTAAAAGGATTAGGTTTTAGGAGTAGTAAATACATTTGTACCACCACGTTGTGAATAAAATATCTAAGCTCCTTTCTCAGTCAATATTAATGAGATCCAGTTACATTGAATATGTAAGCAAGCAGATAAACTGGATTAGACATAATTAATTTGAATATAAATGCATTCATACAATATGCAAGGTGAACTATTAATAATGTCATGCATATTTAAAATTAAAATGAGCTTGTTAACCACATAATACAATAAATCTCAATCGAATAAGAGATCATTATCATTATTGGTGAACAATCCCTTTTAATTAATGCGGGTCCCTCAACTCTGTAGCATAATAAATCAACCAATCAATATGTCAATAACTTATCCTGTTGGAGGAGTTCATTATTACTATTGTTGAGATTCATTTACTATTAGGTGAGCACTTCCATTAAAATAGTATGTGGGTCCCTTAACCACTGCATGAAAAATCGGATAACCAATACACCAATAACTTATTCGGTTGGCGAAGTTCATTATTACTATTAGCGGGCAAATCCCATCATCTCCATATCTCTTAAGACAATGCCTTGTCTATCTATATGAAATGACTCCCGATTATGTTTAGCCTTTCTAAAATCACCTAGTGTAGACCACTCCGTTGGGGAGCTAACACTATTGATTTTAGATTGAGTGTATAACATTATTAATGCTCTAATAAAAAATAAAACATTAAATATGTTGTCATTATAATCTAGACTCTTTAAATCATGCGTAGGGCCTTATTTTTAAAGATCTAATTACAATGAACATTTAATATTTTTATTTTCATGAGACAACCATTCTTGTAATATTAAGACTCTTCAAATCATGCGTGGGGCCTTATTTTTGAAGATCTAATTACAATGGTTTTAATAACGAAGGCCATGGGGTAATGTATAAAAATCCCCGCTCCCACTCAATTTTTAGTCATTAATAATTAGGGTTTTCAATTTACATGATATAATGCATGCAAAACGTCTTGATTTTAATCCCATTAAATTTAGAAAATATTTGGACTTTAAATGATTCACTAATATTTAATTTGAAGCACACTTGAAAAATAATTTTTCGTTTCCCAATAAGTGCCCGCAAATTAATTAGTAATCTAATCCAATTAATTTTCATAATTTAATTAATGTAAATCAAGCCATTTAAATAAATATCATGGATCCAATGCATGAATAATAATTAATTAACAATTATATATTCCATGCATTTCATACATCGCATAAATAAATAAATAACAGACAAAGCAAATAAAATGGCCAATGGAATCAGCTTTTAACATTTAATTGCTCTAATCACTGCGCGAAGATCTTCCATCAGCTTGCAAACACCCGCAGGAGGTTGATACGCGCTAGGAGAAGCAAAACACTGCTTGGAACGCGACTAGAGGGCCCCACACGCGCTCACACGCGCCTGGGGCATGCTGCAGGTGAAGCCACGCGCCCCCACGCGCTGGCACGCGCCTGGGACGCGTGGGACGCGCCCCCACGCGCTGACACGCGCGTGGGACGCGTGGGACGCGCCTGCACGCGCGTGGAGGCCATACACACTTGGCTGGCGCGTGCAATGCACGCGCCAGCATATGTCACCTCCTGGCGCGTGTTCCTCACGCGCCAGGCTCACCCCACCGCTGCCACACCTGATTCCAGCCTCCTCCGACGTCTCTTCTCGCCGCCGGTGATGCTCCGGCCACCGGAAAAACGCCGAAAAATCCAGAAAACGTAATAAAAATTTCCAGAAATTAAATTAGGCCTTAAAAAATTCCAGAAAAATTTCGAAAAATTGCTAAAAAATCCCAGAAAATTTCTGAAGCCTAATTTAACCCTCTTGGACCTTCTTGAAGCTTCATAGCATCCTTTGATGAATATTACATGGCTTTAAAAATATTTACAACTTGAAATACAATGGGAAAAATAAATTACATCATTGAACTTTCAAACGGCTAAATCAAAGCCTTAATTACATTCATCCAAAGATAAAATTACATTCAATATTCCTATAAGCTTCATCCATGGCCCAACCATACATCATCATTCATTCACAATTATTCATACATCATCATGTATCAATATATATCAACATATTAATTCATACATCAACATACATTAATAAATAAATATATGCATATCAAAATTGGATCCATGAATGATGAATTTCATAAAATCATGATCTCTAGTAATGAATCAAACCATGCTCTGATACCACTGTTGGGAAACGTGCTAGTTTTAAAAACTTTTCGAGGGATTTAAATTCATAGATCTTGATTCATCACATAGAGACAAGTTTTATGCAAAAATAAAACATGATGTATCATTCAATTAAAAGATTGAATACTTACATCAAGGTTTGAGTAAACCTTAGATCTCTCCTCTAAAGTGAATGTTCTCACTTATTGTAGATCCCTTTTGCTAGACACCTTTTTCATGGATCTCCATCTTCTTGTTAATTGTTTTGCCTTTAGGAATCACTCATAAGCCTCCATGAATGACCTTGGAAAATTAGGCTTGTGGGAGCCTCCATTAGATGAGAACATAAACCCTAATTTTCTAGAGAGAGAAAATTTATTCCTTTTTCCTTCTCATAAAAATCACCCCCTAAAATATACATAGACCATGTATATTTATAGGCAACATAAAAATAAAGAAAAGGAAACAACAAATCCTTCTCCATCTCTAATTCATATGTCTCAAATCTAATATGATTCCAATATCAAGTTGGGCTATGAGTGAGAATCCATTGGGCCTATTATTTTATTGGCTATAATGAATTAATAATTGGCCCGGTCCATGGACCCAATTCAATTAATTCATAAATTAATTTCTACTCCACTAAAAGAAATTAATTGAACTCCAATTAAATAATAAATAACCTCTAAGTCAATATTGCACTTTGACCCCTCTATGCATAATTAGTTATCGGATAAATATAGCCATCAATCCGACTACTTAATTAATATATTTATTTTGGTACCTTTGATTATTTCTGGCTCGATCACAATAAAACATTTGTTTGACAAAAATAATAATTTAAATAAATAAATATATAATAAATCATTTTGTCTAAAAACACACGAAGGCCTTCGAATTTACTTTGTGATCAACCATAATCAATACAAAATAAATACAAGTAGCAATGATGCAAATATTGAAAATATAACCCTCTAACTATTAATTACATAACTACCCAAAGTGTCGGTCTAAGGATCCTGAAGAATCCGCCGAACAAATCAAAGTAATTATTAATTAATAAAAGAGTCTATACTTTTCTCATGCTTAAGAGTCAAATGCCATGACGGTAATAGGGAGTAATTGCATACGACGGCTCTCGCAATATATCTCAACCTAATGCGGATCCAGTTCAAGTCTTAATTAATTATGAGTCCATCCATAATTACCGACTATGAACAATTTATAATTACTATTTATATATCATGCATTGATTGTCATCACATACATATATATAAATATTTCTTGTAATTAACTGGACACTATCAATTTCATAGTGAATTGAAACATAATACATTGAATTCACCAATTATATAAATCATAAATATTTCAGATATGTCAGGAACATATGTCAATACAATCCAGATAGGAATTTGCTATGCTAGGGCATATAAATCCCAACAGCTTCATACCAGAGCACCAATAAGGGACTGTAGAAAAAATCACAGTTCTAACCAATTCTGTCTTTCCAGCCATTGAGAGATTCAACTTGCACCAGTTTGAAAGCCTAGCATTGCCTCTATCCAATTACTCTGAACAAGAGGCCAAAGACAAAGCAGAGGTATTAAGAGGCATACCCAAATACTTAACAGGCAGCTTACTCTCTTTGAATTACAAGATTCTAAACAAAGTATGTGATGTAGAGCACAAAAGCTCTGAATACCAGTTGACACAGAACGTGTAGCTTGCTTTGCTACATTATTAGAATTAGAGTGAAAGAAGGGGATGAGAAGTTAGAAGATGAGATGAGAGTAGAAGAAAAAGGGGAGAAAGAGATGAAGGGGGTTTGGAAATAGAGTGAACAGATTGGTTAGACTGACTGAGGGGTATAGAACAAGAAGAATTAAGGAAGGAGAAGAGAGGGAAACCTCTGAGACTCACTAGTCTCAATCCAAAACTATTATTTAAAATTACATATATGCCTTATAGGCATTCATCACAGTCAAAACAAATCAAAATACATTGAATTCTGCGTGCAGCCTTTTTTGAACATTGACTTCAGCCTAATTGTAACCTGGTCCTTATCTATCCAGCTTTGTCCGGTTTGCAATACATGAATCCAAATTGTTCTAGCTTGCAAAACGAAATCCAGCATCACCTAATCTAAATACAGCCTGTAGGTTAGCTGTTTAGTCTAGTATAGCTTCGTAGGCTGCCTATGCTCTGCATCAGTATGTCTTCTCCTAACTGGGAGAAGATAATAGTTGATATAGAGGGACTGACAAGCAAACCAGAAACACAAGTACTCTTCTATTGGCAAACGCAGTCCTCAAATCAGCCTTGGACACCTCTTAACTGTAGCAGTGGGACATAAAGAACCAGTACCAACTTCATACTCTATAAGAGAGGAAAAATACTCAGCAACCAAAGAAAACAACGTTGGTGACTGGGCCATGTCTCATCCCTCTCCCAGGTTTAAAGAGACCTCCTGGAGATCCATTGATCAGAATAGAGAATCAAGATGTAGTCATGCACTCCTTTATCCATCTAATCTAGCCCTCACCAAAACCAAATTTGTGTGCAGCAGCTTGAACATAAAACTCCAAGAAACAGAATCAGAAGCTCTATTTAAATCAATCTTCATAGCCATGGATTGATTAGAAGCATTGTTGAAACACATAGCCAATTCATGGGCCATTAAGATATTATCATGGACTCTTCTTCCCCTTATAAAAGCTGATTGTTCCCAAACGACTAAATCATTAAGAACAAGAGCAAGTCTATTGGCCATTGTCTTAGTAATAATCTTGTAAGAAGTATTACAAAGAGAAATAGGCCTAAAGTCAAATATTTTGATGGCTCTTTCTTTCTTAGGAATCAAAGTAACGAAAGAAGAGTTTACACCCTCAGATAGCTTAGGATTATTGAAAAAATACTTCACAGCATTACGAACATCCTTACCAATGATCCCTCAAAACTTTTGATAAAATGTGGATGGAAACCCATCTGGACCAGGAGCTCGATAGGTTTAAACTCTATCATCACCTTTTTGATTTCCTCATCAGTTACAGGAGCTTCAGGCATCTAAGCTTTCTGCACATCTAGAGTTCTCCTAGGAGTTTTAAAATCAGAAACCTGCACATCATGAGCAGCAAAGAAATTTGCAAAATGATCTACAAACCAAGTTCTGATAGTGTTCTTATCAGTATACACACTGCCATCCTCCTTTTGAACAGAAACTATAGAATTAACGTTGCTATGCTGGGCCACTTTCTTGTAAAAAAAAGCGGTGCTCTATCATTGTCCTGAAGCCAATGGATCCTAGCCTTTTGAGCAACAAACACCTCTTCATTGGTAATAGCATGTTCCAACTGTTGCCTACACCTATTTTCAGAAGAAATAGCCTCAAGATTAGAAGGATTCTGCAGCAGAATAGTCTGAGCCACATTCAACTCATCCTTAGCATCTCACTGCAGAGAATACATTACCAAACCTATCTCTATTCCACAGCTTTATACTTATTTCACCTTCAATTTCTGTTGAAGGGACTGAATAAGATCCCCATACTGAGTCACTTGCCAAGCATTAGACACAACATCCTCAATACCCTCTTGAATGCACCGAACCATTAGCATTGTAAAAGGCTTGGGGCTGAAGAAATCCCTTGAAAGGCCTGCATTAAATAATGAGGCTTTAGAGGTAGTAAAAATTTGCAGCCAAGCATTTTTAGCCATAGCTCTGTCAAGTCGACCATAAATTCTTCTACAAGCAGCCTGTCTATTGTATCAAGTTGAAGCAAGTTATATGAAGATCAGCTAGACCAGCATCCCCAACACAATCATTAAATTCATCCAAAATGGCCTGAGGATCCTCCCTGTTGGGATTTATATGCCCTGGCATAGCAAATTCCTATCTGGATTATAGTGACATATGTTCCTGACATATCTGAAATATTTATGATTTATATAATTGGTGAATTCAATGTATTATGTTTCGATTCACTATGAAATTGATAGTGTCCATGTAATTACAAGAAATATTTATATATATGTATGTGATGACAATCAATGCATGATATATAAATAGTAATTATAAATTGTTCATAGTCGGTAATTATAGATGGACTCATAATTAATTAAGACTTGAACTGGATCCGCGTTAGGTTGAGATATATTGCGAGAGCCGTCGTATGCAATTACTCCCTATCACCGTCAAGGCATTTGACTCTTAAGCATGAGAAAAGTATAGACTCTTTTATTAATTAATAATTACTTTGATTTGTTCGGCGGATTCTTCGGGATCCTTAGACCGACACTTTGGGTAGTTATGTAATTAATAGTTAGAGGGTTATATTTTCAATATTTGCATCATTGCTACTTGTATTTATTTTGTATTGATTATGGTTGATCACAAAGTAAATTCGAAGGCCTTCGTGTGTTTTTAGACAAAATGATTTATTATATATTTATTTATTTAAATTATTATTTTTGTCAAACAAATGTTTTATTGTGATCGAGCCAGAAATAATCAAAGGTACCAAAATCAATATATTAATTAAGTAGTCGGATTGATGGCTTTATTTATCCGATAACTAATTATGCATAGAAGGGTCAAAGTGCAATATTGACTTAGAGGTTATTTATTATTTAATTGGAGTTCAATTAATTTCTTTTAGTGGAGTAGAAATTAATTTATGAATTAATTGAATTGGGTCCATGGACCGGGCCAATTATTAATTCATTGTAGCCAATAAAATAATAGGCCCAATGGATTCTCACTCATAGCCCAACTTGATATTGGAATCATATTAGATTTGAGACATGTGAATTAGAGATTGAGAAGGATTAGTTGTTTCCTTTTCTTTACCTTTATGTTGCCTATAAATATACATGGTCTATGTATATTTTAGGTGTGATTTTTATGAGAAGGAAAAAGGAATAAATTTTCTCTCTCTAGAAAATTAGGGTTTATAGTCTCATCTAATAGAGGCTCCCACAAGCCTAGTTTTCCAAGGTAATTCATGGAGGCTTATGAGTGATTCCTAAAGGCAAAATAATTACCAAGAAGATGGAGATCCAAGGAGAAGGCATCTTGCTAAGGGATCTACAATAAGTGAGAACATTCACTTTAGAGGAAAGTTTTAAAGGTTTACTTAGACCTTTGATGTAAGTATTCAATCCATTAATTGAATGATACATCATATTTTTATTTTTGCATAAAACTTATCTCTATGTGATGAATCAAGATCTATGAATCAAAATCCCTCGAAAAGTTTTTAAAACTTGCACGTTTCCCAACAGTGGTATCAGAGCATGGTTTGATTCATTACTAGAGATCATGATTTTATGAAAATTCATCATTCATGGATCCAATTTTGATATGCATATATTTATTTATTGATGTATGTTGATGTATGAATTAATATATTGATATATATTGATACATGATGATGTATGTATAATTTTGAATGGATGATGATATGTGTTTTGGGCCATGGATGAAGCTTATAGGAATATTGAATGTAATTTTATCTTTGGATGAATGTAATTAAGGCTTTGATTTAGCCGTTTGAAAGTTTAATGATGTAATTTATTTTTTCCATTGTATTTCAAGTTGTAAATATTTTTAAAGCCATGTAATATTCATCAAAGGATGCTATGAAGCTTCAAGAAGGTCCAAAAAGGTTGAATTAGGCTTCAGGAATTTTCTGGGATTTTTTAGAAATTTTCTGGAATTTTTCTGAATTTTTTAGGGCCTAAATTTAATTTCTGGAAATTTTTATTAATTTTTCTGGAATTAACGGCGGTTTTCCGGTGACCGGAGGCTCGCCGGCGGCAAAAGGCAAGACCGGAGGAAGAGATAGGATCCGGTGCAACTCAGGACCATGCAACCGGATCCACAACCGTTGATCAAGGGCTGCAATCAAGTGCAGCACCAACAGAATACACCTGGCGCGTGAGGAGCACGCGCCAAGGTCATCAGTTTGCTGGCGCGTGAGAAGCACGCGCCAGCACAAGTCAACCTCTTCCACGCGCGCGTGCAGGCGCGTGGAGGTGCTCCCACGGGCCCCAGGCGCGTGCAAGCGCGTGGGGGCGCGTGTCTTGACCTGGCAGCTCCCCTAGGCGCGTGGGAGCGCGTGTGGGGTCCTTCAGGCTTGTTCCAGGCACTGTTATGCTTCTTCAGGCGCATTCTTGTCTCCTACGGGTGTTTGCAAGTGGATGGAGGATCCTCGGGCAATACTTAGAGCAATTAAATGTTAAAAGCTAAATCCATTAGCCATTTAAATTGTTTCTGTCTGTGGTTTAATTATTTATTGATGTATGTGATGCATGGAATAGATAATTGATTATTAATTATTATTCATGCATTAGATCCATGATATTTATTTAAATGGCTTGATTTATATTAATTAAGTTATGAAAATTAATTGGATCTGATTAATAATTAATTTGAGGGCACTTATTGGGAAACGCAAAATTATTTTTTGTAAATTGTTTTTAAAATGTGCTTCAAATTAAATATTAGTGAATCGTTTAAAGTCCAAATATTTTCTAAATTTAATTGGATTAAAATCAAGATGTTTTGCATGCATTATATCATGTAAATGAATAAAATGAAAACCCTAACTATGAATGATTAAAAATTGAGTGGGAGCGGGGATTTTTATACATTGCCCCATGGCCTTCGTTATTAACACCATTGTAATTAGATCTTCAAACGCATGATTTGAAGAGTCTTAATATTACAAGAATGGTTGTCTCGTGAAAATACAAATATTAAATGTTCATTGTAATTAGATCTTTAAAAATAAGGCCCTACGCATGATTTAAAGAGTCTAGATTATAATGACAGCATATTTAATGTTTTATTTTTATTAGAGCATTAATAACGTTATACATTCAATCTAAAATCAATAGTGTTAGCTCCCCAACGGAGTGGTCTACACTAGGTGATTTTAGAAAGGCTAAACATAATCGGGAATCATTTCATATAGATAGACAAGGCATTGTCTTAAGAAATATGGAGATGATGGGATTTGCCCGCTAATAGCAATAATGAACTTCGCCAACCGAATAAGTTATTGGTGTATTGGTTATCCGATTTTTCATGCAGTGGTTAAGGGACCCACATACTATTTTAATGGAAGTGCTCACCTAATAGTAAATGAATCTCAACAATAGTAATAATGAACTCCTCCAACAGGATAAGTTATTGATATATTGATTGGTTGATTTATTATGCTACAGAGTTGAGGGACCCGCATTAATTAAAAGGGATTGTTCACCAATAATGATAATGATCTCTTGTTCGATTGAGATTTATTATATTATGTGGTTAACAAACTCATTTTAATTTTAAATATGCATGACAGAATTAATAATTTACCTTGCATATTGTATGAATGCATTTATATTCAGATGAATTATGTCTAATCCATTTATATGCTTGCTTACATATTCTAGGAGATTGGACCTCATTTATAATGACTAGAAAAAGAATTTAGATATTTTATTCACAACGTGGTGGTACAAATGTATTTACTACTCCTAAAACCTAATCCTTTTACTTTAAGATACCCAATAGAACATTAATGCTTTGAACAAGTGAAATAAGGCAAATGAGATGAATTGGTACAATATTCTAGAGTTTACCTCGAATACACTCCAAAGCTAACATTTACATTATTTTATTTTCTTCAAGCATCATGTTAAAATTTAATAAGATGTTTTGGTGAGATTAGATAGAGAGTATGCCAAAGTACTATGTCAGACTTGAATAGCATCAAGATAGCCTAAGGAACTCCAGTATGAAATCGAATTTTGAAAAATAATTGTTTATTATTTAAAAATTAGCTGGAGATCAATAGGGCTGACTTGGGTGCTAAGTTTCAAGTTGACATGATTATTGCCTTGTTACCAAATTCATTCGACTCTGTTAGAGTGAACTAAATAAGGAATCAGTTTGAGTTCACACTCGCTAATATTCTTATAGAATTGGTAACAGATGAAGGGATAATCAAGAGTATGGGCGTTCCTATCAATCTAACCTAGTCTATACCATCTTCTTCTAGGCCCAAGTGGACGGGTAAAGCAAAGAAGAAGGATGATAATTGGACTAGACTAGCACAAAACATGGGTATTCAAAAAGGTTAAAGGGAATAAGGCAGTGTATGTTGAGGGCGAAGAAAACTGTTTCTTTTGTCGCTAACTAAAACACTAAAGGACGAATTGTTTAAGCAATGACGTGGCATAGGAAAATATATATTTAATCATTGAGCCATGTTATGTGGTTGTGTCTATTAATTCCTGATGGATAGATTCTGGAGCCACTAAACATGTTTGCAATTTATTGTAAGGATTTCAGGATTCCAGAAGCCTCGATGATATGGAATATATTTGTAGTTAACCTGATGTCAATGTTGTAGCTAAGTCAGTGGGAGTATTACATCTGAAAATAGAGAGTATGAGGATATTAGTATTAGAGAACTATTTTTATGCACAGAAGTTAGACGCTATCTTATTCTTGTTTCACTTGTGGTTTATAAAAACTGTGTTGTTATTTTGTAAAACTGGTTTTATAAAATTAAATAGATATGCGATTACTTCTGGTGTGTTAAAAGATGGTTAATATACTATAATCACAAACTCTTAAGATTTGCAGGATGTAGAAACTAATGTTGCATCTTCTAGATTGAATGTTAAGAGAAAATTTGTTATTCCTGACTTATTGTATTTTTAATGTCTATTTTTGGGTTGTTATCAATCAAAATAAGATTCAAAGATTGGTCAAAGAAGGTTAATTACCTAGTGAGGCAGGGGAGCCTAAACCAAACTTGTGAACCCTGTTTTGAAGGATAGATAACTCTTAGGGCTTAATCAGCCAGATGAAATAGACATAAAGGACAATTGGAGTCGGTACACACTGACACGTGTGGTCTTAAACTCTTGGTATTTTCTGAGAAGGTTAAGACTGATGTGGAACACATATTAGGTAAACTTGTCAAGACACTTCGATCTGATCGAGGATATGAGTATTTCTTGGGATAGTGCAAAGACTATATGGTCAATGAGGGTATTATGTACCAGTTTTCCGCAATTGACGCTAAATGTATTTAGGTGTCAAATAGGAATAACAGAATTCCACTTAACATGGGTAGATCTATGATCAGCTATGCTACATTATCTCTTTCATTTAAGAGTTTAGCGTTAATGACATCGATGCGCATTATGAACTGCATTCCATCTTAGTCTGTCTCAAGAATACCATTGAGCTGTGTTTTTTTACTAAATATTAGTTTGAATCATATGCACATATGGGGTACTCTTGCACATGTGCTCTTGATATGGACAAGTAAGTTGGAAGCAGATCATAGGCATGCTAGATTTGATAGCTACTCTAAATGTCACTAGGATGGATTATTTTATGATCTCAAAGATAAAAGTTAATTGTTTTCACTCACTGTTTATCTATAGGAGAATCATATTATGAATCACATACCTAGTAGCATAATGTTAGAGAATTTGGTATGAGTACCAGATGTACCACATGTGAACACACTTATTATAGAGATTGAGAATAATATATGAATTCCCAATTGATGCGTTAGCATCATCTACTACACAGATTCTTGCATCGGTACATTGATGTAGTGGGAGGATTATCATCCAATTCGACAGAATCATGTTTTTAGGTGAGACCATTATGGACATCCCTGTTAAACATGAGTTGGACCCAGTAAGCTACACAGAAGCGTGAACCGATCTGGATACAGATCGTTTTGGTGAGTTACTATGAAATCAGAGTTGGAATCGATGTATTCTAATAAATTCTGGGATCTTGTAGAACTTTCTAGTAGGGTGATTCCTATGGAAGACAAGTTAATCTACAAAAAGATACCAGAAGATTTCTTAGTGAATAAATCATGAGTGTACAAGGGAATGTCATTATTTTTCTAATTCTATATATATTGATGACATCCTACTCATTTAGAATGATGTGGAAGTTGTGTCATCAATAAAAAGGTAGTTGTTCAATTACTTTTAAATGAAGGAATTTCAAGATGTAAGCTATATTCCTAGGATCAAGCTTTTGCAAGATCAGGTTAAAAGGAAAATAGGCTTATCTTAATAACCCTACATTGATAAAGTTTTGACCAGGTTTGGTATGCACAACTCAAAGAATGAGTTCTTGCTTTATTGATATGGATGACTCTCTCTAGTAAGTAGTTTTTCAAGACTATCAAAGGAGATTGAGCAAATGAGACTGGAACAATATGTTTCGGCATATGAGAGTCTCATATATGCCATGGTCTATACCAAACAGGACATTCGCTACATAGTAGGGATAGTCAGTAGAGATCAGTTCAATACTGGACTTGACAACTGGTCTATTGTGAAAAATATCATTAAGTACCTAAGGAGAACCAATGATATCATATTCATTTATGGATGTGATGATATGGTCCTAGTCAGGTATGCTAGTTCTGATTTTCAATCAGAAGTAGATACTATGAGGTTCATGACTCAGTGTATGTTCACTTAATGGAAGGGAGATCAGTTGGTAGATTGTTAAGCAGATTTCAACTGCTGACTCAAACCTGTAGGTGAAATATATTACAGCCTTAAAGGCGGCAAAGGAAGCCTATTAGTTCGATCTCACTGATTTAGAGGTTGTGGAGTATACTAGCCTGCCTATTGAGCTATGTTGTGACAATAGTGCAGAAGTAGTCCAAACCAATGACCCAAAATTCCATAGAGGAACAAGATACACTGAGAGGAAGTATCATGTTCTACATGATATTGTCCGGTAAGAAAATGCACTTGTAGTTAGAACATTGCATTGGAACACAACTTTGTTGATCTATTATCAAAGGTGTCATTGATCAATAATTTTGATCATCATCTGGATAACATTGGAGTTAGGTGCAATTTGAATTGGCTATGAGGGCAAGTGGGAGCTGTTGGGATTTATATGCCCTGGCATAGCAAATTCTTATCTGGATTATAGTGACATATGTTCCTGACATATCTGAAATATTTATGATTTATATAATTGGTGAATTCAATGTATTATGTTTCGATTCACTATGAAATTGATAGTGTCCATGTAATTACAAGAAATATTTATATATATGTATGTGATGACAATCAATGCATGATATATAAATAGTAATTATAAATTGTTCATAGTCGGTAATTATAGATGGACTCATAATTAATTAAGACTTGAACTGGATCCGCGTTAGGTTGAGATATATTGCGAGAGCCGTCGTATGCAATTACTCCCTATCACCGTCAAGGCATTTGACTCTTAAGCATGAGAAAAGTATAGACTCTTTTATTAATTAATAATTACTTTGATTTGTTCGGCGGATTCTTCGGGATCCTTAGACCGACACTTTGGGTAGTTATGTAATTAATAGTTAGAGGGTTATATTTTCAATATTTGCATCATTGCTACTTGTATTTATTTTGTATTGATTATGGTTGATCACAAAGTAAATTCGAAGGCCTTCGTGTGTTTTTAGACAAAATGATTTATTATATATTTATTTATTTAAATTATTATTTTTGTCAAACAAATGTTTTATTGTGATCGAGCCAGAAATAATCAAAGGTACCAAAATAAATATATTAATTAAGTAGTCGGATTGATGGCTTTATTTATCCGATAACTAATTATGCATAGAGGGGTCAAAGTGCAATATTGACTTAGAGGTTATTTATTATTTAATTGGAGTTCAATTAATTTCTTTTAGTGGAGTAGAAATTAATTTATGAATTAATTGAATTGGGTCCATGGACCGGGCCAATTATTAATTCATTGTAGCCAATAAAATAATAGGCCCAATGGATTCTCACTCATAGCCCAACTTAATATTGGAATCATATTAGATTTGAGACATGTGAATTAGAGATTGAGAAGGATTAGTTGTTTCCTTTTCTTTACCTTTATGTTGCCTATAAATATACATGGTCTATGTATATTTTAGGTGTGATTTTTATGAGAAGGAAAAAGGAATAAATTTTCTCTCTCTAGAAAATTAGGGTTTATGGTCTCATCTAATAGAGGCTCCCACAAGCCTAGTTTTCCAAGGTAATTCATGGAGGCTTATGAGTGATTCCTAAAGGCAAAATAATTACCAAGAAGATGGAGATCCAAGGAGAAGGCATCTTGCTAAGGGATCTACAATAAGTGAGAACATTCACTTTAGAGGAAAGTTTTAAAGGTTTACTTAGACCTTTGATGTAAGTATTCAATCCATTAATTGAATGATACATCATATTTTTATTTTTGCATAAAACTTATCTCTATGTGATGAATCAAGATCTATGAATCAAAATCCCTCGAAAAGTTTTTAAAACTTGCACGTTTCCCAACACTCCCACCCCTTATATTCTCTGAATTAAATCTAACAATATTCCAGTCTCCAGAAGCCGGCCAAGGGCCCTGAACCAAAGAAGAATACAATTTCAAGTTCATCCACAACTCTCTTCTCTCACCCACAGAATTTGCAGCATAAACGGGTAATATAAACTATAGTATTTGAAGCAATATGACATACCTGAAGCAGCATAGACTGCATGCCACAATGAATAACCTCAACCTTGAACAAATCAGCATTCCACCCACACCATATTCTCCCATCAAGGTGGGCAGAATAATTGTGAGTCCAAGTCCAATTAGATCGAATCTTTTTGGAAACCCTTTCAAAATTGTATCCCAACGCCCTAGTCTCCAACAGACATATGAATTGAAAGAGGCATGAGAGATCCAACTCCTAATCTCCTACATTCTGGATCTATTTAGGCCCCTAACATTCCAAGTACCAATCATTAATTATGAGGTTTGGGGTCACCACCCCCTAATTTACTCCTCATCACCCTACCAGTGACTCCAGTTTGCTGCTTCTGAGATTTGCTTTTCCCTTTAGCAGTACCTTGAACTGTGCCCAACAACAGTATCCTTCCCACCACTAGTATGCTTCATAAGATGATCCTTATTAGCATCAGCAATTATGCTACCACCACTAGTTTTCTGACCTTTAGAAGAAGATGTTTGGACCTTTGCAGGAGATGTAACACTCCTTTATTTTTGTTTGTGACAACCTCCTTAGATCCACTCCGAGTTCCACAACCACCCTCTATTAGAATCAATAAAAGGCACCATAGGTGACGTATGAGTTGTATCGAGACTAGAGTCAGTTAACACCATACCAACATTATCTCCCACCTCAACATTAGATGGAGACTTATTAGGTATTACCAAATCCACATCCAATTCAGTAGAACCACCACCACCATCATCATCGTGCAGCCCTGCAAAGGCATTGGAAGTAGTAACTGCTCCAGAACTGAAATGGTCTCGAGAGGAATAACTGAAACTGTATCTTCCTTCTCCATATTATCTTCATGAACAGAAACAAGTTTACCTTGCTTCTTAACCACCCACTGACTAGAAGGTTTAGACTTTATCTTCTCTAAAGCCTTTCTAGGGCAGTTAGCAGCCACATGATCAATTCCCTTGCACCATATGCAACATTGGGGTTTCCAGTCATACTCCATTTGTAGTAAGCAGTCCTTATCATGAATATTCACCAACACAGAATCCGGTAATTGTTCATGTACATCCACTTCGACCATTACTTGAGCATATTGTCCGCAATCCCTTGAACATGTTTAAGGATTTAAATATTAATGTTACACCCTCTCTAAGAGCTTAAGCTTTTGGAGTAGATGGTAGTTAACAATACAGATTTTGAGGAATGGAAAAAAAAAAAAGGTTATTTCCCAAGCACATATCCCCAAACTGAGTGTTTCCAATATTCTACATCATCTGCTACATCCTCTTCCTCCATGATAATCTTTTCGGGAATACAACTTTCTTATTTATAGGACAAGTTAAAGAAGGAACTTTCAGTTGAACCCTGAAAGAGATTCCTGCATGCAGTGCATTGTGGAGATGTTTTCCGGAGAGTAGATGGCTCTGGAGGCTGGTGGGAGGGGTCATGACCTCCTCCACAATGAACTCATACCTCCCTTGCACTTTGAAACCCTAGCTTTGGATAGAGGAACCAATTAATCTTTTTTGCTTGTGAGACAGATTTTTCTCATTAAATGAGCAATCTATATTTACTCTTATGTTTAGGCTGAGTACTTATGAACATAAGTTTCTTGAAGTAGTTCATGATCTCTTCCTTATGATTCTTTTAGTTTTCCAATATAGTCCTATTAAAGCTATAAACATTCAGAAGATTGTTCCTTGCTCTATTTCCAAGCTCAAGCCAAAAGATCCTTAATTTCGGTTAGAAAGCTTCCTTTGCTTCTTTTGAGGCTGCATCTTCTTGAATTGCTGATTTTTCTTCTGCAACCAAGTCAACTTCCTGGGAATTTTGAAGATGTGTTCTTGAAGCTCTAAAGGTTTTTCTTGGCCTCTACTGTCCTTGCTGAAATATTGCTAAAGACACAATTGCTTAGCTTGTTGAAGGCTAGGTTTAAGCCTTTTAAACTAATCAATCAGATTTCAGATAGGATTGCCTTGGTAGGTTTGCCCCAAGACTGCTTGGATTCAGGTCTGAATTTTGAATGCTCCGTCCAAAATATTGGAAAATTTGAAGGGTTTCTTAACCCTTTGATTTCAGTAGAATGGAACGTATGGCAGATCAGTGATTCAACCTGGAACTCAACCTTTGCTTCTTAGAAACTTGGACAAGAATCTATGAAGCATATCTTGGAAACTATCTAGGTCCTATACTAGTTTTTCATTTTTCAATATACACCTCAGTCCTTTTTCATTTAAATCTTCAACTTGTAATTGAACAAAACATTCGTTATAATTTCTGTAGCTTAAAAGTTAATAACGCTACCCCTTATTCTTAAGATGGCTTCCTTACCAGATTAAATCTCTTATAATCAACCGTTGTTGCTTTCAGACAATTTTGGCAGATATTCTAAGCCAATACCTGTCCTGATTCCTGAACATTGTACAATGGATAAAGGAAGCTATATCATTTATTATAGCATTAAATCTTGATCTCGTAGAAGATAACTTGCACACAAGATCTTACCTTCAAGTGTTAGGCATTTGGGTCCAAATAAATGAAGGAATGAAGAGGGGAGGGGTGAATTGGTTCTTTGTAAAAAAATTCTCTCTTTAAAAACAAACTTAGAGTTTGATCAACAACGCAACAAGCAAACAATGACAATGAACACAAGATATATATTGTAAAACCCCAAAATTAGGGGAAACATATATGGGGTTGTTAAATCCAGTCAACTGTCCACTATCTTTCAACAAAGATTACAAATTGCTCAGTAATCGCTTCTGCACTGCTCACAAACCACTAACCTCTTGGAATGATTCACCATAACAAACGAACCCTCCTCTGGTTTATATGTTCTCACTCTCACCACAGTTTCAGAGAGGAAAAGAGAAATAGAAATTTAAACATAAGATCACAGTCGGAGTACAATCTATAGTAGTAAGGATGAGATTTAGTGTATCAGTGATCTTCGGAGAGAAGTCTCAACAAATGCCTTATTTGATTTTAAATGAAGCTTCACAATTCAGTTCCGGGGGAAGAATGTTTGAAAGCGTTTTCTGACTTTGTAAAGCTTGAATGAATCACTACAAAAAAAAGAACTAGCCAACTCCTTAGTTGTATCTTCTTGATCTTGATTAGGCGCTGTTCTTTCTGTACATAGGAATATTTGAATTTTTTTTTCAGGAGGGATCAGAAATGCCCGGTTTTGATTTGCTCCCCTTTCACTCTATAAACTCTTGCTTGAGTTTTTGTTTTTGTTTATTTTTTATTTTTTTATTTTTTGGGGAAAAGTGACTAGTATCAATACAAATATGGCTACTGATTTTTTTATGTTTTATTGTTTTTTTGTCAGAAAAATGCTGACTTGATGTTCACTCATCCAAACTGGTGATTAAACCGTTAGCCATCCCAAAATTCAAAATAAGCAATTCTAAGGACCACATAGCCATCTTAGTGAAGGAGGTAAGTGTCACAGAGTCTTCTACTTGTTTATTGGATTTATATTAATTATTGTTCTTTACGGCTATTCCAAATGCAGCGATTACTATTGTTTTTTTTAATGTAATTTTGTCATTGGATTCATTTGAAAGTGAGAAGGAACATAAAATTTTAAAGGAAAAACTCTCATGAGGGTGCCACACTGCGGTATCATCACCTTATCACTTGTATTGAGAGAAGCTTCTCAATAAGCTCTCCATGGCGAGGGTACGTTGATAGTATGAGTACCATTGTGACAAACTTAAAATTCTAAGGGTAAATTACACTCACATCCCCTGAGGTTAGATCATATTTCAATTAGATGAAGATTTTGGTTTTAACTTTCACTTACACCCCAATTTACTTTTTGCCTGCAAATTGACTCTTTTACCCTCAATTTTTTAACACGTACAAAATATATATAATTTAAAATGACAAAAAGACCTTTTGTTAATATATATATATATATATACTACTAATAAAAGTGGATTCAATGAATAATATTTATATACACTTTAAAATACTTATTTTAATTAAAAAAAATTTAAATGGTTTTCACGCTTCCCAAAGGACACAAACTTTGACAAAACTTTTACAACTATTGATTGTATGATAAGATAGGATATCTGATATGAAATTTAAACGTTTTTT
Source organism: Cornus florida (assembly GCF_030987335.1). NCBI lineage: Eukaryota > Viridiplantae > Streptophyta > Magnoliopsida > Cornales > Cornaceae > Cornus > Cornus florida. Next base: position 49,523,912 of record NW_026775572.1, read on the forward strand.
ATTATTTATATATTTTTTAACAATTTTATATTACTTCGTATTTCAAATAAAACAATGAATTAATATATTTTGAATTAAATTTTTGTCTTTAATAATTTAATTTAGAAACATGCAACGTTTCATTATACTGATCTAACTGCACATTGTTTCCTTTCTTCAAGCGACACATACGTTCATGACTTCTTTTTTTTAAGGGACACAAATGTTTAGCAAAAGTTGCACATCGATCGGTAGATTGTGTTACGGTTATATATAAGTCAGGAAAGGACTTATTCAATAGGAAGTTTTGGCACGAAAACATTGAAATAGAATAAAGATAAAACGAGGTCTAGAGATGGTTGTTAACAAAGACGAGAAGTTTGGGAATTGTTGATTGAATCTTGTTGACGAAAAGCTGCAGAAATCATTCAGAAAGAAAGATTAAAAAGAGAAGAACACCCCCTGATCGTCTCTATTTAACATTATCCAATCATTGACCTCTTTCACGAAAATACTATTAGAAATCTTCATGTGAAACTCTAACTCTGTATTCCTTATTGTACTAAATGTTTGCAATTTTAGGGTTATCTAACACAGTATATGGATGGTGGCCTCAATGATGCATCACCCAATGAGTTTCAGGTTTTTTTTCTTTTTCTTTTACTATCATGTGTGTGTGTGTATATATATACACATATATATCTCTTTCTATTGGACTTGAGAAAGTATTATATACATTTTAACACTCTTGTAAACTAAACAAATTACTAATATTTTTTAAAACTAGATAGATTATTGTTGATAAAGAATTAGTTTTACATTCAAACACCTTTTAAACCAAATTCCTATTCTCCTTCGTTGTTCACATTGATGGTTACGTAATTAAATTAAATCACCTCTCTAATGAAATTAGAATTGAATTTTATTTTTCAATGAAAATAAATGATAGTAGATATAACCAATTCAGTAATATATCTTTCATTATCAAAAGTCAACAGTTGTGCCATTTTTATCCGTATATATAAATTGTTAGCATATTTTACAATTTTGGACATGTCATGTGTAATTAATTATAATAAATGAAAAAATTCAAACCTATGTAAGTTTCATATATACCAAGTTTTAACAATTAAGGAGTTACATTCACATTCAAACACCTCTTCTACCAAAAATTAAGATTATGAAAAAAAAAAGAAAAGAAAATTCGCATGCCATAGATTTAGATATGACTAAAGGGCTAGATTCACATGCATGTAATTAGGAGGATTTCAGGCATGGTTAGATTCTTTACAATTAGCCGGCACACCTTACATCATAATTCACTAATGTACATAATTATATCAAAAACTTTTAGGGTGGGTAATTCAAGTTTTCTAATGCTGGTGTTTATGGAGATACTTTTAACTTTATTATCTAAAGTTTGTAATAGAATTTGTAGTTTGAATTTAATAGCATTTCTTTTTTTAAAAAAAAAATTAATTAATTTTTAAATATTAGTTGGTTTATTAAAAAGGTGATAGAAAACAGAGGAGTTACCTCAAGACATCTTATCCATTGTTGTTGAAGATATAAAATTTATATTGAAAGTTAATTTGGGTCTTTAGTTAGTTTGGTGTCTCATTATGCAATAGACCTTCGTGGCTCCTTGAAGTCATTATTGATGATTTATCCTCTTTTTCTTAATCTAACTTTGGAAAGGAGTTATAGTAGTGCAACTTTGTTTTTATTCAATTGAGCTTAATTTACTAATCTCTTCTTCTTTCTTGTACCATATTTTTCACAATGAGTGGTACTCAATATATCTCTAATTATTAAAGTCACTTGATTAAGTATTTAACACAACATAAACATGACTTAAACAAGTTTATTAATATTATGATGTTAGTATTAGGATATGTGTGTCTTAGCATAGCAAATTCTAATTTTGAATTGTAAAAGTCATGGTTTCTTATCTGGATATTATTATTAAAGCATTATACAATTGGTGAATGGAATGTATTATTTTTCGATTCATTATGGAATTAATTGTGTCCACTTGATTACAAAATATATATTTATATATGTATGTAATGGCAATTAATACTATGTTATAAATTAGTAATCATAAATGGTTTAAAGTCGGTAATTATGGATGGATATTTAATTAGTTAAGACTTAAACCGAGTCCACGATAGATTGAGATATATTGCGAGAGTTGTCGTATGCAATTGCTCTCTATCACAGTCATGGCTTTTGACTCTCAAGCATGAGAGAAGTATAGACTCTTTTATTAATTAATAATTACTTTGATTTGTTCGGCGGATACCTCGGAATCCTTAGATCGACACTTTGGGTAGTTATGTAATTAATAGTTAGAGGTCTATATTCTCAATATTTGCATCAGTGCTATTTGTATTTATTTTGTTTTGATTATGATTGATCACAAATTAAATTCGAAGGCCTTCGTATGTTTTAGACAAATGTTTTCTATATATATTTATTTAATAAATTATTATTTTTTGTCAAATAAATATTTTATTGTGATCGAGTCAGAAATAATCAAAGGTAACAAAATAATTATATTAATTATGTTGTCGGATTAATGGTTTTAATTATTCGATAAATAATTAAGCATAGAGGGGTCAAAGTGCAACATTGACTTAGAGGTTATTTACTATTTAATTGGAGTGCAATTAATTTCTTTTAGTGGAGTAGAAATTAATTTATGAATTAATTGAATTGGGTCCATGGTTTTATGGACCGGACCAATTATTAATTTATAGGAGCCAAGAAAATAGTAAGCCCAAAAGGATTCTCACCAATAGCCCAAGTTGATATTGGAGTCCTGTTAGAATTGAGAAAGTTGAATTAGAGATGGAGAATGATTTATTGTTTTCTTATTCTTATTTTTATTTTGCCTAAATATACATGAGTTCATGTATATTTTAGGTGTGACTTTTAGAATAAGAAAAAGGAATACACTTTCTCTCTCTAGATTTTAGGATTTTGTTTTCTCTTCTAAAGGAGGCTACCACAAGCCTAGATTCCAAGGTCATTCATCAAGGCATATTGGTGATTCCTAAAGGGAAGATAATAATCAAGAAGAAGGAGAAATGATCTTACTAAAGGGATCTACAATAAGTGAGAACATTCACTTTAGAGGAAAGTTCAAAAGGTTTACTCAGACCTTTGATGTAAGTATTCAATCTGTTTATTGAATTATACATTATCTTTTATTTATCTTTACATAAAACTTGTCTCTATGTGATGAATCAAGATCCATGATTGCAAATCCCTCAAAAGTTTTAAAAACTTCCACGTTTCCCAACAGTTAGATATACAATTTTTTTTTTTTTTTTGGTCGACTTCTTCATTATACTGCACAAAGAATCTAAAGTAATTTATGAAAAATAATAATAATAATCAAACGTGCATGGCACGTTGATTTTTCTAATATATATATATACTATTTGTACACGTATTCCCGAGACCACCATGTTGCAATCCTAACCGTTGCACACATCAGCACCTTCTCTCATCATTCTCTCACATATACCCTTAAAGCAGCAAACCCATTTTCTCCAAACTTTCTCTCTCCTCTAAACTTTTTCTCTCTGCACTCTCACATATCTGCAATAATCTTGAACCATCTCATCTGCCTCCTGATAACTCTCACCACTCTTTTCAACACCATCACTTCCGATTCGCAAAGTCCTAAACCACCTTCGCACAATTCCGTGTCAAAGCCCTCCCTCACTATATGAACGGCGGCAAGGAAGTGGCGGCTGCGGAATTTGGACAGGTGTTGTGGCCGGAGTTTGGTTGATGAGAGATTGCCGTCGGAATTTGGTTAATGGGTTGGGTCTGTGGGTGACATCGGTAAGGATGAAGAAGTTTGGTCGATGGGTTGGATCTGTAGGTGACGTCGGAAAATGAATATTCCGGCAGCCGGAAAGCAATTCTCGTTCTCTGAGTTTTGAAGCTATTCGATTCTTCTTCACTACGATGCACACGAGAGCAAGGTGATCTGGACCTTGCTTTTGTGAGGGAGGACCTTGTGTAATCTAGGTTTCGACCATTTTGCGTCATTATTGTGCCTTTTGTTATTGTTTGTGATCTGGACTCCCTTGTCTTGTTTCTGAGGAGTGTTTGTCTTTTGTTTTCTGTGGGTGGTCCTTGTTCTTATCCCGCATCCTTCTCCTTAGTGTAGGACCTGTAGGTATTGTTTCGACAAGTCTGTTTGATGCCTTACATCTGGATGAATGTGGGCTTCCCTCTATATCCAATGTTGAGTAGATTTTCCCTTTTGAACTAGTCTGAGACTGTAACAAAACTGACAGAGCACAACTCTATGACTTGAGAGTGCAACTATGATAATAGCTTAAATTACTAATTAATTTTGCTATGTGAATTACTTATTTTTGACATATATATTTTTTAGGGCAAGTAGTAAATTTTGACAATTGCCAGAGTTGAACGTAGTAGGTGACACCGGTAAGGATGAGAGCCAGAGAGTCTGGGTTTGTTGTTGTTGATATGGGTCTTTTTGTGTTTGTGGTTGTTGTTCTGGTTTGCTAGACTACAGGTGAAGAAAATGGTGTCTGATTGGTATCATCGGGATGGGTCTGTGCAGAGAGATGATGTAGTATTTTGTTGATGTGGATATTCTTTTCTCTCCTGGGCATGGGTGTATGTGGGGTAATTTGGTCACAAAAATAATCAATACATGATCAAAGGATATCATGGTCATTTAACACCTTAAAAGTACCCTGACACTACTAAAAACTGACATTTAGGGATGTAAGTAAAATGCTAAACCACTAATTCAAATATAAATGAAATTGAAAACCAAAATCTTCATCTAGCTGAACTATAATCTAACCTCAGGGGGTGTAAGTGTAATTTACCAAAAATCTAAATATATAATTGTAGACCTTTTTTGCTATATGGTTAGAAAACAGTAATATGGACTCTTCATTATTATTAACTTCAAATAATTCATCTACAGTTTAATTATTGGGATGCCAATTTCTTCAAATAGGTCTATTAGAGCATGTTTAGTATCGACGAAAGAAGAGGGATGGAATGTATTTCCTTCATTTGGTAGAGGAGAAGGGGGTTAGAAAAGAAATGGATGAGAAAATCCCTTCCCCTTGTGTATATATGCGCGTCAGTGTGTGTATACCTATATATCTAATCCTACAAAATAGTCTGTTTTAATTACTGAATAATATAATAGTCAAATGCCTTTCTTCTTACTTCCAACTAAACCAAACATCGAAGGAAAGGGCCCACCTTCATTCCCTTCAGAATTTCCATCATTCATACCAAATGGAGTAGTGATGATATACAACTCTATGAATAATTTATAAATTTAAGTTATACCCTCTTTAACAATTTAAGCTTTTGAAGTAGATGTTAGTTAACATGGTATCAGAGTCAAATGTCTCGAGTTCAAACCTCACCGTCACTCTAATTAAAAAATTAAAACACGTGTGTTGGACCAAAACAAGACAACACGTGTAGTTAACAAACTCACATAACTAACACAGAATCACTTACCTTCCTAGTATCATTTTCCATTCAAATAGTAGAGCATAAAAATTCAGACCACTTGAATTATTGACAATTGGATTTTGGTGGGAGTTCAGTTTGTATTTGGGTTTGCGTAATTCTTTTATCTTGACCTTGACTATTTGATTGTTAAAGGTACAGATATGTTCTTTTACACTATATACAGAATTACAAATGTGATATTGGGTTACCTTATTTGATATCTTCACTTCAACAAAAAGGTTTGTGTAAGCAGCAATAGAAAGAGGAATGATAGTATTTCCAGAGATTACAGCAATGACATAGGAGTACTTCAAAGGCTAAAGTAGAGCGTCGTGCAGTATATGGCACCTGAAATGTGTAGCATGTAGATGTTAGAATTTGTGTCTCAAATTCTATTATAATTAGGATTCTATTTTAGAGTTATTTTATTTAGTAATTTCTTGTAAGGCAAGTACTGATCTCTAAGAAATTTTTTTCAGGAGGGATAAAAAATGCCCGATTTTGATTTGTTCCTCTCTTTCACTTTCTAAACTCTTGCTTGAAGGATTTTCAATCTGATTTAGCACGCATCAAGATCTTTGATTTTACAGATTATAATGATAAATTGAAATTAGCTCTTGTACACGACCGTTAGAGAGTATAACAAACACACACGCACACACATATCTATATATATGTAATGTACAAGGAAGATAAATGTTAGAAATGAAATGACCAAACTGCACTCAGGTAACTAACTCACATGAGATTACCACTTTACCCTCAAGGCATATGAATCTGAGAATAAACCAGAGAGGGCACGATTGTAACTGCACTTCGAAATCTACCTTAGATTACCAAAATGCCATTCTGCAATCTAAAAAAGATTTTGAGCAATATTAGCATGAATTTAAGGTTGATTAAAACTGGGATTAAAACATTTGACATTAAAAGGCAAGCATTAAGAGGGGATCACTCAAACAGGATTAACACAATCCAACAACGAACCTAGACAATACCAACTCCGTTTGAGGGAATGTTGTATACAATTTGAGAATGCAAAACAATTTGTAATTACTCTCGCAAAATTTCTCGTCTAACTTCCATTTTAACCAAACATAGAATAGCAAGTTTCTTCTCTTTTACTTTGTAATTAATTTATTTCAGGAGGTTGTTGATCCCTCTTATGTTCCACCATTCTATATTAATTATATGGGATGAGATGGAGATGATCCTACTGTTCCCAGCCATACTCTTGGACTTCCAGCCTTTCTCTGCCAATTGATAACTTCAGATATATTGGCTGCTTTAGCAGTAGAGAATTCAATGTAAGATTATTTATTTAATTATGGCGCACATGATTTGGACACGTGATTTATTTCTATTTTTTAGTGGTTATATAAAATAGATACCAGATTAATATTCTATTATTTGGTAAACTTATAAATTACCTTTATGGTAATTAATTATTAGAGAAATGTTTTCTTATTTATTCCTTACTTTAATGGAAAGTAGAATTAAAGTTACTAAAAAGGAAAATTGGTCATCTCTCTGCCTTTATAAAAGTGTATATTCCCATCAGTTATGTACACTAATGAAAACAACACGTATAATATTTATGTGTGTAAAAGACCAAGAGAGAGAAATCGGTTTCCACGTTTTAACTTTGCAGTTTAGTACGTTGTTCGTTCCGACGTTGGACTTGATCTCTACGATATTTGCAATCACAGATCGAGGTATTTATATCTAACTATATTTATTTATGCATTATAAATATATGGGAATAATGAAGTTCTAAGATTATGAGATTCATATTTATTTGTGATGAATGGTTTAACACGAATTAATTATAGTTTACATGTGGTATCAGAGCTTATGGTTTAGGAACTCGTTATTTTCCACTAAAGTTTGCATAAATAATATATATATATATATATATATATATATATATATATATATATAAAATTAAATAATTAAATTTGTTTTGGAATCGTGGGTGTATAATGGATTAGTATGATGGATTAGTTGATCAATTTATTTTGGTTTGCATGATCGATTTTGAGCCTGTAAATTGATTTTTATAAATTGATTTCTTATCCTTACTGAATTGTCTGATAGTTGAAGCATATGTTTTTATTTATTTATTTATTTATTCCGTGGATGACTAGAATAGCAATTAGAATTGAAATAGTTGGTTTTGCTTTTTACGTAAATCGAGGTGATGAATTTTAATGCTAACTACTGGTTTTTGTACAAACTTATATATATATTTGTTACCATATATCATTAATTACATATATGATAAATTAATGGAGAGTGATTTATTTTATTATAAAAAATTAAATTTCTGGAATAATGTGTGAGTTTAGAAATTTAATTTAATTTTGTTAGGCATACAAATAAATTATTGTTTTGTATCCAAACATATATACATATTAGAATATCAATTTTAAATTGATTCAATTATGATCTTCAAGTCTGAAAATAAAAATAACATATTTTATTATGTATATAAAGTAAAATGATATTTTTTATTAAATTTTTGGACTATTAAGTTTTTGGGATCGAACCTATCTAAATTTGGATCAATCAGTATGAGTATGTGTATATAAGATTAAATGGGTAAATTAATGATTAATTAGTTACTAGCTAATTTAATATTCATATTATGTGAGGGTTAGTAGCTACCAAAGTGGCCTAACCATAATAGTCGATGAATATTAATTTTAGTAGTAAATATAACTTAATGATGAATTAATCTCTATCTAATTTAATATTCATATTATATGAAGATTGGTAACTATCAAAGTGACCCAATCATAATGATTGATGAATATTAATTTTTGTAGTAGACATAATTAATCATAAATTAATTACTATCTAATTTAATATTCATATTATGTAAAGGTTGGTAACTACCAAAGTGGCTTAACCATAATGGTTAATGAATATTAATTTTAGTAGTAAACATAATTGCAATATTTCATGAATTATAATGCTTATTATTTTTTGTAATATTCATGAATATTGAGTTTATTTAATTATGAGAAATAATTCTCCAAAGGGAATTGATTGTCAAGTGATTAAATGAAAATTAAGGGATTGTTTGCATTTTTTAATTAGGTAGATATAGGATATCCAAAGGTAACTTATCTGTTTAATTAAATAATACATCACAAATGAAGGTATATATATAAATACAAATAAGCATCATTATTAGTATTTTATAGTTGCCACCCAAAGGGGTACTATAGTAATAAATTGTATTTATATTTTGAAGTTATATATAAACGTGTTGTTAACTCAAAGTATTATTGTTGTGAGCATTTTATCTTATTATATTTGTTTTATTATATCTCTTAATGCGCATGCTACATCTGTTCTAATTCTCAATAGAACTAACTTCTCATAATGAAATGAGTAAGTTGAGTTCAAAATTTAGATGTGTTAAATCTTGATTTAGCATTTTAAATTGAGAAACCTACTGTTATTACTGATAAAGACAGTGAGGGAGAAAAGATTCTTCATAAAGTTTGGGAGAGATCGAACATATTAAGCATTCTAGTTATGTGAATAATTATTTCCTATAGTGATAGTGCTAAGGAATATTTTGATTAGAATAATGTTTTCGTATTGTAGATAAATATTTAAAACGAAAATTATTAATTTATATCATTACTATGCAATTTTGTTGGTACTCTTACCATGTATGGGTATGTTGTTTTTCTAGATGACTAATGTTGCTGCAAACTTTAGAACCTTATAGATGATTGTGAATGAGAATTTTCTTATTCAATTTATTTTCAATTTCTTGTCTATTCAGTATGGGTCATTTAGAGAATGAACATTATTAAGACAACTGGAAAGTAATTTAATTGACCATTATGTTAATTTAGAAGGAGACAAGACTTAAGTAGCAAGATAATCATTATGTTCATCTGATAACTCAAGAAGTTATAAAAAGAAATTTGGGAATAGGCCTGAAAGGGCATTAAGTGAGCAACTCCCATAATTAAAAGATTTAGATCAATCTACTAAAAGAAATAATGAAAAAGTGTCATTAATGTATTGAACACTTTTAAAAAGATTACATGAAATATAAAGAATGATTTGAAAAAGAATGGTAAACTTTTGACTTTTATATATTTCGAATTACTTATTGAAATTCTTTCTAATACATGTTAGGTTGACTTAAGTAATAATATTTATGTTCCTAATAGATGCAAGAATTTCTTATGGCCTAAATCACAAATTTAAATAAGAATTTCTTATTTATGAGAATTGGGAAAAAGTTTTGTTAAAACTATTATGACATTATGTTTAATATTAGACAGTGTATTTTATTTAAATTATTTAAAACTTTTTAGATTTATTCAATTTCCTATAATTTGATTTTATTTCAAAACTTTATGTTAATGGTTTTTTATTTAAATTTGATAATGATGTTTATTCAAGAAATTCTAATTTGTGAGTTATGGTATTATTATTGATGATTTCTGTAAATTTAAACTTGATAGTTTATTTATTAAAAAACTTTTTGATCTTGCATCATAATGTTAGAATTAAGCGTAACTCAATTAATAGAAAATTTATCTTTTTTGTGGCATAAAAATTAGGTCAATATCTAGTGAAAAGTTAGAAAAATTAGTAAAGGATGTGATTCTTCTGAATCTAAACTTTACTAATTTTTGGTGTGTGTGTAGATTGTATTAAGGGTAAACAAACCAAACACACAAAGAAATGAGTCACAATAAGTATAGGGCTTCTTAAAATTATTCATATAGATATTTGTAGACCTTCTGATGTTCCATCTTTTGGTGGAGAAAAGTATTTAATTGCCTTTATAGTTAATTTTTCACGCTATGGATATATCTATTTGTTGCATGAAAAATCTCAAGCAATGGGTACTCTTGAAATATACATAAATGAGGTTTAAAAATAACTAGATAGAAAAGTGAAAATCATAAGGTCATATAGAGGTGGTGAATATTATGGAAAGTATGATGAAACGGGTTAATACTCTAACCGTTTGCTAAACTCCTTAAAATGTATGGCATTTGTGCTCAACACACTTTGTTATATATGCCACAGGAGAAGCGTGTAACTGAAAAGCGTAATCAGATATGGTTAGGAGGATATTAAGTAATTCCTCGTTACCCATAATGTTGTGAATGTTAAGTAATCTAAAAGGTACAAGTTTTATTATCCTAAACATAGTACGATAATTATTGAAACCGGTAATGTCAAATTCATTGAGAATGGTGAAGTTAGTAGGAGTGATAAAAATAAGAATGTGATCATTCAAAAAGTATTGGTATAAATTTATTTATCCATAATTTCTAAGAAAATAATTGTTCGTTCAGTTGTTGAACCGTATAACAACGAAAAATAATTGGATGATCAATAACTCCATAATAAGATTGTTACTAATGAATAGATTGTAGGTGAACATAAGGAATAACATTAAGACGATCTCAAAGAGAAAGGAGATCTGTTATTCCAGATGACTGTGATATATCTACAAGAATTTAATTTTGATATATAGTGAGATATATACAGATTCGGTTACATATTCACAAACCATTAACAGTAATAATTTTACAAAATAGATCAGTGCCAAGAGATTATAAAGAAACCTTCTCTCTAGTATCTAAGAAGGAATCTTTTAAAATATCATGACATTAGTAGCTTATTATAATTTAAAGTTATATCAAATGGATGTAATACAACTTTTATGAATGTGAGTTTATAAGAGGAAGTCCATATGAAACAACCTGAAAGCTTCACATTAAAGGGTAAATAATTCATGGTCTGTAAACTTAAGATGGTAATATATAGATTTAAACAAACTTTCTAACAATGGTATATTAAGTTTAAAGATACCATTATTTCTTTTAGTTGTAAGGAAAACACTGTTGATCAGTATATATACTAGAAGGTTAGTGGGAGTAAGTTTATATTTCTGATTCTATATATTGATGATATTTTATTTGCTAGTAGTGATCTTAGTTTGTTATATGAAACTAAAAGTTATATTTAAGAACTTTGAAATAAAAGATATGGATGAGGCATCCTACGTGATAGGAATAGAAATATTTTATGATAAATCACGTGGATTTTTAAGCATTGTCTCAGAAAGCATATATTGAAAAAAGTTTTAGAAAGATTTGGTATGTAACATTATTCAACTAGTATTGTTCCATACATAAACGGGAATAAATTTAACCTAATGCAATCCCAAAGAATGAGTTAGCTATAAGATAAAGAAACGAAAAATATTCCTTATGAATATATTGTAGAGTTTGATGTATATACAAGTTGGTATATGATAAAAAATTATATACTCACACTTAGGAAGATATTTTTTAATTGGTTATTTGTTTCTTTTGGCTAAAAGAACAATATTATGAAAAAGTATAAAGTAATTTTTTATTACTTTGTCAATTATGAATTTTTAATTTGTAGTATGCTTTGAGGTTACAATTTATTATTGTAGAATTTATTTCAGGATTTGGAGTTATGGGTACCATTTTCAGATTGTTGAAAATATATACTGCAATTGTTGATCTTCTTGTATGAAAAATGATAAGTATTCTAAAGTTGAAATACTTTATCATTAAAGAAGATGTTTAGAAATAACGAATGTCTATTAAATATATAAGCACACAACTTATGATTGCAATACATTAACGAATGAACTACCACCCAAGACATTTATGGAACATATTAAAAGAATGGGTCTTGAATATAGTCAATGATGATTATTTTTAATTATGGATTGTTTAACAGTGCTTAAATATATTTGACATTTTGCGCTGATTAAATGTGTTTATGATGTTTTTCTATTAATTAATGTACATGTACATATTGCTTTAATAAATGGTAATAAAAATAGTTTTGGAAAAGACATTATTGTTAGATCATTATTGATACTTCTCATTTATAGACTATGTTGAATAGGTTACTAGTGTTGTAGTACATGGAAGGGACTGTGTTATTTAGGGACATATAACCGACATGACTCGTATTGGTAGTTTATTTACCATGGTATTTATGATGACCAACTTAATGAATCAAACTGATTTATGGTGCACACTAATGACTATTTTGCTAAATCACTACAGAAGTTATCATATGTGCCAAGTGGGAGAATGTAAGATTATTTATTTAATTGTGGCTCACATGATTTGGACACGTGATTTACTTCTATTATTTGGTGGTTAAATAAAATAGATATCAGATTAATATTATATTATTTGGTAAACTTATAAATTACCTTTATAGTAATTAATTATTGGAGAAGTATTTTTCTATTTATTCCTTACTTTGATGGAAAGTGGAATTAAAGTTACTAAAAAAGAAAACTGATCCTCTCTCTGCCTTTATAAAAGTGTATATTCTCATCAGTTATGTACGCTAATGAAAACAACACGTATAATGTTTATGCGTGGCCAAGAGAGAGATATCGGTTTTCACGTTTTAACTATTGCAGTTTAGCACGTTGTTCGTTCCGTAGAAAGGATCTCGACGTTGGACTTGATCTCTACGATATTTGCAATCATAGATCAAGGTATTTAAATCGAACTATATTTATTTATGCATTATAAATACGTGAGAATAATAGAGTTCTAAGATTATGGAATTCATATTTATTTGTGATGAATGACTTAACACGAATTAGTTATAGTTTACATTCAATGCTAGGTTGCTGCTTAGAGGTTTCCACTGTTGTGTTAATCATGGTGCTGCGAGTTGATGCGCCGCAGGCCGATTATTATGGGAAAGGTCATCATACGCGTTAAGAAAGCATTTTCACGTCTATAGTTGGTGGTGTTAGCCATTATCAGTATGTCTCTGAGTGGTTTGTCAGATAGATGGAAAACACCATCAAATTCTTTGATGACTTGCTGTTTCTGATTGTTCATTGGCACTATTCTCAACTATCTTTGTTATTTTCAGTCTACTAGATGCATCTTTAGCTACAGTTCAATAGTGGTAGTTTCTTTTACAATCTCACTAATACCTTTAGTATTGTTCTCAAGTTTTTCAAATTACTTTTAATTTGATTTGAAGTGACAGGGGAGTGCTTGTTACAACTTACATCTACTCTAAAAGCTTAAGCGGTTAGAGATGGTGTAACTTAAATATGTAAATTCTTCAACATGCCTCCTCACGTGTGGTCTTCTTTTAATTCAACGCGCGTTTTTCAATTTTTAATTAGGGTGACGGTGGGGTTTGAACTCGAGACTTTTGGCTCTATTACCATGTTAACAATAATCTACTCTAAAAGTTTAAGCTGTTAGAGAGAGTGTAACTTCAATATATAAATTCTTCAACATTAAGCAATTCATTCAGTTTGAGGAATGAACTCGAGTTAGATACCATTTGCATATGTTCATTTTCTGTAACCTCCTAAGCCCAATAACTATTTTCCAGGGTTGTTTGGTTTAAATTAGGTTAATCATGGTAGCTTATATGAAAGAAGGACTTGCCAGATGAGCTGTCAGCCTGTCACTCCAACACTGTGTAGCAAATTTGGGTAGTCTTCAAGCAATTCAGCCTTATTAAAACTCAAATTTTATGCAGGCCAAACACAATTTTCATTTTGGGATATAATACTATGTTGTCTCTTAACTCGCAGCACCATAATTAACACAACAGTGGAAACCTCTAAGCACCATGATTAACACATAATTAAGGTGTTTGCATACCGAGTCCAACCCAAATCCAAATTTTAATTTATGTTTATATATGTTTTAATTTAATAAAGTTTTTGGGGGTATAACATTTGAATTTATGGTCACTCTCTTTCTCTCTCTCTCAACTTTCTTTTGTTTGAATTTTGATTTATTGTATATTAGCTTTGTATATTTTTAAAAATTTACATTGTTTATAGAATCTTTATGCTTAGGAGTTTTTAATTGGAAACTAGCCCAATATCAACTCAATTTTTAGTTGGATTTCTCTAACTTGCTCAACTCGGTGACAAAATTTGAATATGGATTTCTCTGTGAATATATATACATGTATGAGTGTACAATAGTGTGAAGTCCTTTATCTACAAAAAATGAACTATTGTGAAAAATCAAATCGAGTTTGACTGAATTAAATACCAACCTGTTTAACCCGACCATGATAGGACTCGGGCTAGTTTTTCCTCACCTGAAGATGGATTCAACTCGAGCTTGGGTAGCATTGCTCAAGCGTGGGTTGGGTTAGGTTGACCCTTCAAGCCATGGGAATTGCACCTGTAGTTTAATTCTCATTAAACAATGTAATGTTGTGGCCCCTTATATATATATATATATATTGTTTCGAACCAGGTCGTGTATTGACCCAATAGGGAAAAAATTTATGACCCCATTTTTTTTACGGTTTGGACCTTGTTTAGAACTTTCTTGTAAATCAGTATATAAGGGCGTTTAGGGTTTGAAGTAGGTAATGAGAGAACACTGAAAGTCGCAGGTAAGAGAGTGAGAGCAGGACTTAAGGTTTTGGGACTGAAACTAGTAATTTTCTATTTTTCCCAGGGTGAAATCTTTTGCCTGATCTTTACCATAGACATAGGCACAACTTGTATCGAACCACGTAAATCTTTGTGTGTGTGTGTTGTATTTATTTTTTTGTTATGATTCTTGCTTTGTTCTTAATTCGTTGCGTTTGTGGTAACAATCAAGAACACTACTGAAGTGGATCTAAGTATAAACCTATTTTATTATATTGTTTATGCGAAGCTATTGTCTTTCGAACTCAAATCTCACACTTCCCGAACTTCT
Source organism: Cornus florida (assembly GCF_030987335.1). Lineage (NCBI taxonomy): Eukaryota > Viridiplantae > Streptophyta > Magnoliopsida > Cornales > Cornaceae > Cornus > Cornus florida. Next base: position 49,539,181 of record NW_026775572.1, read on the forward strand.
ATAAAATTTTAAATATACATATAAAAATTAGAAGATGGGATTACAAACACAAGTCATGAATTAAAATGAACTAATAATTTCTGGTTTTCACATTTCAGTTCTCTAAAGAAAAAATTAGAACACCCAGCCAGTAATTGCTCCTAGAAAGGTATTCTAGAAATAGATAACTTAATGACATTTTTTTTCTTTTTTCTCTCTTTTTCTTTTCTTCTTCCCTACAACCTTCATTCTTTATCATATGAATTCATACTTGTTTGTAGAATTGAAGCATATTGTATATTCAATTCAATGATGTCGTTTTCTTATTATTTAAAGTCAAGTACACAAATTCAATTTCATCATTTTATCCAATTTTAATCGAGATTAAACAAGGGATGACAAAGGTATCACAAGTCAGTTTTTTTATTTTTATTTTTATTTTTATTTTTTTGGGGAAAAAGTGACTAGTATCAATCCAAATATGGTAGGTACTAAATTTTTTATTTTTTATTGTTTTTGTCAGGAAAATGCTGACTTGATGTTCACTCATCCAAACAGGCGATGAAATGGATCCTATGGGACTCAAAATTCAAAATAAGCAATTCTAAGGACCACATAGCCATCCCAGTGATGGAGGTGAGTGTCACAGAGTCTTCTACTTGTTTATTGGATTTATATTGTTCTTTACAGCAATTCCAAATGCAGTGATTACTATTGTTTTTTAAATATAATTTTGTTTTTGGATTCATTTGAAAGTGTGAAAGAACATACAATTTTAAAGGAAAAACTATCACGAGGGTGCCTCGCTGCGGTATCATCACCTTGTCACTTATATTGGGAGAAGCTTCTTAATAAGCTCTCAATTCAACAACTGAGACGGTACTTTAATAGTATGAGTACCGTCATGACAGAATTAAAAATCTAAATGTAGAATTGTAGGACCTTTATTGGTATTTCATTAGAAAACAGTAATATGGACTCTGCGTTGTTATTGGTGGTTGAGTCGGTCGGTTACACCGAAGGTTTGCAAAGATGATATGAACTAAGAATGTGAGTGTGCAATGTGGCCAAGTTTTAAATTTATAAAAGTTACTACTCCCTTTAACTAAAAATATAGTTAGGGTGAGTAGGGATCGTCCCAAGGGATTATAGGTGCCTTTGCAATGGAAACAATATATAGGGTTAGTAGGTCGAGTGATCAAAGATTGGTTGGATTGATTGATTAAGCTATTATGCAAATGAAATTAAAGTAAACAAAATTCAATGATTAATAAAGTAGAGAAAGATATAGAGGAGAGGACTTGAGGTATTAGAGCTCACCACTAAGCTTGACTTCACTAGACATTAGCAATTGTACATTAATGGGGAAATTGACTTGTAACTTGTGTGTGTGTGTGTGACATTAATTGAAATTAGGCATGGATGGCAAATAAGTATAGATTGTCAAGCCAAATCAAATGGAAAGCACAACCTATCAAATGAGATCAAAATTCATTCAATGAAATCACAATTTATGCACACACAACTATCTAGAAACATACACCTAATGCATTCATAAGTATGGAACACCAAGGAACAAGAGTAGATTGTCCACTTATCTATGAATTTAAAGCAACTACATTACATCTACACTAAAGACATGAAATTTAACTAAGCTAGCTAAAGTTGTGGTACAATCCATCAAGAAACAAGTGTGAACCATCAAATAAATTGCAAGAGTGTTTAATTAAGCTCTATGTTTTGACCATATCTAGATTAATTTCATCCATACACATAGACATGCATAAATTCCACTAAATCTAGAGAAAAGCACATGAATCATCCATTCTAGCATACATAGACATATGGATAGAAGTAGATAATCAATTGAAAGCATTAATCCATACACATCAAGTAGAAACCACAAGAGCTATATATATATAAATCCAAGATCAAAACATTATTACAAATAAATCCCAAAAAATATACAAAGAACTAAGTCTAGTAAGCAAACTTAGGGGTTACTCTAGCCCCAAGTAGATGTCTAGCCACTCATTGAAGTAGTCATCCAACCCTCAAGGGCTATCTTCATGGTAGGTATGACCTCTTTCTTGATGGAAACCCTACAAGAATGGAAGAACTCCCAAAATGTGTAAAACTCTCTAATCTTTAGCCTTCTCTCCAAGATAAGAAAAAAAAAAGTTATGCTGAATGTTACAAGTTATGAATAACAACTATGCTTTAAAAGTGGCTCTCAATCCTTATATAGGTAGGTTAAATGTCACACCAATGGTCTGGATTCGTGCACCAAGGTCCCTTCAATGATTACACCATGAGCCAACTTTTGATGAGCTGGAATCTATTTTTTTCGGACTTGAGGAAGTTCGATCGATCGAACTGTGTTGAGATCAATCGAACTTTGCTGAGATCCATCAAATGCTGCAGAGATTGATCATCCTTGGCGGCGCCTTTTTGAATAAAGACAAATCTTTGAGATATTTTGGGATAATTTTGGGAAGAAGACAAAAGTGGTAGGTGGGTGGTAGGTGTGGATAAGATCGAATCATTTTGATCGATCTGGGAAATGTTGGATTGATCGAACTTGGTGGATTCTTTTGGATAAGGACAAAGGCTTGGATCCATCTTGAATTGTTTAGATCGATGAACTTTTGATCGATCGAAGAAATGCTGAGATCGATCGAACATGCTGAATTTCCATATTTTGCTTCATTTTGCTCCCACTTTGCTCCTTTCTTCCATTCAGCTTGAGATAACTTTTTTAATGCTCTTATTTGGCCGAATTGACTTATTTTTGGGATAAGCACGTGAAAAGGGCAATAATACGAAATTAGTCTAAAAAAGGAAAGTAAGATTGATAAAGGTCCTAGAATGCTCAACCTTAAGGGGTTTAAATGCGCACTTTTCAGCGCTCATCAATTATTAACTTCAAATAATTTATCTAGAGTTTAATTATTGGGATGTTAATTTCTTCAAATAGGTCTATTAGAGCATGTTTAGTTTTGTACAGTAATGTATCAGTTGTCACACGTGTACAATTAGTATTGTATGAGTTGTCACCTACCCCTCGGCTTTCTCTCAATCTTTTCTTGGTGATCTCTCCTCGGTGATCTCAGTTCTCGTCTCAGCAATTTCTCTCGGATCCCTCCTCGGTTCTCTCCTGGATAATTTCTCTCGGGTTAATCTCGGCTAGATCTTGGTTCTCTTATCGCTCCCTCTCGCTACTATATCTCATTTGTTCAACAGCTCTTATGATGGATACTAAGGAATCCCATCTTCTTGGGTTAATCACTAGCACCAAGTTGAAAGGCTTGAACTACCTTCAATGGTCTCGGGCCTTAGAGGTATTCTTACGGGCTCGAGGAAAACTGTCCTATCTTAAATCGACCAAACCCACCAGTGATGAAAAGATTATTGAGGCTTGGGAGAAAGAAGATGCTTAAATTATGACTTGGTTATGGAACAGCTTGGAGCCTGAGATCTTTAACAACGTGTCATTCCTAGAATCTGTCAAAGACATCTGGGAAAATCTTAGGGACATGTATTCTTCAGAGAAGAATATTTCTCGTATTTATCAATTGTACCAGGATATTTTTAATCTCCAGTAGGGAGATTGTTCTATTGAAGATTATTACTCAGAACTGAAGGGCATGTGGGAAGAATTGAATGTCTACCAAGTTAGTGTGTACAGCTAAATGTACAGCTGTTATCTATTAAGAGTTATAGCTGAATGTACAGCTAAATGTACAACTGTTATCTATTAAGAGTTACAGCTGTTATCTATTAGGAGTTAGCGTGTATTAGTTGTCAAATTAATTGTATAGTTAACTTACCTTGAATAGGTCTGTGTATTCTGTATAAATACCCTTGAGATATATGAAAAAAAAATAACTTTTTCTGCCATTTATCAATTTGGTATCAGAGCTGAAAAAAAAAAAAAAAAAAAAAGAATTTTTGCTACTTTCTTTTCTTTTCTATTTTAACCTTACTTCTAAAGACTTGCAACAGCCGTCAGCAATCTTCTTTGTGCTACTGCTACTTGTCTTCAATACCTCTTAGCCACAATCCATGGCAGCTAAAACAACCATTGACTCTTCCTCTCTAACCGAAAATTCATCTGATAGCAAGAAGTTCTCTACGATGACTATTCACGAAACTTCTTCTCCCATTCCTATTAAATTAGATGGTGCTAATTATCATGTTTGGTCTCAGATTTCGGAGATGCATATTGCTGGTAGACTATAAAAAGGGGTATATCACAAAGAGAAAGGTTGCACCTGCAGAGGATGATCCAAGCTATGATGAATGGGAAGCTGAAGATGCCTTAGTCAAGTCTTGGCTTATCAATTCCATGACGGTAAATTTGATGTCCTATTTTGTGCAGTGTGGAACAGCTAGGGAGGTTTGGGATGATGTAAAGAGAAGCTGTCTTGATGTCTCTAATTCTGCTCAGGTTTATGAACTGATGAAGAAGTCCTTTCAATTGCATCAGGATGGTCGGCCTCTTGTAGATTACTATAATGAGTTGAACTCAATTTTCAAGGAACTTAATTATCGAAGACCAAATGATATGACGTGTGCAACTGATATTAACAAACAGAGGAAGCATATTTCTGAGGATCAGGTCTATATGTTTCTTGCAGGTTTGGATCACAGTTTGGATCAAGTTAGTAATCGTGTTCTAGCTACCTCTCCTTTACCAAGCCTGGAAGAAACATATTCTCTAGTTCGTCGTGAAGCACAGAGACATGTCACTATGGTAATAAAGGATCACTCAGAGGCCTTGGCCCTTGCTGTCCAAAGGAGTTCCCGACCAGCTCCTCCTTCTACCAACTTTACTTCTCGTCTCTGCACTCACTGCAACAGTACGAGATATAAGGTTGATGTTTGCTGGAAGAAACATGGTTATCCAGAGTGGTTCAAGCTTAAGCAAGCTGAGAAGAAGAACAAGAAATTTGCTCAGGTTGCTATCACTGACACTTCTCCATCTTCTGCTTCTTATGTATCTCGAGTGTCTTCTCAAGGAGATAATTCTGGTTTGGCCTTTATTTCTACTACTCCTAACACTTGGGTTATTGATTCAGGGGCCACTGATCATATGACTAGTAACTTTTACATACTTGACTTTCTAATACCTTCACCTGTTAAGTTTGTTCAGGTTGCTAACGGGATTCCTATGCCAATTACAGGGGCTGGGAATGTCTCACTTTCTCCTACATTCTCCATGTCTTCAGTTTTACTTGTAGCTAATCTCTCTAACAACCTTCTTTCTATTAGCAAAATTACCAAAAAACTTAATTGCTCTGTAACTTTTCATTCTACCCATTGTGTGTTTCAAGACAATCTTACGAAGATAATGATTAGCATTGGTAAGGAGAGAGGAGGTCTAAACTACTTGGAGAATGGGGTAAGGGAGTTAAAATCTGAACCTAGCCGTGGTTTTCAAGTAAAGAGAGAGTCTGACAGAGCGAAGATATTTTTATGGCATTGTCGTTTGGGACATACATCTTTCTCTTATTTAGAACGTTTATTAACTAAGTTATTTTGAAATATTTCTGCTTCTAGTTTAGGGTGTGAACAATGCATTTATGCTAAAAACCATCGTGTTTCTTTTAAAGTGAGTTTCAATAAAAGTCCTATTCCTTTTTCATGTGTTTACACAGATGTGTGGGGTCCTTTTTCTATTCCTTCTGCTTCAGGCCATAAATACCTTGTATCTTTTATTGATGACTGTACTAGAGTGAGTTGGGTTTATTTGCTAAAATCTAAGAGTGATGTTATACACGTTATTCCTCAGTTTTACAAAATGATTGTCACCCAATTTCATACTCAGGTTCAGGTTTTCCACTCTGACAACGGTGGTGAGTATGTGAATCAGTCTCTTACTGATTTCTTCAAACAACATGGTGTCCTCCCCCAGACAACGTACGCCTACATGCCACAACAAAATGGTATAGCAGAGCGTAAGAATCGTTATCTCTTAGAGGTGGCTCATACCTTATGCTTTACTATGAATGTTCCTAAGCATTTCTGGGTTGAGGCTGTCATGACTGTTATTTTTCTTATCAACCGAATGCCTTCTAGTATAATTAAATATCAAACTCCATTGAGAATGCTATCCCGATTTCACTTTATTCCTTCTACACTTAATCTTTGTCCTAAAGTTTTTGGTTGTGTGTGTTATGTTCATATACATTCTCTTCATAGGGATAAACTTGACCCTCGTGCTTTTAAGTGTGTCTTCCTTGGTTACTCTAGTTCACTAAAGGGCTATAAATGTTTTCATTCTCCTACAAGTAAATAAAATGAACTAATGAGAGAGGAAAATGGTGGTCCTGAAAAATTCGGGCAGCACTCTCTCACTGAAGTCACTGGGATGCACCTGATGGAGTCAATCACAGACAGATATATTAATACAAAGATATAACATCCAAAATATAATGCATTAAATAAGAAAATAAAGCAGTGTATAGTACATCACAGAAATAGGGCTGACAGACTGACCGCAAAAATATCACAACAGTATCAAAAGAGCAGTATTGTATCACAGATACAATGGAATAATGAAAGAGAGGATTAGAGATCAGGCAGATGAGGTAGGGCGAGTGGGGCGTGATCCCCTGATATCTCTGGATATACCCTGTAGTGCATCTAAGATATCAGAGCGGAGAGATGCCACATCTGACCGAAGAAAGACAACTACGTCCTCCAAGGCCTGGATACGCTCTCTAAAGCCGGGTGTCAGTGTTGGAGCCTCAGGTACCACTGGTGTATTGACCCAGTCATTTGACTCCCTTTCCTTTTTCCTGAAATTTTACGAATAAATTTTTTCCGTTTAATTCTCTTTTCTGAGATCTATTTCTCGTCGTTTAGTGTCATTTCGAGTGCTCAGAATTGGCTTCTGAGACTCTTTCTTGTGGATTGACAACTTCCTTTGAGGATCGAGTCATTTCCGCATTTTCACTTTTCGGGACACTATTCACTTTTGTCCTTTTCCCTATTTCGTCCTTTTCCTTATTCTGTCTTTTCCCCGTTTGCCAGTTTTGGAACAACCTCACTTTTCATGCTCGGAGTTAGTTTTTGACTTCACGTGCCTTCATCTTGAGTGGTTTTCTCGAAATACATATCTTTACTTTTATAAGAAAGTACTCTGGTTGCTCCCGGTGTCCATAGAGGCATGGATGCAAAATTCTTCAGAATCTTTTTCTTTTCTTGGGGTGTTTTTCATAAATATGTTTTAGAAGATATTTTCATTCTGGGGCAGTTTCGTAGTTAACCCTTTTTGTAGGGGCCATTGTGCAATTAACGAAAGTTATTGCAAAATACCTCATCTGGAGCCTGGATCCTCGTATGGGATTCATTTTCACTTTTCGTTGACTCGTAAATGCATAGAATTTCCTTTTGGTCATTTTTCTACAGTTTTAGAGTTTCTGGACCCGGTTGCCGTCGAACTTGTTCGGGGCATAACTTTCTGTTTGGGACTCAGTTTTTGACGCCGTTTCTTCCGTTGTCCATATTTTCTCATTTTGAATCTTTTTCATTCACAGAGTTTTGCCGTTTGAGTGCGTTTGCTCAAATTCCACTTTTCCGGACCCGGCGGGGCCCTTTCGGGGCACTTTTTAAGACTTACTATAAATAGGATGACTTAGAGTGAAAAATCAGATTTTCACTCATCTTCTCCACCTCTTGGCCGGCAGCCATGGGAGCTCCTTGGCTGCCACTCTTTCTTTTTCTCCTCCACTTGTTTTCTTAAGTAGAAATCCTTTGGCCTTAGCATTTGTTGTTCCCCTCGTCGTGCTATACCATTACCCCTTATAAGAACCCATTTCTGACCAAATTTTGAGTTTGGGTTTGAGGCTAAGTTTGGATTTTCGTGGGGCTTCTTGGGGATTCATGTAGATCGGGTTGTCCCCGACGAAACTTAGGAGTTTCGGCGGATTCGAAACACTTTTTTTTTCAGTGGGCCTTTGAAGTTTTCATCTCAAATTGAGGTAGGGGGTGTTATAATTTACTTTCTTGCTCTATTACATGCTTGTGATGCTTATTCAACTCAATTGCATGCTTGGATATTAAATCTAGAGTTTTTGATTATTTATTTTCTAGTATGAAATTTAATTTTCCCGGTGAGTTATAGCATGTTTTAAACTTGTGGCTTGACATTATATTATACCTTGATATGTTGATTAACATATATTAAAATTGGAGCATTTGGATAAGAAATGAAGATTTTATTTAATATTTATCTTGAATAAAATATTAATTCATGTGGTCTTAACTAGCTTGATATTAATGTGTGATAGCATATTATATTTAGCCTTAGCATGCTCTTCAACATAGTTGAATTTGAAAGTAATTGGAGGTGCTTTGAAAATTAGTAATTATTAATTAATTTGATTAATTAATTTGCCCCGAGTGCACTATTCACTCTATTTAAATTCCGACTTGATATTCTTGATTTACATGCCATATAACTTTACATATATTTGATTTAGAATATTCGGTGAGGTTTTGAAACCTTTCATTTAATTAATTTCCTAGTTTAAGATTTAATCTTCATGGTGATATATAACTTGGAATTGAATTGTGGCATGCTAGAAAATTAGGCTTTGGTTTAGTTGTTCATATATATTAAATTGGGATTAATTGTATGAGAATTGCAACTTTTATTTTATATTTAACTTTAGTGAAAGTTTAATTCACATGGTCGTAAATTGAATGAAATAAACTTGTAATGTGATATTACATTAGTCCTTGGTATGTTCTCTAAGATATGTTAAATTGAGAGTATTTGGCTAAGTTTGAAAAATCTAGAGATTTTAATTAAAAGAATTAATTAAAATTTATTTTATGGTCCCATTAGCTTAATTAAGATTTTAACTTGATATTTGTATTGGCCATGACTTGTTTACTAGTATATATTAATTGTGGACCATTTGAAGTTGCTTTAGAACCTTGGTAATTAAATTAGCATGATTTAATTAGAATTCTACTTTGTTGTTCCAATAACCTAATTGAGTTTTAGAATGGATATAGGTGATGACCTTGTCATGTTCTTTAATATGTATTAATTTGAGGTTAATTGGAATTGAATTAGAATCTAGAGAATTTAATTATTTTTTTTATTTAATTAAATTCTATCTAATTGAGCCATGGAATTAATTGTATTTGAAAGTCGTTTCTATATCAAAATTCTGGACATGGACTTGTTGTATATTCATTTGGTTATGTTTTGAGTATTGGATAACATAATTGCTATGTTTATACTCATGAGAATATGTTTTCCTTATTGAATATATTGTTGCCTTGTGTAATGATTTGCGCACTTCGCATTTAACAACTTTCATGCATAGCGTGTAATGAATCGCACACTGAAGATTCGACATTCATCATATCATATTAGTTGTGGACTTAGAGCATGTATTGTATAGGTTTCCAAATTTGGTTGTGCGTGGTAGATAGTTGATTATATTGTATATACATGCTGATATATATGTTGTTGCACAACTTGTTGATTTTGGAAACTTGGGGATGTCGTTGTTTGGCTACGACTAGGACGTGGTTCTAGTACGGGGGATTATCCCTCTATATAGTCTAGCGCGCGCATAGGGAGGTTTACCCATAGGCTAGTAACCCTAAAGTAACTATGTTGTCGGTTTGATCCGGCGTGACGTCCAAGTATCCATTTTATTTGATTTCGTATTTCATTTCAAGTTGATAACTAGATGATGTTGTGACTTGTTTCTTATTGATTTTCCATTTTAAGTTGTAAGATGTTAACTTTGAGAAATCATGCTTTACGCGTTGTATTAGAAGTTCTAATATTGGTTAGATGGTATTGAAATTGAAATTTGTGTTTTGATGTTCTAATGCAGTTTAGGAGTGATCCTATAGATTCAATTGGAACATAGACGTTAGGTGGCATGACCCACTTCTGTTGTTTTCGTGCTTTAGATTTTAAGCTGATAGCTTTAAGAATCTGTATTTTGTTGCTTTGTATAACATGTTTTTATATGGTTAGATGGCATTGAAATTGTAATTTGCGTTTTGATTATTCAACATGGCCTAGGATGATTCCTTAGACTTATTTAGAACATAGACGTTAGGTGGCATAATCACCTTAGTTGTTTCTGTATTCTAGATTGCAAGTTGGTACCTTTAAGAACCTTTATCTTGTTGCTTTGTATAACGTGCTTCCATTTTGTTTAAATTGCATAGATGATGTGGTTTATGCTAGAAATAATCTAAGATAGCTTAGGATGATCCTTGAGTCTAATCTTGACATAGACGTTAGGTGACATGATCCTTTCTTGAAATGATTCATATTGTCTAAAAATCTTAAAGAAATCGAGTCCTGCATGCTCATCCCCTACGAACAAACTTGTTAGTCTTGTTTATTCACCCCGAAATTACTGGGTGTTTTGCAGGTAAAGAAGCTTTGTTGTGGGATACACAACTCTCTTAGACATGTTAGAAGTCTTGAAGTATTTTTGATGACATTGAATATTCACATGTTAGCATATCATGTTTACTTTTGTTTATTTTGATAAAACTTGTATTATGTGCTTAAGCACACTTTTTGGTATTCATTCTATGTGTATAATATGTTGCCAAGGGCCAAACTTCATTTGTAATCCATGTAAATTGAAAAATGTAGAATTTTGCCTTTAATGAGAAAAGCATGAAAACTTGGTTTCAATATGTCATTTTCGCACCGGTCAATGCATTATGTATGTAATTCATCCTTTAACATTCATTTGCCACATGTGAGGTGTGGCCAAGGGCCAAACACCTTTTAGTTTTCATTTTTGCATCTTAGTTCACATATTACATTTTTGGGCTAAAATAGTAGAAACCGAACTTTTAAGGGTTCATTTTCAAATTAGGTGGTGTAAAGTGTGTTCCGGCACTTCCACTAGGTCTCATTTATCTTGAATGAAGTATGGCCAAGGGCCAAACGGTCATTTGAAACCATCTCCTAATTTTGGTTTTCATTTTTCCCATTTCAAGTCCATTTTTGTCTTTTTGGCCGTTGGGGGGTCGAATTTTGCATCGGTGGTATTTTTAAGCCATGGACCATTGGAGCACGTCCAAATAGGTAAGTTATGTTTGCGTGCATGGTCATTTCTAGGTAAAACCTTTTCCTTTGTGATTTGAGCCTCCTATGTAAATCATTTTTCAATTTTCTTGCATAATCTGATTTTAGGGCATTCTGGGGTTTTCCTTCAGGAAATAAATTCCAGTCTTCACATGGTCACTTAGAAAATGTGATTTTAGGGGGGGGGGGGGGGGGGGGTTTCTTTTTCGTGTTTTTTTAGAAAATATCATCTTGGTATCAGAAATCCATCGCAAAGTTCAGCTTTCTGTTTTTTTTTTATTTAGCAGCTTTTTGGACCTCCATGACCAGATTTCATGGAAGGCCATTTCAGGCATTCTACATTTTTTTTTTTTGAATTCTCTCTTAAGTCATGTACAAAACTCAATTTTGAGGGGGGTTTCTTCTTTGTGTTTTTCCAGAAAAATTCATGTTCTTTCCCGTTTTTGATCTCAGATGTAGACAGATCTTGTAGTAGCTTTTTGCCCTCTTGTCCAGTTCTGATCTAGGGACATTTTGGGAATTTCACAGTGAGTTTTTTTCGATTCCGTCCTTATAGTCGGGTAGAAAACTCGATTTTAGGGGGGGGGGTTTCTTCTTCGTGTTTTTCCAGGAAAAGTCGTTTCGGACCTCGTTTCTACTCTCAGTTCTGGCTGAGTTGTTTTCCTTCCTAGCATGTCATGGTGCATGTCATGGTGCTTGTCAGGATGCTCGTGGGGCTTGTTAGGGTGCGCGTGGGGTGCTTGTCTCGACGTCGTGACGTCGATCTTTGTTTTCCCTCGTTCTCCCTTGTCCGGACTCCAAATCGAGTGAACTTTTTCTTGAACTTAACTAATTTTTCGTTGTCTTTCCAACGATGTGCTCGGTTTTCCCTGGATCTTCCTGAATAATTACCAGTTTACCTTTTTAGCCTTAAGTGCTCATTTTTCTTTGTCATGCCGTTTCTCTTTCGTTCGGACCCCGAATCATGTGATTCTTGAGTCCATCTCGGTTAGTTTTTTGTTGTCTTTCCAGTGGTGTGCTCGGTGGCACTGGAATCCATACTTTCAAAAATGACTATTTTGCCCCTGGGGGCTTATTTGTCATATTTTTGACCTTTTGCTTCCGCATCAGTTCTCATTGAGTTACACGACTTCATAGAAGGTCACTTTGACTTCTCAGAGTCTTGTTTTCTGTTTTCGCTTCCGCATTTAGATCCGTTATCGGGTCAATCTTTGGTTCATCACAGGACACGCTGGCCTAAAAACCAGGGTCATCACAGGTGGTATCAGAGCGTCTGGGTTCGAAAACCTTAGGATGACGGGTTTTGGGTGCATATCATGCTTTTGTTGGTGTACCTTGATTTATTTATATGCCTATGATAACATGTTTTGGTATTATAACATATTTACGTGCTTCGTTTGATAACATGCTCGGTGTGATGACATGTTTTCTGTACTTATATGTTTATGTGTTTAAAAGCATCTTTATTTGACATGTTTGCTTATGTGGCACCTTGGGTAGATAGTCCATTGTTATGATGCATGCTAGCTGTTTACTTTTATGTCTGGTTTTGGCATTGTCTCTTAGGATTTGTTGTATCCCTTGGATGCATTATTGTTTCACGAGTTTCCTCTTTGGATAGGAGAAATTCATTCTGTAAGGACCCATGTCGGGAACCTTCTTGTCTGTTCGGTCAATCGATGCGAGTAAGGCTCATGTGAGCGTAGAGGACTGCGATTCATTTCCTTTTCCCTTGTGGCTTCTAGATCTAAGGCCTTAAGCATATGGTGCCAGTGTCATTGTTGTTAGAGTTTTGGGATTAGCTACCCCAACTCTCGCAGATGCCTAGTTCCTGCAGAGCTTTTGGTAATGATTGTTTCTGACATTGATGTCATTTGTATTGAAAAGTTCCCTTTTGGGGCACGTTATAAACTAGTGCCTTATACTGTCATGCTACCTTACTGACGAGTAAGTGTGGGCGGGTTCTGGTTGTTGTTCGTACTGCCTTGTCACTCTTTTCTTTCACTGCGTTTGACGTTTCATTGTCTTGGGATTCTCTCGGTGGTTGACGTTGAGTTAACGTGCCGATTCGTATGAGGTGTTGCCTCAGTTCTTGGTTTCGCGTTCCTTCAGTTGATCTTTAGACTTCAGGATTTGTCCTTCAGTGCGTTGTGAGCTGTCCTTTGATTTAACTTTTTGTTCAGTCATTATTCTGTTCTCTCTGGTATGTTCCTAATTTCGGGGACGAAATTTCTTTAAGGAAGGTAGGTTGTAATGACCTGGTTATTTGACTCCTTTTCTTTTTTCCTGAAATTTTACGGATAAATTTTTTTCGTTTAATTCTCCTTTCTGAGATTTGTTTCTCGTTTTTAGTGTCATCTCGAGTGCTCAGAATTGGCTTCTGAGACTCTTTCGTGTGGATTGACAACTTTCTTTGAGGACCGACTCATTTTCGCATTTTCACTTTTCGGGATACTATTCACTTTTGTCCTTTTCCCTATTCTGTCTTTTCCCCGTTTGCCAGTTTTTGACACAACCTCACTTTTCATGCTCGGAGTTGGTTTTTGACTTAACGTGCCTTCATCTTGAGTGGTTTCCTCGAAATACGTATCTTTACTTTTGCAAGAAAGTACTCTGGTTGCTCCTGGTGTCCATAGGGGCATGGATGCACAATTCTTCAGAATGTTTTTCTTTTCTTGGGGTGTTTTTTTTAAATATCTTTTGGAAGATATTTTCATTCTAGGGTAGTTTTACGTTAACCCTTTTTGTAGGGGCCATTGCGTAATTAACGAAAGTTATTGCAAAATACCTCATCTGGAGCCTGGATCTCGTACGGCATTCATTTTCACTTTTCGTTGACTCGTAAATTCATAAAATTTCCTTCTGGTCGTTTTTCTCCAGTTTCAGAGTTTCTGGACTCGGTTGCCGCCGAACTTGTTCGGGGCATAATTTTCTATTCGGGACTCAGTTTTTGATGCCGTTTCTTCCGTTGTTCATATTTTCTCATTTTGAATCTTTTTCATTCACAGAGTTTTGCCGTTTGAGCGCGTTTGCTCAAATTCCAGTTTTCCGGACCCGGCGGGGCCCTTTCGAGGCTCTTTTTGAGACTTACTATAAATAGGATGACTTAGAGTGAAAAATCAGATTTTCACTCATCTTTTCCACCTCTTGGCCGGTAGCCATGGGAGCTCCTTGGCTGCCACTCTTTCTTATTCTCCTCCACTTGTTTTCCTAAGTAGAAATCCTTCGGCCTTAGCATTTGTTGTTCCCCTCGTTATGCTCCACCATTACCCCTTATTAGAACCCATTTCTGACCAAATTTTGAGTTTGGGTTTGAGGCCAAGTTTGGATTTTCATGGGGCTTCTTGGGGATTCATGTAGATCGGGTTGTACCCGACAAAACCTAGGAGTTTCGGCGGATTCGGAACACTTTTTTTTCGGTGGATCTTTGAGGTTTTCATCTCAAATTGAGGTAGGGGGTGTTATAATTTAATTTCTTGCTCTATCACATGCTTGTGATGCTTATTCAACTCAATTGCATGCTTGGATATGAAATCTAGAATTTTTGAATATTTATTTTCTAGTATGAAATTTAATTTTCCCGGTGAGTTATAGCATGTTTTAAACTTGTGGCTTGACATTATATTACACCTTGATATGTTGATTAACATATATTAAAATTGGAGCATTTGGATAAGAAATGAAGATTTTATTTAATATTTATCTTGAATAAAATATTAATTCATGTGGTCTTAACTAGCTTGAAATTAATGTGTAATAGCATATTATATTTGGCCTTAGCATGCTCTTCAACATAGTTGAATTTGAAAGTAAGTGGAGGTGCTTTGAAAATTAGTAATTATTAATTAATTTGATTAATTAATTTGCCCCGAGTGCACTATTCACTCAATTTAAATTCCGACTTGATATTCTTGATCTACATGCCATATAGCTTCACATATATTTGATTTAGAATATTCGGTGAGGTTTTGAAACCTTTCATTTAATTAATTTCCTAGTTTAAGATTTAATCCTCATGGTGATTGACCGGTGTATGCCGCACCACCGTCATGCTTGAAGAGTGTGTGCATTATAAGGCGAGGGCCAAGAGTTTTACATTTATAGAAGCCACTACTTCCTTTCACTATAAATATAGCTAGGGCGAGTAGGGATCGTCCTAAGGGATTTGTGAGGATCGAGCAATGTTGTGGAATCGTTATTAGGGCTAGTAGGTCGAGCGATTAAACAATTGGTTGGTTGGTTAATTAGAGAGCAACTAAATTAAACTAAGTGATAGCAAAAAAAATGCAATTAAGAGTAAGTAAGAGAGAGAGATCTTGGGGTTTAGAGATCACCACCAAGTAATGCATTTCTATACCATTGACAAGTGACTAATGAGGGCAAATGTTGTGTTGCAATATTGGTGTGTGTGTGTTTGGTTGATTCAGCAAGCAATGATGACTAGTTAAGCATGTATTGTCTAAACATCATGTGAAAGGCACAATATATCTAAGCAATGAAGCATATATTGTCTAAACAACATGTGAAAAGCACAATAGATCAAAACAAGTCATTAATCCTTTCATTAAGCTCACAATCCAAATACAACACAAGGATAGAGACATATGCTACTTGCATTCAAAAGCTTGGAACATCAAACAACAAGCATGGATTGCTCTCCCATTTAACACTACACTACAACTACACTACATCTACACAACTAGCATGAAAATAAACTAGGGGAGAGGCACAATCCATCAAGGAATAAGTATGAACCATCAAGAGAATCACAAGAGCATTCCTTTAAGCACCATGTTTTGACAATCTCCAAATCTACAGCATCAATACACATAAACATCCATTAATAACATAAAATTTAGAGACAAGCTCATGAACATCTATTCTAATATACATAGACATATGGATAGAATGAAATGATTAATTGGAAGCATTAAACCACATAAATCATTGAATAAACAAGATCTATATCTATCAAAGTGTCAAAACATCAATTACAACTCTAATCCCTCAACAATACACAAGATTAAGATATAGAAAGCATGCTTGGGGCTAACTCTAGGCCCAAGAGGATGTCTAGCCACTCATGGTGATGTTGCTCCAACCCTCAAGAGCTAACTCCATGGTCAAAATCTGCTCCTTGTTGATGAAGAACTCCAATGGTGTCTCAAGCCTCCTCCTCTATGCTTCCTCTCCAAGAGATGATATGAAAATAATATCTATGGCTCCCAAGAGATTAAACCCTAGAATAGTCCATATGCTCAAAAAGTACATTATATTCCTTTTATAGGTAGGTCAAGTGGCACACAAAATGAGCTAGGGTCGTGCAAAGAATATTCTTTAATGATTGGATAGAGGACGGATTGCACAAGCTGGAAATTTAACTTTTTCGCACTGGAGGAAGTTCGATCGATTGAACCTTAGACTTGGATCGATCGAACTAGCTGAGATCTATCGAACTTAGGCTGGATCGATCTAACTGGTTGAGCTTTTTGGGAAAAGACAAATCCGAGATATTTTTGGAAAGATATTTATGGGAAAAGGACAAAAGTGGTTAGTGGGTGGTACAGCTGTGGATGGGATCAATCATTTGAATAAGGACAAAAGTGTTCGATCGATCAAAGGATGGTGTTGGATCGATCGAACTTTTGGACTTTATGCTTTTGGGTCTAGGCTTGGATGTATCTTGAAGTGCTGAGATCGATCATTATTCGATCGATTGAACCTTGAACTTGGATCGATCGAACCTTGAACCTGGATCGATCGAACTTTGCTGCTTCCCACCTTTGGCTTCATTTGCCTTCTTCTTTCTCCACTTTGCTCCTTTCTTTGTTTAATCCCAGAATTGCTTCAATTAAGCTCTTATTTGGCTGAGTTAGCTTATTTTCGGGATAAGTGCCTGAAAATGGAAATAATATGAAATTAATCTAAAATGGTAAAGTAAGATAGATAAAGGTACTAGAATGCCTAAGCTTAAGGGGTTTAAATACGCACTTTTCAACACTCATCACACCCCTAAACTTAAATATTGCTAGTCCCTAGTAATGAACTAGAAAGTAAAGGAATGTAATGAACAACTATACAACTATGAACTAGAAAACAATAAATGGATAACGCCATTTTCGTAGGGAACACGATTGCACTTAGCATATGCAACAAGCCTTTTAAACCTCTAGGTTACCCCTAGTGGACGAGTGAAGTCTCGTGAGGGTTTCCAGAAATGGTACCCATAAACATTAAGCTTATTCTTTTAAAAGAGGCACCAATATTGCAAACAAGCATTGGGAGAAAACTACCTCAAGTATGTAATTTTTCAAACATTTCTAAGCAATCTCCCAAAGTCTCAACATCAAGCAAACAAATATGGTCATCCACACATCAAGAAAATGATCATGTAAATTAAAACAACTTTAGAATTCTTTTGAGTGGACCGGCATCAAATGTGTTGCTATCTTAGCCAACTAAAGAATTAATCACATCCTTACCCTCAAACTAGCACACAAATCTAGTACCGATCATTAAGATAAAAAGTGGACCTTTTATTAAATTTTATTGTTCTAGGTGCACTTATTCTTTTCACTCAAATTTTTTTTTTTTTTTTAAAGGATCAAAGATGGAAGCATAGTGCAATGTGTTGATCTTTTAAGTTTTCTAGCGATTCATGAGGTCGAGCGTTAGGTCAATGACTCCCAAACTAGATGACTTTAGGGCATTAGGCATTCAAATACCCCTACGAACTTACAAGCTCAAATCAACTAGGCTACAAATCAAGACAACCTCCATCTAATCATTTCCCACTTCTCACCTTTTGGGAGAAGTCCTCACTTTTTATTGCTTTTGCAACTTCTTTTTTTTTTTTTTTTTTTTTTTTTTTTTTTTTTTTTTTTGGGATTCAATTGTTAACCTAGAGTTTGGGCCTCCACCTTTCGGCGCGAGAAGTTCAGTGCTTGATGAGGCTAGAATCCCGGCTACTTAGTGAAAAGGGGTTGTTATCCACCTTTATCAAGAATGAAAGCTTTCAATGCACTACTAGCTCAAATGGGATATAACCAATTCAATAATCAACAAAGCATGTACCCCATAAATGAATGCTAGTGTTCGCCTGTGCTAGTGGAGAATCCTAAAGTGAATCTCAAAATAATCACAAAATCAAGATGATGTAGACCACAAGTGCAAGCAAGATATCAATTTTTCGAAAAATTTACTCTTAATTGGCATTCATAAGGCATACAAGGAGTGTTGGACTCTCAAGTCAAGCAATTTTTAAATTTTAAGCAATATAGTCCTCAAAAGATTAAAATCATAGCTAGATATGGACCAATCATAGAAATATCTCTCAAATACACAAGTCATGTTCAAAATTTTGAATTTAAAACTAACATTGCAAAACACCATTCCCCCCAAACTTAAATTGCATAATGTCCTCAATGTCCAAAGAGAATAAAGGAAAGAGTATACCAGTGCAACTAAGCAAGAATGATTGGGACTGAACTATCCGAAGTGGGTGGCATGGCCTCCCCAAACTTGGGATGAACTGTGGTCCTGAAAATTGGCACTTGGATAAACTCATCAGATAACAAAATGGGATAATCAGTGCACAGTGGACATGCAAGTGTAAATGGGAAAAACAGATAAAGAAATAAGAGAGGTATAAGGGTGGTTCTGAAAATTAGGTAGCACTCTTTCACTGAAATCATTGTGATGCACCTGATGTAGTCAAACATACAGATATGAGAATATAATCATATGACATCCAAAGCAAAAACAGATATATAAAATAGATAAAGTGCAGGTACAACAAAAATATCAAAGCCGACAAACCAGCTGTAAAAATAATAATGTACAGTGACAAAAGTAAAGTATCAAAAGGAGAGAGGGATCATGAGATAGAAGGGACTGGGAACTCAAGAGGATGAGGTAGGACGGGCAGGTCTGGCTCCGCGGATGTCTCTGGATAGATCTCTGAACATTGTCACGACATCTATGCGGAAGGCAGCAAAATCAGCTCTGTGGGCTGTGAGATCAGCTCGGATGGCAACAACAGCATCCTCAAGCGTCTACAGACGTACTCCAAAGCCGGGGGTCATATCTGGAGCCTCAGGCATAGATGAATCAGAAGAAAGCTCTTGAGTCTGCTCCTACTCATGAATGGGCGACCTGGCTAGAGAGTCTTACTCTGCGTCATCTGCAGGGCGCTCTGAGTCTATGTCTAAATGCTCGACAGCTAGATCAACTGGTGCGTCGTCCACTGTGGGAGCTGCTGCTGCTACCTCTACTAGTGCCTGTGCCTGTGCCTACTCTAGCTCTAACTCTGCTGCAGCCACTACTGCGTGGTCCTACAGTTTGGTAATAATGTATCGGTAGCTCTTGTTCCAGTCCTTCTTGAGGAAGTGACAGGAACCTCTCTCGGGGTGCTCCCGAGGATGGATGGGGTAGCGCTGGTCTATGAGAATCTGGGTGATGAGGTGGCTGAAAGGAAGAAACTTAGCTCGTCCGGGCGTCTCCTTACTGATGTACTCGTCATACAGCTTCCTCATCAGGCTCCAGATGAACGCGAGAATGGACACCCAGTGCCCGGTGTAGAAGAAATAGAGGGCTGTCAGATAATCGCCCCTCCTCTGAATCTTGTGCCCCGCCATGTATATGTTCCGATACAGAATAGAATCGGTAAACCAAAGGTCGTCGGGAAAGAATGTTCGAGTGGCGAAGGTCTCGTCACTGGCATGGTGACCTGTGAGAAAAATTACCATATCGGCATAGGAAGGCCTGAATAGCCTCAGATATGTATCCTGAAGCTCTGGAGGACATCTGTGTGGACAACGGCAAGAGCGGGCTAAAGTGTCCATTGTAATGGTGATCGAATGGCCATCGACAGAAGTGACTATCTCGGTTGTGGTACGCGGCGATGGTCGGAGGTTCTGGTAGAACAACCGTACCAGCTACGGGTAGACCGGCTTTGTGATGTGGGCAAGAATAGTGGCCAGGCCCCTCTGAATGATATCATGGTAGGCGAATCGGGTCAGCACCGATCTAGAGAAGAAGGACGTGTCGAACTCTGACTCATGGTCGATCGTCATGTGCGCATATCGAGGCGTGGGCCTATCACGCCCCAGATGAGCTGGCTGAGCTGGCTGAGCAGGTATATGTGAATGCTCAGCTCCAGTATGCGGTGGAGATGGTGATTGAGTGAATGCAGGATGAGTCGCAGAGGTAGATGGTATGTGGTCATCCTCAGGCTCATGAGATGGTGATTGCGGTGGGGTAGCCTGTGCTGGCTCTTGCTGTGCATAAGAGGGCTCTGTTGGCTCCTCTGTTCGTGGCCTAATATGTCGGGTAGGCTCGTGTTGTATGTTGGCAACGTTCTTCCTTTTAACCATGGCCTGCAAAAAGAAAAAGAAAAACTTGCAGTGGGAGTTAGTTCCAGAATAAGAAATTTTTAAGCACGATATAGAAACATGTATGTCAAGTAAACTAGACAAAACATATATGACATGAATCTATGCAAGTGGCAGGATATGAAACATGCTAAAACAATGTAAGTATGAAATGCATCCAATGTGGAATATCACATGCATTGGGCATAGATATGATAGCATGAACATAAGATATGATGAATGAAGTGTGTGTGTGAGATCTGTGAAGTTCGATCGATCATAATAAGAAGTGAGATCGATCGCAAAAGTTGGATCGATCAAAAATAAGTGAGATCGATCTTATAACTTTGATCAATCAGAGACATGAGTTCAATCGATCTCCCAAGATCGATCAGAGATACAAGTTCGATCGATCGAACTGTGCGACGTTGAAAACTCAAAGGTCACAGATTTGTAACTTTGGAAGCATGGGGCCCATACGAACGTGTTCGTGGGCCCAACAACACATCAAATCAACAAATCCCCATCACTGAACGAGGCCCAATCTCCCAATATGAGATCAAAATCCGAAAATATGCATAATATATACATGAAGCAACACACATATATATATATGGAAATACAATGCTTTAAAGCTCAACAATGGTGGATTTGAGCATGTAATAAGCATGGATTCGACATCTAAAGCATGGATACATGAAATCTAAGCCGAAAATCAAGCATGAGGTCTCGGATCTTACCTCAAATGGATGGGAAGAGATGAGATGAAGAGAGAAAGATGAAATCTGAAATCTGGAAAGATAAAGAGACGGTCAAAGCTCACTGATTTCGCCAAAGGTTCACCGAAAATGATGATGAAGATGGGTGCACAGTGGCGGCGATAAGAAGAGCTAGGGTTTGAGAGAGGGTGAGATCGATCTAAATGATCGATCTTGAGAACCCTCGATTCTATTTTAAAAACATTCCCGACAGAGTTCGATCGATTGAACTCAACTGTGATCGATCGAACTTTGATGAACTCTCTTCAAAGTATTTTTCAATTTTTGAAAATTGCAAAATTAAAATTAAAAATTGGAATTAAAATTAAAAATTGGAAAATAAAATAAAATAAAATATTTTTGGTTTTTATTTTATTTTATTTTATTTTTAAATTTTAATTAAATATAATTGAATAAACACTAATAATAAAAAATTAATTAAAATATTTTTAAATTTTTGAAATTTTTTTGAAAAATAAAATAAAATGAAATACAAATGCAAATATTTTTGGATTTTTGAAAATTTGAAAAATCAAAACAAAGTCAAAATAATCAAATAAAGAACTGAGATCGATCGAAACAAGAGTTCGATCGATCAGACAGAGAGCAAAAATATTTAGGTTTTTGGCTCAAAAAATTGGCTAAGTGTTGGAACATGAGATCGATCGAACTTAGAAGTTGGATCGATCGAAGAACTTTCAATCGATCTTGGAATTTTTCGATCGATCAGACAGAGAGGTGAAATATGCAGGTTGATGCAAGCTCAAAATTTTTCTAAGTGTAAAATCATGAGATCGATTGAATTTGGAGGTTGGATCAATCGAAGGTCTCCTGATCGATCTAAGAGTTAGTTCGAACGATGGGACAGAGAGGTGATTTGGATGTAGGTTTCTGCAGGTCGAAAATTTTTCTAAGTGTTGGGTGCAAAATGGAGTTCGATCGATTGAACTCAAGTTTGAGATCGATCGAACTATGCAAAATGCTCAATAATGACATGAAAGCTCATACAATCCTCACCAAAGTTCCTTTCAATGCATATGAGAACCAAAAATAAGTATCTAGACTTCGCAAGAAATGAAATGAAAGATAGAAATGGGGGAGGAATTGGGTTTTGACACCCTATGAACACTTTTGCTAGTCTTTAACGTCTCTAGCAAGACATTGGGCTCTTTTAGCCCGGATCAAAGATCTTATAATGCATCCCCTCCTTGTTGGGGTGATAAATGCTTTGAACTCTACCCAATAAATGGTTCTTTGAAAAACTTGTTGGATTAAGCTCAAAAGAAATCTTTGGTCCATAGTCTATGCAATTACAACCTTTGGGCTTCCATGGCCTTTCAAAGCAAGAGTTTGAAATAAGATTTTTAGAATGCAAGGTTGAAGATGATCCTTTGGAAGTTTTGGTCTTACACAAAAGCTCATTTCCTTGACATTAAAGATCATGACATTTATCTACAACATTAACTTCTCTTTTATATTTGTCAAATAAATTGGGTGTGGGATTAAAGATATTCAACTTCACCTTCATGTGGCCAAATGAGATCTTCATTATCCCCGTCCTACAATTGATGTTGGCATTGGCGGTTGCCAAGAAAGGACGGTCAAGGATAACAGGAATTTGACTCTTAGGATTGGGGACCAGTTCCATGTCTACGACAACGAAATCAACCGGGAAAAAGAATTTGTCAATCTTAATCAAAACATCCTCAATTATACCCCTGGGTTTCTTAATGGATCAGTCGGCAAGTTGCAAAACTACCGACGTCGGTTTCAATTCACTTAGGCCCAATTTGACATAAACTGAGTATGGAAGAAGGTTAACGCTTGCTCCTAAGTCAAGAAGTGCCTGATTAATGATATGATCACCAATAATGCATGATGTAGTGGGTGAACCGAGGTCCTTAAACTTTGGAAGAGTGTTATGTTGCAAAATTGAGCTTACTTGCTCGGTCAAAACCACTTTTCTTGGTGCTTGGCTCTTGTTCTTCCGCTTTTGGGTGCACAAGTCTTTCTAGAATTTGGCATAAGCCGGAATTTTCTTGATTGCATCCAATAGTGGAAGATTAACTTTCACTTGCCTAAATATTTCCATGATTTCATTGGTTTTTGCCTTTTGCTTGTCTTTTGAAATGGATCCTTTTAAGGCATCCGGAAATGGAACTTTTGGTTCAAACACTTTTTCAAAATTTTCTTTTGAACTCTCTTCAACACAAGAAGTTTTCAAATCATTTTTCAACAAAACCTTTTCAACATCATTTTTCAAAACTTCTTTTTCAAACACATCTTTCAAAACTTTCTCATTTATAAGATTATATATATGCAATGAAGGAGGAATGGGATGTGAAATGGGACGGGTAACAACTTAAGGTTGCACCGGTTCACTCTCTTCATTGGACATTCCAACTTGATTGTCCACAATCCTACCACTCTACAAGGTAGTCACCGTATTAATATGTTCAATGGTGTGGCCTTCTGATGAGGAATGGGTTTCCACAACATATTGTTGCTTAGGTGGGGCATTTATAGGCATCTTTCCCTTCTCTCTTGCATTGAGAGTGCTTGCTATTTACGCTACTTGGGTTTCTAGCTTCGCAATAGATTAAGAGTGAGAATGAAGCAATTGAGTGTTAGCCTCTAAAGTGCTTAAATCATTCAAAACTTTCTCTTCAAAGGCGGGGACTTCTAGTATTTCCTTGGGAATAAGATTGGTTGGGAAAATGAGAATTAGCAAATTAATTCCCTTATGATTGATAAGGTCTATAACCTTGGGATCCTTGGTTTTGAAGTGGAGGTGGAATGTACTTCCCTTGAAAACTACCCTGGGAAGGGTTTGAGCCCTCTCCTTGGTTTTTCCAAGAGAAAATCGGATGATTCCTCCAACTTGGATTATAATGAGTACCATAAGGATTGCTCCCATGGTTTAGAAAAGCCGCATTGACTTGTTCATTAGGCTCACTTTGACCTTCTCTGTGAGGACAATGAGAAGTAGAATGAAGACCACTAGAACAAGTCATACATGTTTCATTTGATGCACGATGAGAATGGTTAGGGAAGGAAGATACTTGGTTTACCGAGTTTTGGTTAATCAAAAATTGATCAAACCTTTAAGATAAAGACTTCATTTCGGCGGCTATTTCATTTGAATAGTCGACTTGATGTAAGCCAACACTCTTCCTACCTTGTGAATTTCTACCATTCTTGGATGATAGTGTTCTATGCAAAGAATTTTCACTCATGCTCTCATAGAGATGCCACACGTCATCCTCATGCCTAACAATGTATGAGCCACCCATGGAAGCATCAACTATACCCTTATAGTTGTCCGATAAGCTCTCAAAGAAGTATTGAACTAATTGCCATTTGGGCATATCATGATGTGGACACTTCCTAAGTAATTCATTGAAGCGTTCCCATGCCTCATGAAATGTTTCTCCATCCCTATATGACAATTCTCGAATTGAGGTTCTCATGGCATTGGTCTTTGAATGGGATAGTTTTTCTTCAAGAACTGTTGCTGCATTTCTGTCCAAGAAGTGATTGAAAAAGGCTTAAGATTGTTAAACCAATACTTTGCCTTATCTTTTAAGGTGAATGGAAAAAGATTGAGTCTTAAATCGTCTTCTGGCATGTCGATATATTTTACGGTGGAACATACTTCAAGAAACTCATCCAAATGCTTGTAAGGTTCTTCACTTGGAAGTCCATGATAGTTAGGAAGCATTTGAATGGTTTGTGGCTTAATTTCATAATGATGTGCTCTAAATGGAGGTAATTGGATGCATGTAGGTGCATTATACTCATTAGGCACATAATGGTCTCTTAAAGCAAGAGGTGGATTAGCTACTTGAGGTGCAACATGAACACCTTGGTTTTGAATTCCTTGATTATTGATTGGAGGTTGTGGAGTATACATTGGCTTTGGCATTCCATATAGAACTTGGCCTTGTTGTGGTGGTGGTTGGTGAATGAATGGCCTAGGCATGCCTAATGGTACTTGTATGTTCTCATTGTGCACATTGGGATGAAGGATACCTTGTTGGTCTATGTGACCAAGGTCCTTAACATGATTGTCATTATGGTCATCCATTGAAAGATTGGCTCTATTTGAACTTCCTCTTCCCCTAGGATTTCTAACGATAGATTCAAGATGCAAATTAAGAGGGATAAGAGTTGGTCTCAATGAATTACGTCCATACATGCACAATGCAAAACACAAAGAAACACAAAGAATGACAAACACTATACCTTCATAACAATGCAATTAGACATCTTCCACAAACACTTAATTCATACTCCCATGCTTTAACAACAATGATCCAAGACAATTAAAAATAAGCCTTCATGCGGGCCGACGATTTAACTAAGTGATTGAGTAAAGAAAGTCTCACAAAGATCCTTTAACACTTTAACTCAAAATTTAAAGCTTAGCTTAGCAAATTTTTAGAATTTTTAGCTTTTTACTTTCTTTGCTTCCTTGAATGCCTGATGGCTCCTTTGCTTGCTTCCTCTCTAACAATGCACCTTGTCAAATAAGAACAACACAATAAGTAACTAAAAAGAAAAATAAAAGTAAAGTAAAGACACAATCAAAAGAGTACTAATCCTAATCAATTCCACAAATCCGACGTTGCCAAATCTAATCAATCAAATCCCCAGCAATGGCACCAAAAATTGACTGGTGTATGCCACACCACTGTCAAGCTTGAAGAGTGTGTGCATTATAAGGCGAGGGCCAAGAGTTTTACATTTATAGAAGCCACTACTTTCTTTCACTATAAATATAGTTAGGGCGAGTAGGGATCGTCCCAAGGGATTTGTGAGGATCGAGCAATGTCGTGGAATCGTTAATAGGGCTAGTAGGTCGAGTGATCAAACAATTGGTTGGTTGGTTGATTAGAGAGCAACTAAATTAAACTAAGTGACAACAAAAGAATGCAATTAAGAATAAGTAAGAGAGAGAGAGATCTTGGGGTTTTGAGATCACCACCAAGCAATGCATTTCTATACCATTGACAAGTGATTAATGAGGGCAAATGTTGTGTTACAATATTGGTGTGCGTGTGTTTGGTTGATTTAACAAGCAAGGATGACTAGTTAAGCATGTATTGTCTAAACATCATATGAAATGCGTAATATATCTAAGCAATAAAGCATATATTGTCTAAACAACATGTGAAAGGCACAATAGATCAAAACAAGTCATTAATCCTTTCATTAAGCTCACAATCCAAATACAACACAAGGATAGAGACATATGCTACTTGCATTCAAAAGCTTGGAACATCAAACAACAAGCATGGATTGCTCTCCCATTTAACACTACACTATAACTACAGTACATCTATACAACTAGCATGAAAATAAACTAGGGGAGAGGCACAATCCATCAAGGAATAAGTATGAACCATCAAGAGAATCACAAGAGCATTCCCTTAAGCACTATGTTTTGACAATCCCCAAATCTATAACATCAATACACATAGACATGCATCAATAACACAAAATCTAGAGACAAGCTCATGAATATCTATTCTAGCATACATAGACATATGGATAGAATAAAGTGATCAATTGGAAGTATTAAACCACATAAATCATTGAATAAACAAGATCTATATATATCAAAATGTCAAAACATCAATTACAACTCTAATCCCTCAATAATACACAAGATTAAGATATAGAAAGCATGCTTGGGGCTAACTCTAGCCCCAATAGGATGTCTAGCCATTTATGGTGATGTTGCTCCAACCCTCAAGGGCTAACTCTATGGTTGAAATCTGCTCCTTGTTGATGAAGAACTCCAATGGTGTCTCTAGCCTCCTCCTATATGCTTCCTCTTCAAGAGATGATATGAAAATAATATCTATGGCTCCCAAGAGACTAAACCCTAGAATTATCTATATGCTCAAAAAGTGCATCATATTCCTTTTATAGGTAGGTCAAGTGGCACACAAAATGAACTGGGGTCGTGCAAAGAATATTCTCTAATGATTGGATAGAGGACGGATTGTACAAGCTGGAAATTTAACTTTTTCGAACTAGAAGAAGTTCGATTGATCGAACTTTAGACTTGGATCGATCGAATTGGCTGAGATCTATCAAACTTAGGCTGGATCGATCCAATTGGTTGAGCTTTTTGGGAAAAGAAAAATCCGAGATATTTTTGGAGAGATATTTATGGGAAAAGGACAAAAGTGGTTAGTGGGTGGTACAGCTGTGGATAGGATCAATCATTTGAATAAAGACAAACTTATTCGATCGATCGAAGGATGGTGTTGGATCGATCCAACTTTTGGACTTTATGCTTTTGGGTCTAGGCTTGGATCTATCTTGAAGTGCTGAGATCGATCATTGTTCGATCGATCGAACCTTGAACTTGGATCGATCGAACTTTGCTGCTTCCCACATTTGGCTTCATTTGCTTTCTTCTTTCTCCACTTTGCTCATTTCTTTATTTAATCCCAGAATTACTGCAATTAAGCTCTTATTTAGCTGAGTTAGCTTATTTTTGGGATAAGTGCCTGAAAATGGAAATAATATGAAATCAATCTAAAATTGTAAAGTAAGATAAATAAAGGTACTATAATGCCTAAGCTTAAGGGGTTTAAATATGCACTTTTCAGCGCTCATCAGTGATATACAACTTGGAATTAAATTGTGGCATGCTAGAAAATTAGGCTTTGGTTTGGTTATTCATATATATTAAATTGGGATTAATTGCATGAGAATTGCAACTTTTATTTTATATTTAACTTTAGTGAAAGTTTAATTCACATGGTCGTAAATTGAATGAAATAAACTTGTAATGCGATATTACATTAGTCCTTGGCATGTTCTCTAAGATATGTTAAATTGAGAGCATTTGGTTAAGTTTAAAAATCTAGAGATTTTAATTAAAAGAATTAATTAAATTCTATTTTGTGGTCCCATTAGCTTAATTAAGATTTTAACTTGATATTTGTATTGGCCATGACTTGTTTACTAGTATATATTAATTGTGGACCATTTGAAGTTGCTTTAGAACCTTGGTAATTAAATTAGCATGATTTAATTAGAGTTCTACTTTGTTGTTCCAATAACTTAATTGAGTTTTAGAATGGATATAGGTGATGACCATGCCATGTTCTTTAATATGTATTAATTTGAGGTTAATTGGAATTGAATTAGTATTTAGAGAATTTAATTATTTTTTTATTTAATTAAATTCTATCTAACTGAGCCATGGATTTAATTGTATTTGAAAGTCGTTTCTATATCAAAATCCTGGACATGGACTTGTTGTATATTTATGTTTTGAGTATTAGATAACATAGTTGTTATGTTTATAATCATGAGAATATGTTTTCCTTATTGAATATATTGTTGCCTTGTGTAATGATTTGCACATTTCGCATTTAACATTTTTCATGCATAGCGTGTAACGAATCGCACACTGAAGATTCGACATTCATCATATCATTTTAGTTGTGAACTTAGAGCATGTATTGTATTGGTTTCCAAATTTGGTTGTGCATGGTAGATAGTTGATTATCTTGTATATACATGCTGATATATACGTTGTTGCACAATTTGTTGATTTTGGAAACTTGGGGATGTCGTTGTTTGGCTACGGCTAGGACGTGGTTCTAGTACGGGGGATTGTCCCTCTACATAGTCTAGTGCGCACATAGGGAGGTTTATCCATGGGCTAGTAACCCTAAAGTAACTATGTTGTCGATCTGATCCGGCATGACGTCCAAGTATCCATTTTATTTGATTTTGTATTTTATTTCAAGTTGATAACTAGATGATGTTGTGACTTGTTGTTTCTTGTTGATTTCCCATTTTAAGTTGTAAGATGTTAACTTAGAGAAATCATGCTTTACGTATTGTATTAGAAGTTCTAATGTTGGTTAGATGGCATTGAAATTATAATTTGTGTTTTGATTTTCTAATGTAGTTTAGGAGTGATCCTATAGATTCAATTGGAACATAGACGTTAGGTGGCATGACCTACTTCTGTTGTTTTCGTGCTTTAGATTTCAAACTGATTGCTTTCAGAATCTATATTTTGTTGCTTTGTATAACATACTTTTATATGGTTAGATTGCATTGAAATTGTAATTTGCGTTTTGATTGTTCAACATGGCATAGGATGATTCTTTAGACTTATTTAGAACATAGACGTTAGGTGGCATGATCACCTTAGTTGTTTCTGTATTCTAGATTGCAAGTTGATACCTTTAAGAACCTTTATCTTGTTGCTTTGAATAACGTGCTTTCATATTGTTTAAATTGCATAAATGATGTGATTTATGCTAGAAATGATCTAAGATAGCTTAGGATGATCCCTGAGTCTAATCTTGACATAGACGTTAGGTGACATGATCCCTTCTTGAAATGATTCATGTTGTCTGAAAATCTTAAAAAAATCAAGTCGTGCATGCTCATCCCCTACGAATAAACTTGTTAGTCTTGTTTATTCACCCCAAAGTTACTGGGTGTTTTACAGGTAAAGAAGCTTTGTTGTGGGACACACAACTTTTTAGACATGCTAGAAGTCTTGAAGTATTTTGATGACAATGAATATACACATGTTAGCATATCATGTTTACTTTTGTTTATTTTGATAAAACTTGTATTATGTGCTTAAGCACACTTTTTGATATTCATTCTATGTGTATAATATGTTGTCAAGGGCCAAACTTCATTTGTAATCCATGTATATTGAAAAATGTAGAATTTTGCCTTTAATGAGAAAAGCATGAAAACTTGGTTTCAATATGTCATTTTCGCATCTGTGTGTGCATTATGTATGTAATTCATCCTTTAGCATTCATTTGCCATATGTGAGGTGTGGCCAAGGGCCAAACACCTTTTAGTTTTCATTTTTGCATCATAGTTCACATATTGCACTTTTGGGCTAAAATAGTAGAAACCAAGCTTTTAAGGGTTCATTTTCAAATCGGGTGGTGTAAAGTGTGTTCCGGCACCTCCACTATGTCTCATTTATCTTGTATGAAGTGTGGCCAAGGGCCAAATGGTCATTTGAAACCATCTCCTAATTTTGGTTTTCATTTTTCCCATTTCAAGTCCATTTTTGTCTTTTTGGCCGTTGGGGGTCAAATTTTGTATCGGTAGTATTTTTAAGCCATGGACCATTGTAGCACGTCCAAATAGGTAAGTTACGTTTGCATGCATAGTCATTTCCGGGTAAAACCATTTCCTTTGTGATTTGAGCCTCTTATGGAAATCATTTTTCAATTTTCTTGCATAATCTGATTTTAGGGCATTCTGGGGTTTTCCTTCTGGAAATAAATTCCGGTCTTCACATGGTCACTTAGAAAACATGATTTTAGGGGGGGTTTCTTTTTTGTGTTTTTCCAGAAAACATCGTCTTGGTATCGGAAATTCATCGCAAAGTTTAGCTTTCTATTTTTTTTTTTATTTAGCAACTTTTTAGACCTCCATGACCAGATTTCATGGAGGGGCATTTCGGGCATTCTACATTGCATTTTTTTTTTGAATTCTTTATGAGTCACGTAGAAAACTCAATTTTGAGGGGGGTTTCTTGTTTGTGTTTTTCCAGAAAAATTCATGTTCTTGCCCGTTTTTGATCTCAGATGTAGACAGATCCTGTAGCAGCTTTTTGTCCTCTTGTCTAGTTCTGATCTAGGGACATTTTGGGGATTTCACAGTGAGTTTTTTTCAATTCCATACGTGAGGTCAGGTAGAAAACTTGATTTTAGGGGGGGTTTCTTCTTCGTGTTTTTCCATAAAAAGTCGTTTCGGACCTCGTTTCTGCTCTCAGTTCTAGCTGAGTTGTTTTCCTTCCTAGCAAGTCATGGTGCATGTCATGGTGCTTGTCAGGGTGCTCGTGGGGTGCTTGTCTCGACGTCGTGACGTCGATCTTTGTTTTCACTCGTTCTCCCTCGTTTGGACTCAAAATCAAGTGAATTTTTTTTTTAAACTTGACTAATTTTTCGTTGTCTTTCCAACGGTGTGCTCGGTTTTACCTAGATCTTCCTGGATAATTACTAGTTTACCCTTTTAGCCTTAAGTGCTCGTTTTTCTTTGTCGTGCCGTTTCTCTTTCTTCCGGACTCCGAATCATGTGATTCTTGAGTCCATCTCGGTTAGTTTTTCGTTGTCTTTCCAGTGGTATGCTCGGTGGCACCGGAATCCATACTTTTAAAAATGACTATTTTGCCCCTGGGCGCTTATTTGTCATATTTTTGACCTTTTGCTTCCGCATCAGTTCTCATTGAGTTACACGACCTCATGGAAGGTCACTTTGACTTCTTAGAGTCTTGTTTTCTGTTTTTGCTTCCGCATTCATATCCGTTATCGAGTCAATCTTCGGTTCATCACAGGACGCGCTGGCCTAAAAACCAGGGTCGTCACAACTGGATTATAAAACTGTGGTACATCCTGAGCCTGCTCCTAGAAATATCATGGTGACCCCGCTGGAGAGTGATGTGGTAACTCCTCTGCTAGAGGTTCTTGCTCCAGATTGATCTCCATATGTACGGCAGCCGCCGGTGCGACTGCTGGATCGTCTACTGCTACTACGGCTGCTGCCGCCATCTCCTCCTCCTCAAGCTCCTCAGCTACTGGAACAGTGTCCTCCACCAAACTCTTGATAAGAGCATTGTAGCTCTTATTCCACTTTTTCTTGCCATAATGGCAAGCTCCTGTCTTTGGACGCTTATCTGGATGGAAAGGATAGCGCTGATCTTGGAGGATCTGAGTGATAAGATTGCCAAATGGGAGGAAAGTGGCTCGCCTGGGCTTGGCCTTGCTAATATAAGTCGAATACAATCTCATCATGACGCTCTAGTAGAGTGCCGGCATAGATACCTAGTGGCCTATGTAGAATGAATATAAAGCAACCAGAAAGTCTAAACGCCTTTGGATCTTATGGCCCGCCATAAACACGTTTCGGAATAGTACCGAATCGTAGAACCAAAGGTCATCGGGTCGATAAGTCCGGGTGGCGAAAGTCTCGCCATCTGTATCATGGCCAGTCAGTGCCACGGCTATGTCTACATAAGAAGGCCTCCACTCTAAGATAGGATAATGAACATCAAGAGGGCAGACATGCGGGCATCGAGAAGATCTGGCAAGAATATCAACTGTGATCCGGATGGGGTGGACTTCAATAGTAGTGTGCAGCTTTGACAGGTTACTTAGGGCAGGCCAGAGGTTCTAGTAGAACAACTAAACAAGCTGTGGGTAAACTGGATAGGTGACTGGGGCCAAAATAGCTAAAATGCCCCTCCGATCAATATCATCGTAAGCTAACTGGGTTAGGAGATACTGGGAGAAGAAAATAATATCAAATACTGACTCATGCGTCACCTCAAGGCGTGAGTATCTCCTAATAAGTCTGTTATGACCTGGCCTGGTTGTGCCGGTGGTGGTGAGGGAGAAGGTATATGCGCAGTCTTAGCTGAAGAAGATGATGCAGAAGCTGAAGACTGTAGTCTAGATTCGACTGATGGGGACTAAGCTTGATTTGCCTCTAACTGCTCAGCCTACTCAGCCTCATTAACCTGCTCTGGAGCTGGCTCTGGAATGGGGTCCTGAACATGAGATGGTCCTGTCTGCTCTTCTACTCGCTGCCTCACTAGGCGTGGATAATACCTACGGGCAACAGAGTTTACCCTAGCCATGGCCTGCAAAATAGAAAGAAAAACACTTTTAATATAAGTTAGTACCGGCATAAAGAATTGAAGCACAGTATATAAAAACATGTATGTCAAATAAGATAGACAACTGAGAATAATAATCATGAATCTATGCAAGTGATGACGTAGCCGAATAAACAGTGACCAAGTGAAATATGCTAAACAGGATAAGTATAGAATGTATCCAATGTGAAAAACACAGACATTGGGCATATATAAGATAGCATGGAACACAAAAGATGGTGTGTGAAGTGTATAGGCAAATCTGTGAGGTTTGATTGATCAGGAAAATATGAGATCGATCCAAGTTGGATCGATTTGGACTTAAGTGAGATCGATCTTTACCAAATCAATCTGAGAAAAATAGAGATCGATTGAACTCTGCTAAGAATACAAATAGTCACAGATCTGTGACGTGGATGGCACGGCGGCACCCGAGCAAGCTTGTGGCTCCCACAATTCGTTAACAACACACAAATGGACACTTGTTTGGGCGCGTGACCCTCCAAATCAATTTGGAAGCAAATATATACACAAATATATACATAAATATATACATATATATACACATGTGTTCAAAGTATCAAAGATGGAAACAAATCAATACAACAACCTCAGATCTATCATGGAATCATCAAAATCATACGGATTGAAGCTTGAAAATGGAAACTAAAACTCAAACTTACCAAATACGAACGAGAGAAGTGGAGGTCGAGAGGGATGAGTAGATCTAAAGTGAAGATGGAAGATTCGAAGCCTTGGAAGCTTGCTGGAGGCACGCCAGAGGTTGGGAAGAAAGGGTTTGTAGTGGCGAGAGAGATGAGGGTCTGAGATCGATTTACAAATCGATCAAAATGACCCTAGGGTTTTATTTTAAAAACTGGTCCCAATAAGTTCGATAGATCTAGAAAAATCTCAGATAGATAGAACATAAATCGATCTTGAAAGATCACAGTTCGATCTATGCTTCAAAATGATAAAGTATTTTTGAACATTTTAGATAAATTTTTGAAAAACTAAAAATATTTTATGGATTTTTAGAAAATTTTAGATAAAATGGAATTAAAAAGAAAATATATTTATATTTATTTTTATTTTTGGATAATAAAATTAATAAAAATCTTTTGGAATTTTTGAAAATATTTTTAAGATAAAAAAAAATATATATGAAAATTAAGATAAAATGAAAATGTTTTTAGATTTTTGAAAAATTTCCTCAAATTAAAAAAAAATATTTTTGAAATTTTTGAGAATAAAATGAAATAAACTAAAAATTTAAAATATTTTTGGATTTTTAGTAAATTAAAGTTCAAAATTCAAAAGAGTAGTCAAAACAAAGTCAACAAAGGGGGTATAGATCGATCAATGCAAGATCGATCTGAAAGATACTTTAATCGATCGAATAGGTAAAAACCTACAGATAAGTTCGAATGATGCACCGAGAGGCCTTTTACATGAATCTCAAATTTTTTTTTTAAGTGTGGAGGGAAGATCGATCCAAGAAAAAGTTGGATCGATTTAGGAACTTTCAGATCGATCCAAAGAAATTTTCGATCGATACACAGAAGGCTGATTTATGTAGGAAAATTTCGATCGATGAAACAGAGAAATGATTGGATGTAGGAAGGAATGTTTGATCGATCGAACCTCTTTCGAGATCAATCAAATAGGAACAAAATACCTATTTCCAGAATGAAAGTGCATGCATTCTCAATCATAGTTCCTATCAAGGTGTATAAACCCCAAAACATATATAGACGACGCAAGAAATGAAAGGTAAAATAGAAATAAGGGAGGAAGAGGGTTGTAAATCCTATGAAGCATTTATTAGTCTTTAATGTCTCTAGCAAGACATTGGGCTCTTTTAGCCTAGATCAAATATCTTGTTATGCAACCCCTCCTTAACGGGGTAAATGGATTTTTGAACCCCATCCAACAAATTGCTCCCTAAGGAACTCATTGGATTTGATTTAAATGACATTGACGGTCTTTGGTCAAAACAACTCTTAGGTTTCCATACCCTTGGAACACTTGACTTTAACGCAACTTTCCTTGCTTTTAAGTTGGTAGACAAACCATGAAAATGTTCAACATCAAGTAAAGACTTAACTTCATTAAATTCATGGTTTACACATTCCTCTACAACACACACTTCTTTATGTTGGTCCATTGAATTCGGGGTTGAGTTAAAAATGTTCAACTTCACTTTCATATGGCCAAATGAGATTTTTATTATCCCCATCCTATAATTGATGTTGGCATTTGAAGTTGCCAAGAAAGGACGGCCAAGGATAACAGGAATTTGGCTTTTGGGATTCGGAACCGGTTCTGTGTCAATGACAACGAAATTGACCGGGAAGAAGAACTTATCAATTTTAATCAAAACATCCTCAATGATACCCCGGGGCTTTTTGATGGATCGGTCGGCAAGTTGCAAAACTACCGACATCGGTTTCAAGTCTCCTAAGCCTAATTTGACATATACTGAGTATGGAAGAAGGTTAAAACTTGTTCCTAAGTCTAAGAGAGCCCGATTGATGACATGGTCACCAATGATACAAGAAGTAGTAGGTGAATCGGGGTCTTTGAACTTTGGGAGAGTGTTATGTTGTAAAATAGATCTCACTTGCTCGGTCAAGACCACTTTTCTTGGTGCTTGGCTTTTGTTCTTCCTCTTTTGAGTGCAAAGATCTTTTAAGAACTTGGCGTAAGCTGGAATTTGCTTAATTGCATCCAAAAGTGGAAGATTAATTTTCACTTGCCTAAATATTTCAATGATTTCATTGGTCTTGGTCTTTTTTTTATCAAGATAAATGGATTCTTTCAAGGCATCCAGAAATCGAGCTCTTGGCTCAAAAGCTTTCTTTGAAACATCATCAACACAAGAATTTTTCAAATCCTTTTTTAAATCATGCTTTGATTCATCTTTCAAATCATTTTTCAATGGTTTCTCAACATAATGATCATGCACATGCAATGAAGGAGGAATAAAATGTGAAACGGGATGGGTGTCAACTTTTGGTTGCATCGGTTCACTCTCTTCATTGGACACACCTATTTCTTTGTCCACAATCTTCCCACTCCTTAAGGTTGTCATTGCATTGACATGCTCAATTGTTGGACCTTCCGATAAGGAATGAGTCTCCACAACACATTATTGCTTTGGTGGGGCATTCAAAGACATTTTCCCTTTCTCTCTAGCATTTAAAGTACTAGCTATTTACCCTACTTGGGTTTCTAGCTTAGCAATGGATCGAGAGTGAGAATGAAGCAATTGAGTGTTCGCCTCTAGAGTGCCTAAAATGGTTAAAACTTTTTCTTTAAAAGTGGGACTCCTAGAATTTCCTTGAGAATATGATTGATTTGGAAAATGAGAATTTGAAAATTGATTGCCATGTGATTGAAATGATGATGATCTAAAAATTTGGGAACCTTAGCTTTGCATTGGAGGTGGAACATACTTTCTTGGAAAACCACCTTGGGGAGGGTTTGAGCCTTCCTCTTAGCTTTTCCAAGAAAAATTCGGGTGATTCCTCCAACTAGAATTATAATGATTGCCATAAGGATTATTCCATTGGTTAGCAAAAATGGCATTTGCTTACTCATGGTTGTCATTTTGCACATGTCCATGGGGACAATTGGAAGTAGAATGTAACATACTAGAACAAGTCATACATGATTCATTAGATGCACGATGATGCACATGATTAGGGGAGGAAGACATTTGATTCGCCGAAGTTTGGTTGATCAAAAATTGATCAAACCTTTGAGATAAGGATTTTATCTCGGTGGCTATATCATTGGAGTTGTCAACTTGATACAAGCCAACATTCTTCCTTCTACCTAGATTTCTACCATTTTTAAAAGACAAAGATCTATGCATGGAATTTTCACTTATACTTTCATACAATTGCCACATATCATTTTCATGCTTATCAAGATAAGAACGACCTATAGATACGTCAACCATACCCTTGTGATTATCCGGTAAACTTTCGAAGAAATATTGAACTAATTACCACTTAGGTACGTCATGATGTGGGCACTGCCTAAGCAAGTCATTGAATCATTCCCATGCCTCATGAAACATTTCCCCATCCCTTTGAGAAAATTCACGAATGGAAGTTCTCATGGCATTGGTCTTCGAAACCGGGTAGTACTTCTTCAAGAACTCTTGTTGCATTTCTGCCCAAGAAGTTATCGAAAAAGGCCTAAGATTGTTAAACCAATATTTTGTCTTGTCTTTGACGGTAAAAGGAAAAAGTTTGAGTCTTAACACTTCTTTTGGCATGTTTGTGTATTTCACGGTGGAACACACTTCAAGAAACTCATCCAAATGCTTATAGGGTTCTTCATTTGGAAGTCCATGATAGTTAGGAAGCATTTGAATGGTTTGTGGTTTGATTTCATAGTGACTTCTCATGTATCTCGAGTGTCTTCTCAAGGAGTAATTCTGGTTTGGCCTTTATTTCTATTACTTTTAACACTTGGGTTATTGATTCAGGGGCCACTGATCATATGACTAGTAACTCTTCCATACTTGACTCTCTAATACCTTCACCTGTTAAGTCTGTTCAGGTTGCTAACGGGATTCCTATGCCAATTACAGGGGCTGGGAATGTCTCACTTTCTCCTACATTCTCCATGTCTTCAGTTTTACTTGCACCTAATCTCTCTAACAACCTTCTTTCCATTAGAAAAATTACCAAAAAACTTAATTGCTCTGCAACTTTTCATTCTACCCATTGTATGTTTCAGGACAATCTTACGAAGATGACGATTGGCATTGGTAAGGAGAGAGGAGGTCTTTACTACTTGGAGAAAGGGGTAAGGGAGTTAAAATCTGAACCTTGCTGTGGTTTTCAAGTAAAGAGAGAGTCTGACAGAGAGAAGATATTTTTATGGCATTGTCGTTTGGGACAACCATCTTTCTCTTATTTAGAACGTTTATTTCCTAAGTTATTTTGCAATATTTCTACTTCTAGTTTAGGGTGTGAATAATGTATTTATGCTAAAAACCATCGTGTTCCTTTTAAAGTGAGTTTCAATACAAGTCCTATTCATTTTTCATGTGTTTACACAGATGTGTGGGGTCATTTTTCTACTCATTCTGCTTCGGGCCATAAATACTTTATATCTTTTATTGATGACTGTATTAGAGTGACTTAGGTTTATTTGCTAAAATCTAAGAGTGATGTTATACATGTTATTCCTTAGTTTTACAAAATGATTGTCACCCAATTTCATAATCAGGTTCAGGTTTTCCACTCTGACAACGGTGGTGAGTATGTGAATCAATCTCTTATTGATTTCTTCAAACAACATGGTATCCTCCCCCAGACAACATGCGCTTACACGCCACAACAAAATGGCATAGCAGAGTGCAAGAATCGTCATCTCTTAGAGGTGGCTCATACCTTATGCTTTACGATGAATGTTCCTAAGCGATTCTGGGCTGAGGCTGTCATGACTGCTGTTTTTCTTATCAACGGAATGCCTTCTAGTATAATTAAATATCAAACTCCATTGAGAATGCTATCCCGATTTCACTTTATTCCTTCTACACTTAATCTTTGTCCTAGGGTTTTCTATTGTGTGTGTTATGTTCATATACATTCTTTTCATAGGGATAAACTTGACCCTCGTGCTCTTAAGTGTGTCTTCCTTGGTTACTCTAGTTCACAAAAGGCCTATAAATGTTTTCATCCTCCTATAAGTAAATACTATATGTCCATGGATGTTCAGTTTTCTGAAAGTGAGTCTTATTTTTTTGGGGATGTATCTCTGATTCCTCTTCAGGGGGAGATTAATAGTAAGGAAGAGAAACGGTTATGGCTGGAAGAAAAGAGGTTGTGGATTTCAGGTAAGGAGGATGATTTAGCTGTTATAAAAAAAGAACATTTAGATACTCTTGATCATGTGGAGACTGAGTTCGATGAAAAAATAGGTAAAAGACTAGCCCACTTGTTTAAAGAAGTATATGTGAGAAGGAACAAGGATGCCACTATCATGCTCCCTCCTTCTAACTCTAGTACCCCTCTTGATGATACTATCATGCCATTGGATAAATCTTCTAGGATTAACTTTAAGGTACATGTTTCTTCTCCTTTAACATCAACTTCAGATATTAATTCTAACCTTGTAACTTCTGTGGAATCCATAGGTTGGTGATCAGGGTAGGAGGTATCCTTTTTGTGATCGTAAAGAACCTGATAGGTTGGGTTTCTCCAAATTTTCTTCTAATGTTGTCTATCCTATCTCTGATTTTGTTTCCTATCACCGTCTGTCTAAGACTCACCTAGCTTTTGCCCTTCAGTTATCTTCTGTGTCTGTTCCTAGTTATTTTTAGGATGCCCTTGGAGATCCTAAGTGGAAGGTTGCTATGGTAGAGGAAATGAAGGCTCTCCAGAAGAACTCTACTTGGGAGTTGGTCGAGTTACCTCAGGAAAAAAGATAGTGGGATATAAATGGGTGTTTACAGTGAAGTATAAGCCAGATGGGACAGTTGAGAGGTACAAGGCTAGATTAGTTGCCAAGGGATACACTCAGACTTATGGGATAAATATTCAAGAGACCTTCGCTCCTGTGGCCAAGAT
Source organism: Cornus florida (assembly GCF_030987335.1). Classification (NCBI taxonomy): domain Eukaryota; kingdom Viridiplantae; phylum Streptophyta; class Magnoliopsida; order Cornales; family Cornaceae; genus Cornus; species Cornus florida. The sequence goes on from NW_026775572.1 coordinate 49,578,648, forward strand.
GAACACTGTTCAAGTTATACTCTCTCTTGAAGTTAATTTGGACTAGCCATTACAACAGTTTGATGTGAAGAATGCCTTCCTACATGGTGATTTGATAGAGGAGGTGTATATAGATCCTCCCCCGGGGTTTACACCCGAAGGAGGTAAGGTATACAAGCTAAAAAAGGCTTTGTATGGGTTAAAACAATAACCAAGAGCATGGCTTAGCGGGTTAAGCTACTCAATGAAGAAGTATGGTTTTAAGCAAGCTTTGGTAGATCACACTCTCTTCTATAAGAGGAATGGTGATGATATTACTTTGCTTATCGTTTATATGGATGACATGATTGTTATAGGTAGCAACACCAATGAGATAGAGAAGCTTCGGAGCTATTTGGCCAAGGAATTTGAAATGAAGGACTTGGGGGTTCTGAAATACTTTCTGGGCATTGAAGTGTCTCGGTTCAAGCAGGAACTTTTTATCTCTCAACAAAAGTATACATTAGATCTCTTGGCTGAAACTGGTAACTCTGCGTGTGTTCCTATAGACACTCCTATTGAAGTAAATCATGGCTTAGCTATCTATCTTGATCAGATTTTGACAAACAAGGAGAGATAACAGAGAATAGTGGGGAAGTTGATCTATCTGACTCACACTAGGCCTGACTTGTCGTATGTAGTTAGTGTTGTGAGTCAATTCATGCAGAATCCGAATGACCGACATATGAATGCAGTGAATCATATTTTGGCTTATCTAAAGTCCTCTCTAGGTAAAGGTATTATATTCTCCAGGCATAGACACCTAGACATTATAGGTTATACAGATTTTGATTTTGCGGGTGCCAAGTTGGATAGGAAGACTACTTCAGGGTATGTGTCATTCGTTGGAGGCAATTTGGTGACTTGGAGGAGTAAGAAACAGAATGTGGTATCGTTGTCTAGTGCAGAAGCTGAATACCGTGCTCTTCATCATGCAATTACGGAGCTTACATGGTTGAAGATTCTCTTAAGTGAGCTTGGGTATGGTTTAAGAAACCTAGATTGATTTTTTGTGATAATACGGCAGCTATTGATATTACTAATAATCTAGTGTAACATGATCGAACTAAGCATATTGAACTTGACCGTAACTACATCAAGGATAACCTGGATTCTGGTGTGATAGAGGTTCCTTACATTAAGAGTGAAAACTAGTAGGCTGATATGATGACTCATGGTATTACTAGTGGCTCGTTTCATACATCACTATCCAAGTTGGGCATGTACGATATCTATGCACCAACTTGAGGGGGAGAGTTAGCGTGTACAGCTGAATGTACAACTGTTATCTATTAAGAGTTACAGTTGAATGTACAGCTGAATGTACAGCTGTATGTACAGCTGTTATCTATTAAGAGTTACAGCTGTTATCTATTAGGAGTTAGCGCGTATTAACTGTCAAATTAATTGAATAGTTAACTTACCTTGAATAGGTCTGTGTATTCTGTATAAATACCCTTGAGATATATGAAAGAAATATAACTTTTTCTACCATTTATCAATTTACCAACCATTGACTACAGACATAGAACAACAAAAATGGCACAGGGAGGAGTTTTGGGTGGCAATTTTTTTATCTAATCCATACTAGGCCTGTGGTGGAACGTCATCCGCCACTTCTTTCCCGTTTCCTAAAAAATGTTAAAATGAAGGGGTGAGCAAATTGCCCAATAAGTGGTGCCTAACACACACCTCTTGTGACCCCGTGAATCCAAATAAGGAATAGGAAAATAGAGGACAGGATCATACAACTCCGGGGAGAAAATTTGACAATAATATCAACAGCAAACAACCCAAATCATAACGAGCCATGCTATGCAATGCAATACAATGTCATGCAATGTCGTCCCCTATTTCCAAAAAAAAAAAAAAACCTTTTCCGTCATCATTTCCAAACCGTTAATGTAACCCGCCCCAGAACAACTCCGTGGCGGCAAGAGAGAAGGATTGGCTAACTGTCCCTGACCCATGGCAACTCCATGGTGTCATTTGGGGCCCAAGTAACTCAACCACGCTAGGAAAATCTCCCCAGTTCCCTCTAGGCCACACTAACGCCGCGGTCCCTAGGCAACTCCTAGGCGGCCGGGTTTTCACAAACCCTTTTCAAAGCTTTTTTCCCAAAACCTTTTTCATTTCCTTTAAAATCAACTTCCCATTTATTTCCCAATGCTTATGCATAAAATTACACAATTCTACTTCAACAACCTTGCATGCTTAATAAGGAAATTCACACACAACATCTCATACTCACAATTAGTATAATTTTCAACAACAACATATTAAAATTAAGAACATAATCATTTAAGCATGCCTTTATAATGTCTCTTCAATAAATCAATTATGCATACCATTTAAGCATGAAATTCATATAACTTATACAATTCAACCTTAACAACTTACATGCTTAATAAGGAATTTTATACAAAACCTAAAATGCTTACACTTAGCATAATCTCAACAATCACACATCTAAATTAAAAATATAATCATTTAAGCATGTCTATATCATATTTCATCATCAATCAACATACACATCACTAAACATGAAATTTACATGGAATTATAATTCATACACATAACATTAAGACAAGTTACCATGAATTAATCACAATTTAACATGTTATACTACAAATTAAGAGAGAATAATTCACCAAGAACCAAGAGATTATAGATTAAACACCTTTACCTCCAAAATGATGAAAAACCCCAATTTTTGCCCTAATTTTGAAAATCCTAGGATGCACCAAAACTGAAATTACTTGCACCCACTTGAAGATCTCGCTGAGCTCTTCGATTTTGCTTTAAGAAATGTTTTCAAAATCCCAATAAAAATGGCTAGATCAGAGCTTGTTTGTAGAGAAGAGAAAAAGGAAAAAGAAACTAACGTGAGGAAGAGAATGGAGCCGCAGAGAGTGTATATGATGGTCAACCAAATAACTAATAAGTTATAGTAATGAATAAAACAAGTGTGGGTCCCATGGCCAATAAAATAATATATCAAAAACATTACATTCTTTCCAACTTTAAAAAGATTTTATCCCCAAAATGAAGGCATACCTAGGGAAAAAAACAACACTGGATACTTGGAGTGAATCTCCTGTTCGAGCTCCCAAGTAGTGATAAGCGCCGAATACTGTATATTCAAGCGCCCTAAATTGCATTAGTTAAGTCCGTTGTTTGTTTAATTAAGTAGATTATCTTCATTTATGTGTATGTATATATTTTCAGGTCCATTTGCCAAAAAAGGAGCAAAATCAAGGCTTTGTGGAGTTTTGGCCATCAAAAGGCACAAGGCTGAATTTCTGGCAGCAGTGGATCCTGAACTTTACTCACCATTTTGACCTTGAAAACTTGGGAACTGGACTTCCCTCATAACATGAAACATTTAGAGCTCTGAATCAGCTTTCCAAATCTTCAAACGGTTTGTCATTCGGAGCTCGGAGCAGAGAGTTATGTCCTTGTTACCAGAGGTGCGCAGAACTGCCTGGCAGCAATGCAATTCTGCCTTGATCTTCATTTTCGACCAACCATCCTTGAGAATTGGATCTCCACCAAAACATGAAGTATTTAAAGCTCTGAATTAGGTCTCTAAATATTCAAACGGTTTGTCATTCGGAGTTCGGAGTGCAAAGTTATGGCCATTTCATCAAAGTAGGTCCGGGCGGAGCAAGGCAAGAATGGAGCATTCTGCTCCAATTTCGAGTGCTCGAGCCCTTATTTCGAGTGCTCGAAATTAGGGCAGAATTGCACTTGGGAATGGCCCATTTTCAGCCACTTGCATCTTGGGTTCCTCAATTCTAATTTCCCTCTTTAATGGTTGGTTGGAGATGTTGGTTGGTGGGGGTTTTTAGAGCCTTATCTATACAAGAGAAGGGAAGCAAGGCCACATATATCATTAAGCTTCATTTTGGGAAGAGAGAGGAGAAAGAAGAGAGCAAGGAGGAGGAGTTCTTGAAGCTTCAAGGAGGAAGCTCGAAAATGGAGGAGAAAGCCTTGCTTTTTCTTTCATCTAGGCTCACTCATGGGTAACTAAACCTCATCTAGGGAGGTGATGAAGCCTCCCCTTTTGCTTATGTTCTAGATTAGGATCTATTTTGGGGATTATGATGTATCATTTTTGGTATTTTCATAATCTAGAGCATATTACTTCTTGTAATGAATTCTAATGTTTATAAATGATTGTTGTAAGTGATTTATCTTGTCTTAGATGGTTTCTTGTAGTAATCATAATGCTTGCTTCTTCATGGTGACAATGGAGATAGGATTATGAATAATTTTCAAGGCATATTGATAGAGAAAATGGATAGTCCATTGCTTAGGAACTTCCTTTGATTGGTTATGCTAGTTTCCTACCTCATGTGCTTTATTATTTGATTACAAACTTGATAGTTCTTGCTTGAGTGAGTATGTTGAAGGCTACACTTTAGTTTAGGTAGCTCAAATGTATTAATTTTTGAGGGATTATTCTTGTTTAATGATTTAATGAACTTCTCTAAGGGTATATGGTAATCTAGTGTTGCTATATATTCCGTGACCATTTTATACATTGTACTTCCCCAATTTAGCCTTAATCTAGCATGTACTTAGGGTGTAGTGTGGATTCATCTCCCTAGTCTTTTCTACTTGTATCTCACTCCTTTAATTTCCTTGCAATTTATTGTTTTATGCACTTCAATTACTAGCTTAGTGACAAACCAATCTAACAAACCCTTATTACCCCTTATCATTCTAAGAACAATTCTAGACTCTTAGGTTGCCATAGACTAGCGCAGTCCCAGTGGTTCGACTTACCCGACCAATAGCCCTATTTTACAATGATTCGTGCTATTGCGAAGGTTGATGTTTAATTGACCAACCGATCAATTTTTGGCGCCGTTGCCGGGGACTGCAAACGGTTTAGCGACCAAAGTTCTAGGGTTAATTTTAGTTTGATTGTTAATATTGTGTCTTGTGAATATTCCTTGTGTGTTTTGATCATCTTCGTGTTGTAAGATTCTAGGGACTCGAAGCTCGCCGTGGGATTGCTAGCAAATTGTAAATCTAGAAGACCCCAGGTAAGTCTTGTGACTTCTAGTTTCGAATTGTGGATATCGTGCATGTGTTAAGCTTAGAAGTAGATAAATTGCAAGCCCTTGTCGAGGCTATTTCAATTGTGTATTTTCAATTCCAAGCATCGGTCCTTGTCGTGGCCATTTTAATTTTTGTCTTGATAATTGAGGAGAAAGGGAATATCATATGTGGAGGTTATGGTGATGAAGTGTTGTGTTGATTGCTTTGTGTGTTGTTGAATTACTCCTAGATGGAGAATAATTATCTCCCAACTCAATTCTACACACCACATGTGTTTTGTGCTTGTTGCTCTAGTAATACACATCATACAAGAGATTGTCTTCCAACGAGACAATTCTCGGATTTTTATCTAGAGCAACCAAATGTAAATTTCTCTGAACCGGGTAGTGATCCATACTTCAATGGTTATAACTCGGGTTCAGGAGATCATCAAAACTTCTTGTGGTATGACATAGGAAATTCAGCCCCACAATCTCTTGGGCAACATTTTCACTCCAATTTTCAACCCAATGATCATTATTTCCAGCCCTCTTCTTCTCCTTTTCTACCGTCTCCATTGGATGAGTTAATAGCTGCCAACGAACAAATGATAGAGTCTATGCATACGCAAATGATGGAGTCTAACAAGTAAATGTTGGATGACATTGTTAGCATGCAATCCACCACTTATGCTCATTCCCAATCTAGAGTTGATTTAGATGACCAGATAGCCCAAATTCAACAAATGGTTGATGTTCTAAATCAAGAAAAGGAAGAAGAATTTCCAATTGAACTTGTGGTCAATCCAAAAGAGAATTCTATGAATGATGAGTTTACTTCTAGTAATTTTCATCACGAGAATGTTCAAGTGGTTACCGCATGTGAAAATGAAGAAATAGTGGGTGAAGATCAAATTGTCGCCACACAAAAAATTGAAGAATTTGTGGTTCAAAATGAGGAAATTAATGATGATGAGATTGTATCCTATAAAAATCTAGCGCAGCCCCTACATAATCCCTTGCTTGATGCACCTCCTTTAATGGAGGATCCTCTAAAAACATGCTTAGCTCATTTTAATTATGAGGATTTTGATGTTGCCAATTCTGTTTGCGAGGTCAATTCTTTGCTTGATATTCCTCCTATTCATTCTCTTCCTTTGTCAACATCAAATGTATCTCTCTCTTGGGAGCTTGCACTTCCTCTCATTCCTTCTTTTGAGTTATCTCAAGCTATTGAGCCCGAACCGCCGGATAAGTGTGAGGAGGATGTTGAAAGTCTGAAGGATAACTTGTTGAGCATTCCCGTGCTCAATATGACCCTTCATAAGTCGTTGCTTGGTGCACCTTCACCTAATCCATCTTCCCATAATCCAAATAAGCCCCATAATCCAAAGTTCTTCATTGAGGATGAAGAGTGGGTTGAGGTCTTTCCGCTACCTCTTTTCCACTTTTGTCTTCAAGCTCTTCCTCCTTCGCTTTTAAAAGAATTATCTTACTTCAGGAAGCTTGAATCTCTTGAGAGACATGGTATAGGGTGATGAGGACTAACCTGATCTCGGTGCGTCTAGCTATCGACGTTAAATTTAGCACTCATGGGAAGCAATTCTTTCAATTTCCAAGCTTCCCTTCTTTCAATTGCCTGAGCCTTGAAATTTTCCGGGAAATGGTTTCGAAAAGCCAAAAATTTGATTTTTCTGGAATGCTCTTCAATTGTGTTTCACAATTTTAGACCGGCTTATTAGACCTTCTCAACTCCTGTTTTCATTCCCGCAAGTTTCCGGCTCTATCAGACAATTTTCTCGGACTTTCGACATGGCACTCACATGCATAGCCTCTCATCTTCAATGCATTATTGGATCATGGTTCCTCAAAATCATCCATGCATTTGTGTGATGTTGCGAAAGTTTGAAAAGTTTCTTAAATTCATTCATGCAGTAGAGAGTAGTTGCAAGGTCTCAAAATTTTCCCAAATTTCATCCATGCATTTGAGATGAAGTGCAAAGTTAAAATTTTTCCATGCATTGAATTAAAATGGAGTTGCTAAGTTTTAAAAAAATTTCCATGCATTTGAGATGATGTGCAATTTCAATTTTTTTTTTTCTTTTCTCCTAAATTCATCCAAGCATTGGGGAAAAATTGCTCAGTCTGAAAAAATTTCAAAATTTTCCATGCATTGCATTGAAGCTTAGATCTTGGCAATTTTTCCATCCCTGCAATTGCAAAGCTTTTGAAAATTTTTTTTCCACAAGTCCATCCATGCATTGGATTGAGGTTGACAAGTTTTTTTTTTTTAAAAAAAAAAAATTCCATGCATTAGAGAAAAGTTGCCAAGTTTAAAAATTTTCTACATTCATCCAAGCATTGGTGCACAATTGCAAAGTTTGAAGAATTTTCAAAAAATTAATCCATGCATTGGATTGACATTGCAAGTTTTAAAAATTTTCCATGAATTGTGTGATGTTGCATTGAAGAGATATTCAAAAATTCCAAAATTTTCAAATTCATTCAAAGTCTGGAAATTTTCCAAAGATGATGCAATTTGAAAATTTTCTTCAGTTCATTCAAGCATTATGAGACAATTTGAAAATTTTCAGACATTCTTCCATTCCATGGGAATGACATGCAAATTTTTTTTGTTTCCAAGTCGCCAACTTGCAAAATTCCTGGAATGATGTTGCAAATGCATCAAAATGCATGAAAATGCATGCAATAGTGCTCACTGTCTCCCATGGAATGAGATTGCAAATGCAAAAGCATGGAATTTCCATGCATGGACTCCATTTTGAACAGCTTCCATTTCCATGTTGCTCACATTCCATATTCCATTGCAACAAATTCAACTTCTATGGTGCTCACTATCTTGTATGTTTTCCCTTTCACTCCTTGCTTCAGTCCTCACAGCCGAGCTCACCCCCTAGCCTACTGAGCCAATTTCGTGCCCTCCAAATCCCATTCAGATTGCTCCAAATTACCACACCAATTTTGCATGCTCACTGCCCAAGTTTGGAGTGCTCTAGCTTCCATTTGGATTGCTCCAAACTTCTCCACCATCATTCCGAGGCTGCTGCTTGTATTTAGAGCACTCTAATTCCCATTTAGAGTGCTCTAAATGTGAACCAATCTCATCCCAAGCTACTGCCTTCATTTAGAGCACTCTAGAGTGCTCTAAACGTGAACCATCAATCCCAAGCTCACTGCCTTCATTTAGAGCACTTTAGCTTCCATTTAGAGCACTCTAGCTTCCATTTAGAGTGCTCTAAATTTTCAGCCCAACATCCCGCAACCACTGTCTCCAATTCGAGCACTCGAAGGCCAAGCTTCGAGTGCTCGCAGCTGCTATCCCACTGCAACCCAATATACCGAACTCTCTGTCTTCAAATCGAGCACTCGAAATCCCATTTCGAGTGCTCGAAATCCCATTTCGAGTGCTCGAAATCTCTTTCTCACCCAAGGCATCCAACCATGCAACCAACCACCATCGGCACCATCCAACCATGCGTGCCAACCTTCCTAAACCACCTCACACAACACCAACCCCACCCTCTCGGCATCTTACATGCACCATCAACTTCCACCACCTCAACCCACAAACTAACCTCTCGGCAACCCCTCATCATCCTCAACCATGCATGCCTTCCATGGCCACCCTCCCAACACAATCCCAACCATTCACATCAACACCATGCACACACCAACCAAACCGACCACCACCCCAAACTTCACCCCTCTCTTATTCACCAACCAACCCTCACACAAGCCTTCTTTCTCTCGGCATCTACATACACCAACACCATGCAACCCCCATGCATGCCCCTCTTGGCATCCTCTTTTTTCCCAACCATCCAACCAACCTCACCAAACTTCCTCACCTCACCCCACCATGCATGCCACCATCTCTCTCTCAGCACTTTCACTCCCTAACCACCCACCACCCTTCACAATCAATCAACCCCATCCTCAATTCCTCCACAACACCCTCATGCATGCCATTCAAAAAAAAATAAAAAAATAAAAAAATAAAAAATGGCACACTTTTGGCATTCTTTTGCTATCCATTTTACACTTGTGGCTAATGTCTGCATTTGTGTTTTGTTTGGATTTTTATCTTGCACTACAATTCAGGTTAGTGTTTTTAATTCTATTTTGATTTTTATTAAGAGCCTATGCTTTTACATTTGTATATTAGTTGTGTTTTGCTAGGTCTTCATGTCCAAGTTTGGGGGAAGCACTTGCACATTCACATAGATGGAAACCTTTGCCTTCCTCACTCCACTTGGTATTATTGTTCTTTAACACTCTCTGTTCTTATTTTCATTTACTTGTCTTCTCACATTGAGGACAATGTGCCATTCAAGTTTGGGGGTGCATTTATGCATTTTTGGTTTTGCATTTTTGCTAAGCAATGATATTGTAATTTGAAACCTGTTGGAGATGAAGCATATGTTTAATACCTTGTATATAGAAGCAATTGAGAAATTTTTGAAAATAAAGAAATTTGAATTTGAAGTGATCATGCAAATACAATGTAGTCTGTATAAATGCCTCAATTAGATTCTTGCTGGATTTACACTCTTATAAGCTTCACAATGCACAGATGCACATTGGAAACTTAACTGTGAGGCATGCAACTTGATTGACCTTGACCTTGGCCTAGTTAATCTGATTTGATGAACCTGATAGATGGATACCTTTGGCATGTATCTATTAAAAAAAAAAAAATGAGAAAAAAAGAAAAAAATGACCAGTTGACGTTCGTAGCCTTTCCAACTCGAGCTATTAAGCCCTATGGAGTGTCTCTACACTTAGCACCCTAAAGCCGTCTGGTTTGGGAGTTGTTGGCCTAACGCTTGCTACAAGGGTTGGTTAGAAAGCTTAAGGGACTTAAACATTGCACGGTCATTCAAAAAAATAAACTAGTAATAAACATGGTTCGTTAGAGTTCGTAGCCTTTCCAACTTGAGCTATTAAGCCCTATGGAGTGTCTCTACACTTAGCACCCTAAAGCCATCTGGTTTGGGAGTTGTTGGCCTAACGCTTGCTACATAGGTTGGTTAGAAAGCTTAAGGGACTTCAGCATTGCACAACCATTCTATGTTTCGCTTATGAGTTACAATAAATTGTCAACAAGCAACAAAAGTTGTCTTGTAAATAAAATCATGCCTTAGGGACCTCATTTAAAGGGGAATTCAATGATTTGAAAACTTGTGCCTTGGAATTGGAAAAGAAAGTAAAAGCCGCATGTTGAGAATCCAATTCACTTTCACTAAAACTAGAGTTGATTTCCATTCAAGAGATGATAATTGAGTTATTTATATAGACTTTGATGTTGATGCATGTACGTGGAAATGTATTTAGCCAATTTTTGTATCAATGCTTCATATATGCAAGGTAGTTTTCCCAATGACCCCATCTCTAGTTTTTGTCTGTTTCAAGTTGTATTTGAGCTATGTATCTATCTCATTTTACCATGGATGATATTTTTGTAGTACCATGCCCATGGTTGTCTTTTCATTAAGTTTTTCATTGTAGTTTTACAAAGGGACTAGCGAAATGTAAGTTTGGGGGTGTGATAAGCGCCGAATACTGTATATTCAAGCGCCCTAAATTGCATTAGTTAAGTCCGTTGTTTGTTTAATTAAGTAGATTATCTTCATTTGTGTGCATGTATATATTTTCAGGTCCATTTGCCAAAAAAGGAGCAAAATCAAGGCTTTGTGGAGTTTTGGCCTTCAAAAGGCACAAGGCTGAATTTCTGGCAGCAGTGGATCCTGAACTTTACTCACCATTTTGACCTTGAAACCTTGGGAACTGGACTTTCCTCATAACATGAAAGATTTAGAACTCTGAATCAGCTTTCTAAATCTTCAAACGGTTTGTCATTCGGAGCTTGGAGCAGAGAGTTATAGCCTTGTTACCAGAGGTGCGCAGAACTGCCTGGCAGCAATGCAATTCTGCCTTGATCTTCATTTTCGACCAACCATCCTTGAGAATTGGATCTCCACCAAAACATGAAGTATTTAAAGCTCTGAATTAGCTCTCCAAATCTTCAAACGGTTTATCATTCGGAGTTTGGAGCGCAAAGTTATGGCCATTTCATCAAAATAGGTCCGGGCGGAGCAAGGCAAGAATGGAGCATTCTGCTCCAATTTCGAGTGCTCGAGCCCTTATTTCGAGTGCTCGAAATTAGGGCAGAATTGCACTCGGGAATGGCCCATTTTCAGCCACTTGCATCTTGGGTTCCTCAATTCTAATTTCCCTCTTTAATGGTTGGTTGGAGATGTTGGTTGGTGGGGGTTTTTAGAGCATTATCTATACAAGAGAAGGGAAGCAAGGCCACATATATCATTAAGCTTCATTTTGGGAAGAGAGAGGAGAGAGAAGAGAGCAAGGAGGAGGAGTTCTTGAAGCTTCAAGGTGGAAGCTCGAAAATGGAGGGGAAAGCCTTGCTTCTTCCTTCATCTAGGCTCACTCATGGGTAACTAAACCTCATCTAGGGAGGTGATGAAGCCTCCCCTTTTGCTTATGTTCTAGATTAGGATCTATTTTGGGGATTATGATGTATCATTTTTGGTCTTTTCATAATCTAGAGCATATTACTTCTTGTAATGAATTCTAATGTTTGTAAATGATTGTTGTAAGTGATTTATCTTGTCTTAGATGGTTTCTTGTAGTAATCATAATGCTTGCTTCTTCATGGTGACAATGGAGATAAGATTATGAATAATTTTCAAGGCATGTTGATAGAGAAAATGGATAATCCATTGCTTACGAACTTCCTTTGATGGGTTATGCTAGTTTCCTACCTCATGTGCTTTATTATTTGATTACAAACTTGATAGTTCTTGCTTGAGTGAGTATGTTGAAGGCTACACTTTAGTTTAGGTAGCTCAAATGTATTAATTTTTGAGGGATTATTCTTGTTTAATGATTTAATGAACTTCTCTAAGGGTATATGGTAATCTAGTGTTGCTATATATTTCGTGACCATTTTATACATTGTACTTCCCCAATTTAGCCTTAATCTAGCATGTACTTAGGGTGTAGTGTGGATTCATCTCCCTAGTCTTTTCTACTTGTATCTCACTCCTTTAATTTCCTTGCAATTTATTATTTTATGCACTTTAATTACTAGCTTAGTGACAAACCAATCAAACAAACCCTTATTACCCCTTATCATTCTAAGAACAATTCTAGACTCTTAGGTTGCCATAGACTAGCGCAGTCCCAGTGGTTCGACTTACCCGACCAATAGCCCTATTTTACAATGATTCGTGCTATTGCGAAGGTTGATGTTTAATTGACCAACCGATCAAGTAGCTTCCTCCACTCCGTGATGTCTCCAAAGGACTTTTACCAATGGTATCGTCTTGTTCCTCAACACCTTCTGCTGTGTGTCAAGGATTTGAACTGGTCCCTCCTCATTGAAAACATCCTCATCAATGTTAACCTCAACCTAACTTAAAACGTGAGATGGATCTGATTCATACTTCCGTAGCATCGATACATAGAAAACATTATGGACTCTGTCCATCTGTGGTTGCAATGCAAGTCTATAGACAACCTCTCCTACGCGGTCGAAGATCTCAAAAGGTCTAATGAATCGTGGCGACAACTTTCCACTTTTCCAGAACCTCATCAACCCTTTCCGTAAAGAAACCTATAAAAAAACGTAGTCTCCCACCTCAAAGGATAGCGGCCGTCTCTGCCTATCCGCATAACTCTTTTGTCGGCTCTAAGCTGTAAACAACCTCTGTCTGATTAGTTTAATCTTCTCAGTAGTCTCGAGTATAATGTCGGGTCCTAAGGCGGCTGTCTCGCCCACCTTAGTTCAACAAATTGGAGACCTACAAGGTTTACCATACAACGCCTAAAATGGAGCCATCTGAATACTCATCTAATAACTGTTGTTGTAAGTAAACTCAATAAGTGGAAGGTGATCTTCCCATCTACCTCCCAAATCAAGTACACAAGCCCAAAGCATATCCTCCAAGATCTGGATGGTACGCTCCTAATGGCCGTCCATCTGTGGATAGAATGCCATACTATGGTGCAACGATGAGCCAAACACTGCTTGAAGTCCTTCCCAGAACCTTGAAGTAAACTTGGCATCCCTATCAGAAACAATAGCCACTAGAACTCTGTGTAACCTTACAAATTCTTTCATATACAGTACACCAAGTGCCTTTGCATCATCTGTCGCCTTAATAGGCAAAAAGTGAGTCGTCTTGGTTAATCTATCAATGATGACCCATATGGCCTCATTTCCCCTCCATGACCTTGGAAGACTTGTCACAAAATCTATAGTGATCTGTTCTCAATTCTACTGCTCTACAGGCAATGGTTGCAACAAACCAGCAGGTCTTTGATGCTTGGCTTTCACCTATTTACAGGTAAGGCATTTAGCCACAAACTGTGTAATATCCTTCTTCATTCCATTCCACCAATATTATCTTCTCAAATTATGATACATCTTGGTACCACCTGAATGAACTGCAAAGTAAGAAGTGTGAAACTCCCGAAGAATGTCACTGTGGGAATGACCAAAAACCCCTTGAACCATAGTCCTCCATCCATATTCAAGGTCCAATCCTTCACCATCTCACCATTGGAAATCAAAGTGTAAATGGCATCCAAATTTGGATCCTGTCTCTGTGACTCAATCACTTGTCCGACAAGAGTAGGCTGAGCCACAGAGCTAAACAAGAATGCTAACTAACTCACTACAAACATCTTCATCAAAGCAGCATAATCCCATTTTTGCTAAGTCTTTAAGCATTTTCCATTTCTGAATGGCTAAACTGGCTAAAGTCCCTCGAGATTTCCTGCTTAAGGCATCAGCTACCACATTTGCCTTGCCCGAATGATACTGCAAGTCAAAGTTATAATCTTCCAAAGACTCAACCCATTGCCTCTGTTTGTTGTTCAACTTATTTTGAGAGAAAAGGTACTTGAGACTCTTGTGATCCAAGATCATTTCAAATCTCTCGCCATACAAGTAGTGTCTCCAACACTTCAAAGCAAAAACAACTACTGCCAACTCCAAGTCATGAGTAGGGTAATTGTACTCATGAGTCTTTAACTTCCGAGAGCCATAAGCTACTACTCTACAACCCTGCATTAGTACACAACCCAAACCGTCACGTGAAGCATCACAATAGATCACATAACCCAAGCCATGCTCGGGTATCACTAACACTGGTGCTGTAGTCAACTTTGTCTTCAACTCTTGAAAGGAAGATTCACAAGCTTTATTCCACACGAACTTGATCCCTTTTCGAGTCAAGCGAGTCATAGGTGCTACCAAACGGAAAAAATCCTTCACAAATCTACGATAATAATCCGCTAGACCAAGAAAACTATAGATCTCAAAAACATTCTTAGGAGGCTCCCAATTCAAAACTACTTCTATCTTCGAAGGATCCACTGATATTCCACCTTTCGAGACAACATGCCCCAAAAAATTCACTTCTTGTAGCCAAAATTCACACTTCTCATATTTGACATACAAACGGTGCTCCCGCAAAATCTGCAATGCAATGTTCAAATGGATCTCGTGCTCCTTCTGAGATCGTGAATACACAAGAATGTCATCTATGAAAACTACAACAAACTAGTCTAAGTAATCGTAAAAGATGCGGTTCATTAGGTCCAGGAATGCCACTCGCGCATTATTCAAGCCAAAGGGCATAATAAGGAACTCATAATGCTCGTATCGCGTACGGAATGCTATCTTTGGGACATCCTTATCCCCAACTCGTAACTGATAGTAGCTTGAGCTCAAATCGTTCTTCGAGAAACAACTGGCTTCCTTCAACTGATCAAATAAATCATCTATCCTCGACAAACGATACTTGTTCTTGATGGTGGCATGATTCAACTTCTGATAATCAATGTACAATCTTAAAGAACCATCTTTCTTCTTAGTGAACAAGACCGGTGCGCCCTACGGTGACACATTCAGTCGGATGAAACCTTTTGTCCTCAAATCATCAAGTTGTTTCTTCAGTTCTTCCAATTCAATAGGTGTTATACGATACGATGCCATAGAAATCAGCGCGGTACCGGGCATCAAATCAATAGTAAACTCCACCTCTCGATGTGAAGGCAACTCTGTAAAGTCCTCTGGAAAAACATCCAAGAAATCACAAACAATTGCCGGATAAACCTCTTCCACAATATCATCTTCTTCGGCTAAAAGATTAGCCAAGAAGTAATTACCACGACCTCGTCTACGAACCCCGTACAATGATGGAGTATAGGAATCATTCTGATCTCCCATGAAAAAGAAACAGTCTCCCTCGAGAGTGTAAACTGTGACTTTTCCTCTAAAACAATCAATCGTAGCATGAAATGAAGCTAACCAATCCATCCCGAGAATGACATCAAAGCCAGTTATCTCAAGGAGGATGGGATCAAACACAAAAGTTCATCCAGCTATCACGTTGGATCAATCTCTCACAATTCTGCTCAAAGACACTAAAACCCCAATGATGAGCACTGAAAAGTTCACATTTAAACCCCTTAAGTTTAGGTATTCTAGGACCTTTACCTATCTTATTCTTTCGTCTTAGACTAATTTCGTGTTATTACCCTTTTCAGGCACTTATCCCAAAAATAAGTTAATTCAGCCAAATAAGAGCTTAAAAGAAGTAATCTCAAGCTGAATAGAAGAAAGGAGCAAAGTGAAAGCAAAGTGTGGAAAAATAGCAAGTTCGATCGATCTCAACAATTTTTTGATCGATCTAGAGGTGATCGATCTAGAAATTTCAAAATGGATCCAAGCCTTTGTCCTTATCCAAAAGATCTCACCATCTTCGATCGATCCAACCTTTCTCAGATCGATTGAAATTATTTGATCTTATCCACACCTACCACCCACCTACGACTCTGGTCTTTTTCCCAAAATATCCCAAAACATCTCAGAGATTTGTCTTTATTCTAAAAGGCACCGCCAAGGATGATCGATCTCTTTAGCATTCGATGTATCTCACTAATGTTCGATCGATCTCAACACAGTTCGATCGATCGAACCTCCTCAAGTCCGAAATAAAACAAAGTCCAACTCATTAAAAAATGGCTCGTGGTGCAATCATTGCAAGGGCCCTAGTGTGCGAGTCCAGACCATTGTGTGTGAAACTTGAGCCTCCTATATAAGGATTTGGAGCCATTTTAAGAGCAACATTCATCATACTTACACATCTCATATCACATATCTTGGAGAGGAGGCTAGAGACTAGAGAGAGCTTTACACATTTTGGGAGTTCTTCCATTCTTCTAGGGTTTCCATCAAGAAGGAGGTCATTCCTACCATCGAGATAGCCCTTGAGGGTTGGATGACTACTTCAATGAGTGGCTAGACATCTACTTGGGGCTAAAGTAGCCCCTAAGTTTGCTTCCTAGACTTAGTGCTTTGTATATTTTTGGGAATTTACTTGTAATAAATGTTTTGATCTTGGATTTATATATATATATCTTGTGGTTTATACCTGATGTGTATGGATTAATGCTTTTAATTGATTATCTATTTCTAATCATATGTCTATGTATGCTAGAATGGATGATTCATGTGCTTTTTTCTAGATTTAATGGAATTTATGCATGTCTATGTGTATGGATGAAGTTAATCTAGTGATGATCAAAACGTAGTGCTTAATTGAACACTTTTGTAATTTATTTGATGGTTCACACTTGTTTCTTGATGGATTGTGCCACACCTTTAGATTACTTAGTTTAATTTTCATGTCTTTAGTGTAGATGTAGTGTAGTTGCTTTAGATTCAAAGATAGGTGGACAATCTATTCTTGTTCCTTGGTGTTCTATACTTATGAATGCAAAGGGTGAATGCTTCTAGATAGTTGTGTGTGCATAAATTGTGGTTTCATTGAATGGACTTTGGTTTCATTTGATAGGTTGTACTTTCCATTTGAATTGGCTAGACAATCTACACTTATTTGCCATCCATGCTTAGTTTCAATTAATGTCACACACACACAAGTTACTATTCAATTGCCCCATTGATATACAATTGCTAGTGTCTAGTGAAGTTAAGCTTAGTGGTGAGCTCTAGTACCCCAAGTCCTCTCCTCTATATCTTTTTCCCTACTTTCTAAATTGTTACCTTTTACTTGCTTTAATTTCAATTGCATTGTAGTTTAATCAACCAAATAAATCATCTTTTGATCACTCGACCTACTAACCCTATATATTATTTCCATTGCAAACACGTCCACAATCCCTTGGGACGATCCTTACTCATCCTAGCTATATTTTTAGTTAGAGGTAGGAGTAGCATTTATAAATTTAAAACTTGGCCATATTGCACGTTCACATTCTTAGTACATTTTTAGGCTTTGGTCTGATGACACACCAAGTTTTTGGCGCCGTTACCGGGGATTGAATTGGTAACGCAGTGTTTTGGACACAAATAAGAATTAGTACTTTTTTGATCGTGTCTTTACTTTGCTTTATTGTTAGTTGCTTATTGTGTTTGTTCTTATTTGGCTAGGTAAATTGAGTAAGGAAGTTAAGCAAAGGAGAATTGAAAGCAAGGAGCTAAGCTAAGCACAAAAAGGAGCTAAAATCTAAAATTTACAAAGCATAGCAAGGCTTGGAAATCCAAAGTTAAATTGAAGTTGCTTAAGGACCCTTTGTGAGATCTTTCTAACTCAATCTCTAGTTAAATCATCGGTCCGCGTGGTGGCAAGTCTTTAAATTCTTAGATAAATCGTGAGCCCACGTGGAGGCAATTTACCTTTTCTTTGCATATTGTTCAAACATGAGAGTATGGGACCAATGTATGTGGATAATGTTTGTTGATTGATTTGTTGTGGGGGCGAAGTGATTGCTATTTACTTGTTATTTGTTTTGCTAGTGCATGCATGGTCATAGGTCATTAAATCCTACTCTTGTCCCTCCTAATTTGCATCTTGAATCAGTTGTTCGTAATCCTAGGGGAAGAAGTAGTTCGCATCACTCCATTTCATCAATGGAGGAGCAACATGATGACTATGTGGAGGACATTGGTCACATAGACCAACAAGGCATCCTCTACCTTAATATGCATCATGAATATATTCAAGTACCATTGGGCATGCCAAGACCATTTATCCCACCACAACAACAAGGCCAAATTCCATTGGGAATGCCTCGGCTAATTTTTGCTCCACAACCTCCTATGGTTCAAGTTAATCAAGGTGCTTATGTAGCACCACCGGTTGTGAATCCTCCCATTGCTTTAAGAGACCATTATGTGCCTAATGAATACAATGCACCTACATGCATTCAATTACCCCTATTTAAAGCATATCACTATGAGATTAAACCACAAACTATTCTAATGCTTCCCAACTATCATGGACTTCCAAATGAAGAACCTTACAAGTATTTGGATGAGTTTCTTGAAGTATGTTCCACCGTGAAATACACGGACATGCCAGAAGAAGTTTTAAGACTCAAACTTTTTCCTTTTACCCTTAAGGATAAGGCAAAATATTGGTTAAACAATCTTAGGCCTTTTTCGATAACTTCGTGGGCAGAAATGCAACAAGAGTTCTTAAAAAAGTACTACCCGGTATCAAAGACCAATGCTATGAGAACTTCCATTCGTGAATTTTCTCAAGGGGATGGGGAAATGTTTCATGAGGCATGGGAAAGGTTTAATGACTTGCTTAGGAAGTGCCTACATCATGACATACCTAAGTGGCAACTAGTTCAATATTTCTTTGAAAGTTTATCGGATAATCACAAGGGTATGGTTGATGCATCTATGGATGGTTCTTATCTTGACAAGCATGAAAATGATGTTTGGCAATTGTATGAAAGCATGAGTGAGAATTCAATGCATAGATCTTTGTCCTCTAAAAATAGTAGAAATTTAGGTAGAAGGAAGAATGTTGGCTTATATCAAATTGACAATTCCAATGACATAGCCGCCAAGATGAAATCCTCATCTCAAAGGTTTAATCAATTCTTGATCAACCAAAATTTGGTGAATCAAGTATCTTCCTCCCCTAATCATGTTCATCATCATGCATCTAATGAATCTTGTATGACTTGTTCAAGTGTCTTGCATTTTACTTCTGATTGTCCCCATGGACATGTGCAAAGCGAGAACTATAAACAAGCAAATATTGTCTTTGCTAACCTAGGGAATAATCCCTATGGCTCACACTATAATCCAGGGTCAAGGAACCATCCAAACTTCTCTTGAAAAAGCCAAAGGGAAGGCTCAAACCCTCCCCAAGGTGGTTTTCAAAACAAGTATGTTCCACCTCCAATGCAAAGCCAAGGTTCCCAAGGTTATAGATTTTCTTTTTAATCATCACATGGAAATCAATTTTCAAATTCTCATTTCCTTAACCAATCATCGTATTCTCAAGGAAACTCAAGGAGTCCTGCTTTTGAGGAGAAAATGTTGACCACTCTAGGCACTCTAGAGGCGAACACTCAATTGCTTCATTCTCATTCTTAATTCATTGCTAAGCTAGAAACCCAAGTTAGGAAAATAGCTAGTACTTTAAATGCTAGAGAGAAGGGGAAGATGCCTTTAAATGCCCCACCAAAGCAACAATGTGTTGTGGAGACTCATTCCTCATCGGAAGGTCACATAATTAAGCATGTCAATGTGGTGATAACCTTGAGAAGTGGGAAGATTATTGACAACCAAGTAGGTATTTCCAATGAAGAGAGTGAACCGGTGCAACCAAAAGTTGACACCCATTCCGTTTCACATTTTATTCCTCCTTCATTGCATATGCATGATCATTTTTTTGAGAAAGTTGTCAAAAAGGATTGGAAAGATGAATTGAACAATGATTTAAAAAAGGATTTGAAAAATTCTTGCTTTACAAGTGATTTAGAGAAAAATTTTGAAAAACTTTTAAGCCTAAAGCTCCATTTCCGGATGCCTTGAGAGGATCCATTTCTCTTAACAAACAAAAGACCAAGACCAATGATATTATTGAAATGTTTAGGCAAGTGAAGATCAATTTTTTACTTTTGGATGCAATTAAACAAAATCTGGCTTATGGCAAATTTTTGAAAGATCTTTGTACCCAAAAGAGGAAGAACAAGAACCAAACACCAAGGAAAGTGGTCTTAATTGAGCAAGTGAGCTCTATTTTGTAACATAACACTCTCCCAAAGTTTAAGGACCCTGGTTCACCTACTATATCTTGAATTATTAGTGACTATGTCATCAATCGGGCTCTTCTAGACTTAGGAGCAAGTGTCAACCTTCTTCCATATTCAGTTTATGTCAAATTGGGCTTAGGAGACCTAAAACCAACGTTGGTAGTTTTACAACTTGCCAACCGATCCATCAAAAAGCCCCGGGATATTATAGAGGATGTTTTGATTAAGATTGATAAGTTCTTCTTCCCGGTCAATTTCGCTGTCATTGACACGGAACCGGTTCTGAATCCCAATAGCCAAATTCCTGTTATCCTTGGCCGTCCCATCTTGGCAACTGCAAATGCCAACATCAATTATAGGACGGGGATAATGAAAATCTCGTTTAGCCACATGAAGGTGAAGTTGAACATCTTTAATCTAACCCCAAATTCAATAGAAAAGCATAAAGAAGTGTGTGTTGTTGAAAAATGCATAGCCAATAAATTTGATGAAGTTGAGTCTTTACTTGATAATGAACATTTCCATGGTTTGCGTACCAAAAAGAATTCAAGGAAAGTTGTTGTGAAACCAAGTGTTCCAAGGGCATGGAAGCCCAATGATTACATTGATAAAGGACCGTCAATTTCTTTTGAATCAAATCCAACAAGTTCTCTAAAGAACCATTTGTTGGGTGGGGTTCAAAGTGCTTTTCACCCCGTCTAAGAGGGGATGCATAATAAGATATTTGAACCGGGCTAAAAGAGCCCAACGTCTTGTTAGAGATATTAAAGACTAGTGTGTTTTGTAGGGTTTACAACCCTATTCCTCCCTCATTTCTATTTTATCTTTCATTTCTTGCGTCGTCTAGATATATTTTGGGTTTGTACACATGGCTAGGAATTGTGATTGAGAACGTATGCCCTGTCATGTTCAAATCAAGTGTTTTGTGCCTGTTCGATCGATCTCAAAAGATGTTCGATCGATCGAACATCCATCTCTGCATCCAATCATCTTTCAGTCCCATTGATTGAGAATTCTCTGCATATTTCAGCTCTCTGTGTATCGAGTGAACTTCAGTTCAGATCGATCTGAGTGCTTCAAGATCGATTGAGATTTTCCTCAGATCGATCTTTATTCTATACTTAGAAATTTTTTTGGAACCCATGAAAAAGGCCTCTCTATGTATCGATCGACCTTGTCTGCAGGTTTTCACCTGTTAGATCGATCTTTGATTGATCGACCTGTGTTCCTTTGTTAACTTTGACTTTGACTAACCTTTTGAATTTAATATCTCAAAAATACAAAAAAAAAAAAAAAAAAAAAAAATTATTTTTGAATTTTTATTTTATTCTAAAAAAAAAATTCCAAAAATATTTTAGTTTTAAGAAAATTTTCAAAATCCAAAAATATTTTTCCTTTCTTTTGTATTTTTATTTTTATATATATATATATATATATATATATATATATATATATAATAATACTGTGTCGTTTTGAGGCTTAGATCGATCTGTATCCCTTCAAGATCGATCTATGTTCGATCGATCTGAGATCTTTTTAGATCGATCAAACTCGTCGGGTCCAGTTTTTAAAAATAAAACCTGAGGGTCATTTGGATCGATTTGACCATCGATCTCAAACCTTAGCTCCCTTTCGCCCCTGCAAACCTTCTTCCCAACCTCCGGCGAATCTCCGGCAAGCTTCCAGAGCTTCGAAACTTCCATCCTCGAACTCTGATGTCATCATCTCTCCTTCGTCTCCACTTTTCTTCTCGGATTAGGTAAGTTTTGAGTTTTATTGTTGATTTAGAGCTTCAATCTTATGTTTTTTGTGCTTTCCATGCTAGATCCGAGCTTGCATGATTGATTATTGCCATATATGACATTTTAAAGCATGTGTATATATATGTATATATATATTTATATTTTGATTCCAATTTCAATATTGGGGCTCACGTGCCAGGATAAGTGACCATTGTTGAGTTGTTGATGTGTGAGAGGGCCCACGAGCTTGCTCGGGTACCTCCCGTGTCGTCCATGTCATAGATCTGTGACTGTTCACATTTTTGCAGCAGTTCGATCGATCACAGTATTCTCCTATCGATCTGAGAAAGATCAATCTCACTCAAGTCTTGATCGATCTGACATTGATCGATCTCCTCTTTTCATAATCGATTCAACATCACAGATTTGCATTTACACTTGACACACTATCCATAGTGTTCATGCTAGTTTCTTGATGCCCGATGCCTGTGTTTTCCACATTGGATGCATTCCATACTTATAATGTTTAGCATGCTTCACTTATTCATTGTCTATACCTTGCTGTATGATCACTTGCAATGATTCATGTCGATTAATCTGAGTTGTGTATCTTACTTGACATACTTGTTTCTATATGTTGTACTTCAATACTTTATTATCTGTAACTGACTTCTATTACAAGTGTTTCTTTTTCTATTTTGCAGGCCATGACACGGGTTAAGACAGTCGCCCATCGATAGTATAAGCGGAGAGTATGACAGAGAGTAGAGGATCTAGCAGAGCCTTCTTATGCTCAGGATCCAACTCCAAAGCAGGTTAAGCAGCCTGAGTAGTTAGAGGAGTATGAGGAGCCAGCCTTGGCTTAGTTTGACCGATCTGCCTCTGCATCTTTATCCCATTATGATGAGGCTGAGCATATACCTTCTCCTTCTTCACCACCCGCATAGCCTGGCCAGGTCCGAGATAGACCTATCTAGAAGTTCAAACGCTTTTCAGTGGCAAATGAGTTAGTCTTCGACATTGCTTTTTTCTCTCGGTCGATTCTGACCCCGTCAACTTTTGATGATATTGAGTGGTGCGGCATTTCAGCCATTTTGGCACTAGTTACATATCCTATTTACCCGCGGCTTGTTTGGTTGTTCTTATAGAATCTCTAGCCGGCCTTGAGTAATCTATCAGAGCTGCAGACTACCATCGATGGCTATCCCATCCGTATTACAGTTGATACATTGGTTACAGCTTCTTGGTGCCCATATGTCTACCCTCCAGGTCTTGATTATCCTATTCTCAGTTGGCCTTCTGATGCAGACATGGCCGTTACACTTACTGGCCACTACAGTGGTGGCGAGACTTTCGCCGCCAGGACTTATCTGCCCGATGATCTCTGGTTCTTTGATTCGGTTCTATACCGAAATGTATTTATGGCGGGCCATAAGATCCAGAGACATTCTAACTTTCTTGTAGCCTTCTATGCCTTCTATACAGGGCACTGGTTCTCTATTCCTGCACTCTACTGGAGTGTAATGATGAAGTTATATACAGATTATATTAGCAAGACCAAGCCCAAGCAAGCCAAGTACCTCCCATTTGCACATCTTATTACGCAGATCCTCAGGGACCAGTGCTACCCTTTCCATCCATAGAAGTGTACTAAGTCAGGGGTTTGCCACTACAGCAAAAGGACTGGAACAAGAGCTACAATGCTCTTATCAAAAGCTTAGAGGAGGAGGCTATTTTAGCAGCAGAAGAGGCTGCAGAGGCTGATGAGGCAGAGATGGCAGCAGCAACAATAGCAGCGGATGATCCAGCAGACGCACCAGCAGCTACAACACATATGGAAATAGACCTAGAGCAGCAGCCTCCAGAGGAGTTACAGCATCACTCTCCAGTTGGGTCGCTAGTTTATTTCCAAGAGCAGGGTCAGGATGTACCACAGTTTCATGATCCAGTTATCACTGACGCTCTATTTTTGACAGTTGGCCTTGGAGAGCGTGTCCAGGCATTGGAGGATGCAGTAGGTTCCCTCAAAGTAGATATTTCTACTCTCCGTACGGATGTCTTAGCTGCGCTGCGTGATATATCCAGAGATATTCGGGGATCACGCCCCGCTCGCCATACCTCATCTGCCTGATCTTTTTATCTCTCTTTTATCTATTATATATATATCTGTGATATCTGACTGTTCTTTTGATATTGATATGATATTTTTGTGGCCAGTCTGTCGGCCCAGACACTGTGATGTACAATATACTGTTTATTATTTTTCTTTCTATACATGTTATCTTTTGGATGTCATATCTTTATACTGATATATTTGTCTGTGATTGACTCCATTATCAGGTATATCCCAGTGACTTTAGTGAGAGAGAGTGCTGCCCAAATTACTTCAGGACCATCCCTATTCCTCTCTCCTTAGTTCATTTATTGTCCCATTTATACTTGCATGTCCACTGTGCATTGTTATTATCCCTTTGTTATCTGATGAGTTTTATCCAAGTGCCATCTTTTTAGGACCATAGTCAATTCCAAGTTTGGGGGGGGGGGGGGGGGGGTTTATACCACCCACTTTTGATATTTGTGTCTTGGTCATTCTTTACCTTAGTTGTACTGGTATACTTTTTCCTTTTCTTCTCTTTGCACATGGAGGACATTGTGCCATTTAAGTTTGGGGGTAATGGGTGTTATTTGTAATGTTTGCTTTCAATTCAAAATTTTGAGCATGAGTTGTTTATTTGAGGGATTTTCTTTGATTGGTCCATAACTAGCTATGATTTTGATTTTTTGAGGACTATATTGCTTAAAATTTTAAAAAATGTTTAACTTGAGAGTCCAATACTCCTTGTATGCCTTATGGATGCCATTTAGGAGTAAATTTTTCGAAAGATTGATATCTTGCTTACACTTGTGGTCCACATTATCCTGATTTTGTAATTGTTTTAAGATTCACTTTAGGATTTTACATTAGCACAAGCGCACACTAGCATTCATTTGTGGGGTACATGCTTTGTTGATTACTGAATTGGTTATATCCTAATCGGGCTAGTAGTGCATTGAAAGCTTTCATTTTGATAAAGGTGGATAACAATAGGGATGGCCACGGATCAGATCGGATCAGATAGGATTAGGCATAAATTCTAATCCGATCCGCTCACAACGGATTGTGAGATTTTGAATCCGCCACCAATCCGTTAGCCTACGGATTAGATCGGATCGAATTCGTAAAATAATGGATCGGATTAGATCCAATCCGCGGATCTCATCTTCATCTCCATCTCCATTTTCTTCTCCAATCTCCTCTTAGGGTTCATGTGGTTACGCAGTCTTTTCGCATGCGTCTAATCCATCCATTTTCTTCTTCTCCGATCTCCTCTTAAGGTCATTCTTTCTTCTTTGAGTCTCTCTCATCATCATCATCAACAATAAATGAGACCCAGACCTTTCCATCATGTTGATTTTCTTCTTCAAATCATTCTCAATCTCATCCATTCATCATCAACGAGAACAAGAACAATCCGCTGTTGGTAGTCTCTGATTTCTTCGAGTCTCTCTCATTATCATCATCATTAACAAATGAGACCTAGACCTTTCCATCATGTTGATTTTCTTCTTCAAATCATTCTCAATCTCATTGATTCATCATCAACAAGAACAAGAACAATCAGCTGTTGGTAGTCTCTGATTTCTTAGGTCGCAACCGAACCCTAAATCCGAAAGAAATTTAAACCGATTCGACTAACTCTTTACTAGCCATGTGACCTTGGTTCGCTGTGATCTCTCTCTCGAAAGAGGACTTGTTCAATTCCAAGCAACACTGTGGTTTCCAGATGCTTATTACAGATCCAGATGCTTAAAGATTATTTCAGATTCAATTCCTGGGGACCTGTTCTAACACTGAAAAGATGAAGCTAATAGCTATGTGTTAATGAATTGTTTTTCTGATTTCTCTTTGCTCTAGAAATCTGTCGGTGGTCCACTAGTCAACCCCTAATGTAATAAATAATAAATAATTAATTATATTGTATAATATTAATATTATATATATATATATATATACACACACACACACAGATTAGCCACGGATTGGATTCACGGATCGGATCGGATTTTTGACAGGGTAATCCGTAATTCGATTCGTGAACTATGGATTCACATTTTTTTAACCCACCACCGATCCGTAGGTTTAGCAATCCGATCCGATTCGTACGGATTAGATCGGATCGGATCGGATCGGATCCACAGATTCGCGGATTTTTTGCCCAGCCCTAGATAACAAACCCTTTTCATTGAGTAACCGGGATTCTAGCCTCATGAAGCACTGAATTTCTCGTGCTGAAAGGTGGAGGGCCCAAACTCTAAGTTAATAATTGAATGTTTCTAAAAAAAAAAAAAAAGAAAAAAAAAAAAGAAGAAGTTGCAAAAGCAATAAAAAAGTGAGGACATCTCTCAAAAGGGGGGAAGTAGGAAATGATTAGATGCATGTTGTCTTGATTTATGGCTTAATTGATTTGAGCTTGTAAGTCTTTAAGGGTGTTTGAATACCTAATGCCCTAAAGCTGTCCGATTTGGGACGCTCGACCTCATGGATCGCCAGAAAGCTTAATAGATCAACACATTGCACCATGCTTCCATCTTTGATCCCTAGGTTAGTAAAAAAAAAATTTGAGTGAAAAGAATAAGCGCACCTAGATCAATAAAGCTTTAATAAAAGGACCACTCTTTGTCTTGATGATCGGTACTAGATTTGTGTGCTAGTTTGAGGGTAAGGATGTGATCATTTCTTTAGTTGGCTAAGATAGCAACATATTTGATGCTGGTTCACTCAAAAAGGATTCTGGAGTTATTTTGATTTGTATGATCATTTTCTTGATGTGTGGAGGACCATACTTGTTTACTTGATGTTGAAATTTTTGGAGATTGCTTGGAAATGGTTGAAAAATTGCATACTTGAGGTAGTTTTCTCCCAATGCTAGTTTGCAATATTGGTGCCTCTTTAGTGAGAATGAGCTTAATGTTTGTGGGTATCATTTCTGGAAACCCTCAACAGACTTCACTAGCCCACTAGGGGTAACCTAGGGGTTTAAAAGGCTTGTTGCATATGCTAAATGCAATCGTGTTCCCTAAGAAAGTGGCGTTATCCATTTATTGCTCTCTAGTTCATAGTTGTATAATTGCTCATTTCATTCCTTTACTTTGTAGTTCATTACTAGGGATTAGCAATATTTAAGTTTAGGGGTGTGATGAGCGCTGAAAAGTACGCATTTAAACCCCTTAAGCTTAGGTATTCTAGGACCTTTATCTATCTTATTCTTCCGTCTTAGACTAATTTCGTGTTATTTCCCTTTTCAGACACTTATCCCAAAAATAAGTTGATTTAGCCAAATAAGAGCTTAAAAGAAGTAATCTCAAGCTGAATGGAAGAAAGAAGCAAAGTGGAAGCAAAGTGTGGAAAAATAGCAAGTTCGATCGATCTCAACAATTCTTCGTTCGATCTGGAGGTGATCGATCTAGACATTTCAAGATGGATCCAAGCCTTTGTCCTTATCCAAAAGATCTCACCAACTTCGATCAATCCAACCTTTCTCAGATTGATCGAAATTATTCGATCTTATCCACACCTACCACCCTACCAACCACTCTTGTCTTTTTCCCAAAATATCCCAAAATATCTCAGAGATTTGTCTTTATTCAAAAAGGAGCTGCCAAGGATGATCGATCTCTGCAACATTCGATGGATCTCACCAATGTTCGATCGATCTCAACACAATTCGATCGGTCAAACTTTCTTAAGTTTGAAATAAAACAAAGTTCAGCTCATTAAAAGATGGCTTATGGTGCAATCATTGCAAGGGCCCTAATGCACGAGTCCAGACCATTAGGTGTGACACTTGAGCCTCCTATATAAGGATTTGGAGCCATTTTAAGAGCAACATTCATCATACTTACACATCTCATATCACATATCTTGGAGAGGAGGCTAGAGACTAGAGAGAGCTTTACACATTTTAAGAGTTATTCCATTCTTCTAGGGTTTCCATTAAGAAGGAAGTCATTCCTACCATGGAGATAGCCCTTAAGGGTTGGATGACTACTTCAATGAGTGGCTAGACATCTACTTGGTACTAGAGTAGCCCCTAAGTTTACTTCCTAGACTTAGTGCTTTGTATATTTTTGGGGATTTACTTGTAATAAACGTTTTGATCTTGGATTTATATATATATATCTTGTGGTTTCTACTTGATGTGTATGGATTAATGCTTTTAATTGATTATTTATTTCTAATCATATGCCTATGTTTGCTAGAATGGATGATTCATATGCTTTTCTCTAGATTTAATGGAATTTATGCATGTCTATGTGTATGGATGAAGTTAATATAGTGATGATCAAAACATAGTGCTTAATTGAACACTTTTGTAATTTATTTGATGGTTTACACTTGTTTCTTGATGGATTGTGCCACACCTTTAGCTTAGTTAGTTTAATTTCCATGTCTTTAGTGTAGATGTAGTGTAGTTGCTTTAGATACATAGATAGGTGGACAATCTATTCTTGTTCCTTGGTGTTCCATACTTATGAATGCAAAGAGAATATGCTTCTAAATAGTTGTGTGTCTATAAATTGTGGTTTCATTGAATGGACTTTGGTCTTATTTGATAGGTTGTGCTTTCCATTTGGATTGGGTAGACAATCTATACTTATTTGCCATCCATGTATAGTTTCAATTAATGTCACACACATACAAGTTACAATTCAATTCCCCCATTGATATACAATTGCTAGTGTCTAGTGAAGTCAAGCTTAGTGGTGAGCTCTAGTACCCCAAGTCCTTTCCTCTATATCTTTTTTCCTACTTTTTAAATTGTTAACTTTTACTTGCTTTAATTTCAATTGCATTCTAGTTCAATCAACCAAACAAGTCATTTTTTGATCACTCGACCTACTAACCCTATATATTTTTTCCATTGCAAACACATCCACAATCCCTTGGGACGATCCCTACATACCATTGCTAAATTTTTTGTTAGAGGTAGTAATGGCATTTATAAATTTAAAACTTGGCCACATTGCACATTCACATTCTTAGTACATTGTAACCGATGTCTATGGACACTCTGACTTGTCTTGACCCGGCTGATTGTAGAGATAGCAGACTATGCCTCTCTTAGCAGATCCTGCTGGCATAGGGGTAGTAGGAGCGGATGGTGCAGACTGCTGTCCCTGTGACTGAGACAAACCACCTTATTCTACTTTCATAACGGTCCCTCAGAAGACAATCCAGAATTCCTCTTTTGTCTCCATTGTTCCCTTCCTGTATTATTTTCTTTTTCTTCCGCATCTAGCGTCAATGCCCTTTCCACTACCTCTGCATAAACTTTGAAATACTGAGCTATGATCAGTGGCCTCATTTGATAATGAAAGCCTGAAACAAACTTCATTGTCTTATCAGCCTCATTCCTCACTATTTCTGGGGCAAAGCGAGAAAGAGACGTGAACTTGTTCTCATATTCTGTCACCGACTTATTGCCTTGGTTAAGATCATCAAACTGCTTCCTTGGCTCCCACCTCTTGGTAATTGGAAAATAATTTTCATAAAATAGCTCCGTGAACATGTCCCAACTCATCTCTTCAACCGTATGCTGATTGGTGATCGAATTCCATTAAAGCTTGACGTCCTTAGTAAACTTGTAAGTGGCCAGGATGATTTTCAAGTGATCATCCGTCATATCCATAGAAGTCAAGTGAGTTTCCACTTGGTCCATGTAGTCATCTATTGCCATTGGATCTGCACCACCCTCAAACCTCGCTGGCATCAACTTAGAAAACCCAGTAATAAACTTAAGATGTTTCTGTGTCGCTGTAATACCCCTAATTTCAAAAGGATAGTCCTGGTATTAAATTTATTCTTTTAATAGAATTTTAAATTATTTAATTGTTTATTTGACATACTTGTTACTTGTTTAAATTGGTGTTTAAGTTTCATGGCATGTTTAAATGTCTTATTACTTGAATTGCTCGCATTATTTGTAATTAGTAAATTTATTATGACTTGTTTTATTTAATTGTTGTATTTAATTCTTTATTTTTGTTTAAGTGGCTTAATTTAGTTGTTTTATTTGAATTAATTTAATTGAATATAATAGTTTATTTATTTTAATTTAATTGTTAATTGTCTTGATTTAATTTTATTTAATTAGGGTTTTATTTTTTTAGAAGTCACGTTTGTAGCCGACGTAGGGTTTTAATTAAGTATCTTTGGGCCGATTAGGATTCAGCTTGGGGCTTGGATTAATATAGCGTTTGGTACAACTCTATAAATATATAGGTTACCTCTGTTTAGGATTTTAGAAAAATAAAAATAAACTTGTACACGTCTGTGGAGGCAGTGGAGGAACAGAGGAATTTTTCAGTAGGAGTTGCAGGGAACCTTCGAAGACGGCGTAGAGATTTTTAACAAAAGTCTCAAAGGCAAGTTCTATCCTTACTCTCCCTTAGGCTTCATGTTCTTTGCATTCTTAAACAGTTTCAGGATTAATTGAATCAATTAAAAACATTCTCTGTTCGTGCTTAAACTGAAACTTATTAGTAAGTTTTTGTGCTTTGTAAAACTGTTAAAAATATAATGTTTGCTTGCATAAATCCCAGTTTAAAATGATTTATGTAATGTTTTCTGGACTTAAGCATGGATTGGGAGTGTACTGGGGTTGGGTTGCAGCCTCTAGAAGTCATGGCGTGAGGTAGTAGAGATGTAAAACGGAGACAGAAGGCGAAGAGACGAGGCAGAGAGGGGGAGAGCCGGCTCTCCCTTGGAGAGAGCCGACTCCCTTTGATGGGATGCGGCTCCCAAGGGTGTGGGAGCTGGCTCCAAGGGCAAAAGAGATGGCTCCACACTTGTTTCGAGCAGGCTCTTGCTCCAGTTTTCTTTTTTTTCTTTTTTTTTCGTTTTCTGCTAGTTTCTGCATGCAGTGATGTTTTTTGGTGTTTTCAGATGTGTTTAGGACTGGATATGGAAGGTCTAATCGAAGCATATGGTTGAATTAAGGCACCAAATATAGTGTTAATTAATCTAATTACCTGGAATTGCTTGGACAGTAGAGGAATTAATCAGATAATCACACTGTGTTTTGATTTGGAAAACTAGTAAAGTTTAACTCTCTGCATTAGTAATCTTTTGAGACGGATAATATAATTGTAACATGTTTAACTGTGTACCATGATCATGTATTTGAATTATACATGGGTGGGATGTGTTAGCGTTGAATGGAATTAAGTTTTAAATTTAACACTAATGGGTTTTTGTAAAACAACCTAAACTAAGCATGTATATATGCATACTGTAATTGTGTCTTGATGCTTGCATTAATACTGTTAGTATGAACTGTTGGAGGAATAGACTTTGTTGATGTTTACTCTAAATGTCTGTAATATCAGCTACTAAGTGTTGAATGATAATTTGAAATAATTCAATCATTATATCAGGTTTAATGAAACAACCTAAACTGAGTAGGTTTGTATATATATGGTGACTGTATTTATTGATACTTACATTATGACTGTTAATATTAGTGTTGGGTATACAACTGAACATGTTTATGTATATAGCTTATTCTGTTTATTGATGCTTACACTATGCCTGTTAGTATCAGTGATGGAGATATGGATTTAGTTAATGGTTACTGTAATTGTTGATATTATAAACTACTGGATAATGGGATAGTATACACCGGTATGGGACGGTGGTATACCAGGGATGGTTTGGTTTCAAAATATCAAAACCTACCTATTTTGGATTAAGAATTGGATTAACTAAAAGTTAAGTCCTATTGATTGTAGTGTCATAGCAACGACTAGTTGAGCGACACTACTAGGATTCATGATGGATTTTAAATATATTGATATGGTACCTCGATATGAGCTTGAGTCTCAGGATCGACAGTTAGGAAGCGTATATGTATTGGGATGCATAGCTGGATACGATGGTTAGAGGTGTACCCTGTTTTGGTTTAGGTACACATGCCCACTTCATGTGCGTTTTAGCATGTTACCTCTATTCAGGTTGAGACTGGCCTGTAGTCCAGTGAGAGTCCTTTAGTGTGACTACATATATATTTACGGACTATTAGCTATTGTTGAATTGTTTAGGGTGTACATGCGTATCGGGCCACTTGGATTGTAGTAGTATAGAACTGAACATGTTTATGTATATAGCTTATTCTGTTTATTGATGCTTACACTATGCCTGTTAGTATCAGTGATGGAGATATGGATTTAGTTAATGGTTACTGTAATTGTTGATATTATAAACTACTGGATAATGGGATAGTATACACCGGTATGGGACGGTGGTATACCAGGGATGGTTTGGTTTCAAAATATCAAAACCTACCTATTTTGGATTAAGAATTGGATTAACTAAAAGTTAAGTCCTATTGATTGTAGTGTCATAGCAACGACTAGTTGAGCGACACTACTAGGATTCATGATGGATTTTAAATATATTGATATGGTACCTCGATATGAGCTTGAGTCTCAGGATCGACAGTTAGGAAGCGTATATGCATTGGGATGCATAGCTGGATACGATGGTTAGAGGTGTACCCTGTTTTGGTTTAGGTACACATGCCCACTTCATGTGCGTTTTAGCATGTTACCTCTATTCAGGTTGAGACTGGCCTGTAGTCCAGTGAGAGTCCTTTAGTGTGACTACATATATATTTACGGACTATTAGCTATTGTTGAATTGTTTAGGGTGTACATGCGTATCGGGCCACTTGGATTGTAGTAGTATAGACTGGCCTGTAGTCCATTTGGATTGTAGTAGTATAGAACTTGTGCGTGAGCCTGACCCACTTTTATTTTTCAGGTACACGACAGTTCTAGACTTAGATGTATTCGTGCTGAGCAGAGGTTTCTACTCACTCTACCGATGATGTAGGATTTCTCTCCGTAGCTTTTTAGGATGTTCTTTTAGTTGTTCTATTTCAGCTTAATCAACCCGTGTCTCGAATCCGAGGGGTATCACAGTTGGTTTCAGAGCACTCCATGTTCAAGTGTCTCTAGGATGTTCCGTATTAAGTCTTCCGCGTAGCGTTTTCTCTTGATTAGAGCTTAAGTTTAGGATTCATTGTATTCCTTATGGTTCGTTTAGAATTGGTACTGATGTATGTCATTTCGTGTTAACAGATGGTTAACGCTAGAAATGGATAG
Source organism: Cornus florida (assembly GCF_030987335.1). NCBI lineage: Eukaryota > Viridiplantae > Streptophyta > Magnoliopsida > Cornales > Cornaceae > Cornus > Cornus florida. Next base: position 49,611,793 of record NW_026775572.1, read on the forward strand.
AACATGCAAGGAACTAGGAAGGAAACGAGAGTGGCTCGTAGGCAACAATATCTCCTACGGCGTCAGCAAATGGAGGAAGAGCAGCAAAGGCTTAGGTTTCAGGATTATGATGGTCAGGTTCAGGAGGCAGTTCAACAGACTCGGGATCAGGGAGGAGATCCAGAGTATCCTCCTTACATCAACGACCTCATTGCTCGGGCTATAGAAGCTGGGGTAACAGCTGCACTTCGGAATCAGCCTCAGGTACAGCCTGCACCACTACCAGTACCGGTTGTTCATACTGATACTTGGGAGAAGGCCAGGAGTTCTTTTACAAAGGGGAGCCCACCTGAGTTCACAGGTTCCACGGATGCGAGAGCAGCTCACCACTGGAAACCGGACATCGAGCGACATCTTCGCTTGGTTCAGTGCACGGAGGTTTAGAAGTAGATGCTTGCTACCTTCAAGCTAGTTGGGGATGTATTACAGTGGTGGGAGTCAGTTACCACCTTAGAGGACAATATGGCATTGACTTATAATCAGTTCAGTACACGCTTTGATGAAAGGTACTTTCCTTATGCAATCAAGGAAGCTACAAAGACTGAGTTTCTAAATTTACAGCAAGGGAATATGACAGTGGCGGAGTATGAGCAGCAGTTCACACGCTTGTCTCTCTCTACACTGGAGGAAGTGGATATAGAAGAGAAGAAGTGTAACAGTTTCGTCAAGGGACTGATGTGGTCTTTCAAGAGAGCTATTACAGGTTGTCCAGCCTATACTACCTATGCTCAGGTGGTAGACTCCGCTCTACAGTAGTATCAATTGACCGTGGATATCAGAAAGGCCAAGGGTGAGAAGCGAGGTGACAGAGACTCTGCTAACGAGTCAGCTGAGAAAGGAAATGGGAACGAAAACCGACAGAATGACAAGGGCAAATTCCATGGACAACAGCCTTGGAAGAAACACAAGGGTGGTTCGGATGCTCCCAGGGATGTGGCACCTGTTCAGTGACAGCAGAATGAGGGACCATGGGCAGGACAGGGTCAGCCACAGGCTAACTGACAAAAGAGGCCATTTGGTACTTTCCAGGGTAGTTGTTACACTTGTGGAGAGTATGGTCACACTTCCAAACAGTGCCCTACAATAAGACAAGGACAGAGACCGGGACAGGGATAACATGTGCAACAGGGGTAGATGGCGCCAGTGCTTTTACCAGCTCCACAGGTTCTACGGATTCAGGGATAGACTTATCCAGATTTACCAGCGCCGCCACAGCCTCAAGGACAGGCACCGCAGCAGTTACATTATGGCAGGGTGTACAATCCCATGCCACAGGATATGCAGGCACCTCAGGCTGTTGAGTGTAAGTTTCTTATTCATGGTTTACTTGGACGTGTGTTATTTGATACGGGTGCTACACACTCATTTGTAGCTAGATTATTTGTTGCTTTGTCTGGGATGATGACTCGGGTATGCAGTAGACCACAGGATATTTCTACACCATTAGGCGATACAGCCATTCTTCATGAGAGTGATGGGCCTGTGGCATTAGATATTGGCAAACTCAGATTTCTAGCCAATTTATTGGTCCTGGACATGCACACTTATGATGTGATACTTGGGATGGATTGGTTATCGCATTACCATGCCCAAGTTAATTGTTTTGATAGGTCTATTATGTTTACCATACCTGGTCAGGACATGTATGTCGTTGCTATGCCACATTTTAGCGGGGTTACTAGCACCTATTTGTTCCATATGGAAGTGGACACGGAAGAGGGGACTACTGTGTCATTGGATAACATACCGATAGTACAGGATTTCCCAGATGTATTTCAGGAGATTTCAGGATTGCCACCTAGTCGCGAGATTAACTTTGTGATAGACTTAGCTCCAGGCATTACGCCTATTGCTAGGGAACCCTATAGGATGGCACCGGTCGAGATGCACGAGCTGAGGGATCAGATTTAGCAGTTACTCAGTTAGGGTTTCATTCGCAGGAGTACTTCACCCTGGGGAGCACTGATTTTATTTGTGAAGAAGAAGGATGGTTCACTCCGCCTGTGTATAGATTACAGGGAGTTAACACAAGGTTACGATTCGTAACAAGTATCCTTTGCCTAGGATTGATGACTTATTTGATCAGTTGAATGGAGCTACCTATTTCTCTAAGATTGATTTGCGGTCTGGATATCATCTTTTTCGGGTTCGGGAGTAGGATGTTCCAAGGACAGCGTTTCTCACTACATATGGATCTTATGAGTTTCCAGTGATGCCGTTCAAGTTGACTAATGTACCAGCGGTTTTCATGGATTTAATGAACAGAGTCTTCAGGGCTTACTTGGATCAATTTGTTATTGTCTTCATAGATGATATTTTGGTTTACTCGAGGTCAGAGGACGATCATGCTAAACATCTTTGGATAGTCTTATAGATGCTTTGTGAGAACCAGCTGTATGCTAAGTTCAAGAAATGTGAATTTTGGCAGCGGGAGGTGAAATTTCTAGGTCACGCGGTGTTAGAAAGGGGAATAGCGATGGATCCGGCCAAGGTTTCAGCGGGTTGAGTGGGGACAGCCTACTTCACCTACTGAGATTCGAAGTTTTCTCAGTTTGGTAGGATATTACAGGAGGTTCATTCGGGGGTTCTAAAAAATAGTGGGACCACTCACTCATCTGACTAAGAAAGGAGTACGGTTCGTGTGGGATGAACATTGTCAGAGAGCTTTTGATGAGCTGAAGACTAAGTTGACTTCTGCATCGGTTTCGTCTACCCCGCAGAGCGGGATAGAGTATCTGGTCTACACTAGTGCTTCGTTGCAGGGTCTTAGATGTGTTTTGATGCAGGAGGAGCGACCGATTTCGTATGGATCTTGGAAGCTTAAGCCTCATGAGCTTAATTATCCAACGCATGATTTAGAGTTGGTAGCTTTAGTCTTTGCCTTATGTATTTGGAGGCATTATCTGTTGGGTGAGTCTTTCAGATTATTCAACGATTACAAGAGTCTACAATACTTGTTCACTCAGCGGGAGCTGATTATGAGACAACGCAGATGGTTAGAGTTTATGAAAGACTATTACTTCTCTATACAGTACCATCCAGGGAAAGCGAATGTGGTGGCGGATGCACTCAGTCGCCGACCTCTTGGTAGTCTTTCCACTCTATCCACTACTGAGTGGAATGCGTTGAAGAAGGTGGATGAATTATCGAATGCGTTCATGGCTTGTATGGTAGTTACACATTCTATCATTCACAAGGTTTTGAAGGCACAACTTACGGATCAGCAGTGCATTGACAAGGTTGCAGAGATAGTTTCCGGAGAGGTTTCATTCTACTATGTTGGGGCTGATGGAGGTTTGAGGTACAAGGGAAGGTTAGTGGTACCTTCTGCTGCTGATTTGAGGAAGGATGTGATGACTAAGACTCGCCACTCTGAGTTCTCTGTTCATCTAGGAGGCGATAAGATGTATCTGGATATGAAACGATAGTTTTGGTGGGCAGGTATGAAGAGGGACATTGCTCTTTTTGTTTTGCGATGTAGTACTTGTCAGATGGTCAAGATTGATCATCAGAGGCCGCCAGGAGCTCTACAGCCACTACCGATACCGGAGTGGAAATGGGAGAGAATTTTTATGGATTTTGTGGAAGGATTGCCGAATTCCATCAAGGATCACAATTCCATTTGGGTCATCGTGGACAGACTGACGAAATCAGCTCACTTTTTGCCTATTCGTACTGACTTCACTTCGGAGCAGTTGGCGAGACTTTACATTGCCAAGATTATGAAGTTGCATGGTATTCCATTGTCTATTATATCGGATAGGGATTCGACCTTTGTGTCAGGGTTTTGGGATAGTTTTCAACAGGCTTTGGGTACAGAATTACACCTTAGTACTAATCATCCTCAGACTGATGGACAGACTGAACAGGTGAATCAGATCATGGAGGATATGCTTCGGTCATGTGTGCTTGACTTCAAGGGCCCCTGGGAGGATTACTTACCGCTTGTGGAGTTTGCTTATAACAATAGTTTCTGTAAGACTATTGGGATGGCACCATTTCAGGCGTTATACGGTCGACCGTGTCGATCGCCTGTTTATTGGATGGAGGTTGGTGAGAGCAGATTCTTAGGTCCTGAATTCATCAAGGATACTTCTAAGAAGTTTGCTCTTATTCGAGATCGCATGCGTACTACTCAAAGTAGGTAGAAGAGCTATACTGATCGTCGCACTCGTGCTTTGGAGTTTCAGGTTGGGGATCAGGTTCTACTCGAAGTGTCGCCTATGAAGGGTGTAATGCGCTTTGGGAAGAAAGGGAAGTTGTCACCGCGGTTTGTCGGTCCATTCATGATTACGGATCGAGTTGGAGCTGTCGCTTATCAGTTGGCACTTCTGAATAATTTGGATTGTGTCCATAATGTGTTCCATGTTTTCATGTTGCGGAAATTTCTGCGAGATGAGGATCGGTATTAGCATATCGATGTTGGGGAGATTGAGTTGCAGCCGGATGTAATTTATTTGGAGCCACCATGTCGTATTGTCGACCGTCGGGATCAAATCCTTCGTAACAAGGTTATTCCTTTAGTTCGTGTTCAGTGGAGTCACCATAATTAGGCTGAGTCCACTTGGGAACGGGAAGATGTTATTCGCTCGCAGTTTTATGATGTTTGGGAAAAAGGTAAAAAGGAATTCCGAGGACGGAATTCCTTTTGTTAGGGGGGAAAGAATGTAATACCCTTAATTTCAAAAGGATAGTCCTGGTATTTAATTTATTCTTTTAATTGAATTTTAAATTATTTAATTGTTTATTTGACATACTTGTTACTTGTTTAAATTGGTGTTTAAGTTTCATGAGGTGTTTAAATGTCTTATTACTTGAATTGCTCGCATTATTTGTAATTAATAAATTTATTATGACTTGTTTTATTTAATTATTGTATTTAATTCTTTATTTTTATTTAAGAGGCTTAATTTAGTTGTTTTATTTGAATTAATTTAATTGAATATAATAGTTTATTTATTTTAATTTAATTGTTAATTGTCTTGATTTAATTTTATTTAATTAGGGTTTTATTTTTTTAGAAGACACGTTTATAGCCGACGTAGGGTTTTAATTAAGTATTTTTGGGCCGATTAGGATTCAGCTTGGGGCTTAGAATTAATTTAGGGTTTGGTACAACTCTATAAATATATAGGTTACCTATGTTTAGGATTTTAGGAAAATAAAAATAAACTTGTACACGTCTGTGGAGGTAGAGGAGGAACAGAGGAATTTTTCAGTAGGAGTTGTAGGGAACCTTCGAAGACGGCGTAGAGATTTTTAACAAAAGTCTCAAAGGCAATTTCTATCCTTACTCTATCCCTTACACTTCGTGTTCTTTGCATTCTTAAACAGTTTTAGGATTAATTGAATCAATTAAAAACATTCTCTGTTCGTGCTTAAACTGAAACTTATCAGTATGTTTTTGTGCTTTGTAAAACTGTTAAAAACATAATGTTTACTTACATAAATCCCTGTTTAAAGCGATGTATGTAATGTTAACTAGACTTAAGCATGGATTGGGAGTGTACTGGGACTGGGTTGCAGCCTTTGGAAGTCATGGCGTGAGGAAGTAGAGGTGTAAAACGGAGACAGAAGGCGAAGAGACGAGGCAGACTCTCCCTTAGAGAGAGCCGGCTCTCTTTGATGGGAGGCGGCTCCCAAGGGTGTGGGAGCTAGCTCTAAGGGCAAAAGAGCCAGCTCAACACTTGTTTGGAGTAGGCTCTTGCTCCAGTTTTCTTTTTTTTCCTTTTTTTTTTTTTTTTTTTCGTTTTCTGTTAGTTTCTGCATGCAGTGATGTTTTCTGGAGTTTTCAGATGTGTTTAGGACTGGATGTGGAAGGTCTAATCAAAGCATATGGTTGAATTAAGGCTCCAGATATAGTGTTAATTAATCTAATTACCTGGAATTGCTTGGACAATAAAGGAATTAATCAGATAATTACACTGTGTTTAGATTTAGAAAACTAGTAAAGTTTAACTCTCTGCATTAGTAATCTTTTGAGATGCATAATATATTTATAACATGTTTAACTGTGTACCATGATCATGTATTTGAATTATACATGGGTGGGATCTGTTAGCGTTGAATGGAATTAAGTTTTAAATTTAACACTAATGGGTTTTTGTAAAACAACCTAAACTAAGCATGTATATATGCATACTGTAATTATGTCTTGATGCTTGCATTAATATTGTTAGTATCAACTGTTGGAGGAATGGACTTTGTTGATGTTTACTCTAAATGTCTGTAATATCAACTGCTAAGTGTTGAATGATAATTTGAAATAATTCAATCATTGTATCAGGTTTAATGAAACAACCTAAACTGAGTAGGTTTGTATATATATGGTGACTGTATTTCTTGATACTTACATTATGACTGTTAGTATCAGTGTGGGATATACAACTGAACATGTTTATGTATATAGCTGATTCTCTTTATTGATGCTTACACTATGCCTGTTAGCATCAGTGATGGAGATATAGATTTAGTTGATGTTTACTGTAATTGTTGATATTATCAACTGCTGGATAATAGGATAGTATACACCGGTATGGGACGGTGGTATACCAGGGACGGTTTGGTTTCAAAATATCAAAACCTACCTACTTTGGATTTAGAATAAAATTAACTAAAAGTTAAGTCCTATTGATTGTAGTGTCATGGCAACGACTAGTTGAGCGGCACTACTAGGATTCATGATGGATTTTAAATATATTATTATGGTACCTCGATATGAGCTTGAGTCTTAGGATCGACGATTAGGGAGCGTATATGCATTGGGATGCATAGCTGGATACGATGGTTAGAGGTGTACCTTGTTTAGGTTTAGGTACACATGCCCACTTCATATGCATTTTAGCATGTTACCTCTATTCAGGTTGAGACCGGCCTGTAGTTCAGTGAGAGTCCTTTAGTGTGACTATATATATATTTGTGGACTATTATCTATTGTTGAATTGTTTAGGGTGTACATGCGTATCGGGCCTCTGTTTAGATTGTAGTAGTATAGAACTTGCGCATGGGCCTAACCCATTTCTATTTTTTAGGTAAACGACAGTTCCAGACTTAGACGTATTCGTGCTGAGCAGAGGTTTCTACTCACTCTACCGACGATGTAGGATTTCTCTCCGTAGCTTATCAGGATGTTCTTTTAGTTGTTCTATTTCAGCTTGGATTTTTATTAGGGGTCCACTAGAGTTGGATTCCTGAGTTGTTAAACTTATGGAGTTTTGGATTATCAGATTTTCAGTATTCAATTTTTAAAAGATTTATATTTAGTTTCTTTCAGCTTAAAATTCATTTCTTAATTCAATTTGTATTCTGTGTTCATTATAAAATATTAATTGTTTGATATTTCCCTCGAGTTTGGGCCTGTGCCATATAGTCCCGTGTCTCGGATCCGAGAGGTATCACAGTTGGTATCAGAGCACTCCAGGTTCAAATGTCTTTAGAATGTTTCGTATTAAGTCTTTCGCGTAGCGTTTTCTCTTGATTGGAGCTTAAGTTTAGGATTCATTGTATTCCTTACGGTTCGTTTAGAAATGGTATTGATGTCTGTCATTTCATGTTAACAGATGGTTAAAGCTAGAAACGGACAAAACATGCAAGGAACTAGAAAGGAAATGAGAGCGGCTCGTAGGCAACAATATCACCTACGGCGTCAGCAAATGGAGGAAGAGCAGCAAAGCCTTGGGTTTCAAGATGGTGATGGTCAGGTTCAGGAGGCAGTTAAACAGACTCGGGATCAGGGAGGAGATCCAGAGTATCCTCCTCATATCAACGACCTCATTTCTTGGGCTATAGAAGCTGGGGTAACAGCTGCACTTCAAAATCAGCCTCAGGTACAGCCGGCACTGCTACCAGCATCAGTTGTTCAATCTGATACTTGGGAGAAGGCCAGGAGTTCTTTCACAAAGGGGAGCCCACCTGAGTTCACAGGTTCCACGGATGCGAGAGCAGCTCACCAGTAGAAACAGGACATCGAGCGATATCTTCGCTTGGTTCAGTGCACGGAGGTTCAGAAGCAGATACTTGCTACATTTAAGTTAGTTGGGGATGCACTACAGTGGTGGGAGTCAATGACCACCGTAGAGGAGAGGATGGCATTGACTTACGATCAGTTCAGTGCACGCTTTAATGAAATGTACTTTCCTTATGCAGTCAGGGCAGCTATGAAGACTGAGTTTCTAAATCTGCAGTAGGGGAATATAATAGTGGCGGAGTATGAGCAGCAATTCACACGCTTATCTCTCTTTGCACCGGAGGTGGTGGATACAGAAGAGAAGAAGCTCAATAGTTTCGTCAAGGGACTGATGTGGTCTATCAAGAAAGCTATTACAGGTAGTCCAGCCTATACTACCTATGCTTAGGTGATAGACGCCGCTTTACAGCAATATCAGTTGATTGTGGATATCAGACAGGCCAAGGGTGAGAAGCGGGGTGACAGAGACTCTGCAAACCAGTCAACTGAGAAAGGGGATAGGAACGGACACCAACAGAATGACAAGGGCAAATTCCATGGACAACAGCCTTGGAAGAAGCACAAGGGTGGTTCGGATGATCCTAGGGATGTGGCACCTGTGCAGCGACAGCAGAATGGGGAACCACAGGCAGGACAGGGTCAGCCACAGGCTAACCGACAGAAGAGGCCATTTGGTACTTTCCAGGGTAGTTGTTACACTTGTGGAGAGTATGGTCACACTTCCAAGCTCCTATAATAAGATAAGGATAGAGACAGGGATAGGGATAACATGTGCAGCAAGGGCAGAGGGCGCCAGTGCCTTTACCAGCTCCACAAGTTCCACAGATTCAGGGACAGACTGATTCGGCTTTACCAGCGATGCCACAGCCTCAGGGATAGGTACTGCAGCAGTTATATTATGGCTGGATGTACAATCCCATGCCATAGGATATGCAGGCACCTCAGGTTGTTGAGGGTAAGTTTCTTATTCATGGTTTACTTGGACGTGTGTTATTTGATACGGGTGCTACACACTCATTTGTAGCTAGATCATTTGTTGCTTTGTCTGGGATAATAACTCGGGTATGCAGTAGACCATAAAATATTTCTACACCGTTAGGCAATACAGCCATTCTTCATGAGAGTGATGGGCCTGTGGCACTAGATATTGACAGACTCAGATTTTTAGCCAATCTATTGGTCCTAGACATACACACTTATGATGTGATACTTGGGATGGATTGGTTATCGCACTACCATGCCCAAGTTAATTGTTTTCATAGGTCTATTGTGTTTACCATACCTGGTCAGGACATTTATGTCATCGCTATGTCGCGTTCTAGCGGGGTCACTAGCACCTATTTGTTCCATATGGAAGAGGACACGGAAGAGGGGACTACTGTATCATTGGATAACATACCAATAGTACAGGATTTCCCGGATGTATTTCAGGAGATTCCAGGATTGCCACGTAGTCGCGAGATTGACTTTGTGATAGGCTTAGCTCTAGGCACTACGCCTATTGCTAGGGCACCCTATAGGATGGCACCAGTGGAGTTGCGCGAGCTGAGGGATCAAATTCAGCAGTTACTCAGTCAAGGTTTCATTCGTAGCAGTACTTCACCCTGGGGAGCATTGATTTTATTTGTGAAGAAGAAGGATGGTTCGCTCCGCCTGTATATAGATTACAGGGAGTTGAACAAGGTTACGATTCATAACAAGTATCCTTTGCCTAGGATTGATGACTTGTTTGATCAGTTGAAGGGAGCTACCTATTTCTCTAAGATTTATCTACGGTCTAGATCAACTTCGGGTTCGGGAGCAGGATGTTCCAAGGACAGCGTTCTTCACTAGATATGGATCGTATGAGTTTCGTGTGATGCCGTTTGGGTTGACTAATGCACCAGCGATTTTCATGGATTTAATGATTAGAGTCTTTAGGGCTTACTTGGATCAATTTTTCATTGTCTTCATAGATGATATTTTGGTTTACTCGAGGTCAGAGGACGATCATGCTAGACATCTTCGGATAGTCTTACAGATACTTCGTGAGAACCAGTTGTATGCTAAGTTCGAGAAATGTGAATTTTGGCAGCGGGAGGTGAAATTTCTAGGTCACGTGGTGTCAGAAAGGGGAATAGCGGTGGATCCGGCCAAGGTTTCAGCGGTGGTTGAGTGGGGACAGCCTACTTCACCTACTGAGATTCGAAGTTTTCTCGGTTTGGTAGGATACTACAGGAGGTTCATTCGGGGGTTCTCAAAAATAGTGTGACCACTCACTCATCTGACTAAGAAGGGAGTACGGTTCGTGTGGGATGAACATTGTCAGAGAGCTTTTGATGAGCTGAAGACTAAGTTGACTTCTGCACCGGTTTTGTCTACCCCGCAGAGCAGGATAGAGTATCTGGTCTACACGGGTGCTTCGTTGTAGGGTCTTGGATGTGTTTTGATGCAGGAGGAGCGACCGATTTCGTATGGATCTCGGAAGCTTAAGCCTTATGAGCTTAATTATCCAACGCATGATTTAGAGTTGGCAGCTGTAGTCTTTGCCTTACGTATTTGGAGGCATTATCTGTTGGGTGAGTCTTTCAAATTATTCAGCAATCATAAGAGTCTATAGTACTTGTTTACTTAGCAGGAGCTAAATATGAGACAGCACAGATAGTTTGATTTTGTGAAAGACTATCACTTCTCTATACAGTACCATCCAGGGAAAGCGAATGTGGTGGCGGATGCACTCAGTCGCCGACCTGTTGGTAGTCTTTCCGCTCTATTCACTACTAAGTGGAATGCGTTGAAGAAGGTGGATGAATTATTGGATGTGTTCATCGCTTATATGGTAGTTACACCTTCTATCATTCACAGGGTTTTGAAGGCACAACTTACGGATCTGCAGTGCATTGACAAGGTTATAGAGATAGCTTCCGGAGAGGTTCCATTCTACTATGTTGGGGCTGATGGAGGTTTGAGGTACAAGGGACAGTTAGTGGTACCTTCTGCTGATGATTTGAGGAAGGATGTGATGACTGAGACTCACCACTCTGAGTTCTCTGTTCATCTAGGAGGCGATAAGATGTATTAGGATATGAAGCAGTAGTTTTGGTGGGCAGGTATGAAGAGGGACATTGCTCATTTTATTTTGCGATGTAGTACTTGTCAGATGGTCATGATTGATCATCAGAGGCCGCCAGGAGCTCTACAGACACTACCGATACCGGAGTGGAAATGGGAGAGCATTTCTATGGATTTTGTGGAAGGATTGCCGAATTCCTTCAAGGATCACAATTCCATTTGGGTCATTGTGGACAAACTGACGAAATCAGCTCACTTTTTGCTTATTCGTACTGACTTCACTTCGGAACAGTTGACGAGACTTTACATTACCGAGATTGTGAAGTTACACGGTATTCCATTGTCTATTATATCGGACAGGGATTCGAGCTTTGTGTCAGGGTTTTGGAAGAGTTTTTAGCAGGCTTTGGGTACAGAATTACACCTTAATACTGCTTATCATCCTCAGACTGATAGACAGACTGAGCGGGTGAATCAGATCATGGAGGATATGCTTCGGTCATGTGTGCTTGACTTCAAGGACCACTGGGAGGATTACTTACCGCTTGTGGAGTTTACTTATAACAATAGTTTGTAGAAGACTATTAGGATGGCACCATTTGAGGCGTTGTACGTCCAACCGTGTCGATTGCCTGTTTGTTGGATGGAGGTTGGTGACAGCAGATTCTTGGGTCATGAGTTCATCAAGGATACTTCTGAGAAGCTTGCTCTTATTCGAGATCGCATGCGTGCTGCTCAAAGTAGGCAGAAGAGCTATACTGATCGTCGCACTCATGCTTTGGAGTTTCAGGTTGGAAATCAGGTTCTACTCAAAGTGTCGCCTATAAAGGGTATAATGTGCTTTGGGAAGAAAGGGAAGTTGTCACCGCGATTTGTCGGTCCATTCATGATTACGGATCAAGTTGGAGATTTGCTTATCGGTTGGCACTTCCGGATAATTTGGATCATGTCCATAATGTGTTCCATATTTCCATGTTGCGGAAATTTCTATGAGATGAGGATTGATATCAGCATATCGATGTTGGGGAGATTGAGTTGCAGCCGGATGCAACTTATTTGGAGCCACCATGTCGTATTGTCGACTGTCGGGATCAAATCCTTCGTAACAAGGTTATCCCTTTAGTTCGTGTTTAGTGGAGTCACCATAATGAGGCTAAGTCCACTTGGGCATGGGAGGATGTTATTCACTCGCAGTTTCCTGATGTTTGGGAAGAAGGTAAGAGCGAATTCCGAGGACGGAATTCCTTTTGTTAGGGGGGAAGAATGTAATACTCCTAATTTCAAAAGGATAGTCCTGGTATTTAATTTATTCTTTTACTTGAATTTTAAATTATTTAATTATTTATTTAACATACTTGTTACTTGTTTAAATTGGTGTTTAAGTTTCAGGGCGTGTTTAAATGTCTTATTACTTGAATTGCTCGCATTATTTGTAATTAGTAAATTTATTATGACTTGTTTGATTTAATTGTTGTATTTAATTCTTTATTTTTGTTTAAGTGGCTTAATTTAGTTGTTTTATTTGAATTAATTTAATTGAATATAATAGTTTATTTATTTTAATTTAATTGTTAATTGTCTTAATTTAATTTTATTTAATTAGGGTTTTATTTTTTTAGAAGTCACATTTGTAGCCGACTTTGGGTTTTAATTAAGTATCTTTGGGCCGATTAGGATTTAGCTTGGGGCTTGTAATTAATTTAGGGTTTGGTACAACTCTATAAATATATAGGTTACCTCTGTTTAGGGTTTTAGGAAAAGAAAAATAAACCTGTACACGTCTGTGGAGGCAGAGGAGGAACAGAGGAATTTTTCAGTTGGAATTGCCGGGAACCTTCGAAGACGGCGTAGAGATTTTTAACAAAAGTCTCAAAGGCAATTTCTATCCTTACTTTCTCCCTTAGGCTTCGTGTTCTTTGCATTCTTAAATAGTTTAGGATTAATTGAATCAATTAAAAACATTCTCTGTTCGTGCTTAAACTGAAACTTATCAGTATGTTTTTGTGCTTTGTAAAACTGTTAAAAACATAATGTTTGCTTGCATAAATCCCTATTTAAAGTGATGTATGTAATGTTTACTAGACTTAAGCATGGATTGGGAGTGTACTAGGATTGGGTTGCAGCCTTTGGAAGTCATGGCGTGAGGTAGTAGAGGTGTAAAACGGAGACAGAAGGTGAAGAGACGAGGCAAAGAGAGGGAGAGCCGGCTCCTTTTGATGGGAGGCGGCTCCCAAGGGTGTGGGAGCCAGCTCCAAGGGCAAAAGAGCCGGCTCCACACTTGTTTGGAGCAGGCTCTTGCTCCTGTTTTCTTTTTCTTTTCTTTTTTTCGTTTTCTGCTAGTTTTTGCATGCAGTGATGTTTTCTGGAGTTTTCAGATATGTTTAGGATTGGATGTGGAAGGTCTAATTGAAGCATATAGTTGAATTAAGGCTCCAGATGTAGTGTTAATTAATCTAATTACCTGGAATTGCTTGGCCAATAGAGGAATTAATCAGATAATTACACTGTGTTTAGATTTGGAAAACTAGTAAAGTTTAACTCTCTGCATTAGTAATCTTTTGAGATGGATAATATAATTGTAACATGTTAAAATATGTACCATGATCATGTATTTGAATTATACATGGGTGGGACGTGTTAGCGTTAAATGGAATTAAGTTTTAAATTTAACACTAATGGGTTTTTGTAAAACAACCTAAACTAAGCATGTATATATGCATACTGTAATTGTGTCTTGATGCTTGCATTAATACTGTTAGTATCAATTGTTGGAGGAATGGACTTTGTTGATGTTTACTCTAAATGTCTGTAATGTCAGCTGCTAAGTGTTGAATGATAATTTGAAATAATTCTATCATTATATTAGGTTTAATAAAACAAGCTAAACTGAGTAGGTTTGTATATATATGGTGACTGTATTTCTTGATACTTACATTATGACTGTTAGTATCAGTGTTGGATATATAACTGAATATGTTTATGTATATAGCTGATTCTGTTTATTGATGCTTACATTAAGCCTGTTAGTATCAGTGATGGAGATATGGATTTAGTTGATGTTTACTGTAATTGTTGATATTATCAACTACTGGATAATGGGATAGTATACACCGGTATGGGACGATGGTATACCAGGGACGGTTTGGTTTCAAAATATCAGAACCTACCTACTTTGGATTAAGAATTGGATTAACTAAAAGTTAAGTCCTATTGATTGTAGTGTTTTGGCAACGACTAGTTGAACGGCACTACTAGGATTCAGGATGGATTTTAAATATATTGTTATGGTACCTCGATATAAGCTTGAGTCTCAGGATCGACGGTTAGGGAGCATATATGCATTGGGATGCATAGCTGGATACGATGGTTAGAGGTGTACCCTGTTTAGGTTTTGGTACACATGCCCACTTCGTTTGCGTTTTAGCATGTTACCTCTATTCAGGTTGAGACCGGCCTGTAGTCCAGTGAGAGTCCTTTTGTGTGACTATATATATATTTACGGACTTTTAGCTATTGTTGAATTGTTTAGGGTGTACATGCATATCGGGCCTTTGTTTGAATTGTAGTAGTATAGAACTTGCGCATAGGCCTGTCCCACTTCTATTTTTCAAGTACACGATAGTTCCAAACTTAGACGTATTCGTGCTGACCAGAGCTTTGTGCTCACTCTACCGACGATGTAGAATTTCTCTCCGTAGCTTATCAGGATGTTCTTTCAGTTGTTCTATTTCAGTTTGGATTTTTATTAGGGGTCCACTAGAGTTGGATTCTCGAGTTGTTAAACTTATGGAGTTTTGGATTGTCAGATTTTCAGTATTCAATTTTTAAAAGATTTATATTTAGTTTCTTTCAGCTTAAAATTCATTTCTTAATTCAATTTGTATTCTGTGTTCATTATAAAATATTAATTGTTTGATATTTGCCTCGGGTTTGGGCCTGAGCCTGATCAACCCGTGTCTCAGATCTGAGGGGTATCACAGTCTCTGTCTCCTCTACCTGAACTACCGGTTGTTGTACCGGTTGCGGAAGAGAAGCAATTGTAGCTCTCAAAGCATTCTGTAATATAAATGTTGCTAGAGTAAGTGGGGATCGTCCCAAGGGAAATGAAGTGTATTTTTGCTTGGAAATCAAAGTCGGATTAGTAGGTGAAATGATCAAAGATGGTTTGATAGTTGAATTAGACTACAACTTAAACTAAATAAATGCAATGTAAGGCAATTAAAGTAAAATGAGGTGTAGAGAATATAAGAAAGGAGTCTTGGGACTTAGAGCTCACCACTAAGCATTATCTTCCTAGACATGCAATGTTTGATGGATTAGGGGGATTGTATATTGTAAATGAAAGTGTGTGCCATTAATTGAATTAATAAGCTTGGATGGCCAAGTAAGTATGCATTGTCTAGCCAAACTAGTGAATAACACAATATATCAAATCAAGCCATTATTCCTTCCTTTAAGTCCACAATTAATGCACATCATCAAATTAGAGAAATATACTACTTGCATTCATAAGCATGGAACATCAAACAACAAGCATAGATTGTCCTCATATCTAAGAAAGTAAGGCAACTACATTACAACTAAGCTAGTGACATGAAAATTAAACTAATTAAACTAAGGAGGAGACACAATCCATCAAGAAATAAGTATGTACTATCAAACAAACCACAAGAGTAATCTATTTAAGCACCATACCTTGACTATCACTAGATTCATAGTATCAATACACATACACATACATCAATGTCACAAAATCTAGAAATAAACACATGAACATTCATCCTAGTATACATAGACAAATGGATAGAATTAAATGATCAATTGAAAGTATTAAACCACACAAAACATTGTAGAAACAAGATTTATATATATATATAATGTTAAGGCAACAAATACAACACAAATCCCCTTTAATTACAAAACATCAAAGTCTATGAGGTATGCTTAGAGCTATCTCTAGCCCCAAGAGAATGGTTTAGCCACTCATTGATGTTGTCATCCAACCCTCAAGGGCTATCTCCATTGTAGAAATGATATTTTTTTTCTTGGTAGAAACCCTAGATGGGTGGAAGAACTTTCTCAAATGGTGTGTATCTCTCTCTCTCTCTCTAATCTCTAGACTCCTCCAATCTCTATGTTGTATGTGGTTCCTTATTATTCCCTCCTGTATCCAAATGGCCAAAATCCTTATACAGGTAGCTCAAATGTCACACCCAATGGTCAGACCTCGTGCACTAGGACCTCCAAATGATTACACCACGAGCACACCTTTTAATTGGATGGAACTCTATTTTTCTCGCACTTGAGGCAGTTCGATCGATCATAAGGGTGCTTCGATCGATCGAACTATGGCGGCGCTTTTTTGGAATAATGACAAAACTGAGATATTTTTGGGATATTTTGGGAAAAGGACAAAAGTGGTAGGTGAGGATAAGATCAAAATGTTCGATCGATCGAAAGGAATGTTGGATCGATTGAACAGAGAAAATTTCTTGAAGATAGGGACATAAGGCTCGATCCATCTTGGCATGGTTGGAACGATCATTGTGTGATTGATCGGAACTTTTTTTCGATCGATCGAAGAGGGCTCCCTTTCACCACTTTGCTTCCACTTTGCTCCTTTCTTCCACTAAGCTTGAGATTGCTTCTTTTATGCTCTAATTCAGCTAAATTAACTAATTTTGGGGATAAGTGCCTGAAAAGGGAAATAATATGAAATTAGACTAAAACGGGAAAATAAGATAGAATAAAGTCCTAGAACGTTCAAGCTTAAAAGGTTTAAATTGCACATTTCAGCACTTCTCAGTTTGCGAAAACCCGACCGCCTAGGAGTTGCCTAGGGACCGCGGCGTTAGTGTGGCCTAGAGGGAACTGGGGAGATTTTCCTAGCGTGGTTGAGTTACCTAGGCCCCAAATGATGCTATAGAGTTGCTATGAGTCATGGATAGTTAGCCAATCCTTCTCTCATGCTGCCATGGAGTTGCCATGGGACGGGTTACATTAACGGTTTAGAAATAATAATGGAAAAGTTTTTTTTTTTTTTTTTTTTTTTTTTTTTCGAAATAGGAAGCGACATTGCATAACATTGCATACCATTGCACGTCATGGATCATTATGATTTGGGTTGTTTGCTGTTGATAGTATGGTCAAATTTTCTCCCTGGAGTTGTATGATCCCATCCTCTATTTTCCTATTCTTTGTTTGGATTCCCGGGGCCACAAGAGGTGTGTCTTAGGCACCACCTACTGAGTAATTTGCTCACCCCTTAGTTTTAACATTTTTTAGGAAACGGGAAAAAAATGGCGGATGACGTTCCACCACAGGCTTGATCATTTTATTATTTTTGTATCTAAGTCCCACAATTTTTGTAAAACTTAACATATTGTATTATGTACTGTGACTTATGGACTCCTGTTATTGTAATTATATTCATGGGCTGTAACTTTAATATAAGTTGTCTAAATGTTGTAAGACATAGACTTTTGATCTTAGCTATGTTTTTGGGACTATAATTATGATATTTGGATTAAATGGTACGTGGTTGCTGCACCATAAAATGAACTATATTGATGCATGATGAATGGATGAAAGAAATGTTGAAATATATTATTTACTTTGTGTGTTGAGACAAGTTAAATAAATTTTGAAGGTCCAAGAGGGTCTATTGTATTTTTATGCATTTAAGTAGGTTGTCATAGTACCCTTTTTAAGCAGAGGTCATGTCGAAATTTTTTTATTATTTTATTTTTTTTATAATTGGTATCATTTTAGGGTCGTTGCAAATTTGGTGTCAGAGCAATGGTTCGAAAATCATTAGGACGACGGGTAGAGGCCTACATAAGGTTGCATGGGAAGTCATTTGCATAGTTTATGTGATTATTTGTTAAAATGTTTTGCTATGTGAAAAAGCATGCTTAACTGTTTACTTGCTTACGTGTTTATATGCTTATATGCTTATATTAATGTGTTCATTACATAGTCTTGCATGCTAAGTATTTGTGCAGTATCCTTTTGTGTCGAGTTGTTTACGATTAGACCTTAGTGTTATCTTTATTGAACCGTTTTCTTGTTTTTTAGCATGATGCCACCGCAAAAGGAACCATGGGGAGTTGGCTCTAGGCCAACAAGGGGTGACGTTGGTTAAAAATCTAGCTCCAATCCCACGGAGCAAGTTGAAGAGGATACACTTCTTAGGGACTTGATTCTCCTGAGAAGTGTTTCCACAAGGAGGGATAATGTTGAAACACCCATTGAAGTGGGTAAAGGTTCAGCTGAGTTGGCACTTTTAAACAAATCTTAAAAGCAACATATGTTTGCCTAAGAAAATACCAAGGGTTTAACCCTCATCTTCCTTATACGGGGAATGCAAATTGTCTAACTCGGCTTTATAAAGTGAATTAGAACGTGACAACATAATACCAATGCTCTCCTGTATGTGATATAAAATAATACGTTCCGTTCTGATAAGAACTCCATCAAATCCCTAAACTCCTGAAAGTAGTTTTTATATATCACTTTTAGAAATGATAAAAAAGTTTAACTCTATGTAGTTTGATCAACATCAATTCTACTAATAGCATTCGTTATCTTTCTAGCAAATAAGATCACCCTCGCACGATCATTCATCTTCAAGATTTAGTACCCTCTTTCTTGGACACCTTGAAATCTCTTCCATTAGGATCCTTTTCGCGCTCCTCCTCTTCGTTTTTCTCCTTTTTGAGAAAAATTGAAGTCATGTTGGTCCCGATATGTGGCGACCTAAAACACACACTTAAATCCTTCCTTGGCTTATACATTAAAGTAGCATCAACCGGAACTTAAACCTTTGATCCCTAATTCTACTTTGTAGCAAAGAATTGATAACGTACTCCTTTACTTCTTTGGGTCTTTATCGCTTTCACCTTGGACTCAATCCTCCCCCTAGTGTCAACTATTCTGTATCTATAGCATTTAATTAACATCAGCTCTTCTTAAAGAACCGTAAATAGAGTACAACAAATCCTAATATGGGCTCTAAGTTTTAATAGACGCAACGCGGAAGTCATATAACGAAAGACACTCCTAAGGACACTTAAACCTAGAGTACTCTGATACCAACTGTGATACCCCCAGATTTCTGAATGCAGGTTGGCCAGGCCCACGCCTGAACGCCCAGGGATATTAAAAAAACTAATCGGTAATAATTGAATACAGAATACAAATATGATAACTAAGAATAGATAAATTGCTGAAAGAACTAAAATGATAATCCATTAATAAAATCCTCAGAATAAATTTTTATAAATAATAAAATATTATGATACATACAATCAATTTAATAAATAGTAAAATGTTAGGTCTATGCATACTAATCTCCTATAAGTAACTTGTTTACTTACCCCAAAATTATCGGGTTATTTTCAAGTACGGACACCTTGATTTGGGATGTACAGTATCCCTAAGTCGTTTCGTTGGATTGAAGTTCTTTAAATGTATTCTTGTTCATAATTCATGCAAATATTACTATGAAATGCTATTTGCAACTTATATGTCAAAACTTGTATATTTGATTTTAAACATGTAATGTGTGCGTCAGCATACCTTTTGGAATGTATTTGACATGTATGAGTTAGTAGTGGTAGTGGCATTCTATAAATTCAAACATGGCCACATTACACACTTTATTGCAATTTGGGTGTAACGTGACGGGCAACACCAAGTTTTGGCGTAGTTGCTGGAGAATTTGGCAACGTCATATTTTGGAAATCAATTAGGAATTAGTACTCTTTTGATCTTGTCTTTATTTTATTTTATTTTGGTTATTTATTGTGTTAGTTCTTGATTGGCTAGGTGCATTGAGCCAAGGAAGTGAAGCAAAGATGATTCTAAAGCAAAATGAGCAAGCTAAGCTAAGCAAAAAAAGCTAAAAATCTAAAAAAAATTGCAAAGCAAATCAAGGCAAAAATTGAAAAATAACTTGAAGTTGCTTAAGGACCCTTTGTGAGCTTTTCTAACTCTATCTCTAGTTAAATCATGAGCCCGCGTAGAGGCAAGTCTTTAAATTCTTAGATAAATCATGATCCCGCATGGAGGCAATTTTACTTTTCTTGCATATTTTTGAGAGCATGAGAGTATGGGATCAATGTATGTGGAGGATTTTTATTGATTGAATTGTTGTGAAGGAGAAGTGCTTGTTTCTATTGTTTTTATTGGTGTGTTACTTGAATTTTGTGCGGTCCTAGCCCACCCTTCATCATAACCACATCATTGGAAAATCTAGAGGGTCATCTTGGTTATCTAGACCCGGATTTCATAGAACATCCCCCTTTTAACCAATTTCCTCCCGTAGTTCAAGCTCTGGTTCCTCTAATGATCCTTTGTGATCATTACAACTTCCATGAATACCATGCATCGACTTGTATTTTGCTTCCTAACTTTGGGGCTGATCAATATGAAATTAAGCCTGAGACTATTCAAATGTGTTCACTTTTCTATGGCTTAAATGATGAGGAACCATATAAACGTCTTGATGAATTTCTTACGATATGCTCCACCGTAAAATACATGAATGTTCCGGAGGAAGTCCTTAAGTTACTCCTCTTCCCCTTTACTCTTAAAAATAAGGCAAAACATTGGTTCAACAACTTAGGGGAAAATTCAATAACTTCTTGGATACAAATGCAAAATGAATTTTTGAAAAAGTTTTACCCCGTAAGTTTGACCAAGTCAATGGGAACCGTAATTAGAGAATTTTCTCATGGGGAAGGAGAACCTTTGCATGAGGCTTGGGAAAGATTGAATGACTTGCTAAGGAAATGTCCACACCATGGCATCCCAAAATGGCAAGTAGTTCAATATTTCTATGAAAGCCTATCCAACGCTCATAAGGACACAATTGATACATCATGTGGACGTTCATATTTTGGAAAGCATGAAGATGATGTTTGGTACCTTTTTGAAAAATTGAGTGAAAAGTCATTGCATAAATATCACCCTTCTCAAGTGAGTCATGATTCTAATAAAAAAAAAAAAAGAAAAATTTGAAAGTGTGTCAAATTGAAAGTCCAATGGAGATTATAGCCAAGGTCAAAACTCTTTCTCAAAGACTTGATCAATTCTTATTGAGTCTGTTAAAACACTTATATGTACATATGTATTTCTGTTGGGGTCCTATTGTAATTAGATATAGATTTTATGGCCATTATGTAAATAGGCCTTTCTTGTATTGTATATAACCCCCTTTATGTTTTAGGGTTAAAGATATATGGGAAATATGGCTAAGCCTCAAACTTTCTCTCTCTCTCGCTGTCTCTCTCTCTTTGTATTTCTATACTCTTTAGATACAAATCTCCATTTTTACGTGGTATCAGAGTGGATCAAAGTTGTGAGTGTGGGAAATTGCAGTTGTATCGTTCTTGTATAGATTTATTCAGAGCTCGTGACAGTGGTAAAGTTGTTGCCGTTTTGGTTGTTGATGAGTTCACCGCCTTCTCTCGTCGTCGCTGCTCGTTGCTTGGTCTCAGATTTAAAACCCAGTTTGGTTGCTCGTGTTGTTACCATTTTGGTTGTCAATGAATTCACCGCTTTCTCTAGTCGTTGCTGCTCACTGCTTGGTCACCGGCGGTTGTTGTCATCGTCGCTGCTCGTTGCTTGGTCATCGACCGCTGTCGCGAGTTGTGTCGCTACTTGTTGATTCCATTGCCACCACCGCTGTCACTGCCACTGCGTGCTTGCTGAAGAGCTGAAACTTTGTAAAGAAGAATGGTGTTTGGCTACAAGGTTCTTGCTATCCTAATCCACGTTAACATAAACCGGATTTGTTCGACCCGATTTACGATTCGACCAGATTTAAGGTCCGGCTCGTTTGACCCAGATTTAAGGTCTGGCTCGTTTGACCTGATTTACTAACCGAGTTTGTTCTGCTCTGAGTCTTCTTCTATTCCTGGTTCAACCTTCTTGGGTGCAACAGCTTCCTTGGTTCTTTGGTACAGATTTGGCATCTTAACTTGACGCAGATAAGTTTTTTATTTATTTTTTATTTATTTATTTATTTTTTTTTTTTTTCATATTCATATATCCATGTTGGAGATTCAAATGTTGCTTCAGGGTCTACTGGAGTTAAATCTTTTGCAACACATGTTGATCCTGTCGGGCTGCAAATTACATCTATGAAATTAAGTAATTCCAATTACGTACTATGGGCTCAAGCAGTAAAGATTTCTTTAGGTGCCCGATGAAAGCTAAAGTTTATTACAACTGATCCTCCATAAAAAAACATCA
Source organism: Cornus florida (assembly GCF_030987335.1). NCBI lineage: Eukaryota > Viridiplantae > Streptophyta > Magnoliopsida > Cornales > Cornaceae > Cornus > Cornus florida. The sequence goes on from NW_026775572.1 coordinate 49,634,108, forward strand.
GCAACATATGAGGATTGGGAAACTGATACCTATATGGTTATGTCCTGGTTGTGGAACAGTATGGAACTTTCCACTGCATCCACTTTTATGTTTGTCAGCACTACAAAGGCAATCTAGGATGCAGTTAAAGAAACTTACTTTATGGACACAAATGTTTCTCATATATATTCATTGTATGAAAAGATATTCCATTCTCGTCAATCTAACTTCTCTAGTCAAGGCCTCGGTGAGTATTGCAGTACTTTCGAAAGCCTTTTAGATGAGTTGAATTAGTACCATCCCTTGACTACTGATCCTGACGTTCTCAAGCGATAACATGAGGAATTTTCTGTTTCCATTTTTCTTGCTAGTTCGCACCTAAGCCTTTATAATATTCGGGATCAGATCCTTACCGGTGATGGAGGACTCCCATCTTTGAGTAACATTTATTCCCGCTTACTTCGGGTTTCAGAACAATCACATGTGACGCCCACTGGAGTGAAAGAAAATTCAGCTATAACGATTCCTTCTATTTTTCCATAGTCCTCTAGAGGTCGTGATACTCTTAGTGGCAACAGAGGGTATGGTGGAAATTCAGGTGATACTCTTAGTGGCAACAGAGGGTATGGTCGAATTCAGGTAGTTTTCGTAACGGTAGTGGCCATGATAGAAGTCGCAGTCATCGTGGTCATGGATGTAGTACCACTCACATCTGCAGCCACTGTAAGATTACTAACCATTCTGTTGAGAACTGTTGGACTCTTCATAGGAAACCAGTATGGGCAAATCAAGCAATGTCTTCCTCTGACCTTGCAGGGTCTCATCACTCTCTTAGTCAGACTTCTGTATTACCATCACCTACATCTACTAGTGACACCGTGACACTATCACTATCACGAGCTGAGTTCAGTGCATTGGTCAATCGGACACATTCCAACTCTACTGATGTGGTTAATTTTGTGCAATCAGGTAATATTGTATGCTTGTCCGATTTACAGACTTCAGCATCCCCTTGGGTTTTTGACTTTAGGGCTTCTACCCATCGTATAGGTGATACCTCTCTATTTTCTAATTTTCAGAAGTCTAGTTCAACATCTTTTGTTATTCTGGCTGATGGTAGAACATGTTCCATTATTGGCTAGGGAATAATTAAATTAACCCCATCCATTTCTTTATCCACTATGCAATTAGTTCCAAATTTTCCCTTTAATTTATTATCTGTAAGTAAATTGACTAAAGCATTGAACTGTTTGGTCACATTTTATCCTTCGTCTTGTGTCTTCAGGACCTCAACAAGAAACAGACGATTGGTGGGGGTAGTAACAGAAATGGCCTATACTATTTGGATTGCAAACCTTCCACTGTTGTTTTACATTCCTAGATATCTGTGTACCAGTGGCATTATCGGTTAGGTCATCCCTCTTTGCGGTATTTGAAGTCTGCTTTGCCTTTCCTTGAGTCGGTGTCTACTTTAAATTGTGAGTTTTGTCAGTTGGGCAAGCACCATAGAGTGCCTTTCCCTCCTCGTATCATTAATCGTCGATCTTCTTTATTTGAATTAGTGCATACGGACATTTGGGGTCCTTCTTGTCACACTAATCACTCAGGTTTTTCTTATTTTGTTACCTTTGTTGATGATTATTCAATAATGACTTGGTTGTTTTTAATGAAAGACCTTTCAGAACTTTTTTTTCCATATTTCAAATATTTTTAAAAGAAATTAAGGTCCAATTTGGGTGTGTTATAAGCACTTTACAATCTGATAATGCTATGGAATATGTCAAAACTTCTTGGTCTTATACTCCTCAACAAAATGGCGTAGCCGAACGAAAAAATAGGCATTTCATTGAAATAGTTTGGACATTGATGATACATATGCATCTTCCAAAAGCATTTTAGGGTGATGCTGTTTTAACTGCTTGTTATTTAATTAATCGTATGCCATCTTCCATTCTTAATTGGAAATGTCCTTATTCTTTTATTTTTCCTACTTGACCGTTATTTGCATTGCCGCCTTGTGTTTTTGGGTATGTGTGTTTTGCTCATATATTACGCCCTGGCAATAATAAATTGTCTCCTTGTGCCATTAAGTATGTCTTTATTGGATACTCTTGGACTCAAAAAGGTTATAAATGTTGGGATTCTAGCACTCGTAAAGCTTTTGTGTGTATGGACGTTACCTTTTTTGAGGATACTCCTTATTTTTCTTCACATAGTTCATCTTCAGATACCGAGCTGCTGCTTCCGTTGCTTGTTGTGTCACATTCATTACCCTGTGACCTACCACAACCACCTCATGTGCCACCACCACTTCAAATGTATAGTCGTCGATCACGAGTAGCCCCCCCCCCCCCCCAATTGTCTACTTCCGTTGAGGCTCCTCCTGCTATTGATGATTTTTCTATTGCATTAGGTAAGGGTGTTCACTCGTTTGTCATTGCACACCCTATATCTAACTTTGTTTCCTATAAAAAGGTATCGCCCTCATTTTCTTGTTTTTTTCTCCACGTTATCTTCTACTGCTATTCTGAAAACTGTGCAGGATACTTTATCTGATACAGCTTGGCGCAAAGCCATGACAGATGAAATAGATGCTCTTCATCATAATGGGACATGGGACCTTGTTTCCTTACGTCTCGGTTCCAAAACGGTTGGTTGTAAGTGGGTCTACACTGTCATATATCTTTATGATGGATCTGTTGAGCGATTGAAGGCTTGCCTTGTTACAAAGGAATACACGCAAACCTATTGTATTGATTATGATGAGACTTTTTCTCCTGTTGCGAAGATTTCTTCTATCCAAATCCTTATTTGCATTGCCACCAATTGTAATTGGCCGTTGTTTCAATTAGATGTGAAAAATGCTTTCTTATATGGCGACTTACATGAAGAGGTTTACATGGAGCAACCACCTGGATTTGTTGCTCAGGGGGAGTCTCGTTATGCTGTATGTCATCTTAAAAAGGCCTTGTACGGATTGAAACAATCTCCAAGGGCATGGTTTGGAAAATTCTCCAAGGCGGTACTCTCCTTTGTCTTTAACAAATGCCAGACAGATCATTCGGTATTTCGCCAACATACTAAAATTGGCTTTATATTTCTTGTGGTATATGTAGATGATATTGTTATAACAGGTGATAATTCTGACAGCATTGCAAAGTTAAAATTGTTCTTACAGAATTGGTTTCACACAAAGGATCTAGGCAAACTCAAATATTTCTTGGGTATTGAGGTTGCTAGATCCAAGGAAGGTACAAGTCTATCTCAAAGGAAATATGTGTTGGACTTGTTAAAAGAAACAGGTATGTTAGGTACTCGCCCTGTTGATGCTCATATGGACAAAAATATAAATTTTTTACTTGATGAGGGTGATTTATTTGATGATTATGGCAGATATCAACGTCTAGTTGGGAAATTAATTTATCTCACTATCACTCGACCTGACATTTCATATGCAGTTAGTGTTGTAAGTCAGTTCATAAGTGTTCCTACAGTACCACATTGGAATGATGTTCTTCGAATTATTCGATATCTCAAACAAGCTCCAGGTTTTGGATTACAATATAAACCTAATGGTCATCTTAATGTGACAAGTTTCACAGATGTTGACTGGGCTGGTTCTCCCTCAGATAGGAAATCTACTACAGGCTATTGTACATTTGTTGGTGGAAATCTTGTTACATGGAAAAGTAAAAAGCAAACAGTTGTAGCACGGTCTACCGTTGAAGCAGAGTACAGGGCGATGGCCCATACCCCTAGTGAGTTAACGCGGATACAACATTTTCTTAAAGAACTTGGGTTAATAGTTAAGACTCCTATTCCACTGTTCTGTGATAACCAAGCAGCTATTCACACCGCATCCAATCTGGTGTTTCATAAAAGAACCAAGCACATTGAAGTTAATTGTCACTTCATTTAAGAGAAAATATTGAGTGGAAACATTTCTACTCTATTTGTGAAGTCTGAAGATCAATTAGCTGATATGTTTACTAAGGCTCTTGGTCATAATCGGTTAAAAACGATTTGTTTTAAGGTGGGATTATATGATATATATTCTCCAGCTTGAGGGAAACTGTTAAAACACTTATATGTATATATGTATTTATGCTCGGGTCCTATTGTAATTAGATATAGGATTTGTGGTCATTATGTAAATAGGCCTTTCTTATATTGTATATAACCCATTTTATGTTTTAAAGTTAAAGATATATGGGAAATATGGGCTGAGCCTTAAACTCTCTCTCTCTCACTGTCTCTCTCTCTCTCTCTGTAACTCTATTATCTTTATATACAAATCTCCATTTTTACAGAGTCAAAAATCGATTATCAAATCATCTCCTTTTCATCACTCCCATCATTCTTGTGAGCCTTGCATGACATCTTCTAGTGTTTTACATTCTACTTCCAATTGTCCCCATGGACATGTGTTTAACGAACACTTTGAACAAATCAATGCTACATTTGCTCACCCTCATTCAAATGTTTATGTTCTGGTGTGGAATGAAAATTCAAGTCCTTTTCAAGCTAATTTTTTTTAAAGTAAATATGTCCCTCCTCATAAAAGAAATGAAGGTCCTCAAGGATTTGTTTTATCTTCTTCCTATCATCAAAGAATGAATCACTATTCACATCCTCAAGTGTATGATTCCCAAATTTGCTCTCATCATCCTCATACACTTTATAGTAATTCCACATTTGAGGATAAGGTTTTAGTGGCTTTGGGTAGCTTAGAAAAGAACACTAAAATGTTGTATTCTCATTCTCAATCGATATCGAAGCTTAAATCCCAAATCGGGATGATAGCGAATACATTGAATACAAGAGAAATTGGTAAACTACCTAACAACCCGAAAGGAATCTAAAAGCCCAGTACTTTATGGATGCAAACCCTACATCGGGGTGTCCTTCCCAAGAGCAAGTGCAAGTTATTACCACTTTGAAAAGTGGTAGGCAAATTGATAATAAGGTTGAAAAACCAAGTGAAGATAGTGAACCGGTGCAACCCAAAGTTAGCACCCATCCCATTTCCAATTTTATTCCTACTTCCTTGGAAGAAAATGTTCCCATTAAGAATTCTCAACCTTCTTCATCATCTCCTCAAGTTGAAAAATCTTATGAGCCAAAAGCTCTATTTCCATATGCCTTGAGAGAGACTTCGCCTTTTAGGAGGCAAGAAGGAAAAATTCATGACATAATGGAAATGTTTAAACAAGTTAACATAAATCTTCTTTTCTTGGATGCAATTAGGCAAATTTTGTCTTATGCAAAATTTTTGAATGACCTTTGCACATAAAAGAGGAAGAACAAGGAACAAAGCCCTAAAAAAGTGTTCCTCATGGGGCAAGTGAGTTCCATGATTCAACATAACACTCCACCTAAGTTCAAAGATCCCTGTGCTTCGACCATTTCATGTGTGATTGGAAACCATGAGGTTCGTGGAACTCTTATTAACTTAAGAGCGAGTATTAATTTGATTCCTTACTCTGTGTATGTCCAACTAGGTTTGAATGAATTAAAGCCAACCTCGGTGGTACTTCAATTAGCCAATAGATCCATCAAAACACCTAGGGGCATGGTTGAGGACATGCTCATCAAAGTTGACAAGTTCTATTTCCCGGTTGATTTTGTGGTTCTTGATACTGAACCGGTTGCCAACTCTACCAATCACATTCCAATCATCTTATGAAGGCTATTTCTTGCCACTGCGAATGCAACCATCAATTGTAGATCCGAGGTTATGGACTTTTTTTTGGTAACATGATGGTTAAGCTTAATGTTTTCAATGCAAGTTGACATCTTATCGATGAAGACAAGTGTTGTCTTATAGATGTCTCGGATGAGGTTATTGAAGAGTCCATTCCTTCTATGATTGTGAAAAAGTCAACCGAGGACAATCTTTCATCTGTTTTATCTGAGGATCCTCTTGTATCTTGTCTCCTTGAAATGTATGGGAATTTTGGGTTTGACAATGAGGGGTCAATGAGTGAGGTAAGCGATTTAATGGAATCCATTGCAAGCTTGGATTTTTCACCTTGGAAAGCTCCAAAAGAACCTTTTCCTCTACTCTCTAGCACTCCACCGGTTCCATCTTTAGTCTCCCCACCCACTCTTAAGCTTAAAACTCTTCCTTCCAATCTTAAGTATACCTTCTTAGGCCCAAAAGTGACTCTTCCGGTCATCATTTCTTTAAGTCTTGAAGAGAATTAAGAGAATAACCTTTTAAATGTGCTTAAAGAAAATAAGGAAGCTATTGGATGGAGTGTGGCAGATCTAAAGGGAATTGACCCTTCCATTTGCATGCATAGCATTCTTATGGAAGAGGATGCAAAACCTTTTAGAGATGCCCAAAAGAGATTGAATCCAAACATGAAAGAAGTGGTTAAGAAGGAAGTTGTAAGCCTTTTAGATGCATGTATCATTTATCCAATCTCTGATAGCAAATGGGTGAGTCTAACCCAAGTAGTTCCCAAGAAATCGGGAATTATGATAATTGAAAATTCAAAAGGTGAGGCAATTTCCAAGCGTAAAATGCCGCCACTAGAAAAGATCACTTCCCTCTGCCCTTTATTGATTAAATTCTAGAGAGATTGGTCGGGCAACAATATTATTGTTTTCTTGAGTCTTTTGGACTTTAAGTAAACTCCTGAATATGTGCAACCGTCCGTAAGCTACACTTATCAGTTAAGTCCGAATTTGCTACCTTACAGAGAGTATAATTGAGGATACTAAAGATAGAGTAGGCTGGATCTGACTCGAGAGGAAAGCATTGGGTTGGGCAGCAGGTTCTACCCCAAGCTTAGAGAGTAATACAACAGGCCCAACACCTAAGATCCACCGGATTGGGTCAAGCCCAAAAGGAAGAAGGCCCGAAGACTGAGAGCCCAATATAAGAAATTAGTTATAACACTTGTAATTGCCTATAAATAGGCATAGAAGAGAAAGGGGAGGAGAGTAAAAAATGTAATGAAACTCTAAAGAAATTTGGAGAGATATTTACTTGCATTTACAATTGGCGCCGTCTGTGGGAATCGTTGAAGATTGATTCTTATTTGATCAACATCATGTTGATTCAGACTGATTCATGAAGACGAAGCTTGATTTCTGGAAGTTGAATCCAGATCTGAGAGATTGCGGTTTGCTCTTGAGAAGTTATTGATTCCTGATTGATTTTGAGAAATTGGCGTCAGATTTACGCAGTGGTGATTCATTCTATCGTGGCTCGATCTGACAAGTTCAAAGCCAGGAAAGCTCAGATCTGATAAGTTCAATCTGACGTGGTTCGTGTTAGTGAAACTCAGATCTGATTTAGAATTTGCAATTCATGCCTTTGCTCCATTCCGGAATAATGACTAGGGGTGAGAACTCCAATCCGGTAGAGAATGTCCAGCCGATGAAACTTGATGAGTTGATGAGCATGATCGAAGCTCTCAGGAGAGAGAATGCAGAGCTAAGGACTGAAATGCAGCATCAAGAAGCTTCGATGATTCCGCGACTACTCCCAGTAGGAGAAGAAGTTCTATTTCCCGAGGCTGCACATCACGGTGAGGAGGTAGGGAACAACCAGACAGATCTTCACCACGAGGAGGTCCGACTAAATGATTTGCCACCAAATCCTCATCGTATTAATGATCACGAAGGATCAACTCACATGGATCCACGGCGTGAACAGATCCAGTGAAACGAAGCCATGACTTTTGATCCATATCAAGAAATGCTCAGCCGAGAAGAAGCAATGGAGTTTGATCGCCATAAAGCTATACCGCCGTGGCACAAGGAGTTTGTGGAGGAAAGATCATTCAATCTGTCTTATCGGCCTTTCATAGCAACGTTCGATTATCAAAGCTCAGAAAGGAGATCTATAGATCAGAGAAATACCGCAGGGTTCTAGAGAGAGAATGAAGCCCTCCGCTCAACGGCTCGAACGGTTGACTCGCCGTTTACTGATGAAATTCTGAATGCTCTGAGTTCGAGGAAATTCTCCATGCCCGTTTTCATTCTGTTTGATGGGACAACCGATCCGATTGATCATGTATATTACATTCAGTTGAAAATGGCTTTGAACACTGAGAATGAATCCTTGATGTGCAAATGCTTTCCTACAAGTCTAGTTGGACCAGCGCTTAATTGGTTCAAGAACCTGCCGAGGGGCTCAGTGGATAGTTTTCGAAGCTTATGCGATCGGTTCATGAGCCAGTACTATGGGAATAAACATCCAGCAAAGGACATTTCGAGCTTATTCATAATGAAGCAGCATGAGGACGAGTGTCTCCAAGCTTTTCTTACCAGGTTTAACCTTATTAAGAGCATGGTGATTGAATGTCATCCTTCTACGGCGGTTCAAGTGTTTAAATTGGCCATGACTCGTGGCACTCCATTCCACACTAGCTTGGTAGTGAATACGCCGAAGACTATGGATGAACTCAATGAAGAGCTGATGGTTTTGTGCGCTTAGAAGAAGAAGAGGCAGCTAATGCTCGGAAGACATCCATCATATCAATAGAAGAGAAAACCAAAGCAAAGATCAGGAAAAAGTAGGTTCAGCCACAGCGTCAGACCTCCTGGAAATCTGAGAAGAGGCCTAGGGAGGAAGAGCTGGTTACTCCATTAAAAGTCATTTTAGCAAGGCCGTACCAAGAAAATAAAGATAAGTTTCGATCTCCTTTACCAATCAGACAGCCCCTCGAATAGAGGGACCAGTCTAAGCATTGTGCATTCCATTCTGACTTTGGCTATTAGACTAATGAATGCAGGAACTTAAGGAGACAGGTAAAGATGCTGATAGCCAGAAGGGAGTTCGCAAGTTATATTCAAGGCCCGGCGGTAGAACAGAACCGACTAATGGAACACGTGAAGAAGAATCAGAAGTTGAGCTCCCACAACTCGCAACCAGTTCGAATAATCAATGCAATTCACAGTAGGCTAGAACCTACTAAGGAGTCAGATGAACTGCTTCGAACATGCCTCCGCCAGGAACATATGAAGAGGAGGATAGGCAGTGTAAACACAGATAAAGTTTGACAAGACCGACCTGTTACGTGTTTAAATTCCTCATGAGGATCCGTTAGTCGTTAGTTTGACAATAGTGGAGTGCCTGGTACGACGAGTCCTGATTGATCCTGGAAGTAGCACAAATGTTATGCCGAGAGATACGTTCAATCAGCTCGAAATAAAACCTGAGAGGCTCAAGCCCACTGCACATCCCTTGCTAGGGTTCGATGAAAAATGGGTGAAACCCATCAGTATGGTAGAAGTCGCAGTGCAAGCTACAGAAAAGGGTTCTGATAGAAAGCTTGTGGTTGTTGAGATCCATCCATCTTACAACCTTCTGATGGGCAGAGGGTGGATTCACAGAGTTCAGGGTGTTCCCTCAACTCTGCACCAAGTAATGAAATGCCTGGGCTTGATGGAAATAAGGTGATTGACATTCATGGGGACCAGGTTGCAGCTAAGGAATGTTATTCTATGACGTTGAAACCTGCTGCAAAGGGAAAAGCTCACATTCGTTCTGTAAGCCCCAGATAGCAATTACAGGAGCCTCCACCCAGCTAAAATGGGGAGGAGGAGTTGGGGAACTTGACCGAAGAACCCCTTGTTGATGTGCAGATCGATCATAACAAACCGGAACGAACAACTAGAGTGGGAATAAGACTTGCCGAGGAAGAGAAACAGGAGTTAATTGATTTCTTGTCTCAGAATGCTAATGTGTTCGCTTAGAACCACTCAAACATACCCAGAATAAGCCCTTCGGCATTCTGCCACTCCCTCAACGTCAATCGGAACGCGAAGCCTGTAAGGCAGAGGCATAAAAGATTTGCTCCAGAGCGTAATCGGATCATAGCCGAGGAGGTTGATAGGTTGTTTGATGCGGGATTCATTAGAGAAGTATATTACCCAGACTGGCTTTTGAATGTTGTAGTTGTGCGAAAGAAGAATGGGAAGTGGCGAGTATGCATTGATTTCACTAATTTAAGCAAAGCTTGTTCGAATGATAGTTTCCCGTTGCCAAAGATTGATCAAATGGTGGACGCCACTACTGGATATGAACGTTTAACTTTCTTGGATGCTTATTCAGGATACAATCAAATCCCCATGAACCCGGTTGATGAGGAGAAAACTTCTTTTGTAACCGAACGATGGACCTATTGCTACAAAGTTATGCCATTCAGATTAAAGAATGCTGGGGTAACTTATCAAAGGCTGATTAGCAAGATTTTCAAGGATCAGATGGGGAAGACTGTAGAGGCTTACATTGATGACATGGTGGTGAAAAACAAGAGAAGAGTTGACCATTTGAAGCATCTGTAGGACGTGTTTGAGGTATTGAGAAGATATGGAATGAAGCTTAATCCAACCAAATGCTCATTCGGCGTAAGTTCTGGTCAATTCCTAGGACATGTGGTTAATCATAGAGGAATCGAGGCTAGCCCAGCCCAAGCAGAGGCTCTTACCAAAAATGTTGAACCAAAGACAATTAAAAAAGTATAAGCCCTCACAGGTCGGATAGCTGCATTAAGCCAGTTTATTTCTAAGCTGTCAGATCGCTGCAAGCCATTCTTTGATACCATACGAAGCCATGGGAGACAGTCCTGGGGGGATGAACAGCTACAAATGCTAACTAGTTTGAAAGAATATATGCAGAGCCCTCGGGTCCTGTTTGCTCTCAAACTAGGAGAAAAGTTATGTTTATACCTCGGGGTATCTAGTATTGCAACGAGTGCTGTTCTGATCCACTGTAAGAAAGGAGCTCAGTACCCAGTGTTCTACGTCAGTAAAATAATGACTGATGCCGAACGGAGATATTCAAAGGCCGAACGAATGATACTCTAGATCGTAAATGCAAAAAGGAAGCTAAGGAATTATTTTGAATCCCATCCTATCATCGTTATGACCGCATTTCCAATCAGAGTGATCCTACATAAGCCAGATCTCTTGGGGAGAATGACGAAGTGGGCTAGAGTTAAGTTCGTTTGACATAACATATGAATCCAAAACGGCTATCAAAGGGCAAGTAGTGGTTGATTTCTTGCTAGAATGTGATTCGAAAAATGTGGAGGAAGACCTTCGCAGTTGTCTATGGAAACTCTTCATAGATAGATCCTCAAATCAGCTGGGGGTAGGCATTGGGATCAAACTACAGATGCCAGAAGGCACATTCCTAAGTCAAGTGCTCAGACTTGAATTCCGAGCCACTAATAATGAAGCAGAATATGAAGCGTTGCTGATGGGACTTAAGCTAGCCAATGAGCTGAAAGTCAGGAACTTAACCGCTTTTAGTGACTCATAGTTGGTTATTCAGCAAGTGAATGGAAAATATGAAACTAAGGACAAAACAATGGAGGCATACCATTCTGCTGTCATGCGCGAGGCTAAAAACTTTGATAATGTCAAGTTTGTCCAGTTACCGAGGGAGCAAAATGAAGACGCCGATCGGTTGGCATGCAATGCTTCGAGTTCTGAGGAGACATTGGTAAGGGTGATCCCAGTAAGTATATTGAACCAGCCATCCATCTTCGAAGAACCTTCAGGCTCAGATCCTTAGCAGGTGAATGTCATTCCATATGAACCGAGCTGGACAGATCTAATCATCACTTATGTACAGGATGGCATTCTGCCTGAACAAAGGGATGAAGCTCTGAAAATCAAGTTAAATGTAGCGAAATATGCCATAGTGCATAACCAGTTGTACCAAAGATCTTTTTCTGGGCTATACTTAAAATATGTCACCCCCACAGAGGCTCGGCATATATTGCGAACCATTCATGAAGGTGTATGTGGGAATCATTCAGGGTGAAGGTCTTTAGTGCACAAAGCAATGACGCAGGGGTATTTTTGGCTAAACATGTCATGAGATATAGAAGAATTCTCTAGAAGATGCGATAAATGCCTAAGGTTCAGACCACTGATTCACTAACCACCTGAAGATTTGCACATAATGGCTATGCCCTGGTCTTTCGCGCAGTGGGGGATGGATGTAGTTGGCCCTCTGCCAACCACAAGATCACAGATTAATTACGTTCTGTTAGTAACGGATTATTTTACCAAGTGGGTGGAAGTAGAGCCATATCCCAGTGCAACCCAAACTCATGTGAGGCGCTTCATTTGGAATAATATTATTTGCCGCTTTGGTGTTCCAAGGTCGATTGTCATGGATAATGGAACTAATTTCGATAGTAAGCAAGTAAAGGAGTTGTTGGAAGAGTATGGAATCAACCAGAAGTTGGAAGCAATAAGTCATCTGCAGGCAAATGGACAAGCAGAAATCACAAATAGAACAATCTTTGCTTACATCAAGAAGAAGCTTGAGGATCAGAAAGGAAAATGGTTAGATAAACTGCCGAATGTCTTATGGGCGTATAGAACGACCCCAAGACGGCCGACCGGAAAGAGCCCATTCGCCATGGCATATGGTACCGAGGCAGTTATACTGGTCGAGCACTTGGTTCTGACTGTCCGAAGCTTAGCATGGAGTCGAAAGCAAAACGACAGTATGTTGAGGTTTAACCTCGATATGTTGGAGGAAAAGAGAGATGCAGCGGTAGTAAGGCTCACATTCTACTAGTAGACCCTTATGAATAGCCATAACAAAAAGGTAAAGCACAGAGACTTTGTACCAGGTGATTTGGTTCTGAAGAGGAAGGTAGGAATGGTTAAAAAAATGGTGTCACCTTGGGAAGGCCCATATAGAATTGCAGAAGTTATAGGAAAGGGGGCTTACACCTTAGAGACCATGGCTGGAAGGCTGGTCAACAAGCCATAGAATGCTACATCTCTAAAAAGGTATTATCAATAGAAAGTCGAGTTCCAATTTTATCATTGTTCATTTTCAAATTGTGTACGCATGAATGTACGAAATTTTGAAATTTATTAAGAGCTATCTTCTTCTGAAAAATTGAGTGTTTGAAAAATAGCAAAGTAAGTGGCAGCTGGCACTATGAGCCGAATGCCAAAAACTTGCCAAAAAATAAAGAGTGGCAGTGGCAAGTGGCATTCTGGCCGAGCGCCAACCACTCAGCAAAGTAAGTGGTAGCTAGCACTATAAGCCGAACGCTAAAAACTTGCCAAAAAATAAAGAGTGACAGTGGCAAGTGGCATTTTAGCCGAGCGCCAACCACTCAGTAAAGTAAGTGGCAGCTAGCACTATGAGCCGAACGTCAAAAACTTGCCAAAAAATAAAGAGTGGCAGTGGCAAGTGGCATTCTAGCCGAGCGCCAACCACTCAGCAAAGTAAGTGGCAGTTGGCACTATAAGCCGAATGCCAAAAACTTGCCAAAAAATAAAGAGTGACAGTGGCAAGTGGCATTCTAGCCGAGCGCCAACCACTCAGCAAAATAAGTGGCAGCTGGCACTATAAGCCAAATGCCAAAAACTTGTCAAAAAATAAAGAGTGGCAGTAGCAAGTGGCACTCTAGGCGAGCGTCAATCACTCAGCAAAGTAAGTGGCAACTGGCACTATGAGTCGAACGCTAAAAACTTGCTAAAAAATAAAGAGTGACAGTGGCAAGTGGTATTCTAGCCGAGCGCCAACCACTCAGCAAAGTAAGCGGCAGCTGGCACTATGGGCCGAACGCCAAAAACTTGCCAAAAAATAAAGAGTGGCAGTGGCAAGTGGAATTCTAGCCGAACGCCGTCCACTCTGCAAAGTAAGTGGCAACTGGCACTATGAGCCGAACCCCAAAAACTTGCCAAAAAATGAAGAGTGGCAGTGGCAGTGGCAAGTGACATTCTAGCCAGCGCCAACCACTTTGTAAAGTAAGTGGCAACTGGCACTATGAGCCAACGCCAAAAACTGGCCAAAAAATGAAGGGTGGCAGTGGTAAATGGCATTATAGCCAAGCGCCAACTACTCAGCAAAGTAAGTGGCAGCTGGCACTATGAGCCGAACGCCAAAACTTGCCGAAGCTAAATATGAAGCTAATTGTTATTACTAATGAACAGGTGTAATCAATGGGAAAATGTAAAAAAATTTGGAGCAAGGTTCAGCTAAAAAATATGTCATCTCATTTATAATAAGAATTTTGAGGTTACAACCCATGAAGTATACAGATGACATGAATACAAAAAGGAAGAAATTATGGCAACAGGAGAACCCTAACTGACTGCCTCTGTTGCATCACCCTCCTAGTTGAGCTGACTTATCTCCTTGCCACCATTGGTCACCCTATCTTAACGAGGAGGAGAATCAAGCTAAATAACAGAGTCGTTTTGTTGAGTCTCAACCTTAACAGTGGGCGCAGAAGGGACCAAGGTGGACAGAGGAGGCACGTCCAAAGGCTGATCAGTGGTAGAAGTAGGAGTGATCCTAGAAGAAGCAATCTCCTGATACTCATTAAAAATATGCTCAGCAGGAGTAGAGTCTGGATCAACATAGGCTCCTGGGGGATCAATTTCTAACTCTTTATCAACCTCATCCGAAGTAAAACCAGTCTGGCCTTTGGCAGGAATGCAGTCTGTATAACCCTCTCGGAACCCCTATGCATACCTGAGGGCACCGACCCTGGAAAAACGTGCATGAAGAGCTATCATACCGCCATTTACTTTACCAATAATGTTAAGCAGGGCATCGCATTCTTCTAAGGCCCTTTTCTTGAAAGCCATTCGCGCGGTCTGCTCATCACTAAGTAGGAGCTAAAGTTTTCCTTTCTTAGCCCTAAGTAATTCACGCTCAGTTTGCCAAACACTCTTCTCAATTTGCAGAGCGTTCTTTTAATCTTGGAGAGAATCTGCCTCCTTTTTCAGAGCATCTCTCTCTTTTTCAACTTTGTCAAGCTAAATCATCAGCTCGGCATTTTTGGTGCTGATGATCTCATTCTCTTTTTTGGCCACATCAAGGCTATCAGAAAACTTATGAGCCTTGGCATTCCCTAATTCCACTTGCTTCTGCATGGCCATCATACCGAACAAGGTCTGCAGAGATATGCATGAATACTGGTTAAATCGAGCGCATGGTTAGAGGAGGTCAAGTGTAAAGACTATGAAAAGATCTGGTGATTAAGGTGGAAAAAGATACCTTTATGGCAGATATGGGGAAGCGGCTGAACACTTCCTTTTGAGATAAACCTCTGGCCACCTCAATGTCTTTAGGAGTTCACATATTCCTATAATATGTCATGGCGGTAGGACCATCCCTAAATATGGTATCGCTCGGCTTCACGGTTGTCCCATCCGCTCGGACGAACCGAGGACTCCATGGCGCCATTATGGAGGAAGAAGTAGTCGTTGTGATAGACCTAGAGGGGGCAGGGGGCCTAGCTGGTGGAGACACGGGCACACTCGACCCAGAGGTGCGAACCCTTCTTGTCGGAGGGATACCATCTGGGCCAAATGTACCATCAGGTAGGGGCCTCTTCCCTCTCTCCTTTTCATGAGCAGCAATAGTGGTGGCATTCGGAGGGTTGCTGACTGAAGGAGTTGTGCTCGGATTGGTAGGCAAAACGTTGATGACCGGGCTAACAGTTACCACGGTCGGATTGATAAAAGGGGAGGTGCCAGAGATAGTGGCAGAAAAAAATGCCGAGGCTGGAGAAGAAGCTGTAGCAAAAGCGGCAGTGGTCCTTGGAGGGTTCTTCTTCCTACCAAAGGATGGGATTTTGAGTTAACTCATTGTATTGCCAAGGACTGAAAGGGCAAAAAGGTTATCTGAAGTAAGGAGATCTGAGCAGGAAGGAATTTTGTTCAGAACATACTTCTTTAGGTAATTAACCCTATCCCTGTAAACACCATAACTCAAGTCATTACAAGGAATGCCCAGGGAACGGCATAAGAAAGTGCAAAAGCGAGGAACACAAGTTTCACAGGGACAATCGTTCTTGTGTGTTTTGAATTTCTTATACGAAGAAATAGAGCACACGCCAAAGGCACTTGGGATTGGATAATCCTTTGCAGCCGTAGAAGACCAGGCCCCCCTAACCCCTATTATGTTCTTTCTCCAACCCTTCTCAGATTTGATTATGTCCTTACATATGGATTTCTTTTCAAACGGGTAGAAGTGGTAGAACGGTTCATCAGTTCGAATTTTGCAAACCTTGTAGTAGAGGAGAAAATCTATGAGATCAAGATCCAGACCTCTGTCACGGGTCAAGAGCAGCAAAACGGATAAGATTCTAAAGAAATTTGGATTTACCTGCAGAGGGGAAATCCCTAATCTATTAAAAACATAGCTAAAGAAGGGGTACAGAGGGAACCTAATGATGTTAAGATGAAGATGGGAAAATAGAACTTCGCCGGGAAGAAGACCCGTACCAGTTCTGACATCCACATCTCTAGGACATACCCTAATTTGAACGTCATTGGAGAGATTAAGTTTCATACGAAGGATATCCAGGTCGATTGTCATGATGAAGCGAATAAGAATTCTGGGAAAGTAAAGCAAATCCCTAGAAAGAAAAAATAGAAGTAAAACTAACCTCAAAGATTGGAGACTGCAAAGAGCACTGCGAGAACGCTGGAAAAGAAGCTTTTGCAAAAGTTCACCAGAAGTGATTTGATTTGATTTGAAAGGGACAAATGAGGATTTGACTAATAGCAAGGCAGGATGGAGACGGTAAAGAGGGTTGTGGGAACATCTTTGAGACTTATAAAGACAAAGTGGGCCCGAAGGTCGAAGCGTCAGGAAAACGAAAAGTTTTTTGAATCTCGAAGCATCGTTTCTAGGTCCAACTGTCCTTTTTCCCATAGGATCTCCTTAAGCTGTCAAAATCATGATTCGCAGCCATTAATAATTACCCCCTAATTTATTAAGGAGTAATTATGGGGGCAGTTGAGGATACTGAAGATAGAGTGGGCCGGATCTGACCCGAGAGGAAAGCATCGAGTTGGGCAGCAGGTTCTAGCCCAAGCTTAAAGAGTAATACAACAGGCCCAACACCTGAGATCCACCAGATTGGGTCAAGCCCAAAAGGAAGAAGGCCTGAAGACTGAGAGCCCAACATAAGAAATTAGTTATAACACTTGTAATTGCCTATAAATAGGCATAGAAGAGAAAGAGAAGGGGAGGAGAGTAAAAAATGTAATGAAACTCTAAAGAAATTTGGAGAGATATTTTCTTGCATTTATACTAATACATAGCCTCCTAGACGTAGAATTCCCGAACCATTGGAGTTAGCCCATTTAGGCAGTAATCATAAAAATGTTTATTATTGCAAAAATTAATAAATTGCTAAGGTTAACAATGTCGTGAGTAATCATAAAATGTTTAAACTATTTTTCTAACATAACATGAAAGTTAATCTTTGATTGTCAGATATTGGGAGAAGATTCAAATGCTACCACACTCCATAGGAAGAAAATTTCTTGATGGGAACTTTTGAAGCATATGACATATGAGTCCTACATTTTTAGCCATTTGTGCATAAAAGGACAAAGTCATTATAAGCTTATTCACTAGATTTTTCAATCAAGAAATAGTTTGTGCATGCGTTTTGATCAAATTTGGGATCTACCCAATCTTTCAATTTCATAGTTTACATTAAAAGTTTTCATGCACTAAACTTACTGTTGTTCAACAGAATACGAACTTCCATTAATTAAGGGTTTAGATCATTTGATTGTTACTTTAATGACAACTTATTTAGTGAACAATCTTAAGCTCACCTATTTTTATTGGTGTAATGATTTTTCATTTTACAAATAAGTTGTCTCTTTTGTTCTGATTCTACCGTATTTATCTCAAAAAATTATTATATAGTCCCGGGATCATTAGTCCCAGCCAATCACCATGTGACACATCGACAAAAAGCCAAATAAAGCTTACACATCCTTGACACATTTGCCAATGTGTCACATGGTGATTTGGTCGGAAACCATATAATAATATCCCATTTATCTCTCATAGAATTGTTCTTTTCACAAATTTTTTGAAAAAAACAAAAAAACCCAGAAAGTGTTTATTCTCAAGGTTGAGATGTTCAGGTAAAGGTAAAGACAAGTAGGTTATATCTCAAAATCAAATTACCAAAACTATAATTGCATGAGCACTTTTTTTTTTTCTTTTTTGCGGAGTGTTGCCACTTAAAAGCCTTTAAAATGAAGCTGCACACGGGGAAAAAAGAATTTGTGGGTATTAATGTTCCAACTCACACCATTCCAACAACAAAGAAGATAAAAGCATAGACATACAAAAAAGTTTGCACGATTGGTCCACTACAATATCATGAGCACCAACCAAACCAGCATGAACCAAGAATGTGCATATTGTTACTAACAGAACAAGATCTGGGGATAAATGGTTCATGAAATTGATGATTATATGCTTTTTCATGTAATTAATATATCATTGAACGACAAGGCAAAAATCAATTTACTACTGAGCACTAGCCGAGATAGTATAAGCCCTATCCCAAATGGGGATGTTGAATGTTCTAATCTTGGTTGAAGCATAATATGAATGTGTGTTGGCTTAAACTTTCTCGGAAAAAAAGAAAGAAAAGAAATCAACCCTTATGAATTAGTGGACCACAAAATAGTTTTAAGGAATGGAATAAACTAGGAACTAACAACCTTGTAACATTTTTCTACATATGTAACTGTCACATATAAATTTTGTAATTGACAATTTTCGGTAACAAAACAAGTCATAGTCAAGTTGTAATTATAAGTTACCATATCAAGATCCACAGCGACTGCAGAGTTGGAAGGTTATTCAAATATGCCATAACTGAGATCATCAAGAAAGAAAAGAACAACACTTTAGGAAGAAATTTAAAAAGGTCTTGACACATTCCATACTTGGTATATTTTTCGAACTTACCAAAATAGTGTTTTTAACCTTCAGAGCCTTAGGATTCAAGTTTGGCAAACTTGAACTGGTTCAAATTCCTAGAACCGGTTCAAGCCTTCATGATTGGCTTCGAAATTCACTCTGCCATTCTTGAACCGATTCAACCTTTCTTGAACCAGTTCAAGAGCCTTTTACAGGATTTGGTAAGTTGCAATCATATTCTTATTTCTTTCCTACTTAGTTTAGAATTGTACCAAAAGTCCTATGCATGAAATCTCCTATATTTTTTGAAGGATTAGGTCTTTGAATATTCTATATAAATCCTGATTTACATCTAGGCTTAGTATTGGCTTTTGCACTAAAACTTCATTATTCATAAAAGCTTTAGAAAGATTATTTTTGCAAGAAATCTAAGAGATTTCTCTGTTAGTCTTTCTAGAACATAAACATAAACACAAGAGTGAGTTTAGAGTGTTGTTCAAATCCTGATCGTAATCATACAGTTGCATCTACAACGATCAGAGAAAAGTAGATCTACTTCTACATTAAATTCAGATATTGAAGAACAAAAGTAAAAGCGATCACACTTTGAAATGGTCAAAGTATTCGAGGAGTGTTGTTTGATCTACCTGCTACCCTAGCTTCTACAAAGATCAAACATAAGTCTGAGGTTAAGTTATTGTTAGACGGGACATCGCATAGCCAGAGGATTGTCAGGTATTGGTATTTAGTAGAACGATAGGGTGTGAGTCAAAGTCAAAGTTTAGTGTACTCCAAGACAACATTTTTTGGAAAAATACGAAGAAGAAACCTCCCTTAAAATTACATTTTCTACCCACTCTTCTGCATCTACTTCTTCATCTTCATTGGCTTAGGAGGCCGAGCATGCACTACGTCCATCACCTATTCCACCACCGGCACAGCCCGGCATCGTCCGCGACAGAGTGGACCGCAGATATTCGTGCCAAAACAACCTCTTTTAGTGATCTGGGTCCCAACCGATGGAAATGTGAACTCGAACCTAACCACACGGATTGGGGGCAAGACAGATCAGATCCAGAATTCATTTGCGTGACTAGTTTGTTTCGTTGTTGACGAGTTTGAGGTTTCATGGCAGTGTTGTGTTGGGTTATGAAGGGTTCTAACCCACGTATGTGAGGGGCTTGACCACTTCTATATTTATGAATGTTTTGCCAGATGTGTCAGAGAGTTGTTTGGAATATTTCCTTGAGTTCAGGACTCTTGGAATTGTATCGGTTGCCATTTCGGCATTTTTCTGTTTTTCCTGCGCAAACAGTTGACATATTTTATCAACTATGGTTTCCTCGCTAAAAATCTTGGTGTTATCTCTAGCTCTTACTTTGCTTTATTTTATATTGCATGTGATTAATTATTTAATTGCTAAAATGAGTAAAGATTAAAAAGACAAATCTATTTCTAAAATATAAAACTTTCTAAATATTTCACTGTGTACAATTCAAAGTAACATATTTTTGTACTTGGCATGTGATTTTCATATATTAGTTCTAATTTTAAGCCTTCTCTTTTGCTTCTTTAAACATTTTGATAACTTTTTGAATTTCTAACTCGTTATCAACCACGTGTTAGGTGGTCCATTCACTAGTTTTGAGGCATGGAAATGTGCAGCCACACTCTCACTTATCCTCAACAGGAACATGGTGTCCATATGGATAGGTCCTACATATATCTATCTGTTTCTTAATGGATCGTCATATTACCGTACTTCAATTTTGTTGAACACTGTTTGTCATTAGTAATAAATTAATAATCATATAAAAACAAAACATAGACTGTCTGTTGACTCTTATTATGCTTGTACATTTATAATTAACAATTAAAATATGCTTTAGATCCATAGTATCATAAAGATGATATATACTGCAAAAATTAGTAAATTTCTCAGGCATGTTATCTAAAGAAAATTTTATCTATTTGTTTTTGGAGAAAATTAAAATTAATGTCTTTGAGCTTCAGAAAATTGGGTTGCAATTATTATTTTCTTTTCTTTTCTATTCTTTTCTTCTTCTTTTTTTCCTTTTTTTTTTTTTTTGGGTAAGTTGCAACTATTTTCTTCCATAATGAAAACAATAATAATTATGAGAGTTATGGCCACATTATGATATGTATTAATGGTTTCTTTAGGTGCAGACATATTCCACTAAGTTTTGTTCTTATATAATTAACATATATATATATATATATATATATATATAGAGAGAGAGAGAGAGAGAGAGAGAGAGAGAGAGAGATTTGAAGCCTAATATATGCTAAACTGGTGGTCAAAATTATTCATTAAGCTTATATTTCTTGTTTCTCCATCTTCTAGAACAACTACTAACTTGAAATGGGACCACATAATATATAGAATCATAAAGTGTGACAAGAAATAAATAAGATAAGTTTCTCTGGACATATCCTCCCTGTCATGCATAGTTTTTGATGCATTGAAATTCAAGACATTCTCTGAACAACTGATGATCACAATCTTGATTTTCAAGCAATAATACACTCCAAAAGATCATCCATATATATATATATATATATATATTTATTTATTTATTTATTTATCAAAATTAAGGATCAAATTATTCAATCTAGCAATTTTAAGGTGTACTAGATTCATATCAACCTACCATACTTCTGTTCTGCAGAAGATGAACTTTGGGTAATTAATGAGTTTTAGATTAAATATTTGTTATTTTAATGATGATTTTTCTGGTGAACTGTCTTAAAATCACACGTTTTTTGTCAGTGCAATGACTTCCTATCATGCACTTGAAGGATTTGAACACGAAGAAAAGTTTGTTTGACACTTTTCCTTGAAATTGTTTACATGCCTTTGCTTTTTCCACAGTGATTAGTTTACACCATTTTGGTTTTTTTTTTTAGCACAATTAAGAAATATGAAAATTGTGTATTCTCAAGTTTGATATGTTCAAAAAAATACAACATGTTGGTTATCTCAAAAGCAAGTTGCCATAAGAACAAATTAAAGAGAACAAAACAATATATTAATTGTATGGCTACAAAACAATATATATATATATATATATATGTATATGTATATGTATATGTATATGTATATTATATGAAATGGTTTAGAAGGTATGAAATAGTTGTAATCATTGGATTACCTATTTGGCATTTGAAGCAACTGGTGTTATAAATGAGAATGTAAAAAATTTAGTTGTTTGTTAAAAATACTGAAACCATAAGGTAAACTTTATTTGTGGAAGCAACTGATCTTTTATGATCAAATAGAGTGCTAGAAGCTGATCTTTCATTATGGCCAAAACATGTCTTATGTGTCGAATGATTCACAATTGCTTTCATGTCATATATCACTGAAAGAAAAATTTGTGTACAGTATAGCTTTAATGATTAATCCTCGAGATTTACCCTAACGCACCTTGACAAGGCACAAACTGTCCTACCAGTTTAATTATGGAGAGCTTCTCTATCATACATTTCATTTATGGAGCTCATGACCTTGACAAGGCACAAACTGTCCTACACGTTTGATCATGGAGTTAGAGCTTCTCTATCATATATGTCATTTTTTGGAGACCAAATCCTTCAATTATGAACGATGAACTTTCTTAACAGTAAATTGGTGGAAAAGAAAAGGGAAGAAAAAGAAAAACTAGGAACCAAACAGACGATTATGGACAATTCCTGCAGCATGTATTATGCAAAACATAGCAACCCTCGTGGCATTGTTCTAAGGCAGTCTGCATCCAAACGCCTCAATAGAATTCCATATATATGTAACATATTTGTGTGATTAGTGATTGTATATTATACTAATTTAATTTCAAGTCTTCTCTATTTTATGTTTGATTAATTTATGCCTTGGATTTTCTTAATCATTACCAACCATGTGATATGTGGTCCTTTCACTGGATTTCAGGCATGAAAATGTGGATCCACACTCTCACTCATCCTTCAACAAGAGGATATATGGTGGTGTCCATATATAAAGTAGGTCCTATTGTCTCTATACCTAAAAAAAAATTGTGAAGATATTCTTTATACCTCAACATTGTTTCTTTGATTTATGAGCAATGGGCCTAATAAGAAAGACTGTCCCTTCCATTGAAGTTGTAAATTATTAAGGGTAAACTGCAAAAAAATAAAAATAAAAAATAAAAAATAAAAAACTGTAAACTATTGTTTTTTTGCAAATAACCTTGCTGAACTAAAAATTGTCATCCTGGACTATTAATTTGTTGCAATTGAGGACAAACTCATCACCAAAGACTATTTTACCATTTCTTATTAAATTATTTTTATTTTGTTTTCTCTTATCTAAATTTTAATTATACTATTTGCCTTAATTTTATTATTAGTATCAATTTATCATAAAAAGAAAAAAAAAGAAAAAAGATTTGTAACTACCATTTTCTAAAATGATTAACTTATTATTAAGATTTTATTGTTTATAATAAAACTTATTATACCCAATTTAAAAAATTTTACCATAGAAATATACTCTGTACCTTCCTTTTCTTACAATATATTGATGAAAAATTAATAAATTGCTTAAATAAAAAATTAAGAAATTAATTAAAATTTTATAAAAGATCAAAATTTAGTTGTTTGTTAAAAATACTGAAACCATAAGGTAAACTGTCCACAAATTTTTTCATATAATATATTAATGAAAAATTAAGAAATTAATTAAAGTATTTTAAAAATATCTACTTAAGATTTTTATTTAAATAATTAATTTTAAAAATTAAAGGTAACTTTATACTAATTTAATGGAGAATATGTCATCAAATTAGTATAAATTTTTTTCATAATTTATTCAATAAGAAAAATAGATTAAGTCTAATTCAATAAGAAATGACATTATGGTCATTTCATGAAATAAAGTCTAGGCATTGGGACATTTTGCAGCAAAATATGATAGTTTGGGGGGCATTATGCATAAAATATAGTTCAGGGGAATTATTTGAAAATTCAAACATAGTTTAGGGTGATTTTATGCACTTTACCCGTTATTTTCAATTTTAAAAAGTCTATGTGATTTCTTTTAATAGTTTTAGTTCAGTAGATGTACATTCATTACTATTTCTTAGTGTTATTTCTACATAATAAGAAGGTTAATTAATTAATGCCCTTTTAAGTCATTTAATTGTTACATTATCACCCATTTGGTTGTAGCAATGACTTTCCATTTTGCACTCAAAGGGTTTGAAAATGAAGACATAGTGTTTAAGAATTTTCTATTAACTTTGCTTTCCTCCTTGTGATCGATTCCATGTAAGGTAGAGATACCACATTAGAGTTGATTTCTTGCACAAATTATAGAAAAACAAAAATCCATATGTGTATAAATGAATAATACGTGTAACAATTTGTGTGACATAAATGATTATACTAATTTCAATTTAATTATTTTCCTTTTGATTTTCTGTGTCATTATCAACCATGTGAAAAGTGCTAATTTTCACCAGATTTGAGGCATTAAAATCTGTAGTCCCTGACTTATCCTCCAATAAAGATGGTGTCCATATGAGTTGGTCCTACTGTTTCCCCCACACACATTCATGGATCAATTATCACCATATATCGACTTGCGTTCGTCGGTATTTTCAAACGCAACATTAATAATTTGTTTATGACAACTTGCTTGCTGAACTGTCTTGGATCACCCATATCTATGGTTGGTGGAATGACTTTCCATCTTGCATTAAAGGGTATTAATATGAAGAAAAGTTTTCAACCATTTTATTTTCTATGATCTTGTTTCACTTGTTTTGATTCCTCACAGTGATGATCTCAGACCAGAGTTGATTTCATGCCCAAATTAAGCAAAATCACAATCTGTCCAATTCAAGTTTGATATGTTCAAAAGAAAAAGGTAAACAAGTTGGTTATCTCTCAAAATCGAATTGCAGAAAAGAAAATCTTTTTTTTTCAAAAGTTGCCCACTCAAAAATACCAGTCAAGATTCAATTGCACATGGGACTTTATAGACATGAATCACTCATTTGGCATTTGAAGCTAGTATGAGTTGTGGGTATTTGTTTAAATTTTAAATTAGAAATTAGAGTATCAATAAGGCCTTAAAAAAAGAAAGAAAATTTATAAAGACAATTAATTTATTATGTTAAAAGTATAATATAAGAAGCTAATCATTATGAAAAAAAAAATATTTTGTGGCATTGTAAGTTTTGCCACTCACACCACTACAATTGCATGAGCATCCCAAGCAGAAACTAACCAAGCAACCATGTGCTTTTATGTGCAGAAGAATCTCAAATGTAGTAGGTAAGCAGTGCAATAATTCAGGCAGTGACAGATAAAATATTCAATATTTCTAAAAATAGGCACAGCAAAATTTTGATTGTTTGGATGTCAAGATCAACTTACAAAGATAAGGGATAAATTATTGGGTGTTGATGGAATAACAACAATTTAGCACCCCTATTCAACAGGGGCGGAGACAGTGACTCACCATTAAATTGGGGCACTACATTATTGGGTATTCAATCATATAATGGCAGTTTGATCAATGTACCCTTCTTTAATATACATTATGCATAAAACTTACAAACTCCGTATCCTCTTTTATGCCACTTATTCAGAGTTGTGTGCAGTGTTATTACATCGAGGTCGGAGGCCAATGATAATTATTTTGTATCCTATATAATTTTTGATTTCATAAAATATTATGAAAAAATAAAAAAATGATAAGTCATTGCTTCACCATGTCTGCATCGGGTGTGGGAATTCCATTTTTATTCTTTCATATGGTCTTATTAACCATGTATGAAGTGTGGCCAAGGGTCAAATAGTAATTTGAAATCATTTATTAATTTTGGTTTTCAAAATTTTCATTTCTAGTTTATTTTAGCCATTTCTGACCGCCGGGGGGGTCATATTTTGCATCGGCAGTATTTTTATGTCGTGAATCATTGTAGCGCGTCCTAATAAATAAGTTACGTCTGCGTGCATGATTGTTTTCAAGAAAAATGTAATATTTCTTATTTATTTATTTTTCTAATAGGCCCCACTTTGACTTGGTCATTATAATGACCAATGGTCATTTTGCGGACCATTTTTCTTTCTCTCTCTCTCGGCAGTTTCTCCTCTCTCCCTCTGTAATTGCTTTTTTCTTTTTCTTTTCACCATTCAAGGCTTGATCCTCACCATTCTTTTGGGTATTTGGCTTTGTCACTTGAAGCAAAGTTGACAAGTGCATCGAGGCCGACGTTTTGATTGGAGCAAAGTTCAATTTGGCCACCATTTAGGATTTTGAATTTTTGGTTCAATTTGGGGGCTTTTTCTTCTAGTTGAGGTAAGGGTATTCTAATTCACAATTTCTTTGATTCTTTGTGAATTTTTCCTACTAAAGTTGGTCATAAGCATGCTTAGTTTTAGTTATTTTGAATATGGTGATTGTATTTAGTTGTGTTCAAGATGTTAAGTGATGTGGTGTATTAATTGAGCCTATGAACTTAATTAACTTGTTGTGATAAAAAACATGTTCAATTATGACAAGTTGTATGTAAAATGTTTGTCAATTGCTATGTAAAATTGGGATTATTAATTGCGAAAATAAATATAAAATTGGGAATATTAGTTGTGAAAATAAATGTAGAATTGGGATTATTAGTTGTGGAAATAAATGTAAAAATTGAAATTATTAGTTCAAGAAATAAATTTAGAATTTCTTCTTAAATATGACGTTGATGGAATATGTAGAATTTAATTGTTGGATTTGCGAATTGAAAATATATAAAACGCCATGATTTGTAAATATGAGAATGCGATATTGTGTGAAAATTCATGTTTTAAAACATGCTTAAATGATGTGGATAATATGTATGAAATTTTATGTTGTCATGGCATTGAAGGAATTGTATAATTCATGCATTATCATTAGGAAAGTAAAGGGAAAAGTTTGTTTTAAAAACAAATGGAATTGTTTTTGGGAAAAAGTTTTTTTCTGAAAGTGTTTGCGAAAACCGGACGCCTAGGAGGCGCCTAGTGGTCCGTGGTGTTAGTGTAGCCTAGAGGGGAGTATGGTTGAGCTAACTAGGCCAGATGCGATGCCTTGGAAGTGCCTTGTGGTCGTGGATGGTTAGTCAATTCTCCTTTCGTGACGCCTTAGAGGTACCTTGAGTCGGATTACACTAACGGTTTGGAGATTAAAACGGAAATGTTTCGAAATGGGGAGTGATACGCATGACATTGCATTCCATCGCATGACATGGTTTGTTACGACTTAGATTATTGTTGTTGATGTTGTGGTTATATTTATCCCGGTAATGGCATGATCCCGGTTCTTTTTCCTATTCCTTATCTGGATTCACGGGGTCACAAGAGGTGTGTCTTAGGCACCACCTACTGAACAATTTGCTCACCCCATATATTTAACATTTTTCAGGTCACGGGAAGAAAGTAGCGAACGACGCTCCTCCACAGGGTTCGATGTGTTAGTGAACTGTTTTGACATATCTTGTAACTATGATCTCTTTTTATTATTATTGGTATTATTTATTTTTTTAAAACCTTGGGATGACACATAGATTATGTATTGTCATATGAAAGGACGGTAGTGCCCTTAGTTGACCTCGAGTTCGGATAAGGACCCGGTTAGCGATTCAAACCCTTGGGTTCAGGTCGTTACAAATTTGGTATCAGAGCAATGGTTCGAAAACCAGTAGGACGATGGGTAGAGGCCTACCTAGGGTTGTGTGGAAGGTGGATTGCATTGTTTATGTGTTTATGTGTTAAAGTGTTTGTTATCTGAGAAACATGCTTACTTGCCTAATTGCTTATGTGTTTACGGTTTTAAAAGGCATGCTTATTTTCTAAGTGTTCACATGCTTACGTGTTTAATTGCTAAAATGTGTGTTATATGGCCATGACGATGAAATGTATAAATAATTGAGAACATATTAATTATGATATGATAACAAGTGTGATTTAAGTGGTAAGGGCAAGTGGTAGGCAAGGTGTGTGCAGTTTTATTTTAAATGATAATGTAGCAAGTAGTGAGCACGATAGG
Organism: Cornus florida; assembly: GCF_030987335.1. Lineage (NCBI taxonomy): Eukaryota > Viridiplantae > Streptophyta > Magnoliopsida > Cornales > Cornaceae > Cornus > Cornus florida. The sequence continues at coordinate 49,661,848 of NW_026775572.1, forward strand.
TGCAAGCATGTCTCGTATGGTATTGTGACAGTTATTAGGCATGGTTATGCAAGTGTTTTTAAAAAAAAAAATGAAAAATGGGGTGTTTAAAAAATAATAATAATAATAAATTAATTAACTAATTAAATGATGGAACATGATTGTATCATGGTATGGGATACGGTTATTATATATATATGTATACATGTATAGGAGTATGCGGTTGAGCATGGATGGTTGTGTGAGTTTTGACCTGAGTAGGCGAGGAGCTTGGTTGCTTTAGGGTTGTTTGGGGTGTCGGTTCTTATCAAATGAATGGTGTGGACTTCTAGCTCATAGATTGAGCTATTCAGTGTGTAGTCATTTTGATCTTCATGTTACATTTTGTGTGGTGCTTACAGCGCGACTTTAGAATGGGTTTATATTTCATGGCAGGTATCTTTGTTGTGTGCGAGTTTCATGCATCGGTGGATGGGTTACTGTGACCGTGAAGGTCAGGTGTGCGAGTAAGGATTTCGAGGGAGAAAGGTATGACCTTAAGAGGTTAGTGTTTGTGACTTGGGTCACGGTTTGGTGTGGAGGTTCTTTTCGAACCGGTCGTGGTAGGTGTGACAGAGGTTATTTGAGTCACAAAGGTAGTATATGGGTTGTAGACATGTATTTTGGGTATTCTGGTACAGTCTAAGGAAGCATATTGGTCATGGTTATTAAGGGGATTGTTTAATTCACTAGGTCTTGTGTGACATAGGCATTGACTGGAGTCATGCCAGTGTTGGGTGATTGACTGTTTGATGTAATTCATTTCATGGGTTGTAAAAGTCTGTTTTAGAAACTGGTTAGTTAAGGAGTGATTCTTATTTCGGATAGCTATAGGAGTGTGACGGGTAATTGACTCTCGGTGAGTTGATTGCATAGCTCGATGGATGAGCAGAGTTATAGGTTGTTATGATTGTCGAGAAAGTTTTGAGGTGAGATATGGTGGTTAGTTTTAGCTATGTAGTGTAGGGTTGCACTATAAGGCAGGTAGTTTAGGCTTGATCGTTTGTAGATGAAGTGATAGATGATAGGTATTGTGTTACCAAATAGATTGTGTTTAGAATTTGGAAGCTGTGGGCTGGGGTTGTATTTCAATTGCGTCTGGGGTGTCAGGAGATAGTACTGGTTGTTTGAGGATCTAAAGAAAAAGACTGTGGATTAGAATGATTAGGATAAAGTTGATCTTGTAGGTTTAGTTGGTAGCCCCATTTGACTTTTGTCGGGGCCAAAGGGGTTTTGAGAAACGGGGAAGAGGGGAAGTAGTGACGTTGAACCTGGGGTATGATGTTTTCTTGCTAAGGCATGTAGATTGTCTTGGGAAGAATGGTCGGAATAGTCGATTAAGTGTTGGTGACTGATTGTGTTGTAGATGGTTTGAGGAGACAGTTGGGTGTTGAGTATTCTAGTTTTTGTGCTTATTCTTTTTCTTTGGGATCTGTCGGCATGGCATTATCGTGTAAGGGTTCAATCCTAGTGGTATGTAGTGGTTACTGTGGGGAATGTCGAGAGTGAGGCATACTCTCTTGTTATGATGGTGTTATCCTAGGGATGCTTGAGGAGAGATCGCTTGGCAGTAGCATGTTGATTCGATGAGACGTGAGTTTGAGTTGTCATTCGAGGATGATGGTAGTAAAGGCGTTATAGCATGATGTTTAGTACTGATGAGCAGAATGATTTCAGGTATGATCCGAGGATGGATTAGAGATTGTGAGTTGTTTGTTATGTGTTGTCAAGTAGGAAATGGGGTTGTGTGCTAATCGAGGTGATTATGGACTGTTTAGCCTTTTAGAGCCAGTGGGGACGATGTTGCCAAATATGTACCTTTTTCTTTTGACAAGTCAGTGGGTTTTTATGACTGAGGTCACGAGTCGGGTGTGTACGGTGATCAAGATAGTATCGTCTAAGAAGGTAGTAATGGAACGGGTGGTAAAGTGTCATTTTATGTCATATGGGTTGTCATTTGGGAGTGACGAGATGTGGTATCCGATGGGTTGTGATCGTTTCCAGTGTTGGCATGTTGTGAGCATTGATGCTCTTATCTGATGGTTGTGTTGTGAGTTGTATCTTAGTATTCGACGAATGGGTGGTAGGGATCTGATTGGTTTTGATTAGCATGGGCGTTGCGGGGTTTCATATGTGAGGTTTCTATGATGATAGTGTAGGACGGTCCGTTAGTGGCGAGGTCGCCTAGAATTGAGTTCGTAGTTCTGTACGGGTATCCATTTGGTTCTTCTCTTTGCGTGTAAGGAGTTTAGTTCATCCCAGGTGAGATTGGGTGTCCATGGTTGGACAGTTGGTATGTAGCATGTGACAAGGTGTCGGGTGCATTTAGGTGCGAGTCGTCAGTCTCTTATGAGAGCGGGGTTTGTTACCCTTTCCATTTGTTCTAGTCCTGGCATAGACGTCATTTGTCGTGAATGTTGTTTTCCATTTAGGAGTTGTGCGCGTTCGTGGGTGGACGGACCTGTGTATGATTTGTTATGTTATTGAGTTCATTGGTAAAGGTTTGGTTGATTTGGTTGACTCACTCCCACGGAGGGAGGTGTAGTCTTTGATTTTAGTAGTGCTTATTTTGAGGGTGGTTTTGACGGCATGAGTTGCCGAATAGGGATTGTGTTTCCAGTGTCTAATACTTTCGGTGATGGCTAGGGGTGTGTTGTAAATTGTAAGCTTGAGGATGGTTAGATGATGTGATGTGAGTCATGCACTCGGATGTTTTTATAGGCGTTTGATTCGAGCAGTGTCTTGAGGACAAGTGTCGATATCGCCTTAGAACTACGTGATTAAAGAAAGTGAATGCGGGATTCCATTGAGAAATAATAGGAATGATTGATTTTTGTTTTGAGGTTTCAGGCATGAGACAGTCTTATTGTGTGTTTTGAAGAAGTAAGAATTAAATGAAATGATGTTAAGGAGTCGTCTACCTGGTATGGGTGTTTTGAAATCATTAGAGAGTTTTTACGCTGGTCGATGATTTTGACGTTTGGTGTTGCATTATTACTAGCTTATTAGGGTTGTATGATTAAAGCATGATTGGGATTTTTGGAGTAAGTATGTGACTGTTTAGCTGTTGTGGTTATGTAGAATGATGGATTTATAGTGAGTGGATCTCATTATTGTTTTATGGACTGTGTGAGATTGTGTTTGAGGTTTGGACCTGAGGACAGGAACGACATCTGTGTTGAGACCGGATCGATGATGGGAATGATGTAATACCCCTAATTTTACAAAGGATAGTCTTGGAATTTCATTAATTATTTAATTACAATTTTTAATGGTTAATTGTTTAATTGCTTAATTTGTTTGAATTACTTGTTATTATTTGAAAGATGTGTCAGTATACTTGATTATTTGTGTGATTGTTTTCAATTGCATTTCATCAGTTAAGTTAATTAATTGATTAATTGTTCTACTTTAATTAGTTGTCTTAATTGTTTTAATTTAATTATTTTAATTGAATTAATTTTGTGGGATTTAATACTTTAATTGTTTTAAATAACTGGATTTAGTTACATGGATTTAGTTTTTTTAACGTGACTGTTATATAGCTTTTCATAGGCAGCCGTCATTGTTTATTACCTAGGTTTACCTATGGGCCGAGTTATATATGGATTAGGGTTTAATGTCTAAACCTATATATATGTATATTACGGTGGATTAGGGTTTAGAAACATCACAAAACTAAACGTAGGTTTTCTGTAGAACAAAGATACAGTGAAGTATTGAGAGACACAGAGGAAGATAAAGAGATGAGGCCTAGGTTTTGTTCTAGACCAAGGTTGGACCAAGAAAGAGGAAGGAGTGGTGTTTATGGGTTGAACCAAGGCACTGGAGGAGCAGACTTGCAGTTTAGGACACAAACATATCAATAAAGAAACTGGGAATTTAGAGTTTCAAGTCTGAAACTCAAAGGCAAGTTCTTTTCTTTCTTCTTCCCTTTGCCTATGTTCTATGCACCTAGATAGCCTCTAGGATTTAATTAAACATTTAACTAAGTTTCTTAGGTATAATAGATGTTATATCAATGTTCTGTATGTGTGGAAATTTGTTCAATTACAGTTTGTGCGTGTCTGTGATTAATTTGTTTCTTAAAGCATGAAAAATCTGAAGAATCTGTAGCCTCTATTTTTGTATTTAACTGCTATAAACACATCTTGGGATTTATTTTGGACTTAGATGGGACTCTTAGGGTCAGTCTAAAACCAACTATATAGGTTGTGAATGGTCAGAATTACTGCAGAAAGTCGCAGGAGCAATAGAGGTTGAAGGAGGCTCGAGGAGGAGGAGATAGCTGGCTCTGGAATGCAAAGAGCCGGCTCTGGAATACAAAGAGCCGGCTCCCCCATTGAAGAGCCGGATCTAGGAAAGGTAGAGCCTACTCTACCCTCCTAAGAGGCGGCTCTAGGAATTCCAAGAGCCTGCTGTTTTAGAATTAGAGCAGGCTCTCTCTCAAACTACTTCCTGAAAGTGTATTTAACGAGCTGTTTGGAGTTTTTGAGTGTTTGAACTATGTCTAAAAATTCTGGGACTTTCCAGTGTGACTAAGAAGCTAATTTTGAGTGTTAATAGGGTCCTTGATTGATTAAAGCTTGCCTCTGAATTAACGGAACAAATTGTAGAAAGTTATGCACATTGTATACGGTTAACGGATGGAGGGAGACTTGGTTGCTTAGGCTACACTTTGTGAATCCAGTGGATTAACATGTGTTTATATATTCATTCTGAATGCATATTAGGGTCATTTGTTTTATAAATGTATTATATGCATGCTCTGGATATTAATGGTTAACAGATTTCATCTTTTCTGCAATTATCTGAATTATTGCTCGGATTTAAATTGCTAGAATATAAACTGTTCTTCTGCAATTACTTGGATGAGGGTTTGGACTGTAAATCACTTAATAATTATTTATGTGTTATAATCTACATTATTATGGAGGATTGTATGCACCAGTATGGGATGATGGCATACTAAAGATGGTTTAGCTTAAAAACGCTAACCTAACCTACCGGATGGAAAATATGGATTGTAAAATATTGAATCCATTAATGTGTTTAAGTCAAATCAACTGACTAAGTTGAGTGACTTCCTAGATTAATTGGTTGTGATTAAGACACATCAGCTGAATAAGTTGAGTGCTTATCTGGACGGTATTTTGTATGTCTCCTCATTGAATAAGTGAATGACATACTATGGTTTCGGACGGACTCTAGATATATGATTATGGTTCCATGATATGAGCTTGAGTCTCAGAGTCATTGGTTAGGGTGCATATATATAATGGATGCGTAGCTGGATATAGTAGGTAGGTGTATCCTATTAGGTCTAGGTACTCATGCCCACCTTTGGGTGTGTTTTCGCATGTTGCCTTCTATTCAGGTTGAGACCTCTACTATAGTCCAGTGAATGTCCTTAGTGTGGATATATATGTATATTTATGGATTACTTAGTTATGTTGAGGGTATTTAGGGTGTATCTGTGTATTAGGCACTGTATGGATTAAAGTTGGATTAGGACTTGTATGTGGGCTTGACCCACTCTTCTATTATTCTTTTCAGGTACAGGACGGTTCCAGCCTTAGAGCTTAATTGTGTTTGTCGAGGACAGTCTCTCATTCATCTACTTATGTAGGACTTCTCTCGATGATTCTAGTTTGATGTTTTTCAGTTTTCAGTTCAGTTGAGATTTTCTTTAAGGGTCCACCAGTTGGATTCCCAAGTTGTAATCATGGAGGTTTTGACAGTTGGATTTTACTAAGTTTTATCAATTGAGGATTTTTATATTAGTATTCTTTTCAGCTTTTAATACTTATTCTTATTTCATTTTGTCATCTGTGTTCGTTATAAAATATCAATTGTTTGATATTCCCTCGGGTTTGGGCCTGGGCCTGATCAACCCGTGTCTCGGATCCGAGGGGTATCACAAATGGCCTGGCCAACCATTTCTCTAGGGGTGGCAATTTATGTTGGCGTGTCGTGTTCATTTCGACACGATTACGACACGAACACGATTAGGGTTGACACGAACATGACACGATTATTAATTGTGTCTAAGACCCTTGACACGAATATGATACGATTATTATACATGTAACATGACACGACACGCATAACCTATTTAATAAATGGGTCAAGACTTGACACGACACGAAAAGACACATTTAAGTAATTTTCGACACGAATACGACATATTTTGTTAAATGGGTCATTTTTGACACGAACACGACACATTTATCTAACACGTTTAGTTAATTAGGTTAATCGTGTCATAATCGTGTTTATAAGGTTAAATACGAACACGACACGTTTACTTAGCGGGTCAATCCATGTTGACATGATTATGACACGAACACGATTAGCCCAAACCCTAACCTGCTTATCTCGTGTCGTGTTCATGCCGTGTTAGCGTGTCGTGTCAAATATTGCCACCCCTACATTTCTCCTGAATCAATCCCTCTTAGCACGATGTTGGGTCAAAGGTCTCGATTTGTCAGGGATAGTGAGAACACAATATTGCACGTTGTGTTGGTGTGACAGTGTGGATTCAGGTGGTTTGTCTCAGGTGACGAGGTGTGTTAGGTAGGACCAAGTGTCTAATAAAGGGGTTTGTGGTACGATCGTTGATTATTGAAGATCTTATTTTGAGGATTTGAGTCCTAGGTATAAGATAATACGCTTTATTGTTTTGGTGACTTATGATTATGTAGTCGTTGGGAGATCTGTCGTTTAGTTATCTTGAAGTTGTTTAGTATGATGATTGTCGTATAGTGCGGTTAATAGTTGTTGTTGCGGTTATGTGATGGTATAGCTATGCAGTAGATAGCGAGTGCTTGGTCTAATAAGGATTTTTAGTTTTGAATTTGAGCTTGATTGTGTCATGGACGGGGTTCTAGTATGGGGTTTTGTGTGTCCGTTAAAGGATGAGTGGAGCTTGGATGTTGTCATGTTCGGTGGTCTGATGACTATTTTTCTTTTGGGTTTTGGAGCCTTTCATGGTAGTGTAAAGTGGATCGATGTCCGTTTTGAGTCGGGTATAGTGTAAAACGTATCAGTTGGTTTTGTGTTAGGATGTTGTGAGTGATGAGTACACTCATAAGGTGGTAAGCATTGTGATTTAGTGGTAGTGGTGTATGATTGCCTGTTGACGTCCGGTGTCAAGGTAATGAGGTTAATGAGCTTTTAGTCTTGCAGTTTTATGGGGTGTTTCTCAGAAAGGCGTGTGGCCGTGAGTTTTCTTTTAAAGAGGGCAGATTTTGAGGACGAAATCTTTTTAAGGAGGGTAGATTGTAATATTTCTTATTTTTTATTTTTCTGATGGACCCCACTTTGACTTGGTCATTATAATGACCAATGGTCATTTTGCAAGCCATTTTTCTTTTCTCTCTCTCTTGGCAGTTTCTCCTCTCTCGCTTTATAATTGTTTTTTTCTTTTTCTTTTCACCATTCAAAGCTTGATCCTCACCATTCTCTTGGGTATTTGGCTTTGTCACTTGAAACAAAGTTGACGAGTGCGTTGAGGCCGACGTTTTGATCGGAGCGAAGTTCAATTTGGCCACCATTTAGGATTTCAAATTTTTAGTTCAATTTGGGGCTTTTTCTTCTAGTTGAGGTAGGGGTGTTTTAATTCACAATTTTTTTGATTCTTTGTGAATTTTTCCTTCTAAAGTTGGTCATAAGCATGCTTAGTTTTAGTCATTTTGAATATGGTAATTGTATTTAGTTGTGTCTATGATGTTAAGTAATGTGGTGTGTTAATTGAGCCTATGAACTTAATTAATTTGTTGTGATGAAAAACGTGCTCAATTATGACAAGTTGTATGTAAAATGTTTGTTAATTGCTATGCAAAATTGGGATTATTAATTGTGGAAATAAATGTAAAATTGGGATTATTAGTTGTGTAAATAAAAGTAAAATTAGGATTATTAGTTGTGGAAATAAATGTAAAAATTGGAATTATTAGTTGTAGAAATAAATTTAGAATTTTTTCTTAAAATGTGAATATGACGTTGATGGAATGTGTAGAATTTAATTGTTGGATTTGTGAATTGAAAGTATGTAACATGCTATGATTTGGAAATATGAGAATGCGATATTGTGTGAAAATTCATGTTTTAAAACAAGCTTAAATGATGCGGATAATATGTATGAAATTCTGTGTTGTCATGGCATTGAAGGAATTGCATAATTCGTGCATTATCATTGGGAAAGTAAAGGGAAAAGTTTGTTTTAAAAACAAATGGAATTGTTTTTAGGAAAAAGTCTTTTCTTAAAGTGTTTGCAAAAACTGGACGCCTAGGAGGTGCCTAGTGGTCCGTGGTGTTAGTGTAGTCTGGAGGGGAGTATGGTTGAGCTAATTAGGCCGGATGCGACTCCTTGGAGATGCCTTGTGGTCGTGGATGGTTAGCCAATCCTCCTTTCGTGATGCCTTGGAGGTGCCTTGGGTCGGATTACACTAACGGTTTGGAGGTTGAAACGGAAATATTTTGGAACAGGGAGTGATACGTATGACATTGCATTCCATAGCATGGCATGGTTTGTTACGACTTAGATTATTGTTGTTAATGTTATGGTTATATTTACCCCGGTATTGTTATAATCCCGGTTCTTTTTCCTATTCCTTATCTGGATTTACGGGGTCATAAGAGGTGTGCCTTAGGCACTACCTACTGAGCAATTTGCTCACCCCATATATTTAACATTTTTTAGGTCACATGAAGGAAGTGGCAAACGATGCTCCTCCATAGGGTTTGATGGGTTAGTCGATTGTTTTGACATATCTTATAGCTATGATCTCTTTTATTATTATTGCTATTACTTTTTTAAAAAAACTCTGGGATGACACGTAGATTATGTATTGTCATAGGAAAGGACGGTAGTGTACTTAGTTGACCTCGGGTTCGGATAAGGACCCGGTTCACGATTAGGACCCTTGGGTTCAGATTGTTACAAAAAAAACCCCTTCCTTTGTGATTTGAGCCTCCTATGGACTCATTTTTCAATTTTCTTGCATAATCCGGCTTAAGGGCATTTTGGGGTTTTCTTTTGGGAAATAAACTCCAACCTTGGTATAGTCACTTAGAAAACGTGATTTTAGGGGGGTTTCTTCTTTGAATTTTTCCATAAAATGTCATCTTGGTGCCAGAAATCCCGTGCAAAGTTCAGTTTTCTGTTATGCTTGTAGCAACTTTTTAACCCTCTTGCCCTTTTCTGATCTAGGGGCATTTTGGGTATTTCACAGTGTTTTTTTTTTTTTTTTTTTTTTCTTTTGCAACTTTCTGAATTTCAAAAATCTGTGCAGGCCCTGCACAGATTTGAAGCCCAGAAAGTTGGTATTTTTAAAATTTTGACGTTTCGTATCTTCTTTGTCCCAACTCCAAATCAAGTGATTTTTGAGTCTAAGTTTATTAATTTTTGCTTGTCTATCCAAGGGTATGCACGATTGCATCCATTTCTATCTAAAAATATCATTTTACCCCTTGTTAAGTACCTTTGCCGCATTAATTTGAAACCCAAAAGTTGATTTTTTTGAAACTTTGACGTAAGTTTCATATCTTCTTTATCCAGACTCCAAATCAAGTTATTCTTAAGTCTAGATTTATTAATTTTTCCTTGTCAATCTAATGGTATGCTCAGTTTCATCTAGTTTTGTTTTAAAAGACCATTTTACCCCTTTTGAAGTACCCTTGCCGTATTAATTTTAAACCCAAAAGTTGGTTTTTTTGGAACTTTGACGTTTCATATCTTCTTCATCCAGACTTCGAATCAAGTGAGTCTTGAGTCTAGATTTATTAATTTTTCCTTTTATATCTAACAGTATGCTTAGTTGCATCCATTTTTGTCTAAAAGTACCATTTTACTCCTGGTCAAGTACCCTTCCCATTTTATAATCTTAGCTTCCGCATTTGATTCTTTTATGTTCCGTAACTTCATGGAAGGTCACCTTGGTGTCTTAGGGATTTTGTGTATCCATAGAGACCTTGTTTATGTTTTCACTTTTGCATTCTGGATTCGTTTCGGGTCATCTTACGGGGTCATTATAGGATGCACTGGCTTGAAAAACCAGGGCTATCACAGATTACTTCACCAAATGGGTAGAGGCTGAGGCTTACTCAAGTGTAACTCACAACCAGGTGAAAAGCTTCTTGTGGAACAATATAATTTGTCAGTTCAAAGTACCAAAGGTCATTATAATGGACAACGAAAAGAACCTGGACAATAAGAGTATAAAGAAGTTCTTCGAATAACATGGGATTAGGCAAAAGTTGGATGCAGTAAGCCATCCATAAGGGAACAAGCAAGCTGAGATAACTAACTGAACCATATTCGATTGCCTAAAAAAAAAAGCTAGAAAAGCTCAAGTCTAAGTGGTACGAGAATCTTCCCAATATGCTCTGGACTTATCGAACCACTCCATGAAGGCCAAGAGGCCAGGGAGAGTCCCTTTGTAATGACTTATGGATCCGAAGTTGTAGTCCGAATAGAATCAGAGGTACCAATGCTTCGAACATACTAGTTACAGGAAGGAGGCAACAATCAGCAACTAGAACACAGCCCTGATCTCTTAGAAGAAAAGAGGGATGTTGCGGCGATAAGGCTCGCCCCATACCAGCAACAGCTGCGGAATGGTTACAATAAGCAGGTCAAGCCAAGGAGTTTGTTGAAGCAACAAACAGCATATATAAAGAAATTACAGCCCAACTAAACTAGATCTTACAGGGTTACCGAGGTAGTGGGCAAAGAGCCAATAGGCTGGCTGAAGCCAATAGCCGAATGATTGCAAGACCATGGAATGCAATACACCTCAAAAGGTATTATCATTAAAATATTAATTAAGTTTTTCCTATTTTTCTATACAAAAATAAGGTCAGGCCCTATAAATAAAAGTTCCATTATTACAATATTCTCCTTCTTTTCTCATAGTATACGATGTAATGATCTTCCAAAAGATGGAAAACGTCGGATACATGAATGGATCTAGGATCCCGTGTATCTGATGGTCACCATTATGTTTTAACAAGCATTCCCCCAAGTAAATGAATTGACATCCACACGTCTTTTTTATCAATGTGGGATACAATTTATTTCAAAACACTGGCCACATAGCAAAGGCAAAATCATTCTTTAAAATAGGACAATATTTTTCTTTCATTAATGGGGACAAGACCAGTACCCTAAAACATATAAAGAAATTAAAATATTTTCTCTTTTTCTCACTATTTTTTACCCAAACAAAATATGTACTTTGTCCCACATTGATAAAGTATAACTTTAAAACTTCCTTTAGATAAGAAAAAACACACACATACAAACATATTGCAAAGAGGGCCCATTGGTAATAGTGGTAGCCCACGAGCTATATCTAATCCCCGTTGCCAGAGGACACTTTTTGTAATAATCCCCCCATGGTTGTAGCTCAATATGTCCAAACAAAAAGCCCAAAGTGGTTGGCCCAGTATGTCAATCCTACTTTATTTTGTCCCACATCGATCAAAAACAAGAAAGGAGAATGGTTAATATAACCACATTTCACCACAGGTAGATGCCATGAAAAGAGTCTCCGTGAAGTGTAGGCTCCCAACTAAATGAATGGGGGACTGTACAGTTATAGTCACTATTTTTCATGGCCCTCTCTCATTTTTAAATCCTCGGACCTCGAGGGTCTGAAGGTATTAAAGTATTCCTCTAAAGCACAACAAAGTGCCGAGGAACAATAATCCTCAGACCTCAAAAGTCCGAAGATTGGTTTAATTTTATTTTGGGCTGGAATTACTTAACGAACTGGGCCTTGAATTTTTGGGCTGGAATTAATATAGTGGGCTTCATAAATAGTTGTTTCTATTCCGAACCAGTGTATCCAAGGGTTGCAACTGGTGTGAACCATTGCAACTATTGTGAACCAGTGCCAATGAACCATCGTATCCCATGGTTGCACCTACATGAAAAAGCACATTGCTACCTAGAAATACCCCTTTTGGGGTCATTTGCAAATCACTTCCAAATTCAGAATTTTTCTTCTCTAATTCTGAATTCTTCTCATTTTTTCCCTTTTTGCATACATTTATTAATAGTGTGAGTTTGAGTCCGATCTATAGGAGAGAGTAATACACCGAGCCAGTTCCCCCATTTCTTTGGTTTGCAATACTACTACCGAAGAAAGAAAGGTCGTTGTATCCTGAGAGATAGACGCCACTAAGTCCGTCAGCACCATAGTGGGACGAATTTGTCTTAAGGAGAAAAAATCCAATTCTAGATTCGACTGATTAATAAGTTAGTTTATAAGTTTTATTTTATTATAATATATATATATATATATATATATATATATTATTTTTTTACATAATATTTAAATAGTAATACTATAGTATATGGTACACTTAAATAATTTTGAGCAACACTTCAGCCGATCCATTTAACCACTAGCTAAGTTTGTGATTCCTACTCCTAAGAAAGTCAAGATAGGACCTGTAATGACCTTGTCATTTTCCTTCCTTTCCTTTGCTCCTTTTTACGGATTTTCTTTTTTCGTTAACGTTTCTTTTCTGAGTTCGGGTTTTGTCCCTTTGGGGCTTCTTGAGTGCTCAGGAATAGATCCCGACACTCCTTCTTTTGGAGATTGGCATCAACCTTGTGATGACGGTGTCATCTTCTTTCTATTTGTGGCGTCTTCTTTTCCATTATATTTACTTATTTGTTTACAGTATCTTTTCGCGTAACCTTAGGATTTGTGCTCGGATTTAACTTCTGACTTCACGTGTGTTCTCTCCATTTGATTTATATGAAATGCGTAGTTTTATTTTTATAGAAAAGCATGCTACATGTTTACTTTTCTCGTAGGGGTATGGATGCATAGTTTCTTTGGAAACATTTTATTTTCTTGGGGTATTTTTCATAATTATCTTTTTGGATATTTTTGTCTTAGGGACCATTTTGCAATTTAATTTGTGAGATATTTAGAGGAGGGACCTTTTTGTAATTTATATTTTGAGGAGGGATTCTTTTTTCAATTTATATTTAGAGGAGGAACTTATTTGCAATTTCCTAAAGTGTGTGTGTGAGAGAGGTAGTGCTAGCACACATAGTGCTTTAGATAGTGGGAAATCTCTAAATTTTCTAATATCTCCTTATCTCTTCATCTCTTTCTCCCTAACTTCTCTCTTGCCTCCATTAAAGAACACTTTGACCTAGCCTTTGCACCTTGGTTTTGAACCATTTCCTCTCACCTTTTGGCTTAGATTTTGGAATACAAAATCTTTTCCTCATCTTCCTCTACAAAACCCTTGAACAATTTTATCATTTGCCTTGGGTTACTTTGGATTCTAGAGCTCTCTATTCTAGTGAGGTAGGGGATGTCCTATGTTTATACCCTTAGTGTTTTAAGGTTTAATTTGGGGTTTAATATGTGTTGTATGCATGCTTACACTTCTAGAATTGCATATAGGTTGCTTTAGTATATGATGAACTTAGGGTTGCATGTTGATTTTAGCTTGTATTTAACCTGTATATTGTGTTTATGTTGTTTCATTTGAAGTAACCTAAAATCTAGAGATTTTCATGTATGGTGGTTACTTAAAACTAGTGATTTCTATGTATATAGATTTCTTGATTTATGTATAAAACATGCCTATGAATTAGAATATTCATTACCATGTTGATGTTGAAATGAGAACTTGGAAGCTTACTTTACATTAGCATTAATTAGTTCTCTATATTAGCAATATGATGCTAGTTTATGTGTGTTCAAATTTAGGCTTGGTTGTGTGGCTTTGGTGAAATCTATATTTAATTTGCAATATGAACTTGTAGACATGTAGTGTTTATGTGTGAATCATGGGGGGGGGGGGGGGGGGGGTGTGCCACTTGGGCTTGTGGAGCATTGCGGTTGCCATTCAGTTCATAAACATTCATTTGATTTTAGGTTGTGTGTGTATAGCACACATAACAAGTTTGAAGGATGGACGTCATCTGAATCTTGAAAAAAGTGGACATCGCGTCCGGTGGGTTGAAAGTCCTATGGAACATTGGCCAATGGGATGTGGAAGTGCACCAATTTTGTTTTCGTGTCCGGGATTTGATTCTGGCATTGTTTTTCATTAAATCATGTCATTGAGTTACATGTGTGAGTTGCATCATAGTGGAGTTTATGTGCTAATTATTTGGTTGCTCTTGGAGTTGTGTATACCTTGTATTTCTACTAGCCTTGTGGCGATTATTATTATAAGTATATAATTTGTGTTTGATTTCGTTTTCATTTACAAGTTGACATTGCACTTTTAAAGTTGTAACTTGTTCAATTCAATTATGGTGAATGGTTTATAACATGTTTTAATTGTAGCTTTAGGGTATCCTTTAGCTTCCCTTTTGAACATAGACGTTAGGTAGCATATCCCGTGTGGATTCGGTCTACATTAAATTTGCAAATTTGTTAAAACTTTAGGTTATACGCATTTGTTTTTCCTACGAGTAATGCAAGTTACTCACCCCCACTGATTGCGATTTTTCAGGCAAGAAGATGTTGTTTTGGGATGCACAACATCCCTAGGTTAACTTGGATATATTGATGCCTTTTTATGTAATTTTACATACATGCAAGTGTTAGCATGATTATGTTTTACATTTGAAGTTGTAAGGCTTAACTAGGTTTTGGTATCTAGTTTTCACTTTGAAATATGTAATGTGTACCTAAGTGTACTCTTTGGAACTCTTTTTACATGTATAATGTATGGCCAAGGGCCAAACACCTTTTCATTTTCATTTATGTACCTTGATTCCATATTTTACATTTGAAAGCAATTTTATGGATATATGAGGTTTGACATGTTATATTTTGCATTAGGCGTACATTGGGGTTGCGGGCCATTGTAGCGCATCTTAATATGCATTTTACGTTTGCTTACATGTTCACTTTTGCGCACAACCACATATTTGATGAAATGAACACTTTGAGCCACATGCATTTTCATTTTTTTTTGCAAATCTAATCTTAAGGGCATTTTGGGTATTTCACTTGAAAAAATAAGGGTTGGTCTTGACATGGTTGACCAAAAATATGATTTTAGGGGGGTTCAATTCATAACATTTTTCCAAAAAAGTTCCATAAAGGCCTCAAAATTGCATTTCAAAATGGCAAATCTGGTGCAACCTTGTTGGACGAGCGATCCAAGCTCTTGGAAGATTGATCTAACTTTGGGCAAATTGCTTAGGCCTAATTTCGATAGCCAGACGAGCGATCATCTGGACAATAGCTGGACGGTAGCTTGGACGAGCGATCCAAGCCCTGTTCACGTGTGCACATTTTTAACAACTTTTTGCGGAACTTCATAACTTTGCCATCCGGACTACGAATCAAGTGATTTTTTAGTCTAAATTTATTAATTTTTCATTGTCTATCCAATAGTGTGCTCTGTAGCACCCACATCATTTTGGAAAGACCATTTTTTCCCTAGGGTTAAACATAACTATTTTTAAAACTTCGTATCCGCATTCGTTTTCTTTCGATTTATATGGCTTAATAGGAAGTCATTCTTGCGTCTTAGGGATAACGTACATCTCTAGAGACTATGGTTTTGTCTTTCACTTCCACATTCTAGATCCGTTATCGGGTCATCTTTAGGGTTATCATTGATACACCGGGTTGTAAAACCAGGGCCGTCACAGGACCTAAAACCTTTGATGGTATTTCGTAGGCTATGCACATAATAGTTGTGTATATCAGTTCCTCGTGCATAATCAGACATTCCTAACATTCATATTAATACTATTATTGAGTCTAGGAATAATTATTTTTTTTAAGGATATATTTCCTTATAAAAATGTTTAAGAGAAAAATCCTCTTAAGCGAAATAATGATATGGCTAAAAGCAATATAGAAGAGGATATAGACCAAGAGTCTATAGATGATGAAAATAAAGATGAACTTAGACGTAGTAAGAGAGCTAGAACGTCTAGTCATTTGGTCCTAATTTTCTAATATATATATTGGAGAATGAGCCACAAAGCTATAAGGAAGCTATACCTTCTTCTGAAGCTCCTTTATGGGAAGAGGCCATTAATAGTGAAATTGAATCCATTATACAAAATCATACTTGGGAGCTGGTGGATCTTCCTTCTAGTACTAAACCTTTAGGGTATAAGTGAATTTTCAAGAGGAAGATGAAGCCTGATGGTTCAATTGATAAATATAAAGTCGGGCTTGTTGCTAAAAGCTACAGGCAAAAGAAAGGCTTAGATTATTTTGATACATATTCACCGGTAACAAGAATAACATCGATTAGATTGTTACTTATTATTATAGTGTTGCCAAATTTAGGAATACATCAAATAGATGTTAAGACTGCATTCTTGAATGGTGAATTAGAGGAGGAAATTTATATGGAACAACCTGAAGGTTTTATAGTTCCAGGGAAAGAGAAGAAAGTATGCAAGCTTGTAAAATCCTTATATAGATTAAAAGAAGCACCTAAACAATGACATAAAAAATTTGACAAAGTGATGTTGTCAAATGGTTTTAAAATCAATGAGTGTGATAAATGTGTTTATGTGAAAAATACTTAAAATGGATATGTCATTGTATGCCTATATGTAGATGATATGTTAATAATGGGTAGAAATGATGATATAATCAAAACTACTAAAGAAATGTTGACAATAAAATTTGGTACGAAAGATTTAGGCATAACTGATGTCATACTAGGAATCAAGATTTCTAGAACATCAGATGATTTAGTATTATCTCAATCATACTACATTGAGAAAATATTAGAAAAATTTAATAAAGAAGATAGTAGTCTAGTAAAGACTTTTGTTGATGTGAATCTTCATTTATCGAAAATACTGGTCCTAACATATCACAACTTGAGTATTCTCGTATTATAAAAAAAAACTTAATGTATTTGATGAATTGCATACGACCAGACATAGCATACTTAGTTAATAAATTGAGTAAATATACTAACAATCCAGGAAAGAACCATTAGACTGCAATAAATAGGGTTCTGAGGTATTTGAGATACACCATGTGTTATGGATTGCATTATTCAAGATATCTAGCAGTACTTGAAGGATACAGTGATGCTAATTGAATATTATATACAAAGGATTCTAAATCCACAAGTGGCTATGTCTTTACTATTGGAGGAGGTGTCATATCTTGGAAATCTTCAAAACAAACTTGTATTGCCAGATCCACTATGGAATATGAATTTATTGCTTTGGATAAAGCTGGTGAAAAAGCCGAGTGGCTTCGTAATTTCTTAGAAGATATTCCACATTTACCCAAACCTATGCCCGCTATATGTATACATTTTGATATTCATCAGCAATTAAAAGGGCACAAAGTAATATGTATAATGGTAAGTCTCGACATATACGTCGAAGAAATAACATCGTTAAACAGTAAGTCTTAAGTGTGATAATCTCAATAGATTATATCAAGTCTAAAGATAACTTAGCGGATCCGTTTACAAAAGGTTTAATAAGAGAGCAAGTGTATAGTTCATTGAGGGGAATAGGATTAAAGTCGAAAGCTAATAAGTTATCTTAATGAAAACCCAACCTAGCTGACTGGAGATCCCAAGATCTAAGTTCAAAGGGATAACAAATTTTTTGAATGATTCACCAGAAGCACTAGGAAGATATAAATCTTCTACCCATTTCTATGATGAGATGGTGCTACCTATAATGAGGATTAGTTTAAGCTATGTTTTTAATGACTCTTATATCTTAAAAATTCAAGTAGGATATGGTATAATACTTTTAATAATAGGTCACCTATATGAGTGTGAAGTGGGGACGCTTCATTAGAACTTCGAAGGCTAAGTTTTCTATAGCACTCATGAAATACCAGGAGTTGTTCAGGGCCATATGAACAGAACCGTGAGAACTGACTTTGTGCCAGAAGGAACTATTTGTTTGCTATTGTCTTGGTTTACATCAATGGCTGAACAGTTCAAGACATCATGTTCACTGGTTAGCCAATAAATCTGATAGTAATACATTAGGGAAGGTTCAAGGCCAAAAGCTATATATCCAGATGTAGTAACTTTCCAATAGTACTCTTTTTAGTGTCTCCATTTTCATCATTTACAATTGATGTCAATTTCATTACACGTGAGGGATTATTGGAAACTGAGCATATAAAACAGAAACTTTGGATGAAATTTGGAGTAGGTTCCGCTAAGAATTTTATGCGGATCTATAGATGAACGTGTTCCTCTCCGTAAGGAGATGAACATGGTATATTTACTTTCTCAAATCCGTTTCCGGGTGAATAAGAAATTAGCTCTAAAGTAAGGTATTTGATTAGCTTAAATGGGTATTCAAAATATGGGAAGTGCTTGTCCCACATTGAAAATATGATGAAACCAATTGGAATCTAAATAAACCAAGTTTAGGATTTGGGTTTGTGCCCAAGAGCACCAAAGTTTTTATGAGGGGGACGAGCTAGACAAGCTTGGGTCCAAACCATTTACCACACTCGCGCCCAACCCAACTCGGTCCAGGCCTGGGATTAGGATTGGGCTTGGGCTTGGGCTTAATTGTAAAATTCGATTACTTTTTTATTAAACAGAATTTTTGGATAGGGCTTTGTGTTTAGTTTAATTTTATTTTGGGCTAGAATTACTCTAATGGGCTTCACGACTAGGCATTGGA
Organism: Cornus florida; assembly: GCF_030987335.1. Lineage (NCBI taxonomy): Eukaryota > Viridiplantae > Streptophyta > Magnoliopsida > Cornales > Cornaceae > Cornus > Cornus florida. Next base: position 49,680,512 of record NW_026775572.1, read on the forward strand.
TTTTAAAGCTGAAATTAATCTAGTGGGCTTCATAAATGGTTGTGTCTATTTCGAACCAGTGTATCCAATGGTTGCAACTGGTGTGAACCATTTCAACTGTTACAAATCAGTGCTAATGAACCATCATATCCCATGGTTGCACCTACCCGAAAAAGCACCTTGCTGCCATAAATACCCCCCTTTGGGGTCATTTGTAAATCACTTCCAAATTCAGAATTCTTCTTCTCTAATTCTGAATTGTTCTCCTCTTCTCCCTTCTTGCTTACATATAGCAATAGTGTGAGTCTTTTTATTTGGTTTGCAGTGCTGCTACCGAAAAAAGAAAGGTCATTGTATCATAGGAGATAGACACCACTGAGTCCGTCAGTACCATAGCGGGGCGAATCTGTCTTAAAGAGATATAATCAAATCCTAGACTCGATTGATTAATAGGTTCTTTTATATAGTTTTATTTTATTATATATATATATATATATATATATATTTACATAATATTTAAATAGTAATTCTATAGTATATGGTACACTTAAATAATTTTGAGCAACACTCTAGCCGATCCATTTAACCGCTACATAATTTCATTGATCCACATCTGTAATGCCCAGGTCATTTTTCTTCCTTTTTTTTTTTTTTTTTTTTTTTTTTTTCCATTTTTACAGATTTTCTTTTTTCCATTGATTTTTTTTTTTTTTTTTTTCTTTTCTGAGTTCAGGTTTTTGTTTCTTTAGGTTGTCTCGAGTACTCGGGAATAATTCCCGAGACTTTTTCTTTTAGATTGATATCGTCCTTGTGGTGTCATTTTCACTTTTTTTTTTTTTTGACACTTTCCTTTCTCGTCCTTTTCTTATTTATTGATTTCCTTCGCGTAACCTCACTTTTTGTGCTAAGATTTGATCCTGACTTTGCTTGCATCCATAACATTTGATTTCTAAGAAATGCGTAGTTTTATTTTTTTGAAAAAGCATGTTACTTATTTACTTTTTCGTAAAGGGCATAGATGCATTGTTTCTTCGAAAACATTCTTTCTTTTTGGGGTTTTTATTTAATTAAATTTTGTAATTATTTTTCGTCTTAAGGACCATTTTACAATTTAATTTGCAAGATTTTTGGAGGAAGGACCTTTTTTCAATTTTCGAAAAGTGTGACAAGTGTCACAATCCCATTGGTCCACTTGTCATCATTCCATTGGTAACCCAGGAAGCCTTGGACGATAACATGTAGAGGGTGAAGATTCACCCATTTGTTGGCCTAGGATTGGTACACTTGTTGGCTTGGATTATTGACAAGTGTAAGGCGTGGATTAAGCCTTGGAAGGAGACTTTAGGTGATGACAAGTGTAGGCACATGATGTGATCTTGTGAGGAGGCTTGGTTGGTTGACAAATGAAGGGTGTGGATGAGTTGTGTGTATGTGAAAGGTAGTGCTAGTACACATAGTGAGTGGAGAAATACACCATTTCTCTTTTATCTCTAACACTTTTCCCTTTCTTCCTCACTTTCCCTCTCTCCCACCATTGATGAACCTTGAAACCCTAGATGTACCACCATTATTTTGGACCCTTTCCCTTGACATTTGAACTTAACCCTGGGAAATAAAAGTTTTCCCTCACCTTCCTCTACAAAACCCTTGAACAAGCGGGGACGTTCCCAGGTTCCTTTGTGGTTATTGACGAGAATGGGCGACTGTGCATCGGCAATATCCCAAGACACTGCGAGACGTTTTCTTGATGGTTCTTATTATAACCAAGAGCCAATTTTCTGACTTGAAGGACCTTTTCGATGTTTGGGTCTGAAAGTGAAATGAAATAATTTCTTCTTTTTTGATTCGTTGGAGTTTATCGAACTGAATCAATTAGGAACTCTTTTGCCATTATAAAGTATGTCAAAGGTATTGATATCTTCATGGTATGTGGTATAATAGGTTTTTATTATATCATAGTGCTTTCTTTGGATTCTAGAGAGAAACTTCTCTAGTGAGGTAGGGGGTGATATATGTTTGTAATCTTAGTGTTTTAAATGCTTTTGTAGCTTAATATAATTTGTATGCATGTCTTTAACTTAATTATAAAATTTGTTGGTAGTAGTATCTTGCATGAAATTAAGCTAAATCATGATATTGTTAAAGGCCATGACTTGATCTATAACTTGTGTTAATTTGAAGACATTTAGAATTGGTTTGAAATATAGAGAAATTAATTAATTAATTTAATTAATTTTTCTTTATATGTTCTTTTGATTTAAATTAAGTTTTGACTTGATATATGTAATGACCATGATATGATCATTGACATATAATTATTTGGAATCATTTGAAGTTGTTTTAAAATTTAGAGATTTATTTATTTTATTTGCATTAAATTGTATTTAATTGTTCCGCTTATTTGATTATATTTTTGACTTGATATATGTAATGACTTTGATATGATCTTTGACATATAATTAATTGAAGTCATTTGGAGTAGGATTGAAATCTAGAGAAATTAATTATTTTATTTAATTAATTTCTATGTGATTATTCAATTGATTTAATTAGGCTAAGACATGATTTTAAATTAGGTCTTAACTTGATCTTATATTAAGTTTACTTCATTTGGATACATTTTGTAATCTTGTATTTTTTATTAATTTGCTTAGCGAACTTCTATTTTGTTGATGTGATGATTTAATTATATATTTGAAGTTGTTTTGATAATTAAATCATGAAATTAGAACTTGTTTTATAATTACATAAACGGACTTTTTGTATTGATGTCGTAGATGTAGTTTATGTTGATACACTTTATGAATTTGACATATTACATGCCATTATAGTTTGAAGACTTAGAGCATGTATTGTGTGCTTCCAAAATTTTGTTGTGCACGGTAGCTAGGTTATTGCCTTATATATACATGATGATATATATATATATTTTTATTCCACAACTTGTTGATTTTGGAAACTTGGGATGTCATTGTCTTGACTATGCCTAGAGTAAGGCTTTAGTACAGGAGATATGAGTTCTCCCTACTTTATAGTGCGCACTTAGGGAAAAGGTACCCACGGGCTAGTAACCCAAAAGTGAACGTTGTGTCGCATCTATGCCGGCGTGATGTCTAAGTATATCCACCTTGTATGATTTCACTTTTCATTTCAAGTTGATAACACTAAATTGTTGTAACCTGTTGTTTCCATTATTAAATTCGTATTTTCGTTTCAAGTTAATAACACTAAATTATTGTAACTTGTTGTTGTATTTTCGGTTCTCCAATTTTGTTAAATTGCATAAATATTGTAGTTTATGTTGAATTATTCTAATATAACTTAGGAATGATCCTATAGACTCATTTGGAACATAGATGTTTGGTGGCATGAACCACTCTAGTTGATTTCACATTTTCGTTTCCAAGTTGATAATTGATAAGCGCCGAATATTATATATTCAAGCGCCCTAAATTGCATTAGTAAAGTCCGTTGTATGTTAATTTATGTAGATTATCTTCATTTCTATGTTTTTATGCATTTTCAGGTTCATTGGCCAAAATGGAACAAGAATAAGGCCTTGTGGAATCTTGAGCAACAAAAGGTGCCAATGCTGAATTCTGGCAGCAGTAGAACCTGGGCTTTGCTCGCCATTTTGACCTTCTAAACTCGAGAACTGGACTTCCCTCATAACATGAAAGATTTATAGCTCTGAATCAGCTTTCCAAATCTTCAAACGGTTTGTCATTCGGAGCTCGGAGCAGAGAGTTATGGCCTTGTTACCAGAGGTGCGCAGAACTGCCTGGCAGCAATGAAATTCTGCCTTGATCTTCATTTTCGACCAACCATCCTTGAGAATTGGATCTCCACCAAAACATGAAATATTTAGAGCTCTGAATTAGCTTTCTAAATCTTCAAACGGTTCATCATTCGGAGTTCGGAGTGCAAAGTTATGGCTGTTTAACCAAAGTAGGTCTGGGCAGAGCAAGTGAAGCATGGGCATTTTTACACTAAATTCGAGTGCTCGAGGCCTTGCTTAGAGTGCTCGAATTTTGGGCAGAATGCCCTTCGGAAATGGCTCATTTCAGCCCACTTGTACCTTGGTTTCTTCACTTTGCTTTCCTCTTTAATGAAGTGGTTGGAGATGTTGGTTGGTGACCTTTTGGTGGTAGATAAGGCAAGGAAGGCCACACATATCATTATCCCATATTCTACAAGATTAGAAGAGAGAGAAGAGAGCAAGGAGATAGAGTTCTTCAAGCTTGAAGAAGGGAGCACGAAAATGGAGGAGGTCTTCAAGCTTCTTCCTTCTTCCATTGCTCCTATGGGTAACTAAATCTTCTCTAGGGAGGTGATGAAGCCCCTCCCTTGTAAGCATGTTCTAGTGTACATTTTACTTTTGGGATTTCAATGTATTATTGTTGGTGATTTTATGATCTAGAGCATCATATGTGTTGTAATGAATTCTAATGTCTATACATGATTATTTTGAGCTATTCATCTTGTCTTAGATGGTTTCTCTTCCTAATCATATTGCTTGCATTTCCATAGTGACAATGGAAGTTAGATCATAGAATGGTTTTAATGGCATGGAGTTTGAGAACTTTGATAAATCATTGCTTAGGATGCCCTTTGATGGTTTATACTTGATTCTTAACTTTGTGTGCTCTCATCATTTAATTAAGGGCTTGATAATCTTTGGCTTAGGGAGCATGTTGAAGACTACACCCTAGTTTAGGTAGTTCAAGCATGTGAATCTTTGATGGATTATTCTTGTTTTTGATTTAATGAACCTCTTGAGGATAGTATAGCAACCAAGGGTTGTTATGTGTCATGACCATCATTTATGTTGATTTTCCCAATTTAATCTCAATCTAGAATTTGTATAGGGTTGGAGCAGATTCATTTCCCTAGTTTTTCTCTACTTGTATTTCATTTCTTTTTAATTCTTGCAAGTTTCTAATTTATGCAATTTCAATATTCTTAGCTTAAGTGACAAACAACAAAACCTTTATAAACCCTTCATCATTCTAGAAAGATTCTAGACACTAAGGTTGCTGTAAGACTAGCGCAGTCCCTGTGGTTCGACTTACCCGACCAATAGCCCTATTTTACAATGATTCGTGCTATTGCGAAGGTTGATGTATAGTTGATCAACCGATCAATTTTTGGCGCCGTTGCCGGGGACTGCAAACGGTTTCGCGACCAAAGTTCTAGGGTTAATTTTAGTTTGATTGTTAATATTGTGTCTTGTGAATATTCCTTGTGTGTTTTGATCATCTTCGTGTTGTAAGATTCTAGGGACTCGAAGCTCGCCGTGGGATTGCTAGCAAATTGTAAGTCTAGAGGACCCCAAGTAAGTCTCTTGACTTCTAGTTTCGCATTGTGAATATTGTGTATGTGTTTAGTTTTGTTGTGAAGCCCTTGTCGAGGCTCTTATCTTATTTATATTTCATGTTCAAGCATCGGTCCTTGTCGTGGCCATTTACATTTTTGTCTTGATAATTGAGGAGAAAGGGAATATCATATGTGGAGGTTATGGTGATGAAGTGTTGTGTTGATTGCTTTGTGTGTTGTTGAATTACTCCTAGATGGAGAATAATTGTCTCCCAATTCAATTCTACACGCCACATGCGTTTTGTGCTTTTTGCTCTAGTAATACACATCATACAAGAGATTGTCTTCCAATGAGACAATTCTCAGATTTTTATCTAGAGCAGCTAAATGCAAATTTCTTTGAACCGGGTAGTGATCCATACTTCAATGGTTATGACTCGGGTAGGGGAGATCACCAAAATTTCTTGTGGCATGACATGGAAAATTCAGCCCCACAATCTCATGGGCAACATTTTCAAGCCAATTTTCAACCCAATGATCATTATTTCCAGCCCTCTTCTCCTTTTCCACCGTCTCCATTGGATGAGCTAATTGTTGCTAACAAACAAATGATGGAGTCTATGCACACACAAATGATGGACTCCAACAATCAACTATTGGCCTCCCTTGCTAGCATGCAATCCACAGTAGAGTCTATCAATCAAGTGGTACCATATCACCAGTCCCAAGTTAGTGCAATGATAGATGACCAAATATCTCAAATTCAACAAAGGATTAATGCTAAAAATCATGAAGAAGAGGAAACATTTTCATTTGAATTTATGGCCAATCCAAAAGAAAATTCTATGAATGATGAGATTACTCCTAGTAACTTTCATCATGAGAATGATCAAGTGGTTATTACATGTGAAAATGATGAAATGGTGGTGGAAGATCAAATTGTTGCCCCACATCAAAATGAAGCAATTGTGGCTCAAAATAGGAAAAATAATGATGTAGAGATTGTCTACCCAACTCCAAAACAGCCCCTACATAATCCTTTGCTTGATACACCTCCTTCAATGGAGGATCCTCTAAAAGCTTGTTTGGCTCATTTTAATTGTGAGGATTTTAATGTTGACAATTCCATTTCGGAGGTGAATTCTTTGCTTAATATTCATCCACCTATTCATTCTCTTCCTTGGTCAACATCAAATGTATCTCTTTCTTGGGAGCTTGCATCTCATCCCATTCCCTCACTTGAGTTGTCTCAAGTTGTTGAGCCCGAACCGCCGGATAAGTGTGAGAAGGATGTTGAAATTTTGAAGGATAAGTTGTCGAGCATTCCCGTGCTCAATATGACCCTCCAAAAGCCTTTGCTAGGTGCACTCTCGCCTACTCCATCTTCCTATAATCCAAATAAGCCCCATAATCCAAAGTTCTTCATTGAGGATGAAGAGTGGGTTGAGGTCTTTCCGCTACCTCTTTTCCACTTTTGTCTTCAAGCTCTTCCTCCTTCGCTTTTAAAAGAATTATCCTATTTGGGGAAGCTTGAATCTCTTGAGAGACATGGTATAGGGTAATGAGGACTAACCTGATCTCGGTGTGTCTAGCTATCGAGATTTTTGAGGATTAGTACCTGCTCTAACTTCGTCTAGCTATCGACATTAAATTTAGCAAAGCAAGGGAAGCAATTCTTTCAATTTCCAAGCTTCCTTCTCTTTGAAATTGCTCGTGCCTTGCAAAATTTTCTGGGAAACGGTTTAAAAAAGCCAAAAATTTGATTTTTCTTAGACCTTCTCAACTCTAATTTTCATTCCCGGAAATTTCCATCGCTTCCTAGCAATTTCATCGGATCTTGGGAATGCTACTCATGTGCATAATGTCTCATTTGTAATACATTCTTGAAAATTTTCGCAAAATCATCCATGCATTGAAATTCTTGCACTGTTTAAAATTTTTCCAAGCATTTGCAATGTTTGAAAATTTTTCAAAATTCCCCATGCATTGTCCCATGCAAAATTTCAATTTCTTTCCATGCATGCAAAGCTTCAAAAATCCATCCATGCATTAGATTGGAATAATGTGCAAAGTTTTAAAATTTTCCATGCATGGCTTGAATTGAAGCTGCTGCTTGCAATGATTTTTCGATGCATGGGAATGACATGAAAAATTTTCGATGCATGGAATGGCATGCAAAGTTTTCAAATATTTTTCCAACTGCCATGCAAAGCTTTAAAAATCTTTCCATGCATGGGAATGGCATGCCAAGTTTAAAATTTTTTTTACATCCATGCATTGGAATGGAATGAATTTGCAAAGTTCAAAATTCATCCATACATTGGAAATGTGTTACATTTTGAAAAAAATTTCCAATTATATTCATGCATTAGCAAGATGTTGCAAAGTTTGACACATTTGTTTCAGCAATTGCATCCATTCAAAATGCTCACTGGGCCAAGATTCTAGTGCTCGAATGATCTAACCAAAATTCCATGAGCTACTACCCATTTTGGAGCACTCTAAATTCCATTTGGATTGCTCCAAATGTCTTCACCATCAATCCCAAGCTCACTGCCCATTTTTGGAGCACTCTAGCTTCCATTTGGATTGCTCCAAATTTTCAGCCCAACTTCTGCAGCTACTGCCTCAGAATCGAGCACTCGTAGGCCAAGCTTCAAGTGCTCGAAGCTTCACCATTTCCTTAGCCTGCTCACTGCCAAGACTTCGAGCACTCGAAGTCCCATTTCGAGTGCTCGAAGTGTGAACCAACTTCTCTTCCTCCCTCACCCGAGCCCTCATCTCTCACAACTCACCTCACCAAACCACCACCCTTCTCCCTCTCGGCAACTCCTCAACCAACCCACATCAACCCACACCAATGCATGCACAACCATGCATGCACAACCTTCATCTCAAACGCATCAACCTCACCTCATCATCCTCAACCCGCATCTCACCTCCCAAACCAACCACCATCCCTCTCGGCCTCACACCATTCAACCACCATCAACCTCACTTCACCACCCTTATCTCATCCCACCATGCATGCAACCCATAACTCACCACCATCAACCCCCCCAACCTTCCTCATCTCTCTCGGCCAACCTCAACCCATCAAACCCACCCTCACCACCTTGCTTGACTCACCACTCTCGACCAATCACCACCTCACTACCACATTTCCCTCACTCACTACCAAGACTTCGAGCACTCGAAGTCCCATTTCGAGTGCTCGAAGTGTGGAGCACAATACACCATCCTCACAGCCGAGCCCACTGCCCCAATTTCGAGCACTCGAAGACACCCTTCGAGTGCTCGAACCAAGCTTCCCTCTCCCTTTTAAAACCACAGCCCACCACTCTCACTCAACCTCATCTCCTCTCCTCGGCTGCCAACCCCTCTCCTCCACCAACTCCACAACCCAACCACCCTCAACCTCACCACCCCATGCAAACCTACCTTCACCTCCTCCACCTTTTTCTCCACTCTCCTCTAACCCAAGCACCATCATCAACCTCCCACCCATCCCCACCATTTATCCCACGCACACAGGGCCTTTGGTTCTCCATTGTTGGGTAAGTGTCTACCCTCTTTTTTCTTTTAATTTTTGATCCATGGAGGATGGGATTGCTTGTGTGAAGGATTTGTGATTGTTTGGGAGTTGTGTATTGCATTTGCAGGGCCAAATTTTTGGATTTTCTCATCTCTAATCAACCTTTGGCCCTCTTCCTTTTTGTCTTGCACACCACGTGTTTGACGAATTGCCTAAGCCAACTTTATCTCTCTAAATGCACGGCTTTTGGCATTCTTTTGCTATCCATTTTAAACTTGTGGCTAATGTGTGCCAATTTATGTTTTTGTATAGATTTCTATCTTTCAATAACATTCATGTTCGTATTATTTTTTCTGTTCCTATTTTTCTTAAGAGACCTATGCTTTTACATGTATATTTTAGTTGTATTTTGATAGGTCTTCATGTCCAAGTTTGGGGGACGCAATTGCGCACTCACATAGCTGAACATCTTCGTCTGTGTCACTCCACTTGGTATTATTGTTCCTTTCCCCCCTTTTTTGCTCTTATTTTGATTTACTTGTCTTCTCACATTGAGGACAATGTGACATTCAAGTTTGGGGGTGCATTTATGTATTTTTGGTTTTACATTTTTGCTAAGCAATGATAATGGAATTTGAAACCTGTTGGAGATGAAAGCATATGTTTAAAACTTTGTGTATAGAAGCAGCTGATATTTTTGAAAATAAAGAAAATTTGAGTTGAAATGATCATGTAGATTCAAATTAGTCTGTATAAATGTCTCAATTAAATTCTCGCTGGATTTGACACTCTTTTAAGCTTCACAATGCACAGATGCACATTGAAAACTTAACTGTGAGGCATGCAACTTGATTGACCTTGACCTTGCCCTAGTTAATCTGATTTGATGAACCTAATGGATGAATATCTTTGGCATGATTTATTTTGAGCTAAAAAAAAAAAAAAAAAAAAAAAAAAAAAAAAAAAAAAAAAAAAAAAAAAACTGAAAAGGAAAGAAAATAATGACCAGTTGACGTTCGTAGCCTTTCCAACTCGAGCTATTAAGCCCTAGGAGTGTCTCTACACTTAACACCCTAAAGCCATCTGGTTTGGGAGTTGTTGGCCTAACGCTTGCTACAAGGGTTGGTTAGAAAGCTTAAGGGACTTAAACATTGCACGGTCATTCAAAAAATAAACTGGTAATAAACATGGTTCGTTGGAGTTCGTAGCCTTTCCAACTTGAGCTATTAAGCCCTATGGAGTGTCTCTACACTTAACACCCTAAAGCCATCTGGTTTGGGAGTTGTTGGCCTAACGCTTGCTACATAGGTTGGTTAGAAAGCTTAAGGGACTTCAGCATTGCACAACCATTCTATGTTTCGCTTATGAGTTATAATAAATTGTCAACAAGCAACAAAAGTTGTCTTGTAAATAAAATCATGCCTTAGGGACCTCATTTAAAGGGGAATTTAATGATTTGCAAACTTGTGCTTTGGAATTGGAAAAGAAAGTAAAAGCCGCATGTTGAGAATCCAATTCACTTTCACTGAAGCTAGAGTTGATTTCCATTCAAGAGATGATAATTGAGTTATTTATATAGACTTTGATGTTGATGCATGTATGTGGAAATGTATTTAGCCAATTTTTGTATCAATGCTTCATATATGCAAGGTAGTCTTCCCAATGACCCCATCTCCAGCTCTTTTTCTATTTCAAGTTATTTTTGAGCAATGTATATATCTTATTTTACCATGGATGATATTTTTGCAGTAGCAAGCCCATGGTTGTCTTTTCATTAAATTTTTCATTGTAGTTTTGCTAAGGGACTAGCAAAATGTAAGTTTGGGGGTGTGATAAGCGCCGAATATTATATATTCAAGCGCCCTAAATTGCATTAGTAAAGTCCGTTGTATGTTAATTTATGTAGATTATCTTCATTTCTATGTTTTTATGCATTTTCAGGTTCATTGGCCAAAATGGAACAAGAATAAGGCCTTGTGGAATCTTGAGCAACAAAAGGTGCCAATGCTGAATTCTGGTAGCAGTAGAACCTGGGCTTTGCTCGCCATTTTGACCTTCTAAACTCGAGAACTGGACTTCCCTCATAACATGAAAGATTTAGAGCTCTGAATCAACTTTCCAAATCTTCAAACGGTTTGTCATTCGGAGCTCGGAGCAGAGAGTTATGGCCTTGTTACCAGAGGCGCGCAGAACTGCCTGGCAGCAATGAAATTCTGCCTTGATCTTCATTTTCGACCAACCATCCTTGAGAATTGGATCTCCACCAAACATGAAATATTTAGAGCTCTGAATTAGCTTTCTAAATCTTCAAACGGTTCATCATTCGGAGTTCGGAGTGCAAAGTTATGGCTGTTTAACCAAAGTAGGTCTGGGCGGAGCAAGTGAAGCATGGGCATTTTTACACTAAATTCGAGTGCTCGAGGCCTTGCTTAGAGTGCTCGAATTTTGGGCAGAATGCCCTTCGGAAATGGCTCATTTCAGCCCACTTGCACCTTGGTTTCTTCACTTTGCTTTCCTCTTTAATGAAGTGGTTGGAGATGTTGGTTGGTGACCTTTTGGTGGTAGATAAGGCAAGGAAGGCCACACATATCATTATCCCATATTCTACAAGATTAGAAGAGAGAGAAGAGAGCAAGGAGATAGAGTTCTTCAAGCTTGAAGAAGGGAGCACGAAAATGGAGGAGGTCTTCAAGCTTCTTCCTTCTTCCATTGCTCCTATGGGTAACTAAATCTTCTCTAGGGAGGTGATGAAGCCCCTCCCTTGTAAGCATGTTCTAGTGTACATTTTACTTTTGGGATTTCAATGTATTATTGTTGGTGATTTTATGATCTAGAGCATCATATGTGTTGTAATGAATTCTAATGTCTATACATGATTATTTTGAGCTATTCATCTTGTCTTAGATGGTTTCTCTTCCTAATCATATTGCTTGCATTTCCATAGTGACAATGGAAGTTAGATCATAGAATGGTTTTAATGGCATGGAGTTTGAGAACTTTGATAAATCATTGCTTAGGATGCCCTTTGATGGTTTATACTTGATTCTTAACTTTGTGTGCTCTCATCATTTAATTAAGGGCTTGATAATCTTTGGCTTAGGGAGCATGTTGAAGACTACACCCTAGTTTAGGTAGTTCAAGCATGTGAATCTTTGATGGATTATTCTTGTTTTTGATTTAATGAACCTCTTGAGGATAGTATAGCAACCAAGGGTTGTTATGTGTCATGACCATCATTTATGTTGATTTTCCCAATTTAATCTCAATCTAGAATTTGTATAGGGTTGGAGCAGATTCATTTCCCTAGTTTTTCTCTACTTGTATTTCATTTCTTTTTAATTCTTGCAAGTTTCTAATTTATGCAATTTCAATATTCTTAGCTTAAGTGACAAACAACAAAACCTTTATAAACCCTTCATCATTCTAGAAAGATTCTAGACACTAAGGTTGCCGTAAGACTAGCGCAGTCCCTGTGGTTCGACTTACCCGACCAATAGCCCTATTTTACAATGATTCGTGCTATTGCGAAGGTTGATGTATAGTTGATCAACCGATCAATAATATTGAGAAATTATAACTTGGTGTGTTGTATTAGATATCCCAATGTGGTTTAATTATATTAACCTTGTGGTTTACGTAGATGATGTGCTAAAGTAGCTTAGGATGATCCGTTAGTCTCACTTTAGACATAGATGTTAGGTGGCATGAAACTTATGGATCGATTTACATTAACTTGCAAAACTTGTTAAACTTTAGGTTATACGCATGTTCATTTCCTACGAGTAACTTGTTTACTCACCCTAGTTGTTTGAGATATTTTTCAGGTAAGGAAACACTATTTTAGAATACACAACATCCCTAGACTTGTTTGGTAGCATGAAGTATTTTGGAATATTTGATTTCATGCACTTGTAACATGTTTTTTACTTTATTTTGGTTTTAAATGCCAAAACTTGTATCTTTTGTTTTAATTATGTAATGAGCACTTAAGTACATCTTTTGGGAGGTATTTGACATGTATGTAATGAGGCTAAGGGCCAAGCACATTTAGTTTACAAGTATTCTCAATTTACTTTATGTTTTTACTTGACAATATGTTGAGAAATTGAGGTTTGATAGGTAGTATTTTGCATTGGGGGTTTTTAAAGGCCATAGGCCATTGCAACATGCCTTAAATGGCATTTTATGTTTGCGTACATGATCGTTTTTGCACACAACATCACTTGACATGAAATGAGCACTTGAAGCATATTTTATTTTTAAGTTTTATATAAAATCTGGTCTTAAGGGCATTTTGGGGGTTTGTTTTTCAAAAATAAGAGTTTATTTTCATATACTCAGCTAGAAAACATGATTTTAAGGGGGGTTTCTTCTTTATGTTTTTCCAAAAAAAATTGTTTAAGTGTCCGAAATCAGTTGCAGATCTAGATTTTCTGGTGCGCGCATTTTTTTCAAGAAAAAGTCTGATCTAAGAGGTATTTAAAACACCATTTTGCCCCTAGGGCTAAACTTGTTCATTTTTTTTTTTAAACATCATTTTTGTATTCAAGATCCGTTATCAGGTCAAACTTTGGATCATCACAAGACACACTGGCTTGAAAAACCAGGGCTGTCATAACATCAATCCCACAATGTACAACTTCTTCACCCCGGACACGTTTGATCAACCAATATGTCCACCACTTGTTTGGTTTGATTTGGCTTTGTGAGTTAACACTCATTAACCTTGTGTTGATGTTAAACTTTCAACTCATGCCACAATAATATTATCAATACAATAAATATATCATAATCACCATATCTAATACAGAGTGTATGATGATATGTATGAATGATGCAAAAACAAAATAACACAAGATATATGGTGCAGTTTATATACCAAGTGTGGTGCCCTCAACTCATAGAAAAAATATCTCTCACACTAACTCTCTTATGGATACACACAAGTATAACTCTCACACAGAAAATTTGTTGATAAATAAATAAATAAACAAATGCTTTTGGCAGTGATAAACACTCTGAGGTTGTATAATATTTTCTAGGCACACGGTCTATCTTTTTAGACTTTGTATATATAAAGAACAATATTTGTTCCCCACTCAAATATCATGGTTTCCAAGTAGGCTTGTTTTCCAAGCCATTTACTAGGTACCAAATGAATAAATAATATAATCTTGACCTATTAAAATATTATTAAAAAAAATCAAGTAAACTCATTATGGAAATTAAGTTTCATACTTAAAATGTTTCTGTTGATCTTACTAATTAAGCATTCGATCAATTGAGGTATGCATTAGTTCGATCGATGTCATTGGTTTGCTCTATCGATAAAAGTTGTGAAGGTGTCAATCGATCGAGAAATGCTGGGTTCGATCGAGACAACTACAACTTACTGTTTTTGACTTCTTTGTATAGTAATCGACTTAAAATCATTATGCATATGTTTTAATCATTGTAAAACGAGCAAGAAACACCTCGAAATACATTTTCTTAATGCATACTCATGTATAGTATCTAAGGTAACTTAGAACTTAACAAAATAATGTATAAGAAATCTTTCAGAAAATATTTTCTTGATGCTCAATAATATGCTAAAATATCAATATGGAAGGTATTAACATTTGTAGCAAAACTAATCTTAAACAATATTTACCTTGTATATACATAAAGAAAAAAATATATATGTAAAATTTATCTGATATATATTTAGTATAAACCTCTAGAAACTTAATCTAAATATAATATTTTATATAAAAATATATATTTCAAAATATTTGTATAAATATAATTAAATAAATACCATAGGAATTACCATGCACCTAACATTATATAGACATGAATAATATGTATGCATGAACTTAAATGGTGATAGATGAAATTCAAGTGTGATTATTACCTTTAAAGACCATATTTGGGAAAATTACATCATTACTCTTTGAAGTTGATCTTTGGACTATTTTGTCCCTCGTAGTAAAACTCTTGACTATTTCACCCTTTCGATGGTTCTTGGACTATTATGCCCTTTGAGGTAGAACTCTGACTTGCCCTTGTAATAATTCTTTGACCATTTTGCCCTTGAAAAAGAACTTTGACTGAATTGTCCATTATATTAGTTTTGACTGATTTACCCTTTGTATAAGATCTTGGACCTTATTATGTAGCTTTTTTCAAGCACTTTATTTTCACACTTAAATAATCTAACTTATCCTATTTCTATATCACTCACTAATCATATAATTATTGTAGTACAAGAGTGAGTTTTGTAATACGAAATTATCCAATTTCAATTTTGGAATTGCTAAATTCCTAACAAATATGTATCCATAAGCATTGATTTATATCCTCCAAGGCAAGTAAGAGAAACATCTGATAAGCGCCAAATATTTCATATTCAAGCACCCTAAATTGCATATCTTAGTCCATTTTGTATTGATGTTGTATACCTAATATGTTTTTTTGTGTTTTTCTTATTTTCAGGTGCTTAGCCTCAAAATGCAATAAAATACAATTAAAACTATTAATTCTTGACCATAAAAATAGCATTTTCATGAGAAGGCTCCGAATTCTGTTCCGATGGTCATTCTGGGTGTCTAGGGCCTTATGGAGCTTAAGTTTGTAATTACACAATTTTTCGGGCTCATCCCGATCTCCGTTTGGCAATTATAAAATTCCAGCCTCTGGCCATTTTGGTGTCTAGACGCAAGTTCTTGCGTTCAAAAGCGGGGTGCCATGGCCTTGTCTCGCACGCGCGCATGTCAGCAGCTCTACGAACCTTCAGTAAAAAGGCCATAACTCTCTGCTCTGAACTCCAAATGACGAACCGTTTGATTCTGTGGAAAGAAAACTCAGAGCTCTATGTTTGGTATGTTTTAATAGAAGTCTAATTTCCATGTTTTAGATGTCAAAAATAGAGAGAAAAAGGACACCAATATACTGCCAGGTTGGCAGAACTCAGCTTTGCACCCCTATGGTATTTTGACCATATCTCTCTGGTTACAAGTCCAATTGCTAAATGATTTAATGACTTGGAAATTTGATTCATAACCCTAAATATTTCATGTTTTAATGGAAATTAAATTTCCACATTTGAGGGGTCAAAACTGGAGCCCAATGTGACATGCTAATTCTGCCAAAATGTTGAGTTGTCACTCTATCTTTTGTCACAGTTTGTTTCCTTAATTTAAGGGATGTCTCCAACTCTTTTAGGGGGACAAAGGCCATGAAATATGCTCTTTTGAGAGTGCATTTTCAGTTTATATATCAATCACCCATCATTCTCTGGAGCTAAGATTGACTTGGTAAAAAATAGAGAGAAACTTTTCTAGTGTAGAGCAGAGGAGGGCGGAGGAGAAGAAAGCAGAGATGGAGCTCGAAAATGGGGGATTTTCAGCTCGTTTAGGGGCTGTAACTTCAACTATGAGAGGCTAACTCCCTTCCTAGGGAGTTGATATAGCCCTTGCCAAGTAATTATGTCTAGATTGTATTTAAATTTAGGGAACTTTGCATATATGTGACAAGTTGTACAGTCTAGAGATTACATTTTGATGTATTTGTGCTTCATTCTATATATAATCTTGTTGGGACTCTTATCTTGTCTTAGAAATTGTTTGTTCATGGTTATGCTACTTACATTCTTAGAGTGACAATGAGAATGAGATTATACAATGGTCTTCTTGGCATATTGTATGAAGATTTTGATAGTCCATGGCTTAGGGAAACTTTTGATGAAT
The DNA here is from genome assembly GCF_030987335.1 of Cornus florida. Taxonomy (NCBI): domain Eukaryota; kingdom Viridiplantae; phylum Streptophyta; class Magnoliopsida; order Cornales; family Cornaceae; genus Cornus; species Cornus florida. Next base: position 49,697,072 of record NW_026775572.1, read on the forward strand.
TATGGCTTAGTTTTTGACTTCATGTGCACTTACCATACATATTAAGGGACTTGATAGTCCATGGCTTAGGGAAGTTGCTTTATACTACACCCTAGTTTAGGTAGATGAATCATACCAATCTTTGATAGATTATACTTAGCTCTTAAATGTATGAACTTCTTGAAAAAATTGTAGTTGTCTTGCATTTCTACATATTATGGTTACATGTATAAGTTGTTCCCCAAGTTAATTACAATTAGGCATGTTTACAAGGCTTGTGGTGAAGTTATTTCCCTAACCCTTATCTTTATTATCTCATTTATTTGCAATCAAAATTCCATTTTAGTAATTTTCGTTAATTTCAGTTTATGTATGTGACAAACAAAACAATCTAACAACTATATTTTACAAATCAAATCGGGAATTAATCTTACAATCTTGATTGCGATAAGCTAGCATTCCTTGTGGTTCGACAAATCCCTTATAATAGCATTATTTTACAATGGTATGTGTTATTGCAAGTGGTGATTTTAATTGGTAAACAGATTACTTGTAACAACATCCTCAATAGAAATGCTTTAATCTTAAAGGGAAATCATAGTGGGGTGATGTAATAACCCTATATTTTAAAGCATTTATTTATTTAATTTAATTGCTTCATATATTTTAAAGAATTTATATATTTAATTTAATTACTTTATATTTGATTGAGTAGATTTATTTGAGTTTAATTGGGTGTTTTGATTATTTATTCTATTTTATTTACTTGATGATTTGGTATGTTGTTTTGATGTATTGATTGGGTGGTTTAATTGACTATGGTTGTGTCTTGGTCTATATGTATTTACTTGTTAATTATTTGTAAATAATGAGTTATTTTAATTATTTTTGTAATTTAATTTTAATAGTTTGGGTTTAAAGGAATTTGGACCAAATGATGGTATTGGGCTTGGATGACGCCTTGAATGGTTAAGTAATTAAGGCCCATGGTTATAAACGTCTAAAGATGTGCAAAAGAGTGTGAGTGTGCAATGTGGCCAAGTTTTAAATTTATAAATGTCACTACTACCTCTAACTAAAATTATAGCTAAATTGAGTAGGGATCGTCCCAAGGGATTTTAGGCGTGCTTGCAATGGAAACAATGTATAGGGTTAGTAGGTCGACTGATCAAAAGGTGGTGTGTTTAGTTAATTGGACTACAAACTAAACTAAACAAGTTCAATGTAGAATAAGCAATTTGAATGAAATTTAGAGAAAACAAGAGAGTGAGGTCTTGGGGTCTAGAGATCACCACTAAACATCACCATTTTAGACATTCAATGTATAATTAATGAGGGGAAACATGTGATGCAATTTGAGAGTGTGTGATTGATTGTTTCAACAAGTATGGATGACCATTTAAGCATATATTGTCTAAGCAACCTAGTGAATAGCACAATACATCAAACTAGGCCATTAATCTTTCCTTTAAGCTCACAATCCAAACACATCACATAATTAGAGAATAATACTACATGCATTTATAAGCATAGAACATCAAACAGCAAGCATGGATTGTCCTCCCATCTAACCACTAAGGCAATTACACTACAACTAAGTTAAGGGCATAAAAATTAAACTAAATAAACTAAGGGAGAGGCACAATCCATCAAGGCATGAGTATGAACCATCAAATAAACAACAATAGTATTCTATTAAGCACTATGCCTTGACAATCTCTAGATCCATAACATCAATACACATATACATACATCAATAACATAAAAACTAGAGATAAACATATAAACATCTATTCTAGCATACATAGACATATGGATAGAATGAAATGATAGTATTAAACCACATAAATCATTGAATAAACAAGATTCATGTATAAAATAAGTGTCAAGACAAGATTACGACATAAATCTCCTCAAAATACAAAGCATTAGAGTCTAGAAGGCATGCTTAGGGCTAAGTCTAACCCCAAGAAGATGTTTAGCCACTCATTGAAGTAGTCATCCAACCCTCAAGGGCTTTCTCCATAGTAGGAATGACCTCCTTCTTAATGGAAACCCTAGAAAAATGGAAGAACTCCCAAGAATGTATCTCTAGCCTCTCCTCCTCCCTTTTCTTCCTCTCTAAGAATGTTTCTAAGTATTATGATATGTTATGTAAAAATAGCTCAAAACCCTTATAGGTGGCTCAAGTGTCACACCCAATGGCCTAGACTCATACACAAGGGCTCCTCCAATGATTGCATCATGAGACAACTTTTAATTAGCTAGAATTTGATTTAATTCACACTTTAGAGGGTTCGATCGATCGAACCATGTAGAGATCGATAGAACTGAGGTGAGATCCATTGAATGCTGCAGAGATCGATCTATCCTTGGTGGCACCTTTTTGAATAAAGACAAATCTCTGAGATATTTTGGGAAAGAAACTAAAGTGGTAGATGGGGTGGTAGGTGTGGATAAGATCGAATATTTTTTATCGATCGAAGATATATTGGATCGATCGAACTTGGTGGATTCTTTTAGATAAGAACAAAGGCTTGGATCCATCTTGATGTGTCCAGATCGATTAACTCCAGATCGATTGAAGGATTATTGAGATCGATCGAACATGCTGAATCTCCACACTTTGCTTCATTTTGCTTCCACTTTGCTCCTTTTTTCCATCCAGCTTGAGTTAGCTTCTTTAATACTCTTATTTGGCTGAATTAACTTATTTTTGGGATAAGTACTTAAAAAGGGCAATAACATGAAATTAGTCTAAAACAGAAAAGTAAGATAGATAAAGGTCCTAGAGTACCTATGCTTAAGGGGTTTAATTGCGCAATTTTCAGCGCTCATCAATTATCTTTAAATAATTATATATATTTATATATATAATTGTATATACAAAATTAATTGTTATTATGGAAGAAAAAATATATATTACATGATATATACATGTATATATATATATATATATATTATGTATATTATGTATATATTTATATTAGGTAGTCTGGTTATGGTTAGGATTAGGGTATATATGTATACATGTGTCTATATAAATATACATATTATATTATTGTTAGAAAAATGGTTTTTCACGTTAGAAAAGAAAAGAGAGGCAGCCAGAGAGAGAAAAGAAAACCAATAGGAAAAAAGAGGGAAGGAGAAGAAGGAGAGGCTGAGCAAGGGGGATCGGACCATAGAGAAGGACAGCGGTGACTGGAGATTGCCGTCGTTGTAGACGACCGGAGAAGCATAGCTTAGATGACGTTAGTTTTCATTCTAGAAACTTTAGGCGAGTTCTTTTCTACTTCTCCTCTTAGTACCCATAAGTTTTACATCTTGGGTATCAAGATCTTAGCCTAAATTGCATGCTAAATCACCTAGGTATAGGATTAAAAAAGCATGAATTAAATTGATGTGTATATATTGATATATATATATATATATATATATATATATATATATATATATATGTTTGTGTGTGTGGATGAAAAACATGATTTATTTAAATCCATTTTTGGTGTTTCTACTTACTGATTTTGACATATAAGGATGCATATTCATATGAGAAATGTCTTAGAATTTATTCGGGATTGTTAGTACACGATTCGGACTCGAGATAGCGGATTTACAGGCATAGAACTGTGCTACCAAACTATTATCACAAACCAGTGCTCGAGCATTGGGGTTTGTGCTTGAGTGCTGGGCTATGCTTGAGCACAGGTGGGTTGTGCTTGAGCTATTGGACCAAAACTTTGCCGAAACGATTTCGAGTGACGCCGAATTGGTTCTAGAAGGTCCCACATATGTCCTTATACTTGGGAAAAGTGTCATAAGTTATAATTACATGAAATTGCATTATACTTTTGTGATTCGGGGTTTGAGGGAGAATATTAAATTAACTAATAAGTTTTAATTAATCTTTTATTGTGTAATTAAATGTATAAGTATTATTTATGATTATAGTTGATCTAAAACATGATCTTTGGCTGTGATTAGATGTTGAATCATTTATAGATATGATATTGATGAGTATAATGATGGTATTTGATGGAATCATGGGGATGATTATTAAGCCAGTCTTTTGGAAATTTTAATTTATGAATTACTCTATTACGGAAATTAAATTGTGCAAATAAATGCATAATCTGATTTATGATTATAATCATATTTGTTAGTATATTTATGATCTGTAAACATGACCTATGACGGTAATTGCATAATGTACCATGGGGATGTATGGTAATGATGAATTAATACATTTGTATGTATAATGTAGAGAGTAAAGTTTTATTCATGCATACGAAAAACATGTGTTGTCTATTGTATAGATGTTATGTATTTAATTACAATGTTGAATGTGGTTTATTCGAAGGCATGGACGAATTGCCAAGGCATAAATAGATTGTCATTGAATTGTGTGAACAAATACATACATTAATAGATGAAGGATTTGTTATTCCATAGTATGGACAAAACATACTTGTGGAGGCATAGATGAGTTGCCAAGGCATAAATAAATATCCATTTGAATTGTATGGATATAAACATACTCTTGAAGGCATGGTAAAGTTGCCAAGATATTCTAATTGTAATTTAGAGAAAATATTCCAATATACAAAAGATTTATTGATTATGATTAGTTAAACATTATTGTGACGGCTAAGTTTTACAAAACCCGGTGCGTCAGCAAGTGACCCGAAACTAACCCGATAACAAATTCAAAATGCGGAAGAAATGAAAGAGATGAGGTCTCTAGAGATGGATATCATCTCTTAAAAGCTAAAGTGACTTCTTAGAAGTCATGGAACTCAAAGGAAAACAAATGCATAAGTTAGGTTTTAAATGGAAAAAATGAACCAAGAGGGTTAAAATGGTGTTTTCACACTGAAATTGATGCTACCATATATACCATTGGATAGATAACGAAAAATTAATAAATTTAGACTCAAGAATCACTTGATTCAAAGTTAGGACGAAGAAAATTTGTCTAACTGAAGAAATGGTCAAAAGAAGGCCACACAAGACCATCTAACCGAGTAGATGGCAAAATAGAATGGAAGCAAGGCTACCAAAGGCCATCTAATGGGTTAGAAGATCCATGCACCCGATCAAATGAACTTCCAACTCAAAATCCATTCTGCCAGCAACAGTTTTTCTGGAAAAGTGGGTGGGCCAAGAAGAGATTTTTTGGAATAGGTTTGTGAAGAAACCCCCTCTAAAAATGAGTTTTCTGATCAATCATGGTCCAAAGCAAAGTTGAAAAATAATGAAAAATGACAAAAATGCCCCCAACAGAAACTATGTCATAGAAGTAAAAACAAGCTGCTGCTAGGAATTTTTGGGGAAAAAAAAATGACGTTTTGAGGGCCAAGATGCGATTTTTTGGAAAACGTTTGTGAAGTAAACCCCCTTAAATTGAGTCTTCTAATCAATTATGGTTTGAACCAAATTTAAAATGTTACATGAAATGCCTAAAATGCCCCCAAGATAAAATAGGTCGTTAAAGTAAAAACAAGCTAAATTTAAACCTACATTCCATTCATCGAAAGTATTTGGCCCTTGGCCTCATTACACATATGCTAAAATAGAATCAAAATAGAGTATTTAAGTTCATATTACATGTCCGAAATGAAGCAAGCTATGCTTCTAAATAAGTTAAACAATTGTTACAACAAAAGATGAACAAAAAGGAAGCATGCTAACACTTGCATGTCAAATGTACACAAAAGTAATCCAAATGCAACCAAGCCAAGCTATGGATGTTGAGCATCCAAGAACAATGTCTCTTTACTTGAAAAATACCTAAATCAACTAGGGTGAGTATGAGTTACTCAGTAGGATGAAGCGCATACGTATGCCTTAAAGTTTCAGTAGTTCTTTGCAACGTAATATAAACGGTTACATATGGTGCATGCCACCTAACGTCTATGTACATAGTGCTACTAAGGGATCATCCTAAGCTACCTTAGAACATTTTAAACACAAACGACAATAAGTGAAACAATTAAACAACATTGGAATAGCCAATGCAAAATAGTAAGTTACAACGACTTAATTTAAACAACATTGGAAAAGCCAATACAAAACAGCAATTTACAACGATTTGATATTATCAACTTGAAACGAAATGTGAAATTAAATAATGTGGATATACTTGGACATCACGCCAGATGAAATCCAAATGCATTTGATTACTTTTGGGTTACTAGCTCGTGGGTAACCACTCTAAGTGTGCACTAATTTGGGGAGAACTCGTACCTCCCGCACTAGAGCCATACTCTAGCCATGTCACGACAACGACGCCCCAAGAATCCAAAATCAACAAATTGTAAACAATATATACTAAGTATACAAAACACTTAACCATTTAACATGCATAACTAAAAATAAATTCAAACAATTCATGACCTAAGTCCTCAACTACAATGGCATTTGAAATGTCAAGTTCTCAATGAATATCATTTCAAGTTACTATAACATTATCAATATATGAAATCAATTCAAACTAGTATGAAATAAGTTTCAAATTCATGAATTTAACAACAACATAGGGTTAATTACTCAATTAAATCATTGGCAATAATTAAGTAAAATCTCTAAAGTTACACTAACCAAATCATGTGATTTCAAATCTACGCCAAATGAAACAAGATTAACAACACAATTGCAAGGTAATCAATATAGAGATTTTAGTCACGCTAATATGATATTCATTAAATCTCTAACTTAACAATAACATAGTCAAATATCATAACACAATCCATGACAACAATCATCTTAGAATATCATAGTAACAACACCAAGATACTAGATTTCCAACATCAACTATATGAAACAACATCAACTCAAGACAATATTCATACATGAGACTTGCATAAAAATGACACCCTATGTTAGATATAATCCATATTCATCTCCTAGAACATCATATTACATACATATAATTTATATTACCAACAAAGGAAACAAGCAACCACAACAAGAGTATAAACATAAGACAACCCCTACCTCACTAGAGGATTGTTTCTCAAGAATCCAAGGCAACCGAACTCAAATTGAAAAACTATGAAAAGGTGTTCTAGATCAAGAAGAGAAAAAACTTTTGTCTTCAAGGTGGAATACCAAAATCCCAAGGGAAGGGGGTCGGAAATGGAGAAGCGGGTTTCTGGTTTTTCTCAAACTGCTCACTAGTGGTTTGTCTTTCTAGATTCCAAGCCAAAGAACATCAAAATGAAAAATAGGAAAATGGTGTTCTAGATCAAGAAGAGATAAAGATTTGATCTTCAAAGTGGAAGATCAAATTCCTATGGGAAGGGGTTCGAATACTGAAAATGGTAAAGAGGGTTTCAAGGTTCTTCAATGGTGGATTTAGGAGGAGGATTGAAAATTCCATCTTTTCCCACTAACTCTAAGCTTTATTAGACAAACACACACACCCCAACACTACCTCTCTGACACACACAAACATCTACCATCCACTTGTCACCCATCTAGGCCTCCTCACAAGGTTTGATCCAAGCCTTACACTTATCACCATCCTAGGCTTCCAAGTATATCCAAAGGTAAGTCAACAAATAGTCCAATGGGAGAGTGACACTTGTCACTCTTTTTCGCTATTTGCAACATAGTCCATTCTCTAAATAATTGCATGGAAGTCCCTAAAACAAAATATCTCAAAAACATAATTACACAAAACACCCCGAAAAATGAAAATGTTTCCGAAGAAACTATGCATTCATGCCCCTTCAAAATAAAAATAAATGAACATGCTTTTTAATGAAATGAAAGACCTACGTGGGCAGTAAAAGATAATATAACGTAATACACGAGATGCCGGAAATCGTTTCCGAGCACCAAAGCCTACCTTAGGCGCAACAAAACCCTAAGGCAATACGGAAAATAAATAAATAAATAATTAAACAATTAAAAAAAATGAGTGCCAGAAAAAAAGACAAAGATGACACGGTCATCACAACATACACTCCTTAAAGAGATTTCATCCCCGAAATCAGACACAAACTATGGGGAAACAAAACAAAGGCGTGACACAGGTCACCTCCAAAATCACATCATCAAGTTCTAAATGACAACTCCTAAAATCTCAAGATCAAACAAAATAACAGGAATCACTATGCTGTAAGACACATCTCCAACTGAACCAATGTATGAATATAAAGACCTAGTTAAAGGCAAGATGGCAAAATGATGGTGACTAGAACCCGCCCACAACGTACTCAATGTATGGTACAATGAGAGTGTCTATAGCCTGCCCACACTTAATCGTCAGTAAGGTAGCATTGACGGCAATTAGCACCCACCCACAACACACAACTTTGTATAATAGCATGACAGTATTACCCCAATTCATTACATGCCCCCACTAAATCTACCCATAAAACCACTCGATATAAATGACATTAATGCCACAAAACAATCATTGCCAAAAGCATTATGGTAACCAGACATCCTGTGATAGTTAGGGCATGGTCCAAAGACGTTCCAGACCATCTCGGCTAATAACAAAGCTCTAACAACAATGCCATAGGCACCATCATGCTTAAGGCCTTACATCCTCAATACGTAAAAAATTGACAACTCAAAATCATAGAATCTCTAAATCAAGTCACTCTAATCAAATCAAGGATTCCTTAAAACACCACTATCAAACAACGAATCTCAAACACGAATCCAAAGCCTGACAAGTCTATGCCCTCAAGCGACAATGGATTGTACTCCACAAAATCATAAAAGTAGCAATATCTCCCAAGTCACAACAATCCTTACCACAGGACAATACACCGAAAATTCTACACACAAAATCTCCTTAACATAACGAGTCTCCAAATTGAGTATCATAGTTTGAACTTATCCTTTAAACAGAATCTCTCTATGATAGATGTCACCATAAAATAGTCATCTATCGCCCATGTTGTGACGGCCCAAGTTTTTCAACCCGGTGCATTAGTGATGAACCGAAAGAATGACCCGATAACGGATCCAAAATACGGAAGTGAAAGAAGAAAAGTAACCTCTAGAGATGTATGTCATCCCTAAGGCACCAAAATGACTCCCCATGAAGCCACGAAACTCAAATGAGCCAAGCAAATGAAGCAAGAATGCCTAACCAAAAATAAATGAATCAAAGGTAAAATGGTCATTCCACACTGAAATGGGTGCCACTGTGCACACCATTAGAAAGACAACGAAAATTAAATTTAGTTAGACTCAAGAATCGCCTAATTCTGAGTTCGGACGGAAAAGATATGAAATTCAAATTAAAGTGGCCTTCTCCGTTTAAGAGTTACCACAAACCTATTTTACTAAAACTGGAATAACTAACACTACAGATGGCATTTTGATGAATGGTTGGTACCATTGGAAAGCTAGCTTTAAGATCTTGAAGTTAGACTTAAGAATCATCCAATTTGGATCAGAAATGAAAGAGTTATGACCCTCTGAAGTCAATGTAACAAAGCTATCCAAGGAAACTGAGAAGAAAAAATGTTCCAGGGAGGATCGGTCAACCGAACCCCAACCATCGGTCGGCTAAAACGATGAAATTCCTTAAAAGGTTACTCAAATGGACCCTCGAGCATGTGTCAGCCGACCGACGCCTCTACTACTGTAATTTAAAAGCTGTTACAAATGTGAAAAACTCACTCGGCCCATCCTTGATGCAATGCATGGGTTCCATTGATTCAAAACATGTTTGAAAACATTTTCTAACCTCAATGAAGCCAAAACAACATGCAAAACCAAAGAGAAACTTGAAACTTACCCAATGCATGAATTTTTGGCATAAAATCCATAAATCATTCCAAAAATAGGTCAAAAGTTGCAACTTGAGTGTTTTATGAAATATGAACATGCACGCATACGTAAAATGACATTTTAGATGTGCTACAATGGCCTACGGCCTTAAAATAATCCCAATGCAAAATATGATCTTTCAAATCTCAATTTCATACAAAATTACCTTAAAAATATGAAATACAACCCCATGGCATATATTTCAAAATGAAATGGCATTTGGCCCTTGGCCATACCTCATACACATCAAAAGAATACTACGGGATGAATTTCATACATAAAGCACACTCCGGTGCAAAACAACATACTAAAACGCATACTTTTCCATATATTCTCATTAAGGGCAAGATTTAACATCCATGACATAAATGTAATTCCAAAGGAAGTTTGGCCCTTGGCATCATGTCATATACATTAAATGAGAATTAAAAAGTGTGCTTAGGCACACACTACAAGTTTAGAATCAGATATACACATTTGACAAATAAGGTTACAAGCAGCATTTCATGCCAACCTACACAAGAATTGAACCCTCCAAGTCCTCATATCATCTAAGCATAATGAGAATCTCTAACCTTGATTCCTGTACTTGAAAAATGTCCCCACTACGTGGATGAGTAACATAAAGCTACTCGTAGGAAATGAGCATGCATCGACCTAGCATTTTACAATAATATCACCTTAAGGTGAAACATGTTAAATAGACTCATACCACCTAACGTCTATGTCAAAGTGAGACCCAGGGAGCATCCTAAGCTACCTTAGAACATTTTTACCATAAATCACATCATCCATGCAATTCAAACCACATAGAAGCATGTTATACAAAGCAACATGATATAGATTCTCAAAGTCATCAACTTGAAATCTAATATATAAAAAGGACAAAAGTGGTCATGCCATCTAATGTCTATGTTCTAAATGAATCTATAGGATCATTCCTAAGCTACATTTGAACAACAAAACACGAATCACAATATCTATGCAATTTAACCAACATAGAAGCATGCTATACAAAGCAACAAGATATAGATTCTCAAAGTTATCAACTTGAAATCTAAAGTACGAAAACAACTAAATATAACAATTTAGCATAATTAGAATTTCTAATATATCGCATCAAGATATAGATTCTCACAGTTATCAACTTGAAATCTAATATACAAAAATTAAAAAAAGTGGTCATGCCATCTAACGTCTATGTTCCAAGTGAATCTATAAGATCATTCCTAAGCTACATTTGAATAACAAAACACGAATCAAAATATATATGCAATTTAACTGACACAGAAGCATGTTATAGAAAGTAACAAGATATAGATTCTCAAAGTTATCAACTTGAAATCTAAAGTACGAAAACAACTAAATATAGCATATTAGCATAATTAGAATTTCTAATACATCGCATCAAGACATAGATTCTCACAGTTATCAACTTGAAATCTAAAAGTACGAAAACAACTAAATATTGCAATTAAGCATAATTAGAATTTCTAATACCACACATCAAGACATAGATTCTCTAAGTTATCAACTTGAAATCTAAAAGTGTGAAATCAAAAAGTGGGAGACTTAGACATCACGCTCGGAATTCTACCGAGACCTCAATGGTTATTTCGGGCACTAACCCGCTGGGAAGACCACCCTAGTGCGCACTATATTGTAAGGATAACTCATACCTCCCGTACTAGAGCCAAACTCTAGCCATTTCTCTGTAACAATGTCCCAAGTGACTCCAAAATAGATAAGTTAACAACTTATATACATATTAATTAGTACACGAAACTACTTCTTGCATAAGTAGGTTGAAGCCAAACAATACATGCTCGAAATCCACAACTACTATAGGATGACAATATCGAATCTTTAGAGTGCGATTCGTTGCACGCTATAATAACATCACATGTGGAATCTTCAATGTGCGATTCATTACACGCTATAACAATATAATTCAATATTGAAAATATGAACTGAAGAATCTAATACAAGTCCAAAATCATGATTTAGATATACAATCAATGTCAAACACATGATTAAATCATTAACGCAATAGAAACAAAAATTAATTACATAACCTAATTAATTTCTCTAAGTTTTAAACCAAAATCAAATGATCTCTAATTAATACATATTAAACAATATAGCATGGTCATTGCATATTCCAATTCAAAAATGTAATTAGGCCATTGGAATCATTAAATAGATTTTAATTAATAATTTTAATTAAAATCCCTAGATTTTCATACTTATCTAAATGCTCTCAAATTAAAGTATGTCAAAGAACATGCCAAGACATAATTTAAAAGTATGTTACAAGTTAATTTCATGTAAGGTACATCCATGAGAATTAAAATTTCACAAAAGATAATTATAAAATAAAAAGTGCAATTCTTATTCAAACAATTTCAATTTAATATATGTTAACAAACATATCAAAGCATAATTTATCATCATGCCACAATTCAATTCTAAGTTACATACATTCTTGTAAATTAAAACTCATGCAATGAAATAAATATTACTAATATTCTAGATTTGATACAAGGCATGCAAACAAGTTGTATAATCATAGAAAACACTCAATACAACACATATAAAATCCTAAAACATCCCCTACCTCAATTTGAGATGAAAATCTCAAAAGCCACCAAAATGAAACCACTCCGAATCCGACAAAACTTATAGGTTTTGTCAGGGACCACACGATGAACAAGAACCCCAAGGAAGCCCCATCAAAATCACAACTTGACTTCAAACCCGAACTTAAGAAATGGCCAAAACGAGATTCCAATCGGTGGAATCGAAGGCCTCGCCGAGGCAAACATAAAACACTAAAGCACTATGACTTTTCATTGAAGGGAAGAAACTCAAAAGAGGAGAGAGAAGGTGGCAGCCATGGTTGCCATGGAATCCGGCCAAGAGAGGGGAGAGAGAGAGTGAAATCTGATTTTTCATTTAAAGACCCCCTATTTATAAAAAAAAAAAAAAAAAACTCAAAAAGTGCCCCGAACGGGTCCCGCCAAATCCGGAAAAGTGAAATTTGAGTAGATGCACTCAAATGGCAGCACTCTATGAACAAAAAAGAACCGAAATGAGAAAAAATGAATAACGAAAAAAACGGCGTCGAAAACTGAGTCCCGAGCAGAGAGATATGCCCCAAACAAGTTCAGCGGCAACCGGGGCAAAAACCCTGAAACTAGAGAAAAACAACCAGAAGGAAATTCTAAGAGTACTCGACTCGATGAAAAGTGAAAATGAATCCCGTATGGGGATCCAGGATCAAAACAAGGCATTTTTGCAATAACTTTCATTAATTGCACAATGGCCCTCCAAAAAGTAAAAACTGCACAACTGGCCCAAAATGAAAATATCTTCCAAAAAAATATCTTCTTAGAAACCCTTGAAATAAAATATCTTTTGAAGATATTTATGAAAAACACCCTAAGAAAAGAAAAAGATTCTGAAGAACTGTGCATCCATGCCCCTATGAACACCGGGAGCAACCAGAGTACTTTTCTGCAAAAGTAAAGATACGTATTTTGTGAAAACCACTTTGAATGAAGATATGTGAAGTCAAAAACCAACTTCGAACACAAAAAGTGTGGTTATGCCAACAAAGTGACAAATGGGGAAAAGACGAAATAGGGAAAAGGACGAAAAATGAATAGTGTCCGAAAAATGAAAATGTGAAAATGACGCGGTCCTCAAAGGAAGTTGTCAATCCAAAGAAAAGAGTCTCGGAAATCATTCCAGAGCACTCAAGATGACGCTAAGTGACGAGAAACTGAACTCAGAAAGGAAAAGATCAACGGATAAAAAATATCCGTGAAAATCTGAGAAAAAGGAAATAAAGGAAAATGACTGGGTCATTACACATGTGACAAACTCCGAATGAACTTAAAATCCTAAATGTCAACAAGTCTCCCAAAGTAGCTTAAAAGCCAAGCTCTCCAAAGAAGCCACCAACGATCACGAAACTAGACTCCATTCCAAGAAATTACACCTAAAACCATACTATCCTCAACCATACCTATTATAAGGCTGCACAAGAAAAGTCACAACACCAAATCAAGGTCCTTACCATTGACAACCTAATCCTTCAAAACCCAAGTCTACCACGTAGCTCACACATAAATAAAAAATAATAATCCCGACAACCAAGGTCACAATCCTTATACGTCAATGCATGAACAATAATATAACATGAACACCATGTAAAGATAAAACTCATGGATGAAATACCGAAATAAAATGCAAGCATAAAATGTCAAATAAGACCATGTCCCTTATTATAAAACAAACACATATATAGTGACCATGTCACAACCTCAAAACAAATGTACACCATGTATGTAACTCCAATGCAACATAATGCACCTATATATGCAGTCAATACCCACGTAGCACCTACTCACAATATTAAATCATTTAAACCAGTTAACATTTTACAAACACATCATGTAGCCTACAGAACACAATCAAATAATCTATCTATCACATAGGGGTTAAGTAAACAACGACATGTTGTACATCATTAACTACATTAGCATGTTAAATAGACATAGCATGTGAAAAACACATCATCTCTATTATCACACAAACCAGCACATAGCCACATATCTTAAACATGTTTCTAAGGCATGCTCAAAACAATAAGGCATATAAACATGCAAGGGTGACTATACAAATAGCAATTCCACAAAATTGCAAGTACGATGAAATGTCTCTCAAAAGGACAATCTCACAGAAAACGTACCCCCCAAAACTCGGATGGGTCCAATCTCTCACTGCGAGGAAATAAATCATCTCTTAAAACGACTATTAAACAACAAAACGACAATGTAATGGATAGTTCTAACACTAACCATCACAAGACATCCACAAGAAAGATATATCTCCAGATGCAGAAGATTCCAATAGGAACTCTATAGGATTCTATCGGAATGCTAACACACAACCCCAAGTCTCCAATGACAAGGAAGAGTAATTAATTGCACCAATGCAACTAATCACACAAAACCACTCACATCCCAGCCATAACTCATAAGAGCTATCCAAGGCAAACACAAGAAGGATCCTAAGTCAACACACCTATCAGTCCTTAAACTAACACTCTAAAAAAACTAGACACAAGAACCCTGCCGTTGAGGCTCACAAAAACAAACCGCTCTTTTGTAAAGAAGAACTCAAGTCATTCCTGACTCACGGTCCCACGACACTGGAAATGAAACCTTAAACAGTGTCAAGATCACCAGGAAGCCCTAAGAGATAATACCAACACATCAAACACAACCACGACTACGTCACGAAGCAACAAAAGAAAATAAGACGAAACGGTGCCTCCATGGCCCACATCTCATCCCACCAAACAAAAACTACTACCCTACACTCACACGAGCCTCACTCACCTCAACCATCAACCTAAAGTCTCAAAACTCTCAAACTGATAAAAGTAGACAAGAAGGTTCCCGCCGTGGAGACCTTACAAAATGATTTCCTTCTACCCAAGGAAGAAGTCCTAAGTGACAAAGACGTGTCTAAGAATACTATAGACTCTAAGAGATAATGCCCTAGCATTAATCTTACCCAACCGAGCATGAACAACGCACAAGGTCAAAACAAGATACGTAGTAAACATGAAACTACTAAGGTCTTATGCATCACATAAAAAAAATCTAATGCTATCATTATAATCAGGCTAAATGCGTAGAGTACATCCACATATAAACATAGGTATACCACACAACAACAAGATCACATTCTTATACAAGTAACAAACAATCCACATACGACTTACTCAGTCACTTAGTAAGTAGAAAAAAATCAAAACAGATAACGCAAGTAGTAACTAGCATGCTTATAACCTAACATAAAGTTGACGTAAACACTTAACACTTAATCATGCTCAACAGCTAGCATACATCATAAATCATGCTTAAGACTTTAAAATTAAATCATGCTAGACAAATAGTAAGCACACATAGCACATACAAGTATCAACTAGCATGTTTTATTACAAAATGCACCTAGCAATGCATGAAAACCAAAAATTGAGAAGCTTACATGCCTCTCTCACACCCTACTAATCCGTCTAAGTCAAAGACACAATGAGTGACGAGGAAGGATGGTCAGTCACTTCCAACTACTCGTAACCACATGCAGTTCACCAAATGAATGCATCAACAAACCTCATTTGGTAAAACATATAAACACTTAAATCATATCCAATCATGCAGTAAAAACTTTAAACACTTAAGCACATAAGCATACATGTCATATAAGAGACGCGCGTAACACAAAAATACTTAAGCACATAAGCATATAAGTATAAGTGTTAAATAAAGATGCTTTTAAACACATAAGTATATAAGCACATAAGCATGTGAACACATCAAATTAAGTCAACAAGAAGTATGAAATGAACCCAAACCTGTCGTCCTAAGTTTTTTGAATCTCAAGCTCTGATACCACTTGTGATGCCCCAAGTTTTACAAAACCTGGTGTGTCAGTGAGTGACCCAAAACTAACCAGATAAAGGAACCCAAATGCGGAAGCAATGAAAGAGATGAGATCTCTAGAGATGGATATCATCTCTAAGATGCTAAAGTGACTTCTTAGAAGTCACGGAACTCGAGGAAAACAAATGCGGAAGTTAGGTTTTAAAATGATCCAAGAGGGTTAAAAGTGTCTTTCTGCACTAAAATGGATACTGCCATGCATACCATTGGATAAACAACGAAAAATTAATAAATTTAGACTCAAGAATTATTTGATTTAGAGTCCGAACGAAGAAGATATGGCTAACTGAAGAAAATGGTCAAAAGAAAGCAACATAAGACAATCTAACTGGTTTTTTCTAGGCAAAATAGAATGGAAACAAGGTTGTCAAAGGCCATCTGACCGGTTAGAAGATCCATCCACCCGATTAGATAAACTTGCAACTCAAAATCCATTCTGCCAGCAAGGGTTTTTCTGGAAAAAAAATAGGTTTTTGAGGGCCAATATGAGATTTTTTGGAAAAAATTTGTGAAGAAATCCCCCCTAAAAATGAGTTTTCTGATTAACCATATTCGAAACCAAAGTTGAAAAATAATGAAAAATGACAAAATGCCCCTAACAGAAACTATGTTGTAGAAGTAAAAACAAGTTGCTGCCATGAATTTTTGGAAAAAAAATGCTGCTTTGAGGGCCAAGATGCGATTTTTTGGAAAAAGTTTGTGAAGTAACCCCCCCCCCCCCCCCCCAAAATTGTGTCTTCTAATCGATTATGGTTTGAACCAAATTTAAAATGTAATATGAAATGCCCAAAATGCCCCCAAGATAAAATAGGCTGTTAAAGTAAAAATGAGCTGAATTTAAAACTACATTCCATTCATCGAAAGTATTTGGACCTTGGACTCATTACACATATGCTAAAATAGAATCAAAATAGAGCACTTAAGTTCATGTTACTTGTCCAAAATGAAGCAAGCTATGCTTCTGAACAAGTTAAACAATTGCTATAAAAAAAGATGAACAAAAAGGAAGCATGCTAACACTTACATGTCAAATGTACACAAAAGTAATCCAAATACAACAAAGCCAAGCTATGGATGTTGAGCATCCAAGAACAATGTCTCTTTACTTGAAAAAGACCCAAATCAATTAGGATGAGAAAATGAGTTACTCAATAGGATGAAGCGCATGTGTATACCCTAAAGTTTCAACAGTTCCTTGCAACGTAATATAAACAGTTACATGTGGTGCATTCCACCTAACGTCTATGTTAAAAGTGGCACCAACAGATCATCCTAAGATACCTTAGAACATTTTAAACACAAATCACAATAAGTGAAGCAATTAAACAACATTAGAATAGCCAATACAAAGCAGTAAATTACAACGACTTAATTTAAACAACATTGGAAAAGCCAATACAGAACAACAAGTTACAACGATTTGATATTATCAACTGAAACGAAATGTAAAATCAAACAATGTAGATATACTTGGGCATTATGCCGGATCAAATCCAAACTCATTTGGTTACTTTTGGGTTACTAGCCCATGGGTAACCTCCCTAAGTGTGCACTAATTTAGGGAGAACTCGTACCTCCCACACTAGAGTTGTACTCTAGCCATGTCATAACAACGATGCCCCAAGAATCCAAAATTAACAAATTGTACACAACGTATACTAAGTATACAATGCACTTAACCACTTACCATGCATAACCAAACATGAATTCACACAATTCATGACCTAAGTCCTCAACTATAGTGACATTTAAAATGTCAAGTTCTCAATGAATATCATTTCAAGCTACTACAACATTATCAATATATGAAATCAATTCAAGCTAGTATGAAATGAGTTTCAAATCTTTGGATTTAACGAAAACATAAGGTTAATTACTCAATTAAATCATTGGCAATAATTAAATAAAATCTCTAAAGTTACACTAACCAAATCATGTGATTTCAAATCTACGCCAAATGAAACAAGATTAATACAACACAATAGCAAGGTAATCAACATAGAGATTTTAGTAATGCTAACATGATATTCATTAAATCTCTAACTTAACAATGACATAGTCAAATATCATAACACAATCCATGACAACAATCATCTTAAAATATCATAGTAACAACAACAAGATACTAGATTTCCAACATCAACTATGTGAATCAACATCAACTCAAGACAATATTCACACATGAGACTTGAATAAAAATGACACCCTAGGTTAGATATAATCCATATTCATCTAATACAACTCTAGAATATCAGATTACTTGCACATAATTTATATTAACAACAAAGGAAACAAGAAACAACAACAAGAGTATAAACATAAGACAACCCATACCTCACTAGAGGATTGTTCCTCTAGAATTCAAGGAAACCGAACTCAAATTGAAAAATTGTGAAACGTGTTCTAGATCAAGAAGAGAAGAAACTTTTGTCTTCAAGGTGGAAGACCAAAATCCTAAGGGAAGGGGGTCGAATTTCAGTAATAGAGAAGAAGGTTTCTGGTTTTTCTCAAACTGCTCACTAATGGTTTGTCCTTCTAGATTCTGAGCCAAACAACATCAAAATGAAAAACTAGAAATAGGTGTTCTAGATCAAGAAGAGGGGAAAAATTGATCTTCAAAGTGGAAGATCAAATTCCTATGGGAAGGGGTTCGAATTCTGAAAATGGTGAAGAAGGTTACAAGGTGCTTCAATGGTGGCTTTGGGAGGAGAATGGAAAATCCCATCTTTTCCCACTAATTCTAAGCTTTGTTAGCTAAACACACACACACCAACACTAACTCTCTCTCTCACACACACACCCACCCTCCACTTGTCACCCATCTAGGCCTCCTCACAAGGTTTGATCCAAGCCTTACACTTGTCACCATCCTAGGCTTCCAAGTGTATCCAAAGGTAAATCAACAAATGGTCCAATGGGAGAGTGACACTTGTAACTTTTTACCCTATTTGTAACATAATCCCTCCTCTAAATATCTAGCAAAAATAATTTCATAGAAATCCCTAAGACAAAATATCTCAAAAACATAATTACACAAAACACCCCGAAAATATTTCCGAAGAAACTATTCATTCATGCTCCTACAAAATAAAAATAAACAAACATGCTCTTCAATGAAGTTAAAGACTTACGCAAGCAGTAAAAGATGATATAACGTAATGCACAAGGTGCCAGAAATCGTTTCCGAGCACCGAAGCCTACCTTAGGCGTAACAAAACCCTAAGGCAACGCGGTAAAAAAATAAATCAAATAAATAAACAATTAAACAATTAAATAAATAATAACAAAAAAAATGAGTGCCAAAAAAAGGACAAAGATGACATGGTCATTACAATTATATTCAAGTTGCGGCTATGAAGATATAATTCTAAAAAAGGCCAGTCTATCTAATGTTGGTTAGATATATACAATTATATCATTATTTATAGTTTGGGGTTTGGAGGATTTATTCATTACTTTTATGGTGTATAGTATTATATATTACTCTATAATAAGGGTAAAAACTTTATTAGGTTGATTTTGGTTAGAGATGTTTTATTTAACGATTTTCAGAGGCTTGGTAGAGGGAGCTTGCTCGTGGGTTTGACATCTTTCTAGTTCTTAGAAGTTCAAGTCACGGGGTTGAGGATATGCAGCTTGGGGACTTATTTATCATCCACTCTTGGTTTATTTAAAGGTTGGACATTATTCTGTTATTTGTCCTTAGTATTATTTATTTATGGGTTATCAGTTAATGGATTATGGTTAAGGGGTCCTTAAGTTACGGAATTCCCGAGTTTTACCTTTTGGAAAATTAATAGCAATGGAATTATTATCTATTAGAATTTCTTTAAGCAGTTTATTTATTTTATCCTTTTTGAAATCTGTGCTTATTAAATATTAATTGTTTTGATATTCCCTGATTTTATAGTATAGACTAGATCAACCCATATCTCTGAAATTTGGAGATATCACACATGAGCTACAATGCTCAGTAGGAAACATGCTAGGTAAGTAAACTACATTCCTTCGGGCTTTACGAGAATATCCCATGTCATGCGATGCGAGGGACATGCTCCCTGACATCTACTTCAGGGGTAGTCCTAAAAGCTTCATCAGAAGCTAGCAATTATGCATAGATATACCCATTTCATCACAAGAAACATATACATAGAAAATGAAATATGAACAACAACACAAGTCGCAACGACACACGGATGCCAACTTGAAACCATACAAGGAAATGGAAATGTAAATGAAACCAACTAAGTGGTAACTATAAATTAAGGAAACTTATGTTTCGCCCGTGAATGCTAAGCCTTCGCTGTCACGGCCTCAAATCCATACAAAAATCCTTGAGTATATTCCAAAATCATCAACCAATTTCACAAGATAACATATAATAATATATAAACAAATTGCACCTCATAAGCGCACAAAAACAATGTTATCTACACGAATCATGCCTGAATTATGCCCTAACATCCAAATCCTATCATGGCATACTCATTAATGTAATAACATCAATTTAGGCATCATATAACCATAGACATCTCATTATAGCTCACATAGGCATTCTATTAAATACAAGGAGTGCAAAAACTCAATAAGCCTCAAACTAACATGTTTCCTAATACAAAATTACACGGAAGGTAAATACAATGACCACACTATCATACATATTTATATAGAGAAAGAGAGAGAGAGCACCTATAATCATAAATGAGCACATTTCAAGTATAACCACATTGGTTACTACCTATAATTACAATTATAAATCTATAATGCACGTTATACATGAATTCCAATACAGCATCAATATCATAAAAATACATAATAAAATACATACTTTAATCCAACCCACACATACATATGCATGTACAACACACTCTAAACCCACAAAAGTCAAAGGAATAATAGATTTAAAAATGCAACACACTCTTACCTCACTTTGGAGTGAAAACTCTAAAAATACCAAGCCCAAAATGCTCTGATTGCGAAACAAATTTCAGAAGGTCGAAGAGGGTAACAAGGAGAGCAAAAAATCCTCATACGACACCTTCTAAATCCGAGCCCTAACCTTCACCCTAAATCCTAAAGTTCCCTAAAATCAAAATAAAAACAAATGTTTCATTGGCCACGATGCCCCATCATCCTTCCCTTCTATGGCAAGGCGAGAATCCAATAGGAACAAGGTGATAATGGAAGAAGAATATGGAAGGAAAAATGAAAAATAAAGAAAAGTAAGAGGGAAGAGAGAAACCGGATGAGAGAAGAGAGAATAAGAGTGTTTTTGCTGTCTTTCTCTTTCTACACACATATATATTACACACAACACTAGCTTCATTCTCTTCCACATAACATAAATCATAAGTCAAAAGTGGGACCCACACTCACTAAATGCACTAGATGCCCAATAAGATAAATAAACGCACTCATGAGTATAAAATGCCCCATGAATGCCATGAATGAAAAATACACCCCAACAGAATAAAAGAATAGTGTCGGGAAAATTTTATGAGCAATTGACCCAGCCCAGGCCTAAACGACCCGAGCATGAAAATAAATGGAAAAAAATATGAGGAAAAAGAAACATAAAATTGATCCTCACAACCTCTCTACATTAAATTGATTTCGTCCCTGAAATCCGACCATATCACATCCGAAGGCCAAACTAGGACACCCTTAAACAAACTAATCAAATATGTTATTAAGTATCCCACACTACACACGTTAGTCCACATATCCAAAATTGAATAACGATCCCATACCAATATTATTTGCACCTTGGTGCTTAAGACCTTGTCCCTAGGCTTCTCACATAACATGTTTCCTCACAGGCTGCTTAAAACAACACATACTTTTAAGGATAGTGGCCACAAGTCCACATAACACATTGATACTCAAAGCATTAGCCACAACTCAAAAGTGCACACATCCCAAGATAATAACTCTTTACTGTCACCTATCACAACCAATCCTAAGATGACATAATCTCCCAAACAACACATGTGAAAGCTAACTGAAACCACCGTATGACTAAATAACCAATCCTCAATGAAAAAATCAATATATCCATAAAACACATCAACTCCAAGGATGAAAAATGAAAGCTAATCCTTTCCAAGATCACAATTAAGAAGATCACCTACATCCTTAAGGGTACTGACTAGTACTCAAATCACAAGTCGTTAAAACAAGTTCCACGAATCAATCGGATTAAGCCACCTGAAATCATTCAATTCTCAATCCTTCAGTTTATACACACCTTTCAATCAATGCACTATTCTCAAATGACAACTCCCGTCAATCCATGGAAACACAATAATCTCCAAAGAAACCTATTCAAATCGAATCATTGTGACACTCAACCTCATATCCTGTCACTACTTAGGTAAAACAATCATACATTTGACCTGATATTGTGTTCACGTGGAACTAATTTAAGAAAATTGGTTGATCAGGCCATTCCTTTGTCAATTTGACTCTAACAATTATGTTGTCCTCGCCCTTAAGTCAGAACTCCAAATATTATTCTTACGCAATTCTCAATAGAAGGTCACATATTGAAAACATCACGGTGACCTTAGAAACTTAACATTACCCAATCATCCAATCAAGAACGTTAATAATGCCTTAACCATAGTCATAATACTACGAATTCCAACAAATACCTCGACCACATATCCTATGGCAAAACAAAAAATCATCCATCAAATAACAATAGTAACTCAAATCTCTGAAGATCATACCTGATAGCAACAAGATAAAACTAGGAATCTCAAGATACCATCCTACTCAACTACAATCCTTATAAACAAGTCTTTAAGTAATAACTGCCATCACAATTTCTTAAAATCATGCCTAGCCAACAAGGCTAGAATGAGAAAACTCCGCTATAAAAATCAAATCCAAATCCGATCCTTTTAACAAACCTTTAAGAGTCACTCACCCAAGATTCCAAACTCAAAACAAGTCTCCATAAACCAACCTCAAAAGACATCACGCTTACTTAATTTGTAATTCTTGTCAATCTAATAAGAGTCATAGGCTCCAATTTGGTATGTCTTTTCTCTATATTCGTGTAATGTCATTTACACTGATGTTTAGGGTCCTGCTCCAGTAACTTCAATGGAAGCATTCATATTTTATTTCATTTTTGTGGATCATTTTATAAAGTATGTATGGGTTTATCCTCTTCATCACAATTCTGGTGTTTTCAATGTATTTTCAAGTTTAAAATGGTTTTTTTTTTTTTAAAAAAAAAAACTTCTCACTTCCATTATCTTTATTTATTCTGATTTCGTGGGCAAGTACCAAAAATTAAAATCCTTTGGCATTACTCATTTAACCACGCCACCCCTTACACCCCAGCATAATGGCTCGGTTGAACGTCGACATAAACACATTGTTGAAACTGGATTGATTCTACTACACCAAGCTTCCCTAACCCTCTCTTTTTGGTCCCCTGCCTTCAAAACTGCTACTTACCACATCAATCATCTTCCCACTCCACTTCTTCACCTCAAATCACCATTTGAAGCTCTATTTGGTGAATTGCCCAATTATCACAAATTACGCATTTTTAGGTTTCTATTTTATCCTTGGTTGTGACCTTATACTAAACATAAACTTGAACCTCACTCTCGTTCTTGTGTCTTCCTAGGTTACTCAATTTCTCAAAGTGCCCATAAATGTTATGATATTTCTTCTCACTAGATTTTTATTTCTCGTCATGCTTCATTTGATGAAACAAACTTTCCTTTTGTTTCCCGTGAATCCTCCCTTCCTCATGCCACTTCGTCTGCTATCTCTATGTGGTCTCCTATGCATCCACTATGGAACATGCATCTTCGCCACCCATAGATCACAATCATGTACCTTGGGTTTGGTATTTCCATTGGAAATGATGAGCGCTGAAAAGTGCGCATTTAAACCCCTTAAGCTTAGATATTCTAGGACCTTTATCTATCTTACTTTCCCATTTTATACTAATTTTGTGTTATTACCCTTTTTAGGTGCTTATCCCCAAAATAAGTTAATTCAGCCAAATAAAGCTTAAAAGAAGCTAACTCAAGCTGGATGGAAGAAATGAGCAAAGTAGAAGCAGATTGAAGCAAAGTATGGAATTCAGCAGGTTCGATCAATCACAAGTACACTTCGATCGATCGAAAGTTCATCGATCTACACATTTTAAGATGGATCCAAGCTCTTTTGTCCTTATCCAAAGATCCCACAAAGTTCAATCGATCCAATAATTCTCAGATCGATCGAAAAGATTCCATCTTATCCTAATATACCACCCCACCTACCACTTTTGTCTCTTTCCCCAAAATATCTCAGATCTGTCCTTATCCAAAAAGGCGCCACTATGGGAGGGTCGATCCAGCCAAAGTTTGATAGATCTCAGCTATGTTTGATAGATTATAGCACAAGTTCGATCGATCAAACCCTCTCAAATCTGAAAAAAAATATATTTCCAGCTCATTAAAAGTTATCTCATTGTGCAATCATTGGAGGAGCCCTTGTGTACGAGCCTAGACCATTGGGTATGACATTTAAGCTATCTATACAAAGAATATGAGCCACTTTTACACATATGCTTAGAGACATACTTTTGGTAGATAGATTTTAGAGACAATTCTTAGAGAGGAAGAAAAAAGAAGAGGAGGCTAGAGACATTCTTGAGAGGTTTTCCATCTACTTCAAGAAGAGGAGCATTTCTACTATGGAGATAGCTCTTGAGGGTTGGAGGACACCATCCATGAGTGGCTTGACATTCTCTTGGGGCTAAAGTTAGCCGTAAGCATGCTTTCTTTATCTTGATTCATCTATTTTTGAGGGGATTTGGGTTGTAATACATGTTTTGACATATTTATATACATAGATATTGTTTATTCAATGATTTGTGTGGTTTAATTCTTCCAATTGACCATTTCATTCTATCCATATGTCTATGCATGCTAGAATAGATGTTCATGTTTTTATCTCTTTTTCTTGTGTTGTTGATGTATGTCTATGTGTATTAATGCTATAAATCTAGAGATTGTCAAGACATAGTGCTTAATATAATGCTCTTGTGGTTTATTTGATGGTTCATACTCATTTCTTGATGGATTGTGCCTCTCCCTTAGTCTAATTAGTTTAATTTTCATGTCATTAGCTTAGATGTAGTGTAGTTACCTTAGTTGTTAAATGGGAAGACAATCCATGCTTGTTGTTTGATGTTCCATACTTATGAATGCAAGTAGTATATTTCTCTAATTTTGTGATGTGTTTGGATTGTGAGCTTAAAGAATGAATAATGGCTTACTTTGATATATTGTGCTATTCATTGTGTTGTCTAGACAATATACACTTAATTGGTCATCCATGTTTGTTGAAACAACCACACACACTCACTCTTGTTGCAACATATGCCTTCCCCTCATTAATTGTGAATTGAGTATAGAGAAAAGTGATGCTTAGTGGTAATCTCTAAATCCCAAGACCTCTCTCTTGTTTTCTCTATCCTTTAATTACTTGCTTGATATTGATCTTGTTTAGTTTTAATTGTAGTTTAATAAACCAAACAACCTACCTTCGATCACTTGACCTGTGACGACCCTGGTTTTTAGGCCAGCGTGTCCTGTGATGAACCGTAAGGATGATCCGATAACGGATCCGAATGCGGAAGTGAAAACAGAAAACAAGACTCTAAGAAGTCAAAGTGACCATCCATGAGGTCGTGGAACTCAACAAGAACTGATGCGGAAGCAAAAGACTAAAAATATGACAAATAAGCCCCCAGGGGCAAAATAGTCATTTCTGAAAACTGTAGATTCAGGTGCCACCGAGTACACCGCTGGAAGGACAATGAAAAACTAATCAAGATGGACTCAAGAATCACATGATTCGAAGTCCGGACGAAGGAGAAACGGCATGACGAAGAAAAACGAGCACTTAAGGCAAAAAGGGTAAACTGGTAACTATCCAGGAAGAACCGGGTGCAACCGAGCACATCGGTGGAAAAACAGCGAAAAATTAGTCAAGTTTAAAAAAAAAAATTCACTTGAATCGGAGTCCGGACGAAGGAGAAAAGCTCAAAAGAAGAGTTCACGTCACGGCGGCCTAACGAGGGACCATGACAGCCCCATGCGCACGCCCATGCGCGCGCCCATGCACGCCGCGCGTGCGCTGAGTGCACCATGGCTGGCAGCAGCAGCCCATAAAGCTGCTGTGGGGTTATTTTTCTGAAAAATCCAGAACAGAGGCTGAATTTGGAGGCCTAGATGAATTTTTTTACAAAAACACAGAGAAGAAACCCCCTCAAAATTGAGTTTTCTACGTGACTCAAGAGAATTAAAAAAAAACGCAATGTACAATGCCCGAAATGCCCCTCCATGAAATCTGGTCATGGAGGTCCAAAAAGCTACTATTTTGAAAAACTGAGAGCTGAACTTCATAAGCGATTTCTGATATCAAGACGACATTTTCTGGAAAAACACGGAAAAGAAACTCCCCCTAAAATCATGTTTTCTATTCAACCATGTTGAAAGAAGAAAATAAAACCACCGTGAAAAGTCTATAAAGCCCTTAGATCAGAATATGCAAAAAAAGTGCGAAATGAATTCACAAGAGGCTCAAAACACAAACGATAAGGTTTTGCCCGGAAACGACTATGCACGCAAACGTAACTTACCTATTTGGACGTGCTATAATGGTCCATGACTTAAAAATACCACCGACACAAAATCCGACCCCCAAACGGGCAAAAAGGCAAAAATGGAACTTGGAATGAAAACTCGGAATCCAAAAATACAAAACGGGGTCAAATAACCGTTTGGCCCTTGGCCACACTTCAAATATGATTTATAAGACCCTATGAAAGAATGAAAATGGAATTCCCACACCCGATGCAACTATGGTGAACCAATGACTTGCGATTTTTCAAGGTTTTCATAGCT
Organism: Cornus florida; assembly: GCF_030987335.1. Lineage (NCBI taxonomy): Eukaryota > Viridiplantae > Streptophyta > Magnoliopsida > Cornales > Cornaceae > Cornus > Cornus florida. Next base: position 49,724,295 of record NW_026775572.1, read on the forward strand.
TTTCAAGAAATCAAAAGATACATAGGATACAATATAATGGTCATTGGCCTCCGGCCTCATCTCATACATACCAAATACATTGAAAGGAGTGTACTTAAGTACACATTACATACATGGAATCAAATATACATATTTTGACATATAATTCTACAAAATGACATTTCATGCTAACATTTGCATGAAATGGAAACTTGAAAGCTACACGACATCCAAGGAATGATAGGCGTCACGAACCAAGTCTTCGTACTTGAAATATGCCCCAGTATCGTAGGGGTGAGTAACATAAAGCTACTCGTAGGAGATTAGCATGCATCGACCTAGCATTTTATAAATTTATCACCTTAAGGTGAAACATGTTAAAGGGGTTCATGCCACCTAATGTCTATATCGAAATGAGACTCAGGGAGCATCCTAAGCTACCTTAGAGTGTTTCTAGCATATATCACATCATCTATGCCATTTAAACAATATGGAAGCACATTATACAAAGCAACGAGATATAGGTTCTTAAAGGTATTAACTTGCAATCTCGAATACAGAAACAACTAAAGTGATCATGTCACCTAACATCTATGTTCTAAATAAGTCTAAGGAATCATCCTAGGCCATGCTGAATAATCAAAATGCAATTCACAACTTCAATGCAATCTAACCACATAAAAGCATATTATACAAAGCAACAAAATAAAAATTTCTTAAAGCTATCAGCTTGAAATCTAAAGCACAAAAACAACAGAAGTGGGTCATGCCACATAACGTCTAAGTTATAAATGAATTAATAGGATCAATCCTAAGCTTTATTATCAAAACACGATTTTCAGTATCGATGCAATTTAGCTAACATTGGAACTTCCAATACAACGCACAAAGCACAATTTTGCAAAGTTAACATCCTGTAACTTAAAATGAAATGACAAATAAGAAACAACAAGTTACAACATCATCTAGTTATCAACTTAAAAATGAAATGCGAAATCAAACAAAGTGGATACTCGGACGTCACGCCGGATTAGACCGACAACATAGTTACTTTAGGGTTACTAGCCCATGGGTAACCTCCCTATGTGCGCACTAGACTATATAGAGGGACTATCCCCCATACTAGAACCACGTCCTAGCCATAGTCAAATAACGACATCCCCAAGTTTCCAAAATCAACAAGTTGTGCAACAATGCATATATCAACAGGAATATGCAAGATAGTCAACTATCTACCAAGCACAACCAAATTTGGAAACCTATACAATACATGCTCTAAGTCCACAACTAATATGATGTGATGAATGTCGAATCTTCAGTGTGCGATTCATTACACGCTATGCATGAATGATGTTAAATACGAAATGTGCAAATCATTACACATGGCAACAATATATTTAATAAGGAAAACATATTCTTATGAGTATAAACATAGCAACTTTGTTATCCAATGCTCAAAACATAACTAAATGAATATACAACAAGTCCATTTCCAGGATTTTTATATAGAAACGACTTTCAAACACAATTAAATCCATGGCTCAATTCGATAGAATTTAATTAAATAAAAATAATTAAATTTCCTAGATTCTAATTCAATTCCAAATAACCTTAAATTAATACATATTAAAGAACATGACATGGTCATCACCTATATCCATTCTAAAACTCAATTAGGTTATTGGAACAACAAAGTAGAACCCTAATTAAATCATGCTAATTTAATTAACAAGGTTCTACAGCAACTTCAAATGGTCCACAATTAATATATATTAGTAAACAAGTCATGGCCAATACAAATATCAAGTTAAAATCTTAATTAAGCTAATGGAACCACAAAATAGATTTTAATTAATTCTTTTAATTAAAATCTCTTGATTTTCAAACTTAACCAAATGCTCTCAAATTAACCTATGTTGGAAAACATGCCAAAAACTAATGTAATATCACATTACAAGCTTATTTCATGCAAGTTACACCTATGTAAATTAAACTTTCACTAAAGTTAAATATAAAATAAAGATTGCAATTCTCATGCAATTAATCCCAATTTAATATATGTGAACAACCACACCAAAGCTTAATTTTCTAGCATGCCACAATTCAATTCCAAGTTGTATATCACCATGAGGATTAAATCTTAAACAAGGAAATTAATTAAATGAAACGTTTCAAAACCTCAAGGAATATTCTAAATCAAATATATGTGAAACTATATGGTATATAGATCAAGAATATCAAATCGGAATTCAAATGGAGTGAAAAGTGCACTCGGGGCAAATTAATTAATCAAATTAATTAATAATTACTAATTTTCAAAACACCTCCAATTACTTTCAAATTGAACTATGTTGAAGAGCATGCTAAGGCCTAATACAATATGCTAGCACATATTAATTTCAAGCTAGTTAAGGTCATGTAAATTAATCTTTCACTTAAGATAAATATTAAATAAAATCTTTAATACTTATTCAAATATTCCAATTTTAATACACGACAATGAGCATATCAAGGGGCAATATAAAATCATGCTACATGTTTAAACTAAGTCATGAGCAACTGGAAAAATTAGATCCCGTACAAGAAAAATAAATAATAAAATTTCTAGATTTTATATTTAATCATGCAAACAAGTAGTATAAGCATCACAAGCATGCTATATAACAAGAATTTAAACCTAGAACATCTCCTACCTCAATTTGAGATGGAAATCCCAAAGGCCCTCCAAAATAAAAGTGCTCCGAATTCGACGATACCGAGAGGTTTTGTCGGGGACAACACAGTGAACAAGAATCCGCAAGAAGCCCCATGAAAATCTCAACTTGACTCCAAACCCAAACTCAAAAAATCGTTGGAAATGGATTCTAATAAGGGCAAAAGGTAGAGCACGTCGAGGGAAGCAATAAATGCTAAGGCCGAAGGATTTTTACCACGGAAAAGTGGGCCAAAGGAGGAGAGAGAAAGTGGCAGCCATGGCTTCTAGGAAATCTGGCCAAGAGAGGTGGGGAAGATGACCAAAATCTGATTTTTCACTTTAGGGCATCCTATTTATAGTAAGTCTCAAAAACTGTCCCGAAAGGGCCTCACCGGGTCCGGAAAAGTGAATTTTGAGCACACGAGCTCAAACAGCAAAATTCTGTGAACAAAAAAGATTCAAAATGAGAAAATATGAACAATGGAAGAAACAGCGTCAAAAACTGAGTCCCGAGCAGAAAGTTATGCCCCAAACAAGTTCGGCGGCAACCGGATCTAGAAACTCTGAAACTGGAGAAAAATGACCAGAACGGAATTCTATGAATTTATGAGCCAAGGAAAAGTGAAAATGAATCCCGTACGAGGATCCAGGCTCCAGATGAGACATTTTTGCAATAACTTTCGTTAATTGCACAATGGCCCTTATAAAAAGGGTTAACTGCGGAATTGCCCCAAAATGAAAATATCTTCCAAAAGACATTTTCTTAGATGCCCCTAAAACAAAATATCTTCAAAATATATTTACGAAAAACACCCTAAGAAATGTAAAATATTCTAAAGAATTGTGCATCCATGCCCTTGTGGGCACCGGGAGCAACCAGAGTACTTTCTTACAAAAGTAAGAATACGTATTTCTAGGAAACCACTCAAGATGAAGGCACGTGAAGTCAAAAACCAACTCCGAGCACGAAAAGTGAGGTTGTGCCAAAAACTGACAAACGGAGATAAGACGAAATAGGGAAAATGACAGAATAGGGAAAATATGAAATAGCGCATAATGTCCAAAAACGAAAAATGCGAAAATGACTTGGTCCTCAAAGGAAGTTGTCAATTCACATGAAAGAGTCTCAGAAACCAATTCCGAGCACTCTAGATGACACTAAACGACATGAAACAGAGCTCAGAAAAGAAAATTAAACGAAAAAAAATTTATTCGTAAAATTTCAGGAAAAAGGAAAGGAAGGCAAATGACCGGGTCATTACATAACCTACTAACCCTAAGCCTTGTTTCCACTACTAGTGCACCCTTAATCCCTTGGGATGATCCCTACTCACCCTTGCTATATTTTTAGTTAGTGGTAGTAGTGGCATTTATAAATGTAAAACTTAGCCACACTATTTTGTACAAATTTGGGTGCACACCATGACGGTCACACCAGGAAGCACCATCTTACGGGGGCGTATAGATGATAATGGGTCTTCCTCTAATTAAGCAAAAGTCAGTCATTCACATTCTTCATTTCCTCCATGATTTTAGGGTCATGTAAAATATTTTGTAGAATTAATTAAGCCATTTATCATTCCTAGAGTTTATATTTTTTTTTCAAATTCAAAATTATTTTAAACTTTATATAGATATTCTCATCATACTCTATATATATTTACAAGGCAGTAATAATACAATGTGTGTTTTTCACCATTTCAATACAGCTCTATTCTCTTTATGAATCACGTAGGAACATACAAATGAATGTTTTTTTCGTGAGTTTCTTGTCAATGGATTAATATTATAAATTAAATGAAACAATAATAACACAACACCCAAAATTTACGTGAAAAAAACCTTCCCGTGAAGGGAAAAAAAACCACGGGACAAAGTTTCACAACTAGAGAAAAAATTATAAAGGATTTCTACACAAGTTAATTATATACAAACTTGAATAAAAACAATAATACCCAAAATACTCACCTCTTACCACACATTGTGTCTATCTCACCACCATTTATTTTTCCTTTCACCGCCGGATTGTCCCTCAAATACACAAAACCCAATACCCAAACAACAGTTACGAAAGTCCGCTCAACCAAATACACCATTCTCAACCTATACTTTAGAGGTGTAAACAAATATGCATATGCCAACAACACGTATGCAATGACCCGGTCATTTTCCTTCCTTTCATTTTTTTCATTTTTATGGATTTTCTTTTTCCGTTGATATTTTCTTTCGCGTAACCTCACTTTTCGTGTTCGGAGTTGATTTTTGGCCTCACATGCTTTCATTCCATTTGGTTTTCTCGAAATGCATAGCTTTACTTTTGAAGAAAAGCTCGCTAGTTGTTTCTTTTTCCCGTAGGGGCGTGAATGGAGAGTTTCTTCAGAAAAATTTTAGATTCTTGGGGTGTTTTTCATAAATATCTTTTGAAGATATTTTGTCTTAGGGGTTTTTAAGGAAGTATATTTTGGAAGATATTTTCATTTGGGTCACTTGTGCAGTTATCCTTTTGTGTAGGGACCTTTGTGCAATTAACAAAAGTTAATTGCAAAGTGTCTCTTTTGAGCTTGGATCCTCGTACAGAATTTATTTTCACATTTTATCAAGTTACGTATTCTTAGAATTGTTTTCCGGTCGTTTTTCCCAATTTTAGGATTTTTGACCCGGTTACCGCCGAACTTAGTCGGGGTATATCTTTCTTCACGGGACTTGGTTTTCGACGCCATTTCTTTTGTTGTCAATTTTTTGTCATGACGGTACTTTTTTGTTCACGAACTTTTGTCGTTTGAGCGCGTTTGGACAGTTTTCACTTTTCGAGGACGCGCGAGACCCGTGCGGGGCACTTTTTGGGATTTCTATAAATAGGGTGTAGAAGAGAGAAATTTTTAGATTTCTCCCCCTTCCATAGCTGCTGCCCCTTACTACCCTCTTATTCCTCCTTGCTTCTTTTCTCTTTTTCAGCCCTTTAGCTTTGGATTCTTCCTTGACCTATGAAGGCATAAATGTCGGCCTTAACGAGGCCTTTGATTCCAATCAATTGGAATCCCGTTTTGGCCAATTTTTGAGTTCAGGATTTGACTCAAGTTTGGATTTTGCTGTTGCCGCAAGAGAGTTTGTTGTTCTCCTCGTTATCCTCATCAAAACCCCGAAGTGGCGTCGCATTCGAAAAGGTTCCGTTTTGGTGGTTTTTGAGATTTCATCTCAAATTGAGGTAGGGGGTTGTTGTATGTTTATATCCTAAGTGTTTTAGTGTTTTGGGGGCTTAATATATGTTGTTTACATGCCTGCTAAATCATAGTCTTGTATATAGATGGAAAGCCTTTGAATTGATTAGGGTTTAATGATTTAAAAGCATGTTTAGTGTATATATGTGTATAGCTTGTTGAATTGTAGCTTAAATATATATTGTATAACTTGTTTTATGATTTAAAGCATGCCTAGCATATATATTTATATATATTGTGTAAAGATATCATAATAAGTAATGGCTTGATGAATTGTAACTTATATGCATTATATAGCTTGTTTAATAATTCAAAGCCTTGGAAGCATGTATATCTTGTCGTAAGTAAATTGTTTCATTTACTAGGTTGCTTGATTCTAGAGACTTTTCATGTTAGGATGACAATCTCTTGCAAAATAATACATTTAATTATCTTGTGAGCATGTTACTAACTTGTGGTAAAATTAGTACTTATGGCTTCCTATTATGGTAATTTGGCTTAGCATGATAGATAACTTGTGGTAAAATTAGTACTTATGGCTTCCTATGATGGTAATTTGGCTTAGCATGATAGATGATATCATTGTCTTGTATAGCTTATATAATATATCTTGTATAGGTATATTGTTTATTTAGAATATCACTAATGTTTACCTTGAAAGCTTGTTACTAAATTGTAGCACATTTAGTACTTATGGCTTATGATGGTAACTTGATTTGGTTGTTATACGATATTCTTGTTTTATGTATAAATCGCCTATTAAAGTTGTGACATTTCATATGCCATTTAGACTTGGAACTTTAGGACATAGTTTGTGTGGCTTCAACCTTACTTGTATACAGAACGCGGTTTCTTGTATTATTTATTTGTATACGAGTTTTGAACTTGTTGATTTTGGAAAGCTTGTGAGGATATAAAATATGTGTTAGCTAGGGTTTGGCTCTAGTACGAGAGACAAAAGTTTCCTTATGTCATAAGTGCACACTAGGTAGTACCTTGTGGGTTCGTAATTACTCGGAATAACTTATACATATGTGCACTAGGTAGTGCCTTATGGGTCGTAATTAACCGAAAACACTTGCTTGGTCTAGTGACCACATGTTTTAGTCTTTCCACTACTTGATTTCACATTAAATTCCAAGTTGTTAATCATGGATTACTTGTAGCTTGTGATTTGGTGCATAAGATTTCATTTTTGTTTAGTATACTTGAGCTTGTATACTTATATGCAATATATGTTATTATTGCATAGTATACTTGTGGATGTATACTTGTAAATATATTACGTTTTCATTTCAATATTGTTTAGTGTACTTGTGGACGTATACTTGCTTATATTGAATATTTAGTATCAAAATTGCTTAGTATACTTGTAAGCGTATACTTGCTTATATTGAGTATTTAGTTTCAATATTGTTTAGTATACTTGTGTCTTGTATACTTGTTTCGTGCCTATTTCGTTTTAGCTCAGTATACTTGTGCCTTGTATACTTAATTTACTTGTATTTCAATATTAAATGTATACTTGTGTATGTATACTTGTATATTGAATATCTTGTTCCAATATTGTTTAGTATACTTGGAAGTGTACACTTGTATGTGGTACATTGTGTTTCAATATTGTCTTATATACTTGAGCATGTATACTTATATATTGTCTTTCATTTCAATTACTTGTGTAGCTTGAGATGATCCCTTAGTTCACCTTGGAACATAGACGTTAGGAAGAATGATCCCTTGTAATGATCTATTTTAAACTTGCATGACACTTGAAACTTTAGGGTATACGCATGCACTTCTTCCTACGAGTAACTTGTTTACTCACCTTACTTGTTAGGATATTTTTCAGGTATGGATACCTTGGTTTAGGATACACAACATCCCTAGGTTACCTTGTTTGTTTTAGAGTACTTTGACATATTTTAACGAGTATGCAAGTGTTAGCATGTATCGTTTTGCCTTTTTAAGTTGTAATTCATAGTTAGGCTTCAAATGTCACTTTTGCCTTGAAACATGTAACGTGTACCTAAGTAGACTTTTTGGCACTTATTTTGTATGTATGATATGTGGCCAAGGGCCAAACTTCATTTGCAATTACATGTACATACTTAAAGTGAAAATTTGCTATGAAATTAATGGTTTTGACATGTCATTTTTGCTTCGAATTATGCATTGTGTATTCAAATTTATTTTTTAAGGTTCATTTAATATGTATGAGGTGTGGCCAAGGTCCAAACACCACTTTGTTTTCATTTATGCATTTTGAATTTGTAAATTTCTTTTGAAGGCAATATTAAGAAATTCAAGATTTTCGCATGTCATTTTCAATTTGAGTGATACAAAGTGTTCACGAGCACACTCTTTAGGACTCTTTTAATATGTATGCTGTGTGGCCAAGGGCTAAATGGTCTTTTGAATGCATCTATGTCTGTTGGTTGCAAATTTTGCTTTCAAATGACTTATTTTGCAAATTTGAGGTTTAATAGGACATATTTTGCATCGGGGGTATTTTAAGGTCATGGACTATTCTAACACGCTTAATTATCCATATTACATCTGTGTGCATGTTCGTTTTTGCACAAAACCCCATCCTTGGTGAAATGAGTCTCTTATGGACTCATTTTGAATTTTTTTTGCAAAATCTGGTTTATAAGCATTTCGGGGTTTTTCATTTGGAAAATAAATTCCGGCCTTAACATGGTCACATAGAAAATGTGATTTTAAGGGGGGTTTTTTCTTTGTGTTTTTCCAAAAAAAATCGTTTGAGTGTCCGAAATCAGTCACAGATATGGATTTTAAGGGAAAAGTCTGATTTAAAGGGCATTTGGGTATTTTACTTGAAAAATAAAAACTTCTCTTGACATGGTCATATAGAAAGCACGATTTGGGGGGGGGGGGGGGGGGGTGTGTGTTACTTTACAACTTTTTTTAAAAAAATTTCGTTTAAGTCCTCAAATTTGTATTTTTATCCCAAAAATCTGTGCAAGCCTAGCTACTGTTGAGGGGGTTGTAACGTGCACGGGGCATGCGCTGTGGGTGCCCATGGTGCCCCTGTCTAGCCAGCCTTGACACTCCGTTTCCAAATGGCCATATCTCCTTCGTCCGGACTTCGAATCAAGCAATTATTGAGTCTATCTTTATTAATTTTTCGTTGTCTATCCAATGGTGTGCTCGATAGCACCCACATCTTTTTTTAATGGACCATTTTACCCTTGGGGTCATACTTGGTCTATTTTTAACCCTTGCTTCCATTTACGTTCTCGTATAGTTCCATAGCCTCATAGAAGGTCGCTTAGGTGTCTTAGGGACGATGTACATCCCTAGAGACCTTGCTTATGTTTTTGCTTCCACATTTCGAATCCGCTTTGGATCAACCATTGGATCATCACAGGACGCACTGGGTTTGTAAAATCCAGGGTCCTCATAACGTATATGCCAACAACACACCTCAGACGTGTTCTAAAATTCATTGTAATACCCCTAATTTTCAGAGGATTTTTAAAGGATTTATTTAATTTTTTAGTTGCATTTTAATTAATTATGTGGCAATACGTTTATGTGCTTATGTGTTTATGTGCTTAAATGATTTAATTGTTTGATGTGTATTATGTGTTTTATTGGTGTGTTTCTATGAAATGTGATCTATGTGATTTAATTGTGTAATTGTTTGTAATTATATGTTAGTTGAATGCTTAATTGGTTGTTTTGTTTAATTTTAACTTTTAATGTAAAAGGAATGAATTTGGATAGTAGTAATGGACCAACCAAATGGGTCACATGGGCTACTTGGATAAGGAACCTAAATGGTAAGTATTATGAACCATGGGTATTGGTTATATGTGTGTGTGTGTGTGTGGATATTATTATTAATATTATTATTATTAATACTAATAGAGGAATCAGCTATATATATATATATATATATATATATATATATATATATATATATATGTAGTAATGTGTATATATATGTATATATATGTAATACTATGGTATGTATTATTATGATTTATTATTATTAATAATACATAGAGGTATTTATTTATATATATATATCTAATGACCTACATATATATATATATATATTGTGTATACAGACTTACTATTTTTATTAGGATTATTATTATAGTAATTATTTTCTTTTTCTTTTTCTTTTCTCTTAAGTTACGTTAGGTAGATTGGGATTAGTTTAGGTTAGATATTGTAGCTTATATATATGTGTGTGTGTGTGTATAGTCTGTAAAAGGGAGTTGATACGTGAATTATAGAGAGGCAGAGAGAAAGTTAAGTAGAGAAAGAAAATAGAGAACTGTGAGGGATTTTGGGACCAAGGCCAAGGAAGAACAAGGCTGAACCCAAGGAAGAAGAGAAAAGGGCTGCTCATGGGTATTATCTAGTTCAGCAGAGGAGAACGATGGCAACCAGAGGCTGCCAGCGTTGAGGTTTTAGCTGGAGAAGAAAGGAGTTAGGTTTCCAATCCAACACTTTTAAAGGCAAGTTCTATGTTCTACTCCTCTTCGTTGATCTAGTGTCCAATATATGTCTAAGACAGCTATAGGATGTTTAAGCAAGATTAATGAACCTGTATGCATACTAATTCGTATTAAAATTTGAAAGTTATATATATGTTTTGATGTTTTGTTTTGATCTTGAATTATGATGCATGGATTGTTGTTTAAATTAAATCTAAACATGCTAAATCATCTTAAATAATTAATTGGGATAGTTTGGAACTTAGTATGGATGTTTAGGACCCTTAACGAAGGTGAACAGAGCAATTAAAAGTCACTGGAGACGGAGAAGAATGAGGGCAGCAGGTAGAGAGCCGGCTTCCTTGGAAAAGGAGCCGGCTCCCTTTTGAATTTTCGTGGCTCTCAAGTTAAGAGCCGGCTCCCTTGTAAAAGAGAGTCGGTTCCCTTGTAAAAGAGAGCAGGCTCCTTTGAAAAGGAGCCGGCTCCCTTGTTGGGAAGCTGGCTAGATGATGCTGTTTGGTGTTTATATTATTCTCGGGGTGTTCCAAAGCTGTTTAGCTCGTATTAGTTGATTTAATTGACTAAAATGGACATGATAAAATCCTAGAATGCATAGTATAAGATAATATGCTATATTATGTAATTATAAGGGCTCGAATTGACTATTATAACTTCTAAGTTAGTATTCAGAGCTAGACATTTATTGTTAAGAGGTTTAATGTTATTTTCTGGCCATGGGGCGCTGCCCCAGACCCCAGGCTCTACCAAATAAAATTATTAGCATAGTGGGTTCATGGTTGATGGGAGTTGTGATTCACAATATTAATCGGATTATTAATCATAAAATGATAGCTTGATGAGATTTATATTATTAATTGTGTTATAAATGGTAATAACCATCATGTGATTACAATTGAGAATTTGGGGCACTAACCATACTGGATTAATATGGACTAGGAGAGGTTATACAATTTAATAGAGATGTAAGTTAATTATTTGTTTAGTGAGTTAATTACATGTTACTTTGAATTGTTGTTTATGTTGCCAAATTAAATACAATGGATATTTGTATGATTATTATCATGTTTATTTCTGGATTATTTGATGTACATATATGATTGCATCATTTATTGGATTAGGAACCATTGTCAGGATATAGTTTCGGATTAATGCACCATTTTCAGGATATGAGGGCATACTATAGATGAGCTGGCTAATAAGTTCAGTCTCATTTTTTGTGTAAGGTCACAGATCCATATGAATGACATGCAATTGAATGACAATGGCAGATAGGATGTTTTATATTTTGGATAGGATAGGGATTTATGTATATGGATATGTGCTATGATACGAGTTTGAGTTCTCAGGATCGGTGGTTAGGGAGCCTATATTATTTTGGGAATGCATAGCTGGATATAGTGGATTGTTGAGTGCCCTAATAGATTGATGGTACTCATAACTACCAACGGGTTTTGCATGTTGCCTCCTATCCAGTGGAGTCCGCCCTATAATCCAGTGAGAGTCCTCTAGTGTGTATCTATATGTATACGGACTATATAGCTATTGCATAAGTTGACTAGGATGTATTTGTTCCTTAGGTCTCTGTGAGATATAGTAGAAAGAACTTGTTTATGGGCCTAACCCATTACTTATTTTTCAGGTTTATGTCAATACCAGATATAGCTTTTGTTCGTGTAGAGCAGTGACCAATCATCATCATTTTTCCAGTTATCTACATAGGACTTTGGTTTATGTTTCAGTATTCAGATGTAAATAGTTGTTACTAATATTTATTTCAGTTTGGGATTTTTCTAGGGGTCCACATAGTATGGAATCCCGAGTTATATTCTGGAGGATTACGGGTATCAGAGGAGATTATTATTTAATAAAAATATGTTTGAGGATTTAATTATTATTCTAGTTTTCATTTCAACATTTTATTTATTCTTTTATATTCTGTGTTCGTTTATTACCATATTGTTTCTGATATCCGCGGGTCTTCGGGCGTAGGCCTGGCCAACCCGCACTCAAAATTTTGGAAGTATCACATACACCCACATTTATAACCAAACATTTGATACGATTCACCAATCAACTTCATCTACTTCATCTAAACTATGTCACAAATACTTGATACGATTCACCAATTAACTTCATCTAAATTAGGTCACATAAGAACCACACACTTGGATGTCACATATAAGACACTACCAAAAAAAAGACTTAATATCTTGTGTTGTTACTCACTATATAGCCATAGCCAAACCATAAAACTATTTTAGTTTAGGTAGATTTCCCAAAACCAACACACCACCAGTGCATCTAACACCAAATTACGTTAGCAGTCAACACCGCTAGTCATACCAACCATTTTTTATTTTCTTTTCCTTTTTCACTTGTGGGTGAAATAACCCTAACATATTACTGGAGAGTAAGTAAAATGCAAAACCATTTATATGTTTTTTTTCTATTTTTAATTTTAAGATTTTATATTCGGAGATATCTATATACAAACACGAATTGATAAAATTAAATATCGGTGAGGAATAAGAACAGAAGGCCACGGCTAAACCTTTTCTTGAACTAGAACTTTTTTGGTAAATATGATTTTAGTTTTTAGATTTAGATTAATTTTGATGATCATAATTAAAGCCTCATGAATTCAGTTAGTTTTTGTAAGACCCCTAATTTTTAGAGTATTTTTAAAGGAATTTTTTTAATTATTTTAATTGCAATTTTATTAATTATGTGGCTATGTGTTTATGTGCTTAAATGATTAGTTGTTTGATGTGTATTATGTGTTTTATTTGTGTGTATTTGTGTAATGTGATCTATGAGATTTAATTGTGTAGTTGTTTGTAATTATATGTTAGTTGAATGTTTAATTGGTTGTTTTATTTTATTATAATTTTTTATTTAAAAGGAATAAATTTGGATAGTAGTAATGGACCAACCAAATAGCTCATATAAATTACTTAGATAGGAAGCCTATGGGTAAGGATTATGACCCATTGGTATTGGTTATATATATATATATATATATATATATATATATATATATATATATATTGGTGTGTGTATATATATATATGGATAATATTATTATTAGTATTATTATTATTATTATATTATTATTAATACTAATGGAGAAATCAGTTATATATATATATAGTAATGTGTATATATATGTATATACGTATAGTACTATGGTATGTATTATTATGATTTATTATTATTAATAGTACATGGAGCTATTTATTTATATATATATAATGATTTGTATATACATAAATATTTATATATATTGTATATACAGACTTACTATTTTTATTATGATTATTATTATAGTAATTAGTTTATTTTCCTTTTCTTTTCTTTTAAGTTACGTGAGGTACATTTGGATTCGTTTAGGTTAGATGTTGTAACCTATATATACATATGTACAGTTTGTAAAAAGGGGCTGATACGTGAATTATAGAGAGGCATAGAGAGTTACGCCGAGAAAGAAAAGAAAGAACTATGAGGGATTTTGGGACCAAGGCCAAGGAAGAACAAGGCCAAACCCAAGGAAGAAGAGAAAAGGCTGCTCGTGGGTGTTATCCAGTCTAGCAGAAGAGAACAATGGTAACTAGACGCTTCCAGCGTTAAAGTTTTGGTCGGAGAAGAAAGGAGTTAGGTTTTCATTCTAAAATCCTAAAAGGTAAGTTCTATGTTCTACTCCTATTCTTTGATCTAGTGTCTAATACATGTCTAGGACAACTTTAGAATGTTTAAGCAAGATTAACGAACCTGTATGCATGCTAATTAAGGATAGCTATCTCTTTCCCTTATTCTCATTTTTTTCGAGTCAAGGTAGCTTCGGACAAGTCCCAAAGGTAGCCTTTCCATCTCTCATTTTTTTAAAACAACAAAAAAAATTTTAAAAACTTCTTCTTTCCAAGCTATTTTTTATTTTTTTCACTCTTTTGGTTTAAAAACACATAAAGCAAGTTTAACTCCCAAGACAATGTTTAATCATGTCAACATCATCTTTGACAAAAAAAAAAAAAAAATGACATTAAAAATAAGTAAATGTACTATCAATGATCCATTACTATACAAAATAAGTAAGCAAAACTAATTTCATCGCCATAGTATGTTATTGTGATACATACACAAATAATCCATGTGTCATAAAACTCTTTATGTTTAACATACTCATCCAATATGGTTTGCTTGACTTCCAAAAAAAAAAAGTAAGCTAAAAGCATAATCTAAACCCTCAAGATAAGTATGGAGATCCTCTCTAGATTATATCTATGCAATGCAAGCTAATCTAGACAACAAATGCCTATAGATTTCCTCAGATGAGAAAACTTAGAAGCATCTAATGGCTTTGTGAGAATGTTAGCCAAATTTTTATCAGTATGCACTTTTTCCAAAGACACAACATTTTGTTCAACAAGCTACCCAAGAAAATGATGTCGAATGTCAATATGCTTAGCCTTAAAATGCAAAACTGAATTTTTAGAAATATTAATAATGCAAGTATTATTACAGAAGATAGCAATAGTACCTTGATAAACTCTATAATCCAGAAGCATCTGTTTCATCCAAAGCAATTATGTACAATAACTTCCAGCAGCAATATATTCAGCCTCACAAGATGATAAGGATATACAATTTTGCTTCTTGTTGTACCATGAAACAAGATTAGTACCAATATAAAAATAATCACCTGAAGTACTCTTCCTATCATCCTTGTTACCAGCCCAATCAGCATCAATATAGCCTACAATTTCATAGTTAGACTCAAAAGAATAATGTAATCTATAATTTAATGTACTATTGACATAACGAATAATGCGTTTGACTGCAAGAGTGTGTTGTTCTCTAGTATCAGCTTGATACGTAGCACAAACACCTACACTAAATGAAATATCTGGCCTACTAGCTGTTAAATACAATAAGTTACCAATCATAGACCTATAAAAAGAATGATCAACCTTTTTAGGATTAGAGTCTTTATCTAATTTGGATGAAATACTCATAGAAGTTTACATATGCTTTAAATCTTGCAGACAAAATTTCTTAACTAGCTCCTTTGCATACTTTGTTTGAGATATGAAAATCACATTATCAAGTAGTTTCACTTGGATACCTAGAAAGAAAGTTAATTCACTAACCATGCTCATTTCAAAAGTATTACTCATATTTTTAGCAAAATCATGAACAAGGTTATCACAAGTAAGACAAAAAATAATGTCATCCACATAAATTTGATCAATAAGAAAATATTTTCCTTTCCTAAAAATAAACAATGTTTTATCCGCTCCCCTTCTCTGAAAGCCTTTGTGCATTAGATAATAAGTTAACTTCTCACACCATACTCTAGGTGTTTACTTTAAACCATAAAAATCATTTTTAGGATGAAAAACATAATTAGGATTGTGCGGATCAACAAAACCTTTTTGTTGTGCTACATAAACTTCTTCCTACAAAATACCATTAAGAAAAGCACTTTTCACATCCATTTAAAATAATTTGAATTTAAAGTGACATGTAAGAGCAAGAAGAAAACAAATATACTCAAGTCTAACAGCAGGTGCAAAAGTTTCATCAAAATCAATTCCTTCAACTTGAGTATATCCTTGTGCAACTTACCTAACTTTATTTCGCATCACAAAACCATGTTTATCAAGTTTATTTTTAAAGATTCATTTTGTCCTTTTGATGTTAACATCTCTTGGTCGAGGCACCAATTCCCAAACATGCTTTTTCACAAATTGTACCAACTCTTCTTGCATAACCATAGGCCAATTAGAACTTTGAAGAGCTTCATCAACATTCTTTGGTTCAAACTGAGCCATGTGATATGAGTGTTGTATATCATCATCTACAATGCATGAGTGTCCAAATTGATCACTACGGACTATACTCCTAGTACCCGGTCTATCCCCATGGGCCTATCATATTGCCAATTGGATAACTCAATCTAACCCTAAAACTACTAGATGTGGGAATATCTAAAGAAGGTGTAGGAATTCTAATAGGTTCATCAGTGGTGACACCTAATTCTTCAACATTATCCTCATCGACCTCTTTACCTTCTCCACCTAAATTTTTAACTCTCTCTTCCTCATGCACTCTAGGTTCATCTCTGTTTCCTACAATTTTAAAATTATTCTCATCTTCATCGAGTTAAGTAAAGATTACCTGAGGCTTTGTATCATCAAACACAACATTAATTGATTCTATAATAACATTGGTTCTAAGATTAAAAACCCTATAAGCCTGACTAGTTTATGAATACCCCAAAAATACAACTTCATCACTTCTAGAGTCAAATTTACCTAAGTGTTCCCTATCTCTAAGGATATAAAATTTACTTTCAAAGACTCTAAAATATTTAACAGTAGCCTTTTATTATACCAAAATTCATATGAAGTATTTTTAGTTCTAGGCCTAAGATAAAATCTATTTAGGACATGACAAACAGTACGTATCACCTCAGCCCAAAAATGACTGGCAATATTATTCTCATGAAGCATAGTACAAGCCATACATGTTATTCTCCTATTTTTTCTTTCCACTACACCATTTTGTTATGGTGTTATAGGTGCTGAAAATTCATGTTTAATGCCAATATTATCACAATATGCAATAAACTCCTTAGGTTAGAATTCACCTCCATTATCACTTCTAATTTGAGTTATTTGACATTCCTTTTCATTCTGGATCAATTGGCAAATAAACCTAAAATTCACAAAAGTATCAATTTTGCTCCCAAAAAGGCAATATATGTAAATCGAGAAAAATTATCAACCATTACAAGCAAAAATATTTTTTCTTGCAATGTTTTCAGGTGTTATACAACCCATCAAATCTATATGTATCAATTTTAAAGGTTGAGAAATGACTCTATAGCTAAGTCTCTTATGTGACATTTTAGTTTGTTTTCTTAATCGACATGGTTCACATATTTCATTCTTAAGTAGTTTTAATTTAGGCAAATCTCGAACCAGATCATGATTAGATAGATTAACTAAATCATTAAAATTCACATAACCAAGTCTTCTATGCCATGAAATTACCTCATCAGTAACTGCAGAAAAACACATAAGTGAAGGATCTGAATAAAGAATATAGCAATTATCAAAAGTTTTAATTCCTTTCAAAACACATTCACTTTTTTCATTAGTTACAAAACACCCTTATTAAATAAAATTGACTTGAAATTTCGCATCACATATTTGATGAATACTCAAGAAATTAGCTGATAACCTTTAACATATAGAACATTATTTAATTTCCCAATGCCTCAAAATTTGATCTTACCTTTACCACTTAAACTAAAAGCATTACAATCACCAAAAGTAACGGGTCCAATTGAATATTTCATAAAAGTGGTAAATAATGTTCTATCCCCTGTCATATGCCTAAAATAACCAACCACATGGACCAACTACTCTAAGTGCAGTATGCATGGCAAGGCATTTAAAACTATCTTTTTTTACCTAAACAACATTAGATTCATTGTACAATGATTTCCCTATTATTTTAGATAAAGTGTCACAAGGCTCAATAGACTTTTTCTTTTTAGTCCTTCTTTTCTTCTTAGCTTTATAAGTTTCAAATTTTAACTCATTAAGCAAAGACTTTGAACTCTCTAGGTTTCTCACTTTCTTCCCAAGAATAATTTTTATTTTCTGACACTCATACATGATGTGACCTTTTTTTCCACAAAAATGACATGTCGAAAGAAGTTTGGGAGGACTAGTGATAATAGAAAGTTTGGTTTTAAATTTCACATAGACTTTTTAAAATTTTTTAAAATATAAACCTTTTGAAGTTGAAGTCAATCCTTTGTTATTATAAGTGTTCTCAACAACTCTTTTCAACTTATCAAATTTTCTAGTGTTAGTGTCAATGTCAAATTTCTAAAAAGCCTGTTTGGATTTAACAAAATTACTACTCAAATTATCAAATTTAAGTTTAAGTGATTTATTAAACCTTTTTACCTGATCAAGTTCCTTTTGAAAAAAATTAACCTTTTGAAGAAGATTTAAATTGGTATGGCTAAGTTATTCCAAATTTTTATTGGTGACAGAAACTTCTAACTTATATATATCTCTATCAAGTTCTGCAAGTTTGAATTTTTCCAATAAATTTTCAAAAATCTCTTTTGAACTTAAACCCATCAACATGCATGCTTGTGGCAAAATTAAAAACAGAAGGTAAAGGCAAAACATCAACAGAAGATGAAATTTCAGACATGATGCAAAAATCACAACAAGTATGATCTACTCAATATGTCGAGTAATCCGTTTTGATACTAAATGTGACTTACGCGGTACGGAAGCTGTTAGTAGATTAATTATGATTTAACTCTTTCTAAATGACCTATATGAGGTGATTAGGTCAACTTACCCAAATTTTTTGTGATTGATTAATTTGCCCACAAATTTAATCAATTAAATATCCATAACCACCAAAATAAATACTGAAAAGTAAAGCAAATTTAGAGAGATGACACCAGGATTTTAACGAGGAAACCAATTAGAAAACCTCGAGGATTTTTACGTTATCCCAAGTGTAAACGATCCACTATGTATAAAGCAAAGTACACCAAACTTTGACTTAGGCTCACACACCTTCACTCTACCAAGACTCAATTCGCTGAACACCCTTGCCTTTGCGACTTCCCATCCAACATATCTCGTGTGACGTCCTGAATTTTTCAGCATTTTTTGAATTTTTCATGTTTATTTATTGTCTGCCTCATTTAGCGTGCTATGTGAGTTCCGGGAGTTGATTAGGACATTTCTTTGAGTTTAAAATTTTTAGAAATGCATTTTGAGTTGTTTAGACATTTTTTAGATTTTTGGTCCAGGAAGTCCCGTGTGGACCCCACACCCAAAATTTTCATACTCAAGACTATGTTTCGGGTTCATTGCACTCCATTATTATTAGTTGATGTATGTTTATGTGTATATGTGTTTAATTATACATTGGGGCATGCTTGGAGTAATTTATGCATAAAGGGGCGTTTTTGACAATTTAGGGTCAATGGTTGACCCCACCTTGACCAACCCATGTGACTAAGGTTGGTGGAGCAGGTTTTTCTGCATTTTTCCTTCTTCTTCAGCCAAGCTCTCTCTCCTCCCTCTCTAAACTCTCTCTCTTTAAAGCTTCACCTTTAAGCTTCATTTTAGACCCCTTCCTCTTGGATTTTAATGTTGTCGTATAAGGCAAAGATAGAGAGCTCTTCAAGGACTTCAATTTGATTGGAGCAAAGTTTCACTTGGGTGATCTTGAGGAATTTTGAAAATTTGAGCTTTTCAGACTTTTGCAAAAATTGGAGGTAGAGTTGTCTATCCTTTAGTTTTGTAACTAATTTCATGTTTTCCCCTTTGCTAGTATGCTAATTTGATGATTATTCTATTGCGTGACTTCTAAGGTTCCATGTATGCAGAGGTTTTTGTTAAATTAATGTTTTATATGTGGTTATATGCTTACATTGGGTGCAAATTGTGAACAACATGACATCAATGTGCTATGTGTTGAATAACATGACAAATGCATGCTAGAATGTTATGACAATGTGTTGAGGCATGCTATTTGCTTACATTATTGTCTTGTGATGCTATGCTTATCAAATAAAGAATGTGGTACGCATATATTGCCTTTGGAAATTGAGAAGTTAAATAGCCTAAGTTTGGTGCATTTTCATACGCATAGCATTGATGACATTTTTATAAACATATGATTTGGGGTGTGTGGAGATATGTGTAACGACCCAGTCATTTGCCTCCCTTTCCTTTTTCTTGAAATTTTACGAATGAATTTTTTTTCGTTTAATTTTCTTTTTTGAGCTCTGTTTCGTGTTGCTTAGTGTCATCTCGAGTGCTCGGAATTGGTTCCTAAGACTCTTTTCTGTGGATTGATAACTTCCTTTGAGGACTGAGTCATTTTCACATTTTTCCTTTTTCGACACTATGCGCTATTTCGTCCTTTTCCCTATTTTGTCTTATCTCCGTTTGTCAGTTTTTGGCACAACCTCACTTTTCAAGCTCGAAGTTGGTTTTTGACGTCACGTATCCTTATTGTGAGTGGTTTCCACGAAATACGTATCTTTACTTTTGCAAAAAAGTACTCTGGTTGCTCCCGGTGCCCATAGGGGCATGGATGCATAAATCTTTGGAATTAATTTCATTTCTTGGGGTGTTTTTCATAAATATCTTTTGAAGATATTTTATTTTAGGGGCATCTAAGAAAATATCTTTTGGAAGATATTTTCATTCTAGGGCAGTTTCGCAGTTAACCCTTTTTGTAGGGGCTATTGTGCAATTAACAAAAGTTATTGCAAAATGTCTTGTTTGGAGCCTGGATCCTCGTACGGGATTCATTTTCACTTTTTTGTTGACTTGTAAATTCATAGAATTTCCTCCTGGTCGATGTTTTCCAGTTTCGGGGTTTCTGGCCCTAGTTTTCGCCAAACTTATTTTGGGCATAACTTTCTGTTCGGGACTCGGTTTTTGACACCGTTTCTTCTGTTATTCATATTTTATCATTTTGAATCTTTTTTGTTCACAAAGTTTTGCCATTTGAGCACGTCTGCTCAAATTTTACTTTTTCGGACCCGGCGGGGCCCATTCGGGGCACTTTTTGAGATTTCTATAAAAGGGGGGTGAGATATTTCATTTTTCATCTTCTCCCCTCTTCATGCATGACCTGGAGCTCCCATGGCAGCCCAAGGGGTGCTGCCGTCTTCTCTCTCCTTTTTTGGTTCACTTTTCCTTGATGGAAATTCTTTGGCCTTAACGTTTGTTGTTCCCCTCGCCGTGCTCTACCTTTACCCCTTATTAGAATTCAGTTTTGACCATTTATTGAGTTTGGTTTTGAGGTCAAGTTATGATTTTGATGGGGCTTTCATGGGGGTTATATTCATAGTGTTGTCCCCGACTTGCCAAACCTCTCGGAGCACTTTTATTTTGGTGGGCCTTTGGGATTTTCATCTCAAATTGAGGTAAGAGATGTTCTAGGTTTAAATTCTTGTTATATAGCATGCTTGTGATGCTTATACTACTTGTTTGCATGATTAAATATAAAATCTAGAGATTTTATTATTTATTTTTCTTGTACGGGATCTAATTTTCCCGGTTGCGCATGACTTGGTTTAAACATGTAGCATGATTTTATATTGCCCCTTGATATGCTCATTGTCGTGTATTAAAATTGGAACATTTGAATAAGTATTAAAGATTTTATTTAATATTTATCTTAGGTGAAAGATTAATTCACATGGCCTTAACTAGCTTGAAATTAATATGTGTTAGCATATTATATTAAGTCTTAGCATGCTCTTCAACATAGTTGAATTTGAAAGTAATTGGAGGTGTTTTGAAAATTAGTAATTATTAATTAATTTGATTAATTAATTTGCCCCGAGTGCACTTTTCACGCCATTTGAATTCCGATTTGATATTCTTGATCTACATACCATATAGCTTCACATATATTTGATTTAGAATATTCCTTGAGGTTTTGAAACGTTTCATTTAATTAATTTCCTTGTTTAAGATTTAATCCTCATGGTGATATACAACTTGGAATTGAATTGTGGCATGCTAGAAAATTAAGCTTTGGTGTGGTTGTTCACATATATTAAATTGGGATTAATTGCATGAGAATTGCAACCTTTATTTTATATTTAACTTTAGTGAAAGTTTAATTTACATAGGTGTAACTTGCATGAAATAAGCTTGTAATGTGATATTACATTAGTTTTTGGCATGTTTTCCAACATAGGTTAATTTGAGAGCATTTGGTTAAGTTTGAAAATCAAGAGATTTTAATTAAAAGAATTAATTAAAATCTATTTTGTGGTTCCATTAGCTTAATTAAGATTTTAACTTGATATTTGTATTGGCCATGACTTGTTTACTAATATATATTAATTTTGGACCATTTGAAGTTGCTGTAGAACCTTGTTAATTAAATTAGCATGATTTAATTAGGGTTCTACTTTGTTGTTCCAATAACCTAATTGAGTTTTAGAATGGATATAGGTGATGACCATGTCATGTTCTTTAATATGTATTAATTTGAGGTTATTTGGAATTGAATTAGAATCTAGGAAATTTAATTATTTTTATTTCATTAAATTCTATCGAATTGAGCCATGGATTTAATTGTGTTTGAAAGTCGTTTCTATATAAAAATCCTGGACATAAACTTGTTGTATATTCATTTGGTTGTGTTTTGAGCATTGGATAACATAGTTGCTATGTTTATACTCATAAGAATATGTTTTCCTTATTAAATATATTGTTGCCTTGTGTAATGATTTGCACATTTCGTATTTAACATCATTCATGCATAGCGTGTAATGAATCGCACACTGAAGATTCGACATTCATCACATCATATTAGTTGTGGACTTAGAGCATGTATTGTATAGGTTTCCAAATTTGGTTGTGCTTGGTAGATAGTTGACTATCTTGCATATTCCTGTTGATATATGCATTGTTGCACAACTTGTTGATTTTGGAAACTTGGGGATGTCATTGTTTGGCTATGGCTAGGACGTGGTTCTAGTACGGGGGATAGTCCCTCTATATATAGTCTAGTGCGCACATAGGGAGGTTACCCATGGGCTAGTAACCCTAAAGTAACTATGTTGTCGGTCTGATCCGGCGTGACGTCCGAGTATCCACTTTGTTTGATTTCGCATTTCATTTTCAAGTTGATAACTAGATGATGTTGTAACTTGTTGTTTCTTATTTGTCGTTCCATTTTAAGTTACAGGATGTTAACTTTGCGAAATTATGCTTTATGCGTTGTATTGGAAGTTCCAATGTTGGTTAAATTGCATCGGTATTGAAAATCGTGTTTTGACGTTCTAATAAAGCTTATGATTGATCCTATTGATTCATTTATAACATAGACGTTAGGTGGCATGAACCACTACTGTTATTTTGTACTTTAGATTCTAAGTTGATGGCTTTGAGAACTTAAACCTTGTTGCATTGTATAACATGCTCTTTTGTTGTTGAATTGCATGGATAATGTGATTCTTGTTAACTTGTATTCAACTATGCTTTTGTTATGTTGTATGGATTACTCTAGACCTAGTTCAATTGTATTGAAAATGCAATTCATGTTAATATATGCTCAAGCATTCTTCTTATCGTGTTCTTTAAATTATGACAACCATGATTCGTTTCATACACGTATGTATATCATGATTCTTGTTGCTTAGACTTTAAAGTAGCTTAGGATGCTCCCCGAGTCTCACTTGGACATAGACGTTAGGTGGCATGAGCCCCTTTAACATGTTTCACCTTAAGGTGATAAATTTGTAAAATGCTAGGTTGATGCATGCTCATCTCCTACGAGTAGCTTTATGTTACTCACCCTTACGATACTGGGGCATACTTCAGGTATGAAGACTTGGTTCATGAAGCCTAGCATTCCTTGGATGTCGAGTAGCTTTCAAGTTTCCATTTCATGCAAATGTTAGCATGAAATGTCATTTTGTAGACTTATATGTCAAAATATGTATATTTGATTCCATGTATATAATGTGTACTTAAGTACACTTCTTTCAATGTATTTGATATGTATGAGATAAGGCCGGAGGCCAATGACTTGTATATTGTATTTTATGCAACTTTTTAACTTCATGAAATATTGTGAAAATCTTAAAAAATCGCAAGTCATTCCTTCACCACGGTTGCATCGAATGTGGGAATTCCATTTTCATTCTTTTATAGGGTCTTATTAATCTTGTATGAAGTGTGGTCAAGGGCCAAATGGTCATTTGATCCCGTTTTGCATTTTTGGATTCCATGTTTTCCATTCCAAGTCCATTTTTGCCTTTTTGCCCGTTGGGGGGTCGGATTTTGCATCGGCTATATTTTTAAGCCATGGACCATTGTAGCGCGTCTAAATAGGTAAGTTACATTTGCGTGCATAGTCGTTTTCGGGCAAAACCTCATCGGTTGTGTTTTGAGCCTCTTGTGAATTCATTTCGCATTTTTTTTTGCATATTCTGATCTAGGGGCATTATGGACCTTTCACCTCAATTTTATTTTCTTCTTTCGACATGGTCGCTTAGAAAACGTGATTTTAAGGGAGGTTTCTTTTTCATATTTTTCCAGAAAAGGTCGTCTTGGTACCGGAAATCCCACATGAAGTTTCAGCTTCCAGTTTTCATTTAGCAGCTTTATGACCCTCGTGTTCAGTTCTGATCTAGGGGCATTTTGGGGATTTCACATTGAGTTTTTTTTCGATTCCGTTCGCTATGTCGGGTAGAAAACTCGATTTTAGGGGGGGTTTCTTCTTTGTGTTTTTCTAGAAAAGCTCGTCTTGACCTCCGTTTCAAGCCTCAGTTCTGGGCAGATTAAAAAAAATGTAGCAGCAGCCAAGGGCTGCCACCAGCCATGTCCTTGGGCGCCGGCATGCATGCCGGTGGGCTCGCGCATGGGCGCCGTGTGCGCCATGGCCCCTCGTCGGGCCGCCACGACATCAATTCTTCTTTTGGGCTTTTCTCCTTCGTCCGGACTCCGATTCAAGTGAATTTTTTTGAACTTGACTAATTTTTCGCTGTCTTTCCAATGGTGTGCTCGGTTGCACCCGGTTATTCCTGGATAATTACCAATTTACCCTTTTTGCTTTAAGTGCTCGTTTTTCTTCGTCATGCCGTTTCTCCTTCGTTCGGACTCCGAATCATGCGATTCTTGAGTCCATCTTGATTAGTTTTTCGTTGTCCTTCCAGCGGTGTGCTCGGTGGCACCTGAATCTATAGTTTTCAAAAATGACTATTTTGCCCGTGGGGGCTTATTTGTCATATTTTCAATCTTTTGCTTCCGCATCAGTTCTTGTTGAGTTCCACGACCTCATGGAAGGTCACTTTGACTTCTTAGAGTCTTGTTTTCTATTTTTGCTTCCGCATTCGGATCCGTTATCTGATCATCCTTATGGTTCATCACAGGACACGCTGGCCTAAAAACCAGGGTCGTTACAATATATGTGTGGAAATATGGAAGAGATGGAAATACAAATTTGATAAGTTTTGGAGAAAATGTTTTCTCAAACCTAGTAGTCGGGGAGGTACCCCTTTGCTTGTGGTGCTAGCTAGTTAACAGGGACACGAGAGGTACTCGTGAGTAATTTAACTACTCGACCCCCAAATGGTAGTTAGGAGTTACCCTTTGCTATGGACGATTAGCAAATTCTCCCTAGGGACTGATAAGCGCCGAATATTACATATTCAAGTGCCCTTTCTTGCATTAGTTAAGTCCATTATTAGAGGATAATGTACAGTTTTAATTTATTTGTGTATTTCTTTCTGATTTCAGGTATTTTTCCCGAGAATGAACAAAGAAGTGGTTTTGACATCATTTGTGTTGAAACATGTGCACCGTGCCAGGGAGTCATCTTTTGGACCGAACCTCTTATGTTGCAGTTTTTGTGAAGCCACGGCTTAGTGTTCTTTGTGCTTCTGAGATGGAAGCATGTCCACAATCCGGTTTGATGAGACTTGCAAGAAGCATGGTCAAAGCTGCATTGGCAAGCTCCCGCGGGCGCTCGCCACGCCACCGCGGGCGCGCGCCGCGCCCCTCTACTCTCTACCAGGTTTCGCAGGCCCTTGTTTAGCTCCCGCAGAAGCCCTCATGAGCCACAGCTGGAGCCCGCCGCTACATCACGGGCGCCCGCAAAACACACCAATGCAGCCCTCGCGAAGCCAAGCCCCCGCGGGTGCCCACAGAACTGCAATAGGCAGTTCAACTGCCCTTGATTTTCAGCATTTTGGTCCCCTTATCCTTCTTTTGTGTGGTCTAGCTTCATACAGAGGGGGGAGCTCGGGATGGTGAGTATGGGGAGTAGGTTTTGGATGGATAAAGAGGGGAAGGTGATCTCATAAGAGATCTAACATTTTTAAGCTAAGTTCTAGAGAGGAAGAGAGGCGTTCTTGAGGTCTTGGGTTCTAGCTTCCTTGAGGTGCAAAAATTGAGAGTGGACTTGCTTCTTCCTCTTCATTCCTTGTAGTGATGGGTAACTAAACCTCCATCTAGGGAGGTGATGAAGCCTTCCCTTGTAATCATGTTCTAGATTAAGCTCTATTTTGGGGATAATAATGTATAATTTTTGGTCTTTTCATAATCTAGAGCATATTACCTCTTGTAATGAATTCTAATGTTTATAAATAATTGTTGTAAGTTAATTATCTTGTCTTAGATGGTTTCTTATATTAATTATAATGCTTGCATTTTCATAGTGACAATGGAAATAAGATTATGAATGGTTTTCATGGCATGTTGATAGAGAAACTTGATAGTCCATTGCTTAGGTATTCCCTTTGATGGTTTATACTTGATTCCTAGCTTCATGTGCTTTATCATTTGATTAAAGGCTTGATAATCTTTTGCTTAAGATAGTATGTTTGATGCTACACCCTAGTTTAGGTAGTTCGAATGTATAAACTTTTGATGGATCAGTCTTGTTTTGATTTGATGAACTTCTCGATGATTATAGGGCAACCATGTATTGCTATATAATTCTTGACCATCATTTATATTGTCTATCCCCAATTTAGTCTTGATCTAGCATGTGTTTAGGGTTTAGTGCGGATTCACTTCCCTAGTTCCCTTTTTAATTGTCTTTGCCTCTTTACTTCTTAGCATTACTGTTTTATGCATTTTTCAATTCATAATTTTAGTTACAAACCAACAAATCTCTAAACCTCTTCATCATTCTAAAAATGATTCTAGACACCTAGGTTGCCATAAACTAGCAGTCCCAGTGGTTCGGCTTACCCGACCAATAGCCTTATTTTACAATGATTTGTGCTATTGCAAAAGGGTTGAATTATAATTGATAGTACAGCCTTCGATCAATTTTTTGCGCCGTTGCTGGGGACTGCACACGGTTTAGCAACCAAAGTTCTAAGGTTAATTTTGGTTTGATTGTCAATATTGTGATTTGTGAATATTTCTTGTGCGGTTTTGACCATCTTGGTATTGAAAGTTGTTTATGAGATTCTAGGGACTTAATGCTCGCCAAAGGAACGCTAGCAAATTTGTAAGTCTAGAGGACTCCAGGTAAGTCTCTTGGCCTTCTAGTTTCAAAATTGTTAATATTGTGCATGTGTAAATTTGGTGATGGTTAAGTTGTGAAGCCTTTGTCGAGACTATTGTCTTATTTATTTTCAATTGCAAAGCATCGGTCCTTGTTGTGTCCATTTAATTTCTGTCTTAATAATTGATGAGAAAGGGAACATCGTATGTGGAGTTGATGGTGATGAATTATTGTATTAATTATGGGGTGTGTTGTTGATGTTTGGCCATAGATCACTCTCCTTACCAACTTTAGAATCGCCAGTTGATATAAAGTCTCTTGAAAGAACTCTTAGACGAACCCTTAGGGAATCTTCTCATATAAGAGAGCTTGAAAACTGAATTTAACACAATGGATGAAAATGTAGGAAATGTCAGAAATGAGGGGATTAATAATGATAAGGTCGAAATCCCAAATGTGGTTCCCATGACTCTTAGGGACCACTTCATCCCTACCACTTATGCTTCTCCCTCTTGCATAGTGATGCCAAATATTGAGGCCGCTCAATATGAAATCAAATCTAGCACCATCTAAATGCTTCCATCTTTTCATAGCTTTGAAAATGAGGACCTTTATAAGCACCTTGATGAATTCCTTGAAATATGCTCTACCATCAAGCTGAGGGGCTTTCCTGATAATGCTCTCCAATTACATCTCTTCCCATTCTCATTAAAAGAACGGGCAAAGTATTGGTTGAACTCCCTTGCTGCAAATTCTATCACCACATGGGCTCAACTGTAGCAAAAATTCTTAAAGAAATATTATCCAGTGAGTAAAACCAATTTAATAAGGCGTTCCATTCTTAGCTTTTCACAAAGTGAGGGGGAACAACTCCATGAGACTTGGGAGAGATTTCAAGACCTCTTAAGGAAATGTCCGTACCATTTAATTCCAAAATGGCAATTGGTGCAAGCCTTCTATACTGGGTTAACTGACCCATATAGATTCATGGTTGACTCATCTTGTAGAGGGATGTTCATGTCTAAAAGTGCGGATGAGGCCTGGACCTTACTTGAAAATTTGAGTGAAAACTCGTTGCAGCATAATTCTCGTAGTGGTCCAACCTCAAAATTTGATGAATTGATGGCACCACATCTCTCCCCCTCTTTGTCTCAAAATTTGGCAAGTGCGGTTTGTGTATCATGTACTAGTCCATTCCATCTCTCGGAAGATTGTCCCACTCTGGAACAATTTCCTAATTCCAATCAAGAGCAAGCAAATGCAATGTTCTTAAGGCCCAAAAATAATCCATATTCCAATACTTACAATCCGGGATGGAGAGATCATCCGAATTTCTCGTGAAGGCAACAAGCCCCACAAAATTCAAGTTTTCAAAATCAAGGGCAACAAAATCAGCCCTCTTCTCAATTTGAACATAGGCAATTTCAGGCCTCCTCAAGCTACCGTCCTCCATACAATCCAAATGTCTCCAATCAACCCTATGTGTTCCCAACTGATGAAATCGTGGCTGCAAATAAGCAAATGATGGAATCATCGAATAAGCAAATGATGGATTCCAACAAGCAACTCTTGACATCTTTGCAACCCACTCTCCAAATGGTTCATTCTCATACTTAGTCCATAGCTAAGCTTGAGAATCAAGTGGGTCAAATAGCTAACTCCAGGAATCAATTGCTCCAAAAGGACAAGGGTAAGCTTCCCGCTCAACCATTTGAAAATCCTAGAGGGATGCATGTGATTGACAAAACCCCTCCTCCGAGTGGGCTAATTCATGAACAAGTCCAAGCAATCACCACCCTTAGGAGTGGTCGAGTTATGGACAACAAGGTTGATGGAAACAAGGATGAGAAAAATTTTCCTTTGAAAAATCCAAATCCAAGTACCAGCTCTTCTAATCCAAATCCTACTCATGAAAATCCCAAACTTGTCACCCTAAATGTGGAAACTTCTTATGAGCCTAAAGCTCCGTTTCCTCAATGTCTCTAAGAGTCGACACATATTGGGAACAAGAATTGCAAAATTCAAGACATGTGGGAAGTTTTAGAGCAAGTAAAGATCAACTTGCCTCTCTTGGATGCTATAAAGCAAATCCCTCCCTGTGCAAAATTTCTCAAGGATTTGTGCACTCAGAAGCGCACTTCCAAAAATCATTTGGCAAAGAATGTGAGATTAACTGAAAATGTGAATGCAATCATTCAACACAGTGCTCCTCCAAAGTATAAGGATCCACGTGCCCCAACTATCTCATGTGTCATTGGCGACAACAAGATAGAAAGGGCCCTCCTTGACTTAGGAGCTAGTGTAAATTTGATTCCATATTTAGTTTACTTACAACTTGGGTTGGGAGATCTAAAGCCAACCTCCATGGTCTTACAGCTTGCCGATAGATCGATCAAGCACCCACGAGGCATTATTGAGGATGTCATTATCAAAGTGGACAAATTCTACTTCTCGGTAAACTTTGTGGTTCCTAACACAGAACCGGTCCATGACCCAAAGAAGCATATTCCCGTGATCCTCGGTAGGCCATTTTTAGCTACAGCTAACACTTCAATTTTTTGCCGAACTAGGGTGATGGATATCGCCTTTGGAAATATGCAAGTCAAACTCCACATGTTCCATGCAACTCAACATCCTTCCGATAAGGATGATTGTTTCCTTATCGATGTGGTAGATGATGTGGTTGAAGAATCTCTCCCCTTCATTCTAAGCAAAAATCCCTTGGAAATTTGCATGTTTCATATCGACTTCTCAAACTTTGATATTGACCAATCAATCCAAGAAGTAAACTCCTTTCTTGACATTAATGCTGTCATGGATACTCCTCCTTGGAAAATTCCAAAAGAACCGCTTCCTCAACTTTCTTCTACTCCTCTGATCCCTTCCTTAAAGTCTCCTCCACAACTTGAGCTAAAACCGCTCCCGGCTCACCTCAAGTATGTGTTTCTTGGTGCAAATCAAACTCTTCCGGTCATTATTGCTTCTGACCTTTTAAAGGATCAAGAAACTAGCCTTTTAACGGTGCTACAAGAGCACAAAGAAGCTATTGGCTCGACAATGGCTGATTTGAAAGGAACCGACCCTTCTATTTGCATGCATCGCATCCATATGGAGGAGGACGTTAAACCTTCTAAAGAGGTGCAGCGCCGGTTGAATCCCAACATGAAGGAAGTGGTTATGAAAGAAGTGATCAAGCTATTGGATGCAGGAATCATCTACCCCATCTCCGATAGTAAGTGGGTGAGTCCTACTCAAGTTGTTCCTAAGAAATCCGGCCTCACCGTCGTTAAAAATTCTGCGGGAGAGCTCGTGCCACAACACACCACCACCGGGTGGCGTGTGTGCATTGACTACCGGAAACTTAACTCTACCACTAGGAAAGATCATTTTCCACTCCCATTTATTGATCAAATCCTAGAGAGGTTAGCCGGCCAAAGCTTCTATTGTTTCCTTGATGGTTATTCCGGTTATAACCAAGTGGCAATTGATCCACAAGATCAAGAGAAGACTACATTCACGTGCCCCTTCAGAACCTTTGCTTATACACGTATGCCTTTTGGGCTATGCAATGCACCGGCCACGTTCCAAAGATGTTTGATGTCCATATTTTTTGATATGGTTGAAAAATTCTTAGAGGTATTCATGGATGATTTTTTCGTCTTTGGATCCTCCTTTGACTCGTGTCTCCAAAATCTATCTCTTGTACTTCAAAGGTGCAAGGAAACAAATCTCATTCTAAGTTGGGAGAAAAGTCACTTTATGGTCCAAGAAGGCATTGTTTTAGGACATGTCATTTCAAAAAGGGGAATTGAGGTTGACAAAGCCAAAGTGGAGTTAATCTCTAATCTCCTTCCTCTAAATTCGGTCCGCCAAATCCGCTCCTTCCTTGGACATGCCGGTTTCTATCGTCGCTTCATCAAAGATTTTAGCAAAATCTCTCAGCCCTTATGTAATCTTCTTGCCAAGGACATTCCATTCAATTTTAATGAAGCTTGTATGGAAGCTTTCGTGAAACTACGTACTCTTCTCTTATCCGCCCCAATCATAAAACCGCCTAATTGGTCTCTTCCATTTGAGATCATGTGTGATGCATCTGATTATACATTAGGAGCGGTTTTGGGCCAACGTATGGAAAAACTTCCATACGTCATCTATTATGCTAGCAAGACTCTCTCCGATGCTCAGTTAAATTACACCACCACTGAGAAAGAATTGTTAGCTGTGGTGTATGCCTTGGATAAATTCCGTTCCTATCTTCTCGGATCCAAGGTCATTGTCTTCTCGGATCATGCCGCTCTTAGGCATTTGCTCACTAAACAAGAGACCAAACCCAGTCTAATTCGATGGATACTCTTACTTTAAGAGTTTGACATTGAAATTTGGGACAAAAAGGGACCGACAATGTTGTCGCAGACCATCTCTCTCATTTACTCATTGAAAAATCTTCTGAACTTGTTGCAATCCGTGATTCCTTTCCGGATGAGCAACTTTTTAAGATTTTCCATTCCAGTCTCCTTTGGTATGCGGATATTGTCAACTATCTAGCGATAGGCAAAATTCCATCTAATTGGTCCAAACAAGAGAAAGACAAGTTCTTCTCCCAAGTTAAGCATTTCTTTTGGGAAGACCCGAAGTTGTTCAAATATTGCCCTGATCAAATCATCAGGAGATGCATTCCCGACAATAAAACCACAAGTGTCCTAAATTTCTGCCACACTCTTGCTTGTGGGGGACACTTTAGTGCCAAAAAGACCGCCGACAAAGTCCTTCAAAGCGGATTTTATTGGCTATCCTTGTTTCAGGATGCATACAATTTTTGTAAATCTTGTGAGCGATGTCAACAGCTCGGATCCATATCCCGGAGGGACATGATGCCCCTCACTCCCATCTTAATAATAGAAATTTTTGATGTGTGGGGGATCGACTTCATAGAACTATTTCCATCTTCTTATGGCTATGAGTACATCCTTATAGCGGTGGATTATGTTTCCAAGTGGGTTGAAGCCGAAGCTACCAAAACCAGTGATCATAAAGTAGTGATCAATTTCATTCAGTCCAACATTTTTAGTCACTTTGGTACGCCCCGAGCAATCATTAGTAACGGTGGAACTCATTTTCGAAATCGTTACCTTAAGTCCGTCCTCTCCAAGTACTCCATCCTTCACAAGGTTGCCACACCTTACCATCCTCAAACGAGTGGTCAAGTGGAAGTATCTAATCGGGAGATTAAGTATATCTTGGAAAAAATGATTCGACCGGACCGCAAAGATTGGTCATTAAGACTAAACGATACGCTTTGGGCTTAACGGACAGCTTATAAGACACCCATTGGCATGTCACCATATCGACTTGTCTTTGGCAAGGCGTGTCATCTCCCCGTTGAACTAGAGCACCGTGCTTATTGGCCATAAAAAGGCTCAACTTTGATCTCAAATAAGCCGGCTCTACTCGTAAATTGCAACTCAATAAACTTGAGGAACTTCGAAATGATGCGTATGAAAGCGCCAAAATCTATAAGGCAAAGACTAAAGCTTTTCATGACAAGCGCATTGTCAAAAAGTCTTTTGCCCTTGGACAAAAAGTTTGGCTTTTCAATTCTAGATTGAGACTCTTTCCCGGTAAACTCCGTTCGCGGTGGGATGGTCCATATGTCATCACCCCGTCTTTCCTCACGGTGTAGTCAAACTCCAAGATCCTACCAATGGATCTCTCTTCAAGGTTAATGGCCAACGGCTTAAGCCTTACGTCGATGGCATAGTCCCTATTCGAAAAGTTGAGAAAGTCCTTTTGACGGACCCAATTTACGAGGATTGATGTGCCATGCAACGCCCAGTTCGTTTAGCTATCAACATTAAATTTAGCATTCATGGGAAGTAATTCTTCCATCTTTCAAGCTTCTCACCCAAAGTTCCTTAGCCAATAATTTTTCAAAAATTATTGGCTAAGTATAACCAAAATGTGAACCTTTTCCGAAATTGTCTTGAATTGCGTTCCAAAAGTCACATTCGGTTTTCTCAGTCATTTTAAGGTCTCAGTACCATTTTCGGACTTTTTCAAGGTCATTCCGGCAATTTTCTCGACAAATCTAAAGATAATGGGAAATTCGGACCTCAAGTCTAGCGTTTTTGCAAATGCGCTTTAATTCCTGTTCCACAGGTTCTACGAGGTGTCACAGGTCCATAACACTTAAATTTCCAAATTCAGCATTCTTCGACCCCGGCCCGGCCTTTGTAGGCCAAAACTTACTTCAAGAAGTAGTTTCTGCATAGCACCTGTGGGCGCCCGCCAACTTGGGCAGTATGGTGAAGAGGTCGCGGGCACCCGCCAATTTCTTGCGAGTGCCTGCCATTTCAGGCAGTAGGCTAATGGAGACCCGCGGGCGCCCGCCACCGTCACGCCCCTTTTTAAAATGGGTTTACAAGCCCATTTTATGTTTCATAACCCCTTCCTCTCTCTCAACCTACACCCCAATCCCTTCCTTTACCTCTCAATCTCTCACTCTCACTTCAATCTCATCCATCTTCATCCATCCTCATCCTTCATTCATCTTCCTCATCCTCATCATCTTCCATCCCCAAGCTCCAATAGGAGAGCTTTTGGTTCATCAACTTGGGATAAGTTTTCTTCTCCCTTTCTTTCAATTTGTGGATCAATGGAGGATAGGATTAATTATGTGGAGGATTTGCAATTGTTTAGGGTTGTGTTTTGTTGATTGCAAGTTAGAATTTTGGGGTTTTCGCATTTCTAACCTTATTTTTGCTCTCTTCCCAATTCTGCTACACACCAAGTGTTCGATAGAAATCCTTAACCAATTTTCTTCCTTCTAATGGCTCCTAGGGTCATTTCCAAGCGTGCTCGTTCATCTAAGGGCCCTTCTAATGTGCCTCCGACCCCAAATTGGGTTAAATGGCCAATTGAAACCGAAGCAAGATTCGACATTGCAAATACTTTCGAGAATAATTCGGAGACCGCATAGTCCGTCCGCGAATTGAAGGCCCATGGCCTCGCCTCTCTTTTCAAACCACGCACTCATTTTTACTACCCATGTATTGTCCGTCTGTTCTACGCCAACATGTTCCACTCATGTGCGGAACCGGACAAACTCAAAACCACCATTGATGGCTATGATTACGAATTCGACCTGGATAACCTTGCTATGGCTATGGATTGCCCCTTGGTGTCGCCGGTGGATAAGGCGGGCCTCCCCCTTTATGTTGAAGATCTCGATCAGCTTACCTTGGCAGACATTGTGGGAGAAATTTGTCATGGTCTATTCACCGGCAACAGAACCACGAGCACCAATAAATCTTTCTTACCATGCCGGCTGTGGTTTCTCGATTCGGTCCTGACCAAGAACGTCCTACCCATGCTAGGCCATTCTAAGCGTAAGGGGGATTTTCTGAAAGCCCTCTACTATGCTGAAAAAGAGTGTTGGTTTTGTGTCCCACAGCTTGTCTGGAACTAATTGCTAAAAATCTACAATGAATTAATCTTGGTTCAGTCGTGCACCACCACCACCTGGGCATTCCCATTTCCATACCTTATTACAAGGTTGCTAAAAAATGCGGGGTTTCGAGCTCCCCGTGGTGAGCAGAAAGAGAAAGATGTGTTGAACTTCAACCTTAGGGTCTGGAAGTCCAACACAGCTCAGCTTCAGAAGTCCCGTCAGGCCCGCATTGGTGGCGAGTTGGATTGGGGTGCTCCGACTCCCCCTGTGGCTCCTGCTCCTCCTACTCATGATGCCCCCGTTGCTCCAGCTGCCCCTTTTGTACCACCGCCGGATGTCATGACTCACGCCAACTATCTCGCCTTGAATGCTCATCTCGATGCCTTTTCTTTGCGCTTTGACATCATAGAGGGTGTCGTCCAGAAGACCCAGGAGAATCAAGAGATTCTGCAGGCTATGCTCCAGTCATTGATTGACCGTGCACCTGGCCCACCTAGTGCTTCCTCCTCTACTCCAATGGTGGAGTGATTTCATGTTTTTCGTTTTATTTCCCTTTTCAGTAGTACTTTTTAAACTTATTTTGGGCCGCGTTTGGCATTTGTTTTTCAGTTTTTCTTTTGCACTTATAACTGCATCACTTTTGCTACTTTGCATGGATTATAGTTTTTAGTCAAATAAATTGTAGTTATTTTCATTGAATTTGGATTTATATGATTCTTGCTTTGTATAGATATCTTTTGACATGTTTTTGAAACCAAGTTTGGGGGCATGCTCATGGAATTCACGAGCTGGCCTATTTTTGCACCGCCACTCCAATCCTCTCAACTTGGTACTATTGTTCCTTTCCATCCCTTGTCTTCTTACATTGGGGACAATGTGACATTCAAGTTTGGGGGTGCATGTGCATGCTGTTACATTTTTGGTACATGTGCATGTTATTGCAGTTTTGATGATTTTTGCTCATTTTTAATGCTCATAAGTTAATAAAATCATATTGTTTAAAGCAATGATAGTGTAATCATGGAACTTTTTGAAGGTTGAAGCATGTGCTTAATACTTTGTGTATAGAAGCCAAGACAATTTTTTTAAAAAAAATAAAGAAACTTTTGAAATAAGCATGTTGATTCATAATCGGTTTGTATAAAGACTTCAATTAATTTTTTGTCGGATTTCATACTCTGTTATGCTTTACATTGCACATTTGCACACCGGAAACCTAATTGTGAGGCATGCAACCCAAATTGACCTTGATCGGGACTCAGTGATCTGAATTAATGACCCTAATGAATGGATATCCTTGGCATTTGCTTCAAAAAAAAAAAAAAATCAAATCAATGACCAGTTGAAGTTCGTAGCCTTTACAACTCAAGTTATTAAGCCCTAGGAGTGTTTCTACACTTAGCACCCTAAAGCCATCTGGCTTGGGAGTTGTTGGCCTAACACTTGTTACATGGGTTGGTTAGAAAGCTTAAAGAACTTAGACATTGCACGGTTGTTCAAAAATAAATGATGAGCACTGAAAAGTGCGTATTTAAACCCCTTAAGCTTAGGCATTCTAGTACCTTTATCTATCTTACTTTACCGTTTTAGATTGATTTCGTATTATTTCCTTTTTCAGGCACTTATACCGAAAATAAGCTAACTCAGCCAAATAAGAACTTAATTGAAGTAATTCTGGGATTAAACAAAGAAGGGAGCAAAGTGGAGAAAGAAGGAAGAAAATGAAGCCAAAGGTAGGAAGCAGCAAAGTTCGATCGATCCAAGTTCAAGGTTCGATCGATCGAATAATGATCGATCTCAGCATTTCAAGATAGATCCAAGCTTTGACCCAAAGCATAAAGTTCCAAAAGTTCGATCGATCCAACACCATTCTTCGATCAATCGAACACTTTTGTCCTTATTCAAATGATTGATCCTATCCACAGCTATACCACCCACTAACCACTTTTATCCTTTTCCCATAAATATTTCGGATTTGTCTTTTTTCCAAAAAGCTCAGCCAGTTGGATCGATCCAGCCTAAGTTCGATCGATCTCACTTACTTTCGATTGATCCAAGCTCAAGGTTCGATTGATCGAACTTCCTCCAGTGCGAAAAAGTTAAAATTCCATCTCATTGAAAGTTGTCCTTTATCCAATCATTAGGGAATATTGTGTGCACGACCCCGGCTCATTTTGGGTGTCATTTTGACCTACCTATATAAGGATAAGGATTGCTTTTTACAAAGGGAGCCAACATTATTTTCATATCATCTCTTGGAGAGCAAGCTTAGAGGAAGAGGAGGCTAGAGACACCATTGGAGTTCTTCATCAACAAGGAGCAGATTTCAACCATGGAATTAGCCCTTGAGGGTTAGAGCATCACCACCATAAGTAGCTAAACATCCTCTTGGGGCTAGAGTTAGCCCCAAGCATGCTTTCTATATCTTAAATTTGTGTATTATTGAGGGATTAGTGTTGTAATTGATGTTTTGACACTTTGATATATATAGATCTTGTTTATTCAATGATTTATGTTGTTTAATGCTTCCAATTGATCATTTCATTCTATCCATGTGTCTATGTATGCTAGAATAGATGTCCATGTGTGTGTCTCTAGATTTTGTGTTATTGATGTATATCTAAGTGTATTGATGCTATAGATTTGGAGATTGTCAAAACATAGTGCTTAAAGGAGTGCTTTTGTGATTCTTTTGATGGTTCATGCTTATCTCTTGATGGATTGTGCCTCTCCCTTAGTTTATTTTCATGCTAGTAGTATAGATGTAGTGTAGTTGTAGTGTAGTGTTAAATGGGAGGATAATCTATACTTGTTGTTTGATAATCCAAGCTTTTGAATGCAAGTAGCATATGTTTCTATCCTATGTTGTATTTGGATTGTGAGCTTAATGAAATGATTAATGACTTGTTTTGATTTGTTGTGCCTTTCACATGTTGTTTAGACAATATATACTTCATTGCTTAGATATATTGTGCCTCTCACATGATGTTTAGACAATACATACTTAACTAGTCACCTTTGCTTGTTGAATCAACCAAACACACACACACACCAATACTGCAACACATTATTTGCCCTCATTAATCACTTGTCAATGGTATAGAAATGCATTGCTTGGTGGTGATCTCTAAACCCCAAGATCTCTCTCTCTTACTTACTCTTAATTGCATTCTTTTGCTATCACTTAATTTAATTTAGTTGCTCTTTAATCAACCAACCAACCAATTGTTTGATCACTCAGCCTACTAGCCCTAATTGTGATTCCACGACATTGCTCGATCCTTATAATCCCTTGGGACGATCCCTACTCACTCTTGCTACATTAGTAGTAGTGTTGGTAGTGGTTTTTATAAATTTAAACTTGACCTAAAAGGCTTTTCTTGAACCGCACATTCACTACATCAATTTGGCGTACAAGGAATGGCCGTCATCGTCAAATTTTAATAAATAAAGATGGTTCGTTGAAATTCATAACCTTTCCAATTCAAGTTATTAAGCCCTTGAAGTGTCTTTACACTTAGCGCCCTAAAGCCATCTGGCTTGGGAGTTGTTGGCCCAACACTTGCTACATGAGTTAGTTAGAAAGCTTAATGAATTTTTGACATTGCATGACCATAGTAAGTGATCTTTTGAGTTGATCAATAAAATTGTCAATAAGCAACAAAAGTTGTTTAGTGAATAAAGTTATGTCTTGGAGACCTCATTTAGTAGGAGATTTAAGAATTTGAAAATGTGTTCTTGAGATTGGAAAAAGAGGGTAAAAGCCATATATTGGGAATTCGGCTCACTTTCACTGAAGTTAGAGTTCATGATTATTCAAGAAATGACAATTGAAGTTTTTATATAGAACTTGATTATTGATGTTTTAAAGTCGATCTTGTTGTGCCATTTTGTGTGTTAAGGCTTCATATATGCAAGGTAGTTTGCCTAATGTCTATCTTCGAATTTTCTGTGTGCCAAATCATAGTTGAGCTTCGTCGATATTTTTGTTTCATGATTGATACATGTGTTAGCATTTCATTGGTCGTCATTTTCACTAAGCTCTTTATCTTGTTTTGCTAAGGGACTAGCAAAATGTAAGTTAGGGGGTGTGATAAGCGCCGAATATTACATATTCAAGCGCCCTTTCTTGCATTAGTTAAGTTCATTATTAGAGGATAATGTACAGTTTTAATTCATTTGTGTATTTCTTTCTGATTTCAGGTATTTTTCCCGAGAATGATCAAAGAAGCGGTTTTAACATCATTTGTGTTGAAACACGTGCGCCGTGCCGGGGAGTCATCTTTCGCACCGAACCTCTTATGTTGCAGTTTTTGTGAAGCCATGGCTTAGTGTTCATTGTGCTTCTGAGATAGAAGCATGTCCATGATCCAATTTGATGAGACTTGCAAGAAGCATGGTCAAAGCTGCATTCACAAGCTCCCACGGGCACCTGCCACGCCACCA
Source organism: Cornus florida (assembly GCF_030987335.1). Taxonomy (NCBI): domain Eukaryota; kingdom Viridiplantae; phylum Streptophyta; class Magnoliopsida; order Cornales; family Cornaceae; genus Cornus; species Cornus florida. Next base: position 49,763,616 of record NW_026775572.1, read on the forward strand.
CTGGCGCCCGCCGCGCCACTCTACTCTCTGCCTGGTTTCGCGGGCCCTTGTTTAGCTCCCGCATAAGTCCCCGCAAGCCACCGCGGGATCCCGCCGCACCATCGCGGGCGCCCGCCAAACACACCAGTGCAGCCCTCGCGAAGCCAAGCCCCCACGGGCGCCCGCAGAACTGCAGTAAACAGTTCAACTGCCCCTGATTTTCAGCATTTTGGTCCCCTGATCCTTCTTTTGTGTGGTCTAGCTTCATGCAGAGGGGGGAGCTTGGGATGGTGAGTATAGGGAGTAGGTTTGGATGGATAAAGAGGGGAAGGTGATCTCATATGAGATCTAACATTTTTTAGCGAAGTTCTAGAGAGGAAAAGAGGTGTTCTTGAGGTCTTGGGTTTTAGCTTCCGTGATGTGATACCCCTCGGATCCGAGACACGGGTTGATCAGGCCCAGGCCCAAACCAGAGAGAATATCAAAACAATTAAAGTATTTTAAAGAGAACACAGATGACAAAATGAAAAAAAATAAAGATGGAATAAAACTGAAAGAAACATTAATTATAAAACCCTCCACGCATAACCGAAATAATAAAACTCCAATCCTCCCAAAACTTCAAGGTTACAACTTGGGAATCCACTGGTGGACCCCTAACCAAAAGTTCAACTGAAACTGAAAATTTAAAATAGAAAATGCTAGAAACATCGAGAAAATCCTACGTAATCAGATGAATGTGAGACTGTCCTTGACAAGCACGATCAAACTCTAAGGCTAGAACCGTTCTGTACCTGAAAATAATAATAAAGGAGTGGGTCAGACCCACGAGCAAGTTCTAATCTAACTACAATCCATACAATGACCCGATACGCAGATACACCGTAGACACCTCACAATATCTATCTAGTCAATAAGTATAAATATATCCACACTAAGGGACATTCACTAGTCTATAATAGGGGTCTCAACCTGAATAGAAAGTAACATGCGAATACGCACCCAAAGGTGGGCATGAGTACCTAGACCTAATAGGGTACACCTCAACCTATTATAACCAGTTACGCATCCACCGCATATACGCACCCTAACCAACGAGTCTGAGACTCAAGCTCAGCTCGTGGTACCATAAACATATATATAACATCCATCCAAATCCAAGGTATGTAGTTCAAATATTTAATAAACTGACATACAACAAACCAACTGGTTAGTCACCCAACTTATTCAGTTGATGTGACTTAACCTTTGCCCATTAATCCAAGAAGCCACTCAACTTAGTTGCAGTTGACATGTCTTAACCAAAATTAGGATTCAACATTTATAAATCCATTCCTTAAATCTATTAGGTTAGGTTTAGGTGTTTGGAGCTAAACCGTCACCAGTATGTCACCGTCCCATACCAGTGCATACTATCCTCCATATCCAAGTAAATTACAATGTATACATAATGAACAAGTAATTTATAGTCCAAAACCACCATCCAAATAATTGCAGAAAAGTATTTAAGATTTCAGCAAGTTAAATCCCAGAATTAAACCATGTAGTTGTAGGAAACAGTTTAATAGTTTACAAAACTAGCATCCAAAGCATGCATAGACCCAATCCAATATATCAATGACTCTATCATGCATTTAGAACAAATTCTATAATCCCATTATAGTCCAACAAATTGCTAAATTAACCTAAACAATTTATTTTGTCCCATCCGATAACAGTGTACTAAGTCATACGCTTTTATACTGTTTTATCTTTTCTCTTAGAGACTTAAACCATGCATCAACTAGTTTAATCACACTTAGAATCAAGTAATTAAATCCTCTGAAAAGTCCCCACAATCCATTAGAAGCATCCCAAGGCTCAACAGTGTCCAGAATACCAAACAGTGCCTTAAAAACTAAAATAAAAAATAAAAATTAATCATATATTCCAAAGGGAGCCTGCTCCAAATTTTGGGAGTAGGCTCTTTCAGCCTAGAGCCAGCTCTAGGAGTCCTTAGAGCCGGCTCTACTTGTTGTGGGAGCCGGCTCCCACATCCATGGAGCCGGCTCTCACCTCCTTTGAGAGCCTCTGTCCCCGTTCCTTCGTTTCAGTCCATCTGCTCCTTCTCTGATCAATTCCTACCACTCTGTTGGTTTCCAAAATAGATTTTAAGCATCTTATTAACACCCATGAGCATCCCAAAGGTTTGATAACAACCATTAGAAACAATTACAGAGGTTAAATTGGCTACCGAACTAACACGCGTTAGGAACAAATCTGCAACTATTTTGCATTAACAGTTCTAGTCCAACCCCTCTGTTCCTCTTCACTACTGATCTTTAGAGTCCTATAACACCCCATAATCATCCCTATGATTTATTTACAGAGGTTAAAAACAATTACAGAAACTAAAATTGCTAACAACAAAAGATGCTTAAACAGAGAACTGAAACAAGACTTGCAAACATTTAACAGAATTTATTTTAACACGCAGAGATCATCAATATTTTATATGGTAAGCATTTAAGTTTTGGTTTTAATAATTAATTAAACCCTAGAGATTATCTAGGTGTACAGAACACAAGCCAGATGGAAGGAGGAAGAGAAGAACTTGCCTGTAGTTTTAGACTCAAAAATTGTCGCCGTCGTCCTAACTTCCGGCAACCACAGACTACCTTCTAGCCTCCTCTGGTTCTGGTCTAATCCACCAAAATCCTCCCCTGGTACTCACTGTTCTTCTCCTTGACAATTCTTACAGTGCCTCCGTTCACAACCCTCTGTGCTAAGAACTTACTTCACGTTTATGTAATCTGAATTATGATTGTAAACCCTAGGCTAAAGCATAGTGGTTGTATTTATAGGTTTAACTCTAAAACCCTAATCCTTGTAATTTTAGAGACAGAGCCCTAATCCGTAATCCTAGTCGACCCATAAACAAAACCTATGATTAAATTCTATGTTGATGCCCAAAAGAAATTGTGAGTCAATTAATGTATTTAAAAACTCACGTAACTTAATTTTAACATTACAAGAATTATAGTAAGTTAATTTCCTAAGTTTAAAACAGTGAATTACAAATAATACAATTAATAATTTACGAAAAAAAACACAACAATTAAGAATTTAAATAAACCAAATAATGCACATAAAACCAATTTAATTCAAATTTCAAATAACCAATTAAACAAATGAAAAGCAATAAAATAAATAAAATGCAATAAAGACAATAAAATAAATAAAAATGCAATACAATAAATATTAAAAATGCCGAGACTATCCTTTTAAAATTAGGGGTATTACATTCTTCCCCCCTAACAAAAGGAATTCCGTCCTTGGAATTCGCTCTTACCTTCTTCCAATATTTCAGGAAACTGCGAGCGAATGACATCCTCCCGTTCCCAAGTGGACTCAGCCTCATTGTGATGACTCCACTACACACGAACCAAAGGGATAACCTTATTGCGAAGGATTTGATCCCGACAGTCAACAATACGACATGGTGGCTCCAAATAAGTTACATCCGGCTGCAACTCAACTCCCCAACATCGATATGCGGATGCCGATCCTCATCGCGCAAAAATGTTCGCAACATGGAAACATGAAACACGTTGTGAACGCGATCTAAGTTATCCGGAAGTGCCAACCGATAAGCCACAGCTCCCACTCGATCCGTAATCATGAATGGACCGACAAACCGCGGAGACAACTTCTCTTTCTTCCCAAAGCGCATAACACCCTTCATAGGAGATACTTTGAGAAAAACCTGATCCCTAACCCGAAATTCCAAAGCACGAGTGTGACGATCAGCATAGCTATTCTGCCTACTTTGGGCAGTATACATGCGATCTCGAATAAGAGCAATCTTTTCAAAGGTATCCTTAATGAACTTAGGACCTAAGAATCGATTCTCTCCAACCTCCATCCAACAAACAGGTGATCGACACGGTCGACCGTATAACGCCTCAAAAGGTGCCATCCCAATAGTCTTCTGGAAACTATTGTTATAAGCAAACTCCACAAGTGGCAAATATTCCTCCCAGTGGCCCTTGAAATCCAGAACACATGACCGAAGCATATCTTCCATAATCTGATTCACCCTCTCAGTCTGTCCGTCAGTCTGAGGATGATAAGCAGTACTAAGGTGTAACTCCGTACCTAAAGCCTGCTGAAAACTCTTCCAAAATCCAGATACAAAGCTCGAATCCCTGTCTGATATAATAGACAATGGAATGCCATATAGCTTCACAATCTCTGAAATGTAAAGCCTCGCCAACTGCTCCGAAGTGTAGTCAGTGCAAATAGGCAAGAAATGAGCTGACTTGGTCAACCTATCCACAATGACCCATATGGAATTATGCCCCTTGAAAGAATTTGGCAACCCTTCCACAAAATCCATAGATATGTTCTCCCATTTCCACTCCAGAATTGGTAGTGGCTGTAGAGCTCCTGGCGGCCTCTGATGATCAATCTTAACCATCTGACAAGTACTACACTGAGAAACAAAAAGAGCAATGTCCCTCTTCATACCTGCCCACCAAAATTGCCGCTTCATAGCCTGATACATCTTATCGCTTCCTGGATGAATAGAGAACTCAGAGTGGTGAGTCTCAGTCATCACATCCTTCCCCAAATTATCAGCAGAAGGTACCACTAACCATCCCTTGTACCTTAAACCTCCATTAGCCCCAACATAGTAGAATGGAACCTCTCCGGAAGCTATCTTTGCGACCTTGTCGACACACTGCTGATCGGTGAGTTGTGCTTGTAAAACCTTGCGAATGATGGAAGGTGTAACCACCATGTAAGCCATAAAAGCATCCGATAACTCATCCACACTCTTCAAAGCATTCCACTCAGTAGTGAATAGAGCAGAAAGACTACCAACAGGTCGGCAACTGAGTGCATCCGCCACCACATTCGCTTTCCCTGGATGGTACTGTATAGAAAAATGATAGTCTTTTACAAACTCCAACCATCTGCGCTGTCTCATATTCAGCTCCTGCTGAGTGAACAAGTACTGCAGACTCTTGTGATCACTGAAGAATCTGAAGGACTCACCCAACAGATAATGCCTCCAAATACGCAAGGCAAAGACCACTGCTGCCAACTCCAAATCATGTGTTGGATAATTAAGCTCATGAGGCTTAAGTTTCCGAGATCCATAAGAAATCGGTCGCTCCTCCTGCATCAATACACATCCAAGACCCTGCAACGAAGCATCCGTGTAAACAAGATACTCTATCCCGCTCTACGGAGTAGCCAGAACCGGTGCAGAAGTCAGCTTCTTTTTCAGCTCATCAAAAGCTCGCTGACAGTGTTCATCCCACACGAACTGTACACCCTTCTTGGTCAGATGAGTGAGTGGTCCTGCTATCTTGGAGAACCCCTGGATGAATCTCCTGTAATCCTGCCAGACCGAGAAAACTCCGAATCTCAGTAGGTGACGTGGGCTATCCCCACTCAACCACCGCTGAAACCTTGGCTGGATCCACTACTATCCCCTTTTCTGACACCACGTAACCCAGAAATTTCACCTCCCGCTGCCAAAATTCACACTTCTCGAACTTTGCATATAACTGGTGCTCACGAAGTGTCTGCAAGACTATGCGAAGATGTCTAGCATGATCATCCTCCGACCGAGAATAGATCAAGATGTCATCAATAAAGATAATAACAAACTGATCCAAATAAGCCCGAAAGACTCTATTAATTAAGTCCATGAACACTGCAGGTGCATTAGTCGTCCCAAACGACATAATACGAAACTCAAAAGAACCATATCTCGTGAGAAATGCTGTCTTAGGAACATCCTGCTCCCTAACCCTCAGCTGATGATACCCAGAACGCAGATCAATCTTAGAGAAGTATGTGGCTCCCCTTAACTGATCAAACAAGTCATCAATCCTGGGCAAAAGATACTTGTTACGAATCGTAACCTTGTTCAACTCCCTGTAATCTATACACAGACGAAGTGAACCATCCTTCTTCTTCACAAACAGAACCGGTGCTCCCCAAGGTGATGTACTCCTACGAATAAAACCCTGGCTGAGTAACTGCTGAATCTGATCCCTCAGCTCTCTCATCTCCACCGGTGCCATTCTATAGGGCGCCCTAGCAATAGGCGCAGTGCCTGGAGCTAAGTCTATCACAAAATCAATCTCTCGACTAGGTGGAAACCTTGGAATCTCCTGAAATACATCTAGGAAATCTTGTACAATCGGTATGTTATCCAATGGCACAGTAATCCCCTCCTCATTTTCCTCCTCCACATGGAACAAATAGGTGCTACCACCCCTTTTAGAACGAGGCATAACTACTACATACATATCCTGACCAAGTATGGTAAAAATAATAGATCTATCAAAACAATCAACTTGGGCATGGTAGTGAGACAACCAATCCATCCCAAGTATCACATCATAAGTGTGCATGTCCAGGACTAATAGATTGGCTAGAAATCTGAGTCTGCCAATATCTAGTGTCACAGGCCTATCACTCTCATGTATAATAGCTGTATTGCCCAATGGAGTAAAAACACCCTGAGGTCTAGTACATACCCTCGTCCTCATCCCAGATAAAGTAACAAAAGTCTTAGCTACAAATGAGTGTGTAACACCCGTATCAAATAAAACACGTCCATGTAAACCATGAATAGGAAACTTACCCTTAATAGTCTGAGGTGCCTGAACATCCTGTGGCATGGGGTTATATACCCTGCCATAGTGCAACTGTTGTGGTGCCTGTCCCTGAGTCTACGGCGGTGCCGGTAAAACTAAATGTGTCTGTCCCTGAATCCGTGGAACTTGTGGAGCTGGTAGAGGCACTGGCACCCTCTGTCCCTGCTGCACATACTGTCCTTGTCCCTATCCCTGTCCTGCTTTAGGACACTGCCTAGTGGTATGACCATACTCTCCACAAGTGTAACAACTACCCTGGACAGTACCAAATGGCCTCCTCTGTCAGTTAGCCTGTGGCTGACCCTGTCCTGCCTGTAGTCCCCCATTCTGTTGCCTCTAAATAGGTGCCCCATTCCGGTGAGCATCTGAACCACCCTTGTGCTTCTTCCAAGGCTGTTGTCCCTGGAACTTGCCTTTGTCATTGTGCCGGTGACCATTGCCGTTTCCCTTTTCAGCTGACTGATTAGTAGAGTCTTTATCACCCCACTTCTCACCACGAGCCTGTCTGATGTCCACAATCAACTGATACTATTGTAGAGCAGCGTCTACCACCTGAGCATAGGTAGTATAGGTTGGACTACCTGTAATAGCTCTCTTGATAGACCACATCAGTCCCTTAATGAAACTGTTACGCTTCTTCTCCTCTGTATCCACCTCTTCCGGTGCAAATAGAGACAAGCGTGTGAACTGTTGCTCATACTCCGCCACTGTCATGTTTCCCTGCTGCAGATTTAGAAACTCGATCTTCATAGCTGCCCTGACTGCATAGGGAAAATATTTCTCATCAAAGCGAGCACTAAACTCATCATAAATCAATGTCATCCTCTCCTTTGGGGTGGTAACTGACTCCCACCACTGTAGTGCATCCCCAACTAACTTGAAAGTAGCAAGCATCTGCTTCTGAACCTCCATGCACTGAACCAAACGAAGATGACGCTGAATGTCCTGTTTCTACTGGTGAGCTGTTCTCGCATCGGTTGAGCCTGAGAACATAGGTGGACTTCCCTTTGTGAAAGAGCTCCTAGCCTTTCCCCAAGAATCCGTCTGAACCACTGGTGCTGGTACAAGTGCTTGCTGAACCTGTGGTTGTTTCCGAAGTGCAACTGTTACCCCAGCCTCTATAGCCCGAGCAACAAGGTCATTGAGGTGTGGAGGAATCTCTGGATCTCTGACCTGACCCTGAGCTTGTTGAACTTCCTCCTGCTCCTCCTGAAACCCTGGCATTTGTTGCTCTTCTTCCATTTGCCGACGTTGTAGACGTTCCTGCTGTCTACGTGCCACTCTCCTCTGTCGATTGTTCATGTTCTATCCTCTTCCAGTGTTAACCATGCTATTAACATAGAAAGATAGACATCAGTACGAGTTTAAACAAACCGTAAAAGAATTCAACGAATCCTAAACATGAGCTCAATATAAAATAAAAAAAAAAACACTACGCGGAAGTCTTAATAAGAAACGTCCCAGAGACACTTGAACCTGGAGTGCTCTGATACCAACTATGATACCCCTCGGATCCGAGACACAGATTGATCAGGCCCAGGCCCAAACCCGATGGAATATCAAAACAATTAAAGTATTTTAAAGCGAACACAGATGACAAAATGAAAAAAAATAAAAATGGAATAAAACTGAAAGAAACATTAATTATAAAACCCTCCACGCATAACCGAAATAATAAAACTCCAATCCTCCCAAAACTTCAAGGTTACAACTTGGGAATCCATTGGTGGACCCCTAACCAAAAGTTCAACTGAAATTGAAAATTTAAAATAGAAAATGCTAGAAACATCGAGAAAATCCTACGTAATCAGATGAATGTGAGACTGTCCTTGACAAGCACGATCAAGCTCTAAAGCTGGAACCGTCCTGTACCTGAAAAGAATAATAAAGGAGTAGGTCAGACCCACGAGCAAGTTCTAATCTAATTGCAATCCATACAATGACCCGATACACAGATACACCGTAGACACCTCACAATATCTATCAAGTCCATAAGTATAAATATATCCACACCAAGGGACATTCACTAGTCTATAATAGGAGTCTCAACCTGAATAGAAGGTAACATGCGAATACGCACCTAAAGGTGGGCATGAGTACCTAGACCTAACAGGGTACACCTCAACCTATTATAACCAACTACGCATCCACCGCATATACGCACCCTAACCAACGAGTCTGAGACTCAAGCTCAGCTCGTGGTACCATAAACATATATATAACATCCATCCAAATCCAAGGTATGTAGTTTAAATATTTAATAAACTGACATACAACAAACCAACTGGTTAGTCACCCAACTTATTCAGTTGATGTGACTTAACCTCCGTCCATTAATCCAAGAAGCCACTCAACTTAGTTGCAGTTGACATGTCTTAACCAAAATTAGGATTCAACATTTATAAATCCATTCCTTAAATCCGTTAGGTTAGGTTTAGCTGTTTGGAGCTAAACCGTCACCAGTATGTCACCGTCCCATACCGGTGCATACTATCCTCCATATCCAAGTAAATTACAATGTATACATAATGAACAAGTAATTTACAGTCCAAAACCACCATCCAAATAATTGCAGAAAAGTATTTAAGATTTCAGCAATTTAAATCCCAGAATTAAACCATGTAGTTACAGGAAACAGTTTAATAGTTTACACAACTAGCATCTAAAGTATGCATAGACCCAATCCAATATATCAATGACTCTATCATGCATTTAGAACATATTCTATAATTCCATTATAGTCCAACAAATTGCTAAATTAACCTAAACAATTTATTTCGTCCTATCCGATAACAGTGTACTAAGTTATACGCTTTTATACTGTTTTATCCTTTCTCTTAGAGACTTAAACCATGCATCAACTAGTTTAATCGCACTTAGAATCAAGTAATTAAATCCTCTGAAAATTCCCCACAATCCATTAGAAGCATCCCAAGGCTCAACAGTGTCCAGAATACCAAACAGTGCCTTAAAAACTAAAAATAAATAAAAATTAATCGTATATTGCAAAGGGAGCCTGCTCCAAATTTTGGGAGCAGGCTCTTTCAGCCTAGAGCCAGCTCTAGGAGTCCTTAGAGCCCACTCTACTTGTTGTGGGAGCCGGCTCCCACATCCATGGAGCCGGCTCTCACCTCCTTTAAGAGCCTCTGTCCCCGTTGCTTCGTTTCAGTCCATCTGCTCCTTCTCTGATCAATTCCTACCACTATGTTGGTTTCTAAAATAGATTTTAAGCATCTTATTAACAACCATGAGCATCCCAAAGGTTTGATAACAACCATTAGAAACAATTACAGAGGTTAAATTGGCTACCGAACTAACACACGTTAGGAACAAATCTGCAACTATTTTGCATTAACAGTTCTAGTCCAACCCCTCTGTTCCTCTTCACTACTGATCTTTAGAGTCCTATAACACCCCATAATCATCCCTATGATTTATTTATAGAGGTTAAAAACAATTACAGAAACTAAAATTGCTAACAACAAAACATGCTTAAACAGAGAACTGAAACAAGACTTGCAAACATTTAACAGAATTTATTTTAACACGCAGAGATCATCAATATTTTATATGGTAAGCATTTAAGTTCTAGTTTTAATAATTAATTAAACCCTAGAGATTATCTAGGTGTACAGAACACAAGCCAGATGGAAGGAGGAAGAGAAGAACTTGCCTGTAGTTTTAGACTCAAAACTTGTCGCCGTCGTCCTAACTTCCGACAACCACAGACTACCTTCTAGCCTCCTCTGGTTCTGGTCTAATCCACCAAAATCCTCCCTTGGTACTTACTGTTCTTCTCCTTGACAATTCTTACAGTGCCTCCGTTCACAACCCTCTGTGCTAAGAATTTACTTTACGTTTATGTAATCTGAATTATGATTGTAAACCCTAAGCTAAAGCATAATGGTTGTATTTATAGGTTTAACTCTAAAACCCTAATCCTTGTAATTTTAGAGACAGAGCCCTAATCCTTAATCCTAGTCGGCCCATAAACAAAACCTATGATTAAATTCTATGTTGATGCCCAAAAGAAATTGTGAGTCAAATAATGTATTTAAAAACTCACGTAACTTAATTTTAACATTACAAGAATTATAGTAAGTTAATTTCTTAAGTTTAAAACAGTGAATTACAAATAATACAATTAATAATTTACGAAAATAAACACAACAATTAAGAATTTAAATAAACCAAATAATGCACATAAAACCAATTTAATTCAAATTTCAAATAACCAATTAAACAAATGAAAAATAATAAAATAAATAAAAATGCGATAAAGACAATAAAATAAATAAAAATGCAATACAATAAATATTAAAAATGCCGAGACTATCCTTTTAAAATTAGGGGTATTACACTTGAGGTGCAAAAATGGTGGACTTGCTTCTTCCTCTTCATTCATTACAGTGATGGGTAACTAAACCTCCATCTAGGGAGGTGATGAAGCCTTCCCTTGTAATCATGTTCTAGATTAAGCTCTATTTTGGGGATAATAATGTATAATTTTTAGTCTTTTCATAATCTAGAGCATATTACCTCTTGTAATGAATTCTATTGTTTATAAATGATTGTTGTAAGTTAATTATCTTGTCTTAGATGGTTTCTTATATTAATCATAATGCTTACATTTTCATAGTGACAATGGAAATAAGATTATGAATGGTTTTCATGGCATGTTGATAGAGAAACTTGATAGTCCATTGCTTAGGTATTCCCTTTAATGGTTTATACTTGATTCCTAGCTTCATGTGCTTTATCATTTGATTAAAGGCTTGATGATCTTTTGCTTAAGATAGTGTGTTTGATGCTACACCCTAGTTTAGGTAGTTCGAATGTATAAACTTTTGATGGATCATTCTTGTTTTGATTTGATGAACTTCTCGATGATTTAAAACAACCATGTGTTGCTATATAATTCTTGACCATTATTTATATTGTCTATCCCCAATTTAGTCTTGATCTAGCATATGTTTAGGGTTTAGTGTGGATTCACTTCCCTAATTCCCTTTTTAATTGTCTTTACCTCTTTACTTCTTAGCATTACTGTTTTATGCATTTTTTAATTCATAATTTTAGTGACAAATGATAAGCGCTGAATACTGTATATTCAAGCGCCCTAAATTACATTAACAAAGTCCATTAAGTGATTATTTTAGGAAGATTAACTCCATTTGTATGTTTTTGTGCATTTTCAGGTTAAAGTGCAAAAAAGAAGCAAAAATGATGCCTTGTGGAATTTTGAACAAAAAGGGGTGCCATTTCTGAATTTCTGGCAGCAGTGATCCTGACTTTTGTCGCCATTTTCGACCTAGAAAACTCAAGAACTGGACTTCCATCATAACATGAAAGATGTAGATCTCTAAATCAGCTTTCCAAATCTTTAAGCAGATCATCATTCAGAGTTCGGAGCAGAGAGTTATGATCTTCTTAACAGAGGTGCGCAGAACTGTCTGGCAGCACTGAAGTACTGCCTTTCTCCCCATTTTCGACCAACCAGAATTGAGAATTGGGTCTTCATTAAAACATGAAGTTTTTAAATCACTGAATCAGCTCTCCAAATCTTCAAACAGATCATCATTCGGAGTTTGGGGCACAAAGTTATAGCAGTTTTACCAAAGTAGGTCAGTGCTGAGCAAGAAGAGCATGTTGCACATTGCACTAATTTAGAGTGCTCGAGACCACTTTTCGAGTGCTCGAAAATCAGGCAGATTGCACTCGGAAATGGCTCAATTTCAGCCACGTGCACATTGGTTTCCTCAATGCCATCTTCCTTCTTTATGAAGTGGTTGGAGGTGTTCCTTGGAGGAGAGAGAGGGTTTTGTTGGAGAATAAAAGGCTACCAAAGGCCACACATTTGGTATCCTACATTTTTTAGAAGATTAGAGGAGAGAGAAGAGAGAAAAAGAGGTGTTTTCTTCAAGCTCCAAGAAGGTTGCACGAAAATGGCCATGAAGATGGAGCTTCTTCCTTCTTCTAGCTTAGCAATGGGTAACTAACTCTTTCTCTAGGGAGGTGATGAAGTCCCTCCCTTGTAAGCATGTCCTAGGGTAGTCTATATTGGGGGATTGCAATGTATATTTATGGTCTTTTTCATAGCTAAGAGCACTTCATTTGGTGTAATGAATGTTTATATAAGTGTGGATGATTTCTTCAAGCTCATTATCTTATGTTAGGTGATGTCTTGTATTAATCTTTTTGCTTGAGTTTACATGGTGAGAATGGAAACAAGGTTATGAAATGATTTAATGGCATGTTCATAGGTGACTTTGATAGATCATTGCTTAGGAAATCCTTTGATGGTGTATGCTTAATCTCTAGCTCCATGTGCTTCATCATTTTGTCAAGAATTTGATAGTCTTTCATTTAAGTAAACGTGTATAAGCTACACCTTAGTTAGGTAGTCTCAACATGTTTACCCTTTTGATGGATTATACTTGTTTGAGACCTAATGTACCTCTTGATTACTTACATGGCAACTATGTGTTGCTATGTAGTTTTTGACCATCATATGTTGTTTTTCCCCTAATTTAGGTCTAATCTAGCATGTGTATAGGGATGGAGGCGGATTCACTTCCTTAGTCTTCTTTGCTCATCTTTCATCTCTTAAATTCTTGCAAGTTTTTCATTAATGCATATTTCAATTCATAGTATAAGTGACAAACCAACAAAACTCTATATACCCCCTCATCATTCTAAAAGTAGTCTAGACTCTTAGGTTGCCATAGACTAGCGTAGTCCCAGTGGTTCGACTTACCCGACCAATAGCCCTATTTTACAATGATTTGTGCTATTGCGAAGGTTGATGTATAATTGACCAACCGATCAATTTTTGGCGCCGTTGCCGGGGACTTGTAAACGGTTTAGCAACCAAAGTTTAGGGTTAAATTTAGTTTAATTGTGCATATTGTGTCTTGTGAATATTCCTTGTATGTTTTGATCATCTTCGTGTTGTAAGATTCTAGGGACTCGAAGCTCGCCGTAGGATTGTTAGCAAATTGTAAGTCTAGAGGACCCCAGGTAAGTCTCGTGACTTCTAGTTTCGAATTGTGAATATCGTACATGTGTTAATTTTAGAAGTAGTTAATTTAGTTGTGAAGCCCTTGTAGAGGCTATTATCTTGTTTAATTTCGTGTACAAGCATCGGTCCTTGTCGTGGCCATTTATTTTCTGTCTTGATAATTGAGGAGAAAGGGAACATCGTATGTGGAATATTGATGATGAATTGTGTTGTTGAATATATGCTTTGTTGTTGATGTTTGGCCGTAGGTCACTCTCTCTACCCACACTTGACTCGCCTATTGATATAAATTCACTTGAAAGAACTCTTAGACGGAACCTTAGGGAACCCACTCTTACAAGGGATCTTGAAACTGAATTCAATACAATGGGGGATAACGTAGGAAATCCGGGGAATGAAAGGGCTGAAATTCCTGATGTAAAACCAATGACTCTTAGAGATCATTTCATTCCTACCACCTATGCTTCTCCTTCTTGTATAGTGATGCCAAACATCGATGCAGCTCAATATGAGATCAAGTCTAGTACCATTCAAATGCTTCCATCATTTCATGGCTTTGATAATGAAGATCCATATAAGCATCTTGATGAGTTCCTTGAAATCTGCTCAACCATCCGGTTGAGAGGTTTTCCGGACAATGCACTTCATCTCCATCTTTTCCCATTCTCCCTAAAGGATAGGGCAAAATATTGGTTGAACTCCTCGCTCCCAACTCTATTACTTCTTGGGCTCAATTGCAATAAGAATTTCTTAAGAAGTATTATCCGGTGAGTAAAACCAACCAAATGAGGCGTTCCATTCTAAGTTTTTCTCAAGTTGATGGAGAACAACTCCACGAGACTTGGGAAAGGCTACAAGATCTTCTTCGAAAATGCCCTCATCATTTGATCCCAAAATGGCAATTAGTGCAAGCTTTCTATGCTGGCTTGACCGAAACCCATAGATTCATGGTTGATTCTTCTTGTGGTGGGATGTTCATGTCCAAGAATGCGGATGAGGCTTGGACCTTACTTGAGAATTTGAGTGAAAATTCACTTCAACGCAATTCTCGTAGGGCTCCGACCGCAACCACTCCAAACAACACCAACCCTTGTCAACCAAAGTCAATAAGGGAGGAATCATCTCAAGTGGATGCCATCGCTCATAAATTCTACCAATTGATGGCACCACATCTTCCTCCTTCATTATCTCAAAATTCGGCAAGTTCAGTTTGTGCTTCATGTACTAGTCCATTCCATCTCTCGGAAGATTGCCCCACACCGGAGTAATTTCCCAATCCCAACCAAGAGCAAGCTAATGCCATGTTCTTGCGACCCGGGAACAATCCATATTCCAACACCTACAATCCAGGTTGGCGAGATCATCCGAATTTCTCGTGGCGGCAACAAGCCCCACAAAATTCCCAATTCCAAAACCAAGGGCGGCAAAATCAGCCTTCTTCTCAATATCAGGGTAGACCTTTCCAAGCCTCTTCAAGCTACCGTCCTCCTTACAATCCAAATGTCTCCAATCAACCTCCTGTGTGTCCAACTGACGAGATAGTAGCTGCAAACAAGCAAATGATGGAATCATTAAATAAGCAAATAATGGATGCCAACAAGCAACTCTTGACATCCTTGCAGCCTACTCTCCAAATGGTTCACTCTCATACTCAATCCATAGCTAATCTTGAAAATCAAGTGGGCCAAATAGCTAACTCGGTGAATCAATTGCTTCAAAAGGACAAGGGCAAGCTTCCCTCTCAACCTTTTGAAAATCCTAGAGGAATGCATGTGATTGACGAAACCCCTCCTCCGAGTGGGCCGACTCATGAACAAGTTCAAGCTATCACCACCCTTCGGAGTAGTAGAGTGGTTGACAACAAGGTCGATGGAGACAAAAGTGAGGAAGTTTCTCCTTTGAAAAATCCAAATTCAAGCTCTTCTAATCCAAATTCTTGTCCAAATACCATTCACAGAAATCCCACACATGTCACCCCAAATGTGGAAACTACTTATGAGCCAAAAGCTCTGTTTCCTCAACGTCTTCAAGAGTCGACACATTTTGGGAACAAGAATTGTAAAATTCAAGACATGTGGGAAGTTTTCAAGCAAGTGAAGATTAACTTGCCCCTCTTGGATGCTATCAAGCAAATCCCTCCCTATGCAAAATTTCTCAAAGATTTGTGCACTCAAAAGCGCACTTCTAAAAATCATTTGCCAAAAAAGGTGAGGTTGACTAAAAATGTTAGTGCTATCATTCAGCACAGCACTCCTCCGAAGTATAAGGATCTGGGTGCCCCCACAATCTCTTGCGTCATTGGTGACAGCAAAATCGAGAGGGCCCTCCTTGACTTAGGAGCTAGTGTGAATTTAATTCCATATTCAGTCTACCTACAACTTGGTTTGGGAGATCTTAAGCCGACTTCCATGGTTTTGCAACTTGCCGATAGATCGATCAAGCATCCACGAGGTATTCTCGAGGACGTTATCATCAAAGTGGATAAATTCTACTTCCCGGTAGATTTTGTGGTTCTTGATACGGAACCGGTCCATGACCCAAAAAAGCACATTCCCGTGATCCTTGGTAGGCCATTTTTAGCCACGGCTAATGCATCAATTAATTGCCAAACCGGGGTGATGGACATTGCTTTTGGAAACATGCAAGTCAAACTCCACATCTTTCATGCAACTCAACATCCCTCCAATGAGGATGATTGTTTTCTTGTGGATGTCATTGATGAAGTGGTCAAAGAATCTCTCCCCTTCATTCTAAGCAAAGATCTTCTTGAAACTTGCATGTCCCATTTTGACTTCTCAAACTTTGATGTTGATCAAGCCATTCAAGAAGTCAATTCCTTGCTTGATATTAGTGCTATCATGGATGTACCTCCTTGGAAAATTCCAAAAGAACCACTTCCCCAACTTTCCACCACTCCTCCGGTCCCATCGTTGTTATCTCCGCCACAACTTGAGCTTAAGCCGCTCTCGGCCCATCTCAAGTATGTGTTCCTTGGTCCAAAGCAAACCCTTCCGGTCATTATTGCCTCGGACCTTCGAAAAGACCAAGAGACCAACCTTTTAATGGTGCTCCAAGAGCATAAAGAAGCTATTGGTTGGACAGTGGCAGATTTGAAAGGAATTGACCCCTCCATTTGTATGCACCGCATTCATATGGAGGATGACGCAAAGCCTACTAGAGAGGTCCAGCACCGGTTAAATCCAAATATGAAGGAAGTGGTCATGAAAGAGGTGATCAAATTGCTAGATGCGGGAATCATCTATCCTATCTCTGATAGCAAGTGGGTGAGCCCCACACAAGTTGTCCCCAAGAAATCCGGGCTCACCGTTGTTGAAAATTCAGCGGGTGAGCTCGTGTCACAACGAACCACCACCGGGTGGCGTGTGTGCATTGACTATCGGAAACTCAATTCATCAACTAGGAAGGATCATTTCCCACTCCCATTTATTGATCAAATCCTAGAAAGGTTAGCCGGCCAAAGCTTCTATTGTTTTCTTGATGGTTATTCCAGCTATAACCAAGTGGCAATCGCCCCCCAAGATCAAGAGAAAACAACATTCACATGTCCCTTTGGTACTTTTGCCTATCGACGCATGCCTTTTGGTCTATGCAATGCACCGGCAACGTTCCAAAGGTGCATGATGTCCATATTCTCCGATATGGTTGAAAGGTTCTTGGAAGTTTTCATGGACGATTTTTCCGTATTTGGCTCCTCCTTTGACTCGTGTCTCAAAAATTTATCTCTTGTGCTCCAAAGATGCAAAGAGACGAATCTCATTCTAAGTTGGGAGAAAAGCCACTTCATGGTCCAAGAAGGCATTGTTTTAGGACATGTCATTTCTAAGGGGGAATCGAGGTAGACAAGGCAAAAGTTGAGTTAATCTCTAGTCTTCCTCCTCCGCATTCCGTCCGTCAAATCCATTCTTTTCTTGGCCATGCCGGATTCTATCGTCGCTTCATCAAAGATTTTAGCAAAATCTCACGGCCCTTGTGTAATCTCTTAGCCAAGGATGTTCCGTTCAATTTTGATGACGCTTGCATGGAAGCTTTCATCAAACTTCGCATTCTCCTCTCCTCTGCCCCAATCATGAAACCCCCTAATTGATCTCTTCCCTTTGAGATCATGTGTGATGCATCCGACTATGCATTAGGGGCGGTTTTGGGCCAACGTGTGGATAAACTTCCGCATGTCATTTATTATGCTAGCAAAA
Source organism: Cornus florida (assembly GCF_030987335.1). Lineage (NCBI taxonomy): Eukaryota > Viridiplantae > Streptophyta > Magnoliopsida > Cornales > Cornaceae > Cornus > Cornus florida. Next base: position 49,781,486 of record NW_026775572.1, read on the forward strand.
CTCTCTGCGATGCCCAATTGAACTACACCACCACTGAAAAAGAATTGCTAGCTGTGGTGTACGCCTTGGATAAATTTCGCTCTTATCTTCTTGGCTCCAAGGTCATCGTCTTTTCAGATCATGCCGCTCTTAGGCATTTGTTAGCGAAAAAAGAGACAAAACCCCGTTTAATTCGATGGATCCTCTTACTTCAAGAGTTTGACATTGACATCCAGGACAAAAAAGGGACCGACAATGTTGTCGCCGATCATCTCTCTCGCTTACTTATTGAGAAATCTTCAGAATTCGCAGCCATCCGTGATTCCTTTCCGGATGAGCAACTTTTTCAAGTTTCACATTTTACTCTTCCATGGTTTGCGGATATTGTCAATTATCTTGCGGTTGGCAAAATTCCAGCCCATTGGTCCAAACAAGAAAGGGACCGGTTTTTCTCTCAAGTCAAGCATTTCTTTTGGGAAGATCCGGAACTATTCAAGTATTGCCCGGACCAAATCATCCGGCGATGTATTCCTGAAACCGAGGCCACAAGCATTTTAAATTTTTGCCATACTCTTGCTTGTGGAGGCCATTTCAGTGCCAAAAAGACCGCTAACAAAGTCCTTCAAAGCGGATTCTTTTGGCCTACCTTGTTCCGGGATGCATACAATTTTTGCAAATCGTGTGAACGATGTCAAAAACTTGGATCCATGTCCCGAAGAGACATGATGCCCCTCACCAACATTTTAATTGTTGAAATTTTTGATGTGTGGGGGATTGACTTCATGGGACCATTTCCATCTTCTTATGGCTATGAGTACATCCTTGTAGCGGTGGATTATGTGTCTACATGGGTTGAAGTCGAGGCTACCAAAACCGATGATCATAAAGTCGTGATCCATTTCATTCAGTCTCACATCTTTAGTCGTTTTGGTACGCCCCGAGCAATCATTAGTGATGGCGGATCTCATTTCTGAAATCGTTATCTAAAATCCGTCCTTGCTAAGTATTCTGTCATTCATAAGGTTGCTACACCTTACCACCCTCAAACGAGTGGTCAAGTAGAGATTTCTAACCAGGAGATTAAGCACATTTTGGAAAAAACGGTTAGACCGGACCGCAAAGATTGGTCAGTAAGGCTAAACGATGCGCTTTGGGCTTACCGGACAGCTTATAAGACACCCATTGGCATGTCACCATATCGACTTGTCTTTGGCAAAGCATGTCATCTCCCGGTAGAATTAGAGCACCGTGCTTATTGGGCCATAAAAAGGTTCAATTTTGATCTCAAACAAGCCGGCTCTAATCGTGCGTTGCAATTAAATAAACTTGAGGAATTGCGTAATGACGCGTATGAAAGCGCAAAAATTTACAAAGCAAAGACTAAAGCTTTTCATGACAAACACATCGTCAAGAAGTCTTTCACCCCGGGACAAAAGGTCTGGCTTTTCAATTCCCGCTTGAAACTCTTTCCCGGTAAACTCCGGTCAAGATGGGATGGTCAATACATTGTCACTACCATCTTTCCTCATGGAGCAATCGAACTTCATGATCCTGCAAGTGGATCACTCTTCAAGGTAAATGGCTAACGGCTTAAGCCTTGCATTGACGGCACAATCCTAACCCGAAAAGTTGAGGAAGTCCTCTTGACGGATCCAATTTATGAGGATTAGTGCCTGCTCTAGCTTTGTCTAGCTATCGACATTAAATTTAGCAACTCAAGGGAAGAAATTCTTTCAATTTCCAAGCTTCCTTCTCTTTGCAATTGCTCGTGCCTTGCAAATTTTCTGGGAAACGGTGTAGAAATGCCAAAATTTAACTTTCTCTGGAACTATCTTAAGTTGTGTTCCACATTTTTAGACTGGCTTCTTAGACCTTCTCAACTCTTGTTTTCATTCCCGGAAGTTTCCGGCTCTATCAGGCAAGTTTCTCGGACTTCCGACATGGCACTCACATGCATAGCCTCTCATCTTCAATGCATTGTTGAAATGTTCTTAAACTCATCCATGCATTGTGTGAAGTGCAAAGTTTGAAAATTTTTCCAATTTGATCAATGCATTAGCAAGATGTTGCAAAGTTTGACAAATTATCCATCCATGCATTGGATTGGAATAATGTGCCAAGTTTCAAATTTTCCATGCATGGCTTGAATTTAGGACTGACATGCAAATTTTCAAAAATTCTCTATGCTTGAAATATTCATTTTTGAGAATTCCATCCATTTTGCATCATGTTGCAATGTTTTAAGCTTCAAATTTTCTTTTTTGAAAAATTCCATCCATTTTGCATCATGTTGCAATGTAGCAAGGCTTGGAAAGTTTTCCATTGATCTATATAAAAAAAAAAAAACAAAAAAACAAAAAAAAAAAAAATTTTAAATATATATATATATATATATATATATATATATAAATCAATAAATAAATAAATAAATAAATAATCATTAATCACCTCTTTATATATATACATATTTTTATCATACTCATAATCATAATGCATGCAGCTTTGATGCCAACATGATGCACAGTTTATTCATGCATGCAAAGGAACTCGCATTGTATTAAGTTCAGGTTCCAGAACTTGCATTGCATGAAATGGTCAAGAAATGTCAGAGTTCAGGTTCACATGTTGCATTAAAGCACCATTGCATTGCATTCATGCATTGTTTTAATCCTCATGCAAGCTTTGAGTGCTCCAGTTTTCCTCCCAAGCTTCATTCATCTGAACTCCTCCTCCCCAACACTCAAGCCACTGCATGCAATAGCTTGATTGCTCTTCAAATGCCCTCATAAACTTTGCACTCACAGGCACTCATCAGTGGAGCTCACTGTCCAGGCTTCGAGCCCTCGAAGTTGAACTTCGAGTGCTCGAAATTCTCTCACCCACAGACCCCAACTCTCTGCCTTACTTTCCAGCAATCCCAACCCCCTTCCGAGTGCCCAAGTTTCTTAACCCAACTCACTGCCCAAATTTTGAGCACTCGAAGACCAAGCTTCGAGTGCTCGACCTCCATCAACAAACCACCCCCCAACCCATGTAAACCAACTTCCACAAACCACCAACCTGCATCCATCTTATAACCTCTCTCGGCTGCCTTCAATTCGAGTGCTCGCAGGCTCAGTTCGAGCACTCGAATCAATCAACCCACAACCCTGCATGCATGCATGCCCCTCAACCAGCCCCCCTCCAATCACCTCACCAACTCCACCTCAACCCCACCTCCCCATCCCGACATCATCTCTCTCTACACCACCCAACACACACCTCTCGGCATTCCCCAACCCAACCCTCACCACCCTGCATGCCACCACATATCCAATGCCATGCATGAACAACCTTCCAACCCTCAACCCCATCAACCATGCACCCCACTCCCATGCACAACCCCACCCCCAAGCTCATCAACCAAACTAACCCAACAACCCACCTCCATCTCCTCTCAACCCACATCCATGCATGCAAGACCACCTCACACCATCCCAACCCCATGCACACACCAACACAAGCAACCCACCTCTCTCTCTCATCAACCCACTTAAACCAACCACCATCAACCTACCCCAACCCTCCTCTTCCCCACAACCAAAACCAACTCTCCTCCATATAAGCAACCATGCATTGCAAACCCTCTCCAAAACACCACCCTCACCACCACCTCGCCTGCACACCCCATGCATGCATGCCACCTCACACAATACCCACTTCCCTCCCATGCATGCAACACACCATGCCAACCATCTACACAACAAACCCACCACACCAACCCAAACCCAACCCTCTCTGCCGATTTCTAGAGCACTCGAACCCAAGCTTCGAGTGCTCGCCATTGCCCGAGCTCTCTCACCCAAACCAGCCGAGGCCACTGCCCCCATTTCGAGCACTCGAAGGCACCCTTCGAGTGCTCAAACCAAGCCTCTCTCTCCCTCTCTTTTAAAAATAAACCCCCTCACTCTCACTCACCCCTCTCGCCACCATCCCCACAACCACCTTACTCCCCTTGCATGCAAGCCCCATGCATGTACCTCAAAACCCCCTCATCTTCCATCATCCACCCTCACCATCTCTCGGTTTCTCACTTTCCAACACCCCCAATGCATGAACCACCCCATGCATTCCTCTCTCGATTCTCTCTCTTCAACATCACCCCCCTCAACCATTTTCTCAACCCACATAACCAACACCCAAACCAACCCACCCCTTCTCTCTCTCATCCCCACCACCCCATCATCTCACCTCCCTCTTCCTGCCTTCTTTCTTACTCTCGGATACACTGAAATTCAGGTCTGTGTCATCTTCATTTGTTTTTCTTTTTCCTTTGTTCATTCATGGTGTTTTACAAGGAGGATGGGCTTGTAATGTTGGAGTTTGGTTCTGTTGATGCTTTGTTGTTGATTTGTTGATAATAGGGCTTGTTTGCTTGTCAAAAATTTTGGGTTTCATCATCCACCCCACTCATTTTCACCTTCTCCTTTTTGTGGTGCACGCCAGGTGTTCGCTGAAATACCTCAACCAAGTCCACCTCTCTAAATGTCTCGTGCCGGTCCTTCTCGCCCTCCTAGACCCTCTTCGGGTGCCCGTGCTGTCACTCGTGAGCGACCACGTGATCCTTGGGATCGCAAACAACTCAACTACGAACTCTCATTTCCGCTCACGGATGCCTTTGACATTCTACCCACAACTTCGTGGGCTGTAGCCGAATTGACTAACCGGCGTCTGCAGCACATTTGCGCACCCCTTGCCAGGGTTGCCTACCCCCGTGTCGTGCGCCTCTTCTACCAGAATCTCCAATGCCCTGAAGAGCCACCCATTTCTCTCACTACATCCATTGATGGCACCACCTATGCTTTCACTATGACTGACATCATTCAGGTTTCTGGTTGCCCCATTGAGTGCCCCGATGACATTGTCAATCGTGAAAATCTCCCTTTATATAAGGAGCCGGATACATTAACCGTAGAGCAGATTGCCGCTGCCCTTTTCCCTGTTGACGATCCAACCAGGCCCCGGTCTTTTATCCGCAAAACCAATCTTCCGGAACGCCTGTGGTTCATTGACACTGTCTTTAAGCACAATGTCTGCCCTTTGGTGCATAACACTGAGCGTCGGGGCCTCCTTTTGCAAGCCTTATATGCCATGGACCAAGGCCAATGGTTCTCCATCCCAGAGCTCATTTGGACCACATTTATGAAGTTTTGGCATGATGCTCATAATGCACGGGTTCCGCCAGTTGAAAATCGGAAATTGCCTTTGCCGTTTTTCATCACTCGGCTCCTTCAGCACAAGGGTTTCATTGTTCCTCCTCATGAACCAAAAGGCGAAAAGATTAAAATTTTTACCCAGCGCCGGTGGATCAATGTTCTTAGCCACTCTAGTACCCCTCAGCCTGCTGCCCCCCTGTTCATCCACGCTCCACCTCCTCCTCCTTCTGAGGATGCTTCCACCGCCGCAGCCGCTGCAAGGGTAGAGCCTCCGGTCGACTCTCACCAGGACCAGGCTTTCATCCGGGCTAGCTTTGCCGGTATTCATGAGCGACTGGATCGTTTTGAGAATTCTTTGTCCGCGTACACTCGGACTCTGTGTGAGACTTCTTCACGTGCTGAAGAAGATCGTCGTCTTGCTGCTGAAGACCGTCGTGTCGCCACGGAGGAACGTCGTTTGGCCTCCGCTGAACGGCGTAAGACTCAATCTCTCCTCTATTCCATCCTCGCCCATTTACCCTCTGGACCGTAGCTTGTTGCGAGTGTTGGACCTTCTCTTTTTGTTTCATATGTACCTATTTCTCTTGTATCTTCTGTTTTTCTTTTGAACTGTAAGAATTTGCTATGTATAGGTTGCTCTAGTAGACATGATCCCTGTACAACTCTTTTTGTAATCATGTAAACTCATTTTGCAATGCAAATTCTTTCAGTTCTGTTAACTTTCGGTACATTCTTTTTCTATATTTATGCTTGTGCTATTAATGCTGTTTGTGGTTGTTTCTTTTTGTTCTTCATGATGCTCTCCAGGTTGCGCAGTCCAATTCAAGTTTGGGGGTTGTTATCTCAAGATGCCGTTTCTTCCCCCTGGGTATTGTCGTTCCTTTTTATACTCGTTGTCTTTTTTTGTCTCTACCTTGCATCCATGTCCCACATTGAGGACACTGTGTAGTTTAAGTTTGGGGGTGCATCAAAGCATTCTTGGCATAGTTTTGGTATCATATTTTTGTAAAGCAATGGTAGTGTAACTTGGAACTTGTCGGAGACAAAGCATATGTTTAATACCTTGTGTATAGAAGTAATTGAGAAATTTTTGAAAATAAAGAAATTTGAATTTGATGTGATCATGCAAATACAATGTAGTCTGTATAAATGCCTCAATTAGATTCTTGCTGGATTTACACTCTTATAAGCTTCACAATGCACAGATGCACATTGGAAACTTAACTATGAGGCATGCAACTTGATTGACCTTGACCTTGGCCTAGTTAATCTGATTTGATGAACCTGATAGATGAATACCTTTGGCATGTATCTAAAAAAAATAAAAAATAAGAAAAAAATAAAAAATAAAAAATGACTAGTTGACGTTCGTAGCCTTTCCAACTCGAGCTATTAAGCCCTAGGAGTGTCTCTACACTTAGCACCCTAAAGCCGTCTGGTTTGGGAGTTGTTAGCCTAACGTTTGCTACAAGGATTGGTTAGAAAGCTTAAGGGACTTAAACATTGCACGGTCATTTAAAAAAAAAAAATTGTAATAAACATGGTTCGTTGGAGTTCGTAGCCTTTCCAACTTGAGCTATTAAGCCCTAGGAGTGTCTCTACACTTAACACCCTAAAGCCATCTGGTTTGGGAGCTGTTGGCCTAACGCTTGCTACAAGGGTTGGTTAGAAAGCTTAAGGGACTTCAGCATTGCACAACCATCTTATGTTTCACTTCTGAGTTACAATAAATTGTCAACAACCAACAAAAGTTGTCTTGTAAATAAAATCATGCCTTAGGGACCTCATTTAAAAGGGAATTCAATGATTTGAAAACTTGTGCTTTGGAATTGGAAAAGAAAGTAAAAGCCGCATGTTGAGAATCCAATTCACTTTCACTGGAGTTTGAGTTATTTCCATTTAAGAGATGACAATTGAATTATTTATATGGACTATGATGTTGATGCATGCATGTTGAAATGTTTTTTTTTCTTCCAATTTTTGTATCAATGCTTCATATATGCAAGGTAGTCTTCCCAATGATCCCGTCTCCAGCTCTTTATCTGTTTCAAGTTGTATTTGAGCTATGTTTATGTTTATCTTTGCCATGGTGAATATTTTTGTAATAGCATTCCCATGTTTTCATTCCATTGAGCTTTGCATTTTGGTTTTGCTAAGGGACTAGCAAAATGTAAGTTTGGGGGTGTGATAAGCGCTGAATACTGTATATTCAAGCGCCCTAAATTACATTAACAAAGTCCATTAAGTGATTATTTTAGGAAGATTAACTCCATTTGCATGTTTTTGTGCATTTTCAGGTTAAAGTGCAAAAAGGAAGCAAAAATGATGCCTTGTGGAATTTTGAACAAAAAGGGGTGCCATTTCTGAATTTCTGGCAACAGTGATCCTGACTTTTGTCGCCATTTTCGACCTAGCAAACTCAAGAACTGGACTTCCATCATAACATGAAAGATGTATATCTCTGAATCAGCTTTCCAAATCTTCAAGCAGATCATCATTCGGAGTTCGGAGCAGAGAGTTATGATCTTCTTAACAGAGGTGCGCAGAACTGCCTGGCAGCACTGAAGTACTGCCTTTCTCCCCATTTTCGACCAACCCAAATTGAGAATTGGGTCTTCATCAAAACATGAAGTTTTTAAAGCACTGAATCAGCTCTCCAAATATTCAAACGGATCATCATTCGGAGTTCAGGACACAAAGTTATAGCAGTTTTACCAAAGTAGGTCAGTGCTGAGCAAGAAGAGCATGTTGCACATTGCACTAATTTAGAGTGCTCGAGACCACTTTTCGAGTGCTCGAAAATCAGGCAGATTGCACTCGGAAATGGCTCAATTTCAGCCACATGCACATTAGTTTCCTCAATGCCATCTTCCTTCTTTATGAAGTGGTTGGAGGTGTTCCTTGGAGGAGAGAGAGGGTTTTGTTGGAGAATAAAAGGCTACCAAAGGCCACACATTTGGTATCCTACATTTTCTAGAAGATTAGAGGAGAGAGAAGAGAGCAAAAGAGGTGTGTTCTTCAAGCTCCAAGAAGGTTGCACGAAAATGGCCATGAAGATGGAGCTTTTTCCTTCTTCTAGCTTAGCAATGGGTAACTAACTCTTTCTCTAGGGAGGTGATGAAGTCCCTCCCTTGTAAGCATGTCCTAGGGTAGTCTATATTGGGGGATTGCAATGTATATTTATGGTCTTTTTCATAGCTAAGAGCACTTCATTTGGTGTAATGAATGTTTATATAAGTGTGGATGATTTCTTCAAGCTCATTATCTTATGTTAGGTGATGTCTTGTATTAATCTTTTTGCTTGAGTTTACATGGTGAGAATGGAAACAAGGTTATGAAATGATTTAATGGCATGTTCATAGGTGACTTTGATAGATCATTGCTTAGGAAATCCTTTGATGGTGTATGCTTAATCTCTAGCTCCATGTGCTTCATCATTTTGTCAAGAATTTGATAGTCTTTCATTTAAGTAAACGTGTATAAGCTACACCTTAGTTAGGTAGTCTCAACATGTTTACCCTTTTGATGGATTATACTTGTTTGAGACCTAATGTACCTCTTGATTACTTACATGGCAACTATGTGTTGCTATGTAGTTTTTGACCATCATATGTTGTTTTTCCCCTAATTTAGGTCTAATCTAGCATGTGTATAGGGATGGAGGCGGATTCACTTCCTTAGTCTTCTTTGCTCATCTTTCATCTCTTAAATTCTTGCAAGTTTTTCATTAATGCATATTTCAATTCATAGTATAAGTGACAAACCAACAAAACTCTATATACCCCCTCATCATTCTAAAAGTAGTCTAGACTCTTAGGTTGCCATAGACTAGCGCAGTCCCAGTGGTTCGACTTACCCGACCAATAGCCCTATTTTACAATGATTCGTGCTATTGCGAAGGTTGATGTATAATTGACCAACCGATCAACAAACCAACAAATCTCTATACCTCTTCATCATTCTAAAAATGATTCTAAACACCTAGGTTGCCATAAACTAGCAGTCCCAGTGGTTCGACTTACCTAACCAATAACCCTATTTTACAATGATTTATGCTATTGCAAAAAGGTTGAATTATAATTTATAATACAGCCTTCGATAAGGGACTGTAGAGGTACCGAGGTTTGGCTAGATATCATATTTTCGGGGTGTGTGTGTGTGTGCGTAGTATGCGGTTGCATAGTGCATTCCATGCATTGCATTGCGTATAGTTGATGATGATGTTACTTGATGATGGAAATGATGTATATGAGACCCGGCATGATCCCATTATCCTATCTCTATTTTTGCGTGCAAAACATGCAATTGATTATCTTACTTGAAGAGATGCCACTTAGGCATTCTCTACTGGGCTGTTATGTTCATTCCTCTACTTAACATTTTTCAGGAAATGGAAAAGAAGTAATGGACAACCCACAACCTCACACATTATGGCATTGTGGACATTTTTTGATGATTAGACATTTAGTTTATTTTGGAAGAATGTAATATTTGATATTTTGGGAATTGTAATGAAATATGTACATATGTTGCTACAATGTACGTTTAGTGGCTACTTGTATTTATGTTGTGGATGGAAATAGTCTTGAGACCATTCTTTTGCATTTGTGGTCTCATTAGGATTCCAATCCTTTATAGTGTTCTATAATCATTCAATGATGTAATCCGACTTATTTTAACTACATTTGATGTATCAAGCTTACTATGATGGTTATATGAATGCAATGATTTTAAATTGTGTTTGTTTTTCAGTTAATTGGATGTTTTTGGGACAGGTTTGACTCGGTCTAAATGACCAATTTATGATTTAGAGGAGAGAACAATAAAAAAGGTCATTATAACATTTTCTGGTTCAGTCCGATCATTCGGATTTCAATCCGATCGATCGGATTTTCCCATACTTAGAATATTTTGAAAGCCCTCCAAAATTTACCCTCGGTCCAATCAATTAGATTTCAATCCGATCGATCGGATTTTCCCAAACTTAGAAAATTTTGAAGTTGCCAAAATCGCTCAGATTATAGACTTCAAATAATCATAACTTAGTAATTGCTAACCCAAATTAAGCCATTCTTGAGCCTAGATTAATGTATTTTGAGCCACATTTCCATTGGCATTAACCTTATTTTATAATTTTAACTTAAAATGACTATTTTACCCTTCGTGAGCCTTAAATTTTGGCATGAACACGAAGTCGAATTTACCATTCTTTAACGATCTAATGTGGTTATAAATTACTAGTATGACTTCTAACTAATAGTAAGGTGCATAATGACCATATCACCCTTAGTTAACCTCAGGTTCATGTAAGGACTCGGATGGCGATTCGGACCCCAGGTTCGGGTAGTTACAACTTCAGACTTATACCTCAAACTTTTAGAAAGATTGCTAGTAGATCAACAATACTCCTCAAGTGCCTTGATCCCTTCAAAATGTGATCAGAAATTTTTTTTTTTTTCAAATCTGAATTTTATGTGAATGTAGATAAATAATGCTTCTTGGAATTTCTCAATCTTCAATTAAACTCCAATTCCAATGAGATAGAGAACAACACTTCTAAATCACTCTTGTGTTTATGTGTGTGCTCTCAAAATATAATCAGAAAAAGCAAGTTTGATTTTCTGAAAAATATCTCTTAAGGGCTCCCTCAAAATATTTGAATTTTTGTTCCAAAAAGCCATCCTTAATTTTGAGTAAAAGAGATATTATATAGAATTTTGGAAGACCTGAAAATACTTAAAAACCAAGTCAATTTCGTGCATGTTCAATATAGCAAATGTTTGTCCAAAGTAAAAAGTCAAAACAGACTAGGAAAACAAGTTATACCATTTTGGTCTGAAGGACTTGAACTAGTTAAGGAGAGACTTGAATCGGTTCAAGTAGGCCAGAAATGAATTTGAAAATTCATCATTGCACTTGAACCAGTTCAGGTGTGACTTGAACCGGTTCAAGTTGGCTAGACTTGAACTTTTAGGGATTTTGCAAACGTTGAACCTGTTCCAAGAAATCTTGAACCAGTTCAAATTAGACAGAACGTAAAATCTTCCATAAATTAACCTAATTTTGAATCTCCCAAGTGTCTTCAACACTCTCTTACCTTCTTAATGTGTTATTTTCATCATCTCAGGTGTATTGAAGTATGAACACTTGAACTATATATATATATATATATATATATATATCTATATATTTCGGAGTAGGAATAATTTCATCAACATTTGCTGATGCAAGAATATCATCATATCAGTTTGACTTTGGTGTTACCCACGATTCTTACGTGACAGCGGAGGTCAATTGATGCATATGACAGATATCGGCCACATATATGTTGTTCGGCGGCCGCATTCTCATTGAAAAATCAGACCTTTACATACGGAGTAATGGTTTTCACTAGCTACTTCCGGGTAACTTCACTTTCAAACGAAACTTCTGAAACGACTTTCCGCGACGACAGATCAGGATATTTGGTATGTCGACCACTTGTTTGATTTGTCACTATAATTGCATGCACTCTCACATGTCCTTTGGCTGATTCATGCATGCATGCGTGTAGACATTTTTGTATAATAATTGAGAATCTAATTTTTAGTTCTACTTCTTGTTTTATTTATGTGTTTTTGTCCTTATGAAATCAAGTTATTATTGTAAATGTATAAAGGAAAATTACACAAACACATATATAAAGTCAAGGACTCTTTTTACAATCATATGAAGTGAAAATTTACAAATTTTCAATATGTAAATTCTTCAAAATTACTGAGGTGGACATGAAAAAAAAAAAATGTAAAATTGGCATATAAGGTAATTTAAAATAATGCAAAGTGTTTGTTTATGTCCACTCAGCAATTTTAAACAATTCACCCATTTTAGCTTCAGGACTTTATAAAATCAATAAACAGATGGGGAGATAGTTTGAGAGTTGTGTAAAGCTTCATAATAAAATAGGTGAAATAAATAGTGTTTCAAATTATGACTTCAGACATGGTATCAGGCCGGCTCCAGGCGACTCAGGCAGCCAATAGGAAGGTCCCAAAATTTTAAAATTTACTTATATTAAGTTATACTATAATTATTTCCTAAACTCTAATCAATATAAAAAATTTATATTAGGTCTCAAAGATTTATATCCTAAAATATATTTTTTTTTTTGGTCTCTTCCCACTAGTTTCGATTTTATATTAGGCCTCAAATAATTATATCATAAAATAACTTCTTTTTTTTTTTTTTTTTCTTTTCTCTCTCTACCCATTCATTCCGATTTTATATTACACCTCAAATATTTATATCCTAAAATAACTTCTTTTTTTGTCTTTTTTTTTTTCTCTTTTCTCTCCCCTCTCTCATTCCGTTGAACTCTAATTGAAACATAAATTTAATATTGGCCCCTAAAGATTTACTCCTTATATGACATTTTTTCCCTCCCTTTTTCTACTTTCATTCACGTTTTACATTAAATCATAACCAATATAGAAATTTAATATTAGTCCCAAAAATTTGTATCATTAAATAATTTTTTTTTTTTTTTCTCTTTCTTTCTCTCTCATTCACGTTTTTTACACCAGCACTAAATTTGTTTTTGGGTAAGTTACCCCAACGGTAAAATATTAAATATTTATTTAATGTTGTTGTTTGGAAAAATGGTGAAAACTTTCTATATTCTTTTTTATTTGATGTGTTATCTTCTTCTTTTTAATCTCCCACTCGCATTACAAATTTACAATTACTATGAACATATTTTTATCCTATCGAAAAATTTATAGAAGTATTGGAGTTGGGCCTAAGGCTCCAATTAGATTGAGCCGCCCACGAGTATAATACAAAAAATACTAAGGTTTACTATTTGAGAGACTTCATTGGGTAAAGCTAGACTTTTTCATTTTTAAGTTGAGCTGAGTCAAGCTGAATTGCAAACTTTAATTTTGAATTAACAATAAAATAAAATATTTTATGTCTTAAAAGAAATAATTTTAGAAAATTTTCTTCTTTTTTCAAAGACGCGTATTAATACCATTGACGTGTAGAATGTCTTGATCAATCTCAATTGGATGGCATCGACCATCAAACACTCTCTTCATTCTTCAAGTTATCTTAGGTCTAGCTTGAATAATCATATACAAACATAAACATATATATATATATATGCATACATATATACATGTCTTCCAAACTAGCTAGACTTGGGTTTTAATTATTGAGGGTCATGCAAGAGTTACAAAAGAAAATGAAGCCCGGCAGCAGCTCGCTTAAAATAGGTAGAAATGCCATCGAGAAAAAGCGAAGAATGCGAATGAATCATCTTTTTTCCATCCTTTCCTCTCTTATCTTTACCCAAAGATCCAAGGTGTCTCTCTCTCACACTCACACACACACACATGAAAACACAAACAAAAGAATTGAATGATAAATGCTTTTGTGTTTTCTTTTTTGATCAGGAAAGAATAGCATCACCTGTATTGTTGGAGCAAGCGATTAACAATATAGAAGGACTGAAGAAAAACATAAAAAATTGCAGAGAAGGAAGGAACAACTCATGCGTAGCATGGAAGGGTTGTCGTCACCAGTAGTTGTAGTTGAAGAAATGGGCTCATCTTTGGAGGTGAAATTGATTACTGGTTTCGACAAAAACTTCATGTTGCATCAAGTTCTAACTGTTCTCGAGGAAGAAAATGTTGGAGTTGTAAGTGCAACCTACTCCACTATGGGTGACAGGATCTTGTATACAATCCATGGACAGGTATATTTATATATATATATATACACACACACTCTGTGGAATTTGTTTTGATAGTGCTTTTTTGTTTTGTAATTCTAATAATTTTCTATTTAAACTCCTAAATCTTATCCACTATTCAGGTGGATTTTTTTTTTAGGATGGTACACTATTCTATTACTTGGAGTATACATAATTAATACATCTATCTACCTCTTTTGAAAGTCACATCATAATTAGTTATCATTTATCACAATGCATGTATATATTATGGTACTCATTTACAAGATTTAACGGCACTTGATATGTACTTTTTCAGGCTATTTGGTCAAGAATTGGCATAGAAACTTCACGAGTGCAAGAAAGATTAAAGGAGCTTGTCTTTTGAATTATGTAATATTTTATTATTAAAACTGTAATTTATTTGTATCTGTTTCACTGTTTAAATGAAAGGATTGACAGTGACAGTGTGAATTTCTTTGTCAAAATAAATTATGTCCAGTGTTTTGTATTGTTGCATTTTTGTCATGAATAAAGTTGTTGATTTACCAGAAAAAAAAAAAAAAAAAAAAAAAGAAAAAATTTTGGTCTAGTGGTTATCATGGACGGACCGAGATTTGTGTCTTTAAACTTCTCATTGTACTGAAAATTTTCAAAAAATTTCATAATCGATCATATATTTTATCCAAATTATTTTATTTTTCTAAAGATTTGGTAAAATTACACTTCGTGATGAATTACAAATACTGCAAAATACAACTCAAAAATCCACTATGAGCAGTCACAGATGGGCAATCACCATTGAAATTAGGTTATCCGAAATCAAAGTATAGAAGGCTATCTATATATATATATATAGTTGTTGAGAAGTGAAACATTCTCAACGTATAGAAATTTAATGTATTGTTGTTAATAAATAATACTGAATTTTTTGAATAACAAAATGAAAGAAATTACACAATTTGAAAGATATTATTCTTTTTTACAATATATTCTAATAATTTAAAGATAGCTAAAGTTTATCCTAAGTATAATAAAAACATAAATATGACATGACAACACTATTTAACTAAATTAAAACTAGCAACTTAAATGGCAATAGATTTGCTAAAATGAACGAGCAGTACTTGCATCATGCGTAGGGAGGATGAAATTCATCCTCCATTACAACAATTATGTTCTCTAACAGCAATTTTATTTGCTGTTAGAAGTAAATAATAATAATAATAATAATAATAATAATAATAATAATAATGCCATAGCTACTTGGCTACATTTATTGGCAGCATTTGTATTTGCTATCATAACTTGTGTTGCGATAGGTATCGCAACAATTGTATCTACTGCCTTATATGAAAAATATATGACAACAAATATAAATGCTGCAAAAAATGACACTTATTTTTAAAGGAAACAATAAATGTAAATGAAACAATTTTTTTTAAAAAAATCAAATTTTTATAATCACATCAATCCATTCATAAACCAAATTTACTAATTAATAAACCCAATCCACAATAATGACACTTATTTTTAAAGGTTATACAATATAATTAAATGAAACAATTTTTTTTGTGACAAAAAAGAAACAATCTCAACCACACAATATTTAATCCATGTATAATCCTTGACAAAAAAAAAAAAAGAAACAATCTTAACAATACAAATTTTTTAAACAATCTTAACAATACAATTTTTTTAGTGCCTGACTTCGACTCTCTCTGTCTACTAATCTAACTTCTAACACTTCTTGCCTTGTAAAAAAAAAATAAAAAAAATAAAAAAAAGAAAAAAATTTAACTTATTAGAAACCAACAACTATTATTTGAATAAATACAAGCTAATCATTTCAAAAGAAATCTCGTTCCTACCACCCCCTATTGGTTTTTTTGTAGTTTAGTTGCAGAACTCATTAAGCCAAGAAATATTATCCCAAGACCCAAACAAACTCTCTTCTATCTAATGCAACCCTTTCTCTCAGTCCCCACACACACTCTCTCTCTCACAAGCTGGTTCCTTTAAACTAAACTAAAACAATAAATTCCAGCAAGCAATGCTGGTTAGTATCCCTGCATAGCATAGGGGCACATTTCAAGTAAAGTACAAAATCCATATACTCCCAAATCCGCCATTCAGCAAATAAAAAACAGAATGACTTAACAAAAATAAGTAAACACTCGGTAATCTAAAACAAGGAAACAAAAATAAAAAAATTTTACTATGTCAATTTTCAAGCACTCTGTATATATATTGACTTAACATTCAATAAGTCTGTCATACAACAGATTAACTCGAATTTCCATCATATATTCAAAATTCATTAGGTCTTGGAACAAAGTCAAATGATCATCAGTCAAACAGGGACAAGTTTTTTAGCATTATGGCATAAGATTAAATTGTGAAATGTTTGAGATAATTAAATATAATTTTGACACACTATAACTATATTTCCTATTACAGAAAGTGAAGAAAGGCTTACATGCAATTTATCTACACATCATGTTAACAAAAACATACATGTCAATACAACTCTCCTAATGATATGAAAGGACTTAAATGATATATAGTGAATTAACAATAATCAACTATAAACTCAAGAAGGTGAAAACATATAAAATAATCTAAGAAATGAAAACATTTTAAGTCAGAACGTTATGATCTGAGATTATAATAATAAATCTAACATGTTGGATAGTGGATCAAATGCTCATAAGACAAGCATTAAGCAATTGATTAGTACTTACCCCTAAGTGTAAAGAAATAAAATTGAAGGATTTGAATGACTAGATCAACTTTATATTCCATTTTAGTAAATGAAATTACGAGGTCTCGCTCAGTACACTTTTTATGAGTTTTCCAGCTGTATCTCCAATAGTTTTGAAACGTGTAAAAGCAATAGGTAATGGTTCTTCTCGCATGATTGGAATGGTAACACCTACTTCCCAATTATGATGTCCCAATTCAATGCCCCTTACTTTTGAACGCGGGTTCTTACTCAAAAGAATTCCTCGAGCTACTATAACATCGGGCTTTTTGAGACTTAACAAAAAAACTTCACTCCTACCCTATTAAAACAAAACAAAATTTCAACTTAATAAAAATAATTCAAGATAAATCAAATGCATGTCACGTTAGCTATATCCATTAAGGAGAGGGTAGATTATAATGAGATAGACTTGATGAGGTAGATTAGAATGGGATAGAATGATTACATGTTGCCTTTTCATTGGTTGAGAACGAGCAACAATTGTTCATTTGGAGCAGTTTGTTGGTGTGAGTTATAACCACTATCCATCCGGCTCTACCCAAAAATGAGGTTCAGTTAAATGATAAAAAGATAAGAAAACTTTTGAAATTTATCATTTTGCTATGAAGTTACCTAACGAGTATTAATAGGGTCCATTTGAGTGGAATATGAATATTGTTGAGTATAAGCAGCGGGTTGGTTTTTTTTATCTCTACCATCCATCTGGACCTGCATTCCAATTCTTAGTTGTTTCATTTTTGTTTGAAGCCCTAATGCATTATGACAATTGATGGATAATAATGTAACCTCAGTAAAGAACATTATCCAATGCTTTATTATATCAGAGGTTTTCATTACCTGCTGTCTTTTCATAGGTTGAAAACGAGCAACAAATTGTTCAGTTTGAGCAGTTTGTTAGTGTGGGTTATACCCACTATCCATCCGGCCCTACCCAAAAATAAGGTTCAGTTAAATGATAAAAAGACAAGAAATTTTTTTAAATTTACCATTTAGCTATAAATTTCTTTCCAAGATTCATCTAAATTCGATTATTAAGAACAGGTCTCAATTTTAGAGAAGCAGGAAACAAGGAGAGAGAGAGAGAGTTGTGACCACGGTAGTGCTCTTTCTGTTCATTTTTCAATCATTTCTTTAGGTTTTTCTGTAGGTCTGAAATTTCTTAATTTCCTAGAATCATCTAAATTTGATACTCAATTCAAAATTCTTGCAATCTACAACCTTCTTCCATCTTGATTAAGAGAGCGCTAGAGAGAGAAAGTTGAATGAGTGTTGTTGCTGTTCATATTTCGAATGGGTTTGTTTTGCTAGAGAAGATGAAAATGGGTTTGTTGCAGCGGCAGATAGCTAGGTATTGGGAGAGATAAGGAGAAACGGGTTTCACCCGCAAAAATGGGCATTGCCCATATTAATATCATTTTTTTTTTTTTGTTGTGGACAGGTTTAGAATATTTGATTGCTATGTTAGCAGGGAGGATCCCTGGGCAGAATGCAAGTATTGCTCAAAATGAACAATGTGTAGAATTTAAAAGAATTACCAAAAAGGAATTCTTATAATTTCCATAATTTCATTACTAAAAGTTAAAAAGAGGCTGCAATTGAATGCTCAAAAACGGCATCTTTGGGTATTACAGAAAGAAGAAGAAGAAGAAGAAGTCAGGCCCGAAAAACAAAAAAAAAAATAGAAAACAATAAAAATAAGCAGCGCAAACAGGAAATAAAAAGAAGTCAGCCCCCGAAAAAACAATAAAAGTAAGCAGCGCAAATAGGCTAGTGAGTAGTGACACTGATACTAACAGCAAAAAAAATAATAAAAATCAGCAACCCAATAAACTACTAACACGTCCCGCGACTGCTGGCAACAGTTAGCAAACCTCTTAGACAATTATAAAGGCTGGCTCAATTGACCATAATAATCCTACCTCATATCATGTCGCAATCATTTTTATTTGGCAAGGAACATAAGTGGGGCTCATCATTTTGAAATGTTTCTGACTTGTTAATGTTTGGCCTAGGGCAGTCTATTTCAGCACGGGGTGAAACTCCCTGTAATTATTTACACTTTATTTATATAACTTGCTTAAATCTTTGGGGGGAAAAAAAGTGTGCGGTGTCTAATTTTTTGTTGATTTTTATTTTGTAATCAGGATATTCAAAATTTTGTCTCAACTAATTATTAGAAT
Source organism: Cornus florida (assembly GCF_030987335.1). NCBI lineage: Eukaryota > Viridiplantae > Streptophyta > Magnoliopsida > Cornales > Cornaceae > Cornus > Cornus florida. Next base: position 49,800,317 of record NW_026775572.1, read on the forward strand.
TCCGTGCTTGGATTTGGTCGCCGAAAATTATACCAAAAATTCACCGGATTCTTAAAATGCTAATGAAAAATTCCCTGAAACTTTGTCCCAATTTCATTAGTTTTTTTTTATTTTTTATTTTTGTAACTAAGGTATTCAGGACTTTGCCCCGTTTAATCCCAATGCCCCCTTCATGGGAAATGGATCGTGTAAAGTTAGGTTTTTTCACCCGCGGATGTGACTTTAAGAAATTATTTACAGTCAAGAAGAGTCGAACCTTAGACCTGATATTTCACGTAGTAGCAACCGGCTTCGTCAACACACTCCTTATTTTTGGTCTCATCTCACTATCTGAACCTGAACCATTGCTCGCATGGACTCACCATAGCCCTTTGGCCCTCTTTTATACATATAACAAACCCTAATTATTTGGGATGCGATTCGAATGATAGAGGAAAATCAATTTCTATTCTTTCTTCTTTATATTCCAAAAGTTTTATAAGGGCGTAGTAAAAAACTGATGAAACTGCTGGTATATTAGGACATGTCACACATGGACAATGCATTTGCAATTCTGGGTCTGCCGGAACATGCGAAGGGCAGTACTGGAATTAACTGACTACGAGTCTTGTATCTAGAGTCTTTCAATGCTCGACGTTCTTCACCCAAAGCCCATAATGATGACTCAGAGTCAAGATTTATCGACCAAAAAGGTTCATTCATACTTAGAAAGTTGGAGTAGGTAGGACTAATTTGTAATTTGATGGTAAACAACGTGGTAGACACCATATTTAACCAAAAAACAAAAAAAAAAAAAAAAACGTGGTAGACACTAGACAGTGGGGGACCCAAGTGATGCAGTGCTTGGGCATTGGGCCTTGAGAAAGTATAGTATTTCTAACAACACCAACCAATTTTTTTTTTTTTTTTTTTCAACAACACCAACTTTGCATACGCGTGCCTCCTATTTTTTCTTTACACCTTTGCATACGCGTGCCTCCTATTTTTTCTTTACAGCTTTGCATACACGTGCCTCCTATATTTGTTTTACAGCTTAATTTTCAAACTCTTGTTGTGCATGGTACGAAAGTCGGTGCTATGGACTTTGATAATAATTTATATCATATGTGTGTGTAAGTTTCACAATGTGGAGAAATTCTTTATTGCTCCGAATGTATTAAAGACACGGTATTATCAATTGATTAAAATTTGACACGTAGTAATAAAATTTATTAAAATAAAATATTTTACTTATGTGATATAATTGGTTGAAGGTACGAATGAAGTACTATCATCGGTGTAGAAAAGTCTTTCTCCGCAATGAAATGTATGAGAAATTTATTTGGATAAATTACAATGATCATTCTTGAAATTTGAACAAATTACTTATAGGTAAACTATCTAACTTTTATTACTTTGACATCTCCTAAGATATGGCATGTGTGCTTAATGATACCCCTAGCATTTTTTTTTCTTTTCTCGACAAACTTATTGACCAAATTTTATTAAATGACAATTTTGATCTTCCATTGTATGAAAAGATAAGAAGATAAATTACACCGGTTTCTCTTGAGATTTGGACAAATTGCATACGGATCACGTGAGTTTTCAAATTAACAAATATTTGTAATATAATATATTATTAAGGGCATTGCTGACTTTTTCATACTCAAATTCACTTTTTATAGCCGACAAACGAATTTAGAAAAGATCAAAATAATAAATGTTGAATGACTTATCTGTGTGTAATTTATCCAAACCTCTAGAAAGGTATGTAATTTATCCAATATATTTCACATCCATGAAGTTACAAGGACTGTTCAAAGTTTTTAAAAAAAACACATAAGTCAATCGTGCTATAATTCTATGCCAATGACATCTTTAATATTTGATAATATTCAATTGTTTTACTTTATAATGTATTTTCCTTCCGAAATTACAAATGCTTACATTAAAATAGAAGTATTGTATTAGTTTAAAGAATAATAATAAAACTTATAATGTTGTAACAATAAATTTATATGTGGTTTAAGTTGTGAAAATAAAAAAAGGTAGATTGGATTGACCTCTCTTACAATTTGGATAAATTACGCATGGGTAGACCATTCAATGTTTATTACTTTAACCTTCCCTAAATCTATTTGCCGATTGCTAGAAAGTGACTTTGAGTATGAAAAGTCAGTAATACCTTATATGATAATAATATTCATATTGCAAAATTGTCTTTTCATACAACAGAAAGGTAAAATTATTTTATAAAAGTTGGTCAACATATTTGCTAGAAAGAAAACATTAAGGGTGTCGTTGAGCACAAGCCTCAAATCTCAGGAAAAAAAAAAAAATGCTAAACTGTTTATTCATGTATAGTCTATATAAATCTCATGGATATCAATGTAATTTACCCAAAATAATATGAAATAGAAAAGATTCGACCCACAAATACTCAAGTGTCTCATTAATTTCAACTATATTAGTGTTACAATACAATTTACAATTCCTATGATAAAGGATTGAGGTTGTCACACCCCAAAATTTGAAATACACGAACCCTTGTCTCATATTAAAATTTGGCATGACTTTTTTTACATAATCACAATTTTACAAAATAAATAAATAAAGAAGTAGATGTGAATCTCCCTCTAATTTATTAAATTGATATAACCATAATAATATTCAACATCGTCAAAATTAATCCATGATAACTGGACAAATTTAATTAAATCTCAAAAAAATAACATCGTTCTTATTACAATGATCCCATTAAGGAAAAATTGAACTAAATAAAAGAATACGAAAAGCTAGCTAAAATGATCCATCGCCGTCATGTGATCCCATCGCGTTCCTACTCAACGTGTACATAAAATGTGATAATGGGGTGAGCTTACAAGCTCAGCAAATAAATGCTAAATACAATCATCGTTCATCAAGCTAATCTTACTTTGTATTCCCATATATATAAGCAACTCAAATAAGTGCAATAATTAAATATGCATAACATCAGTTAATTATAAACTCAATAACCATTATTCAATTATTATTAAGTCCACATATCTCACATAAGTCCCGGGCTCCCCTCCAATAAAGTGGTGTGAATCGTATAGTCCCGAACTACTGAAAACATGCGTGTGACTTAGTTGTACGTCTACTCCCTAGATGATTTCGGACCACGTCCACGGTCCACATAATAAGGGCATATTAAGCCCATGGCCATAATAAAAGGGTTGTACACTCCCAATTAGTCAGTTCTTTGACCATACCCAAAAAGTCATCATAGAGTCAGTCCCTAACTACCCTTCCGACTAATCCAAACTCATCTATTAAATATCAATTATGGTGAATTATGAATGACATTAATATTTAATAATCTGAAATAATAATTAAAGCACCAAAATACACTTTTAATTCAAAAATAGAACTCTAAGGACCCAATCACTGAGAGTACAAAAATTTTATACATAGCCTAAGTTTAGATATGAGTCTGCGCAAAATTTCAAAATCTAACACTAAATGTTTATTCCGTACTCTCCATTTTCGTGTTGAAAAATAATACTTTTTCGGTTTTAAATTGGTAAAACTACCTAATTATCATCTAAACCAGAATATTCCAATACAAACAGGTTATAGATGATAAAATACAATATTCTAAAAAATATCATAATTTTTGAAGCATTAATAATATTTATGTTTTTTTATTCATCACTCAAAACTAATAATAACTAACAAAATACTTATTAAGTATAATATTTTGTGATGCTGGCCCACCCCTACTCTCCCTTGCCGCCGAGAATGAGGTTCACACATAGGAATGTCAATTTTTACCACCCCGCCGGGGCCCCGCCCCGTTAATAATGGATATGGGAACACGTATTATACCGTTGGGGCGGACATGGATACAAATTTTGTACCCGTCGAAGGTCACGGGGCGGGTAAGGGTTCAATATATATATCCTAAGGGCCCCGCCCCGCCCCGCCCCGCATATAACTATATTTAATATATATATATATTAATAAGTTATTTTAGCGGCTTACCCAATCCATCTCTTACAATCCTAATTTGGGATGTAAACTTGGTATTAAATTTGCTTTTGTTTTGGTTATGGTGGAAGTTGGAGCTTAGAACTTCTTATGATTTGGTTGTATTAAACTTTTATTTTTGTTTATTATGTTCTTTGAATTATGTTATGTGCATGTTATTTTTTTTTTATTTTTGTTAAAATACATAATTTTATTTATGTTGTGTCATTCCTAGGCTTTGCACATTTAAATAGCAGGAGTTTAAGTTCCAAAAAGTAGGAGAAAAAAATTTGTTAGTAGGGTGGGCACGGGGGCACAGTATTTCCTAACGGGGCGGGGTTGGATATCAAAATTCAACCCGTCGCGGGTCTTGGGGCGGCCATGGACTTGACAAAAATTAAAAGAGGCGGGGCGGGATTTAGGAAAACCCGCTCCAAACCCGCCCCGTTGCCATCCCTATTCACACACGACCCAAAATGGGTCTTAATCCTCCTATTAACTCGTACCAGTGAAAAACTAATTTCAATAGATATTATATATTCATAAAACTTTCTTTTTCAATTTAATTTCATCTATATAAATTGTAATCACATGCTAATATGCTAATCCACGAATACATTCAATAAACCTCAATAACAGCCTATCAACACATTCTGTGACTCACTTTCTCAAACACACTGAATCATGTAGTAAAGTGAGTATGAATGCATATATATTCTCAAATACAGAGAAAGTTTAGGTGGACATATCAAGGGCGATGCATATGATTTTATAAATAATACAGTAACAGTCTCACAAATGGTTTCCATACTGCATATATATTCGTATGTCAATATAATTTATATACATATCCATATAGATATATATCTATATATATATATATATAGATATATATCTATATGGATATGTATATAAATTATATTGACATACGAATATATATGCAGTATGGTATATAAATCCATATCCACAAGCAACGGTATACAACTAGGTTTCACAATCAAATAAAATACACACATATTATGTATTAGAAAATAATAGTTCTAAAAGCATACTAATTTGTGTTCAAAGGATAGCTATATACGTTGTACCATTCCTATACTCAATTACCATTAAAATAAATACTAAAATTATTTTATTTTATTTTTAAACTTAACAGGCAAAGTCACAAATATATATAAGAGTACAATACAAGATTAACTTGCCTGTATCGCTAATTCTTTCTTCTATACGAATCTCTGGTCACCGACTCTCTTTCCAGTAACTATAGGCAGATCTCACTCACTCTGTATATCACTATATCCATATTCTCTTTTGCTCTCTTTCGGTTTATAAAATATCGTATTTTGATATACATAATCAGATAGACTTATAAAGAGGATCAAATATCTAATAGTTGAGATATTTAAGAAGTCTATGTTTAAAAATTAAATTTTAAATAAATAACCTTTATATGTAATAAGTTATTTAAAATTTAACATATATATATATATATATAACACGGGTGTTACATCCTATCCTCCTAGAAAGAAATTTCGTCTCTAAATTTGCATACCTTATTCAAAGAGGTGGGTATTTTCATTCATTTTTTATTCTAGCTCCCAAGTAGCCTCTCTTTCATCCTGATGATTCCATTACACCTTCACTAGAGGTATCTCTGCCCGCCTCAACTGTTTTACCACACGGTCAACAATGCGAATCGGCATCTCAACATAGGTTGCATTAGGGCGCAATTGAACCTCTGTGTAGTCAATAGCTTGAGTTTCATTCCTCAAGCACCTCCTCAACATAGAGACATGGAAAACATCATGAACAACTGATAGTTTATGTGGTAAAGCCAATCTATAAACCACTTCCCCAATCCTCTCTGTGATCTTAAAAGGTCTAATGAATTGAGGAGCTAGCTTCCCTTTCCTCCTACCAAATCTCATAACCCCTTCATTGGTGAGACTTTTAAAAACACAAAATCTCTCACACTAAACTCCAAAGCTCGATGGGGTCGATCTACATTACTCTTCTGTCGACTCTGAGCTATACGAAGTCGATCTCGAATGATGACAACCTTCTCTGTAGTCTCCTACACCAACTATGGCCCCAAAAAACTACAATCACCAACCTTAGCCCAACATACAGGTGAACGAAAAGGTCTACCATAAAGTGCCTCATACAGTTCCATGCCGATGATAGCCTGATAGCTGTTATTATAAGCAAACTCAATAAGTCCGAAACAAGGTTTTTCCTAAAAATCCTACTGGAATGGTCTCAAGAGCTTGGTCAGCTGGCTGATGGGTCCTCATCAACCGATCGACACATCTACTGCAGTAGAAAAAGCTGCTGTAATGTGTATGTGAGGTGCTTGGTCCATCTCTAAGGCTCTACATGCATTCTACATGATCCGAACAATTTTGAAGACATTCCCTAGCCTTATACAAGCGTCTAAAACATGCCAAAACAAAAAGGAACTTAAAATGATGTCCCAATCCATGAATTTTCATGAAAATTCATAAAATAGCCCAAAAATAGGTCAAAAGTTAAAACTTAAAAGTTTTTGTGAAATGTGGACATGCATGCAAATGTAAAAGGACATTTAAGAAGCGTTCCAATGGTTCGTGGCCTCAAAATGTCCTAAATGCAAAATATGACCTCTCAACGGCCAAAAATGCCTAAAAATGCAATAAATGAAACCAAAATGAGAAACCTAGATCAAAATGGTGTTTGGCCCTTGGCCACACCTCATGCATGATCACAGAGACCCTATGAAAGAAAAAGAATGGAATTCCCACACCCGATACAAACATGGTGAGGCAAAAACTTAACAATTTTCATTATTTCCCTAGTAAACTTTGAAAATGAAAGTGCATAAAATATAATATACATGTCATTGGCCTTCGGCCTCATCTTATTCATATCAAATACATTTAAAAGAGTGTACTTATGTACACATTACATAGATGAAACCAAGGATACAAGTTTTGATACAAAAGGCTACCAAAAATGGCATTTCATGCTAACACTTACATGAAATGGAAACTTCAAGTCTACAAAAATTCCATGGCTTAGTGTGCATCCCAAATCAAGGTCCCTATACATGAAAAATGTCCCCACTACGTGGGTGAGTAACATAAAGCAACTCATAAGAGATGAGCATGCATCGACCTAGCATTTTACAATTATATTACCTTAAGGTGAAACATGTTAGAAGAATTCATGCCACCTAACGTCTATGTCAAAGTGAGACTCATGGATCATCCTAAGTAACCTTAGATCATTTCTAGCATAAATCACATTATTCATGTAATTTAAACAACATAGAAACATGTTATGCAAAACAACAAGATAAAGGTTCTCAAAAGTATCAACTTGTAACTTAAGATACGAAAACTACTAAAGTGGGTCATGCCACCTAACGTCTATGTTCCAAATGATTCTATAGGATCATTCCTAAGCTACATTTGAACATCGAAACACAAATCACAATATTGATGCAATTCAACCAACATTGGAACTTCCAATACAACGCATAAGCATGATTTCTCAAAGTTAACATCTTAAAACTTAAAATGGGAAATCAACTAAGGAACAACAAGTTACGATATCATCTAGTTATCAACTTGAAATGAAATGCGAAATCAACCAGAGTGGATACTTGGACATCACGCCGGATCAAACCGACACTATAGTTACTTTAGGGTTACTAGCCCATGGTAAACCTCCCTATGTGTGCACTAGACTATAGAGGGACAATCACCCATACTAGAACCATGTCCTATCCGTAGTCAAACAACGACATCCCCAAGCTTCCAAAATCAACAAGTTATGCAACAATGTGTATATCAACATGTATATACAAGATAATCAACTATCTACCATGCACAACCGAATTTGGAAACACATACAATATATGCTCTAAGTTCACAACTACTAAGGCATGATAAATGTCGAATCTTCAGTGTGCGATTCGTTACATGCTATGGTAATATCATTCAATATTGAAAACATAAACTCATGCATTTAATGCAAATCCAAAATCATGATTTTAAACATACAACCAACGTCAAATACATGATTAAATTCTTAATGCAATAGAAACGGAAATTAATTAAGTAAACTAATTAATTTTTCTAGATTTCAATTCTCAACCAAATGATCCATAATTAATACATGTTATACAATATAACTTGATCGTTACGTATATCAATTCAAAAACTGAATTAGGTCATTGGAACAATAAAAAATGGGATTTAATTAAATCATCATAATCAAATCTCTGAATTCTAAAACAACATCAAATGGTCCCAAATTAATATATACTAGTAAACAAGTCCTAGTCATTTCAAATATCAAGTTTAAAACTCAATTAAGCCAATGGAACCCTTAAATTGATTTTCATTAATTCTTTTAATTAAAATTTCTAGATTTTCATACTCATCCAAATGCTCCAAAATTAAAGTATGTTAAAGAGCATGCAAAGACTTAATTTAATAGTCTATCACAATTTAATTTCATGCAAGGTACGGCCATGGGAATTAATCTTTCACAAAAGAAAAATATTAAATAAAAATTGCAATTCTTATTCAAATGACCCAAATTTAATATATGTCAACAATCATACTAAAGCTTAATTTTCTAGCATGCAATAATTTAATTCTAAGTTGTATAGCATCATGAGAATTAAATCTTAAATATAGAAAATAATTAAATTAAATTTTAGAACTTGAACTAAAACATGCATACAAGTTGTATAAACTTCTAAAATCATCAATGCAACATTAACATAAACCTAAAACATCCCCTACCTCAATTTGAGACGAAAATCTTAAATCCCCACCGAAAGAAAAGTGCTCCGAATTCGACGATACTTCGGGGTTTTGTCGGGGACAACACGATGAACAAGAATCTCAAGGAAGCCCCATCAAAATCACAACTTGACTTCAAACTCAAACTCAAAATTTGGCCAAAAACGGACTCTAATAAGGGAGAAAGGTAGAGTACGACGAGGTCTGCGATAAATGTTAAAGCCGAAGACTTTCTACCAAGGAAATCAAGTGGAGGAGAAGAAGAAAAGGTGGCAGCCCAAAGAGCTCCCATGGCCGCCGGCCAAAGAGGGAGCAAGATGATGGAAAAAGTGACTTTTCACTTTAAGTTATTTTATTTATAGGAAAACCCTAAAAGTGCCCCAAAATGGCCCCGCCGGGTCCGGAAAGTGGAATTTGAGCAAACGCGCTCAAACGGCAAAATTCCGTGAACAAAAAAGAACCAAGATAAGAAAATATGAACAACGGAAGAAACGGCATCAAAAATCAAGTCCCAAGCAGAGAGATATACCTCGAACAAGTTCGGCGGCAACTGGGTCAAAAACCCTGAAATGGAGAAAAACAACTAGAAGAAAATTCTAAGAGTACACGACTCGACGAAATGTTAAAATGAATCCCGTACGAGGATCGAGGCTCAAAACGAGGTATTTTTGCAATAAATTTCACTAATTGCACAATGGCCCCTCCAAAAAGTGAAAACTGCACTAATGACCCAGAATGAAAATATCTTTCAAAAATATTTTCTTAAAAACCTCTAAAATAAAAAATCTTCAAAAGATATTTACGAAAAATATCCTAAGAAAAGAAAAATTTTCTGAAGAATTGTGCATCCATGCCCCTGTAGACACCGGGAGCAACCAGAGTACTTTCTTGCAAAAGTAAGGATACGTATTTTGTGGAAACCACATAGAATGAAGATACGTAAAGTCAAAAACCAACTCTAAGCATGGAAAGTTAGGTTGTGCCAAAACGTGACAAATGGGGAAAAGACAAAATAGGGAAAAGGACGAAAAGTGAATAGTATCCAAAAAGTGAAAATGTGAAAATGACTCGGTCCTTAAAGGAAGTTGTCAATCCAAGGGAAAGAGTCTCAGAAACCATTTTTGAGCACTCGAGATGACACTAAGCGTCGAGAAACAGAACTAGGAAAAGAAAATTAAATGAAAAAAAATTTATCCGTAAAATTTGAGAAAAAGGAAAATGACAGGGTCATTACAACCTACCTACCTTAAAGGAATTTCGTCCCAAAATTAGGAACATCTGAGGAGAGCAGAACTAAGACTGAATGCAAGGTCAAACTAAAGAACAGACCATAAGGTGCTAAAGGGCAACTCCAAAAGCTTGAAGATCATTCGAAGGAAAACGAAAACCAATAACTGAGAGACAACTCCCCGAACGAATCGGTATATTAACTCAATGTTAATAACCGAAAGAATCCTAAGACAACAACAAGTCAGATCAAAACAGATGGCTAAGAATGACATGGCAGTACGAACAATAACCAAAACCCGCCCACACTTACTCGTCAATAAGGTAGCATTACAGTATAAGGTACTAGTTCATAACATATCCCCTACAGATCAACCCAGCAAGAAACTTTTCGATACAAATGACATCAATGTCAAAAATGATCATTACCAAAAGCACTATGGAAACCAAGCATCCACGAGAGTTAGGGTAGCTAATCCCAAAACTCTAACAACAATGTCATCGGCACCGTTATACTTAAAGCCTTAAATCCCTAACGCTAGAGTAACAACGATCCCCACATTTGAAAATGTTACAACAACAATAACAGTCACGAACCTACAGCCTGACAAGTCTATGCCCTCAAGCAATGGATCGGACCCACAAAACCAAAAACCTATGCATCGATCTGAAGTAGACCTACTGTAAGGCCACATACAGAAGACAAAACGCTGGGTAAAAATCCCTATAGTGGACAACTAAAATCCTCAAAACCCAAGTCTACAATGTAGCTCACACATCTCTATCCCAACAACCAAAGTCACAAAACCCAACATAAGTGCTGGAAAAATGAAACAGTATAAACCAAATACTCACATAGTGCATACTCACAAAAATTAAATGACGTAAATCAAATAATATCATAGTACTAAACACGCAGTACACATAAGGTAAACCAAATAAACCACCTATCATATAGGGGTCAAACGAATAGCGAAACGCTATACATCACCATCGGCACTAGCATGGTAAATAGATATAGCATATGAAAACGTATCATTTACATCCTCATACAACTACCACATAGTCATAAATCCTAAACATGTGATGAGCACTGAAAAGTGCGTATTTAAACCCGTTAAGCTTAAGCATTCTAGTACATTTATCTATCTTACTTTGCCGTTTTAGACTTATTACGTGTTATTTATATTTTCAGGCACTAATCCCAAAATTGAGCTAACTCAGCCAAATAAGAGCTTAATTGAAGCAATCCTGAGATAAACCAAAGGAGGGAGCAAAGTGGAGAAAGCAAGGAGCAAAAAGGAATCAAAGTTGTGCAGCTGAAAAGTTCGATTGATCGAAAATCTATAATCGATCATAGTACTTCTCGATAGATCCAACCTTGGCCTTTGCTGAAATTCCAAGTTCGATCGATCCAACATCACCTTCGATCGATCGAACCCTATTTTGTCCTATTCAAATGATTGATCTTATCCACAGCTGTACGCCTACCAACCATTTTTGTCCTTTTCCCCATAAATATCTTTGAAATATCTCAGCCTTGTCCTTATCCGGAGGAGTCAGACCACTTTGATCGATCCAAGATGTAGTTCGATCGATCGAACCAATCTTCGATCGATCGAACCAATCTTCGATCGATCCAAGTTAAGGTTCAATCGATCGAACTTCCTCCAGCGAGAAAAAGTTAAAGTCCAGCTCATTTATTCCGTCCTTCACCTAATCATTGGAGAATATGCCTTGCACGACCACAGCTCATCATAGGGTGTATTTGACCTACCTATATAAGGAATATGATACACTTTTTGGAGAGGAGTCTAGAGTCTCTTGTCACACATTGAAAATCATCTTGGAGGCTATTCTTGGAGAGGAAGAAGGGAGGAAGCTAGAGCAACCATTGGAGGAGATCTTCACCAACAAGGAGTAGCCATGGAGTTAGCCCTTGAGGGTTGGATCATCACTACCATGAGTGGCTAGACATCTTCTTGGGGCTAGAGTTAGCCCCAAGCATGCTTTCTATACTCTAATCTTGTGTATTATTGAGGGATTAGTGTTATATGATACATCTTGATATTCATGTATATATAAATCTTGATTATTTCATGGTTTGTATGGTTTAATGCTTCCAATTGACTATTCTATGCTACCCATATGTCTATGTATGCTAAAGTAGGATATTCATGTGCTTCTCTCTAGATTTAGTGTTTTTGATGCATGTCTATGTGTATTGATGCTATAGATCTAGAGATTATCAAGATGATGTGCTTAATGAATGCTATTTTGGTTCATTTGATGGTTTATGCCTATTCTTGATGGTTTGTGCCTCTCCCCTAGTCTAGATAGCTTTATTTTCATGCTAGTAGTGTAGATTTAGTGTAGTGGTAGTATAATGTTAGATGGGAGGATAATCTACTCTTGATGTTTGATGTTCCATGCTTGTGAGTCCAAATGACATATTCCTCTAATATTGTGTTGCATGTGGATTGTGAGCTTAATGAAGGATTAATGACTTGTTTTGATCTATTGTGCTATCCCCATGTTGTCTAGACAATATATGCTCTATTGCTTAGATATATTGTGCTCTTTACATGATGTTTAGACAATACTTGCTTGATTTGTCATCCTTGCCAATTGAATCAACCTAATGCACACACACCCTTATCATATTACAACACATCCATTACCCTCAATTGATCACTTGTTAGTAGTATAGAAAAGTATTGCTTGGTGGTGATCTCTACACCCCAAGACCTCTCTCTCTCTTGTTTACCTCATATTATTTTATTTAGTTGAATTCAATTTAGCTTAATCAACTAACCAACCAATTGTGTGATCACTCGACCTACTAACCCTAATTACCATAGTTCACAATTCGATACACCATCAAATCCCTTGGGACGATCCCTACTCGCCCTATCTATATTTTATATAGAGAAAGGTAGTAGTGGCTTTTTATAAATGTAAAACTTGGCCACCTCCTAAACACACACAACTCTCAAGCTTTGTTGGTTGTGGCGACTCCATCAAGGAAACCAACAACAAGTTTTTGGCGCCGTTGCCGGGGATTTTAAATTGGCAACGTCGAATTGTGAAATTCAATTAGGATTAGTACTCTTTTGATCATGTCTTTACTTTCTTTTTATTTTCTGTTTTTGATTACTTATTAAGTTTGTTCTTCATTAACAAGGTGCATTGAGCAAGGAGCTAGCAAAGAACTTCCAAGCTATGGAGCAAGGCAAAACAAAGGAAAAATGCTTAAAATGAAGAGTTGCTAAAAAAAAAAAAAAAAAATTTTTGCTAAGCTAAGCTTTTAAATTTGGAGTTGAAGTGCTAAAGGACTATTGTGAGACCTTCTTACTCAACCTCCTTAGTTAAATCGGGGGCCCACGTGGAGGCATTTATTTGACATACATTGCATTTGAAAATTATGGTTGTGAAGTTTAATTGCATTGTTGAGAAAGTTGCTTATTCGTGTTGCATTGTGCATACATGGTCGTCGTTCATTGAAACCTACTCTTGTCCTTCTTGATTTGCATTTAGAATCCATTATTAGGAATCCAAGGGGAAGAGGAAGTTCACACAGAACTAATCTACCAATGGATGCTCTCAATGATGATCATATTGAAGACCTTGGTCACATAGACCAACAAGGCATCCTTCACCCTAATGTGCAAAATGATAATATGCAAGTTCCATTAGGCATGCCTAGGCCATACATTCATCAACCTCAACAACAACAAGGCCAAATTCCAATGGGAATTCCAAGGCCAATGTATGCACCACAACCCCCCATCATTAATCAAGCTCAATATAACCAAGGTGTCCATGTTGCACCTCAAGTTGCTAATCCACCACTCGCATTGAGAGATCACTATGTGCCTAATGAGTATAATGCACCCACATGCATTCAATTGCCACCATTTAGAGCACACCATTATGAGATTAAAGCACAAACTATCCAAATGCTACCTAACTTTCATGGACTTCCTAGTGAAGAACCTTACAAGCATTTGGATGAGTTTTTTGAAGTTTGTTCTACCGTTCGATACACGGACATGCTGGAAGAAGTTTTAAGGCTGAAACTTTTTCCATTCACCCTTAAAGATAAGGCGAAGTATTGGTTTAACAACCTTAGGCCTTTTTCTATAACTTCTTGGGCAGAAATGCAACAAGAATTTTTGAAAAAGTACTATCCGGTTTCGAAGACCAATGCTATGAGAACCGCCATTAGGGAATTCACACATGGGGAGGGAGAAACTTTCCACGAGGCATGGGAACGCTTCAACGAATTGCTTAGAAAGTGTCCTCACCATGACATGCCTAAATAGCAATTGGTCCAATTCTTCTTTGAAAGCTTATCGGACAATTATAAAGGCATGGTTGATGCTTCAATGGGAGGTTCTTATATAGACCGGCAAGAGGAAGACGTGTGGCGTCTTTATGAGAGCATGAGTGAAAACTCTTTGCATAGAACATTGTCATCTAGGAATGGTAGAAATTCTCAAGGTAGGAAGAGTGTTGGCTTACATCAAGTTAACCACTCAAATGATATAACCGCCGAGATGAAGTCTTTATCTCAAAAGTTTGATCAATTGATTAATCAAAACTTGGCGAATCAAGTGTTTTCCTTTCCTAATCATTATCCTAGAGCTCAAAATGAATCATGTATGACTTGTTCTAGTGTTCTTCATTCTACTTCTAATTGTCCTCATGGACAAATTCAAAATGAACCCATTGAGCAAGTTAATGCAACATTTGTGAACCAAGGGAACAATCCTTATGGTAACCATTACAATCCCAGTTGGAGGAATCATCCTAATTTTTCTTGGAAAAACCAAGGGGAGGGCTCGAACTCTTCCCAAGGCGGTTTTCAAGGGAAATACATTCCACCTCCACTTCAAAACCAAGGATCCCAAGGTTCAAGACCATATAACTCACAAGGAAATCAATTTGCTAATTCTCATTTTCCTAACCAATCATATTCTCAAGGAAATTCTAGAGGTTCCGCTTTTGAGGAAAAGGTTTTAAATGCTTTGGGCACTCTAGAAGCAAATACTCAATTGTTGCATTCTCATTCTCAATCAATTGCCAAGCTAGAAACCCAAGTAGGGCAAATAGCTGAAACACTTAATGCTAGAGAGAAAGGAAAGATGCACATGAATGCCCCAATCAAACAACAATGTGTTGTAGAAACCAAATCCTCATTGGAAGGGCATAATGTTGAGCATGTCATTGCGGTAACAACCTTGAGAAGTGGTAGGGTAGTAGACAATCAAGTTAGAATGCCTAATGAAGAGAGTGAACTGGTACAACCTCAAGTTGTCACCCGTCCCGTTCCATACACTATTCCTCCTTCATTGCATGTGCATGATCTTGAGAATGAGAAGCCCTCAAATTGTGAGTTGAAAGATGATTTCCAAAGGGATTCATTGAAAACAGTGTTGAAAAATGTGTTTGAAAAATGTTATTCATGATTCTTCTTTGAAAAGTGATTTGAAATCCAATGAATCGAACAAGTCCAATGCTGAAAATTCTTTGAAAGAAAATGCTGAAAGAGTTTTTGAAAAAGCTCCATTTCCGGACGCCTTGAAAGGGTCCATTTCAAAAGAAAGGCAAAAGACCAAGAACAATGAGATAATGGATATGTTTAGGCAAGTTACAGTTAATCTTCCACTTTTGGATGCAATTAAGCAAATTCCGGCTTATGCCAAATTCTTAAAGGACTTATGCACCCAAAAACGGAAGAACAAGAGCTAAACATCAAAAAAAGTGGTCTTAACCGAACAAGTGAGTTCCATTCTACAACACAACACTTTGCCAAAGTCTAAGGACCCCGGTGCACCTACAACATCTTGGATCATTGGTGAACATGTCATCAACCGGGCACTTCTTGACTTAGGGGCTAGTGTTAACCTTCTTCCCTATTCGGTTTATGTCAAATTGGACCTAAGTGAATTGAAACCGACGTCGGTGGTTTTACAACTTGCCGACCGATCCATTAAGAAGCCTAGGGGGATAATTGAGGATGTGTTGATTAAGATTGATAAGTTCTTCTTCCCGGTTGACTTTGTCGTTATTGACACGGAACCGGTGCCCAATCCAAAGAACCAAATTCCTGTTATCCTTGGCCGTCCTTTCTTGGCAACCTCAAATGCCAACATAAATTGTAGGACGGGGATAATGAAGATTTCTTTTGGGCACATGAGAGTGAAGTTGAACATTTTTAACCCCACACCCAATCCATTTGACAAATATGAAGAAGGGGTTAATGTGGTAGAGGAATATCATGATCTTGCTTGTGAAAGAAATGAGCTTTTGTGCATGAACAATGCTTCAATGCCTTCATCTTCATCTTCAGCATTGCATGCCAGAAAAGTGATTTCGAACTCTTGTTGTGAAAGGGCGTGGAAACCCAAGGAAAGTTTTGACAAAGAACTCAAGACGTCTTTTGAGTTTACCCCAACAAGTTCTTCTAAGAACCATTTGTTGGGAGTGACTCGAAACATCTCTCATCCCAAAAAGGAGGGGATGCATTGCAAGATCTTTGATCCGGGCTGAAAGAGCCCAAGGTCTTGCTAGAGACGTTAAAGACTAGCACCGAAATTCGTAGGATGTCAAAACCCTATTCCTCCCTCATTTCTATCTTGCATTTTGATTCTTGCGAAGTCTAGATACTATTTTTGTGGTTCATATACATTGGAAGGAACTGAGTAAGGGATTGCATGAGCATTCAAGTCATTTTGAGCATTTAGACATAATTTCGATCGATCCAAGTCTTGGTTCGATCGATCGAACTTTGGTTCGATCGATCCAACTATGGACTCGATCGATCCAGCTCTCATTTTGCACCCAACACTTAGAAAAATTTTGGACCTGCATCCAAATTCCAAAATGCATGCTCTCGGGATCTCCAAATTTTCAAAAGTTCGATCGATCGTAAACCATTTCGATCGATCGAACTACCTTTCGATCGATCCAACATGTGGTTCGATCGATCATGAGTCCCAACACTTAGAAAAATTTTGGACCTACATCCAAATTCCAAAATGCATGCTCTCAGGACTTTTCAAAATTTTTCATGTTCGATCGATCGAATTCCAAGTTCGATCGATCCAAGGTTCCAGCACATATCAACTCTTGAACCTTTAAACTTGTACATTCTTTATCATCTTCGATCGATCGAAATCTTTCTTCGATCGATCAAAATTTGCATCTCATTAATTTAATTCCCTTTGATTTTTCAAAATTTATTTAAAAAAAAAAAAAAAAATTTCAAAAAATGCCATTAAGAGTGGAGACCTAAGTTCGATCGATCGAACTCCATCTTCGATCGATCGAACTCTGCATATCGTGTTTTTAAAAATATAACCGAGTTGGATCGATCCAACTTCAAAAGGAAACCAAACCCTAGTCTCCCTCTTCTCTCAATCTCATCTCAATCCGGCCAACCTCCATTCCAATCATCTTCCCCATCTTCGGCGAGCCAATTCCGGCAAGGTAGAGCCTTATTTTCACTGCGGCTTCGCACCCTCTCTCTCATCTCATCCCTCTCGGTTTTGAGGTAAACCGCGAGCCATTTCTTGATTTAAAAGCTTAAATTGATGCATGTTATTGATTTTCTATGTCGAATTATGTTATAAATGTGTAAATCATCCATTTTGAAGCTTGAATTTCCTGTTACATGATATACATATACATATCCATTCGGCCGAACCAAATTGGGGATTGTGATGTGATTTGTGGAGTTCGGGGAGTGTTTGGGTGTTGAGGATGGGATGTTTGGTGTGTAGATGGGCCCACAAACACGATTGTGTGGGCCCCGTGCTCTAGATCTCACAGATCTGTGACTTTTCAAATTCGGCATTCGCACAGTTCGATCGATCGAACTTGTGCTTCGATCGATCGAAGTAGTGAACTTCATTTCACTATCTTCGATCGATCCAATCTTGTGCACTTTCATGCTTCGATCGATCCAAGTGTTGGATTGATCCAATTCACTTCGATCGATCCAACTTTTGAACATTTTTCACTTCGATCGATCGAACTTTTCTGTGATCGATCGAACTTAAAGTTCGATCGATTGAACTTTCACAGATCATTCATACACACTCCATTCATCTTGTGTCGTCTTCATGCTATCTTTATATGCACAATGCCTGTGATATTCCACATTGGATGCATTTCATACCTACATTGCTTAGCATGATTCACATATCATCATCATCATAGATTCATGTCATCCGTATTTTGTCTATCTTATTTGACATACATGTTTCTATTATGCACTTAAATTCTTATATCTGGCACTGACTTATATTGAAATTTTCTTATCTTTTTGCAGATCATGCCTCCGCGGTACAAGAGTACAGCCAGGAGATCTTCGGGGCCACAGCGACCCCACAGACATATATGGCCCAGGATATAGATGGTTGCAGAGCCATCTCATGCTCAGGCGGAGCCCGCACAGGCTACTCCCCCTCAGTCCCCATCCCACGAGGCTGAGGAGGGAGCTGACCACATGCCATCTACATCCCAGGCTCCTCCAGCCTTCACGCCATCACCTTCTCCTGTGTGCCATCAGGCAGATGCAGCCGCCATGCCATCACCGCAGCCACCTCTACCGGCTCAGCGCCTTGACCAGTTGCTGCCGAGATATGCAACTATGACCATGGCTCAGGAGTCATACTTCGATACTGAGTACTTCTCCGAGTCTATCCTAACCCGATCTGGCTATCAGGATATCATGCAGCGGGGCCTCTCAGCCATCTTTGCCCCAGTCACCGGCCTTGTATACCCGCGACTGGTGCGGCTATTCTTTCAGCATCTCCGGCCCTCGCCACGATCTACCGCAGAGATGATCACTACACTGGACGGCCACGAGATTGTCATCATAGTTGACACTCTGGCCCGTGCTTGCCGGTGCCCACACCGGTGTCCACCTGAGCTTGCAGAGGCATACCCGAGGCTGCATAGGCCTTCATTTTCTGACATGGCTATCTCCTTGACAGGCCATCATGCCGGTGGTCAGACATTCGCCACCAGGACCTTCTTGCCTGACGACCTCTGGTTCATTGACACAGTTCTTTTTCAGAACATTTACATGGCGGGCCACAAGATCCAGAGGCGTCATGACTACTTGACAGCTGCTGGGTATCTATCCCAGTCCTCATCTGGAGCGTGATGAGGTTACTGTATGATTCTTTCATTTCCAGGAAGGACACTAAGCGGTCCAAGGTCCTGCCCTTCGGACACCTTATCACGCAGATCCTTCTTGACCAGCGCTACAGAGTGCCCCCAGATGAGGAGCCCCTTGCACGGTCCAGCTTCTATAGGAGGAGTGACTGGAATAAGACCTACAATGCTCTTATTCGGAGTCTTCAGGAGCCAGCTGTAGAGGCAGCAGCTGAACTAGAGGAGGAGGAGGCAGCCCAGGCACAACCGGCACCTCCAGCAGCAGCAGATATCGCAGCGGACGACACACCAGTCGGTCCGGCTACCGATCATTTGGACATTGACCTGGAGCGACCTGCGGAGGAGTATGCCGATGCTGCAGATGATGCTGATGCCGATGATACCAGTGATCGAGCCGCTGCTCAGGAGCGAGTTCGGGAGCCTTCTTCAGAGGCACCTTTGCCTGAGTCTCCAGTTCCCACTCCCGGATTCAGAGCACGCTTGCAGACACTGGAGGAGGATGTAGCAGCCATGCGAGCCGACATCACTGCCCACCGAGCTGAGTTCACCTCTTTCAGGGCGGATGTCATGGCTTGCTTTGCCGATCTCTCCAGCGTACTCCCTGCACCTGCACCCGCACCTGCACCTCCAGCCACTGCAGATTTTCACGATCAGGCCTCCTGAGACTCCACTTCCAGTTGTTTTATGCTTTCATTTCTTTTATTCTGGATCTGTATTATACTGTCACTGTTACTGTATTATACTTTGCGGCCGGTCTATCGGCTTTATTATTTTATTGATGTACCTGCACTTTATATTCTCTATATATTGCTTTTTGATTATGGATGTCTCTTAGTATCTCATATTTGTATGTTTGACTCCATCAGGTACACCACAGTGACTTCAGTGAAAGAGTGCTGCTTAATTTTTCAGGACCACTCTTACACCTCTCTCTCTATTCTCTATTTATCCCATTTTACACTTGCATGTCCACTGTGCACTAATTATCCTATCTTGTTATCTAATGAGTTTATCCGAGTGCAAACTTTTCAGGACCATAGTTTATCCCAAGTTTGGGGGGGCCATGCCACCCACTTTGGATACTTCTATCCCGATCATTCATGTCTAAAGCACTGGTATACTCTTTCCTTTGTTCTCTTCACACATTGAGGACAATGTGCAGTTTAAGTTTGGGGGTATTGGTGTATATTTCAGTGTTACTTTAAAATTCAAATTTTGAGCATGTCTTGTGTATTTGAGGGATATTTCTATACTTGGTCCATTTCTAGATATGATTTTGATCTTTTGAGGACTATATTGCTTAAAATTTAAAAATTGCTTGACTTGAGAGTTCAATACTCCTTGTATGCCTTGAGGATGCTATTTAGGAGTAATTTTTTCAAAAGATTGATATCTTGCTTGCATTTGTGGTCCACATCATCCTGAATTTGTGATTGTTTTGAGATTCATTCTAGGATTCTACACTAGCACCGGTGCACACTAGCATTCATTTGTGGGGTACATGCTTTGTTGATTATTGAATTGGTTATATCCCAATTGGGCTAGTAGTGCATTGAAAGCTTTCATTCTTGATAAAGGTGGATAACAACCCCTTTTCATTGAGTAGCCGGGATTCTTGCCTCATTAAGCAGTGAACTTCTCGCGCCGAAAGGTGGAGGGCCCAAACTCTAGGTTAATAATTGAATTGAAAAAAAAAAATGAAAAAAAAAAAGTTGCAAAAAGTAATAAAAGTGAGGACTTCTCCCAAAAGGTGAGAAGTAGGAAATGATTAGATGGTTGTTGTCTTGATTTGTAGCCTAGTTGATTTGAGTTTGTAAGTCCGTAGGGGTGTTTTAACACCTAATGCCCTAAAGCCATCTGGTTTGGGAGTCATTGACCTAAAGCTCGCTACATGAATCTTCTAGAAAGCTTAAGAGATCAACACATTGCACAATACTTCCATCTTTGATCCTCAATAAATAAAAAATAAAAAAATAGAGTGAAAAGAATAAGCGCAACTAGAATAATAAAGCTTTAATAAAAGGTCCACTCTCTTATCTTGATGATCGGTACTAGATTTATGTTCTAGTTTGAGGGTAATGATGTGATTACTTCTCTAGTTAGCTAAGATAGCAACACACTTGATTCCGGACCTCTCACATGGATTCTAGACTTGTTTTGATTTTCATGATCATTTTCTTGATGTGTGGAGGACCATGCTTGCTTGCTTAATATTGAAATTTTGGGAGATTGCTTAGAAACGGTTGAAAAATTGCATACTTGAGGTAGTTTTCTCCCAATGCTTGTTTGCAATATTGGTGCCTCTTTTGAAAGAATGAGCTTAATGTTTGTGGGTACCATTTCTGGAAACCCTCACGAGACTTTACTCATCCACTAGGGGTAACCTAGGGGTTTAAAAGGCTTGTTGCATATGCTAAATGCAATCGTGTTCCCTGATAAGCGCCGAATATTATATATTCAAGCGCCCTAAATTGCATTAGTAAAGTCCGTTGTATGTTAATTTATGTAGATTATCTTCATTTCTATGTTTTTATGCATTTTCAGGTTCATTGGCCAAAATGGAACAAGAATAAGGCCTTGTGGAATCTTGAGCAACAAAAGGTGCCAATGCTGAATTCTGGCAGCAGTAGAACCTGGACTTTTCTCGCCATTTTGACCTTCCAAACTCAAGAACTGGACTTCCCTCATAACATGAAATATTTAGAGCTCTGAATCAGCTTTCCAAATCTTCAAACGGTTTGTCATTCGGAGCTCGGAGTAGAGAGTTTTTGCCTTGTTACCAGAGGTGCGCAGAACTGCCTGGCAGCAATGAAATTCTGCCTTGATCTTCATTTTCGACCAACCATCCTTGAGAATTGGATCTCCACCAAAACATGAAATATTTAGAGCTCTGAATTAGCTTTCTAAATCTTCAAACGGTTCATCATTCGGAGTTCGGAACGCAAAGTTATGGCTGTTTAACCGAAGTAGGTCTGGGCGGAGCAAGTGAAGCATGGGCATTTTTACACTAAATTCGAGTGCTCGAGGCCTTGCTTAGAGTGCTCGAATTTTGGGCAGAATGCCCTTTGGAAATGGCTCATTTCAGCCCACTTGCACCTTGGTTTCTTCACTTTGCTTTCCTCTTTAATGAAGTGGTTGGAGATGTTGGTTGGTGACCTTTTGGTGGTAGATTAGGCAAGGAAGGCCACACATATCATTATCCCATATTCTACAAGATTAGAAGAGAGAGAAGAGAGCAAGGAGATAGAGTTCTTCAAGCTTGAAGAAGGGAGCACGAAAATGGAGGAGGTCTTCAAGCTTCTTCCTTCTTCCATTGCTCCTATGGGTAACTAAATCTTCTCTAGGGAGGTGATGAAGCCCCTCCCTTGTAAGCATGTTCTAGTGTAGATTTTACTTTTGGGATTTCAATGTATTATTGTTGGTGATTTTATGATCTAGAGCATCATATGTGTTGTAATGAATTCTAATGTCTATACATGATTATTTTGAGCTATTCATCTTGTCTTAGATGGTTTCACTTCCTAATCATATTGCTTGCATTTCCATAGTGACAATGGAAGTTAGATCATAGAATGGTTTTAATGGCATGGAGTTTGAGAACTTTGATAAATCATTGCTTAGGATGCCCTTTGATGGTTTATACTTGATTCTTAACTTTGTGTGCTCTCATCATTTAATTAAGGGCTTGATAATCTTTGGCTTAGGGAGCATGTTGAAGACTACACCCTAGTTTAGGTAGTTCAAGCATGTGAATCTTTGATGGATTATTCTTGTTTTTGATTTAATGAACCTCTTGAGGATAGTATAGCAACCAAGGGTTGTTATGTGTCATGACCATCATTTATGTTGATTTTCCCAATTTAATCTCAATCTAGAATTTGTATAGGGTTGGAGCGGATTCATTTCCCTAGTTTTTCTCTACTTGTATTTCATTTCTTTTTAATTCTTGCAAGTTTCTAATTTATGCAATTTCAATATTCTTAGCTTAAGTGACAAACAACAAAACCTTTATAAACCCTTCATCATTCTAGAAAGATTCTAGACACTAAGGTTGCCGTAAGACTAGCGCAGTCCCAGTGGTTCGACTTACCCGACCAATAGCCCTATTTTACAATGATTCGTGCTATTGCGAAGGTTGATGTTAATTGACCAACCGATCATTCCCTATGAAAGTGGCGCTATCATTTTACTTGCTTTCCAGTTTATACTTGTTTAGTTGTTCATTTCATTCCTTTACTTCTTAGTTCATTGCTAGGGACTAGCAATATTTAAGTTTGGGGGTGTGATGAGCACTGAAAAGTGTGCATTTAAACCCGTTAAGCTTAAGCATTCTAGTACCTTTATCTATCTTACTTTGCCGTTTTAGATTATTACGTGTTATTTATATTTTCAGGCACTAATCCCAAAATTGAGCTAACTCAGCCAAATAAGAGCTTAATCGAAGCAATCCTGAGATAAACCAAAGGAGGGAGCAAAGTGGAGAAAGCAAGGAGCAAAAAGGAATCAAAGTTGTGCAGCTGAAAAGTTCGATCGATCGAAAATCTATGATCGATCACAGTACTTCTCGATAGATCCAACCTTGGCCTTTGCTGAAATTCCAAGTTCGATCGATCCAACATCACCTTCGATCGATCGAACCCTATTTTGTCCTATTCAAATGATTGATCTTATCCACAGTTGTACGCCTACCAACCATTTTTGTCCTTTTCCCCATAAATATCTTCGAAATATCTCAGCCTTGTCCTTATCCGGAGGAGTGATCGGTTGGTCAATTAACATCAACCTTCGCAATAGCACGAATCATTGTAAAATAGGGCTATTGGTCGGGTAAGTCGAACCACAGGGACTGCGCTAGTCTAATACAACCTAAATGTCTAGAATCATTCCTAGAATGATGAAGGGTGTATAGAGGTTTTGTTGGATGTCACTTAAGCTAGGAAATTAAAAATGCATAAAACAATAAATTGCAAGAATTCAAGGGAGTGAAGTACAAGTAAAGAAGGCTAGGGAAATGAATCCACCTCCATCCCTATACACATGCTAGGTTAAGATTAATTTAAGGGGAAAACAGCATATATGATAGTCATGATACATAACAATACTAGGTTGCTATAATATCCTTAAGAAGTTCATTTAATTAGAAAGGCAAGAATAAACCATCAAAGGTTCACATGATCAACTACCTAAACTAAAATGTAGCTTAGAACATGCTTACTAAGCCAAGGATTATCAAGCCCTAATTTAAATGGTGAATGCACATAAAGCTAAGAATCAAGTATAGCCCATCAAAGGGGAAACCCTAAGCCATGAACTATCTAGGTTCTCTAACTCCATGCCATTAAAACCATTCCATGATCTAACTTCCATTGTCACCATGGAAGTGCAAGCAATATGATTAAGAAAAGCAACCATCCAAGACAAGATGAATATCTCACAATAATCATTTAAAACATTCAACATTCATTACAACAAAAATGAAGCTCTTGACCATCGAAAGACTATCAAAAATACATTGTAATCCCCAAAAATAAACTATACTAACACATGCTTACAAGGGAGGGGTTTCATCACCTCCCTAGATGAGGTTTAGTTGCCCATTGGTGAGCTAGAAGAAGGAAGAAGCATCATCCTCATCTCCATTTTCGAGCTCCTACTGTAGCACTCAAGAACACCCTTCTCCTTGCTCTCTTCTCTCTCCTCTATCTTGCTAAAGATGAAGCTTGATGGTATATGTGGCCTTTGGGTAGCCTTTTATGCTCCAACAATACCCTCTCTCCTCCAAGGAACACCTCCAACCACTTCATAAAGAAGGAAGATGGCATTGAGGAAACCAATGTGCAAGTGGGCTGAAATGAGCCATTTCCGAAAGGCATTCTGCCTGATTTTCGAGTGCACGCTTGGTGATCTCGAGCACTCTAACTTAGTGCAATGTGCAACATGCTCCTCTTGCTCAGCGCTGACCTATTTTGGAAAAACTGCTATAACTTTGTGCCCTGAACTCCGAATGACGATCTGTTTGAAGATTTGGAGAGCTGATTCAGTGCTTTAAAAACTTCATGTTTTGATGAAGACCCAATTCTCAAGTCTGGTTGGTCGAAAATGGGGAGAAAGGCAGTACATCAGTGCTGCTAGGCAGTTCTGCGCACCTCTGTTGTGAAGATCATAACTCTCTGCTCCGAACTCCGAATGATGAACCACTTGAAGATTTGGAAAGCTGATTCGGAGCTCTAAATCTTTCATGTTATGAGGGAAGTCCAGTTCTCGAGTTTGGAAGGTCAAAATGGCAAGTAAAGTCCAGGCTCTACTGCTGCCAGAATTCAGCATTGGCACCTTTTGTTGCTCAAAATTCCACAAGGCCTTATTCTTGTTCCATTTTGGCCAATGAACCTGAAAATGCATAAAAACATGCAAATGGAGTTAATCTACATAAAATAATTAATAACTGGACTTTGTTAATGTAATTTAGCGCGCTTGAATATACAATATTCGGCGCTTATCACACCCCCAAACTTACATTTTGCTAGTCCCTTAGCAAAACTACAATGAAAAACATAAAGAAAAGACAACCATGGGCATGATACTACAAAAATATCATCCATGGTAAAATGAGATAGAAACATAGCTCAAATACAACTTGAAACAGACAAAAACTGGAGATGGGATCATTGGGAAAACTACCTTGCATATATGAAGTATTGATACAAAAAATGGGAAAAACCATTTCAACATGCATGCATCAACATCATAGTCCATATAAATAATTCAATTGTCATCTCTTAAATGGAAATAACTCAAACTCCAGTGAAAGTGAATTGGATTCTCACATGCGGCTTTTACTTTCTTGTCCAATTCCAAGGCACAAGTTTTCAAATCAATGAATTCCCTTTTACATGAAGTCCCTAAGGCATGATTTTATTTTCAAGACAACTTTTGTTGCTTGTTAACAATTTATTTCAACACATAAGCGAAACATAGAATGGTTGTGCAATGCTGAAGTCCATTAAGCTTTCTAACCAACTTATGTAGCAAGCGTTAGGCCAACAACTCCCAAACCAGATGGCTTTAGGGTGCTAAGTGTAGAGACACTCCATAGGGCTTAATAGCTCAAGTTGGAAAGGCTACGAACTCCAACGAACCATGTTTATTACTAGTTAAATTTTTTTTGAATGACCGTGCAATGTTTAAGTCCCTTAAGCTTTCTAACCAACCCTTGTAGCAAGCGTTAGGCCAACAACTCCCAAACCAGATGGCTTTAGGGTGCTAAGTGTAGAGACACTCCTAGGGCTTAATAGCTCGAGTTGGAAAGGCTACGAACGTCAACTGGTCATTTTTTTCTTTCTTTCTCAATTTTTTTTTTTTTTTTTTTTTTTTTTTTAGATTCATGCCAAAAGTATTCATCCATTAGGTTCATCAAATCAGATTAACTAGGGCAAGGTAAAGGTCAATCAAGTTGCATGCCTCACAGTTAAGTTTCCAATGTGCATCTGTGCATTGTGAAGCTTATAAGAGTGTAAATCCAGCAAGAATCTAATTGAAACATTTATACAGACTAGTTTGAATCTACATGATCCTTTCAACTCAAATTTTTCTTTATTTTCAAAAATTTCAATTGCTTCTATACACAAGGTATTAGACATATGTTTCATCTCCGACAAGTGTCAAGTTATACTATCATTGCTTAGCAAAAATTATGGAACCAAAAATATGCCAAGAATGCTTTGATGCACCCCCAAACTTAAACGACACAGTGTCCTCAATGTGGGACATGGATGCAAGTTAGAGACAAAAATGACAAAGAGCATAAAAGGAACAACAATACCCAGGGGGAGGGAATGGCATTTTGAGACAAAAACCCCCAAACTTGAACTGGACTGCGCAACCTGGAAAGCAACATGAAGAACCAAAAGAAACAACCACAAACAGCATTAATAGCACAAGCATAAAGACAGAAAACGAATGTATCGAAAGTTAACAGAACATAAAGAATTTGCATTGCAAAAAGAGTGTACATGATGACAAAAAGAGCTGTACAGGGATCATGTCGACCAGAGCAACCTATACATAGCAAATTCTTACAGTTGAAAAGGAAAACAAAATATACAAGAGAAATAGTTACAGATGAAACAAAAAGAGAAGATCCACACTCGCAACAAGCTACTAGCCAGAAGGTAAACGGGCGAGGATGGAATGGAGGAGAGAGTGAGTCTTACGCCGTTCAGCGGAAGCCAAACGACGGTCCTCAGCAGCGACACGGCGGTCTTCAGCAGCAAGACGACGATCTTCTTCAGCACGTGAAGAAGACTCACACAGAGCCTGAGTGCACGCAGTCAAAGAATGCTCAAAACGATCTAGTCACTCATGAATACCGGCAATGGAAGCCCGGATGAAAACCTGGTCCTGGTGAGAGTCGACCGAAGGTTCGACCCTCGCAGTGGCTGCGGCGGTGGAAACTGCCTCGGAAGGAGGAGGAGGTGGAGCGTGGATGAACAGGGGGGCAGGAGGCGGAGGGGCACTAGAATGGCTCAGAACATTGATCCACCGGCGCTGGGTAAAAATTTTAATTTTGTCGCCTTTTGGTTCATGGGGAGGAACAACGAAACCCTTGTGCTGAAGGAGCCGAGTGATGAAAAACGGCAAAGGCAATTTCCGATTTTCAACTCGCGGAGCCCGTGCATTATGAGCATCATGCCAAAACTTCATAAAGGTGGACCAAATGAGCTCTGGGATGGAGAACCATTGGCCTTGGTCCATGGCATATAAGGCTTGCAGAAAGTGGCCCCGACGCTCGGTGCTATGCACCAAAGGGCAAACATTGTGCTTGAAGACAGTGTCAATGAACCATAGGCGTTCCGGAAGATTGGTTTTGTGGATAAAAGACCGGGGCCGAGAAGGATCGTCAATAGTGCAAATGGCAGCGGCAATCTGCGCCACAGTTAATGTATCCGGCTCCTCATATAAAGGGAGATTCTCACGATTGACAATGTCATCGGGGCACTCAATGGGGCAACCAGAAACCTGAATGATGTCGGTCATAGTGAAAGCATAGGCGGTGCCATCAATGGATGTAGTGAGAGAAATGGGTGGCTCTTCAGGGCATTGGAGATTCTGGTAGAAGAGGCGCACTACACGGGGGTAGGCAACCCTGGCGAGGGGTGCGCAAATGTGTTGCAGACGGCGGTTAGTCAATTCGGCTACAGCCCACGAAGTTGTGGGTAGAATGTCAAAGGCATCCGTGAGCGGAAATGAGAGTTCGTAGTTGAGTTGTTTGCGATCCCAAGGATCACGTGGTCGCTCACGAGTGACAGCACGGGCACCTGAAGAGGGTCGAGGAGGGCGAGAAGGACCGGCATGAGACATTTAGAGAGGTGGACTTGGTTGAGGAATTTCAGCGAACACCTGGCGTGCACCACAAAAAGGAGAAGATGAAAGTGAGTGGGATGGAGGAGCAAACCCAAAAAATTTGGCAAGATAACAAGCTCTAGCATAGAGCAACATCAACAACAAGCAACCCAAGCATCAACAAAATCACCGACATGCAATCCCATCCTCCTTATGATGAAATAAGGACAAGGAAAGGAGAAAAATAGGAAACTCACATACCTTGGGACAGAATATGAAATGGGAACTGCAGAGATGTAGGGGTGGTGGCAATGTGGGTGGGCTGGGGGTGGATGAGAGTTGGATTGG
Organism: Cornus florida; assembly: GCF_030987335.1. Classification (NCBI taxonomy): domain Eukaryota; kingdom Viridiplantae; phylum Streptophyta; class Magnoliopsida; order Cornales; family Cornaceae; genus Cornus; species Cornus florida. The sequence goes on from NW_026775572.1 coordinate 49,829,206, forward strand.
GTGTTTTAGGTAGAGAGAGAAAGTGGTTGCATGCATGTGGTGCAAGGATGGGTTGGTTGTTTGGTTTGGGGAAGGTGAGGAGCCGAGAGAGAGGTGGAGGGATGGGGTGAGGGTGTGGTAGTTTTGTGGGGTGAGAGGGAGATGGAGTGAGGAGGTTGGTTGGTTGGTTTGGGGAAGGTGAGGAGCCGAGAGAGAGAGAGGTGGAGTAAGGTGGAAGAGGGGTTGGTGGTGTAAAAGAAAGAGAGGGAGGGAGCTGCGAGGGAGAGAAGGGGTTTTAAAAGAGAGAAGAGAGCTTGGTTCGAGCACTCGAAGGCCCACTTCGAGTGCTCGAAATTTGGGCAGAGAGTTGGGTTTGGCATAGGGTGTGGGTATGAGGAGTTCGAGCACTCGAAGCTTGGTCTTCGAGTGCTCGAAAGTTGAGCAGTGGGTTGCAGGGAAGGGTGAGGGTTGCCGAGAGAAGCTGGGTGTGAGTTGGTTGAGGTGCATGGCATGGTGAGGGTTGATGGAGGTGGAGGGTTGGTGAGGTTGGTTGTGCGGGTTGGCAGAAGGGTGGTGAGCTGGGTGGTGAGGGAGGTGGGTTTGGCATGCATGCATGGGCGTGCATGCATGCAAGCAGGGTGGGGATGGTGTTGCATGGCTGAGAGGGTGGATGGTGTTAGAGAGGGTGATGGAGGTTGAGAGGTGTGGCATGCATGCATGGGCGTGCATGCATGCATGCAGGGTGGTTGGGAAGGATGTGGTGGGTTGGTGAGTGAGTGTGGGTTTGCATGCATGCATGGGCGTGCATGCATGCAGGCAGGAGGGTTGATAGGAGGGGTGATGAGAAGTTTGGAGGTGTGGCATGCATGCATGGGCGTGCATGCATGCATGCAGGGTGGTGATGGTGTTAGAGAGGGTTGGTGCATGGAGTGTGGGTTTGCAAGCATGCATGGGCGTGCATGCATGCATGTAGGGTGGTGATGGTGTTAGAGAGGGTTGGTGCATGGAGTGGATTGGGTTTGCTGAGGGGTGAGAGAGAGAGATGGAGTGGTGAGGGTCTTCGAGCACTCGCAAGGGGGAGGGCGAGTGCTCTGCATGGAGACAGCAGGCTCGGGTGGGTTGTATGGGGAGTTCGAGCACTCGGAAGAGGAAGCTCGAGTGCTCGAAATGAGAGCAGTGAGTTGGCCAAGCAAATGGTGAAGCTTCGAGCACTCGAAGCTTGGGCTACGAGTGCTCGATTCTGAGGCAGAAGCATGCAGCTGCGGAAGTTGGGCTAAAAAGCTTAGAGCACTCCAACTGGGAGCTAGAATGCTCTAAATGAAGGCAGCAGGCTCGTGATTTTTGGTGCTTGAACCTTGAATGGAGCTTGAATGCTGTTGCATGGCCATGCATGAGCTTGCATGGATGGTTCAAGGAAAGAGATTAGTAAAATATGGAAGCATAAAGAAGTTGAGCAGTGGGCTTGGATAGGAAGGAATGCATGCATCAGAGAAATGCATGCAATAATGCATGAAATATAGAAATGCATGCAAGCAAGGAACTTTGCGGAGCCGGATAAAATTTTTGAGAAGCATGAAATTCCTATGCATGCAATGTTGATGGATTCAAGCCAATGTATGGGAAGAATTAAAACGGTGCAACATCCTCGCAGTCAAACGGTGCAACAATCTCACTCCACCCTTTTTTTTTTTTTTTTTTTTTTTTTTTTTTTTTTTTTTTTTTGCAACATCACCCAAAGCATGGGTGGATGTAAGAGAATTTTCAAACCTTGGCAACATCACCAAATGAATGAATGAAATTTCTGGAGAAAGTTTTTTTTTTAAACTTGCAAATTCATTCCATTCCAATGCATGGGAAATTTTGAAGGTGATGTTTTGAAACCGTGCAATTTGTCAATTGTTTAAACATCTGCACATGAGTCGCATTTGAAAAATCTAATGAAATTGCTAGAAAGCGATGGGGAATTCCGGGAATGAAAATGAGAGTTGAGAAGGTCTAAGAAAAATCAAATTTTGGGCTTTTCTAAACCGTTTCCCAGAAAAAAAAAATTTTGTAAGGCACGAGCAATTTCAAAGAGAAGGAAGCTTGGAACATCGAAAGAATTTATTCCCTTGCTTTGCTAAATTTAATGTCGATAGCTAGACCAAGCTAGAGCAGGCACTACTCCTCATAAATGGGATCCGTCAAGGGGACTTCCTCAACTTTTCGGGTTAGAATTGTGCTGTCAATGCACGGCTTAAGCCTTTGGCCATTTACCTTGAAGAGTGATCCACTTGCAGGATCATGAAGTTCGATTGCTCCATGAGGAAAGACGGTAGTGACAATGTATGGACCATCCCATCTTGACCGGAGTTTACCGGGAAAGAGTTTCAAGCGGGAATTGAAAAGCCAGACCTTTTGTCCCGGGGCAAAAGACTTTTTGACGATGTGTTTGTCATGAAAAGCTTTAGTCTTTGCCTTGTAAATTTTTGCATTTTCATACGCGTCATTACGCAATTCCTCAAGTTCATTTAATTGCAACGCACGATTAGAGCCGGCTTGTTTGAGATCAAAATTGAACCTTTTTACGGCCCAATAAGCACGGTGCTCTAATTCTACCGGGAGATGACATGCTTTGCCAAAGACAAGTCGATATGGTGACATGCCAATGGGTGTCTTATAAGCTGTCCGGTAAGCCCAAAGTGCATCGTTTAGCCGTAATGACCAATCTTTGCGGTCCGGTCTAACTGTTTTTTCTAAAATGTGCTTAATCTCCCGGTTAGAAATCTCTACTTGACCACTCGTTTGAGGGTGGTAAGGTGTAGCAACCTTATGAATGACTGAATACTTAGCAAGGACGGATTTGAGATAACGATTTCGGAAATGAGATCCGCCATCACTAATGATTGCTCGGGGTGTACCAAAACGACTAAAGATGTGAGATTGAATGAAATGGATCACGACTTTATGATCATCGGTTTTGGTAGCCGCGGCTTCAACCCATTTAGACACATAATCCACCGCTACAAGGATGTACTCATAGCCATAAGAAGATGGAAATGGTCCCATGAATTCAATCCCCCACACATCAAAAATTTCAACAATTAAAATGTTGGTGAGGGGCATCATGTCTCTTCGGGACATGGATCCAAGTTTTTGACATCGTTCACACGATTTGCAAAAATTGTATGCATCCCGGAACAAGGTAGGCCAAAAGAAACCGCTTTGAAGGATTTTGTTAGCGGTCTTTTTGGCACTGAAATGGCCTCCACAAGCAAGAGTATGGCAAAAATTTAAAATGCTTGTGGCCTCGGTTTCAGGAATACATCGCCGGATGATTTGGTCCGGGCAATACTTGAATAATTCCGGATCTTCCCAAAAGAAATGCTTGACTTGGGAGAAAAACCGGTCCCGCTCTTGTTTGGACCAATGAGCTGGAATTTTGCCAACCGCAAGATAATTGACAATATCCGCAAACCACGGAAGAGTAGAATGTGAAACTTGAAGAAGTTGCTCATCCGGAAAGGAATCACGGATGGCTGCAAATTCTGAAGATTTCTCAATAAGTAAGCGAGAGAGATGATCGGCGACAACATTGTCGGTCCCTTTTTTGTCCCGGATGTCGATGTCAAACTCTTGAAGTAAGAGGATCCATCGAATTAAGCGGGGTTTTGTCTCTTTTTTCGCTAACAAATTCCTAAGAGCGGCATGATCTGAAAAGACGATGACCTTGGAGCCAAGAAGATAGGAGCGAAATTTATCCAAGGCGTACACCACAGCTAGCAATTCTTTTTCAGTGGTGGTGTAGTTCAATTGGGCATCGCAGAGAGTTTTGCTAGCATAATAAATGACATGCGGAAGTTTATCCACACGTTGGCCCAAAACCGCCCCTAATGCATAGTCGGATGCATCACACATGATCTCAAAGGGAAGAGACCAATTAGGGGGTTTCATGATCGGGGCAGAGGAGAGGAGAATGCGAAGTTTGATGAAAGCTTCCATGCAAGCGTCATCAAAATTGAACGGAACATCCTTGGCTAAGAGATTACACAAGGGCCGTGAGATTTTGCTAAAATCTTTGATGAAGCGACGATAGAATCCGGCATGGCCAAGAAAAGAACGGATTTGACGGACGGAATTCGGAGGAGGAAGATTAGAGATTAACTCAACTTTTGCCTTGTCTACCTCGATTCCCCGCTTAGAAATGACATGTCCTAAAACAATGCCTTCTTGGACCATAAAGTGGCTTTTCTCCCAACTTAGAATGAGATTCGTCTCTTTGCATCTTTGGAGCACAAGAGATAAATTTTTGAGACACGAGTCAAAGGAGGAGCCAAATACGGAAAAGTCATCCATGAAAACTTCCAAGAACCTTTCAACCATATCGGAGAATATGGACATCATGCACCTTTGGAATGTTGCCGATGCATTGCATAGACCAAAAGGCATGCGTCGATAGGCAAAAGTACCAAAGGGACATGTGAATGTTGTTTTCTCTTGATCTTGGGGGGCGATGGCCACTTGGTTATAGCCGGAATAACCATCAAGAAAACAATAGAAGCTTTGGCCGGCTAACCTTTCTAGGATTTGATCAATAAATGGGAGTGGGAAATGATCCTTCCTAGTTGATGAGTTGAGTTTACGATAGTCAATGCACACACGCCACCCGGTGGTGGTTCGTTGTGGCACGAGCTCGCCCGCTGAATTTTCAACAACGGTGAGCCCGGATTTCTTGGGGACAACTTGTGTGGGGCTCACCCACTTGCTATCAGAGATAGGATAGATGATTCCCGCATCTAGCAATTTGATCACCTCTTTCATGACCACTTCCTTCATGTTTGGATTTAACCGGCGCTGGACCTCTCTAGTAGGCTTTGCGTCATCCTCCATATGAATGCGGTGCATACAAATGGAGGGGTCAATTCCTTTCAAATCTGCCACTGTCCAACCAATAGCTTCTTTATGCTCTTGGAGCACCGCTAAAAGGTTGGTCTCTTGGTCTTGTTGAAGGTCCGAGGCAATAATGACCGGAAGGGTTTGCTTTGGACCAAGGAACACATACTTGAGATGGGCCGGGAGTGGCTTAAGCTCAAGTTGTGGCGGAGATAACAATGATGGGACCAGAGGAGTGGTGGAAAGTTGGGGAAGTGGTTCGTTTGGAATTTTCCAAGGAGGTACATCCATGATAGCATTAATATCAAGCAAGGAATTGACTTCTTGAATGGCTTGATCAACATCAAAGTTTGGGAAGTCAAAATGAGACATGCAAGTTTCAAGGGGATCTTTGCTTAGGATGAAGGGGAGAGATTCTTCGACCACTTCATCAATGACATCCACAAGAAAACAATCATCCTCATTGGAGGGATGTTGAGTTCCATGAAAGATGTGGAGTTTGACTTGCATGTTTCCAAAAGCAATGTCCATCACCCCGGTTCGGCAATTAATTGATGCATTAGCCGTAGCTAAAAATGGCCTACCAAGGATCACGGGAATGTGCTTTTTCGGGTCATGGACTGGTTCCGTATCAAGAACCACAAAATCTACCGGGAAGTAGAATTTGTCCACTTTGATGATGACGTCCTCAAGAATACCTTGTGGATGCTTGACCGATCTATCGGCAAGTTGCAAAACCACGGAAGTCGGCTTAAGATCGCCCAAACCAAGTTGTAGGTAAACCGAGTATGGAATTAAATTCACACTAGCTCCTAAGTCAAGGAGGGCCCTCTCGAGTTTTGCTGTCACCAATGACGCACGAGATTGTGGGGGCACCCGGATCCTTATACTTCGGGGGAGTGCTGTGCTGAATAATAGCACTAACATTTTCAGTCAACCTCACTTTTTTTGGCAAATGATTTTTAGAGGTGCGCTTTTGAGTGCACAAATCTTTGAGAAATTTTGCATAGGGAGGGATTTGCTTGATAGCATCCAACAGGGGCAAGTTAATCTTCACTTGCTTGAAAACTTCCCACATGTCTTGAATTTTACAATTCTTGTTCCCAAAATGTGTCGACTCTTGAAGACGTTGAGGAAACGGAGCTTTTGGCTCATAAGTAGTTTCCACATTTGGGGAGACATGTGTGGGATATCCGTGAATGGTATTGGGACAAGAATTTGGATTAGAAGAGCTTGAATTTGGATTTTTCAACGGCGAAACTTCCTCACTTTTGTCTCCATCGACCTTATTGTCCACCACTCTACCACTCCGAAGGGTGGTGATATCTTGAACTTGTTTATGAGTCGGCCCACTCGGATGAGGGGTTTCGTCAATCACATGCATTCCTCTAGGATTTTCAAAAGGTTGAGAGGGAAGCTTGCCCTTGTCCTTTTGAAGCAATTGATTCATCGAGTTAGCTATTTGGCCCACTTGATTTTCAAGATTAGCTATGGATTGAGTATGAGAGTGAACCATTTGGAGAGTAGGCTGCAAGGATGTCAAGAGTTGCTTGTTGGCATCCATTATTTGCTTATTAATGATTCCATCATTTGTTTGTTTGCAGCTACTATCTCGTCAGTTGGACACACAGGAGGTTGATTGGAGACATTTGGATTGTAAGGAGGACGGTAGCTTGAAGAGGCTTGGAAAGGTCTACCTTGATATTGAGAAGAGGGCTGATTTTGCCGCCCTTGGTTTTGGAATTGGGAATTCTGTGGGGCTTGTTGCCGCCATGAGAAATTCGGATGATCTCGCCAACCCGGATTGTAGGTGTTGGAATATGGATTGTTCCCGGGCCGCGAGAACATGGCATTAGCTTGCTCTTAGTTGGGACTAGGAAATTGCTCCGGTGTGGGGCAATCTTCCGAGAGATGGAATGGACTAGTACATGAAGCACAAACTGAACTTGCCGAATTTTGAGACAATGAAGGAGGAAGATGTGGTGCCATCAATTGATAGAATTTATGAGCGATGGCATCCACTTGAGATGATTCCTCCCTTATTGACTTTGGTTGACAAGGGTTGGTGTTGTTTGGAGTGGTTGCGGTAGGAGCCCTACGAGAATTGTGTTGAAGTGAATTTTCACTCAAATTCTCAAGTAAGGTCCAAGCCTCATCCGCATTCTTGGACATGAACATCCCACCACAAGAAGAATCAACCATGAATCTATGGGTTTCGGTCAAGCCAGCATAGAAAGCTTGCACTAATTGCCATTTTGGGATCAAATGATGAGGACACTTCCGAAGAAGATCTCGTAACCTTTCCCAAGTCTCGTGGAGTTGTTCTCCATCAACTTGAGAAAAGCTTAGAATGGAACGCCTCATTTGGTTGGTTTTACTCACCGGATAATACTTCTTAAGAAATTCTTGTTGCAATTGAGCCCAAGAAGTAATAGAGTTGGGAGCGAGGGAGTTCAACCAATATTTTGCCCTATCCTTTAGGGAGAATGGGAAAAGATGGAGATGAAGTGCATTGTCCGGAAAACCTCTCAACCGGATGGTCGAATAGATTTCGAGGAACTCATCAAGATGCTTATATGGATCTTCATTATCAAAGCCATGAAATGATGGAAGCATTTGAATGGTACTAGACTTGATCTCATATTGAGCTGCATCGATGTTTGGCATCACTATGCAAGATGGAGAAGCATAGGTGGTAGGGATGAAATGATCTCTAAGAGTCATTGGCTCGATATTAGGAATTTCAGCCCTTTCATTCCCCGGATTTCCTACGTTATCCCCCATTATATTGAATTCAGTTTCAAGGTCCCTTGTAAGAGTGGGTTCCCTAAGGTTCCGTCTAAGAGTTCTTTCAAGAAAATTGATATCAATGGGCGAATCGATTGTGGGTAAGGAAAGTGACCTACGACCGAACATCAACAACAAAGCATATACTCAACAAAGCAATTCATCAACCACAACTCCACATACGATGTTCCCTTTCTCCTCAATTATCAAGACGGAAAATGTAAATGGCCACGACAAGGACCGATGCTTTAACACAAAATTTAAACAGGATAAGAGCCTCAACAAGGGCTTCACAACTAAACTAAAACTAAATTTAACACATGCACAATATTCACAACTCGAAACTAGAAGTCACGAGACTTACCTGGGGTCCTCTAGACTTACAATTTGCTAGCATTCCCACGGCGAGCTTCGAGTCCCTAGAATCTTACAACACTTAAAACACAAAGGTGGTCAAAACACACAAGGAATATTCACAAGACACAATATTCACAATCAAACTAAATTTAACCCTAGAAACTTCGGTTGCTAAACCGTTTACAGTCCCCGGCAACGGCGCCAAAAATTGATCGGTTGGTCAATTAACATCAACCTTCGCAATAGCACGAATCATTGTAAAATAGGGCTATTGGTCGGGTAAGTCGAACCACAGGGACTGCGCTAGTCTAATACAACCTAAATGTCTAGAATCATTCTTAGAATGATGAAGGGTGTATAGAGGTTTTGTTGGATGTCACTTAAGCTAGGAAATTAAAAATGCATAAAACAATAAATTGCAAGAATTCAAGGGAGTGAAGTACAAGTAAAGAAGGCTAGGGAAATGAATCCACCTCCATCCCTATACACATGCTAGGTTAAGATTAATTTAAGGGGAAAACAACATATATGATAGTCATGATACATAACAATACTAGGTTGCTATAATATCCTTAAGAAGTTCATTTAATTAGAAAGGCAAGAATAAACCATCAAAGGTTCACATGATCAACTACCTAAACTAAAATGTAGCTTAGAACATGCTTACTAAGCCAAGGATTATCAAGCCCTAATTTAAATGGTGAATGCACATAAAGCTAAGAATCAAGTATAGCCCATCAAAGGGGAAACCCTAAGCCATGAACTATCTAGGTTCTCTAACTCCATGCCACTAAAACCATTCCATGATCTAACTTCCATTGTCACCATGGAAGTGCAAGCAATATGATTAAGAAAAGCAACCATCCAAGACAAGATGAATAACTCACAATAATCATTTAAACATTCAACATTCATTACAACAAAAATGAGGCTCTTGACCATGGAAAGTCTATCAAAAATACATTGTAATCCCCAAAAATAAACTATACTAACACATGCTTACAAGGGAGGGGTTTCATCACCTCCCTAGATGAGGTTTAGTTGCCCATTGGTGAGCTAGAAGAAGGAAGAAGCATCATCCTCATCTCCATTTTCGAGCTCCTACTGTAGCACTCAAGAACACCCTTCTCCTTGCTCTCTTCTCTCTCCTCTATCTTGCTAAAGATGAAGCTTGATGATATATGTGGCCTTTGGGTAGCCTTTTATGCTCCAACAATACCCTCTCTCCTCCAAGGAACACCTCCAACCACTTCATAAAGAAGAAAGATGGCATTGAGGAAACCAATGTGCAAGTGGGCTGAAATGAGCCATTTCCGAAGGGCATTCTGCCTGATTTTCGAGCGCACGCTTGGTGATCTCGAGCACTCTAACTTAGTGCAATGTGCAACATGCTCCTCTTGCTCAGCGCTGACCTATTTTGGAAAAACTGCTATAACTTTGTGCCCCGAACTCCGAATGACGATCTGTTTGAAGATTTGGAGAGCTGATTCAGTGCTTTAAAAACTTCATGTTTTGATGAAGACCCAATTCTCAAGTCTGGTTGGTCGAAAATGGGGAGAAAGGCAGTACATCAGTGCTGCTAGGCAGTTCTGCGCACCTCTGTTGTGAAGATCATAACTCTCTCCTCCGAACTCCGAATGATGAACCACTTGAAGATTTGGAAAGCTGATTCGGAGCTCTAAATCTTTCATGTTATGAGGGAAGTCCAGTTCTCGAGTTTGGAAGGTCAAAATGGCAAGCAAAGTCCAGGCTCTACTGCTGCCAGAATTCAGCATTGGCACCTTTTGTTGCTCAAAATTCCACAAGGCCTTATTCTTGTTCCATTTTGGCCAATGAACCTGAAAATGCATAAAAACATGCAAATGGAGTTAATCTACATAAAATAATTAATAACTGGACTTTGTTAATGTAATTTAGGGCGCTTGAATATACAATATTCGGCACTTATCAAGGAGTCAGACCACTTCGATCGATCCAAGATGCAGTTCGATCGATCGAACCAATCTTCGATCGATCCAAGTTAAGGTCGATCGATCGAACTTCCTCCAGCGAGAAAAAGTTAAAGTCCAGCTCATTTATTCCGTCCTTCACCCAATCATTGGAGAATATGCCTTGCACGACCACAGCTCATCATAGGGTGTATTTGACCTACCTATATAAGGAATATGATACACTTTTTGGAGAGGAGTCTAGAGTCTCTTGTCACACATTGAAAATCATCTTGGAGGCTATTCTTGGAGAGGAAGAAGGGAGGAAGCTAGAGCAACCATTGGAGGAGATCTTCACCAACAAGGAGCAGCCATGGAGTTAGCCCTTGAGGGTTGGATCATCACTACCATGAGTGGCTAGACATCTTCTTGGGACTAGAGTTAGCCCCAAGCATGCTTTCTATACTCTAATCTTGTGTATTATTGAGGGATTAGTGTTATATGATACATCTTGATATTCATGTATATATAAATCTTGATTATTTCATGGTTTGTATGGTTTAATGCTTCCAATTAACTATTCTATGCTACCCATATGTCTATGTATGCTAAAGTAGGATATTCATGTGCTTATCTCTAGATTTAGTGTTTTTTATGCATGTCTATGTGTATTGATGCTATAGATCTAGAGATTATCAAGATGATGTGCTTAATGAATGCTATTTTGGTTCATTTGATGGTTTATGCCTATTCTTGATGGTTTGTGCCTCTCCCCTAGTCTAGATAGCTTTATTTTCATGCTAGTAGTGTAGATTTAGTGTAGTGGTAGTATAATGTTAGATGGGAGGACAATCTACTCTTGATGTTTGATGGTCCATGCTTGTGAGTCCAAATGGCATATTCCTCTAATATTGTGTTGCATGTGGATTGTGAGCTTAATGAAGGATTAATGACTTGTTTTGATCTATTGTGCTATCCCCATGTTGTCTAGACAATATATGCTCCATTGCTTAGATATATTGTGCTCTTTACATGATGTTTAGACAATACTTGCTTAATTTGTCATCCTTGCCAATTGAATCAACCTAATGCACACACACCCTTATCATATTGCAACACATCCATTACCCTCAATTGATCACTTGTTAGTAGTATAGAAAAGTATTGCTTGGTGGTGATCTCTACACCCCAAGACCTCTCTCTCTCTTGTTTACCTCATATTATTTTATTTAGTTGAATTCAATTTAGCTTAATCAACCAACCAACCAATTGTGTGATCACTCGACCTACTAACCCTAATTACCATAGTTCACAATTCAATACACCATCAAATCCCTTGGGACGATCCCTACTCGCCCTATCTATATTTTTTATAGAGAAAGGTAGTAGTGGCTTTTTATAAATGTAAAACTTGGCCACCTCCTAAACACAAACAACTCTCAAGCTTTGTTGGTTGTGGCAACTCCATCAAAGAAACCAACAACAACATGTTTCTAAGGTATGCCCGAAAACAATGGGGCTCATAAACATATAAAAGTGATAATACAAATGGCAAGTTCATAAAATCAACAAAAATGAACAGAATGCCTTTTAGAAAATGTAACACAAAATATGGATGAGTCCAATCTCTCACTACGAGGAAATGAATCATTTCCCCCAATGACCACTAAGGTCCTCGAGACATAGGGTTAGCAAGTCATTCCCAAGACCAGCTCATACCCTCATAAAATCCCAACACCACATAAAACAAGACACAATGAAATGGATAGTCCCAATGCTAACCGTTACGAGACACCAACAAGAAAATCCCCAATCTAAGATGCCGACGAGTTCGATGAGAACTCTACAGAATTCTACCAGAACCCTAACACAACGCCCCAAGTCTCTAATGATAAGGGAGAGTAATTAATTGCACCAACGAAATTAATTACACGAAACCACTTACATCCCAACCGTAGCCCGTAAGAGCTAACCAAAGCAACACAAGAAGGATCCTAGGTCAACACACCCATCTAAATCTTGAAACCATCACCCTAAGAAGGCAAGACACGAGAACCTCGCCTTGAGGCTCACAAAGCAACCCCCGACTCCCCAAGGAATGATTCAAGTTAGCCCTGACTCTTCGTCCCATGATGCTAGAAACAAAGAACTCAACGACATCATGACGTCAAAAACACTATGAAGTACTAAGAGATGTCACCGACACCTCCAACACCACCATGACTACATCATGAAAAGACAAAGAAAATGAGACGAAACGGTGCCTCTGTGGCCTATGTCTCATCTCGCTAGACGGATACTACAACCCTACGCTCACTTGAGCCCTAACAAGAAGACTCTCCGCGAGTCAAGACTGTGACGCTATATGAGTGGAAAGGAAACGAGATCAATAACAACACGAGTTATTATGGTCGAATGCAACTCACACTATGAATGCACCAAACACAAAGCAAGACAGGGTATGCAACATACGGTTATGCTAAACCAATCAAAGAAAGCTATTTAAACAATTAAGCACTTAAGCAAATAAGCATACATGTCAAACAAGGATGCTTTTAAACACATAAGTATATAAGCATAGAGACATGCCATAATACCAAACGTGTTATCAAGAAACACATAAACATGTTATAATACCGAAATATATTAACAAATAGCATATACACACGTATAACATAGAAACAAAAACTTGATATGCACCCAAAACCCGTCGTCCAAGGTATTCAAACCTAGGAGCCTTGATAACACTTGTAACGACCCTCGATTTTTTAACCCAGTGTGTCCTGTGATGAACCAAAAGAGGACCTGATAACGGATCCGAAATGTAGAAGCAGAAGAAGCAGAATGGCCTTAAGAGATGTACGTCATCCTTAAGGCACCAAGATGACTCCTCATGAGGCCATGGAACTCAAATGAGCCAAGCAATGAAGCAAGAATGCCAAACCTGAAAAGAAATAAACCAAGGGCAAAATGGTCATTTCATACTGAAATGGGTGCCACCGTGAATGCCATTAGAAAGAAAACAAAAAATGAACAAAGTTAGACTCAAGAATCGCTTGATTCTAAGTCCAGACGGAAAAGATATGAAATTAAAATGAAGTGGCCTTCTTCGCTTAAGAGTTGCCACGAACCTATCTCGCTAAAACTAGAATAGCTCACACTATAAATGGAGTTTTGATGAGTGGTTAGTACCATTGGAAAGCTAACTTCAAGCTCTTGAATTTAGAATCGAGAAAGACCTGATTTAGAGTTGAAACGAGTGAGACATGACCTTTTAAAATCAGTGCAAGGAAACTATCCAAGAGAAATTGAAAAAGGAAAGTCCCAGGGAGGATCAGTCGACTGAAATGCAACCATCAGTCGGCCGGAACTCAACCGTCGGTCGGCCGAACACCAATCATCAGCCGGCCGAAGCAAGGTTTTTCCTAAAAAGCTTACTGGAATGGTCTTGAGAGCTTGGTCAGCCGGCTAATGGGTCCTTATCAACCGACCGACACATCTGCTGCAGCAGAAAAATTTGCTGCAATATGTGTGTGAGGTGCTTGGTCCATTTTTAAGGCTCTACATGCATTCTACATGATCCGAACAAGTTTGAAGACATTCTCTAGCGTCATGCAAGCGTCCAAAACATGCCAAAACAAAAAGGAACTTCAAATGATGTCCAATTCCATGAATTTTCATGAAAATTCATAAAATAGCCCAAAAATAGGTCAAAAGTTAAAACTTAAAAGTTTTTGTGAAATGTGAACATGCACGCAAACGTAAAAAGACATTTAAGATGCGTTCCAATGGTCCGCGGCCTCAAAATGTCCTAAATGCAAAATATGACCTCTTAACGGCCAAAAATGCCTAAAAATGCAATAAATGAAACCAAAATGAGAAACCTAGATCAAAATGTTGTTTGGCCCTTGGCCACACCTCATGCATGATCATAGAGACCCTATGAAAGAAAAAGAATGGAATTCCCACACCCGATGCAAACATGGTGAGGCAAAGACTTAACAATTTTCATGATTTCCATAATAAACCTTGAAAACGAAAGTGCATAGAATAGAATATACATGTCATTGGCCTCCGGCCTCATCTTATACATGTCAAATACATTAAAGAGAGTGTACTTATGTACACATTACATACATGAAACCAAGGATACAAGTTTTGATACATAAGGCTACCAAAAATGGCATTTCATGCTAACACTTGCATGAAATGGAAACTTTAAGTCTACGAAACTTCCATGGCTTAGTGTGCATCCCAAATCAAGGTCCCTGTACCTGAAAAATATCCCCACTACGTGGGTGAGTAACATAAAGCAACTCGTAGGAGATGAGCATGCATCGACCTAACATTTTACAACTATATCACCTTAAGGTGAAACATGTTAAAGGAACTCATGCAACTTAACGTCTATGTCAAAGTGAGACTCAGGGATCATCCAAAGCTATCTTAGATCATTTCTAGCATAAATCATATCATTCATGCAATTTAAACAATATAGAAACATGTTATGCAAAGCAACAAGATAAAGGTTCTTAAAAGTATCAACTTGTAACTTAAGATACGGAAACAACTAAAGTGGGTCATGCCACCTAACGTCTATGTTCCAAATGAATCAATAGAATCATTCCTAAGCTACATTTGAACATCGAAACACAAATCACAATATCGATGCAATTCAACTAACATTGGAACTTCTAATACAACGCATAAGCGAGATTTCTCAAAGTTAACATCTTGAAACTTAAAATGGGAAATCAACTAAGGAACAACAAGTTACGATATCATCTAGTTATCAACTTAAAATGAAATGCGAAATCAACCAAAGTGGATACTTGGATGTCACGCCAGATCAGACCGACACCATAGTTACTTTAGGGTTACTAGCCCATGGTAAACCTCCCTATGTGCGCACTAGACTATAGAGGGAGAATCCCCTGTACTATAACCATGTCCTAGCCTTAGTCAAATAATGACATCCCCAAGTTATCAAAATCAACAAGTTATGCAACAACGTATATATCAACATGTATATACAAGATAATCAACTATCTACTATGCACAACCGAATTTGGAAACACATACAATACATGCTCTAAGTCTACAACTACTAAGGCATGACAAATGTCAAATCTTCAGTGTGCGATTCGTTACACGCTATGACAATATCATTCAATATTGAAAGCATGAACTCATACATTTAATGCAAATCCAAAATCATGATTTTAAACATACAACCAACGTCAAATACATGATTAAATCCTTAATGCAATAGAAACGAAAATTAATTAAATAAACTAATTAATTTCCCTAGGTTTTAATTCTCAACCAAATGATCCATAATTAATACCTGTTATACAATATAACTTGATCGTTACATATATGAATTCAAAAACTGAATTACCATTGAAAAAATAAAAAATGGAATTAAATTAAATCATAATAATCAAATCCCTGAATTATAAAACAATATCAAATGGTCCCAAATTAATATATACTAGTAAACAAGTCCTAGTCATTTCAAATATCAAGTTTAAAACTCAATTAAGCCAATGGAACCCTTAAATTGATTTTAATTAATTCTTTTAATTAAAATCTCTAGATTTTCATACTCATCCAAATGCTCCAAAATTAAAGGATGTTAAAGAGCATGCAAAGACTTAATTTAATAATCTATCGCAAGTTAATTTCATGCAAGGTACGGCCAAATCACAAAAGAAAAATATTAAATAAAACTTGCAATTCTTATTTAAATGACCCAAATTTAATATATGTCAACAACCATACCAAAGCTTAATTTTCTAGCATGCCACAATTTAATTCTAAGTTGTATAGCATCATGAGAATTATATCTTAAACATAGAAAATAATTAAATTAAATTATATAACTTGAACTAAAACATGCATACAAGTTGTATAAACTTCTAAAATCATCAATACAACATTAATATAAACCTAAGACATCCCCTACCTCAATTTGAGACGAAAATCTCTCAAATCCCCACCGAAAGAAAAGTGCTCCGAATTCGACGATACTTCGGTGTTTTGTTGGGGACAACACGATGAACAAGAATCCCAAGGAAGCCCCATCAAAATCACAACTTGACTTCAAACCCAAAGTCAAAATTTGGCCAAAAACGGGTTCTAATAAGAGGGAAAGGTAGAGCACGACGAGGCCTACAATAAATGTTAAAGCCGAAGACTTTCTACCATGGAAATCAAGTGGAGGAGAAGAAAAAAAGGTGGTAGCCCAAGGAGCTCCCATGGCCGCCGGCCAAAGAGGGAGGAAGATGATGGAAAAAGTGACTTTTCACTTTAAGACATTCTATTTATAGGAAAATCCTAAAAGTGCCCCGAAAGGGCCTCACCCGGTCCGGAAAGTGGAATTTTAGTAAACGCGCCCAAACGGAAAAACTCTATGAACAAAAAAGAACCACAATGACAAAATATGGAGAACAAAAGAAATGGCATCGAAAACCGAGTCCCGAGCAGAGAGATATGCCCCTAACAAGTTCGGCGGCAACTTGGGCCAAAAACCCTGAAACTGGAGAAAAATGACCAGAAGGAAATTCTAAGAGTACACGACTCGATAAAATGTGAAAATGAATCTTGTATGAGGATCCAGGCTCAAAACGAGGTATTTTTGCAGTTTCATTAATTGCATAATGGCCCCTCCAAAAATTGAAAACTGCACTAATGACTCAGAATGAAAATATCTTCCAAAAATATTTTCTTAAAAATCCCTGAAATAAAAGATCTTGAAAAGATATTTATGAAAAACACCCCAAGAAAAGAAAAAGTTTCTGAAGAATTGTTCGTCCATGCCCCTACAGACACCGAGACCAACCAGAGTACTTTCTTGCAAAAGTAAAGATACGTATTTTGTGGAAACCACATAGAATGAAGATACGTAAAGTCAAAAACCAACTCCGAGCATGGAAAGTGAGGTTATGCCAAAAAGTGACAAATGGGGAAAAGACAAAATAGGGAAAAGGACGAAAAGTAAATATTTTCCAAAAAGTGAAAATGTGGAAATGACTCGGTCCTTAAAAGAAGTTGTCAATCCAAGGGAAAGAGTCTCAAAAACCATTTCTGAGCACTCGAGACGACACTAAGCGTCGAGAAACAGAACTCAAAAAAGAAAATTAAATGAACAAAAATTTATCCGTAAAATTTGAGAAAAATGAAAGGGAGGAAAATGACCAGGTCATTACACCGAAAAAGTGAAGGCCAAAAGAAACCGCACTGAAGAATTTTAGCTGTAGTTTTCTTTACACTAAAATGACCTCCACATGCCAAACTATGACAGAGTGTCAGAATACTATGAAACTCACTCTCAGGAACGCATCTACGAATGATTTGATCAGCATAGTATGTGAATAGCTGAGGATCTTTCCAATATTACATCTTAATTTAGGAGAAGAATCGATCTTTTTCCTGCTTTGACTAAGATAAATGCATTTTGCCTATTACGTGATAATTCATAATATCAGCAAACCAAGGCAAATTTGACTGAGAAACCCCAAACAATTGTTCATCCAAGAAGGAATCACAAACTGGAAGTGAAGTTGAGGTATTCTCAATACAAATTCTAGAAAGATGGTCAGCTACAACATTTAATGACCCTTTCTTATCCCCGATCTCATAATCAAAGTCTTGAATCAAGAGGATCCATCGAATCAAACAGGGTTTGGTTTCCCTTTTGGAAAAAAGATGTCTCAAAGCAGAATGATCAGAATAGACTACGACTTTGGAACCCATGAGATATGGTCTGAATTTATCCAAAGCGAAGACAACTGCAAGCAACTCTTTTTCAGTGATGTTATAATTCAACTGTGCATCTGAAAGAGTTTTACTAGCATAGTAGATAACATGAGAAAGCTTATCCACTCGTTATCCCAAGACAACACCCATAGCATAATCAGATACGTCACACATAATCTCAAATGGAAGAGCCCAATCCGGAGGATTCATGATAGGAGCTGAAGAACGAAGAGAACGAAGCTTTTAAAAAGCTTCAAGGCATGATTCATCAAAGACAAAAGAAGCATCATTTGCAAGTAGATTACACAAAGGACGGGAAATTTTGCTGAAATCTTTAATGAAGCGTCGATAAAACCCGGCGTGCCCAAGAAATGATCGCACTCCCCTTACAGATGTAGGAGGAGGCAATTTAGAGATCAAATCTACTTTAGCTCTATCAACTTCAATACCTCTCTTTGAAATGATATGTCCTAATACAATCCCATCTTGAACCATAAAATGGCTCTTCTCCCAACTAAGAATAAGATTAGTTTCCCTACAATACTGAAGCACTAGGGAAAGATTTTGAAGACAATTTTTGAATGTAGATCCGAAAATAGAGAAGTCATCCATAAAGATTTTGAGAAAATTTTTAACCATGTCCGAAAAGATAGACATCATACACCTCTGGAATGTTGCTGGCGCATTACATAATCCGAAAGGCATCTGTCTATATGCAAATGTACCGAATGGACAAGTGAAAGTAGTTTTCTCTCGATCCTTAGGATCAATGGCCACCTGATTATAGCCGGAATATCCGTCTAAAAAGTAATAATAGCTTTTGCCAGCCAATCGCTCTAGAATCTAATCAATGAATGGAAGTGGAAAACGATCTTTTCTAGTAGCGGAGTTGAGTTTCTGGTAATCAATACACACACGCCATCCAGTGGTGGTGCGCTGTAGAACTAATTCACATCGGAATTCTTAACTACTGTAATACCTATCTTTTTGGGTACTATTTGAGTAGGACTCACCCACTTGCTATCTAAGATGGAGTAGATTATTCCCGTATCTAACAACTTCACAACTTCCTTTAACACTACCTCCTTTATATTAGGATTCAATCTTCGTTGGAGTTCCCGAGATGTTCGAGAATCCTCCTCCAAATGAATTTGTTGCATGCAAATTATGGGGCTAATTCCTTTCAAACCAGCCACACTTCACCCAATAGCCTCTTTATTTTGCTCAAGAACTTTTAAGAGACTATTTTCTTGCGAACTTGTAAGATTGGAAGCAATGATCACCGGGAGGGTGTCATTTAAACCCAAAAAAGCATACTTGAGCTTTTCCGGTAGTGGCTTAAGCTTAAGCTTAGGTAGAGACTCTAACGAAGGAATATGCGGAGTACTAGAAAATGGTGGAAGAGGCTCTAACCTAGATTTTCATGGAGGAAAATCTATAAGGAATCAAGCAAAGAATTCACTTGAGCTATTGAAGAATCAATATCAAACTTTTCATAATTGAAGTGATTCAGATAACCTTCTAAAGGATCCTTGGATAAAATAGTTGGGAGTGATTCCTCAACCAACTAATCAATAACATCAAGGAAGAAGCATTCACTATCATCGTGGGGATGATGAAAAGCATTGAAGATGTTTAGCTTGACTTTCATATTTCCAAAAGATAAATCCATGGCTCCAGTCCTACAGTTAATGCAAGCATTCACTGTGGCTAGAAAAGGTCGCCCAAGAATGACTAGAATATACTTTTTGGAATCGTGGACTGGTTCTATATCAAGAACTAAAAAATTGACTGAAAAATAGAACTTGTCCATTTTTATGAGTACATCTTCAACAATACCTCGTGGTTGTCTGACAGAACGGTCAGCAAGCTGTAAAACAACCGACGTAGGTTTTAACTCTCCCAAACCTAACTTCTCATACACCAAATAAGGAATTCGATTAACACTTGCTCCAAGGTTATGGAGTGCTCGCTCTATCACATTGTTTCCAATGGTGCAAGAAATTGTAGGAGCTCCAGGATCTTTAACCTTTAGAGAAGTGTTGTACTTAAGAATAGCACTGACATGCTCGGTAAGGCAAACTTTTTTAGGAACTTGGCTTTTAATAAGTGCCGAATATTGCATATTCAAGTGCCCTTATTTGCATTAGTTAAGTCCATTAGTTGATTATACTGTATATTTTAGCTTTAATTACAAGATTTTGTCTATTTTTAGGTTGGTTCCCCAAAGAGAGTCAAAAGTGATGCTTTGATAAGTTTTGAAGATCAAAGTATGCCATTGCTAAGGACATTTGTTTTAGCCAAGTAATGATCCGTGGAACTCATGATGATCTATGCAAAAAGTTCCAGGAAGAAGAATCACATCAATGGTCCGCACCAAGAACAGTCCGGCGGGCGCCCGCCGTTTTAGGTCTAGACTTCATGCACCCTGCGCATGCGGGCGCCCACCAATTCGCAGATAAGTGGGCATGGTCTGAATTGTTTCCTTCAAGGCTGTCCTCTTGACCCATTTTGTATGGTGTTACACTCTCATAGGGATTGTGGACCAAGAAATTGGAGTGGTTAGGAGTCTATGGTGGCATATAGAAGGCTAGTAGGGTTGTATTATGGATATCTCACATTTTTGTAAGGCTAGAGAGAGAAATATTGAAGTCTTGAGTGTGTGGGTTGTTCTTGACCTTTAAGGTGCGAAAATGGAAGGCCTCATCCTCTTTTCTCCTTCCTCCATTACTCCTATGGGTAACTAACTCCCTTTCTAGGGAGGTGATGAAGCCCTACTTTGTAAGCATGCCTTAGTTTTGGTTTAACTTTGGGGTAATGATGTATATATGTGGTTTTTCCATGATCTAGAGCACTTTATATGTTATAATGAACTTCAATGTTTATAAATGATCATTTTATGTTAATTATCTTGTCTTAGATTTTTTCCTCTTATGATTATATTGCTTTCATTTTTATAGTGACAATGGAAAGGAGATTGTGGAATGGTATTAATGGCATGTTGTATGAAAACCTTGTTAGTTCATAGCTTAGGGCCTCCCTTTGATGGATTAATCTTGATTTTTAGCTTTATGTGCTTATATCATTTAATTGAGGGCTTGATGATCACTAGCTGAGTGAACATGTCTAAGGCTACACCTTAGTTTAGGTAATTCAAGCATGTGAACCTTTGATAGGTCATTCTTGCCTTTTGATTTAATGAATTTCTTGAAGATAATGTAGCAACCATGTGTTGCTACATATCATGACCAATATATATTTTATTCCCCTAAGTTAATCTCAACTAGCATGTTCATAGGGTAGGTAGTGGATTCACTTCCCAAGTCCTCTCTTATATTATTTTCATCTCTTCAATTCCTTGCAATTAATGTTTTATGCAATTTTAATTCCTAATTCCAAGTGACAAACCAAACAAAACTCTATACCCCCCTTTCATCAAACTATAGGTGATTTTACAATCTTGGTTGCCATAAACTAGCAATCCTAGTGGTTTGACTTACCCGTCCAATAGCCCTATTTTACAATGATTTATGCTATTGCAAAGGGTTGATTATTATTGATAGTCGATGAGATCCATCAATTTTTCGCACCGTTGCCGAGGATTGAAAACGGTTTTGTAATCGAGGTTTTAGGATTAACTTTGGTTTGATTGTGAATATTGTATTCTTATGGATATTTTCTTGTTGGTTTCGATAATTTGTGTTTCAAGTGTTCTTGTGAAATTCTAGGTATTCAAGGCTTGCCATGGAAAAATTGAAAATATCATAAGTCTAGAGGACTTCAGGTAAGTTTTCAAAATTCTAGAATCACAATTATGAATATCTTGTATGCGTTTAATTTAAAGATATTTAACTTGTGGAGCCCTTGTCGAGGCTATTATTATTTTACTGTTTAAAAAGCATCAGTCCTTGTCGTGGCCATTTATTTTCTGTCTATTGACAATTGAGGAGAATGGGAACATCGTATGTGGAGGTCATGGTGATGAATTGTTGTGTTGATTGTGTAGTGTGTTCTTGATGTTTGGCTATAGGTCATTATCCTTACCAACTTTTGATTCTCCCATTGACATAAATTCGCTTGAAAGGACTCTTAGAAGAAACCTTAGGGAATATGAAAATATAAGAGGAATTGAACTTGAATTTAATACAATGGACGAACGTGAGGGAAATGTTGGGAATGAGGGAATCCATAATAACAGAGCTGAAATTCCAAATGTTGTTCCTATGACTCTTAGGGACCATTTCATCCCTATAACTTATGCCTCTTCTTTTTGCATAGTGAGGCCAAACATCGATGCAGTCCAATATGAAATCAAATCTAATACAATTCAAATGCTTCCTTTCTTTTATGGCTTAAAACATAAGGACCCCTATAAGCACCTTGATGAGTTCCTTGAAATCTGTTTTACCATCAAGCTGAAAGGCTTCCCTGAAATGTTCTCCATTTGCATCTCTTCCTATTCGCCTTAAAAGATAGGGCAAAATATTGGTTGAACTCCCTTGCTGCAAATTCCATCACTACATGGGCTCAATTGCGACAAGAATTTTTAAAAAAGTACTATCCAGTGAGTAAAACCAACCTAATGAGGCATTCCATTCTTAGCTTTTCACAAAGCGATAGGGAACAACTCCATGAGACTTGGGAAAGACTACAAGATCTCCTTAGGAAATGTCCGCACCACCTAATTCCAAAATGGCAATTGGTGTAAGCTTTTTATACTGGCTTAACCGACACGTATAGATTCATGGTTGACTCATCATATGGAAGGATGTTCATGTCTAAAAGTGCGGATAAGGCATGGACCCTACTTGAGAATTTGAGTGAAAACTCATTGCAACATAATTCTCGTAGTGCTCCAACCTCAACCAACGTAAAGAACACCAACCTATGTCAACCGAAGACAATGAGGGAAGAGTCTTCTCAAGTGGATGCCATAGCTCATAAATTCTATCAATTGATGGCACCACATCTCTTTCCTTCCTTGTCTCAAAATTCAGCCAGTGTGGTGTGTGCATCATACACTAGTCCTTTCCATCTCTCTGAAGATTGCCCCACATTGGAGCAATTTCCTAGCACCAATTAAGAGCAAGCAAATGCGATGTTTTCTAGGCCTGGAAACAATCCTTATTCTAATACCTATAATCCAGGATGGAGAGATCATCCGAATTTCTCGTGGAGGCAACAAGCCCCACAAAATTCACAATTTCAAAATCAAGGGCAGCAAAATCAGCCCTCTTCTCAATTTCAAAATAGGCAATTTCAGGCCTCTTCAAGTTATCGTCGCCCTTATAATCCAAATGTCTCTAATCAACCTCATGTGTTTCCAACTGATGAGATTTTGGCTACAAACAAGCAAATGATGGAATCTCTAAATAAGTAAATGTTAGAATCCAACAAGCAACTCTTGACATCATTGCAACCTACTCTCTAAACGGTTCATTCTCATACTCAGTCGATAGCTAAACTTGAGAATCAAGTAGGACAAATATCTACTTCAATGAACCAACTTCTTCAAAGAGATAAGGGAAAACATCCCGCTCAACCATTTGAGAATCTTAGAGGGATGCATGTGATTGACCAAACCCCTCCTCTGAGTGGGCCTACTCATGAACAAGTCCAAGAAATCACCACTTTTTGGAGTGGTTGAGTTGTGGACAACAAGGTTGATGGAAGAAACAATGACAAAGTTCTTCCTCCAAAAAATCCAAATCTCCTCTCTTCTAATCCAAAGTTCACTCCTGAAAATCCAAATTCTAGCACTGAAAATTCCAAGCTTGTCAACCCAAATGTGGAGACTTCTTATGAGCCTAAGGCTCCATTTTCTCAACGTCTCCAAGAGTCGACACATTTTAGGAACAAAAATTGTAAAATTCAAGACATGTGGGAAGTCTTCAAGCAAGTAAAGATCAACTTGCCTCTCTTGGATGCTATCAAGCAAATTCCGCCCTATACAAAATTTCTCATGGATTTGTGTACTCAAAAGCGCACACTTCCAAAAATCATTTGCCAAAGAAGGTAAGATTCACTGAAAATGTGAGTGCAATCATTCAACGCAATGCTCCTCCAAAATATAAAGATCCAGGTGCCCCAACAATCTCGTGTGTCATTGGTGACAACAAGATAGAAAGGGCCTTCCTTGACTTAGGAGCTAGTGTGAACTTGATTCCATATTTAGTTTACTTACAACTTGGGTTGGGAGATTTAAAGCCAACTTCCGTGGTCTTGCAGCTTGCCGACAGATTGGTCAAGCATCCACAGGGCATTCTTGAAGATGTCATAATCAAAGTGGACAAATTCTACTTCCCGGTAGACTTTGTGGTTCTTGACACGGAACCGGTCCATGATCTAAAAAAGCATATTCCCGTGATCCTCGGTAGGCCATTCTTAGCTACAGCTAACACTTCAATTAATTAACGAATCGGGGTGATGGACATCGCATTTGGAAATATGCAAGTCAAACTCCATATCTTCCATGCAACTCAACATCCTTCCGATGAGGATGATTGTTTTCTTGTTGATGTGATAGATGAAGTGGTCGAAGACTCTCTCCCCTTCATTCTAAATACAGATCTTCTTGAAACTTGTATGTCTCACTTTGACTTCTCAAACTTTGATATTGACCAAGCCATCCAAGAAGTAAATTTTTTAGTTGACATTGGTGCTATCATGGACTTTCCTCATTGGAAAACGCCAAGAGAACCACTTCCTCAACTTTCCACTACTCCTCCGGTCCTTTCCTTAAAATCTCCACTACAACTTGAGTTAAAGCCGCTCCCGGTCCACCTCAAGTATGTGTTTCTTGGACAAACAAAACTTTTCCAATCATCATTGCATCAGACCTTTTCAAGGACCAAGAAAATAGCCTTTTAGCGGTGCTGCAAGAGCACAAAGAAGCTATTGGCTGGGCAGTGGCTGATTTAAAAGGAATCGACCCTTCTATTTGTATGCATCGTATTCATATGAAGGACGACGCAAAATCTTCTAGAGAGGTGCAGCGCTGGTTGAATCCCAACATGAAGGAAGTGGTCAAGAAAGAAGTGATGAAGCTATTAGATGCGGGACTCATCTACCCCATCTCTGATAGCAAGTGGGTGAGCCCCACTCAAGTTGTTCCCAAGAAATCCGGTCTCACCGTTGTTGAAAATTCAGCAGGAGCTCGTGCCTCCATGCACCACCACCGGGTGGCATGTATGCATTGACTACCGGAAACTCAACTCTATCACTAGGAAGGATCATTTCCCACTTCCATTCATTGATCAAATCCTAGAGAGGCTAGCCGGCCAGAGCTACTACTGCTTCCTTGATGGTTATTCTGGTTAAAACCAATTGGCAATTGATCCGCAAGATCAAGAGAAGACCATATTCACATGTCCCTTTGGAACTTTTGCTTATAGACGCTTGCCTTTTGGATTACGCAATGCACTGGCAACCTTCCAAAGGTGTATGATGTCCATATTTTCCGATATGGTCAAAAAGTTTTTGGAAGTGTTCATGGATGATTTTTTAGTCTTTGGATCTTCCTTTGACTCTTGTCTCCACAATCTATCCATTGTGCTTCAAAGATGCAAGGAGACAAATTTGATTCTAAGTTGGGAAAAGAGTCATTTTATGGTTCAAGAGGGCATTGTCTTGGGATATGTCATTTCTAAAAGGGGAATTGAGGTTGATAAAGCTAAATTTGGGTTAATCTCTAACCTTCCTCCTCTTAATTCTATCCATCAAATCCGTTCATTCCTTGGACATGCCGGCTTCTATCGCCGCTTCATCAAAGATTTTAGCAAAATCTCTTGGCCCTTGTGCAATCTTCTTGCCAAGGATGTTCCGTTCAATTTTGATGAAGCTAATTTGGAAGCTTTTAAGAAGCTCCGTACTCTTCTCTCATCATCCCCAATCATGAAACCGCCCAATTGGTCTATTCCATTTGAAATCATGGTGATGCATCCGATTATGCATTGGGAGCGGTTTTGGGCGTGGACAAGCTTCTGCATGCTATCTATTATGCTAGCAAGACTCTCTCTGATGCTCAGTTAAATTACACCACCATTGAAAAAGAATTACTAGCTGTGGTGTACGCCTTGGATAAATTCCACTCTTATCTTCTAGGATCCAAGGTCATTGTCTTTTCAGACCATGCCGCTCTAAGGCATTTGCTCGCTAAAAAAGAGACCAAACCTCGCCTAATTCGATGGATACTCTTACTCTAAGAGTTTGACATTGAAATTCGGGATAAAAAGGAACAGACAATGTTGTCGCCGACCATTTATCTCGTTTGCTCATTGAGAAATCTTCTGAATTTGCCGCAGTTCGCGATTCCTTTCCGGATGAGCAACTATTTCAGATTTCTCATTCAAATCTTCCATGGTTCGCGGATATTGTCAACTACCTTGCGGTAGGAAAAATTTCCTCCAAATGGTCAAAACAAGAGAAAGACCGGTTCTTCTCCCAAGTCAAGCATTTCTTTTGGGAAGATCCGGAATTATTCAAGTATTACCCAGATCAAATCATCTGAAGATGCATTCCCGAAAATGAATTCACAAGTTTCCTAAATTTTTGCCACACTCTTGCTTGTGGAGGTCACTTCAGTGCCAAGAAGATCACTGACAAAGTCCTTCAAAGCGGATTCTATTGGCCTTCCTTGTTTCGGGATGCTTACAACTTCTGTAAATCTTGTGAGTGTTGCCAAAAGCTCTGGTCCATGTCTAGAAGAGACATGATGCCCCTCACTCCCATCTTAATCATAGAAATTTTTGATGTGTGGGGGATTGACTTCATAGGACCATTTCCATCTTCTTATGGCTATGAGTATATTCTTGTAGCGGTGGATTATGTGTCTAAATGGGTTGAGGCCGAGGTTACCAAAACCAATGATCATAAAGTTGTGGTCAAGTTCATTCAATCGAACATTTTCAGTCATTTTTGGTACGCCTCGAGCACTCATAAGTGACGGCGGATCTCATTTTCGAAATTGTTATCTCAAATTCGTCCTTCTTAAATACTCCGTCATTCATAAGGTCGCCACACCTTACCACCCTCAAACGAGTGGTCAAGTGGAAATATCTAACCGAGAAATCAAGCATATCTTGGAAAAGACGGTTCGACCAGACCGCAAAGATTGGTCATTGAGACTAAACGATGCACTTTGGGCCTATAGGACAGCGTATAAGACGTCCATTGGCATGTCCCCATATCGACTTGTCTTTGGTAAAGCTTGTCATCTCCCAGTTGAACTAGAGCACCGTGCTTATTGAGCCATAAAAAGGCTCAACTTTGATCTCAAACAAGCCAGCTCTAATCACAAATTGCAGCTTAATAAGCTCGAGGAAATTCGAAATGATGCGTATGATAGCGCCAAAATCTATAAGGCAAAGACTAAAGCATTTCATGACAAGCACATTGTCAACAAGTCTTTTGCCCCTAGACAAAAAGTTTGGCTTTTCAACTCTTACTTGCGACTCTTTCCCGGTAAACTCCGTTCAAGGTGGGATGGTCCATATGTCATCATTACCGTCTTTCCTCATAGTGCAATTGAACTCCAAGATCTTACCGATGGATCTCTCTTTAAGGTTAATGGCCAACGACTTAAGCCTTATGTTGATGGCATAGTCCCAATTCGTAAAGTAGAGAGAGTCCTATTGACGGACCCAATTTACAAGGACTAATGCGAAATCTTGGTTCGTCTAGCTATCGACGTTAAATTTAGTACTCATGGGAAGCAATTCTTCCAATTTCCAAGCTTCCCTCCTTCAAATTGTCTTGGCCAAGAATTTTTCAGAAATTAGCTAAATATAGCCAAAATGTGACCTCTTCCAGAGTTGTCTCGAATTGCATTCCAAAAGTCACATGTTGTTGTCTTAGTCATTTTATGGTCTCGGTACCATTTTCGGAATTTTTCGAGGTCATTCTGGCAATTTTCTCTACTAATCCAAAAATTACGAGACATTCGGGCCTCTAAAATATCATTTTTGCAATTGAACTCCGAATCCCGTTCTGAGGGTTCTACGAGGTGTCTCCGGTCTAAAGGAGCTTAAGTTTTTAATTCCAGAATTTTTCGACCCTGACCCGGCCTCCGTTAGGCCAAAAACCACTACATCACTTCAAAGAGGAGTGTTTACCCAGAAGCACCTGCTGGCGCCCGCGAAAATAGGCAGTGAGGTGTGAAGGTTCACTGGGCCCCGCCATGCAGCCACGGGCCCCCGCCAATGGTTTTCGTCTAGGTTACTGGCACCCGCCAATTTCCTGCGGGCTCCCACCGATTGTGCCAGTGGGTTTGAGAATTCGCAGGCACCCGTCCTGCAGCTGCGGTCGCCCGCCCCCCTTCGCAGCTTCATTAAAATGGGTTGGCAAGCCCATTTTAAACATTATAAACTCTCCCTCTCTCTAAACCTGCGACCCAAACCCCCCCTCCTACATCTTCCAACCTCTTTTTATCTCTTCCTCTCCTATCTCTATCATTCTTTTAACCATCCTTCCTTCTTCAATCTCACTCTCCATCATCTCATCATCTTCCATCACCAAACAATGGGTTTTTGGGTTCCTCCATTATTGGTAAGTTCTCTTTTCTCTTTTTCTCTAAATTTTTTATCAATGGAGGCCGGGATTGTATATGTGGAGGATTGGTGATTATTTAGAGGTTGTAGATTGTCATTTGCAGGTCAAAATTTTTGGGATTTCACTTCTCTAATACCCTTTTGTCTCTCTTCCTAATTTTTGTGCACGCCAGGTGTTCGAAAAATTGCCCAAACCAACTTCTTCACTCAAATGGAGCTCAAACCTTCTGCTAAGCGTGCTCGCTCATCAGAGGGACCTTCTGAGGAACCTCCCACGCCAAATTGGGTTGATTGGCCTATTGACATCGAGGCCAAATTTGCTACCCAAGACGGTTTCAAAGTCAATCTGGAAACGGCGTGGGCGGTCCAAGAATTGACGAATCGTAGCCTCCAATCTCTATTCAAGCTACACGCTCACTCTTACTATCCACGCATAGTCCGCCAATTCTTCTCAAACACGTTCAATTCATGTGCCGAGCCAGACATCATTAAGATCACCATAGATGGCGTGACTTTTGAATTTAACATTGATGACCTTGCCACGGCTTTGGCGTGCCCAATGGCATCTCCAGTGGATGGGGCGGACCTACCTCTGTACGTTGAGCCTCTGGCTAATCTGAATTTGGCTGGCATTGTGGAGGAAATTTGTCACAACCATACCAATAAATCATTTCTCCCATGTCGGCTCTGGTTCGTGGACTCCGTCTTGGCAAAAAAATGTCCTCCCTATCCCTAGGCATTCTGAACACAAAGGGGCTTTCTTGAGCTCCTTCCATGCGGCGGAGAAGGGGAATTGGTTTCGTGTCCCGTAGCTTGTCTGGGACCAATTTCTCAAGGTCTACAATGACCTAATTGTGCTGCAGACGATCAATGCCATCACTTGGGCGTTCCCATTCCTATATCTTGTCAACAGGCTCCTAAAAAACCAAGGGTTCAGAGCACCCCATCATGAGGAGAAGAAGACCGATGTATTTGATTTTGACCTTGGGGTTTGGAAGTCCAGCACAGTTCAGCTTAAGACTTCCCGTCAAGCCCGCATAGGTCATGTGCTTGATTGAGGAGCTCCGGCTGTCCCTGTCGCCCTGGCCTCAGCTTCTAATGCTGCTTCTGCACTCGTTGCGCCACCTCCGCCTGCTATCACCTATGCTGATTATTACTCTCTCAGCGCTCGTGTTGATGCACTTCACATGCGAGTCGGGAACATCGAGGGCACCCTTAAGGAGACTCTGGTGGGGCAAAAGACGTTGCAGACTATGCTCCAGACTTTGATCAACCACCCCCCAGGCGGCGCCGGTGGTTCCTCATTCGCTCCGATGGAGTGATTTTATGCTTTTAGTACCTATTTTGCTTTCTCGTAGTACTTTTTAGACTTATTTTGGGCCGCGTTTGGCATTTACTTTCCAGTTCCTATTTTGAACTTATAACTACAATTCTTTTGCTGTTTTGCATGGATATTTAGTTTTTAGATAAATAAAATTGCAGTTATTTCTATTCATCTTTGTTTGGATTTATATGATGCTTGCTGTGTATAGATGTCTTTTAACAGGTTTTTGCAATCAAGGTTGGGGGCACTCTTGGGATTCGAGAGGTGGCTTATTTTTGAACTGCCATTGAATTTCCTCCTCCACTTAGTATTATTATTCTGTGTACCCTCTTTTCAATTCCATTTTCATTCTTTGTCTTCTCACATTGAGAACAATGTGATATTCAAGTTAGGGGGTGTATTTTTGGTATTACATTTTTGCTTGCATGTTTAACTTGATTCATGTAAGTTATTTAAATTTAATTTTTAGAAAACATTGATAGAGTAATCTTGGAACTTGTTGGAGATTGAAGCATACGTTTAATACTTTGTGTATAAAGGCAAATGATAGTTTTGAAAATAAAGAAAAATCTGAAATGATCATGTTGATGCAAACCGATTTGTACAAATGCTTCAATTAGACTTTCGTTGGACTACATACTCTTCTATGCTTCACACTACACAGATGCACACCGAAAACTCAATTATGAGGCATGCAACCTGATTGACCTTGACCTTGACTCAGTTGATTTAAATTGATGACCCTAATGAATGAATATCTTTGGCTTTGAATCTTTAAAAAAAAAATAATAATAAAATAAAATAAAATTATAATGACTAGTTTAAGTTCGTAACTTTGCTAATTCGAGTTATTAAGCCCTTGGAGTATCCTTACACTTAGCACCCTAAAGCCATCTGGTTTGGGAATTGCTAGCCTAACAGTTGCTATATGGGTTGGTTAAAAAGCTTAAGGGACTTACGCATTGCACGGTTATTCACAAAATAAAAAATAAATAAATATGGTTCGTTAGAGTTCGTAGCCTTGCCAATTCAAGTTATTAAGCCCTATGAGTGTCCTTACACTTAGCACCCTAAAGCCATCTGGTTTGGGAATTGCTGGCCTAATGCTTGCTACATGGGTTGGTTGAAAGCTTAAGGGATTTCGGCATTGCACGACCATAATATATAAATGAAAAAAAAAAAAAAAGAAGTTGTATTTTGAATAAATCATCCCTTAGAGACCTCATTTAAAAAGGGAAATTCAATGATTTGAAACTTGTGTTTTGAAATTGGAAAAAGAAGGTAAAAGCCATATATTGGGAATCCGGTTCACTTTCACTGAAGTTAGAGTTGATTTCTATTCAAGAGATGACAATTGAAGTATTTATATAGACTATGATGATTGATGCATGCGAATTGAAATTTGTTAGCCATTTTGTATATCAAGGCTTCATATATGCAAAGTAGTCTGCTTAATGATCTCGTCTTCAATTTTCTATTTGTTCTAAGTTACATTTGAGCTATGTAGGTATTTTTTTGCACCATGGTTTCTGCACGTTGAGAGCATTTCAAATGTTGTCATTTTGTTAAGAGTTTCATTTTTGGTTTTGCTATGGGACTAGTAAAAATATAAGTTTGGGAGTGTGATAAGCACTGAATATTGCATATTCAAGCACCCTTATTTGCATTAGTTAAGTCCATTTGTTGATTATACTGTATATTTTAGCTTTAATTGCATGTTTTTGTCTATTTTCATGTTGGTTCCCCAAAGAGAGTCAAAAGTGATGCTTTGATAAGTTTTGAAGATCAAAGTATGCCGTTGCCGGGGACATTCGTTTTAGCCAAGTTAATGATCCGTGGAACTCATAATGATTTATGCAAAAAGTTCCAGGAAGAAGAATCACATCAATGGTCCACGCTAAGAACAGAAATTCAGAGCATGAGTTTCAAGGTGCGGGCGCCCGCCGAATTCGCAGACAAGTGAGCATAGTCTACATTGTTTCCTTCAAGGCTGTCCCTTTGACCCATTTTGTGTGGTGCTGCACTCTCCTAAGGATTATGGACCGCGAAATTGGAGTGGTTAGGAGTCTATGGTGGCATATAGAAGGCTAGGAGGGTTGTATTATGGATATCTCACATTTTTGTAAGGCTAAAGAGAGAAATATTGAAGTCTTGAGTGTGTGGGTTGTTCTTGACCCTTAAGGTGCGAAAATGGAAGGCCTCTCTCTTCTCCTTCCTCCATTGCTCCTATAGGTAACTAACTCCCTTTCTAGGGAGGTGATGAAGCCCTACTTTGTAAGCATGCCTTAGTTTTGGTTTAAATTTGGGGTAAGGATGTATGTATATGGTTTTTCCATGATCTAGAGCACTTTATATGTTATAATAAACTTCAATATTTATAAATGATCATTTTGAGTTAATTATCTTGTCTTAGATTTTTTCCTCTCATGATTATATTGCTTTCATTTTCATAGTGACAATGGAAAGGAGATTATGGAATGGTTTTAATGGCATGTTGTATGAGAACCTTGTTAGTTCATAGCTTAGGGCCGCCCTTTGATGGATTAATCTTGATTTTTAGCTTCATGTGCTTGTATCATTTAATTGAGGGCTTGATGATCTCTAGCTTAGTGAGCATATCTAAGGCTACACCCTAGTTTAGGTAGTTCAAGCATGTGAACCTTTGATAGGTCATTCTTGCCTTTTGATTTAATGAATTTCTTAAAGATAATGTAGCAACCATGTGTTGCTACATATCATGACCAATATATATTTTGTTCCCCGAAGTTAATCTTAACTAGCATGTTCATAGGGTAGGTAGTAGATTCACTTCCCTAGTCCATTCTTATATTATTTTCATCTCTTCAATTCCTTGTAATTAATGTTTTATGCAATTTTAATTCCTAATTCCAAGTGACAAACCAAACAAAACTCTATACCCCCCTTTCATTAAACTATAGGTGATTTTACAATCTTGGTTGCCATAAACTAACAATCCCAGTGGTTCGACTTACCCGTCCAATAGCCCTATTTTACAATGATTTGTGCTATTACAAAGGGTTGATTATTATTGATAGTCGATGAGACCCATCAACTTTTGAATTTTCTCTTAAGAGTGCAGAAGTCCTTTAAAAATAGGCTGGAATTTGCTTTATAGCATCGAGTAGAGGAAGATTGATTTTGACCTGTTTAAAGACCTCCATCATATCTTGAATTTTCTCCCCTTGTTTACTAAAGTGGGAGGGTTCCTTAAGACATTCAGGATAAAGTGCTTTTGGCTCATAAGCCGTCTCAAAGTTAGGAGCAGATGAAGAAATGACTCTACCTTCAACTCCTCTTGTAGATTATGGAATAGCACTTGAGATAACATCCTTGGGATGTGGATTATGAATGATAAGAATTATGGGAATCCTAAGCCTAACTTTTTCCTCCTGTCATTTTTCGACTTGGTTATCAACCACTTGACCATTCCTTAATGTAGTGATAGCCTGAACTTGCTCATGATGAATACCTGAGGAATTGGTTTCATCAATCATGTAAATCTACCTTTTTGGGTTGGCTATTGGCTGACTAGGCAGCTTTTCATCCTCTATTCGAGATAGAGTACTCGCTATTTGCCCAACTTGTGCCTCTAGCTTTGCTATGGCTTGAGAATGAGAATTAATAAGTTGGGTATTGGCTTTCAGATCAATAAGAGCATAAAGTATTTGTTCCTCAAATGCTGAATTTCTAGGAGGAGGTGGAAGATTAGGAGCTTGAGTGGGTTGATTTCTAAACTGAGGTGGACGGTAAGTACCAGATTAGTTGAAAGAATTATTTTGTGGCATAGGATTGGATGAATTTTGATACTGTACCTGAGATTGGGGAGTAGTGTTTCCTTAATTTGGATTACTCCATGACAGATTGGGATGATCTCTCTAGCCAGGATTATATGTAGAAGAATATAGATTATAAGCTGGCCTAGAGAATATAGCATTCACTTCACTTACTCCTGTGGGATCCCAGATGATTGTCTCAGCATAGGGCAAGCATCAGCAAAATGGTTAGGATTAACACAGATGGAACAAACTTCCTTTGGCAAGGCAGTTTGTGGATTAGCAATAGGAACAAAGCCAGATGATAAAATTTGATCGAACCTACGGTTCAAGGTTTCTATTTGAGCGGCTAACTCACTAGATTTATCTACCTCATAAATTTTTTCAACCTTATGCATTCCAGGTGAAGACCTAGACCTAGAGGAAGAAGCATGTTACACTGAGTTTTCACTTAGGGCCTCAAACAGTTCCCGAGCGTCAGCCGGACTCTTTCGCAAAAAAGCTTCATTATTGGAAGCATTGACCATGTTTCAATAAGAATCAGTAAGACTATCATAGAAGATCTGTATTAAGTGCCATTGAGCAATATCATGGTGTGGACACTTTCTTAGAAGATCATTATATCTCTCCCATGCATCATGGAGCTATTCTCCCGGGATTTGGGAAAATGCCATGATTTCTCTTCTCATTTGCTTGGTTTTACCCACAATGTAGTACTTCTTCAAGAACTCCAGTTGCAACATGTCCCATGTAGATATGGAATTTGTTGGAAGGGACTGCAACCAAGTTCTTGCTTTATCCTTGAGAGATAACTGAAAAAGACGCATTCTGAATGAATCATTGGTTAGAGTAGTCAACTTGGTAGTTGAACACAATTCTAAAAACACATCCAAGTGCTTATAAGGATCCTCTATTGCATACCCATGGAAGGCAGGAAGCATTTGGATTATAGCAGGCTTGATCTCAAAATGGGTTGCATCAGCATCCGGAAAAACAAAGCATGAAGGAGAAGTGTATGTGTTAGGAATAAAATGGTCCCTCAATTGTGGTTGTGGAGGGACAGGTGGAACCAATTCTCCATTCCCATTACCATTATTACCCGGTGCATAACGTTGTTCAGCCATATTATCAGAAAAACTTCCTATCGAGTTTAGATGTTTTTTAAGCTTTCTTAATTGTCTAAGAGTTCTCTCTATTTCTGGATCATGCACTAAAGGTGTTGTCCGATTATGGCGAGTTAACATGCATTAATTCCACTAATCCTAATAGTAGGAAAAATAAACTATTCCTAGCAAAAGAAAACAATAAGAACTCACAAAAAAGTTAAATAAACCGAAGCTTTTTCTCCCTTAAGTGTCTTCGCCCTTACTGCTAACTTGTACCTGAAAAGAAAAAGAAGTAAGGTGAAATATCAGAAAGTCTGAAGACTAGTAAACCAAAATAACTAATTAAAGACTAAAATAAAAACTAATCTCCCCAGCAACGGCGCCAAAAATTAATGTGTTTCTCGCAATCGAACGATATCGTGTGGGATAGTTCTACGTAGAGAGGATATCGAACCCACAGGGAGATGAGATTTGTACTTAGTTTTCAATTTAGTTTTATTGGTTTACAGGTAACTTGGTTGGAGAGTTTGTTGGTTGTTGATGAGCACTGAAAAGTGCGCATTTAAACCCATTAAGCTTAAGCATTCTAGTACCTTTATCTATCTTACTTTACCGTTTTAGACTTATTACGTGTTATTTATATTTTCAGGCACTAATCCCAAAATTGAGCTAACTCAGCCAAATAAGAGCTTAATTGAAGCAATCCTGAGATAAACCAAAAGAGGGAGCAAAGTGGAGAAAGAAAGGAGCAAAAAGGAATCAAAGTTGTGCAGCTGAAAAGTTCGATCGATCCAACTTAGAGTTAGATCGATCGAACATCTATGATCGATCACAGTACTTCTCGATAGATCTAACCTTGGCCTTTGCTGAAATTCCAAGTTCGACCGATCCAACATCACCTTCGATCGATCGAACCCTATTTTGTCCTATTCAAATGATTGATCTTATCCACAGTTGTACGCCTACCAACCACTTTTGTCCTTTTCCCCATAAATATCTTCGAAATATCTCAGCCTTGTTCTTATCCGGAGGAGTCAGACCACTTCGATCGATCCAAGATGCAGTTCGATCGATCAAACTTCCTCCAGCGAGAAAAAGTTAAAGTCCAGCTCATTTATTCCGTCCTTCACCCAATCATTGGAGAATATGCCTTGCACGACCACAGCTCATCATAGGGTGTATTTGACCTACCTATATAAGGAATATGATACACTTTTTGGTGAGGAGTCTAGAGTCTCTTGACACACATTGAAAATCATCTTGGAGGCTATTCTTGGAGAGGAAGAAGGGAGGAAGCTAGAGCAACCATTGGAGGAGATCTTCATCTACAAGGAGCAGCCATGGAGTTAGCCCTTGAGGGTTGGATCATCACTACCATGAGTGGCTAGACATCTTCTTGGGGCTAGAGTTAGCCCCAAGCATGCTTTCTATACTCTAATCTTGTGTATTATAAAGGGATTAGTGTTGTATGATACATCTTGATATTCATGTATATATAAATCTTGATTATTTCATGGTTTGTATGGTTTAATGCTTCCAATTGACTATTCTATTCTACCCATATGTCTATGTATGCTAGAGTAGGATATTCATGTGCTTATCTCTAGATTTAATGTTTTTGATGCATGTCTATGTGTATTGATGCTATAGATCTAGATATTATCAAGATGATATGCTTAATGAATGCTATTTTGGTTCATTTGATGGTTTATGCCTATTCTTGATGGTTTGTGCCTCTCCCCTAGTCTAGATAGCTTTATTTTCATGCTAGTAGTGTAGATTTAGTGTAGTGGTAGTATAATGTTAGATGGGAGGACAATCTACTCTTGATGTTTGATGTTCCATGCTTGTGAGTCCAAATGGCATATTCCTCTAATATTGTGTTGCATGTGGATTGTGAGCTTAATGAAGGATTAATGACTTGTTTTGATCTATTGTGTTATCCCCATGTTGTCTAGACAATATATGCTCTATTTCTTAGATATATTGTGCTCTTCACATGATGTTTAGACAATACTTGCTTGATTTGTCATCCTTGCCAATTGAATCAACCTAATGCACACACACCCTTATCATATTGCAACACATCCATTACCCTCAATTGATCACTTGTTAGTAGTATAGAAAAGTATTGCTTGGTGGTGATCTTTACACCCTAAGACCTCTCTCTCTCTTGTTTACCTCATATTATTTTATTTAGTTGAATTCAATTTAGCTTAATCAACCAACGAACCAATTGTGTGATCACTCGACCTACTAACCCTAATTACCATAGTTCACAATTCG
The DNA here is from genome assembly GCF_030987335.1 of Cornus florida. Taxonomy (NCBI): domain Eukaryota; kingdom Viridiplantae; phylum Streptophyta; class Magnoliopsida; order Cornales; family Cornaceae; genus Cornus; species Cornus florida. The sequence continues at coordinate 49,865,947 of NW_026775572.1, forward strand.
ATACACCATCAAATCCCTTAGGACGATCCCTACTCGCCCTATCTATATTTTATATAGAGAAAGGTAGTAGTGGCTTTTTATAAATGTAAAACTTGGCCACCTCCTAAACACACACAACTCTCAAGCTTGACTTGGTATCGCGACCCTTGTAAAAGAGGACCGGTCAGTTTTTGGCGCCGTTGCCGGGGATTTTAAATTGGCAACGTCGAATTGTGAAATTCAATTAGGATTAGTACTCTTTTGATCGTGTCTTTACTTTCTTTTTATTTTCTGTTTCTGATTACTTATTAAGTTTGTTCTTCATTAACAAGGTGCATTGAGCAAGGAGCTAGCAAAGAACTTCCAAGCTATGGAACAAAGCAAAACAAAGGAAAAATGCTTAAAATGAAGAGTTGCTAAAAAATTTTTGCTAAGCTAAGCTTTTAAATTTGGAGTTGAAGTGCTAAAGGACTATTGTGAGACTTTCTTACTCAACCTCCTTAGTTAAATCGGGGGCCCACGTGGAGGCATTTATTTGACATACATTGCATTTGAAAATTGTGGTTGAGAAGTTTAATTGCATTGTTGAGAAAGTTGTTTATTCGTGTAGCATTGTGCATGCATGGTCGTCGTTCATTGAGACCTACTCTTGTCCCTCTTGATTTGCATTTAGAATCCACTATTAGGAATCCAAGGGGAAGAGGAAGTTCACATAGAACCAATCTACCAATGGATGCTCTCAATGATGATCATGTTGAAGACCTTGGTCACATAGACCAACAAGGCATCCTTTACCCTAATGTGCAAAATGATAATATGCAAGTTCCATTAGGCATGCCTAGGCCATACATTCATCAACCTCCTCAACAACAAGGCCAAATTCCAATGGGAATTCCAAGGCCAATGTATGCACCACAACCACCCATCATTAATCAAGCTCAATATAACCAAGGTGTTCATGTTGCACCTCAAGTTGCTAATCCACCACTCGCATTGAGAGACCACTATGTGCCTAATGAGTATAATGCACCCACATGCATTCAATTGCCACCATTTAGAGCACACCATTATGAGATTAAAGCACAAACTATCCAAATGCTACCTAACTTTCATGGACTTCCTAGTGAAGAACCTTACAAGCATTTGGATGAGTTTCTTGAAGTTTGTTCTACCGTTCGATACACGGACATGCCGGAAGAAGTTTTAAGGCTGAAACTTTTTCCATTCACCCTTAAAGATAAGGCGAAGTATTGGTTCAACAACCTTAGGCCTTTTTCTATAACTTCTTGGGCAGAAATGCAACAAGAATTTTTTAAAAAGTACTATCCGGTTTCGAAGACCAATGCTATGAGAACCGCCATTAGGGAATTCACACATGGGGAGGGAGAAACTTTCCACGAGGCATGGGAACGCTTCAATGAATTGCTTAGGAAGTGTCCTCACCATGACATGCCTAAATGGCAATTGGTCCAATTCTTCTTTGAAAGCTTACCGGACAATTATAAAGGCATGGTTGATGCTTCAATGGGAGGTTCTTATATAGACCGGCAAGAGGAAGACGTGTGGCGTCTTTATAAGAGCATGAGTGAAAACTCTTTGCATAGAACATTGTCATTTAGCAATGGTAGAAATTCTCAAGGTAGGAAGAGTGTTGGCTTACATCAAGTTGACCACTCAAATGATATAACCACCGAGATGAAGTCTTTATCTCAAAATTTTGATCAATTGATCAATCAAAACTCGGCGAATCAAGTGTCTTCCTTTCCTAATCATTCTCCTAGAGCTCAAAATGAATCATGTATGACTTGTTCTAGTGTTCTTCATTCTACTTCTAATTGTCCTCATGGACAAATTCAAAATGAACCCATTGAGCAAGTTAATGCAATATTTGTGAACCAAGGGAACAATCCTTATGGTAATCATTACAATCCCGGTTGGAGGAATCATCCTAACTTTTCTTGGAAAAACCAAGGGGAGGGCTTAAACTCTTCCCAAGGCAGTTTTCAAGGGAAATACATTCCACCTCCACTTCAAAACCAAGGATCCCAAGGTTCAAGACCATATAACTCACAAGGAAATCAATTTGCTAATTCTCATTTTCCTAACCAATCATATTCTCAAGGAAATTCTAGAGGTTCCGCTTTTCAGGAAAAGGTTTTAAATGCTTTGAGCACTCTAGAAACAAATACCCAATTGTTGCATTCTCATTCTCAGTCAATTGCCAAGCTAGAAACCCAAGTAGGGCAAATAGCTGAAACACTTAATGCTAGAAAGAAGGGAAAGATGCACGTGAATGCCCCAATCAAACAACAATGTGTTATAGAAACCAAATCCTCATTGGAAGGGCATAATGTTGGGTATGTCAATGCGGTAACAACCTTGAGAAGTGGTAGGGTAGCAGACAATCAAGTTAGAATGCCTAATGAAGAGAGTGAACCGGTACAACCTCAAGTTGTCACCCGTCCCGTTCCACACACTATTCCTCCTTCATTGCATGTGCATGATCTTGAGAATGACAAGCCCTCAAATTGTGAGTTGAAAGATGATTTCCAAAGAGATTCATTGAAAACAGTGTTGAAAAATGTGTTTGAGAAAAGTTCTTTGAAAAATGTTATTCATGATTCTTCTTTGAAAAGTGATTTGAAATCCAATGAATCGAACAAGTCCAATGCTGAAAATTCTTTGAAAGAAAATGCTGAAAGAGTTTTTGAAAAAGCTCCATTTCCGGACGCCTTGAAAGGGTCCATTTCAAAAGAAAGGCAAAAGACCAAGAACAATGAGATAATGGATATGTTTAGGCAAGTCACAGTTAATCTTCCACTTTTGGATGCAATTAAGCAAATTCCGGCTTATGCTAAATTCTTAAAAGACTTATACACCCAAAAGCGGAAGAACAAGAGCCAAACATCAAAAAAAGTGGTCTTAACCGAACAAGTGAGTTCCATTCTACAACACAACACTTTACCAAAGTTTAAGGACCCCGGTGCACCTACAACATCTTGTGTCATTGGTGAACATGTCATCAACTGGGCACTTCTTGACTTAGGGGCTAGTGTTAACCTTCTTCCCTATTCGGTTTATGTCAAATTGGGCCTAAGTGAATTGAAACCGACGTCGGTGGTTTTACAACTTGCCGACCGATCCATTAAGAAGCCTAGGGGGATAATTAAGGATGTGTTGATTAAGATTGATAAGTTCTTCTTCCCGGTTGACTTTGTCGTCATTGACACGGAACCGGTGCCCAATCCAAAGAACCAAATTCCGGTTATCCTTGGCCGTCCTTTCTTGGCAACCTCAAATGCCAACATAAATTGTAGGATGGGGATAATGAAGATTTCTTTTAGGCACATGAGAGTGAAGTTGAACATCTTTAACCCCACACCCAATCCATTTGACAAATATAAAGAAGAGGTTAATGTGGTAGAGGAATATCATGATCTTGCTTGTGAAAGAAATGAGCTTTTATGCATGAACAATGTTTCAAAGCCTTCATCTTCATCTTCAGCATTGCATGCCAGAAAAGTGATTTCGAACTCTTGTTGTGAAAGAGCGTTGAAGCCCAAGGAAGGTTTTGACAAAGAACTCAAAACGTCTTTTAAGTTTACCCCAACAAGTTCTTCTAAGAACCATTTGTTGGGAGTGACTCGAAACATCGCTCATCCCAAAAAGGAGGGGATGCATTGCAAGATCTTTGATCCGGGCTAAAAGAGCCCAAGGTCTTGCTAGAGACGTTAAAGACTAGCACCGAAATTCGTAGGATATCAAAACCCTATTCCTCCCTCATTTCTATCTTGTATTTTGATTCTTGCGAAGTCTAGATACTGTTTTTGTGGTTCATATACATTGGAAGGAACTGAGTAAGGGATTGCATAAGCATTCAAGTCATTTTGAGCATTTAGACATAATTTCGATCGATCCAAGTCTTGGTTCGATCGATCCAACTATGGACTCGATCGATCCAGCTCTCATTTTGCACCCAACACTTAGAAAAATTTTGGACCTGCATCCAAATTCCAAAATGCATGCTCTCGGGATCTCCAAATTCTCAAAAGTTCGATCGATCGTAAACCATTTTGATCGATCGAACTACCTTTCGATCGATCCAACATGTGGTTCGATCGATCATGAGTCCCAATACTTAGAAAAATTTTGGACCTGCATCCAAATTCCAAAATGCATGCTCTCGGGACTTTTCAAAATTTTTCATGTTCGATCGATTGAATTCCAAGTTCGATCGATCCAAGGTTCCAGCACATATCAACTCTTGAACCCTTAAACTTGTACATTCTTTATCCTCTTCGATTGATCGAAATCTTTCTTCGATCGATCGAAATTTGCATTTGATTAAAAAAAAAAAAATGCCATTAAGAGTGGAGACCTAAGTTCGATCGATCGAACTCCATCTTCGATCGATCGAACTCTGCATATCATGTTTTTAAAAATATAACCGAGTTGGATCGATCACTTTGGATCGATCCAACTTCACAAAGAAACCAAACCCTAGTCTCCCTCTTCTCTCAATCTCATCTCAATCCGGCCAACCTCCATTCCAATCGTCTTCCCCACCTCCGGCGAGCCAATTCCGGCAAGGTAGAGCCTTATTTTCACCGCGGCTTCGCACCCTCTCTCTCATCTCATCCTTCTCGATTTTGAGGTAAATCGCGAGCCATTTCTTGATTTAAGAGTTTAATCAACGCATGATTCCTGATTTTCTATATTGATTTATGTTGTATGTGTATCAATCATCCATTTTGAAGCATCAATTTCATGATTATGGTATACATATTCACACATGCATTCGGCCGAACCAAATTGGGGATTTTTGATTTGATTTGGAATTTGGGGAGCGTTTGGATGTTGAGGATGGGCTGTTTAGTGTGTAGATGGGCCCACAAACACGTTTGTGTGAGCCCCGTGCTCTAGATCTCACAGATCTGTGACTTTTCAAATTCGGCATTCGCACAGTTCGATCGATCGAACTTGTTCTTCGATCGATCGAAGTAGTGAACTTCATTTCACTATCTTCGATCGATCCAATCTTGTGCACTTTCATGCTTCGATCGATCCAAGTGTTGGATTGATCCAATTCACTTCGATCGATCCAACTTTTGAACATTTTTCACTTCGATCGATCAAAAATTTCTGTGATCGATCGAACTTTCACAAATCATACATACACACTCCATTCATCTTATGTCGTCTTCATGCTATCTTTATATGCACAATGCCTGTGATATTCCACATTGGATGCATTTCACACCTACATTGCTTAGCATGATTCACATTTCATAATCATCATAGATTCATGTCATCCGTATTTTGTCTATCTTATTTGACATACATGTTTCTATTATGCACTTAAATTCTTATATCTGGCACTGACTTATATTGAAATTTTCTTGTCTTTTTGCAGATCATGCCTCCGCGGTACAAGAGTACAGCCAGGAGATCTTCGGGGCCACAGCGACCCCGCAGACATATGCGGCCCAGGATAAAGATGGTTGCAGAGCCATCTCATGCTCAGGTGGAGCCCGCACAGGCTACTCCCCCTCAGTCCCCATCCCACGAGGCTGAGGAGGGAGCTGACCACATGCCATCTACATCCCAGGCTCCTCCAGCCTTCACACCATCACCTTCTCCTGTGAGCCATCAGGCAGATGCAGCCGCCATGCCATCACCGTAGCCACCTCTACCGGCTCAGCGCCGTGACCAGTTGCTGCCGAGATATGCAGCTATGACCGTGGCTCAGGAGTCGTACTTCGATACTGCGTACTTCTCCGAGTCTATCCTAACCCGGTCTGGCTATCAGGATATCATGCAGCGGGGCCTCTCAGCCATCTTTGCCCCAGTCATCGGCCTTGTATACCCGCGACTGGTGCGGCTATTCTTTCAGCATCTCCGGCCCTCGCCACGATCTACCGCGGAGATGACCACTACACTGGACGGCCACGAGATTGTCATCACAGTTGACACTCTGGCCCGTGCTTGCCGGTGCCCACACCGGTGTCCACCTGAGCTTGCAGAGACATACCCGAGGCTGCATAGGCCTTCATTTTCTGACATGGCTGTCTCCCTGATAGGCCATCATGCCGGTGGTCAGACATTCGCCACCAGGACCTTCTTACTTGACGACCTCTGGTTCATCGACACAGTTTTTTTTCAGAACATTTACATGGCGGGCCACAAGATCCAGAGGCGTCATGACTACTTGACAGCTCTTTATACTTTTTACACGGGCTGCTGGGTATCTATCCCAGTCCTCATCTGGAGCGTGATGAGGTTGCTGTATGATTCTTTCATTTCCAGGAAGGACCCTAAGCGGTCCAAGGTCCTGCCCTTCGGACACCTCATCACGCAGATCCTTCTTGACCAGCGCTACAGAGTGCCCCCAGATGAGGAGCCCCTTGCACGGTCCAGCTTCTATAGGAGGAGCGACTGGAATAAGAGCTACAATGCTCTTATTCGGAGTCTTCAGGAGCCAGCTGTAGAGGCAGCAGCTGACCTAGAGGAGGAGGAGGCAGCCCAGGCACAGCCGGCACATCCAGCAGCAGCAGATATAGCAGCGGACGACGCACCAGTCGGTCCGGCTACCGATCGCATGGACATGGACCTGGAACGACCTGCGGAGGAGTATGCCGATGCTGCAGATGATGCTGATGCCGATGATACCAGTGATCGAGCCGCTGCTCAGGAGCGAGTTTAGGAGTCTTCTTCAGAGGCATCTCTGCTTGAGTCTCCAGTTCCCACTCCCGGATTCGGAGCACGCTTGCAGACACTGGAGGAGGACGTAGCAGCCATGCAAGCCGACATCACTGCCCACCGAGCTGAGTTCACCCCTTTCAGGGCGGATGTCATGGCTTGCTTTGCCGATCTTTCCAGCCGACTCCCTGCACCTGCATCCGCACCTGCACCTCCAGCCACTGCAGATCTTCACGATCAGGCCTCCTGAAACTCCACTTCTAGTTGTTTTATGCTTTCATTTCTTTTATTCTGGATCTGTATTATACTGTCACTGTTACTGTATTATATTTTGCGGCCGGTCTGTCAGCTTTATTATTTTATTGATGTACCTGCACTTTATATTCTCTATTATTGCTTCTTGATTATGGATGTCTCTTAGTATCTCATATTTATATGTTTGACTCCATCAGGTACACCACAGTGACTTCAATGAGAGAGTGCTGCCTAATTTTTCAGGACCACTCTTACACCTCTCTCTCTATTCTCTATTTATCCCATCTTACACTTGCATGTCCACTATGCACTAATTATCCTATCTTGTTATCTAATGAGTTTATCCGAGTGCAAACTTTTCAGGACCACAGTTTATCCCAAGTTTGGGGGGGCCATGCCACCCACTTTGGATACTTCTATCCCGATCATTCATGTCTAAAGCACTGGTATACTCTTTCCTTTGTTCTCTTCACACATTGAGGACAATGTGCAGTTTAAGTTTGGGGGTATTGGTGTATATTTCAATGTTACTTTAAAATTCAAATTTTGAGCATGTCTTGTGTATTTGAGGGATATTTCTATACTTGGTCCATTTCTAGCTATGATTTTGATCTTTTGAGGATTATATTGCTTAAAATTTAAAAATTGCTTGACTTAAGAGTCCAATACTCCTTGTATGCCTTGAGGATACCATTTAGGAGTAAATTTTTCAAAAGATTGATATCTTGCTTGCATTTGTGGTCCACATCATCCTGATTTTGTGATTGTTTTGAGATTCATTCTAGGATTCTACACTAGCACCGGCGCACGCTAGCATTCAATTGTGGGGTACATGCTTTGTTGATTATTGAATTGGTTATATCCCAATTGGGCTAGTAGTGCATTGAAAGCTTTCATTCTTGATAAAGGTGGATAACAACCCCTTTTCATTGAGTAGCCGGGATTCTTGCCTCATTAAGTAGTGAACTTGTCACGCCGAAAGGTGGAGGGCCCAAACTCTAGGTTAATAATTGAATTGAAAAAACAAAAAAAAAAAAAAAAAAAAAAAAAAAAGAAGAAGAAGAAGAAGAAGAAGAAGAAGTTGCAAAAAACAATAAAAGTGAGGACTTCTCCCAAAAGGTGAGAAGTAGGAAATGATTAGATGGTTGTTGTCTTGATTTGTAACCTAGTTGATTTGAGTTTGTAAGTCCGTAGGGGTGTCTTGACACCTAATGCCCTAAAGCCATCTGGTTTGGGAGTCATTGACCTAAAGCTCGCTACATGAATCTTCTAGAAAGCTTAAGAGATCAACACATTGCACAATACTTCCATCTTTGATCCTCAATAAATAAAAAATAAAAAAAATAGAGTGAAAAGAATAAGCGCACCTAGAACAATAAAGCTTTAATAAAAGGTCCACTCTCTTATCTTGATGATCGGTACTAGATTTGTGTGCTAGCTTGAGGGTAAGGATGTGATTACTTCTCTAGTTGGCTAAGATAGCAACACACTTGATGCCGGACCTCTCACATGGATTCTAGACTTGTTTTGATTTTCATGATCATTTTCTTGATATGTGGAGGACCATGCTTGCTTGTTTGATGTTGAGATTTTGGGAGATTGCTTGGAAATGGTTGAAAAATTGCATATTTGAGGTAGTTTTCTCCCAATACTTGTTTGAAATATTGGTGCCTCTTTTGAAATAATGAGCTTAATGTTTGTGGGTACCATTTCTGGAAACCCTCACGAGACTTTACTCGTCCACTAGGGGTAACCTAGGGGTTTAAAAAGCTTGTTGCATATGCTAAATGCAATCGTGTTCCCTACGAAAGTGGCGCTATCATTTTACTTGCTTTCCAGTTTATACTTGTTTAGTTGTTCATTTCATTCCTTTACTTCTTAGTTCATTGCTAGGGACTAGCAATATTTAAGTTTGGGGGTGTGATGAGCACTGAAAAGTGCGCATTTAAACCCATTAAGCTTAAGCATTCTAGTACCTTTATCTATCTTACTTTACCATTTTAGACTTATTACGTGTTATTTATATTTTCAGGCACTAATCCCAAAATTGAGCTAACTCAGCCAAATAAGAGCTTAATTGAAGCAATCCTGAGATAAACCAAAGGAGGGAGCAAAGTGGAGAAATAAAAAAGCAAAAAGGAATCAAAGTTGTGCAGCTGAAAAATTCGATCGATACAACTTAGAGTTCTATCGATCGAACATCTATGATCGATCACAGTACTTCTCGATAGATCCAACCTTGGCCTTTGTTGAAATTCCAAGTTCGATCGATCCAACATCACCTTCGATCGATCAAACCCTATTTTGTCATATTCAAATGATTGATCTTATCCACAGCTGTACGCCTACCAACCACTTTTGTCCTTTTCCCCATAAATATCTTCGAAATATCTCAGCCTTGTTCTTATCTGGAGGAGTCAGACCACTTCGATCGATCCAAGATGCAGTTCGATCGATCGAACTTCCTCCAACGAGAAAAAGTTAAAGTCCAGCTCATTTATTCCGTCCTTCACCCAATCATTGGAGAATATGCCTTGCACGACCACAGCTCATCATATGGTGTATTTGACCTACCTATATAAGGAATATGATACATTTTTTGGTGAGGAGTCTAGAGTCTCTTGACACACATTGAAAATCATCTTGGAGGCTATTCTTGGAGAGGAAGAAGGGAGGAAGCTAGAGCAACCATTGGAGGAGATCTTCATCTACAAGGAGCAGCCATGGAGTTAGCCCTTGAGGGTTGGATCATCACTACCATGAGTGGCTAGACATCTTCTTGGGGCTAGAGTTAGCCCCAAGCATGCTTTCTATACTCTAATCTTGTGTATTATTGAGGGATTAGTGTTGTATGATACATCTTGATATTCATGTATATATAAATCTTGATTATTTCATGGTTTGTATGGTTTAATGCTTCCAATTGACTATTCTATTCTACCCATATGTCTATGTATGCTAGAGTAGGATATTCATGTGCTTATCTCTAGATTTAATGTTTTTGATGCATGTCTATGTGTATTGATGCTATAGATCTAGAGATTATCAAGATGATATGCTTAATGAATGCTATTTTGGTTCATTTGATGGTTTATGCCTATTCTTGATGGTTTGTGCCTCTCCCCTAGTCTAGATAGCTTTATTTTCATGCTAGTAGTGTAGATTTAGTGTAGTGGTAGTATAATGTTAGATGGGAGGACAATCTACTCTTGATGTTTGATGTTCCATGCTTGTGAGTCCAAATGGCATATTCCTCTAATATTGTGTTGCATGTGGATTGTGAGCTTAATGAAGGATTAATGACTTGTTTTGATCTATTGTGCTATCCCCATGTTGTCTAGACAATATATGCTCTATTGCTTAGATATATTGTGCTCTTCACATGATGTTTAGACAATACTTACTTGATTTGTCATCCTTGCCAATTGAATCAACCTAATGCACACACACCCTTATCATATTGCAACACATCCATTACCCTCAATTGATCACTTGTTAGTAGTATAGAAAAGTATTGCTTGGTGGTGATCTCTACACCCCAAGACCTTTCTCTCTCTTGTTTACCTCATATTATTTTATTTAGTTGAATTCAATTTAGCTTAATCAACCAACGAACCAATTGTGTGATCACTCGACCTACTAACCCTAATTACCATAGTTCACAATTTGATACACCATCAAATCCCTTGGGATGATCCCTACTCACCCTATCTATATTTTATATAGAGAAAGGTAGTAGTGGCTTTTTATAAATGTAAAACTTGGCCACCTCCTAAACACACACAACTCTCAAGCTTGACTTGGTATCGCGACCCTTGTAAAAGAAGACCGGTCAGTTGTCACAGTTTAACAAACTAGAATTAAAAGTAAAATATCAAATAAAAGCAAAGTAAATAAATTGAGTGATCAGAGAGAGAGAAATCTTAGGGTTTTGACTTCACCACAACCATCATACTATAGTTAATTATACTAACTCCGGGAATTTAATAATGAGATTTTCCAAATGAATTGAACTCAATAACATTCACTCAATTCGGGTTTTAAAAAAAGATGTTTTACAAATTTAGCTAACTATAACCTATCTGCGATTAGCGTGGACTATCTGCCTACCTACTCTACCTACTATAACTACTTTGCGAATGAACCACCTTTCCTAAGCATAGATTATGAAAACGTTCTTCTGTAAAAAACATTGAAATATCATTATATGACCTCTATTCTTGTGTCCGGAAAGGCTCTGCCAGATACCGTACAACAAGGTAGGTTAAGAATAAAGAACAGACTATTACATCTAAGACAAGGTAGTAACAGTTTATAATCTATTAAAGCATGAAAACCACTTGAGTTGTCTTAAGTGCTCATAGTCATATAATCAAGAAAATACATATATTAAAATTAATCCCTGAGTTAAAACAATCAAACCATAGTATTTAGGTTGGGTTACATCAGTACCCTAAGAAAGGGTTTAGCCATTCATGATGAGACTAGATAGCATCTGTGTTGAGTTCATCTTCATCGTCACAAACGACACTTTTCTTCTCAGAATCTTCACTCTTAAGGTTGTAGAAACCCTAAAAGCCACCACACCTTCAACCTTCTGAAAACACCGACAAAGAGATTAAAATTACGGACCCCTTCTATCAAGGCTTATGCCTTCTTTTATAGAAGAAAATAATATTTGGTGGGCTTTTAGGTCTTCTGGCCCAACTGGGATCAGATATGACTGGTAAAGAGAGTAATCCCGCAGCTTTTAATTTGACATGTCATGGAAGGCTCGAGCTTCAAGAACTGATGCTCGAGCTTTAGAGCTCATGCTTGAGCATAAGGAACAATGCTCGAGCTTCTCTGGATAGATGCTTGAGCTTCAGTAAATGGTGTTTGATCATCACATTAACACTTAGCCAATTTTCTTTAACTATTTTCTGAAGCGTCTTTTTCTTCAACACTTAGAATATTTTGGGGTTGAACTTCTTTAACATTGTTCAATCCAAGCTTCATAGGCTTGAACACTAGGTACCAGGCTCGAGCATCTGGGGCTCAATGCTCGAGCATCAATGGATGATGCTCGATCATTTATAGATGGTGCTCGATCCTGGAGGTGAGGCACGAGACTTGGGAGCATAGCCTTTTCATTAAATCAACTCTTTTTATTTCCGATGCCTTATGCTCGAGCTTCAGGTTCAAGGCTCAAACACCCTTGGTTAAGGCTCGAGCACCCTGAAGTAAGGCTGGAGCATCAAGGTATGAGACTCGAGCATTTGGGCCTTGTTGACATTTCCTCTCTTCATTGTTGTGATGCTTGAGCCTCAATACTTAGGCTCGAGCTCTAAGGCTTGAATTGCTTCAAACTTCACTAATTCAGCTCTCGACTTACTCTGAATGACCGACAATGACTCTATAAGCTTCAATATCATCATAAAGTCTTGGTTTTAACCATTTCTCCAAGAAAGTACCTACAAACACACATTAAACATAAATTAGTCTAACTATGGATAGAAGTATCACTTTAGGCCTTAACAGATATGTATTTAGGGGCTCGAATATGCATATATTCAGCGCTCATCAATTACTTAAAGGGGTACCATAGTTGTACAATGTATTTATTTTTTTGAAATATAATGTATGTGTTGTTATCTCAAAGCATTAATGTTATGAGCATTTACCTTATTATGATTGTTTTATTGCAGTATCTCTTCTTGTTTCAATAAATTCACATGCTTCATCTATTCCAATTCTCAATGGGACTGACTTCTCAAAATGGAGTGAGCAAGTTCAGTTCAACTTAGGTGTGCTAGATCTTGATTTAGCATTTTAAATTGAGAAACCTGCTGCTACTACTGATAAAAGCAGTGAGGAAGACAAGATTCACCATAAAGTTTGGGAGAAATTGAACAGATTGAGTATTATGTTTATGGGAATGAATGTTGCAAACAATATCAGAACAACTCTTCCCCAAACTGATAGTGTTAAGGAATATTTAAAAAATATTGAAGAACATTTCCATACTACAGATAAGTCTCTTGTAGGGAAATTATTGGCTGATCTCACTACTATGTGTTTTGATGGTAATCGTAGTATACATGAGCATGTTCTTGAAATGACTAATCTTGTTGCGAAACTGAAAACTTTAGGGATGAATATGGATGAGACTTTTCTCATTTAATTTATTCTTAATTCCTTACCTACTCAGTTTGGGCCATTTCAAATTCACTATAACACTATTAAGGACAAGTGGAATGTGAATGAATTATCCAGTATGTTAGTTCAAGAGGAAGGAAGGCTTAAGCAGCAAAGTAACGATAATGTTCATCTCATGACTCAAGAAGATAAAAAGAAATTTGGGAAAAGGCCTGGAAATGGCATTAAGTGAGCAGCACCCTAAATAAAGGATTTTGATCAACTACTCAAAAGAAGGAGCACAAGAATAATAAGTGTCATTTTTGAAACAAATCTGGACACTTTCAGAAAGATTGCATCAAACGTGAAGAATGGTTCGAAAAAAAGGGTAAGCCTTTAGCTTTTGTATATTTTGAATCAAACTTAATTGAAGTTCCTTCTAATACTTGGTGGATTAATTCAGGCTCTACTGTTCATATTTCCAATACGATGCAGGAATTCCTTACAACCCAAACTACAAATCCAAATGATAATTTTTTGTTCATATGGAATAGGGAGGAAATTCTAGTTGAAGCCATTATGACATTTCGTTTAGTTTTAGATAATGAATTTCATTTAAATTTGTTTAAAACTCTTTATGTTCTTTCAATTTCTCATAATTTGATTTTTATCTCCAAACTTAATATTGATGGTTTTTCCATTAAATTTGGTAATTAATGTTTCAGTTTATTCAAAAAATCTCAATTTGTTGGTTCTAGTATTCTTGTTAATGGTTTATACATGATAAAACCTGATGATTTATTTTCTGAAACACTTTTGACCTTGCATCATAATGTTAGAACCAAACGTAACTCAATGAATGAAAAATCATCTTTCTTGTGGCATAAAAGATTGGGTCATATATCCAGTGAAAGGTTAAAAAGATTAGTAAAAGATGAAATTCTTTAGAATCTAGATTTTACTGATTTTATTGTGTGTGTGGATTGTATTAAAGGTAAACAAACCAAACACACAAAGAAAGGAGCCACAAGAAGTACAGAGCTCCTTGAAATTATTCATACAGACATTTGTGGACCTTTTGATGTTCCATCTTTTGGTGGAGAAAAATATTTTATCACCTTTATAGATGATTTTTCATGTTATAGATATATTTCTTTGTTGCATAAAAAATCTCAAGCAGTGAATACTCTTGAAGTATACATAAAAGAGGTTGAAAGGTAACTAGATAAAAATGTGAAAATAGTAAGGTCAGATAGAGGTGGTGAATATTATGGAAAGTATGATGAAATGGGTCAATGCCCTAGACCGTTTGCTAAACTCCTTGAAAAGTATGGTATTTGTGCTCAATACACTATGTCAGGCACGCCACAGCAAAATGGTGTATCTGAAAGGCATAGTCGTACTCTTATGGAAATTGTTAGGAGTATGTTAAGTAATTCCTTGTTACCCATGCCATTGTAGATGTATGTTTTTAAAACTGTTATGTGTGTATTAAACAGGGTTCTTAGTAAGGCAATTTCAAAAACTCCATTTGAACTATGGACGGGAAGGAAACCTAGTTTAAGGCACTTGTATATTTGGGGTTGCCCAACGGAAGCTCAGATTTATAATCCACATGAAAAGAAATTGAATTTTAGAACAGTTAATGGGTACTTTATTGGTTACCCAAAAAAATTTAAAGGTACAGGTTTTACTGTCGTACACATAGTACAAAAATTGTTGAAACCGGTAATGTCAGATTCATTGAGGATGGTGAAATCAGTGGGAGTGATAGAAATGAGAATGTGATCATTCAAGAAGTTAGGGTACAAATCCCTTTACCCACAATTTCTAAAAAAATAATTGTTTCTCCAGTTGTTGAACTGCATAACAACGAAAAACAATTAAATGATTAACAACTCCATAATAAAACTGCCACGAATGAATAGGTTATAGAAGAACCACAAGGAATAACATTAATACGGTCTCAAAGAGAAAAGAGACCTACTATTCCAAATAATTATGTGGTATATCTACATGAATATGATTTTGATATAGGGACATGTAAGGATCCGGTTACATATTCACAAGCTATTAACAGTAATAATTCTACTAATTGGATTAATTCCATGAATGAAAAGTTGAAGTCAATGGAACAAAATAAAGTTTGGGAACTCATTAAATTGCCTGAAGGATTTAAACAAGTTGGATGTAAATGGGTCTTTAAGACCAAATGCGACTCTAATGGCAATATTGAACAAAAGAAAGCCAGACTTGTACACTCAGAAAGGAGGCATTGATTATAAATAAACCTTCTCTCCTGTATCTAAGGAGAATTCCTTTAGAATTATCATGGCGTTTGTAGCTCATTATAATTTAGAGTTGCATCAAATGGATGTGAAAACAGCTTTCCTAAATGGGAGTTTAGAAGAGGAAGTTTATATAGATTAATCTGAAAGCTTCATATTAAAGGGTAAAGAACAAATGGCCAGTAAACTTAAGAAGTAAATATATAGACTTAAACAAGCTTCCCAACAATGGTATATTAAGTTAGATGATACTATTTCTACTTCTTTTGGTTTTAATGAAAATATTGTTGATCAATGTATATACCAGAAGGTTAGTGGGAGTAAGTTTATATTTCTAATTCTATATGTTAATGATATTTTGCTTGCTAGTAGTGATCTTGGTTTATTGCATGAAATTAAAAATTATCTCTCTAAGAATTTTGAGATGAAAGATATGGGTGAGGCATCCTACGTGAAGGAATAAAAATATTCTGTGACAAGTCAAATGGATTGTTGGGATTGTCTTAGAAAACATATATTGAGAGAATTCTAGAGATATTTGGTATGGAACATTGTTCAGCTAGTATTATTCCAATACTGAAAGGGGATAAATTTAGTTTGATGCAATACCTAAAGAATGAATTAAAACATAAAGAAATGCAAAATATTCCTTCTACATCTATTGTGGGAAGTTTTATATATGCGTAGGTTTACACTCGACCAGATATTAGTTTTGCAGTTAGAATGATAGGCAGATACAAAAGCAATCCAGGAATGGATTACTGGAAAGCTGCAAAGAAAGTTATGAGATACTTTCAAGGAACAAAGAATTATATGCTCATATTTAGAAGGACCGGTAATTTAGAGGTTATTGGTTACTCATACTTAGATTTTGCTAGGTGTGTGGATAGTAGAAGATCCATTTTTGGTTATTTTTTCCTTTTAGCTGGAGGGGCAATATCATGGAAAAGCGTAAAACAACCTGTTATTGTTTCATCTACTATGGAGGCTGAGTTTGTAGCATGCTTTGAGACTACAAATCATAGTTTGTGGTTGCAGAACTTTATTTCTGGATTTGGTGTTATCAATTCTATTTCTAGATTGCTGAAAATATATTGTGATAACACCGTAGCTGTCCTCTTTACTAAAAATGATAGGTATTCCAATGGTGTTAAGCATATGGAGCTGAAATATCTTACCGTTAAAGAAGAAGTTCAGAACCAACGAGTGTCTATTGAAAATATAACCACACAACTTATGGTTGCAAACCCATTAATAAAAGGATTATCACCCAAGACATTCATAGGGCATGTTAGAAGAATGGGTCTTTAATATAGTCAAAGTTAATTATTATTTTTGTTATGGATTGTTTAACATTGCTTATATATATTTGACATTTTTGAGCTCAGTAAAATGTGTTTCTGATATTTCTTGTTAATTTATGTATGTACATGCATGTATTGCTGTAAATGATGAAAATTGGAATAGTCTTGGAAAAAGACATTATTACTAGACCTTTGTTAATGCTTCTCACTTATAGACTATGTTAAATAGGTTATTAGTGTTGTGGTATATAGAAGTGACTATGTCATTTAGTGACATATAATTGACATGACTCACATTGGTAGTTTGTTTACCATTTTATTTATGATAACCAACTTAATAACTTAATTTGATTTATGGCGCACACTAATAACTATTTTATTAAATCACTATAAGTGGGAGAATGTAAGATTATTTATTTAATTGTAGCCCACATGATTTGGACATGTGACATATTATTTGGTGGCTAAGTAAATAGATATCAATTAATATTATTTATTTTTGGTCAACTTATAAATTACCTTTTTGGTAATTATTTATTGGAGAAGTGTTTCCCTTTCTTATTCCTTACTTTGATGGAAAGTAGAATTAGGGTTACTAATAAGGAAAATTGGTCATCTCTATGCCTCTATAAAAGTGCATATACTCCATCAATTATGTATACTAATGAAACAACACGTATAAAGTTTTATATGTGCAAAAGGCCAAGAGAGATAAATCAATTTCCACGTTTTGCCTATTGATCAAAGTTGCAACTTAGTTTGTTGTTAAAAGATCTGGACGTTGGACTTGATCTCAACAATGTTTGCTATTATGGATCGAGGTATATATATCTAACAATATATATTTATACTTTATAGAAATGTGAAATTAATTGAAGTACTAAGATGTAAGGATTCATGATTATTTGTGATTAATGTCTAACACAAATTCTTTAAAGTTTACATATCTCCTATTGGGACTTTTGTCTCACCTTATCATTTTCAGGTTTCAAAGTTGATTTGGAGGCATTCGAAAGATGCTTGCAGTCACTTGTGGATTTTTCTCTAAAATTAGTGTCTATATCACGATGTTTATGTAATTTAGGTTACGATGACAATTGTTCAGCATGTTTGATTCAAATGTCTATGTTGTTTTGGTAGTTCCTTTTTATCTAAGTATGTGAACATATGCCATTGTAAGTTTTGATTTACATTTCCAGCTTGTATATTAATTATGTATATATAAGTTAATTGAGATTATACGTTATTTGGTGGATTTTATATTGGAGTTTATATACGATTATTTGAACAGTTGTTGAACCATTACATATCACCACCCTTAATTCGGGTGGTTACAGATGTGTCTTTTTTGTCGGTAAAGATCGGAAACCTATTTGTTGCTAGGTAAATAATTATATATATATATATATATATAATATAATATAATATAATATAATGAATAAGTATCTTTAATTTAATTTTAATTTTATATTTAATGAAAAATCATAATTATATAAAATTTTAATTGGGAATAATTTTTTCTTTTTTTATAAATATAGAAAGAACGGAGGTTTTCAATCCATGTGATATATTGTATATTAATCTACAACTGTGAGAACAAATATTATAGATATATATATATATATATATATATATATATATAGATATATATATAATCTTCATTTGACTAGTAAAATAAATACATATATTAGAACTTTCTAACTTGTGAGTGACATTAAGTCCTAGGAAATGTAAAATAGTAAACTTAAAGAGAGATAATACAAAGAGGTTATTAGCATACACGCCCTTGGACTTTCTCATAAGAGTAAAAGGGCAAAACAGGCATTACAGAATTTGAGAGGTGTTTTTGCTCAAAGAATAATGGGTTCATAGCATACTTTTTAAAATAGGGGTGAAACTGTAAAAGTACATTTTAAAGTTGTTTTCTGCACTTTATCCTTTAGTGTGAATTTCCAAATGGAAACCTTGGGTATTTATAAACCCAAAGTGTCTATTCGGTCCGACCCTGTAGGTTGGCCTTATTCATTTGGATTAATCAAGTCCTGAATGCAATCTGGGTTTGAAAGTTTTTTTAAGCCCAAGCCCAAGACTTTGCATCACCTTACACATACAGACACAGTATTGTTTCACAAGAATGTGGCGACAAGCATTCCCATCTCCTCTAGAAATTTAGCACTTGCAAGTGCTTTGCCCATGTCGTATGTAGCAGACATCTACTAGAAATCATTTAGACATATAAGGCCTGTTTGGTTTTTAATTCTGAAAATAGATTTTTATTGTATAAAAGACTCTGTTTGGTTCAGTTCGGTTTTCTGAAAATTATTTGAAAATTATTTTATGTTCTCTGACTTATTGAGAACTGTTCACTTCAAAATTTCTATTTTAGAAGTTGTGAGTGCTGAAGTGATACCAAGTGATTAAATAACTCTTTTGTCCTTTTTATGAAAACCATTTAAGTTTTTGGGCCAATACATTTATCATAGAGCACAGAAAATTATTGGATTTAAATTTCAAACCCGGTCCTTAATTCATTTAAATCCCTAGAGTTGAACTTTCGAATCAAATGCAGCAACAAAAATTACTTTGCAAGAATTCTAACTCTCATTTACCATGGTCTTGAACTTGATCCGAATGTTTGAGTTCCATTGGCCTTTAGCTCATATGAGCTCGTGCATTTATTCATGGATCTACTTATACTTGAGGTAATATAAAAAAATCTTAAATTCAGCACAGTCAAGTAGAATATCAAATTTCCACGCCGTTAATAACTTAATAAGTTGTTATCGTCAAAATTACCAAGTTACCCTTGCCGTAAAACCATGGAAGTAACAAAGAGTTTTGATGAATTAAGCTATCCTAGGTATCAAGAAGCCTAGAACTAAAATATGTGTATTTTTGGGTTTTGAAAGAGTTTCGATGAGTTTTAACCTAGCCAAACTTTTCACTTGATGAAAGTTTTGAAAAGTGTTTTAAAAGAGTTTTCTTTTTCTTTTTCTTTTTTTTTTTTTTTAATGCTTTTAGAAAAACCTAGGATTATAAGCTAGCTTGGATGGCGTAATGGCTAAGGGTTATGGTTTTAGGAATTTAAATACTGTGTGATTTTATGTGGATTTTGAAAAATCATTACTTCGAAGCGTATTTGGCTAATCCACACATTAGTTCACATGTTTTGTGCGATATGTCATAGTAATAGCTTAATTTCTAATACTAGGGTTACACGACAACCCACAAGAGTTTTGTGATTATAACTTCGGCATTATATTGGCATGACCCAAAATATGTATGCTCATGAATTTTTGAAAAACAATTGTTTAAAAAAATGATTTTAAAGTTCATTTGTTTTTAAGCATGAATGCACAAACAAGTAGAAAAAAAGGTTTGCATAAACAAAATAAAAATAAAAAAATAAAAAAACTTAAGAAAGGTTCTATGGTTTTGAAGCTAGCCTAAGGGAACTCATCTCCATTCTAACCACTCTGGATATGTACTCTGGATATCTTCAATTGCTAGAATGACGACGGGAGTAGAGTTTATACTCTGGATATGTCGTCTGGATATCTTCAATTGCTAGAATGACGACGAGAGTTTATATAGGCACACAACATCAGAACTTTACCTTTTGAATAATTAACTTGTCTTTTAATTTTAAGAGACTAGAAGACAATAATTTTCTGTCGTTTGCTTGAAGGCTTATAAAGAGAGGTTGGTAGGGTTTCTTGTGATCTAAGTATTCTAATTGATGCTAATTGTTATCTAGGGGTGAGGGAGACCTATTTCGATAGAGTTTTTGGACTTGCGGGGCTAGAAAAGTTGTTTTTAGAAAGTTTTGGGGGCCTTGTGCGAATTGGGGGAAAAGGAGAGACATGTTTTTTTTCAAATTTCAATGGTTTTTTTCCTTTTCGTTTTTTTTTTTCCCAACACCTTTTTAAGTGCAATTTTGGAAGATTTGGGGGCTTCGCATCTACAACCGACAACCGTGACACCCGTATTATCCCCCCTCCCCCTTGAATTCAATAAAAATACATAAAAATAAAAATAAAAAAAATTCCAAAGAAAGATGAAGTTTACTACACCTTTTTATTTATATATATTTTTGGTGACTTACATCATGTGGATTGATATGAAAATAAATTCTTAAGCAGTAATATTGCTAAATCTCACAATATCGGGAAAATATCCAAATTCTTAAGCAATTTTTTTTTTTTTTTTCAATAACCAGGGTAGTAGAAACTTTGCCTCGACTAATTCACAAAACTTGTGCAAGGCATCCCCTCCACACCCATACGGATCAGGTAAAGATAGGACTATGTTTACGGACATGACCCCAAAAGAATTGTTTATACATGAGACACCACAGCTCAAGATTTTTTTAACTAGACGGACTCCTTGAGATTATAACTCATCATTTTGTCTACGTAGAATTAACATTTATTGTATTCTTATGTGTCACAATTATTCAAACCCTTTTCTAATAACTAATATATATAATTAAAAAAATGATATGATCCATTAAGAAAAATGAATATATAATTTCTCATCTGGAAAAAACAGAGAGAGAAAAAGAAATCGAGTATATAATCTGCCGTGATAAACAGTGTGGTGGACAGTGGGCGACTCAAGTCATGCATGCTTATGGCATTGGGCCTTGAGAAATAATTAGTCTATCCAACTTTGCATCCACCGTGCCTTCTTCTATGTTTTCTTTACAGCTCGATTTCCAAACTCATTGGTCCCCATACCACTTAGTGAACCTTCTTGTGCATTCTAAGAGAAGTCAGTGCTATAAACTTTGATGATCCATCACATGAATTGGCCCGGTTCTACAATGAGATGTATGCACAATCTATTTCATTCAATCGATCAAGTTGCACCTTCTCTCTTTCGTCAAAGAAGAGGCGAAAATTTCGAATTTCGTAATGAGTAATTTGTGAAATGTAAGAATGAACAAGTTCACAGAAAAAAAACAATTTACACAACTTTTCAAAATATTTCACTTTAAAAATAAAAAATAAAAATATAATCCTGATACAAATCTACGCAAAGGATGAAGTCCATCGGGTGCTTTCTTAAGACATGATACTCTTTAATTGTTTTACCTGATAGTGTTTTTTTATTTCTAAATTAGGGTTGTGAACATTAAGATAGTGTTGTACTTGTTTAAAAGAAATAATAGATAACTTCTGGCATTATAAAAGTAAATTTCTATGCAGCCCAAGTTGAAGATTGAGATTATTATTATTATTATTTTTCAATCATTCTACCCTCTAGATTTTTTTTTTTGAGAAAATGATATGAGAACCGAACCAAACAACCGAATAAGAAGTCGAACTTAATGTGGCTTAACCACGTCAGATTATTTCCTAAAAGCATAAACGCGCGTGTGAGATACCTCTTCGTTTCTCTCTCCTCGCTTCCTCTAATTCTAGGTTTTTCTTCTCTATTCAATCTTTATCTCAATTGATTCTGGTTTTGTGTCTCTCCTTTTGATTTTGCAAAATTGAAGATAAAAAAAAAAATTTTAAATTTCAATGTTTTGCCAATACAGAAGGTACAAAATCAAAAAACTACAACTATTGTTTCTGTCCTTTAAATTTTGTATCCATGAAAATCAAACTAAAACTTTGCTATGTGTATACGTTCTATCCAAACGTTTGGACTAGTCTCAAACTAGAATTAATCTGGAGAAATTTGACCACTAGATTTTGAGAAAGAGGATAGATAAGAAGAATTGATGAAGAAGAGGAAAGAGAAACGAATAGGAAGAGAGAGAAAAAGGAGTTAGCGTCTTACACGTAATAAAATTGTCTGACATGACTATATATAGCCACGTCAAGTTCGGTATTTTTTTCGGTAGAAATTTTCGATTTCTCTATCACTGCTCTTTATATATATATATATATATATATATATATATATATATTGAATATGACGTATACCAAATTGTCTCTCTCTCCCTCTCACTTTCTCTTTTTTTATTTTATTTTATTTTATTTTTTATCTTTTTTCTTTTCTGATGCCTTGCCTGGAAGAAAAGAAGGAAAAAAAAAAAAAAAAAAAAAAAAAAAAACAAAGAAAGAAAAAGAAAACACCAGTGGAGACAAAAGTTAGACTTTACCTTTAAAAAAAAAAAAATTCTTCAGCCATGTTTAGAATATTGAGTGATGCTCCTAAGAGACCTTATTATGAGAAGCGTCAGGAACTCTCCTATTTTTTTTTTTTAACTTAGATGCATTAAATAATTTATTTGAGTTTTCACAATTTAAAAAAATTGTTTCATTCAATGATTAAATAAGGAGAACTCATAACTCTTTTCATGAGAGAGACCTCTTAGAACCATTACTCCATAATATTATTGTATTTGGGGTAAAAAAGAGAGAAAAGATAATACATGTTGAGTAGAAATTGTTAAAAAACAAGAGATCCAGACCATGTTGTTGGAGATGACCAAACCTTTTGAAATGTGAAAATAATGAAACACTGATGTGAATTCTTGAATTTGATAACCCAAATAATTGTATAGAACTTCTGAAATTTGATATCAACTTTTGCAACTTGATAATTGATAACCCAAACAAAATAGACTTCCAAAAGGTGCAAATCAAATATGAGTGACAAATGTGTAGCACCACTATTTATAGACTTTCAAAAGTTAAAAAAATCAAAAGTCAGGTACCATTTAAGTGGTTTTAAATGTCAACATGAGCTGTATTTCCTTATATATTTATGTAAATTCTCCCAAATTGATTTGTTAATTGATTGTTATAATCAGGATAGTTGATCGATATATTGTAACTTATTTATTCTTGTTAGATTATAAGGGTTAGGGTTTTCACCTTGTATAGCCGTCGGCTCACCTACCCTCTATTTCCATGTATAGATTTGCTTGGGCAACACTCACTCACCTACCTCCCATCTTCACTTATATAGACCCCATCTGTGGTTGTATATTTTGATTCAATATAGTAATACAATACATTGTATCCTCTCATTCTCTCTATTTCTAACATGGTATCAGAGCAACTCTAAGAATTTTTTTTTTCTTCTTCTTCGTATTCCGTATTCCGAATTTCGTATTTTGAATTTTATTCTTGTTTGTTAGTCTAAATGGTGATTACTTCAGGCACAATTACCGTGCCAACCCCTACTCCGGCACCGCAGATCATAGTCCACCAAGACAATTCTACATTTCCAACTAGAATTATACTGGATGAGACTAATTACTCATTATGGTCTCAACTCGTGGAGATCCAGGTTGGTGCTGGTATCAAGGCTGGGTATCTCACCGGAGAAGTGACAAAACCCGCACCTGGAAATCCAAAATTGGAGGCATGGATAACCGAAAATCATCGAGGCAAGAGTTGGCTTATTGGCTCGATGAACCCATTATTGATGCAGCGATTTATTCATCTTCCCATGGCTAAGGAGATATGGGAGGCGGTGTCTAAAACCTTCTATGACGGATCGGATGAAACATGTATTTTTTAATTGAATCATAAGTCTTTTTCTACCAAGCAGAATGGCCGCCCTCTATCAACATACTAGAATGAACTTGTTGCTATTTTTCAGGAGATTGATCATAGGACTATGTCACAGGCAACAACAGTTGAATGAGTGGTTCGGTTGCATTCGGCCATGGCGAGGCTTCGAGTTCATATTTTTATAAGCGGACTTGACTCTGAGTTTGAACAGGTTCGTGGAGAAATCTTGTGAAAATCCAAAGCTTGACCTCGAGAAGCTGTATGCATATGCCCGGAGAGAGTATCAGCAGAAGTAGATAATGGGAGGATCTCATCCAATCTCTGAGAGCTCGGCGATGATGGCTAACCAAACTCGACAAGGACCATCATCGGGCCTTTAAAAAATCGAAGTAATCAGGCTACTGGAAAATCTAGAGGGCGAGTATGTACTCATTGTGGTGAATCGGGCCATTCGAAACAACGATGCTATGAGATTATTGACTATCCTGACTGGTGGGATTTTATAAAGAAGACTCAAAAAAATATTGGTGGAAAAGCCATGGTGACTTCTACGGAAGAGGAATAGGTGCAACCAATGGCAAATGTTGTTTACCCAGGTATACTTGGTAAAGCATCTGTACTCTGTGTGACTTCCAAGAATAGTGCTTGGAATATTGATACAGGTGCATCGGATCATATGACTAGGGACTTTTATCAGTGAAAATCTCTTAACCCTCCTTCTCAATCAATTATTTCCACAGCTAATGGTAGTACCTCTTTTATTACTAGGGAGGGGTCTGTTACTTTGTCCGATTCTATCACTTTAGATACTGTTCTTGTTATTCCATCCCTTGAATATAACCTTCTTTCTATTAGCCAAATTACCTCTACCCTTGCATGTTCTGTAACTTTTTAGCCTTCCTTTTGTGTTTTTCAGGACATTCTAATCCGAAAGATTCTTGGTTATGGTGTTAGACGGGGCAAACTTTATTATTTGGAGTTGACGGAAAAAGGGGGGTCAAAGTTCACTCAAACGAATCAAACAAGTATTGAAGATAAAGCTTGAGCAATCGTATGGTTATGGCACCAAAGACTAGGGCATCTTTCTTTTGGTTATCTTAAGAAGTTACAACCGCATTTGTTTTCGTGTTTAAGTGATTTATACTTTCACTATGAAATTTGTGAACGGCCAAGAGCCATTGTATTTCTTATTTACCAAATTTGAATAAAAGTTCAGAACCTTTTACGGTTATTCACTCGAATATTTGGGGTCCTGAAAAAATTCCTTCACTTTATAATGCTCATTATTTTGTTTCATTTATTGATGAATGTACTCGAATGACCTTGATATCTCTTCTTTAAAGTAAGAGTGATGTAGGTACAGCATTTCAGGAATTTCATAATATGGTGAGAACTCAATACCAAAGGCAGATTTACACACTTCAATCTGACAATGGTAAAGAGTTTGTGGATAAGATTTTAGGTGTTTTCTTGGGCCACCATGGAATCCGACATCAAACCTCCTGCACCTATACTCTCCATAACAAAACGGACTGACAAAGAGAAAGAATAGACAGATTATAGAAATAGTTCAGGCCTCCCTCTTTAGCATGAATATGCTAAAGTTTTATTGGGGTGAGGTAGTGAAATCGGCTGCCTAATTAATCAACTGAACACCATCTAGTGTGGTAGAGTTCCAAACTCCCTAACAAAAGATGCAATCATTGTTTTCCGTTCCTCATCTCCCGAATATTGAACCACGAGTATTTGGATGTACGGTCTATCTTAACGTGCCTAAAGTCCTGCAGAGTAAACTTTATCCATGTGTGAAACGGTGTGTCTTTGTAGGTTATTCGGAGTTTCAGAAGGGATATCGGTGTTATGATCCTCAAACTCGGAAGTTACAAGTAACCTTGATGCTTCACTTCGTGAATTAGAACCATGCTATCCAAAGGGAGTTTCTGGGTCTTCTCTTCAGGGAGAGAGTCATAGTGAAGAGAATAAAGATGGTGGAAAGGAATTATTCGAATTGGAGGAAAATGGGGAATGTTTTGAAGTTTTTGAGGAAACAGGCCCGAGCGCTGCGACCCCCACTAGTCAAGACCGCGGCGCTGACATGGAATTGTGCACAAATCCATGTTTTTCCAACAATGACCCCCTTCGTTTCCAGAGTTACCCACGTTTATACCATTAACTGAAGGATCAACCCAGAATGTTCTTCCTCGGGTAACCTCGAATCCCATTCTTAATGAACCTAATGAATTTCCTATCCATGCAGAAGATGTAACCAATAAATATCCACAGAGGTCAAATAGGGGAGTACCGAAGAAACATTATGAACCCGATCCCAAAGCCAAGACTAAGTACCCAATTAGTAATTATGTTTCCCCCCATAGGTTGTCAGAATCATATGCATTTTTTGTTAATTAATTGTCCACTGTGTCTATTTCTAGTAGTGTGCAGGATGCATTGGTAGATCTAAAGTGGACTAGGGCAATGAATGAAGAAATATCGGCTCTTCAGAGGAATAACACTTGGGAACTTTGTCCATTACCGAAAAAAAAAAAAAGACGATTGGGTGTAGATGGGTATTCACAGTGAAACTCAAGGCTGATGGCAGTATTGATAGGTATAAAGCGATGTTAGTTACGAAGGGATATACACAGAAGTACGGAATGGATTATCACGAGACTTTTGCTCCTGTTGCTAAAATTAATACTATCTGTATTCTTATATCCATAGTAGAAAATTGAGATTGGCCTTTGCAACAATTCGACGTTAAAATGCTTTCCTCAATGAAGATTTAGAGGAAGAAGTCTACATGTAGTTACCCCCTGGAGCTAAACGCAAATTCTCATATATAACTGAAGTATGTAAATTGAAGAAGGTGTTGTATGGTCTAAAACAGTCACCCTAGGCTTGGTTCGCAAGGTCACAATGAAGGAATACATGTTTGTGGAAGGTAATCTTGTCACTTGGAGAAACAAGAAGCAGAAGGTGGTTTCTAGATCAAGTGTGAAAGCTGAATTCTGAGGTATGGCTTATAATGTGTGTGAATTGCTATGTGTCAAACATGTATTACAAGATTTGGGGATTGATTATAAAAAACCGATGAGTTTACATTGTGATAATAAGGCAACCATTGAAATTGCACATAATCTGGTTCAACATGGCCGTACAAAACATGTTGAAGTTGATCGTCATTTTATTAAAGAGAATCTTGATCAAAAAGTTATACAAATTTCGTTTGTTCGGTCCGAACATCAGTTGGCTAACGTACTCACGAAGGCAGTTTCAGGAAGGGCGTTCCATGGTGTAATTAGCAAGTTGGGCATGATAGATATCTATGCTCCAACTTAAGTGGGAATGTCAGCATGAGTTGTATTTCCTAATGTATTTATGTAAATTCTCCTAAATTGATTTGATAATTAATTGTTATAATTAGGATAGTTGACCGATATATTGTAATTTATTTCTTCTTATTAGATTATTAGGGTTAGGTTTTCACCTTATATAGCTGTCGACTCACCTACCCTCTATTTCCATGTATAGATTTGATTGGGCAACACTCACTCACCAACCTCCCATCCTCACTTATATGAACCCCATCCATGGTTGTATATATATTTTGATTCAATATAGTAATACAATACATTGTATTATCTCATTCTCTCTATTTCTAACAATAACCTCTTCAGATTAAAATTTAACAAGCAAATTCTAGAAGTATGGTAGTTTTACCATCTGAAAAGTTGAAACTTGCAACTATTCCGATCAAAATTTAACAGGCACATTCTAGAAGCATACATGATAGTAATTATCGTTGTTTCTGTATCTCACATATATCATGTGTGTGTATATATATATATTCAACAGAAATAAGTGTAGAAATTAACTTCACAATAAAAACAGTGTATAAAATTATCTTTCCCAATTTGTTATGTTATCTTTGTATTTTATATGAATTTTAATTGGAACCTCATAGAGAATTGAAAATTTTTCAAATAGTTAGCAATATTTCAAAGCAATGCTATATATTTAACTAGTATGGTGCAAGTGATTGAGATTTCTAAATATTCAACTGGTACACTAGGAGAAAAACTATCCTTGTATGTTCACTCTCCAAAGAATCAACAAACTATTTTGATTAATTCCATAAAAAAGTGAAAATCATAGAGTAATAAATTATCAGTGGCCAATTACAGTTTTGAGCACAAAAAATAGGGAATTTTTGTGCCTATTTGCAAGTAATATTGGAGCATTACGCATAACCCAATTGGTAGAACGTTCAACTCCCGCTTGAATAACATTTTTAACATCGTTTTTACATTTTTCACATTTGAATGGACTGAATAAGAATCTAAGATAATCTAAACAAACACTAGGTAGATGAAGACTATGTTTGGTTTATTTTTCTTTTTTCAAAGAATTAAAAATTTAAAAATAATTCATAAACTTGTTTAGTTGTAGTTTGTTAAAAATTATTTTTCGAAAGCTTGTTTAAAAAAGCTGTTTATTGTCTTTTTATTTTGCTGAACCAACCGACCCTTGTTTTATTTTTATTTTTCCTTTGGAATACATTTATCGGTCCCACAATACAAGCGTCATTTAAATCAGAAGTGCGGTTCGAAAACGAGACCTCAAGGACTTACCTCCTGAATCCCTTACTTCCTGAATCCCTGTTAACGCCGCTATGTTCCTAGATGCCAACCCACCCTTATTAAATAGAGTCCAAAATATTAATTGATATTATTGACACAAAAACAATTATATTCAAACTTAAAATTATATCGTGACGTTTTGCAATTCAAATTTCATCATTACATCAAATCATTTTATCATCACGCCAAACATTTCATTCTAAGCAAATCTTACAAAATAAGGAGTTGACCAAATCCCCCACCCATTTTTTATTTATTTTTCCTTTTCTAATTCTTTGCACAGTAATTAAAAATAATGCAATTGAAAAATCATATAAGAATTTAAATATTCTTTGGTTTGGTTTTTTAATTTAAGATAATTAAAAATTAAAAAAATTATACAAAAATATGTTTAGTTGACAATTTTTCAAAACTACTTTCTAAAACTTCAGTTAAAAAAAATATATGCTTACTAATAATAATATTTTGTAATATTTTAAAAATAATCTTAGATTTTAAGAAATCACGAAAGCAGAACCAAACATGCTTGAGATTCTTAAAAAGGGAAAAGAAAAAAGATAATAACTTTACACCATTTTCACTTTAACAAACTTGAATGTTATTAGAAAAGGCGACTTAAACTACTCCTAAGAGCAACTCCAATGCTCTCTCATTTTGGACCCTCAAACCCAAAATATGAGAGGGGGGTGTGTAATACCCCTAATTTCAAAAGGATAGTCCTAGTATTTAATTTATTGTTTAAAATTGCTTTTGATTATTTCTTTGGTTTGTTTTAATTGTTTTAGTTGCATTTGATTACTTACTTGTTTTAATTTCATTTATTTAATTGTTGTAATTGAAATTAATTATTTAGTTGCTTTGTTTTACTTAACTTAATTTACTTAACTTAAATGGTTTAATGAGTTTACTTTAATTGTTTAAAGTGAATTATTTTATTTACAGTTAATTTTGTTTTCCACATGACCGTATGGAAGGTGGCACATAGAGTATATTAGGTTTAAGCTCAGCCGACATTGTAATTTAACCTAGATTGTTCTATGGGCCGAGTTATGCATGGATTAGGGTTAATGTCTAAGCCTATAAAAACATACGCTTACTGGGGTTTAGGGTTTTAGAAATACGTAAGTTTACGTCTATAACATAAGGGACTGCTAAGAAATAGAGAGTGAGCATGGGGGCATAGCAAAGCAGAGCAAGGGAAAACTTAGAGACGTGGAATTTGTGTTTCAACTTTGAAAAGGCAAGTTTCTGATCTTCTCTTTCCCAGGAATTTGTGTTCTGTGCATGCTTAGTTATACTCCAGGAAATAAAGTAAGACTTAATTACATCGTTTATACATGTTGAAACAATTTTCAACATCATTGAATTTAATCTGTTTAGCATAGTTTACAAGTTCAGTTTAAAATCTGATTGTCGTTGCTTCACAACTTGATGTTTAATTCTATTCTTGTTTGTATAACTCTATCTTGTGATTACTTTGGGATGTGGATGGGATCTTAAAACATATAACAGAACTAAATTTAAAGACTGGAAATCACCGGGGTCGGAGAAGACACACGCAGACGCAGCTACGGCTCTTAGAGGTGAGAGTAGGCTCCAAAAATGGAGGGAGCCTGCTCCCAAAACATAAGAGCTGGCTCTCTAGGGGTGAGAGCCAGCTCTCACCTATCTAGAGACGGCTCCCAAGGAAGGGGATCCGGCTCTCCTTGATTGGAAAAGGCTCTTTGAAACTCAGAGCCTTCTCTTTCTCTTAATGTTGCGTATATTGAGTTTTAAATGATCTGTTTGGCTAAGTCTGAGTTTTTGAAACTATTTAAAGGCTGTTGAATGATGTAATATACTGCTTAGGACTTATAAAACAATTGAGAAGCATGCTTACATTTAGGAATTGAGGACAGAATTAACATAAGTTTGAACAAGGATCTGTATATGTGGATGATTGTGCAACTGACTTGTATTGCAGACTGATTTGCAAATTTGATTTCTCTGCATATTCTTAGGTATTTAAATCATGTTTGTAGCTCTGTTATAAGCATGTTGTTATTTAATTACATGTATGCTTAGTTGGGATTAACTAATAATTAAATCTGTTATAAATCTCATCTGTTACGACACTGTTTGGAGGAGGTAATTTTATAGTTGGATTCTGTTAAGTTAAAGGACTGGAATTTGTTTTTTAAATCTATTATTGGATGCATGATTTAGTGTTACACATAATAAATTGTATTTGTGCTTATTTTGGAATGTGGTTGATAACTATTTAATTGTTTTGGCAACTATGGTAAATGGAGGATAGTATACACCGGTATGGGACGGTGGCATACTAGGTATGGATTAGTTTAGACATAAAGCCTACCTAATCTGGATTGAGGTTCGGATTAACAATAAAAGTTAAGTCGACTTCTGTTAGTGTCAGGTCAGTTAATAACTAAATGACATAATTGGATATCTAGGATGGATTGTTATACAAATATCAAGCCACGATATCAGATGGATGATATTTTGTATTAGGAGGACACGAACTTTATATATTTATGTTATGATGCTATGGTATGAGCTTGAGTCTCATGACCATGGTTAGGGTGCGTATATCGCCTAGGATAGATAGCTGGACAGTAGTTGCTGTTCCCTGGTAAGTCTAGGTATACATGACCACATTATGTGCGATTTGCATAGTATCTCTACTCAAGCTAAGACAGACCTATTGGACTAGTGAGCATCCTATAGTGTGTAATATATACATATATGGACTATTATAGATATTGTTGAGTCTATCTAAGATGTATCTGCGTATCGGATTCTGTTTGGATCGTAGTAAATCAAGACTTGCATGTGAGCCTGACCCACTCTTTTATTATTTTCAGGTGATACAGATTTCTATTCCACCGACTACGTAGGACTACTTACTTATTAGTGTTGGATCTTATTTCAGTTATTTCATATACAGTTGGGATTTTATTAGGGGTCCCCTAGATGGATTCCCAAGTTGTTAATTAATTGGAGGTTTTGGAGTTTGGATTTTATATTATTATTTTAAGGATTTTTAACTAGAGTTCTTTTCAGCCTTTTTTATTTACTTCTTATTATCTCATCTTGTATTCTGTGTTCATTAAAGTATTAATTGTTTAATATTTCCTTCGGGTTTGGGCCTGAGCCTGATTAACGTGTTCTCTCGGATCCGAGGGGTATCACAGTTGGTATCAGAGCACTTCAGGTTTAAGTGTCTCTAGGATTCTATCGTATAAGACTTCCACGTAGCGTTTTCTCTTTAATAGAGCTTAATTTTAGGATTCATTGTATTCTTTACGGTTCGGTTAAATCGTATTGATGTCTATCTGTCTGTGTTAACAGAATGGCTAATGCAAGAACCAAACAGAACAATCGGTAACGAAGGGAAGCGGCCCGTAGGCAGCGTCAGGAGGATGAGAGTCAGTTCTATGAAGAGCAGGAGGAAGTTCAGCAAACTTGGGATCAGGGAGGAGATCCAGAGTTTCCTCCTCACCTCAATGACCTTATTACTCGGGCTATAAAAGCAGGGGTAACAACTGCACTTCGGAATCAGTCTCAGGTACAGCCGGCACCGTTACCAGCGTCGGTTGTTCAGACTAATACTTGGGAAAAGGCTAAGAGTTCTTTCACAAAGGGGAGCCCACCTGAGTTCACAGGCTCCACCTATGGGAGAGCAGCTCACCAGTGGAAACAGGACATCGAGCAACATCTTTGCTTGGTTCAGTGCACGGAGGTTCAGAAACAGATACTTGCTACTTTCAAGATAGTTGGGGATGCACTGTAGTGGTGGGAGTCAGTTACCACCATAGAGGAAAGAATGGCATTGACTTATAATGAGTTCAGTGCATGCTTTGAAGAGAAGTATTTCCCTTATGCAATCAGGGCAGCCATGAAGACTAAGTTTCTTAATTTGCAACAGGGGAACATGACAGTAGCGGAGTATGAGCACCAATTTACACACTGTCTCTCTTTGCACCGGATGAGGTGGATATAGAGGAAAAGAAGCGCAACAGTTTCGTCAAGGGACTGATGTGGTTTATCAAGAGAGCTATTACAGGTAGTCCAGCCTATACTACCTATGGTCAGGTGGTAGACGCCGCTTTACAGCAGTACCAGTTGATCGTGGACATCAGACAGGCCAATGGTGAAAAGCGGGGTGACAGAGACTCTACTAACCAGTCAGCTGAGAAAGGGAATGGGAACGGACACCGACAGAATAACAAGGGCAAATTTCAGGGACAACAGGCTTGAAAGAAGCACAAGGGTGGTTCAGATGCTCCCAGAGATGTGACACCTGCTCAGCGATAGCAGAATGGGGGACCACTGGCAGGACAGGGTCAGCCACAGGCTAACCGATAGAGGAGGCCATTTTGTACTTTCCAGGGTAGTTGCTATACTTGTGGAGAGTATGGTCACACTTCCAGGTAGTGTCTTACAGCCAGACAGGGACAGAGACAGGGATAGGGACAGCATGTGCAGCAGAGGCAGAGGGCGCCAGTGCCTTTACCAGCTCCACAGGTTCCACGGATTCGGGGACAGACTTATCTGGCTTTACCAGCGTCGCCGCAGCCTCAGGGACAGGCATCACAGCAGTTACATTATGGCAGGGTGTACAACCTTATGCCACAGGATATGCAGGCACCTCAAGCAGTTGAGGGTAAGTTTCCTATTCATGGTTTACTTGGACATGTTTTATTTGATACGGGTGCTACACACTTATTTGTAGCTAGGTCATTTGTTGTTTTGTCTGGGATGACGACTCGGGTATGCAGTAAACCACATGGAATTTCTACACCGTTAGGCAATACAGCCATTCTTCATGAGAGTGATGGGCCTGTGACACTAGATATTGGTAGACTTAGATTTCTAGCCAATCTTTTGGTCCTAGACATGCACACTTATGATGTGATAGTTGGGATGGATTGGTTATCGCATTACCATGCCCAAGTTGATTGTTATGATAGGTCAGTTGTTTTCACCATTCCTGGTCAGGACATATACATCGTCGCCATGCCGCGTTCTAGCGGGGTCACTAGCACCTATTTGTTTCATATGGAGGAGGAAATGGAGGAGGGGACTACTATATCATTGGATAACATACCAATTGTACAGGATTTTTTGGATGTATTTCAGGAGATTCCAGGGTTGCCGCCTAGTCGCGAGATTGACTTTGTGACAGACTTAGCTCCAGGCACTACGCCTATTACTAGGGCACCGTATAGGATGGCACCAGTGGAGATACGCGAGCTGAGGGATTAGATTTAGCAGCTACTCAGCCAAGGTTTCATTCGCAGGAGTACTTCACCCTAGGGAGCGCCAGTGTTATTTATGAAGAAGAAGGATGGTTCGCCGCCTGTGTATAGATTACAGGGAGTTGAACAAGGTTACGATTTGTAACAAGTATCCTTTGCCCAGGATTGATGACTTGTTTGATTAGTTGAAGGGAGCTACCTATTTCTCTAAGATTGATGTGTGGTCTAGGTATCATCAACTTCGGGTTCGGGAGCAGGATGTTCCAAGGACAGCGTTTCTCACTAGATATGGATCTTATGAGTTTCGTGTGATACCATTCGGGTTGACTAATGCACCAGCGGTTTTCATGGATTTGATTAACGGAGTCTTCAGGGCTTACTTGGATTAATTTGTCATTGTCTTCATAGATGACATTTTGATTTACTCGAGGTCAGAGGACAACCATGCTAAACATCTATGGATTGTGTTGCAGACACTTTGTGAGCACCAGTTGTATGCCAAGTTCAAGAAGTGTGAATTTTGGCAATGGGAGGTGAAATTTCTAGGTCACGTGGTGTCAGAAAGGGGAATAGCGGTGGATCCAGCCAAGGTTTCAGTAGTGGTTGAGTGGGGACAGCCTACATCACCTACCGAGATTCGAAGTTTTCTCTGTTTGGTAGGATATTATAGGAGGTTCATCCAGGGGTTCTCAAAGATAGCGGGACCACTCACTCATCTGACTAAGAAGGGTGTACGGTTCGTGTGGGATGAGCATTGTCAGAAAGCTTTTGATGAGCTGAAAACTAAGTTGACTTCTACACCGGTTTTGTCTACCCCACAGAGCGGGATAGAGTATCTGGTCTACACAAATGCTTCTTTGCAGGGTCTTAGATGTGTTTTGATGCAAGAGGAGCGACCGATTTCGTATGGATCTCGAAAACTTAAGCCTTATGAGCTTAATTATCCAACACATGATTTGGAGTTGGCAGCTGTGGTTTTTGCCCTACATATTTGGAGGCATTATTTGTTGGGTGAGTCTTTCAGATTATTCAACGATCACAAGAGTCTGCAGTATTTGTTCACTCAGCGGGAGTTGAATATGAGACAGCGTAGGTGGTTGGATTTTATGAAAGACTATCATTTTTCTATACAGTACCATCCAAGGAAAGCAAATGTGGTGGCGGATGCACTCAGTCGCTAACTTGTTGGTAGTCTTTTTGCTCTGTTCGCTATAGAGTGGAATGCTTTGAGGATAGTGAATGAGTTGTCGGATGCTTTCATGGCTTGTATGGCAGTTACACCTTTATCATTCACAAGGTTTTGAAGGCACACCTCACGGATCAGTAGTGTATTGACAAGGTTGCAGAGATAGCTTCCGGAGAGGTTCCATTGTACTAGGTTGGGGCTGATGGAGGTTTGAGGTACAAGGGACGGTTAATGGTACCTTCTGCTGATGATTTGAGGAAGGATGTGATGACTGAGACTCACCACTCTGAGTTTTCTGTTTATCCAGGAGGCGACAAGATGTATCAGGATATGAAGCGGCAGTTTTGGTGGGCAGGTATGAAGAGGGACATTGCTCTTTTTGTCTCATGATGTAGTACTTGTCAGATGGTCAAGATTGATCATCAGAGGCCGCTAGGAGCTCTACAGCCACTACCGATATCGGAGTGGAAATGGGAGAGCATTTCTATGG
This sequence comes from Cornus florida, assembly GCF_030987335.1. Classification (NCBI taxonomy): domain Eukaryota; kingdom Viridiplantae; phylum Streptophyta; class Magnoliopsida; order Cornales; family Cornaceae; genus Cornus; species Cornus florida. Next base: position 49,901,644 of record NW_026775572.1, read on the forward strand.
ATTTTATGGAAGGGTTGCCAAATTCCTTCAAGGATCACAATTCCATTTGGATTATCGTGGACAGACTGACGAAATCAGCTCATTTCTTGCCTATTCGTACTGACTTCACTTCGAAGAAGTTGGCAAGACTTTACATTACTGAGATTGTGAAGTTACATGGCATTCCATTGTCTATTATATTGGATAGGGATTCGAGCTTTGTGTCAGGGTTTTGGAAGAGTTTTCAGCAGGCTTTGGGCACAGAATTACACCTTAGTACTGCTTATCATCCTCAGACGGATGGACAGACTGAGTGGGTAAATCAGATCATAGAGGATATGCTCCAGTCGTGTTCTTGATTTCAAGGGCCACTGGGAGGATTACTTACCACTGGTGGAGTTTGCTTATAACAATAGTTTCCAAAAGACTATTGGGATGGCACCATTTGAGGCGTTATACGGCTGACCGTGTCAATCGCCTATTTGTTGGACGGAGGTTGGCGAGAGCAGATTCTTGGGTCCTAAGTTCATCAAGGATACTTCTGAGAAGATAGCTCTTATTCGAGATCGCATGCGTATTGCCCAAAGTAGGCAGAAGAGCTATGCGGATCGTCGCACTCGTGCTTTGGAGTTTCGGGTTGGGGATCAGGTTTTTCTCAAAGTATCTCCTATGAAGGGTGTTATGCGCTTTGGGAAGAAAGGGAAGTTGTCTCCGCAGTTTGTCGATCCATTCATGATTACGGATCGAGTCAGAGCAGTTGCTTATCGGTTGTCATTTCTGGAAAATTTAGATCGCGTACACAACGTATTCCACGTTTCCATGTTGCAGAAATTTCTGCGAGATGAGGATTGGTATCAGCATATCGATGTTGGGGAGATTGAGTTGTAGCCGGATGTAACTTATTTGGAGCCACCGTATCGTATTGTTGACCGGCGGGATCAAATCCTTCGTAATAAGGTTATTCCTTTAGTTCATGTTCAGTGGAGTCATCACAATGAGGCTGAGTCTACTTGGGAACAAGAAAACGTCATTCGCTCGCAATTTCCTAAAATTTTGGAAGAAGGTAAAAGCGAATTCTGAGGACGGAATTCCTTTTGTTAAGGGGGAAGAATGTAATACCCCTAATTTCAAAAGGATAGTCCTGGTATTTAATTTATTGTTTAAAATTGCTTTTGATTATTTCTTTGGTTTGATTTAATTGTTTTAATTGTTTTAGTTGCATTTGATTACTTACTTGTTTTAATTTCATTTATTTAATTGTTGTAATTGAAATTAATTATTTAGTTAGTTTGCTTTACTTAACTTAAATGGTTTAATGAGTTTACTTTAATTGTTTAAAGTGAATTGTTTTATTTACAGTTAATTTTGTTTTATGGAAGGTGGCACATAGAGTATATTAGGTTTAAGTTATATTAGGTTTAAGCTCAGCCGACATTGTAATTTAACCTAGATTGTTCTATGGGCCAAGTTATGCATGGATTAGGGTTAATGTCTAAGCCTATAAAAACATACGCTTACAAGGGTTTAGGGTGTTAGAAATACATAAGTTTACATCTGTAACACAAGGGACTGCTAAGAAACAGAGAGTGAGCAAGGGGGCATAGCAGAGCAAAGCAAGGGAAAACTTAGAGACGTGGAATTTGTGTTTCAACCTTGAAAAGGCAAGTTTCTGATCTTCTCTTTCCCAGTAATTTGTGTTCTGTGCATGCTTAGTTATACTCTAGGAAATAAAGTAGACTTAATTACATCGTTTATACATGTTGAAACAGTTTTTAACATCATTGAATTTAATCTGTTTAGCATAGTTTACAAGTTCAGTTTAAAATCTGATTGTCGTTGCTTCACAACTTGATGTTTAATTCTATTCTTGTTTGTATAACTCTATCTTCTGATTACTCTGGGATGTGGATGGGATCTTAAAACATGTAATAGAACTGAATTTAAAGACTGGAAATCACTGCGGTCGGAGAAGACACACGCAGACGCAGCCACGGCTCTTAGAGGTGAGAGCAGGCTCCAAAAATGGAGGGAGCCTGCTCCCAAAACACAAGAGCCGGCTCTCTAGGGGTAAGAGCCGGCTCTCACCTATCTAGATCCGGCTCCCAAGGAAGGGGAGCTGGCTCTCCTTGTTTGGAGAAGGCTCTTTGAAACTCATAGCCTTCTCTTTTTCTTAATGTTGCGTATACTGAGTTTTAAATGATCTGTTTGGCTAAGTCTGAGTCTCTGAAACTATTTAAAGGCTGTTGAATGATGTAATATACTGCTTAGGACTTATAAAATAATTGAGAAGCATGCTTACATTCAGGAATTGAGGACAGAATTAACACAAGTTTGAACAAGGATCTGTAGGTGAATGATTATGCAACTGACTTGTATTGCAGACTGATTTGCAAATTTGATTTCTCTGCATATTCTTAGGTATTTAAATCATGTTTGTAGCTCTGTTATAAGCATGTTGTTATTTAATTACATGTATGCTTAGTTGGGATTAACTGATAATTAAATTTGTTATAAATCTCATCTGTTACGACACTATTTGGATAAGGTAATTTCATAGTTGGATTCTGTCAAGTTAAAGAGTGGAATTTGTTTTCTAAATCTGTTATTGGATGCATGATTCAGTTTTACACATATTAAATTGTATTTGTGCTTATTTTGGAATGTGGTTGATCACTATTTAATTATTTTGTCAACTGTGGTAAATGGAGGATAGTATGCACCGGTATGGGACGATGGCATACTAGGTATAGATTAGTTCAGACACTAAGCCTACCTAATCTGGATTGAGGTTCGGATTAACAATAAAAGTTAAGTCCGACTTCTGTTAGTGTCAGGTCAGTAAATAACTGAATGATATAATTGGATTTCTAGGATGAATTGTTATACAGATATCAAGCCACGATATCAAATGGATGATATTTTGTATTAGGAGGACACGGACTTTATATACTTATGTTATGATGCCATGGTATGAGCTTGAGTCTCACGACCATGGTTAGGGTGCGTATATCGCCTAGGATGGATAGTTGGACAGTAGTTGTTGTTCCCTAGTAGGTCTAGGTACACATAACCACATTATGTGCGATTTGCATGGTATCTTTACTCAAGCTAAGACAGACCTATTGGACTAGTGAGCGTCCTATAGTGTGTAATATCATATATGGACTATTCTAGATATTGTTAAGTCTATCTAAGATATATCTGCGTATCGGATTCCTGTTTGGATCGTAGTAAATCAGGACTTGCATGTGGGCCTGACCCACTTTTTTTATTATTTTCAGGTGCTCGTCAGTTCTAGGGTTAGAGCTTGGTTATGCAGAGCAGATACAGATTTCTATTCCACCAACTACGTAGGACTGCTTACTTATTAACGTTGGATCTTATTTCAGTTATTTCATATACAGTTGGGATTTTATTAGGGGTCCACTAGATGGATTCCCGAGTTGTTAATTAATTGGAGGTTTTGGAGTTTGGATTTTATATTATTGTTTTAAGGATTTTCAGCTAGAGTTCTTTTCAGCCCTTTTTATTTACTTCTTATTATCTCATCTTGTATTCTGTGTTCGTTAAAGTATTAATTGTTTGATATTTTCCTCGAGTTTGGGCCTAGGCCTGATCAACCCGTTGTCTCAAATCCGAGGGGTATCACAGGGTGAAAAAAGGCCTCTCCAATGGGCTCTTATTTGGGCTCTCAAATTTTGACATTCTTAAATTTTCTCTCAATTGTAGCAGCTACCAATTTTTTTTGGCAGCTCTCTTATTTCTCTATACGACGTAGTTTCGTCTCTCTCTCCCTCAATTCTATTAGCCTCTCCTGTCCCTTTCGTTTCATTCTATCTATCCCTTTCGTCCCTATCGTCTCTCTCTCCCTCTCATCTGCAACGATCAGTAAGTATCGACGGCAACCGGTACTTAAACCATCGATAAATTCTCTCTTCTCATCAGATCTGTATTTTCTCTTCCCCTCTCATCCTTATATATATATATATATATATATATATATATATATATATCTTCTCACATCGGTAATTTTGTTGACAATTTTGTCTCAGCAATTAAACGGAAGAATTAGGTCTGTATTATGTTATCTTTTGATTTGAGAAAAGAAATTTATGTCAACATCTCAGCAAAATCAGGAAGTTGCAGCCCTGCTATGTCTAAAACGTGTAGCAGATCTGGGGGTATGGTGATGTACTCTTTGATTTCTTTCATACCGGGTGTCCCAAGACTAAGGTGAAGATAAGCTTTGAGATTTTAGATATGATTCCTTTACTCCTAAATGACAAAGAAAACCATGATGGCAAATCCAGGAAAACTGGCAGATCAATTAAAAAATTTCCAAACCAAGACCAGATCATCTGAGCCTGATTAAACATTACAGATAAATGATCCACACAATCATCACTTTGCCTACAATTATGGCAAACACATTCCCCTCTTCTGTAGAGTCACCGAAGTCGAAACTTGATATATATATATATATATATATATATATATATATGTGTGTGTGTGTGTGTGTGTGTGTGTGTAAATTCTCGAAAAAAAAATATATATATATATATCATTTTGTTTTATCTCTCTTTTTTGCTTTTGTTTTTTTGTTTTTTGTTTTTTTGTTTTTTTTTTTTTTTTTTGTTCCATTTTGATTAGATATTTTAGATTTTTGCTTTTTTTTTTAATTAGGTTTAATTTTATTTTCCTTCTAATGTCTACAACTTGACTTGGAATGTGCTTAATATTAATATAACTTATGCAAATATGAATGGTGGGAATGGTAGTTGAAAAAAGTATAGTGATTGTGTCAAAAAATAATATTTTGTGAAATGCACCATTGGAGCAGAATTGCTAAAATATAGCATTTTGACACTGTAATATCTGTCAAAATATAAATTTGGTAGCTCAAAATAGGTTTTAGTATTGGAGATGCTATAAGTTTGAGCCTATGGCTTAGTATTGTAACGTGCACGGTTCTAATCCAACTTTATAGCCCTAAATTCAATCCGCAATTGTCCAAGTCGTGTCATTCTCAAAGATCCAATGACACACCTCAATCTTACTCGCACCCGAATCCAATGCAATAAAGGCTCCATGACCCGCGCTCCAAGACGACATGTCAATGTGACACATGGCAACTCCGTGGTTGATCTTGGCCTTAGTTTTCGGATCCAATAGATCCGCTTCGTAATCCCAAACCTTAGGAACCGAATTGCAATAATAAAGTAGGTATGGGAACAAACTTTGGTGACAAGAAACCGACTTGGTGACCCTTCCACCGTTGATTCCTTTAACTGACCCAATCATCACATTTCCCTTTGACGCGTGAGTGTTCTCCGTGATCCGAACCACACAGCCCGTCCCAACACCGAGACGGCAAAATCGATCAAGTCCTCACCTGACCCGACACACTGTTTGGTCTCGCCCGGGCTCGACGCTCTCTCGTACTGGCTTAGTCCGTCCGCGAGTATACCCTCCATGCTCGAGGTTTCACGCGCATGAAAAATCTGCTTCAATCTCATTAAGCTTCAATGTGAAAAATGGTAATTTCGAGGAAATCACCCGGGCAAAAACGACCTTTTGGGCATTTTATCACGAATATCCGGCATTGGCATCACGGTCCCAGTCTTCAGCATCCTCTCCCTAAAGAATTTGCCAGGCTCGACCCATATATTTACGAATTTGCCACTTGCCGCCATTGAAGAAGCCAAATTTGCAGAGCTTGAGCTATCATTCATGTATTGAGCAAAAGTAACACCCTTTTTGGAGTAGTCTTTGAATGTGTTGTTTACACCGTACGGTTTGAACCCAATTTCCTGATTCAAACCCTTACTACCATACCCGGTGAACTTGTCCGTACCTTCGTTGAAGGGTTTTCCGTAATTGACGAATTTGACCTCCGCAGCATTTGAATTCTTGGCGTAAGATTAGAACAAGTCATCCCCAGCATTGGATTGATCTCTGCAATTCTTGAATGTATCAACCTCTACATTACCTGATCATATCAAAGATTTCAGAGTTTAGTTGTTTGTCAGTTTGAGTCTTTCTTCGTTCACATAATTAGACTTTAAGAGAGGGGTTTAATTGAGTTTTTCTATGACCAATAAGTAAATGAATAAATAAATAAATTTGAGTATTTCTATAACAATTTTTTAAAATAAGTAATATTTCCTTACTCTCAAGATAGTTATTCAACTTTTTATTTTAGGATATTCTAAATACTATTTTTTTATAATATTTTTAAACTACTAACATTATTTTGCCTTTTAACAATGGCATATTTGAAATTTCACTCCTATCAATACAATAAAAAACTAATCAAACTCCACCACCATAAAAAATTGGATTCCCGATTACATGCATTTTGAAACAATGAAATATGTAAAAAAGATTTTCAAACCACTTTCAATTATTCCTATTTAATATTACGTACTTGTTATTTTGATCATTTTGGATATTTTGAATTGAAAAAATGATTTTCAAAGTTAATATTCAAGCCTAATTATTTGACTCAAGCATTTGTCTGTGTTTCAAATTATTGTCAATTTTGAAAATTCAAACAAATTAAATGCAAAATTTTTATAATTATTCTTTTAATTTTTTAAGAATCTTTCAACTTGTATTTTATACTAATATTTAAAATTTAAAGATTAACTTAGTAAGTTAAAGAAAGGACAATTCATTAATTATATGTCCCTTTAAAGGATTAAAAAATTAAAAATTGACAACTAAAATGTAATTTTTAATGATCCACTTAAATACATCTAATTGCGACAAATGATTTCGGTTAAAGCAATATTTAAGGCTTTGACTATTTCGTTAGAAGCATTGTTCCCTACGGATCTTTTAAGTATGATTGGATTTTTCAACACAAAATAAATAGTGTTAAAAACAGAATTAATGAATTGAAAGATTATTATAATAAAAATGAAATAAATCTGTTAAAAAGTAGAAGTTAATGCGTTGAAACATAATTGGCGTGTTGAAAATATTAATGTGTTGAAATATTATTACGGTAAAAAACAATGCAGGTTGTTACTTTGTAACGATAGTCGTCTGGTTGAAAACCAAAGCCCCTCTAATGATAAAACAGTTGAGTTTTATTATTTTTTACTTTTTATGGCCAGAATATTACATGGAGAAGAGAATGGTGTAAGGTTTAGATCGAAAACATGACCTTGAGAGTTGAAATCTAACTTAATGGAGGACAATAATAATAAATTTGTTTTTACAATTAAATTAGAGAGACTTCTGGGTGTTAACTTCTTAAATATTATAAAAATTACAATTTTTCCAAGAGAATTGAGAAAAAAAAAAAAAAAAAAAAAAAATTTATAAAAACAGATTAAAAATTTTGTATAAAAAAAATAGATGATTGTTACCTCCATTGCCATAGCTCTTGAAGTTGTTTTGTGGCACATTGCCGTCCTCTCCATAAGACACGAACGTGTCATTCGCGCCATTAGCATTCTGGCCGTATCGCGGCTGTACCCATGGAACGAGTCGACCGGGAGGTTGTCGCAGTTGGAGTAGTTCTTGAACGAGTCGAAATCGCCGAGTTGACCCGTTCCGTAATTGGTCGTGTTTTTTCAGACTCAGCGATAAATCGGGGAAGCAGAGCAAGTTCGCCGAGGAACAGAAGGAGGGTAGTTGGGTGGAGAGGGCGTTCTGATCGGCGAGTTTGGAAAAAGTCGCCAATTCCACGGCGCTTAATGGGGAGGCTTTGTTGAGAAGAAATGAGGATTTGGGCAAGTCATTAGTGACCTGTTTGGTCCAATATCGAATCAGAAATGCTTTGGGTGTGAATGGGTTCACTCCGGCCGGCAATTGGCAGGAGTTCCCGCCGGCTCCGGCAACACCCACCTGCATTGTTACAACATAATTACATAATTACATAAACACCCATATACATACATACATATATATATATATATATATATATATATATATATACACAAATGAATGTATATGAACATAGTAACGAAGAATAATTAAGACATAAAAAAAAGGGATAATTTCACTTACCTCTCCTGAGGTTAGGCGTAATTACAGACGTTACTCCTAATGTTTCAAATATTACAATAACCTCCCTCAAGGTTTACTCCGGCATAACACTTTGCCCCTTCCGGTGGCAGTTAACACCGGTCAAGGATCGTTTTTTGCTGATATCATCTTTTTTAAAGGTGAAATATCACATTTACCCTTACAAATATTGCAAAGGTATTTATACCCTCATTTTTAATTGAAAATTACGAATTAACCTAATAATAAGGGGAAAAAAATTGTACTCCCTCTGATTCCTCTCTCTCTCCCTAAACTCTGACTGACCTTGAATGGTGGTTCCATGGTCCATGTCCAACTAGTGTATGGTGCGCTTGATCACCGGCACTACCTTGCCGAAAGACTGCTTGGAATTCGCTCTCTTCTCCATCGCCAATTTCGGATCAACGGTCTTCGTCGAGGGCTGCAATCACAGCCGTTTAATCTCTTGGATCCACGTCTGGACTGTCTCTGATGGGATAATCACCCAAGTCAGCGAGCTTTGAATAACCCATCGGCGATGAGCAACGATGTGCTCAGTTGACGGCGAGCAAGGACGTCAGTGACGCAGTGGCGGTGAGGTTTGAATGGCAAACAAAAAGGACGAAACGACTTACCGATGCTTACCTGCGTGAGGTCTCGACAACGAGCAAGAAGCGAGGAACGAAACAGCGGCGGCAATAGAGGACTGATCTACGGTCAGTGAGCACAATGGATGTAGAAAGAGAGAGTGAGCCCGGTGACGCAAGACACCTCTGATCCGGTGATGAAGCGAACTGAAACGGCGGCGGCGATGCGTGATCTCAACAGCGATACCGACCATTAGTAAGCAAGGACGCTGTCGTTGAACCAGTGGTGGCGGTAACTTGTTGGTGAGGACTATAGCAAGCTTGGTTTTTTAGTTATGTTATTGAATCTTATGTTTGTCTAACTCTCGAATGACGCACATGTGTTGTTTGATGAAATGTTTCATCAGAATGTTGTTATTTGCACCACCGTAATCTCTGCATTTACAGATCTCGTCTAAATCCGATTCCCTTTGTTGAGATTGCATATACATATACATATATATATATATTTATATATATACACACACACACACTTACCATATATGTATAAAACTATATATACGTTTTATGGTGATAGAAGTGTATGAGGTGAGATGTGATGGTATCGGCAGTGGTTATGGTGGTGCAGAGGTGGTCCGTTGTGACAAAAATGGAGGAAGTGTTGGGGTTTCAAAGTATAGATAAATAAGTAGGCAGACTAATTGTGTTGTTCAGGCCTTGGATCGAAGGCTCATATGGATGGGATCAAGTCTGGGAAAAATGAAAATTTTGTTCCCTAGTTCGCTCCTTTTTTTTTTTTTTTTTTTTTTTTTTTTTTTTTTTTTTTACGTTACCATTTTTTTCAACTAAGGGTTGAATGGGTACTTTGTTAAAGGTTTTTTTTAATTAATAAAATTAATTTAATAATAGAGGGTAGTTTAGTCATTTAACATGAGGTTTCTATCGGAACTGCCTTCAGTCACATTGAAGGGAGGTTATTGTAATATTTGAAACGTTAGGGGTACCGCCTGTAATTACGCTTAACCTCAGAGGAGGTAAGTGAAATTATTCCTATAAAAAGTTGTAAAAGAGATAGATGAATGTTACATTGAAAGAGGAGAGTAGGTGCAAGAAGAAGAAGAGGAAGAGAAGATTGATATGCTTAAGTTGGTGCTTTTTTTTTTTTTTTTTAGTGAGAGGAGTGAGTTGGTTGGATTGGAGACAAGAACTTATAGTGATAGAGGAGAGAGAGAGGATAGTGGGATTTTTGCTTTTGAAGGGTGTTTTGGTGTAGGAGACACTTGATGTAGATTTGCTTCTCTTTCCTTTTTAGTAATTCGATTTGTTTTCTAAAGTGCAACTGTGCAAGTGATTGAGATTTCAATCTAACACGTGCTAGCTAATTCAAATTAAAGTACATGTGTGTGTATATTATGCTTTACAATGGGATCCAATGGTGTGAGTTGGTATGCTATGTAAATTTGAGAGAGGTGAACTCGAGCAATTAAAGTTGGAATGCAGCATCTCTTGGACTTTGGGGGTACTTCCATGTACTGTACAATTTTTATAGATTGTTCTGTGTTGTACTAATTTCTCCATTCTACAATATTTCCAATGGTTAAAGGGGAATAAATTGTAGTGAAGGTGAGCAACTTGCTAAGATTTGTATAATACATGAGGGTTTTTTTAAAAATAATCTAAAAGGTTTTTATGTTAAGGGAACACGATCACCCACCTATTTCGTTGTGTGCTCTAAAATGACTAAAATGGTGGTGTCATTTTGGTTTACTGGATAAAGAGGACCAAATCACCGCACAGGATGAAATTTGGATCCATCCATAAGAGGAATTTTTTGAATGTGGGAGGGTTTGTTATCAACTTATTGTATGAATGTTAAGGCATAGTTGGTTATACATTACTAAACACTTAATAGTTACCATCTCTTATCTCTTTCTCTTAGGTGTGCAATCAAGATTGACCTAAAAGAAAGCATTTAACTCAATAGATTGGTCATTCATGCTTGAGACACTATCCTTATTTGGTTTTCCTACCACATTCATAGCTTGGATACAAGCATGCTTAACATCTCCCTCCTTTTTCATCTCATTGAATAGAGAACTACAAGGCTATTGGCTATTTTAAAGTTGTGAAAGGACTAAAACAAGGTGATCCACTCTCACCCTTCTTATTTGTTATAGCCATGGAGGCCTTTAATTCAATTGTTACTAAACTCACCACTTCGAACCCCTTTAAATTTCATTGGAGATGCAAACTACTCTCATTGTGATTTACAGTCTGTCTTGATACTCCAAAAGGCTATTGATACTTATTGTGAAATTTCTATAATCACAATCAACAAAAATAAAAGCTCGATCTTCTTTTCCAACATTGATCTTCTTACAAAAGCTTCCGCTCTTCATCTACTTGGAATAGGGGTTGGCTCACTCCCAATAATACATCTTGTTGTATCCCTTATTTCTACCTATCTCAAGGCAACTGATTGTATGGTTCTTATTAACAAGATCACTGCAAGGATTCAACACCGAACTAGTAAGAAACTCTCATATTCAAGTAGGCTGCAATTGATAAAGTCTATTTTGTGTAGCATCCAACAATTTTGGGCTAGTCATTTCATCCTACCAATCTAAGTCATCAATTAAATAAATGTTATTTTCAAATCTTTTTTGTGGTTAGGTACTGATCTATTTAAGCATGGAGCTAAAATTGCACGGAAGAAGGTATGTGGACTAAAGTCAAAAGGTGGATTTAGATTCCCAAACTTGCTCTCAATTAATAAGGTATCGATTTCCATATTTCTTTGCCAACTTTCACTGAATATCCCTCAAATCCTATGGTCAAAATAGATACACACATATCTAATAATAAAAAAATAGCTTATTGTATGTGAAGATATATACCACAAAGGTGCTCATGGAACTGGAGAAAACTATTACAATAGAGGCACGTCATTTCAAAATTAATCAGATATAAGATGGGGAATGGGAATAACACTCACTTTTGGTATGATAATTGGAGCCAATTGGCCCCCTGCGTCACTGGTTCAACTCTGTTATAATTAAGTCCTCATCAGTAGATAGGTTTGCAAAGCTGGAATACTTCATCACTAGTAAGTCCTCGAACTTGTAACGACCCACTCCATCATATTATATGATGCTGTCGTTTTAGCCTTGAGCTCGCACAGTTTTGCTATTGGGCTTTACCCTAAAATGCCTCATAACAATTAGAGATAACACCACCACATATAAGCACTTTACCTTTCCCTTATCCAGACAATGTGAGATTGTACACCCGTAGCTCACCCAGTGTGGTAGCCTGTCAGCGCCTCGCACCTACCCACGGCACACCCACCCATAAGGTCGCCACAATCACCCCCCCTTTGGGGCCCAACGTCTTCGCTGGCCACACTTCCATTTGGGTCAAGCTCTGATACCATTTGTAATGACCCACTTTACCAGATGGTATGATATTATCCACTTTAGGCCTAAGCCCACATGGTTTTAGTCTTGGACTTTACCCTAAAAGGCCTCATACCAATTAGAGATAACATCACCATATATAAGTACTTCACCTATGGCGACGACCTATTGGCGGGTGCAAGGCACTAGTTAGCTAGCATACTGGGCGAGTTACGGGTGTACAATCCCACATCGCTTGGGTAAGAGAAAGGTCAAGTGCTTATATGTGGTGGTGTTTGGTATGAAGCCTTTTGGGGTAAAGCCCAAGAACAAAACCGTGCGGATTCAGGCCCAAAGCGGACAATATCATATCATGTGGTGGAGTGGGTCATTACAAATGGTATCAGAGCCTGACCTAGCCAGAAGTGTGGCTAACGGAGATGTTGGGCCCTAAAGAGGGGTGATTGTGGCCACCTTGTGGGCGGGTATGTGTGAGCGTGTGCAAGTGGTACCAATAGGCTATCACATTGTGTGACCTACAGGTGCACAATCCCATATCGCCTGGGTGTGGATGGGGTAAATGCTATATGTAAATTCAACACCCAAGTAGCCCTTGACCCTTTAGACCAAGAGAAAACCACATTTACTTGTTCTTTTGGCATATTTGCCTATAGACGGATGTCATTAGGTTTGTGCAATGCTCCAGCCACATTCCAAAGGTGTATGATGTCAATTTTTTCGGACATGGTGGAAAAGTATCTAGATGTTTTTATGGATGATTTTTCAATCTTTGGGTCTTCATTTGATACATGCCTTAAAAATTTATCTTTAGTGCTCAAAAGATGTCGTGAAACGAACCTTGTTCTTAGTTAGGAAAAGAGCTATGTCATGGTTTAAGAAAGTATTGTTTTGGTCATGTTTTCTCAAAAAGGGGTATTGAGGTTGATAAAACAAAAGTTGAGCTCATTTTTGAATTGCTTCCACTTTCTACGGTGAGAGAGGTTCACTCCTTTCTAGGTCATGCCGGCTTCTATCGCCGTTTCATCAAAGACTTTAGCAAAATTACTAGACCCTTATGCAATCTTCTGGCCAAAGAGACCCCTTTTGTCTTTGATCAAGCATGCCTAGATGTTTTTCATACACTCCATGGTCTATTGTCATCTTCCCCTATTATGCAATCTCCCAACTGGTCATTACCGTTTGAAATCATATGTGATACCTCTGATTATGCCATGGGAGCAATTTTGGGACAAAGGGTAGGAAAACTTCTATGCGCCATATACTATGCAAGTAAGACTTTCTCGAGAGCTCAATTGAATTACTCCACTATCGAGAAAGAATTACTAGTCGTAATGTATGCTCTTGATAAATTCTGGTCCTATCTCTTAGGGTCTAAAGTCATTATCTATTCTAATCATGCTGTTTTGAGGCATCTTTTGACCATGAAAGAAACAAAACCTCATTTAATAAGATGGTATTTGCTTCTTCAAGAATTTGATTTCAAGATCAAAGATAAGAAAGGCCCCGAAAATGTGGTTGGCGATCATCTTTCGAGGTTAATGGTAGAATCTTCCCCAAGCCCATCAATTCGTGATTCATTTCCGGATAAACAACTCTTCCAAATTTCTAATGGACAAATGCCTTGGTTTGCCGACATTGTGAACTTTATTGCAATTGGCAAACTTCCAACTAACTGGTTAAAGCAACAAAAGAAGCGTTTCTTTGCCAACATCCGGAATTACTATTTGGAAGATCTTGTCTTATTTTGATATTGTCTGAATCAAATAGTGAGAAGATGCATTCCGGAGAGTGAAATTCCAAGTGTCCCTGTGTTTTGCCATACCCTTGCATGTGGTGGGCATTTTAGTGTAAAGAAGACCACCTTGAAGGTTCTTCAAAGTGGGCTATTTTGGCCCACCATCCATAGAGATACCTACAATTTTTGCAAGGAGTGTGAGAGATGTCAAAAGATGGGGTCGATGTCAAAAAGAGACATGAAGCCCTTGACAAATATTCTTGTTGTTAAGATCTTTGATATTTAGGGAATTGATTTCATGGGTCCTTTTCCTATGTCTTATGGATTTCAATACATTTTACTTGCCGTTGACTATGTTTCTAAGTGGATGGAGGCTTGTGCTACCAAAACTAATGACCACTCCGTGGTTGTTTAATTCATTAAATCCAACATTTTCACTCGTTTTGGTATGCCAAGAGCCATAATTAGTGATGGAGGAAAGCATTTTTGCAATCAATTCTTAAGGCAATTATTTCTTAAGTACTCCGTTACTCATAAAGTCGCCACCCCTTACCATCCTCAAACAAGTGGGCAAGTAGAAGTTTCAAATAGGGAAATTAAATATATTCTTGAGAAAATAGTTAACATAACCCAAAAAGATTGGTCACGCAAGTTGAATGATGCTTTGTGGGCTTACCGAACGGCATATAAGACTCCTATTGGCATGTCTCCTTATAGACTTGTATATGGAAAGCCTTGCCATCTTCCAGTTGAGCTAGAACATAAGGTTATGTGGGTGGTTAAAAAACTTAATCTTGACCTTGACAAAGCCGGAGAGAATCGGTTACTTCAATTGAATGAGGTGGAAAAGTTAAGACACAATGCTTATGATAATGCCAAACACTACAAAGAGAGAACTAAAGCTTTTCATGACAAACACATTGTGAAGAAATCTTTTGAACTTGGTCAAAAAGCATAGCTCTTTAACTCTAGATTAAAACTCTTTCCTGGTAAGTTACGAACCAAATAGGAAGGCCCGTATGAGATCATTTATGTTGCGCCTTATGAGGCAGTTGAAATACAAAGCTTAAAAGATGGAACTAAATTGAAAGTGAATAGACAAAGATTGAAGCCCTACATGGAGGGGCAAGTTTTTCGAAGACATATGGAAGCCGCCCTCTTGGTGGATCCTATCTGTGAAGAGATATAGTGATGCAATCGATGTTATCAAGGGATATTCAATTTGTTTCTCCTTGAGTATCATTCATTCTTTTTGTCTCCATCATCATCATCAACTTGCTTGGATTAATTGTGCAACGGAAAATGCAAGGATTCTTACCTGTTCGATCGATCACAAGGGATGTTGGATCGATCGAACATCTCTCTACATACTCTCATTTCTCAGTTCCATCGTGCGAAGATTCCTTGCATATTTCATCTCTCTATGTATCGTGCGAACTTTCTTTCCAATCGATCCAAGTTTTCCTTGATCGATCCAGTTTTCCTTGGATCGATCGTAGTTTTATACTTAGAAAATTTTTGGATCTCTGAAAATTTCATCTCTCTATCTATCGTTCGAAGCTGTCTGCAGACTTTTAGGTCTTGGATCGATCGAATTTTGATCAATCATTCTTCGATCGATCTGAGTTGTTTCTAAAGAAATATAAATATAAATATAAATATATATATATATATATATATATATATATATATTATTTGTTTCAAAGTGGCATTCCGTCTTGCTAGAGACATTAAACTTAGCACCCATTTTGCATATTTCTTAAATTTTTCGTTTTTCTTTTCTTATCCAAAATAAATAAAAAATAAAAAAATAAAAAATTATCACCATTCTGTCATTATGTGTAGTCATGCTACTTTTATATTTTCTATTGGGCTTGATCTCATATCTCTCTTTCATATTGTACTATATTGTCTTAAAATACTTGATTTGGTTATCTTTATCCTATTTGATATTTGATGCAAGTTTGCCAAGTGTGGTTATTCAAGTAGATTGTTGATTCCAAGTTTGGGGGTGCACTTTTTCCCAATGGATCATTACTGAGCTTCATGTCTTTACCACCACGGTATATTCTTTCCATCTTTTTCATTATTCTCATTGCACATTGAAGACAATGTACGGTTTAAGTTTGGGGGTAAGGTGACTTTGTTGCATTCTGCTTAAGTTTGAAACTTAATTGCATGATTGAGATATGAAATCCTTGTTAGCTATGATTTTGATCTTTTGAGGACTATATTGCTTGACTTGAGAGCCCAATACTCCTTGTATGCTTTGTGAATGCCATATTGGAGTAAATTTTTCAAAAGATTGATATCTTGCTTGCACTTGTAGTCCACATCATTTTATTTTGTGATTGTTTTGAGATTCACCCTAGGATTCTACACTAGCATAGGCGCACACTCGCATTCATTTGTGGGGTACATGCTTTATTGATTATTGATTTGGTTACTGTAATACCCCCTAATTTCGGAACACGGGTTGATCAAGTCCGCGCACAAAATCAAGGGATATCAAAACAACAGAATACAAAGATGAATAATAAAGAATAAATAAACCGCTGAAGAAAACTAATAAATAAATATTACTTAATGATTCTCCAACAATTACAATTCGGAAATCCCATAACTCAAGGACCCCTTAAAACATTATCCAATAATCCAATACTATTTAAAAGTACACAAGATGAATAGACGAATGACAGTCTCCCAGCTGCGGATCCTCAACCTCGAGACTGGAACCTCTAATAACCTGAAAAATAAATCGTGGGTTAAACCCTACGAGCAAGTTCACTCTACCAGGCCTCTGAAAACCAATAAGCAGATCATCTCTGATCAAAACCAAACCTAATAAAGTTTTAACTTTAATAAAGCACGATATACATGTCTATATATAATTATATATATTATACTAATCACATCCATTAATAGGTTTATTAAATTTCCATACCTATTAAATAATTATTAAAATAATATTCATACCTAGACCAATCTACCATTTCATTTTATAAAAACTCCTATGACCTTAATCCCATCCTAGTCAGTTGTCTAATCATTTAAACAACAAATTATAATAAAAGAAATACTCTATTTAATCCCAACCCGATAATGATTTTAATTGTTTAAATCACATATCCAAAATCCAAGTTTTGACAAATCATCCACGTCTTCCCCAATATTATTTTATTAATGGAAAATAATACACTAACCAGTAAGTACTAAACTATTCTCATTTAAGAATATCTAACCCTAATCCAATCCATACATACAACAACCATAGATGATATTTTAATCATCTAACACATAACAACGTAATTATGCTTTGGCAAATCAACCATGCCATTGTAAATATTTTTATTTATATATTGGCAATTCAACCATGCCTCCATAAGTATATTTATTTATACATTGGCAATTCAACCATGCCTCCGTGTATGTATATTTATACATTGGCAATTCAACCATGCCTCCACAGGTATATTTATTCATACATTTAATTAGCAATTCATCCATACTTTCCATATATGTATTCTATTCATACAAATATTTAGGTAATATATTTAATCATTTGACAATTCATCCATGCCCACACTTTAACCATGAATTAACTTTAAAATTAACAATACGCTAAATCATACATAGCCATCACATGCATATTATACGCATATCATTAATTTAACAACCAGCCTATTAAGATATGCCAAATAAGAATGATAATATTAATTATCTTAAATGATTTATATATATATATACCTACACATATGTTATTTAATGTATATATGTGTTTAACACCTTCTTTAATAATCCTTGATTATTTAAAATCAATATACATACATACATACATATATATATATATATATATATTCATCCTTCCATACAACTCATAGACAAATTAAACTATATATACACATATATAAATAATTATATATATATATATATATATATATATACACTTCCTTCCATAACAAATTATTAATTTATTATATTTACCCAAATTAGTGCAACTAAATATGTCAGAAATAGTTTCCTTTAAATACTCCATACCGGTTTAAATAGTTTTCCGACACCGTCTCACTAAAACGTAAATATCTCTTATTAGGATAAGAATCTGATAATGAAATTGGTACCATTGGAAAGAGGACGAAAAATCCTTGAATTTGAGCTCAAGAATGACCCAATTTCGATTTAAGATGACTAAGTTATGACCGTTTTAATTTTATGTCACAAACAGACAAAATAATTGGCTAAGCTCAAACACTACTGTGAGCGCGCCCACACTTAATTAGCTCACTTGAGCTCACACAAACGCACCCACACCAGATTAGCTCACTTGAGCTCACATGTATGCACCCACACCAGATAAATCTTCTATTGACCAAACTTAATCCATGGTCCAGATTCACATGCGCACTCTTTTATGTATACCGTAATGCACCGAATCATTCCACTTATATTTAAACTATTCCAATGGCCTAGATCAGTGATGTAACCTTTTACTATGCATTCTACCATACTAGATCATACCTCGAATCACCCATCTCCTGATTTATGCGCCGATTCACACAGAGTGCATAGAATTAATTTAAAATTTAATAAAAATAATTCTAAAATAAATTCCAGAATATAAAAAAATTACAAAACAAATTCTAAAAATATTCTGAAAAGTACAGAAAAATTCCAGAAAATATAAAAACCAAAATTAATCCCCTTAGGTCACAGTTCCACCTATACATTGATTTTAATATATATATCCAACATCTACATATACAAATAAAATCCAATAATCCAAAATTAAAAATATATAATAATTCATACTTTTAAATAATCATATCTAAACACAATTTAATAAAATAAATTAACTTGATGCTTTTAATTAATCCAAATTAATAATTTAATTAGAGCCTTAATACTTAAGATGAAATCCTTATAGGTTCTAAGAGGAAAAATAGAGAAAACTCGCCTGAAGGTTTCGAAACGAAACCGACGCTTTAAGCTTTAATTATCTCTTCCAATTCCGACGTCCTCCTTTTCAGATCCGACCTCCTCCTTGTCAGCCCTTCTTCTTCCTCTCTCTCTGTCTGTTTTATTTTTCTAACGTGTAAAACCTTTAACCCTAAAGCCTTATGTGTATTTTTATACACCTTAAATTCCAAATCCTATTCCAACTAGTATTATGAATTAAAATAATAATCTTTAAATAAACATATATATATATAAATATATATTCCTTCCATAATTAACTCATTAGTTAATTAAATCATATATACTTATAAATATCAATAAATATATATCTATATATATATCTTTCCATAACAATTATTAATTAATTATATTTATATATAATTATATATATATATATATATATATATATATATATAAATATAATTGATACAAAAGTGATCATTTAAATAATTAAATAACCACGGACCTTCATTAATTAACCCAATAAGGTTTCATACAAGCCCAAGACCACATCTTTTGGTCCAACTTTCCTTAAGCCCAATCCAATTAATTTAAATAAATAAGATAATTAAGTAAATACAGAAATTAAAATAACTAATTACATGAAGCACATAAACAAACAAGAATTTACAACTAAGTCATATAATACCAATAAAATCAACACACCAATAATTCAATCAATAATCAACCACACAAACAATCAATCATCATACATAATCACGAAATATAACTTAATTAAAATAAGATAATTAATCTAGCACTCAATAAAATAAAATAAATCATTGAAAAATAAAATAAAATAATTAATCCTAATTAATAAATCTTTTAAAATTATCGGGGTATTACAGTTACATCCCAATTGAGCTAGTAGTGCATTGAAAGCTTTCATTCTTGATAAATGTGGATAACAAACCCTTTTCATTGGTAGCCAGGATTTTAGCCTTATCAAGCATTGAATTTCTCACGCTGAAAAGTGGAGGGCCCAAACTCTAGGTTAATAACTTGACAAAAAAAAAAAAAATTTAAAAAAAAAAAGGTTGCAAAAAGCAAATAAAAAGTGAGGACTTCTCCCAAAAGGTGAGAAGTGGGAAATGATTAGATGGAGATAGTTTTAATTTTTAACCTAGTCGATTTGAGCTTGTAAGTCCTTAGGGGTGTTTAAACACCTAATACCCTAAAGTCGTCCGGTTTAGGAGTTATTAACCTAACGCTCGACCTCATGGATCGCTAAAAAGCTTAATAGATCAACACAGTGCACTATGCTTCCATTTTTTATCCTTAAGATTAAAAAAAATAATAATAAATAAATAAAAAATAAGCGCACCTAATTGAATAAAACTTTAATAAAAGGTCCACTCTTTGTCTTGATGATCGGTACTAGATTTGTGTGCTAGTTTGAGGCCGGATGTGATCATTTCTTTAGTTGGCTTAGATAGCAATATATTTGATGCCAGCTCACTTAAAAAGGATTCTAAAGTTGTTTTGATTTGCATGATCATTGTCTTGATGTGTGGACGACCATACTTACTTGCTTGATATTGAAATTTTAGGAGATTGTTTGGAAATGGTTGAAAAATTACATACTTAAGGTAGTTTTCTCCCAATACTTGTTTGGAATATTGGTACCTCTTTAGTGAGAAAGAGTTTACTGTTTGTGGGTATCATTTCTGGAAACCCTAACGAGACTTCACTTGTCTACTAGGGGTAACCTAGGGATTTAAAAGGCTTGTTGTATATGCTAAATGCAATCGTGTTCTCTAGGAAAGTGGCGTTATCCATTTATTGCTTTATAGTTCATAGTTATATAGTTGTTCATTTCTTTATTTCCTTTATAGTTCATTGCTAGGGACTAACAATATTTAAGTTTGGGGGTATGATAAGCGTTGAAAAGTGTGCATTTAAACTCCTTAAGCTTGAACGTTCTAAGACCTTATTCTATCTTATTTTTCCGTTTTAGTCTAATTTCATGTTATTTCCCTTTTCAGACACTTATCCCCAAAATAAGTCAATTCAGCTGAATTAGAGCATAAAAGAAGTAATCTCAAGCTCAATGGAAGAAAGGAGCAAAGTGGAAGCAAAGTGGTGAAAGGAAGCCCTCTTCGATCGATCGAAACAAGCTCCGATCGATCACACAGTGATCGTTCCAACTATACCAAGATGGATCGAGCCTTTTGTCCCTATCTTCAAGAAATTTCCCTGTTCAATCGATCCAACATTCCTTTTGATCGATCGAACATTTTGATCTTATTCTCACCTACCACTTTTGTCCTTTTCCCAAAATATCCCGAAAATATATCAGTTTTGTCATTATTCTAAAAAGGCATCGCCATAGTTCGATCGATCGAAGCACCTTTTTGATCGATCGAACTGCCTCAAGTTTGAGAAAAACAGAGTTCCAGCCAATTAAAAAGTGTGCTCGTGGTGCAATCATTTGGAGGTCCTAGTGCACGAGGTCTGACGATTGGGTGTGACATTTGAGCTACCTATATAAGGATTTTGGCCATTTGGATACAGGAAGGAATCATAAGGAACCACATACAACATAGAGGTTGGAGGAGTCTAGAGATTAGAGAGAGATACACACCATTTGGGAAAGTTCTTCCACTCATCTAGGGTTTCTATCAAGAAGAAAAAGATCATTTCTACCATGGAGATAGCCCTTGAGGGTTGGATGACAACATTAATGAGTGGCTAAACCATTCTCTTAGGGCTAGAGATAGCCCTAAGCATGCCTCCTAAACTTTGATGTTTTGTAATTAAAGGGGATTTGTGTTGTATTTGTTGCCTTAACATCTTATATATATAAATCTTGTTTCTACAATTTTTGTGTGGTTTAATACTTTCAATTGATCATTTAATTCTATCCATATGTCTATGTATGCTAGGATGAATGTTCATGTGTTTATTTCTAAATTTTGTGACATTGATGCATGTCTATATGTGTTGATACTATGAATCTAGTGATGGTCAAGGCATGGTACTTAAATAGATTAATCTTGTGGTTTGTTTGATGATACATACTTATTTCTTGATGGATTGTGCCTCCTCAGTTTAATTAGTTTAATTTTCATGTCACTAGCTTAGTTGTAGTGTAGTTGCCTTACTTTTTTAGATATGAGGACAATCCATGCTTGTTGTTTGATGTTTCATGCTTATGAATGCAAGTAGTATATTTCTCTAATTTGATGATGTGCATTAATTCTGGACTTAAAGAAAAAGAATAATGGCTTGATTTGATATGTTGTGCTATTCACTAGTTTGGCTAGACAATCTATACTTACTTGGTCATCCATCCTTGTTAATTCAATTAATGGCACACACTTTCATTTACAACATATAATCCCCCTAGTCCATCAAACATTGCATGTCTAGGAAGGTAATGCTTAGTGGTGAACTATAAGTCCCAAGACTCCTCTCTTATATTCTCTATACCTCATTTTACTTTAATAGCCTTACATTGCATTTATTTAGTTTAAGTCGTAGTCTAATTCAACCACCAAACCATCTTTGATCATTCGCCTACTAATTCGACTTTGATTTCCAAGCAAAAATACACTTCCTTTCCCTTAAGACGATCCCTACTTACTCTAGTTACATTTATAGTTAGTAGTGGTAGTGACATTCTATAAATTCAAACTTGGCCACACTACACACTTTATTGCAATTTGGGTGCAACGCGAAGGGCAACACCACAAATCCTTTTCAAAACTTTTTCCCCAAAACCTTTTTCATTTCCTTTAAAATCAACTTCCCATTTCTTTCCCAATGCTTATGCATGAAATGTGTCATAAAATTACACAATTCTACTTCAACAACCTTGCATGCTTAATAAGGAAATTCACACACAACATCTCATATTCACAATTAGTACAATTTTTAACAACAACATATTTAAATTAAGAACATAATCATTTAAGCATGCCTTTGTAATGTCTCTTCAACAAATCAATTATGGATACCATTTAAGCATGAAATTCATATAACTTATATAATTCAACCTTAACAACTTACATGCTTAATAAGGAATTTATACAAAACCTAACATGCTTACACTTAACACAATCTCAACAATCACACATCTAAATTAAAAATATAATCATTTAAGCATATCTATATCATATTTCATCATCAATCAACATACACATTACTAAACATGAAATTTACATGGAATTATAATTCATACACATAACATCAAGACAAATTAGCATGAATTAATTACAATTTAACATGTTATACTACAAATT
This sequence comes from Cornus florida, assembly GCF_030987335.1. Taxonomy (NCBI): domain Eukaryota; kingdom Viridiplantae; phylum Streptophyta; class Magnoliopsida; order Cornales; family Cornaceae; genus Cornus; species Cornus florida. The sequence continues at coordinate 49,924,577 of NW_026775572.1, forward strand.
AAGAGAGAATAATTCACCAAGAACTAAGGCTATGTTTGGTACGGTAGGTTTGAAGGGGGAGGATAAGATTAGTTATGAGGAAAAGGGAAGGGAAGGATAATTTTAACCCTCCGTTGTGTTTGGCTGGTTAATGAAGGAAAAGGAAAGGGAAGGATAATAATTATGTTTGGGAAAAGAAAGGAAAGGGAAGGATAATAATAAATTTACTATTATACCCTTATTATATTTTAAAAGAGAGAGAGAAAGATATATATATATATATATATATATATATATATAATCTCTTATATTTTGCTACAAAAGAAAAAAAAAAAAAAAAAAAAAAAAAAGAGGATTAGGGCAAATCATTTCAGCCTCCATCTCTAATCTCGTTCTCAAAGCACCTCCATCTCTAATCTCGTTCTCAAATCTGAACTTGCCCTCTTCTCCTCTCTCTCTCAAATCAAAACCCACATCTTTCAGTTTCCATCACTGTTCCAGTTCGGGTTCACCGTCCGCCTTAAAAAATCAAAACCCACATCTTTTAGTTTCCATCGCTGTTCCAGTTCGGGTTCGCCGTCACCGTCCGCCTCAAAAAATCAAAACCCATATCTTTCAGTTTCCATCGCTAGTCCAGTTCAGGTTCGCCGTCGCCGTCCGCCTCAAAAAATCAAAACCCACATCTTTCAGTTTTCATCACTGTTCCAGTTCGGGTTCGCCGTCCGCCTCAAAAAATCAAAACCCACATCTTTCAGTTTCCTTCGCTGTTCCAGTTCGGGTTCGCCGTCCGCCGTTTGCAAGCTTCTCGCGCTGAATACATGCCCAATATCAAGTGCAATTTTGAGGGTAAAAGTGGCATGACAAATATTATATGAGCCATTGCCTGCCATTACCTTCCCTTTCCTTCCTTATCCTCCCATTTTTGGAAGGTTAAAGAAGTTACTGTACATTGTTATGAAGAACCCCTCCAAACCCTTCCATCTCATTCCCTTTCCCTCCTCTCACCTTACCCAAACACAATTTTTTTATAACCCTCCATCACCTTCCCTTCCCTTTCCCTTCAAACCCACTCTACCAAACTGAGCCTAAGAGATTGTAGATTAAACACCCCTACCTCCAAAATGATGAAAACCCCCAATTTTGTGCCCTAATTTCGAAAATCCTAGGATACACCAAAACTGAAATTGCTTACACCCACTTGAAGATCTCGCCGAGCTCTTCGATTTTGCTTTAAGAAGTGCTATCAAAATCCAAATAAAAATGGCTAGATCGGAGCTTGTTTGTAGAAAAGAGAAAAAAAAAAAAAAACAGGAAACTAACGTGGGGCAGAGAGTGGAGCAGCAGAAAGTGTATATGATGGCCAACCAAATGACTAATAAGTTATAGTAATGAATAAAACAAGTGTTGGTCCCATGGCCAATAAAATAATATATCAAAAACATTACATTCCCAATGCCTGCATAAACATTAGTCACCAATCAGCAAAGCACACTATCCTGTACCCAAGACAAAAATCCTCAAAATGAAATATTTAATAATCAAACGGATTGGACACTTGGTCCCACCTAACACACCTATTCACCTCAGACAAATCATCTGAGTCCACACCATCACACCGACATAATGCCCAGTACCATACTCTCACTGTCACTAACAAGTCGAAACAATCATTGACCTTTGACTCGACATCGTGCTAAAGAAGGACTGATTCAAGAGAAATGGTTGCCCAGGCCATTCTTATCATCGATCCAATCTTAACACATACGTCGTTCCGGTCCTCAGGTCTAAACCCCAAACACAGTCTCACACAGTCCACAAATAACCATGAGATTCACTCACTATCCATCCATTGCTCTACATAACCTCAACAACTATACAGTCATATACCTACTCTAAGAATCTCAATCATGCCTTAATCACACAATCATAAAAGCTAAAAGCAGTATGACACCAAATACCACAGTCATCGACTAGCATACAAGCTCTTTGATCTCCTTATAACATCCATACCAGATAAACAACTCTATAACATCATTCGATTAAATTCTTAACTTTTTTAAAAAAAAACACACAAAACGACCATCTTATGCCTAAAACCTCAAAACCAAAGTTAATCATTCCTATTATTCTTCAACGGAATCCCATAATCACTTTCTAGCTGCTTAATACTCAAATAATATCAACATTTGTCCTCAAGACATTGCTCAATCAAACATCTATAAAAATACCCGAGTACATAACTCACATTACATCATCTAACCATCCTCGAACTTACTATTCACGGCACATCCCCTAGCCGTAGTACTAGACACCGGAAACACACAATCCCTATTCGGCAACTCGTGCCTCACATACCACCGGTCAAAACCGCTCACAAAACAAGCACCACCAAAACCAAAGACCTCACCTCCCTCCGTGGGAGTGAGTCGACCCGTACAACTAAACCTTTACCGGTGAACTCTAACAGCGTAACAAACCACATATAGGTCCGTCCATCCGCGGACACGCACAACTCCTAAATGGAGAACATGACTTACGACAAACGACGTCCTTGTCAGGACTAAAACAAACGGAAAGGGTAACGAACCCCGCTCTCACAAGAGACTGACGACTCGCACCTGAATGCGTTCAACACCCTATCACACGTTACTCACTAATCGTCCAACCGTGGTCACCCAATCTCACCTAAGATGCAATGAACTCCTTACGTACAAGGAGGTGAACTAATCAGATGCCCGTACGGAACTATGAACACAAATCTAGGTGACCTTGCCACTAACAGACCGTCATACACTATCAATACCGGAACCTCGCATACGTTACTCCGCAACACCTATGCTAACCAAAACCAATTAGATAAGGGTACCAATTGCTCACAACATACTAACATTAGGAACGATCATAGTACGTTGGACACCGTGTCCCATTCTACCTAGATCAGTCATTCCCAAATGATAACCTCTAAGCCATAAAATAACATTTTACCACCCATTCCATTTCTACCTTTATAGGCGACACTCCCTTGAGCATCGTGCACACAAGACCCGTGACCTCAATCACAGCAACCCACTGACTCGTCAAAGAAAAAGGTGCCTATATAGCAACATTATCTTTACTGGCTCTAAAGACTAAACCATCCACAATCGCCTCAACTGGCACACAATCCCATCACCTACCTGACAACACACAACAAATAACTCATACTCTCTAATCCACCCTCGGATCATACCTTAAATCATTATGTTCATCAATACTAAGACATCATATCATAACGCCTCTACTACCATCATCCTCGAATAACAACTCGAACTCACATCCCACCAACTCAACAGGCTACCGCCAAACGATCCCCCACAAGCATCCCTAGGATAACACCATCACAACAAGAGAGTATGGCTCACTCTCGATACTCCCCACAATAACCACTACTTATTATCAAAAAAAGGTCATCCATACGGCAATGCCATGCTAATAAATCCTAAAGGAAAAATGAGCACAAAAACCAGAATGCTCAACATCCAAATGTCTTCTCAAACCATCTACAACACAATCAGTCATTAACACTTAATTGGCTACTCCGACCATTCTTCCTAAAATAATCTACATACTCAACCAAAGAAACCTTATGCCCAACCATCAACACCATCACTTTCCCTTTTTACCGTTCCTCAGAACACTCTTGGCCCAGACAAAAATCAAATGGGGCTACTAACTAAACATACAAGATCACCCTCGTCCTAATCATTCTAATCATCAGTCTATCCCTTCGGATCCTCAAATAACCAGCACTATCTCCTGATACCCCAGACACAATTGAAATACAACCCTAGTCCACAGCTTCCAAATTCTAAAACATTGTCCATTTGGTACACAATACCCACCATTTATCACCTTATCTATAATCGACCAGCACTTCAATGACCCCATACTACCTGCCATATTGCACAACCTTGCACTACACAGCTAAAACTGACCACAATACCTCACCTCCATACTCTCTCGATAACCATAACAACCTATAGCCCCGCTCATCCGCCGAGCCATACAATCAACTCACCGAGAGTTAATTACCCGCAATACGTTCATCTAGCTATCTGAAATGAGGATCACTCCTCTACTAACCAGTCTCTAAACATAGACTCTTTCATGACCACATGAAATGATCCATATCCTGTAATCATCATCCGGCACTGGCATGACTCCAGTCAATGCCTACGTCACCTTAGACCTATAGAGTCTAACAAGTCCTCTTAACAGTCGTAACCGACACACTTCCTCGGACCGTACCAGAATACTCTAAATACACGTCTACAACCTATAGACTATACTCATGACTCAAGTAACCTTATTACACCCACCACAAATCGGTTCGAAGAAAACCACTGTACCAAACCGCGATCTACGTCACAAATACTAACTTCTAAAAGTCATACACACCTCAGAAAAACCTCACTTCATAGACCTGACCTCCACGATCACAAGAACCCACGCATCAACACATAAAACTCATACGTCTCACCCTGGGTATCGCAATGTGCCATAACAAGCATTCGAAAGTCGTGCCCCAAGCACTACGCCCTAAAAATAACGAGAAAATTGAAGCAACCATGCACTGAATAGCTCGATCCACGAGCTAAAGACCTACGCCATTCGTTCAATAAGAACTGGAACCCAAACAACCCTGGAGCAACCGAGCTCCTCCCCTACTCAAGTCAAAACCTACACAACCATCAATGCTACAATAAGTACTCTACCGCACTAGCAACCATCCCGTACCTAACTGTATGTACACACATGAACACACATACATAATAATTATACCCTATACCATAATATAATCGTGTCCCACCATTTAAAAGTAAATAAACAACCCCGCTTTTCATTTTTTAAAAAAAAATACTTGCATAACCATGCCTAATAACCATCACAATACCATACGAGACATACTTGCACCTACTGTGCTCACTACTTGCCGTTACCACCTAAATCACACTTGTCATCATATCATAATTAATATGTTTTCAATTATTTATACATTTCATCGTTATGGCTATATAACACACATTTTAGCAATTAAACACGTAAGCATGTGAACACTTAACAAATAAGCATGCTTCTCATATAACAAATACTTTTAACATATAAGCACATAAACAATGCAATCCACCTTCCACACAACCCTAGGTAGGCCTTTACCCGTCGTCCTACTGGTTTTTGAATCACTGCTCTGATACCAAATTTGTAACGACTCGAACCCGATGGCCCGAATCGCGAACCGGGTCCTTACCCGAACCCGAGGTCAACTAAAGATGCTTCCGTCCTTTCCTATGTCAATACATAATATACATGACATCCCAGGTTTTATAAATAATCATAATAATAATAACATGAGATCATAACTACAAAATATGTCTAAACAGTCCACTAACCCATCAAAACCTGTGGAGGAGCGTCATCCGCCACTTCCTTTCCGTATCCTGAAAAATCTTAAAATAAAAGGGTGAGCAAATTACTCAGTAGGTGGTGCCTAAGACACACCTCTTGTGACCCTGTGAATCCATACAAAGCATAGGAAAAGGAAAGATGGGTCATGCTAGTCAGAAGGGAAAACATAGCATCAATTCTAACAACAATGAATCAAATCCTCATCAAACCATGCCATGCTATGGAATACAGTGGTATGCAATGTCGCTCCCCATTTCAAAAACCTTTATTTGTCATCATTTCTAACCATTAATGCAACCCATCCCATGGCAACTCCATGGTGGCACGAGAAAAGGATTGGCTAACTGTCCCTGACCCATGGCAACTCCATGGCGCCATTTGAGGGCCATTTAACTCAACCACGCTAGGAAAGTCTTCCTAATTCCCTCTAGGTCACACTAACGCCACGATCCCTAGGCAACTCCTAGGCGACTGAGTTTTTGCAAACCTCTTTCAAAACCTTTTTCCCAAAAATCATTTCTATTGTTTCATAAAATAACTTTCCTCATTTCATGCACAATGATAATGCATGAAATGTCACATGTTATTCAATGTCAACATAAAAATATATTCATTTCATTAACATCATGCTAGCAAATTTAAAAAATATATATATTTTTCCATAACAAGTCATGTTCTCATTCTTATCAAATATAGCATTATATGTAAATGGAGCATATAGATAATTCAAATAAACATTTGTATTTCATCACAATTTAATTGGACACACAACTTAGCACACACAACATATAAAAATACCTCATCATGCTTCATTTTATATATTTTCAAATAATCATAAATAATATTCAAAGTGTAGTGAACAATTCTATAAATTTCTATGAAGAAAACTCACAAAGGGTAAAGATATTGTAGCTTAGAAACCCCTACCTCAAAATAGGTGAAAAGCTCCAAATTTTTGCCCAACCACGAAATCCCAAGTATGGCCAAACGGCACTTTGCTCCTATCAAATTGAAGATCTTGACGAGCTCTTCAATTTTGCTTCAAGTGGTAATAGCAAATTCCTTTTGGTTTGGAAGAAATTAAGCTTGGAATTGAGTAGCAAAAGAAAAAGAAAAAAAAGATATAAGAGGGAGAAAGGAAACTGCCGAGAGAGAGAATAAGATCATGGCTTATGGTGGGCAATGGCTTTAAGGCCATTATAAATGTTACAAAAATAGTGGGCCCCACTCACTTTATAAATTTTTTTTTCCTTTTTTATAATATGTGTATGCAATCCAATTAAATTACAACCATACAAATTAACATGCCACCATGTAAACGAATATAAAATAATGACACATGATATGAAATGGATCTATGACACAATTCTCGTGCACAACAACCCCTGTAGCGGATCCCACCAGGGACCTCGCGGTCCGAAAAACAAAAAAATTGTCAAAATGGCAACCATTGAATTTCCAAGAGTCCTGAACTCAATGGAATGCCCCAACCATCTCTCAGACACACCCGGCACACCCCACGGTGTTCGGCAGGCAAAATGAGAAAAGACAAAAATACCCTCGAAAAAAAATCAGAAAATTCCAGAAAATGAAAAATGGTGAAAATCGGAAACATTACAAATACTGAGTGGTTGCTTTATGTGGCATGCTTGTGTCCGGATGATTCATTTTCTGCTTTTGAGAAACAAAAATTAATCCGCCTTGTTGAATTTTAACCAAAAAAAATTTCTCCAAATACTCTCATAAAACTTGGTGATCAATTTAATAATTATATTACGGATGTGGGCTTTAGAAGCGAGTTTGAAGGATTAAAAGGGAATGGTGATCTTGCAAGAAAAATGGTTAAAACCAAAAGAGACAAGATGTATTTACTAGTTTATTTGCTTATGACATTAGCATTGATCCTTCCAGTTGCAACTGCCACTGTAGAGAGGGTTTTTTCTACTATGAAAATCGTGAAGAATAGATTGCACAACAAGATGGGAGATGAATGGATTAGTGATAGTTTGATAGTGTATATTTAAAAAGATATATCTATTGGCATAGATAATTGAGTTATCATACGACGTTTTCAATATATGAAAAATCGTCGAGGACAATTGTAAATGTACTCAATGAATGTTTCAATTTTTTTTGCTTATTACAATGGTTTCAATTTTTTTTTATCTTATTGTTGTTAAAGGTCATCCCCCTCACATGAATTTCTGGGTCAGTCCATGCTTGCACATCAGGGCATCATCCTGAGTATCTAAGGCCATTTTTATCTAGATCTAATACATAAGCTCGGTTGGATCTTTCGTCCCGTCAAATAACGTGAACGTCGGCATCGTGAACTATAACGTCCCAAAAATTCATAACACAATAATTACATTAATAATCTCACATACACAAATAAAAAAATAAAAAATAAAAAAAAAAACTTTTAGGACCTAATCAATTACATCAAACATCCTCAATATACATAAATCAATACTAAAAATACATGTTCAAAATAAATCTCCAAATAGGCAAAATAGATCCGCAACACAAGTTCCTCCACATTCTTTCCATTTCCTGAAAATGTTAGGGAAGGGGTAAGCAACACTTGCCCAGTCGAAAGTGGCTAAAACACATCTCCTATAACCACGTGAGCTACACCAACAAAGAAGAGAACTAAAGGGGAAGGGATCATACTTTGAAAGGGGAAAGTCATGTTTTATCGTATGGGTATCGTAATAAAAAGAAGAGGATGATAGAAATAGCAATATCTAAAGTAATTCCAATTTAATTCAATGTAAGATAATCGGTCACAAAGCATAATTTAGTAATGAACATGCATGATATGAATCATGATGCATCCCATCCCAAATTTGGTCTATACCGACCCAACCTTCACTTTTCGAAAACTCGCTAACCAACTTTTCAGAGGCGAGATTGATAGCTTTCCCCGATTCCAAATCCGGTAACTGTTAAAGGGCCGAGTATCAACTTTTTCACGCCCCATACCGGGCCGCGCTCTCTCTAGGTCAAGCTAGCCCCGAACTCACGAAATTCGGTTTATTTAAAAAAAAAAAAAAAAACATTTCCCTTCCATTATCAAAAACTTCACTTTCAAAAAGAAAATTTTCCTTTTTCAAATCCTTTCTAAAAACTTTTGGAAATCAATACTTCATTTGACCAACCTAAACCAACCACACCATGCCAATGTGAATGGCATGAATGAAATGAGCTCTGCACACAAACCACGACACACACACACTCATACCATGCATGTGTGATAAATGAACATGGCATTATAATGTCCCAATTTTATAATTTAAGTATGATTCTGCAAGTTTAGCAAGCATGCAAGCATGAAAAACAATTGTGAACATTATTTCATACAATTCACATAATTTCCACAATATCTGCAGAGTTCTCACAAAACAATTTATCGATAATTCATTTTAAAACGAAATGGGGCAAACCAAAATTCTTTGGAATCTAAACTCAGAAAATAATATGAAAAATTCACTCCCAATAGCTTAAGCATTTCCAATGAAAATCAGTTTTTACAAGTAAAGCAATAGTCCTCAACTTGAAGAAAATCTGGGTAATTTTGAGAGAAAATTTATAGAAAATTCATCCAACACCGGAATGTGGGAAACTAAATTTGTTTTGAATACTAAATCATGAAAGCATGAAACATAAATTTTTTGTAATCATTCGATATCGGGATATCCCCAAATAATTTCATAAACATTTGTCTTCAAACTGTGGTAGAAAACTGAGCAGTGACTACCGTCTGATTTTTACAAAACATAATACATGGCTTAAAATCATAAAAATTGGCAGAAACACACTTGATTGGTTTTAGAACTTGGGATAAAATTTTGAGAATTTTTATACATTGGGAAGTCAGCCAAACAACTTTGTCAAAACCTGTTTTCAAACGATGACGGGAGACTACATAGCAGCTACTCTCCAATTTTTATAAAACTAAGTACATGGTTTAAAATCATCAAAATTATAGAACCGTACTAGACTGATGTGGGAACTTGCTATAAAATATTTAGAATTGTTCAACTATTTTCTCAAAACTTCATTTTCCAGCAGTGACATGAAACTGGACAGCAGATACTTCCGGATTTTTAGAAAAATATCTATGTGCTCTAAAATCATAAAATTTTTATGATATATACTAGAATCATAGGAGAAGTTTTAGTAAAAATTTAGTTTCAATTGGAGTAACACAGTATTTAAATCAAAATTCATTTCAATGAAGGTAGATATATTCACAAGGTAAGATGTGTCATCAACAAGTGAATCATAGTAAGATTCAACAAGAATAGGGCATGAATTCATTAACTAAAATTAAGACAACAATGAATTTAACCACATAGGAGGCTGTCCAAAGCAAATAACATAATTATCCTACACTTAAGCATGCTTTGACATGAAAAACAACTAATTTATTCACAATAATCAAGGAAATTGTGCGTTAGACACCCCTACCTCTCAATTGAAGAAAAAGCTCCCAAAATACCCAAAATTGGAAATCCCAAACGGTGGCCAAACAACACTTTGCTCCAATCAAAATGTCGGCCTCGACGTACTCATCAACTTTGCCTTAAGCGGCAAAATCAAATTCTCAAAGGTGTGGGAGAGATCAAGCTTGAATTGTTGTAAAAAAAAAAAATTTAAAATTAAAAAAAAAAAAAACAAAACAAAACAAAGAATGAGATAGAGGTTACAGCGTGAGAGAGAGAGAGAGAGAGAATGGTCTGAATAATGGCCCTTTGGCCATTAAAATGATGAAATGGTGGGCCCACCAATAAAGAAAAATCTTCTCTTTCTAATATATATATATATATATATATATATATATATATTTCAATTAAATCACAACCACATAAACTAATATACAACCATTTAAATATGCACAAAATACAATGCATGAAATGCAATGGACCAGTGACACAGACCTCGTACTTAACTTCTCTTGTAATGGGTCCCACTTGGGACCTCTCAGTCCGAAAAATAAAAAAATGTCGAAATAGCAACCAATGCATTTTCAAAAGTTTTAAACTTAAGAAAATGCTCCAATCAACACTCTGACATACCCAGCACACCCCACGGTGTTCGGCACGCAAAACGAGATAAAGCGAAAATAATCTAAAAAAAAATCCAAAAAATGAAAAAAAAAAAATAAAAAAAAAGAAAAGAAAAGAAAAAAAAAATCATGATCATTACATGAACTTTCTCGGTTTTGGTGATTGGAGGATTTCCTTTATAAAGGGCAAATCGACTGTCCGAAGGGACGTCCGAACAGCCTCGTTACTCTTTGATGGCAGTCCGAACAGCCATGTTACTCTTTGATGGAACCTCTCGGCCCTCCTACCTCATTCCGGTGACCCTCTGAATGTGAGTGCTCAGATCTGACTGGTACATTTCGTCGAACATCTCATTTGTATTTGATTCATTCGGTAGTGGAGGGCCTGTCTCAACGCGTTCCTCCTCATCCTCTGGTCCTCTTCTTCTATGTCGTGGTTCAACATGAACAGATCCCGTTCATTCTGTACGTTGGTTGACATACTACACCTCCACCCTCTCGGCCTCTGGTGGGGGTGCGTGCTAGTTGATGCCCGGTGCCTCCACCCTCTCCACCTCCGGTGATGGCCGAGGGAGTCGGGGTATGTCCCTTAGCTCCACTCTCGAATAGAGCTCTACGTTCCCTCTTTGAAAGGTTTCAATGGCACCCATTAGCTCGTTGTTTCGGGTTTCTTCGTTCTCCGATTGTGGATACGAGTTCTCTTCTTTGACCATGGTCCTATCGGAGCTGAGTCGTGCTTAAGTTTAGGAACTTGTGGATCTCTTCTCGGTTCCCACCGATGGCACCAGATGAAGATGCAAGAAAACTATTCTATATTGATGGAAAGTTTTTCTCACACTCCAAACAATCGGTCTCTTTTGTCTATATTGCTTTCTGTATATATTACATTATTCATTACCATAGTTTCCTATCTTGGTTTCCAAGTTTAGGTTTGATGGGCTTCATTTGGCGTAAAGCAACCTATTTGGGCTGGCCCACTCTGGGACCCCTTTTTCTTTACTCAGACTCTGTGTCTATTGGGCTCAGCATCTTAGTTAGATTGGGCCTGGGGATCGTCGAATGACTCTTTTTAATGACCCAGTGGACTAGGTCGGGCTTGCCCCTTTTTAGGTCTGCTGTAAATCTTCTGGGCCGGGCTTGGCCCTTTTTCGGTTCGCTGTCAGTTTCTTCCCTTTCAGGTTCAGATCTGTTGTGCTCTGATGACTCTACCGGCGGAGAAGTATGACAGTGATCAATTGCTAGCGAAGTAAAATCATGGTCACTGGATAAATTTGACGGAGGAAGAGCCACCTGACCTCCACCAACCGCCGGTGGGGATTCAAAGCTGTGATTGCGAACGTAACATTCCGCTGCCCAACGGTCAATGCAGTCTATTCCGCTTTCAACGCTGCTGCCGCCACTGAGCTTCGTATGGAACATGGGGCTATTGATGGAGTCATCGCCGGAGTTGGCATCACGACCGACGAATAGATTGTAGACGTTCAGGGGCTGAAAGCGTCCTTATGGGTGGATTGGAGGTGAGACAGAGACGTTTTGATCGGGTTATTGATTTGGTGTTTCAAATCACAGCTCTAGGCATGAGATTCAAATTGTGGAATATTTAGGGTTGTAATCCAATCCCAAATCCTTCTTAACTGGTAACATCCAAACGGTAGATTTGGGGTTTGAGCTCCCAATTCCAATTCCAAAGGCGAATACGGTGCTGCCAGACATACCCTGTATATATTCAACAATAAAATGGGACATTGATAGGACTTTCTCTGCATTGCATTTGGATGGAAAAATAAATCCGCATATATGAGTTGGGTGTTAGTTTCACCTGATAATTTAAATTTTTGGATCAAATCGCGAAGCACTTCACCCATTACAATTGGTATCAGAGCCAGATACATTATTTGATTTGGTGTCACGCCAAGCGCTCCACTAAATGGGTTCGTATCAGCCACCCGGATAAGCAAGGTAGCCTGACCGCAACGAGGGCGTTGCAAATTACGGCGGGCTTCGGTGTCACGCCAAGTGCTCTGCTGAATGGGTCTGGGTCGGTCACTCGGGTAGGCAAGGTGACTCGACCGCAATGAGACCTTTGCAAATTCGGGTAGGGAAGAATGTTATAACGAGGACTTGTTTCACATCGAATTCAGATGAATTATTAAATGCATATATATGTGTTGAGTGTTAGCTCCATCTAATAACTTAAGTTTTTGGGCCTTATAAATAATAATAATTGTCTTACTTGTATTTATGATACATGATACAGTATACTTATAGAATAATTACAATCAAAGAAATCTTAATTAAATCTTAATTGTTCTTTCAAAATGCTTGTTGAAAAGTTCATTGTTAGCTTTATCTAATAATTTAAGCTTTGGGGCCTGATAAAAAGTAATAATAATAATAATCAAACAATAAAATATGACATTTACAAATAGTAATTGTTTTGCTTGTATTTATTATACATGATATAGTATACCTATAGAATAATTACAACCAAAGAAATCTTAATTAAATCTTAATTGTTCTTTCAAAATGCTTGTTAAAAAGTTTATTGTTATTGTGTCCCATTCATTCCAAGCAAAAAATTAAAAAAGTAGTAATCCTGTATCAGGATGCACCGCTTTAAGTGCCTGCACGTGCACCCACCGAATACCTACTCCAGGATTTAGAGGCAGACTAGAGCCAAAATAAATATATATTAATTAAAAAAATAAAAGACTAAAATGTATATAAAAATAAAAATGCTATACACTTTAAATAGCATATATATGTATATATTATTTTCAAACATTATCCTTCATGTCTCTGCTCTTCTTTGGACACATTTGGTCTAATACAACATATTTCACATCTATTTTCTTTGACTCTTTGATGTATTAAATCATACACGAAACTAGGAATTTGATAGTTACACAAATGATGTGACATTATTATTATTATTAAATGGAGGATTGGAGAGAACTAAAAGCATAGCAGAATCCAAATCCATAAGCATTTGCAAGAAGATTAACCAGTCCTCTCCCAAGGTTTACTTTGAACTTAATCATTGTCAGATTAAACTTCTAAAAAAGTTACTAATCAACTTTAGATGTTAATTTACCAAATTAGTCTACAACATTCACATGCAAAACCTTGTTAGTCTTAGAGGGTCACAACAAAGCTCTCCCTCAAAAAACCTGCATCTGCAATTGAACAAGACCATAAAGAGAACCCTAGAGCATGAATTGAACTGTCCTTATTGACAGTAAATTGAAAGATTTGTCAAAAAAATTCATTTCACTTCGAAAAGCATGGTAAGCATAACCAAAAACATTTGCTCTCCACAAACACAAATTTTAAAACAAAAACGAAAATAAGCAAAAGATAATATGCTACAACTTGGAATACCAAACGTACTGAAATTGTAACATTAGGAGGTCTTAGTATCAAATTGCATGGACAGAAACTTAACAGGAGGCTCATCTGATGTCTGGTCACAATCTCCGGTCACGTCTACAAAATTCAAAGAACAAAATATTCGATGCAAGCTCTCTCAACAGCAATATCAAGCTTTCCTGCAAGGAATAACCACAGTACCATCAGAAAAATATTTCATGCAAATTTTAATCCTCCAAATCCGTAAAACCAAAACTACCAATTGCATCTCAAAACCAACATACACACATCAGAGACCGCCGACATGACGTACACATTTTACCAGAAAAGCTTTCGTTTAAAATTTTTGGATCTAGGCCTTTCGAACCAGCTAGATTCCGGTATATATTATGCAAGAGCTAATTCTACCCACAAAGATGATTCAATGGCTAGAGAATCCAAATCGATGCATCATCTGAAATAAGTTTGTTTCCTAAGGCATGGTTCAATCAGGAGAAAGCAAGTCACTGTGCACACCATATACGCCCTCTTAACTATTGAAGTAACAAGTGTGTGTTTCATAACTGTAAGAGTACCTTTAGTAAACTGGAAAATAAAAAACACCCAACTCCCTGCTAAAACTGACCACTCACAAAGGTGGTGGACCCCACCAGTATGGAGTCGGGAAATCTATCAGTGGTCTTATTAAATCCATGCAAAGGGTGTAAAATTGATGAAGATTTCAAAATTTGATACGAACAGTTAATGATATACCTGCAAGTGTTTGTCGAATGAACAGTGTAAGATATACCTTGATAACTTTATTAGCGTCTGCTGGTTTTCCCAAGGGTGCGCTTCCCAGAGAACAAGTGCTTTGGTCTCAAAGTAGGAATGACTCTATCGGCCTCTCCCCGCCGAGCGTCCTTGTTCCTCTTCTTGTTGGAGTTCTTAGCCAGTTTTACAGCCTTATCAAATTGAGCAGTGTCTTTGAAACTCGCTCTAGCGACAACCATATCTTGTGGCTGTGACCTAGACCTTGAAACAGATCTAGACCTCATCCGCATTTTCTTATTAGAATGGCCAACATCAACATCCATGGTGTCACCGCGACCATTAGCTTCCCGGTCAACTGATCTCTCCCTCTTACGACCCCTTGACTTGCTACGAGCTCGGTTGATTGCCAAAGTCGGATCAAGCCCCAAATTTGATAATTGTCTTCCCATTCTCTCTGATGTGAACTTCCTCTCTTTGTCAAATTTTCTTGGTACAGTTGGCCGACTTTCCGCAGTGCTTTTCTTGATCCTATGTTGTTGAATAAGCAAGCTCTTCTTTTTCCGGATCTCATTCAGTGTTTCTTGCTCTTCGAGGGTCAATTCCTTATCATCCATCTCAAAATCATCATCTCCCTCCTGCTCCTGCCGATAACCTTCTTCTTGCTCCAACTCCTCAAGCCTTTGTACAATATCAGGATCAACAAAGTCATAGACATTGTGCCCATCAAGAATTTCTGGCATTACATCTTCCTTCCATTCATCGTGTAATAAGATATAATGCTTCCTCAAACTAGCGGAGTATACACCTGCACCACCATTCTCATCCTCCAAATCCCTTTCGAGCTTCCTCTTCTCTTTCTCTGCTTCCCTAGCTTTAGCTTCCAAGACTGCCTGGGGAATACATGGTGGCCTTTCTTTCTGGTCACGTGGCTTTGGCATTGCAACATGAAAGCGATTCAGACAGTCATTTATCTTTTTAGACTTCATTTTTAGTTCCACCCTCTGATTTAGTAACCTCTCACAAGCTGCATTTTTCACGGCAATTACCCCCTCCTCGGTCAAAGTGCTCATTGTCAAGAGCACTCCTTCATCACCTGTAGGTTCCCCTCCTTGACCTATCACAGTCTTCATAGCTTCAGCTTTCATTTCCATGACCAACTTCTTGTCTTCCTCGGATATCCCATCCAAAGGCTGCATATCAATTTTGTTGCAGACGATAATCAGCGGTTTGTTCATAAATAGAGACTTGATGCTGTGAAAAAGAGCTGCCTGTTGAGCAATGCTGTACCCACATGAACCAGAAATGTCCAAGAAGAACAACACAGCAGCTCTTAGATGTGCTAGAGCTGTGATACTGCACATCTCAATGATATTACGATCTTCAAATGGCCTATCCAAAATCCCTGGTGTATCAATCACTTGATACCTAAGGTATTTATAGTCTGTATGACCAACAAACAGTGACTTTGTAGTGAAAGCATATGGCTGAACATCCACATCTGCCCTGGTGATTTTGTTAATGAATGAGCTCTTGCCTACATTTGGGTACCCACAAATCAAGACCGTCCGGGTATTTGGGTCAATTGATGGTAGCCTAGCCATGTGTTTCCTGATCTCTTCAAGATAAGCCAAACTAGGGCCAATGCGCTTTGTCACAGTACACATGCGGCCAAGAGCAGCAACTTTCAGAGCCTTGCATCGGTAAAGTGAGTCACCATATTTTAACAATTTCAAATAGTCCTTTGCAATCTTACCAATGAGATTCCTTGCAGTATTAATTTGGCCAAGGGCAAGCTTGTAATGGTCTTTGTTGTAGAGAACATGAAGAAGATCACCATAGAAAGGATGGATATCATCAAGCCGAGGGAACTCCTCAATGATGGTAGAAAGCTTGTCGTGAAAGTTCTGCTGTGTGTACTTCACTTTCCGCATGTAAAACTCACGGATGCGAGTAATAGCATAACCTTTGTGAACAACGGTCGGTGTTTGACGTTGTGTGCGAGAAAGGATGATATCAACAAAGTCCTTCCCAGTGGGGACAATTGTGATTCTCTTAAAGTTGTACTGCACCATACTTTTTAAGTTTATGTTTTACTCTACACAACAAACATGGAAAAGATTAGAACTCAACAGCAAAATTAGTAATAGATATAAAACTCTAAAAGGTGACAAATACTTTTTAAGTTTATACGGATACAAGCAAAAGCCAACAAACTAATCATCATATCAGCAGGTCAATATAAGAACAACTTTGTTCACAATAAGAATACCCAAAAGTCCATTTGAAACACCAAATATGTACCATTCCCATGCAAAAAGGCATCAAAATAATAAAGAAAGAGTGTTGCTTCCCTTCATGTACAAAACTAAAAAGTTCACCATAACTAGAGCATCATCCTCCTTTTTTCTTAAAAGGACCGGTTCAAGTATTAATTTGCCACTATCGAGCATAATGGACTAGCATTGAATAATAATAAAGTCAAGGAAAATGAATTTCCCAAACCATCTTCGATTAGGATGTACACATATCTTTTGTTATATTATTGAATGCTTTGCTTCACAGAAGCAACCTAGCTGGTATACATATCCTAGTTGCTTGAAAACAGTATTCTAGAAATAAAAAAAGAAGCTATTTCAATCATTTTGAAGAAGAAAAAGGAAAATACATTATTCTAAAATTGAAAAAAAAAAAAAAAAAAAAAACTGCAACAACAATGATCAAGGATCAAGGGTTGGTTACATGATTCTGTTCAATTTTATTATCAAATCCCAAATAGAATCATATATGAAAACATATATATATGGATAAGTAGCATCATTTATGAAAACATAATCAACAGAAACTATAATATCATGAAGGCAGAGCCCTAAACCAAGAGTATCAGTAGGCAACAATTAACACGAGAGAGAACACACAAAAAAAAAAAAAATAAATAAAAGCAAACATGCTCTCGAGTCAATAAAATTCTAAATCAAGCCTAGAAAGCCAAATCCGAAACAACCCTAATTTAGTTTAAAGCAGTTTATTTATTTTCGTTTTTTTAGAAATTATTCACCCATGACAACATTTTGCTAACACTTAACTTAAAATTAACAAAAAAAAACTGTTTGATTACTGGAAAATAAAACAAAGAAATAAATTTCTCGAATTCATGCCACGTCTTGGGTCGATTTCTAGCATATAACCCTCTCAGCTGATAATACTAAATTCAATTGAGTAAATCTCGTTTCCTCTTTTTCTAAGACTAAAAAGATAACGAATACAGTTTTTCTAAGCAACCAAACAGATCGATAAAATGACCAAAAGCATAAATAGTAAAACCCCTAGAACATCAACATATATATACACAAAAAAAAAAAATAAAATAAAATAAAACAAAACGAAAAACGGAAAAATAGTGTGATGAACCTAACCTGTTGAATATTATTCAGTGGCCTCAAACTAAACGACTCAGCAGCGGCCGAGTCAGTGACTCGGTTTCGAAGATCTGGAAGCGGCGCACTGTGTCGCCTCCTTCAAGTTTTCAACTGCAAACAAATGAGGTTAAGCAGGAAGTGAAATTAGGGTTTTATAGGGGTTGAAGGAGAAGAAAGGAAGGGTTTACAACTTCGTCTGGTTGGATTTTGGGCCTTAGTCGGTAAGCCCAGGTCTGGTTGTATGGACTATTCACAAAGCCCAAGACATGTTTTAGCCCAACGTAACATGTCCTTCAACCTGATTTGATGGTAATTTTTTTTTTTTTTTTGGGAGAAAATTTAAAAAAAAAAAAAATTTTGCAAAGTATTGAAAAATTGTTAAAAAAAAAAACGTTGTAATTTCTATTGTAGATTTTGTACAAATCAAACTCTTAATTTGAGTATCATGAAAATTGATCCGAAAACGAAAAAAAAAAAAAAAAAAAAAAAAAAAAAAAAAAAAAAAAATTGATAGAACAATAAATGGAAAACTAAAAAATAAGGAAAGGGGCTATGAAAAACTGAAAAATAAGAAAGAAAAAAGAGACGTATTTTATGGAAATAAACAAGAGTAGTAATGATACCTATTTAAGTTTGAAATTTTAGAATAACCATGTCATAATTTATTTATATGGATTTTAAGTTGGGATATTAAAATCGTTAATAATATCATTTTCCTACGTTCTGTTGAAAGGAAAGAAGAGGGTGGAAGGAAAATAGGCTGGAAGTAACAAATTTTGTTTAGTTCGGTACAGATTATATAAGGAAAGAAAGAATAATAGGAAAGATGAGTTTATCTTTACAAATTTTCATCCTCCTAAATATGAACTGAAGATAGGAGAGAAACAAGTAAGCCTTGTATAGAGGTTTTAAATTACTACATCACCCTTCATAAATATTTAATAAATTCTATAAATAAAGTAAATGATGGGTTTAATGGTAAAAATAACTTAAAAATTTATCTTTCATTTTATTCTATAGATCAAATAAATTATTAAGTTTTTCTATTCTCTTTCATCCAACCGAACAAAAAATAGAGAAACTATCTAGGGATGTCTCAATCAATTCTTTCTTCTCTCTATTTCATTCAATTTTTTTTTTCTTTTTACCAAAACAGAGTAGACAAAAACAAGGAGAGAAATTTATAGAAGAAAATTTGGAAAGCACGCAGGCTTTGGCAGCAGAAATTGCAATTTTGTAAGGTAAAGTGCAATTTTGACATTTGTTGCTATATTGCTTATATTAGATTAGGAAAATGACAGTTGTAATCTAAGAAATATAGACACGAATATGGGCTACAGAAGGCAGTTACGTCCACGCATCAAGTTTTTAAAAAGTTGACACCAATACGGTGTGAATAGGAATGACGATTTCTCGCGACCCAGGGGTTTTCGCCCCTGTCCTTAATGGGACGGATTTGGTAACTCCTAAATGGATTTGGGGTTGGTATGATAAAATAATTGAAAATTCAAAACGGGTTTGGGGCTGGGACGGGGTGAATTTAGTGATGAATCCGCTCCGACTCTGTTCCAATTATATATATACCTTTAAAATATATATATATATATATATATATATATATATATATATATAATATTTTTAAGACTTTTATTACTTTGCTGGAATTGTAAGTTAATATATTAATATTCACTATTTAGTAATTTAAAAGTTGGATCAACTTATTTATCAGCTCAATTTGAACACAACCTGTCCCGTCCTGCCCCGCCCTGCAATTAAACGGAGTACGCGACAACGTTGGTATACTAATTACAAACGAGTCTAAGAGTAAAGGCGAAGTTGATATCACGGATTTATAACGGGGATAGAGTATCGTTTAACCAAACTCATCACAACTCTATCATGTTGCCATCCTAAGTGTGCACAAGACTAATATAAATATAAATTTTCATTTATATATCTATTGAGCAAGACAATTATGAAATTTTAACTAATTTATATTTATTATATTAAAGTTATATAAGTTAGAAGAAAAAAAATAAAAAAAAAATAAAATAAAATAAAACTGAGTGACAGTTATATAAGTTAAAAAAAAAAAAAAAAAAATTTGGATTTATATGAATTGTTCCTTACAGTTATTGCAAATGCAGTGTTTATTATTTAAATAATTTTGTCTTTGGAATCATTTAAAACTGGGTGACAAAGAACTAATTTTTTAAAGAAAAACTATCACGTGGGTGGTCTCTCTGATCTTAAACGCTTTAAAAGACATGTCTCAATAAACTTTCAATCCAACGATTGAGAGGGTACTTTAAACTAAATATAAATTGCTATTTGGTTAGAAAACAGTAATATGAGCTCTGGATTGTTATTAATTGCAAAATATTCATTTACATTTTAATTATTAGGATGCTAATTTCAGGAAATAGGTCTATTAGAGCATGTTTAGGCACGGAGGAAAGAGGAGGGATGGAATGTGTTTCCCTTGTTTGGTAGACGAGAGGACGGAATGGATGAGGAAAGCCCTTTCCTATGCGTATATCTCTAAACTTCCAAAATATTCTCATTTTGCTTATTGAATAGTATAATGGTTAAATCCCTTTCTTATTACTTCCTACTAATCTTCATTCCCTTCCTATTTTCCATCATTCATACCAAATGTAGTAGTGATTAAACAGCAAGTAGTCACTTCCCTTCCTAGTATAATTTTCCATCCAAATAGTAAAGCATAAAAATTCAGACAATTGGATTTTGCGAGTTCAATTTTATTACCTTGATCTTGATTATCTGAATGTTAAATGTATAGATATGTTCTTTTACACTATATACAAAATTACAAATTTGATGTTGGGTTTTACCTTATTTTATTCAACAAAATGGTAGGTTTGTATAAGTAGCAATAGAATGAGGAATGCGAGTCTTTTCGAGAGACTACAAGAAGGAATTAGGAGTACTCCAAGGGCAAGTTGTAGCATGTAGACAATACAAATCACTTTACAGTAGGGAAGCTGCAGGACCAGACTTGATAGAGCTATAAGGATAAGCTATTAGGAATGTGCATTAACAATCGATGCTAGAATAAATTCAAGGAAGCCCGAGTTTCCCAAGTTCAAAGATATTGGAAAGAATTTTCCATCCACTAACTTGAATTGCATACTTTGTTTCCACATTCATCATTTTCACAAGCCTTTGATTTAGGAACAGTTTCAATTTTCATTCCCTTCAAATGTACCATATGGAGCTGGCAAGACTTGAGGATTTTAATTGGAATAGATTCAGTTTTTCCATCACTCATTACATTCCATTGCCTTCATCTCTACATGTCCCCCATTACAATCTTTGTTCAATGCGAGTCCTTACCACTATTGATTTCAAATTACTCCTTCCTCTGAAATCTATACCTACAAGACCATTACACCATTCTTAAAGGTTAAACCTTAATTACTCCCTCTAACACAAACCCATTCATTTCAAATCCTTCAATCCAAAAGAGACCAAAAATATTATATAAATGACATGTGAAAAATAAAAAATAATAATAATAATAATAAGAGTACACACTTTTTACACACACCCATTATCCACAATGTCCCTAGTGAGATTCGAATTCTCAACCTCCCTAAAAGGGGAGGAGATATCATATCATTGGGCTATGGGACCTTTGGTGAGTACACACCTTGTTTGATTCAGTTCTGTCGAAGAGAATTATCAAGAACTTTGAAAAAAAATAAAAAGTCAGAGAATTTGTTTTTTGAAATTTGATCCTTTTCTCATTCTATTTTCAGAAAATGGTATTAGAAAGCTAGAAAACTGTCAATCAAACGAAATTTTGAACTGTCTTATGCTTTTCCATTCTCTACAAACAGATTACTACCCTTAAAAATTTAAACCAAAAGAATGTTTGAAAACATGGATATTTTGGTCGAAGTGATACCAGATTATGACTTCATGCCTTCAGAATACTCCATGAATTTCGTTATAGTAGAAGGAAAATTACTATAAGTGAGCACTGTCAAGTAATTATAAGTTTTCCACAAATATGGACTTCACCCATATTCTAAAATAAATTTATGCAATAAACCTTGCTATACTAATGAGTGGAGTATCATGGCCTACAGATAATATTGAACGACGGTATGAAGATTAATTTACAAATCGTATTAGTTTAGATCAACATGTCTTGATAGCATTTGTCCTATATATATAAACTTGATGATAAAATTAACATTTATAATCTACTGTTTTCACTTATTGTTTTGAAGTTTGTATTCATAAATAGCTATTATCTTTTTTCACCTCTCAAATCTACTTTTAATCCTTTCTAGCTATCTCACATTTAGTCTCTTTTATCTTTTGCTCTAATGCCAGAAGAAAAGTAAAGGGTTGTGCTCAGTTGACACAGCCATCCTGCTTCACTTCTTCTCAACATCTCATTTCAAGTTACACTAATCAGCTAGAAGCTACCAACAAACCTAGAAGCTCAAGGGAAGGGGTAAAATAGGGAAAGTGGTGAGTTAGAAGGAGTGAACAATCACAATATCATTCAAAATTAGAAGTACAATACATTGACACATGCATAATACATAATAGAAGCACACCATTCTATATGCACTAGGATACCTGAAATGCGAAGTTTAGACACGCTAGACAATCTTGCACTGTTACACGAAAACATACTGAGATACCAATAGATACTGAAGTTCTGTTTGTCCAATTCCTTTGCCGCATTGATTGAGAATCCTTCTACAGCATTGGAAACAGTTGCTCAACTCGACTAGCAGGTCACTTAAATGGAATATTTAATGGAGGAATCGATAATGGAGGATCAGAATCACTTGGCTTCTTAAAATAAGGAAAAGATTTAAGTGAGATCTGGCGAAATCCGTTCTCGTTCTCATTCGATTCTTCATCCTGGAAATATTGTTCATACTCGTCGGGTGGAACCACTTGAATGTTGTAGGTAGGCCATACAGGGGCCATTCTGTGCCAATCCCGCCAATCCCCTGGCATTGTCACTCCTATGGCATACTCTAGTGACATTCTTGAGATCTGCACTAGTTTCAAATTGCTAAGCCTGTCAAGGGGTCTCACTTTTTTAGACTCAACTTCATGTGTTGGCTTTAATTTGGGACAGTAACCAACAAAGAATATCTCAAGGCTTTCCATCCCCCCATTTTCCATCTCTAACAATTCAAGATTCCTCATACGTTGAATGGAGAGTTTCTTTAGCTCCGGAAACCATCCCTTGCAACACTTCATTTCTTTTCTGCAGAACGCATTTGACAGACAGAGGATTACAAGATTCTCAAGACTTTTAAGGCATTCAAATGGGTCCTCCTCTAGCTCGCTATCCCACAAATATAATCTAGTTAGAGAGGGGAATAAATCACCGAAATGGGACAGTGACTCAATGCGTCCTCCGATCTTCAGAGTTTTGAGGGAAATGACAGGTGACAATATTTCCATCTCCATTTGGAGTTTCTCAACTCCAAAAGTTTTAATCGTCAATGAACGGAGACTCTTCATGAGGTTGATGCAAGCACACAACTTGGCAGAGTTATTACCTCTAACCCTCCCAATTGATAGTTTCCTGAGTTGAGTCCACTTTTCAAGGTACCCCAACAGCAGTTCTGTGGCTCTCACTCCAGCAAGTGTTTGCAAGTTGGGGGCTTTTGGTTTCTTCTCTACCGCATGCAACTCCACCACCTTTCTCACAAATGACCCTGCAAAATGAAGGTGCCTAAACTTCCCATACCTCATCATGAAACTAGGCAAGCTTGTGACTTCTGTGTCCCTTATGTCCACAGACTGGAGGTTGGGTAATCTTGATGTCGATGCTGGGAGCTTTTTGATCTTTGTACCCCTCAATCCCAGATAACGTAAATGGACTAGATCACCCAATTGATCAGGCAACTCCTCAATGAACTCTGCACCAGTGAAGTCCAACACCCTCACTAGCCGATTTCCCCCAATCACTAATTTATTGATCATGGTGTTGGTGTTCTCAATCGTTTTTCTCATCCGGGGCACAGGGGGCAAAGCGGTGGGCCCAATCCTGTTTGTCAGCTGGGACACAAAACAAGAGCGCAGAAAGGCAACTTCTCTACTGCTAGAAGGGATGTCATCAGAGTTGCCAGTGATTGATAAGTGACGAATATTAACCACATCACTGTAAGAAGGGATGTCATCACAGTGGACAGTGATTGGTAAGTGACGAATATGCTGCTTATGATCTTTGCAATTCCGTGTGTATGAGCAAAATTCACGGTATTCCTCCTCCTCCTCCACGATAAGGGCAGCTAGTTTTCTCACAGCATCTGTGTTCCTAACCCTGCAAGTTTCAGGCTTGTCCGGCACTGCCCTCCGTACAATTAACTGGCATTGGATGAGCTGCTCCAGGTAGTTTTTTGTAGCGTCTTCTGCGGTGGTGTTTCCATCATCTGCCACAAATCCTTCAGCCACACACAGCCGTTGTAACTTCCTTATCGGAATTTCACGCCCCCCTGGAAAAAAGCAGCAATACAGTAATATATGTTTTAGTGGAAAACACAAGGCATTGTAACAGAGCATGAACATATTGCCATCATCATTATCAGAGTTGGCAGTAGCCGGAAGTGGGCGTTTCTTCATCAGATTCCCGCGAAGCGTATGCCATGCATTTGGCTGCGTCCCTAGCATCGCGAGTTGAGTGGCAGCTGTGACGATGGGAAGGGGCACGCCGTGACAATCTCTAGTCACTATGGCTTCAGCGACCTTTTCTAGAGGATCAGGAGTAGGGCGAGCTTCCTGATTTCTGAATGCAGTCTTATGGAGAAGATCCAAAGCCTCTTTCTGATTTAGTTCCTGATCAATGTGAATTATTCGAGTGCGAGGGAAGTCATGACGAAATGCGTTCGCCGAGTCAACATTCCGAGTGATGAACATGAGCCTGCTAAGAGGTTTTTTAGGGCCCCAAACAGGTTGAATAAGGTCCTTCCAGACTTGTTGAACATCCGGTACATCCTCGACAATGAGTGCTAGATGTTCCCTACTTAATAAGGAATTAATCTCCCTTATTAACCCTTCCTCACTCATATGTTGCCGGGCATAATCTAGATTGGCCTTGCAGTCTGCAGAAATCAGACTTTCGTAAAGATTGGCCAAGTTTTCTTTTCTTTCTAGAGAAGGATCATATGAGATCCACTTGAATGGATTTGTAAAACTTTTGATTATCTTGAACGTATCAAAGGCCTTCTTAACAAGAAAAGTTTTACCAATACCTGCCTTGCCAGTTACCACAATCATTTCCAGTGGATCTCCGACTCCCAAGAATTTCAGAACAATATCCAAATTTTTGTTGTCACAAACATAAATCATGGGTAACATATGTATAAGAAGTTCAATTTTCTCCAAGGTTATCGTGTGAACAGGGATTGGGGGGCGGCGTTGACCGGAAGCTACCTGCCGGAACTGTTCAATGAGGTCATCATCCGCAACAGGGTTGTCCTGGCCCTCATCACTTCCAGAATCGGCCACTGTCTTCCCTCTTAGGTTGAAAGCTTTCGAATTATCACCATTGCCGTGAAGGTTGTCCTGAACCTCATCTCCTCCAGGACCGGTCACCGTCATCTCTCCTCCTATGCTGATAGCTGCAGAATTATACCCATTGTCGTGGGCAGTGTTGCCATCATCCACTGTAGGAGCAGCTGAAACGTGATGCCCGGATAATCTTCTCCCATCCTCACTAATCTTCTTCAGGCTGTTCTGTAGTTGGCGGATGGCAGCCAAATGCTTCTTGAGACTTCTACAAAAGCGGATGTCAGTCCAATGCTTCTTAACACAGCTACAACTGCAGATGGTAGTCAAATGCTTCTTGATGCTGCAACAATTTGTGAATGTGAAGCGCAAACTCTCTGATACTATGCTGTTTCTGTATTGTATTGTCATGATCTGGTCGACTTCATCTTCAATGTCATAGAGAATGCGTTTTGCTTTCCTCGTCCACGGCTCTTCTTCTTGTTGCAAGCCGTCCTGGTCCGATCCTGCACTACTTTCATGATTATGAACATTGTCATAGCAACGTCCTCGACTTGCTTCTTCTTCCACGAACTGTCTTATCAGTTCTTGGACTTGACATTTGAGTGCCTCCAACGCCTTGTGGACGCACCCCTTGGTACGACTAGAATTGCTACCAAGATATTCATTCAGTTTCCGCAACAAAAGAGTGGCTGCACTAGCAGCCACTCCTATTACTACTACTTGCTGCTCTTCTTCTGGTTGTTCCATTTCTTCCTGACCAATATGTCAATGGCCGGTGAGGTACAAATCAAAACAACTCTCACTTCTCATTTTTCAACTCTTCACTTTTTGATGCGAGAATTCAATACTTAATGAGACAAGAATCCCGACTACTGCCTCGTTGTTCCTGGGCTATTTAGCAATCAAGCTCTCAGATTTTACTCTGCTAGTAGCTCGTAAACCAGTGCAGCACAAGGCAGTACAGAGGGTGTTAGCGTCTTGTTAATTGTAAGATCTGGATAACCAGAAAAGTTGAATGGACATAATTACAAGGTGTCCTGTCTGCTGTATTGATTATATCATGGTTGTGTTTATATTTTATTTACATGGACTGAGTGAAAAATCTTCTTATAGTAATAAAGTAAAAAAGTAAGCAAAGATGATGAAATGACTATGAAAATGAGACTTACCAATCTTTGTTGTGTGTAAGATAAGATGAGATATATGTAATAGTAATGTGAAAGGGTCTAGCTTAAAATTCTCGACTCTGTGATGGAAAAAAATATGTATGTACTCGTACACACTTTGTTCACGTCGGGGCTCGAACCCCTCTCTTTTTTTAAGATGGAGAGGTCATACGATTGGGCTTGAATCCCTTTGGCAGGAAGAAGATGTTTTTTTCACCGAAAACAAGTTCAACTTTAGTGCATCCCAAAAGTGAGTTGGTTGTTTATAGTTATTCTGTTAAGAAAATTTTGGAGAAATCTCAGAGAAGTTGAAGTGATACTGTGATAGTCCCTCAAAATATATAGAAACACCTTTCAATGATCAAATTATTTTTTCAGTTGGGAGGGAGAAATCGAACTTAAGATCAAGAGGGTGGGGGGCATTTTAGGCATGGTCCTTTTACCACTCGGGCAACACTATCACACCTCACTAGATTTGATTCACAACTGTGTTAACAAGAGCAATAAGACTTCAAAACAGAAAAACAAAAAATAAAAATAAAAAGGTTAAAAGAAAAATATAAGTGATTGCATTAAAATTTAAGAGTTGGGATCCTGTATATTCAACGGATCTTATTTGTTGCATGCTTGTGAATTGGGTTTCGTTAAAAACAGTACAACACTTATTTATATGTGAGTTGAGATTCATTGGATACAATGGAGTATAGAATCGATCTAGGACTATTTTTACACTAGAACATGTGAAATCATCATTACAAGATTGATGACAATGTGATTGTCACAAAGCAGACATGAAAAACGTGGGGAGACAAGACAAAATGAATCTTTGCTGATATAAAAAAGTGCCAATATGAGGAAATTTAAGGATTCTACTTCTAGAGTATGTTAAATTATTATAATTGTTACATTAGTCTAGTGCTTTAAGCCTCTAAATGAACATATTTGGTGATGAACATTTTGAGTTTGATTCAATATGTGTTGGTTGATCTTGTTTCGAGCTTGTTAAGTAAATAATTTGAACCTTGATAATACATGACTCAACTCACTAGACTCGCTAATAAATTTATGAATTATTTTAAACATAACTCATTATATTAGGTCTAAATTCTGTTTATAACCCATTTTTTCGTTAATCTTTTATACAGAGTATCAAATAGGAGTTTCAGCTCAAAATGGATCAATAAAATAGTTGAGTTTGAGTTTGGTGAGTAATGTAAAAGTTAAACTTGAACAAACCCTATCTAAGATCAATTAGACTCAAACTTAAATCTAAACAGGTGTATGCTTCTGGTTAAAAAAAAAAAAAAAAAAAAAAAAAAATGGGGAGTTAAGTTTATAGTGGGCCCTATTGGCCTGCATTATCTTGAACATGTTAGCCCAAAATCTTTGGCTAAAGATTCTCCTTTTGGAAGAACTTTAGGAAAAAATTATTGTCACAATTCTTCTAGCTTCTACTGAAAGAGATGTTTATGGTTATGATCAAAAACTGACAAAAAAACACATGTGAAACAAAGACTCGCGGCGATTGAATTTATCTATCAAATAAATGCATGCCAGCGTGTGTGTGTGTGTATATATATATATAAAGTTAATGTTTTGTTTATCGTTGTTTCCAAGAAAAGCTGAAAGAAATAGTGTATGGAAATGAGATCACACAATCCAAGATAAGGTGTCGAGAAAGAAAACAGCTTAAAAGTTTTCAAACTGTTTGATGCAAAATTGGTATATTTTATTCAAACATCAATTCTCGTTTTTTTTGGCTTGTTTGTGTAAATGCTTGTGAACCTCTTTTATGCAAATCTGTTGAAACGTCTTGCAAATCCGGATCGACTAAACAGCAACCATCTTTCTGAACCTGGTCCGGCACTCCCCGACGTTCACCCCACATGGTTTCATTTTAGCTCGTAAATCGTTGTCCAAATGGGAGTTTTTGGTGTTATTTCTTAATAAATTTGGAATCTATTCTTTATTTTCTTGTTTTGTTTTATAGTTTCTATGATTTTATCTGATTTGATTTATTTTTCTATACTGTTATTTTGATTTGACCTTTATGCCTTTCAAATGATATATTAAAAAAAAAAATAATTCAAACATCAATTTCATGTTGTTGCAATTTTAGGATGTGTTTAGATAAACAGGAGAGAAAAGAAAAAAAAAAGATAATATTAATTATGAAAAAAAATAAAAGAGAAATAATAGTAATAATTTTAATTCATGTTTGAATAGATAAAGAAAAAAATAATAGTAATAATTTTAATTCATGTTTAAATAGATAAAGAAAAAAAGAAAAGATAATTATTCTTATTTAGATAAGATAGAGGAGTGAAAAGAAAGGATAGTGACCAAATTACTATCCTATCCTTTCATAACCCGTTCACATATTATCCATTTCTAAAATCTAACATAGAATATTTGAAATGTTTCTTTGTGATAGTTCAATACAATAGGTAAAAACAAAAGTAAAAAATAAAAAATAAAAAAATAAAAATAATAGATGAAAACAAAATTAAGATATAAATGAAATAACTTTTTTTTTTTATATTAATTTATGGAGGGTATTTTTAGTATTAAGAATTTACAACTTACTATCCCTCCCTATCTCTCCTTAACTTCTCAAATTATGAAAGAAAACTTATAAGGCCCTATCCTTTATTTTCTCTCTAATTAAGTTATCCAAACACACTCTCACACTATCCTTTTTTTTCTTTTCTCTCCCTATCCCTCCAAATCAACCCGACCAAACACACTCTTAGAGATTATTATAATTTTTTTTTTAAAAAAAATTTAATTTATGTGATAATATCAATAATTTGCCGAAGTGTGTGGAAAACAGGTGTCAATTTGGGAGTTGTAGCCTGACCTTTCAATTCATGTATCAGTAGATTTTTATTAGTAGGGATGGTTTCTATGGTTATAAAAGGTCGTGTTGTTGGGACCTCTCATAAATAAGAAAGAGTCTTGTCTCTACATGTGGTTAGTTTTGGAGTGGAACCTACATTAGATCAGACAAAAATATGTTAATTAAACATATTTTTTTTTAAGATGAACAATTATTTTTAAATTTAAGAGAATAGTCTAATAAATAAATATAAATTCAAAATCTGAAGAAGAACTTATTAATATGTTTAGTTAAGTGAGTATGTATGACCACTCTTTTTAAGCACTACTCAAACTAAAAAAATAAATTATTAATGTACATAAATAAAAAGTGTTTAAGTAGGCGACAGGTGAATATTGATAAAATTAAGGATAATTTTGACACAATGATAAAATTGTTCTATTGTGACATGGAGGTCACATATTCAAAATCGAAAATAATCTCTTTTTTATATAAAAGTAAGATTATATACATCTAACCCTTTTCAGACACCGCAATGACGAGAGTCACATGTCCTGCACTAACCCATTTTTTCTACTTACCTATCCTGAATGAGTTCATAGCACAAAAGCAGTCTCCTCTCTTCTTATGATCTGCTTCCCATTTCCTCATCCTCTTGCTATCTCCAACAAGTGTTCATCCTCTAATCCTCATCGAAATCCTTACCACAATGACCTTCAAGGCCTTCTTGAGCGAGTGGCAGCTGAGAGGCTCATTCCTTATTAGCCTCCTTTTACAGGTCCTTCAATTTCTACCATTCAACACCAGAAAACGCAATCCATACATGCTGCTGACTGGTTGCCTATGGATACTCTACCTGGTCACCGACAAGGTCGCCATTTACGGCATAAGCATAGCTTCAAGGACCATAACTGACCCCACCCTCAAAATCCACCCTCAACTACTATCCTTCTGGACACCCATCCTTCTGCTTCACTTGGGTGGCCCTGACAACATCACTGCCTTCTCCTTGGAAGACAACCAGCTCTGGCTACGACAAATTCTCACCCTCGTCTCTCAAATTCTGTTTGCGGGTTATGTCCTAGTGAGGTCGTGGATGAACAATAGCATTAGGCTCCTCCTACTCATCTCTAGCATTTGCGTGTACATTGCTGGAACACTGAAGTATGGAGAGAGGGCTTGGGCATTCAAACGTGCTAGCACCGGCAGCCTCAGGGCGTCTATGATGAGTGCTGGAGATCCGGGGCCTAACTACACGGATTGTGTGGATCGTCGCTTGTCATCCAAACTCAATGCAGGCATTCCAGAAGACATAGAAGAATCAGTGAACAACTTACCCATTCATCCAGCTGAGGCTGGTAATGACCAGCCACAAGTGTCAAATTTGTACACAGCTTACAATTACTACCAGGCTTTTAAACGACTCTTTGTCGAGCTTATTCTCAGCTATGAAGATGGGAAGAGAAGTCGATTGGATTTCAAGAAGAAGAATGCCAGCGAAGCTTTTGAAATGGTTGGGATTGAGTTGAATTTCGCCTATGATGCGCTGTATACGAAGGCGCTGGTGGCTCATACTCGAGCTGGTTGCATCATTCGGGCAACTAACATGGCTCTAGTCATTGCAGCTTTGCTTCTTTTTGTTGTGATTGACAAAAAAGACTTCAGGGATACAGATGTTTTGATCACTTACCTGCTTCTTGTGGGTGCTCTTGCATTAGAAATCGGCTCGCTGGCAGTGTCCCTCATCTCAGATTGGACCATTGTTCTGTTGAGAAGCTCCTACAGAGATCACCAAAATCTGAAAGGGTTAGAAAAGCCCATCTTTTCGATCCTTAATTGGGTCCGCCAACCGAACAAACCACGCTGGTCTCACTCCATGAAGCAGCACAGCCTGTTGAGGTTTTGCTTGCATGATCAGGAATCATGGTTCGCAAAGCGCCTAGCTAATTTCAATGCTAAGGAATCATTTGACAAGTACTGGTTCACAGAGAACAAGAAAGTCCCCGGGGAACTAGAGAACCGCATTTGGGAGTCTTTGCTTGAAAAAGTCCCCCAGGAACAAGACATACACAATTTTGAGTTAGCGGATCAATACAAGAGCCTCAATACCTGCACAGCCTCTGTATTTGAGAGTTGTTCTGAACTAAAGTGGAGCACTGAAGGGGATTTCGACAAGACTTTACTTCTATGGCATGTAGCCACAGATATATGTTACAACTCTCAAGAAAATCAAGATGAAAATAAAGATACTTCACGAGAGGCAAGCAAGCTCATATCGCGGTATTTGCTGTATCTTCTGATTGTACGCCCATTCACGCTATCTTCAACAGCAGTATTGGGTCTCATACGATACAGAGATACGTGCGCAGAGCTCATTCAGTTCTTCAAAGAAGAGGAAGTGGTCGGACATGAATCCCCAAAAGATCACAAGTGTTGCAGGTCACTGTACAAAGTGCTGTGTTGTAGGTCAGGCTATTGTACTGCACCTGACGTGGAAAGAAAAAGCGATGCTTGTGACAATCTCTTGTTCATGCATACAGATGTACCACCCAAGAAGGTGAAGAAGGACCTGAGCAAGTCTGTGTTATGGGATGCAGTTGTACTAGCCAAACAACTGTTGGAACTGAAACACAAGATGTGGAAGACTATGGCCAGTGTGTGGATAGAGATGCTATGTTTCGTTGCACGTAACTGTAGAGGCGATTACCATGCTAAGCTGCTGAGCGAGGGGGGAGAGCTTCTCACTTGTGTGTGGTTTCTGGAGGCACATCTTGGTCTGGGGGATTACTTCAAAATGGCCATTGCGAACACTGATTGATCTCACTCGCTCTTGTACAAACAAAACAATCACTACTGAGAATATAAAACAAGCAAAAACTGCATTTTTATGAACTCCCTGTATCTTTTGTTTAGCATACTCTTGATCTGGCAATATAAAATTTGGCTCAGCACACCAATGTGTCATGACAACTAGGAAAACTTGCAACTCAGCCTCCCTTTAACCTGGCACTGCACCTGTATAGTTCATCAACAATTTTCAGGAATTGGGTTTACAGTAGCGCCAATGTCATTGACATTTGGGGTTAACGATGAACTTAGTTTTGAAGTAGCTAAAAGCCACCTTCATGGTAGAAGATAACAAAAGGGAGATGAAGTTGAGTGGCTGTATCATTATTCAAAGAGGTTACTCACCTTGGTAGCAAACCTAGTCCAACAGTCCACGAGTTTAAACAACCAGAACACAAAACCAGCTCAACAGAACATATAATACAGTTGAAACAAGGAAAAGGACCGCATAACTTCAGAAAATACCAAAAATAAATAAATAAATACCATGTTGGCCAACTAAAAAATCAACTTCCCAGGTTGCTAAGAATATAAAAAGGCATATGGCTGGAGCTGCCCATCATCCTGGTAAGCATATTCATCAACACTGAAACTTGGGATCCTGAATAAAGGATCCAGAGTTTAAAGTTAGTACACTGAGGGAATGGCTTGCTTTGCCCATGCAACAGTAGACATAGAAAGATCAGCCCTCGTTTCCTTGCATAGACATTTCGGAGAGCGCACCAAAAAGAAAAGATGGTATTTCTCATTTAATTGCAAAGTGAAAATAATAGTTATTTAATCTAATACAAATATGAGAAAACAGTAATGAAATAGAAAAAGCTTCAGCAATTGTTTCCTTGCATAGACAATTAAATTGTTAGGATATACTGAGCTTCCTCATGTTACTAAGAATTGAGAGCCAAAACCAAAACCATTTGGCCCCTAGTGCCAGTCAAGAGCTCAAGTCAAAAGAATGAAATTAAAGAAAAAGGGAAAAAACAAAATTCATCTTCGAAAATGCAATGACATAAATGGAAACTGCAAGTTTCGGAATGCTGCTCAGCGACAACACAACTTAAATGCAAACTTCACATTGCTCATCTTCAAGGTATGAGAATTAAGCCCGGTAGTATCTTCTCTCAAGGGTTCAATCCTAAAAACCGATCACTTCACTGCAAGTACATGATTCCACTATTGACCCAAAACAATTTCTTGTGTGTAAATTCATATGAGCTACTATACCTCCTCCTCCTGGACTTGACCATCTGCAGCAACAGATAGATCCTAAAAATTTACTTTGATGAATGATTATGAAAACTGAAATACAGATTTACCAAATAAAGCCAGAAAGTCTCACCAGCGAGTTGAACAGCAAAGTTGGCTTGAGCATCAGCCTCAGAGTTTAAGTGCTTTCAGAAAACACAACAAATGTTAGAATGTATCAAAAATCCATGGGAGGTTAAGCATCAGCTGGAAAGACGACAGAACAGATACTTTGCCATCAGTGCTAACAACCCAAAGAAAAGTTCATGGTGGACGGTATCAGAAAAGCAGTTCTCAATGTATTTTAGATAAACCCGGATGAAATACAATAAGATAAAAAAATGTTCACACAAGAAGGAAATTACAGAAAATACCCTCAGAACATGACTGATCTCGAAAGAAAGGAACTTTTTCTTCAGTTTTTTTGCCTCTTCACTCAAGGTCGACATATTTTCATTCTTTGCCTTCCATAAACCTTGAATCTGTTACATATAGCTTCCTTAGTATAAAAAACCGAAAAAAAAAAAACAGAGACAAACTAACCAAGTAACAACATGCCACCATGTATTAAGAAGCAGCAGTTAGTAGTGCAATGAAAGCAACATGAATTACTTGCCCTTATACATAGGGTATCTAGGTTTAGAAGTCAAGTATAGCAGTGAGGTTAAAGGTATGTTCCCGCTTCTAGTCTACACAAGAAAATGAAGTTGGTTCTACTAGGCTACCAGCTTTTTCTTCAATATCTAAGCTGGTCAGAAACAGTGACCAAAGCATGGCAACACAAATATCATCGGGAAGATGCAAACTTGGGCCTAGATGCCTAGAAGAGGTATTCATTGGGATCTTTTGTAATAGGTACAAAAACTTAAATCAGAAATATTAAGCTGGGTTGGTTTTGGGTCAGGATATACTGCATTCGCCCACATTTGGAACTGCCATTGGTAGCTGAAACAGGGTCAGTGGAAGGGTCAAGGAAAGAAGTTCCTTGCCCGAAGACGAGAAATAAGAAACTGATAGATCCTAGCATTGTCTGTACCGTAGTGATAAATATTGATCATCAGAGCACATTGACCATCAGACAAGTATTGGGCCGGAGGCGGAGATTAGCATTATTGGAAAACAAGTGTTTCATCAAAGAGAAGTAAATGATATATTGTGGGCTTGGTTCAAGAATCAGCCTCAAGTATAAGAGAGTATGATTATCATTCTCAGTGCATCAACCAATTATCTTTTTGCCTTCCTCTTGTTCTTCCATATGTAGCAAACAACACTTGTTTACTATTGCATCATTTCTCTTCATCAAATAGGACCAAACCATTTTAGAAGTTATTTCCCCCTCCTCTTTTCATCTCACCTTAAGTTAAATTAACCTGTCTTCTTTATAACAAATGCTTTATTTCTTCCAAAGAAAAATGCAAAAAAGCCCTTTGATCTTTTCTGAGATCTGCAAATAACTCCTGAACTAACGAATAGGCAAATAACCCCCTATACTTTTGTACCCTTTAAAATACCCCTACCATCTTCGTTCCATTAAAACGCGGGGCGGGGGGAGTGTTGAAACTCATGAAATTTAGTTATATTACAATTAATAATATCCTTTTCTGTGACTTAACCAAAAAAAAAAAAAATCATTTTGTGTGGACCAAATTGAGAGATAGGACCGTAATTCTAGGCTCTGATAGTCAAAGTACGTAAAGGTCAAACTAGACCTACAGGAGAAGGAGGGAGGGAGGGGGGTGAATAAATAATTGAAATTTAAATAATCACATTGGTCTCGTATTCTTATCTTAGAATCACCTACTTAACTATGACCTAGACGTTCTGCTCAGACTGCTGCTGACAGTTAACGAACCCTCTCCTCACCCAATCCACTCTTCAATTGGTGCTTTGAAGTTCAGTCCTTGGTGGTTGTGTAACTTGTGTGGATTTTGCTACAATGTTAAAGTCCTTGATGAATTTCCATATTCAACAGTTAAAGTCACTCACCATCTATATGAACTGAAGATGCAAGAATTCGTTCGTTTCTTCTTTCTCTCTCTGTAGAATTCTTCCAAAAAATTCCCCCCTTCTTATCCACCTGCAATGGTCTATTTATAGACCATTACAATTATTATTGTTAACTGATTATATTGGGCCTATATTCAAAAGTTTTCTTCCTTCTGGGCCTGATCTTCCAATGGGCTTGATCTTCCTCGGTGGATCCTCCAGGTTCGGCCCATTCCGGGGTGCTTTGGCATGGGCCATACTTCAATTGTCCGACCCGATCCCGTTCCAGCGAACTATATCCGGCCCATGCCACTTGCTGCATCCTCAACTGCCCCCATAATTACCCCTTATTGATTAGGGGGTAATTATTAGAGGCTGCTAATG
Source organism: Cornus florida (assembly GCF_030987335.1). Classification (NCBI taxonomy): domain Eukaryota; kingdom Viridiplantae; phylum Streptophyta; class Magnoliopsida; order Cornales; family Cornaceae; genus Cornus; species Cornus florida. The sequence goes on from NW_026775572.1 coordinate 49,960,592, forward strand.
ATAACCTAACGGCTCGAGAAGATCGCGTGGGAGAATGGACGGTTAAATTTAGGGGTCGGCGTTTCGAGATTCAAAAAACTCATCGCTTTCCTGACTCCTCGGCTCTTGGGCTCACCTTGTCTTTATAAGCTTTATAGATGTTCCATCGATCCTCTTTACCGTCTCCATCTCACTTTTTGTTGTTCGAATCCTCTCCGGCGATCTCTTGCAAAAGATCCTCCTTCCAGTGGCCTTGCAGTACTTTTTGCCGTTCTCACTCTCTGAGATTAGTTTCATTTGCATTTTTCTTTTGAAAGACTTCTTTCTCCTCCTCGAAATCTTCATTCATTGTCACCATGACAGTAGATTTAGACGTTCTTCGCATGAAACTTCACCTCCCTGACGATGTAGAAATTAGAAATTGCCCCCGAGAGGTGAATATTAGAACCGGTGCTGGCCTTCTTCCCGGCAAGGTCCTGTTTTCACTCCTCCATCTTAATCTCCTTAGGTTTCCTTTGCATCCCTTCTTTTGCTATGTTTTCAACAAGCTAAATCTTTCCCCTTTGCAAGTAAACCCAAAATTCCTTAGGATTTTGTCTGTTATGCTACTCCTGATTCGTGACAGAGGTCTGGATCTGGACCTCGTAGATCTTCTCCTTTGTTACAAGGTTAGCAAGATCAGAACTGATGAACCGTTTTACCACTTTTTCCCCATTGAGAAGAGGTCCATCTGCACGGATAAAATCAAATCCGAGAAGGGTTGGAGGAAAAATATAATTGGGGTTAGGGGAGCCTGGTTCTCTCCAGCTGCGGAGGATTTCCCTATCTCGAGCACTTTTGGAGAGTGCTCTGTCTCTTTTTACAAGAAATATAAAAACCATAAGAGTGACTGTCCTTGCGAGATTTGCATTCCTCGTTTTTGTACTTTCTTGTGCCATTCCTTAGGCATTCCATGTGATGATTTGAGCTACGGTGTGTGCAGGGATAGGGATAACTACCTGAAGCAGTACGTTCTGACCAACGTTCCCTCCTACTCGGACCTCCTCACCTCAGACAATCTCCTCGAAATCTCAGTCCTCGACAAGACAATGAGCCAACTCCAGATCCCTTCCTTCGGCAGGAAGAAAACTGCCCCTAGGCCTGTTATCACCCCTGCATCAAATTCTTCACCAGCTTCAGCATCTTTCTCTGCTACCCTTTCTGATACCACTCCTTCCACCGATCTATCCGTGACGGCTGCTGACCCGGTCGCTAACACAGCGACTGCCAGTCCGAACGTTACCCCTTCTGTCAGCAATCCTCCTGGTTCTACTACTGCTTCCGCACGGGAAAAGGCAAGAGGAAAAAGGCATCAACCTGATAGTGCCCTCAGTGTCGATGATGTTCCTTTGTCTCAGAGGGTTAGGCCCTCTGGGCCGAATGTGATATCCCTAGCAAGACTTCCTCAGACTAGGCCCCCTACCCCTTCTGGGCATGCCTCCACTTCAGGAATGACGCCATGGAACCCTCGCTTCATTCGAACAGACGGATCGTCTGTTAAACCGACCGAGACCATGTTCAAGGATGGTCAGACCGCAATGGCTTACTACAGGAGCATGTGGACTCCCAAGGACATTGAGGTAGCCAAAGGTCTGTCTCAGAGGGAAGTGTTCAGCCGATTTCCCTTATCCGCCATGGAGGTAACTTCTGCCCCTTAGTCAATAAGTCTTTACACAATCTTTACACTTATTTTCTTCTAACCATCTGCTCGGCTTAACCAGTTGTCCTGTATATCTCTACAGACCCTGTACGGGATGATGGCTATGCAAAAACAAGTTGAGCTTGTAAATGCTAAGGTCCGTGCGCTTTCTGACAGCCTTAATGCAGCGAACAAGGAGAACGATGATTTGGCTGCTCAGAAGACCGGGTTGATAGTTCAGCTTAGTAAGATTGAAAAGGAGAGGGATTCGCTAAGGAAGGAGACTGACTCTCTTCAGGATGAGAGGAATGCATTGCAGCTCGAAAAGAGTGTCTGGCATACCGAGCGGGAATCCCTTAAGGCTGAAAAGGAAGAACTGCTACGCCTTTTGAGTGATGAGCAATCCGCTCGGATGGCCTTTGAGAAAAGGGCTTTGGACGAGCGCAACGCTTTACTCGATACCATCAGTAGGGTAAACGGTGGCATGCTAGCTCTACATGCTCGGTTTTCTAGAGTTGGAGCCCTCAGATATGCTCAGGGGTTCCGAGAGGGTTATGCCGATCGTGTTTCGGATGAGGGTCAGACCGGTTCTACCCCTGATAATGTTGACAAGGAACTGGATATTGACCCTCTTGGTGTTTATACCGATCTAGACTCCACCGCTGCTGAGGGCATATTTGATGAATGCCAAGAGATTGCCTCTTCTCGGATCACTCCTACTCCTTCTGCTACTCTGACTTTGGACATTCTTCCTCTGTCCACCTTGACTCCATCTGTTATTACTGCTGAAGATAACCCTCGGCAGAATGATTCTTCCAACGCTATTGAGGGTAGGACTCAACAGAACGATTCTGTCATTCACCTCGACTCTCCACCTCGTGAGGATGGTGATACCAACAATAATGAGGAGACAGCCCAGCACCATCAAGAGGCTGACGAGGCAAACGCCTCTTAGTTAGAACTCTTTTTTTTTTTTTTTTTTTTTTTTTTTTTTTTTTTTTAATGTACTGACTTTTGTATATTCGCCATCTTTACACCTCATCTTTTTTGTAACTCTTTGAACTTTATTAATGAGATGGCCGACTTCTGATCAAGCTCTTTATGTAAACTCTTTTTTTTTTATTTTTTTTTATATTTTTTTTAGCAAGTGTTTGGCGTTCGGCTCATAGTGCCAGCTGCCACTTACTTTGCTCAGGCGTCTGACACTCGGTTAGAATGCCACTTGCCACTTGGCCCTCTCTTCTTTCTTAGCAAGTGTTTAACGTTCGGCTCATAGTGCCAGCTGCCACTTACTTTGCTCAGGCGCCTGGCGCTCGGCTAGAATGCCACTTGCCACTTGACCCTCTTTTTTTTTCTTAACAAGTGTTTGGCGTTCGGCTCATAGTGCCAGCTGCCACTTACTTTGCTCAGGCGCCTGGCGCTCGGCTAGAATACCACTTGGCCCACTTATTTTTTTTATTTTTATTTTTTTTTTTGCAAGTGTTTGGCGTTCGGCTCATAGTGCCAGCTGCCACTTACTTTGCTCAGGCGCCTAGCGCTCGGCTAGAATGCCACTTGCCACTTGGCCCTCTCCTTTTTTTTTTTTTTCTTAGCAAGTGTTTGGCGTTCGGCTCATATTGCCAGCTGCCACTTACTTTGCTCAACCTTTTAAAGAGGAGTATAATCTTTATAAATCTCAGAAACTTGTACATTCGACTGTGTTCAATTGAAAATGAACAAAATTCAGTATTGAATCTCAACTTTTTATTTATAATACCTCTTCAGAGAAGTAGCATTCCAAGGCTTGTTAACCAGCCTTCCGGCCATGGTTTCTAAGGTATATGCCCCCTTTCCTATGGCTTCTGCAATTCTGTATGGGCCTTCCCATAGTGGCATCATCTTTTTGACTATCCCCACCTTCTTTTTCAGAACCAGATCACCTGGTCTAAAGTCTCTGTGCTTTACTTTCTTGTTATGGCTGTTCGCAAGCGTCTGCTGGTAGGATGCGAGCCTTACCGCTGCTGCATCTCTTTTTTCTTCCAGCAAATCGAGGCTAAACCTTAACATACTGTCATTATGCTCACGGTTCCATGCTAAGATTCGAACAGTCACAACTAAGTGCTCGACTGGTATAACTGCCTCGGTACCATACGCCATGGTGAATGGGCTTTCTCCGGTCGGTCGTCTTGGGGTTGTTCTGTAGGCCCATAGGACGTTCGGCAGTTCATCTAACCACCTTCCTTTCTTTTCTTCTAGCTTCTTCTTGATACAAATAAAGATTGTTCTATTTGTAATTTCCGCCTGTCCATTGGCCTGTGGGTGACTTACTGTCGCCAGCTTTTGATTAATTCCATATTCCTCCAACAGCTCTCTTACTTGCTTACTGTCAAGGTTGGTCCCATTATCCATGACGATTGACCTCGGAACACCAAACCGGCAAATAATATTACTCCAAATGAATCGTCTCACATGAGTTTGAGTAACGCTCGGATATGGCTCTGCTTCCACCCACTTAGTAAAGTAATCTGTAGCCAGCAGCACATACTTGTTCTGAGCTCTGGCAGTTGGTAGAGGACCAACTACATTCATCCCCCACTGTGCGAAAGGCCATGGTGTGGCCATTACGTGCAAGTCTTCAGGTGGTTGGTGAATTAGTGGTCCGAACCTTTGGCACTTATCGCACCTTCTGGACAATTCTTCCGAGTCTCGCGACATGTTCGGCCAGAAATATCCTTGCGCCATTGCTTTGTGCGCTAAAGATCTCCCCCCTGAGTAGTTTCCACATACACCTTCATGAATAGCTTGTAGTATTTGCCGAGCCTCTGTGGGGGTAACACACTTTAAGTAAGGTCCGGAAAAAGATCTTCTGTACAACTGGTTATGCACTACGGCGTACTTCGCAACATTCGCTTTGATTTTCCTAGCCTCATCTCTTTGCTCAGGCACAGTACCATCTCAGATGTAAGTTATGATCGGATCAATCCAGCTTGGCTCATATGGAATAACATTCACTTGCCAAGGATCCGAGCCTAAAGGTTCTTCGAAAATGGATGGCTGGTTTAATATTCCCACTGGAATCACCCTTGCCAATGTTTCTCCAGAACCCGAGGCACTACATGCTAGCCGGTCGGCATCTTCGTTATACTCCCTTGGAATTTGAATGAATTCAATTTTTTTTAAAGTTTTTGGCCTCCCGCATAACAGTAGAACGATATGCTTCCATCGTTTCATCCTTGGTTTCATGCTCACCCCTCACCTGCCGAACAATTAACTGTGAGTCACTAAAAACATTCAAATTCCTGACCTTAAGCTCCTTGGCAAGCTTAATTCCTACCAGCAACGCTTCATACTCTGCCTCATTATTCGTGGCTCCGAATTAAAGCGAAGCGCTTGGCTTAAGGCTGTACCTTCTGGCGTCTGCAGTTTGATCCCAATGCCTGCACCCATCTGATTTGAGGATCCATCAACGAAGAGTTTCCATAAGCAACCACGAAGATCCTCCTTCACGTCCTCTGAATCACATTCTAGTAAAAAATCTGCCACCGCTTGCCCTTTGACTGCTGTTCTAGGTTTGTATGTGATATCAAATGAGCTTAACTCTATGGCCCACTTCTTCATTCTTCCTGAGAGATCTGGTTTGTGCAGGATTATTCTGATAGGGAAAGTGGTTCAAACGATGATAGGATGGGATTCAAAATAATGTCTGAGCTTTCTTTTCGCATGCACTAGCGAGAGTATCACCCGCTTTGCCTTTGAATAACGTCTTTCGGCCTCAGTCATTGTCTTGCTAACATAGAACACTGGATATTGCTTCCCTTCTGCGTAGCGGATCAGAACGCCACTTGTCGCGATGCTGGATACTCCAAGATATAAAAACAGCTTTTCGCCCGATTCTGGAGCTGACAGTACCGGAAGGTTCTGCATATACCTTTTCAGAGCAGTTAACGCTAGGTGCTGTTCATCCCCCCAAACCTGCTTGCCGTGGCTTCGTATTGTGTCAAAAAATGGTTTGCATCGATCTGACAATTTGGAAATGAACCGGCTCAGTGCAGCAATCCGTCCCGTAAGTGTTTGCACTTCTTTGACTGTCGTCGGCTCGGCATTCTTAGTCAGAGCATCTGCTTGGGCAAGGCTTGCCTCGATGCCTCTGAGATTAACCACGTGCCCTAGGAATTGGCCTGAACTTACACCGAATGAGCACTTGGTCGGATTGAGCTTCATTCCATATCGCCTCAACACATCAAACACGTCTCGCAGATGCTTCACATGATCAGCTTTCATCTTACTTTTTACCACCATGTCATCAATGTAAGCTTCCACTGTCTTCCCTATTTGTTCTTTAAAAATTTTGCTAATAAGTCTTTGGTAAGTTGCTCCGGCGTTCTTCAGTCCGAATGGCATAACTTTGTAGCAATACGTCCCGCATTCGGTAACGAAAGAAGTTTTTTCTTCATCAGCGGGGTCCATGGGGATCTGATTATAATCTGAATAAGCATCTAAAAAGGTCAAGCGTTCATATCCAGTAGTTGCATCCACCATCTGATTAATCTTTGGCAGCGGGAAGTTATCCTTCGGACAGGCTTTGTTTAAATTGGTAAAATCAATGCATACGCGCCATTTCCCATTTTTCTTCTGCACAACGACCACATTCGATAGCCAGTCAGGTTAGTACACTTCTCTTACAAACCCCGCATCAAGCAGCTTGTCAACCTCCTCGGCAATAATTCGGTTGCGCTCGGGGGCAAACCGTCGCTGCTTCTGCTTTACAGGTTTTGCATTGGGGTTAACGTTCAAGGAGTGACAAGATACAAAAAGATCGATCCCTGGCATATCTAGGTGACTCCATGCAAACACATCTGCGTTTTGAGACAAAAAATCAACTAATTCTTGCTTTTCCTCCTCAACGAGTCGTTCCCCCACTCTGGTTGTCCGTTCCGGTCGGAACTGATCGATCTGCTCATCAAACAGGGGTTCTTCAGTCAAGCCTACTGGCTCCTCCTCCCCACTCTGCTTGGAGGGAGGCTCCTGTAATTGCTATCTCGGACTTGCTGAACAAATGGGAGCTTTCCCCTTTCCGACATGTTTCAGTGTTACAGAATAACATTCTTTAGCTGCAACCTGGTCTCCATGAATGTCAATCACTTTGGTTCCGTTTGGCCCCAGGCATCTCATTACCTGATGCAGAGTGGAAGGAACACCTTGAACTCTGTGGATCCACCCTCTGCCCATCAGAAGATTGTAAGAGGGATGAATTTCAACAACCACAAAGGTTTCCATCAAAACCCTCTCGGCAGCATGTACCGCTACCTCCACCGTACCGACGGGCTCCACTCGCTTTCCATCAAACCCAGTAGTGGATTCCCGGTGGATTTCAGCCGATCCTGTTTGATCTCGAGCCGATCGAATGTATCTCTTGGCATGATGTTCGCACTACTTCCAGGGTCAATTAGAACTTTGCGCACCAAGCATTTGGCCACTGTCAAACTTACGACCAGCGGGTCCTCATGAGGGATCTGAACACGCAACAAGTCTGTTACGTCAAACTTTATCTGCGTTGATGCGCTCTGTTGGTGCACAGTGTTTACACTGCCTATCCTTCTCTTCATCCGTGCCTGGCGAAGGCGTGTTCGAAGCAGTTCATCTGACTCCTCGGCAGGTTCTGGCCGACCGTGAATTGCATTGATTACTCGAACTGGTTGCGTGTTGTGAGAATTCGACTTCTGATTCTTCTTCACGTGCTCCATTGGTCGGTTCTGTTCCACCACTGGTCCTTGAATATAACTTTCGAACTCCCCTTTGGCTATCAGCATCTCTACCTGTCTCCTTAGGTTCCTACATTCGTTAGTCTGGTGGCCAAAATCAGAATGAAATGCACAGTGCTTAGACTGATCCCTCTGTTCGAGAGGTTGTCTGATTGGTAAAGGAGGTCGGAACTTATCTTCATTTTTTTGGTACAGTCTTGCTAGGGTAACTTTCAATGGAGTAACCAGCTCTTCCTCTCTGGGCCTCTTCTCAGATTTCCACGAGGAGCGTTGCGGCTGAACCTGTTTTTGCCTGATCTTTGCTTTGGTCTTTTCTTCCGTGGATATGACGGATGTCTTCCGAGCGTTTGCCGCCTCTTCTTCTTCCAAGCGCACAAATCCATCGGCTCTTTCGTTAAGTTCATCCATAGTCTTCGGCGTGTTCACCACCAAGCTTGTGTGGAATGGGGTGCCACGGTTCATGGCTAGTATGAATGCTTGAACTGCCGTTGAAGGGTGACATTCAATAACCATGCTCTTGGTAAGGTTAAACCTGGTTAGGAAAGCCTGGAGAAGCTCAACAGTATGTTGCTTCATTGTGAATAGGCTCGAAATATCTTTCGCTGGACGCTTGCTTCCATAGTATTGGCTTATGAACCGATCACACAAGCTTCGGAAACTATCCACTGAACCCCTCGGCAGGTTCTTGAACCAATTCAGAGCTGGTCCGGCCAAACTCGTAGGAAAGTACTTGCACATCAAAGAGTCATTCTCAGTGTTTAGAGCCATTTTCAACTGGATGTGATACACGTGATCGATCGGATCGGTCGTTCCGTCGAACAGAATGAAAACGGGCATGGAAAATTTCCTCAGACTCGGAGCATTCAGAATCTCATCGGTGAACGGTGAATCAACTGTTCGAGCTGCTGAACGGAGTGCTTCATTTTCCCTCTGGAACCCCGCGGTTGCTCTCTGGTCTACTAATCTCCTCTCTGAGCTGAGATAGTCGAACGTCGTCATGGAAAGCCGATAGGTCGGATCGAATGACCTGTCCTCAACAAAGTCTTTGCGCCATGGAAGCATAGCTTTGTGACGATTCAACTCTGTTGCTTCACCTCGGCTGAGCGTTTCTTGATGTGGATCAAAAGTCATAGCTTCGTTTCGCCTGATCTGCTCACGCCGTGGATCCATGTGAGTTGATCCTTCACGATCATCAATACGACGAAGATTTGGCGGCAAACCGTCTCGCCGGATTTCCTCGCGGTGAGGATCTACTAGATTGTTTCCGACCTCCTCACCGTGATGTGCTGCATCGGTACGTGCACCTTCTTCTCCTACCGGGAGTGGTCGTGGAATTACTGGAGCTTCTTGACGCTGCATTTCAGTCCTTAGATCCGCATTTTCTCTCCGGAGAGCTTCGATCATGTTCATCAACTCATCAAGTTTCACTTGCTGGACGTTCTCAACCATATTGGAGTTGTCACCCCCTATCATGATTCCGGATCGAAGCAAAGGCATGAATTACGAACTCCGAAACAGATCTAAGCGTCATCGTTGCAAACTCCGTTAGATCTGGGCTTAACTTCACCGAATCGTGATCACTGTTTGCTAGATCTGAACTTTTCTAGCTTTGAACTCACCGGATCTGACTGCAATTGAGCAAATCACAATTGCGTCATTCCGAAGCAAATGCCTCAGAATCCACAATAAGCAAGAATTCTCTCTGAACAAACTACAATCTCACTGATCTGGATTCAACTTCCAGAAATCACACTGTGTACTCACAAACTTGATTGAACTAATATGGTACTGATCGGGCTCGAATTGATCTTCTTCTCCGTTCCCACAGACGGCGCTAATTGAAGATGCAAGAATTCGTTTCTTCTTTCTCTCTCTCTAGAATTCTTCCAAAATTTCCCCCCTTCTTATCCACCTATAATGGTCTATTTATAGACCATTACAATTATTATTGTTAACTGATTACATTGGGCCTATATTCAAAAGTTTTCTTCCTTCTGGGCCTGATCTTCCAATAGGCTTGATCTTCCTCGGTGGATCCTCCAGGTTCGGCCCATTCCGGGGTGCTTTGGCATGGGCCATACTTCAATTGTTCGACCCGATCCCGTTCTAGCGAACTATATCCGGCCCATGCCACTTGCTGCATCCTCATGAACGGATGATGAGTAAAACAAACAAATCTAGCAATTAAATTGCCAAATTGCCAGACTGCCAGAATACACTAAAAAGTATGCCTTGCCTTGCTATAGGATGCTTAAAGTATACTTGGTAATTGTAATACGGGGGTATTACAGTAATTTTTTTCTAAAAATGTTATGCTCTTTATATAGAACTTTGCAACAATAAAGAATTAGGAAACTACCTTCCCGCATGCTTTGATCAAGAGCCATATATACAATCAATCAAACCAAGTTTCATGAGCTTCAAGCAATCGTTCAATCAAATAGAACTCGCTTGTCTGAGTTCTTATAGGAATTAAAAAATTGAAATAATTTTTAAAATCCACAAATTTCAAACCCTAGCATGTTTAGCGATGCGGAAGCAAGCATATGAACCCTAATTTGGTGAGTGCACTGATTTTATAGTTGCAATTACATTTTTGCCCTTGTTGAAACTTTGAATTTATAGTTTTACCCTTGACAAAGGTAACTCAAATAACTACCTTAACTAATTTTTTTTAATCTGAAATTTACCAACTTAAGTCCCATTGACCTTACACAAACTTCCCTGGGGATATATTTTAGGCCCCAATACGGGATTTAGGATGGGATATTTTAATGGTACATCTTTGTGATTTAAAAATAAATAAAAAATTGCGATTTTTTAAATGATCTTTTAACAGTTTTTCCATTTCCATTTCTTAAGGTTAATTACGTAATCATATCTCTGATGACAGCTAGGCCTCATTTGCAAATGCGGGATAGTTCAGGGTTTTTTTCCCAATTTGTCTATTCGTACTTTATTAATTGTTGTATTTGCTATGGACCGAAGGATGTGTATTGATTGCAGATGTATGTCTAAAAGTTAGACCTCCTTGAATCTTAAATCTCAGGATTAAAGGATCTGAGTTGAAAATTGTTAAAAAGTCAGATGCATTAGACAGACAAGTCTTGCATAGTTAAATAAACTATATGTTATGTAATAGTTGAATTACACTCAATTACATAAATCTGAATATATGATGGCAACAATTTTTAGATATTCACAATCAGAATTCAAATCAAGTGGCATGTAGTGAGAAGTCAGCTCAGACCCAAAATCAACTCATGCACCCTGATTCAGCCTCAACTGGAGAACGTAGATTTGACCAAAGAATCGAGCGTCAAATGAACCAGCTAACAAAACAAGCCGACTCAAACGTATTTGAAAAAGGAAAATAGAAAAATTAATTATTTTAAAATAAATTTTAAAATGAAAAATACCTGAAAACCATAACATTCTAGAGGCAAGTTCTCTCAGCCGGGGGAACTGATCATAACGAAGATGAAGATATATTTAAGATTATTATCAATGCTTTTATTTTCAGGGATTTGCAATATCATTTTGTTGTCCAATTTTGCTAGGTTTATTATTAATCTTCTGCTATTTTTTCTCTTTGCGTTTGACTACTAATAAGTGCATAATTTATACATAATTAACCTCCAAAATTATATTTGTTAGTAGTTTATTTTGTGTTATTTTATTTAATTCTTGTGTTTTTCTAGGTTATAGGTATTTTTTCTGAAAAAAGCCCAAATCCAACAAATAAAGAGGCCAAATACTCTTATGCGCATGCTTTACTATTTGGGCCATAACTCTCCGCTCAGGTATTGGATTAAAGCAAGCCCAGATGTTTCAAAAAGCTTATCCATAGAGAGAGATATCTGTATTTCACAAAGAAGCCCTAAATCTGATGTTTAAGGGGTTAAATTGGGTGTCAAAGTGGACCCAATTTTCTGTGCAAAAATTATACCAGTTATGGTAATTTGACCATAACTTCGACTCGGACATCAGAATGACGTGAAATCAGCGGCTGTGGAAAGATAACTTGAAGCCAAAGATATTTGTATTTCACAAAGATTTTGTGAATTGCATTCCAAATCAGTCAAAAATGGGCTCCAAGTTATTGCAATTATGGAAACAAGATTTTGACGGATTTTCGTTTCTACAATTTCCTATTTGTTTCTTCTGGAGGAAAACCCTAAAGGACCTCTATATAAGAGAAAGCAGAGCAGCCAAGAGATGAGGGAGAGAAAAATATTCAGAAAAATATAGATGATCGATCTGTGGCTAACGAGCAGAAGGAGGACGCTCGTGCAACTGACAGAAAAACCGTAAAATACCTTCTCTACTTATGATTCCGGGTTTGGTTGTAATCATTTTATTTTTCATGGGGTTCTAAATTTCTCAGCCTTCTAAATCTCTTATTAGCCAAGGCGGAGAGGAAACCCTAATCTTGTAACTCTATAATTTTCAATTGTTAAGTTTGTTGGATGTTCATAATTGATTAAAAAAATCTTGTTCTTCATCTTTCAATGCATGTTTCAATACACTTTATGTTATGTGCTTAACCAAGACTGAAATTGAATGTATTTGAACTCTAGCATATAGGTTACTTGTGTCTGACCATGAACTTGTAACCTTCATAAGACTGTTTGAGAAGAATATATAAATTATAATTATTTATGCCTAACCATGGATAAATAGTTGTAGTTTATGTGTTTTCCTTCAATTATTTATTTATGATTTGTGACCAAGATGAAATATTTAATTGAATCTATGTCTAACCAACGATAGACCGTCCATGAATTTAATTGAAAATATTATATATTGGATGTGTGGATATTAAATCAGACATTTAATAAATTCGCAATTGAAAATAGGGCAGAGTTATGAGCACATCTGATGGTTGGGAGCCGGATGGTGGGGCTTTGTCCTCTGATGTTGATGTTTTGAATGTGGCGGAATGTTCCCCTGCACTGGACATCCCACCACCAGTATGGGAGAATGGGGACACGATTGGAATTGATACTCCATTGGCAGTAATTAGAGACGTGCAAAGGGTTGCTAACTTGGATGGCAGAAGTGAGGAGTGGTTTATGGAGTGCATAGGAGGGACAAGTAAATTGCTGGGATTATCATGTGTTGGGGAGGAGGAGCAAACTCATGAAATGTTTCAAGTGGTTGAGGATGAGTAGGCGATGGTGAAGACTACGAAGAGTCCTGGGTGGAAGGGGGGGAGAGAGCTTAAAAGTTTGATTTCCTATGTCAACTATGAAGGGAGGAGTGGGGAGAAGGGTGAGAGGAGGAGTGGGGGAAGGAGGGGGGGAGGGAAAGAAATTGTGTCTTGGAATGTTCAGGGGTTGAATGACCCGAACAAAAGAAGGGTGGTGAAGGTTCTTTTACGAAAATGGGGGATACATGTGGTCTGTTTGCAGGAGTCTAATTTGGCTTCGGCTTCTAATCGTGTTATTAAAAGTCTTTTGGGGGGAAGAGGGGTAGGTATGTGGATTGAGAGGTGATTGATGCTGAGTGGACTGCTGGAGGTATTGTGGTGCTTTGGGATAAAAGGTGGGTCTCGAAAGCTGGCTTGTGAAAAGGGAGGTACTCTATTTCTATGTTATTCTCGCTGGAGGAATATGGTTCACAGTGGGTCTTTTCTGACGTGTATGGGCCAAGAGGGGATGTCTAAAGAAGAGGTTTGTGGGAGGAGTTGGGGTTTGCTAGATGAAGGTGGACAGTTCCATGGTGCATTGGAGGAGATTTTAATGTCGTCTGTATGCCTAGTGAGAGATCCACATGAGGTCTTTGGTCACCAGCCACGACTGAATATTCTCATTTCATTGACACCCACCATCTCATTGATCTTCCGATAGAAGGAGGCCATTTCACGTGGTCTAGTGGACAGGAATCACCAACGTTGTCATGTCTGTATAGATTCTTGGTTTCGGGGGATTTGGAGAAGTTCCCTGATGTTTCTGAGGTGTTTGGCCCGTGCTATTTCGGACCATATTCCTATTCTTCTTGATTATGGAGGGATGAGGAGAGGGAGATCACCCTTCCGGTTTGAAAATATGTGCCTCCAAACTGATGACTTCAAAGATGGGATTCATCTTTGGTGGACGGGTTTCGAGGTTAGGGGTAGTCCAACTTTCCAGTTGGCATCCAAATTAAGGTTGTTGAAGAGTGATATCAAGACTTGGAACAAAGTGTTTGGTAACCTTGAATGGCGAAAGAACAAAATCCTCCAGGAAATCTCATATTTGATTAGGAAGGAGGATGAGGAGGGTCTTAGTAGCAGGGATGTTAGCATAAAGGGAGGAGTGTACGGTTGAGTTTGGAGATATTGTGGAGATGGAGGAGATCTCTTGGAGACAGAAGTCTAGAGCCCTCTGACTCAAGGAAGGTGATCGGAACACGAATTTTTTTCACCGATTGGCTAATGCTCATAGAAAAGGTAACAACATTAGGAGGATTCGATTTAATGGGGTTACGGTTACTACAGAAATGATATCCGGAATGGATTCATGTCTTTTTTCAAGCACTTTTTTGAGGAGACTGCCTCTTGGAGGCCTTTGCTTAATGGGCTTGAGTATGCAGTTATCTCGGATGGTGATAAGAGAGTGGCTTGAGATGCCATTTGGGGAGGAGGAGGTGTTGGCGACTTTGAGGAGCTGCGATGGGAATAAAGCTCCTAGGTTGGATGGTCGTACTTTAGCTTTCTTTCAACATAATTCGGTGGTGAAGGCTAAGGTGATGGGGGCAATTGGCTCTTTTTTTTCTGCATGGATCATTTTAGAAGAGTCTCAATGGTTCCTTTATAACTCTTGTCCCAAAAAAGGATGGAGCAATTGAGGCATAGGACTTAAGACCCACCAGCCTTGTTGGGGCTATGTATAAGATTATTGCGAAAGTGCTAGCCATTCAACTAAGGAGAGTGCTTGATGAGTGATCTCGGATTCTCAGAATGCATTTGTTGGAGGGCATCAAGTTTTCGATTCAGTGTTGATTGCCAGTGAGTGTATTGAGGCTAGGGCGAGAAGTGGAATTCCGGGGATCATGTGCAAACTAGATATTCAAAATGGATTTTTTATGTATATGATGAAGAGAATGGGTTTTGGTCAAAAGTGGAGAGCGTGGTTCTTTTTTCCGCATTTCAACAGCACGTTTCTCTGTTTTAGCGAATGGATCCCCAGCTGGATTCTTTGCTAGTTCTTGAGGCTTGAGGCTTGAGGCTTGAGGCAGGGTGACCCTCTCTCCCCCTTCTTTTTTATCATTGCCATGGAGGCTTTTAGTCGATTGATGGGGAGGGCGGGGGAGCTTGGGTTTATTCAGGGATTCTCAGTGGGTAGATCCCCCAATCAGTTAGACAATATTGGAGTCACCATTGGCTATGGTGCGACCTGACAAACAGATTGTTGAAATGGAGAAAGATTGGGTAGTTGACAATATTGGAGTCACCAGTGAGCTTTTGGGAGTCTCTTCAGAAGGTAATAACGAACATACATTATCTATCCTTCATTCAATTGTGAAAGGGAGTGAGGTTGCAGTGACCAATGAAGTTATGAATACGAAGCCTTTATCATCTTGGAAAGGAGTACAGGAGATAAAGAATCTCATTTCTGAAGTCAACTACGAAGGAAAGGGAGGAGTGGTGAAGGAAAGGGAAAGAACCAGGAGCAGGAGTCTCAAGAAGGGTGGTGGGGAGCTTATTTTATCTGGTTTACAATGAAGCTACGAATCATATCATGGAATGTTTGTGGTCTTAATGATCCGAACAAGAGAAGGGTGGTGAAGGTAGCCTTACGGAAGTGGGGTGCTCAGCTTGTTTGCTTACAAGAAACCAAGCTGGCATCCATTACTGACAAGGAGGTTAAGAGTCTGTGGGGAGGTAGGTTTGTGGAATGGGAGGCATTAAATGCTATAGGTTCCTCGGGTGGAATAATTGTTATGTGGGATAGTAGGTGGTTAACTCGATCGGACGTTTGGGTGGGGCGATTTTCTGTTTCTTGTGTGCTTAAAATGGAAGAGGACAACTTCAAGTGGGTTTTCACTAGAGTCTATGGTCCGGTTGTTGATGATGAGCTGCCTATCCTTTGGGAAGAGCTTCGCCACGTCCAAGGATTGTGGTCCTTCCCTTGGTGCTTGGGAGGGGATTTCAATGCTGTTAGGTCCCCGTCAGAGAGGTCCACAGGGGGAAGAAGATCTCTGGAAATGGATCAATTTTCTGATTTTATTGATGAGCATCTTCTTGTTGATTTACCAATGGAAGGTGCAGCTTATACTTGGTCAAGCGGTAGGGATCCAATCACTCTTTCAAGGCTGGATAGATTTTTAATTTCCGGAGATTGGGAAGAGAAATTCCCGGATGTTGTTCAAGCGGTGTTAGAAAGGGTCACCTCTGATCATGTTCCTTTGGTCTTGGATTGTGGGGGTTTACGTTCTCAAAGATCCCCATTTAGATTTGAGAATATGTGGCTGCGTGCAGAAGATTTCCAAGAGAAAGTCAGAGCTTGGTGGGAGGGTGTTATTGTTTCAGGATCGCCCAGTTTTACAACTTCAAAGAAGTTTAGGGCTCTCAAATTAGCTCTTAAGCAGTGGAACAAGGATGTCTTCGGGAACTTGGAATGGAGGGAGAATAGAATACTTGCTGATTTTTCTGAGATTGATCGTCTTGAGGAGGCGGGAGGGGATATGGATTCTCTACGTTCCAGGAGAGCCTTTTGTCAGGCAGTTTTTGCTGAGATTGCTAGTATGGAGGAGATCTCGTGGAGTCAAAAATCGCGGACTCTTTGGCTAAAGGAAGGTGATCGGAATACAAAATTCTTCCACCAGTTAGCGAATGCTCACAGGAGAAGTAATCATATAGGAAGAATTCGGGTGGATGGTGAGGAGTTGTGGAAAGAGGAAGAGGTGCGTAATGGTATTGCTTCCTTTTATCAGAAGCTTTACACCGAGCCTTTAGATTGGAGGCCCAAACTTGATGGTCTCCATTTTGAGGCTATTTCTGTGCTCGATAGAGATAGGATTGAGAATCCTTTCACTGAAGAAGAAGTTCTTAAAGCTTTATCAAGTTGTAATGGGGACAAAGCCCCGGGACCTGATGGCTTCACTATGCGATTTTTGTCGAAAAGTTGGGCGGTTGTAAGAAATGAAGTAATGGGCACTTTTCAGGAGTTTCATTCTTCTGGCGTCTTTGAGAAGTCGCTTAATGACTCATTCATTGCCCTTATCCCAAAAAAGGGAGGCGCCTCTAACATAAAGGATTTTCGTCCTATTAGCTTGGTGGGTTGTATTTACAAACTTATTGCTGAGGTGCTCGCCTTAAGAATGAAGAAAGTTATGGATGGGATTTTTTCGGACTCTCAGAATGCTTTTGTTGGTGGACGACAAATTCTTGATTCTGCTCTTATCGCTGGTGAATGCGTGGATTCCAAATTGCAGAGTGGTATTCCTGGAGTTCTATGCAAACTTGATATTGAAAAAGCATATGATCATGTGAATTGGAACTTCCTATTGTATTTGTTACAACGAATGGGGTTGGAAGTAAATGGAGGAAGTGGATTGAGACCTGTCTTTCATCTGTCAAGTTTTCAGTTCTTGTGAATGGCTCTCCTGCTGGTTTCTTTAGTTGTTCCAGGGGTATTAGACAAGGAGATCCTTTGTCTTCTTTTCTTTTTCTTGTTGTGATGGAGGGGTTAAGTAGATTTATGCGCAGGGCAAAGGATCTTGGTTTTATAAAGGGTTTCAAAGTGGGCAGAGATTCAGCCCATCAATTGGAGATTTCCCACTTATTCTTTGCAGATGATACCCTGGTTTTCTGTGATGCCGATGCGTCTCAACTACGATATTTGAGGTGCGTCTTGACTTGTTTTCAGGCTGTTTCCGGGCTTAAGGTCAATGTGGCTAAGAGTCTGCTTGTCCCGTCTGCTTGTCCCAGTAGGAAATGTTTAGGATATTTCCTCTTTAGCTGCTGTCCTTGGATGCAGGGTGGGCTCATTCCCTATTCCTTATTTGGGCTTGCCCTTAGGGATCTCCTCAAAGCTAGTGGGGTGTTGGGATTCCGTGATTGACAAGTATGCAAAGAGATTGGCAGGTTGGAAGAAGCAATACTTGTCAAAAGGGGGTAAAGTTACTCTTATCCAGAGTACGTTGTCGAGCCTTCCAACTTATTTTCTTTCTTTGTTCCAAATCCCTTGTTCTGTTGCAGATAGGATTGAAAAAATTCAAAGGGATTTCCCTTGGGGAGGTAAGGGCGATGAGTTCAAGTACCACCTTGTTAGATGGGAGGAAGTTTGCAAACCCGTGAAATTGGGTGGACTTGGAATAAGACGTTTAGTTCCTTTCAATCAAGCTCTCCAAGGTAAATGGTTATGGAGATATGGAAGGGAAAGACATCGTCCATGGCAGAGGTTAGTTTCTTGTCGATATGGGGAAGAGGCTGGAGGTTGGTCTACTCGTTCGGTTACCCTGACGGGAGGAGTCGGTATGTGGAAGGCTATTCGGAAGGGATGGGATGTTTTTTCAGCTCATATCAGATTTAAACTTCGTGACGGTCGTTGTATAAGGTTTTGGGAAGATCTCTGGTGTGGGGAACAACCACTATCTTATGCATTTCCAGCTTATTTAGTATTGCTGTTGATAAACACGCCTACGTAGTTGACTATTATCGGCTTGATAGCAGCGGGATTATATGGGATGTGCTTTTTCGACGCTCTTTTCAGGATTGGGAGATGGACGAGGTATGTGCTTTTCTGGATCTTCTGTATCGGCAGGAGGGCGTAGGCGGTGGTAATGATGTTTTATTATGGGCTCCTCCTTCTCATGGTCGCTTTGAAGTTAGATCATTATTCTTATGTTTGTCAAATTTTGCTAATCGTGATTTCCCATGGAAAACTATTTGGCGATCTATGGCTCCAACTAGGGTGGCTTTCTTTGTTTGGACTGCAGTGTGAGGACAGATTCTGACAATTGATAATTTAAGAAGAAGGGGCAATTGTATTGTTAATCGATGTTGTCTATACAAGGATGATGAGGAGTCCGTTGATCACCTCCTTTTGCATTGCCCTGTGGCGAACGACTGTTGGAATCTCATTATTGGGTTGTTTGGCATGTGTTAGGTTATGCCACATTCTACTAAGGAATTAATTCATGTCTGGAGAAGCTGTCGAGTGAGAAGAGATGTTCGCGATTTCTGGAGAATTGTGCCACATTGTGTATTGTGGTGTATTTGGAAGGAGAGAAATAATAGGATGTTCGAAGGGAATGAGACGTCTACGGCTATGGTCAAACTTTACATTCTTCGTTCTCTTTTCAATTATGTGAAGAGGAGCTTTTGTTCTTCTTCTGATGATTTAATTACTTTCTTGGATTCTTTGGGGCCTTAGTCCCGGTTCCTCTTTTGTAATTGGGATGCGTTCCCTTTTTGAACGCCTTTTTTAATGCTATTTTTACTTATCAAAAAAAAAAAAAAAATCAGTTAGACATTTCCCACCTGCTATTTGCGGATGATACCATTGTCTTTTGTGATGCTAATCTTCATTAGCTGAGGTATTTAAGGTGCGTGTTGGCATGTTTCCAAGTTGTTTCTGGTTTAGAGATCAATATTGGAAAAGGGGAGATTGTCCCAGTTAGGGGGTGAAGGATATTCAAGTATCGGCTAATATGCTAGGATGTGGTATTGGCTCTTTTTCGATCTCCTACTTGGGACTCCATTTGGGAGCCTTGTCGAGGAGAATTTCTGTTTGGGATCCAATTGTTGAGAGGTTTAAGAGGAGGCTTGCAGATTGGAAGAAGCAATGCTTGTCAAAAGGGGAAAGGGTTACTCTTATGAAAAGCACACTCTCAAGCCTCCCGGCCTACTTTATGTCGCTTTTTCCGATGCCCAAGACAATTGCTAGAAGATTTGATGATATTCAGAGGAAGTTCTTGTGGGGCGGTTTAGGAGATAAGTTCAAGTATCACTTGGTTAACTGGGAAAGAGTGTGTTCTCCTGTTAAAATTAGGGGTTTGGACATTCAAAGGTTGGATGTGTTTAATAAGGCACTGTTGGGCAAGTGGTTGTGGAGATTTGGGAAAGAGAGGTCCAAGCTTTGGAGACGTGTCATCGCTTGTCATTACAGGGAGGGTGATGGTGGGTGGCAGTCTAGGGAGGCTAGATTCCCAGCGGGTATAGGCTCTTGGAAACTTATCCGTAGAGGTTGGGATGAACACTCTAAAAGGATTCGGTTCAAGGTTCGAAGTGGAAGAAATGTCAAGTTTTGGGAAGACAGATGGTGTGGGGATCCAGCTTTGGCCCGTAGGTTCCCTCAACTTTACCAGATTGGTATGAATAGAGATGTTGTAGTTGTTGACTAATATCGCCTTGATAATGGGAGGGTGGCTTGGAATATGCAGTTCCGTAGAGAGTTCCATGATTGGGAACTATTGGAGGTTATAGAATTTCTAGCATTCACTATAGGCAGGTGGTGGTCGGGGTGGGCATAGATGAGATGGTGTGGGTGGGTACCTCAAGAGGGGTGTTCGAGGTAAAGTTCTTCTATTTTAGTATTGTGGAGCTTCATAGTCCGGCTTTTCATTGGAAAGCCATTTGGAGGACAAAAGCACCACTGAAGGTGGCTTTTATCTTGTGGACAGATGCTTTGGAAAGCATCCTCATTATTGATAATCTTATAAGAAGAAGTCAAGTTGTAGTTAACATGTGCTACATGTGTAAAAAAATGGGGGAATCTGTTAGCCATCTTCTAATTCATTGCTCGGTGGCAATTGATGTTCGGTCTTTGTTTTTGGTTGCATTTGGTCTTCCATGGGTGTTCTCAAAATCTACGGTTGACTTGCTAGAGACTTGGAGAGGGTGTATAGTGGAGAGCCAAGTCAAAGATGCTTGGAGGGCTACTCCCCTTTGTATATTGTGGGGTTTGTGATGTGAGAGAAATAGCAGATACTTTGAGGGAGAGGAGTCTCCTATTTGGGCTCTTAAGTATGGTATACTCTCTTCTTTATTCTTTTGGGTAAATGGGCGGGATTGTAGTTCAATGGATTGCCTTTAGGATTTTGTTGATAGCTTAAAGCTATAGTGTCATCATGGACAGCGGTTGTCTTCTTTGGGAGCGCTCCCCTTTTGAGCATTTTTATGAAATATTTCTTATCAAAAAATAATAATAATAAGAGTTATTCGACTGTTGATGTATATCATTTAGAGGTTTATGTTGTCGATGGTAAGAAGATTTTGATGTTTTTGGAGAGAAAATATTGAGATTAATTATTAAGGATAAATAGGTCAAGTTAAAATCTAGGTTAATTGTTGAAGGAATTTCAAAATTGCATCCACCAAACAACTTTTTCTTGTAAATTCCTTCAACTGAAAGGCATTTTTTTTTTTTTTTGATAAGTAAAATTTTATTGAAAGCGCTCAAAAAGGGAGCGGAACCCAAAGAAACACAAGGGCCAAAGGTGCCTTAGACCTTCAAAGAGGCCAAAAAAAAACAACAATCTCCTCCGTAGATCTATAATCTCTCCCTGAGACCCAACAAAAAAGAGTGGAAATAATAGAGAACTTAAGCATAGAAATATGTTTCTTTTTTCCATCGAAATATCTCCTATTTCTCTCAAGCCAAATACACCACCAAATACAAAGAGGCGTAGCCCTCCAAGCATCCTGAATGAGAGCCCCAACAGAGACACCTCTCCAAGCCTCGATCAACCCTCTAAAGGAACAAGGCATAACCCAATGAACCCCAAATAATTCAAGCATCAAATCCCAACAGTCTCTGGCCATACTGCAATGTAAAAGAAGGTGATCAACTGTTTCCTCATCACACAAGCACATATAACAATGATTGACCACCACCTGATTCCTTCTCCTCAAATTATCCTGGGTTAAAATATTACCTAGGACGAAAGTCCAAGCAAAGAAGGCAGCCTTGAGGGGAGCCTTAGAACGCCAAATAGATTTCCAAGGTCTCCGGAAACAACCTAAAGGCACCTGAAAAAGGACCTAACCTCGAAACGACCCTATGAGTTAGGATCCCAGAACCAACAATCCGACTCCCCAACTGTGTTCAGTTTAGGAGGCATTTTACAAAGGCAATCCAATGAAAGGAATTTTAGATTTGGGAAGCTCCCCCAAACAGAGCCAAAATCGTTGCACATTCCATGCTTAGACATATGTGTAAATAAAGTCAAATCCTATGATTCTAGCTTATCGTATATCGGCTAATATATCCCTGCTAACACTCCACCTCAAGTTGGTGCGTGAAAATCTGAGATGCCCAACTTGGACAATGCATATTCAGTCACGGTCTTTATAAATATATAGCCAACAACTATGTTTGGCTGCATTAAATTGACTAGCCAAGACATAACCATGGCGCTTTCTCCAAACCACCACGGATAAATCTTATCTCACTGAGTTGTTGTCTCCTTAGACCATAAACCATTGTTAATGTCTCCTCAAACCATAAGCAACCAATCACAGACCATAAACCTATCTCCTCAGGCCATTTACCTTCATACACATGTTTAAAATATGTAGATGAAAGAATAAAAAATGTCTCCTCAAACCATAAATAATCAACAATGTCTCCTCAAACCATTCCCCTTCATACACATGTTTAAAAATATGTAGATGAAAGGATCACCTATGTCTCCTCAAACCACAAACCATAAAAATGTCTCCTCATACCATTCCCGAATGGATATAAATGCTTGAATGACATTAATAATATGTAAAGGCTTGAATGAGACTTAATAATGTAAAGGCTTGAATGAGACTTAAATACTCGTTCATGGCTCTAGTTTTTATATGCTAAAAAGAGCACATGTAAATATTAATTCCAAGAAAGGAAACTGAATAAAATTGTTGCATATTCTATACCTAGACATATGCGTGAATAAAGTCAGATCCTATGATTCTAGCCTACCACATCTCGGCTAATATGGTAAGTTACATCCATGATTCTAGCCTATCATATCTCAGCTAACAGATAGACTTTGATTTTTTTTTATGATAACAATTTTTGTAATTGAAAGAGAATATAATCAAGAAAAGTGTAATAACAGATCAAGATAAATAAATGGTAACTAAACTCAGGACATGGAAAATGAAATATAAACCTGCATGCAGACAAGTTTGGAGTCTCCCAGAACACGAACATTTGTAAACCCCTTTTTGAGTGCATATCTCAACCCTAAAATCACGGCTCTATATTCAGCAACATTATTGGTAGCTATGCCCAAACCTTCACGCAATCTACAAATCTATACAAGATACAGGGTTAGAGATATGAAGTATGAAAAAGAAAATCTAATCCCAAAAAGTGGATTGTATACCACGCTTCCATCATTATTTCGCAGCACAGCTCCTGCACCAGCTTGTCCAGGATTTCCTTTTGAAGCACCATCAAACTCCAGAATACAAGAACGCTGTGTACAATTATGGAAATCAGGGTTTTGTTGCACCATGAATTCAGAAAAGCATCACAATATAAAACTTTCTTAACCTGAGCCTGACAAAACATTATTGAATTTTTATTTATCCAACGTAAAAGTTGACCAAAATTTTGCACAAATCAATGGTGGGTAGCCCCACCACCCAATCCAAGATCCACACGTTTCACTTTATTAACTCATAAGGGAAAAGGAAAGAACTAAAAGAATGGAGAGAGAGAGAGAGAGAGAGAGAGAGAGAGAGAGAGAACATTCATGTTTTGTATCCAATAGGCATCATTACAACATTCACTCACAGTAGAAGACAGAGCTTGGGCCTCGACATGAGAATCTAACTTAACATGCTTTTTCAAGGGATCAATTGAAATAGATGTTGATCCAACAGCTCCCTGCAAAGTAAAATGCACATGAACAAAAGATAGCCAAAATAAAGTCAAGACCCTCCCAAGTCATTGAACATAATATTCAAGCACAGTAGCAAGAATCAATCATCTTATATGCAAGAATGTATATCTGGCTATGGTGCATTCAACTACATACAACGTTACTGGATGACATTTTGCAAAGACTAAATGAACTACATATGTTTTTTGTTTTTTTTTTGTGACATGTAAACAAACTACATACAAGATTAAATAGATGTTCTACACATGCAAAAGATGTTTTTAGCAGCCTATCCACAACCCCCATAATCAGTAAGTAAAGTTTGTTATGATCTAATCAGAGTGATTAGACATCCCTACACTACACATTTTAATGCTGATTCCGATTTTTACTTGGTAATCATATGGATGGAACAGGCAGCAATTTTTTACTAAGTTACCACTGTTTCTTCCCTTGCTTTGTTCCTCTTCCCCTCAGGGAGTGAAGATGGTGTGGCAAGAGCTACTAATGTTTCTGCCTCTTTTTCCTTGTTATTTTTTTTCTTTCTTATTTACATGGATATTTTATGAAGGGCCCCCTTTTCCTTCTTTCATTATTGAGCTTGATTCATGATAATAAAGACTTGTTTTGCAATGCCATTGAGAGTTGAATTCAAATGACCGCTTAACCTGGCTAGAAATATATAATCAATATAGTAATTGAATTATTACCAAATTCAAAAGAAAGACTACCCAAAGCTGCGGGGTTATATTTTTGGTAAGATTTGCTTGAAAAGAAAAAAACAATGGTTTTGCTTTAAGAAACTTCAACAAAATTTACAAATGAAGTGTAATGCTCCATGAAAACTAAACAAATCTGAGAATAAATAATGGGAAGAAAACAAGAAGAGAAGGCCCATCCTTCAAGCTGTTACATTCCATATTTAGAGCTCAAGGCTTGCTTGAGGAGGCAATTGGTAGTGGCCATGATTTCTTGAAAAACAAGGCAGATGACGGAAACCGCCAAAGAATGGCACGTCTCAAACAAAGAAGGCCAGCATCGCAACAGTAAGCTGGAAACCTCTATTCCTGAGCCCGGAGAAGTGCTCCTGACACCTCTCGTGTAAATACATAAGTACATGTTTTGATGATCCGTATTACTTCAGAAAGCGTGATGATGTGAACCAGTTCAACTGGCCAACTAAAGCGGGGCCTTCGGCACTATCTTTTTCATATATTAAACATATTTGTACATTGTAGTATGAATAATCTGATATCAGCATATGTGGTATCACTTTATGTGGTCTGAATAATCTGATATCAGCATATTGAATCTGTGTGATCACATATGCATTCAACCAGTCACTAATTTCTTTAAAACTGAACAAGTAACAATTACAGTATCGAGGTCTATTGTCTGCCTCCAATGCATTTGATTATGATCATTAAAAGGTTAAGTCCAGAGCAGAAAAGGAATAAATTTAGCCCACAGTTCCTCCTATGGAATATCAACAATTACATGCCATTCCTTGTAAGCCACTTATAGAATCAACAGAACTTAGTTATTATCAGATTGTGCCTCTTAGAAGGACCTCATGTATCAATGTACTTGACTCCGCTGCCATTAGTGCATGCACATTTTAATATTAATCAATAAATGGAATGAAATTGGTCGTTCTGCTTTGATTGCCAACCCAATAGAAACATAAGGATATAGAATTTGGGGAAGTGATTGCAAATGCTATCTCTTCTTGTCTCGACTGGGGAGCTCCTTCCCTCTGTCAAAGTGAAAAAAGGCAATAAAGGAAGAAGATCACGTTCGAGGTCACGAGGAGCAATTCTAGGAATAGCCATTCTAGAACAATCAATCAATTTCTCATCATAATTGCTACATCTTTCAAAAAAAAAAATTAAATTAGATTAAATTAAATTAAATTAAAGTAATATTTCATTATAAAGGGAGCTCAAGAGGGGAACAAACCCCATAGGAGTCTATATTTCATTAACGCAAAAGAATAAAGTATGAAGAATACTATATTTAAGAGTATAGGAGTCTCCTCTCCTTCAAAGGATCTCCGAATCCTCTCACGCCACAAACCCCACCATAAACAAAGGGGAATGGCCCCTCCAAACATCCCTGACTCGGCTCTCCACCAGACACCCTCTCCAAGCCTCAATCATCTCCATTGTGGATCTTAGGAACACCCAAGACACACCAAACACAACCAAAAACATAGCCCAAACATCCCTCGTCACTGGGCAATGAAGAAGGCGATTCATAGTTCTTCTGTCCTCTTGCACATGCAACACCAATTAACCACGATATGCCTTCTTTTCTTGATATTGCTGAGAGTAAGAATGCTTCCATGAGCACCACACCATGCAAAAAACGCCACATTCAAGGGGGCTTTCGACCTCCAAATCACCTTCCATGGGAAAGAGTGACCTGGAGTCACCACAAGACTACGATAGAAAGCCCTAATCTCAAACACCCCTATTGGCAGACCCATCCACACAATCTCATCCATCCCCACCCCTCCACCTCCTGGCTATAGAGCAGAGCTAAGAATTCAGCAATCTCCATGAGCTCCCAACCATGAAACTCTCTACAAAACTGCACATCCCAAGTCAACCTCCCACTATCAAGACGATAACAGTCGGCAACCAAAGCATGTCTACTCGAACAAATCCTGAACAACCGAGAGAACCTACATGCCCACCAGAGATCCTCCCAAAACCTTAGATTCCCACTCCGAACTAAACCAAATACATTTGGAAAACTCATCCCACCCCTTCCAGATAAGCTTCCAAATGCCCACCTGTTGGAAATCTCCCCCCTTCCCCCCCCCCCACCCAAAATACCGGCAAGCAATGACTCTCCTCCATAAACATGGCCTCTCACACCCGAACCTCCCAATACCGGCAAGCAATGACTCTCCTCCATAAACATGGCCTCTTGCACCCGAACCTCCATAACCATTTACCTAACAAAGCATTGTTAAACAACTCCAATCTCTAAATATCCAAACCCCCTTTTGAATAGTTAAGCACATCTCCTAGTTCACCAAATGGTATTAAACTCATCACCAATGCCACCACCCAGGAAGTCTTCTCTTGAATCGCTCAACCACGGGATCCCAAACTGAAATCCTCCTCAAAATTGCCCCCCAAGGGCAGACCTAGATAGGATATCGGGAGTGTGCGAAAGCGATAAATTTGTTCACAAGGAACAGTTTACTTTGAATCCACATAAAGAAGGATAAAGTCAGAGAAATATGATATTGTATTTATATAATTGAAGGAGTAAAAAGTTATTTCTACACTTAGCAGTACACATATTTATAATATAAGAAAAACTAATACTAAAGGGAACTAAAAACATAAAGAAACCTAATAGCAAAAGCAAAATAACACTAAAAATAAGCCTAAAAATAAAGTTTCTCTAAAAATTTCAAAAAAAATAGAATAAGAAACCTGATAAATAAAAAATACTAAATCTAAAATTTGAGAGCAATCAGACTTCGTTTACGCCTCAAACAAAAATCCGGAAATAATCGACAGGCCTCCTAACAGATAAGAGAACCCGATTTCAAAGCCCTAAACGAAGCTAAAAACCTAGTAGGCTTTTCTCAAAAAGTAGTTTACACCCAAAAAAACACTCTATAAGGCCGAAAACGAACTTGTCGAACTATTCAAAACTCTATCCTACATCACAACCCCACACCCAAGATTAATTGCTAAGTCCTAAATTATGTCGACTGCTCCGATTGGAACCAACTTGCTCTTTCCAATGTTGATCTTTAATTCTTAAACGACTTGGAAACAAGCCTGAACACACCTCAAAAACCTCAATTGTTCCACCCTAGCATCACAAAAGACGATGGTATCATCCGCAAAGAGCAAATGAGAGAGAACATTTCTCACCGCGAAACCTCGAATAAAAGCCAACTCTTTTGCTCTCCTTATCAATATGTTGAAAGCTTGCATAAGAATGATGAACAAAAATGGAGAGGGGCGTAAACCTCGAGAGCTAACGAAGAAACTATTTGGGGAACCATTAACCAAGATTGAGAGTTGCACTGTCGAGATGCATTGGTAAATCCAATTCCTCCATCTAGTGCCAAACCCCGTCCTCTCAAGCAAATACAGCAAAAAATTCCAACAAATACGATCATAAGCCTTCTCGATGTCCAATTTGCAAATAATCCCAGAAACACCAATTCTAGCTCTGGCTTCCAAACACTCACTAGCAAGATTGAATCCAAAATCTGACGATCGCCAATGAAAGCATTATGGGACTCCGAGATCACCTCCTCCAGAACTCTCCTTAAATGGATCGCTAAAACTTTAGCAAGAATCTTGTAAACCGCTCCCACCAAACTAATCGGTCTAAAGTCCTTAGCCACCAATGCACCACCCTTTTTAGGAATACGGGTAATGAAGGATGCATTGAGACTCTTCTTAAAGTGCCCTCTAGAATGAAAATAACTCAAAGTACCCATCACCGCAGGCTTCACCACCTCCCAATTATGCTGAAAGAAAGCCAAAGAAAAACCAATATGATTACCTCTTCTATAAGCATTAGCCAGGCAATGAAAATACTTCGGGCCAGCTACTTGGTTTGTAATTCTGAGAACAGTTTTTTGTTTTCAGAAAACTGAAAACATAAAATTGTACAAAAAGGCCTGTTTTCGGATAACTGTCTTTTATAGTTCTCTGAAAACAGTTTTCTTTTCTCTGAATTCTTGAGAACTGTTTTCAGAGTTACAAACCAAGCAGTCCCTTCGTATTCCGATCCCCCTCTTTCAACCACAACGCTCTAGACTTCTGTCTCTATAAGACTCCTCCATCAATAGAATCTCACCAAAACTCTGCCTTGCATTCCTCTCTCCTACTCGACTCCAAATCACTAAGGCCACCCTCTTCCTCCTTGTCCAAATATGAAATTTCAAGAAGGATTCTATTTTTGCACCATTCAAGATTGTCAAACACTTCCTTCTTGCAGACTTTAATATCACCCATAGTTGTTAAAGGCTCAAGGCGCACAAAAGCACAAATGCCTCCTGGAGCCTGAGGCGCAAGGTGCAAGGCGAGGCGCGCGCCCGACTGAAGTAAGGCGCACGTTGAAAAAAAACAAAACAAAACCCACCCAATAAAGTATTAAAGATGCAATAGTATATATAAAGATTGCAATAATGTTTGGATGCTAGAAAATTTGAGTTCATCTTGCAAAAATCACATGGATGTGCTATTACTACTTTTAAGTCAAATCAAATCTAATTTTGATTAAGCACGATTTAAGCACGAATAAAACGTTTTTGCAAGTTGCAAGCACCATGTTTGGATGCATTAAATAGAAATTATGAATTTATCTTGCAAAAACCACAAGGATCAACTGATCAAGGATGTGCTATATTTTCAAATCAAATCAATCTAATTTTCTATAAGCACCATGAGTGATTGATTAGGTATATCTCTATTATCTGTTTTAATAAGGAGTAAACAAAATCAATCAGGCGCATCACCAAACACATGCAAGGCAGTAAGGCACTAATCTACAGAAACAACAACTACGCAAAAACCCTCAAAAAAACAGAGGACCAACATCATCGAGATTCTAGACAAGCATAAAAATAAATAAAAAAAATCTGCCAAAAGCAAAAGGAAAGAACTCAAAGAACTGAAAGAAGAGAGAGCCGAGAGAAGAAGATGAAGAAGAAAAAGAAAAAGAAAAAAAAAAATCTGACATTCTGAGGAGAGAAGAGAGAAGAAGAAGAGAGAGGAGGAGGAGAAGAAGAGAGAGAAGAAGAAGAAGAAAAGAAGAAGAAGAGAGTAAAAAAAAAAATCTGACATTCTGACGAGAGAAGAGGAGAGAAGAAGAAGAGAGAGAAGGAGGAGGAGAAGAGAGAAGAAGAAAAGAAGAAGAAGAAAAGAAGAGAGAAAAAAAAAAAAAAAATATGACAGATTCGGTTAGAAGAGAAGAGAGAAGAAGAAGAGAGAGGAGGAAAGAAGGAGAGAGAGAAGGAGAACTGACCGGCAGATCTAAGAGGACCGAGACTGAGAGAGCCGGCAGATTCGAGAGCTTCGCAGATATCGTCTTCGCTGCCGGCAGATCTGTCTCTTTCCACTTTTGCTTTTGGTTTTCTTTTTATTTTTTCGTTTTGTAACTCGTAAGTTGTGTAATAAACAAATAAAAAGTAATAATAAACAATTAATAAACAAATAATAAAGTATAAAAAACTGAAAAAATAACAAAACAACTATAAAAAAGGTCCCTTTTTCAAGAGGCGCGCCTTCTGTGCGCCTGTGGCCTTGCGCCTGTTATACAAAGGCAGCCGCCCTATTCAACCCCAGCGCCTTAAGCCATTGGAGGCGACGTGGTGGCACCTGGAGGCGCCTTTAACAACTATGATATCACCTTTCAGCAACCTAAGTTTATATGCTAAAATGAACCTCGAGCTGCCCCCTAACCTCATAACAGGACCACCAATGCTGGACCCTTGATTTAAAATCCTCCGCACGAAGCTACGGGACCAGAAGAAATCATGGGTTTAGCTGAACATCAAAAGGGCCTTTCGCAGAAACCCTGGGTCCATAACTTTATTGGGCCTACCTCCTTTAAATGATCAAAACTAGAGAAGTCCTTGTTCCCCTTTGGCCCAGCCCAAAAAGAGGAATAAGTGGAGTCACGTGGCCCCTGTGTGCGAGATGGGGCATGTGTAGTATTTTTAAAATTCAAATGATCTCCACCTGATCTGCCAAACCATCTGTAATCCGGATAAGGCTTCCTTTGCTGAACACATGTCCCCCAACTTCTTCCTCTAACGCCACTCGCTTCAGGCATGTGAACCACACTCCTCCTTCTTCCTTCACAATTGGCCTTTCTCTACAACTCCCGACACTCCTTCCACCTTTGAAATTCCTTAACTCCTCTCTGTCCCTTTGCCATCATCTTCCACCAGTCATCTTCCTTCAATAGTAGAGAGCCGTCACCACCTTCCAAACTCTCCGTCATTGGGACGAGCTCGGGAACAGAGTCTTTCATCATGAAAAAAAATCGTCGGTGGGCAACGCTTCCATCACGCACCGTAATTCAAACAATCTCAATGTCTTTTGACTCATCTGCCTCCAAAACCCCCACAAAAATCACCTACCGTCACAAAGAGAGCGTGGCACCAGAGATGCAGAGGTAGCCCATACAATACAACCCTCTTCATCGCCTTCTCCTTCAGCAAACCTGCGCAACCCACCCTAAAACACCATTTGTCCACACAAAGAGTGGCGTTACCCCATTTGTGTCGTCCCTCTCTCAACACACGGCTTGCTTCAACTTGCGATGGGAGACGAAACAGAAAAAGCGAATCAGGCATTGGCAAGACTCCAACTCCATAAGAAATACTCCAAGCACGAGAAGGATCGGGGTAACCCTTTTATTTTACCAATTTGAGTAATAATTAAGAATATTTTTATGAAACAACAAAATTAAACATTACACTATACAAAAATAAAAACAAAAATTTCTTTTATGTTACCCGGACTCGAGTACGGGTGTCGGACACGAGTGCGTTTCTATGGTTCGGATTCATCATTCTCCTAAATTATTGGACATGGAGACTCGGCTAAAAAATGTCCAAAAATTGGACTTGGATACTTGGACACGTTACATACTTCAAAAATAATAATTCCTACTTCAAAATTTACATGTAATCTTTTCACTTATAGCTATTTTATGGACATTTATTTATTAGAAGTTAAAGAGGTGTAAAAGTATGAATGTCTTCTTGTGAAAAAAGAGTTTGAAATTGATACGGAGTCTTAAAATAAATAAATAATTATTTTATATATTGTGAGTCAAAGTACTTGGACACGTTACATACTTCAAAAATTTACATGTAATCTTTTTACCTGTAGCTTTTTTATGTACATTTATTTGTTAGAAGTTAAAGAGGTGACCAATGGATGAGTGGCCCAATGGTACCAAGCCCCTACTTCCCAAAGGGAGCTTAGGGGGTTCGAGCCATAGTGTAGGCATGTGTGTGCGAGTACCAACTACAAAAAAAAAAAAAAAAAAAAAAAGGTTAAAGAGGTGTAAAAGTCTGAATGTCTTCTTGTGAAAAAAGAGTTTGAAATTGATAAGGAGTCTTAAAATAAATAAAAATTATTTTATTTACTGAGAGTCAAAGTAAAATTACGCTTTCCAAAAGTTTTTAGCCTATTATCTTTTTATTAAATAAAGAAGAGCTGTCATAGTGTCATCAACTTTTCAGAAAAGAACAGCTGCCATTAACGTAAAACAGCTGTCACTCCCACTCGAGAAGCCTAAAAGTCTCCATTATCTGAAGATGTGGCAGCAGCACAACCTTTCAAAAAACTGATCCAGTGTGTGAAAATACTCTAGGCTGACTCAAAACACCATGCAAAGGGACCGCGTGAAAAAGGTCATCTTCAACTCTCCGAAAAGGCGCCATTTTTGAACCAGAGAGCCTACAAAACCTTCACAAGCATCCATCGCCCCAAACGATCTGCAAGTTTTTTTCACCAACCGTACCCGATAGACACAAAGGAGAGTCGCCATATCTTGTGTCAGTGCCCATGTCATATTGTGTCGACACGGACATCTTGGCCTCCCATGAAGAGTCCAGGTAACATAGACTGTATTACTTTCTTCTTTTTTTTTAGCCTACACTGTATTACTTAACAAGAGGGGAAAAAAACAACATATAGTGTATTCAAATACATAAAATGTGTCTACAAAACTATACAACATTTGCACACATCTACCCATAGCTTACGATTTGGATTTGAGGAGATCCGACACTTTCTACATCGGCATGGTCGCACCCGATACACTTAGCCAAATCTGGGTAACATAGAGGCTGTGGCTGGAGGGTCAAGAATCCATGTTGACCTTACCTTTGGTTCCAATGTGGGCAAGCATGGAAAGGTTGGAAGTGGTCCCATAACCAGTCAGGCACATTTGAGGCTTTAGGAAGGTAAGAGGTTAAGACTGGGGCTTCACAAACCCAGAAATGAGCTTCAATCTAGGAGGTGAACTTGGTGAATTCCATGCTTGGTGCCTCATTTTCTGTCATCCATGGCTGGTTGTAAAGACTGGTTGCGGTTCTGGAAGTCATTTACCTCCGGGCGAGGTGCATCATGGACAAAACAGTAGCTCGTTAAAGCGAGCAGGTGGGTTCGCAATGGGTCTCTCATGGGACACCAGTTGCTTCTTGTGATAGAGACTTTTGGGGCTACGGTGAACAGATTCTTACACGTGTCCCCTTCCTTTTTGTGGATCATTTGTGATCTGAGGATCAACACTTCAACACATGATTACTCCACTTGGTTGGCGTTTTTACTAACAAGCATTTTGAAATTCTCTGATGTCATGTCCCTTTTTTCTGGCTTTTATGTTTGCTTGGCTGACTTGTGTCAGTAATTGGTGGGCTCTCCGCACAAAGCAAAAGTCATCTCAGAACCAGCTGGATTGGACTATGATTTGGCCTTCCTTTTGGATCTGCTTTTGGGTTTGAGGGTTTTGTACTTGGGTAGAGCCTCTGCTCATTGGGCTTGTTTGTTAGTTTTCCATGTTTTAAAGAAATTCATTATTTATGACTGTTTTTATACTTATCCGGACTCTGGGATTGTAAGAGTTATGGACTAGGACAGTCATGTCCTTTTGAAGAGAGGTGTGTTGGCATTCAGTGCGCTTTCAGAGTTCCATTGTCTATCTTTATACTGTCTTTTCAACTAAAAAAAAAAAACTCTTAAAGTTTAGTGATGAATTTTCAGCTGACTTCTACTGCGTATATCAAATTTTTTTTATAAATCTTCTACTACATATAGCAAAGGGACTAACAACATTCTCAACATGAAAAACTTATAGCACACAACAATTATCACTTTGTTTTTATGTTCTTGAAGGAAAATGATTCAACATTATAATTTACTATGATAATCAACTTACCTCAACTTCTGATTCCAGCATTTCCAGTGATCTCTTTTTTGAAAGATCCTTGCTAGATGTCTCGCCATTGGAGGAAAATGGTTCCTGAAAGAAAATGACATGTCAGTTCTCTAAATTATAGGACAAGTTCAAAAGAATAAGAAGAAAAAAGGTATATTTCGTTATTGTCTAAAGCTAATCACGATAATAACCAGCTCAGGTCCACCTGTTCTATGTAGATTTCTATTTTTAACATAGCAGATTCAACCCCAAGGAAAAGGGAATAGGGGAAGAGAGAAAAATGTTATTTGAACCAACAGGCCAGTGGCCTAGCAGTACCAGGCCCCTACTTCCCAAAAAGGAGGTCAGGGGTTCGAGCCTCAGTGGAGGCATGTGTGTGTAAGGTAAAAAACAAATTTGTTATTTGAGGTAGACGAAGTACATAAAAGACAAACTTTTTTAGGTCAAATTTATAAGCATGATCCTATACCAATTCAGGCACTGATGAAAAGACACTACAGTTAATGAGAAAAACTAAAATTGACTTGTGACCTATTTAGACAGGATACTTGGCAGATTTTCACACCATACACATTCAAAAAATGATATACATTCACCAGGGAGTAAACTAATTAATTACACTTGATAATGTTAAGACAAACACCACGAGCCAAGAACAAACCAAGAACCACGAGAGAAAGTTTGGGGTACACAAAAAAACCGGTGAAACCAATAAACCAAACCAGACCGGACAATTAAGTCCGGTTTTCTAACGGTTCGGTCCAGTCACGGTTCCAAAATAGTGGAACCGTAAAATTATTGTTCAGTTTGATTCAAGCTTATTGCAATTTTGTGGTTTAGCCTTTTGGTTCAAACCTTTGATGTTGATTTAGATTGTGTTCTCATTCTTCTGTTATTTGATTTCTTTGCAATTTTTATCCATGTTCTTGTGAAATCAATTATTTATTATTGTTGGAAAATATGGATCCTAATTGATAGAACAGGTTTTTTTTTAAAAATTATAATAACTAGGCATAGATAAATTCCTTTGCAATAATGAGCAAAAAAGTATTTTCTATAGCTACGTAACTGTGATAAATATTTTAAGTACGATGAGAAAATATTAATGTGTAATGTGATCTATTATCTTACTTGAAAAGGGCAAGGCACGAGAGAGCCGAAAATATCCTCTTTTAGATCTGCAGCTCTAATTGAATAAAGAGCATTCTTGAGCCCACACGAGAGAAGATATTCCTCAGTG
This sequence comes from Cornus florida, assembly GCF_030987335.1. Taxonomy (NCBI): domain Eukaryota; kingdom Viridiplantae; phylum Streptophyta; class Magnoliopsida; order Cornales; family Cornaceae; genus Cornus; species Cornus florida. Next base: position 49,994,982 of record NW_026775572.1, read on the forward strand.
TCCTTGGGCATAGAGTAGCCTTTGTACACACCCACAGGAGGATCGCATATCTATCAGGAAAAGAAAAAGGCAATTATACACTTATTTAATAACAAGTCGTGTAATTACATAGAAGAAACAGTTCTAAATGTAAACTTCCTGAGATGGCTTTCGAGGATCAATTAAGCGAAGAAGCAAGAAACATATATCCAGAAAATTAAAAATTAGCATGCTACCATCTGCCAACTGAACTGACTGATTTCAATCATGGACAACCAAAATATATATAGATAGATTTTATTCAAAAAGACTTGCCTCAAAGTATGATGAAACTCTTATGCTTCGTTTGGTTTGAGGGATGGAAAAATGGATGTAAGGGAGAGGAGAAGAGATGAATGAGGCATCCCTAGGGAAGGGAAGGTGTCTCCCTCATTTTTTGTTTGGTTGGATGGAATGAATAGTAGAAAGGATGTATGTGGTGACACATTTTTTTTGTTTGGTCGGAAGGAAGGGAAATAGAGTTTTATATTGTTTTTACTAATATACCCTAATTATAAAAATAAAAATCCATTCCAAATTATGCAACAACAAGGTTAAAAATGGAAATTAAAAACTTGTTGGTTATTATCCTGCTTTCTCTCTCCTCTTCCCCCAATTTTGGGCGGATAGAAAATTACAAAGGAAGGAGGGATGCTTGCTGCCTCCCTCTTTTCCCTTCCCTTCAACCAAACACAAAAAAAACTTCTTTTATCCCCCCTCTCATCCTTCCCTCCAACAAAACATAGCATTAAGATTAATCATCCTCAAAAACGAAAGAGATGTTCCCATTTGGTTGCAAAATGTAAATAATGAGTGCTGATTGCTGACTAGTTTTAACAAATGAAATTTCAACCAAACAAAATACATATACTAGTAGTAGCTTTTCATGCAAGATTTTATGATTCAATACAAAACATAAATGTGCCCATGCAGGTCTATATCCTTCATTACCCTTAAAAAAATGTAAATTGTTCAAATCTCACATAAAAATGAATAAAATAAAAAGATGAGATATTAAACCATTATAAAACACGTGCATTGCTAATTTACTTGAAGAACCAGAAAATGATAAATCACAGCATAATATGGGTAAAGAATAATTACCGAAGATCCAACTTGAGCCTGACAATCACTTAAATTCTTGTAAACACCAACAATATCACCCTTCCGCACAACAAAGAATGCATCCTTCTCTTCTTCCATCATCGGTTTAGGATCCACCTTTTTTGCAGTAGACTTACTTTTGCTGCTGCCCTTTCGAGATGAGTAGCACTGAATGCGAAATCTTGACAACACAAACTCTAAATCAACAGTTCTAACAGACAAATGCTCAAATTTTGTTTTCCATGTAGGAATGAACAATCTACTCAATGGACTCCTTGCAACCAAACAACTAGTCCTTGATAATATGGCCGTAGAATATGCACGAAACAAGCAATTCATCCCAGAAAAGTTTCCCCGAAATTATCCAGATTTCTGGAATAAAAAGTCTCAGATTAAAACCAATTCATATATAATGCACAATTTCTCAAGGACAATTTCCAGTCAGTTCATTTGAAAGCAATACTTTGACTTAACCCTTTTTGTTTGATTGAGATAAAATGGAGGAAGAAGAATTTGACTCAATTCAACTCAAACAAGTTGAATACAGGTTTAATAGATAATACGTGTTTTAATGCTTGTGAGGTTTCCTGCAATTGCGTTCAGAGCCAAAAAAATCACTCAGATCATAATTCACATATTTAGCTTGGGGTTTCAAGACCAAAACATAAGCAAACAAAACAACCCAAGAATGCCCATTTTTAAGGGAAGTCATTGGAATAAACCCCAAGGCGACTATTACTGAAATCAAAGAGATACCCAGCTCAAATCAAGACTACCACTACCATGAACTTGGTTCAATTTGACATGATTATAGTTGCAATGATTTTCAGATACAAGAATGAACCCAAATGAAGCAACTCAGCAAGCCCACACGCCAGACACCTCTGAAACCACAACTTACCAAGTAACCACTTCAAGTGAAGCAACAATCACTAACACAAAGCAAACCTGAAATCATTCCCCAATACCCACCTGAAATTGAAGAAACCCAGGACGTTACTTCAATCTAAAAACAGTCATTGCTGCCTTGTGTAGAAAGAGAAAGAAGTAAAACTTCAGCCCATATCCCAAAACACCTTGCAAATCCCAAAAGGAACCCGACTATTTACAAATTGCAATTGAAGCAATCAGCACTAGCAAGAACCCTAGTACACCCAAACCCAAAACCCAAATGCCGCACTCAGAGTTGAATCGACTATTTTATTGATTTTGGGGTTTTCCTGAGTCTAAAATCATTATTTTAGCATGATTTCAATATCTTTTATTTTCCTTTGCTACAGTTTCTCGGCAACCAATGAACAAATTACGTTCGAGCGAGTGATCAAATCGATATTAAAAAAAAAAGGAAAATCTTCGAAAACAAATATAAACTTACCACTTGATTGTAGAACTAGCTGTGTAAAGGTGTCGAGTCTTGGAAGCCCGGCGCTGCTGTCTAAACTGGAAAGAGAGAGAGAGAGGGGGTGTTTTTTGGAAGGTTAAAATGGAGGATTAAAAAAAAATAAAGAGCGAAAGTAAAAAAAATACGCCGTTGCCGGGGATCGAACCCGGGTCATGTAACAGGCGGATAAGGGCCTTCAGCTTGTTCAAGACTCAAGTTCCACCCAAATTTACCAATTAGTTTTTCAAATCCGGCAAAGGAAGATCCTGTTTCAGTCATTATCTTCACAAATATTTATAACTAAAATTCATAAAATAAATTAAAAAAAATTATATAAAAAATGATATTAAAAAATTTCATAAACTGGGTTTTGATATAGGTAATAGGTTATGAACTTTTGATACTTGCAAACAGATGGATAAACTGGGTTTTGAACTTCTGGTTCTTGTAGATTTTGTAGTTTGCAGCTGCACAGACAGACAGAGAGAGAGGCGGGGGGCGGGGGGGAGTTCAGAGTTGAGAACGAGAATGGAGAGATGGAGGTATTGGGGAGGCTGAAATGATTGGGTCAGGGCCGGCCCTGGGCTTGTTTGGATTGGGCTTTTATTTTAGTACGATGGTTTAGTTGACTTAGGCTTAATTGGATGGGCTAAATTTTTTTTTTTTTTTTTTTGGGTGGGCTATCAAAACCTTCTAATTTGATTAATCATTTGATGTAGGAGTGTAGGACAGAATTTTCACGAGTCTATTTTTGATAAATCAATGGCATTTTTTGGGTCGAAGTGATGCATTGAAAAAAATCCACTAGCTTTAGCTTGTGGGTCATGCTAATTATCAGCTGAAAACCTTCATTTAGAGCTCCAAAATTGTGTTTTATTGTGTTATAAAAGGTTTACGAATTTGACATTGCATCTACCCTTCATGCTAATTTGATTGATCATTCGACTCATACATAAGTGGAATTTTGTCCGCGCGGGTTAATCAACACTTTAATCAGAGAGATCTTGACCTCATTCTTCAAATTCCTCTTAGTTCAATGGGTGGAGTTTGGGATGCTTCCATTAATGATGGTTTGTTTTCTATTAAGAGTGCTTACAGAGTGGCCCTTTCTATTCTCAGACACTAGCATGCTTGGAAGGGGCAGTTTTGAAGCTGTCAAAGGTTTTATTTGGAATGGTACAATATTTTGTCGTCTTTCATGATGTCTCTTCTCTCCAGCCTTAAGAGTTGTAAAGGTGCTTACTTAGCTCGGTTGGCTCGGAAAAACAATGTTGTCACTCACTTGTTGAGCAAAAAGTCTCTTGTAGCCAAATGTGTTTAGAGGGTCGGGCTGCCAGAGGCTCTCCATCCATCCTGTAATGTAAATAATAATAAAAAATCCCCTATAAAAAGTTTACTAGTCTTTGTACACTTCTCTCTATCTGGGTTAATCCCTTTCTATTGAGTTTCCATGAGCTTTCATTATATATTGTTCACATTTTTACATATTTTGGAATTTTTCTTCAGCATCTTTCGGCAATTAAGGGTTGAGAGTTGATTTATTTTCTCGTGTGACCCAAGAGAACAGTTGTAGTGATCTGATTGCACTTGCGCTCAAGTTCAAAAGCAAAATTATCCACAGGGTTTGCACACGTCATCTTGTAATATAAACTTTAAAAGCATTTCATTTTATTGATGCAATTTTTATACAAATAAAAATTAATAATGGCTTTCTCAATTATCATTCTTAAAATATATATATATATACTACCCCTAAAAAAATTTTAAATAAATAAAAAAGAATGAAGGAGGTTGGATCCACTTGCACACCGATCAGCATAACTAACTATTGCTCCTCTGTGTACCCTGGATTCTCTTTTAAGATCACAAAACCCTCCAGCATAGGAGAAAGGGGAATATACCTACAGAATCGGTGAAATTTAGTATCCATCCACACACGTAAAATATAAGAAAAGTTTATAAAACTTTCAAAGAAGAATTTTAGTACTTTTTTGTTGCAAGATCTGCTCTTTCCCCAGCAGCCAGAAGTGCTGGGGTTGAGTGAGTCTGGAAACCGGCCAGTAATGGTCTTGGGTCGACTTGCTTGACCAACAACATCAACCGCTTGGCCTACCCGAACAGGTACTGACAAAGGCTTTAGATTTTCATCCACTGTCAACAGCATTCTTGGCTCGAAGGAAGCAAGAATACATAATGAGAAGGAATTTATGATTTACACAACCAAAATACAGAGACGGAATGAAGAGGGGACGGAGAATGAACCTGCATTCCCAAAACCAAGAAGTAAAGAACATAATGATATTTCCCCAGTATGATGACTTTCATGTCAAGACATGCATGCAACAGGGTTACTATTCCAGCCAGTGAATCATGAATGAAAGAAGAAAAATAAATAGGCGAGATGACGAAAAAATTAAAAATTAAAAATAAAAATAAAAACAATATATAAATATTATTACAAGCATGTGATAGTGTAGCTTAGAAGGTAAATTTGATAAAAACACGTACAAAATTTCACCCAAGTAAATTTGATAATGTAGCTCAAAAGGTTAAGGGATGCTCATTTGAACACATCCAAACCTATATAATTCTTAATTTAGAGCAATAAACATACATTTCATTTGCATATCAGACATTCTAGGAGTTTGTTTAGGCATTTCTGGACATTCCATGGAAATGAAATCATTCCATTCTGTTTCAAATAGCAACTAGTTTGCATGCTCTGAAACTCCATGAAATTCTTTCACTCCATGAAAATTAGCAAGTTATTTCAATATGAATGCTTATCCTCAAACCTCTGCAACTGCATTTATCTCCCAATGAATTTGCATGTATAACAAAAGCCTAAGGTTACAAGGCAAATTCCTTTATTGACAGAGAAACACTTACGGGTATAATAAGAAGCGTTCAGAATGGTATGGAGCAAGAGTCAACAAGCCCTTCCCCAGATGCACAAGACCTTGAGCAATTCGTACCTGCAAAAGTGGCAATTGCAAATCATTATATCTCTATTAGAACCTTAGAGATACATATGTATGTGTCTGTAAGTGGCTCAAGAGAAATTTCCAAAAGTGGCAGCTTGGGAGAAGTCTTACACAGAAGAGAAGACTAGCTTCCTTGTAGTAATAACTCGAAAGGTTCCGAAGCATGCCAGCTATTCTAGCATTGTTGGTTCCTGCACCTATCAACCCCAAGGAGATTATGGCAGCCTGTACAATAAAAACAAATTTTAAGGCTTTAGCCTATAAAGCAAGTAAATTCTATTGACAATAATGAAATGACGACGATGAAAACAACGGGATATAAAGCTAGTTCTTGCATGTCCATACCATTGCTACTTTTGTATCGATATCATGACTAAGTCTACTTCATGTGTCCATAACATTGACCTGATCATAACACCCAATCAACAAACAGGTTAGCAAATCCTACTCATAGAAGGAGACGGCATAAATCTTTGTAACACAATTCACCAATATTGGAAGTCCGATCGACTACCTTAGGATTTGATATGCATAGGAGACCAAGGGCCAAAGGAACTGCCCTTCTGATATTCTGTTCACCGTATTGTAACAGATGCTCTATTAAGCGAATTTACATCTCAACGCCCAGGTCTTCAGCCATTGCTACCATAGCAAGTCCAACTACAGCTGCTCCCTGATGGTTTGCATCCTTCTCAAGATGTTGCCCACACTGACCGAGAAGGTGTTGGACCTATGAGATAAATAGATAGTTAGATTTCATGTATGTAACAGGAATCTACAAGTGCAATTCACTAGCTATTAAATACCTTGAGCACATTTCCTATTCCTGCATAGGCACACGAAAGCAAGTTCACATCACAATATTTTCTGATTTTTTCATTTAATGTCTTTGAAACTTCTGTTGTTCCCTCCATACTTTCCTGTTAGATATAAAAAAGGAATCCCAAAAATAATAGAATAATATAGCTTGTAAGTATCATGTTTACACATTGTACTAAATTTTTTCCAAATATAACACAAAATAAAATAAGAAAACTCCGAGAATATAATTCTCAATGAGGTAATGCAATCAAGAGAGCTCCCTCGTGACAAGAGCCATGAGCTTTCTATCTTTTTCCATTGGATTCAGACAGTTTTTTGAGATTTGTGAAAAATTAAATTAATTTAAATGCATCTTTCAATCCAGTGGTGAAAATATGGACAACTCATAGCTTGTCATGAGGGAGCTCACTTGATAGCATTACTCATTCTCAATTAACTCGAACCAACAGCTATAGTAAATTCTGAAAAAAGGAAACCGTGGCTTGTAATTTAATGTTACCTGCTTCTCAAGGTATAGAAGATCAAGGCCAAGAAGCAAAAGTCGTGTAAGGGGCTCTCCTAATTCTGATTCACTTCGGTCCATTAATGCAAATATAATTGCCTGAGCAACCTCTTCATTACAAGAACCCACATATACCAAGCCCAACGAAATTGCAGTGAACGCAATCACGTCAAGGGGTGCTTTTGCATCTCCAAGGATAGGAGCCAATTTACTGAAGATCTGGAAAATGAATGTAGATCATTTGGCTTCAAGAGGAACAAAACATATTTTAAAGAAAATGAAACAATCAGCCAAGTCAGTAACCTTTGTAGGCCCTTCTTTTTTTAAAAAAAAAAAAAAAAAAAGAAAAAATCCCAAAACAATCTTTATATGCTCAGCAATCTATGGTTGCAGTGACTACAATCTATGTGATTACAGTGAATGCAATCACAATGTTGAATAGATAGAAGGATGCAACTTTCAAATTTAAATAACAAAAAAGAGGTAGCTCATTCCAGCCACACATTATATTATTGCCATGAACTAGAAAATAATAAGTTGGCAAAAATCAAGGGATCCACCTGCTCATTCTTAGCACCTGCATAAGCAAGGCCCAGGCCCATTATTGCTCCGATTCTGATAGAATCATCTTCATTATATATGTAATCAGCAAGCAGTGCCAATGCCTGGAGAAGAAATTCTGTGAGCAAACTACAGATCAACAGTCATAGAGATGTTCTTATGCATGCTAAAAATATTAAGTGAAACTCACAGGATCACAATCATTCTTAGAATTGCAGTTAAATAATTCCGACTCCCAGTAATGCACTCACAATGACATGGTTGTCATTGCTGTGGAAATACTTGTCAATTTGAGCAAGTCCAGAATCAACATCCCAAAGCAAGATCATACCCTACAATGAGGAATAATGATGAGAGTCCGCCGACAATACATTCATTCACAACAGAGAAGACTGATAGTAAAGAACTATATACCAGACTTGCTACAGCACTGGCTTTCCCATGTTCTTTATTTTTGAAAAGCCAATTGCCTGAAGAACCACCACTTGAAGCTTCTGATGGGACTGCGATTAACTTATCCTTCAACTAGAAAGCAATCGATGTTACAAAAACCCACCGACACTAGTTCATATGCGCATGGAGAATACAAAATTTCACCTGTCCAAAGCCAGCATTTAGTTGTAATTTGTATTTTCTAGTATTTGGTATACATGATGCATGTGTGCATTTCATGTTAGTGGGGTAGTAAATGGTCTTGATGAAGAAAGTTATATAAGACTAAGAGGTATGTGAATTAAGTCTCCTAAATACTATGTTAGTGGGAGTTTGTATTTGTCTTAGTGGAAAACATGAGAGTTAAGTATACTAAATACTATGTTAGTGGGATTAGTGGGAGTAATTGGGCATTGAAATGTACGTAATTGGTTACATATGTCTTATAACCTATATAACCTCATGTACTATACCTATTTTATGTGGAGAGAAAAGTTGAAAGAATATAAGAATAAGATGAATTAGGAGAAGTGGAATAAAATACTTTTCCAAGTATTCCTTCGTATCATTCTCTTTCAAAATATTATTGAGTGTTGTGTGTATCTAGGCCACTATTTCCAACAAAGTGATATCAGAGCAAAAGTCAACATGTAGCAGCTAAATTCTGTCTGGCAGAATCAACACTCACACTCACACCAGCACTAGCTCGGCCATCAAGAAAATTTTCCTAAACAAATCCAAGCAAGAACATCATGAGTTTTATTAGATTTAGAATGGAACGAAGTTATAAATTGTTTGTGACTGGAACAAAATGACAACCATAAGCAACAGCCACAGAACAAAAAGATGATGGTCATACTTGTAGCAACAAACATCATAAAATAATAATTACATCAATAAGTAAATATGGATAGCTAGATCAACCTTATAAATGTCCTCGAAAGATTTGGGATCCATAACCTCTATATCACGAGCAAGGGTAAGATAGCCTTCACTTAATTTAGTGTTATTGATGATTTCTTGCAATGCCTCCCTCTCTTCATCATCTGCAGTCATTTCGTCATCAAGCTCAAATGTTATACCCTACATGAAAGAAATTCAGTAAGCAAGCAATTTATCATTGACCTTTCAAAAGAAAAAACCAAAAAAAAAAAAGTATGTTCACTTGATGCTTGACGGGAAGGCAAGAAAAAAGAAACTGCAATTCTCAGGCATCTGACTGTCAGTAATATACTTTCGATTAGTTATTATATACTTTCTATTTCTATTAATCTCATAATAAGCAAAAATAGATCAGCCATCCTACAAAAAAGGAGGGCACAACTGATAATAGCCACTCCATGGACAAGACACTATAGAGGAATCTGTTGGCACCCATTTTGGTAATTTGGGTCTAGGCTCTAATTGGGCTTGATAAACAGTGACATGGTGTCATGGGCCAAGAGTATATGGGCCTAATGAATGATGATGCTTAGACACTCGGGTTACACAAACATTGGGTTGAGGATGCAGTGATTAGTTCGGGCTTGGAAACATAGTTTTAAAGCACTGGATTTGGGTCGTGGTTTATGATTGGGCTGAAGGTGGTTTGGATCAACAATTCAGTTGGAATAAAATTCATCAATGTTATACATGGACGTGGATTACAAGTAACAGTGACGTGGCAGGTTCTACACAAAGTGAAGTTACAGGCTATGTGCAAGACTGCTGCATATTGGATAGAGTATTTTTGAACTATTGAATCAATGTTTATCTAAGAATTTTAGTTTGAATTAAAATTCAGTAATGAGATAGAGTTTTATTGTAATTAGAATACTTATTGGTATGAGTTTTTTTCTAATAATTTCTATAAATAAACAAAAGGGCATGCTGAGATAGTGGTCCAGCATCCTTAGAATCATTATTATTATTTGTTTGCTTTCTCAAGCTTTTCAAGAAAAGCATCCTTGCTATTTCTTCTTTCTCTCTATCCCTATCTTCTTATTCTCGTTCTTCCTCTTTCCTTCTATCTTTCTTTCTCTCTCTCTTCTTGCTATATCTATTTTCCTCCCATTTCTATTTTCTCAATCTTTTACTATAATTTTTCATTGATAAAGTCCTTTTAAGTAAGGCAATTTTGAACTCAAAGAGCAATTTTTATTGTTCCATTTTCCCTCGCAATCACCTGAAAGTCAACTTTCTCAAAGGGACTATAGTTGACAATTTACATTTGAACCATATATTTGGTTCTGGCACGCCCCGGTTTACATCAAATTAAGATCGGATCTTAAGAACCGATTTTAGCGTCAACATTCTTGGCACGCTCGATGGGACCCATCAGGTGAGCAAATTATAGTGAAGATGCCTCCAAAGCTAAGAAATTCGAAAGGGGTGGCGACAAGTGACAATATTGACGAAGAGAACCAGTAACTCGGCATTGGTGATGATGTTGACTCATCTATTCCATCTGATCTTCCCTTGGGTTGGGTACTGGAATCGATTATGCAGAAAATTGATGCCCAGCAAGCATAGATCGGTGAAGTAAGGTCCCAAGTGGGGGAATCAAATCAGATTTTGGTTTCTCAGATACATGAGATGAGGTCTATGACTGGGGAATTAAATCAAATGATGTATGCTCAAATGGAGAAGATGAATCAAAAGCTTGAAACCAGCATATCGGCTAATCAAAATTGATATGATCAAGCCGAAACATCTCATATTAATGAGTCCATATTTCAGCGTATGACGGCACCATTGATATATATATCCCAAGGGCCTCGAATAAGCATCGTACCGCTAAGTGCAGGACTTGGTAGTACAATCGGCAATGTGCCGAATCATACATTCGACATGCCAATGGGGAATCCACTAATCTTATCAGATCCGCCAGCAGTAAATACTGTGCTAGTGTTCCAGCCACCAATGAATGATCAGCATAATCAAAATGTGCAACGTCCAAATGTGCAGCCGATTCCACCAGTGAGAGATCAGCAAGAAGTGGTAGGTAACCTAAACCAAGGTAGGGCTAATCCATTGACACCTCCAACGGCTGCTGGGGGGCAAGTAAATACCAATAATCAAAGGGAGTGGGTTAATCCATTCATTCCGCAGCACCCAAATGATCCTCCAGGAAGAAATTAAGGGATTGATAGGGCTCAGATTTTGGCTTTAATACAGGCCGAAGTAGCACAGGGTCGCAGTCGTGCTCGGCCAGTATATAGAAAGCCCTATCCTGATCATGTCGATGCTCATGAGTTGCCTAGAAATTATCGGTATCCTGATTTTTCTATGTATAGTGGCGAAGAGAATTTCTCTATGGTGCAGCATATTGCAAGGTTCACCGCACAATGTGGAGAAGCAGGTCCTAGCCCTTGGTTAAGGATGAGGTTATTCTATAGCTCTCTTACTGGGGCGGCGTTTGAATGGTACAACAACTTACCGACCAATTCTATTCAGACTTGAGATGAGATGAAGGAGGCTTTCCATACCCAATTCTACCGAACAGAGATAGAAGCTACACTGGCAGATATATCTCGATTATCTCAGTTGCCGAGCGAATCGGTTGAGACTTTTGTTGCCAGGTTCAGAAGGGCTAAACTCAAATGCCGAGTAAGTTTGTCAGAGCCAGAATACATCAAGTTGGCATTGAATGGTCTAGACATTAAACATCGCAAGAGGTTTGATGGGGTTGAGTTTCAAGATCTATTCGACTTAGCAAACAGGCTTCTCGGTATGAGGAAATACTAAAAGAAGAGAAAAAGAAGAAGAATTCTTCTAAGGGTACTTGGTACAAGGACCTTAATTATGAGGTATTCTCGGCAGAAGTTGGAGATGAATTACAAATTGACATTGCAGAAGTTAATAACAAAAAGCCATACGTTTGTGAGGCGTTGGTTAAACCTAAACCGACCACGGGGGGCAATGCATCGTCAACGTCAACATCGGCAGTAAGGAAAGGTCATGCCGATAGTGGGAAAAGTTATTCTTTCGACTTGTCGAAAACTGATCAAATCTTTAATCACTTGATGGCCGATAAGATGATATCTTTGCCTAAAGGGCATAAGATTCCATCGTCAAGTAATTTGAAAGGAAAAAAAGTATTATAAGTATCATAACTCTTGGAACCATGTTACTAATGATTGTACTGTTTTACGAGGTGTATTGCTGAAAACTATTGACGAAGGTACTTTAAAATTCCCGTAGAAAACTTTAGAGACTATGAAGGTGGATATCAATCCATTTCCTACAATCACATCTACAAATGTGATAAGCTTAGCCAAGCAAGAGAATCGGCAAGAGGCTGAAAAGATATCCGGTGAATTTCTTTCTTCAACTGTGACACCTGAAAAGATGGCAGAACTGCAGAAACAATTAAGGGAGGCTCAATTGGCCTTGATTGACCATAGTTGTCGCCCAAATTGTAAAGGAAAGAAAAAACCAAAGGAAAATGTGCCAATAGAGGTTCAACCAAAGAAGAAAGGAATTCTTGAGAGGCTTATTTTCCCATTGAAGCCTGGGGAAGAGCCTCGGCAAGGTGATCCTAGCAACAGTCATTTGAAAGAGGGAAAGCAAACTTGGTAAGTATATACATCTAGCCAATTTCATCCCCAAAATCGGCATCCTAGTTTTAAGAGGCAGTCGTTGGTTCAGTCAGAAATTTGGGTACAGAAAGGAGCCGATTCGTATAAGGTGCGAACTGTGAAACCAAGGACAGACTCAACTAAAGATAAATGGACTCGAGTTAATCATCCAAAATTCCCTAAAGCACAACAATATCAGAATGGAGGCCTAACTCGATCTCAGAAACGTAAGGAACAAAGGAGAAGGGAAAGCCGAGGAAATCGGCATTCGAGATTAACCAGATGAAGAGCATCAGCCGACGTCGCCCAGACGCAACAATGAGTTCAAAATTCAGTTTGGCAGTTTCCCGGATGAAATGTCATGTAATATGGCATTTGTAGTACCAGCAATGTTCCAGGCCCCATCGGCATCAAATGCAAGTGCTGAAAAAGAAACTTAGCCGATTCAGAATTTATCAATTCTTTCTTCAGAATTGGCGGAGAAAGTAGTTTTGAAAAACCTTTGTTAGCAATTACTCAACAACTTGGGCCTTTGTATGTTAAGGTATGGGTAGAAGGTCAACCTATTAATCGAGTCTTGGTAGACAATGGCTCGGTTCTGAATGTTATTCCAGCAAATACATTGAAGAAACTCGGCAAGAGTATGGAAGATGTTATTCCTACTGATGTAGCAATTTGTGGTTTCAACGGAGGATCTACTAGCACTAAAGGGATCCTTCCCTTAGAAGTAGAAGTTGGAGGTAGGACATCTTTTGTGGCATTCTTTATTATTGAATCCACGGCTTCCTATAATTTGTTATTAGGTCGTGACTGGATTCATCCAAATATGTGCATCCCATCATAACTACACCAGATGCTGATTTTTTGGGATGGAGATAAGGTGAAATAGTGAATGCCGATGATAAGCCATTTATGGCAAAAGTATACTCGGCAGATGTTGTTTTGTATAACGAAGAATGTGTTCCTATTCGATTTGTGGGAACAGGAGCCGATGGAAGATCAACCTCGGCGACCATGAGAAGGAGCCTTGCCGATCGTGAAATCAGCGAGTTGCAGCAAGAGAATTCTAGGCCGAAGGTGGAACTCCCTCGGCTTACTATAATTGAAGAATAAGTTGTTTATGGAAATGAAACTTGAAAGAGAAACAGCTGGGCAGCAGGCCTTTAGGGCCACTAGCATTAGGTTACAAGCATACATAGCCGAAAAACGGCTAGAAAAAGAAGCAATAATAGAGCCAGGACCATCGGTTAATCTTACTGAGGTCTATCGATTCGATAATGAAAAGTTAGATGCAATTCAGTTGGAAGACTTGGAATTGGCACTGGCTAAGCTTGATGATCTTAAAGCAAAAACTCAGGATCCATTAAAGGAGGTGAATTTAGGCACTGACACAGAGCCTAGACCAACTTATATCAGTGCACTGTTAGAACTAGAATTATAAGCCGAGGTTATCGGCATGTTAAAGCAATACAGTAACTATTTTGCTTGGAATTATAAGGAAATGTCAGGTTTATCCAAAGATCTAGTGGAACATCGGCTGTCTATCAAAGATGGCTATAAACCATATAAACAACCACCTCGTCGAATGTCTCAAGAGGTGGTAGACAAAGTCAAAGTGGAAATCAAACGATTGTTGGATACTGGCTTCATTCGAACTACAAGGTATGTTGAATGGTTATCAAATGTAGTCCCTGTTATCAAGAAGAATGGAAAATTACGTATATGTGTTGATTTCTGAAACATAAACCTGGCAACTCCAAAAAATGAGTATCCAATGTCGATAACCGATCAACTAATTGATGCAGCTGCAAAACACCAAATTATGTCTTTTATGGATGGACACTCAGGCTATAATCAGATTTATATAGCCGAGGAGGATATTCCAAAGGTAGCTTTTAGGTGTCCTGGATCGATTGGAACTTTGAATAGGTGGTAATGCCTTTTGGGTTGAAGAATGCTGGTGCCACATATCAGCAAGATATGAATTCTATTTTTCATGATATGCTCGGCAAGTTTATGGAGGTGTATATTGATGATGTAGTAGTAAAATCAGCAACAAAAAAGGAGAACTTGGTTCATCTCAAAGCATCCTTTGAGAGGATGAGGGCTCATAAGCTAAAAATGAATCCAATAAAGTGTGCTTTTAGAGTATCGGCAGGAAACTTTTTGGGTTTCTTGGTTCATCAAAGGGGTATAGAGATCAATAGGAATAAAGTTAAGGCGATTATTGATGCTAGTGCACCGAGAAGCAAGAAACAGTTACAGAGGTTACTTGGGCAAGTGAACTATCTTAGGAGATTTATTACTAATACAGCTGGGAAGTTACATGTGTTTTCCCTGCTATTCAAGTTGAAGCAGATGGAAGAATTCAAATGGGATGATACACATCAAAGGGCATTTGACTAGATTAAGAAATACTTGTCAAGTCCTCTTGTCATGATGCCACCAAGGAAGAAATGGCCGATGAAGTTATATTTATCGGCTGCTGAAAAATCCATTGGAGCTATGTTAGCATAAGAGAATGAAGCAGGAAGTGAACAAGTAATATATTATCTCAGCCAAGTTTTAACTCCAGTCGAGTGTAGATATACACCGATTGAGAAATTATATTTGGCTTTGTATTTTGCAGCAATGAAATTAAGAGTCTATATGTTGCCTGTTTTGGTTTATATTATTTGTCAAACAGATCTTCTAAAGTATATGCTATCAAGGCCATTAATCACATGCCCGATTGGCAAGTGGGCTTTGGCACTAATGGAGTTCAACTTTGCATATGTTCCATAAAAGGCAATTAAGGGAAGAACATTGGTAAATTTTCTTACCGATCATCCCTCGCCTGAAATTGAGTCACAAGTATTTGATGGGCTTGACTCAGCATCCATATTCATGACTCCATGGACTTTAATGTTCGATGGGTCGAGTACCAGTGAAGGCTCGGGAGCTGGTATAGTCATAATATCCCCAATAGGGAATCAAATTTCATTTTCCTTCTTTTTGCATTTTAGGTGTTCAAATAATCAAGCCGAGTATGAAGCATTAATTATCGGCTTGGAAATCCTGCCAGAAATGGCAGTTAAAGACGTCCACATTGTGGGAGATTCAAGTTTGGTGATTAATAAAATCTCAGAAGACTTTAGATGTTTGAACTGGCAATTGAGACTATTTCATTCGTTGGCAACCCAATTAGTCAATCAATTTCACAATGTGACTTTGGAATATAGATCAAGGGCCATGAATAAAGTAGCTAAAGATTTAGCACAGACTGCTTCAGAAGTCAGGGTGCCAAGTGGTACGAAGGACAGGATAATGAAAATTACACGCCGATCTCTTCCATCGGCTGAAACAAGAAATCAAGTTATGGAAGAAGTCTTTGCCACTGATGTTGCCGAGTTGGATGATGATGATTGGCGAATCCCTTACATCTTGTTCTTACAACATCCAACTCTTGAAGCCGATCGAAGAATAAAAAGAAATGCAGTCGATTATGTGCTTATGGATGGAGATCTTTATAGAAGATCGGCTGATGATGGTTTGTTATTTCAGTGCATTAGTAAGTTTGAGGGTTTGAAGATTATGACCAAGGCACATTAAGGGATATGTGGAGCTCACCAAGCTGGCATAAAAATGAGGTGGTTGATATGCCGATATGGATATTATTGGCCTGGAATGAGAAAAGATTATATGACTTATGCAAAAGGTTGTATAGACTATCAAAAACATGGTCCAATGCAGTGGGTTCCAACAATAGAGATGCAATTACTAGTTATGCCATGGCCTTTCAGAGGTTGGGCCATGGATCTAATCAGCAAGATTAATCCTCCTTCATCAAAGGGTCATCGTTGGATTATTTTAGCTACTGATTACTTTACCAAATAGGTAGAAGCCGAGGAATACGTATCGGTAACTCATAATACCGTTATACAGTTTTTGGAACGACATATCTTTCATCGATTTGGCTTATTAGAAACAATTGTTGCCGATAATGGATCTGTGTTTCGAGCAAATGAAGTATTACAACTCGGCATTGATATGCAAGTGAAAATGGTAACCTCAACACCCTATTATACTCAAGGGAATAGCCAAGCAGAAGCTTCAAATAAAGTTATGATTGAAATCATTGAGAAGATGATAAAAGACAAGCCGAGGCGTTAGCATGAAGCCCTTTCAGAAGCCTTATGGGCTTATAGAAACTCAAAAAGGACAAGTACAGGAACAACTCCATATCGGCTAACATTTGGCCATGATGCAGTGATGCCGATAGAGTTAACCGTAAAATCGGCAAGGGTAACTTTGCAACACAATCTCATACCTGCCGATTACAATGAAGCCATGTTTACTGAGTTGGAAGATTTGGATGAAGTTCAGAAACTTGCTCTAGACCACCTTATGGTCCATAAAGCAAAAGTAATGAAGGCTTACAACAAAAAGGTGAAGTTCAAGTCATTTGTAGAGGGTGATATGGTTTGGCAAACAATTCTTCGACCTGGAAAAGTGCATAGAACTTATGGAAAATGGTCACCTACTTGGGAGGGCTCGTATTTGGTTCACCAAATGTTGCATGGAGGGGCATATAAGTTGAAGGATTTAGATGGTGAAATGCATGAAAGGCCAATAAATGGAAGGTACCTTAAAAAATATAAGCCAACTATTTTTGAGCTTATGGAAGAAAAGAAATCTCCAGTTAAGTCAAAATAGCTTGGATATATTTTGCTTTTTTTGTTTTTGTGCAAATTATGGATATGTTTGTTTATACAGTGAATAAAATCTCAATATACTTTAAAGATCAAAATATCATTGTAGCAAGACTGTTCAAAACATCACATTCCCAAAAAAGCAAATTGTTTAAAATCATATTACAAACCATCATAGAAAAGATAGCAATAATTGATCAAAGTTGGGTAAAGTTCTTGTGAAAATCTTCAAATTTGGCCTTAAAATCGGCCCAAGAGGTTGGCCTCCGCTTGCTTTTTAGATTGCTCCAACTTAGGCAATTGGGTCTGCAGCGTTTTCAATTTGGGAGCAGCAGTTTCGGCCTGAACTTTTAATTCCATCACTTTGTCATTGAGCTTGGTTTTGTCTAGCTGCAACTGGGCAAGCTTGGCTAGAAGTCTCTTCTCTCGGGTTTCTAACTTGGCAGCTTCTTTCTTCAAAGATTCGTGGAGTTCTTTACCCGTTTTCAACGTTCTAGCAAGCTTCTCTTTCTCTTGGTTCTGAATGGAGTAGTGTTGGAGAACCTAGTTTGATTCAATGAATGCAGTGATAATAGTAGGAATTTGAAGCTGAAATTTTTTTAAAAAGGCCGAATCACTTAAGGAGAATCCAGGGTAGCTACTTAGGAAAGAGAGTGTCTCAGTCAATTCGTTTTTGAACAAGGGGGTAAAAGACAGGTCTTGTTGTACCATGTTGAATAAAACCTGCACAGCATGTGTTACCTCAAAAGGAGTATCGGGAGATGGTCCAGTTGGGATTGCAGGGGATTCAGGATCTAGGGAATCAAACACAGAGTCAAATAGAGAATCCAAAGTAGTGAATGGTGAACTTGGGTTGGATCTTGTAGGCACAATAGGAGAACAAGGGTCTTTCTGCACCTGCAACATCTTAAATCAGTTTCAATCATCATAAATAAATAAATATCATGTTCATTTTAGATACTTACTTCCTTAGAGTCTCCAATTTGTTCTTTCATTGGAGTTGAAGCTAAATGTTAAGAGGAAGCTAGAGAGATCTTTCTTGAAGGTTTTTGTTCTTGCTCCGCTAAAAACTCAACCTTTTCCTTTTGCTCTGAAGAAGGTGGAGTTTCCTGAAATTTATGCCGAGTTAGTCATAATGATTAACCAAAAATATAATCAGGCATTAAAGAATTTTACCATGGGAGTTTTAGTGGTCGATTTCTTTTTCTTGGACACAACCTCATCTTCATCTTCGTCATCATCATTATCAATCAAGACAAAGTGTCTTTTGGCCCTTGATTTTCTAGCAGGCTTCTTTCCCACAATTTTCTTTCTCATTTTTCTCTGGAATAAAAGAATTAGCAGAAAAATGGTCTGCATAAAAGAATGGTTGAAGTTTGATCATAAGAGCTACCTGAGTAACAGTTACAGGAGGTATGCTTTGAAGAGGAGTGTAGAGATCAGGTGGAATTGATGCTGACAAAGTTGGGTTTGTTCCTTCTAGTGCAGAAGGTGGAGCACCTGTAATTTTTTTTTTAAAAAAAAATAACAAATCTATATTGCAGTGTAGATATAGTTGTTGATTAGATACAAATAAAGACCACTACTTACTCTGCTGAGAGCGTGATCTAGTTTTACCTGCTGGAGTTATAGGTGAAGTATGACTGGTGGATTTAATGGGATTATTCTCTGCTGTAGGAGTTGTGGTAAGAACAACAGGTGGGATGTTTTCTCCTCCTTGAAAAGAGAGGGATATGAACTTGTAGGACCCAAGGAGAGTATTGACAAGTTGCACAACTTCTTTTGACCTGGTAAAGCAGATGTAGGAAGACCACCATTCTTCAAAGTTTGGGTCTGTGGCCGGTTCTTCTACGAATTCTTTGTATTGAAAATTGGTTAAGAGTGTCTGAAATTTATTTGTAACATCACGAACTTGGTCGCTATCAGTTAACTTCACTCTTTTATGAAAATTCTTGTTATAAGAAGAATAAGGGGGTACTGGAATTAACTGAGTCAATCCAAACTGCCTGGCTAATTGTGCAGGGTTATAAAACTCTACCCTAGTCTGGCTTTTTGCATGGTGGGGAGCAATGGTATTGCAAGAAATATCTCTTGCAGTCAAGAAATGGCCCCAAGCAGTCTTATGTAATTCAATTTGTTCTGCTGAGGAATCAGCAGTGGGAGGAAGCAACCAAGAGGGGGCCAAACAACAGTCTGAAAAGGGAAGGAATTGAGAGCGGGTTCGAAAGGTACATTGATGATAAAAGAATTGAAAACAATTAAGGAATGATTATTCCTTGGGTTTAGCTCGGGCATACTCGAAAGAAATTAAGGAGTCATTTGTTGAGAGATAAATTTTGGGGACAATTCAGGAAAATAAGCATGCAACCAGAATTGATAAAGCCAGAAAGGTCCTCTAGACCGAGAGAAACTTGAGACAGTGAGGTCCGATAAACCTCTGTATAAAGATGCTAACAGAAATGAAGCTAATGCCATGGATTTTCCTTTAGACAGTGTTATAGTTAACTGGGTGAGATCTTTAGTGATTTGAATTGCAGGGGCATACAAGAAATGTCTACATAACCATAACAACAAAAAGTCTATGTGTTCTTGTTCAGTTACTTTAGTTTTATGTTCTCCAATCATTTCTTTAAGGAATGGCCAGTGAGATTGGACGTGATGTTTAGGGCCATCTTATTCAGGAAAGTAGAAATTGGTTTCTGGGTCTTGAAGAAGGTAATTGATATCTTCCCCTCCAGGTTTGAATCTAGTTAGAAAACAAACATCCCTAAGGGTTGGGGCCATCATCCCACAACGTAAATGTAACGAATTGGTGGTGGGTGACCAAAAGTGTAAAGATGCAAAAAACAGTGGCTTATCTAGGGTAAAAGAAAGCTTATTGAGTTAGATGATGTCAAAGATGCCCATGCACTTCCATAGATCACCTTTAGCCACAGGCACGTGATCCACCCACTCATTCCATTGGGGCATGGGAGGATGCCAATTCTTGATTGACAGAGACGGCCTTTCACCTTCAGCAGTCTGATACATAGGTTTGAGAAAAGGAAGTTGGTTTTCCCCTTGAGGGTAAAAGGAGACAGGGATGGAGGAAATCGATTGACAAATGCTGGACTAAGGCCCTTAGCATTATTTCCTAAATCGATAAGTGTGGTATTGTTCAGTTCAGAGGATGGTAGGGTTTTGAGGGTACTCTTGGTCATTTAGGTATAAGATGTCGATGTTGGTATTGGAGATTCCAGATTAAGACCAGGGTGTTGTTTTTTCAAAGACATATTGCAAAGGAAGAAAAGGGTTTTGATGGAGATGGGAGATTTTGGAAGAGGAGTGTGGCTGATACAGAGATAAAAGATATGTTTTGTGTATATGAATCGTGGGTGGTGATAAGCGCTGAATACTGTATATTCAGGCGCCCTAAATTACATTAACAAAGTCCATTAATTGATTATTTTATGTAAATTAACTCTATTTGCATGTTTTTGTGCATTTTCAGGTTAAAGTGTAAAAAGGAAGCAAAAATGATGCCTTGTGGAATTATGAACAAAAAGGGTGCCAATTCCGAATTTCTGGCAGCGGTAGAACCTGACTTTTGTCACCATTTTCGACCTAGTAAACTCAAGAACTGGACTTCTATCATAACATGAAGGATTTAGAGCTCTGAATCATATTTCTAAATCTTCAAGTGGTTCGTCATTCGGATTTCGGAACAGAGAGTTATGATCTTCTTAACAGAGGTGCGCAGAACTGCCTGGCAGCACTGAAGTACTGCCTTTCTCCCCATTTTCGCCCAACCAGACTTGAGAATTGGGTCTTCATCAAAACATGAAGTTTTTAAAGCACTGAATCATCTCTCCAAATCTTCAAATAGATCATCATTCGGAGTTCGGGGCACAAAGTTATAGTAGTTTTACCAAAGTAGGTTAGTGCTGAGCAAGAAGAGCATGTTGCACATTACACTAATTTAGAGTGCTCGAGACCACTCTTCGAGTGCTCGAAAATCAGCCAGATTGCAGCTCGGAAATGAACCCCTCTTCAGCCCACTTGTGCATTGGTTTCCACATTTCCACCCTCCTTCTTTATGGAGTGGTTGGGAATGTCTTTGAAGGAGAGAGAGAGAGCTTGGTTGAAAGATATAAGGCAACTAAGGGCCACATGCATCCTATCATTCATTTTTAGAAGATAAGAGCAGAGAGAGGAGAGAAAAGAAAGGATTTCTTCAAGCTAACAAAGGGGAGCTCGAAAATTGGAGATGGAGTTCAAGCTTCTTCTTCATTCTAAGGCTCCAATGGGTAACTAACTCTTCTTCTAGGGAGGTGAAGAAGCCTCCCTTATAAGCATACTCTAGTTTTGTTCTTAATTTGGGGAATGAAGTATGTATGTGGTATTTTTCATAATCTAGAGCTCTACACATGTTGTAATGGATCTTAATTTCTATTAATGATTATGTTGAGTTTTATCATCTTGTTTTAGGTTATATTCTCTCATGATTTTATAGCTTGCATCTTCATAGTGGGAATGGAGATGAGATTATGAAATGGTTTTCTTGGCATGTCTTGTGAAGGTTTTGATAGTCCATTCCTAGGAACGATGAACCATACTACACCCCTAGTTTAATGTAATTAAGTAGATGGTTCATACCAACCGTGGATGGATTATACTTAGTCTTTGATTACATGTGCATTTACCATACAAAGTAAGGGATTTGATAGGCCATTCCTAGGGGATTATACTTAGATGGTTTATACTTAGCTCTTGATTGTATGAACTTCTTGAAGATAGTGTAGTTATCATGCATCTCTACATATCATGGTCATTTACATAAGTAGCTCCCCAAGTTAATTGCAAGCTAGCATGTTTATGAGGTATGTGGTGGATTCATTTCCCTAGTCCTCTCCACCTAAGTTTCACTCCTTTTAATCTCCTTCCATTTATTATTTTATGCATCTTTACATTTCTAGCTTAGTGACAAACCAATCAACAACTCTTTATTACACCTTATCACTATAAAATGACTCTAGACACTTAGGTTGCCATAGATTAGCGCAGTCCCAGTGGTTCGACTTACCCGACCAATAGCCCTATTTTACAATGATTCGTGCTATTGCGAAGGTTGATGTATAGTTGATCAACCGATCAATTTTTGGCGTCGTTGCCGGGGACTACAAACGGTTTAGCGACCAAGGTTCTAGGGTTAATTTTAGTTTGATTGTGAATACTGTGTTTTGTGAATATTTCTTGTGTGGTTTAACCATTTTCGTGTTGTAAGATTCTAGGGACTTGAAGCGCCGTGGGAACGCTAGCAAATTGTAAGTCTAGAGGACCCCAGGTAAGTCTCTTGACTTCTAGTTTCAACTTGTAGATACAGTACATGTGTTAATTTTAGAAGTAGTTAATTTACTTGTGAAGCCCTTGTAGAGGCTATTATCTTGTTTAATTTCGTGTACAAGCATCGGTCCTTGTCATGGCCATTTATTTTCTGTCTTGATAATTGAGGAGAAAGGGAACATCGTATGTGGAGTATTGATGATGAATTGTGTTGTTGAATTTATGCTTTGTTGTTGATGTTTGGCCGTAGGTTACTCTCTCTACCCACACTTGACTCGTCTATTGATATGAATTCACTTGAAAGAACTCTTAGACGAAACCTTAGGGAACCCACTCTTACAAGGGATCTTGAAACTGAATTCAATACAATGGGGGATAACGTAGGAAATCCGGGGAATGAAAGGGCTGAAATTCCTAATGTAGAACCAATGACTCTTAGAGATCATTTCATTCCTACCACCTATGCTTCTCCTTCTTGCATAGTAATGCCAAACATCGATACAGCTCAATATGAGATCAAATCAAGCACCATCCAAATGCTTCCATCATTTCATGGCTTTGATAATGAAGATCCATATAAGCATCTTGATGAGTTCCTTGAAATCTGTTCGACCATCCGGTTGAGAGGTTTTCCAGACAATGCACTTCATCTCCATCTTTTCCCATTCTCCCTAAAGGATAGGGCAAAATATTGGTTGAACTCCCTCGCTCCCAATTCCATTACTTCTTGGGCTCAATTGCAACAAGAATTCCTTAAGAAGTATTATCCGGTGAGTAAAACCAACCAAATAAGGCGTTCCATTCTAAGTTTTTCTCAAGTTGATGGAGAACAACTCCATGAGACTTGGGAAAGGCTACAAGATCTTCTTCGAAAATGTCCTCATCATTTGATCCCAAAATGGCAATTAATGCAAGCTTTCTATGCCGGCTTGACCGAAACCCATAGATTCATGGTTGATTCTTCTTTTGGTGGGATGTTCATGTCTAAGAATGCGGATGAGACTTGGACCCTACTTGAGAATTTAAGCGAAAATTCACTTCAACATAATTCTCGTAAGGCTCCGACCGCAACCATTGCAAAGAACACCAACCCTTGTCAACCAAAATCAATAAGGGAGGAATCATCTCAAGTGGATGCCATCGCTCATAAATTCTACCAATTGATGGCACCACATCTTCCTCCTTCATTGTCTCAAAATTCGGCAAGTTCAGTTTGTGCTTCATGTACTAGTCCATTCTATCTCTCGGAAGATTGCCCCACATCGGAGCAATTTCCCAATCCCAACCAAGAGCAAGCTAATGCCATGTTCTCGCGGCCCGGGAACAATCCATATTCCAACACCTACAATCCGGGTTGGCGAGATCATCCGAATTTCTCGTGGCGGCAACAAGCCCCACAAAATTCCCAATTCCAAAACCAAGGGCGGCAAAATCAGCCCTCTTCTCAATATCAGGGTAGACCTTTCCAAGCCTCTTCAAGCTACCGTCCTCCTTACAATCCAAATGTCTCCAATCAACCTCCTGTGTGTCCAACTGATGAGATAGTAGCTGCAAACAAGCAAATGATGGAATCATTAAATAAGCAAATAATGGATGCCAACAAGCAACTCTTGACATCCTTGCAGCCTACTCTCCAAATGGTTTACTCTCATACTCAATCCATAGCTAATCTCGAAACTCAAGTGGGCCAAATAGCTAACTCGGTGAATCAATTGCTTCAAAAGGACAAGGGCAAGCTTCCCTCTCAACCTTTTGAAAATCCTAGAGGAATACATGTAATTGATGACACCCCTCCTCCGAGTGGGCCGACTTATGAACAAGTTCAAGCTATCACCACCCTTCGGAGTGGTAGAGTGGTTGACAACAAGGTTGACGGAGACACAAGTGAGAAAAACCCTCCTTTGAAAAATCCAAATCCAAGCTCTTCAAATCCAAAGTCTTGTCCAAATACCATTCACGGAAATCCCACACATGTCACCCCAAATGTGGAAACTACTTATGAGCCAAAAGCTCCGTTTCCTCAACGTCTTCAAGAGTCGACACATTTTGGGAACAAGAATTGTAAAATTCAAGACATGTGGGAAGTTTTCAAGCAAGTGAAGATTAACTTGCCCCTCTTGGATGCTATCAAGCAAATCCCTCCCTATGCAAAATTTCTTAAAGATTTGTGCACTCAAAAACGCACTTCTAAAAATCATTTGCCAAAAAAAGTGAGGTTGACTGAAAATGTTAGTGCTATCATTCAGCACAGCACTCCTCCGAAGTATAAGGATCCGGGTGCCCCCACAATCTCTTGCGTCATTGGTGACACCAAAATCGAGAGGGCCCTCCTTGACTTAGGGGCTAGTGTGAATTTTATTCCATATTCAGTCTACCAACAACTTGGTTTGGGAGATCTTAAGCCGACTTTCGTGGTTTTGCAACTTGCCGATAGATCGGTCAAGCATCCACGAGGTATTCTCGAGGACGTTATCATCAAAGTGGATAAATTCTACTTCCCGGTAGATTTTGTGGTTCTTGATACGGAACCGGTCCATGACCCAAAAAAGCATATTCCCGTGATCCTTGGTAGGCCATTTTTAGCCACGGCTAATGCATCAATTAATTGCCGAACCGGGGTGATGGACATTGCTTTTGGAAACATGCAAGTCAAACTCCACATCTTTCATGCAACTCAACATCCCTCCAGTGAGGATGATTGTTTTCTTGTGGATGTTATTGATGAAGTGGTCGAAGAATCTCTCCCCTTCATTCTAAGCAAAGATCCTCTTGAAACTTGCATGTCCCATTTTGACTTCTCAAACTTTGATGTTAATCAAGCCATTCAAGAAGTCAATTCCTTGCTTGATATTAATGCTATCATGGATGTACCTCCTTGGAAAATTCCAAAAGAACCACTTCCCCAACTTTCCACCACTCCTCCGGTCCCATCATTGTTATCTCTGCCACAACTTGAGCTTAAGCCACTCTCGGCCCATCTCAAGTATGTGTTCCTTGGTCCAAAGCAAACCCTTCCGGTCATTATTGCCTCGGACCTTCAAAAAGACCAAGAGACTAACCTTTTAGCGGTGTTCCAAGAGCATAAAGAAGCTATTGGTTGGACAGTGGCAGATTTGAAAGGAATTGACCCCTCAATTTGTATGCACCGCATTCATATGGAGGAGGACGCAAAGCCTACTAGAGAGGTCCAGCGCCGGTTAAATCCAAATATGAAGGAAGTGGTCATGAAAGAGGTGATCAAATTGTTAGATGCGGGAATCATCTACCCTATCTCTGATAGCAAGTGGGTGAGCCCCACACAAGTTGTCCCCAAGAAATCCGGTCTCACCGTTGTTGAAAATTCAACGGGTGAGCTCGTGCCACAACGAACCACCACCGGGTGGCGTGTGTGCATTGACTATCGGAAACTCAATTCATTAACTAGGAAGGATCATTTCCCACTCCCATTTATTGATCAAATCCTAGAAAGGTTAGCCGGCCAAAGCTTTTATTATTTTCTTGATGGTTATTCCGGCTATAACCAAGTGGCAATCGCCCCCCAAGATCAAGAGAAAACAACATTCACATGTCCCTTTGGTACTTTTGCCTATCGACGCATGCCTTTTGGTTTATGCAATGCACCGGCAACGTTCCAAAGGTGCATGATGTCCATATTCTCCGATATGGTTGAAAAGTTCTTAGAAGTTTTCATGGACGATTTTTCCGTATTTGGCTCCTCCTTTGACTCGTGTCTCAAAAATTTATCTCTTGTGCTCCAAAGATGCAAAGAGACGAATCTCATTCTAAGTTGGGAGAAAAGCCACTTCATGGTCCAAGAAGGCATTGTTTTAGGACATGTCATTTCTAAGTGGGGAATCGAGGTAGACAAGGCAAAAGTTGAGTTAATCTCTAATCTTCCTCCTCCGAATTCAGTCCGTCAAATTCGTTCTTTTCTTGGCCATGCCGGATTCTATCGTCGCTTCATCAAAGATTTTAGCAAAATCTCACGGCCCTTGTGTAATCTCTTAGCCAAGGATGTTCCGTTTAATTTTGATGACGCTTGCATGGAAGCTTTCATCAAACTTCGCACTCTCCTCTCATCCGCCCCAATCATGAAACCCCCTAATTGGTCTCTTCCCTTTGAAATCATGTGTGATGCATCCGACTATGCATTAGGGGCGGTTTTGGGCCAACGTGTGGATAAACTTCCGCATATCATTTATTATGCTAGCAAAACTCTCTGCGATGCCCAATTAAACTACACCACCACTGAAAAAGAATTGCTAGCTGTGGTGTACGCCTTGGATAAATTTCGCTCTTATCTTCTTGGCTCCAAGGTCATCGTCTTTTCGGATCATGCCGCTCTTAGGCATTTGTTAGCGAAAAAAGAGACAAAACCCCGTTTAATTCGATGGATCCTCTTACTTCAAGAGTTTGACATTGAAATCCGGGACAAAAAAGGGACCGACAATGTTGTCGCCGATCATCTCTCTCGCTTACTTATTGAGAAATCTTCAGAATTCGCAGCCATCCGTGATTCCTTTCCGGATGAGCAACTTCTTCAAGTTTCACATTCTACTCTTCCATGGTTTGCGGATATTGTCAATTATCTTGCGGTTGGCAAAATTCCAGCTCATTGGTCCAAACAAGAGAGGGGCCGGTTTTTCTCCCAAGTCAAGCATTTCTTTTGGGAAGATCCGGAACTATTCAAGTATTGCCCGGACCAAATCATCCGGCGATGCATTCCTGAAACCGAGGCCACAAGCATTCTAAATTTTTGCCATACTCTTGCTTGTGGAGGCCATTTTAGTGCCAAAAAGACCGCTAACAAAGTTCTTCAAAGCGGATTCTTTTGGCCTACCTTGTTTTGGGATGCATACAATTTTTGCAAATCGTGTGAACGATGTCAAAAACTTGGATCCATGTCCCGAAGAGACATGATGCCCCTTACCAACATTTTAATTGTTGAAATTTTTGATGTGTGGGGGATTGACTTCATGGGACCATTTCCATCTTCTTATGGCTATGAGTACATCCTTGTAGCGGTGGATTATGTGTCTAAATGGGTTGAAGCCGAGGCTACCAAAACCAATGATCATAAAGTCGTGATCCATTTCATTCAGTCTCACATCTTTAGTCGTTTTGGTGCGCCCTGAGCAATCATTAGTGATGGTGGATCTCATTTCCGAAATCGTTATCTAAAATCTGTCCTTGCTAAGTATTCCGTCATTTATAAGGTTGCTACACCTTACCACCCTCAAACGAGTGGTCAAGTAGAGATTTCTAACCGGGAGATTAAGCACATTTTGGAAAAAACGGTTAAACCAGACCGCAAAGATTGGTCATTAAGGCTAAACGATGCGCTTTGGGCTTACCGGACAGCTTATAAGACACCCATTGGCATGTCACCATATCGACTTGTCTTTGGCAAAGCATGTCATCTCCCGGTAGAATTAGAGCACCATGCTTATTGGGCCATAAAAAGGTTCAATTTTGATCTCAAACAAGCCGGCTCTAATCGTGCGTTGCAATTAAATGAACTTGAGGAATTGCGTAATGACGCGTATGAAAGCGCAAAAATTTACAAGGCAAAGACTAAAGCTTTTCGTGACAAACACATCGTCAAGAAGTCTTTTGCCCTAGGACAAAAGGTTTGGCTTTTCAATTCCCGCTTGAAACTCTTTCCCGGTAAACTCCGGTCAAGATGGGATGGTCCATACATTGTCACTACCGTCTTTCCTCATGGAGCAATCGAACTTTATGATCCTGCAAGTGGATCACTCTTCAAGGTAAATGGCCAACGGCTTAAGCCTTGCATTGACGGCACAATCCTAACCCGTAAAGTTGAGGAAGTCCTCTTGACAGATCCAATTTATGAGGATTAGTGCATGCTCTAGCATTGTCTAGCTATTGACATTAAATTTAGCAACTCAAGGGAAGCAATTCTTTCAATTTCCAAGCTTCATTCTCTTTGAAATTGCTCGTGCCTTGCAAATTTTCTGGGAAACGGTGTAGAAAAGCTAAAAGTTTGATTTTTCTTAGACCTTCTCAACTCTAATTTTAATTCCCGGAAGTCTCCATCGCTTTCTCGCAATTTCATTAGATTTTTCAAAAGCGACTCATATGCATATTTTCTCATTTTTAATGAAAAGTCTGAAAATTTTCTCAAAATTCTTCATGCATTTGAGATGATTAAAAAGTTGAAAAATTGTAAGGTTTCACAACAAAACTTTCAAAATTTCCCATGCATTGGAATGGAATGAATTTGCAAGTTTAAAATTTTCTCCGGAAATTTCAATCATGCTTTGTGTGATGTTCTGAAAGTTGACAATTTTTCCATGCATTAGGAATTGCAAAGTTAAAAAAAAAAAAAAAAAAAAAAAACAAAATTCAATAAATAAATAATCAATAATCAAATCTTTATATATATACATATTTTTATCATCAGCATAATCATAATGCATGCAGCTTTGATGCCAACATGATGCACGGTTTATTCATGCATGCAAAGGAACTTGCATTGTATTAAGTTCAGGTTCAAGAACTTGCATTGCATGAAATGGTCAAGAAATGTTAGAGTTCAGGTTCACATGTTGCATTAAGGCATCATTGCATTGCTTGAATCCTCATGCAAGCTTTGAGTGCTCCAGTTTTCCTCCCATGCTTCATTCATCCGAACTCCTCCTACCCAACACTCAAGCCCACTGCGTGCACCAGCTTGATTGATCTTCAAATGCCCTCATAAAGCTTGCACTCAAATGCACTCATCAGTTGAGCTCACTGTCCAGGCTTCGAGCACTCGAAGTTGAACTTCGAGTGCTCGAACTTCTCTCACCCAAAGACCCCAACTCTCTGCCTTACTCTCGAGCAATCCTAACCCCATTCCGAGTGCCCAAGCTTCTTAACCCAACTCACTGCCCAAATTTCGAGCACTCGAAGACCAAGCTTCGAGTGCTCGAACTCCATCATCAACCAAGACCTCCATGCAATCTCACCCACCAGCCCACCCAACCTCTCCCTCAATCTCTTATCAACCAACCTCACAACCAACCTACTCTCGGCTTCCTCACAAAACACCATCCCCAACCCACCCACACTCCATGCAAACCATTTCTCTCTCGGCTTCCCATGCAGCCACACCATGCAAATCTCATCACTCGGCAACCCCTCACCCAAGCAAACCCCTCCCAAACCAACCAACCTCCATGCCGACACACCACTCCTCTCGGCCACCCCCACCATCCAACCCTCCCTCTCTCGGCATGCATTCCATTCCCATTACACCCATCCTCCCAAGTTGTAGGTGACATGCATGACACCAACCACCTCACATCCTACCCCCAACCATCAACCTCTACTCCTCTCGGCAACTTGAGACATGCCACTTCAAACCAAACAACCCACACTTCCTCACGACCAAACCACCACCACCTCTTCAAGCCGAGCACCACCCTCCAACTCATGCTCACCACAACCCAAACCAACAACCTTCCCAATCTCTGCATCTCTGCAGACACCCCACCAACCTTCCCAATCTCGGCTTCTCTCTCTTCAACTTCAACCCTACCATGCATGAACCACCTTCAACCATCCTCCACGATCACACCTACTGCAACACACAACCTCACCTCGCAGCCACCATGCATACCTGCATGCATGCATGCAAGCCCCATGCATGCATGCACAACCATCTTCTTCCTTCTCTCACCACACAACCAATCTTCCCTCTCCTCCACAAACCCAACTCTTCCTCTCTCTCTCAACCCCAGCAACCAAGCATGCAAACCATGCATGCTCCATCAACCCTCACTATTCACCCTCCACCCTCGGCACCAACCAAACCAGCCTCTCTCTCCATCCAACCATCACCCTCGACATCAGCATCCCACACATGGTGGCTCACATCTCACACATCCACCTCACACACACATCTCATACACCATGCTTTCACCACCCACCTTGCACACCACCTCACTCACTGCCAAGACTTCGAGCACTCGAAGTCCCATTTCGGGTGCTCGAAGTGTGGAGCACAATGCACCATCCTCAGCCGAGGCCACTGCCCCAATTTCGAGCACTCGAAGACACCCTTCGAGTGCTCAAACCAAGCTTCCCTCTCTCTTTTAAAACCACACAACCTCTCTCTCTCGAACCAAGCCTCCCTCTCTTTCTTTTAAACTCACAAACCCATCCCCACTCCAACCCAACTCTCTCTCTCTCTCGGCTCATCCCCCACCCCACACCAACCAAGAAACCAACTCTCTCTCTCTACCCAACCCAACCAACCTCACCATCCTCTTCACCTTTAGGCAAATTCCTCCCATCCCCACCACTTAATCTGACGATCCATAGGGCCTGTGGATCTCCATTGTTAGGTGAGTTTCTTCCTTCTCTTCCTCTTTCACATTTTTGGTATAAATGGAGGATGGGCTTGCATGTAATGGCGATTTCTGATTATTTGGGAATAGTTATTGCAATTGCAGGGCCACAAATTTTTGGGTTTCATCATCCATCCCACTCATTTTCACCTTCTCCTTTTTGTGGTGCACGCCAGGTGTTCGCCGAAATTCCTCAACCAAGTCCACCTCTCTAAATGTCTCGTGCCGGTCATTCTCGCCCTCTTAGACCCTCTGCGGGTGCCCGTGCTGTCAATCGTAAGAGACCACGTGATCCTTGGGATCGCAAACAACTCAACTACGAGCTTTCTTTTCCGCTCATCGATGCCTTTGATATTCTACCCACAACTTCGTGGGCTGTCGCCGAATTGACTAACCAGCGTCTGCAGCACATTTGCGCGCCCCTTGCCAGGGTTGCCTACCCCCGTGTAGTGCCCTGAAGAGCCACCCATTTCTCTCACTACATCCATTGATGGCACCACCTATGCTTTCACTATGACTGACATCATTCAAGTTTCTGGTTGCCCCATTGAGTGCCCCGATGACATTGTCAATCGTGAGAATCTCCCTTTATATGAGGAGCCGGATACATTAACTGTGGAGCAGATTGCCGCTGCCATTTGCACTGTTGACGATCCTACTAGGCCCCGGTCTTTTATCCGCAAAACCAATCTTCCGGAATGCCTCTCGTTCATTGACACTGTCTTCAAGCACAATGTCTGCCCTTTGGTGCATAGCACCGAGCGTCGGGGCCTCCTTTTGCAAGCCTTATATGCCATGGACCAAGGCCAATGGTTCTCCATCCCAGAGCTCATTTGGACCACATTTCTGAAGTTTTGGCATGACGCTCATAATGCACGGGTTCCGCGAGTTGAAAATCGAAAAATTGCCTTTGCCGTTTTTCATCACTCGGCTCCTTCAGCACAAGGGTTTTGTTGTTCCTCCCCATGAACCAAAAGGAGAAAAGATTAAAATTTTTACCAAGCGCCGGTGGATCAATGTTCTTAGCCATTCTAGTACCCCTCAGCCTGCTGCCCCCCTGTTCATCCAAGCTCCACCTCCTCCTCCTTCTGAGGATGTTTCCACCGCAGCAGCCGCTGCAAGGGTAGAGCCTCCGGTCGACTCTCACCAGGACCAGGCTTTCATCCGGGCTAGCATTGCCGGTATTCATGAGCGACTGGATCGTTTTGAGAATTCTTTGTCCGCGTACACTCAGACTCTATGTGAGACTTCTTCACGTGCTGAAGAAGATCGTCGTCTTGCTGCTGAAGACCGTCGTGTCGCAGCTGAGGAACGCCGTTCAGCTTTCGCTGAACGGCGTAAGACTCAATCTCTCCTCCATTCCATCCTCGCCCATTTACCCTCTGGACCGTAGCTTGTTGCGAGTGTTGGCCCTTATCTTTTTGTTTCATATGTAACTATTTCTCTTGTATCTTTTGTTTTCCTTTTGAACTGTAAGAATTTGCTATGTATAGGTTGCTCTGGTAGACATGATCCCTGTACAGCTCTTTTTATAATCATGTAAACTCTTTTTGAAATGCAAATTCTTTCTGTTCTGTTAACTTTCGGTACATTCTTTTTCTGTATTTATGCTTGTGCTATTAATGCTGTTTGTGGTTGTTTCTTTTTATTCTTCATGATGCTCTCCAGGTTGCGCAGTCCAATTCAAGTTTGGGGGTTTTTGTATCACCATGCCATTTCCTCCCCCAGGGTATTGTTGTTCCTTTTTTTACTCTTTGTCATTTTTGTCTCTAACTTACATCCATGTCCCACATTGAGGACACTGTGTAGTTTAAGTTTGGGGGTGCATCAAAGCATTCTTGGCATAGTTTTGGGTATCATATTTTTGTAAAGCAATGATAGTGTAACTTAGAACTTGTCGGAGACAAAGCATATGTTTAATACATTGTGTATAGAAGCAATTGAGAAATTTTTGAAAATAAAGAAATTTGAATTTGAAGTGATCATGCAAATACAATGTAGTCTGTATAAATGCCTCAATTAGATTCTTGCTGGATTTACACTCTTATAAGCTTCACAATGCACAGATGCACATTGGAAACTTAACTATGAGGCATGCAACTTAATCGACCTTGACCTTGGCCTAGTTAATCTGATTTGATGAACCTAATAGATGAATATCTTTGGCATGATTTAAGTTGTCTAAAAAAATAAAAAAATAAAAAAAAACTGAGAAAGAAAGAAAAAATGACCAGTTGACGTTCGTAGCCTTTCCAATCGAGCTATTAAGCCCTTTGGAGTGTCTCTTCACTTAACACCCTGAAGCCATCTGGTTTGGGAGTTGTTGGCCTAACGCTTGCTACAAGGGTTGGTTAGAAAGCTTAAAAGACTTTAACATTGCACGGTCAGTCAAAAAAAAATTGTAATAAACATGGTTCATTGGAATTCGTAGCCTTTCCAACTTGAGCTATTAAGCCTTATGGAGTGTCTCTACACTTAGCACCCTAAAGCCATTTGGTTTGGGAGTTGTTGGCCTAACGCTTGCTACATAAGTTGGTTAGAAAGCTTAAGGGACTTCAGCATTGCACAACCATTCTATGTTTCGCTTATGAGTTGCAATAAATTGTCAACAAGCAACAAAAGTTGTCTTGTAAATAAAATCATGCCTTAGGGACCTCATTTAAAGGGGAATTCAATGATTTGAAAACTTGTGCTTTGGAATTGGAAAAGAAAGTAAAAGCCGCATGTTGAGAATCCAATTCACTTTCACTAGAGTTTGAGTTATTTCCATTTAAGAGATGACAATTGAATTATTTATCTGGACTATGATGTTGATGCATGCATGTTGAAATGGTTTTTCCCAATTTTTGTATCAATGCTTCATATATGCAAGGTAGTCTCCAGCTCTTTATCTGTTTCAAGTTGTATTTGAGCTATGTTTATGTTTATTTTTGCCATGGTGAATATTTTTGTAATAGCATTCCCTTGTTTTCATTCCATTGAGCTTTACATTTTGGTTTTGCTAAGGGACTAGCAAAATGTAAGTTTGGGGGTGTGATAAGCGCTGAATACTGTATATTCAGGCGCCCTAAATTACATTAACAAAGTCCATTAATTGATTATTTTATGTAGATTAACTCCATTTGCATGTTTTTGTGCATTTTCAGGTTAAAGTGCAAAAAGGAAGCAAAAATGATGCCTTGTGAAATTATGAACAAAAAGGGTGCCAATTCTGAATTTCTGGCAGCGGTAGAACCTGACTTTTGTCACCATTTTCGACCTAGCAAACTCAAGAACTGGACTTCCATCATAACATGAAAGATTTAGAGCTCTGAATCAGATTTCCAAATATTTAAATGGTTCATCATTCGGAGTTCGGAACAGAGAGTTATGATCTTCTTAACAGAGGTGCGCAGAACTGCCTGGCAGCACTAAAATACTGCCTTTCTCCCCATTTTCGACCAACCAAACTTGAGAATTGGGTCTTCATCAAAACATGAAGTTTTTAAAGCACTGAATCTTCTCTCCAAATCTTCAAACAGATCATCATTCGGAGTTCGGGGTACAAAGTTATAGCAGTTTTACCAAAGTAGGTTAGTGCTGAGCAAGAAGAGCATGTTGCACATTACACTAATTTAGAGTGCTCGAAAATCAGCCAGATTGCAGCTCGGAAATGAACCCCTCTTCAGCCCACTTGTGCATTGGTTTCCACATTTCCACCCTCCTTCTTTATGGAGTGGTTGGTAATGTCTTTGGAGGAGAGAGAGAGAGCTTGGTTGAAAGATATAAGGCAATTAAGGGCCACATGCATCCTATCATTCATTTTTAGAAGATAAGAGGAGAGAGAAGAGAGAAAAGAAAGGAGTTCTTCAAGCTAACAAAGGGGAGCTCGAAAATTGGAGATGGAGTTCAAGCTTCTTCTTCATTCTAAGGCTCCAATGGGTAATTAACTCTTCTTCTAGGGAGGTGAAGAAGCCTCCCTTGTAAGCATACTCTAGTTTTGTTCTTAATTTGGGGAATGAAGTATGTATGTGGTATTTTTCATAATCTAGAGCTCTACACATGTTGTAATGGATCTTAATTTCTATTAATGATTATGTTGAGTTTTATCATCTTGTTTTAGGATATATTCTCTCATGATTTTATAGCTTGCATCTTCATAGTGGGAATGGAGATGAGATTATGAAATGGTTTTCTTGGCATGTCTTATTAAGGTTTTGATAGTCCATTCCTAGGAACGATGAACCATACTACACCCCTAGTTTAATGTAATTAAGTAGATGGTTCATACCAACCGTGGATGGATTATACTTAGTCTTTGATTACATGTGCATATACCATACAAAGTAAGGGATTTGATAGGCCATTCCAAGGGGATTATACTTAGATGGTTTATACTTAGCTCTTGATTGTATGAACTTCTTGAAGATAGTGTAGTTATCATGCATCTCTACATATCATGGTCATTTACATAAGTAGCTCCCCAAGTTAATTGCAAGCTAGCATGTTTATGAGGTGTGTGGTGGATTCATTTCCCTAGTCCTCTCCACCTAAGTTTCACTCCTTTTAATCTCCTTCCATTTATTATTTTATGCATCTTTACATTTCTAGCTTAGTGACAAACCAATCAACAACTCTTTATTACACCTTATCACTCTAAAATGACTCTAGACATTTAGGTTGCCATAGATTAGCGCAATCCCAGTGGTTCGACTTACCCGACCAATAGCCCTATTTTACAATGATTCGTGCTATTGCGAAGGTTGATTTATAGTTGATCAACCGATCAGGTGGTTAGAAGAAGAAGAGTTTACGTTAGTTTTATTTATGGATTAGATAAGTAATGTCAATCGGCAATTTTTGGAACTGATAACATGATGGGGTTTGGAATCTATATGGTGTATATGAGATAAGCTACAATGGGTGCGTAGTTCAAACTTTTAGAAGCCTAAGTTCCAAACGGCTGCCAAAACTTGGGGGGCATTGTTAGCACCCATTTTGGTAATTTGGGTATGGGCTTTAATTGGGCTTGATAAACAGTAACATGGTGTCATAGGCCAAGAGTATGGGCCTAATGAATGATGATACTTAGACACTCGGGTTGCATAAACATTGGGTTGAGGATGCAGTGATTAGTTCGGGCTTGGAAACATGGATTTAAAGCACTGGATTTGGGTCGTGGTTTATGATTAGGTTGAAAGTGGTTTGGATCAGCAATTCAGTTGGAATAAAATTCATCAATGTTATACATGGACATGAATTACAAGTAAATAGTAACAGTGACGTGGAAGGTTCTACACAAAGTAAAGTTACAGATGTGCAAGACTGCTGCAGATTGGATAGAATATTTTTGAACTATTGAATCAATGCTTATCTAAGAATTTTAGTTTGAATTTAAATTCAGTAATGAGATAGAGTTTCATCGCAATTAGAATACTTATTGGTAGGAGTTTGTTTCTAATAATTTCTATAAATAAACAAAAGGGCATGCTGAGATGGTGGTCCAGCACCCTCAGAATCATTATTATTATTTTTTTGCTTTCTCAAGCTTTTCCAAGAATAGCATCCTTGCTATTTCTTCATTCTCTCTATCCCTATCTTCTTATTCTCGTTCTCCTTCTTTCTTTCTCTCTCTCTTCTTGCTATATCTATTTTCTTCCCCTTTCTATTCTCTCAATCTTTTACTATAATTTTTCATTGATAAAGTCCTTTTAACTAAAGCAATTCTGAACTCAAAGAGGAGTTTTTATTGTTCCCTTTTTCCTCGCAATCACCTGAAAGTCAACTTTCTCAAAGGGACTATAGTTGACAATTTACATTTGAACCATATATTTGATTCTGGCATGCCCGGTTTACATCAAATTAAGATCGGATCTTAGGAACCAATTTTGGCGTCAACAGAATCAGAAGCAAACACAATAAGCAAAGCATGCTAAAATTACATACTCAGAAAATTAGGAAAAATGTGCCACTAATTGGTGTGAACAAGTTCACCAGACCTCTATGGAAATAGTAACATGAATAGTATGTTCATAAGAAAAAGACAACATACAGAGACAGGTACATATAATTTCCAGGTAAAATCAAACTGGACAAATGGTTTATCAAGGAAACTACGACTTCCATCCATACCAGAACTCAAACTGCATCATCTATTATAACTAAACAAGGAAATAATGTAGCAAAACAAGTAGTATGTCTCCAGTTTGCGAACAGCAATAAGAAAAAGCTTGGTGCATTGGTAAAAACTTGACGAACGAGTATTAGGATGCGGGTTGTTATGAGAGCAATCACTTTATGCAAAACAATGCAAAAAATTAGGTCCGACTCCAATCTATCCTTACCAACACCTTGCATAGATGGGAACAATATTGGGTAATGGTCTCATTTGCACAGCAAAAAGATGTAAAAGTCAATGAAGATGAGAAAATAACTTAAACTTAAGAAATCAATACTTACATGCCGAGCAAGGATGTAACATAATTGCTTCATTCGCAGCAGATCATCACAAGATGTAAAAACCTGTTTTACATACTGCCAAGGTGTACATTGAAATTTTAGAACCAACATAAAGAAGGATGCGGGAAGAAAAAAACATTTAACCTTTCTATTAATTTCATCACAAATTTAACAATACTTACACCACAAATTTCAAATTTTCATATAAAAAAATAAAAATAAATAAAGTCTGTCCATATTCCTAATAAATTACAGACTTGCATGTTGTCTAGGAATAGCGCAATCTGAAGTGCAATTGGATATTCTTCAAATTTTAGATAGATCATGTATGCAATATCTAGGACTAGCATATCATCTGGTCGAGGAAGACATCTGCATTATTTTGAAACTTAGAGATCTCATGCAAACTATCAACAAAATCCATGAGTCCCCCACAGATTTACAATTTTGCCCATAAGATATTACTTACCTTGCCGCACTAGTTAGGTACAAGTATGTCCTTTCATAATTTGTACCGTCTACATACTCCAGTAACAAATCAAGGTCTTCAACCTAAAATAATTCAAGAGATC
This sequence comes from Cornus florida, assembly GCF_030987335.1. Lineage (NCBI taxonomy): Eukaryota > Viridiplantae > Streptophyta > Magnoliopsida > Cornales > Cornaceae > Cornus > Cornus florida. The sequence continues at coordinate 50,032,725 of NW_026775572.1, forward strand.
ATTTTTATGTAGTAAATTATAGTAAATTCATGCACAGATGCAAAAGAAAAAACAAAGACGAAATAACACGTCATACCTCCATCAAAAGATCTACAGCCTCAGATTCAGCATTGTGCTGCAATGCAGAAAAAATAATAATTAATTAATTAAAAACAATAACCAATAGTTCTCTGATTATATGACAACGGCCACAATACCGAAATAAAATACTAGAGGTTCATTACAAACACTTGTTTTTGACCCATGCTAATAATTAAAACTGTATTTTTGTTACAATGGTCATACCTTCATATGGAAGGCAACTATTTGTAGTACAAGCTCCATTAGATCATCTATTGGGGGGCCTCCTCATCCTGCAATGATTCATATAAAGGAAGAATATTTTAAAGTCTTAACAATTAAAACTACAAATTAAATGCTATAAAGGTATTATATACAAATGAGATTGTCACTACCATTCCAAAAAAAAAAAAAAAAAAACAATAAAATTACACTTCTTTACAATTGAATAACTAGACTGCGACAGCACTAATCCCACACCCGACATATATGTCGACAATGTAAAATTGGCTTAAAGAAAGATGGACTAACTAATTTGATCATATAAACAAAAACATTATGAACACATTTGATCAGATTCTATAGTATGGACATGAACACAGAGCCCTTTTTACTGATTGAAAAAGGAAATTCAATAAAGGGTTGATTAAAAACCTGTTTTCAGTTCCCAATAAGCAAAGATTATCATAAGATTTCTGAATGATATAATAGTCTAACCTGTCGTTTTGCATACTCTTGTGCAATTTCTCTGGCTAAGTTTCTATCACAAACAAGCAATAATTAATTATTGGTATGCAAATAATTTGGAGGCAACAAGTTTAATATAATAAAATAGGCGTATAATTAATAATTTAATTGTATAAAGACAGATGGTTCTCACCTGACATACTCATGACCCCATTTACCAATGTCACCTTCAGAAGCCAATAATTTATATCTAGACTATCCTGAAATAATTGTCATATGAAACAAAAATTAGATAAACTGTAAAAAAAAAAAAAAAAAAAAAAAAAAAAAAAAAAAAAAAAAAAAAAAAAAAATTGTGTTTTTAGAAAACCATGCAAAGGATAACAAAAGCATGTTATAATGATAAAATGAAGTAGAAGTTACACTGTCCCTATTGCACATGTTGTCCCTGTCCCTATCCTGCTTTAGGACACTGCCTCGAAGTATGACCATACTCTCCACAAGTGTAGCAACTACCCTGGAAAGTGCCAAATGGCCTCCTCTGTCGGTTAGCCTATGGCTGACCCTGTCCTGCCTGTGGTACCCCATTCTGCTGCCTCTGAATAGGTGCCCCATTCTTGTGAGCATCTGAACCACCCTTGTGCTTCTTCCAAGGCTGTTGTCCTTGGAATTTGCCCTTGTCATTCTGTCGCTGTCCATTGCCATTCCCTTTCTCAACTGACTGATTAATAGAGTCTCTGTCATCCCACTTCTCACCTCGTGCCTGTCTGAAGTCCACGGTCAACTAGTACTGATGTAAAGCAGCGTCCACCACCTGAGCATAAGTAGTGTAGGTTGGACTACCTGTAATAGCTCGCTTAATAGACCACATTAGTCCCTTAACGAAACTATCGCGCTTCTTCTCTTCTGTATCCACCTCCTCTTGAGCAAAAAGAGATAGGCGCGTGAACTGCTGCTCATACTCTGCCACTGTCATGTTTCCCTGCTACAAATTAAGAAACTCAGTCTTCATAGCTGCCCTGACTGCATAAGGCAAATACTTCTCATCAAAACGTGCACTGAACTGATCATAAGTCAATGACATTCTCTCCTCTGCGGTGGTAACTGACTCCCACCACTATAGTGCATCTCCAACTAGCTTGAAGGTTGCAAACATCTACTTCTAAACCTCCGTGCACTGAACCAGACGAAGATGTCGCTCAATGTCCTATTTCCACTGGTGAGCTGCTTTCGCATCGATGGAGCCTGAGAACTCAGGTGGGCTCCCCTTTATGAAAGAACTCCTAGCCTTCTCCCAAGTATCAGTCGGTACAACCGGTGCTGGTATTAGTGCCTGCTGAACCTATAGTTGATTCCGAAGTACAGATGTTACCCCTGCTTTTATAGCCCGAGCAATGAGATCATTGAGATGAGGAGGATACTCTGGATCTCTGACCAGATCCTGAGCCTGGTGAACCTCCTCCTACTCTTCCTGAAACTGACCATCATCATCCTAAAACCTAGGCATTTACTGCTCTTCCTCCATTTGCTGACGCCGCAGGCGTTCCTGTTGCTTAAGTGCCACTCTCCTCTGTTGACTGTTTCCATGCATGTTCTGTCCTCTTCTGGCGTTAACCATGCTATTAACATAGAAAGATAGACATCAGTATAATTTAAACAAACCGTAAAGGAATACAATGAATCCTAAACTTAAGCTCTAATCAAGAAAAAACGCTACGCGAAAATCTTATATGATAGAATCCTAGAGACACTGAACCTGGAATGCTCTGATACCAATTGTGATACCCCTCGAATCTGAGACATGAATTAATCAAGCCTAAGCCTAAACCCGAGAGAATATCAAATAATTAATATATAAACGAACACAAAATACAAAAAGATTTAAGAAAATAAATAATAATAAAGCTGAAAGAATTATTAAATATAAAATCCTCAAAATGATAATGAATAATAATCCAATTCTCCAAAATTTTCATCTAGTGGACCCCTAAACAAAATCCCAACTGAACTGAATAACAGAAAATAAAATCCCAAACTAAACATAGAGAAAAGTCATACGTAAATAGATGAATGAGTAACTGTCTCCGATAAGCACGATCAAGCTTTAAGACTGGAACCGTCCCGTACCTGAAAAGAATAAAAGAGTGGGTCAGGTCCACGAACAAGTTCTATTCTAACTGCAATCCATACAGTGACCCGATACGCAGATACATCCTAGATATCTCACAATATCTATCTAGTCTATAACAATATATATATCCACACTAAGGGATATTCACTGGACTACAAACGGGGTCTCAACTTGAATAGAAGGCAACATGCAAAAATGCACCCAAAGGTGGACATGAATACCTAGACCTAACAGGGTACACCTCAACTTATCATAGCCAGCTACATATCCACCGCATATACGCGCCCTAACCATCGACACTGAGACCCAAGCTCATGTCGTGGTACCATAATCATATATGTAAAGTCCGTCCACAACCACAGTATGTCATTCAATTATATATTGGTCTGACATACAGTTTATAATCCAGTTAGTCACTAAACTTATTCAGTTGATCTGACTTAACTACCCACAACAATTAGTCCATGTAGTCACTCAACTTAGTCAGTTGATCTGACCTAAATATAAGTAGGATTAAACTTTTACAATCCATTCCTTTATTCCATTAGGGCAAGTCTTAGCGTTTTGAGCTAAACCATCCCTCGTATGCCACAGTCCCATACATGTGCATACAATTCACAACATCCAGATAATTGACATAATTTAATATAATAACTCAGTAATTATAATCCAACACATAAATCCATGTAATTGACAGAATATAAGTTAATAATTCCTCAGTTAAAATCCAGGTTATCTTCCATGTAAATTACAGAACTTACGTAACAGTTCAGCAATTTAAGTCCAAAACCATGTAAACTACAGAATTATAAATAGCAGTTTAGCAACTAAAATCCGAAATCATGATCTAGGTAATTGCAAAATAGTGTATAATATCTCAGTAATTAAATCCAATCCTTAACTCATGAAATTGCAGAAAAAGACAAATATTTCAGCAAATAAATCCAGAGGATGCATAGGTTAAATGTGATAACTAAATGACCCTACTGTGCATCTAAAACAAGATTTAAACTCATGCTATAATCCGTTAAATCGCCGAATTAAACTAAGCAATTAATTTCCCTCCAATCGTTAACAGCATGCAAAGTGATTTTATTTCACACTGTTCATTCAATTAATTTAACGAGGTAACTTATGAAATTAGAGGTCTTAATAACACCTGAAGTTAAAAATTAAACCCCCCAGTAAAGTCCCAAAACTGATCGGGAAGAACCAAGCACTCAAACAGTACCCGCTAAAAATCCCAAAACGCGCAAACATGAGAGGGCCTGCTCTCAGATCTTGGAAGTAGGCTCCCTAAAGCATGGAGCCGGCTCCATGCCTCTTGGAGTCGGCTCAAAAGGGGTGGGAGCTGGCTCTGAACTCCCCAAAGCTAGCTCTGCACTTTGAGGGAGCCGGTTCCCTCTTTCATGGAGCCTGCTCTCTCCCTCTTGAGAGGCCTAATCCGTTCCTGCTTCGTCTGCTCCGTCTCCGGCCTCTTCCAACCTTTCTGTTCTTCATTAATACTGCTCTAGACAATCTAATATCTATCTAGTATCATCCCAGTCCTTTGTTTACAACAGTAAGAACTAATACAACAATTAAAACAGTACCAATTTGTTATGCTTTAAACATAGACGACGAACACCAAACTTGCAAGAATTATTTCAGACAAAAATTAAACACATACAGAAAATCAATTTGACATAATCTAAGCATGCAAGATTCAATTAACGTTTAATTAAAACCCTAGAGACTATCCAGGTATGCACAGAACACAGGCCAATGAGAGAGAGACAGAATAAAACTTGCCTGTGTAATTTTGGAAATCAAAACCTTGTTGCCATCTTCCTAAGTTTTCTGATGACGTCCATTCACCGTCAACCTCCTATTGCTCTGGTTTAAATCCCCAAACAAAACCTCTCCTTCCTCCTTGGTAGCCCTAACTGATGCCTCTGTTCTCTCAACCCTCTCTTTACGTGAACAGAATTTATGTTTTATGTTTTTAAAACCCTAAGCTAACGTAACGATATATTTATAGGCTTGGAAAAATATAACCCTAATTCTAGTTATGGTCCGAGAAGGAAAAGAAAACAATAACACTTAGAATCTAAGTCAGATCAGAACCCTAATTAAACATTACAATTAACAATACTAATTTAATCCAATTAATTCCATTTAATCTATTTAAATTAATTAATAAACCATTAACAATTAAGACAAGTAACTTAATTAAAGAGAATAAAACAATTAAACAAACAACAATTCAATTAAATAAAACAAGTAATCAATTAATTACAAAAACAGGCAATTAAACAAATAAACAACTAAAAATGCAGTAAAAATAACCATAAAAATGCCGAGACTATCTATTTAAAATTAGGGGTATTACAGTCAAAAAGAAAAAAAACAATTCTTCGAGTTCCAACTACCTCTCTCCTCTATATATTCATATACAGTAAGCCTAATATACACATGAAACAATCCAATTTTGGTTTTGGTCTATTTAAACAGCCATCCTCAACAACGAAACCTTCCTTACTGCTAGCTTAAACACATTGCTAGCGAGTCCTTCACCAACTGCAACTTCGCCGTAGACATGGAGATCCTACATATTCACTCCAATGACACTACTGAGCGCACGCCCAAAGCACTCCAATCCTAAGACTGCTTGCGCTCTCACGTCAAAACCATCAAACCTCGAGGAACGATTTCTCGAGTAACCGCTGTTCCCCCATTTGTAATAAGGAAAAATATTTGGTAAGCACACTTTATCGGCCTTACCCATTTTTTTTGTCCCCATTAAAATGGACTTGCTCACGGCTTTCTCTTGGGAAAATTCCAAAGCATTAAGTTCCGTGATTTACCTTGCTATTAGTCTAGGCCACTACCTTACAGACTTGAGCCAATCATTATATATATATATATATATATATATATATATATATATTAAAAAAAAAAAAAAAAAAAAAAGAAACTGTCCACACATTTTTCACTACCTCGACATCTTTCTCCAATAGAGATTTTTGCATCTCACCTCCAAAAAAATCCTTACCAAGCTTGCTCAGTACATCGAGCACCACTCGACACTTTAGATCCTCGATATACCTCATCGAATTAGTATTGAATTGCCCCGCTGACAACCCACCGATTTCTGGCAACCGTCGATTTTTTTACGCTCCCAGCCGCGTCGATAAAACCCCGTCGATTTCACCCGTCGATTTTTCGCTACACCACATTGACATAACCCATTGATCTCCGGCGATAGCTAGTTTGGTCGATGACCCAGTGCTTCTATTTGTCGACAATCTATCAATTTAGACCTATGTTGGTCGATGACCCGACTATTCTCTTATCGGCAGTTTCGTCAATGGCCCAGCTATTCCATTTGTGCAACCAATTTGGATTCACCCACCCGTCGATTTCGTGACCAACCCTCTATTCATGATTTTCAAATGAGTCACCCCACTGCCCTAGTCAGACTGGGAGGCTTTTTAGCCCGCAGCTGACTACTACAACTCCAACAACATAAACGAAGAGAGGAGTTGTCGAAGAGACCTAACTCGAATCTCATGATTCGTTTGACTGTTGTGGGAGATATAGGAGTTTATGTCAGCAAGCTTGCGACTTTGCTTAAACAATTCGCGGATCTTGCACATGTTATATGATTTGTTTGCCCCACTCCACAAATCGACTAAAGTCCAGAAAAAATCAATTTGTTAAAATCGATGACACCTTCATCGACGACCTCGCGTTCCTCGACGCAGTCTGAATTGCAGTTCGAAGCCAGAACTTTACGTAGCACCTCCAAGGTGTTCTGTTAAAACAAATGTGTCTTGAAGGATTTTCCTCTCGATGTTCGACCCATTTTAATATATATATATATAAATCCTCCATGGATTTATTTACTGTCTTATACATCTATACAAAGTCTACTTTGTCTTTTACACTGCTACGCACCATCTACCCATAATTACAAGCAATTCTAAAGCTACTTGTTCTTTCAAAAGATTAGTGAGAAGAGATAAGCTTGAATTATACAGCACCATGTCATTGACAAAGCACATACCCATGTATACATATACATCACACATACATGTGTATTACTAGCCCATACATAACTTGTACAATCAATACTTTATTCTCTTTATATGTTTTTATTCTTGTATGCTATGAATAAAATATTAAAGACTTGAATGCCTAGTGTTGGTGGGCATCCTCATGCCTCCTGCTTGACGCGCAGCTATACAATCCAACAAGCACCTATGCAATGGAATAGCAGCCGCTTGGCTCACTCTTAAACTCTCCCACCACTCCACTCATCACAATATTGAGTCGAAATCCACCCGTGCCTATCATTTCCATTGGAGTGCCATATGCCTTTCACTTGGGTGCACATACCATCGCGGTGGAGTTATAAAATTTTATTTATGCATGTAGACATAAAGACAGTACCATTTGATATTAAAAATAAATATCCATACAAAAGTTTACACTAACACATAATCATATGTCTAAGTCGGCTTTAATTCACTGATTGGACTAGACTTTGTTACATAACTTTCGAAACTATTCTTCTCAAAATACAGTGTACTCTCGCTATAGACTTTTACTTACATATATTGGTGGGTGTGTGTGTATATATATATATATGCATATAAAGGTGCACCTATCTATTATCCTCTAACAAGTAACACTAGTTTTTTATGGAACTTTATTGGAAAAGTCCACTTGCCAGCTAAGATGCACCTGTCATCTTGGTGCTTATATTTTGCAAGCTTATGTCATGATATACACGAACATACACACTTGGATGTTCTCACAACTCTCATGACATCTCACTTGTACGGACTTCCCTATACACACATATCCAACATGGAAACATATATTCAATACACATGTACATGACACATGACATTAACTATCAAGACATTTTTTTTGTTTTTTTAGCTACTCAGTGTCTAAAACCAACAACTCGACACCCTTCTCGAAGTGCAGCCCTGTAACTTAATTTGTCGCGAGGCTCACTCACTGCTTCCAGTAGCCTTGTAACTCAATTTGCTGCTAAGCTCATTCACGACACTTTAACAAGTAAACAACATGGAACCCATGTGTTCTACCCAAACCCACAAGCTATTATACACCTTGACACATAGAGACATCGATACCTCTAACTTGGTAGCTTGACCTCTGCTCGAGTACTAACAAATGCTTGCTATTACAAGAAATAATGCTCGTTACTATTGGCCGAACCCACCTTATTACATGGTTACTAAGGTCTCACAAAATAGATAAGGTGGCTAAAGATGTGTGGGCAGATTTTCTTTGCCTCCTCGAAGTCAAACTTAGACATACACCTCATACTGCACTTGAGGCCCCTCAAAATCAGTCCCATACTGGCTAATTCGTGCGCACTCTCTCTCTCTCCTTCTCTCAAGCTCCTAGCAACTTCGACTACAAAATACTTCGTAAAAGTTTCTTAGCCAAGGAGTACTTCTTGAGACATCTCACCTATGATGTTCGGGAAAAAAAAAAAAAAACAACGAGGTCATTTGCCACTCTCGCCCGACCTCAACAATGCATTATTTCGTAACATATCTATTCATATCTCGCTAAACTCAAGACCCTTGACCCATTATCGCATCACATGATAAAGGACCTTTGTCCCTTAAGCTTTGGGCCTCTATGTATCAATGTGAGCCTTGCCACACAAGTCCTCAAACCCAACACCATCTCTACCAGCATGAGATATATATCACAAAAAATTCTAAATGCATCTCCACCTTAAATTGCTTCACGTTGCAGTACTGAATGTCCTTCACTTGACTTGCACAAACCATCGAAATCACAATATAAATATTTTCTCGATGGAACTCTACCCACGGTGGTTGCAGTATTGCATGCCTTTCACTTGGCTCATACTCACCTTCGATATCGCATTTTTTTTATTTATTTTTTATACAGTAACTCCCCTCATCAGCACGCTTTTCACCCGACTCGCATCCCTAAATATATATATATATATATATAAATTCATGCACACATACCCTTTTGTAATTTCTACAAGGGGGGACTAGCTATATATATATATATACATGGACTAGTTATATATATGTATATACATTCCTTCACTCGGTTGGCACATCTCATGGGTTTGCTTTCTACTATCAACTCTATTTATTTTAATTACTTTTTAGCCTTCCTGTGGTGTCTGTTGCACACACACTCAGTCTTTACAACTGCATATTCTAAGCACCGCACTTTCACATGGCACACGTTCCATCAAGCCACTTTATTATTTAATGCTATTGTCCACAATAACATGCATGCTCGCTTACTTTGTAACTTTCAATATATCTAAGTATTAAGTATGACTAAACACACGTGTCTTGTCATACTCTATACATTTTTCAAAACATAAGCAAAGGAAAGATTACTCTCAAGACATCTCACCTGCGAGGTCCGAAACTTTATATATGAAATAAAAAATCTACTTATCACGTGGACGCACTCAATGTTTAGGAAAAACATTATATCTCCTCGACACAAGAAATACTCACTTATGCAGTAGTGTCTCATTCTAGTCATTTGGCTCGCACACTTACTCATCTTTAAGTTTTCCCACTTTACTTAAATCACAAAACGTTGGCACCTCACATGGTCATCAAATTTCATCAGTATGTTACGCTTATATGAAAACCTCGAGCAATCTGTCCTCGAGTACCAAGACCTTGAACCATCCTCAAATTCTAAAACCTCCACCGATATGATCCATCTTCAAGTACTAAAACCTTAAGCGATGCAATCCACCCTCAAGTACCAAAACCTTGGCAATCGGTCCTCAAGTACTAAAACCAAGGCTACAAGGCCGACCATTTAAACCTTTCTCGAGTTCTTACACTTAAAAAGATTGGATTCCAAATGTTTCTCAAGTTATAACACTTAGAAACTTTGCAAAATAAAACATTCCAACCTAGGCTACCAGGCCTACACATCCTTTATACACAACTATCCTTCTATCTTCTACAAAGTCTACTTGTACAGGGGGACTATATAAAGCCATTGGCACTACACATACCACACTTGTGTTGTCATATTTCAAATTGGTCATTTCACTCGCACACTTACTCACAGTTTGCTCATGCGAGTGCTCACTTGCACTCACTCTTGCCAGTACTCACTTGCACTCGTTTGTGCCATTACCGTATCACACTTTATCGTGCAAGTACTTATTCATACTCGATCGTGCTAACATAACCTAACTCGTGTTTCTCATTTGTTTCGCAGTGTCTTTTGACATCCACTTGGCTTGCACACTTTTATGCACTCTAACTATCGCACTCATTCTTGCAAACACTCACTCGCCTTCTATCGTGCCCGCACATTCCTACCCGTGTATATCATTTTGCGTTGCAGTGTCTCTTGCCATCTACTTAGCTTGCACATTCTTTGACACTTAATCTCTCTCACTCATTCTCGCCAATACTTGACTCGTACACTTTCTCGACCCAGGCATCGCGCCCAGGTACCCAAAACCCTGGCACCGCGCCCAGGTACCCAAAACCCTGGCACTGCGCCCAGGTACCCAAAGCCCTGGCACCACGCCCAGGTACCCAAACCCTGGCATCGCGCCCAGGTACCCAAACCCTGGTACCGCGCCTAAGTACCCCAAACTCTGGCATCGTGTCCAGGTACCCAAAACCCTGGCATCGTGCCCAGGTCATCAAACCTGACATCCCACCCAGGTCATCAAACCCTGGCATCGCGCCCAGGTACTCAAGCCCTGGCATCACGCCCAGGTACCCACTGGCAGTACGTCCAGGTACCCAAACCCTGGCATCGCGTCCAGGTACTTAAACCCAGGCATCACGCCCAGGTACACAAATCCTACCATCGCGCCTAGGTACCCAAACCCTATCATAGCGCCCAGGTACCCAAAACCCTAGCATTGCGCCCAGGTACCCAAACCCTGGCATCCCATCCAAGTACTTAAACCCTGGCATCCAACCCCGGTCATCAAACCCTGGCATCCAACCCCGGTCATCAAACCCTGGCATTGCGCTTAGGTACCCAAACCTTGGCATCACACCCAGGTACCCAAGCCCTAGCATCATGCCCAGGTACCCAAACCCTAGCAGTGTGTCCTAGGTACCCAAACCCTGGCATCACGTCCAGGTACTTAAAACCTGGCATCGCGCACAGGTACACAAACCCTAGCATCGGGCCTAGGTACCCAAACTCTGTCATCGCGCCCAGGTACCCAAAACCCTGGCATTACGCCCAAGTACCCAAACTCTGACAACGCGTCCATGTACTTAAACCCTGGCATCGCGCCCAGGTACACAAACCCTAGCATCACACTCAGGTACCCAAAACCCTACTGTCGCGCTTAGGTACCCAAAACCCTGGCATCGTACTCAGGTACCCAAAAACCTAGTATCGCACCCAGGTCATCAAACCCTGGCATCGCGCCCAGTTACCTAAGCCTTGGCATCACGCCCAGGTACCCAAACCTTGGCATCACGCCCAAATACCCAAACCTGGCAGCATGTTCAGGTGCTTAAACCCTGGCATCGCGTCCAGGTGCTTAAACCCTAGTATCGCGCCCGGGTACACAAACCCTGGCATTACTCCCAGGTACCCAAACCCTGGTATCGCGCCCAGGTACCCAAAACTTTAGCATCACGTTGAGGTACCCAAACCTTGGCATCGCGCTGAGGTACCCAAAACCCCGGCACCGTGCCCAGGAACCCAAACCCTGTTATCGCGCCCAGGTACCCAAACCCTGGCATCCCACCCAGGTCATCAAACCCTGGCATCGCGCCAAGGTACCCATACCCTAGCATACCATCAAACCCTAGCATCGCGCCTAGGTACCCATACCCTAGTATCGAGCCTAGGTACCCAAACCTTGGCATACCACCTAAAATCCTGGTATCACGCTTAGGTACCCAAACTTTGGTATCGCGCCTAGGTTACCAAACCCTCGCATCAAACCCTGCATTGCGCATCACATCCATGTCACTAAACCTTGGTATCACTCTGGTTCATTAAGCCTTGGTATCGCACCAGGTCACCAAAACCCGATATCGTACCAAGTTAAGCAAAATCTTGCGTAAGCACAACTTTCGGTCATTTATGCACGGCTAGCCTTCTACGAATTCTACAAAGCTCACTTGCGTAGGGGGAGTAAATATAGGTGTTAAATACATCTCACTTCAAATGGCCCACATTTCTTGGTCAAACGGTTAACGGACTATGCCACATCATCAACAATGGCCCACAAAGCTCGGCCAAATAGTCAACAAGCGACGCCACATCAGAAATGATGGCCCACAAGTCAAACAGTCAAACGGTCTAAGTTACGTGACACTTACCACGTCAATACACTTCAAACAGAAGATCAAAGACTTGAAGACCTGAGTTGGGTGCAGGACTCAGGATTACTTGGGATCCAATGAGGTTCTTGGTTTAGTGAATGAAGTTCAAGGCTCCTCAAGTTAACACTCGACCTGGCTCGTAGAGAGAGATACCATTTTGACTCCTATACATTTTAGACCCATCTTAATTAACATTATTTTATAATGTTACTGGGCCCCACATATGATGTCATATGACATTAGCCAATCTCTTACTCGGCCTATATAAGGATGTGCTCCAAGACCAAGTAAGGGTAGAGCAAAAAGGGGGAAGAGTAAATAAGCTCTCATGCTTTCTCCATACACCTTTATTAAGGGAGTCAATGGTGTACTATTACACTGCCATCTTCGTACTTTCTCTCGAGTTTACCTGTGCTTCCACCTCTCTCAGTCCACCTCGGATTCTATTATGTTATCTGGATTACTTAAATTTATATATGATATCACCATTTATATGTATTTTATAGTGTTATGAAAACGAACCCCTACACCTTATGAACACATACCTCTCCAGCAGCCTCTTCCCGACCGTTTGTAACCTCTACCTCTGTGACCTTGGTGGTGCGTTGTGTCGCGTCACCGCAAGCTTAGAGAGTGCATTAAGGCGAGGGCCAAGTTTTACATTTATAAAAGCCATTACTACCTACACTAAAAATATAGTTAGGGTGAGTAGGGATCGTCCCAAGGGATTGGAGTCGAATTTGGTTGTGGAATCGCTATTAGGGTTAGTAGGTCGAGTGATCAAACAAATGGTTGGTTGGTTAAACTAGAGAGCAAATTAAACTAAATAATTGAATGCAATAAAGAGTAAGTAAGAGAGAGAGAAATCTTGGGGTTTAGAGGTTACCACCAAACAATACTTTTTTACACCCTTAACAAGTGACTAATGAGGGAAATAAGTGTTACAATATTGAGGGGTGTGTGTGTTTTTGGTTGATTCAATTAGCAAGGGTGACCAATTAAGTATATATTGTCTAAGTAACATCTGAAAAGCACAATACATCTAACAATTAAGTATATATTGTCTAAATAGCATGTGAAAAGCACAATACATCTAGCAAGTCATTAATTCTTTCATAAATCTCACAAACCAAATACACCACAAGGTTAGAGACATATGCTACTTGCATTCAAAAGTATGGAACATCAAACAATAAGCATGAATTGTCCTCCCATCTAACAACTATGATACCACTACACTACAATTAAGCTAATGACATGAAATTAAACTAATTAAGCTAAGGGAGAGGCACAATCCATCAAGAAATGAGCATGAATCATCTAAAAAATTACAAGAGCATTCCATTAAGCACTATGTTTTGACAATCTCTAGATCTATGGCATTAATACACATAGACATACATCAATAATACAAGAAATAGAGACAAACACATGAACATCTATTCTAGCATACATAGACATATGGATAGAATGAAATGAATAATTGGAAGCATTAAACCATATAAATCATTGAATAAACAAGATCTATATATATAAAAGTGCCAAAACATGTATTACAACACTAATCCCTCAATAATACACAAAATCAAGATGTAGAAAGCATGTTTGGGGCTAACTCTAGCCCCAAGAGGATGTCTAGCCACTCATGGTAGTGTTTCTCTAACCCTGAAGGGCTAACTCCATGGTAGAGATTTGCTCCTTGGTTGATGAAGAGTCTCCAATGGTGTCTCTAGCCTCCTCCTCCTCTAAGCTTCCTCTCCAAGAGTTCTCTATGGAATGATAAGATAGGATGTGATATAATATGATATGAGGCAAAAAGTAATCCTTATCCTTATATAGGTAGGTCAAATGACACCCAAAATAGGCTGGGGTCATGTAGCAAATATTCCCCAATGATTGGATGAAGGACAACTTTTTGTAAGCTGGAAATTTAACTTTTTCGCACTGGAGGAAGTTCGATCGATCGAACCTTAGACTTGGATCGATCGAACATGGCTGAGATCTATCGAACTGAAGTTGGATCGATCCTCAATGGCAGTGCTTTTTGGATAAAAACAAATCTGAGATATTTTGAAGATATCATTGGGAAAAGGACAAAAGTGGTTGATAGAGTGGTACAACTAGATAAGATCAATCATTTGAATAAGGATAAGGTAGTTCGATCGATCAAAGAATGATATTGGATCGATCGAACTTTTGGGATCTCTGAAAATGTCATCATGGCTCCGATCCATCTTGAAGTGCTGAGATCGATCATGTTGGATCGATCGAACCTTGATCTGAGATCGATCGAAGATGTTGATTTCCACCTTTTTCTTCCTTTTGCTTCCACTTGGCTCCTTTCTTTGATTCATCCCAGAATTGCTTCATTTCTGCTCTTATTTGGCTGAGTTAGCTTATTTTCGGGATAAGTGCCTGAAAATAGAAATAATACGAAATCAATCTAAAATGGTAAAGTAAGATAGATAAAGGTACTAGAATGCCTAAGTTGAAGGGGTTTAAATACGCACTTTTCAGCGCTCATCACACCCCTAAACTTAAATATTTCTAGTCCCTAGTAATGAACTAGAAAGTAAAGGAATGAAATGAACAACTAAATAATTATGAACTAGAAAACAATAAATGGATAACGCCACTTTCGTAAGGAACACGATTGCACTTAGCATATGTAATAAGCCTTTTAAACCCCTAGGTTACCCCTAGTGGACAAGTGAAGTCTCGTGAGGGTTTCCAGAAATGATACCCACAAGCATTAAGCTCATTCTCACAAAAGAGACACCAATATTGCAAACAAGCATTAGGAGAAAACTACATCAAGTATGCAATTTTTCAAACATTTCCAAGCAATCTCCCAAAATTTCAAAATCAAGCAAACAAGTATAGTCCTCCACACATCAAGAAAATGATCATGCAAATCAAAACAACTCTAGAATCCTTTTGAGTGGACCGGCATCAAATATGTTGTTATCTAAGCTAACTAAAGAATTAATCACATCCTTACCCTCAAACTAGCACACAAATCTAGTACCGATCATCAATACAAAAAGTGGACCTTTTATTAAAGCTTTATTGTTTTAGGTGCGCTTATTCTTTTCAGTCAATTTTTTTTTTTAGGACCAAAGATGGAAGCATGGTGCAATGTGTTGATCTATTAAGCTTTCTAGCGATTCATGAGTTCGAGCGTTAGGTCAATGACTCTCAAACCAGACGGCTTTAGGGCATTAGGCTTTCAAATACCCCTACGGACTTACAAGCTCAAATCAACTAGGCTACAAATCAAGACAACCTCCATCTAATCATTTCCCACTTCTCACCTTTTGGGAGAAGTTCTCACTTTTTATTACTTTAGCAACTTCTTTTTTTTTTTTTTTTTTTCGAATTCAATTTTTAACCTAGAGTTTGGGCCATCCACCTTTCGGCGCGAGAAGTTCAGTGCTTGATGAGGCTAGAATCCCGGCTACTTAGTGAAAAGGGGTTGTTATCTACCTTTATCAAGAATGAAAACTTTCAATGCACTACTAACCCAATTCGGATATAACCAATTCAATAATAAAAAAAGCATGTACCCCACAAATGAATGCTAGTATGCGCCTGTGCTAGTATAAAATACTAAAGTGAATCTCAAAACAATCACAAAATCAGGATGATGTGAACAACAAGTGCAAGCAAGATATCAATCTTTCAAAAAATTTACTCCTAAATGGTATCCATAAGGCATACAAGGAGTATTAGACTCTCAAGTCAAGCAATTTTTAAATTTTAAGCAATATAGTCCTCAAAAGATCAAAATCATCGCTAATCATGGACCAATATAGAAAATTCCTCAAATACACAAGTCATGCTCAAAAATTTTGAATTTAAAAGCAAACACTGTAACATACACTATTACCCCCAAACTTAAACTGCACAATGTCCTCAATGTGCAAAGAGAACAAGGGAAAGAGTATACCGATGCAATTAAGGCTGGGACTGAAGTATCCAAAGTGGGTGGCATGGCCTCCCCAAACTTGGGATTAACTATGGTCCTGAAATTTGGCACTCGGATAAATTCATCAGATAACAAAAAAGGATAATCAGTGCACAGTGGACATGCAAGTGTAAATGAAATAAAGCAATGAGAGAGGTATAAGGGTGGTCTTGAAAATTATGTAGCATTTTCTCTCACTGTAGTCACTGTGATGCACCTGATGGAGTCAAACAGACAGATATGAGAACATAGTAGATGGCATCCATAGCAAAAACATATATAAAGAAAATAAAGTATGGAGTACATTAAAAGGTCAAAGCCGACATATCCGGCTGTAAATAATATACAGCGACAAAAATGAAGTATAGATCATAGAGGTGAAGTATAAAAAGATAGAAGAAACTGGGAATCTCATGTGGACAAGGCAGGGCGAGCTCCGCGGATATCGTGAGATAAGTCTCGGAGTGCAGTCATGACATCCGTGCGGAATGTAGCAAAATCATCTCGGTGGGCTACAGCATCGGCTCGAATAGCAACAGTATTAGCTCTGATAGCAACTACTGCATTCTCAAGAGCCTGAAGACGCTCTCCAAAGCTGGGGGTCTGACTAGGAGTCTCAGGTACTAATGAATCAAAAGAAAGATCCTGAGTGTGCTCCTGTTCGTGTACTGGTGACCCAGCTGGAGAGTGCTGCTCTGCGTCATCTGCAGGTCACTCTAAATCAATATCTATGTGCTCGACAGCTGGACCTACTGGTACATTGTCCGCTGCGGGATCTGCTGCTGCCTCAGCTTCAAGCTCCTCTGCAGCCACTACTGCGTGGTCCTGCAGTCTAGTGATAATAGCATTGTAGTTCTTGTTCCAGTCCTTCTTCAAGAAGTGACAGGAACCTCTCTCAGGTTGCTCCTGAGAATGAAAAGAGTAGCGCTGATCAATCAATATCTGGGTGATGAGGTGGCCGAATGGAAGAGACTTAGCCCTTTCGGGCTTCTCCTTACTGATATACTCGTCAAAGAGCTTCTTCATCACGCTCCAGATGAGCGCGGGGATAGATACCCAATGGCCTGTATAAAATGCGTAGAGAGCTGTCAGATAGTCTCCTCGCCGCTGAATCTTGTGCCCGGCCATATGTATGTTCCGAAAGAGAATGAAATTAAAGAACAATAGGTCATCTGGAAGAAAGGTGCGGGTGGCGAAAGTCTCGCTATCGGCATGGTGACCTGTCAATAAAACTACCATGTCGGTATAAGAAGGCTTGTGGAGCCTAAGATAAAGCTCCTGTAGCTCCGAAGGGCATCAGTGTGGACAATGGCATGATCTGGCTAGTGTGTCCACAGTAATAGAAATTTGATGGCCATTTATGGTAGTGACCAGCTCTGTCGTGATACGCGGGGACGATCGGAGGTTCTAGTAGAACATCCGTACTAGCCGCGGGTAGACTGGCTCAGTAATTGGGGCAAGAATAGCTACAAGGCCCCTCTGGATAATATCATGATAAGCTGATCGGGTCAACACTGATCTGGAGAAGAAACCTGTGTTGAAAACTGACTCATGATCCACTGTCATATGTGCATATCTAGGCGCGGGCCTATCACGCTCTCGAGCTGGCTGAGCTGGCTGGCGTGGTGGATATAGTAATGGTGAATGCTCAGCTCCGGCATGTGATAGAGATGGTGATGGTGTAAACGCAAGCTGAGCTGCAGAAGCAGATGGAATAGGATCATCCTCAGCCTCATGAGCAGGTGACTGAGGTGGAGTAGGCTCTAATGGCCCCTCATGTACATGAGAGGGCTCTGCTGGCTCCTCCGTCCTAGGTCTGACACGTCTCTGAGGCTCGTGTTGCCTCTTGGAAACAGTCTTGCGCTTAGTCTTGGCCTGAAAAATAATTTAAAAACTTGCAAGGGGAGTCAGTGCTAGAATAAAGAATTGAAAGCACAAAATATAAACATGCATGTCAAATAAGATAGACAAAACATATAGATGACATGAATCTATGCAAGTGATAAGATATAAACATGCTAAGAAATATGAGTATGAAATGCATCCAATGTGGAATATCATAGGCATTGGGCATATATGAGATAACATGAATATAAGACATGATGAATGAAGTGTGTGTGAGATCTGTGAAGTTCGATCGATCATAAAAAGGTTTGAGATCGATCTCAAAACTTCGATCAATCTAAGAAATAAGTTCGATCGATCTCTCAAGATAGATCTAAGATAGAAGTTCGATCGATCGAACTGTGCGAAGATGAAAATCGAAAGGTCATAGATCTGTGACGTGGATGGCACGAGGCCTTCACGAACAGTGTCGTGGGCCCATCAACACAACATATAATCAATCCTACTCCAAAATCAATTCGAAAATCAAAAATATACTAAGCATATAAACACAGTGCTTCAAGCTTCATCAATGGTGGATTTAATCAACAATATATCTTAGATCTAACATGGATAGCACGAATACATAAAATAGAAGCTTAAATCACAAAGTGGGTTTCGGATCTCACCTCAAGTTGCGAGAGAAGATGAGAGGAAGATGGAGATGAAAATCCGAGAAGAGAGAGAGAGAATCAATGTTTGGATCTCGCCGGAGAAGATGATGAAGATGGGTGCACAGTGGTGACAGGAAAGAGGGACAAGGGTTTGGAGGGTTGGATCGATCTAATGAATCGATCTTGAGACCCTCAAGGTCTATTTTTAAAAAACTTTTCCCGATCAGTTTGATCGATCGAACTGAGATTTCAGATCGATTAAACTGAGATTTTAGATCGATCGAACTTTGATTTTGGAAATTTTTTTTTTTTTTTTAAATTAAAAAGTCAAATGAAGTCAAAACAAAAGTCAAAATAGAGAATTGAAGAACTGAGATCGATCTAAATAAAATGTTCGATCGATCAGATAGAGAGCAAAAATATGTAGGTTTTTGGTTCAAAATTTTGGTTAAGTGTTGGAACTTGCAGATTGATCCAATGTTGAAGTTGGATCGATCGAAGAACTTCAGATCGATCTTGAAATGTTTTCGATCGATGAGACAGAGAGCTGAAATATGCAAGTTGATGCAAGCTCAAAATTTTTCTAAGTGTTGGAGCACGAGATCGATCTAACTTTGAAGTTGGATCGATCTAAGGTCTTCTGATTGATCTGAAAATAAGCTCGAACGATGGGACAGAGAGGTGATTTGGATACAAGTGGATGTAGGTCAAAAAATTTTCTAAGTGTTGGATGCAGATGGAAGTTCGATCGATCGAACTCTCATTTAAGATCGATCGAACTTATGTAGAATGCTCAATCACAACATAAAGATTCATGTAATCCTAATCACAGTTCCTAGCAATGCGTATGAACCAAAAATAAGTATCTAGACTTCACAAGAAATGAAATTAAAGATAGAAATGAGAGAGGAATAGGGTTTTGACACCCCACGAAATGTTTTTGCTAGTCTTTAACGTCTTTAGCAAGACATTGGGCTCTTTTAGCCCGGATCAAAGATCTTGTAATGCATCCCCTCCTTGTTGGGGTGATAAATGCCTTGAACTCCACCCAACAAATTGTTCTTTGAAGAACTTGATGGATTAGGCTCAAAGGAACTTTTTGGTCCTTGGTCAAAACAATCACAATCTTTGGGCTTCCATGCCCTTTCAAAGCAAGAATTTAAAACAACTTTCTTTGGTTTCAAGGTTGAAGATGATCTATTTGAAGTTTTGGTCTTACACAAAAGCTCACTTCCTTGACATTGAAGATCATAGCATTTCTCTACAACATTAACTTCTCCTTCATATTTGTCAAATGAATTGAGGGTTAGATTGAAAATATTTAACTTCACCTTTATGTGGCCAAATGAGATCATTATTACCCTCGTCCTACAATTAATGTTGGCATTTGCGGTTGCCAAGAAAGGACGGCCAAGGATAACGGGAATTTGGCTCTTAGGATTTGGAACCGGTTCCGTGTCAATGACAACGAAATCAACGAGGAAGAAAAATTTGTCAATCTTAATCAAAACATCTTCAATTATACCCCTAGGCTTCTTGATGGATCGGTCGGCAAGTTGCAAAACCATCGACGTCGGTTTCAAGTCTCCTAAGCCTAATTTCACATACACCGAGTATGGAAGAAGATTAACACTTACTCCTAAGTCTAGAAGAGCCCAATTAATGACATGATCACCAATGATGCATGAAGTGGTAGGTGAACCGGGGTCCTTAAACTTTGGTAAAGTGTTATGTTGCAAAATTGAGCTTACTTGCTCGGTCAAAACCACTTTTCTTGGTGTTTGGCTCTTGTTCTTCCGCTTTTGGGTGCACAAGTCTTTTAAGAATTTGGCATAAGCTGGAATTTGTTTGATTGCATCCAAATGTGGAAGATTGACTTTCACTTGCCTAAACACGTGCATAATTTCATTGATTTTGGCCTTTTGCTTGTCTTTTGAAATGGACCGTTTTAAGGCATCCGGAAATGCAGCTTTTTGTTCAATACTCTTTTCAACATTTTCTTTTGAAAACTCTTCAACACAAGAATTTTTCAAATCACTTTGTTTCAAATCATTTTTCAACAAAACCTTTTCAAATTCATTTTTCAGCAATTCTTTCTTCAAATCATTTTCAAAATCATTCTTCAAACCACATTTTGAAGCTTTCTCATTCACAAGATCATGTATATGCAATGAAGGAGGAATGGGATGTGAAACGGGACGGGTGACAACTTGAGGTTGTACTGGTTCATTCTCTTCATTGAACTTTTCGACTTGATTGTCCACAATCCTACCACTTCGCAAAGTAGTGACCGCAATAACATGCTCAATGGTGTAGCCTTCCGATGAGGAATGGGTTTTCACAACACATTGTTGCTTAGGTGGGGCATTCAAAGGCATCTTTCCCTTCTCTCTTGCATTAAGAGTGCTTGCTATTTGGCCCTACTTGGGTTTCTAGCTTCGCAATAGATTGAGAGTGGGAATGAAGTAATTGTGTGTTTGCCTCAAGAGTGCCCAAAGCATTCAAAACTTTTTCTTCAAAGGCGGGACTTATAGCATTTCCTTGGGAATAAGATTGGTTGGGAAAATGAGCGTTAGCAAATTGATTCCCTTGTGATTGATATGGTCTATAACCTTGGGATCCTTGGTTTTGAAGTGGAGGTGGAATGTACTTCCTTTGAAAACCGCCTTGGGAAGGGTTTGAGCCCTCTCCTTGGTTTTTCCAAGAGAAATTCGGATGATTTCTCCAACTTGGATTATAATGAGTACCATAAGGATTGTTCCCTTGGTTCACAAAAGCTGCATTGACTTGTTCATTAGGTTCATTTTACACTTGTCCGTGAGGGCAATGAGAAGTAGAATGAAGAACACTAGAACAAGTCATACATGTTTCATTTGATGCATGATGAGAAAGGTTAGGAAAAGAAGATACTTGGTTCGCCGAGTTTTGGTTAATCAAAAATTGATCAAACCTTTGAGATAAAGACTTCATTTCGGCGGCTATTTCATTTAAGTGGTTGACTTGATGTAAGCCAACACTCTTCCTACCTTGTGAATTTCTACCATTCTTAGATGATAATGTTCTACATAAAGAGTTTTCACTTATGCTTTGATAGAGACGCCACATATCGTCTTCATGCCTATCAATGTATGAGCCACCCATGGAAGCATCAACCATGCCTTTGTAGTTGTCTGATAAGCTCTCAAAGAAATATTGAACTAATTGCCATTTGGGCATGTCATGATGTGGACACTTCCTAAACAATTCATTGAAGCATTCCCATGCCTTATGAAACGTTTCTCCATCCCCATGTGAAAATTCTCGAATTAAGGTTCTCATGGCATTGGTCTTAGAAACTGGATAGTACTTCTTCAAGAACTCTTGTTGCATTTCTTCCTAATAAGTGATTAAAAAAGGCCTAAGATTGTTAAACCAATATTTTGTCTTGTCTTTTAAGGTGAATGGAAAAAGTTTGAATCTTAAGACCTCTTTCAGCATGTCCGTATATTTTACGATGGAACATACTTCAGGAAACTCATCCAAATGCTTGTAGGTTCTTCACTTGGAAGTCTATGATAGTTAAGAAGCATTTGAATGGTTTGTGGCTTAATTTCATAGTGATGTGCTCAAAATGGTGGCAATTGAATGCATGTGGGTGCATTGTATTCATTAGGCACATAGTGATCTCTCAAAGCAAGGGGAGGATTAGCAATTGGAGGAGCAACATGGGCACCTTGATTACCTTGAATGATGGGAGGTTGTGGAGCATAGATTGGCCTTGGCATTCCCAATGGAACTTGGACTTGTTGTTATGGTGGATGAATGAATGGCCTTGGCATGCCTAATAGTACTTGCATGTTATCATGATGTACATTGGGGTGGAGGATACCTTGTTGGTCTATGTGACCAAGGTCCTCCACATGGTCCTTATTATATCCTTCCATTGATGAAATGGATTGACTAAAACTACCTCTTCCCCTATGATTACGAATAACCGATTCAAGATGCAAATTAGGAGGGACAAGAGTAGGATTTAATAACCTACGACCATGCATACACAATATAACACAAACAAGCAATAATGACAAATACTTCACCTTAACCACAAATCAACAATCAACAAACTTCTTCCACATACAATGATCCCATACTCCCATGCTTGAACAATCATGCAAAGAAAAGTAAAATTGCCTCCACGCGGGCTCACGATTTAACTAGAGATTGAGTTAGAAAGATCTCACAAAGGTCCTATAGCACTTCAACTCCAAAATTTTTAGCTTAGCTTAGCAATTTTTTTTTAAATTTAGCCTTTTTCTATGCTTTGCTTAGCTCCTTTGCTTGGATGCTCCTTTGCTCAATGCTCCTAGTCAAAGATGAACAAACACAATAAATAATCAAAAGAAAAATAAAAATAAAGTAAAGACACGATCAAAAGAGTATTAATTCCTAATTGATTCCATAAATACGACGTTACATAATCCCCGGCAACGACGTCAAAAACTGGTGCGCTGTGTCGCGTCACCGCAAGCTTAGAGAGTGTGCATTAAGGTGAGGGCCAAGTTTTACATTTATAAAAGCCACTACTACCTTCACTAAAAATATAGTTAGGGTGAGTAGGGATCGTCCGAAGGGATTGGAGTCGAATTTGGTTGTGGAATCGCTATTAGGGTTAGTAAGTCAAGTGATAAAACAAATGGTTGGTTGGTTAAACTAGAGAGCAAATTAAACTAAATAATTGAATGCAATAAAGAGTAAGTAAGAGAGAGAGAAATCTTGGGGTTTAGAGGTTACCACCAAACAATACTTTTCTACATCCTTAACAAGTGACTAATGAGGGAAATAAGTGTTACAATATTGAAGGGTGTGTGTGTTTTTGGTTGATTCAATTAGCAAGGGTGACCAATTAAGTATATATTGTCTAAGCAACATGTGAAAAGCACAATACATCTAAAAATTAAGTATATATTGTCTAAATAGCATGTGAAAAGCACAATACATCTAACAAGTCGTTAATCCTTTCATGAAGCTCACAAGCCAAATACACTACAAGGTTAGAGACATATGCTACTTGCATTCAAAAGTATGGAACATCAAACAACAAGCATGGATTGTCCTCCCATCTAACAACTATGCTACCACTACACTACAATTAAGCTAATGACATGAAATTAAACTAATTAAGCTAAGGGAGAGGCACAATCCATCAAGAAATGAGCATGAACCATCTAGAAAATTACAAGAGCATTCCAGTAAGTACTATATTTTGACAATCTCTAAATCTATGGCATTGATACATATAGATATGCATCAATAACACAAGAAATAGAGACAAACACATGAACATCTATTCTAGCATACATAGACATATGGATAGAATGAAATGATCAATTGGAAGTATTAAACCATATAAATCATTGAATAAACAAGATCTATATATATAAAAGTGTCAAAACATGTATTACAACACTAATCCCTCAATAATACACAAAATCAAGATGTAGAAAGCATGCTTGGGGCTAACTCTAGCCCTAAGAGAATGTCTAGTCACTCATGGTAGTGCTTCTCCAACCCTCAAGGGCTAACTCCATGGTAGAGATTTGCTCCTTGGTTGATGAAGAGTCTCCAATGGTGTCTCTAGCCTCCTCCTCCTCTAAACTTCCTCTCCAAGAGTTCTCTATGGAATGATAAGATAGGATGTGATATAATATGATATGAGGCAAAAAGTAATCCTTATCCTTATATAGGTAGGTTAAATGACACCCAAAATAAGCTGGGGTCGTGCAGCAAATATTCCCAAAAAATTGGATAAAGGATAACTTTTTGTGAGCTGGAAATTTAACTTTTTTGCACTGGAGGAAGTTCGATCAATCCAACCTTGGACTTGGATAGATCGAACTTGGCTGAGATCTATCGAACTGAAGTTGGATCGATCCTCAATGGCGGCACTTTTTGGATAAAAACAAATCTGAGATATTTTGAAGATATTTTTGGGAAAAGGACAAAAGTGGTTGGTAGGGTGGTACGATTAGATAAGATCAATTATTTGAATAAGGACAAGGTAGTTCGATCGATCGAAGAATGATATTGGATTGATCGAACTTTTGGGATTTCTGAAAATGTCATCATGGCTCCGATCCATCTTGAAGTGCTGAGATTGATCATGTTGGATTGATCGAACCTTGATCTGAGATCGATCGAAGATGTTGATTTCCACCTTTTGCTTCCACTTGGCTCCTTTCTTTGATTCATCCTAGAATTGCTTCATTTCTGCTCTTATTTGGCTGAGTTAGCTTATTTTCGGGATAAGTGCCTGAAAATAGAAATAATACGAAATCAATCTAAAACAGTAAAGTAAGATAGATAAAGGTACTAGAATACCTAAACTTAAGGGGTTTAAATACGCACTTTTCAGCGCTCATCACTTGGCATCAACAAGATCTGTTTGGTAGTAGTATTTTTGGAAGAAGAAAGGGTAAAATGGGCATTATATTTATTGAGAGGTGTTTTCACACAAATTGAAAAGAATTGGGTTATTTTTTTGTACACCTTTTTAAATAGTGGGTAAAGGTACTATAAAAGGTATACTTAGGGGTGTTTCTTACACTTATCCTGAAATTATACCATTTGCATTTATTGATTGTGTAATACCCACTTCAGTAATGTGAGGTGGGCATGACGATTTCAACCTATAATTTCTCTTTAATTGGACTAAACTTCAAGTCAAATTGAGGGCCCACCGACACATAAAGATAAATCAAGCCCATACCGCGTTCAAGTTGAGTCAAAACCTTACAAACATGGGCAGTCTGGTAAGCATATCAATCTGCCTGCCTTGACCTTGACCTTGACCTTGAGTGTTAGTAAAATTTTGACTTCATAAAGCTCTTGCTTATAGTTATAGTCAGTCGATCAAGATATCAACCCGCCTGCCTTGAGTAAAGTTGATAGTTTGACCTCACAGAATCTGTTGATTTTGAGTAAATATTTATTTATTTATTATTATTTATTTATTTATTTTTTATCGAGCGACATCATTGTCATGCCTCCGCAAAACTCTGCAAAAATAACCTGATATAAAAAATTATTAAATGAATGTCTAAAGGTCCTGGAGCCAGCTTTAAATTTTTTAAAATAAATACTTTCCTTTATTTATTTAAATAATGTTAATAAGCCTATTTTAATACAAATACTCTAGCAGGAGTGCCTAAGCTAACAATAAAACTCTTAAGTTTTACCACCATCAAAAAGCCTAATCCAATTCCTTCTACAGAATTTTTTTTTGGGTTTGATTTGAATTTTATAAGAAAGAAAAAATAATTAATTAAAAATAAATAAAAGACATAATGAATCTAAACACTACTAAATAGTAAAATATTAAGCTAAATTAGGAAGCCAAATGTAAACCTAGTTCTGTCGATGTCTTTATAAAAACTGAAAATGTTTTTCTTTTCAAATCAATAACATGTGGTTATTGCAACAATTACAATTAATGACGAATAAAATAATATAAAAAAATAAACATATCTGTGAATGTAATAGTGTTAATTGTATTTATAATCATCCCAACCAAAGAAAGTATTGGATGATGATAAGGTGATTAAGCTAAATAAAGATATAGATGACTTCAATTTAGATAAGATCTCACACGAAAACTCCAAAAAGATAATTTAAGTGACGATCACATTCATGATGACCTTCCTAAAGCTTGGAAGTTTGTGTAAAATCATTCAATTGATCAAAGTATAGGTGACTCTTTCAAAGGTGTTGGCACCAAATCTTAAGTTAAAGAAATGCGCAACCATAAGACTTTTGTTTCTCAAATTAAACCTAAGAATATTCAGGAGGCCAAAAAGGATAAGTCGGACACCATTGTGAGAAATAAGGTAAATTTTTTTGCTCAAAGGTATAATCAAGAAGAGGAAATTGATTATGAAGAAATCTTTGTCCCTCTAACTTGACTTAAAGCTATTAGAATATTATTTGCATTTGTTTCCCATAAGAATTTCAAGTTATTTCAAATGGGTATGAAAAGTGCATTTTTAAATGGCATATAGAAGAAGAAGTTTATGTAGAACAACCACCGGACTCTAAAAGTTATGACAGTCCAAACAATGTGTATAAATTGTCAAAAGCTTTATATGATTTAAAACAAGATCTAAGAGTTTGGTATAAGAGACTAAGTGAATTCTACTTGACAATGGTTTTATTAGAGGAAAAAATTGACAATAATTTTTATTATTATTTTTTTTTATTTATTTTTTTTTTTACTACAACCATTGATAGCAACTTGTTGATCATTCAAATTTAAGCTGATGATATTATATTTGGGTCAACTAATTGTGAGCTATGTAAAGAATTTGCTTCTATCAAAATAAGTTTGAAATGAACATGATGTGAGAACTCAACTTCTTCTTAGGTTTGCAAATCAAATAAACACTTCATGATATTTCCATTTGCCAATCTAAGTATGTTAAAAAATTGCTAAAGAAATTTGGCTTGGAGGAAGCCAAACATGCCAAAAGTCCTATGAGTTAATCCTTTAAACTTGATAAAGATGAAAAGGCTAAAGATGTGGACATAAAGAAATATAGAGGTATGATTAGTAGTCTTTTATATGTAACCGCAAGTAGAGAAAGGATATCATGTTTAGTGTTTACTTATGTGCTAGATTTCAATCACGTCTTAAAGAATCTCATTTATATGTCGTTAAACGTAGTTTTCGATATTTATGTGGCACTATTGAATTAGGACCTTGGTATTCAAGAGACACTTCTTTTAACCTTGTGAATTATTTGGATGCCGACTTTGCCAGATGTAAAATTAATAGAAAAACCACAAGTGGCACTTGTCACTTCCTAGGACACTCATTTGTATCTTGGTAATGTAATAAGCAAAATTTTGTGGCCTTATCAACAACGGAAGCCAAGTATTTAGCAGTCGGAAGTAGTTGAGCTTAGGTTCATCAAGTATTTATACCATTTATGTTTAATTTTGGGGATTCTGTTGTTGTATATGATTGCTTGATCTTGAGTTTTCAATTTGGTTGTTCTAAACATGAGAATGTTTAATTTCTTCAATTAGTTTTCAATTCATCTTTATGTTGTCTTATGTTTTGATGGTTGATGATTAATCTCAACATTAATCACTCTTTGTAATTGTGATTAATGATGATTGATGGATGTATAATTTAAATACCCGCGGATAGGGGAAGATTATTAAATTAACGCACTATCTCATAAGATTGAGATAGGCTCTATAGATTATGATAAGGATTAAGCCTACAGATCATGATAAGGATTAAGATAACGGTAAGACTACGATATATCCTGACCTAAGCCCTATAAAGAAAGGGGCTAATCGACGTTTTAAGGTATGCAATAGATACCAACTCAATTTCTTGATTTCTCCATAGAGATTACTTTGTATACTGACTTGTTCATCGGAGCCTACTCCACCAGTAACATGATGAGCGCTGAAAAGTGCGCATTTAAACCCCTTAAGCTTAGGTATTCTAAGACCTTTATCTATCTTACTTTCCCGTTTTAGACTTATTTCGTGTTATTGCCCTTTTTAGGTGCTTATCCCCAAAATAAGCTAATAAGAGTATAAAAGAAGCTAACTCAAGCTGGATGGAAGAAAGGAGCAAAATGGAAGCAGATTGAAGCAAAGTGCGAAAATTTAGCAGGTTCGATCGATCACAAGGACACTTCGATCGATCGAAAATTCATCAATCTAGACTCTCTAAGATGGATCCAAGCTCTTTTGTCCTTATCCAAAGATCCCACAAAGTTCGATCAATCCAATAATTCTCAGATCGATCGAAAAGATTCCATCCTATCCTGTTGTACCACCCTACCTACCACTTTTGTCTCATTCCCTTAAAATATCTCAGATCTGTCCTTATCCAAAAAGGTGCCGCCATTGGAGGATCGATCCAGCCAAAGTTTGATAGATCTCAGCCATGTTCGATCAATCATAGCACAGGTTCGATCGATCGAACCCTCTCAAATCTAAAAAAAATATATATATATATATTTCCAGCTCATTAAAAGTTGTCTCATTATGCAATCATTGAAGGAGCCCTTGTGTACGAGCCTAGACCATTGGGTGTGACATTTGAGCTACCTATATAAGGAATATGAGTCACTTTTACATATATGTTTGTAGATATAGGCTTTGGTAGATAGTTTTTGGGAGATATAATTCTTAGAGAGGAAGAAAAGAGAAGAGGAGGAGGCTAGAGACATTCTTGAAAGGTTTTCCATCTTCCTCAAGAAGAAGAGCATTTCTACCATGGAGATAGCCCTTGAGGGTTAGAGGACACCATTCATGAGTGGCTAGACATCTTCTTGGGGCTAGAGTTAGCCCTAAGCATGCTTTCTTTACCTTGATTTATGTATTTTTTAGGGGATTTGTGTTGTAATACATGTTTTGACATATTTATATACATAGATCTTGTTTGTTCAATGATTTGTGTAGTTTAATTCTTCCAATTGATCATTTTATTCTATCCATATGTCTATGTATGCTTGAATAGATGTTCATGTCTTTATCTCTATCTCTTGTGTTGTTGATGCATGTCTATGTGTGTTGATGCTATAGATCTAGATATTGTCAAGACATAGTGCTTAATAGAATGCTCTTATGGTTTATTTGATGGTTCATACTCATTTCTTGATGGATTATGCCTCTCTCTTGATTTAATTAGTTTAATTTCCATGTCATTAGCTTAGATGTAGTGTAGTTACCTTAGTTGTTAAATGGGAGGAAAATCTATACTTGTTGTTTGATATTCCATACTTATGAATGCAAGTAGTATATTTATCTAATTATGTGATGTGTTTGGATTGTGAGCTTAAAGAAGGATTAATGACTTAGTTTGATGTATTGTGCTATTCATTGTATTGTTTAGACAATATATACTTAATTAGTCATCCATGCTTGTAAAAACAACCACACACACTCACTATTGTTGCAACATATGCCTTCTTCTCATTAATTGTGAATTGATTGTATAGAAAAGTGAAGCTTAGTGGTGATTTCTAAGTCCCAAGATCTCTCTCTCTTGTTTTCTCCATCCTTTAATTACTTGCATTATGTTGATCTTGTTTAATCTTAATTATAGTTTAATCAACCAAACAACCTACCTTTGATCACTCGACGTAATAACCCTAAGCCTTGTTTCCACTACTAGTGCACCCTCAATCCCTTGGGATGATCCCTACTTACCCTACCTATTTTTAGTTAGAGGTAGTAGTGGCATTTATAAATTTAAAACTTGGCCACATTGCACATTCACTATCTTTTGCACATCCTTTAAACGTTGGTGCGACGGCTTACCAAGTTTTTTGGCACCGTTGCCGAGGATTAAATTGGCAACGCCGTGTTTTGGAAACAATTAGGGATTAGTACTATTTTGATCGTGTCTTTTCTCTATTTTATTTTTGGTTACTTATTGTGTTTGTTCTTATTTGGATAGGTGAAATTGAGCAAGGAGGTTAAGCAAAGGAAACTTCAAAGCAAGGAGCTAAGCTAAGCACAAAAAGGACTAAAAATCTAAAAGAAAATGCAAAGCATAGCAAAGTTTGGAAGTTGAAAATGAATTGAAGTTGCTTAAGGACCCTTTATGAGATCTTTCTAACTCAAGCTCTAGTTAAATCATCTGCCAGCGTGGAGGCTTGTTTTTCATTTCTTAGATAAATCGTGAGCCCGCATGGAGGCAATTTACTTTTCTTTGCATGTTGTTTAAGCATGGGAGTATGGGATCATTGAATGTGGAGATTTGTTGATTTATTTGTTACGGAGGCGAAGTGATTGTTACTTGCTTGTTATTTGCTTTTCTAGTGTATGCATGGTCGTAGGTCATTGAATCCTACTTTTGTCCTTCCTAATTTGCATCTTGAATCGGTTGTTCGTAATCCTAAGGGAAGAGGTAGTTCTCATCACTCCATTTCACCAATGGAGGATTTGAATAACGACCATGTGAAGGACCTTGGTCATATAGACCAATAAGGCAACCGCCACCCTAATGTACATCATGAAAATGTTCAAGTACCATTAGGCATGCCTAGACTATTCATTCACCTACAACAATAAGGCCAAGTTCCATTGAGAATGTCTCGGCCAATATTTGTTCCACAACCCCCCATAGTTCAAGCTAATCAAGGTGTTCGTCTAGCACCACCAATTGTGAATCCTCCATTGCATTAAGAGACCATTATGTAGCTAATGAATACAATGCACCCACTTGCATTCAATTGCCCCCATTTAGAGCACATCACTATGAAATTAAACCATAAACTATTCAAATGCTTCCAAATTACCATGGGTTTCCTAGTGAAGAACCTTATAAGTATTTGGATAAGTTTCTTGAAGTGTATTCCACCGTGAAATACACTGACATGCCGGAAGAAGTGTTAAGGCTTAAACTTTTTCCTTTTACCCTTAAAGACAAGGCAAAATATTGGTTCAACAATTTTAGGCCTTTTTCGATAACTTCTTAGGCGGAAATGCAACAAGAGTTCTTGAAAAAGTACTATCCGGTTTCTAAGACCAATGCCATGAGAACTTCAATTAGAGAATTTTCTTAAAGGGGTGGGGAAATGTTTCATGAGGCATGGGAAAGGTTTAATGATTTGCTTAGAAAGTGCCCTCATCATGACATACCTAAGTGGCAACTAGTTTAATACTTCTTTGAAAGTTTATCGGATAATCACAAGGGTATGGTTGATGCATCCATGGGTGGTTCTTATCTTGACAAGCATGAAAATGATGTGTGGCAATTATATGAAAGTATGAGTGAGAATTCAATGCATAGGTCTTTATCTTCTAAAAATGGTAGAAACCTAAGAGGAAGGAAGAATGTTGGCTTATATCAAGTTGACAACTCCAATGACATAGCCGCCAAGGTTTGATCAATTTTTTATCAACCAAAATTCGGCGAATCTAGTATCTTCCTCCCTTACTCATATTCATCATCGTGCATCTAATGAATCTTGCATGACTTGTTCAAGTGTTTTGCATTCTACGTCCAATTGTCCCTATGAACATGTGCAAAGTGAGCCCCATGAGCAAGTCAATGCTACATTTGTTAATTAAGGGAATAATCCCTATGGCACTCATTATAATTCAAGTTGGAGGAACCATCAAAACTTTTCTTAGAAAAGCCAAGGGGAAGGCTCAAACCCTTCCCAAGGTGGTTTTCAAGGGAAGTATGTTCCCCCACCAATGCAAAGCCAAGGTTCCCAAGGTTTTAAACCATCATCATTTCAATCACATGGCAATCAATTATCTAATCTCATTTTCCAAATAAACCATCATATTCCCAAGGAAACTCTAGGAGTCCCGCCTTTGAAGAGAAAGTTTTGACCGCTCTAGGCACTCTGGAGGCGAACACTCAATTGCTTCATTCTCATTCTCAATCCTTTGCTAAGCTAGAAACCCAAGTAGGGCAAATAGCTAGTACCTTAAATGCTAGAGAGAAGGGGAAGATGCCTTTGAATGCCCCACCAAAGCAACAATGTGTTGTGGAGACTCATTCCTCATCGAAAGGTCACACAATTGAGCATGTCAATGCAATGACAACCTTGAGAAGTGGGAAGGTTATTAACAACCAAGTACGTATTCCCAATGAAGAGAGTGAACCGGTGCAACCAAAAGTTAACACCTGTCCCGTTTCTCATCATATTCCTTCTTCATTGCACATGCATGATCATTCAAATGGGAAAGTGTCAAAAAGTGATTTGAAAAGTGAGTCCAAAATTTATTTGAAAGATGAAGTGAACAAAGCTTTGAAAAAGGATCTTAAAAATTCTTATGTTGAGGACTCTTCAAAGAAAAGTTTTGAAAAAGCTTTTGAGCCTAGAGCTCCATTTCCGGATACCTTGAAAGGATCCATTTATCTTGATAAGCAAAAGATCAAGACAAATGAAATCATTGAAATGTTTAGGCAAGTGAAGATTAATCTTCCACTTTTGGATGCAATTAAGCAAATTTTGGCTTATGCCAAGTTCTTAAAAGATCTTTGCACCCAAAAGAGGAAGAACAAGAGCCAAGCACCTAGGAAAGTGGTCTTGACTGAGCAAGTGAGCTCAATCTTGCAACATAACACCCTCCCAAAATTTAAGGACCCCGGTTCACCTACTACTTCTTGCATCATTGGTGATCATGTCATTAATCGAGCTCTTCTAAACTTAGGAGCAAGTGTTAATCTTCTTCCATACTCGGTGTATGTCAAATTAGGCTTAGGAGACTTGACACCGACGTTGGTGGTTTTATAACTTGCCAACCGATTCATCAAAAAGCCTAGGGGTATCATTGAGGATGTCTTGATTAAAATTGATAAATTCTTCTTCCCGGTCGATTTCATTGTCATTGACACAGAACCGGTTCCAAATCCCAAGAGCCAAATTCCCATCATCCTTGGCCGTCCTTTCTTGGCAACCTCAAATACCAACATCAATTGTAGGACGGGGGTAATGAAAATCTCATTTGGATATATGAAGGTGAAGTTGAATATCTTCAATCCGACCCCAAATTCATTTGACAAGCATGAGGAGGTGAATGTTGTAGAAAAATGCCTAGACAATGAATGCGAAAGAATGGAGTCTTTTCTTAAAACCAAAACTTCAAAAAGCTCATCTTAAACCTTGAATTCCAAAAATGATGTTTCAAAATCTTGCTTTGAAAGGGCATGGAAGCCCAAAGATCATATTAACAAGGGACCAACACTTTCCTTTGAATCTTATCCAACAAGTTCTTTAGGGAACCGTTTGTTGGATGGAATTCAAAGTACTTATCACCCCGTCATGGAGGGGATGCATTATAAGATCTTTGATCCGGGTTAAAAAAGCCCAACGAGCAAGACGTTAAAAACTAGTAAATGCTTCGTAGGGTTTACAACCCTATTCCTCCCTCAATTCTATTTTCCCTTTCATTTTTTGCGTCGTCTAGATATGTTCTGGAATTCATACACATGGCTAGGATTTTAATTGAGTATGCATGCACTTTCATTCTGAAAATAGGCATTTTGTCCAAGTTCGATCGATCTCAAAAGAGGTTCGATCGATCGAACACCCATCCCTACATCCAATCTTTGCTCTGTTCCATCAATCTGAAATTTCTTGCATAAATCAGCCCTCTGTGTATCGTTCGAAAGTTTATTTCAATCGACCTGAGAACTCCAAGATCAATCGCAATTGTTCTTGGATCGATCTTCACTCCACACTTAGAAAATTTTTTAGATCCATGAAAATAGGCCTCTCTGTGCATCGTTCGAACTTCTCTGCAGGTTTTCACCTGTTCGATCGATCGAAATATCTTTTTGATCGATCGCAGTTTGATCGATCTGTGCCTCTTGTTGACCTTGATTTTGACTTTAATTGCATTGTTGTTTTTATTTTATTTTATTTTATTATTAAAAAAAAAATTTATTATTTGTCAAGGTGAGATTGATCTCAACATTTAAAAGATCGATCTTGTTCGATCGATCGAAAATTTTCCCTGATCAATCGAACCTGTCGGGAAATGTTTTTAAAAACAGAACCTTAGGGTCATTCGATCGATCCATAGATCAATCTACAGACCACCTCAACCCTCGCCGCTGCAACCCATTTCTCTCCCATCTCCGGCGACCTTCTCGAGGCTCGAATCTCTCTCTTTCATCTTAGGACTCGTCCATCTCGTGATTTCCACTTCTCTCTCTCGGATTTGGTAAGTTCCAAGTTCTCCCTTTGCTTTTGACTTTCAATTTACCTATTTGCGATGCTTGTCATGTTAGATCTAGGTTGCTTTGTCTGAATCTTACCATATTTTAAAGCTTCCATGATCGTGTATATATATGTATCTATACATATATATATATATATATATATAGTTTTGTATATATATTTCATTTTTAATTGATTTTTGAGTGTTCCGGGCTAAACAAGTGACCCATATCGTGTTGTTGATGTATGAGAGGGCCCCACAAGTTTGCTTGGGTGCCCCCATGCCTTCCACGTCACAAATCTGTGACTTTTCAAATTTCCCTTCCCAGTTCGATCGATTAAACTTTTCTCAGATCGATCATATAAAGATCGATAGAACTTTTCTCAGATCTATCTCACATTTTTGTGGTCGATCGAACTTCACAGATTTACATCCCACACTTCACACACTTCCTTTTGTGATTCCATGCTATCTCATACATGCCCAATGCCTGTGTTTTCCACATTGGATGCATTCCATACTTATATTGTTTAGCATGCTTCACTTACTGTCACTGTTTATTTAGCCCCGTCATCACTTGCATAGATTCATGTCTTCTGTTGTCTATCTTGTTTAACATAAATGTTTCTATATACTATGCTTCAATTATTAATGCCAATACTAACTTATATTGCAAGTGTTTTTCTTTCTGTTTTGCAGGCCATGGCTAGGGTCAAGACTGTTGCCCGTGGACATTATCATCGCCGAGTCAGGTGCAGATTAAAGGGGCCAGGTAAGCCTTCTCATGTTCAGGAGTACCCCGAGCATTAGGCAGGACTATCCCAGGTCCCTGATCTTGAGCAGCTACATGATATAGAGGTAGACCCCACTTAGTCCCCATCAGACGATTCTAGACTTCGGTCTTCAGCTTCTACATCTTTATCATCTCATGATGAGGCTGAGCGTACTTTATCACCTTCTCCATCTCCGCCCCATCCATAGTCGGGCCAAGCATTTGACAGACCGCTACCGAGATACTCACGCTTTAAGGTGGCATATGAGTCGGTCTTTAACATTTCATTCTTCTCTCGGTATATCTTAACTTGGGTTGATTACGAGGATATTGACCGCCGGGGCATTTCAGCCATTTTAGCCCCAGTCACTTACCCAGTTTACCCGAGGCTTGTTCGGATGTTCTTCCAGAACCTCCAACCTGCCCTAAGTAACCTGGCGAAGCTGCGCACTATAGTTGATGGCCATCCTATCCGCATTACCGTGGAGTCTTTGGCCCGATCCTACCGATGCCCGCATGCCTACCCTCCCAAGCTTGAGCTTGATTATCCTATCTTGGAGAGGCAGCCTTCCTATGCATTTATGGCCGAGGCACTTACAGGACATTACAGTGAGGGCGACACTTTTGTTACTCATACTTATCTGCCCAATGATCTGTGGTTATTTGATTCGATCCTGTACCGAAATGTCTTCATGGCCGGCCACAAGATCCAGAGGCGCGGCGATTATTTGACAGCTTTATATACTCTATACACAGGGTGTTGGGTTTCTATTTCGGCCCTCTACTGGACAGTGATGGTGAAGCTCTATACTGACTACATCAGCAAGGCCAAGCCTAAGCGGGCTAAGTATCTTCCATTTGGCCATCTGATCACTCAGATCCTCCGGGATCAGCGTTATCCATTCCGTCCGAATGAGGGTTCAGAGACAAGAGCTTGCCATTTTGGCAAGAAGGACTGGAATAAAAGCTACAATGCTCTTATTAAAAGTCTTTTAGAGGACACCGTGATAGCAGCAGAGGAGGCAGAGGAGGAGGAGATGGCAGCAGCATGAGAGGTAGACGTACCAGCAGCGGATGATCTAGCAGTCGATTCGGCTGCAGTCCATATGGACATTGAATTAGAGTAGTATCCTGCAGAGGGTCTACAACATCATTCTCCAGCAGAGTTGCCAGTTCATTCTCCGAAGCAGGCTCAGGATGTACCACAGTTTCCCGATCTAGTAGTACCTGAGGCTCCAGTTCA
Source organism: Cornus florida (assembly GCF_030987335.1). Classification (NCBI taxonomy): domain Eukaryota; kingdom Viridiplantae; phylum Streptophyta; class Magnoliopsida; order Cornales; family Cornaceae; genus Cornus; species Cornus florida. The sequence continues at coordinate 50,069,129 of NW_026775572.1, forward strand.
GACACGCGGCTTTGGAGAACATCTCTAGGCTTTGGAGGATGCTGTAGTCTCTATCCGTTCAAACACTGTCTCCTTCCGAGCTGACATTTCTTCTCTGCGTACGGATGTCATGACTGCGCTGCGAGACATATCCTATCCCGAGATATCCGCGGAGCGCGCCCTGCTCGTCCTACCTCCTCAGCATAATCTTCATATCTCTCTATTACCTGTTTTACATACCTACAATATTTGCTATATTTGATACTGTTGCGATATTTTACGGCCAGTCTGTTGGCCCAGACATTCTGATGTACATTATTTTTATCTTTTGCTATACATGCTATATTTTGTTATATTTTGGATGTCATACTGTGTATTGATATATCTGTTTGTGATTGACTCCATCAGGTGCATCCTAGTGACTTCAATGAGAGAGAGTACTGCCCAAATTTTTAGGACCACCCTTTTTTTCTCTCTCTTTATTTCAATTCTTGTCCCAATTACACTTGCATGTCCACTGTGCACTATTATTATCCCCTTTGTTGGCTAATAAACTTTTATCCAGTGCCATCTTTTCAGGACCACAGTTAATCCCAAGTTTGCAGGGGTTATACCACCCACTTTGGATACTTGTGTCCCGGCCACTCTTTCTTATAGTTACACTGGTATACTCTTTCCTTTATTCTCTTTGCACATTGAGGACATTGTGCCATTTAAGTTTGGGGGTAACGGTATTAATTGCAGTATTTGCTTTCAATTCAAAATTTTAAGCATGACTTGTGTATTTGAGGGATTGTCTATGATTGGTTCATAACTAGCCATGATTTTGATTTTTTGAGAACTATATTGCTTAAAATTTATAAAAATTGCTTGACTAGAGAGTCCAATACTCCTTGTATGCCTTGTGAATGCCATTTAGGAGTAAAGTTTTTGAAAGATTGATATCTTGCTTGCACTTATGGTCCACATCATCCTGATTTTGTGATTGTTTTGAGATTCACTCTAGAATTCTACACTAGCAGAGGCGCACATTATCATTCATTTATGGGGTACATGCTTTGTTGATTATTGAATTGGTTATATCCCAATTAGGCTAGTACTACATTGAAAGCTTTCATTTTAATAAAAGTAGATAACAATCCCATTTCATTGAGTAGCCGGGATTCTAGCCTCATCAAGTACTGAATTTCTCACGCCAAAAGGTGGAGGGCCCAAACTCTAGGTTAATAATTGAACTTGTTAAAAAAAAAAAAGTTGCAAAAGTAATAAAAAAAGTGAGAACTTATCCTAAAAAGGTGAGAAGTATGAAATGATTAGATAAAGGTTGTTTTGATTTGTAGCATAGTTGATTTGAGCTTGTAAGTCCTTAGGGGTGTTTCAACACCTAGTGCCCTAAAGCAGTCTGGTTTGGGAGTTATTGACCTAACGCTCGACCTCATGGATCGGTAAAAAGCTTAATAGATCAACACATTGCACTATGCTTCCATCTTTGATCCTTAGGATTAGAAAAAAAATAAAAAATAAAAAAATAAATCGAGTGAAAAGAATAAGCGCACCTAGTTTAATAAAGCTTTAATAAAAGGTCTACTCTTTGTTTTAATGATCGGTACTAGATTTGTGTACTAGATTGAGGGTAAGGATGTGATTATTTCTTTAGTTGGCTAAGATAGTAACATATTTGATGCCGGTCCACTCAAAAAGGATTCTAGTGTTGCTTTGATTTGCATGATCATTTTCTTGATGTGTGGAGGACCATACTTGCTTGCTTGATGTTGAAATTTTGGGAGATTGCTTGAAAATGGTTGAAAAAGTGCACACTTGAGGTAGTTTTCTCCCAATGCTTGTTTGCAATATTGGTGCCTCTTTTGTGAGAATGAGCTTGATGTTTGTGGGTATCATTTCTAGAAACCCTCATGAGACTTCACTCGTCCACTAAGGGTAACCTAGGGGTTTAAAAGGCTTGTTGCATATGCTAAATGTAACCGTGTTCCCTACAAAAGTGGTGTTATCCATTTATTGTTTTCTAGTTCATACTTGTATAGTTGTTCATTTCATTCCTTTACTTTCTAGTTCATTGCTAGGGACTAACAATATCTAAGTTTGGGGGTGTGATGAGCGCTGAAAAGTACGCATTTAAACCCCTTAAGCTTAGGTATTCTATGACCTTATCTATCTTACTTTCCCATTTTAGACTAATTTTGTGTTATTGCCCTTTTTAGGTACTTATCCCCAAAATAAGCTAATTTAGCCAAATAAGAGCTTAAAAGAAGCTAACTCAAGCTGGATGGAAGAAATGAGCAAAGTGGAAGCAGATTGAAGCAAAGTGTGGAAATTCAGTAGGTTCGATCGATCACAAGGACACCTCGATCAATCGAAAGTTCATCGATCTAGACTCTCCAAGATGGATCCAAGCTCTTTTGTTCTTATCCAAAGATCCCACAAAGTTCGATCGATCCAACAATTCTCAAATCGATCGAAAAGATTCCATCTTATCCTGTTGTACCACCCTACCTACCACTTTTGTCTCATTCCCCAAAATATCTCAGATCTGTCCTTATCCAAAAAGGCGTCGCCATTGGAGGATCGATCCAGCCAAAGTTTGATAGATCTCAGCCATGTTCAATCGATCACAGCACAGGTTCGATCGATCGAACCCTCTCAAATCCGAAAAAAATATATTTCCAGCTCATTAAAAGTTGTCTCATTGTGCAATCATTAGAGAAGCTATTGTGTATGAGCCTAAACCATTGGGTATGACATTTGAGCTACCTATATAAGAAATATGAGCCACTTTTACACATATATTTGTAGATATAGGCTTTGGTAGATAGTTTTTGGGAGATACAATTCTTAGAGAGGAAGAAAAGAGAAAAGGAGGAGGCTAAAGAAATTCTTGAGAGGTTTTCCATCTTCCTCAAGAAGAAGAGCATTTCCACCATAGAGATAGCCTTTGAGGGTTGGAGTACACCATTTATGAGTGGCTAGACATTTTCTTGGGGCTAGAGTTAGCCCTAAGCATACTTTCTTTACCTTGATTTATGTATTTTTGAGGGGATTTGTGTTGTAATACATGTTTTGACATATTTATATACATAGATCTTGTTTGTTCAATGATTTATGTAGTTTAATTCTTCCAATTGATCATTTCATTCTATCCATATGTTTATGTATGCTAGAATAGATGTTCATGTGTTTATCTCTATCTCTTGTGTTGTTGATGCATGTCTATGTGTGTTGATGCTATAGATCTAGTGATTGTCAAGACATAATGCTTAATAGAATACTCTTGTGGTTTATTTGATGGTTCATACTCTTTTCTTGATGGATTGTGCCTCTCCCTTGGTTTAATTAGTTTAATTTCCATGTCATTAGCTTAAATGTAGTGTAGTTACCTTAGTTGTTAAATGGGAGGACAATCTATACTTGTTGTTTGATGTTCCATACTTATGAATGCAAGTAGTGTATTTCTCTAATTATGTGATGTGCTAGGATTGTGAGCTTAAAGAAGGATTAATGACTTAGTTTGATGTATTGTGCTATTCATTGTGTTGTTTAGACAATATATATTTAATTAGTCATATATGATTGTAAAAACAACCACACACACTCACTATTGTTGCAACATATGCCTTCTCCTCATTAATTGTGAATTGAGTGTATAGAAAAGTGATGCTTAGTGGTGATCTCTAAGTCCCAAGATCTCTCTTTCTTGTTTTCTCCATCCTTTAATTACTTGCTTTATATTGATCTTGTTTAATCTTAATTGTAGTTTAATCAACCAAACAACCTACCTTTGATCACTCGACCTACTAACTCTAAGCCTTGTTTCCACTACTAGTGCACCCTCAATCCCTTGGGACGATCCCTACTCACCCTAGCTATATTTTTAGTTAGAGGTAGTAGTGACATTTATAAATTTAAAACTTGGCCACATTGCACATTCATTATCTTTTGCACATCCTTTAGACGTTGGTGCGACGGCACACCATAACACACCGGTGCTTGTAGGATCACATTTTCTTCTCTTTGTTCAGGAACTCAGATTAGATCCGAGTTGCGTGGAATTCTGCATCAACAATGATCATGTAATGATTTTATCTGGATGCAATTGCAATTAACACGATGAATTATGCTTAAACTTGATGGATTGTGTTACATCATTAGTTTTATTATAGTAGGTAGACAATTCATACTTGATTTTGATAGTTCATGCTTGTTAAGGATAATTGTAGTATTCTCTTAAATTTTGATATGTGTTTGTAGCCACATCCTCATTGCATGCACATGTTTTCCAAGAAAATATCATCTGATTCGATCTCTTTTGTTGGTTGGGTCCAGAGGTTGTTGGAGCTTAATCTTGAATCAATTTGTTGATAATTTTCTTCAATTTGTACTTGAGGAATACTGCTGATGATTTTTTATCAAGGACTGATGAAGCTTGATCTCGAACAATGTTATTTGGTAATTCTTCAAAGTTGGTGAATCAAGAGGAAGAACGACATGATTTCGGATGTGCTTGTTGTTCTTCATCTTTAGAGAATTTGTTGAATTTAAGGAAGAATGACACGATTTCGGATATGCTTGTTATTCTTCGTCTGAAGAGAATTCGTTAAATTTGAGAAAGAATGATTTGATTTTGGATGTGCATGTTGTTCTTCATTTCAGAGAATTTGTGAATTTGAGGAAGAACGTCACGATTTTGGATAAGTTTGGTGTTTTTCGTCTTTTGAGAATTTGTGATTGAAGGCTAACGAAGCTTGATCTCGAACAATATTGTCTGATGATTCTGCGAACTTGTTGAATCACAGGGAAAGAACGACACGGTTTTGATGTGCTTGTTATTGTTCTTCTCCAAGGCTTGGAGCTTGGCAGAGATTTTGTGTTCTCTTTGAGTCTTCTCTCTCTAAGTCTTAATCCCTCCGAGTCTTTTGGTTTTCTAGATCTCTTAATGTCCTTATTCCTCTCTCTGTGCCTATATTTATAGACTTCCTAGATGAATATGATGATAACACGTGTCTTTTATTGATAAACACACAATCATACTTAAGATGCCACAATGGTATGTTTCGCTCTTAAAAAATAATAATGTTTTAATATTTTTTAATATTTATTATTATTATTATTTACTTTTCCCCAACGGTTATATTTCAAATGACAACATTTTTCTATATAAACACTCGCTTATAAATTTTTTAGGATTTTTTTTTTCTTGTTTGAAAATCATCTTTTTTTTGCCCAATAAAGCCGTTTAGGCATGGCTTGTGTTAGCCAAACAGTGCCTTAACGATTCTTATTTCAGTCAATCTTGTGCAGGAAGGAAAAAAAAATAAAAAATATTCTAACTTTTTTGGCCTAAAAAGCCGTTTAGGCAATATTTATGTCAGCCAAATAATGTTTTAACGGCTCTTTTATTTCAATAAATTGCAAGTAAGAAAGACCAAAAAAGGAGTTTTTGGCAAAAGGTCTGGGCCAAAAAGGCCCTTATGACCATTACCATTTTAAAAGAATTGGACTGTTGAATAAAAAAGGGGCCCACAAGTAGGCCTACAAAAAACCGGGCCCATTTTTTGCGATTGGGTTGGAGCACCCTGGAATTTGGACTTATGGCTCACGGAAATGAGTTTCTGCAAGTCCAATGGACATGCAGAAGACTCAAAAATTGTCTTCAAGCCTTCAACCTAACTCACTAAAAATGTACCATTTAAGAGACTGGACCAGTTGCAGTCACTCTCTTGTCTGGCCCCTTTTCATGGCCTCATGACCATACAGTCTTTGATAAAAATAAAAAAATAAAAAAAATAAAAAAAAAACATACAATATATGTTTTTTTCGCCCTTGAATTAATATGCAATCTAAGCATATTACATATTATATATGTATAACATCCTTAGTGGCATACACACACACACACACACACACCCTTCTAACTCTAACGATGGCCTCCGGTTACCATCAATTGAAGGACTTAACGTTACAAACCTTTTTTTTTTTTTTGATGTCAAACAATGAGTCAATTAAAGGGTAGATGGGATGTCAAATTCTCATTTTATCATATAAAAAAATAGTACACTTGGCACACATGTAATGAAGATTGGACCCATCATTACTGAGTTTCCGTATGTTCAAGGCATCACTGATTTGAATTTGTGGACTTGGGTCATAGTTCCACCATAGATTTTGGCATAGCTTTCCAATTCCAGACCCCATAATTTATTACTTGATTGACAAATGAGAGCCTCAGACCTCTGTGGCATTTATTAAGACCAGTTGGGTTTTGTACTTACTTGTGTATATGTGTACACACACTGTATATAATATGTACAATGAACTACTCCTTCAATCTTAGAAAGAGTTGTGAGTCGTAAATTTAATTTTTAAACTAGACACCCCTTTTGAAATGGAGTGTAACGATTCTTATCCTAATCAGATATAATATTATTTATTTTTTATTTTATTGAATTTTTTAAAAGATCATCCATTTTAATACTACTTCTGATTAAACACGCTTAATTCTGAAATTCTGGTAGATTGACGGCCAACACGATTTTAAAACGCGTTATGCCATAAAAGTATGTTGAATCTACATATTACATTTACTCTATCCACACCCAAGCGATGTAGAAATGTGTAATTGTAGTTCGCCCAGCGTGATAGTCTCGCTCACAAGGTCACCACACCGAGGGAGTATTATGTGGTTCTCCATTCATTTAGGTGGTTGCTTTTTTTCTTTTTTCTTTTTTTAATTTTGTTTATGTGAGATTTATAATCAAATAATCAAAGAAAGTGAGTTATTAATTCGGCTTTTAATTATTGACTTAGTATTATTATAGCTTTTTTATTTCTTCTTTAGATTGACATGCCGGCTTTGCAATTTCATATTTGAAATTGACATATAACTCTCACAATAATGTTTTGTTCAAATGGAAGAGATAGAAGGGATGGATGAGAGAGAGAAGAAGGAATGCGTGAGACATTTCTAAAGCAAATATTATATCATTTCCTCTTTTTATTCGATTAAATAAAAGTGGAGAGAATAAGTTCACAATTTGCTCTAATAGTTAGAAACAAAGTTGTTTTTAATATTATACCCATCACTATCTATAATATTATAATTTATTGATAAAAATATTATAAATTAAAGCTTCTATAATGACCCCACTTGCCATCCCTCTTCTCTTCCACCCATATTTGGAGGGATAAAGATTTAAAAATAATGAATGATAATTCATCTATCTTATTATCATTTCCCCCCTTATCTCATTCCTATCAAAGGAAATACGTTTATTCCTTCGTTATAATCTCCCTCCACCCCTCTTCTTTTTTTCCTACCAAACAAAACATAATACTCTCAAGGAAGAGAAAGTATTTAATACTCTCATAATAGTTTCATCTCCCTTAATAACAGAGGAATTGAGAGTTTTTAAAATAAATAAAGAGCTTTTGGGATATTACATGGCAAAATACCCTCCGGATATTTTTGTTTAAGAGAGAAGTAATAATAATAATAATAATAATAATTCAAGGGTCACGTAAATAAATAAATAAAAACAGTGCTGAAAATGATGTTCCACTTGGTATTGTAAGGCTATTAATGGTCATGCTATGTGACAAGCCATTCTATGGCCCCTGTGACTGTCCAAGACAAGAAGAAATAGAATAAATAAAGAGACATCATCCTTCCTACCAACACCACCCCTGGATGGGCAGCACTGCTCTCTCTGTATGATGTTGAGTACAGTATATATATTTTTTCAAATTTTGGTGCCTTTACAGAACAAATCTATAAAAACAATGCAATATAATGGACTTAATAGATGAGGAAGTTGAAATGATGAAGAAGCCAGGGTTATAACGATAATCTATAATGAAAATAAGGATAATAACTATTTTTCTCGACGAAAAATAAAAAAAGGGGAGAAATTTCAAAACCAAACCTAATCGCCAAATAATCTCTTATAAGGGGGAGGTCGGTCTATACAAAATGTACGACTTTAAAATTACATATAAAAATCTTATACGCAAGTGATTGATAATAATTTACTGATCAGAGTGTACTCGGTCAATACAACGTTGATAATAGTCTCCTTTACTACTTCTCTTGGCAGCAATTCTAATGTCCATTTTATTAAAAGGATATGAATATATTTCACACATGGTATTTTGCTTTTTCAGCTGCACCATCATTATGTGTTGGATGTCATCTCTCCAAGTTGTATTTATGTGTGGTTTCCATTCAGAGGGACATGCCCAACGACTTATTGCTCCTCACTATGGTCATAGTTCAACTTTGTGGTACATAAAATTTGTATATCTTGGTGTTAAATACAATTAGGTCGGAAAAATTCAACTCATGTTGCAAATATTTATATCCAAGTGACTCGGGTTGAAGAATTCTTATAATATAAAATGAAGACGGTTCATTTTATAGCATCTTCTCATTCTTTTTTTCTCACTCTACTTGCACGTCTCTCTTTAAAACTCGATCATCGTTGCGTCTTTTAGGAATGACAACAGAGCGGAGTTGGGACAAATTTGGCTAAATCCTACTCTGCTTCGAAAAAATTTATCATACCAACTCTGTTCTTATTCCGAAAAGAAAAAATCTGCTGCTAATGTGAAAGAAAATAATAGAAATTACAATTGGTAAAATTCTATTCCGAATCGAAAAAATGTACTGCTCGTGTGAAAGAAAATAATAGGAATTTCAGTGTCTGCATAGAGATGTATATACTCTTGGGTTATGAATAGCTGGCACTAACTAACAAGTCCTGTTCAAATTGAATGCAATACAGGTCCATTGAAAATTCAAATGTACAATAAATAGATTTGTTCTACTAAACTTTTTTTCCTCGAACCCAAACAGACATGTGATGTGTAATAAATTGACCTGACATTTGTGTCATTAGTAGGAGGTTGTTAGAGCTTACTCTTGACAATGACAATGTACATTACATATATGATACATCCACACTTTCTTGAGAATACACATACTATGTATACACTACGTTTTTTTTTTTTTTTTTATTAATAATAATTATTATTTTATTTTATTTTTTGTGAATAGATAGGTATAACTTTCATAAATACAAAACACAGACATGCCTACGGCTGTGCCTACGGGCAAAGCTAAAGGCACTAAAAGCAAACCAAAAAACCACTCACAAGTCATACACCCTGAGTGGATGGGACACAATACCTTTCCGAGCTATTAAAATTCATTTTCTATTTTTTACTTATCACTATCAAGAGATTAAATATGCTAATTTTTTTTTTTTTTTTTTGAATATTAGCAGAGCATCCAGCTCCATGGACGAGTGTACAGAGTCCCCCTCTTTCTAGTAGTTTAATGAGGTGGAACAAAAAGTTTCGAACCCTCAAAAAAAGAAAAAAAAAATTAACATAACTTTCTCCATTGTATTATTGATTACATCTAATTTAAGATTGTATAGCATTGTTAGTATACATGATGAAATAATTTTGGACGAAATTATTACTAAAAAAGAAAAAAAGAAACTATTGGAAGACATGGTTTGAGAGATCCATTCTGATATTCTCCCACTCTTGAGATTGCATTTATTTGCTTCAAATTGGTGGAGATTGTAGGAAAGGCACCACCAACCTCTTTGAATTGCCCCTTGGTTTTGGAATCTTCTTCTCAAAATTGTTGGTAAATAATTTTTTGGTCTTTCCTAATATAGAAAAAGGTCAAAGTGAAAGTAATGTGAAAGACAACCCCTCTTCATCCATGCTTCTTTTCCCACAGTGAAAAATGTGGATGGAAGAATCTTCCCTATTATTTTTATTTTTATTTTTATTTATTTATTTATTTGGTTCTTTTCATTTTTATCCTTTGGGAAAAGCCATTTATCAAATATGAAGAGTAAACAATGAAATTATGCAATGCCACTTTCTTTCATTCTTCTCACTCAACCAACTATACAAAAAATAAAGACTCATACATTTTCTTAATTATATCTCTTTTATCTAGAGGTGCAATTTGAACGTATCAATTCAAACTCAATTTGAGAACAACCAAATTTTTTCTCAATGTGAACAATTAATTTTGTGATTAGGGTTGAGCTTGAGTTAAAAAACATTCAATCTAAACTTAATTAGAATTGGGCTTATGTTGAGATATTCGAGACTGAGCCCAAATTGAACCTGAACCTGATTTTCAATTTTAATTTTTAATACTTCTTCCGTCTCAAAATAGGTACCGAACTTCTCATTTTTATCCATCCTAAAATATTGTCTCATTTGAAAAGTCAATGTAGTATTTACAATATTATCAATTTAACATTTTTGCATTGAATTTATAGTAAATCACATCAATGTGGACACTAAAGACAAATTTGATAATTCATTCACTAATAATACAACAAAAAAATAATAAAAATCATCATCTTAAAAGTTAAGACTTCCAAAGAGAATAATTAAAATGGGACAGAGGGAGTATTATATATATATATATACACATATATATTGTAAATTTTGATTCCCTTCCCTTTTCCATTTCATTTTGTTTAAATTTTAATTCATTGTATATTAATATTTTGGAGAATTAATTTTCAGAGAATTTGTTTGTAATCTTTTAGAAATTTACATTATGTTTTAAAATTATTTATATATACTTGGAAGTAAACAAACCCAATATAAATCGATTTTTAGTCTGCTTTCTTTCATCTAAGCTGAACCTTAATAATTGTATTGTTGTAAAAAAAATCAGTTAAATTTAACTGGATTATGTAACGGCCCTCAATTTATTCAGACACAATATTGTCCGTTTTTTACTCCCTCAAATCCCTAGACTATAAACTTTTCATGATGTCACCCATCCTGATACAATTACGAAGTTCTAATGGTTTCACGGTTATTACAGCTTTAAAACACCTAAGTTTTTCGCTCTTTGTTCTTTCTTCTTTTTGGTAAGTCTCATTTTTCTACTTCACAAATGCACCATGAAAAATACAGAAATATCACTAATAAATCCTACTTAAAGAAAAAAAAAATTCTAATAGTTTAGATAGTAGACTTAACTCTTTAAAAGTGAAAATATAACATTGACAAAAAAAATTCAATTGCTAAGAAAATATAAAAGATGTTTGAATAGGTACATATATAAGAAATTTAAATCCAAAATTCGCTTTAATTGTAAAAAGGTTAGAAATGAAAATTTTAAGTGAAACAAGATTTTAAAAATTTAATGATCAAGTCTGATACAAGCATGACCTCATTCAGTATTGTTTTTAAAGCATCATAATGTGGCACCCCATTGGATTGGGTAGTAATTGTATCATTGAAAAAATATTTGAACATCATTGTATATGTCACACACAACCCTTCTCATAAAAACATTGTCATTTTCTCATGGCATCAACAATCAACATGGTAGGCCTTTGTTTTTCTTTTAAATCTTTAGTAGCCGCCACCCACTGGCCATTAGGTAGCAACAGGACCCTTCCAAATACGTTCCTCCACCACCAATATTGGGTCTTCTTCAACAAACAGGTATTTTAAAATTTTAATTTGATAATTCATTAACAAATCGTAATAAATAATTTTAGATTGAAAATTTAATTCGATAATTAAATAACGATTTATTTTATAATTTATTAACTAAACAAATTGAATATGAATTTTAGTTAATTCGATTCAAAATTCGATAATTCAATAACGATTTATTTTATAATTTATTAACTAAACAAATTGAATATGAATTTTAGTTAATTCGATTCAAAATTATACAGAGTATTCTATATAATATATATTTACATATTATAAAAACATTATTATTATTATTTTCTCCGCCTCTTCTTTCCTCACTCTATTTTTTATTACTCCTGAATGTTTATTCATCAACAAAGAGTAAATGATTTTTTTTTGTTCCTTATTATTTTATATTTTATTCATCTTTGTCTTCTATCATTTTTTTCTAATCATTATTTTTTATTCTTTTTGACATTAATTTTTTTTTTTTTTTTTTTTTTAAATTACACCCTTATCGGATCAGATTATCATATCGAATATAAAATTTTGTACATAGATTTATTCACAAAATATCTGTCAAATTATCGAATCGGGTCGAATAAAAAGCTTATTGAATTCAAATTGAATCAAGCCAAATCCAATTCATTTACAAATCTAAAGATAAGTGGCAAAACATAACTCGTTATTCATTACTTTGACAAGAGATTCACAAGTTCACTTTATATTTATGAAATTTTGAAATTAAGGTAAAAGAGTATGGACTAAACTACAGTCTCTAATGACATGTTTGTATGAGATAGCAGAGTCAATTACACTTTTTTTTTTTTTTTAATTTTTATTTTTAGCAATTGTGAGAATTGAAATTGTTAAAGTAAAAGAGTACATTAGCCAATTAAATAGTAGTATATATTTGTATATATACATGCACGTATATTGTGACAGGTCAATCATCAGAAATAACTAATCAGTGCAATCATGGTGGGGAAATAGGGGTTTTTGGAAAAGACATGCCATGCTTTGTTGGTTTTGTCATTACTCCTTTAATTTAATTTGTCTAATGTAATCTTGTTTCTTAGTGACCAATCATGTTCCATGAGAATCAAGAAAAATATTAAATATTAAATTGATGGCTAATTTGGAGGATTTGGTCTTCCTTTGGTGGAAGAGAATGGGAAGAAAGGAAAGGAAGAAGAAACAGTGAAGGATAGAAACCAGGGACAACATTAAAAAAATAAAAATAAAAAAATGCTTTGGCTCTTCGTGAGTAATATAATTATATGTTTGGCTAATTTCGTTAGTCAAAATAAGCTCGATCGAGTTATAAGTTTTTTAGTTCAATTTTAAGATTTTAGATCGGAAGCGGAATTGAAGTTTGATTGTGAATGATAACTTGATATACTTCGAGTTGGTGAAAACTACACTTTAGAAAGGTAAGTTTGAAGGTGATGACACTTGCATGATTTGCATGTTTTCGAAAATTGAGCGAAACTAAATTTTTTTCTAAGTGTGAAACTTCCGTTCAAGTCTGGCCAACTCGAACCGGTTCAAGTTCTACCGATGTTTTTGGTAACTCTGTTTCCTAATCTATTTTGACTTCCTATTTTGCATAGACTTTTAGTTTAATGATCATGCAGGAATTTGACTTATTTTCTAAGTACAATTATAGTTTCTAAAGTTTATAAAAATATTTTTTTTCTTACTTAGGGTTTCACGGCTTTTTGCATCAAAATTCTGATTTTATTTACAAAGCATATTTTGTGAGATTTTTTTAAGAGTATATACACTACACACACACACACGAGTAAATTATGGTATTGTTCTTAACCTGATCGAAGTTCAAGCTATTGAAGATTGCATCTATATATATCAGAGAAAACATATTGTATTCCTTCGACATCAATTTTAGATTTGAAGAAGAATATTTTCCGATCAAACTTTGAAGGGGTCAAGGCACCAACAGAGTGTTGTTGATCTACTAACAATCCTTTTACAGGGTTGAAGGCGTAAGTCTGAAGTCGAGAGTTGTTGGACGGAAGGTCGCAAAGCCAGGGGCGTTCAGCGAGTTGGGTCTGGTAGAGTGAAGGGGTGTGAGCCTAAATCAAAATTCGGTGTATTTTGCTTCATACATAGTAGATCGATTGTTTTATGCTCGGAATAGCGCAAAAAGCCTCGAGGTTTTCCAATTGGTTTCCTCACTAAAATCTGGTGTTACTCCAACTTTACTTGCTTATTATTTTACTGTGTGATTGTTAATTAACCGGAAAATTTACTTGAGTTAATTTGAGTAAAGAAGCATGTGATTAAATCCCTCTAAAATGGTTTTTAAAACTTAACTTTCCACATTCTATTCCGTTACACTACTCACAATTGGTATCAGAGCCAACCTCTACATATTGAGTTGATCCTTGTGGAAATTTATTTTTTAAAAATATTGTCTTTGATTTCAAAAATCTTTCATCATGTCTTATATTTTGAAAGATGGAGGTTCTAATCAACGTGATCATTTATTTGAAGGCGATAATTACTCTTTCTGGAAAACTAAGATGAGAGCTTATCTGCAAAATCAAGAAGGAAAAGTCTGGGTTATTGTTGAGACAGTCTATAAGTCTCCAACTGCCACTAAAGAAAAAGATGGTAAAACAATCACAGTTTTAAATGATATTTTTTCTTATACTACTCTTGAAAGTGAACGAAATGATGCTAATGGAAGAGTTTTGTATGCAATTCTCAATTCTGTTGTTTCATATGAATATGCTAGAATTTCTGATTGCAAAACTGCTAAAAATGCTTGGAAAATTTTGCAGGTTACTCATGAAAGAACGTCAAAAGTAAAGTTGTCCAAAATCTAGATACTTTCTCATAAGTTTGTGATGAAAGAAGGTAAAACTTTTACTGAGTTTTATTCTAATCTTCTTGAAATTATTTATGAACTTCGTCACTTAGGCAAGAGAGTCAGTGATAAGAAAATTTGTAAGAAAATCTTGAGGTCTTTACCTAACAGATTTCATATTAGGGTAGAAACTATCACTGAACACTGAAATTTGTCTATTGCTAAGGTAGATGAGGTTGTGGGTTCTCTTAAAAATTTTGAGATGCATAATTGTGTTCAAAATTAAAAAGAAAACAATTTAGCTTTGAAATCAACTCAGGTTGAAAATAGTCATGATGATAATTTTGCTAAAGAAATTGCACTTATAACTGATAGTTCAAGCAGTCTCTACAAAAACAAAAGAACAAGAATAACAATGGGGCCAAGTTTCGTAATTTTGACAAAGGTTTATCATTTAGAATGAATGAAAAGAAAGAAGAAGAATCAAAATTGTTGACCCTAAAAACGGCTGGCTAGAGCCGATCTTAAATTGATGAGTTGCGGGCGTGCCAGAACCAAATATACAGTTCAATTGTGAATTGTCAACTTATAGTCTCTTAGGGAATGTTGACTTCAGGCGATTATAGGAGATAGAGAACAAATAAACTCCTAAATGAGTTCAATATTGCCTTAGTTAAAAGGACTTTCTGTAAACAAATTATAGTAACGTAACAAGGGAATAGAAATGGGGAGATAATGGATATAACAAGAAAAGGAAAGAATGAGGAGAGAAGAAGAGAGAGAGAGAAAGAGAGAGATACTGAGAGATTGAGATAGAAAGATAGAGATAAACAAGAAATAGCAAGGATGCTATTCTTAGAAAGGCTTGAAGAAACAAACAAATAATAATAAGAATTCTGAGGGTGCTGGACCTCTAATATAGCATGCCTCTTTGTTTATTTATAGAAATTATTAGAAACAAACTCCTACTAATAAGTATTGTAATTACAATAAAACTCTACTTCATCACTAAATACTAAATTTAAATCCAAACTAAAGTTCCTAGATTAATTCTTAACTAAAATCTAGTAAACATATAAATCTTATCCAACATAAAGTTCAAAAACATTTAAAAAATAATCCATCTGATCAGTGACGCCCTTGTGTATAGCTTTGTTCTCATGTGAAATATGTCACGTCATTGCCCTTTCTCTTGTAATCCATATCCATGTATAACACCATGAAGATAAACAATTGGCATTTATCACTTTCGTTCCTATCTATCTGTTACTTCAACTTTATCCAAACCAATTCCATCTGTAATGTTGTAGATAATATTCCATGCAACAACTCAATCTTCTTCTAACTGCATCATTATTATCCAACCGTAGCCCAAGTCTATTGTTCAGCCCATGTAGAGTAAAATGTCTTGCAGCCCAAACTTATTACCACATCTCTTCAACCCAGTATCTTCTTATGGCCCAAACCTCTGCCATATCACTGTTCATCAGGCCCAATTATAGTCCAAGCCCAATTCCAAAATGGGTGTCAACAAAAATAGACGGAGCTTACTTGTTAGAATTGTGGTGGTAAGGGTGGTCATACCTCAACTGTGTGTGTTAGTCCTAAAAAAGAGTCGAAGATAGGAATAAAGTAAAAGTTATGAAAGTTTCAGTTTTCGATAATGTTTTTCCTAGTGATAATGAATCTTGATTGCAATGATTTTTCTTTTGTTGCTTTTTTTATTTATTTATTTATAAAGGTCCTCATGTGATTACCTTGTTTGATTCAGATATTTCTGACGATGAACCTGAAGAGTCTTATGGTGAATAGGTTCAAGAGGATGAAATTAATGAAAAATATCTTCAAAAGATGTTTGCTGAAACTGTCGAAGTAAAATTAACTATCAAGAAATTGACAAAAGAACTTCAACAAGTTGAAACAGAAAGAGATGAACTGAAAAACACAAGTTGAAGAGAGCCATCTGAGAATTGTCGAAAGAAATTCAGTTATCTCTGACCTCAAAGGAAAGGTAAAGTTCATTGAAAGTGAGGTAAGTAACACTAACTCTGTCAAAGATTCTCTTGTTTCTAGGGTTGAATTAAAGAAATTACAAGATAAATTGATTATTTTTACATCTGGACTTGTTAAATTGAATAAGATGATTAATATTGTTAAATATGTGAACGATAAAACTTGTTTAGGATTCATTAAAGGCTTATCTAATAATCTTGGTAAAACAGTCTTTATGAAACCTGTTCATCAGAATGTGCCTAATGTTTATCCTAAATTCGTTGATTCATTCATGCTAATATGTCTTATGTGCCTAATGTGTTGCATTGTACTTTTTGTGGTAGGACAGGACATAACCAGTATTATTGTTTTAGGAAGAAAAAGAATTTTTTTTTTATTTTTTTTTATGGTTTTCATTCTCGTGGGTCTTATGCTAAGAATATGGTGCATGCTAAGAAAAGTAGGAATTTTGATTCACCCAAAAATTCTAAAGGTAAGGATTTTCATGAAAAAAGTTCAAAACTGAAAAAAAATTTAAAAGCTGAATGTGAAAACTATCTGGATCAAGAAGGAAAAATTAGTCAATTATGTGCTCGTTGATGATATGAAACTAGTTTTCAGTAGGCCATTGGGTGTAAAACCCCTCAAGTAGGTCCTAGGAAGTTTGTGTGATCATAGAATGTGGTTATTAATGAAGATCATGTTGCCATTGGATCACTTATTGTAGTCTAGGGTTTGTTTGTGTTTTTTTTAGAAAGTAATGATCATATTTTTCTTGATGACATATGTGAAAATTCATTATATTGAATTTATGATCTATTTTTAAATGCAATTTGGGACAGATGATAATTTGACAAAATAGATACTTGGGATGTAATCTATACAATGAAATACAATTTGCTATACTTATTTGATTTTTAGAAACGAATCTCTCAAGTTCATAATCTCCATGTGCATTAGTTCGTTTATGAGGAAATTGATTGAAAATTATTGGAATGTTGACTAGGTTATATTGTTCATAAAAGTTATAAATGTTATTTTAAAAAAAAAAAAAAATAGAACAAGAAAGAAAAAAATGTTTGAGCATGAAAAAAATAAAAAAATAAAAAAATATTGCTGAATATATTTACTAAGGAAAATGCTACCTATTGAGTTTGGGTCGAAAGCTCCTATTAGACTTTGAAGTGGAGTTATTTGAGTAGAAAGAAAGGTGAAGATAGGTCAAAATGGGGAATTACCGTCTACTCTTTAGAGTGAAAGCCAGCTTACTTAAAAAAATTTGCTAAAAAACAATCTTATTGTGATGCTTTCGATCCATATGATTTAGACAATGAGCCAGTGAAATTTCATTGAAATTTGAGGAAATTGGATTGCACGCGCACACACATGAAATTGTTAGATGAATTTATAATTTTTTCTTAAAAATTGCAAGTTGAATTTCATGTTACAATTGCCTTCTGAGAGTTGACGTTATTGAAAATTCTGTGGTGTCATGCATTTGTGTTCATGAATATTCGTAAATTTTTTGAAATTTTTGGATCATGTGTGGACTTGAATTATATGGAAATTATTCTCTCAGATATATATATATATATACTTTTTTAAAAAAAAGAAAATTTTCAAAAATCCAAAAAGAATTTAATTTTTAGGTTCCTTTTTTTTTTTTTTTTTCCTTGGATGTCCCATGCATGTAAATATCAATATGGTCATATTGGGATAATTTGAACAAAGGTTTTCAAATGTTTCAAGTCTAGAGGACTTGAACCGATTTAGCATCACTTGAATTGGTTCAAGTGCTTAAGTTGCATTTTGTGATTTTGCAACTGGACGACTTGAACCGGCTCAAGTCCCCCCTGAACTGGTTCAAGTTGCCGCATTAGGCCACTTAAGTCATGTCACATGCGCGTGTTTCGGTCATTTTAACCCTCCTTTGCCCCGCGTTGCTGCTTCCATTCTCTACCTCACTTGCATCCATCATTATATTACATCCTTCATGCATCAATTTTTGAGGTAATCATCGTTGTTTTCAGCACTTTATCCTAAAAACTACTATTATTTTGAATTCGAACATATATTTTTTGTTATGTATATAATTATATATGTGTGTGTGTGTGTGAAAATTTATTGTAAATTGTAAAATTTAGGATAAAGTACAACAATGTCCCCTAAGGTTTGCCAAAAGGACACTCAGATGAAAGTTACTTATTTTTGAGACAATGACACCCCTTGAAGATTGAAAAGTGGACAAAGGCACCCCTTGAAGCCAACTTGTATGAATTAGACTATATATATATATATATACATCCCAGATGAAGAATATAGAACATATATCTATATTCTTCATCCGGATATATACATCCTTAAAACAGATTAATAAATTCGATGAAAGTACCTATGCGTGAATTAATAACAAATTTTTTGGTAAAAAAAAAAAAACCCTCTACCACAATTTCTCAAAATAGCAAAATTGATAACCCATAATTTCTCAAAATAACAAAATTGCATATTTCTTTTATTGTAATAAATTTTCAATTTCTTACAAAAAGAAGAAAGTTTGACTAATCTATAAGAGTATCTATGGGTGCTACTTATGTCTGTCAATGTTGTTCAATTTTGTATAAAAAAAATTGTGAGAGATTATGAATGGGTTATCCAACCTCTGAATGATGTCTTTCAAAAGATAATTGATGCTACTGGGTGTAACTTCGGTGCGTAGCCCACACTGCATTCACTATTTTAGTTATTTAGTTATTCTCCATTCTATTTTTATGGTACTAACAAAATTGATAACCCCCATTTGTTAAAAAAAAATAATAATTTGATTATGCCACAATTTCTCAAAATAACAAAATTTTAGTAAAAAAAAAAAAAAAGAACAAGAACAAAGAAAACCCCATATTAGTAAAGAAATCAGGAACAAAATTTTCTTGTAAAGACCCTATATTTAGAAAACTGCATAAAGAAAACCCCATATTTTCTTTACAATATTTTTGTAAAGAAAATCCCATTTTAGTAAAGAAAACAGGAACAAAATTTTGGTTAAAAAAAAAAAAAAAACCAGTTCTGATATTTTGCAATTCAAGGGTTGTTAATCTGGCACCAAGTGGCGTTAATTTGTGGCCCTAAAATTTTAGTGGCAATTGCGTCATTTTGACAGGTTTGAAATTTTGCAACAAATTTGAATTTAATATTAAGGGGCAATTTTGTCTTTTCATTTGAGTGTCCTTACGACAAATCTCATGGGGTGTTGCTGTACTCTACCCTAAAGTTTAAAAATATATATATATATATATATATATATATACATATATATATATAATGAATAAGGTATCTTTAA
This sequence comes from Cornus florida, assembly GCF_030987335.1. Lineage (NCBI taxonomy): Eukaryota > Viridiplantae > Streptophyta > Magnoliopsida > Cornales > Cornaceae > Cornus > Cornus florida. The sequence goes on from NW_026775572.1 coordinate 50,088,754, forward strand.
TTTAAATTATATATATATATATATATATATATATAATGAATAAGGTATCTTTAATTTAAATTTTTAATTATATATTTAATGAGAAATGATAACTATATTAAATTTTAATTGGGAATAATTTTTTCTTCTTTATAATTATAAAAAGAACTGAGGTTTTTATTTTATTCTCCATTAATCTGGCTGTAGACACCCCATTTTTAAAATTCGAGCGCGACACTAACAATTGTGAGAACCATTTAAAAATTAGAAATTAAAGTTCTAATATATGAGTTTCTTTTACTGGTAAAATAGAGATAAATATATATATATATATATTTATTTATCTCTATTTTACCAGTAAAAGAAACACATATATTAGAACTTTAATTTCTAATTTTTAAATGGCATTAAGTCCTACGAAATGTATAACTCTTAACTCAGATAGAGATAATACACTGCTAGGGAAAATATAAAGAGATAATTTTTTAATAATTTTTTTTTAAAGGTGAAAAAAATCCTTAAAAAGTGGATTAAATGTGCACCTAACACTCTTATATTATAATGTTGCGTTTGGTGTGTATGAATGGAATGGAATGGAATGCCCATTCTAACCATTCTTTTGTTCGGTATGCAATTTAAAGTGGGAATGACCATTCCATTAGAATGAAAAATCATTTTATAATTAAACCTATGGAATGACCATTCCATTTCCAAGTGAATTTTTTTTTTTTTAAATCAACTTCCTAAAAATACCCTAATGTTACAAGTTCAAAAATCACCCTTATCTTCCACCACAACCACCTCTCCCTTTCACACTACCACCACCACCACCACCCCGACTTCCACCACTACCACCGCCGCCGCCGCCACTACCATCGCCACAACCACCACCGCCTTTCACCACCGTCACAACCACCACCACCTTTTACCACCGTTACCGCCTTCTACTGCCACCACCTTTAATCACCACCGCTTTTCACCACCACCGCCGCCACCTCCTTCCACCACCACCGCCTTCTACCACCGTCACCGCAACCACCACCACCTTCCACCATAAACCACAGTCACCTCCATTTGCTTCCACCACCACCACTACATTACTACCACTGTCTTCCACTAACACCATTGTTGCCTTCCTCCATTGCCACCACCGCTGCTTTCCAACAACACCACCTATACTACTACCGCTTTCCACCTACAACACTATCGTCACCACCATCCACCGCCGCTACTGCCACTATTTATTTTTTAAAAATTATAAAATAATTTCATTTTATTAATTTAATTTATTTGTTACTAAGAGAGATATTTTGAAAAACTCAATTTGAAATTTATTCCATTCTAAATTATAAATTGGTCCAATCAAAGTTATTATCATTTCATTCCTATACATTTCATATTTATAATCAAACAATAGAATGAGAATAGTCATTTCATTCCATTCTGATTCTCATTCCATTCCCACATGCATATTCATATACACCTAATGTAATATAAGGTTATTATTATCATTTTTTATTATTTTTTTTATTATTAACTTACACACCCCCTTGAAAATTTTTGAAAGAGTAAAAGGGTAAAACATATATTACAACATTACTTTGCGTTAGATTTCTGTTTAAAGAGTATTTTTTCACAATGTTAAATATATATATATATATAACTTTTTTTAAATAAAAATAATAATAATAATAATATGCAAAGTACACATTACGAATGTTTTATGCACGTTCACCCATTTCCATCACTTATAAATCAAACAAAACTTACATGGTCATGCAATGCATTCACTCAATCAAAAAAGGGAAAGGAAGAATATGAATTTTCTTAACTCTCCTCCGATCACCGTGGATTATCTAATAGTTTACCTGCGATTATTACTAATATAAACTCTGGCGGCTATGCACTTGTACTATTTGATTTGTCTTCTAATCATATCAAATGTTATAAAAGACCATAAAAAAATAAAAAAATAAAAAAATAAAAAAAACAACAACGTACATGAAAAATTGAAAATGGTAAAAGAAATGAAGCAACATATTTAAAAGACTTTCTTATGTATCGATAAATCTATTCATCGCTGATGTGGTCCAATAACAAGTGCACAAATAGACTGTAATTACAAAATCAAGAAAGTGATAGAATAAGGAAATCGAAGAGGGTGACTAAATTTATTCCAAAAAAAAATTATTATTCTTATTTATCACTTTCCTAATTTTGTAATTACAGATTATGTGTGCATTTGTGATTGGACCACATCAGCTATTAGTAGGGATGACCTGCTCACTAGTGATTAGGCAAGTATTGTCCTTTAAATAAAACCAACAAATTGACGTTTTCCATTAACTTACAAATTCATATTATATATTATTTTCTCAAGCGGAACGATATTCACACAATTTTTATTTTATTATTTTTTATTTTTAAGGTAACTAAGGTCACCATTCACACACATTTCACCTATGAAGCACAGACACGAATACGAAATACGGGTATGACACGACACGACACGACACGACAAATTTTATAAAAAAATAGGATATAGACATGGCGAGGATATACCTATATATATATATATATATATATATATTCAAAATTCACAATACCATAAATCTAACCTCCTCAAAAAAATACTGCAATAAAAGAAATACTTCAATTAATTAAGAACAAAACAAAGTTATAAACAACTTTACAGTTTACATTTTACACACATTCACAAATATAATTGTTTTATTTTTCTCTGTTTTTCTTGCTACGGTCTAAAAGTTTATTTAATTTTAGTACTGAGATGAATGAATCAAATAAAAAAATAAACATAATGAAATCATAAAATTTAATAACAGTCGAAGTTCAGAATCTAGACAAAAGAGTCAAAAGAGTTAAGCTTCTAAAATTACGTTAGGTATCCCATTTTTTTTAAAAAAATTACAAAATATACCCCGCTGTATCCGATACATGTCCTCCGCGTGTCCCCCGTGTGTCCTAGCTGTGTCCATCCCGCATCCAATAAAAAATAATTTCCTCACAGAAGTCTCGGACACGTATCCGAGCCTTAGACATGCATGTCCATTTTGGACACATGTCCGACAATGGTACAGGACCCCTGGGAGGGGTGTCCGTACTTCATAGTATTTCATAAATTATCCACTACCAAACACAGACTTACCTGTAATGTGAAGACCAAGTCTTCTTTTTCCTTTTTCGATTTTCCATCATTTATTTATTTATTTGTTTATTTTATTTAATTATTTGATTTATTCTTTTTCCGCATTGCCTTAGGGTTTTGTTGTACCCGAGGTAGGCTTCGGTGTTCGGAACTGATTTCCGGTTTCACGTGCATTACATTATATTGTCTTTTATTGCCCGTGTATGTCTTAATTTCATTATAAAGCATGCTCGTTTATTTTTAATTTCCAGGCGTATGGATGCATGGTTTCTTCGAAAACATCTTTATTTTTCGGGGTGCTTTATATAATTATATTTTTGAGATATTTTGCCTTAGGGACTGTTGTGCAATTATTCTTTGAGATATTTTGTGGAGGGACTAAGTTACAATTTGGGAAAAAGAGAGACAAGTGGCACTCTCCCATTGGCCCATTCGTTGACTTACCATTGGATACACTTGGAAGCCTAGATTGGTGACAAGTGTAAGGCTTGGATTAAGCCTAGTGAGGAGGCCTAGATTGGTGACAAGTGGAGGGTAGATGTGTGTATGTGTGAGAGAGAGAGAGATAGTGTTGGTGTGGTGTGTTTGGCTATCAAAGGGGTTTTGAGTTAGTGGAAAAGGGTGTGAAGTTGTCTTCCCTACAAAGCCACCATTGTTGAGACCTTGAAACCTTAGCCACCATTTTTAGATTTTGAACCCCTTCCCTTGGGAATTTGGTCTTTCACCTTAAAGATCAAATCTTCCTCTTTTCCTTCTTAAGAACACCTTTTTACAGTTTCTCCTTTTGCCTTCGTTTGCCTCGGATTCTAAAGGGACAATCCTCTAGTAAGGTATTTTGAGAAATTCTAAAACCCTAGCCTCCAATTATGAAATTTGACCCCTTTCCCTTGAGAATTTGGTCTTCCACCTTGAAGATCAAATCTCCCTCTCTTTTTTCTCTAGAACGCCTTTTCACAGTTTTTCAATTTGATTTCGTTTGCCTTGGATTCTAAAGGTTCAATCCTCTAGTGAGGTAAGGAATGTCATATGTTTATACCCTTAATGTTTTATATGTTCTTGGAGTTGGTATACATTGTTTACATGTTATTTTTGAATTTTAGGGTTTTATATAGATGTATATAACATGAAATTAACTTATGGATTTGTTTTATGTATGGCTTATACTTGATCTTTAACTTGTGTTAACATAGTTTCATTTAGTGATATTTTGAAATCTAGAGATTTTAAATTGTGTTGTTATAGAAATTCTGTATGATTATTGTCATTAATCTAATTGTGTATTTGAGGTTGTTTTGATGTTTAAATCATGGATTTAAAACTTGTTGCACACTCACATGAATGGATTTCAAATGTTAACTTCATTGTTATAGCTTAGTGGAAATTCACATTGTAATCTTGTTATAGAAATTGCCATTTTTAGCTTAAGGACTTAGGGCATGACTTGTGTGTTTTCTTATTTAGTTGTGCATGAAAAGTGGAAAAGTGCATTGTATACTTGGTATATTTATGGTATAGTTTATTGATTTTGGAAACTTGGTGCGTTATTGTTGAAATGGCTAGAACAAGGTTTTAGTGCGGAGGGTACGAGTTCCTCCCAAATTAAGTGCACTAGGGTAGTTCCCGGCTAGGGATGGCAATTTGACCCGCCCTTGTGGTTACCCGCCCCGCCCCATTTTTGGCGATTTTAGGAGACCGTTTTGCTTATATGGGCGGGGATGGTTTCATGTAATAAAAACCCGCGCGGGTTTGATGCGGGGTTCAGGGGAGGTCGCCCCGCACTGCCCCGCCCCGTTTAGATAAGTAAATTACTTAAGTACCCTTATTTCAATAGTATATATATTTACCATTATACATTAAGTATCCTATATAATAATATTAAAGTAACAAATGAATTTGATTAAAAAGAAAGTTGCAATGGTGAAGAATTGAAGATGAGGAAAAAAAAAAAAAAATCTATTTCAACAATAAATAAATTATGGTCTTAAACGGGGCGGAGCGGGTACCCGCAGGGATAAAAATGTTAAATGATTACGGAGATGGGGTAGAAAGTTCCCCCGTTTTTGCGGTTTTGGATGGAGACGGGGGTAGGGTTTTTAAACGGTTGCAGGGGCGGTAGAGGTACACCTGCCCAAACCCACCCCTGTTGCCATCCCTATTCCTGGCGGGTTAGTAACCAAAAATAGCTATCATGCATTTGGTTTTATCCAGCGTGATGTCTAAGTATATCCACATTGTTTGATTTTGCAATTTGTTTCAAGTTGATAATACTAAATTGTTGTAACTTCTTGTTGGCTTTGTTGGTTCCGATTTCGTTTAATTGTGATACCTATTGCGGATTATGTTTATATAGTTTCAAAGCTAGCTTTAGGATGTTCCCTTAAATCTAGATTGAACTTAGATGTTAGGTGGCATGATCCATGTGTATCCGTTTATATTAACTTGCAAAATCGTTAAAACTTTAGGTTATACGCATGTGCATTATCCTACGAGTAACTTGTTTACTCACCCTAGTTGATTTGGGCCTTTTTCAGGAAATGAGACATTGTTTTTGGATGCTCACCATCTTTAGCTTGGCTTGGTTGCATTTGGATAGCTTTTGTGTATAATTGACATGCAAGTGTTAGCATATTTTTGGTTTATCTTTTGTTGTTGTAAAGTATAACTTGTTAAGAAGCTTGTCATGCTTTCTTTTGGTGGTGTAACATAAACTCAAGTAACTTATTTTGACTTTACTTCAACATATATGTAATGAGGTTAAGGACCAATCTCTTTTGAGGAATAGAATGTATGTTTAATTTCAGCCAATTTTTGATTTTACGACTTATTTAAACATAAGGTGGTTTTGGGCATTTTAGGTTGTATATTATTTTTGATTCGGACCATGGTTGGTTAGAAAACTCATTTTTGGTAGGGGTTTCTTCACAAACATTTTTCAAAAAAATCTATTTTTAATTCGAAAAACAGGCATTTTCGAAAACTTCACAGTCGCAGCTAGCCCCATCACGATCGTTCGCAAATTATGCGATCGGTCATGGGGCACCTTTTTGGTAACTTTTCATCATTTGTAAACTTTGCGATCGGTCGCAAAGGTTGCGATCGATCACACTGGGCACTTCTTCTTTTTAAAATTCGAAATTTGGCTACTGCCTATCAATCGTAGACTTCTGCGATCGGTCGCACCATCTGCGATCGATCGCAACTATACATTTCTTTATTATTTTTTTCAAAACTTCGGAAGTTCATAACTTCTTCGTCCTAACTCCAAATCAAGTGATTTTTGAGTATAAATTTATTAGTTTTTTTATTGTCTATCCAATGGTATACACGGTAGCATCCATTTCTGTTTGAAATAACTATTTTAATCTTCTTGGTTCACTTTGTACATTTTAAAAACCTAAATCTCTCTAGTCTCGTGGCTTCTTAGGCTGTCACTTTGGCATCTTAGAGATGATATCCATCTCTAAAAACCCCTTCACTTTTATTTCGCTTCCGCATTTGGGATTCGTTATCGAATTTGTTTTCGAAATACTCGTTGGCGCACTGAGTTCTTTAAAATTCGGGCCGTCACATGTAATCAAGTGGGAGTAATTGCTTCCACTGATTTATTTCTTTATTTATTTGTTGTTATTTTATACCTATAATTTCTTTTTCTTTTTAAAAAATTCCCATACAAATTTTAATTTACCTCCACTGAAATTATAGAATAATATCACTATTGCCCCTACAACATAGGCCATCCCCTTACATAATTTTCTGAGCCCATCCTATCCACTACTATGCTCGGACTTTGGTGTCTCCTTTGAAGGTGAGGAGGTTATATATCATTCAACTAATCTCACCTTAAGTACTCCACTTTTTCTTTAGTTGCATTTCAACTTACTTTAAAATAATAATAATAATGATAATAATAATAATATAATTCTCTTAAAGACATTAATAATCCACAATTAGTTGTATAAGTATTCTTACACTACTTTTTAATAAATTAAAAAAAAATCATTTCATTTACAAAAAATTCAAGTGATTATATCCCCTTTGCGTATTTAAAACATTCTTGTGAGAGAGTATAACCCACTTCGGAGGTTTGGGCTTGACTGAATTCTTTTAAGTTCAAATCAAAAGTTTTTTACTTTGGGTTTGGGTCCTATCAACTAAATAAGACCTGCACATTCAACTAATTTTTGTTCGATTTCAATTTTTAATCACTAATATCATCTTAAAAAAACCACTCATTTTTTTCTTTCTCGGTAAATTGGGGACTCCAATAGGTACACTCATTAGAAAAACTTAAACATTCTACTTATTGGGTGTAACAAGTGGGAGCTTGTCTTATATCGGATTTAGATAAAAAAGTGAAGGAATATATATAAGTTGGGTGTTAGTCTCACCTAATAACTTAATATTTTGGGTCAGATCGCAAAATACCCATCCGTTACGGTTGATATCAGAGTCAGACCAGTTCTTAATCCGATGTCATACCAAACACCCGATCCGGAGAGCATCCACGTGTCCAACCCAAGTAGGCTCGGTCGCCTGAGCCGAAACGATGACGTTACGAGTTTGGATACAAGAGAATATAATAAGGAAGAACTTGTTTCACATCGTATTCGCAAGAAAAATTGAATGAGTATACACAGGTGCTTTAGGATCCGGTTTGAACTAAATCATTGGTTAATGGCAAATTAAAATAATTTTTTTTATACATTTATATATAAATATATTTTTAGGAAATTACATATATTTTTTCTTTTGCTTTTCGAGATAATACAATCACACCTAGAAACAAAACAAAAACCATTATTTAATCACATTCAACAGTCATGTCATATTTATATCCCAAGAAACGCATACAAACTTCATACCACTCTAACCTAACCAAGAACTTCTCGCCTAGACACAGACATTCCGGCGTATTTTCCGACGACTTCCCGGCGAGATTCCACGGCGTTCACCGACACGTACAACGGTAGAGATGAGAACAGTGTGAAGAACAATCGGCTGATCGTCATGTCAGTCTCTTGCTCCGACTACTTCCCCGACCTACTCTGCTGCGAGGACTCCGAGATCTTGTCCGGCGACCCGTCGGAATGCTCGTCGGACATAGAATCTCCGGCGAACATCGAAGAATCAATCGCCGGACTTGTAGAAGATGAGAGGAACTTCGTGCCTGGATTCGACTATATCGAGAGGTTCCTATCTCAATCCCTGGATGCCTCCGCTCGTGAAGACTGCGTTGCATGGATTCTCAAGGTACCATTACCAATACTCTGTTCTCATCATCTTCTTCAATTTCAATACTCCCCGCTAACGTGCGCAGGGACGATAACGCTGACGCCACCGGACAGTGTCTGAAGTATGGCAGTTCATGCTGCTAGGTGCGCCGGTGGCTGACTCAGCCTAAACAGTGAACGGTGCGCATTTTAGCACGACCGGATTGTGCCCCGAGTTCGCAGTTGATGCTGCTACCGTGCGCCGGTGGCTAACCTCACCGTGTTGTGTGGGGGAGATGCTTAGGTGCGCCGGTGGCTAACTCCACCTGAACGGTGTGCAGTGCGCATTTTAGCATCCACCGGCTGGGCTAACTTACGCCCGGGTGCCTGTGGCGTGCCACAATCCGATTCTAAGTCGGCGCATTTCGGCTTTATTCAGGTGGTGCTAACTTGTAAGGGTGGTGATATTTACGGACTGATATGAACCGTTGGATCATTGGTTATGGATTAGATCTATCTTATTTATATATGTGTGTAGATGAGTCCAGCTAAAATTACATTAGAGTTGACATTGAGTTTTATGTTTTGAAGGTACAAGCTTACTATGGTTTCCAGCCATTAACGGCGTATCTCTCCGTCAATTACTTGGACCGATTCCTTTACTCTCACCGTTTGCCAGTGAGCTTCCACAAGTTAACGAAATCATCAAACTGTTTATTATTATTTTTTTCTCTCTTATTTCATTTATTTTATTTTATTTTATTTTTTGTGATTATGATTATATGATTGATTATGTACCTAAATAACGATTTAATGTGGCCTGTCTAATCCAAGAAAAAACTGTAATAGGGGTAGTGTGGGAAAAAATTTAGAACACTCGGGATGCTCCAATGGTTGGGAAGTTTCGAATAAGATCCTTTCTCAACCATTAGATGTGTGATAGTGAAATTTTTCTGATGAATGATTTAACGCTGATATTTTAAAATTTCTTGTCCTTGCAGCCATTGGATTCAATTCACTACCCAACAAAGTGAGAACAATTAGTTATGTACTTTGTCTGTGTAAAGAGTAAACACTAGACAATAAACTATGTTGTCACTACTTTTATCAAAAAGTTTTTGGTAAGCTTTGTCTGGACACTTAAAAATACCTCATGAATACACTGTGTACTACATTAACTTTATTCATTATTTTTCATCTCCAACTTGAAAAAAATATTAACTATACGAATTTCATCACTTATACGTGCGACATGAATTTTTACTAACTAATATTTTAATAATAAAAAAATAATTACACATCATTGGTTGGTGCCCCTAATTACCACCAAATACTAGTCTCCTAGAATTTGAGTGTCATTAAAAAATTGTCAGTTCAAACATTTTTACTGACTTTATTGTAAGGTTGCTAATTGTTGCCTCCATTAACTAATGTGTTGAGTCACTCAAAAGACATACTAATGCACTTTGGACTAATAATAATGGAATCAACATTAATAATATATATTATATATCTACCACATTGTCCATTTCTAAGCCACACACACACACACATATATATATATACTAGTGTAAAACTATAGCTAATCAGTCACATTGTAATGGCCATTATTATAATGAAAATAAAATGTTATTTTTATTTTTTAATTAAAGCATGCTTATTATACATAGCTTTGGATTGGGTATTTTTTCTTCTTATATACTATATTAATATATTCACAAGAATTAAAAATTCTTTTTTTTTCTCTATGCTATTGTTTTTTGTTGTTGGTGTTATTATGTGAAATTCTATTTGACTACATATACATATATTATTATTTATTTCAGCAAACGAATGGGTGGCCATTGCAACTACTCTCAGTTGCTTGCTTGTCATTAGCTGCTAAAATGGAGGAACCTCTGGTTCCAAATCTTTTGGACCTTCAGGTGACTTTTATATTTTCATGGCATTGTACTTATAACACCGATTAACACTCTCAAATTCAACATCATTAATATATATATATATATACACTATCGGATTATGCTTGGTATAGGTTGAAGGTGCAAAATACATTTTCGAACCAAGAACAATCCGTAGAATGGAGTTTCTTGTACTCGGTGTTCTTGATTGGAGGCTACGATCCGTCACACCATTCAGCTTCATCAGTTTCTTCGCATACAAGCTAGATTCAACAGGAACCTATACCGGGTATCTTATATCAAGGGCCACCGAGATTATTCTGTCTAATATCCGAGGTAATTAAACTAAAGTATAGAATTGAGTAGAGATACTTGTGCACGTACGCGTATATACATGTACATTTGTTATATATATACTGTGTTCATTAATTCAGCTAATATTTTGAACATTATTATAACAGAGGCTAGTCTTCTCGAGTACTGGCCGTCGTGCATAGCAGCTGCAACTATACTTTGTGCAGCTAGTGATATCCCAAATATCTCTCTTTTTAATCCTGCAAATGCTGAATCATGGTGTGATGGACTTAGCAAAGTAAGGATATGCGTGATTATGATTAATATCTTTTTTTAATTCGGGCATATATATATATATATATATATTAAAAAATATATTGAATTTTGCAGGAGAAGATTGTCAGTTGCTACCGGCTAATGCAAGACTTTGGTGTTGACAATAGGGGAAGGAAATGCTCAAAAGTCTTGCCGCGAGTCCGGGTCATGACCCGGGTGAGAATCGGGTCAGGTGACTCATCATCCTCATCCTCCTCCTCATCTTACAAGAGGAGAAAATTAAATAACAGCTTGTGGGTAGTTGATGATGACAAAGGAAGCTCTGATTAAGGAAAAAGAAAATATGGTGGTCCTAAGTTACCAGGAATCCTCAGTATTTTTGGAGGGTTTGGAGGGAAATTGACATGAGTGATGTAGATTACTTAGTATATCTATATATATATATATATATATATTGTATGTATGAGAGTTTGGGGGAGTTTGGAGATTTATTAATTTTTTTTTTGGTAGGCATGCCATTCATTGATGGCTTTGCAGATTCCCAAGGAGGGGGATTTGGTACATATAATTTTGTGGGAGGAGAGAGAGAGAGAGAGAGGGGGGAAGAGAGAGAAAGAGATGAAAATTGTTTAATAGCGGTGGAGTGATGGAGTGTGAAGAAGTGGGGGGTGATTGAATTCAAGGGCAGCATTGATTATTGAATGAAAGGGAAGGAGATGGGTGGGACCCAGAGGTAGGTGGGACCCATGGCACAGGAGGCCCAGAGGAGAAAATCAATGGGGTTGGCAAAAATAAAGGATTGAACTTTGAAGTTTGTAGCAATTTGAGCTGTTCATGTGGGTTATAAGTCAAGCTTCTCATCTATATGTATATAGGCCACCATCATTTCTTCAACTTTGGAGAAAAAACAAAAAGAAGAGGGAAGAGAAAATTTAATAAAGATGGCGCTCTCAATAATAGAGTAGTACTTCTTGATGAGTGGTATGTGTGTGTGTTTTACACACGTGTGCATGTGTGATTTTTCTTTTTCTTTTTTTTGGAGGGAAATGCCTCTTCTAACTTTGAGTGGTCTTCAAGCGTGTAATTGATTACACTTGTTGATTCATTTTTTATTGGCCTAATTTTGGCCTGACCATACATTAAAGGTCTTTGGGGCCTTATGGCGTGTTGTATTTGGATCCATCGATATGATTTATATATTTCTCATCTCTCTATCTCTATCTCTATCTCTATCTCTATCTCTATATAACATATACATTTCTTCGATCTCTATGTGCCATGCACGTGAATGACAACAAAGACTTCGTAGGCTTCCCATTTGTTTTTATTTACCGCGTAAAAGAACTTTTTAAGAACAAAGGGTGGAATTTTGTGAGCCTCAAAGGGCCAGGTTGGTCCCTCAGCCTAAAAACAAAAAAGATTGGTTAATTCAGTGATACGACTGCTCAGTCCCTAGCCACTAGCCATTGCCTTGTTGTGACTTGAATCGTTTCGGATCCGGATCTCTTCCTGTGTTGAGGAGATTCAGTGCCCCCGTGTAGTCTATTTTTATACATAACGGGAAGCACGTTGCACGGAATCTCAACGCAAATCTGTGTTGAGCTTAGCATTTATGCATTAAAATAACATCGTTTTAATGTACATGACAAGCACAGTCGAATTCTCTCTATGCAAGAATATATATATATATATATATATATATATATATATATATATAAATGATGGGAATATGATGGGAAAGCCAAGGCATTAAAGCAACTTTTATATACGGTATTCGATTCTAAAAAGAAGGTCTATGGATGAAGTTGTCACTTAGTCCGAGACTTCCGACATAGGTATACTGTCTGAGCAAATAATAACATAGCAAAATGGCCCTCTGGTGTTATAAAAGATAACAATATCACATCCATGTGTGACATGTGTGCTCAGTGATGGAAATTATTTTATGATTGCATTTCGAAATTTGCAATGCTGTTTTATGGACCACACCATAGAAAAAAACAAAAAAAATGCAACGAATTGTGGTCAGTACATTTTTCTCTACTTCTTCTTGGACCTGTATATATACCATTTTGATACTAATTCAATGCTGCAACAAGAGGTCATGGAAGATGTTATAAAGACTCCAATTATTTGAAAATGGACCACTTGAGTGTTGAGTGATAGCTTGTTCAAACAATGCGGATTCCACTATGTGTGTGTGTGTGTGTATATATATTATGAGTCTAATGCTATTGCAGTGACCAGCTTATTAATCAATGAGATCTGGCGTTTCCTAATTTCACTTGGATCAGTGGGACCAAAAGATTTTGGATGATCGATCACCAATCAGAACCACCATTGTCTCCACTAAGTAGGTCACACTACTATATACAGCAAAAGAAAATTGGGGTTTGTTTGGTGATCAATAATATGATTAAATTACAGCAACTAGACCTCCCCCATGAACAAGATCAGACAAAGGTTTTGGATTAATTAGAAACCCCAAGAGGACAAACCACAAGACAAGCCATGGAAGCAAGGGCGAATCCAGGAATTGTCAATGAAGGGGTTAGTATTGAACATAAATTTAATAACACAATTTCATAAGCAAATTTGCTTGTCTATAAATGCTTTAATGCCCGTGTATTGTAAATTAATGGGACCCTCGAGGTTTATATACAAAATCAATGTCCGCGGTTATTCATGTCATGTCTTATATGGACCCAGTCCACGTTTGTGCAGATATTTTTTGCTTTACAAACTATCCTATTTGGCAACTTCTTTCCGCGGACATAGTCCAAACTTTACTCGATCTATCTGGAGGGAGTGCCTTACATGAGTTTAGTGAATTAGTCGAGGCAAAGCCCCGTACAACCCGGTTATCGAAACAAAATATATACATATTAGTTCTTACCATTATCTTTCATTGAATGTGCCTCTTGTATGCATGATTCATAGATATTCTATGCTTTGCAAACTATTCTATTTGACAATTTCTTCCAAACTTTACTCGACCCGTCTGGAGGGCGCCTTATATGAGTCACGTAAATAAATCGAGACAAAACCCTAAATAACTTAATTAACAAAAAATATATATTAATTAGGGTAAAACTCCAGACATCCTGATTATCAATCAAAATATATATTAGTTCCTCCCATTATCTTTCATTGAATGTGCGTCTTGCATGCTATGATAAATGGGTAGATGGAAATAATTCACTTATAATAACAGAAAGGAGAAGTTGTAACATTAATCATCAACTCTTTTTTAAATCTCAAAGAATATACCCTGAAACCAATCAATGAACAAAAGGTGTAAACTAAAACAACAAAGAGGGTCCCAAAAGGCTCTTATGAAATGCATGGACCCAATCAAGCTTATCAGACCGATCATGCTCACACATTCTCTATCTCTCTTTATTCTCTCATAAAAACCTAAATGCCCTTTAAAGTGAGGAATCCAAAGTGTAAGCCCTAAAGCCAAAAAATACATACTTTCTCTCTCCCAATAGTAAGGTAAGAGTTTGGGGGTTGTAGGGAGCAAACTGTAGGTCTTTGCCCAACCCTTTTTCTAGGAGGATTCAAACTTTAGGGTGGCCATGAAAAAAAAAAAATTTAAAGAGAGAGGACCCTTAAAATTTCAGCTTTTGAATCTCATCGCCATGCTCGTGGGGTTACCGGGAAAAGTCCGGTGGCCCCCTGGACTAAAGGGGCTCAAAAAAAGCTAGAATAATTCTGAGTTTAATGGATATGGTATTGTGATTTTATGCTGAATGCAAGACAGCACCATTCTCAAGTCCATGGGGCACTCAATTGTCCCAGTCCCATGTTAAAATTCAGAATATATGAAAAAAAGATAAAGTGGAAGTTCTGAAAAGAAAATCTTGTTTGTTCATTTATACCATCTTACACGTGGGAAATTTTATTTTTGTCTCTTCATTATATCATAGATATTTTTATATTAGCGTTGTTTTTTTTTTTTTTTTTTTTTTTTTGAGCTTGGATGGACATACATTATGTATAAAAAATTCATGCATTAACATTTTTATTGATCATTAAATTAATTGTCATGGTTATATATTTGGTGATACATATTTTTGATGTGATGATAACAACTTGAGACTGATTTTAGATGTGGTGCTAAGAAAGATCATGGCTTTAGATTTGAGGGGGAGCCCAATTGTGGGCTTTCCAACTCACATTTTCTTCTTTGGATGCCATTATATATATAATATATATATATATATATCATCAAAAGAATATGTTGAAAGGAAGAGAAATAGGGGAGGAGTGAAGGAGCTGCTCTCGAGGGAGCGTCTATGGGTGTCGTGTTGTTCTTTATTTAGCTTTGTGATAGTGCCCTGGACCTCCATAATAGAGTGGAGACAAAAGAAGTCACAAATTTAATCATCAACAACCACACACATATAAATTACCTAACTAAAAAACATATATACAAACAAATAGATATACATACATACCTACTTATTAGAGCATTCATATGCTATATAGTCCCACCTTCTCCTATGGTATAATTTATTTGTGTATATGTGTAAACATATAAAAACTATATGTAAGTGTACATATAAATACACACATATGATATGATTTCTCCATTCTAAAGAGCCAAATGAGGATGTTGGTCAAAGAGTCAAATGTGATTGTCTTATTGCCGTCTGATTGGTCAAAGAATTATAACGAAATACAAATGCGACGTGACAGAATTTTAAGGTTCAAACTATCAAATTCAAATTTGTTTTCAAACAGAGACAAATATCTCTTATTTTTGGAAATTTTGCACAATTATTGTAGATATAGTTTCCAAATTAATACTCCTATTTTGCTGAGATGAAAAAATTGCTTTAGTTACAATGAACATCGGACTCATTCAACATTTGAAATTCTGACTACGAAAAATAATAAGCAAATCACACAAGTGTCATTCTTCTTTAAGATCAAGGAGATTGCAAGAGAATCATACCATCTTTCTGAAATTAATAAAATTGATTATTTGGTCCTAATAATAAAGAAAGCAAACACAGGGTTTTGTGACTATATGTGTGTGTGCGCGCGTGTGTAAAGGTGAAGTTTGAAATGGAATGTTACCGAGTCTTAAGCACATCACTGATTTTACCGAGTCTTGACATGTTGGTAAAAAGGGCAAAAAGTGGGGTGCTAAAGGAGATTAATTTACTGTTTAGCCGAAAGCTTAATTTGCTGTTGGATGACACGATACAAATTGTTATTTTAGAAAGATTAAAGTAAGGGATTAGAGAAGAAGTACACGGAATGTTTTGCTCGAAAGAAGGTTACTCTTTATACCCATTGCTTTATCTTTTGCCATTTTTGGTTTAACCAAGATTAAAAGACTTCTCTATTTCTTTTTATTTTCTGTGGATGATTGTTCAGTGACATTTTCTCTTTCTTTTTATTTGGAATTTTAAGCAACTGATATATATATATATATAAAAATACTTCATCTTACCTATAATAAGTATTATGTATTGAAAACTGTGACTCACATGTAAGACCTTAGGTATCAAAAAAAAAAAAAAAAAAAACAAGAGAGGCCCAATATTAGGGAAAACAAGGCAACAAACCCAACCCAGAGGTCAAAACAAATAACCATAATTAACCGTTGCTAATGAGCTGTTAATGGTGGGTATTAGTTACACTTCCGGTGACGAGACCCTAGCTTTGAGACGATGACGATGGTGGAACAAGTTCAGTCCGGTGGACGAGGTGGTGGCCGACAACAGGACGATGATACATTCCAGTCACTGAAGATCCTTCTTGTAGCTGTACAGCCCTTGAGGAAGTCCAATTTCAGGAGCGAGGTTATGGTGGTGCAAATTCTTGCCCGTACAACCCTTTGTGATGACTTTTCCATTGAAAAATTCGCTTTTTCCAAGGTGTGATACACCATTGAAGATAGGCAAATTGCTGAGTGACATAATCAAGTGAGAAACATGTAGTCACTTTGTGCAAAAATACTTAATTTTATAGCTTTTAGGTTCATTGTAACATGGTTGATAAAGATGAATAAGCATTACTAACTATTTAAGTTTAGTGTAAAGTACAAAATAATCTCTTTATATTTTGTGCATAAACTCATTAAGGGTGTGTTTAGCAACGTTTTCTGTTTTTGCAGTCTTAAGAAAGCAAAAACATGATTTTGCTTTTTTGAGTGAAAATAGAAAACATAAATAATATTTATTAATACTTGTTGTTGTCACAAATTTAAAAACATAAAACAATAATTGTGTTTAGTAAATACAATATATTTGTTACAAAATGTACATAGTATTCTTTAATTTTTTATTTTTTTCATTTTTATTTTATTTTTTTCATGGCAAGAATTTTAGGAGTTAGTGATTAGAGGGGAGGGTAAGTGTTCAATATAAATATTCACCAGGCCCCGCCCGGCCCGCCCGCTAAGCATATAATATATATATATATATATATATATATATATAAAACTTATTTGGGATGTAAACTTGGTATTAACTTTACTTTTGTTTTGGTTATAGTGGAAGTTGAAGCTTAGAACTTCTTGTGATGAAGTTGAAGCTTAGAACTTCTTGTGATTTGGTTGTATTAAACCCTTATTTTTGTTGATTATATTCTCTGAATTATGTTATGTGCATGTTATTTTATTTTATTTTTTTGTTGGGATTCATAATTTCATTTATGTTGTGCCATTGGCTTTCCATATTTAAATAGCAGCAGCTTAAGTCCTAAAAAGTGGGAGAAAAAATTTTGTTAGCGGGGCGGGCACTGGGCATAATATTTTCCAACGGGGCGGGGCAGGACATGAAATCCAACCTGTCGTGGGTCGCGGGGCGGGCATGGACTTGACAAAATTAAATGGGGTGGGGCAGGATTTAGGGAAACCCGCTCCAAACCCGCCCCGTTGCCATCCCTAGCGTGGTCTTAAAACTTAATACTTCATGAAACACCAGCGTCTAAATATTTTTTAACTAGGCCAACCCTTGGGCTATCCTAGCAATGAGTTAACAATTATAATTGTAACCAAAACTTGTGGGCTGGTACATGATCACTGTTCAATTCTGATGCTATCTTTAAATGGTTCTTTTAGGTTGTTGATCATAATCATATTTATGAAATTGAGTTGGCCCAACCTTAGCCCATTACTCAAGCCCACATGTGCATGTGATTGTGGCACAGAAGTGATCCATTCAAGAGTCTGGGCTTGGGCTGTCTTTACGACTCACTAACCTATTGGGATTGGGTCTGTCTCTGCACAACCACTAATCTGCAATTCTTAAAATACACCCCCACGTTGCACAGTAGCAAACACCCCCACCAAATGGCACTCCACACTTTCCCTCTCACCACCATACCAACAACAGTGTTTCCCGCCAAAACACCGAGTTCCTCTAATGGCTCTATCCTACGCACCCCCTGCGGTATCCTACGCCCTCCTCCATTCTTGTCCTCAACCCTCTCCTTAAAACCCGTATCAGCGAAGACCTTTTTGAACCCTCTTCGAGCAACACCACCTCTGAAATACATCTACCCAGATCCAATCCCCGAATTCGCCATTGCTGTAAGTCTCTAACTACTTCTCTCTCTCTATATATATACATCGATATATACACATATCTGTGTTGTATACTTAATTTTGAGAAGGTTATTTGATGTATTTTGTGGTATTACAGGAAACCCAGAAGTTCAGGGTTGAGCTTCGGAAGAAGCTATCCAGAGAGGAAGAGAAATTCAGAGATGACCTCGATATCGTTGTAAATGTCTGTGCAGAGGTAATGCTTTTCATTGTAGTTCAGGTTGAATTATTAATCGGTTTTGCGTAATTATTTGAATGATTTACTTGTTCTTGAAATTTAGTTTGGGAATCAACAATCAATTAGCCTTGAAGGGTCATGAAAAAGGAAAGAAATGATTTTAAGTTTATTTGGTATCCAAAAAACTTCTGTTAGGTGAATTTTAGCTAGCTAAATTCATCACCAGTGAATAAATTAAGTGGTCTAGTGGAATTTGAGCACAACCTAATCGACGAAATGTCTTATCCATAATGAGATTTTGTTGACATTATATGTAGTTGAATCAGTAATTTTTGTTTTAATACTATATTAGAAGAGTATTGTGAGAGACTAATAATCAACCAACATATACATTGGTATCTGCTTTCCTTTCTTTGTTGACAAAAGCATCTCTTCATACTGGATAATACAATACAGAAATATTTCTATCCAAGTTTGCAGGAAGGAATTTCCACTAAATAATGAAAAGGTACCAAAAATATTATTTTGTCTGAATTTTTTTATATATACAGTAGGCATGATTTGTTGTGATTTAAGTCCTTGCTTTTTGAGTCCCATACTTGGTTTTGGAAGTTATTCAAGACGAGAAGAATGCTGCTGCATGCCTATTGACCTCCAAAACTTCACAGCCACTCAAGTTTGGTGACAACTCACAAGATACCCTTGTTCTTCAATATACTTAAAACATCAACTGACTTCTACGTCTTACTTTATGCGAGCTTAGTCCTGCCTATACTGGATGATTGCGAAATTATAGAACTACGGGCTTATTTTATTTTATTTTTTTTTTCTAGTTGGTACTCACACACACACACACGTCTTTTCTGAGAGTTGAACCCCTGACCTCCCTTTGGGAGGCTGATACCGCTAGGCCACTGGCCCGTTGGTAACTATGGGCTTATTCATTTTCTCACTCCTTTATATCAGTGCTTTCCATGTTGTTGTGCCCCCGTATCGGTGTTGTTTTTACAAATTAGCAGTAAGGTTGTCTTCCATTGTGTTAGGAATCCAATCTATTTGGTCCAATAGTTGTTTCCATCTGATAAGCTGACAGCGATACAAATATATTACAGTTAATATATAGGAGAACAAATTCTAATATACCTCAGTTAAATCTAGTTAGGATTATATAATAATAAAACGAATGAGAGACTATCGTAATAGTATATTTTATTGTCTACCAAAATTTCATGCTCTGAGGGGAAAAATGGAACTCGACTATCTTAGTTGTGCTTATGGAACTTGACTGTCTTACTTGTGGTTAAACACTTCAGAAATTTATAATTAATGGTATGCTGTAAGAAACAGATCAACTATTAGAGCATAATGAAGTATGTCTTCTTCCCTCATATGCGTTCTTCCCTAATAAGGATGGCAATTTACTAGAAGAGAGTAGCATTAACTCTACTAGTGGTGCTCAACTTGATTGGAACTTAACTTATCCTATTCCAGAACTGATTCAGAGTTGAATAGATTAAGCAAAACTTGATTATAGATGTGTGGAATTTGTTTTGTTACGGTGAGGTGGTTATTCCTAGGTATCAGGTATGTGTGGGTGGCATGTACACAATGATCTATATGGTTACGGCAAAAAAATGCAGACATCTAAGCACATGGTAGTGGAGTCCAGGGGGAAAGCTACTGCATTCTCAAATCAAATACAGCCACATGCTTGCAAATTTTGGTATTGCACTGAATGATGCTTAAACTTATTAGTGGCACTTGAGCAACCAACTATTTAACATGAATAATTCCATATTACTTCGACTCTAATTAGCTACTTAAGTTATTTGTTAGATTGCTGACTTTAACATGGTTGAAGTCCTAAAAACTTTAAGCATCAAATGTAATTTCCCGTATGGGAATCACTATGCCAGAAAAAGAATCAGATGTTGGAGAGAAAAACCAACTAGCGGAATATGGCTCTGTATAGCATAGGATAATTGCAATTCATGAAGATAATGCTTTACTCGTTTCCCTGTATGAAGTATGAATGGAGCTCGTGAGTTGTGCGGTGCGGAAGTGGTGTGGAAGTTTGATTTCGGTAGAAAGACTTAGAAGGGTTGAATAGGTCTAGTTTGCTTGTTTGTTTTAATTTTCAGATTATTTTCGATTTAACCAGTTAAAGTGCGATAATCAATCACACAAGCAATAAATAAAGCAGAGTAAAGTAAGAGAATGGACACCAAGATTTTTATACGCGGAAACCTTTGCAAGGAAAAAACCACGGAGACCTAGCCATCTCAGGCAAATCAATCCACAATCTCGAAGCAAAGTTATACCGATTCTGATCAAGATGATACCCACTACACTTTGTTAAGATCTAGTTGAACATCTCAGGCTTACTCCTGCGACTCTATGTTGCAGACTTCATGCTTACTCTCAAAACTCACTCAAATTTCTTGTAATGGTATCTCACAAAAATCTTAGCAAAGAGCAGAGTTTATATAAACAAGAGAGTCCTTAAAGATGATGAAAAAGTAGTTTGAAAACACAATTGGATGACTCTGTACTTGGGTCGAAATAGGAGTTCAAAAACAATCTAAAAAACAATTCTTTTAAAGCACACTCGAGCACTTCAACCAGTTGGGAATTTTTACCAATCGGTTAAGTAGCACACTGGATTATTCCAGTTTTCCGTACAACTGGTTGGGGAAAAGTCCCAACCGATTTTCTGGAAAAAATTATTTTAGTCCATAACCATATACAACTGGTTGGAGAAAAAGCCCAATCGGTTGAGAAATGTTCTGTTTGACATTTGGCCAATTTTCTGAACCTTTACTTAATCCAATTTTACAAAACAAGCATACATACACTCACTTACCTCTTCAAAGTGATGTCCAAATTTGATCAATAGTTATTGAGCTCCTGTCGAACACTTGCCGTTCATCTCATGTCAATCCACAATCTCGAAGCAAAGTTAAACCGATTCTGACCCAGACTGATATCCACTACACTTTGTCATGATCTAGTTGAACATCTTAGGCTTACTCCTGAAACTCTACATTCAGTTGTTGCGGACTTCAGGCTTACCCCTACGATCATGCAAACGGCTGCTTGTGCAGAATACAATCGCTCCACAAACAATATATTCCCTTTGTAGTGGCTGATCCCCCTATCTTCGACTGACTGGTGTGAAGTTGTGAATAAGAACATGTTGTTCTGATTAAACTGAGTATTTTGTATGAAACTCGCAATACCATTGATCAATGTAGAACTCCTCACAGAAACACTCAATGTGTACGTTTGTGCTCACAATAAAACAAAAAATAAACTAAGAAAATTATAGAATTATTTTTCTCTTTAAACTCACTCAAAGTTCTTGTAATGATGTCTCAAAAAATTATCAAAGAGAAGAGCTTATATACACAAGAGAGTCCTTAAAGATGATAAAAAAGTTGTTTGAAAACACTCTTGGAAATCTCTTCTATTTGGGTTGACATTGGAGTTCAAAAACAATCTAAAAAAGAAATCTTTAAAGCACACTTGAACACCTAAAATGCCCAGCCGGTTGAATAGCACACTGGATGATTCCAGTTTCCAATACAACCGATTGAGCAGCATTCTGAAAAAAAAAAAATCTTTTACACCATAACCAAGTACAACAGGTTGGAGAGAAAGCCCAATTGGTTGAGAAGTGTTCTGTTTGACACTTGGCCAATTTTCCAGAACCTTATCTCTGATGTCGAAATCCACTCGATAGATATTGAGCTCATGTTGAACACTTGCCGTTCATCTTCCAAAATTGAGACTGGAGATAAACAAAAATTACAACTCGATTTATCACGTTTTAAAACCAAAATTTGCCAACACAAAAACTAAGCTTCTCACAGAGTTGGTTAGTAATGAGGAAGGAAAGGTTTTCATTGTACAAGAAGGTATAGCAAATTTAATATCTGTCCGCAGACAGAAGCTATAATACCAGATCTCGAGAGTCCATTTTTCTTATCCCATTTATTCAACACGTGAGACCGTGAGAGTATTATAATAATTTGTAGTGGGATCATATGTTCTCACTACAGCTTCAATTAAGTAGATCATATGGCAATCTCATACAATTGAGAGGTCATGTATTAACAAAGTGATTAGGTCCGAGTGTTTGATCAATTTCTAGTCAATCAATCAGAAATCAACCATATATCTATATCTGCCAATGATTGTCAGTTACAAAATCAACCATCTGAAAATGCTATAGCAATTGAATGTTTTGAAAATCGTCTGTAAGCACCAAAAATTCACATTTCTTTCTTTGACCATATAATACTATAGAAATTCTTTTTTAGATTATAAATCTACTGTAGGTCTGATTATATTGAAGCTAATAGTTTCTCCCCATAGTAATCTTGAATTTAGTGGCAGACTTTTTTAAGTAGGACAACAATTGTATACCCTGCAATTTGACAATCTAGAACTTTTAGAACTTACAATATAGTATTCTTGATTTACTGGTAATAGTATTATACCAACCTGTGAATACTGAATTTAAGGTTCCTTAGCAATTGTGAACAAATTCTATCATTTCTAAATTCGATTCTTGTTAAATATAATGTATCTCTATATATTACCACTGGGAAACTATATATATGCATGAGGAAATCAGCTTATTGTATTTTATCATGCATTAGTTATTAAGTTGAGAAATTCATTAGAAATTAAGGACCTGTGTAGGTCAATTTTCTGAAAAATTTTCTGTTTTCAGAAAACCGTACAGAAACTTGTTTGGTTGTTTTCTGTAAACTGTTTCTGAAAACCAGTTTAAAAAAAAAAAGGCCTGTTTTCAGAGAATTGTCTTTATGGTTCTCTGAAAAGAGTTTTTTGTTTGAGTTCTTGAGAGTTGTTTTCAGAAAAATGAACCGGACAGACCCTAATTTATTTATTATTTATTATTATTTATTTACTTTTATAAAAGGATGATCTAGAGCTCAATCCTTAATGGTACAAATGATAAAAGGAGATTATTACCTTGATGTCACTGTTGTCAATTCGTATGCACGTTATTTCACTTTGTAAAAGAATTGATTTGCACTGCATTATAATGCTTCAGCAAAAAATGCATGTTGCTTTAATTTAAGTGGAGTTAGCTAGGTGAAAGGTATGTCTCAATTTATAGAAAGTGAATTGAATCAGAATTTCAGTTCTTTTTTGAGGTAAAGAACCTTCTAATAATTGTTCATTGTATCATCATTATGCTTGCCTTAATCCCATATGGATGGACTTGGACTCATGAATTCATTTTTTTCATTCTTTACTATTACAAAACATGTCTCCTATTACATTTAATTTCTTTAAAATCATCTCTAATTGCTTCATCCCAAATAAGTTTTGGCCGGCCTCTTTGTCTTCTACCTTCTATGCAAATCTTCCTTTATTACAAGGTGCATCCATAGGTCTATTTTGTATATAACCATACCACCTAAGTCTACTCTCTCTTATTTTATTCCTAATAGCTGTCAATTCTACTTTTCCCCTCACATGTTGATTATTAATCCCATCTTTTCTAGTCACTTTTATCATGTATCTTAGCATTCTCAATTTCTATGCGCTCATGATATAAAAAAGGGCATTACCCAATTCTAGTTCCGCCATGGCAGATACCTAGGGAGGATTGACTTGAAACAGACCTAACCTTTGGTATTTTTCTAAGTGACTGTTCTGAGGCTCAAAATCGCGCCAGGGACACTGATGCTTAAGCATTTTACCGCTGTACCAGGCAACGGCCCTTGTGTTGTTCATTCTTTGTAGGAAACAAATTGTTATTATTATTAGGGTTAAATTCATAAAACCCCGGCTACTATCCCAAAACAGTCATATAAACCCCCATACTAAAAAACCTATCTAAAAACTTCATTAGTTTAAAAAAAATACATCATATCACCCCCATTCCATTTGTTTGCCGTCAAAAAATAACAGAATGCCAACTTTTAAAGTATTATATGACTAAAATGCCCTTTTAACCCCTTAATGACCAAGATGTCCTTTTAAGGGTTAAAATCATTAAACCCCCATATAATATCCAATTTGATCAAATAACGCCCTATGCTAACAAATAACCCCCAATACTAACAAAAGTGATCATTTACCCCCATTCTCAGACATTTTCTTAAGATGATGTTTATATATATATATATATATATATATATATTTTATCAAATTATATATGTTGAAAAAGAGATATTCGGTTTTAATAAGACCAGATTTTAGGGGATATAATAGGTGTGTAATCAATGACTAAGATTAGGAATTTTTGTTAGTGTGCAGCCTGTAGCTTTCATTAGTGTACAGCCTGTAACTTCTGTTAGTTTACAGCCTGTAATTACAGCCTATAGCTTACTGTTACAGCCTGCAGTCAGCCTGTAGTTTCCTTTTGTTAGCCTCTTGTATTTCCTATTTAACTAAAGCATTGTAAACCATTCAACGTACGGCAATATACAAATTCTTTTCAATCTTGAAATCGCTTATTTGGTATCAGAGCATCTTACCGATTCTTCTGGAAAAAAACCCCTAGCCGTCTCTTTTTTTTTTTTTCTCTCTTCCAAACAACCCTAATTACCATGTCTAATGATGTACCTGAGTCCAAGACCAAGACTTTTGAGTCCCAAGTCCAAAACTCTCAAACACACTCAGTTCAGATTACCACAATTCGGCTAAATGGTGAAAACTTCCTTCGCTGGTCCCAGTCCGTGCGGATGTACATCTGAGGCAGAGGCAAAATCGGCTACCTAACAGGAGAAAAGAAGGAACCGAAACCTAAAGATCCATCCTACTCAACCTGGGATGCAGAGAATTCGATGGTGATGACCTGGTTGGTGAATTCTATGGAGGAGGACATCAGTTCTAATTATATGTGTTACCACACAGCAACAGAACTCTGGGACAATGTCAACCAGATGTATTTAGATCTGGGAAATTAGTCTCAAGTCTATGAACTAACACTGAAATTCGGAGAGATCCGTCAAGGAGATAACAGTGTTACAAAATATTTCAACTCTCTAAAACGTTTGTGGCAGGACCTTGATTTGTTCAGCGATTATGAGTGGAAATCGCCTGAAGATTGCAACCATTACAAAAAGAAGGTGGAAGACAACCGCATCTTCAAGTTTCTCATTGGACTCAATGTCGAGTTTGATGAAGTGAGAGGCAGAATAATTGGACGACAGCCCCTGCCTTTAATCGGTGAAGTCTTCTCCGAGGTTCATAGAGAGGAAAGTCGCAGGCTGGTTATGCTTGGAAAAAAGTTATCAAATGGTGCTGTTGAGACCTCTGCCCTGGTCGCATCTGAAGCGAATATTGGTAGGAAACATAGTGAAAAGCCCCGTCTTTAGTGTGACCACTGCAACAAGCCTCGCCATACCCGTGAAACCTGCTGGAAAATTCATGGTAAACCAGCGAATTGGAAGAGTAAGCAGGAAGGCAGATTCAACCGAGCCCCATCAACTCATGAAGCCGAGGCACTTCCCTTCAACAAAGAACAGATGGATCATCTTCTAAAATTGCTGAAATTCAATTCCTCATCTGGTACTCCTAAGTTTCTTTTGCTCAAACAGGTAACAACCCGAAGGCCTTATCTTGTTGTTCAAATTCCAGTGTTACCCCATAGATCATTGATTTAGTGGCTTCTGACCATATGATAAGTTTTTCTCATTTATTTCAAACTTATTCACCCTGTTCTGGCTCTAAAAAAATCAGAATAGCCGATGGTTCTTATTCTCCTATTACAGGCAAAGGTTTGGTAAAACTTTCAAAAATTATTGATCTTAAGTCTGTCCTTCATGTCCCTAAGCTTGCTTGTAACCTTTTATCACTTAATAAATTGTCCAAAGACTCTAATTGTTGTGTTATCTTTTTTGAATCCTATTGTGAATTTCAGGACCAAAGCTTAGGGAAGATGATTGGCAGTGCTAAAATGATAGATGGTCTCTACTATTTTGAAGATGATATTTCAAGTGATAAAAAGGCTCAAGGTCTGAGTAGTTTTCATTCTATCCCTGTTAGAGAACAAATAATGCTATGGCATTTTAGACTAGGGCATCCTAGTTTCCCTTATCTTAAAAGATTATTTCCTACTTTGTTTAAAGGACTGGATTGTTCATCTTTTTATTGTGAGAATTGTTTTTTTATCAAAGAGTCATCGTACTACGTATTCTCCCAAACCTTACCAAACATCAAAACCATTTTATTTAATCCATAGCGATGTTTGGGGTCCTTCTAGGATCACAACTCTTTCTGGAATTTGTGACTTTTATTAATGATCATACACGTTTGTGTTGGGTGTATTTAATGAATGAAAAATCTGAGGTTGAAAAATTATTCAAGGATTTTTATATGATGATTGAAAATCAATTTCAAACAAAAATTGGCATTCTTCATACTGATAACGGCACCGAATACTTTAATGAAGTTTTAGGAAGTTTTTTAACAGAAAAAGGAATTTTTCACCAATCCACTTGTGTTGACACGCCCCAACAAAACGGAATTGCTGAAAGAAAGAATAAACATTTACTTGAAGTTTCTCGTGACATCATGTTTTCAATGAATGTTCCTAAGTATTTGTGGGGTGAAGCCGTTTTAACAACAACATATTTGATTAACAGGATGCCTACTCGTGTTCTTAACTATTTTACACCCCTTGAAAGCCTTAAAAAATCTTTTCCTGAAACTCGGATTTATTCCAACCTGCCTTTGAAAGTATTTGGGTGCACTGTCTTTGTCCATTTACCTAGTAGACTTCTGTCTATATTGGATCCACGGGCTGAAAAATGTGTATTTGTTAGGTATGCCCCGAATAAAAAGGGGTATAAATGCTCTAATCCGAAGACAAAAAAAAGGTTTATCAGTATGGATGTTTTTTTTCTAGAAAATTATCCTTATTTTCAGAAAACTTTTCTTCAGGGGGATAAAGAGAGTGAAGAAAATTTTTGGGAGATTTCTATTAATATTCCCTTACCCAAAACTATTGTCTCACACTTTATTACTCCGAACACTGATCGTTTTAAACAGGGAAATGATGTTCTAGAATCAGGAAACCCGAGACCTCCTAGTCCTACTCTGCTGAGCCTTACTGTATCTCCAATAGGGGGAGAAATCCTACCAATGGTTCCAAAAAAACCGAATCCTGAGCTTCTGGTTTATAACAGGAAAAAGACTCATTAAAAGAGTAAAGAGCCTACTATTGTACCTGAGCAAGGCCAATCAGAGGTCCCGAGCAATGACTCCCTGAACACTCAAGGTACTCTAAATCCTAACTTGTCTGCAGTTGTCCCTACTATTTCTGATATTACAGAGTTACCTAGCTAAGTTCCTGTAGACCTTGATATCCCTATAACTATTAGAAAATGAATCCAAACATGTACCTAGCATCCCATTGCCAAATACTTGTCTTATGATAAACTTTCCCATAAACATAGGGCCTTTACTTCAAATATTTCTCACTTGTTTGTTCTAAGAAACATTCAGGAAGCACTAGATGATCCGAATTGGAAATCAACAGTGTTAGAGGAGATGAATGCTCTTAAAAGGAGTGGAACGTGGGAGATGGTTGACTTGCCCAAAGGAAAGAAAACTGTTGGGTGTAAATGGGTTTTCACTATTAAGTGTAAAGCTGATGGTAGTGTGGAAAGGTACAAGGCAAGACTTGTGGCGAAAGGTTTTACGTAAACGTACGGCATTGATTACCAAGAGACGTTTGCTCCTGTAGCAAAAATAAATTCTGTCCAAGTCTTATTATCGTTGGCAGTCAATTCTAACTGGTCATTACATCAGTTGGACATAAAAAAATGCCTTTTTAAATGGAGACTTGGAAGAAGAAGTGTTTATGAGCTTGCCACCTGGGTTCGAAGGAAAACACGGTCAGAGCAAAGTCTGTAAACTCAAAAAATCCCTATACGGTTTGAAACAGTCTCCAAGAGGTGGTTTGAACGCTTTGGAAATGCTGTGAAGAGTCATGGGTATCATCAGAGTCAGGCAGACCATACCATGTTCTATAAACACGGTGAGGAAGGGAAAATTGCCATTTTAATTGTGTATGTGGATGATATAATTTTGACAGGTGATGACATTGAAGAGTTGACCAGACTGAAGAAGAAACTTGCTAAAGATTTTGAAATCAAAGAACTGGGAGCACTAAAATACTTCCTTGGAATGGAATTTGCCGGGTCAAGAGAAGGAATTTTCGTGAATCAACGAAAATATGTACTTGATTTGCTTAATGAGACAGGACTACTCGGGTGTAAAGCTGCTGACACTCCAATTGAAGTCAACCTGAAGTTAAAAGCTGCTGAACCCGAGAATATGGTTGATCGTGAAAGATATCAAAGATTGGTGGGAAGACTAATTTACTTATCTCACACATGCCCAGATATAACATTTGCAGTCAGTATGGTGAGTCAGTTCATGCACTCTCCTGGACAGGAACACTTTGAAGCAGTGTACAGGGGATTCTGAGGTACTTAAAGGGCTTACCAGGTAAAGGACTTATGTTCAAGAAACAAGGTCATTTGCAAGTGGAGGTGTACACAAATGCTGATTGGGCAGGCAGTATAGTTGATAGACGATCTACCTCAGGATATTGCACCTTCATTGGAGGAAACGTAGTCACGTGGCGAAGCAAGAAACAAAATGTAGTAGCGAGGAGTAGTGCAGAAGCCGAGTTCAGAGCACTCGTCCATGGGATTTGCGAAGCTATATGGTTAAAAAGACTCCTTGAAGATTTGAAGGTTCCTGTTTCTCCTCCAATGAGAGTCTACTGTGACAACAAGGCTGCCATTTCAATTGCTCATAATCCAGTCCTCCACGACAGAACCAAACATGTGGAAGTTGACAAACACTTTATCAAGGAAAAGCTTGACTGTGGTATGATTTGCATTCCTTATGTCTCTTCTACAGAACAAGCTACGGACATCCTTACCAAAGGACTACACAAGAGACAGTTTGAAATTTTAAGAAGCAAGCTAGCTATGGAAGACATCTACAAGCTAGCTTGAGGGGGAGTGTTGAAAAAGAGATATTCGGTTTTAATAAGACCAGATTTTAGGGGATATGATAGGTGTGTAATCAATGACTAAGATTAGGAATTTTTGTTAGTGTACAGCCTGTAGCTTTTGTTAGTGTACAGCCTGTAACTTCTGTTAGTTTACAGCCTGTAATTACAGCCTATAGCTTGCTGTTACAGCCTGTAGTCAGCCTGTAGTTTCCTTTTGTTAGCCCCTTGTATTTCCTATTTAACTAAAGCATTGTAAACCATTCAAAGTACGGCAATGTACAGATTATTTTCAATCTTGAAATCACCTATTATATATTAATCTCCATTTTCAAGTCTTGGGAGTATTGAAAGGAAGGAAAACTAAGGTATTATGAGTGCACGATGGCAATAATAGCAACAACAATAATGATATTATATATGTTAATATTTTCAATTGTAAATGAAAAATTCAATGATATTATATATGGCTTTTCTTCCATCCACGATGAAGAGCACAGTTTCTTTGACCCCAAATGGACCATATAGTAGTAGGAAAGACACTTTTCAAGAACTTCTGTCGTGTCCCTTCTTTTGTTTGAGATATGAACCAGTCAACCATGTGTGATAAAGAGAGGAATACTGGGTATTGGTAGTTCAACAATTGAAAGATAGAACCCCAAACACCCATAGCATACTGCCATTGATTTCATATATTTATTTAGGTTGCACTTTTCTCATTTTTGGATTATATTGTTTCAAGATATATACATACATACTAAAATTAACATCATATATAAAATTATATTACATTTATTTCTAAAATATTTAAATTTTGATTACATAATACAAGTTCGCCCCTCCGGCAGCCCCAAATCAAAATTCCTGGCCCCGCCCATGAATGGATACAATAATATACCATTTTTTTTTTTGAAAGTTTACAATAATATACTTGATTTGAGGTTTAAAAGGGCATATCCTTGTCATATATTATTTTAAAAGTAGGCATATGATAGGCACACGCTAGTGTCCTGTTACTATTTGACGGCAAACAAAAGGATTGGGGGTGATATGATGAATTTTTAAAAGGTAATAGAGATTTTAGATATTTTTCTAAGTATATTGGGTTATATGACTGATTTAGGATAGTATAGGGGGGTTTTATGATTTTAACCATGGAGGTGAATTTTGTCATTTCACATGTCAGTTAATAGCTCCGTCACGGAATGGGGTTAAAATGATCACTTTTGTTAGTTCTGGGGGTTATATGTTAGTATAGGGGGGTTATGTATTGTTTTGGGATAGTATATGGGGGTTTTATTTTTTTAAGCCTTATTATGATCATCAACATCATCATTATTATTTGGTCAAAAACAAATTGGTAATCCAAGCATAGTGTTTGCCAGGCTGAAAATGCAGAAAACTAATAGAAAAAGGATCATCTTGGGTATGGGAATATAGCTAACAACTAGGAATAGTTGAGGGAAGGGGGGATCAGGCTTCAAAACACACTGTAAATTTTATGATAAGCTCGGAGTACGACCATGGTTTTGTGATGAGCCATTGAAGCTACTCATAGAATCGTGTCCCACTCATAAGCAATGATATACGCAATATGAATCATAATAGAAATTTGAATCACATCTTCTTTTAGAACTGAGTAAATTGCCCACCAGAAGCTCTTTATTAGACAAAGCCATCATCTTTGTTAGAAGTTATATATATATAATAATCGGTCGTTATGTAATTATGTTGAGTTAATAGGCTGTTTGTGTTATTATGTAAACCTTGTAACATATATAAGCCTACATAGGCTTATTAGGTTTTGTAAGTTGGTTTTATATACACAGAGAATACGCTTTTGCTCTCTCTCTTTCTCTTTTGATTTTGAACATGGTATCAGAGCACAATGATCATGAGTGTGAGAGTTAGTAGGTGGGTTGGTGGTGAATCACGATTTGAATCATGATTTGAATCATGATCGGAATTGTGATTGTGGTTTTGATGTCTCTGTTGGCAATTTCTTGTTCACCGTAATCAAATCTGAAGTGTGTTCGTTGTCATTTTTGCCTTCTTCATCGTCACCGGCAGCTCCTCTTTGGTGGTCGTCGCCGGCAAAAGCTTCTTCGTCTCGATTTGCAGAGGTGAGATTGGTTTTCGGCCGGAAATTGATTCGGCCGCTGCTCGTGGTTGGGTTGCCATCGCCTCCGCTGTATTATTTACCGGAGTTCGTGACGGAGTGAAGAAGAAGACCCGTGTTTGGCTACACGGTTGTGCTATTCCAATCCCGGTTTACTAAACCAGGGATAGTCCAGATCTGGTCCGGCTCTAAGATCCGACCCGTACCAGGATCTGACCCGTTTCAGGACCTGACCCGTACCAGGATCCGACCCGGTTTCAGAATCCGACCCGTTTCAGACCTGCTTCCAGGTTCGGCCAGAATACAGAATTTTTGTTTTCTCTCCTTTTTCTTCTCTGTTTTGCTGGATTCAACATGGCTTCAAGTTCAAGTTCAGATTTGCTTTCACCCACGAACAGTCTTAATTCTCCCATGACTTCAGTTAAGCTCAATGGGAAGAATTACATATTGTGGGCCAAATTTGTTGCCATTTTTCTCAAAGGCAGAGGTCTTGGTTCTCATTTGACTAAAGAGAAACTCAAGGCAACTGATACTTCCTTTGATGCATGGGAAAAGGAAGATGCTCAGATCATCTCTGTGATGATAAACAGTATTGAACCCCAAATTAGTTCAACGTTACTTTATTTGGATGCAGCCAAGGAGATATGGGATAGATTGCAGCAGTTATATTCTGGGACAGGTAATATCACCCGTGTTTATGAGTTATGTAAACAGTACTTCAATCTTGAACAAGGTACTCAAAGTATAGAAGAGTATTATTCCAAAGTTATGGGAGTGTGAAGAGCTGAATATGTATCAGCCCATTACTGCTGATGTTCGCAATATGAAACAACAGCGTACGGACTTTAATGTTGTCCGTTTTCTTACTGGTTTATCATCAGCATATGAGCCTTTTCGTGCACAGATTATGAGCAGTCCAACACTTCCATCTCTTGCTGAGGTGTTTTCTCGACTTCAGCATGCTACACTAGCAAGTGATACCTCAAATTTGAATACTGGACAGAGTGGTGAGCGTTCAGCATTGGTAGTTTCAAAGGGTGAACATAATACTTACCGTGGAGGTCGTGGGGGACGCTCCGCATGTGGTGGTCGTGATTCATGTGGAGGACGTGGCCGTGGCAGGGAATTAAGAAAGTGTACTCATTGTGGTCTTTCTAATCATACTGTGAACTTTTGTTGGGACCTTCATGGGAAACCATCTAGTTATGCAAATCAAGTTTCCTCTTCTCCGAATGATGTCGCTTCTGGATCGCACAATGTAGCTGAATCAGATACAGTTCATGTTCCACGGGATGAGTATCCTCAGTTTTTGTCTTATAAGCAAGCATCTAATTCATCTTCCACGGCTACCTTTGCCCAGTCAGGTACTGCACACACATGTCTATTGTCTTCCACTCGCAGTCCTTGGATCATAGACACTGGAGCATCTGATCATATGACCCGATGTTCTTCTCTTCTATCTGATTTTCATTCTGTACCTACTTCTCAAAGTGTTACTCTTGCTAATGGTTCATCCATTCAGGTTTCAGGTTTGGGGACAACTCAACTTAGTGATTCATTGTCTCTCTTGTCTGTTTTACATGTTCCGCAGTTTCCCTTTAACTTAATGTCTATCAGTAAGCTTACTAAATCTCTCCAGTGCTCTGTTATATTTGATCTTACTTCTTGTGTGTTTCAGGATCTCAAGACGAAGAAGAAGATTGGTACGGGGCATAAAGTCGGTGGCTTATATTATTTTGATTTCGAACCTTCTCCTGTGGCTCTTCAGTCTTCTCTATCTCCATTCCAGTGGCACTGTCGCCTTGGTCACCCGTCACTTCAAGTTTTGAAGCGTCAAGTTCTTAGTCTTAGTTATTTGAAATTCTTGTCATGTGAAGTTTGTCAACTTAGTAAGCACGATCGCGTGTCTTTTAAGTCTAGGGTTAATAATCGTGTTTCTAGTCCTTTTCATTTGGTTCATTCAGATGTATGGGGTCCAATAAAACATTCTTCAATCAATAAATTTCATTATTTTGTGACATTTGTGGATGATTATTCTCGCCTGACTTGGTTGTTTCTAATGAAAGATCGTTCTGAGTTATTTTTAATTTTTCAAAAATTTCCCAAAGAAATCAAAACTCAGTTTGGATGTCCAATTCGTATTCTACGTTCTGATAATGCTTAGGAATATTCTTCAACTCCCTTTGATACATATCTTAGTGATAAAGGAGTTATTCATCAAAATTCATGTGTTTATACTCCACAACAAAATGGAGTTGCAGAACGTAAGAATCGACATCTCTTAGAAGTAACTCGTGCTCTTTTGTTTCATATGCATATGCCTAAACGGTTTTGGGGTGATGCTGTTCTTAAAGCCTGTCATCTTATTAACCGTATGCCGTCATCTGTATTAAATGGCAAATCTCCACATTCTATTTTATTTCCTAATTCTCCCTTGTTTTCTTTTCCTTCTAGGGTTTTTGGATGTGTATGTTATGTCCACAATCTTGTTCCTGGTTTTGATAAACTAGACCCACGTGCCACAAAGTGTGTATTTCTTGGCTACTCTCGTTCTCATAAAGGTTATCGCTGCTATAGTCCTGTTTCTCAACGGTACTTTATTAGCGCGGATGTCACATTTTCTGAGTCCATCCCTTATTTTTTAGATACTGATTCACTTCTTGATATCAATCTTGAGTCACCTCCTTCTGCAGTTCCTCTTCTCTCACCTTCTCTTCAGTCTCAATCTCTGGTTCCTTCATCTGCCCCGTTACAGGTGTACACTCGAAGACCAAAGCCATCTGCTGTCGTGCCTCCTCCATCATCTTCAGAGTCTTTGGATCCGACAAATTCCACTGTGTCTGATTCCTTGCTGATTGCACTTTGTAAAGCTCCTCGCTCGTGTGCTACTAAACATCCCATTGCTCATTATGTTTCTTATAATTCCTTATTACCATCATTCTCATGTTTTTCCTCTCAGTTGTCTACTATATTTGTTCCTAAGACTGTGCAGGATGCTTTGTCTGATTCGGGTTGGAGGAAAGCAATGCAGGATGAAATGGATGCTTTGCATACGAATGGCACGTTGACTCTTGTTCCATTACCTCCAGGTGTCAAACCTGTTGGTTGTCACTGGGTATATACTATGAAGTATCTTCCGGATGGGTCCGTTGAGCGTTTAAAAGCACGTCTTGTTGCCAAAGGTTATACCCAGACTTATAGTATTGACTATGATGAGACGTTTGCACCTGTTGCTAAGATTTCCTCTATTTGTGTTTTGATTTCTCTTGCTGCTAATAGACATTGGCCTCTGTTTCAGTTAGAAGTTAAAAATGCCTTTTTGCATGGTGACTTAGCAAAAGAGGTTTATATGGAGCAACCACCTGGGTTTGTTGCTCAGGGGGAGTATCTTCACACTGTTTGTCGCCTTAAAAAGGCTCTATATGGCTTGAAACAATCTCCACGGGCTTGGTTTGGAAAATTCTCTGAGGTGGCATTAAAGTTTAGTCTTCAAAGGTGTCAGACTGACCATTCGGTATTTCACCAGCGCACTAAAGCTGGTTTCATAATTCTTGTGGTGTATGTTGATGATATTGTGATCACAGGTGATGATTCTGAAGGCATTGCTAAGTTGAAGTTGTTTCTGCAATATTGATTCCACACTAAAGACTTGGGTAAACTTAGGTATTAACTGGGTATTGAAGTAGTTAGATCCAAGACAGGTATAAGTTTATCCCAACAAAAGTATGTGTTGGACTTATTAGAAGAAACAGGTATGTTAGGTGGTCGTCCAGTTGATACTCCTATGGATTCAAATACAAAACTTGTAGCTGATGTGGGTGATCTATTTAGTGACCCGGGCAGATTTCGTCGCCTTGTTGGGGAATTAATTTATCTCACTATCACTCGACCTGATATTTCATATGCTGTTAGTGTTGTAAGTCAGTTCATGGGAGCCCCTAGAATGCCACACTGGATTGCTGTTCTTCGAATTCTCCGATATCTCAAGCAAGCTCCAGGTTTTGGGTTACTATATAAACCAAATGGTCATCTCAGGGTGGAAGGTTTTACAGATGCCGACTGGGCCGATTCTCCTTCAGATAGGAGATCTACTACCGGCTACTGCACATTTGTAGGAGGAAATCTAGTTACATGGCGAAATAAAAAGCAAACGGTGGTAGCTCGATCTAGTGCTAAAGCTGAGTATAGGGCAATGGCCCATACCACTAGTGAGTTGACATGGATACAACATTTTCTAAAAGAACTTGGGTTGACAGTTGAAGCTCCTACTCCATTGTTCTGTGATAATCAAGCAGCAGTTCACATTGCATCAAATCCTGTGTTTCATGAGAGGACCAAACATATTGAAGTTGATTGTCACTTTATTCGAGAAAAAATATTACGCGGGAGCATCTCTATTCCATTCGTGAAGTCTGAAGATCAATTAGCTGATATGTTTACCAAAGCATTGGGTCATAATCGATTAAGAACTATCTGTTCCAAGCTGGGATTATTTGATATATATTCTCCAGCTTGAGGGGGAGTGTTAGAAGTTATATATATATAATAATGGGTCGTTATGTAATTATGTTTAGTTAATAGGCTGTTTGTGTTATTATGTAAACCTTGTAACATATATAAGCCTACATAGGCTTATTAGGTTTTGTAAGTTGGTTTTATATACACAGAGAATACGCTTTTGCTCTCTCTCTTTCTCTTTTGATTTTGAACAATCTCCAACTTCATTCTACACGTATTCTCTTGATTCACCGCCTCCTGCATGAAATGGGTTCTACTGAAGCAAATTTGAGCATTGTCCAGGTCATCTCTTGCAGATCCTTATCAGAATTTTCGTTTCACTTCATTTTTCTTGAAGTTCTAACAGATAGTTTGACCTTTATCAAATGTAAAATGCAATATAAAGCAGTAAAGCAGATAAATAAAGAGAGAACCATTCCTGGTAATACTTGCCGTATTGAATCTTTCCTTAATAAGCTATTTGGTTACCTGATGGGAAACATTTACTCATATTGGAGGCTCCACAATGAGTGGATTAGTTAGAAATTTGCAGAATTGATATGTCTGAGTAACAAAGTTGATAGATATATCAAACTAAATATATAACATTTGCTACCTGTATGATGATTATTAACTTTTCTGGGAATGCAAGTAGTATAATAATTGAAAGGTATATCCTGGTAACAAAAGCAAGAGTGACATATATTAATAAACTTTATTAAAGGATTGAGTTAGTGGAAATGACACTTTATATTGCGCAAATACATCTAGGGGAGAAAAAGTAGAATTTGTATATTGCTTTTGTAGTCACAATAGAGAGATTGTATTTGTTTTGTTGTATTTTACGTTATGATCCAAGGCAAATGGAGAGTGCTAGTCATTGTCCAAGCTTTATTCCTATTGTTTTGGGGTCAGCTTAATGGAGACTGGCAAAGTAGGACACACAAGCACACACGCGCACATCCTGTTTGTTGCACATGATTTACTGGTCTTAGCCAAACAACTTAATGTATATCTTCTAATTTCAGATGGTTGTAGTCTTTCACAAGACAAATTTTTGTTGAAATTATTGAACATTTATTTATTTTTCCTACTAGGGAAGAGGAAGACCAGAGTTAACGTGGATAGAGTTAGTAAGAAAGAATATGATAACATATGATTCATATAGCCAACCCCGAGTAGTTGGGAAAAGGAGTGATTTTTGTTTATTTATTTCTCTTTCTTAAGAGGTCTGGCTGTTCTTGGCCTGCAAATAATTCAACAATAGACTCCCATATGGAATATATGACTTTACAACAAAACAAACAGTATTATACAGCTGTCCTCAAGCTGCTTTTGAACTTTTTTTGCATATTTGGCCCAATGCTAGCAATGTACTAGATATGTGGACTTGTGATGATTTAAACGGATGACAGAAGATTCAAATTTAAAATATATTGTTCAAAATTCTGTCAATTAATTAGCTTCATGTGTGGACCTCAGATATTTAGTGAATTCTTGCACAAGGAATATGGAGGACCCGGGACATTATTGGTGGAGCCTTTCACTGATATGTTGGTTGCACTCAAGGAGAAGAAACTCCCTGGAGCGCCTTTGGCTGCAAGAGCGTCCCTGTTATGGGCTCAAAATTATGTCGATCAGGACTGGGAAGTTTGGAACTCAAAACCACCCAAGTGATTGTCTCCAACTCTTTCATACATTCTATATTTTACAAGTTGTATTTACTGTTTAATCTTCTGCTCATCGACAATGAAAACACGGGGAAAGACTTGGAAGTTACACATAGATTGGCAATGTAATATTTGTCACGAAAACATTGCCGGATTATCCATTGCTGTTTCCTTAGCTATACAGAAATTGTCTTATTAGAAGTGGTTCAAATACTCAAGTTGTGGTCGATGATGGTTTGAAATCTTGGTGGCAACTTCCATGAATTTACTGTATCTCTGTTTTCCAGGTCTGGAAGTCCATCATGAACGTGCATCTCTAAATGGGTATTCACTATACATTTCATGAGTTGTTGCGGACGTTACACACAGAAGCACGTTAGCTTGCAGCCTCGGAGATGCTCTGTAAGGAGGGACGCCATGATTTTGACCTTGCTGCAGCAAAATTTGTTGATCCTGATCTTTGCCGGCGTCTTTCGTGTCTCGTTGCCTGAAATATTTGGTATGATTTATAAGTATTCACATATGAGAATGAACAGATAATCTTGAAAAAACGGAACCTTCTGTGACTAATTTCTGTTACTCTATTCTATTACTAAAGAAAACCTTGACAAATTCCCTTGCTCTCTCACTCTTGTTACTATCCATCTTAATTTTTCAACTTTATGAGGCTGTGTGAAGGTGTCAATTAACAGAAACAGTGCTTTGAATAAATTGAAACGATTTGCTTATATGAATCATCCCTCTGAAAATCGAATTGTTTGTGCATTTTTTAAGTGGTAAATGCTCTCTTGCTAAATGTTTTCATGTTCTGCTTAAATTAGCTATATCACCAACATATTTGTCACAATTTTATAGACTTCCTCATATAGAATAAATTCATCAAATTTTGAACTATTCTTATTATTGATATTATGTGTGTTCGTATGTGTGTGTATGTGTGTGCGCGTGCGCCTGCATACTAAAACATATAGAAAAATCCAGATTGGTAATGGCTTCTTTGCAGGGGAGTTACCTGACTGGTCTTCTCCAATTCAGACCCTCTTGCTTCTGCCTCACGATTCGAACTCTGCTTCTCCATATTCATCTGCAACTTCTCAGCCAATTCAGGCCGGTTCTTCATTTTCGCGTACTTCTTTGCTCGTAACACCTTCATAACCTCTATAACCATAGAAAACAACCCACTTTAGAACCAGAAAACACATGGCTTCCATAAAAACTGTAGTTACACGTAATTACATCTTTAGATGAAAAAAGATAGAAAGAGACCAACCTTGAGAGGTGATGAGCCGATAGGCTCGGCCAAGAGCAAGAGTGTCGCTTGGCCGGAGAAGCTTCACACGAGTGTAACGCACCGTCTTATCATCCGAATTCTCTTCGCCAGAAATGTCCAACGGAATTATGAGAGAAACATAGTGACCCGGGTTCATTTTCATCACCTCTGTAGCAGTCACCGGCCAATACATCCTCTGTGTCTTCCCACTCGGATGTTGTATCACTAGTGCTGCAGCATCCACAGCCTGGCAATTCCCCATCTCTCTCTCTCTAAACACTTTCTCTCTCTAAAAGAAGAAGAGGAGGAGATAGATAAGGAGGTAGAAGAATGAAGAATGTAGTGAACTAAGTAGTAGCAGTCTCTTTCCAAGCAGTACCCACCAACCACCCCCCACAGAAAAGGTAGAATGGGTCTCACTCAAGTATGCCGTCCCTCCATCCCTCCCCAACTAACCATATGCTACCAATTTAAATCATGTTGACATTCAAAGTGCATTACAATGGACCATAACAGTTACATTAATTATATACTATGATATATATACGCACACATTTATTTTGTATATCCAACCAATGTGCATAGGCAACTTTCCTTAGATGCTGGCGAGATCGCCACGTGGTGGTCATGATCTTGGAGGTTTGCTCGGCGACATGGACGGTATCTATAGGTCAAGGTTTAGACTTGGGGAGAATATTTTTCTTAGGTATATCCTCGTGCCTCTTTCTACAAATAATTTTCAATTTAGGTGGTTCTACCGGTTGGATTTCCAAGTACACGGTTCAACAAAATCTCTATGTTTTTAGTAACTCAGTAAATAAAATATATTACGTAATCCGTTTTTATGAATCGGTGACTTACTCATTCAGTAACTTTGGCGAAATCAACGAGAACTTACCTATTCGTAGAGTGATCCTTCAGATTTTGATTCACCCTCTAACCTGAAAACCGAATGAATTTTAGATTTAATTTTGCACTATAAGCGTTTAAGTTTGGCCTTTTTCGTGTGTTTCTTTGGTTAAGGTTAATAAAAGATCACTCTATGAACACACTCCATTGATAAATTGATATATGTTCATGCTATATAACCCAAAGAGTCATTTTCACCTTCGTTTTCATCTACCTGATAAATATTTTTTCAATAAAAAATGAGGTTAGCTAGTGCTATTTGTTTTATATTACATTTAATTTGCTTTCTGAGATTTCTTTCAACTATTTTTTAATATATTCTTATTTTTAAGTTGAGACAATGCCCTTAAAGGATACATAAAAGAAGCTTTAAACACACTCAGAAGCTTGCATTATAAATTGAGAAACATGGGCCTTTTTTTTTATTAGAAAATAGAAAAAAGCTAAATTTTAACATTAATTATGTTCTTTTTTTTCTTTTTTTCTTTTTGACATTATATTCATACAGAAGTTTTCAGAAAACACCCTTCTAACAAATTTAATTTTTTTATTTTTTATTCAACCAAACTGACCATTATTTCTTTCCGGTGAATCTTTGAGACAACTTCAAAAAACATGTTACTTGTTTGGATGGTGTGAAAAAGTTCAAATAGATCTATTCTACTACATTTATGAAGATATCTTTTAGGTCTATAAAACTGTGCAGGATCTGATTTTTCCTTTACTTCTGGAAAGAATGACATTAATTATGTTAAATGCTTGGTCAGATTGATATCTTTCGAAAAGAAAAAGCTAAAATCAGATTGTGCAGAATCATAATCTTTCTTATCTTTTTAACTGGCTGGTATCTTAGAGTGATCTAACCTTTATTATATATGTCTTTGATCCTCTCCTATCCCTCATCCCGTTGGATTCGATTAGTGTCATTCTGTGCACTATTAAATTAAATCGGGCAACACGTTTCGTCACATATACAACAACGATGCAACACTGTAACATTATTAAATTAAAAATTTAACACATTTACGTAATTGTTGTATTGTCAATTTAAAGTTGTAGCATTGCTGATTTAAAATTATGTTTTTTCTTTTTCGAAAGTTCAAACAAGTTTTACTAGTGTTGTGTTATTGATCTAAAAATATTACCTTTGTCGATTTAAGCGCACTGAACAAAACAGGAGCTAAAATCGGACAGGAGGGGATCTTGATCCAATCTTATACACCAAAAAACTTAGCTTTTTGTACTCCAAGTCTCATGCAAATTTTCTATCAGCAGGATCTTTAAATTGTATTATTATGACATATAAAGTCTCTCATTCAGTTCAACAATTTAAGAAATAGTAGTAGGAGAAACAATTACCAACCAAAAATGTTTGGTGGTTAATTCACCCATTTGATTCACTTTATCTTGAACTATTTTAACTTGCAGAATTCTTTAGTGGCCTAGTGTAACTGGTGGGAGCTTGCCTATTTACCCAAAAGTTTAAGTAGGTTATATTACATATCCACCCATTTATACATCTTTCAATTTTCATTTGGATCCGATGTACTTGTAACATTCTTTCTCACCCGAACTCGTGCAACGCCCTCGTTGCGGTCGGGCCACCCTACCCATCTGGGGAGCAGACTCGGACACATTCAGACTGTGACGTGACACTGAATTAAGGATTGAGTATGGTTCTAATAACAACTGTAACGGGTGGGAGCTTGTCCATTTATCCAAAAATAGCTTTTGGGCAAATAGGCCACCCTGCCTACCCGGGGAGCAGACTTGAACGCCTCCGGACCGGGCGCTTGGCGTGACACCGGATTAAAAAATGGGTCTGGTTCTGATATTAAGTGTAACGATGGACGCTTGCCTATAAATGAACAAGCGGCCACTCATTAGACCTAGTTAGTAGAGCATCCAATTCCCCAAACGGGAATCCAAATTCCCAGATGAGGGTGTTTGTGTTGGAGTCCCTTGTGTTTGCCAATAATAAAAAATAAATAAATAAATAAAAACACTTGCCAGAACTTAAGTGTTAAGGCATCTGAAGCACCCACTATCTCTCTATGGGTATATTAAAACAGTAGGCACAACTTTTTTGTTGTAAAAGCTTCAAACTCCAATGCAACTTCAATAAACTTAAAGAGACGTCTGCATTTTCTAAAGATGCTTCTTCTATAAATTAACATATTTAATAAGCACTATTAATGATCAAAGCTTTGTTAATGGTTCCTACTGGAGTGTGTGGGAAGTGATGTGGAACATATCTATCTATCTATTTTTTTTTGTTTTTTTGTTTTTTTTTTTTTTTCATTCCCACGAATGCATCTTTAGCACAACTCGAACTCTCAATCTCTTCGTTAAAAACAAAGAGAGAGAGAACATGCAAATCAGGATAGTGGCTCAGTAATTGACTTAGAAGATATCATTAAAACCTATTTCTAATTATTCCCCGTCTCAAAAGAATTGTCTCCTTATCATTTTTCTAATTTCAAATCAATGCATTGAGACGGGGGACTACATGTGTTCGGTGGTAAATTATGTGATGTTCTAAGAGGTCTGACACCACAATTGTCGATAATATAATATATTCTCTCCGTTCAAATTAAAAGTCCCATTTAGAAACTGTAACTCACAAAAGAGGACTTTTAATTTGAGACGGAGGACTTTTAATTTGAGACGGAGAAGGAGTATAAATATCAAGATGCATGCAGTGTTGAACAAATGTGTAATTCACAGGCAAATACAGCCACCAAACTCACCTATTCCATTGTGAAACCTTAAATCATATCTACAAGACAAGTAAAAGACACATAAATTGTTATTATTATTATTATTATTATTATTGTTATTATTTTATAATTATAGTTGGGATTTGAGCAAATATTAGAATTAACTTAAAAGAAAGTGATCTTAGT
The DNA here is from genome assembly GCF_030987335.1 of Cornus florida. Classification (NCBI taxonomy): domain Eukaryota; kingdom Viridiplantae; phylum Streptophyta; class Magnoliopsida; order Cornales; family Cornaceae; genus Cornus; species Cornus florida. The sequence goes on from NW_026775572.1 coordinate 50,131,710, forward strand.
GAAGATCTTTGACTCTTGTGAATCTGGTTCATAGTTTACTCCATATTTGAAAATATTCCATGATTCAAATGTGTAAAACACATCCCCGATTCATGTCAGTCCATGTAAAGCCCATGTGAGGTGTTTGGGATCTTGGGTTCAAATATTAGGTTAATGGACTATTTTCATGTTTGAACATGACTCATGTGCGGGACTACAAGTCTACAACCATTGGATATAAAATGAAGGGACTGTTAACTTCTTATGACTCTGTCTGTGGGTCAGGCAACCCTAAATATCAAAGGATGGGTGTCCTATATTTTCCATATTTAGACAGCTTTTAACATAGTAGAAGCAAAGGGACACTGAAACACTGCCTTTTTCATAGATTGTGCCTTGTGGGGCCAACATTTTTAGGGCTTGGTTGTCTTTAGGCTTTTTAAACATTCTGATTTCTAATATGAACATCTTTACTTTTGGGCAGTCTTGTAAGTGGGGTTTTATTGTTTGGTTTTAAAGTTTTTTACTCCACATTCTTCCCCTATAGTACAAAACACAGTAAATGATTTGGACTAGTTTAAAGAAAAATATATTAATAAATTGTAGTTGTTGGAGATCATAGGGACAATGAAAGGAAATAAAATCGATGCTATTTGTATATGTTCATGAACAAGAGATTAAACTTTAAGAACATGTTTGGTACAAAATTTGTGGTTTACTAATGTGGAGAGGAACAGGAACTGTTTGTTGAAACAATTTACAGACACAACAGAGAAAAATAATAGTATGAAACTTCAACCCCTTTGAGTGCCTTATTATTATTGGTTTTTTTGCAATATCAAGTGACCAAATTTTTTAAAATTATACCTTAATCCCTTTTTGTGTTCAGGTTGCACACATCGGACTTTTATCAAACTCGTAGTAGATTGGACTAGTCCTTATATGAAACTTATTTATTGGAGTGTTAAGATATGAGTTACACAGAACGAGTGTGGGAGTGGGAGCTGAAACGCGAAAGCAGCAAAATTTAAATCACATAGAAGGATCAAGAGCAAGAGCGTGCAAAAAATGCAAGAAAGAATGTGAGCTGAGCATGAAAACGACATCTGCAATAGACAGAGAGCCCGTAGATTGGATTAGCCCTTATGAAACTTATTTATATATATGGACCTTTCTTCAAATTTCGAGAGGCTCGTGGATTTAACTAGCCCTTATATAAAACTTATTTATTGGATGATTAAGATTGCTCTTGTACAGTCAAAGATGTGGGCTGTTTACGTTTGTACAAATTCATTAAACAAAAGGCTACAGACTGCAGTGGCCAAGAACACATGACTAAATCTTAAAGTGGAATGACAAACAATTAATATATTCTCTATTATTTAATGCAGCATCTGATTGCATTTGTGCTTCTTAAAACAGCTCTTACTTTTAACATTACAGGAATCAAATCTTTTCATAGCATCACTGGGGACTCATCAGAAAAAGAAAAACTATACGCGTTATCGTGATACGGTACTATCTTTGTTTTAAAATGAATGTCTGTTTTGCAAATTGTGATTTATAAATTTTGAAATAGAAGGAATCATATATTGCAAAAAATTGAAAAGCTTAATCTTTAAAAAAAAAATTAATTAATTAATTAATTAATTAATGTAAATATTACCTTTTTGGAATGCTGTGCTTTCTCCTTGATGATGGTCAGATTATATTCTGATATATATATATATATATACACATACACATATAATTATATATTATCAGGTTGACAGCTTTTTCTTGAACCATTATGGAGTCAACCCATAGGCGATCAGGTGGAGAAAAAAAATTCTAGATTGCAAATGCGAATGTAATCAATTAAAGGAGGACTGGAAAGTAAAATAACAGAGCATGTTTGTTCATGAGGCTTTTTATTATTATTATTATTATTTTATGATTAAAATGAACTTGCCATGATCCAGACTAAGAGACCCTCTAAATCAATTCTGGACTAAATAACATGGCCAAATTTACTTGAAACCTGATAAGAGGTATCAACACAGAAGGAAAACTGTGTGTATAACAATATATACATATATATGGGAAATATTATGGAAATTCTGTTAGATATATTGTAAATTTGTAATATAAAAAGTGAGAAGAGTGAAAGATTGTATAAAACCAATTGCTAAAAATCACCGTTCTTTCAAGTATTTTGAACAGATACATCTATTCTTGAATAGTGATATATATTATTATATATTCTTCCAAGTTATTTATTTATTTATTGTTATTCTTACCGGTTCAATGGGTGTTTAAGAGAATTCTTCAATATTGCGAACTACATATTTCAATTTTGTTGCATCCTCAAATTGTTTTGTTAAAGAATCCGATGGTAAAATTTTTAGGGTAGAAACAAATAACACCTTAATAAAAGTGACTACATGTTTCAAAATCACAAATCTTTTTGGATGGTAAAATTTGGAAAGTAGGAACCTTGTCCCGCTAGACCACAAGCCTGTTGATAGTCTTAGCTGTGCACACTCTTTAATGCTTTAGACGTATTTTAAAAATTGTGAGTACGAAGAGCGTAATCTCCGACTCAACAAAAACGCTGAAGTTTCTAAAAATAAAGAACAACAAGAGTGTCACAGAGTTTTTAAAAATAAAGAACAACAAGAGTGTCACATCTATGCCGTTCTTCATCAAAGGACTTCAATTCACCGTTTGAGATCAAGTCCAACAACCCTTCCTCGTTGGGAAATCTATTTAAGTCTTCTTCAACTTTGAAAAACTCAAACAACATTCAACCACAGGTCTAAGATCAAGCTTTCAAAGCCCTTACACTAACTTTTCAAGGAGATTTAGGAAGATTTTGATTGTAATAGAATCGCCTGAAAGTTTTGTTGCTCATTTTTGTTCCTATATTTTCAAACACCAAATTTATGTATACAAAACAGATAATATCTATATCTACATAGTACTTTAATTCATTAAGAATTCACATATTTGTTTTGCTATATCACTTAGAAAAGTTAGACTTGATTACCAATAGTTGATTAATTGTCTCCTCCCTCAATTTTACATAATGCAAATGCATGAATGATCAAAAGTTAAAAACTTTTCTTCACTTTTTGTTGGGTACGTAGAGACATGTCTATAACTTGTTTCACACACAAACAGAAGCGACAAGATTTTGAGATCAACTTGCCTTTGTTTTTGGAGACATTGCAACACATCATAAAGGGCTTCATGTTTTGTGACTTAACAGCAGCAGAAACATTTTAATATAGGACTTGGGATCTTCTTTTCTTTTCCATTTTCTCAGTTCAGAGAGTAGTATCACTATGGTTCATTTGGTTGCTGAGAAAATGTAGGAAACCATTATAGTTATTATTATTATTATTATTTATTTTCTGGTTTGGGAAATGAAAGCTTTTCAATGCTTTATTTTTCTTTTCCTTTCCCTCATTTTCTCAACAACCAAATGGAGCATTAAAAAAATATATTATATTTTGTATTAAAACACGCCATGGTTTTGTAATTCTCTTTTCCTTTCATCATTTCAACTTCATGTTAAAATTTCTCTCTTCTCGACTTTGCATACCTCAATCTTGGGGTCCAACTTCAGCATCTTGTTATACTTTATGTTAAAATTTCTTTTATAACTAAATTTGCAAGTGGTAAAGTTGAATAAGATGACACGGTAACTGAAAATGGATCGTTAAACTAGGGTGGCCACGGATCAGATTAGACATCTATCCTAATCCGATCCACTCCCAACAGTTTGGGAAAATCTGAATCCGTCACCTATCCATGGAATAACGGATCGGATTACATCCGCGAATTATAAATTTTCCTAAAATAGTCTAATATTGTTTTTTTTTTTTTTTTTTAATTTTTTTTTAACTATAACCCAATAGATAAGATTTCAATTTATCAACATTAATTCGTATATTTAAATGATCATTCAGCAATACATTGGAGTACATTAAATAATCATTATTTTCTTTTCTTCTATCCAACCAAATAAATAAAAAGAATGAATTACACAATCTCTTACCTAGGATGTCTCATCCATCATTTCCCTCCCCCTTCCATCCAATTTTTTTCCTGCATAAATGATTGACCAAAACTAGCTCTCTCTCTCTCTCTCTCTCTCTCTGTCTCTCTCTCTCTCACACACACACACACAAACAGGGTTTTGCAAAATCTTAGTAACTGAAAATGATGCTCATACTACATTTCATCACACCAGTTTCACATACAGGGATTAAAAAGGGAATATCAGAAAATGAAACTGCTCACCAGATAATGCTGCAAGAACAAGAGATTCATCTATACTAAACATGGTTTTTTGTATTAAAGACTGAAATGAAAAAGAGGTGAAGAAATATAGTAAAGAGATTGATGATCAAAGTAAAATTACCCACAATGAGCTATTAGGAGCAAGCTCATGACTTGGATCACATTGCCTCAAAAACAACCACCCGAGAATCACACTGATGGGAAAAACTTGTTGAGATTGAAGGGCAGGGAATAGAACTCTTCGCTCCTCGTATCCGTCTTGAATGACCGGAACCTGTCCCACCAATGCATGCCCCGGTCTTTCCTGGTAGCAGTGTCTTTGCGATGCAGTGTGACGTCTAGAAAAAGTGCCAACATGCCGGCAACAAATGCTTCCGACGAGAAAGGCACATTGATCATGTCATTGAACTGTCAAATGAGAAGTCTAACCTTAGATGGGACCAAATTAATAGAGAAATAAGAAGCTGCTTTAAGGTATGGAGAGGACAGAGGTAGTTGCATATACCCATCTTGCTCCGGTGTGGACAGGACCATAACCGTTAACTGCTGTATACTCATTGAAATACTGTGGTATTGATAAACCCATGAAAACCGAGAAGCCTAAGATGAACTTCGTTCTAAAGCTGTTTAAATTACAAAACTGGAGGAAACTGAGACCTGCTGAACCTGCTCATTCACAATTAAAGAAAAATTATTGAACTTGAACTGCTTCATGATTCGAGAAGAAAAATTAGAATAAAATAGGGACTTCTTCATTTGGTAACACATACCCACGTAGGCGAAGAAAAGGCAATACAGAGCTGCAATGATTGGTGCTGGGATTGAGGCAAAGACAGCTCCGAATTTCCCTGAATAGTAAATTATGTATAACAAATGTACTTGGAAATGAAGGTTTATTTACTATGGGTTAAACACTTGAACTATGGATTATTTGCATTATTTGGACATCTTAACACCTAACTTACCAAGTATGGAAAAGAAAATCATGAAACCAGCAGATATCTGCACAACTCTTCGGCTGCCAACACGTGTCAATGCTAACAAACCAGCATTTTCACTGTAGAATGGGAGGAAAAATCAAGTTTAATTCCCCTGCTGATTAAGAATGAAAATTTGCAACACGATTTATAAATTTACTGCACAAGAATCTTACACTGATACTGAGCATCCATTCCCAGTTCCAAATATTCCAGAGAACAAAATGCCCACTCCCTTCAATAAACAACAGAATTAAGATGATTAGAACACACAGGACATTAACAATTACAGAGTCAAATTTAGAGTACTTTATGAACAGAATTTATGACCAAAAGAATCGCATTCAAAGTGACATGGCAAATTAGTTTCCCATCATTTCAAGACAAAGAGTCGTCTTTTTAGTTAAATGCCACTACCATGTCAGATGAAAATTTTAGTTAAATTATGCATGAACCATTCTTTTTAGTTGGGGGGAGGTTCAACAATATTGAGTAGGCCATTAATTCTAATTATTCATTTTGGTAAAGCAGCCCATGTAAAAATTGAGAGTTGAAAATTGCGCTATATCTGGAGTCTTTTAGGCTCAGCATTGAGGTGTTAATGAAGGCAAAAATATAGACAAATTTATAACTAAGTCAATTTTACCTGCCAACCAACACCGCGACTGAGAATAGAAGGTGGCACAGGAGTTGCACTTGCATGCCTTGACACAGCAATGAAGGCACCAGTGGACTGTTAACATTTCAAAAGTACACGAGATCAATAAATTCGCAAAGCTATCCACATTAAAAAACTGCCAAAGAAACCAGTGAATTGATGTGGCTATGCACAGTACAAAATGCCAATTATGAAAGCATCAAACTCTTCATACTTAAAACAGCAATATATATGTGTAAATAAAAGAATCCAATGAACTAGGCAGTGTGAACTCTACTTGGAGAACGGCTAAGAAACACAAAAATTGCATGGAGGTAGAATACAAGTATTATATAACTTAGGTTCGTAATAAGGTTCAAACTTCAAAGATGGATGTAGAAGAGTTAGGGTTTATGCCACTAACAGTGGGGAAAGTATTGCGATAGAAATATCAAAGAGATTGTGCAATAGTGTGCCTGTTTCAAAAGTAAATACAGCTTTGGATAAGATATTTCATACAAATTTTGCAGAAACAAATCAACTCATAAACTAACTATCAAGCTACCTAACGTAACCAACCTCCATTTTAGGGAATGGGACCGGCTGCATAAGAAGAGAAACTAAACACGACACAAGCACATAAATACCACAACGGATGCATAACAGGAAACAATAATATGAAGTGACAAGTTGATGGTTCCCTGAGAAACAATCCAAATGTTTAATGATGTATCTCAGGCTTCAACTAACAAGCACAATACCTCTACAAGAGCAACAAATGATGCAGCCATCATTGCAAAAGCTTCTCCAGCATCAAATGTGGGAGCTCCCCATTGAAATGGATATGGGACTCTAATCCTGAAAATGTCCAGAAGAAAAATAAGTCACAGTTATCAACAATGACACCCCACAATGGTTTTCCATGCATCCTTAAGTTATCAGGAGAACAGCTAAACCTTGCATTCACCGGAGTCTTTATTCTAGCTTATTGCATAAAGTAGGCTAACTAGCATGGATTTTTCCTATTTGAGTATACTTTTATAGATATACTGTCTGGAACTCATGATCACATAAAGCATAATAACGGGAATCATAAACATCAATTAGAAGATAAACAACTAGCCTTACCATGGAGCAGCACCTATAAGTCCAGCACGATCTGTTCGGCAGCTTAATTGAGTTTTCATGGGTGCGCTCTTATATGCCCCACCCACAGTAAGTAGGTGAGCATAAATCCAAACAATCACCACCGAGAATATAACAGCAAAGCGGTCAAAGACATGCCTCTCCCCACTCATTAGATGAGGTATAAACTGAAAACATTAAGATGTGTGATGCTGATGAGAAAAACACCAATCTGCTTAAGACGATTTAGGATTCTAATGAAGGAGTGAAAAAAAAATGTATAAAGCTCGAAACCTAGACCATTGCAATGAAAAGCAATACACAAGGAATGGAATATCGTATGTAATGTAGAATCAGATCTGAAGCTCTTTACTATTAAACATTACCTGGGAAAAAATAACTAGAAATATGAGCTGTGGCAATCCAATCTCGATGCATTTTGCAACCTAGACATCCAATTCAAGAATCAATAGCCAACGGTGACAAAGCATACAATTACAATTTGGGAGAAGGAGAGTGATTTCTGCACGTCTCTTCATCCCACTAAGAACCACATGAACACATACAAAGAACCACATAAATACATACCAAAGGGAAGCCCAATTCATAAAGCCCAAATCCTGTTAGAGCTACCAAAGGAACAGCAGAGAGTGGACTCAAGAACCTGCACATGTAAAAATTATATGAAATTAATTAGCATAACTTTCAGTCACTTCACAAATTGTAAGAAACCATGATAAAAATCCAGCATTGGATTTCAGATTTTTTTGGAGCAATTCTACAAGTATAGCTCGAAAAGAAAAAGTCAGTATAACTTGCATTCAGCAAGAGCTTTTAACCGACCTAATGACATTGCGCCAAAGGCCACTAAAACCAATGACAATCTGAAGGGTTGAAGCAACAATTAGTGCTCCCTGGATTCCTCGCATTATCTTCTCAAATTTCTGGATTACCATCACAAATCAGCAATCAGATTGACACAAATACAACAGACAGCTAGTAACAAAAGTAAGTGAGGGTTCATCAGGCAACCTCCTGAGGAGTCAAAAGGTCGCTGTATCGACCAGCCAAGACAATTGAAATTGTTGTAGGCACAAAGGTATAAGATCCTCCAATCACTGCGGGTAATCGGGTGCCAAACAATGTCTGAGTCAATGTGTTTAAACCAGCCACAAACAGTAATGTCTGGATCACCTTCGCTTTCTCTTCCTAAGGAGAATTCTTATTAGATTGATAAATACTTCCATAATTACCCATTATATAGAAATTCAAGTTAGGAAATTGCATGATGAAATTATTAGTGTCTTTCCCAGAGTCTTACATGTCCTCCTCCCATCTGGGGAACCAAAGTGGAGGGAATGAGAACTGTTGTGCCAAGCATCACAAGATAGTGCTGGAACCCAAGCAATATAGCCTCAGCTGCATTAGGAACAGCCCACAGTTCATCACAATCACATTAAAATTAAATCGTGAGAAACAATTGCAGGTTTTTTATTAAAAAAAAAAATTAATTAATTAATTAATTAAACAAAACAAAACAAAACAGAAAAACATGAGAATTGTGTACTTATTCAGCAAGGCTCTCTCAATCCAACCAATTGCAACAAAAATCACAGATAAGCAAAACAAAATGGATTTCCTAAATTCTCAAATAAGCAACTCATTTGCAACGATAAAAGGAACTAGGTGCCCCTAGTCACCACTCAAAATTCTAAAAAACCCCTAAATTCGTTACTTTACCTCTCCAAAAAAAAATGGATTTCCTAAATAAAGAAAAAGAAAATGAATTGGGTTTCATTTGAATCACTGTAAAACTCTAATAAATGTCAACAAAAAAATATGTAAACAAAGCAGGGGAAACAAAATCAGTACGAATTGAGAACTTACCCAGAGGAGACTCCAAGTTACACAAAATGCATATTAAAGTGCCAAAAAACTAGAGAAGCTGACAACATATATATTAATATACACACATAAATAAGAGCATATGCAAATACTTGTGTGTGTGCGTGCGCGTAAGAACGAAGATGAAATGGAACAGACAATGAGGGAAACTCACGCCAGGGAGGGGGACTAGTGATGCAGTAAGAAACGTTGGGCAGCTGATCTTTAACCGGATGTGGCTGCAACTCCTCCTGTTTGGGCGGTGGTGCAGCTCCTCCTCCTGCCATCACTCTTCTTTCTTGCTCTGCTTTTCTTTTTCACTTTCTCACTCTTCAAACACCACCCTACACTATACCAACAACAATACCCAAATCTCCACAAAACCCAAATCCCAAATCTCTCAAACCAAGATAATCACGATCCCAAAAACAAATCCACCACCCCACAAAACCACTTGTATTAAAGCCTAATCCAATACTACATGCATATATCTATTGAGCTTTTTTTACAAAAAATAAAAATTAATAAATAAATTAAAAAGAGAAACTGTTTTTTTCTTTTCTCTGAGAAGGTGATTGAAGAAACAGTGAAGGGTTCTTTGGAGGGAATGTATTACTGTAGAAACCAACTTGAAGGAGAAGTATCAACCCAATAGACATAAAGGGAATGTGAAGGTGCCTAAAGAGAAAAAGAAGAGGAAAAGAGAAGAAAAGCTTGCAAATCCAAAGTGAGAAAGAAACCAAAATACCTCTGTGTGACCCATCCCAAGTCCCAAAAGGAATCTCTTAATTACTAGTAGTTTTTAACAATTTGGGGTTGGAGTCCACAGTCTTTACCCTTTCTTTTTCTCTCTCATCAGTCATCACCTAAAGATAAAGCTACAAAAGCATCAACTTTATCAAAATTATTACTATTTTTTCTTCACTGCTGGACTTTTAAATACATATAATAATCATATAATATATATATACATACACACACACAAAAAAAAAAAAAACAACACAACAATGTCTTTTTTCTAAGTGTTACACGAATTCTATATTTTCATTTAATTCTAATTCAGTCAATAAATCCTCTTTAAATTTACTAGCAGAGTCATAAAATTTGTTTTCATATTCATCGTGACAAAGTTTACTTTGTTAAATTACTTAATATATGAATCGTGTTACACTTGTCGAGAGACTCGACATGTGATAATAAAACCATAAGACAACGTGAATCCATCACAACTGTCCATTGCAAGTTCTAAAGAAACTCAAGGGAATTATATATATATATACACACACACTAGTACTACTATATAAGCTAGTATTAATGAAGCTCACACACCAATGTTACAGTTTCAGTTCACATGTACAAGAAAACATTAGCAGAAACTAAAAACAGAGGACCAAAGAGAAAGAACGTAAATTTCAATACCCTTTTGCTTCTCTCTCTAGTCGGTCTCTCTCACTGTGCATTTGTTACAATGCGGATTTTTTTACAGTGATTATAAGATTTTGAAAAAGGAGAAGAAAATGACAACTAACACAGCTCATATATTTCTTGGTATTTTGTTCTGTTGCAAGACAATTCAGTTACAAAGATTGGAGAGTCAAAAATTATTGAATGGAATTGCAGATTTTTGCGTGACTTGTATGGTTAGTCCTTATCTTTTGCTGAAAAACCAAATGTGTACTGTACCATGCATAAATGTACCATGCATAAATTTACACGCTTCCATAGTGTCGCTTCCGTTTTTGACCATTGCACGACACTTGTTGGGACTGAGCTGTACATATACAGACACCTCTCATATAAACCACATTTCTATTTAGGGGCAGAAAAGGCATTTACAATTAAAAGGTTTCAGAATTTTTGAGTGTCTTCTTCTTTATTTTATATATATATATAGTTATATTATTTTATCTAAAAGTTTAAACAATAATTTGTGACACGAAAAAAAGAGCGACAATGGACATTCATTTTATCATGTGAACACCTAAAATACAAAATTTTAATGTTTACTTAATTTTTGTGCAATTTCGATCGAACCATTTTGACACACTCAATTTTTTCTTTTAAATTAGAGATTATATCGTATAAACTAATGTTTCATTTCAGGAAGGTTTTCTCCATTTGTTTTAATATTAATTTTTATTGATATATTAGACTAGTAGTTGCATCTTATACTAAAGCACGAATTGAAACATAAAAGCACTATCATATTAAAAATTAAAAATACAATACTCCTTGTATGAGATTTTCGATATTATATATACATATCCTCCAATTCTAAAGAAGGTGCCTCTAATTTTTACACAAATTCAATTATCTATGACATAAAAGGCGGAAGAAATGAAAAATGCAGAACTCTTATCAAGTTGTGATCAAAATGACCATTTGAATTTACAGTTACACATCAAATCAAAAATCTTAGAATAAAGTAACAAGTAAAAAGAGTCCCCACCTAATTATCATAGTAATGTCTAATCGTGAGATCTTCAGAGGCATATATCCAGGTACAGTTAAATGACACGTGGCAACAATTATTTGGCTCAATCTTCTATACTGGAAACGACTGCCACCGTCAGAGAAGAATCACAGCCTAAGTTATGTCAGTGCTGCAGTTTTGCTACAGTGACACATGAGCATTGTCGGCCAAGATCATTGAATCAACGGCTGATACATCACCATTAATGTATAGTTTTTGCCACCTGGCATGTTATGCCAACTGGCTTAGCACATGAGCAACAGGTATATTTGGCAATTGGCATTGGCTTGTATGCATAGTTGCTAGGGCTATGTTTGGTACTTTGAAAAAAATAATAATAATAATAATTAATTATGAGAGAAAAAATAAAAAAAAAAAATCAAAAGTGCAGTATTATTTGCTTGATTAATGAAAGAAATGGTGATAATAATATACGAGAAATGAAATGAAAGAAAACCATTCTAATGAATTTACTTTTATAAATTTTTTCATTGATTTTGTTTTTTATAAAAGTAAGAACAAATTTGGTACTTTATTAACAAAACTTCATTAAAATGTTAGCATTTCTATCCCGTTCTTTCCATTCCCTCCTAATCTTATAGGAGGATAATAAAACCTACACATCCAATTTTAATGTATCCTTCCAAATCTTTACATTGGGAAGTTTAATACCAAACACAAAAACACAATATCCTTCTTTTCTTTTCTTTTTCTTCCATTTCTTTCTAACCAAATTGGCCTAAAGCCTGAGTCCATTTAATTCATTGATTTACTGGTGGAAAAAAAAGAGATTTATAGAATGGTTTTTTTTTTTTTTTGAAAAGTATAGAATGGTGTTTGTAGGTTTGAACATTCAACTTTGGAGTAAGAAAATGAAGTTGCAAGAAATGTGTTATCTGTGGGACCCAGATACCCAAAAAAGAGAAGACCAAATAAATGAAAAGTGGTCAAAATATAAATAAATGAGAAGTGAAAAGTGATTTATTTGAATTACTGAACCTCTTTAACTCCAGTAAACTGAACAAAAGAAGCTGAACAATTCAAAAATACATGGTTAAATGTACCAACTTTTTTTTATATGACCAGTCTATTTAAACTTTACAATTGTGCGGTGGAATTAATATAAATTTTTCTTGAAATTGAAATTGAGAGCTCCAATTCCAAATCTATTATTTGGATATTATGAACTAACTTGATTTGGAATTTTATTATTGCATCCCAAATCAGCAAATTAAATTCTACTTTAAACCACACATTTCAAATACCAAAATAATTCCAATACAAAACTCTCTCTCCAACACCATGTTCACTCAACCAACACTACTCTCTCTCCATCGCTTGCTATACCAACAATTCTCACACCTGTGGAACATTATTTGTACAATTGTACTACACTATTACTTTTAGATTTGACTTAGAGTTTGAAAGAAATACATTGACATGTCTTAAAATTTAGACAAATTATATACCAATATGAAATGCAACTGAGAATGCAATGAGAATATGCATATATTACTTTGACCTCTCCTGAACTGGTACACTAGTTCTCAGAAAATGACATTGAATTTGAAAAGATTACACTGACAATTCATAAAGTTTAGACAAATTACACACCAATAGACTGTGCTAATATTACTTTGACCTCCTAAACCGATGCGCTACTTGTTAAAAAATGACTTTAGCGTAAAAATTCGTAATGTTACGATTTTCATACAAGAAAAAAATACAATTGTCATTTAAAAAAAACTTGGTCAACAAGTTTGCGAAAAAAAAAAAAAAAAAAGGCACAGATGTCATTGAATAAATGTATCGAATCTAAGGAAAGTCAAAATAATAAATATTAAATAACTAATTTGTGTGTAATTTGTTTAAATCGCAATACCAAGTAAGTATAATTTAATTCGGGTGCACTTAGGCCATCCGCAGTGGGCTCGCAGAAGGCCCTTTCCGCGAGCCAAACCAATTTTCTCTCCTCCAGCGGGCTCGTGAAAATGGTAGGGCCCAGATTAGGCTGGCGGGGCGGCTCGCGGTATTCCGCGAGCCGGCCCGCGATCGTGATAATTTTTTTTTTGTTTTTCCTGGTTTGAAACGGCGCCATTTGGGCTGCCTTTTTTTGTCCAAATGCAAGGCAGTTTCCAAACAATGGCAGATATTTTTTTAAAAAAAAAAAAAAACCTTAAAATAGGTTATTTAGAGCTATTTTTTTTGGGAAAAAAATAAAATTAAATTCATTAAATAAAAAACATATTGTTTAGGTATTGTTTGTTCAAAAAAAAAAAAAAAAAATTTGGGCCAAAAATATATTAAAAAAACTTTTTTTTTTTTTTGTTTTTTCCCTTAAAATTTGTTTTTTTTTTAATTTTTTGCTTTAAATTTTAAATTTGTAGGCCAAATAGTGTATTTGGCCATTAAGACACTATTTCTACAGTCCCAAACAGTGCCTTAACGGCTATAATTTTAAAAAAAAGTTTAAAAATTCAAATTTTACCTTTTTCCCCTTAAAATTTGGTTTTTTTTAAAAAAAAAATGTGCTTTAAATTTTAAATGAGTAGGCCAAATAGTATAGTTGACCGTTAAGGCACTGTTTCTACAGTACCAAACAGTGCCTTAACGGCTATAATTTTAAAAAAAAGTTTAAAAATTCAAATTTTATAACTTTATTAAAAAAAAAATTTAAATTAAAATTTTTAAAATCTCTATAAATACCCCAACTCCTACCATCACTCATCACATCTCTATTATCTACCATTCAACTTATTTCTTCTTCTATTTTCTCAATCTTAGATATTATTTTCAAAGTCATTTCGATTCCATGGATCCTCGACATCCATATTATTACAACACCCAATTCAACCCATCAAACGATGAGTTTTTGCCATTTCCCGAAGAGAATATCAATTTTCATGGAGAAGATTCTCAATTTCCTTCTCATCAATCATCCCAACCTTGTTATCAACCATCCCAACCTTCTCATCAATATTGTGGTACTAGTGTTCCACAATCAAGTAACTCAAAACCCTCGTCAAAACAACCGTCTACCCAACCTAATAATTAGACCAAGACTGAAGATGAAGCTTTATGTTGGGCGTGGTTGTCCATTACCTCTGATGTGATTACGGGGGCAGACCAAAGTAAGAAGAAGTTATGGGAGCAAATTCTGGAACAATGTATACAACATATTGGTGTTCCTCCAACTGAGCGAAATGATATAGCTTTGATGATCGTTGGTCGGTGATCCAACAAAAAATCAACAAATTTTCCGGCTGCATGACTACCATAGAAATGAATTGTCCCAGCGGCTTCAGCAGTGATGATATGGTGAGTTATTTATTGTTTAAATATAACTCATAAACATTTTAAATAATCGGCTTTTAATTTTTTGTTATTTTTTTCGTGTAGATAATAGCAGCTAAAGACCTCTTTCGTAGCCAAACGGGTGGTCAATTTAAGTTAGAAAGTTGTTGGGAGATCTTGAAGCATAACAATAAATGGAATTCACATTGTGCCGAACAAGTAGAAAAAGGGAAAAAAAAAAAAAAAAAAAAAAAAAAAAAAAAAAAGCCGAAGAAGAGGAGTGGATTTGACTTTGACATTAATGAGTCTATTGGGCAGTCATTACCATCTACTCCGTCAAGTCATGCAGCCACGACAAATGGAGCTTCAACTGAAGAATCACCACACATAGGGGAAAATGATTCACCCGATGTGGAAGAATATCAACTACAAAGACTAGCAGGAAGAAAAGAGGCGAAGCAACGTCGAGCAAAAATTAATTCAGCGAAATCGTTTCGAAATTTAATAATATCACCACCCGTTTTGAGAGTCGTTAGGAGAAAATGCAGGATGCCCCAAGTGGCACGAGAGGTAAGAAAAATGGAGAAAGAGAAGACAAGACAGCTAGAGATTAAAGAGAAACAGAGACTTGAAGAGAAGGAGCTTATGTTAACAGATCCAAATTCGGCACCAACAGAAGCGGGGAAAGTTTGGATTATTGCACGACAAAATGAGATATTGGCATCTTTGAATTCACGGTCCGCCCAAAGTTCCCATAGGATTTTGTAATCCTTGGTCTATTTATTTTCTTATTCCAATTTAGGATATTGTATTATTTAAGTTATTTTTAATTGTTTTGTTTATTTTTTTTTATTTTTTTTTATTTTTTATTTTTTTTAATCCATAATGGATAATGTACTATTTCAAGTTCTAATATAAATTGTAGTTTTTTTAATAATTTACAAAAATATTGTTCAATTGAAAAATATTGCCATTGAGCAAATATAGCCGTTGCAAATATAGTCGTTTAGGAAAAGCTTAAAAAAAATAATAATAATATTAATTTTTTTATTATTATTATTTTTTTAGAGCGAGAATTCGGAGAGCCTGATGGAGTGCATGTTTCTGAAGAGCGAAAACTGCTGACGTGGCTCTTGAAATTGCTGATGTGGCTCTTGGAAAAGCTAAGGTGACGTTTTTAAAGAGCCAAAACCCGGAGAGGCTGGTGCAGATGGCCTTAGGCCATCCGCAGTGGGCTCGCGGAAGGCCCTTTCCGCGAGCCAAACCAATTTTCTCTCCTCCAACGGGCTCGTGAAAATGGTAGGGCCCAAATTAGGCTCGCGGGGCGACTCGCGGTATTCCGCGAGCCGGCCCGCGATTGTGATAATTTTTTTTTTGTTTTTCCAGGTTTGAAACGGCACCATTTGGGCTGCCTTTTTTTGTCCAAATGCAAGGCAATTTCCAAACAGTGCCTTTGGCAGATATTATTTTTTTAAAAAAACCTTAAAATAGGTTATTTAGAGCTATTTTTTTTTGGGAAAAAAATAAAATTAAATTCATTAAATAAAAAACATATTGTTTATGCATTGTTTGTTCAAAAAAAAAAAAAAAAAAAAAAAATTGGGCCAAAAATATATTTAAAAACTTTTTTTTTTTTTGTTTTTTCCCTTAAAATTTGTTTTTTTAAAAAAATTTTGCTTTAAATTTTAAATTTGTAGGCCAAATAGTGTATTTGGCCATTAAGACACTATTTCTACAGTACCAAACAGTGCCTTAACGATTATAATTTAAAAAAAAAAAGTTTAAAAATTCAAATTTTACCTTTTTTTCCCTTAAAATTTGGTTTTTTTTATAAAAAATTTGCTTTAAATTTTAAATGAGTAGGCCAAATAGTGTATTTGGCCGTTAAGGCACTGTTTCTACAGTACCAAACAGTGCCTTAACTTCTATAATTTTAAAAAAAAGTTTAAAAATTCAAATTTTATAACTTTATTCAAAAAAAAAAAAATTAAAATTAAAATTTTTAAAATCTCTATAAATACCCCAACTCCTACCATTTTAGCGAATGAATTGCAAACTTCATTCGTTTCGAAATTTAATAATATCACCACCCGTTTTAAGAGTCGTCAGAAGAAAATGCAGAATGCCCAAGTGGCACGAGAGGTAAGAAAAATGAAGAAAGAGAAGACAAGGCAGCTAGAGATTAAAGAGAAACAGAGACTTGAAGAAAAGGAGCTTATGTTAATAGATCCAAATTCGGCACCAACAGAAGCAGGGAAAACTTGGATTCTTGTACGACAAAATGAGATATTGGAATCTTTGAATTCACGGTCCGCCCCAAAGTTTCCATAGGATTTTGTAATCCTTGGTCTATTTATTTTCTTATTCCAATTTAGGATATTGTATTGTTTAAGTTATTTTTAATTATTTTGTTTAATTTGTTTCTTTCTTTCTTTCTTCTTCTTCTTCTTCTTTTTTTTTTTTTTTTTTTTTTTTTTTTTTTTTTTATTATATCCATAATGGATAATGTACTATTTCAAGTTCTAATATCAATTGTAATTTTTTTCATAATTTACAAAAATATTGTTCAATTGAAAAATATTGCCGTTGAGCAAATATAGTCGTTGCAAATATAGCCGTTTAGGAAAAGCTTAAAAAAAAAAAAATATTAATATTAATTTTTTTTTATTATTTTTTTTGGAGAGCGAAAATTCAGAGAGCCTGATTGAGTGTATGTTTCTGAAGAGCGAAAACTACTGACGTGACTCTTGAAATTGTTGATGTGATTCTTGGAAAAGGTAAGGTGACATTTTTAAAGAGTCAAAATTCAGAGGGGCTGGTCCAGATGGTCTTAGTGGGCACATGTAGGAATTCTTTAAAGAATCTATGACGTTGATGTATGATTTGACTCTCCTTGGTAGGCAAAATAAAATATAAATAAACACGACCAATTGTGCATAATATATATATATATATGACCAATTGTTCCTTGCAATAAAACTATATAGGAATAATCATCAAAACTAAGTAGTTGAGGATATAATAGCCAATTAAAACTATATGATGTCCAATTGATGAATGGTATTGACTGTCCTTCGAAACCAAAATAAATATATAATATGATTAATTGTTCCTTTCAATAAAGTTCACATTAGGAACCATCATCAAATCCAAGTCTTGGGAACATAATAGCCAATTAATTAGACCTATGATAGGGGTTGTAATAGTAAAATCCACTCTTTCATATATATATATATACCCTTTTGTCGAATGACCAAAAAGTCGTTGACTTCATAGTACTGGCCCCACATTTACCAAATTTGACACAAACCCTCATCATTCTTTTTTAATGGGCTAAAGTCGAGGTTTTTGATTGAGTGGGACCCATATCACTTATGAGCCCAAATATAAAATTGTTGGTCTGGCCCGTTAGAATTTAATTTACTCCAAGCCAGCATAGATGTTATATACTTCAATTTGAAGCACTCAAAAGTCCCAAAAATTATCATTCTTTGTGGTGGTGCCCATTTCACGAGCTTTGAGTTATGCCCATTCGGTAGAGGCCTATTTTTTTCTCCGACCTAATTAGCAACTTCTCACTGTCAAAATAATAAGGGTTAAAATTATTATTATTTTTTTTTCATGCATAAAATTTTCATTAGAATTAAAAAAAAAAAAAAAAATTCATAAACTAACAAAATTTGTGAAGTTCCTTTCAAACTCGTGACCGACCCGTTATAGTCTAAAATACTAATTGTTTTAAAACTACAAAAATATTCCAAAGTGCTTATTAAAATAGAAATTAAAAGCTATTAAATCAAATTTGACTTTTAAAGTGCTTGGGAATAAGAGAGGGGTATTTTTGTAATTTTAAAATAATTACTATAGTCTTTACTTTAATTTTAAAAAGTAAAGTTAAATTTGACATTTTATAATCCGTTTAATAGGTCGGGTTTGGAAGTAATTTGACAAGTTTTGTTAGTTATGTAGATTATTTAATTTTACAGTATTTTTATACATGTTTTTTAAAGTAGATGGGAATTTTGTGATTTTAACCCTAATAATAAAGATTAGTAGTAAGCCAAGGGAATTTGATCAAGAGGAGCATATTTTGAACATTTTAAGTTTGAAGAAGTAATTATGATTTGTGATGTTATGATTGTAAGTTATCATATATAGTAAATTAAAAATAAATAGGACATGGTAGTGAATAGATAACTTATTTAATGAGTTTCGAGGATGAATTGTAATTTTACTTTTGTTCATTTCACCTTTTAAATATGAATCTTCACATATAGACATATTTTAAAAAATACTACCGCATTTTTTCTTTCCTGATGTTGTCTTGCCCCCATTTAGTTTTTTTCTCCATCGGTGATAGTGGCTCTTGACTTGTTTGGAATTTGCTCAAATCCTTTCTAACAATGTCATGGATACTACCCGTAATGGTCTATAGTGCCGTAAATCAAAGATGAGAGAGAAAAAAAAAATGAAAAAGATGCATCGAAACAGTTACTTTTATCGTTTTATTTATGAGTATATAGGAGTGGATCGCATGAGTTCAATTTTGGAGAGCAATATAGCTCCCATATAATTATATATACTATCAAAAGAGCACGTGCAAATACACGTGATTAAAAAAACTTTGATAAATTGTAAAAAAAAAAAATTATTTGATCAGTGATAAGAAGACTTTGATAAATTGTAATTTATTTGATCTGGAGTTAATGTTTTTCAATGTGAAGCAAACAATATGAAAATATTTCTTACTACATCATTTATATCACAAATTACTTGAACATCATTTCGTCTATTTTTAATTTGAGCTATTGTTACTTAAATTAAATATCTTAGGGTTTTGTCATACTTCTATCCATAATCATTAAGCCTATAGGTATCTTAGTAGAGCAGGCGAAAGAGATCTTATTTCGCTAATTTGTTAAGAGATAGTCAAGGATGATAAAATCTAATAAAGCTAAACTGATCAAGACCTTCATAAAATGAGAACTATAATGCTATCTTGTGCTTTAAACTCAAAATCATGTATATTAAGACATATTCTAATATAAATATTCTAATAAATTAAATATAAAATTATCACTTTGTATTGCACATGGATCAAGCACAAAAGAAGTAATTCAGTCTTTTGCATTTAAGAAAGAAAATTATCTTTTTATAGCATTATAACATTTTTATTTAAGATTTTTTGTTTCATGGACTCAAGCTTTTCAAGAAGAACAAATTTTCAAAAAAATAAATACACAGGAAAAAGAAAAAAAGAAAAAATTGGCAATCCAAAACTCATGGACACAAGTAGTCACACAAAAACCATTTAAAATTTCCAAGAAATTGAACCATACACACAAATTATCATGCAAAAACCATCTTAAAAAAAAAAAAAAAGGACATGAATTTTTTTTTTTTTTTTCCTTAATGGTGTCGAGATTTTATAAATATAAATAAGTATGGTACAAATAGAGAGAGACAGGCATACCCTCTTGTGGGAAGAAAAATCTCCTTACCAATAAGGGATATTGATACATAATAAATACAAAATAATGCTTAAATTTTCTTTAAAATAACACATTTCCAAACTTTAGCCATATATTGGGGACGTATATCATAACTACGGCATCACTCATAAATTTGTTACTTTCCACATCTTATTAAGACCTTGTAATTCCCCATACCTAATGAAAAGACGGTTTATATACATGAAATTTTATAGTGGGAATAACAGCGAAAATGAATAATAAGAAAGTAGAAATATATATATATATAGTTACATTCTTTTATTTAATTGTTAAGTCCATAAAAAACATAGAATGCCCCTGCTTTTTCCGTTTTCTCACAATGCACGATGATTGGAACAAAGTTGTTCTCCAACAAGCATAATCTAAAAAAGTAAAAAAATAAAAAAAAATGATAGAAAGGCTCACAACTCAACTTGGTAGTGCATTTGATAGAGTATAAAAATATGATAATTTTTTTTTTTTTGTTTAATATAAATTTTAATGTTTCTACATCAGACACTCGGCATCATCTAACCAGAAAACCTAACAAGATTGCCAACGTGTGCAAGAACATGGTATGTCTCAAAGAAGACATTTAGCACACGGAATTAGGATTAAGTTGTTGTACCCGAAGAAAGAAAAAAAAAAAAAAAAATCCAAAATCCAAAATCATAAATCATAAATTAATCTTTATTAATTCTTAGGGTTATAACTCTTAAAAAATAATAATTTTATTATTTAAATAATAATAATAATACTTTTTTTAAAATTTCTTTTAATACACTTTTATTGTAAAAACTTTTCGTATACTTTTTTTTTAAATTTCTTTTAATACACTTTTATAGTAAAAACTTTTCATATACTTTTTTTTTAAATTTCTTTTAATACACTTTTATAGTAAAAACTTTTCATATACTTTTTATAATTAAAAATTTAAGAATATGTTAAAAAATAGCTTACACTTTTAGATTATTATTATTATACTCCGCATATATATATATATATAGATACCAAGGACCTTGTGGCCCTTTAGTGTCTCATCTACGGTGAAATAGGAATGAATTTTGGAAAGATGTAGATTTTTTGGTTATCAAGTTTTCTTCTTTCTGGAATTAATGAGGTATGAATTGGTATAGATATAGATACCAATGGCCTTGTGATCCAGTAGCTTCTCCTCTGTCTTCTAAAGTGGACCTTCCAAAATCGATAGGACTCTCTAAAGGAGCAAAGTGGGTGTTGGGGTGGTGTGTGTTTGATTTGGAAGGCTGTGGAATAGGAATGAATTTTGGAAAGATGTAGATTATTTTTTTTGGTTATCATTTAGTTTTGTTATTTCTAGAATTAATGAGGTATGAATTATTATGTTTTAATTAACGTACTCTTTATGTACAAATAAATAAAAAATGTTAAGAAATTTTTTACACTTTTAAAATTATATATATATATATATATATCAAATATTTTAATTAATGGTCTTACTATATATATATATATACCATGAATTAAAATATTTGACACGGTAATAGTACTTATTGAAATAAATACATTTCTACATAGGAGTGACATTCTCCCTCTCGTGGTGTAAAACTGACTGAAAAAAATAATAATTAAAAAAAAAATTGAAATTGAAATTTCATTTATTTAATATACATTCATGATGATTATAACATGGGGAGGTTAATTTTTTTATTTTAAATGGTAAAGAAGACAAATTAAACTTTGTTTTTATTTTTTATTTTAAATTTGAAGCACCAGGGGATTAGTTAGAAGGATAAATCCTTACCCGTCTATCACCCAAGTCCCTTTACTTTCCACAAATCTTCTAAGTCACTTTACTTTCCACAAATCTTCTAACTTTAAATAAAGAGTCGAGATACTTAGTCAAAAAAAACTTAAACCAATTTGTTAAGCAGAATCTTATGTCACATAAAAAGATAAATAATATTTAGCTCTCACTCATTACAAAGCATTGAATTTTTAATTTTATTTTGCGCAAAAAGAAAATTAATATTTAGCTCTCACTCATTACAAAGTATTGAATTTTTAATTTTATTTCCAATCCACTACCTGTTTGTTTTTTATTAAAAATTTAATTTCTTTAATTATCTCAATTTTTTTCTATAAATATCTCTGCACTAACTGTTCGTTTTCTATTAGGAATTTAGTTCCTTCTTTAATTATCTCCAATTACCCAACATTCACGACTCTATTAATATCTATTCTCTACAATTCAATTTAATTTTATTAAGACGATTTTATCATAAAAAAATTATACAAATAGTCTCAACAACCACTTTGGACTCCATTAACATTCATTTTAAGTATACAATTTGATTTTATTGAATTTTTATAAGTAGGCATCATCACTAACAATTAATCAAATCTCTTTTTGCAATTAGATGAAGGCATGACTAGAGAAAAACTGAAGAGAGAGAAAAAAAAAGATAAAAGAGAAATATTGGACTGGGATTCTTAGCCACATATGATGTGTAAATTTTTTTTTTTATCTTCAGCAACCACTTAAGATATACTGTCACACCACTAATATGTAAAATTGTTGTATATTTTATACAACCTTTTTACACAGCTACATCAACATATTTGTTTTTTCTTACTTCTTTCTCATTCAATTAACGAATTAATTCTATATTAAGTAGGTTTGTGATAAGTAAGTTTGTAAAAATGAACCAATTCTATATTAAGTAGGTTCGTAATAAGTAAGTTTATAAAAATCATGTGGATTCAGACATGAGACTAGTTGGTTGTTATTAGGGAATATATTTTTACAAATAAATAATTCAAAATTTTTGTGTAAATATATTATAATAGATCAGATTTACACAATATATATATATATATACACACAACGGTTGGAGATGTCACTTTAAATAGCCACATGAATTAGGTTAGAGAATGGAGATGTCACTTTAAATAGCCACATGAATTAGGTTAGAGAAATTCATTTATCTCTTCTGTGCAACTATCATTTCCTAAATAAAAAAAAAAAATTTTAATTAAAAATACTATCAAAAAAAAAAAAACCTCCATATTATGCACAATCAAAGCTCTATCAATATTAGTCAATAGAAGTCTATTCCCTCGTCTGAGAATTCCACTCTAAATCATAAAGGTTCCCTCATTGTTTTGCTAGCGTGAAGTTGACTAGATTTGTATAGTCTATATTGGAGACTCTTCCTGATTTCTATAGAATAGCTTGAATTTTAGAGGATTCTAAAGAACTCTGTACATATTTAGAATTTTCTTTTAAAAGTTTAGATTTGTATAGTCATTTTGGACTCTATACCTATTTAGAATTTTGGAGGATTCTAAAGAACTCTCTACATATTTAGAATTTTCTTTTAAAAGTTTAGATTTGTATAGTCATTTTGGACTCTATACCTATTTAGAATTTTCTTTTAAAAGTTCAAAGGTCTATATAAGGAGATGGGAGCTCTCATCTCACCAAGGAACCAAATTTAGTATTCAAACGTTTATATTGAGAAAAGAGGGTGGAGGATGTTGGATCGTGAGAGCTCACCAAGGAATCAAATTGTAATCTTCACATTACTATAATACTTGCAAAAAGATGAGAGCTCACCAAGGAATCAAATTGTGATCTTCACAATCTTCACATTACTATAATACTTGGAAAAGAGAGTGAAGGACGTTGTCGACACTAGGTCAATAGAATAGATTGAGACTAATATCGAACTCTATACATATTTAGAATCTTTTTTTAAAAGTTCGGAGTGAGCATACCAAGAAATCAAATTGTAATCTTTACATTACTATAATACTTGCAAGAGTTTATATCGGAGAAAATAGAGTGAAGGAAGTTGGATCCACTTTCACACTAAGTCTATAAAATAGCTTGAGACTAATATCCAACTCTGTACATATTTAGAATTTTCTTTTAAAAGTTCAAAGTCTATATAATGAAATGAGAGCACACCAAGAAACCAAATCGTAATATTCACATTACTATAATACTTGCAAAAGTTTATATTGAGAAAAGAGAGTGAAGGAGGTTGGATCCACTTTCACACCGTAATATTCACATTACTATAATACTTGCAAAAGTTTATATTGAGAAAAGAGAGTGAAGGAGGTTGGATCCACTTTCACACTAATTATTGCTGCTCTCTTTATTCTTAGATTCTCTTTTTAAGTTCAAAAGAAACTCAAGGCAATTATATATATATATTATTACTATATAAGCTAGTATTAAGGGTAAAGTACAATAAACCCCCCGTACTATTAGGCAATTGCACAAAACTCCCCTGAATTAAGCATTATCCCCTGAACTATTAAAAAGTTGCATTTAAGGACAAAATTAAAAATCACCGTCACCGGAGTTAACCAGATATAGAAGATTGCCATTTTACCCTATGACCAAACGACGTTGTTTTATTGCTTTATCAAAATCCAATCTCAATATCCAATAGGAATCTGCCAGCACATCACCACATATATATCACAAACACTACCTAACACTACTTCATGTTAGCAGCCAAACACCTCCTTACGCTCTCTCTCTCTCCACTCTCTCCATCTGTACGCTATCCTTATCCGACAACAGATGAATCACCGACCAATCACAACCTCAGTCAATTGAACCAGCCAACGACCATCACCGGCGACAACTGCTGCCGACTCCGGATATTTTGATTGGAACCTGATTTGGCGGAGTAAAGATCTGGATTTTGCCGAACGTCCATCAATCGACCTATAACTCTCTCTATCTTGTCTCTCCCCACAATAATCCTAAATCTGGAATTCCACACCTCTGACTCCAATCTTCAACACCTAAGTAATTAACTTCTCCTTGTAAAACTCTTCGACGAGCAACGGCCATGTCACAAACAAATTGTCGGCTGCGACACCAATTGGAGAACTTGAATTTGGAGAAGAAAAGAGTGGTGATCCGTGGTCTAGCTTTTTAAAAGGCCTCTGTTCAACTATATATATATATATATATATATATATATATATATTACGATAGTGCCGGTCGGCTATGAAAAGTGCCCTTTGTTGAGTGGTGGTAAGGGGAGGCGATATTGCGCCGGCGTCGACGAGGCCGGTGGAGACTGGCGAAAGAGAAAAATTTTGGAGGCACGTTAAAGAAAGAAGCAAATAGGCAATTTTGAAAAATCAGAAAAAGATCAATAGATCAAAGGTGTATTTGAATTTTGTGAAGGGATCCATGAGATGGGTCTCAGGTCTGTCAGGTCTATGTAACTATATATATATATACACACACACATATATGACTTGTATATTTATTTCCTCTCTGTATCATGGTTTTAAGAGGGACGTTACTGATTGTTTAATGGTTGGAGAGTGTTTATAAAGACTGAGATCTTCATGAGAAAGATGGAGTTAGGGAAGGAAGTTATGGGGAGGTATGGTTTACTGTAGACTGAAAAAAGGGTTCAATTTGAAAATTTATTAAATAAGGGTAAAATTGCCATTTTCAAATTACAATATAGGCCTCGTGCGCATCTTACGAACAAAACTTGCAAAAATTGAAATAGTTTAGAGGGTTTATTGTTAAAATAGAAGTTCACGGGAATTTTTAGAGTGAGAGAATAAAGTTTAAGAAAATTTTTTGCACTTTACCTTAATATTAATGAAGCTCACACACCAATGTTACAGTTTCAGTTCACATGTACAGCAAACATTAGTAGAAACTAAAAACAGAGGGACCAAAAAGAGAGAATGTAAATTTCAATACCCTTTTGCTTCTCTCTCTAGTCAGTCTCTCTCACTTTGCATTTGTTAAGATGAGGATAGTTTTTTACAGTGACTATAAGATTTTGAAAAAGGAGAAGAAAATGACAACTAACACAGCTCATATATTTCTTGGTATTTTGTTCAATGCATGACAATTCAGCTACAAAGATTGGCATGGTTTGTCCTTATCTTTTGCTGAAACACCAAATGTGTGCTGTACCATGCATAAATTTACACGCTTCCACAGTGTCCCTTCTGTTTTCCCTTCAGTTTTTGACCATTGCATGACACTTGTTGCGACTGAGCTGTACATATACAGACACCTCTCATATAAAACCAATTTTCTATTTAGGGGCAGAAAAGGCATTTACAATTAGAAGGTTACAGATTTTTTTGAGTGTCTTCTTCTTTATTTATTTTTATATATATAGATTTTTTTTTTCTAAAAGTTTGTGACACAAAAAACCAGGGCGACAATGGACATTCATTTATCATACCTAAAATACTAAATTTGCATGTTTATCTGATTTGGGTGCAATTTCGATCCAACCATTTTGACACACTCAATTTTCTCTTTCATTTCAGGAAGGTTGATTCTTTATTTATTTTAATTTTAACTTTTATTGATATATTAGACTAGTAATTGCATCTTATATTGACTAATAGGATTGTTTTTTTTATTTTTTGTATAATAGGATTGTTTTTTTTATTTTTTGTATTAAGGGTGAGTGATTTATTTGAAAACTCTGAAAATTCTGTTGCAGGAGGGCAATTTAACCCACTCCGCGGTTACCCGTCCCACTCCGCACCGTTTTTGATGGTTTTGGGGAACCGTTTTGCTTATTTGGGCAGAGATGATTTGATGTAATAAAAATTCACGCGGGTTTGATGCAGGGGGAAGTCGCCCATCACCGGCCCGCCCCATTTAGATAGACAAATTACTTAAGTACCCTTATTTCATTAGTATATATATTTCCCACTATATATGAAATACCCTATATAACAATATTAAAGTAAAAAATGAATTTGATTAAAAGGAAATTTGTGATGGTGAAGAATTGAAGATGAGGGGAAAAAAACAGAGCAAATATATTTCAACAATAAATAAATTATGATCTTAAACAGGGCGGGACGGGTACCCGCGGGAGTAAAAATGTTAAATGGTTACGATGATGGAGTGAAAAATATCCCCATTCTTAATATTTTGGGCGGAAACGGAAACGGAGTTATTAAACGGTTGTGGGGGCGGGGGAGGGTACACCCGCCCAAACTCGCCCCCAATGCCATCCCTAGTTGGAGGGGACATATTTTCATACAACTTTCTTAATTTTTTTTTTTTTTTTTTACGTGTAACCATTCGAGTTTCGGGATGAATTTGGCTCATTTTCTTTTAGTAAAATTATAAAAGTGTTTAGAGTTAAAAAGCATTAAAACGTGAATTTGAACATAAAACACTACCATATTATAAGCTCTCAAAATTCAATGAAACATACCCTTGGTATGATATTTTCCATTTAAAACCTATTCATTTTTTACTTTTTAATTTTTTTTTTTTAATCTGACAATTACAAGAAGAACATCAAGAAACAGAAAGGCATTTAATCCTCCAATTCTGAAGACTACATTTGCTAATTAGATAGTTTGAGTGCCTCCATGTCAACAAAAAAAATCTGAAATTAAGTAACAAGTGAAAGGTATATATGTTGTGTTTGGTTTAGTTTAAACTGTAAAAAAATATATATATATATTATTTATTTGATGAAAACTATTTTTTGAGAACTCAATAAAAAATAAAAAAATAAAAAAAAGAAAAAGGATTGTTCTTACAAAAAAAAAATTTAATAATTTTTTATAAATTTTTTGAACCAAACAAGCTCATAACATTTTGATAAACCATGTAGTCAAAACTTGAATCGTTATTTTTACATCTAAATATTTGAATTTCCCATCCATACACCACATAGTTGATAAATTTGACATTGGTGATTGAGGACGAATTGGAATCATTTTTAGTAAAATGGTAAAAAAAACCTTAAGAGTTGAAAAACATTAAAGCACGAATTGGAACATAAAAGGACTAGCATATTAAAAATTCAAAATACAATACTCTTTGTATGATATTTTTTATTTTATATATATATATCCTCCAATTCTAAAGAAGAAATTTGCTAATTAGCTAATTGGAGTGCCTCTATGGATTAATTTTTGCAATTTTTACACAAAGTCAATTATGTATGACATAAAAGGAGGAAGAAATGAAAAGTGCAAAACTTTTATCATGTTGTAACCAAAATGGCCATTTGAATTTAAAGTTACACATCAAATCAAAAATCTTAGAATAAAGTAGCAAGTAAAAAGGAGGGTTGAGTGTCAAAAAAAACCCCTGACATATAGGATTTATGCAAAACTAGTTCATATTTTTTGAAAATATGCATATTAGTCCATAAAATTCAAAAAATGTGTAAATAAGCCCCTCTAATTACTTTTTAACCAAAACTAAGTATGAAAACCCTATTTTACCCATTTGATTCCCATTGCCCCTCACCCAGCCATATGTACATATAACCTCCTTATATGACTTGGCTCCGCTGGTACTGGCTAAATGGTTCGGTCGCTAGAGATGTGACCGGATTCTTGCCGAAATCGTATTTTCACTGGAGAAGGCGCGTGGGCGCGTGACATGTACTTGCAAAAATTCAGGTGACACGTGTAAGCGTGTGTAACTTCGTATGTGGTTTTTATTTGCAGCCTGGTGTTTGCCAAGCTTGCCAAATCCATCTCCCCAATGCCGTCCGGCTAGTCTGGCTCCAACCACTGCAAGTGGACCGGCGTCTCCTGGGACTCCTCCAGCCGAGTCTCCAACATTAATCTCTCCTCCAAATATCTCTTCGGCGAATTACCTTCGATCTAACCAGCATATGTGTGTGTGTATATATATATATATGTATGTATGTCAGTATGTTGTACGGCCGTCATGCGCATATGAGTATGAACCCTAATCTTCCTCCATTCATGTGCTCTGGTAATCGTCTCCAAATCTTAATCACTCTCATCAATTTTTTGTTCGGTCCGATTTCGGAATCGCTTGAAACAACACACATATAGTACACACGGAGTGATGAAACTGTATGAAATCAGAGTATCAGAGTATAGATTGCTATAAAACATGAAACGTGAAAGGTCCAAAAAAATCAACACAGAATCGAGATCTCATAAACCTATTAATAATGATCTCTCAACAGGAAGACCAAAAAACAAAAACAAAGCAGACCCAATCCATTGACTATCTAAACTGCAAAAACCCAGATCACTGCACATACAACAAAAGCAGGTGAACTAACAAACAAACGCCAAATCAACTTGTAAAAAGAAAGGAAACCCATTAAGATGAAAGTCAAAACAGGGCAAAATAGAGAGAGACTCACCATATGTATTTAGCAATCACCTTGTCGGTGACATCGGAGAGGTCGAGGTTAAGGAGATCTTGAAGCAGAGACATATCTGAAACACAACACAGAGAAATGACAATGAACTTGTTGGTGTGATTCCTCTGGAAATCGCCAACTTATCGATGCTTCAACAGCTGTACATCGGTTACTACAATGCCTTTATCGAAGGCCTACCGTTGGCTATCGGAAACTTGTCTCGACTTGTTCGAATCCACGTCGCGAATTTTGGATTGTCCAGTAATATTCCCCTGGAAATCGGACAGCTTCAAAACTTGGATATACTATTTCTACAGGTGAATGGACTGTCAGGACAGTTGACGGCTTGAAATATATGGATCTGTCTAACAACGTCTTCTCCGGCGAAATACTAGTGTCATTCGCCGATCTGAAGAACTTAACCCTTCTTAATCAAACAAGCTTCACGGTTCGATACCCGAGAACTTAACCCTTCTCAATCAAACAAGCTTCACGGTTCGATACCCGAGTTCATTGGAGATCTGCCGGAGCTGGATCCGGCCATTAGTTTTATTATTATTATTATTATTGTTGTTGATAAGTGGATAAAAAAGTTATTTTACATAATCTGTATTTATAATAATTAATTTATTCAACTGAAGTGAGAGTATTATTATCATTTTACACCACATGAATTTATTTTCACTAAATTGATAATATAGGAATTTTTTTTACCACAGGGACAGATATGCACTATATCAATAGTAGAGGGATTTTTTTTACAATTAACCCTAAGAAGGACCCCACCTAATTATCACAGTAAGGTCTAATCCTAGATCGCCAGAGGCATATATCATTGAATTAATCAATGGCTGCTACATCACCATTAATGAATAGTTCTTGCCATGTGGTATGTTATGCCAACTGGCTTAGCACCTATGAAGCATGGATACGTGAGAATGGGTAGTCGTACCAGTGTCGGACACATATCCGACACGGACACACGTATTCGAGCCTCGAACACGTATCCGACACCTCTGTAGAGGTGTCCTATTTTTTTTATCATATTTTTCATGTCGGACACGGCGAAGGACACGCCGACGACATGCATAGGACACGGATTCAGCTTTTTTGTCAAAAAAAAAAGAAAAAAAAAAAAAGAGATATACACAGGCTAGAAGAGTGCAGGGATCTTCCTGAATTTATCCAGCCGCAGATGAAGCCACCGGACTGGTTGATCGGAGAGAAGGTGTCAGATCAGATCTACTTCGTTCCCCTTTACACACCGGACTTTGATGGAGTCTATTCTACTCTCAGAATTTAATCGACTTGAACACTTTGTTCTTGGATCTCTCTCCAGCAAATGATTGGCAGGATAATGCTTCGGATTTGCTCTGTGGCTTTCTCTCTCAACACCAGACTGCCGATTTGCTCTGTCGCTCTCTCTCTCTCATACACAAGACTGTGGTGGCGTATAAAGTGTGTTAGTGCGCTAGGGTTAAGTTGCTAGTTAGTAGTTACTAATTGGGCTTGGGCTCAATGATGCTTGGGCTTTATTTTGGGACTGAAACTTGTGTTTATTAAATAATGGGCCTAAAAGTTGTATTTATTAAATATAAATTAAAAATTAAGTATAAATATATATATATATATATATATATATATATATATATTATTTTATTGCCGTATCCTTGCCGTGTCCGTGTCCTGTTTTTTTAAAATTTGCCGTATCATCATATCCGTGTCATATCGTACCTGTGTCCCGTGTCCGTGTCCGTGTCCGTGCTTCATAGCTTAACACATAAGCAACAAATAATGACTATTATGGTCATATTTGGCAGTTGGCATTGGCTTGTATGTAGGGATGGTAACAGGGACTTTTCAATGTTTTCATCCTATCCCCACCTCCGTTTAACATCTTTATCCCTGCGAGTAATCATTCAGTCCCGTTTAAAACTATAAATTCTCCTCCATTTAATTTTTTTTATCAACTAAAATTATATGATTATTGAAAAGATTCATAAAAAAAATGGATAATAAATAGTTTAATATAAAATTCAACATTAAAAACATTTTAAATGGTCGTGCAAACTACTTGTTCTAGATTTTTAGATTTTGTTGCTGTTGATGCATAAATCTGCATGACCCGATCCAATGTTGTTTCCTGTAACAGATGGTGACCGTTGTCGACACTTGTATCCAGTCAGTGATGGAACCTTCAAGTAGGAAATATATTATTTAATACTTGCATACCTCTTTAGTTTGACAGAACTATACTCTTACAGCATGTAGACGTCATCTTTTAAGAGTTGTTAAGATTGAGGAGATTTTTTAGGAAGTTAATATATCCCTTTGAATTTAAACTTTGGTTATCATTGTTTAAGCCTGATCAACCCTCTGTATCCATATCGTTAAAATACCCTAATTCAAATTATCCTTATTAGTTGTCCCCCATTCCCAAGCTTGCTTGTCAAGCGTTGGGAACGTCAGACACTGTTTTTCTTCTTTTTGTCAGGTCGAGTTGTTTTTAATCAGAGCTAAGCATGTATAATTGCTTCAATCTTGTTCCTTTATCAATGGAAGTTGTTGTACTCTTCTAATCCTCTAGAAGGAGTAGGTATTCCGAGTTTCACTTAGCTCGTTTGGTTAATAAGATAAGTAAAAATTGTCGAACTTCACTCAGCTCACCCTTTAATAAGAAAAGCGTATTTTATGAGCTTCACTCAGATCGTTTTGCCTTTTAATAAGGGAAGCATATTTTATGAGCTTCACTCAACTCGTTCTTTAATAAAGGAAGTATTTTTTACGAACTTCACTCAGCTCGCCCTTTAATAACGAAAGTATATTTTACAAGCTTCACTCAGCTCGCCCCTTAATAAGGGAGTAGGCTTTTTCTGAGCTTCATAGACTTGCCCTTTAATAAGAAAGTAAACTTTTACTAAGCTTCATGAGTTTCTCCCTCTAACAGGGGAGGTTGATTTTATTAAGCTTCATAATTTTCTCCCTTTAATAAGGGATGTTGATTTTATTAATTAAGCTTCATAAGCTTCTCCCTTTATAAGGGAGGCTGATTTTATTAAGCTTTGTGAGCTTCTCCCTTTAATAAGGGATGTTGATTTTATTAATTAAGCTTCATGAGCTTCTCCCTTTATAAGGGATGGTAATTTTATTAAGTTTCGCGAGATTCTCCCTTTAATAAGGGATGTTGACTTTACTAGCCTTTATGAGCTCATCCCTTTAATGAAGGAGGCAGACTTTTTTGAGTTTCGTGAGCTCTTCCCTTTAATAAAGGTGGTAAAGACCTTTTTTTTTCTTTTTTTTTTTTTAATCTTCATGGAATCAATTTTCTTGAGCTTCAGCTCATCCCTTAATAAGGGAGATATATAGTCATGTTTGAGTACCCATTTGAGGTAGTCGTGAGCTATCTGCTTTGTTTTGTATTTTTTTTAAAAAATAGGACATACCCACCATTATGTTGTTGTCGTCCTCTAGTTGCAAGCAATGATTTGGTTGTTAACGATGCTCACCACGTTTGCGATAATTTCTTGACACATCTCAACCGCACATCATTTGGAGAGCTCTCTATTGGTGTTGTTGTTTTCTCGATCGGAGTGTATTGAAACTATCAGATTTGAAAAATGTAAACTTTATAGTGGAGTCTATTATCGGAGTTGAAAAATGCAAACGCTGCAGTGGCGATGCACTCTGAGACCAACAAATTGAAGTACAAAAAAGTTAACCATTTTAATCAGCTATTAGTATGTTTGACTATTAGTATGCCAAACTACTGTCGTCGACAAAATATATAAGGTCATTGGATACCGTTATAATTACAACATAAGATATATATACTTATTGGACAAAATCTTTATGATTGTCGCACGTAGGTCAATACGAACAAAATTTATTATTCCAACAATTTGATTTCAAAAGTAGTTTATTCTTCCAATAATAAGAATATAAAACATATATATATATATATATATATATATATATATATATATATATATATATTGTAAATCAACAAAGGAGTTTTATTTCAAAAGCTTCCATAACTTCAATCATAGTGCATGATTCAGGATGTGGTGCAAATGAGTTTGTACATACTCTAATTTCTATTCATATATAACAGCTGTATATATATTTTCATATACACCAGTTACACCACATAGCAAGTCCCCATTATTTGAATATTATATTAATAAATCAAAGTTGTATGCACATATTGATGCACTTGAATATTTTTTATGTATATAGTGTACGAGAATCAAGATAATTAATCTCATGTATATACCCAACTACAAATCTGCACAAAGTTTTTTTGTTCTAACAACAAACATTTTCGAAAAACTCCGATGAAATTCAATTAAATGAAATCATACTGTAGTAAATGATTTATTTATATTCAAACGTGTTAGCGCCATGCTATTATTGACTTTGTCTTGGATTGACGATCAACACCACATACACAAATGCGCGTCTCCAAAATATATATATGTATATTTTATCCAATCAATTCGGTAGCAGTCAGATTCATAAATTATATCACATCAATCTTATCTTTTTTTATTTCTTTAAGAAAAACATTAGTGCTAACCATGGATCACCTAACAATTGTTTGATTTTAATTTAATAATTTATATGTAGAAACCAAGATTATTGCAATAAATTAAATAGGGGAACTTAACAATACCTAACGGCAAATTAAATTCTAGAATTCCTTAGCCCTTTTGAAAAGGGGTCTTTAGAACTCCTTGGCTTGTTTAGGACTCTTGGAGTTGAAGAATGCAAAAATTGCTATGAACAACAAAGTGATAAACTCTGCCTTGCCCAAACTGGAGCGTGATCGCAGGCTATTTTAGGATCATATTTTGCCCCCACCACCATCGTGGGTTGTTTGATGCGTGCGTTATTCACTTGTTTGTGTTAGAGTGAGCATTAACTATTGAAGCGAATAATAGTTTCGCCATTAAAGATTTTAGAGATGGAGTAAAAAGACCGGATCATGCGTGAATTATAATTTCTTCCGGAAACTCATCGTTCCCACAGATGGCGCCAACTATTGATGCATAAATCTGCATAACCCAATCCAACGTCGTTTCCTGCAATAGATGGTGACCGTTGTCGACACTTGTATTCAGTCAGTGATGGAACCTCTAAGTAGGAAATATATTATTTAATACTTGCGTACCTCTTTAGTGTGACAGAACTATACTCTTATAGCATGTAGACGTCATCTGTTAAGAGTTGTTAAGATCGAGGAGATTTTCTAGAAAGTTAATATATCCCTTTGAATTTGAACTTTGGTTATCACTGTTTAAACCTGATCAACCCTCTTTATCCATATCGTTAAAATACCCTAATTCAAATTATCCTTATTAGTTGCAAAACAAACTGTCTCAATATATATACTAATGAAATATATATATACTAATGAAATAAGGGTAGTAATGCGAAATATCTTGTGTAGAAAGAACAGTAATAAATGCAAAGAAGAGGCATTTACTAATGAAATAAGGGTACTTAAGTAATTTACATATCTAAACGGGGCAGTATGGATTTTCAATACATAAAACTATTTCTACCCAAATAAGCTAAACAGTCTTCCAAAATCGTTAAAAACGGGACGGGGCTGGGCGGGTACCCACGGAGGCGGGACAAATTGCCTCTCTAGTCGCTAGGGCTATGTTTGGTACAGTGAAAAGTAATAATGATAAAATTAATGAGAGTGTGGTGTTAATTAATTGATTAATGAAAGAAATGAGAGAAAAAAAGAAAGAAAAAATGAGAGTGTAGTGTTAATTACTTGATTAATGAAAGAAATTATAGTAATAATATTTGATGAATGAAATTAAAGAAAATTATTTTAATGAATTTACTATCATGTATTTTTTTCATAGATTTTGTTTTTTATGAAAATAAGGGCAAATTTGGTACTTGATTAACAAAGCTTCATTAAAATGTTAGCATTTATAACTCTTTCTTTACATTCCCTCCTAGTTTTAACTTTTATAGGAAGATAATAAAACCTACACATCTGGTTTTAATGTATCCATCTAAATCTTTGCATTTCCTTCTAAAATTTAATACCGAACACAAAAAAAAAAAAAACAATATCCCCTCATTTCTTTTCTCCTTTATTTCTAACCAAATTGGCCTAAAGCCATCCATTTACTTCATTGAGATTTATTGGTGAAAAAGAAGAGATTTGTAGAATGGTATTTGTAGGTTTGAACTTACAACTTTGGAGTAAGAAAATGAAGTTGCAAGGAAAGTGTTATTTGAGGGACCCACAGCCACCCACATACCCAAAGAAGAGAAAGAAATAAATGAAAAGTGAAAAGTGAAAAGTGATTTATTTGAATTAAACTGAACAAAAGAAGCTGAACAATTCAAAAATACATTGTTAAATGTACCAACTTTTTTATATGACCAGTCTATTTAAACTTTACAATTGTGCGGTGGAATTAATATAATTTTTTCTTGAAATTGAAATTGAGAGTTGCAATTCCAAATCTATTATTTGGATATCATGAACTAACTTGATTTGGAATTTTATTATTACATCCCAAATCAGCAAATTAAATTCTACTTTAAACCACACATTTCAAATACCAAAATATATCCAATACAAAACTCTCTCTCCAGCACGATCGTTCACTCAACCAACATTACTTCTCTCTCCATCGCTTGCTATACCAACAATTCTATCACACTTGTGGAATATCTGGCCTAGAGTTTGAAAAGATTAAATTGACATCTTTTGAGATTTAGACAAATTATAAATTGTGCATATATTATTTTGATCTCTCCTAAACCAATGCGCTAATTGTTGAAAAATGATTTTGAGTTTGAAAGGATTATGCTGACAACTCTTGAGGTTTAGACAAATTATACACCAATAGATTGAGTGTATATTATTTTGACCTCTCCTAAATCGGTACTCTAGTTGTCGAAAAATGACTTTAGTGTAAAAATTTATAATGTACGATTTTCATATAAGGGAAGAATACAATTGTCATTGTATAAAAACTTAGTCAACAAGTTTGCCAGAAAAAAAAAAAAATATCAGAGATGTCATTGAATAATTAACTTGTGTGTAATTTGTTTAAATATCAAGATCAAGTATAATTTAATTATGTTGTACTTAGAGGGCACGTAGACGGATACTCTGGAGAATCTATGACGTCCATGTATGGTTAGACCCTCGGCAAAATAAAATAGAAATAAACATGATCAATTATCAATTATTCCTTTCAATAAAAGTACATAGGTACAATCATCAAATCTAAGTAGTTGGGGACATATTAGCCAATTAAAACTATATGATGTCTAATTGATGAATGGTATTGTAGACTCTCCTTGGAAACCAAAATAAATATATAATATAATTAATTGTTCCTTTCAATAAAGTTCACATTAGGAACCATCATCAAATCTAAGTCCTTGGAACATTATAGCCATTAATTAGGCCTATGATGGGGGATATAATAGTAAAATCCACTCTTTATATATACTATACCCTTTTGTCCAATGACCAAAAAGACGTACTTCATAGTACTGTCCCCACATTTACCAAATTTGACACAAAGCCTCATCATTCTTTTTTAATGGGCTAAAGTCGAGGTTTTTGATTGAGTGGGACCCATATCACTTATGAGCCCAAATATAAAATTGTTGGTCTGGCCCGTTAGAATTTAATATACTCCAAGCCAGCATAGATGTTGTATACTTCAATTTGAAGCACTCAAAATTCCCAAAATGTTATTCTTGGTGGTGGTTCCCATTTCATGAGCTTTGAGTTATGCCCATTGGGTAGAGACCTATTTTTTTCTCCAACCTAATTAACAACCTCTTACTGTCAAAATAATAAGGATTAAAATTTTATTTTTAAAATCGTGCATAAAATAATTTAATATTAAATTATAGGCTAAAATAATTATTTTAAAATTACAAAAATATTCCAAAGTGCTTATAAAAATATTATTTAAAGCTATTCAATCAAATTTGACTTTCAAAGTACTTGGGAAGAAGATAGGGCTATTTTTGTAATTTTAAAATAGTTATTATAGCCTTTAATTTAGCGAATTAATTGTTTACTTAATTTAATATTAAATAATAAGGTCAAATTTGATATATTACAACCCATTTAGCGAGTCAGTCACGGGTTTGTAACTTGACAAGTTTTGTTAATTTATGAGGTTTTTTAATTTTGCTATGATTTTTATGCACGATTTTTAAAGTAGATGGGAGCTTTGTGATTTTAACTTTAATAAAGATTAGTCTGCAAGCCAAGAGAATTTGATTAAGAGGAGCATATTTTGAACATTTTAAGTTTGACAAAGTAATTATGATTTGTGATGTTATGATTGTAAGTTAATCATATATGATTGCATTCTATTTTTCTTTTTCCTTTAATGTGTATGACAAAAAAGTCCATAAGCTAATTATTGTATCATCTTTCATTTTATTATATCATAACTACCATTTACACTACAAACTTTCTCTTTTTTTACCTTTCTTTGCTTACTCGCAATAAACCAATTGTCTTCCTTAGATCTTACCTGGGATATTAAAAGCACCAACTAATTTAAAATAAAACTACTTTCTCATCGCCAACTTCTTCACCCTTTTTCTTTCTTTGTAAGTTATTGCTTTGCAAAAAAATTATTTGATCATTTGATAAATTGTAATTTATTTAAAGGTTAATGTTTTTCAATGTGAAGCAAAGAATATGAAAATAATTCTTACTATATCATTTATATCACAAATGATTTCAATATTATTTCATCTATTTTTAATTTGAGCTTTTGTTACTTAAATTAAATATCTTAGAGTTTTATCACACTTCTATCCATAATCATTCAATATATAAGTCTATTGGTATCTTAGTAGAGCAAGCAAAAGAGATCTTATTTCTCTTGATTGAGTATCTCTTAACAATTCATGCTTAATTTGAACCAATAAAGAGAAGCTGAACATCGAGTACTCTTCCAATTAAACACAATCTGTTAAGAGATACTCAGCCAAGCAAGATAAAATCTAATAAAGCCACTATTATATTGTGCTTTAAACTCAAAACCATGAATATTAAGACATATTCTAATATATATATATGTATGTATTCTAATAAATTAAATATAAAATTATCACTTTGTATTGCACATGAATCAAGCACAAACGGCGTTACCTTCCAGTATTTAGCATTGTAAGAAAGGAAACTTGCTTTCTATAGTATTATAGTAACATTTTTTGGTAAGATTTTTCCTTTCATGGACTCGAGCTAGCTTCTCGAAAAGAACGAATTTGCAAAAAAAATAAATAGACCATACACACAAGTTATCATACACAAATTATCTTTAAAAAAAGACATGATTTTTTTTTTTTTTTTCCTCAATGGTGTCAAGATTTTATAAATATAAAGAAGTATCGTTCAAATGGAGGGAGAGAGAGAGAGGCATACCGTCTAATACAAAGATAAAATAGAGAAAGCCCATTTCTAATAGAGAGACATGAATTTCATTTGTCATAAGCAAAATGAGAATGCAACACAAAGCATGTAAGCTGTAAGCATCCCAATTGAAGACTCGCCTCTTGGAGAATTAATTTGCCCAATGAATATTCTGTTGAAGTGGAATAAAGTAATTCGTCCAACATCATAAATTTTGGGTGAAGTGAAAAGTGACACCATTTTGGAGGTTGAAAGAAAAGTTTTGCTGAATGCTTAATCACCATGTTACTTCCGCAGTTATTTGTTAACTGAATGGCTTGTCTAGACATTTTGAGCAACTCAAATAAAATATTGAGCATTGGTTCACTTACGTACATTTGTTTTATGAAGATGGAACAAGACGAGCTGCAAACTGGAAGGATCCATTTCCATTTCTATATGACGTACCATGCAATCCTAATAACATCTCCATGATTCAGAACTAACACGCAAATATTATTACTGATACGAATCTAAATTCAATATTATTATATGAATTAATGATATGAATCTAAATTCAATATTATTATTACTGTCAAACATTTTTTTGTGATTATTTACTACTATCAAATATAGCTTTCAACATATGTAAGAAATAAATAAATACATTCGAAAGTAATCAAATCTAAAACATGTTTCTTATGCATTATCGCAGATGAAAAAATAAATGCCCTATGAAACACAATGTCATTTCTTTGCAAAGTCCTCACGTGGGTATCATTCAAGAAAAGCATAGAAATAAATGCCCTATGAAACACACAAACTTATTGATTCTTTGTGAAGTTTCCACCATTCCAGCAAAATATAGCTATAAACCTCGTGTGTCCTTGCCAAGTATCTCTAATCATTTTATCTGTTTCAACATAAGAGAAAAATAACAATAAGCTTCATCAAATATATATATATAGAAAAGGTAAGAAAAACATAACGGTTGAAAGAAATGAATTAGCTTAAAAATTGAAGAGAAGCTAGAAAAATAAAAATTATTTGATTTACCTTCTTACAATTGTTTTTCTCTCTTTCCTTTTGCTTGAGTAGTTTGAATAGGCAAATCTAAACTATCCGCATATAAAGCCAGACTTGCATCGCGAAAATCTATTTGTCCAAGACCAGTGCACTTGTTGTTTTTAGGATTATAGATGACTATAATCAGTCCATCAAGTAGCATCACAATTCCGCCTTTCTTCGTAACACACAATAGTCTCAAATTAAATATATGTCTTGTTTCTGTAGAAGATGGTCCAATCCTATGTGGGATGACAATGAACTTAGTCCAAGAATTATGCTCACCATATTGCTCCTTAGTCCACACCTCAACATAGTTCCTATCAATGGTAGTATAATACAAACTGAGGCATCCTTTCACAACCACCAAATCAAATATATTTTCTCTGGCTTTTATACAATTTGGTCGTGGTATCTCCTTGAACTTCTCATCCACCGTATCAAAGTAAACAATCACATACTCATACTTCTTATGCATGCTAGAAATTAGATTTAGATTACAGAGGATGTAGTTTTCGTGGACATTACCATACATAAAAATTGGTGGTGGATCATTATTATGAGTACCAGAGGTTTCAGCCATGCCAAATCTGCATTTTGTCGTCTTTTGTGGTAGAAGAGAGCGAGGCCTCTTCACGTTGGCAACTCTAGCAGGGGTCGACTCTCTCTTGATCAACAAGGGTTTAAAAGCAACCATGTGTAACAATCCATTAGCAATGACCTAATTCATGACCCAATTATAGCAAAAACCCTTATAAGTGGAGTGTTTAGCCTCTGTCCAGCATTGACCTCTGAAACTGAAAACCACAAAATATTCCACAATACACACATCTTGTCCTTTTGAAGCCACAACAGTACTAAACCATTACAAGAACCCCGCCGCTCTAGCATCCTATACTTCTTACACGGAAAGCATAGTTTTTTTCTTTGAATCATCAAAGCAGTAATAGCAGATGTAGTTTAAATCTCTGGACCTGGCTGTCCATTTGTCCCAGATACTTGACGGTCCATCTTAATTGATTTATTGAGATGTGATCTCGCAAAATGGAGTTTGAAAATTTCATCACACCATGATTTACAAACGCACCAACAGAGACTTGAGGGTAGTATCGAGAGTATATTGTATATGATTTCCCAGGGAAGAGTTGACGCGTCACCTTCAATTCCTAGCTTTCTTCGTTTTGTCATCCTTCCCGTTCTCTTGCAGCTCTATCTGTCTTGGCTGCAGGGTTTATGCAGCGTTTTAGAATAGGGTTTATGCATATGTATGTTAATATGTATATATATGTACCGGCCAGCCCAATACTTTCTCCTAAAAGGAATACAAACATTTTTGAAAAAATAGAAGAGTAGTTTCAGCAGCAATCCGAAGCAATTCCTTTTCCTTGAAAAGTGAATGGCCAAAACATAGATAACATCACCACCTAATTCCGGCCACCCATAATTCCTTCAATCTGAAAAAATGGCAGAAAAATTGTGTTGTGTGTGTATATATGTGATCTATACGCATATGTGAAGTTTCACATACCCAATTCCGGCGATCCAAAATTCCTTGGAATGGGAGATTGCTTTTGATCGTCGATTGAACTCGAATAGAGACCCGATACGAGTTGCCCGATTAGCTTGTCGGAGTTGTCTGAAGCGCAGGCTACCAAGAGTCGCCGGCTCTGCGATGGAGTTGCGACAGCGTTGATGAGAACTTGCGGTAGGTAGAGTCGTCGGCTCTGCAATGGAGTTGCGACAGCGTTGATGAGAACTTGCGGTAGGTAGAGTCGTCGGCTCTGCGATGGAGTTGCGATTGAATAAAAACTAGAACGATACATGCGATGATAGCAATGAAGATGCGATGGTGGCAAATATTCCTAGGCCAGAACAAGTAAATAACAAAACAGGCCCGATGGCAAACAAGGGACAGCCCAACACATAGAATGAACCCAAATTCCAAGCAGATAACAAAGATTGCACAATGTTGACTTCACATTACTGTCCCCACATTTAAGAAATTTGACACAAAGCCTCATCATTCCTTTTTAATGGGCTAAACTGGAGGTTTTTGATGGAGTGGGACCCATATCTCTTATGAGCCCAAATTAGAAAATGTTGGCCGGCCCGTTAGAATTTATTATGCTTTAAAAAGTAAAAGAGAGGCATCGCTGGATCACAAGGCCCACGGTATTTATTTGTCAAACCTAATTAGCGAATTCTTGCTGTCAACATAATAATAAAGATGTATGCACAATAGTTGTCAGAACTCTCCGAAATTGTATCGTGTGCTCTGATATATTCATAAATGAAATGACTCCAAAATTTTATTCATGCACACTCGTGCAATCCACTCTTACATATTCATAAATGAAATCCAAAATTACTTATGCATTCCAGAATCGTAGATCAAAGCTGACAATATCATACCGTTTGTAAAGCCACAGATAGGAGATGAAAGAGAAAAAAAATCGAAAAAGATGCATTGGAGCAATTACTTTTGTCACTTCATTTATGAGTGTATAAGAGTTGGGTGCATGAGTTTAGTTTTGAATTTCATTTATGAATATATAAAAGTGGAGTGCATGAGTGTGCATGAGTAATATTTTGGAGTTATTTCATTTATGAGTACATAGGAGTAGAGTGCATGATACAATTTTGTAGTGTAAAATATCAACTCTCATATATTTACATATATACTAGTCAAAGACACTTGAAAATTACAGAATAATAAAAAAATAAAATAATATTTTGAGTTTATGCATGTGATAATGATTTATATCCATTAACGATTGAGCTCGTCACCTTAGTACCTATTTTGTCATATCTTCCACTTTCTCCAAGTATCCAAGGAAACATTGCACTCTCTCAATGATAGAAAATCCTCCTCTCTTTTATTGAATTTGTGTA
The DNA here is from genome assembly GCF_030987335.1 of Cornus florida. NCBI lineage: Eukaryota > Viridiplantae > Streptophyta > Magnoliopsida > Cornales > Cornaceae > Cornus > Cornus florida. The sequence continues at coordinate 50,174,382 of NW_026775572.1, forward strand.
ATTATAAATATTGCATTATAAGTTAAGGAAGAAAAATAGTGTCTGAACTTTGCCAATATAGAGTAGAATTAGAAAAAAAAAAAAAAAAAACTATTTAAAAAAAAAAATAAAGTAGCATGTGATAGAGTTTTATAAAAACTCTTTTAAAGACCCTTTTTAAAAAAGATAATTAATTTTTTTTTAAAATTAATTAAAAATTGCATAAAAAATTATTTTTTAAAAGTAAATAAAATAGGTAATATGTGATAGAGTTTTATAAAAATTCTGCAAAAAATTCTTTTTATAAAAGAAATAAAAGTAATTGGTACAGTATTTTATTTTAGTTGCTTTTTATTTTATTATTTCAATGATTTGAAACACCCTAAAATACTTTGTATAATACACACATATTAATAGTACCTACTGAAATAAATGCATTTTTACCAACCTGACAAAAGTGAAATGGGAGACAAATAATTGGCACAATCAATAATTTTAGTTTAAGAAATTTTGAAATTTAAATTTCATTTATATCACACTTGTGTATAAATATATATTTATTCGTGACATGGTGATTATAACATTGTGCACAAATTAATTTATTTTAAATGTTATAGAAGACAAATTAAACTTTTTTCATTATTATTATTTTTTTTCTATTTTAAAAAATAGAAGACAAATCATACCCTATTGGTCTCAATTTCCATGACTGACATTGAAACAAACAGCAGATTTCAAGTACTAAAACATCACCTACAAGTCAAATTGTTATTCAACTTGTATCAGGTAAGTTAAGATAAATCTTTACATTGCCATAATGGAACCGTTATATGTCTAGTATATTAGTTTTCGCCAATATCTCATAATGGTTGTCATATTCTCTCCTAATGATTGTCATATTCTCTCCCATTCATAATAAAACTAATTAAAATGAAGTTCTTCATGCAATGAGCGATTCAAACATAAATATTTATCTAGTCATGCTATAAACAACACTTCAAAATATGCATGAAGACATTTGTGACTGTAATTTTGTTGAGGAGTGACTAATTGCTCACCATTTCGAAACCCTTCAATACAAATTTGTAATTTTTTAATCTGAAAAAACAACAAATTTTATTTAATGGAATCAAGGACCATCCAACTCAACCGCCCTATTAATGTGACCCAATCCAAATTTATAATTTATGGTTAGTCATTTATTAATTAGGCTGATTGACATGTTCTCAATATATATTTATTCTCTCTATCGTTATTTCTAACACAAAGCTGTGAGGAGAAAACAATGCTTACTTAAAATTTCAAAATTTAGAGAAGGTACATTTCCTATCAAACATCTTGGGATCCCTCTGAGTATGTATGGTTTGCCCATGGCTTCATGTTATGACTTATTAGATAAAGTTAATGGCAAATTATTTAATTGGTGTAATATGAACCTCTCCTTTGGCTGATAGGACTAAGTTAGTTTAATCTTTCATTTTTCCCATGGTTCATTATTGGTGTTCTTAAAAGATTCCCTTGGGGCAGTACTGAGAACATGTCTAAAATGCACTACATAAGAGGGGAGCTTCTTGTTGAGCCTAGAGCTGAGGGTGGTTTTGGTCGGGCGGAGTCATGAATTTTAATTTGGGAGGCCGAACTAAAAAAATAAAAGTGACTATAGTGCGAGAGACTCCCATCATTATAGAATATGGGCGAATTAGTACTATGTAATTAAATATTCATTAATCAAACGTAATGTAATATATATATATATATATATATATATATATATATATATATTTACAATGTTAGTCTTATTAGTAAATATATTGACCAAAATACAATTCAAAAAATAGAAGAAATAACCTAAATAGTATAGTTTTTATTTTTATTTTTATTTACAATATTATACTTATTAGTGAATATATTGACAAAAATACATTCCAAAAAATGAGAAAAAAATAACCTAAATAATTAGTTATGGAAAATGAAATGAAAAAAATAATAATAATAGAGAAGATGAAACGATAAGTTACGTACATTTAAAAGAAGGAGCTGTAAAGAAAAACCGTTGTTCAAGACTAAATTTTATTCATAAATTGTTTTCATTTTTGGAAATGAAAATTTTGATTACTTTGATTTCACTTTGTGAAAATATGTAATTGTTACCTTAATGAAATATTAAGAGAAAAATATAACATTTTAACTAAACAAAACACAATTAGCATGGACAAAATAGAGAAATGCTAAGAGAAAATATAATGTTTTAACTAAACAAAACATAATTAGTAGAAACAAAATAAAAAAGTGCTAAGAGAAAAATATAATATTTTAACTAAACAAAATACAATTAGCTAGCATGAATAAAACATAGAAGTGCTTTAATAGTTTATATAAGAAGTAGCTATAAAAAAAATTCTTCAAACAAGGGACAATTAAAAATATTAGCATATATAATGATATTATTCTTATTGGCATTCTATTTATCTTGGTATCACAATATTTTAATTTTTATTACTTCACACGAAAACGACTGTCGAAGAAAGATAATGTATTTTTATTAAATACAAGGAGACATTAATGAAATATTTTCTTTTATCTCTTGAATTCATATAATGAATATTATAGTTGTTTATACGTGAATGTAAATAAAACAATGGCATTTTAGTAAAAACTACAAATAATAAATTTATATTTATGCTGAACAAGATTTTAGCTCAAATTGGAACTTGTAAGAGTTTTGAGATGACACAAATTATTTTTATTTTTAATTTTATAATTATTGAGGCAAATAAATAAGTGCTTTGAAAAAAATTGGGAGGCCAATGAATATTTTTTTTGAGTTTTAGGGGCCAAAAGTAGGAGATATTTATCTAAAATAACAATCTAAGTGGGGTTTAAGAAAAAAATTTGAAAATTTTTGGGAGGGCCATGGCCCCGCCCTAGCTCCACCCCTGCCTAGAAGGTTAGTTGACGTTCAGTCTACTTCTGCTTGTACCTTAGCTTGGGATTACATAAAGGACAAAAAGAGACCGGTGGATAAAAATGATTTAGAGTAAATATGCTAATGGAAACTCAGGTTTGGATTTATGATTGGAAGAAATTTATATCAAATTTTTAACTAAATTTCTTTAATTTAAAATTTAAATTAATAATTTGGGTGTTTTGGTGCTTTTATTCGTTGTGACCTTCAAGTTGACAAACGGTACTAAATTGTTATGGAACAAGGGAATTTCCAGCTTGAAGAAGGCATGGGAGGCGTGCAGATGTCATGTGATAAAGTTCATTAGGGATAAAAATTAGGGACTTTTACTAATACATGGGTTTAAGGCCCAACTACTACAATGAGATGGTGACAAGGTCTTGAATTTTCAATTATTAGATGGATCTAGAGAATATTTCTCTAAAATAGATTTCACTTTATGCTTTATACCACACAATAACTTATAATATTATAAGAGACCCAAATAATACTTTTATGTTATAATGGCCAACAAGCTAACAAGCCAACAGTTCGAGTCAACTCACAGAAGAAATTGTTAAACTTAGAACTAAGGCTGCTTGTAGTAGTTGGATTCAAGAAAAATCTATAATCTATACTGTCTGGCTAAATAAAATCTATATATTTGATCTTTATGTCGACAGAAGTCTTTTGCCGAAAAATACTTAAAATACTAAATAGGAATAAAGAAGTTTTGAATAAAAGCAAACTGGATGATTTATTTCATAGGAAATATATACATGAATACAAACTGTTTATACATAGATACACTTTCACACACTATTTTACAAAGAGATATGTACCGAAAGAAATCACAAAAGCACACTAGAACAATGGCAGAGGACTGGAATACTTGATGACTCTTGGCTCTAAAACTCGATGATCTTTGCTTGAGCAGAGAAGTTCCTTTTATAGAAGAGGAAAGGGATGAATCTTCGGCTCAGCTTGAAGATGCTGCATAGACAGTTGAGATTTAAGATGCTTTAGAGATAAGATAGCATGAATAATTGCTGAACTATTGATGTCGTCTTCTGGGGAATTATATCTACTTTTACTGTTGAGAATCTGCTTTCGGTGGATTTGCTTTTATCTGTGAACTGTTGTGAATCTACTTTTCTTGGATGCTGAAGTTGCCTTTATCTATAAACTGTGGCGAATCTTCTTTTCCTTAGATACTTTTAGAATTCTTGCATATTGGACAAATTTCTGTCGATAATGCTATTTGTTGGGCTATCATTTCTTTCTCTTTTATGCATGCGGGCCAAATATGCATCAGTGCTGTCTGATGAGCTAGTTTCTTCATTTCTGTAGGCAAGATCAAACTGTTCCAACAACATTTTTTCTTCATTTATTATTTCTTTAACTTCTAGAGATATCTCAATCTCTGGAGGAGACTTAATGACATGAGGAATTCTTGCTTTGATAAAAAATTTCATGTTGATATTATGTTCGTAGAGTCTGAAACCAGGATTGTAGCTTAGGTTAACTTGACGATAGGCTTTATAATATACCAAATGGTTAAAGGTAGCTGGTTCTATCTCATTACGAAAGTTATTTACAAAATTAATATGTTGAGTAAGAATTTTAACTTCGGTGGGATCAGAATGAATGTAAATTCGATACTGTCCCAGAATTATTACTCCATCTTTTACCCATTCTGGGGGAGTACTGTGGATTTGAAAGAGAATTGGACTTTTTGACATAAAATTTTGGGTTAGCTTTTGTTAAAATGCAATGGCTTGGTTTAATCGGTTGGGAAAGTTACCTAAATAGTTTAAATATTCTAATGGCATATCTTTTGGTATGGTAATGTTGTAGATCATTCCTAATTCTAACAGCTTGCTTAAATAACAGAGAGTTGTTTTTGTAGAAAAAAAGAGTTTTTCTGGTTATTTCAAAAGGATAGAAGAAAACAATGTCTACATCTAACGAGATAATGGCCATAGGTATGAGGTTTCCTGTTTGTATAAATCGTAGAAAAAAATAGTTATAACGAGTTCCCTTGGGTGGACTATTATTTCTGAGGTAGTTTTGGATATCAACCCATTCCTTGAAACCATTAGACTTGACTTCTTCAAGGAGAAGATCTTTGAGATCATCAAGAAAGAGTTCAACTTGTTGTCTCAGCATTTCTCTGTAGGTTGGAGAGAAAAGGGGTAATAACTTGACATACTTGGTTTGTACTTGCATAAATTGAACTTTCTGAAGATTTTCATCTTCATCAGTCCTCAGAAATAGTTAGTTCTGTGGGGTTTTCTGTCGTTTTTTGATAAGGCAGATTCAACTTTTTATAATGAGATATAAGCGTCTCATGTTCTTGTTGTAAATTCTGATATGCTTTATTAGATGAAACAAAATATTCACTTAAAGTATTTAAATTTCTGATGAGGGTTCTATCGGGGTTGTTTTTAGAAAACCAAATATTATCTAAAATAAGTTTTTGATCAGGAAAAAGATTATGTTTAGCGCGGAACTGTTGAGCTGGGTTTTAGATAATCAAAAGAGGATTAGAAGTGTCTGGTATAAGGCTATAGCTGTTGTTACTCTTTATTTCCATTCCTGCAAAATTAACAATCAATTAGTAAACGAGATAGAATATCTGCTAAATAATTGTCTTTTCCTTTGATATGTTCAAATATGGGTTTAAAATCTCTTCCAGTAATACAGTCAATAAAGGAAATCCATCTCTTTACGGACATCCGCTGTTGTTTTGCTTTGTTTGCAAATTTAACTATGTTATCACAATCTATTCTTATAAGAAATTCTTTATCAAGGAATATCTGAAATTTTTCAATAGAGTTGGTTACTCCTAGAATTTCTAGATCTGTTGAAGGTAAAGTGGATTGTGCTTTATCAAACGTTCCGCTAGCATGGCGACAAATGTGTTTTTCATCTCATGAAGATTCTTTTGTAGGTCTTTGAAGAAGTAAACCTGCCCATCCTTAAGCTGATGCATCTATCTGGATTATTTTATAACTATTTTCAAGTGGGAGTTGTAAAGGTTATAACTGAGTGACCAAAGACTTAATTTTCTTTACTAATTCTATGTCTTGAGTATTAAAATATTTTTGACCATATTTACCTAATTTTGAATACAGGGTCCTACTAAATGTCATAACTTAGGAATAAAATTGCGACCATAATTTAATAATCCTAAAAATGCTTATAGTAATTTAGTTTCTTCTAATTTATCTGGAGAGTTTAAAATCTTCTTAAGAATATGTGATTGTAGTTCTACTTTTCCGTCCTTAATGTACAAGCCTAAAAATTCAATGTCTTGTTTTTCTAATATCATCTTTTTACTACTTATAATGAGTCCTTGTGTTATAAATTCGTTGAATATAAGTTCAAGATGTTTTCTATGTTCTTCTTTAGTTTGACTGAAGACTAGAATATCGTCTATGTAAACTCAACAGAATTTTGAATGTTTATTGAATATAGTATCCATTTTTCTTTGGAACTCCTGTGATGCATTTTTTAATCCAAAAGGCATAACAAACCACTCATAGTGTCCCTCAGGATATGTAAATGCAGTCCATTCAATAGATTCGTCAGTCATACGGATTTGCCAAAATCCTGATTTACAGTCAAATTTAGAAAGCCATTTTCTATCTTGTATTCGATTTATTAAAACATCTTTATTAGGAATTTGTAACTGTCATCATATGTATTATCATTTAATCTTTTATAATTTATAACCATACGAGTTTTTCCTCTTTTTATTTCGGCATGATTTCTAACCATAAATGCTGAACTCCTATGTCTACTATTACTTTTAGCGATAAAAGTTCTTTAATTTGTTTTTGGAATTCTTCCTGATCATCTAATGTATGAGGATTATCTTGTGTTTTTATAGTGATAAAAGGATTGATTATATTTAATTTGGGTTCGATTTTATTTTTAAACCAGTGTTTTTGGGGATCATCTCCTAAGATTTCAGTGGTTTCAGCTAGTCTTATAAGATTATCAATATTTAATTTGAAATTTTTTAATATAGCTTTATTATTAAGTAAATTCTTAGGTTCATCTAAATGACTAAGAAACATTAGAGCTTCAAAAACATCTTCTACAAATTCTGTTACATCAAATAAATTTTCTGTTTTTTCTTCGGCTATAGGTAATTCGGTAATAGGTAGAGTATTGATATAACTAATTGCTCCTTTTTCTTTCTGAGGAATACAAGGAGAGTTGGGTGGAATAAAAGTTCCTTTCTTAAAAAATTATAATCCGGTAGGAGTATACATGAATCCTCCGGTAAGTGAATTTATAAAATTTAACCCTAAAATAAAATTGTAAGTATTAGGACTATTATTAACTACATAGGTTTGTGGTAAAACAAATTTCTCATTATTAATTACTATAGGAACATTCTGGACACAATGAGTTATTGACAATTTTTTATTATTATATTGACTACTATCAACATTATAATTTAATTTTATTAATACTTCCTCTGCTACTAAATGTCTTTTTATTATACTTTTAGAAGCTCCAGTATCTAACATAGCTGAAGTTTGGACTACTTTTTCTTTAAATTCAAATGTTACAGGAAATTGGATTAAACTAGATGGTTTATATATTAAATTTATGGATTCAACTAATGTATTTTCTAGCTTATTTTCATATTTATTATAACAGTCGAGACATAATAGATTTTTACAATAGTCTTTACAATAATATCCTTCTTTAATGGAAGACCTACATTATTTACAGTTGTAATCTGATAAATGAAATTTAACTAACTCATAATGACACGAAGAATTGCTTATAGCGCAAATATAATCTTCTATAGAATGAAGTCCTTGTTCAAGATCTTCATCAACTTCACTATTAATACTTTCTATACTATATATGTTTTCATTATCGTCATCAGAATCATAAACGCTTTCTAATTTATATAATTCCTCTATCTGTTCCTCAGTATCTTCAAGTATATTGATTTTTTCTTGTATTTACTTAATAGGGTTTTGCTTATATCTATAAAGGCAATTTGGTCTTATATGACCTGGATCTCCACAAATAAAACATTTGCAACTTCGTTCTTTTATGGGCAATGTAGTTACTTTGCTATCTTTATTATCCTTATTATCTTTTTTATCTTTAATTATTTTTCATTTTTTATACCAAGGTCATTTTCTAAATGGTTTGGGGTTGCTTTTAAAATTCTTAAAATATGGCTTTTTATTATAGTTTTTATAGGTTCTACTTTTTCGTAATTTATATTTTCTTGGTTTATTTCGTTTAAAAGTTTTCGGAGGTATGCAACCAAATTGTGGAGGAAAGTCTAATTATTTACATACATCGAAAAATTGTTTCTTAATTTGCTTGGATTCTCTACGCTGTCTACATTCCTTTTTTAACATGTCATAGACATGGTTAACTCTATCTCCTATAGTTAATCTATCTCTTCGAGGATTTTCTAATCATATTTCTCAAATCTTAGTTCCTATGCTTCCGGGTAATTTCTGCAGATGTCTATCTAATAAGGTTAAATCTCCGGTTTTTCCTGTAGCAGCGAAATATTCAAAAAATTTATTAGTGTAGTCTCTTATGTATCGAAAGTTACAAATTTGTAATAACTCTAGGTTGCATAAGGCTTCATTTTGCTTAATTTGAGTTTCTTCTAATAATCTATCTTCACCTAGTAATACTCGTTTGATTAAACTGGTAAACTGTTGAATTGTACAATTATTTTTTAAGATGTTGTAATCATTAACATGATTAACTTTATAAGATTGCCACCAATTTTGAATTGTGCCTCTTAATAAAGTTTCACAATAAGTTAATGCTTGTGTTCTATTATCAAATCTTGTTAGAATAGCTGTTCTAATACAATCTTGTTCCTAATCATCGATTACTCGTGAGCAATCTTGGGGATCGTGGTGTGATATGTCTAATATGGTTCCTGCATCGTGTGCTGGAATATTATCATAGCGTCTACGCTGTGGCGTCCAAGTATACATGTTTGGAATGTTTCTATTTTCTACGTATGTTTCTTGTGTAGGTTGCAGTCTTTGTCTCGTGAGATATTCATCATTTGTTCTATTAGTGCTACTAGTTACATTATGCATTTCTTGATTTACAGATCCTGTAGGTTAAGATGAAGTTCTGCTGGTTCTTTTCCTTCTCTATGCTCTACTTGTTCTTCATTAACATTTAATTCTTCTTTTAGTGTGTTTAGTTCGTGTTTTGTGCAAAAGGATTCGAAACCTATTTTTAATATATTTTTCTTAATATCATCATTATTTCCTTCGCCTAGGTAGATGCTTTCTATGGGTTGGTAATTTGGCTCAGGATATTTCTCTTTCAAATCTTCTAATTCAAGATTATCAAAGTTATGCATTATTTTATCTAAGATTTCATCTTCTAATCTATCATAAAGGACATTTATTTCTTCAGGGGATTCAATTTCTATGAGTGTGGTTAAAAAGTCTTCTTAGGTATCATCGCCTAAATTATCTTGTCTTTTATAATTACTAAACCGTATACTAGCTTCTCCACTATTTGTTACATATATCATATTACTTTCAGAGGTCTTTTTAATTGTAGTGGTGAGATTAGGTAATTTCTGTTCTGTTCCTTTATAGGTAATACTGCTTACTTTTCTAACTTCGATCATTTGAACATATTTGCTACTAAAAAGTTTAACTAATTCACTAAATTGGGCTTTAAATTTCAAGTTATATTGATTAATTGTTTTTTCCCATAAATAAAGTATTGACTAATAGTTTTTCAAACTGTCCTGTCATATTATATCATTTGGTAGATATAGCTATTTTAATATATTTACTGAATTCTCTAGTAGTCATTGTATAATTGGGGATACATTCTACGATGGCTGCATTGGCTGTTAAATCTATTTCAGCGCTAGCAATTTATACTTGTTGATAGTTACTCCATCGATCATCATAAATATAAGCAAGTGCTCTAGTTCCTATTTCTGCTCTATTTAATCCTACTAATCCTATCATTATGACACCTAGATGCATAAGTTCTAAATTATTATTATTTAACTATTGACAGGCCTCTGGTGTTATAAGGTCTATGATAACTTGATTGTTGACAGCACTTATTCTTCTTTGGCTAAAATGATTATATATCTTACTCTAAAAATCTAGTAAATTATTAGAGTAAAGGTTCACTTTATTTTTTACCTTCTTCATTCCTTGTTCGATATATTTTTTGGCATCTTCTTCATTATCACATAAATCTTCTACTCTCATTATTTCTTTGGCTTTTCTAAGAATAATGGCCGTTATGGTATTTGTTTATTAGTTGTAATAAATTTACACGCTTGGTTTCAGGCTGGGAGAACTGATTAGTAGTTGATAATTTTATCTCATTTATTTTATCTGATAATTCAGATAATTCTTTAGAAAATTCTCTAGGAATACTTTCTTGTATTACTTCTAATTTTTCTTCGAGTTTTTTAACTTTTTCAGATAACTGGAGTAATAACTGGATTAAAAAATTGTTTTGTCGAATATGTATATTAGTTGATTGTACGTCTGTTTTAAAACTTGTAAATCATATTGGTTCTTTATCGATTTTATAAAGTTCGACTACAGCTGTTAGATAATCAGGATTACTAGTGCTCATAAAACTATTATAATAGCTTTTGAATATCGGTTTTAAGAGATTTTAAATAATCTATAATAATTTTTTGATTTTCAGAAATATTTTTAATATCGTTATTTATATCTTTAATGGCGACTAATATTATTTTATTATCTAAATTATTTGGGCTAGAATTCTATATTACTTGTTCTTTAATATAATCAAGATTTTCTCCTAATCGTTTTATAGAGTTATCTAAATTATTAAAGTCTATTCTATTCATAAACTAAAATCGTTGCCGTCTAACTTCTAAAATATTTTGTATTAATGTAATTCTAGATCTAAGTTCTTCTATTCTTCGTTGTAGGCTGCGTGTTGTGTCTCCTAATTTTAGTGCGATGTTGCAGTTCCTAAGTGCTGTTTGACAAAATTCTAAAATTTGTACAAGTGTTTCTTTAGGTAAATTGTGCATAAACTAAACTTTAGGGACAAAAATATAATTTTAGCTTACTAAAGGGTTAAAATAGAACTTAGTTCATGTATATGTAAATATGTAAACAACGTTCATGTATGTGTAATAAACTTTTGTTACTACCACTTTACTGTAAAATTCTCTAAAAATTAGCTCTCGCTTTAAATATTCACAATTTGTCATGTAATTTGTTCAAATCTAAAGATAAGTAAATATAATTTATTCTATTTAATTTGTTTCTTGAGAATTTTGGAAAAACTATGATTTTTATATCTTGTGTGTATGTCACACGGTATTCTCCTGTGCCACTTAATGGGCCCATGCACAAATTCTCTAGTAACTCTATAATATCCATTTGATTAATGATTTGACTCTCCTTGGTTGGCAAAATAAAATAATATGATCAATTGTTCCTTTCTATAAAAGTAAACACTAGGAAGAATCGTCAAATCTTTCAGTAGGTGGGGGTATAAACAATTTAAAACTATGGACATGTTTGGTACATGTTTTATTTTTAATATCTTTATTTTTATCGAGTATTGTAGTAATAAATAGTAAAAAAATATATTTGGTAAAAATTATTTTGTTTTGTAAAGTATTGTAAGACCCGTGTAAAAATAAATAAATAAATAAATAAATAAATAAATAAATATATATACATATATTTATTTATTTAATTTAATTTAATGGTTATCTATGTTTGAATTTAAAAATATAGTAGAGATATTAGAGTTTTTAAATTTAAAATTTAAATAGGAATCCTAAACAATCTCAAATGCAGTTATAGTTATCTTTATATTTCACGTCATATCAGTTCTACGAGGACATTATTTTTTAAAAAATATATTTATAATATTAGCACGATACAGCGTGATAGGACGTAGATCCAGAGAGAGTGATCTGACGTCGTATCTTTCTGCAGTAGCTGAGGGAAGGAACGATAAGTGGGAATTCGCGTAGGAAGGAAGAGTTAATTACCCAGGCAAGTTAATCTTGCATTGTAGTTCTATATATATTCGTAACTTCTTAAAAAGATGTATATTTTAACATATTTTAATATCTTGTTGCAAGTCACTGTGATGATGATTAAGAATACATTATAAATTGGTTGCATAAATATTTGTATTTAATCAAGTAACCTTAAGAGTCTTTACCTTTCTTACGAATAATGTTATTGGTTGAATATGAAATTTAGATTATTTCATTGTTATAATTTATAGTAATAATAACGATTTATTTATTAATGTACTCATATTTACGTGTTTGAGAATGACTATGCATGTATGTAATTTGTAGAGTTACTTTGGTTACAATTAAGATACATGAACCTTTAAGTATATTTGTATTTGTGTATATAAAATTTCATATAATCTTAACTTTAAGTTTTGATTAAGGGCAAATCTGATCTACTGTAATTATATATAGTGCGTGTGTTTATGTGTGGACTGTTTGAAGTAATGTAATCTTCATGTGGTAGATATATATTTATAGGAATGAAATTCCTGTAGAGTTTCACTCAAAGAGGTATTCATGTGTGTATGTTGTTATATGGCAGTGGATTAGTACTAGAACTGGGTCTTGGAAATCATTACTTTGGGATTAAAAATCATGGTGTTTAGACTAGTTTCATGAATTAATTCACGTGTGTATGTTAATAAATTAAGCAATAAATAACCCATGAATGTGGGTATGACCTGTTTTTAACAAGGTGGATTTGTACTTGGTCGTGCATGGTTGGGAACACAATTTAGAGGTTATTGGCTGAGGTTCTGGAAAGAATAACTTCAAACTGGTGGAAGACCCATTTTAGGTGTTAAATTTTATTGCATAGAACTATTTTGGGTAGAAGACTCATTTGTTTTGGGTTCTATGATTCAACTACTCTCGGTAACACTGAGTGAGGAATAGTGTGTTGTTGTATTGCGTTGAAATAATATACTTAAATATTATTATTATTTTTTATAGTTTTACATTAGAAAATAAAGGAAAAATATTTTAAATATTTCAAAAATTGTGTTAGATACCAGAATATTATATTTTTGTATAATGAATTTGGTTTTGTTAAAAATCCAGATTTCAAATGTTATTTCGGTAGGTTTACAAAATAAAACCTTAAAAAAAAAATTATTATTTCTCAACACTAAAAGGGAGAATATGGAAAAACTATTAAGAGATAAATTCTGAAATTTTGCAGGGTATTATATCTAATGTTAGGCTATGTCCAGAAATTTTCTACTCTCACTAGTTGGATCATTAGGGTTCTGTTTTTAAATTAAAATGATATTTGGGTGCATTAACTATTAATTTGAAATATTAATTAATGATATCTTTCATAATTCATCATAATTAATAATTAATGGATGAATTTGGATTAGTCGGAGGGGTAGTCAGGGACTGACCCTATGATGACTTTTGGGTATGGTCAGGGACCTGCCTATTGGGAGTGCACTACCCTTTTATTATGGCCATGGGTCTAATGAGCCCTTATTGTGTGGACGTGATCAGGGATCATCTGGGGAGTAGACGTACAATCCAGCCATACGTGTGTTTTCGGTAGTCAGGGACTATACGAATCACACCACTTTATTGGATGGGAGCCCGGGGCTCAGATGAGATATGCAAATTTACTTAAAATAAATGATGGTTATTTATTGAGTTTATAATTAACTAGAATATACCTTTAATTAATGAATTTATTGAGTTGCTTATATATATGGGAATACAAGGTAAAGTTAGCTTGTTGAACGATGATTGTGTTTAGCATTTCTTGTTGAGCTTGTGAGCTCACCCCATTATCACATTTCAGGTGCTCGTAGAGTAGGAACGTGATGGTGACACGTGACGGGAACGGATTTTAGCTCGTTGCGCATTGATTTATTTTAGTTCGATTTTCCTTTATTCTGATTATTGTAATAAAGTTAAGGTTTTATGAAACTTTATTGAGTTGATTCAGTGGTCATAGATGTTTTGTTTTACTAGAGGGAATTGCACCTCTATTTATGGATTTGTATAAAATTTGTCAGACTCTCATGTTTGTTAAATTGAGTGACGGGATTCATCGTAGTTTTATTATGGAGGATGTATGTTGAGAATTGATGGAAGTTGTACCTTAGATTTTTTTTTTATGCAGGACAAGTAGTTCTTGTATTAGTTTTTGGGGTATGACAGTTTGGTATCAGAGCCTAGGTTAAGAATTACCTGACTAAGAGAAGTGCTAGTAAGAATAGGAGCATATACTTATATGAATTATTGCTCTCTTACCATGCTCCAGTTTAAGTATAAATTACTTGTGAGACTTATCATTGACATTCTTTACTGAAAATAGGATGTCAGGAGCTGGAAGAGGCAGAGGACGACCTGCTAGAGGCAGAGGTCAGGGAGGTGTTGGTCGTGGTGGTGTTAACCATGACGATGTTCAGTTGGAGGATGCACCTCATGTGCCGAATCCTATGATTGGATTTATCAGAGATATCCGCAAACTGGGGGCTGTTGAATTTGCTAGAGCTACCGATCCACTTGATGCTGAGAAGTGGATTGAAGATATAGAAAAGTATTTTGAGATGATGGACTGCACTGAGGTGCAGAAAAGGAAGATTGGTGCATTTCTTTCATCTGGTGAGGCGCGCCAGTGGTGGCAGTCAGAGACCAGGATGGTTGTGGACATTACAACTATGACCTGGGATGATTTTAAAACTCGGTTCAATGACAAATACTTTCCACAATCAGTGAAGGAGAAGAAGGCAACAGAGTTCATGCAACTAGAACAGAATAATGAGATGTCAGTTAGTGAGTACGGGAGGAAGTTTACAGAGCTATCCCGATTCACTCCTCACATTGTTGCGAATGAGTTACACAAGGTTAGAAAGTTTGAGCGAGGATTGGTCTCTTATGTGAAGAAGTTTGTGGTGGGTCATCGTTTTAACACTTATGCTAGAGTGGTGGAATGTGCTATAGTAGTAGAGGAGAATAATAACATTGCCTTTCAGAAATAGAAGGAGCGTAGGGCAGAACAGAAAGGTAAGGGGGCTAGCAGCACTCAACAGAATCAGAGTAGCTCTCAACAGAATCAGAGGGGTCAGCAGTAGCAGACTTAGAGAAATTGGCAGGGTCAGTCTTGGCAGAGAGGTAGACAAGATTGGCGAGCAGGGAAACGGCAGAGAGTTGGTGAAAGTGAGCAATCCACAGCTTTAGTACCAGCCACACCTCATGATGCACAGCCATATCAGGTCAGCGGCCATTGCTATAATTGTCGTGAGCAAGGACATTTGGCTCGTAATTGTCCTAAGCCTCACAAGAATAACCAGCAGAAAGGTCAGGCACCACAGCAACAGGGAGGTGCAAGGGTTTATGCAGTTGTTCCAGATGGGAGACAGGATCGTGCACCACCAACAGTGGAAGGTACACTTACTATTTATGGCAGTATAGCTAGAGTACTATTTGATTTAGGTTCTTCATATTCTTTTATTGCACTATCATTTGTGGATACACTGGGATTAGAACCTGGACATATAAGTAATGCCTTATCTATTACAACTCCACTCGGGAGCGCGACGACACTTGATAGAATATGTCGTGCTTGCCCTGTTACAATTGGGGAGTTGGAGTATCCTATTGATTTAATAGTATTACGTATGAGAGAATTTGATGGTATACTAGGTATGGATTGGTTGGCTAGATATCATGCTCAGTTGGACTGCCATGAGAGGATTATTGTATTCTTAGTTCCGGGACAGTTACCTTCTCGATATAAGTGTGGGGAGTTTGAGGGCACCATGACTATGGGATTTCTGGCCCACATCGAGGTGGTTGAGCAATGGGTGACTATAGAGTAGTTGCCTACAGTGTTAGAGTATGCAGATGTGTTTCGGGATATTCCGGGTTTGCCTCCTAGGAGGGCAGTGGATTTCTGCATCGACCTCACTCCTGGTATTTCACCTATCTCTAGGGCACCCTACAGAATGGCGCCAGTTGAATTAAGTGAGTTGAAGAAGCAGACTCAAGAGTTGCAAGATCAAGGGTTTATTCGACCTAGCACATCACCTTGGGGAGCACCTGTTTTATTTGTCAAAAAGAAAGATGGGTCACTCCGCTTATGTGTTGACTACCGTACGCTGAATAAGGTCACTATTAAGAATAAGTACCCATTGCCACGCATTAATGATTTGTTTGATCAACTTAGAGGGGCACAGTTGTTTTCTAAGATTGACTTGAGGACTGGATACCATCAACTGAGGATTAAGGAGGAGGATATTCCTAAGACTGCCTTCAGGACTCGTTATGGCCTCTATGAGTTTTTAGTCATGCCTTTTGGGTTGACTAACGCTCCGGCAGCTTTTATGGATTTGATGAACCGAGTGTTTCGACCTTACTTGGATCAGTTTGTTGTAGTATTTGTTGATAACATCCTGATATATTCCAAGACTAAGGAGGAGCATGAGAGACACTTGAGCATTACACTTCAGACTTTGCGTGAGCATCAACTCTATGCTAAGTTTGAGAAGTGTGACTTTTGGCAGGAGCAGATTCAGTTTTTGGGGCATGTGATCTCTAAGGATGGAGTTTCAGTAGATTCTGCCAAGGTGGAGGCTGTGATGAGTTGGAAACGACCTACTACTGTCACTGAGATTCGTAGCTTCTTAGGACTGGCAAGGATACTACAGGCGCTTTATTGAGGGTTTCTCCAAGATTGCTGCACCTTTAACCCGGTTGACTCGGAAGGATGTAAAGTTTGTTTGGGACCATCGCTGTGAACAGGCGTTTGAGGAGCTGAAGACGAGATTGACATCAGCACCAGTTCTTACTATTCCTGCTAGTGGTGAGAGATTTGTGATCTACACAGATGCATCACATCAGGGTCTTGGCTGTGTATTGATGCAAGATGATAAGGTGGTAGCGTATGCCTCTAGGCAGCTTAAGCCACATGAGCAAAATTACCCTACACATGACCTGGAATTGGCAGTAGTGGTTCTTGTATTGAAGGTGTGGAGGCATTACTTGTATGGCGAGGAATTTGAGTTATTCTCTGATCACAAGAGCCTCAAATACCTCTACACTCAGAAGGAGTTGAATATGAGGCAACGGAGATGGATGGAGAAGATGAAGGATTTTGATATGACTTTTGAGTATCATCCTGGAAAGGCGAATGTGGTAGCAGATGCCTTGAGTCGGAAACTGAGAGGATTAGTTGCCTTTATGATGATTCAGGAGTGGATGATGTTAGAGGCATTGGCAGAGTTTTCTATCATGCCGAGTTCTCAGAGCACAGGGGCTATTCTTTGTAGTTTGACTGTATAACCTAATTTGATCAGCCGAATCATTCATTTTCAGACTCAGGATGACAGGTTACAGACCAAAGCAGTTGAGTCTGTTAATGATGAAGGTAATGTTGACTGGGCGTATGGAGCTGATGGTGGTATGAGATTTCGAGGTAGGCTATGTGCTCCAGACTTAGCAGACCTCAAGAGAGAGATTTTAGAGGAGGCACATCACTCTAGGTACACAGTGCACCCAGGTGGCACTAAGATGTATTATGATCTTAAGAGGCAGTTCTGGTGGGAAGGCATGAAACGTGATGTGGCAGAGTTTGTATCTAGATGTCTCACTTGTCAGCGAGTGAAAGCTGAGCACCAGAGACCAGCAGGACTATTACAGCCTTTGCCTGTGCCTGAGTGGAAATGGAAACATGTGTTGATGGATTTTGTTGTGGGGTTACCGAGGTCGATACATAACCATGATACAGTGTGGGTGATAGTGGACCGATTGACTAAATCAGCTCATTTTCTACCCATTCGAGCTACTGATACTGTAAAGGAATTGTGTAAGATCTACATTAGAGACATAGTTAAGCTTCATGGAGTGCCGGTGTCTATTGTCTCAGATCGTGATCCTCGTTTTTCATCTCGATTTTGGAGTAGTTTCCAAGCAGCTTTTGGTACTCCTTTGAGTTTGAGTACTGCTTTTCATCCTCAGACCGACGGCCAGTCCGAGAGGGTCATTCAGGTGTTGGAGGATATGCTTCGTGCTTGTGTGCTAGATTTTCGGGGCAGTTGGGAGGATCACATTCCATTGGTTGAGTTCGCTTATAATAATAGCTATCAGGCTAGTATCGGCATGGCACCATATGAGGCACTTTATAGTAAACCTTATCATTCACCTGTATGTTGGGCTGAGGTTGGTGATGGTAGTTTTTTGGGGCCAGAGTTGGTGCAAGAGACTACGGAGAAGGTTGCCATCATTCGAGATCGACTTCGCACAGCTCAGAGTCGACAAAAGAGTTATGCAAACCGACGCCGTAGTGCTTTGGAGTTTAGTGTGGGTGACTTGGTGTTCTTGAAAGTATCACCAATGAAGGGGGTTACGAGATTTGGTAGGAAGAAAGGGAAGTTAGCTCCTCGATTCATCGGACCTTTTGAGATCACAGAGAGTATTGGGAAAGTGGCATATAGATTGGCCTTACCACCCAGACTATCTGCTGTTCATGATGTTTTCCATGTCTCTATGTTGAGGAGGTGCTTGAGGGATGAAACTCAGGCAGTTGACTGCACAGAGGTTCAGTTGCGTCCTAACGCAACCTATGTTGAGACTCCTATTCGCATCATTGACAGTATGGTGAAACAGTTGAGGCGGACAGAGATACCTCTAATGAAGGTGCAGTGGAATCATCAGGACGAGAGAGAGGCTACCTGGGAGCTAGAGTCAGAAATGAAGGGAAAGTACCCACATCTATTCGAATAAGGTACGCAAATTTCAAGGGCGAAATTTCTTCTAGGAGGGTAGAATGTAAGACCCGTGTAAAATTAAATAAATAAATATATATATATATATATATATATATATATATATATATAATTTAATTTAATGGTTATCTATGTTTGAATTTAAAAATATAGTAGAGATATTAGAGTTTTTAAATTTAAAATTTAAATAGGAATCCTAAACAATCTTAAATGCAGTTATAGTTATCTTTATATTTCACGTCATATCAGTTCTACGAGGACATTATTTTTTAAAAAATATATTTATAATATTAGCACGATACAGCGTGATAGGACGTAGATCCAGAGAGAGTGATCTGACGTCGTATCTTTCTGCAGTAGCTGAGGGAAGGAACGATAAGTGGGAATTCGCGTAGGAAGGAAGAGTTAATTACCCAGGCAAGTTAATCTTGCATTGTAGTTCTATATATATTCGTAACTTCTTAAAAAGATGTATATTTTAACATATTTTAATATCTTGTTGCAAGTCACTGTGATGATGATTAAGAATACATTATAAATTGGTTGCATAAATATTTGTATTTAATCAAGTAACCTTAAGAGTCTTTACCTTTCTTACGAATAATGTTATTGGTTGAATATGAAATTTAGATTATTTCATTGTTATAATTTATAGTAATAATAACGATTTATATATTAATGTACTCATATTTACGTGTTTGAGAATGACTATGCATGTATGTAATTTGTAGAGTTACTTTGGTTACAATTAAGATACATGAACCTTTAAGTATATTTGTATTTGTGTATATAAAATTTCATATAATCTTAACTTTAAGTTTTGATTAAGGGCAAATCTGATCTACTGTAATTATATATAGTGCGTGTGTTTATGTGTGGACTGTTTGAAGTAATGTAATCTTCATGTGGTAGATATATATTTATAGGAATGAAATTCCTGTAGAGTTTCACTCAAAGAGGTATTCATGTGTGTATGTTGTTATATGGCAGTGGATTAGTACTAGAACTGGGTCTTGGAAATCATTACTTTGGGATTAAAAATCATGGTGTTTAGACTAGTTTCATGAATTAATTCACGTGTGTATGTTAATAAATTAAGCAATAAATAACCCATGAATGTGGGTATGACCTGTTTTTAACAAGGTGGATTTGTACTTGGTCGTGCATGGTTGGGAACACAATTTAGAGGTTATTGGCTGAGGTTCTTGAAAGAATAACTTCAAACTGGTGGAAGACCCATTTTAGGTGTTAAATTTTATTGCATAGAACTATTTTGGGTAAAAGACTCATTTGTTTTGGGTTCTATGATTCAACTACTCTCGGCAACACTGAGTGAGGAATAGTGTGTTGTTGTATTGCGTTGAAATAATATACTTAACAATTATTATTATTTTTTATAGTTTTACATTAGAAAATAAAGGAAAAATATTTTAAATATATCAAAAATTGTGTTAGATACCAGAATATTATATTTTTGTATAATGAATCTGGTTTTGTTAAAAATCCAGATTTTAAATGTTATTTCGGTAGGTTTACCAAATAAAACCTTATAAAAAAAAAATTATTTCTCAACACTAAAAGGGAGAGTATGGAAAAACTATTAAGAGATAAATTCTGAAATTTTGCAGGGTATTATATCTAATGTTAGGCTATGTCCAGAAATTTTCTACTCTCACTAGTTAGATCATTAGGGTTCTGTTTTTAAATTAAAATGATATTTGGGTGCATTAACTATTAATTTGAAATATTAATTAATGATATCTTTCATAATTCATCATAATTAATAATTAATGGATGAATTTGGATTAGTCGGAGGGGTAGTCAGGGACTGACCCAATGATGACTTTTGGGTATGGTCAGGGACCTGCCTATTGGGAGTGGACTACCCTTTTATTATGGCCATGGGTCTAATTAGCCCTTATTGTGTGGACGTGATCAGGAATCATCTGGGGAGTAGACGTACAATCCAGCCACACGTGTGTTTTCGGTAGTCAGGGACTATACGAATCACGCCACTTTATTGGATGGGAGCCCGGGGCTCAGATGAGATATGCAAATTTACTTAAAATAAATGATGGTTATTTATTGAGTTTATAATTAACTAGAATATACCTTTAATTAATGAATTTATTGAGTTGCTTATATATATGGGAATACAAGGTAAGGTTAGCTTGCTGAACGATGATTGTGTTTAGCATTTCTTGTTGAGCTTGTGAGCTCACCCCATTATCACATTTCAGGTGCTCGTAGAGTAGGAACATGATGGTGACACGTGACGGGAACGGATTTTAGCTCGTTGCGCATTGATTTATTTTAGCTCGGTTTTCCTTTATTCTGATTATTGTAATAAACTTAGTGTTTTATGAAACTTTATTGAGTTGATTCAGTGGTCATGGATGTTTTGTTTTACTAGAGGGAATTGCACCTCTATTTATGGATTTGTATAAAATTTGTCAGACTCTCATGTTTGTTAAATTGAATGACGGGATTCATCGTAGTTCTATTATGGAGGATGTATGTTGAGAATTGATGGAAGTTGTACCTTAGATTTTTTTTATGCAGGACAAGTAGTTCTTGTTTTAGTTTTTGGGGTGTGACAAGTATCATAACGTTTCATGAATAGTAGTCAAAAATTGAAATACCAATTTAGTGTTTTTATATTTTTTTTGGAAGGTAAAGTTTGGTACTGAATGTAACTTCTTTTTTTTTCTTTGAAAAACTCTTAAATGACATTATAAACTAACTATTATATTTTTCAGACTTGTAACATTTTTTTAGCAAATATATGTTATATTTTTTCTTTCAAAAAACTTGCAACAAATTGATGTTACCAAACATTTTTTCGATTACTATTCAAAATATTTTACAACAAAACACTTATTTTGTTTCGAATTAAAACAAAATGCCTATAACCTATATGATGTGGAATATATTAGGGGTGGTTACGGATCGGATTGGATTAAACATCAATCCTAATCCGATCTGCTCCCAACAGATTAGGCAAATCTTAATTCGTTACTTATCCTTTATCGCACGGATTATATCGGATCGGATCTGTGTAATAATGGATTGAATCCACGGATTGAATTTTATCTAAATTGTCCATTATTATTATTATTATTATTATTTATTCATCTTTTAACCATAACCCAATAGTTAAAATTTTAATTTATTTATATTAATTCATATATTTAAATAATTATTAACTAATACATCTTAGAATAATTAAATTATTATTAACTAATTAAATTAACTAATATATTATTTGAAATATATATATATATATATTTCACGAATCGGATAGGATTCACAAATTGAATTTGGATCGCATTTTTAACAACCCAATCTGTGATCCGATTGTGAGTTACGAATTCGATTTTTTTTAATTCATAACCGATCCGTGGGTGTAGCAATCAGAACCAATCCGCACGGATCGGACCGAATCAAATCAGATTCACGAATTATTTGTCCACCCGTAGAATTTACGAGGTCCAAATAATGAATGGTTATTGACTCTTCTTGATAGCCAAAATAAATAGGGAAATGATATTTAACAAATGAAATATCCTCCGGAAACAATGTGGCATGGCCACGTTATCTCACTAATTTTTGTGACTATATATATATATATATATTATTTTAATGAATATTATTTATGCATGTTAATATCTAATTAGTTAATTAATACAACTCGCTCAATTAATTTTTTCTCATTTTCGTTAGAATTTATTATGCTTATATATATATATATATATATATATAGTCACAAAAATTCTCATTCTTGGTGGTGTGCCCATTTCATGAGCTCTCTTACTTTCTAGCCCATTGGGTAGAGACCTATTTATTTCTCAAACTAATTAGCAACTTCTCACTATCAACATAAATAATAAAGATTAGTCTGCATAAAGTTGTCATGGTAATAAAGCGCAATTCATTGTACTAGTTATTATTATTGTTTTTATAATGACTACAGACTCAAAAAAAATAATAATAATAAAAAATAAAAATTCTAGAGTTCCACTTCAATATATCAATAAATAAAATGATAAAAATTATCCGGACTATCCCCATACCTCTTCTCCTTCCTCCACCCATTCTTGGACTCTTTTAATTTCATTTTAACATAAAATTTCGTTTCTCATTTCTCACCCCTCTCAATATATACCATCTTTCCTCTCTGCTAACATCTAGATCGCCCTCAAAACATCAAAATGCAAATCATTATAAACACAAAACAAAACAAATGAGGTATGATAATGTTCCATCTGCCGAGAATGGCAATTGTACAGCAATTGCAAGAATTTGATCAAGGGGAGCATATTTTGAATATTTTAAATTTGACGAAGTGATTATGATTTGTGATGTTATGATTGTAAGGTATTCAATATAGCAAATAAAAAATAAATAGAAAATATTAGTGAATATATAATATTTAATGAGTTTCAAGAATGAATTGTTATCTTACTTTGCTAGTTTGACCTTTCAAATTTGAATTTTTGCATATAAAAATATTTTAAAAATATACTATTTCAATTTTTTTTTTTTTTTGGATCTTTTCTACTGTTGTCTTGCCCGATTTTCTCTTCATTAGAGCATCTCCAATGGTAAAAACTAATTTTAGCTGCCAAATCTATATTTTGACAGGTGTTACAGTGCTAAAATGCTACATTTTAGTAATTTTGTTCCAATGATTCATTTCATACAAAATGCTATTTTTTAACACAATCGCTATTCTTTTTCAATTACCATTCCCACCATTCATATTTGCATCAGTAATATTAATATTAGGCACATTCCAAGTCAAATTATAGACATTAGAAGGAAACTAAAATTAAACCTAATTAAAAAGAAACAAAATTTAAAATATCTGATAAAAAAAGAACCAATATATATAAATTTATATATTTGATTCTATTGTTATATAATTTTTTTTATATAATTTTTTTTTCTTTTTCGAAAATTCATATTATATATATATATATGTATATTATATATATTATTATTAAATATATATATATATATATATATCTTTTTAGGGCAAATCATTTCAGCCTCCCCAATTGCCTCCATCTCTATTCTCGTTCTCAACTCTGAACTCCCCTCTCTTTCTCTCTCTCTCTACAACTGCAAACTAGAAAATCTACAAGAATCAGAAGTTGAAAACCCATAGATTTCAGTTTATCTATCTGTCTGCAAGAATCAAAAGATCAAAACCCATATCGGCATATCATTTCAGATTGTTCAAAAACCCATATCTTTCAGTTTACATCGCCTGCTGTTCCAGTTCGAGTTCGCCGTTCGCAAGCTTCAGCCGCTCTCTCAACTCTTAAGCTTGGCCTCTCTCTCTCTACAACTGCTAAATTGTATGTATTTTGTTTTAATTTTTTTTCTATCTCTCTCTCTCTCTCTACAACTGCTAAATTTTTTTCCTATCTCTCTCCCTCCAACTGCTAAATTGTATGTATTTTGTTTTAATTTTTTTTCTAAATCAACAAATAAAGGTCTGTAATTCTTGCTTTGCTTGAAAGTATATGTGTGTGTGTGTGTGGGATCGGTGTTAAAGAGCTACCAAAATAATTTGGCAGTTCTTAGATTTGAGAGAAAATTTGAGATTTTTAAATTTTGAGAAGCCAAATGAAAGGCTATTGGAGACCCTTTTTTTCACCATCTCTCAAATTATAGGTTTGAGAGTCCAAAATAGAAGAGCATCGGAGATGCTCTTAGTGATAGTAGTTTTTGAGATGGTTGGAATTGTTTGGAATTTGCTCAAATTCTTTCTAACAATGTCATGGATACTGCCATTTTAGTCTATAGAGTCGTAGATCAGAGATGAGAGGAAAAAAAAAAAAAAAGCGCTTTGAATTAGTTACTTTTCTTATTTCATTTATGAATACATAGGATGAGTACAATTTTAGAATCATTTTATTCATGAATATATGAATCAGTACTCCGATATATATATATATATATTAAGACAATGGATTGAAATATTTGACCCGGTAAGAATAGCTATAGAATAAAGGACTAAATCAAATGCATTTTTACACCATATGCAGATGGGACATAAATAATTGTCAGAACCAATAATTTTAATTTAACTAAATTTGAAATTTAAATTTCATTTATATCACACGTGGTGTATATATATATATATTCATCAGACCGTGATTATAACATACACAGATTAATTTATTTTTAAAAGAAAAATTATACTTTCTTTATTTTTCTTTTCCTATTTAAGAAAATAAAAGACAAATCCAACTAAATTTTGATCCTACTTCTCCATTCATCATAATGGTTTCAAAAGATCAGTAAAAGAATATGAAATTAATAACCACGTCAAACACTCAAAACCCATATTCCCATATTTGAAGCACTAAAAGATCAGTTACAAATGTAATTTGTTATTCAACTATCACATGTTTCTGTCTCTTCCACTTAACTTCTAATTTTAAATAAACCATTAAATCGCCAACATGGAGACCCTATATGTTTAGTGTATTAGTTTTCTCCAACATGTCATAATCGCTGTGATATTCTCCCCAATTCATAACAAGATGCATGCACAAAGTTTACAAATAAAACTAGTTAAAATGAAAATTTTCATGCAATAAGTGTTTCAAACACAAAATATTTATTTAGTCGTGCTATAAACAACATTTCAAAATAAGCATGAAGACATTTGTGACAGAAATTTTGTTGAGGAGTAAATAATAATTTGGCGATGCTTTTTGCCCACAATTTCCAAACCCTCCATCCAAATTTGTAATTATTATTATTTTTTATTTGGCAAAGCAACAAATTTTATTAAATGGAATAAAAAACAATCCAACTCAACTGCCCTAACAGTGTAACCCAATCCAATTATGTAATTTATAGCTAGTCATTTACTAATTAGGCTGATTAAAAAAGACCAGAAATTTTTATTTGTTTTTGGTGGCTAGGTAAGTACTCACATACACACTAACTTCTAACTTGCAATCGAGTTCTAATAATAAGGCCAATATTTTTCTTTTCCAAAGCTGTGAGGAGGAAACAATGCTTACTTAGAATTTTAAATACGCGAATGAGCATCAAATCGGTGCTTTAGTTTAAAATTTTAATTAAATTTCTTCTAATTACAAATCTAAACCGTCAATTTAGTGCTCCCAAACGTAACACAAAAGTTCTTCTTATTGGAATGCACTTCAAATTCCATCTAGTTGTTGTCTGTTTGGAACAATCATGTTGCAGAATGTTTCATTCCATATTTGCAGATGATCAAAAAATTAGTCTTTTTCATGATCCTTGGTGTGGGGGTGAGACTTTAGCTCACAAATTTAGACATACAGTAATTTTCAGAAAACTAGTTCTCATGATAGGATCTCACCCTCTATGTTTCAACTATTTAATCAACTTTATTTTTTAATCAATTTCATTTTTTTAAAATTATGAGACTTTGATTTCATTAAATGATAAATATAAATCATTAGCACCATTTATATGTAATAATCTCTAAATATTAAGACAATGGTTTAAAATATTAGACACCATAAGAGTAGCTATTGAATAAAGGACAAAATGCATTTTTGCACAGCCTGCACAAGAGTGAGATGGGACATAAATAATTGTTAGAACCAATAATTTCAATTTAACGAAATTTGAAATTTAAATTTCATTTATATTACACGTGTGTGTATATATATACTCATGACAGCACATGACAGCGTGATTATAACATTCCCGGATTAATTTCTTTTTAGAATAAAAATTAAACTTTTTATTTTTTTTTTTCTTTTCCTATTTAAGAAAATATATTCAAAAGATCAATGAAAGAATATGAAATAAATAATCAAGTCAAATACTCAAGCCCATATTTGAAGAAATAGAATATTAGCTATAAATACAATTTGTTATTCAACAACCACCAGGTTACTCTAGCGTCCACTGAGAACCATTAAATCGCCAACATGAAGACACTACATGTTTAGTTAGTGTATTAATTTTCTCCAATATTTCATAATTGCTGTGATATTCTCTCTCCAATTCATAATGAGATGCATGCACAAAGTTTACAAATAAAACTAGTTCATGTAATGAGTGTTTCAAACACAAAATATTTATCTAGTCATGCTATAAAAAACATTTCAAAATAAGCATGAAGACATTTGTGACAGAAATTTTGTTGAGGAGTAACTAATAATTTGGCGATGCTTTTTGCTCACAATTTCCAAACCCTCCAATCCAAATTTGTAATTATTATTATTTTTAATTTGGCAAAGCAAAATTTTATTAAATGGAATCAAGAACAATCCAACTCAACTGCCCTAACAATGTAACCCAATCCAAATATGTAATTTATAGCCTGGTCATTTACTAATTAGGCTGATTAAAAAAGACCAGAAATTTTTATTTGTTTTTGGTGGCTAGGTAAGTACTCACATACACACTAACTTCTAGCTTGCAATCTAGTTCTAATAATAAGTCCAATATTTTTCTTTTCCAAAGCTGTGAGGAGGAAACAATGCTTACTTAGAATTTTAAATATGCGAATGAGCATCGAATCGGTGCTTTAGTTCAAAATTTTAACTAAATTTCTTCTACTTATAAATCTAAACCGTCAATTTGGTACTCTCAAACATAGCATAAAGATTTTCTTATTGGAAAGCACTTCAGATTCCATCTAGTTGTTGTCTGTTTGGAACAATCATGTTGCAGAATGTTTTATTCCATATTTGCAGATGGTCAAAAAATTAGTCTTTTTCATGATCCTTGGTGTGGGGGTGAGACTTTAGCTCACAAATTTAGACATACTGTAATTTTCAGAAAACTAGCTCTCATGATAGGATCTCACTCTCTATGTTTCAACTATTTTCATAGAGTTGAAGTTCAATTAGGATAATGTAGGTGCCACATTAGCCTTTTGAAATGGGAGCAGCAAGTTCTTGGCTGACCTAAAGCTAGAACAATGAAGACAGACAATGAGAATTTCAACCTATGATTTCTACTTCCCTTTCATTAAAAGGAAAGTGGTGAAGTTGGCATTTAGGAAATGGGAGGGTCATGTTGCCTTCAGAAAATAAAATAAAATAAAATAAAATAACTTGCTTCGGTTTCGGACAGGGTGGTCAAAAGCCTTTGGTAAGGGAGATTTGTGGATTGGGCGCTATTTCTATTGAGGAGAGTGAAGGGTTGGAGAGGCCTTTTTCAGAAGCGGAAGTGTTGTTGGCTTTGAAGAGTTGTAATGGGGGATAAATCTCCTAATCCGAAAGGTTTCACTATGAGATTCATTGTGGAAAATTGGAATGTGACATGATGGGCACGTTTGAGGCTTTCCGTTTTCAGGATAGATTTGAGATGTTTGAATGTCACCTTCATTACTCTTATCCTTACGAAAGGAGGCGCCAAATGTTAGGGATTTCAAACCTATTACCCTGTTGGAATGCATTTACAAGCTTAAGGTCCTGGGCCTTAGATTGAGGGAGGTTCTTGATAGGGTTATCTCGAATTCTCAAAATGCTTTTGTAGGAGGTCGCCAGATTTTGGACTCAAGTTCTTTTATTGGTGAGTGTGTCGATTTCAGATTGAGCAGCTGGGTGCTAGAGCTATGTGCAAACTTGATATTGAAAAAGTCTATAATCATGTGAATCGGAAGTTCTTACTCAATGATTATAATATATATATATATACACACACACACACACACACACACACACACATATTTCACACGATATCGGGTGCACTTAGTTGCACATGCACGAATTCTATGGAAACTCTATGATGTCAAATTTGATGAATGATTTGACTCTTCTAGGTAAGCAAAATAAAAAATATATATAAATAAATAGTGATGGATGTATAATTTAAATACCGATGGATAGGAGAATGTTGTTAAATTAACGTACTATCTCATAAGATTAAGATAAGCCTACAGATTACGATAAGAATTAAGCCTATAGATTACGATAAGGATTAAGCTTACAGATTACAATAAGGATTAAGACGACGGTAAGTCTACGTTACATCCTGACCTAAGCCCTATAAAGAAGGGGGCTAATTGACGTTTTAAGGTATGCAATAGATCCTAACTTAATTTCTTGATTTCTCCAGAGAGATTACTCTGTACATGACTTGTTCGTCGGAGCCTACTCCATTAATAACACACCGGTGCCTGTAGGATCACCTTTTCTTCTCTTTGTTCAGGAAGTCAGATCAGATCCAGGTTGCACAGAATCCATCATCAACAAATACAATCATCAAATCTATGTAGTTGCGGACATATTAGCCAGTTAAACCTATATGATGTCCAATAAATTAATGATTTTGACTATCCTTGGTAACTAAAATATTTATAATATGATTAATTGTTCCTTTCTTTTCTTTTTTATTTAACACCAACAAGATAACAATTCATTGAGAAAAAGAAGAACTACAGTCAAGAGATACAACATCTAAGAGCCATTGAAGCCAGACACCCCACTCCAGATCGCCACACTCGGCCGCCAAGGCCATTCTGCTCACTAAATGAGCTACACAATTAACACCTCTAGGAACCCATCCCAAAGAAGACCCCTTACAGATGAGAAACATCATCAAAAACAACATATAAGGCCTCAATCGAAGGCTTAAGCTTCATCATTGGCTAGCAGTCCCCTTCAACAATAACATTTTGATAGCCCCAAAGATGGAGCAGCGAAAGGCATTCTCAGAGGACAAGGCCCTTAGCCAGAGATGACTGCCAACATTAGAAAAGAAAACAGAAGCCATTTTCACAGGCTGCCCAAAAGGATTTCTTAGAATCATACCACCACCGCATAGTTTCCTAGTTTCATTAAAAGCCGCATCAAAGTTAAATTTGAAAAACCCCATAAGTTCACAATAGGAACAATCATCAAATCTAAGTGGTAGCTGGGAACATAATAGCCAATTAAATAGGCCTATGATGGGGGGTTATAATAGTAAAATCAACTCTTAATATATATACCCTTTTGTCCCCACATCTAGCAAAATTTGGCTTTGATTTTTTTGATCGAGTGGGTCCCATATCATGTAAAATTGTTGGCTTGGCCCCCTTAGTTATGGGGCTCTTACTTTCTATCCCATTAGACGGGGACCTATTTCTGAAACCTAATTAGCAACAACTATATACCTCGAATCATAATGTCATCGAATTAAGAACTGAATCTATTTCTGATACCAACTATAACGAAACGGATGTTTCATAATCCAACTCAAAAACTTAAGCTATTAAGTGGGATTAACACCCAACCTATGTATCTTCATTTCACTTCCCATCCGGATCAGATGTGGGACAGACCTCTAAAATCCAGTTAGTAGAGCTCAGAGACCTAAATGGGTGTACCCAAATCCCTTCTTCCCCTAATTTGCAAGGGAAAATACACACACACACACACACACACACACACACACACACACACACACACACACACACACACAGTGTGCATGATAACTTGTATTTTTTAAAAAAATAGTAAAACAAACACACACTAGTTTATATGATTTTATTTTAGGATATTTCAACGCAAAAAAGAGATATGGATATGGTAATAAAGGGCATTTTTTTTTTCAATAAAACCATGAACAATAAAACCCTTTTTCATGGATAAGGTAAATAATATCGATAACATGGCAAACTACTAACACAATCAATTGAAATAAATGCATTATATATATATTAAGATTACGGACCCAAAAAAAAAATTTAATGCTACCCTTGGATAAATAATTGTCAGAAACAATAATTTTAGTTTAACAAATTTTAAAATTTAAAATTCATTTATATAGGCCTACCTGAGATTAAAGGGTTTTTTTTTTTTTTCAGAAAATTAAGCAACTGATATAAATGAAATGTATTCGGAAAATTAAACAACTGATATAAATGTATTCGAAATGTATAAGTACAGTATGGGCCTTTGGCCAAGAAACAGCCCATATAGGGACAAAAAAGAAGCCCAAATTTGGGCCCAAATAAGGGACAGCCCAGAACCCAAACACAAGCTAAATAACCGCAATTAACGGCCTTCAAAGAAGTCAATGGAGGATTTAGCAGACAATCCGGTAGAAGCCCTAAGATGCCACAGAAGCCATGGCCGGCAAAGAGTCAGTCCGGCGACTTCGGCAAAAGCCGACAACAGGAAGGCGACAAATTCCAGTTGATTAGAATGCTTTTGGAGATGAGGCAATTTTGGAGGAATCCCAATTTCAGAATTGAAGTAATGGAGGAGTTGATTTTTGCCAGAACTGTTCTTTGAGATGAGTTCTTCCCTCTGAAGACCCTTTCATTCCGTTCCTCCCACGTGTGGTAGGCCATTGACGAGAGGCACAACTTCCGAACCAAGTTAGTGCCAGTGTTTCTCTTCCAGTGAATGCTTACCCATTGAATTAGATCTTCCCAATTTGTAAGTGAAGAGTTAAATTGCATTTTCCTTTGATAAATCTCCAAATTGGTGAGATGAAACAGCAGTTAAAGAACAGGTGGTTATGCGATTCAGCGGAGATGTGACAGAGAGGACAAATGTTTTGGTGATGAGCTATAGCTTTGCAATCCAAGGTAAGTAGTTTGCATTGGACAGCAAGCCAGAGATTGAATTTCATTCTAAGAATGGTGGGAGAATGCCATACTAGATTGTGCCAAATCACTGGCGGGGGGGGGGGGGGGGGGGGGGAATGCTGAGAGTGATAAAATGTTGTGTGCTTTAAGCTATAGTTGCCATTTGGGGAAGCTGTCCAAAGCATTTTATCATGTGTAGAATGCAGTGGAGGTGGTAGAAAAGCCAATTCAGGTAATGCAGCTAGGATTTGGTTGGGGAAGGACCATGTTGACCCAAAATGAAATGACTTACTCTGATGTCTTGGTTGAATCCAGCATTTATGAGTAGATTGATATGGAATCTTGTGCAAATTGGACCACCTGGAGCCCAGTTATCCCACCAAAAGTAGGTGTCCAAGCCATTACCTATTTTATACCTGATAAGCTGCCTTACAGGATGTCTAAGCTGGAGAATCTTTCTCCTGCTTCAAAAGTATGAGTGTAGGATGTTGAGAGTCCAAAAGTTCCTAGACTTAATTAAATGAGTCTTACACCAGTTAATCTAAAGCCTTCCATTATCATTAGAGTGAAGATCCTAGATGAGTCTAAGGATACCAGCTTTGTTGGAGAGTTCCAAGTTGGGAATTCCGAGCCCTCCTTCTATTTTGGGTCTGCAAACTTTCCCCGAAGCAATCTTGGAACAAGTTGTCTTCAATTCAGGCCCAGACCAGAGGAAAGCTCTGAGAATTTGGTTTATCACATTGATAATTGCCTTTGGAAGTATGAAAATACTTGACCAATAGATCTGAGTTGAGACTAGGACAGCCTTGATAAGTTGGAGTCTACCTGCATAAGATAGGGATCTTATGGTCCAGTGTGAGATTCTGTGAGTAATCTTGTCAAATAGGAGGCTGCAGTGGGAAGATTGAGGTTAGTTGATATTAATGGGACCCAAGGTATTTCACAGGTAGTGAAGTAACCCCAATACCAAGCAAATTAGTGATTAAAGACTCTGTATGGGAGTCAATTCCAAAGAGGAAACACTACTCTTGGAGAGAATGATTGTGAGGCCAGACATTGAGCAAAAATAATCAAGTGCACACTTAAGCACTGAGACTGATGTAATGTCACCATTGCAGATAAAGAGGAGAGCATATGCATATGAGAGATGAGTGATCTTTAGTGGTCTACATCTCCAGTGGTACTTGAAGGCTGAAGCTCTACTCGCATAATCATTGATGATTGAGGACAATACATCCATAATTATGACAAATAGGAAGGGAGATAATAGATCCCCTTGCTTTAATCCCCTCTTGCTCTTAAAATAGCCTTGGAACTCACCATTTATTGCAATGGTGAAGGAAGGTAAGGTGATACAGGCTTGTATAAGTGAGATAAACTTAAGAAGGAAATTGAGGAGTTGAAAACAAGATAGGATAAAATCCCATTGCACTGAGTCAAAGGCTTTGGCTAGATCAATCTTTATAGCACATCTTGGGGGGGAAGAGTCCCTATGATAACCCCTCAGTAATTCATGAGCAAGTAAGAAAGGATCTGTGATTTTCCTCCCTTGTATGAATGCGGATTGTGACAAATCCATAATGTGAGGCAAAGTGTATTGCAACTTGGATGCTAGGAGCTTTGAAATACACTTGTAGATTGTGTTGCAGCATGAGATTGGTTTGTAGTCATGTATGGAGGATGGATTTTGACACTTAGGGACCAAGGCAATGTAGGTGTTGTTTGCCTCTGAAAGCAACTTCCTATTTCTGAAAAATTCTGTGATAGCCTTTGTCACTGACCTTCCTACAATTTCCTATGATTTATGGAAGAAGAAAGTGTTGTATCCATCTGGACTCGAAGTTTTGTCTCTGCTGAGCCTGAGCATACAGGTTTTGATATCCAATTGAGAGGGAATCTCATCCAAAAGACAATGAAGGTGATCTGGAATTTGTTTGCTGAAAAATTGTTGTAATCCTGGGATGGTATGTGTAGCTGGAGGAAAAGAACCAAGGAGGCTTTGGAAGTGTGTCACTATCTCAGCTTTAATGGCATCCAAATCTGTTAACACTTGTCCAGCATCTGTGGTGAGTGAGACAATCTTCCTCTTGTTGTTTCTGGATGATATTGATTTGTGGAAGAAGGAGGAGTTACAGTCACCAAGTTTTAACCCAGTCATTCTAGACTTCTGCCTTAACATGTTTTCTTGTAAGTTTGCCAACCTGAGGTATTCTGTAGTAAGAGATTTCTCTATCATCCTTAGGTTTGAATCTAATGGTGAGTTGTCCAAATCATATTGGCAGAATCAAGTTCCATCTTCACTGCTTGTAGCTTGGAGTCAACATTAGAGAATATTTTTTTATAGTTGGATTTGAGGACTTTTTCAGCAGCTTGAGTTTTTGGACCACTTGATACATAGAGGTTCCTTGGATATAGGTACACCATACTTCATGGACTAAGGGAATAAAGTTAGGGTGAGAGGACCAGGCATTGAAGAACCTGAAAGGAATGCATCTTTTTGGGATGTTAAATTCTATGGTTACAAGGATGGGACTGTGATAAGAGATCCCTGGTGCTAGAAAGCTGCACTCAGATATTTGGAAAGATGAATTCCACATTTGATTAACCAAGGCTCTATCTAAATTTTTGGCAATACATGTTAGACCTAAGCTTCTGTTACACCAAGAGAAAAGAATTCCATTGTATTTCAGGTCTTCCAATTCTGCTTGTTGAAGACACTCTTTGAAGTTAGTCATTGCTGGACACCACCTCATTGAGCCACTATGTCTTTCATTAACATGAGGGACTGCATTGAAATCTCCCATCAAGAGCCAAGGAGAGTGGGAAAAAATACCTACATGGTGAATAATACTCTCCCAAAGTGACTGCCTCTCAATAACATTGTTAGCAACATAGACAAATGATGTGTAGAAGGAGATATTGAGCCCTATAATTGAAATATTACAGTGGATAGCATGTCTATCTGAATGAAGGACAATAAGATCAATTATATTGGGATTCCACATTACCCAGACTCTGCCCAATTGGGAGAAATTGTAACTGTGAACAATTAACCAGTTGGGGGCCAAAAATCTATGAATTGAATCAATATTTTGAGGAGACACCTTTGTTTCCAAAATTGAAACAAGTTCAAGCTTCTTGTCAAAGATTAGCTTCTTAATCTCTGACTGTTTAGAGGATTAATTTAACCCTCTAATGTTCCAAGTAAGGAAAGAAAACATTGAGGGTGGAGGATATGGGAACCTCCAAGATGCCAATGGTCAAGAGGTTGACCCTTAGACATCAATTCTGAATTGCTACAAGACTTTCTTCTAGCCACTTTTTTTATGTTTCTGACTTCAATCATGTTTTGCTTGGATTTGTAGGTTGTTTGGAGCATCCAGCTTCATTGAGTGAAGAGTTAATCTTCAAGTGTTTTGCATGCTTCAATGTGAGTTTACTGGCTTGTGGGAATGTGAATGGGGAGGTGATGTTTTGGCAATGGTTCTTAACTTTGGGGCTTGGGGTTAGTTGATGGGTAGGAGAGTTATTTGTGCTTGAGAAATTTAATTTCTTAGAGCATAGGGGTGTATGGATTGGAGTATGTATGTCAGGAGAGCCTGCAGAGGTAGGGCTATTTTGTTGTGAGGAAGAGTATCCAAAGGTGTTAGGAACCATTGAATGGGGGGAGGTAAGGCTATTTTGTTGTGAGGAAGAAGTTGAGTTAGTGATGGTGGTGGTGATTATTGGGTTATTTTCATGAGGAAAGTTGGTTAGTATAGAAAATTGGTTGAAGGGTTTGTTGACTGGTGATTTTGCTGGTTTTCCATGTTGTGTAACTGATGGACATCTCTTCTTCTTCCTGATTGTGACCCATTCTGTGCTTGGAGGATAATCTGTTGGGCTGTTGTCCCTTTAAGGAGGGCATTGAACATCAGTGGGATTGTGCTGGTTACATCTGTCCTTCTGAGGAATGCTGCTGTTGTCAGTGGGATAAGTAATGCCTTTGTTCTTTTGTTGTGGAAGTTTAACATATTGAAGAGGGCAGTGAACTTCAGTGTGATTGAGCAGATTACATTTGGAACAAAATTTTAGGAGCCATTGGTATTCAATTCGAATTTGTTCTATGCTGCCATCTTCCATTTTCAGCTCAACCTCAGATTTGAGAGGTTTAGTGAGGTCTAGGTTAACACAGACCCTTGAAAACTTGAGCTTGATCCTTCCTTCAGTAGCAAGATCTGCATATAGAGGCTCCCTCACAGAGCTGGTAATGTAACTAAGGCCTTTGGCAGTCCAGTATTCCGTAGGTACATTATAGAACAGGACCCGGGAATGCAGGTTGGGTTATTTGAAGCAGGTTGTTTTTGTTGGTTTCATCTCAACAAGGAGAATGGATGACCAGCAATTGACCAAGGGCCCAATAAGAGGACATTGTTAGCTTGAGTTGTGGATTTGAATCTGAAATAGTATGTATTCCCTTCTCCAAGAATGGTATATGTGAGTCCGTAGGATCCCCAGAGCTTTGCTGCAGCAGTTTGAATTACCTTGAAGGGGATTCTTTTATGGATTGATACCCCAACAAGGTGAGATGATGACCAAAATTTGATTATTTCCTCTACTACCTCTTTTCGGGGAACAATGAGGTTTGGAGTGCTTGGAGAAGGAGGGAGGAACTCAAATGTCATTTTATCATTATATTGTTTGACCACATCAGTCCATGTTTTTTGGTGTTGGATAGTAGAAGGATTAAGTGCATTGACATTATCTAGTGGAGGTATGGATGTATTTTTGTCACTTGTATGTTGTATAATTGGTGGTAGTTGTAGAAGTGAGGTAGAAGGTATGTCATTTACCTGCTGGATTATTTGTGGTGGTGGTATAGGTCCATTGGATGGGTTGTCAGAGATGTGTTGTGCTAATGCTGAAAGGGGTAATGGGTTGGCAGGTGGTATGATGGGTGAGTTTGGTTGGAAGTCAGTAGAGGGGAATGGTTGTATCTGTGGAATTTGAATAGGTGGAAAGTAGGATGTGGTGTTTCCATTTTTAGCAATGTGTAGGTTGTTTGTTTGTGAGGTGTGCAGAGGGGGTGAGGTAATAGCATTTGAAGTACAATTCAAATTTGAATTTGAATTAGAATTAGAATTCAAACCTGGTCCCCTTTTGCCGGTGTCTCTGCCAGGTGTGGTGGTGGCTGCTGGTGCAGCTTCTTATTGTTGTTGCTTCGGTAGCTTGGACTCTGCAAGTTCAGACCTTAGTTCAGAGATGATCTTTTTGAGCCTATTGTGCATTTCCAGAGCTCTTCCAAGGTTTTCATCCTTCCACTCAAGTTGCTCTTGGAGTCTATCAATTTGGTGAGCAGGGGAAGTGTATAATAAGGGATTAAAGTTCCTTGGTAGGTGCTGATTTCCTCGGGAAGTGACTGTGGTTTGCTGTTGAGAGTGTGGGTGTGGAGCTGGGGATATGTTGATGAGAGGGTTGTGTGTAGTAAATCTTACTGGGTTGATTGGGGGGGGGGGGGGGGGGGGGGGTGGGAGGAATGAACATGAGGTTGGCCTGAGATTGAGGAGGGGATTGGAGGATGGTAGATGTGAGTGAGTAATGGTGAGTTTTGTTGCTTCTTTAGTGGACATTTTGGTGGAGGTGATTTTTGTTTGGGGAGGGGTTGCTGTTTGTTGGGGTTGAATTGTTTTAGACGTGGGGTTTGTTTGGTTGTTGAATTTTGAAGTTTGGTTGGTAAAGGGAGCTGCTGATTCTGATGGAATGGAGGTTTGAGGTGATTTGCAATGGGGTTTCCAGCTGATGGAGGTTTCAACTGGTTTGAGGTTTTTGGCTTGTAGAGAAGTTTCATGGTTCTTTCCTAAGATCAATTTTCATGGTTTTTTTTTAGATTAAAGGGTTGCACATGATATTCATGTCACTGCCATTTGTTTTTATTCATGGATGGGGAACAGATTAATTTGTTTGATGATAACATGGGGAACAGATTAATTTGTTATAAATAGTGCAGAAGACTCTAGTTCCCATGGATGGGGAACAGATTAATTTGTTTGATGATTATCACTTTGATGATAACATGGGAAACAGATTAATTTGTTATAAATAGGGCAGAAGACTCTAGTTCCCATGATGGGGAACAGTTTAATTTGTTATAAATAGTGCAGAAGACTCGAGAGAACTAGAACACCTCTATATAAATAGCTTACTGCATTATAGTTTTCTCCAATATCTCATATAATTTTCTCCATTAGTTTTCTCCAATATCTCATTTACAAATGTCTTCAGGCTTATTTTGACTGAGATGTTTATGTCATGACAATACTAATTGCTTTATGTCACTTTTAAAAGCTTATATGTCGTTTTATGATTCGTTAAAATCAATATTTCAAATTCATGTAAGAATTTTCAAAAAGAAGGTTTAAATCAACAACTATTTTATTGTACATCAAATTAATCACCTTCCAAGTCATTATCGGGCATGACTAGATTTAAATGTGCATACAGAAAAAGAAAAAAAAAAAAAAAACGGATAGAAAAAGTCAATATATATAAGGAAATACCCACAGAACAGCACAAACCAGAGAGATAATTTCTCTTGCCATTACTTACAATTACAATCTTCTGACAAGGCCCAAATCTATCTCAAGATGTGTAACTTTATGCATATGCATTTATTTTAGAATATCACATCCATTATGAGATATTGGAGAAAACTAACGCAGTAAGCTATTTTTTATTTGTAACTTTGTGTATATGCATTTATTTTAGAATATTTTGTTCAGGAGTTATAATTTGGCGATATTTTTTGCAATCCAAAATTTGTAATGTATAGCTAGTCATTTACTAATTACGCTGATGGTAAAAGATAGGAATAACCACAATCTTACTATTTTGTTGGTTGGATAAGTGGCCCTCCTCATGCTAACCTGCCTCAGCAACTTGAAGAAGTGATGCGGACTCGTCACTGAATGAGTATCTAATTCTGATCTCATCGTTCTCCTCCCTCAACCAGGGAACTAGTCTATTGCTGGCATTGTATAAGATGTGGCTCATTGGCAGTGAAAGGAAGTGATCCTCCACTTGCTGTTCGTCTCCTACATCTCCATAGTCGAGCAGTTCACCTTCGGCTCAGGGTTGGGACGAGTTTTCGCCAGCCAACTCCGGAATTGGTAGAACTTAATCTCTTAAATCGAAATCGAAATCGTAATAGTCATTGTACCATGTCATTGTTATATTTTAGCTGACTTAAGGGGAAGAAGGAAGGAAGAAATAAAGAAAAAATGTACTACATTCATAGAACATTATTGACCTTATTCATTTAAAATACTCCTACATTTTACACGCATCCAATTCAAAATCTGTTTACTTTTTTATAAATAAATTCTTAGTCGAGACTATTTCCCTTCCCCATTGTCCACAAAAATGAATTTGCTGTATTTGGTCTGCCAAAATGAAAACAGACAATAATCTTCAGAAAAATAGTTTTCATGATTGGATCTCACTCCCTATATTTTAACCATTCTCATATACTTGAAGTTCAATTAGGATCATTTGGATGCCATAGTAGCCTTTGAAATGGCTGCAACAAGTTGTTGGCTGACCTAAGAAAAAGAAGGCTGAAATGCCAACAAACACTTATTATTGAATTCACCCAACCCGATAGTACCCATTCTGGGAACATCCAGCTCCATAGTCACGAAATGGGTAAGTCCACAATCCCTAAAACGGATTGTGTAATGTACTTTATCTGCTGGGTTAAGGGACAAACTAGGAATTTCAACCTATGATTTCTGCTTCCCTTTCATTAAAAGCAAAGCACTATTTCCCATCAATCCTCAATCATCACTTTCTGTAAAATCCTTCTCTAAGCATGCCCTTCTACAAATAAAACTTCCATAGCAGTAGCTCCAGCCTCCATGTCTTATTGTGCTTAGAACTTTAGCTTAGCAAAAGCTTGGTAGGATCCTTAGCAGGGCATTGAATGGGGTGGATCTGCAGTGGATAGATGTAAATTAACCATATTCTACTGTCAAGATTCATGCCTAGATTCAAATCCGAGCGTGATCCTGTGTGAATAATCCAATCCCAAACCATACAAACTCATGTATAATACACACGTCCTAATAATAAAATGAACTTGGCTTGGGGATCAGATATCTAATCAAAGTTCAAACAGATCCATTTCATGCCCATTCATATTCACTTTTGACTCTAATTCACGGAGGATTTTCCAAAGAAGATCCATATCTGACCCATTCATTCCAATAACAGATTTACAATTAAAATCCAAATCGACCAAATGGATATCTATTCAGATAGGTTCAGTTGTCAAACTCAATCCATTTCATCAGACATTCACCTGGTCGATTCTATGCTGCCACGCCTACTAAGAATTTGACATCACTGGTCACGTCTAACACTGCAAGGACAAACAAATGATCTTGTATCCCTGAATAGAAAGCAAAGCTCGACAATAGGGCCACCCTAGAAGTATAGCTTTAATTAGATACACGTGTTGAGAAAGAACATAAAATCAGTTGAACAAGAAAAAAACAAGCAAGCATCACCCAGATCACATTAACCACTACAAAACTAGTTTTTCTAGTTTTCACCATCAGAAAGCATTAAAATAAATGTTGCCAACATTAGTGCTGCATGAGTTAACTTAGATCTCAGAAATCTAGCAACATCTATCTTGGGAACATTGGTTCAAAGTCACAATGGTTTTTCCAGCATTAGAATACAAGACTCGGGCCTCAAAACATTCTTCCCTAATTCCTAGAAATTCACAATTTGGTGCTTTGGGTTTTGACACTCCATGTAGTCACTGGGATAGTGGGGGAAATTCAAGAAGAATCCAGCTCTGGCTCCTATTATAATGTATTAGTCTCTGATGACATGCTCGAGAAATTAATCTATTTAACACCACTCAAAACCCAACATTTGTGTCAGATACACAAACTTTTTTCTTTTCTATCTGCCATTCAGCTGTCTTGGGCTATATCATATGTCAATGTCTTCGGTGCTTTGGGTTTTGACACTCCCTGTACTTTGTAAGTTCTGATTCTTAGTGTTCTTTTTTTTTTTTTTTTTTTGTCTTTTTTCATTAGTCTAGTTACCTCTATCCAAAGTCAAATTGGAGATTTAAAGATTCAGCAAGGTATAACAATAAATTTAACTTGAAAATTATTCGCCCAGTCATGTATTCTGATCATTAATAGTGTTGAGGTTCATAACATATATGTTTTAATCCTTAGATTATGGCTTGAATGCATAAAAAATGTTTTGATACACATATAAACATAAGTTTTTTTATCAATCCAAGCATCGATATAGTACCAGGTTTGATTGATTGAACCTGATTTTGGATCGATCTAACCCATCGGAAAGGCAGTTCCCAAAAATATTTAAACACTAAAATCCTAGTCTTTTCAGCCTCAAACTTTTATCAAAAGAAACCTATCTTTTCAGCAACAAAGGTAAGGATTATAGAGCGTTGAGAAGCATACTAGATGCAATCTAACAATCAACCTACTAAAATTTATTTCTTTCATTCGTCATCATATCATCTAGATGGTGAAAATCTTTGAGTGTTGATCATTTACAATCCTAGTGCTTGAAAGACTCCAATACAATAATTTCCCCACAACCTAAAGCTTGGACGACTAGTAAAGGAGATCAATCACAAGTTGTGTCCTTTTTTGGCAAGTTCTCTTTATTTCCTGCACACTTAACAATTTTTACTTGCGTAGTTAGATATACTTGAATTTCAGG
Source organism: Cornus florida (assembly GCF_030987335.1). Classification (NCBI taxonomy): domain Eukaryota; kingdom Viridiplantae; phylum Streptophyta; class Magnoliopsida; order Cornales; family Cornaceae; genus Cornus; species Cornus florida. The sequence goes on from NW_026775572.1 coordinate 50,215,409, forward strand.
TTTATACAAGTTACAAGAAATTTGAATTTATGGATTATTTTATTTTTGAGACCTATGCACCCCCTCTAAACCTAGTCTGGGGTTTTGCAAACTCTGACCTCCCATAGGTGATGGGGAACGGGATGTGATTTGTCCAACGTTACTTTTGGAGAAGAGGAAAAGAAAAATAGAATTAGGAATTTTGTAAGTTAGGATACATTATTATGTTCATTGTTATTTTTGCAATGTTCTATTTTTATGGTTATTTTAGTATTTCATATATTAGGGTTTGCTTAATGTTTCGCCTATATAAAGGCTTCTTTGTAAACGTACAATTCAGTTTTGAGAATATTCAATATTATTGTTGAGTTTGCAAACTCCCTTTGTGTCCCTTCCCCTCCTTGTTCTTGATGTTCTTAATCCTTCAGTGTTTTTAGCCTACATCCTTCAATCTATTTTCTCACCTCCTTCGTCTGTCTTCTCAACTTCTTCATCTCGCCTCATCTCATCTTCTCATTCTCATCCCCTTCTTCCTTTCTGGTTACTATTGGTTAGTATCTAAACACTGCTTGTCCTGCTTCGGGTGCCTGTCCTGTCCCTAAAAAATTCATTTCTCTTGCTCTCAACTTGTCTCATCTTCAACAATCCATTGATGCATTCATTTCTTATTCTATAGCAATCATCCACCAGACAATCCTCATCTTCAGTATATTCACTTCAAAACATGACTTATAGTGACAGCATTCCACTCCCAAACTCTCTTCTCTTTTATTACACCATTCAGCCATCAAAATGATCTCATTCCAGCAAATTATACAAGGTTCGTCTTTGGCCATCTTATAGCATTTTTCCTTTTAATTTCATAGGTATATGGTGTTCGCATAGTGTAGGTGATTTACACTCCAGCTGTCAAGACCTAAAGCACAGACAACATCCCATTTCAATTTTACATTTCTAACAAATGATCAATCTAAATTCACAAAATTGATTGTGCTCCATAGCCTCCTGCAAACATCAGTCTTTTTGCTAGTCCCACATATATACTGAAGTTACTTTCCACATACTTTCCCTTGGCCCTCTTACCTTAAAATTAAGGGCAAATTACACTGACCTCCCCGAGCTTTGGTCAAATTACACATGGATAGAGTCTTTGAGCCTTATTACTTTAACCTCCCCTGAGACCATTAATGAAAATTCCATTAACAGTTGATATGTTAGAGGCTTGGAGAGCGTGTTTAGTGGAGAGCCGAGCCAGGGATGCATGGAGGGCCACACCCCTTTGTTTATGGTGGGGTTTGTGTCATGAGAGCAATAGGAGATCCTTTGATGGAGAGGAGTCCCCTATTTGGTCTCTCAAATACAATATTCTTTCTAATTATCTTTTTTGGGTCAATGGGGTAAATTGTAAATCTTTGGGGCATCTTTTGGATTTTGTGGATAGTTCGAAATTATACTGCCATCTTAGGCTTCTTTGTCTTCCTTTGGGAGTGCTCCCCTCTTGAGCGCCTTTAATGAAATCTTACTTATAAATAAATAAATAAAAATAAATAAATAACCTAAAAATAAAGGGTGAACAATGGAGTAGAAGATAAGTATGTACATCACAATCTTGTACACAAAACCACATAATTTCAAAACATTCCAATTCTCATATTTCACTTTCAAGACCAGGTGTGAAGATGATCAAGGAGAATCAGGGTATAACAAGCACTGGCCTCTCTTAAGTAGTTGAGTTGAGGTTCGGCAGCATATTCCTAGAGTGACAGACTTAAGCAGATTCTTGGATCTATTATCCAACTATCAAACTCCCTTAAGTAGTTTGGCTGAGTGGAGGGTAATCATCACACCTCTCTCCTCCCACAAGCACACACAAGCACAACACCAGATTGATATCTCAAGACATTCCTCCAATCTTACCTCAAAAAAAAAAAAAAAAATTTAATTTTCCTCTCTAACCTTGAAATTCATGAACGGCAGCACATTCTTAGAATGACAGACTTGCTGGTTCAAATATCCGACCTGTTCATTGGTCTCTTTCCAAGAGTGGGTTCTTCTTCACTATCAGATTTGTATTTCCATTTGAAATAAGCTATATTTACAATTTTATACTCAAAATTGGGGTATAATACTGCCATAACCTTGGAGTTGAAAGGTGTCAACTCCATAAGTTGACAAACATTTATTTTTACTATTTGTAGAAGAGAAAGATATATAAATTAGAATACCCTTGCAACTTTACATATAAATTTCTTTCAATTTTAGCAATCCTTTCATTATGATTACCATAAGAACAGCCGAACAATTTGCAATTGACATTTGACATGAAGAAGCACAACACAGTTGAATTTTTACTTGAAGCGCATGTAAAATGAACCCAGACAGGACTCACTTGGCATCACCCAACAACTACCAACAACTAAAAGACACATCAATAAATGGTATAATGAAAGAAGAGCTGATATTATAAGAAAATCAACAGTTTTCATTAATTAAGCCTTAGATTGTCTTGGTCAACAGAATCTGTTTTTTTTCCTTTTTCAGACGAGATTAGGTACAAGCAACATCGCCATCATATTACTCATACCTCAAGGTGTTTTCCCCTGCAATCTTACAATGCTAGGTGAAACCATTACTGACCAGTACCACGAGATAGCAACCTCTTCCTTTCAAGCTCAAGCTAAATAGCGGAGAAAAAATTAAAAACTAAGTGAAACAGAACGATAAAATAAAACAATTTATTTCATCAAACTTTCAGCACAACTGAAGTATTTTCCCTCGAGTGTCTTACCACTTTCTTCACCCGCTCATTGGCAGCAGGAGTTCCTCCACTGACAGACTCAGGAAGATATGGACTGCAAACACGCACTTCCTTCATCACAACTATGACAGTCTTGTCCCAGCGCACTGGAAGCCTGATTATATAGCCAATGATATCAATTGCAGAAAAACAGTTACTTATCGGTAAACATGATAAGTTCTTGCAGATTCTAAATTAGTCCCAGAGTAGGAAAAAAAATATCACATTCAAAATTTTTGAGAGCACTGAAAGACTATGATCCAACCAACATAAAACCATACGATTTATGCCGCATGAGCTCAACCTAAATCTGGGTTCTTACATATGCTGTGTACACTAACGCTTTAAACATAGAAACTATATATACTCTAGGTAAACATGAAGCAATTATCTTCCTTCCTGAATGTCTAACAGTCCTTAGCACGAAAACAAATTTGGAGCAGACACCTCATATCTTTAGCTTATTATCCTAGCCCCTTCAGTATCAGAAATCCACGATTGTGAGTTGATTACTTTTGCCACATCCTAATGCAGGCTAATGATCAAAAAATCACTCCACTGATTCCAGGTTGAAGATTGCCCAGCAAGAATTATCAGATTATTCAATTGGCTACAAAAAGAAAGAATTGAGGACAACATTTTTTTCCTAAAATGACAAAAAAAATAAAAATGAGGACAACATCAAAAGCATTTCACAATCTTGATTAGATGTAGAAAATCCCAATCAACATGAATGGATCAAGCTATTGCCCCTATTTTTTTTAGAGAAATCTTCTTGAACCAAAATCCATTTGTTTGCATGTCAACCTACAATATATGAGAAACTTCAAGGGGGGAAGAAGAAGAGTAGTCAGGAGCTATGCTTGGAAATGGAAATAAATTTTATGACCACAAAAGCAAAATTTTGTAAGTAAATACTCTGCAAACACTATTGAATGACTGATCAACTAAACTGACATCTATGTTAGAACTTAGAATCCTGGAGTTTGTAAATTTCGTTATAACAGTCCAATATTGTGATTTTATTTTGTTATTTGTGTCTAAGTGTCAAAGTGAGTCAATTAGCTCAAAAGTTGAGGAAACTCTATGCTGGGTGGAATTTTGTAGGAGAATTGGACAGGCTTCAGCCTAATCATGAAATTGGTTTCTACTCCTCGTTAAACAAGTCCAGCACCAACAAGAGTAGATGATGGGATAAAGGGGACTGGAATCTTAGCAATCTATTTACAGGAATTCCCTGAAATCATCAAATAGAAAACTCTTCCTTTTCAGGATTCTGGTAAGCTGGCTGATTAGTTGGCCTCGAAACTTACAACAGATGGGCAATGGCATATTACCTAGTCAGTCAGCTTACAGTTTGTTGTTCCAACCAGCCCATTTTTTTGGCTTCAAAAATCAAATAAAATGCTAGAGTTTGGTGTATTTGGTTGCAAAAGAAGCATGCTTTGAGCCCAACTGTAAGGCCAAAGCGTTTGGATGGGTCAGAATCATGGGTCTCCACCTTCTACCAGAACCCTGACTCAGATTAAATGGAATCCACCTAGAATTATTGATTTAAATTCAGTATCCAAGGGAACCCTGGCAGCGCAGGTGATGAGGATCTCATTGTAGACCACCTAGGCAAATGTGTGAAGAGATTTTCCTGACACATTCGAATTTCTTTAAGTGAGGAACCTGAGTAACATGCACAGAGATGTCCTCCAAGTTGCTTAACAGCAATATTACCAATATGGAAATAAGGTTGATGTAAAGCTTGCTAATGAACTCCTTACTAGCAATCAGGAAGATCTCAGCTCCCTTATATCTGCTACAGGTACCTTATGAAAGAATTGGCATGCATAAGGTTGACCATGTTTATAAAGAGGCATATATATTATATTTATGATTGGATGAAGTAGTAGTGATAAGTTAATAATTAATGATTCTATACAAGCTTTCAAATAATGCAACGGCTGCCATAATGCTAACAGCCATGGAGACACATGCTCAAGATGTAATGGAGCACCTAGCAAAGGCATGAACTTTCACTATGCAACACCACAAAATATATTTGAGAGATGATTTAGAACCTAAAATGGATTTTGCATTGAACTTAAGTCATTTGTCAGCAATAAAAAATTACTCCTCTGTCCCATAATAAGTGTCCACCTTTCCTTATTTGGTTGTCCCAAAATAATTGTCCCAAATCAAAAAGTCAATGTACTATTTTACGCCATTCCCAATTTACCCTTCTTGCATTGAACTTATAAAAACAAAACATCATCACATCACTTGGACCCACCATGGATAGTTTTGGTAATTCATTCACTACCAATACAATGAAAAAAATATTAAAAACCACTTCTTAAACAGTTAAGTTCCCAAAAAGGGACAGTTAAATTGGGACTGAGGGAATACTAATTTTTACGTTTTGCAATTCTCATGACTCCTTAAACATGAGATTATATATAAAAATTATTCAATAAATTGTTCAAAAATATTCTAATCTCAACCTCACATATAAACATCATGAAAAAGGATGCAATGAAAGTTACCTATGTGACAAAAGTAAACATTAAAAAATATATTAAAACAAAATAAAAAGTCTTCAAAAATCATGAAATAATTAAAAATGTAATCAAGCTTGCAAATACAACTTACAAAATACAGATCACAAAAGAAAAGTAATTTTATACATAAGCAACTTACCTCTAGATTGAAAAGTGAAAATAAATTGGTATATTTGTGGTTCAAAACATGATTTACAAACAATATCTCAATATCTAACATTAAACAACAATTCTAGGTTAATTATAGCCTAAATAAAGTGAAAAGGTTACAAGAAATGAAAAAAAATTGGAATCTACAGATTTAATAAATGTCCCAAACTCTTGATTCAAGATTTAAGCTTATAATCTTATTTATTGTAAATTTAGTAGAAAACTAGGATTATGGTGTGTTTTTTGGAGAGTTTTGGAACCTCAAATTCTCGGAAGGACAAATAAATAAAATTTATAAGGTACTATTGAAAATTTGAAATTGTAGTTAAGGCCTAGAAAAAATTTTTAGGGATAATATATTAGCTTGTAATGGTATCATTCCCTGATAATACATTATGTATGTTAAGGTGGCTACTATATCAAATCCTGATCCTATGCCTTTATATGTTACGGAATAGCTTCAGGCTAATGCTGGCTCTTATATTTTCTAGAACATACCTAATTTACAAGAAAAAAACAATTCAAAGAAGTCCACTACAAGAATCCTATATGTCATTCACACCATCTAGGACAACAACTTCCATTGAGTTTAGTCACACACTACAAAATCTTTTAGAAGTAAGACTAATATTGGTTTTGGTTTTTCCTTTTCCTATCATTATCCTCAATGTGTATAATGACACTCTTTATCTTGGAAGCACGGATACGGACATGGGTAGGACCCAATACGGACATGGCAATACGACAAATCTAGAAAAAAATAAGACACAGATATGGCATGGATATGCCAAAAAATAATAATATACTATATAATTCTATATATATTTAAAAATAATAATTTTTGCTCATTTTATCAATATAATCATGAATGAAACCACTAATTTGGAGCTTAGAGCTAGATGTTTATTTTCTTAAATTTTATATCATTTTTCTAACTAACCCATAACATATTTTAAATTGCATTGAATCCCATTCTTCTAAATAAATAATTACAAAACCACTATGTCGTGTCCTGAAAGTATCCAAACGTGTCCTTGCCATGTCCCAGCCGCGTCAGAAAATAAAATAATTTCAAAACACTCCTAGTCGTGTTATATACATGTCTGAGCTGTGATTGCGTGTTTGACACGTGTTCGATACCGCCGCAGCCCACGGCGCCCTAGGAGAAGTGTCTATTCTTTTTAACTCTTCATCAAACAACTATTAGTTTTTATGGCTATATATAATATTTCATTACAGGTACTCATAGAGGAACGCTATAGAATAAACAAAAAACTGACAGCAGCCAACTATAGAACACTCTAATCGAATGATCGCACACCAAAAATCCCTCTGGGGGAGTCCTTCCAGACCATCTCATCCATCACCTTCTCATTCCCCTCCACCACCTGACTACTAGAAACTTTGTTACCTCCGCGAGCTCCCAATCGTGAAACTCTCCATGACACTGAACATCACAAGTCGTCCTACCGCTATCAAGCCGATAACGGTCGGCAACCAAGGCATGCATGTTCGTAGAGATCCTAAAAGTTGTGATAATCTACAAGCCATAGCAAAGTTCCCACACAAGTGGTCCTCCCAAAATCTGACCTGTCTCCCACTCCTAACCCGGATGCATTGGGAAATTCATCCCAACCCTTCCACATAAGTTCCTCCTAAGTCCAATGTTATCTCTAATCGATGCTGCTTCTATAATTCACAATTGTATGTGTGCATTTAATTTTATCATTTTGACACCAATCTTAAATGTATGCATTCCCACACACTAATTTCATAATATGTTATTTCTTAACTGTCCACATTGGTTCTATGCAGCATAACTAGTAAAATTTTCCTTCCAAATTCATAGTTGTACATCGATCACTCAATACCCCATAAACACTCATCCACAAATTTTTTTTTTTTTTTTTTTTTGATAAGTAGTTTACTCATCCTCTCCAATATCATCCTCTCTATGTCTAATATAGTCTGGATAACAAAAAGGAGAACTTATATTTGCAAAATACTATCACTTTAAGAGGGAAAAAAAGGAATAAGATAAATAAGAAGGGTAAGGTTATTTCGTTTTAGACGATGCATCAAATATGCTTGGACCCTAGGCAATATAACTAGTGTTGATTTAGGTTTTTCCTTTACTTATTATTATCCTTGATGTGCATAATGTCACTCTTCTCATGCAAATATTAGTTGTTGCATATGGAAAAATGATCATTATCGAATTTTTTTAATAATTTTTTCGGTAATTAATTTTCTCCCATGTTATCTCCAATAAATTCTACTTTTACAATTTTGAAATACATAAATATATATATATACACACGTTTTTAATTTTACCATTTATTGTTTTATCTCACCCGTCTTAACATACACATTCCACACAAGTTTATTTCATGAATGTGAGTCATTTCTTAATTGCCCACATCAGTTCTATAGAAATATAGTATGACTAGTCCTACATCTAAATGACAGAATTTTCCTTCCAAATTCATAGTTTTACATCAATCAGACAATACTCTTTAAACACTCATCTAGTTAACTGATTTTTCTTTAAAACCATGAGAAACATCCTCTCCAACATCATCCTATCTATGACTAATAGAGCCTAGATAACAAAAATGCTCAACCTTAGGCATCCTTTATCAACAATCTTAATTACTCGTTTATTGTAGTTCTTATTCAGCTAAAGTTACACTCCTTATATCACTACTTCTCCAATCATGGGTTTTTTTTTCTTGTACATATAAAGTCCCAACAAGAAATTGATTATGAATAACAACTGTACACTCCAAATGAGATAATGAGGTACTTTAAACAAAGAATTTAGGATCTTGATTGATCTACAGACAATATAATTTGTAAATAATGCATAATTATGATATCAGACAATGCGACCTGCTCAGAGTTAGTGAACAAGGTGTGGAATATGTAATCGTTAAAAAGGGGGTTATTATATATGCAAAAGACTATGGCTTTAGGAAAATAAAAATAAAAATTCTATGAAAAGGGTAAAGTTATTACGTTTTAGACAATGCATCAAAAATGTTCTGAGCCTCAGGGGTAACACCCACACCTATCCTCTCAGCTTCCATCTCTGCTTGTCTGCAATTCACCATTTCAGCTCATAAAATAATAATAAATTCAAGTAATAAATGAAAAAGGGTGGGGAAGTACAAATTGAAATGACATGGGAAATGAAAGAAGAAAAAAAAAAACCAAAAAAATCAAATAATGGGTTGTGATCAAATATTAATTATTACCTAATTGCTGATTCTTCCCTAGCTTGGAGACTAGGAAGATCAAGGTAACATTTTTTGAGATCAAGAGGGTCTTCGGCTTTACCCAAGTAAGAGAACTCCTTAATGTAGTTGGCCTTCAATAGCCTAATGTTTCGCCGTGGTCCAGATCCAGAGTTCAAACCCTCTTGTGACAATCAAACACATAGATAGTTATGGAATTCAAATTGCATAAATGTAAACAACACAAACAGAGATCAAAATTTAGGGTTTAAGCAATGAAGAGAGAGAAATCACAGATGATTAAAAAAAAAAAAAAAAAGAGTGAAAAATGAAAGGATATGAAGGATGAGGATGTTGGAGGGCCGATCGAAAGTGATAACTTGGCCGTCGAACTCATCGCCCAGGGTGGTTTTGATTGATAGAATACAGCCCACTCCGAATTCTTCGCTGTTCGCATCCATGGCAGTCTCTGTCCTGTTCTAGAATTTCATAAACTATAGAGAGAGATGTATAAGACGTCCTAATTTGGCCGTCAGAAGTGAATTGCAGTTTCACATTACTTTAAAACCCTAACCTAATTAGAGAGATTGGACTTTCTAGTTCTAACTCTAGCTAACCAATTTTTTTTCCCCTCTTTTATTTTTTTATTTTTTTGAGTAATGATAGTTAGCCAGGTCAAAATGAATTGTTTAACCTACAATTATTTATTGGGCATTTTTACTAAATACTGAGGAAGTGAAGGCCTCACCGCCTTATATTTTGCGTCACTGATCAACAGTGACTATTTATAAATCACTTTGAACAATATGGGCCTAAAAATTATTTTTATTTTTATTTTGGGTTAGAAAAGTTACTTCAATAGAAAATCTCTGTGTCGATGAACAAGTAGTGCGAACCAAATTACCCTCCATATTTTCTCTATCTTCCAAAAAGAATGGTGTGAATTCAAATTCTAATAGGAACAAATAAATAAAAAATAATAACAATAAATAATTAATTTGTCAAAAATTTATTGAACTAATCATTTATACTATTACTTCCTTCATCTCCAACAAATAAGTGTTCACCTTTTTTTTTTTTTTTTTATCCGTCCCAAAATAATTGTTCAATTTGAAAAGTCAATTTACTATTTTTTTTTATAATATTATCAATTTAACCTTCTTATATTAAACTTATAAAAAGTAACTATCACACCGCTTTTAGAGATTACAATTTCCTCAAGCCAACCTATTTCCATCCACTTCACTCCTAATAGGATGAATTTTGTAAACTCTTAAATAGAGGTGGGGGATTATGATATTTAAACTTAAAAGCCATATTAGATTCGGGGTGAGGACGGATATTGCGTTGAACCCACTCCAAAACTAACCTGCCCCAAACCCAATTAATATATATATATATATATATATATATATATATATATATATATATATATTATACATACATATGTGTCATTTGTTGTAAAATATAAGAAAGAATGTAATATAGGACGAAAGAGAATTGCAAACAAGGAAGAGAAAGAAATCTATTATGATTCAACTCTTTTCATGTTGGAAACAAGGTATACAAAATAGAAACTTTTGATGAAATTTAGAATAGATTCCGTTAAGAATTTTTTGCGAATCTATAAACAAACGTGTTCCTATCCACAAAGAGGTGATATGGTATATTTATGTTACCCAAGAATTGACTCTAGAGGGGGGTGAATAGAGTCTATGGCAAACAATGACTAATTTTTGGATTTGCAATTTCTATTTAAAACTTTCTAATAATTATGCAATAATCAATATATAGACATAAGCAATTAATAGCATAAATGTAAAGGAGATAAGGGAAGAAAGATTTGCAAATATTCACACGGCAATTTGAGTGAGGTTCAGAAACTCCTACTCCTCGGCTCAAGACCCCTCTTAAGACTTCCCAATCCACTATGGCACCTCCTTACGGGTGGAGAGCAAACCTTGATTAAAAGCAACTCCTTACTTCTCCTTGTTAAGAGACAACCTCTCTTAGTCTTCTTTTGGGTCACACCAACCCTTACAAAAATGAAGCTAGCTTGTTTCTTCTTCCTTGGACCACACCAGCCTTACAAATTGAAGATCAGATTTGTTGCATACAAATATATCTCTCAAAGATTGATATGCAAATATTAGCTCACAACTTTCAGCTCACTCTGGAGTATATATATGAATAGATTGAAGCTCAATACTCTATGAATGATATGGGATGAGAGAGTATGATATAAATGAAGAACAAAAGCTCTTATGATGCTAGAAGATGTCTCTCAAGTGTAGCAACAACTAATCCCGAAGTCCCCAACTCTATTTATAGAGTTTTGATGAGCTAATTCAAAATTAGAGCTGTTGTGCACGCTACCCGAAAGGAAATAGCCATTTAGATTCAAACTGGACTTACATCGGTCGACCGAATTGAAATGAGATTTATTTCGACCGTCCGAAATGAAATGAGATCTGCTGAGTGCCTTATTTCGGTAAGCCGAAATAAGTTAGCCTTGTGTTTCGGTCGACCAAAACACCTTCCTCCTTTGTTCAAAACTTTCTGTAAGAATCGGTCGTCCGATTCATATTACCTCTTCATTTCGGTCCGCCGAAATGGAACTTCAGTTTCAGAAATTATGTTCTAAGTAAACAGATGAGACAGTTACTCCACAGGACATCTGCACAGACCTTATTTCCATTGAAAACATTTAAGTAAATATCTTTACAGTATTTATATTTCCATTGAAAACATTTAAGTAAATGTCTTTACTTTAAGTTTACAATGTAAATAAGGAAGTACCCCCCATTTGGATTCAATAAAAAAATACTAGAAAATTAAAATCCAACTAAATCAAAATGTAGAAATTCAGTTTTAGTATAAATTTGGATTTCTGACAGTTTTGGTAAAAATGAATCCTTATGTAGACCAATGTACACTAGGTCAAAAATTCTGATAAAATCAGTTTATGCTAGTTGAAATATAAAGAGTTATTACCGGGAAAAATTATTTTGAAATAATCATTATTTCAAAAATTCATTTTTCACACTTAGCTAAAACACAGTTTTTCATGACGTGCATTCTGGGGTCTTAATGTCCGTTACCAACTCATGGTAATGAAGGTTTCTCATGCCTTAATTGTTGACCAATATGAATTATATGATTGATGTGTATGGTCTTAGCACTTCTAGCACAAGTGATGAGTTCTTTCAAAACTTATGAAAGCTTGAACTAACTTACTCTTTAGCAATGACTTCATGTGCAATTATATATAAATGAAGTGCATAGTCTATTACTAATATATCTAGGAACATATGAATGATGATATATATGTATTGTCCTGTGGAGATGAGCTTCAAATGAATTCATAAATACTTTGACATTGAATCCTAGACATTCACCATCCTATCTACCATTTTCTTCAAGCTTTGTCCATAATCTTTAGGCTTTGAGGTAGACTTGTTTTCTTCCTTCTTTTGAGTTGCTTTCTTGCTCGTTATAGTCCAAGCTATCTTTGGATGGACTTTGCATTTAGTTCTTTACAACTTGATGACTTCTTTGTATCCATTGTTTTCCTTGATGTGATCTTGAATAATGGAATATTTGGAATGATCTTTAGCTTCATTGAGGTTCTTCTTTGAATGTGAATAATCTATATAACACTCAATGTGAACATTAGTCATTAAACACTATTAATGGTTTGTTATCATCAAAACCTCTAGATTGTCCTTGGATGGAGTCCTTAAGGTCAACAATTTATTTTCTCAAATCCGTTTTCGGGTGAATGAGAAATTAGCTTCAAAGTGTGGTGTTTTGATAAGCCTAAATGGGTATGCAAAATGTGGAAAGTGCTTGTCCCACATGGAAAAAATGTTGAAACCAATTGAACTTTAAATAAGTCATGTTTGGGGTTTGGGCTTAGGCTTGGGCTTGGGCTTGGGTCTAATTGTAAAGTCCGGTTATTCTTTTTACTAAATGAAATTTTGGATTGGGCCTATTTTTAGGCTGGGCTTATTTAAATGAGTTTCACAAATGGGTGGTTGGTATTTGAATTTAAATTAAAATTAGTTTTTTAAATTTAAATTAAAACCACCTTTTAGTTTTTTTTTCCAAAGGATTGCACCTTTTTCTGAACCGTCATAACCCATTGTTACACCCACCCGAAAAGGCACCTTGCTACCTCTAAATAACCCCCCCTTTGGATCATTTGCAAAACACACCAATTCAGAATACTTCTTCTTATTTCTGAATTCTCTTATTCCTTCTCTCTTCTTGTGGGTTCGAGCCTTAGTCTGTGGGTTCAAGCCTTAGTTTGTGGGTTCGAGTCTTATCTGTGAGTTTAAGTCCGAGTTCAAGTCTACTTCTGTGATAGAGTACTACACCAAGCCAGTTCGCTTATTCCTTCAGTTTGCAGTGCTACTACCGAAGGAAGATAAGTCGTTGTATTCTGTGAGATAGACATCACTGAGTCCGTTAGTAACATAGCGGCGCGAATCTGTCTTAAGGATATAGAATCAAATTCTAGCCTCGACTTTTAATCAAGTTATTTTATTTTGTAGTTTTTATTTTATTATATTAAACTATATATTATAATAAATTATATATGTATATAGATTATTATTTTATAATAATAATTATATATATAAACATTATATTCTTACATAATATTTAAATAAATAATACTATAATATATGGTATAGTTGAACCATATTTTGGACAACAATCTTAAAACAAATTCTTTTATACTATAGTTTTAATTATTTAAATATCGTTGTTATTTTATTACTGTAAATTGACTCGTAGTCTGTATATTTAATACATATCAAACGAATGGCAAGTACAAGTACTACTATGCCTAATGTTCCCATCAGTCATGGGGAGAAGCCCGAAAACTTTAATAGGGCGGAGTTTAAAAAGTGGCAACAGAAAATGATGTTCTACCTTACAACTCTAAATCTAAGCAAGTTCCCAACTGAGACTGCCCCAATTCTAGAAAAGGGTGGACTGACGTTACTAAGCTAGGAGTTGTTGATGCATGGAAGCATGGAGACTTCTTATGCAAGCATTACATCCTCAATGGATTCGACAACACTCTATATAATGTGTACAGTCCAATAAATACTGCTAAAGAGCAACGGGAGTCACTAGACAAGAAGTATAAAACAGAGGATGCTGGCTTGAAAAAGATCGTGGTCGGATGATTTCTGGACTTCAAAATGGTAGACTCCAAGACTGTCATGAGCCAAGTGCAGGAGCTTCAGCTAATCCTACATGAGATACATGATGAGAAGATGACTTTGAGTGAATCTTTTTAAGTAGCTTTAATCATTGAAAAGCTGCCACCTACTTGGAAAGATTTTAAAAACTACTTAAAGCATAAGTGCAAGGAAATAGGGCTCGAAGAACTAATTGTCAGGCTTAGAATTGAAGAAGATAACTGCACATCTGAAAAGAAAGCTGGGAATTCTTCAATGGTGTCAAAGGCAAATGTAGTGGAAGCTGGACAGAAAAATAAGAAAAGGAAGCACTTTGGAGAAAGTCCCAACCAAGGAAACTACAAGAGGCTCACTGGGAATTACTACATATTCGGCAAGCTAGGACACCGAGTTAAAGACTGTCGTAGTCACAAAACACAACATAATTCCAAGAAAAATACCACTAAGGTGCACATTGCCAAGGAAGATAAGCTGATAGCTGATGTGTCAGAGTTAAATCTTTCAGTGTGGTTTCTGAAATCAACCTTGTGAGCAACAATAGAGAATGGTGGGTGGACACAGGAGCTACTCGTCATGTTTGCTCAAAAAAGAGGATGTTCACTACCTATGAAGCTATAGATAATGAAGAACAACTCTACATGGGGAACTCTTCTACTGCAAAGGTTGAAGGACAAGGAAAGATTAAGCTGCTGATGACCTCGGGGAAAGAGCTTGCTCTGAATAATGTGCTACATGTACCAGACATCAGGAAGAACTTGGTCTCTGGATCACTCCTAAGCATGAATGGGTTCAAACTGATCTTTGTATCGGATAAGTTTGTGTTGACTAAGAATGAGGTGTATGTGTGCAAAAGGTACCTAAGTAATGGATTATTCAAATTCAATGTAATGACTGTTGTACCCAAAGCTATTAATAATAATAAAGCTAATGTTTCTACTTATATGATTGAGTCATTTGATGTGTGGTATGGTAGGTTAGGGCATGTTAATTATAATACGATTCGTAGATTAATTAACATGGATTATATACCTAAAGTTAGTATTGATTTAAATAAAAAATGTCAAACATGTGTAGAAGCAAAACTGACTAGAACCTCATTTTACTTTATAGAGCGAAGTACGAAACCTCTAGCATTAATTCATAATGATATATGTGACTTTAAATCTGTGCCAACCAGAGGTGGAAAAAAGTATTTTATTACTTTTATTGATGATTGCACAAGATACTGTAATGTATACTTGCTAAGAAGCAAAGATAAAGCTTTGGAAATGTTTAAACATTATAAGAATGAGGTTGAGAATCAACTTATCAAAAAGATAAAAGTATTAAGAAGTGATAGAGGTGGTGAATACAAAGCACCATCTGCTGACATTTGTTCAAAACATAGTATTATTTACCAAACTACCACTCCTTATTCACCTCAATAGAACGGTGTTGCTGAATGCAAAAAACGTACCTTAAAATAAATGATGAATGCCATGTTGATAAGTTCTGGTTTAACCCATAATTTGTGGGGGGAAGTTTTGCTTTTTACAAATTATGTTCTTAACAAAATACTTCAAAAGAAAACAAATTTGACACCTTATGAATTATGAAAAGGTAAAAAACTTTCCTATAAATTTTTAAAAGTGTAGTGGTGTCTAGCTAAGGTTGCAGTTCTTACTCCTAAGAAAGTTAAGATAGGACTAAAAACCTTTGATGGTATTTTCGTAGGCTATGCATATAACAGTAATGCATATCGTTTCCTTATACATAAATCAAACATTTTTATATCCTTATTGAGTCAAGGAATGCTTGGCCCTAGTTGGAATGAAACTCTCAAAACAGTTTTCTATTTTAGCAGTTACAAAAAACTGTTCTTTAATTTTTTAGTCTACTTGGAACGTGTTTTATGAAAACTGTTTTTATAAAACTGAGTTAAATGAGTATCAGTTTTATGAGTACAACAAAATGTTGTTTTTGGTGTTTCTAAAACAAAGTGAAAACACGGAGAAGCAATGCGGAGAACACTGTGCACTTAAAAAAACGGAAGCGGCCTATCTCGGACATAACACCTTTTACGCCTCTTCCTCCAAAACGGGCTCTGCAACACCTCTCTCCTCTCTATGGCTTCTCTCTCCTCTCTACTGCTTCTTTCTACAAGATCGCTGCACTTCTCTCCTCTAGATCCAACTCTTGCTCAGATTTTATTGAGGTAAATACAAATCACACTCTTTTTTCTACAGCAAGTTTTTGTAGTTATTAATTTTGTTTTCTTTATAAATTTGGTTATAGATTTGGTTGGTTGGATGAGTTTGGTTGCAAATTTGATTACGTATTTTGTTGGTTATGTGAGTTTTGTTGTGGATTTGATTTTCAGTTTAGGGATTTGGGGTTTTCAGTTTAGGGATTTGGTTTTCAGTTTAGGAATTTGATATGTGTATGTATATATTAGTCTATATATATATATATATATATATATATATATATATATATATATATATGGTCCCCTTTGCTTCAATTTCCACTCCCTCAAACAAACAGTCCCTAAGGGAGAACAATCCGAATTCCAAAATGCAATTTTCATATTCTATGCTGAGGTCCATATTTAATTGTGATTTGTGCTATTGCATCTATGCGGTTGTAATTTCTTCTTTGACATTGCAATTTATGTTACTTTGTGAAAGGACCGTGAATCATATAATATTAACAGATTATTTTATTTAAAGGTTCAACTCTATCACTGATATTTTAACTAAACAAAGATGTACTCAAGAGGGTGTCATTAGCTTCTAAGTTATATTATGGTGTCCTAAAAATTAAAATCTTGCTATCTGGGGATTCAGTTGTTCCTTTAATTTCTTCTCCTGCAGTTATGTAGAGTTTCTGATTCAGAATTTTAGTTCCACACCTCTCAAGGCCAATTTCTAACATGTGATGGTGAAAGGTGCTCTGTCTCTGCAATAGCAGAATCGCCATCAACAAAGGAGACATTTTACATTGAAAGAAACTATAACAATAGGGTTCATATCAGAATTAATAGCAGAACTTATCTGCAGGTATGTATTCTCATCCTTTACTTTTATCTTTATTAATATATATCTTTAAAATATCGCTTAGATAGTTAATAATGATGTTGTGCCCCATTTATTATGCATTCAGCACTGGATATTGTGCCGCATTTAACATCGATGAAGCATGGTTGATGGTTAGAAGTGCCACATATAACATTTTAAACCATCAAATGTTTTTAGCCTCTCTGTGTTTATGTTCATGAAAATTTCAATTGCCCATTACAACATAATTGGGATTGGACAATCATTTGGCTTTGGAAGTTTTTTGGTAATTGGTCTGGTAAATAATGTAATTAAAATTGAACAGGTGGTAATTAAAATTGAACTATATATCTCTTCTATTATGTAGTGGCCAAAACTATGAAATTATGCTCCTGACAGATTCCTAGTTGCTAAAAAAATAATGGTTTTCCCAAGATGCAAGTACTATCATATTAAAGCTTGTTTGATTCTTAATTTTTTTTTTTTTTTTTTTTTTTTTTTTTTTTTTTTTTTTTTTGTATAAGATATTTTGCTGGTGTTTCTGTGTATTTAAAGCTTGTTTGATTCTTAACTGTTGGATTAGCATTATCAATTTGTTTGATTCTACGAAATGCTTGTATTACATTTTTTTTTTAATTAATAACTTATAATTTTAGAGTAAATTTTGTATCCCTATCTGCAACTTGAAGCACAACACTATACTCTGCTTGGGGTGATCCCATGGCTTCATATCTTTTCAACTAAAATCTGATTGAGTTAAAAACAATACTAGAAATCTGATATAGGTTCTTGGAAAATATGATACTAGAAATCTGATGTAGAAATCTAATGTAGGTTGTTGAAAAATCTGATGCTATAAATTTTTGAATACTCGAAATCTGATGTTGGTTCTTGGAAAATCTGATACTAAAAATCTAATGTAGAAATCTGATACTAGAAATCTGATGTAGGTTCTTGGAAAATCTGATACTATAATTTTTTTAATACTAGAAATCTGATGTAGGTTCTCAGAAAATTTAAAAGAAATCTGATGTAGCACTTCAACTTTGTTTTGGTATACCTTTTACCGTGTTTAATTTATAATGGTTATTGAAAATTTGTCTAGGTTCTTGGAAAATCAAGATGGACACAGATTGGAGTGATACATCGTCTTCATCGTTTAATAATTCAGATGAAGATTTTGATGACCTTGTAGATTGTATGTATTTGAATTTGATGCAGGAGTATGAAGATTCCTTTAAATCCAAGGTACCAAAGAGAACTTCAGGGTTAACAGGTCATGAGTATGTTCAGGAATTGTTGAATGACCATGCCGGTCGATGTTTTAACTTATTACGAATGGATAGAGAAGTCTTTCTAAAATTATGTCAAAATATTGAGAGAACATAAATTGTTGGAAGACACACATACAATTTCAATCGAGAAGTCAGTGGCAATGTTTTTGTTCACTATAAGACATAATATTCGTCATGTAGTGATAGCTGAATGATTTCAACATTCTGGCAAAACAGTTTATAGACATTTTAAGCTCGTATTGATAACAATATGTCGCCTTGGGAAATTCCTCATACGTCCACCATAAAACAATGATGTGCCTTCTCATATACTTCATAATCGTAAATACTATCCTTGGTTTAAGAATTGCATTGGAGCAATTAACGGAACATATATAAGTACTTTTGCACCTGCCAGCAAACAAACTCCTTATAAAGGAAGAAAGTCTATAGTGACACAAAATGTTATGTGTGCTTGCTCATTTGATATGCTATTTACTTTCGTTTACATGGGTTGGGAGGGAACGACAAATGATTCGAGAGTTTTTATTGATGCAATTACTAGAGTTGCTGCACAATTCCCGATACCAGCTGATGGTATTACTATTACTTTTGTCTTTTTAATATTAATAATAGCATGCTACTAACCCTAATAAAATTTAAATAATTTTTTGCAGGGAAATACTATGTAGTTGATTATGGTTACCCACACACAAAAGGATTTTTGCCTCCATATCGTGGTCAAAGATATCATCTACAAGATTATAGGGGTAACAATCGGCAACCGTGTGGTGCAAAGGAATTGTTTCACTATCGGAATTCATCACTTCGCAATATCATTAAACGTTGTTTTGGAGTACTAAAGGCTCATTTTCCCATTTTAAAGCTTATGCCTTGTTATAAGTTGGTTAGACAACGACTCATAATAACTGTTTTTTTGCACGATTTATAATTTCATTCGTTAAAATATATTAGATGATCGTTTTTTTTATGGAGTATGGGGAAGAAGATGTTAATGTCGCTGATTGGGGGAAGGGTAACAATAGTAATGCTGGTGTACTGAATGCACTTAATTTATCTGATGATGGTACAGTACAAATGGAAGCCCTTAGAACTTATTTGATGGATCAAATGTGGGCATCATTCAGAGGCAATGCTAGATGAAGTTACTTTTATAATTCTCCAATATTTTGCTTTGATTAGCTATTTGTGTAATTCTCTAATATTTTGTTTTGGTTATGTATGACTAATATTAATGTTTGTACAACTAAAAGTGCACATGACACTTGAATTAATTCATGTAACTCTTTTATTGTATTTAAATTTAGTCAAATTTTAATTCAACTTGATATATTGTATTTGTACAACTTTTATTAAGTTAAGAATACTAGCTAAAATGAATTCACCACTAACATTTATTTATATATATATATATATATATATATATATATATATATATATATATATTTACATTAATAGTTAATAGCATAAATTAAAGAAATAAAAGAGTGAGGTACAATAATATTTTTATTTATTTTTTTAGTTCAGAAAACTATTTTCAAAAACTCATACAACCAAATAGTTTTATGAGTTTTTTTTTCCCGGAAACTGTTTTGTAAATTCTCTTAACCAAGCAGGTTTGAAATATGAAAAAACTGAAAACTATTCTCTGAAAACTGTTATTAAGAACTGTTCTTGAGAACTATTATCTGAAATGCAATCCAAGCAGGGCCCTTATTTCTTTGAGGATTTATTTCCTTGTAAAAATCCTCTTAAAAGATTTCTTGATATTGTTAATAGCAATATACAAGAGAATATAGACTAAGAGTCTATAGATGAAGGAAATAAGGATGAACCTAGATGTAGTGAAAGAGTTAGAACGTCTAAGTCATTTAATCCTGATTTTCTGACATATTTATTGGAGAATGAGCCACAAAGCTATAAAGAAGCTATGTCTTTTCCTGAAGCTCCTTTATAGAAAGAAGCCATAAACAGTGAAATTGAATCCATCATGCAAAATCATACTTGGGAGCTGGTGGATCTTCCTCCTGGTACTAAACCTTTAGGGTATAAGTGGATTTTCAAGAAGAAGTTGAAGCCTGATTGTTCAATTGAAAAATATAGAGCCAAACTTGTTGCTAAGGGATACAGGCAAAAGGAAGGCTTAGATTATTTTGATACATATTCACCAATCACAAGAATAACATCTATTAGATTATTACTTGCTATTGCAGCATTGCAAAATTTAGAAATACATCAAATGGATGTTAAGACTACATTCTTGAATCGTGAATTAGAGGAAAAAATTTATATAGAACAGCTTGAAGGTTTTATAGTTCCAGGGAAAGAAAAGAAGGTATGCAGGCTTGTAAAATCCTTATATGGATTAAAACAAACACCTAAATAATGGTATGAAAAATTTGACAGAGTGATGTTGTCAAATGGTTTTAAAATCAATGAGTATGATAAATGTGTTTATGTGAAAAACAAACAAAATGGATATGTCATCGTGTGCCTATATGTGGATGATATGTTAATAATGGGTAGTAATGATGTTATCATCAAAACTACTAAAAAGATGTTGACAAAAAGTTTCGATATAAAAGATTTAGGCATAGCTGATGTCATACTAGGAATCAAGATTTCTATAACATTAGATGGTCTGGTATTATCTCAATCTCACTATGTTGAGAAAATATTAGAAAATTTTAATAAAGAAGATAGTAGTCTTGTAAAAACTCATGTTGATGTAAATCTTCATTTATCGAAAAATACTGGTCCTAGCATATCACAACTAGAGTATTCTAGCATTATAAGAAGCTTAATGTATTTGATCAATTGCACATGACCAGACATAGCATACTTAGTTAATAAATTGAGTATATATACAAGTAATCTAGGAAAGAACCATTGGACTGCAATAAACAGGGTTCTAAGGTATTTAAGATATACCATAAGTTATGGATTGCATTATTCAAGATATCCAGTGGTACTTGAAGGATACAATGATATTAATTAGATATTAGATACGAAAGATTTTAAATCCACAAGTGGCTATGTCTTTACTATTGGAGGAGGTGCCATATCTTGGAAATTGTAACGACCCAAACCGGGGTCCGGATCGCTAACCGGGTCTTTAACCAAACTCGAATATACACCAGGGGTAAAATGGTTATTTTAAAATATGATAAGGTAATTTGCCTTTAAACTAGTTAAATGAAGTTTAAAATAAACATTTTAGTCATTCTATAATGTTTGACGAGGTTCTATGGTCATTAGATACGATTTCCCAAAAACGCTCTTACCGGTTCAAGGAAAATTCCAACACTATTCCACTAAAATAACTATAACTTTCAACATAGATGAAATTTGAAGGTGAGCTTGGTCTCATTGGAAATCTAACTTAAAATCCTTAAACATGGGCTTAAGAATGACCCTATTTGGGTTTGGAACGAAGAAGTTATGACCATCCAAAGTTAAGTAATCAAAGCTGATAAAACTGTGAAGGGCAAAAAGCCCACTGGAGAGTTAGAACTGGTTCCCAAACTTGGTACCGGTTCCACATGGGTAGAATGCCCAAATGTGAACCAAGACAACCCTTGAACCAGTTCCAGAATAAAGTACTGGTTCCCCAAGTTCAAAATTTAAAAAAATGCCTAGAAAAGCCTAAGGTTGAACATTTGTACACTTAGGTAACCCATTATCACATAGTGACCTTAATCCAAGTTCAAAACCTATCACAATACAATGCAAAATAATTTTCTATAAGTCATGGTCACTTATATCAACAATTTAATAGACTGCAACATCATTTTTTCCCATTTAAATAAGATATATTGCATAGTCTTACATTTTTGTCCCAATTTTACATCAAAATGAAGCCTAAGCACCTAGTTATTTTACAAGGCCGTACCATACAACTTAATACATTTTAAGATGCTACTTTCCAAAAAAAATGGCTCAAGTCTACAAAATAGTTGCAAAACACACTTCAAGTCCCCTCATGCTTATGAAGGAATGTCATCCACCACCTCCTTCTCGTGACCTGAAAAATGTTAATAATAAGGGGTGAGCAAAATTGTTCAGTAGGTGGTGCCTAAGATGCACCTCTTATGACCCCGTGAATCCAAGCAATGAATAGAAATAAAGGGAACGGGATCATGTTATACTGAGGAAGAATACAATATAATTTCAAGGCTAAAAACAAATAATGTCGCGCCATGAAATGCAATGTCGTGCTATGTCGCTTCCCATTTCAAAATCACTTCCATTCATCACTTTTCAAACCGTTAACGTAACCCGTCCCTCGGTACCCCCTTGGCGACACGAGAGAAGGATTGGCTACGGTCCTTAACCCTTGGTAGCCCCGCGGCGTCATTTGGGCCCAGATAACTCGACCACGCTAGAGGTTTTTCCTAGTTCCCTCTATGTCACATTAACACCACGGACCCTCGGTACCCCCTTGGCGTCCGGATTTTCACAAAATCCTTTTATCAAATCTTTTTCCTGAAAAAAATCCCCTTTTCGTTCATTCATTTCAAATCAACTTTCCTAATTCTTTCCCTAATGCCATGCATTAATGTCTCATATATATTTCAATGCTGTGCAAATGGAGAAATTCATACTCATCAAGCTAACATTCAACAATATACATGCTTTACATCAAAAGAAAAATTCAAAAAAACATATCTCATACTTTCTAATCACAAAATTCAGCACTAAAGGTATAGCTTGAATTAATCACAATTAAACATGCTTCATCATCATATATACCAAGCAACACCAAAGTCACAACTTCAGCAGAACATATATAACATAATATCGTATGAAATTTCTACAAATCAAGCATGTTAACCACAATTAAGAAGAATAATTCACAAAGAGCCCAAGAAAATGAGAATTAAAAACCCCTACCTCTAAAAATGAGAAAACCCTCAAAAATTGCCCAATTCCTAGCCCTAATTTTGAAATTCCAAGGTGCACCAAACGGGGCTTGGCTCTGATGAAATCGAATATCTTGATGCGTTCTTTAACTTGACACAAACGACACCAAAAATCTCCAAAAGATGAGAGAGTAATTAAAACTTGAACTTGTAAAGAAAAGAAAAAGAAAAAATGAAGGAAAGAGAGAGAGAGAGAGCTTACGAGAGAGAGAAAGGAAAATGAGGCTAAAATGGCCTCTTTGGCCACTAATATTATAATGGTGGGTCCCACCACTAAAGGATTTTCTTTTTCTTTCTTTCTTTTTTTTTTTTACAACTTTTATTTCCCATCACAATGTATATATATATATATATACACTAACCATATAAATACCACATAAAACACATAAAATAAAATAAATGAGGTGAAACTGGACCCAAACAGAACTCCTATACGCAACAATTCTGGTTGCGAGTCCCACACGGGACTTTTTGGTCCGGAAAACTGAAAAATGCCGAAATGACAACCATTGCATTTCTAGGAGTCTTTAACTCAAAAAAATATCCTAATCAACTTTTGGACACACCGGGCACACCTGGTGGTGTTCGGCACATAAAACGAGAAAAGATGAAAATGACTTTGCAAAAATAGAAAATTCCAAGAAATGAAAAATGGTAAAATTTGAAAACATTACATTTTACCCTCCTTAAAAGATTTCGTCCTCGAAATCTACCCTCTTTAAAGAAGGAAACCCATAGCCACATACCTTTCTGAGAAACACCTCACTAAATCACAGAGCTAAGAACTCAACAACCTTATTGCCTTTGACACCCGATGTCAATAAGCAATCACACACTATTGTCAGAAAAACCCAATGCTCACCATCCTATGAGGGTACTCATCACTCACAACATCATACACAAAACCCGCTGGATTCCACACTCAACTTAAAACCAACACTAGTCCCCTCTACATCGCTACATAAGGCTTCGGAGCCTGAAAAAAGAATGGTCACAAGACTCCTGAACATGATAACATCCTAACTCAACTCATCCTTTAAAGGACACACAAAATCCAAGACAAGGAACCATATACATCACACAATCAAGCTCAAACTCAATCTACACATCTTTGTCAAATCAATACTTGTCATCTAACATACAGCTACACAATCATATATCTGTACAAGCAACCACCAATCGCACCATATGACAATCATCATATTAGACAACTTTAAGAAGACAAAACTACAGATTTCCCAATGACTACATAATCATAAGTCACTAGAACAATAAAACGTACTATCCTGTATCCTGGACATAAATCCTCAAAACGAGATCCTCAATAATCAATGATTGTACCACAAACCCGTTATCTGACACTTAGTCCTACCTATCACACCTTGTTACCCGAGACAAACTATCTGAATCCACTCTGTCACACCGATACATTGCATAATGTTGTACTCTCACTGTTCCTGATAAATCAAACAATCAGTGAACTTTAACCCGACATCGTGCTAAAGAGGGACTGATTCAGGAGAAATGGTTAGCCAGGCCATTCTCATCCTCGATTCGATCTCAGCACAGACGTCATTTTTGTCCTCAAGTCTAAACCTCAAATACAGTCTCACACAGTCCACAAAACAACCATAAGATTCACTTACTATCAATTTATCGCTCTACGTAACCACAACTGTTATATAATCACATACCTACTCTAAAAATCCCAATCACACCTTAATCATAACAAGCTAAAAGTAACACAGCGTCAATACCACAATCATCAATCAACCTAAAAGCTTTCGAGTCACCTCATATCACCCACAATAGGTAGTCAACATCATAACATCATTCGAATCAATTCTTATTTCTTCAAAATGCACAGTACGACCGTCTCATATTTGAAACCTCAAAACTAAAGTCAATCGTTCCTATTATTCCTCAATGGAATCACACAATCATTCTCTAGCTGCTTAGCACTCAAACAATACCAACACTTGTCCTCAAAACACTGCTCAAATAAGACATCAATAAAAACACCCGAGTACATGACTCACATCACATCACCTAACCATCCTCAAACTGCCATTCATGACACCTTCGCTAGCCATCACTGCTTGTATTAAACACTGAAACCTTACAATCCTTGTTCAGCAACTCATGCCTCACACACCACCGGTCAAGATCACTCTCAGAACAAGCACTACAAAAACCAAAGACTACAGCTCCCTCCGTGGAAGTGAGTCAACCCATTCAACCAAACATTTACTAGTGAACTTTAGCAGCATAACAACCCACGTACAGGTCCGTCCGTCTATCCGCGGACGCACACAATTCCTAGATGGGGGACAAAATACACGACAAACGATATCCTTGCCTGGACCAGGACAAATAGAAGGTAATAAACCCCACACTCACTAGAAACTGACAACTCGCACCCAAATACTCCTAACACCTTGTCACACACTACTCACCAATCGTCCAACCGTGGACACCCAATCTCACCTGAGTTGAAATAAACTCCTTATACACAAGGAGAAGAACCAACTGGAAACATATATGGGACTACAAACACAAATCTAGGCAACCTTGCCACTAATGGACCGTCATACACTATTAACACTGAACCTCGCATACGCTATGTTGCGATACCCATACTAACCAAAACCAATCAAATAAGAGCACCAATTGCTCACAGCGTACTAACACTAGAAACGATCATAGTACGTTAGACACCATGTCCCATTCTACCTGGAACCTATGACAACCCCTATGCCATAAAATGACACTTTATCATCTATTCCATCTCTACCTTTTTGGGTGACACTCCCTCGAACACCGTGCTCACAATACCAGTGACCTCAGTCACAGCAACCCATTGAATCTACAAAACAAAAAGATGCATATATGGCAACACCTCTCTCTCGAGTTCTAAAGACTAAATTGACCATAATCGCCTCAATTGGCGCACAATCCCATCACTTATCAGACAACATACAACAAACAACAAACAACTCAAAATCCCCGAACCACATTTGGATCATACTGATGTGTCTAATTTTACTACTTGCAATAGTACGATTCTGTGTGGGATAGGGTTATAAAGAGAGGTGTCGAACCCACAGAGAGATGAGATTTATATTCAGTTTTCAATTTAGTTTTATTGGTTTTCAGGTAACTGGTTGAAAGATTTGTTGGTTGTCATGATTAAAAATGAACTAAAATTAAAGTAAAATATTAAACTAGAGTATATTAAATAATGTGTGATACCCCTCGGATCCGAGACATGGGTTGATCAGGCCCAGGCCCAAACCCGAGGGATATCAGACAATTTAAAGTACTTATTCGAACACAGATTACAAAATAAAATAAGAAATAATAGTTTAAGCTGAAAGAAATCTAAAATAAAATCCTTTAAAAAAAATTATAAACTTAAAATCCAAAACTTCCAATCACTTAACAACTCGGGAATCCATCTCTAGTGGACCCCTAATGAAAAATCACAAACTGAATGTATATAAAACTGAAGGAAAACCATGATCAAATCGTGAAGAGAGACCCTACGTCGTCGGAAAAATGAATGATCATCTCTGCTCAGCACGAATAAGCTCAAGATTGGAACTGACGTACACCAGAAAAATAGAAGTGGGTCAGGCCCACGAACAAGTTCTATCCTACTACAATCCAAGCAGAGACTCGATACGCATGTACATACTAAATAGTTCAACAATAACTAATAATCCGTACATAAATATATCCACACTACTGGACTCTCGCTAGATTATGAAGAGGGTCTCAACCTGAATAGAAGGCATCACATAAAACGCACCTGAGTGGGCATGAGTACCTAAGCCTAAACAGGGTATACCTCAACCCTCACAGCTAGCTACATATCCAATTGCATATACGCACCCTAACCGTCGACACTGAGACTCAAGCTTATATCGCAGTATCTTAAAAATATATCTAAACTCTGTTCCTAACCATCCACAAGAAATCCAGTAAGTCGTTCAGCGTATTCAACCGCACTGACTCATATATATAAGGAGGATTTTATTTAACAACCCGTACCCTTATTCCAAAATAGGTAGGACTTAGTAATTTGAGTTAATCCAAACCTAGTATGACACCGTCCCATACCGGTGCATACAATTCCATCCATCCAACAGTTGATAAAGCATTGCCAATACGAATATCAATATCAACAATTCCATACTAAGCATATTATAGTATATTAACAAACATGCTTAAATAAAACCAACAGTTGATAAAGCATTGCCAATATAAATATCAATATCAACAATTCCATACTAAGCATATTAGAGTATAATAACAACATGCTTAAATAAAACCACTATACAAAAGCCATTACTTGAAATCACATCACAAAAGCCAATGCTAGATCACACAGGACTGTGTCTGTAAATATAAGTCTATTCCCAATATTCATAATTAACAGAGCCTAAATAAATATTAGGTTACTTAGTTCCTTAACCTGTATAATAAATTTAGGCAATTTATCATACCTTTAATCTCCTATCCAACAAATTGATGCATTAAATTTCACAATTTGACCATCAATTAATCTTTAGCAAATTACAGATTTCTAGCATGTATTTCCATTCCACGAATACGTAATTAGCAGTGGACAAGCTCTCACAGAAATTTCTAATATAATTAAGAAATGTAAATGTCTGAATACAAACAGGTCTGCAAAGCACATAAGAAATCCATACAGTTTTAACGATTAAAACTCGGTGTTTAAATCTATATTATTCTATCCCTTGAGACTTTAATCCTACTCTGGACAACCTCTAAAACCTCCACCACAGTATTTATTCTCCTTAGAAAACTTAGAAATTCAATAACCAAAAAGCTTCCTCACTGAAAACTGAAGAACACGTTAACAGAACAAGAAAAACTGAAAGAAGAAAAATGGAGCAGGCTCCAAAAAAACTTGGAGCTGCCTCCAAGTGCCTTGGAGCCGCCTCCAATCCAAAAGGAGCCGGCTCTCTCCCTCATCTTCTCCGTGTTTTATTTTTCCGGCGTCGTTTTCACCTCCGGTACTTCTTTGCCAAGGTTCCTAGAAATTGTAACTAAATCCCAGTAGCTTCCCACCCTTATTTAAGTCCTTATTACAATTACTAACAGGGGTTTAAATAGAAAACAATGCAGGAAAATTTACAATTTAACCAGTTAAACAAGTATAACACGTACTGTTACAATTTAGATTTTAAAGATGTAAACAGACAACGTTTTTTTTTTTAAAAACATGTAACTCATTCCTGGAACTATTTACGTATGCAAAGAACATGTAGCCTAAGCGAGAGAGTTAAGGATAAAACTTGCCTTTGAGATCTTTGTTCAAGATCTCTACGCCGTCTTCTAAGATTTCCGGCGAACTCCAAATATTGTAAATCTTCCTCTGTTCTCTTTCTGCTTCCAAAGACGTATTTAAGTTTTAAAACCCTAGGTAGAACCTTAGGTGAATATTTATAGGCCACACTAATCCTAGGCTCAATTAAACCCTAATCTGATTTACTCGGCCCATAAAACAACCTAGGTTAAAATCAACGTCGGCTTTGAACTGTAAACCTATTGCAACCAATCCTACAGTCACGATAAAACTAATTACATGTAATTAAAACATATCATTAAAACAATAATTAAAACAATGAAGTACTACAAAATAATTAAATAACAATTAAATAATTAATTAAACCAAAAAGTAAAACAGTAACGCAATTAAATAAATTAATGACAACTAAATCCATAATTAAAACAAGTAAATAAAATAAAAGCAATTAAAATCAACACATATACATATAAACAATTAAAAATTGAAATTTAACCAATAAAGGAAATACCAGGACTATCCTTTTTAAATTAGGGGTATTACATAATGAGAGAGAGAAATCTTAGGGCTTTGACTTCACCACAATCATCATACTATGGTTAATTATACTAACTCTGTGAATTTAACAATTATGTTTTTCAAATGAATTGAACTCAATAACATTCGTTCAATTCGGGTTTTAAATAAAGATGTTTTACAAGATGCAGTTAACTATAACCTATCTGCGGTTAGGGTGGACTATCCACCTACCTACTTTAACTACTTTGTAAACAATCCACCTTTCCTAAGCATAAACTATGAAAACATTCTTTTGTAAAAAACATTGGAACACCATTATATGACCTCTATTCTCATGTCTGGCAGGGCTCCGCCAGATACCGTCCAATAAGATAGGTTGACAATAGAAAACAAACAATTATATCTAAGATAAGGTAATAACAGTTTGTAATCTATTAAAGCATGAAAACCAATTGAGTTGTCTCAATTACTTATAGTCATATAATCAAGGAAACATAAGATATTAAAATAAACCCAGAGTTAAAATAATCAAACCATAATACTAGATTGGGTTACATCAGTGCCCTAAGAGAGGAATTAGCTACTCATGACGATGTCGGATATCATTTGTGTTAGAGTTATCTTCATCGTCATGGACAACACTTCCCTTCTCAGGATCTTCACTTTCTAAGGTTGTGGAAACCCTAAAAGCCACCACAATCAGCCTTTTGAATTACACGGCAAAAAGGACTTGGAATTTCGGACCTCTTCTATCAAGGCTTAAGCCTTCTTTTATAGAAGAAAATAAGGATCTGGTGGGCTTTTAGGTCTTGTGGCCTATCTGGAATGAGATACGGCTTGAAAAGAGAACTTTCCCGTAACTTAAATCTGACATGTCATAGAAGGCTCGAGCTTTAAGAACAAAGGCTAGAGTTTTAAGGTTCAGGCTCGAGCTTAAGGAACAAGGCTCGAGCTTTTCTGGATAGATGCTCAGCTTCAAGAATTGGTGCTCAATCTTCACTTTGACACTTAGCCAAATTTCTTCGATTATTTTCCGAAGCGTCTTTTTCTTCAACACTTAAAATATTCTTGGTATTGAAATCTTTTACCATTGCTCGATCAAAGCTTCATGGGCTCGAGCACTAGGTACCATGCTTGAGCATTTGGTTCTCAAGGCTCGAGCTTCAATGGATGGTGCTCGTTCCTTGGGTTGAGGCACGAGGTCTGGGAGCTCGGAAATCAACTCTTCAAATTTCGACGTCTTGTGCTTGAGCTTAAGGGTCAAGGCTCGAGCACCCTGTATTCAGGCTCGAGCCTGAAGGTATAAGGCTCGAGCTTTAATGCCTTGTTGATTTTTGGACTTTGAATTATTCCAAACTTCACTATTTAAGCTCTCAATGATGAGCGCTGAAAAGTGCGTATTTAAACCCCTTAAGCTTAAGCATTCTAGTACCCTTATCTATCTTACTTTACCGTTTTAGATTGATTTCGTATTATTTCTATTTTCAAGCACTTATCTCGAAAATAAGCTAACTCAGCCAAATAAGAGCAGAAATGAAACAATTCTGGGATAAATCAAAGAAATGAGCCAAGTGGAAGCAAAAGAAAGAAAAAGGTAGAAATCAACATCTTTGATCGATCTCAGATCAAAGTTCGATCGATCCAACATGATCGATCTCAGCACTTCAAGATGGATCAGAGCCATAATGACATTTTTAGAGATCTCAAAAGTTCGATCGATCCAACATCATTATTCGATTGATCGAACTGCTTTGTCCTTATCCAAATGATTGATCTTATCTAGTTGTACCACCCTACCAACCACTTTTGTCCTTTTCCCAAAAATATCTTCAAAATATCTTAGATTTGTCTTTATCCAGAAAGCGCCACCAATGAAGATCGATCCAGCCTAAGTTCGATAGATCTCAGCCATGTTCGATCGATCCAAGTTCAAGGTTCGATCGATCGAACTTCCTCCAGTATGAAAAAGTTAAATTTCTAGCTCATTGAAAGTTGTCCTTTATCCAATCATTAGGGAATATTGTGTGCACGACACCAACTCATTTTGGGTGTCATTTGACCTACCTATATAAGGATAATGATTGCTTTTTACAAAAGGAGCTAATATCATATTATATCATCTCTTGGAGAGCAAGCTTAGACATCAACCAAGAAGTAAATTTCTACCATGGAGTTAGCCCTTGAGGGTTGGAGAAGCACTACCATGAGTGGCTAGACATCCTCTTGGGGCTAGAGTTAGCCCCAAGCATGCTTTCTACATCTTGATTTTGTGTATTATTGAGGGATTAGTGTTGTAATACATGTTTTGGCACTTTTATATATATAGATCTTGTTTATTCAACGATTTATGTGGTTTAATGCTTTCAATTGATCATTTCATTCTATCCATATGTCTATGTATGCTAGAATAGATGTTCATGTGTTTGTCTCTATTTCTTGCGTTATTGATGCATGTCTATGTGTATTAATGTTATAGATCTAGAGATTGTCAAAACATAGTGCTTAAAATAATGCTCTTGTCATTTTCTAGATGGTCCATGCTCATTTCTTGATGGATTGTGCCTCTCCCTTAGCTTAATTAGTTTAATTTTATGTCATTAGCTTAATTGTAGTGTAGTGGTAGCATAGTTGTTAGATGGGAGGACAATCCATACTTGTTGTTTGATGTTCCATACTTTTGAATGCAAGTAGCATATGTCTCTAACCTTGTGGTGTATTTGGCTTGTGAGCTTAATGAAAGGATTAATGACTTGCTAAATATGTTGTGCTTTTCACATGCTATTTAGATAATATATACTTAATTGCTAGATATATTGTGTTTTTCACATGTTGTTTAGACAATGTATGCTTAATTGGTCACCCTTGCTAATTGAATCAACCAAACACACACACACACATCAATATTGCAACACACCTTACCCTCATTAGTCACTAGTTAAGGGTGTAGAAAAGCATTGCTTAGTGGTGACCTCTAAACCCCAAGATCTCTCTCTCTTTCTTACTCATTATTGAATTCAATTATTTGGTTTAATTTACTCTTTAGTTTAATCAACCAACCAACCATTTGTTTAATCACTCGACCTACTAACCCTAATAGCGATTCCACAACCAAGTATGACTCCAATCCC
This sequence comes from Cornus florida, assembly GCF_030987335.1. Taxonomy (NCBI): domain Eukaryota; kingdom Viridiplantae; phylum Streptophyta; class Magnoliopsida; order Cornales; family Cornaceae; genus Cornus; species Cornus florida. The sequence goes on from NW_026775572.1 coordinate 50,247,570, forward strand.
TTGGGACGATCCCTACTCACCCTAACTAAATTTTTAGTGAAGGTAGTAGTGGCTTTTATAAATGTAAAACTTGGTTCTCACTTTAATTGCACACTCTTAAGCTTGTGGTGCGGCGACACACCCGCCACTCGACTTGCTCTGGATGATCGGCAACGACTCTGTAAGCCTCGATATCATCATAAAGTCCCGATTTTGACCATTTCTCTGGGAAAGTTCCTACAAACACACATTAAACATAAATTAGTCTAAATATGGATAGAAGTACTACTTTAAGCCATAACATATGCGTATTTAGAGGCTCGAATATATAATATTCAACGCTCATCACACCCCCAAACTTACATATTGCTAGTCCCTTAGCAATACAGAACTAAAAAGCCGCTTTCGTGGGAATCATAGTTGCATTTAGCCTATACAACAAGCCTTTAAACCCCTAGGTTACCCTTAGTGGACGAGTTGTAGTCTCGTGAGGTTTTCAGTGAAGATACCCATAAACTTCTCAGATCAGTGCCTTAAGTGCACAGTAAGTTCATTTGAGCCTGTTTTCAAATCATCTTATCCCTGCAACTCATCAATCAGTCAAATATAGCAAGTACAGCCAATCATGTAATCAGGAAAACTTTCAACTTCTAATTTCAATTTAATAGCCATGGTCCCCATATATTAGTCTAATTATTCATTCAATAACCTTAATCTCCAAAACACTTTCTGAAAGTGACTCTATAATTCAATGTGTGGCTTACTATCCATACTTGCATTCATTCCTAGCTATTCCTCAATTCACAGGCAAATTTTTCAAATTCCAACTCCGATGGCATTTATTTATTTTTATTTCAAGGTATGCATTTTTTCTTCAAAAAGGATACTGTACAATGTTCAGGCCTAATAAGCTTTCTAAATCATCCTTGTAACAAACTTTCAGCCAATGACTCCTAGACCAGATGATTGATGAGCGCTGAAAAGTGCGCATTTAAACCCCTTAAGCTTAGGTATTCTAGGACCTTTATCTATCTTACTTTCCCTTTTTAGATTAATTTCATGTTATTGCCCTTTTTAGGTGTTTATCCCCAAAATAAGCTAATTCAGCCAAATTAGAGCATAAAAAAAGCAATCTCAAGCTGAATAGAAGAATGGAGCAAAGTGGAAGTAAAATGGTAGAAATATGCAAACTTCGATCGATCAGGAATATTTTCGATTGATCTCACATTGATTGATCTCACCTCACCTAGATGGATCAGACCCTTTGTCCTTATCCAAAAGAATTCACCAACTTTGATGGATCCAACTTTTCTCAGATCGATCGAAAGTCCTTGATCTTATCCCCACCTACCACTTTTGTCTTTATCCCAAAAATATCTCAGATTTGTCTTTATTTTAAAAGGTGCCACCAAGGATGGATCGATCTCGCCAATATTGGATCGATCTCACCAAAGTTCGATTGATCTCATCTGAACTCGATCTATCGAACCTCCTCAAGTCCGAATTAAAATAGAGTCCAGCTCATTAAAAGAGAGCTTATGGTGCAATCATTGAAGGGACCCTAGTGCATGAGTCCAGACCATTGGGTATGACACTTGAGCCTCTTTTATAAGGATTTGGAGCCATTTTAAAAGCAATATTCATTAATCTTCATATCATACATCATATATCATCTATCTTGGAGAGGAGGCTAGAGCTTAGAGAGACACACACTATTTTTGGGAGTTCTTCCATTCTTCTAGGGTTTTCATCAAGAAGAATAGCAATTCTACCATAGAGATGGCCCTTGAGGGTTGGATGACTATATCAATGAGTGGCTAAACATCTTCTTGGGGCTAGAGTTAGCCGTAAGCATGCCTTCTAGACCTTAATGCTTTGTATTTTGAGGGGATTTGTGTTGTAATGTTGTCTTGACATTTGATTTATATATGAATCTTGTTCTTACAATGATTTGTGTTGATTAATACTTCCAATTGATCATTTCATTCTATCCATATGTTTAAGTATGCTAGAGTAGATGTTCATGTGTTTATCTCTTAGTTTTGTGATGTTGATGCATGTCTATGTATATTGATGCTATGAATCTAGAGATTGTCAAGGTATAGTGCTTAATAGAATACTTTTGTGGTATATTTGATGGTTCATGCTCATTTCTTGATGGATTGTACCTCTTCTTTAGTTTAATTAGTTTAATTTCCATGTTCCTAGCTTAGTTGTAGTGTAATTGCCTTAGTTTCTTAGATGGGAGAATAATCCATGCTTGTTATTTGATGTTTCATACTTATGAGTACAAGTAGTGTATTTTTCTAACCATGTGATGTGTTTAGATTGTGAGCTTAAAGGAAGGAATAATGGCTTAATTTGATATATTGTGCTATTTACTAGGTTGCTAAGACAATATACACTTAATTGGTCATCCATGCTTGTTGAAACAATCAATCACACACACTATTGTTGCAACACATGTTTCCCCTTATTAATTATACATTAAATGTCTAGAAAGGTGATATTTAGTGGTGACCTTTAGATCCCGAGATCTCTCTCTCTTGTTCCCTCTTTCATTTATTTGTTATTATTTGTTTTACATTAAACTTGCTTAGTTTTAGCTAGTAGTTTAATCAACCAAACAAACCACCTTTTGATCACTCGACCTACTAACCCTGTATATTGTTTCCATTGCAAATATGCCCACAATCCCTTAGGATGATCCCTACCCACCCTAGCTATATTTATTAGTTAGACTTAGTAGTGGCATTTTATAAATTTAAAACTTGGCCACACTATTTTACACAAATTTGGAGTGTTGTGACGACGAGCTACCAATGATCTTAGGCTATTAAGTGATAAATCACCCCTCAGGACTTAATTGTTCAAGTAATCTAGGCAACCTAAACCCCTTATGTAACAAGCGTTCAGCCAATGACTCCCAGACCAGACAATCTTAGGGCATTAGGTGTCAGAACACACCCCAAAGGACTTAATCACTCAAGCAATCTAAGCACAGACCTGAACTTGATCCTTTTCTACTTCTTTTCTTTTTCCTTTTTGATGAGCACTGAAAAGTGCGCATTTAAACCCGTTAAGCTTAAGTATTCTAGTACCTTTATCTATCTTACTTTGCCATTTTAGACTTATTACGTGTTATTTATATTTTCAGGCACTAATCCCAAAATTGAGTTAACTCAGCCAAATAAGAGCTTAATTGAAGCAATCTTGAGATAAACCAAAGGAGGGAGCAAAGTGGAGAAAGCAAGGAGCAAAAAGGAATCAAAGTTGTACAGCTGAAAAGTTCGATCGATCCAACTTAGAGTTCGATCGATCGAACATCTATGATCGATCACAGTACTTCTCGATAGATCCAACCTTGGCTTTTGCTGAAATTCCAAGTTCGATCGATCCAACATCACCTTCGATCGATCGAACCCTATTTTGTCCTATTCAAATGATTGATCTTATCCACAACTGTACGCCTACCAACCACTTTTGTCCTTTTCCCCATAAATATTTTCGAAATATCTCAGCCTTGTCCTTATCCGGAGGAGTCAGACCACTTCGATCGATCCAAGATGCAGTTCGATCGATCGAACCCATCTTCGATCGATCCAAGTTAAGGTTCGATCGATCGAACTTCCTCCAGCGAGAAAAAGTTAAAGTCCAGCTCATTTATTCCGTTCTTCACCCAATCATTGGAGAATATGCCTTGCACGACCACAGCTCATCATAGGGTGTATTTGACCTACCTATATAAGGAATATGATACACTTTTTGGAGGGGAGTCTAGAGTTTCTTGTGACACATTGAAAATCATCTTGGAGGCTATTCTTGGAGAGGAAGAAGGGAGAAAGCTAGAGCAACCATTGGCGGAGATCTTCACCAACTAGGAGCAGCCATGGAGTTAGCCCTTGAGGGTTGGATCATCACTACCATGAGTGGCTAGACATCTTCTTGGGGCTAGAGTTAGCCCCAAACATGCTTTATTTACCTAATCTTGTGTAATTTTGAGGGATTTGTGTTGTAATGCATATTTTGATTCTTGAACTTATGAAGATCTTGATTATTCATTGAGTTCTATGGATTAATGCTTCTAATTGATCATTTTCTCTATCTATATGTATATGTATGCTAGAGTAGATGCTCACCTCTAGATTTAATGTTATTGATGCATGTCTGTGTATTAATGCCTTTAATCTTGAGATTGCCAAAATATGAAGTTCTTAATGTAATGCTCTTGTTATGTCTCTAGATGGTTCATACTTATTCCTTGATAGATTGTGTTTCTCTTTTAAGTAGTGTAGTGTTAGTTGGGGAAACAATTCATGCTTGTTCTTTGATGTTCCATGCTTTTGAATGCAAGAAGCATATGCTCTAATATTGTGGTGTAATGGAATTTTGAGCTTAATGAAGGATTAATGATTAGTTACGATATGTTGTATCTTTCACATGTGTTTAGACAATTTATTCCTCTCCCAATAGATATTTTGTATCTCTCACATGATGATTAGATAATGCATGTTTAACTAAGTCATCCTTATGGATTGCTTGGACTATGAGCTTAATGAAAGGTTCAATGACTTGAATTGTTATTTTGTTATCTTCACATGATGTTTAGACAATCTATTCCTCTACCAATAGATGTATTGTGGCCTCACACATGTTGATTGAGACAATTTGCACTTGTTGAGTCACCTTTACCAATTGAATGTCTTTTACACACACAACATTGTTGCAACACATTCATTTCCCTCATTAGTCACTTGATTATGGTTTGGAATAGTATTGTTTGGTGGTGATCTCTACACCCCAAGACTTTTCCTTCTTACTTACTCTTTATCTTATTGCATTGCTTTATTATAGTTTAGCTCATTTAGTATAATCAACCAATCAATCAATAATTGTGTGATCACTCGACCTACTAACCCTAATTACCATAGTCTCACGATTCGATACACCATCAAATCCCTTGGGACGATCCCTACTCGCCCTATCTATATTATATAGAGAAAGGTAGTAGTGGCTTTTTATAAATGTAAAACTTGGCCACCTCCTAAACACACACAACTCTCAAGCTTTGTTGGTTGTGGCGACTCCATCAAGGAAACCAACAACAAGTTTTTGGCGCCGTTGCCGGGGATTTTAAATTGGCAACGTCGAATTGTGAAATTCAATTAGGATTAGTACTCTTTTGATCGTGTCTTTACTTTCTTTTTATTTTCTGTTTTTGATTACTTATTAAGTTTGTTCTTCATTAACAAGGTGCATTGAGCAAGGAGCTAGCAAAGTAATTCCAAGCTAAGGAGCAAAGCAAAGCAAAGGAAAAATGCTTAAAATGAAGAGTTGCTAAAATTTGTTTTTGCTAAGCTAAGCTTTTAAATTTGGAGTTGAAGTGCTAAAGGACTATTGTGAGACCTTCTTACTCAATCTCCTTAGTTAAATCGGGGGCCCACGTGGTGGCATTGCATATCATTGAAAGCATGGGAGTATGGGAATTATTGTATATGGAGGAAGTTGAGGATATTTGACTTGTTGTGGAGGAGAAGTGTTTGTTTGATTGCTTTGTTGTGATTTGTAGTCTTTACTTGATCATTCACTCTAAGCATTCACATGGAAAACCTAGAGGGTAATCTTGGCTACCTAGACCCGCATTTCATGCAAAACCTCCCTCCCGATCAATACGGTCTCGGAGCTCAAGCTCCAATGCCTCCAATGGTACTTCGTGACTATTATGATCTCCATGCATACCATGCACCTTCTTGTATCATGTTGCCTAATTTCGAGACAAATCAATATGAAATCAAGCCCGAAACTATTCAATTGTGTCCACTTTTCTATGGTCTAAATGATGAGGAGCCTTATAAGCATCTAAATGAATTCTTTGAAATATGTTCCACCATTAGATACATGAATGTCCCGGAGGAAGTGATTAGACTACTCCTTTTCCCTTTCACACTCAAAAGCAAGGCAAAGCATTGGTTCAATACTTTGGAAGCAAATTCTATAACTTCTTGGATGCAAATGCAAAATGAATTTTTAAAAAAGTTTTATCCCATGAGCTTGACCAATGCTATGCGTACTTCAATTAGAACTTTTTCTCAAAAAGAAGGGGAGTTATTACATGAGGCTTGGGAAAGATTGAATGACTTGCTAGGGAAATGCCCACATCATGGCATTCCAAAATGGCAAGTGGTTCAATCCTTCTATGAGAGCCTATCCGACATTCATAAAGATATTGTTGATACATCATGTGGAGGATCATATTTTAGGAAACATGAGGATGACATTTGGCAACTCTTTGAGAAGATGAGCGAAAACTCTTTACAAAAATTTTATACTTCTCAAATTGAACATGAAAGAAAAGAGAAGAAGAAAAATTCTCAAGTTTGTCAAATAGAGAGTTCAATGGGAATTGTAGCCGAGATTAAAACTCTTTCTCAAAAGTTTGACCAATTCTTGTTAAATCAAAAACCGGCTAACAATTCCTATCATCATCATCATACCTCTCAAATGTATGAGCCTTGTATGACATGTTCAAGTGTTTTGCACACTACTTTTGATTATCCCCACGGACATGCTTATAATGAACACTATGAACAAGTCAATGCTACATTTGCTTATCCCTATTCCAATGCTTATGTTCCAAGGTGGAATGAACATCCAAATTCTTTTCAAGCTCTGAATTTTCAAAACAAGTACATTCCACCTCACAAGAGAAATGAAAGTTTTCAAGGGTTCACTCCTTCATATCATCAAAGAATGAATAATTCTTCACATCCTCAATTGTATGAATTCCAAACGGAGCATCATTCTCCTCATGCACTTCATAATGATTCTACATTTGAAGATAAGGTTTTAATGGCTTTGGATAGCCTAGAGAAGAACACAAATTTGTTGCATTCACACTCTCAATCTATATCAAAGCTAGAGTCCCAAATCGGGATCATAGCTAATGCATTGAATGAAAGGGAAGTGGGTAAGTTACCTAGTCAACCCGAGAGGAACCCAAAAGCTCAATTTTGTGTGGAGGCAAACTCTACATCGGAGAATGCCTCACAAGTTCAAACACAAGCAATCACTACTTTGAGAAGTGGTAAGCAAGTTGACAATAAGGTTGAGTTGCCAAAGGAGGATAGTGAATCGGTGCAACCGAATGTTGTCACTCATCAAAATTCCAATTCCATACCTATCTCTTTGGATGAGAATGTTCCAAATCGGAATACTCAATCTTCATCATCTTCTCAAGTGCCAAAATGTCATGAGCCAAAAGCTCATTTCCCTTATGCTTTGAAAGAAACCTCACCTCAAGAGAGGCAAGATGGGAAAATACTTGACATGATGGATGTTTTCAAGCAAGTGAACATAAATCTTCCCCTCTTAGATGCAATTAAGCAAATTTCGCCTTATGCCAAATTCTTGAAAGATCTTTGCACACAAAAGAGGAGGAACAAAGGACAAGGTCCTAAGAAAGTGTTCATCACGGAGCAAGTGAGCTTCATTCTTCAACAAAATACTCCACTCAAATGCAAAGACCCTGGTGCTCCAACCATTTCATGTGTAATTGGAAATCACGAGATCCGGAGAGCTCTTCTTGACTTAGGTTCAAGTGTTAACCTGATTCCTTATTCTGTGTATGTCCAATTGGGGTTAAATGAGTTAAAGCCAACCTCGGTGGTGCTTCAAATGGCCGATAGATCCGTCAAAACACCTAGGGGTATGGTTGAGGACATCCTTGTCAAAGTAGATAAATTCTACTTTCCGGTTGATTTTGTAGTGTTAGACACTGAACCGGTTGCTAATTCCACTACTCAAATCCCAATCATCTTGGGAAGACCATTCCTTGCCACCGCCAATGCCACTATCAATTGTAGGTCCGGAATCACGGATCTTTCTTTTGGCAACATGATGGTCAAACTTAATGTTTTCAATGCAAGTCGACATCCCACAGATGAAGATGAGTGTTATGTTATTGATGTGTTAGATGAGCTTGTTGAGGAATCAATTCCCACAATGATCATGAAACAACCGCTTGAGGATGATCTCTCATCTCTTTTATCCGATGATCCTCTTGCCTTATGTCTTCTTGAAATGTATGAGAGTTGTGGGTTTGATAATAAAAATTCAATCAATGAAGTAAGCAATATAATGGAATCCGTAGCAAGTTTGAATTGTCCACCATGGAAAACTCCAATTGAGCCTCTTCCTTCACTTTCTAGTACTCGTCCGGTTCTATCTTTGGTATCTCCACCAACTCTTGAGCTAAAAACTTTGCCTTCTAATCTTAAGTATGCATTTCTAGGTCCTCACGACACTCTTCCGGTTATCATCTCTTCAAGCCTAGATGAGGACCAAGAAAATGCTCTACTTAATGTACTTAAAGAAAACAAAGAAGCTATAGGGTGGAGTGTGGCGGACCTTAAGGGAATTGATCCTTCCATTTGTATGCATCGTATACTCATGGAAGATGATACAAAACCCTTTAGGGATGCCCAAAGGAGATTGAATTCTAACATGAAAGAGGTAGTTAAGAAAGAAGTAGTAAAGCTTTTGGATGCCAGAATCATCTACCCAATCTCCGATAGCAAATGGGTGAGTCCTACACAAATAGTTCCCAAAAAGTCGGGAATTACCATGGTTGAAAATGCTAAAGGTGAGGAAATCTCTAAGCGCACCGCCAACTCATGGCGTGTGTGCATTGATTACCGAAAATTGAATGCCGCCACTAGAAAGGATCATTTCCCTTTACCCTTCATTGATCAAATCTTAGAGAGATTGGCGGGGCAACAATACTATTGCTTTCTAGATGGATATTCCGGCTACAACCAAGTGGCCCTTGACCCATTAGACCAAGTGAAAACCACTTTTACATGTCCATTTGGCACATTTGCTTATAGACGGATGCCTTTTGGTTTGTGCAATGCTCCTGCTATATTCCAAAGATGTATGATGTCTATCTTTTCGGATATGGTGGAAGAGTATATTGAGGTCTTCATGGATGATTTTTCTGTTTTTGGGTCCTCTTTTGATGCTTGCCTCAAAAATTTGGACTTAGTGCTTAAAAGATGCCGTGAAACAAACCTTGTTCTTAGTTGGGAAAAGAGCCATTTCATGGTTCAAGAGGGAATTGTTTTGGGTCACGTCATATCTAGAAGAGGAATTGAGGTAGATAAGGTGAAAGTTGAACTCATCTCTGAACTACCCCCACCTTCAACGGTGAGGGAAGTTCACTCTTTTCTAGGTCATGCCGGCTTCTATCGCCGCTTCATTAAGGACTTTAGCAAAATCGCTAGACCTTTGTGCAATCTTCTTACCAAGGATACTCCTTTCATCTTCGATCAAGCATGCCTAGACGCCTTTCATAAATTGCGCACTTCATTGTCATCTGCTCCTATCATGCAACCTCCTAATTGGTCTTTGCCCTTTGAAATTATGTGTGATGCTTCTGACTATGCTATGGGGGCAGTTTTGGGCCAACGAGTAGGTAAGCTCCCTTGTGCCATATACTATGCAAGCAAAACCTTCTCAGGAGCTCAATTGAATTACTCCACTACCGAGAAGGAATTACTTGCTATAATATATACTCTTGATAAGTTCCGCTCTTATTTGCTAGGATCTAAGGTTGTTGTTTACTCTGATCATGCTGCATTGAGACATCTTTTAACAAAGAGGGAAACAAAACCTAGATTGATTAGATGGATTTTACTCCTCCAGGAATTCGATTTTGAAATCAAGGACAAAAAGGGCACCGAAAATGTGGTTGCTGATCATCTTTCCAGATTACAAATAGAGCCTTTCCCTAGTCCTCCAATTCATGATTCCTTCCCGGATGAATAACTTTTTCAAGTCTCAAATGGAATAATGCCTTGGTTCGCTGATATTGTGAATTATTTGGCAATAGGCAAGCTTCCAGCCTCTTGGTCAAAGAACGACAAAAATCGTTTCTTTGCCAACATCCAGAATTACTATTGGGAAGACCCTGTTTTATACCGTTATTGTCCCGATCAAATTGTGAGAAGATGCATTCCGGAGAGTGAAATCCCAAGTGTCCTAGTGTTTTGCCACACACTTGCATGTGGTGGGCATTTTAGTGCAAAGAAGACCGCCCTAAAGGTTCTTCAAAGTGGGCTCTTTTGGCCCACTATTCATAGAGATGCCTACAACTTTTGCAAGTCGTGTGAGAGGTGTCAAAAGATGGGAACAATGTCTAAAAGAGATATGATGCCATTAACCAATATATTGGTTGTTGAAATTTTTGATATTTGGGGCATTGATTTCATGGGTCCATTTCCTATGTCATATGGTTATCAATACATTCTTCTTGCCGTTGATTATGTTTCTAAGTGGGTTGAGGCTTGTGCTACCAAAACGAATGATCACTCCGTGGTCATTCAATTCATTAAATCCAATATCTTTGCTCGTGTTGGTATGCTAAGGGCTATGATAAGTGATGGAGGAAAGCATTTTTGTAATCATTTCTTGAGGCAATTATTTTTTAAGTACTCCGTCACTCACAAAGTAGCCACTCCCTACCATCCTCAAACAAGTGGACAAGTTGAAGTGTCTAACCGGGAAATTAAGCATATCCTTGAGAAAACGGTTAACACGACCCGGAAAGATTGGTCAAGAAAGCTAAATGATGCTTTGTGGGCTTACCGGACGGCATATAAGACTCCCATTGGCATGTCCCCTTATAGAATTGTTTATGGGAAGCCTTGCCACCTTCCGGTTAAGCTAGAACACAAAGCCTTTTGGGCAGTTAAAAAGCTCAATTTTGACCTAGCCAAAGCCGGAGAGAATAGGCTACTTCAATTGAGTGAATTGGGAGAACTAAGGCACAATGCTTATGATAATGCCAAGCTCTACAAAGAAAGAACCAAAGCCTTCCATGATAAGCATATTGTGAAGAAGTCCTTAGAACCCGGTCAAAAAGCTTGGCTTTTCAACTCTAGGTTAAAACTCTTTCCCGGCAAATTGAGAACCAAGTGGGAAGGTCCCTATGAAATTATCTCGGTTGCACTGCATGGAGCGGTAGAGATACAAGACTTGAAGAAGGGGAACATCTTCAAGGTGAATGGGCAAAGATTGAAACCATACATAGAGGGTCAAGTCTTTCAAAGACATTTAGAGGCTGCAAATCTTATTGACCCGGTGTATGAACATATTGATGAAGATTTTGATAAGAATTTAAAAACATCTTTTGAGTTAAATCCAACAAGTTCTTCCAAGAACCATTTGTTGGGTGGAACTCAAAACATCTCTCATCCCAAAAAGGAGGGGATGCATTGCAAGATCTTTGATCCGGGTTAAAAGAACCCTAGGTCTTGCTAGAGACGTTAAAGACTAGCATCGAAATTCGTAGGATGTCAAAACCCTATTCCTCCCTCATTTCTATCTTGTATTTTGATTCTTGCGAAGTCTAGATACTGTTTTTGTGGTTCATATACATTGGAAGGAACTGAGTAAGGGGTTGCATGAGCATTCAAGTCATTTTGAGCATTTATGCATAATTTCGATCGATCCAAGTTTTGGTTCGATCGATCCAACTATGGACTCGATCGATCCAGCCCTCATTTTGCACCCAACACTTAGAAAAATTTTGGACCTGCATCCAAACTCCAAAATGCATGCTCTCGGGATCTCCAAATTTTCAAAAGTTCGATCGATCGTAAACCATTTCGATCTATCGAACTACCTTTCGATCCATCCAACATGTGGTTCGATCGATCATGAGTCCCAACACTTAGAAAAATTTTGGACCTGTATCCAAATTCCAAAATGCATGCTCTCGGGACTTTTCAAAATTTTTCATGTTCGATCGATCGAATTCCAAGTTCGATCGATCCAAGGTTCCAACACATATCAACTCTTGAACCCTTAAACTTGTACATTCTTTATCCTCTTCGATCGATCGAAATATTTCTTCGATCGATCGAAATTTGCATCTCATTAATTTAATTCCCTTTGATTTTTCAAAATTTATTCTAAAAAAAAAAAAAATGCCATTAAGAGTGGAGACCTAAGTTCGATCGATCGAACTCCATCTTCGATCGATCGAACTCTGCATATCGTGTTTTTTAAAATATAACCGAGTTGGATCGATCACTTTGGATCGATCCAACTTCAAAAGGAAACCTAACCCTAGTCTCCCTCTTCTCTCAATCTCATCTCAATCCGGCCAACCTCCATTCCAATCATCTTCCCCATCTCCGGCGAGCCAATTCCGGCAAGGTAGAGCCTTATTTTCACCGCGGCTTCGCACCCTCTCTCTCATCTCATCCCTCTCGGTTTTGAGGTAAACCGCGAGCCATTTCTTGATTTAAAAGCTTAAATTGATGCATGTTATTGATTTTATATGTCGAATTATGTTATAAATGTGTAAATCATCCATTTTGAAGCTTGAATTTCCTGTTACATGATATACATATACATATCCATTTGGCCGAACCAAATTGGGGATTGTGATGTGATTTGTGGAGTTTGGGGAGTGTTTGGGTGTTGAGGATGGGATGTTTGGTGTGTAGATAGGCCCACAAACACGTTTGTGTGGGCCCCGTGCTCTAGATCTCACAGATCTGCGACTTTCCAGATTCGACATTCGCACAGTTCGATCGATCGAACTTGTGCTTCGATCGATCGAAGTTGTGAACTTCATTTCACTACCTTCGATCGATCCAATCTTGTGCACTTTCATGTTTCGATCGATCCAAGTGTTGGATTGATCCAATTCACTTCGATCGATCCAACTTTTGAACATTTTTCACTTCGATCGATCGAAAATTTCTGTGATCGATCGAACTTAAAGTTCGATCGATCGAACTTTCACAGATCATACATACACACTCCATTCATCTTGTGTCGTCTTCATGCTATCTTTATATGCACAATGCCTGTGATATTCCACATTGGATGCATTTCATACCTACATTGCTTAGCATGATTCACATATATCATCATCATAGATTCATGTCATCCGTATTTTGTCATTCTTATTTGACATACATGTTTCTATTATGCACTTAAATTCTTATATATCTGGCACTGACTTATATTGAAATTTTCTTGTCTTTTTACAGATCATGCCTCCGCGGTACAAGAGTACAGCCAGGAGATCTTCGGGGCCACAGCGACCCCGCAGACATATACGGCCCAGGATAGAGATGGTTGCAGAGCCATCTCATGCTCAGGCGGAGCCCGCACAGGCTACTCCCCCTTAGTCCCCATCCCACGAGGCTGAGGAGGGAGCTGACCACATGCCATCTACATCTCAGGCTCCTCCAGCCTTCACACCATCACCTTCTCCTGTGCGCCATCAGGCAGATGCAGCCGCCATGCCATCACCGCAGCCACCTCTACCGGCTCAGCGCCATGACCAGTTGCTGCCGAGATATGCAGCTATGACCGTGGCTCAGGAGTCATACTTCGATACTGAGTACTTCTCCGAGTCTATCATGACCCGGTCTGGCTATCAGGATATCATGTAGCGGGGCCTCTCAGCCATCTTTGCCCCAGTCACCAGCCTTGTATACCAGCGACTGGTGCGGCTATTCTTTCAGCATCTCCGGCCCTCGCCACGATCTACCGCAGAGATGATCACTACACTGGACGGCCACGAGATTGTCATCACAGTTGACACTCTGGCCCGTGCTTGCCGGTGCCCACACCGGTGTCCACCTGAGCTTGCAGAGACATACCCGAGGCTGCATAGGCCTTCATTTTCTGACATGGCTGTCTCCTTGACAGGCCATCATGCCGGTGGTCAGACATTCGCCACCAGGACCTTCTTGCCTGACGACCTCTGGTTCATTGACACAGTTCTTTTCCAGAACATTTGCATGGCGAGCCACAAGATCCAGAGGCGTCATGACTACTTGACAGCTCTTTACGCTTTTTACACGGGCTGCTGGGTATTTATCCCAGTCCTCATCTGGAGCGTGATGAGGTTACTGTATGATTCTTTCATTTCCAGGAAGGACCCTAAGCGGTCCAAGGTCCTGCCCTTCGGACACCTCATCACGCAGATCCTTCTTGACCACCGCTACAGAGTGCCCCCAGATGAGGAGCCCCTTGCACGGTCCAGCTTCTATAGGAGGAGCGACTGGAATAAGAGCTACAATGCTCTTATTCGGAGTCTTCAAGAGCCAGCTGTAGAGGCAGTAGCTGAACTAGAGGAGGAGGAGGCAGCCCAGGCACAGCCGGCACCTCCAGCAGCAGCAGATATCGCAGCGGACGACACACCAGTCGGTCCGGCTACCGATCACATGGACATCGACCTGGAGCGACCTGCGGAGGAGTATGCCGATGTTGCAGATGATGCTGATGCCGATGATACCAGTGATCGACCCGCTGCTCAGGAGCGAGTTCGGGAGTCTTCTTCAGAGGCACCTCTGCCTGAGTCTCCAGTTCCCACTACCGGATTCGGAGCACGCTTACAGACACTGGAGGAGGACGTAGCAGCCATGCGAGCCGACATCACTGCCCACCGAGCTGAGTTCACCTCTTTCAGGGCGGATGTCATGGCTTGCTTTGCCGATCTCTCCAGCCGACTCCCTGCACCTGCACCCGCACCTGCACCTCCAGCCACTGCAGATCTTCACAATCAGGCCTCCTGAGACTTCACCTCCAGTTGTTCTATGCTTTCATTTCTTTTATTCTGGATCTGTCTTATACTGTCACTATTACTGTATTATATTTTGCGGCCGGTCTGTCGGCTTTATTATTTTATTGATGTACCTGCACTTTATATTCTCTATATATTGCTTTTTGATTATGGATGTCTCTTAGTATCTCATATTTGTATGTTTGACTCCATCAGGTACACCACAGTGACTTCAGTGAGAGAGTGCTGCCTAATTTTTCAGGACCACTCTTACACCTCTCTCTATTATCTATTTATCCCATTTTACACTTGCATGTCCACTGTGCACTGATTATCCTATCTTGTTATCTAATGAGTTTATCCGAGTGCAAACTTTTCAGGACCATAGTTTATCCCAAGTTTGGGGGGGCTATGCCACCCACTTTGGATACTTCTATCCCGATCATTCATGTCTAAAGCACTGGTATACTCTTTCCTTTGTTCTCTTCACACATTGAGGACAATGTGTAGTTTAAGTTTGGGGGTATTGGTGTATATTTCAGTGTTACTTTAAAATTTAAATTTTGAGCATGTCTTGTGTATTTGAGGGATATTTCTATACTTGGTCCATTTCTAGCTATGATTTTTATCTTTTGAGGACTATATTGCTTAAAATTTAAAAATTACTTGACTTGAGAGTCCAATACTCCTTGTATGCCTTGAGGATGCCATTTAGGAGTAATTTTTTCAAAAGATTGATATCTTGCTTGCATTTGTGGTCCACATCATCCTGATTTTGTGATTGTTTTGAGATTCATTCTAGGATTCTACACTAGCACCGACGCACGCTTGTATTCAATTGTGGGGTACATGCTTTGTTAATTATTGAATTGGTTATATCCCAATTGGGCTAGTAGTGCATTGAAAGCTTTCATTCTTGATAAAGGTGGATAACAACCCCTTTTCATTGAGTAGCCGGGATTCTTGCCTCATTAAGCAGTGAACTTCTCGCGCCGAAAGGTGGAGGGCCCAAACTCTAGATTAATAATTGAATTGAAAAAAAAAAAAAAAAAAAAAAAAAAAAAAAGAAGAAAAAAAAAGAAAAAAGAAAAGAAGTTGCAAAAGCAATAAAAGTGAGGACTTCTCCCAAAAGGCGAGAAGTGGAAAATGATTAGATGGTTGTTGTCTTGATTTGTAGCCTAGTTGATTTGAGTTTGTAAGTCCGTAGGGGTGTCTTAACACCTAATGCCCTAAAGCCATCTGGTTTGGGAGTCATTGACCTAAAGCTCGCTACATGAATCTTCTAGAAAGCTTAAGAGATCAACACATTGCACAATACTTCCATCTTTGATCCTCAATAAAAAATATATATATATATATATATATAGAGTGAAAAGAATAAGCGCACCTAGAACAATAAAGCTTTAATAAAAGGTCCACTCTCTTATCTTGATGATTGGTACTAGATTTGTGTGCTAGTTTGAGGGTAAGGATGTGATTACTTCTCTAGTTGGCTAAGATAGCAACACACTTGATGCCGGACCTCTCACATGGATTCTAGACTTGTTTCGATTTTCATGATCATTTTCTTGATGTGTGGAGGACCATGTTTGCTAGCTTGATATTGAAATTTTGGAAGATTGCTTAGAAACGGTTGAAAAATTGCATACTTGAGGTAGTTTTCTCCCAATGCTTGTTTGCAATATTGGTGCCTCTTTTGAAAGAATGAGCTTAATGTTTGTGGGTACCATTTCTGGAAACCCTCACGAGACTTTACTCGTCCACTAGGGGTAACCTAGGGGTTTAAAAGGCTTGTTGCATATGCTAAATGCAATCGTGTTCCCTACGAAAATGGTGTTATCATTTTACTTGCTTTCCAGTTTATACTTGTTTAGTTATTCATTTCATTCCTTTACTTCTTAGTTCATTGCTAGGGACTAGCAATATTTAAGTTTGGGGGTGTGATGAGCACTGAAAAGTGCGCATTTAAACCCGTTAAGCTTAAGCATTCTAGTACCTTTATCTATCTTACTTTGCCATTTTAGACTTATTACGTGTTATTTATATTTTCAGGCACTAATCCCAAAATTGAGCTAACTCAGCCAAATAAGAGCTTAATTGAAGCAATCCTGAGATAAACCAAAGGAGGGAGCAAAGTGGAGAAAGCAAGGAGCAAAAAGGAATCAAAGTTGTGCAGCTGAAAAGTTCGATCGATCCAACTTAGAGTTCGATCGATCGAACATCTATGATCGATCACAGTACTTCTCGATAGATCCAACCTTGGCTTTTGCTGAAATTCCAAGTTTGATCGATCCAACATCACCTTCGATCGATCGAACCCTATTTTGTCCTATTCAAATGATTGATCTTATCCACAGCTGTACACCTACCAACCACTTTTGTCCTTTTCCCCATAAATATCTTCGAAATATCTCAGCCTTGTCCTTATCCGGAGGAGTCAGACCACTTCGATCGATCCAAGATGCAGTTCGATCGATCGAACCCATCTTCGATCGATCCAAGTTAAGGTTCGATCGATCGAACTTCCTTCAACGAGAAAAAGTTAAAGTCCAGCTCATTTATTCCGTCCTTCACCCAATCATTGGAGAATATGCCTTGCACGACCACAGCTCATCATAGGGTGTATTTGACCTACCTATATAAGGAATATGATACACTTTTTGGAGGGGAGTCTAGAGTCTCTTGTGACACATTGAAAATCATCTTAGAGGCTATTCTTGGAGAGGAAGAAGGGAGGAAGCTAGAGCAACCATTGGAGGAGATTTTCACCAACTAGGAGCAGCCATGGAGTTAGCCCTTGAGGGTTGGATCATCACTACCATAAGTGGCTAGACATCTTCTTGGGGCTAGAGTTAGCCCCAAACATGCTTTCTTTACCTAATCTTGTGTAATTTTGAGGGATTTGTGTTGTAATGCATATTTTGATTCTTGAACTTATGAAGATCTTGATTATTCATTGAGTTCTATGGATTAATGCTTTTAATTGATCATTTTCTCTATCTATATGTCTATGTATGCTAGAGTAGATGCTCACCTCTAGATTTAATGTTATTGATGCATGTCTATGTGTATTAATGCCTTTAATCTTGAGATTGCCAAAATATGAAGTTCTTAATGTAATGCTTTTGTTATGTCTCTAGATGGTTCATACTTATTCCTTGATGGATTATATTTCTCTTTTAAGTAGTGTAGTGTTAGTTGGGGAAACAATTCATGCTTGTTCTTTGATGTTCCATGCTTTTGAATGCAAGAAGCATATGCTCTAATATTGTGGTGTAATGGAATTTTGAGCTTAATGAAGGATTAATGATTAGTTATGATATGTTATATCTTTCACATGTGTTTAGACAATTTATTCCTCTCCCAATAGATATTTTGTACCTCTCACATGATGATTAGATAATGCATGTTTAACTAAGTCAACCTTATGGATTGCTTGGACTATGAGCTTAATGAAAGGTTCAATGACTTGAATTGTTATTTTGTTCTCTTCACATGATGTTTAGACAATATATTCCTCTACCAATAGATGTATTGTGGCCTCACACATGTTGATTGAGACAATTTGCCCTTGTTGAGTCACCCTTACCAATTGAATGTCTTTTACACACACAACATTGTTGCAACACATTCATTTCCCTCATTAGTCACTTGATTATGGTTTGGAATAGTATTGTTTGGTGGTGATCTCTACACCCCAAGACCTTTCCTTCTTACTTACTCTTTATCTTATTGCATTGCTTTATTATAGTTTAGCTCATTTAGTATAATCAACCAATCAATCAATAATTGTGTGATCACTCGACCTACTAACCCTAATTACCATAGTCTCACGATTCGATACACCATCAAATCCCTTGGGACGATCCCTACTCGCCCTATCTATATTTTATATAGAGAAAGGTAGTAGTGGCTTTTTATAAATGTAAAACTTGGCCACCTCCTAAACACACACAACTCTCAAGCTTTGTTGGTTGTGGCGACTCCATCAAGGAAACCAACAACACTTTTCATTCATATCGGTGAAGAATTTTTTTTCTTTAATTACATATATACCAATCTTTTCTATTTTTTTCTTTTATTTTTATTTTTATTTTTATGCCTTGGTTATCAAAATCATCAAATCCATCTGCTCATCTTAGTTTAACTAAAAACGAAACAAGACTTCTAGTTTTTACCCCACAAGATTCATGCAAGTGTGAATATATGTAAAGTGTAGTATTCCAGATATTAATTTCATTAAACAAGGATCATCCTAACAGAGTAGACCACAGGCCGACAATCAATTTCAAAATTTTCAAGAATCCCTTTTCACAATTTTTTAGTATACAAATCATATCTAACCAACATCAGACTGCAAACAGAGTATATGACAATCAACAAACTCAACTTATGCTAGTAACATCAACTAGCATATCCTTGGTATCAGATTTGTTAAAAATTTCAAATTCATCTCAATCTTAAAGTACCTTACCCCCAAACTTATTTTGCACATTGTCCTCAATGTGTAAGAACAAAAGAGAGATGAGACACATATTACCAGAAATACAGACCAGCAAAAATAAACGACACTCAAACGGAGAATGTAAACAGCACCCCCAAACTTAATCTGTAGCATCTGGCAAAATCAACCAACTCAAAACATATCAGAGTATCAAGCATAGGCAGTAATAAGAGAGAAATATCACAAGTAACTCAAATATCAACACAAAGAAATAATAATCAGAAAGCATGTATATATATATCAATAATACGAGTACAATACTTTTTAAAATAACAGACTTAGGGCAGATATACATCATAATGAAATAAATACATCAAAAGACTGCCCTAGTCAACAAAAGAAACTATAGAAAAGTCCTAGTTAGCTAATCTATCTGTGGTGGAGGTGGATTAATGGAGGTCGAAGGGGTAGACAGGGTGTGGCGTAGAAGCTCCTCCAGAATGCTCTGCTGTACAGTCATCATCTGTCTCAGCACCGTCTGGTCGTCCTGCAGCTCGGCCACCCTGGCCTATAAAGCTCTAATCTCAGCCTGAGAAGAACTTTCAGGCTAGACTTCAGGAACTGGCTTCCTCCTTGGTGGGGCCTGGCTATCAGGGACATCCATCTCATTATCTGTAACATCATCATCAACTCTCCCAACAACAACTGCTACATATCCCTCATCACCAAACTCTATTGCATCTCGACGATGTACCGGCATATGTGCCCATACTTTATTCCATTCCTTTATTCCAAATTTTGGAGATTCATCACATGATTCCTCTTTTGGACTCATCACAAAACTGCAACTCTAACAATCTGGTAATCATGTATGGAAAGGGTAACATATAGGTAGGAACTATTTTGTGTCGTCCAATTTCTGACCAAAACTCCAATAGGTGACAGAAAATTATTCTAGGAAACGAATATTAATGCACAAACTGAATAGCATAGAGCGCTTGGAGAAAATCAGTATTCCTAATATTCTTATGTCCAAGAGGATGGACACTAGCAGAGAAGATAGAATCTAGAATCCACAACCTCTTAGGAATTTTGGCCTTTGTAGTGTTACTATGCTTTTTCCTGGCAAACCTACCATCACATAACTTCTGAATCAGATTTTTTACAATTGACACCCTAGAAAAAGGTGTGAAAACAGGATAACTACGTCTCTCATCTAACACCTCAGGAAGCGTATGATAACATTTTAGAACTGTAGCAATAGCGTCAAGATTAATAATCAACTCATGCCCATCAATCATAGTCCTAAGCTCCCAAGGTTCATCCTCACTATAAACCAGATTGAGATAAAACAAGCGATCTGTGCAACTGGGACCATGAGATGAAGAAGATGGCTGTAACTAAAGGATTTCATGGCCTATCTAGTGTGAGGATCATTAATGAATGCCTGATAATCAAAGATAGTTTCATATGAAATTGGAATTTATTTCTAAGCACTTGGCAAAATATCTCTAGTCACCTTAGCACGCTTAGAAGGAGCTGGACGAACCATCTTTAGTTTCAATGAATAATATCTTGCACTAAAATCTCAAAAATCACCCAAAATCCCCAAAATCCTACAATCTAGAAATTAATACTTGAGCTTAAGTGTCCGAGCTCGAGCTTCAAACATTGCTCGAGCTTTAAGCTGCAAAGCTCGAGCCTCACCTGAACTTCATCACAACAGATCGCCAGAAATCAGTGCACCTATCAATCTACAATCAATTTAAACAACTAATCTATACTGAGGATGTATAAATATCTTAAGAATCATGTATCCAAGTAGTGACTCATGCTCTTCTCTCTAGATCTAGAAATTTATGCATTCATGGAAGCGACAATGGAAAGAGGATGAAGAAGAACTTTACCTCTATGTATGTATCCTGCAAATCTGAGAGGAAAATGTGAAGCTTCACCGGATATAACAACAGAGAGAACTTGGAAGGATTTATAAGGGATGAGTGTCCTTCATGTGCTAGGAGTCGAAGTACCCAATTTCCTTCTTTTAAACTTTTAGATCTTAAGGCTCGAGCATGAAGGCTTCGAGCTCGAGCCTGCCAACACAAATCCTTACAATTTATGATGATGGAAGGCTCGAGCTTGAGGTACTGATGCTCAAGCCTTTAGCAGCTGATGCTCAAGTCCCATAGGTTAGGCTTGAGCATTTAGACATATTTTTGGATTTTTCTCAATTTTTCAATTTTTATTTTCTTTTTCTACTTTATCTAAATTTAAATTATCCTAAACCTAAAATTAACCTAAAATCAACCTAAAACCTAGAAAAGAAAATAATGAAATCAAAAACTAAAATAACGAAATAAACATCAAAATAAAACTACGGTACAACATACAAATGCTAAGTTTAACATCAATAGCTTGACAACATGCTAAATTTAACGTCGATAGCTCGACGAAACCCTAACCTCTCTAGTCCAAGTAAATAGGATCATGAAGTTCTACTGACTCCACTGTGCCTCTCTGCACACTACCCTGTATGTAGGGCTTCAGTCTTTGTCCATTAACCTTAGACAGTTGTCCAGTCTTGCAATCTTGTATTTCAATTGCATCGTAAGGTGTAACAGAAATAACCATATATGGATCTTCCCGACGTGACTTCAGTTTACCAGGAAAAAGTTTCAGTCGTGTATTAAATAACCAAACTTTCTTCCCAAGCTCAAAAGTCTTACGCAAGATATGCTTGTCATGAAATGCCTTAGTCTTGGAATTATAAACCTTAGCACTCTCATAAGCATCATTATGCAATTCTTCGAGCTCTGTCAGTTAAAGCTTCCTATTAGATACAACAGAGTTCATATCAAAATTGAGCTTTTTTATGGCCAGAAAAGTCTATGTTCTAATTCTACAGGAAGATGACACCCTTTACCATAGACGATACGATAAGGTGACATACCAATTGGAGTTTTATAAGCTGTTCGGTAAGCCCACAAAGCATCATTCAGTCTAAAAGACCAATCTTTACGATCTGGCTTAACCGTTTTCTCAAGAATTCTCTTAATTTCACGATTGGATAGTTCAACTTGGCCACTTGTTTGGGGATGATAGGGAGAAACAACTTTATGAGTGACGGAGTATCTTTGTACCAAAGTACGAAAATACCTATTACAGAATTGAGCACCTCCATCACTAATAATAGCTCGTGGCATACCAAACTGATTAAAAATGTTCGTTTGAATGAACTCAATCACGACTGCGTGATCGGTGGTTTTAATAGCCACTGCTTCAACCCATTTAGAAACATAATCAACTGTCACAAGAATATACTCATTTTTATTTGACTGAACAAAAGGACCCATGAAATCAATACCCCAAACATCAAAAACCTCAATGATTAAGATTGGAGTTAAGGGCATCATATTTCGTCTAGAAATTGATCATAACTGCTGACATCTAAGGCATGACCTATAGAACAAATACGCATCTCGAAAGAGTGATGGCCAAAAGAAACCGCATTGAAGAATTTTAGCTGCAGTTTTCTTTGCACTGAAATGACCTCCACAAGCTAAGCTATGACAGAAGGTCAGAATACTATGAAATTCACTCTCAGGAACACACCTACGAATGATTTGATCAACACAATATTTGAAGAGCTGAGGATCTTCCCAATAGTACATCTTTATTTGAGAGAAAAATCGATTTTTTTCCTTTTTTGACCAAGACAAAGGAATTTTGCCTATTGCGAGGTAATTCACAATATCAATAAACCATGGCAAATCCGAATGAGAAACCCCAAACAGTTGTTCATCCGGAAAGGAATCACAAACTGGAAGTGAAGTTGAGGTATTCGCAATCAGAATTCTAGAAAGATGGTAAGCTACCACATTCTCTGACCCTTTCTTATCCCGGATTTCATAATCAAACTCTTAAAGCAAGAGGATCCATTATATCAAATGGGGTTTGGTTTCCTTTTTGGAAAAAAGATGTTCCAAAACAAAATGATCAGAGTAGACTATGACTTTAGAACCCAACAGATATGATCTGAATTTGTCAAAGCAAAGACAACTGCAAGTAACTTTTTTCAGAAGTGGTATAATTCAATTGTGCCTCTGAAAGAGTTTTACTAGCATAGTAGTTAACATGAGAAAGTTTATCTACTCGTTGTCCTAAGACAACACCCATAGCATAATCAGATGTGTCACACAAAATCTCAAATGGAAGAGCCCAATTAGGAGGATTCATGATAGGAGTTGAAGAAAGAAGAGAGCGAAGCTTATGGAAAGCTTCTAGGCATGACTCATCAAAGACAAAAGGAACGTCATTTGCAAGCAGATTACACAAAGGGCGAGAAATTTTGCTGAAATCATTAATGAAGCGTCGATAAAACCCGGCGTGCCCAAGAAATAATCGCACTCCCCTTACGGAGGTAGGAGGAGGCAATTTAGATATCAAATCTACTTTAGCTCTATTAACTTCAATACATCTCTCTAAAATAATGTGTCCTAAAACGATCCCTTCTTGAACCATAAAATGGCTCTTCTCCCAAATAAGAATAAGATTGGTTTCCCTATAACGCTTAAGCACTAGGGACAAAATTTGGAGACAATTCTCAAATGTGAATCCGAAAACAGAGAAGTCATCCATAAAGATTTCGAGAAACTTTTCAACCATGTCAGAAAAGATAGACATCATACGCCTTTGGAATGTTGCTGGTGCATTACATAATCCGAAAGGCATCCGTCTATATGCAAATGTACCGAATGGACAAGTGAAAGTAGTTTTCTTTTGATCCTTAGGGCCCGTTTGGATCACGATAACGCTATATGTTATGGTTTGATATGATATGAAAACAACCGTTTTGGTATTGGTATGTTTTTAGTAGAAATCAGAACCATGTTTGGTAACGACTGTTTTGTTTTTGATAATTGTATATCAAAAATATGAAAACGCGTTTGGTAATGTCAAGCGTTTAAAGGAATTTGAAAACAAAACACTTTTGGGAAGTTAGTTTTGTTGTCAAAAATTCTAAATCAATAACATGATATCTATTTGGTAAAAACTGTTTTGTTTTTATTTTGAATAATTATATATATGAATACAATTATAAGTTTATATGTAATAGTCCATTTTTTTTTTTATGATTTGAAATAATTTGTTAAAATTAAAAAATATATATATCAAAACATTAAAAAGAGTTGGGAAAAAAATTATGAATAAATTTACATGTATAAATAAGATCATGTGGGATGTTTATGAAGCATAAACATGATTAGTGGCAACCAAACTACAAATCTAACTTTGTAATAATCTTTCAATGAGGAGATCTTTGCACTCCATTATCTTTTTGTTTTGGCTTGCATTTCATTTAACTTTGTTTTGTTTTATATATATATATATATATATATAAATTCATTATGAATGAGAGAGAGAGAGAGATCCTTATAGTTGAAACTAACAAGAAGCAAAGCCAAAACGTTGATCTTCTTGAATTGGTCAGAGTTGAGGTTTGGTGGACATTGAAGCTTGTGAATGGGTTTACTTCAGTGAGATTAGTTTGAAATTTTCGAATGGAGACCCTCAAAGTGCTAATATTTTTATTGTTAACTTATGAGACCATTTCCCTTTTTCTTGAGTATTTATTTTGATAACCAAACAACCTGCTAGAAAAATTATTGCCATCCAAACAAATTAATAAATTAAATGATATTAGATATTGTATTGTTTACAATATTTCATACGTATTGACCAAATAATTTAATCAACAAAAAATTTAATTATTTATTTCAAAATGAAATATAACATAATAAATATTTCATTACAAAAACTTCATAACAATTTAAAAATAAATAAATTCAACATAAATTAAACATTTTTTTCACCAAAGCGGTTCCACAAATTTTTAATTAAATCTTTTCTCAACCTCGTATTTGTCTCTTTGTTGCGAATTTGGACTTGGCGAGAGTAGATGTGTGTCACTAAGACTAATAGATTTTGAATTAAAGTGGGAATCGAGATTGTTTCCTTCAGTGGCGAAGTCCATCTTCCAACATTGGCATAACGCTCATCTTTAATGATTATATTATGAAGGATGATGCATGCTTTCATTACAAGGCATAAGTCCCCTTTATCCCAAAAACGCACTGGTCCTTGCGTGATTGCCCATTTGATCTGTAAGACCCCAAAAGCTCGTTTCACATCTTTCATGCATGCCTATTGTCTCTGAGCAAAAAAAATTTCTTTTGCTGTAATTGGGTGTGGGATGGTTTGTATCAAAGTTATCCACTTAAGGTATATACCATCAAATAGATAATACCCCTTTTTATGGTAATGACCATTCACAACGAAATTAACCGAAGGCATTTGGCTAGTGACGGTACTATTGAATATCGGAGAATGATCTAGCACATTAATATCATTATGTGAACCCAGCATTCCAAAGAATGCATGCTAGATCCACAAATCTTTTAAGGCAACCTCCTCCAATATGAGTGTAGGCATATGGGAGCATCCATTGTGCATGCCATGCCACGACATCGGCCAATTTTTCCACTCCCAATGCATACAGTCGAAAGAACCAAGCATACCCGGGAATCATTTATCCTCCCCTTCTCGAAATAGCCGTGTTATGTCGGTTTCATTGGGTGGGTGCTTGTACTCTTCCCCATACACACCAATAACAACCTTACAAAATGTCATTAGGGGAATGGGAGTTCTCTCGCCAATTTTAATATTCTCGTCACAATGATCGGCTGCACAACCATATGCGAGTATACCTGGGAATCTTCTCACCTCCCCTTCTCGAAGTAGTCGTGCTATGTCGGCTTCATTCGGTAAACACATGTACTCTTCCCTGTACACACCAATAATAGCCTTATAAAACGTCATCAGGGTTTCAACGGCAGTGCTTTCGCTGAATTTAATATACTTGTCACAATGATCGGCTACATAACTATGTATGAGTATACATATTGCAGTTTTCATTTTTTGTATAGAAGACAACCCCAAACGACCTGTTGCTTCCCTTTTTTAGACGAAATAGTCGTCATGAGCATCATTCAGGATACGAATAAATAGTTCTCATCGCATCTTGAATCGTCTGTGAAAGTACTCTGGTAGATGTGTGCAATTCTCGCCAAAGTAGCCTTTCATTAGTTGACAGTGGCTTCCCCCTTTATCACGATGAATGTATCAGCCTCTTATGCGGTTTAAAGACTTGCTCTACTATCTCTGGGTTCATTGAATTCAAAATCGAAATGAAGACGTCTTGATTATGTTGAATTAATGCGTCAATAGGGTTATCTGATGAAGAAGATAAAGAATTAGAGCCTAAAAAGGGAAAAAATCGTGCTGAGGAAGTCATTGGACTTTTAAGATTGAAGGAGATGTGGATTGATATTTTGTTAGAATGATAAAAATGAATGTAATGATGATGAGATGAACAAATAGTTATTATATAAGATGAAAAAAAATATAGCCTTTATAAATATATAGAGTATTTATTAGGAAAAATTAAAATTTTTATATTATTAAAAATTAATAAAATATTAATATTTTTGGAGAGCAAAAATGCATCATGTTTTTTTACAAGGTAAGAAGGATTATTAGATCCAGAAATTCGAAACCTGACACTACATGTAATAGTTAAAATTAAAAGACTCCAAAACAATGACATTAGCCGTTCTGAATTGAGCCCTTTTTTGGAAATCGTTATTCAGAAACAGTATTCGAAAGAGACGGCTGGGCAACGAAAGAGAGAGGGAGAAAGGGCAACCAAAGAGAGAGAGACTGATATGATTCACAGATACAGAAATAGCTATTGCTATATGTTCGGTTAGATTTGACATAAGAAATGACAAAGATAAATTTTGGCACTCCGTTGGAAAGCACAATTTTCACCATCTATTATATTTTGAATTGACAACCTACTGGAAATGCTCATACTGGCAAATTCCGAGAGACTAGATGCTTTGGAGTTGTTCTTAGATATATATATCTATATATGTATATATATATATATATATTTAAGCTCCCTCCTCTCTCCCAAATCAGATTCAAAATTCAAACCGAACTTTAGACATTCTTCTCTCCCTCATTTGCATCACCCTCTTTCTCTCTCCTCACTTTCCGAAGGATCGGTTGGATCACTGAAACCCATCGCCGGAAACTGCCGTCCGGGATCATCAAAGATCTGAGGGAGCATCAACGGACCAAAATCCTACAAAACCGCATTAGATCATTGCGGGAGCACCATTGTGAGACCGTTCTCTCTCTATCTCAAGCAGGTATAGTTTGATAAACTCTCCACTGATCCCTATGTATTTCACTCTCTCTTCTTAAGAGAATGCCAGTATCTAGGAGGTTGAGACCTTTCTGATTCGAAACTTTCATAGATTGTGTGTGAACAATTTGATGCCAACCATAGGAGTTTTGATGTGTCTCAAATCCTCGTTTCCGGAGGACACAATATCATGAATGATTCTCTAGCCTTTTTACTAGTTAATGTGTTTTATGTCTTTCTATTTTATTTAATTGATATTATAGTTGCGTTTTAATCAAAATACCAATGAGAATTTTGAAGAAAATTATGTGAACTAAAAAATATAAAGCAAATTAAAGAAAATTACTTTGTATGGTCTTGCATTTGGTTGCTTCTTTTCCTCTCCCTCATAATTTTTCGTTTTATGTATTTTGTTGGTAACTTGGGTTTTGTTCAGGTAAATGTATCTCTCGTTACGACTATTTCACTGTATCTAATTTGTTTCTAACTAGGGTTTTGTTTGAGGTAAATCTATCTCTTGTTACTATTATTTCGTGGTATCTATTGATTTTTTTTTTCGCAAGGGTTTTGTTTTGTAGTCATTTTTTTTCCCTTCATTTTCCTGGGTTGTTGCTATTAGGGTTTAATTTAATTTTCTCTGTTACTGAATTCCATATCCATTTTCACAGATTTGTTAAAATTGTAGGTAAGCCATGAGAGGAGAAAAAGAAGCAGGTGACAGCGATGAACAAATCCAGATCTTCGGTTGCCCATCTTTGTTGATATTCTGCAAAGACTTCCAGTGAAAACGATTCTACTTTGCAGGTGCATTTCCAAAACTTGGCGCAGTCTAATTTTGGACCCTCAATTTGCTAAGCTGCACTTTTTGGGGCAAGAGCCCTGTACTCTGCTTCGGACCTTGGCGTCAAAAAGTGTGTCAAGAACGCTTTACTTGGTTGAGCCCGAAACTTGCCACAATTTTGATCTTGGGTTCTGCGTATGTGATCTTGGTGGTGGTTTTGGATTTGGTTCCTGTTACTCTGATCAATGCGCTAGAATTTGCCAGGACGGCGGTTGTTATGGTGCCTGTTACTCTGGTAAGTGTGTTGAAACTCGCCACATGAAGCTTGACACCAAATTGAAGATTCCATTGCGCAATGCTGAAATGGTGCTCAACAGTGAAGTTGGTGATGCCCAAAGGGGTTGCTCCTCTAAACGCAGTGGAGTTAAAAGGAAACGTTGCATCAAAGTTGAACCCAAAGAACAAAGATACAAGATTGTGAATTCATGCAACAGTTTCCTTTGCTTGTGTGAACCATCGCGGGATGACCCTGTTGTTGTGTGTAATCCAATCACGGGCGAGTGTACAAACCTTCCAGTGGATGAGAGGGCTGGTGAGAAAAGAAAAGATTTCTTTGGTTGTGGGTTCGGGTTAAATCTGAGGACTAATCAATACAAGGTGATTAGGATGTTTAAACAATTGATTTGTGATCCTGTTACATGTAAAAAAACATATAGTAGGAGGACTGAGATACACACACTCGGCACAGAATCATGGAAAGCATTGGTGGTGGTCCCAATTCATCTTACAAGCTAGCATTTCCCACTTATCTAAAGGGATGTATTCATTGGATCTGTATTGATTTAAGAAGTTCTGATTATATAGTTTCTTTCAACTTTGACAACGAGCAGTTCCAATCAGTTCCACCGCCACCCCGTAAAAATGGTGACACCAACACAGTTAGTTTGAGTGCAATGCGTAAGGTTTCTATGGGAGTACTAGACGGTTGTCTATCCATATGTGAAGCCTCCAATTGTATTAACATATGGGTAATGAAGAAATACGGTGTTAAAGAATCATGGACAAAATTGTTTTCTATTGGTATTGATAAGAGGTGGCCTGTTGGTCTATATCAGCCAATAAAGTACCTTGAAGATGGAGCAATATTATGTTCTATTATTTTACAAGTTCTCTATTCTGTTATGACCCCATCGGACCAAACTTTAAATATCTCAAGATTTATGGCACTAAATCGAAATTCGAAGCAATTGCTCATATTCCAAGTTTCATTTCACTAAGGGTCCGTTTGGTTAGCAAGAAGCAGCAAGAAAGGAAAAGAAAGAGAAAATTTTAAATCTTTTTAATAATTTGATTAGATAGAAAGTGAAAATTTTGGGGAAAGTAAATTTCCCACATCTAAAAAATTTTCCTCAAATTTTTTCGAACGTAAAACACGGGAAAATCTACTTTCCCGCAAAAGTTGTGCACTTTATTTCTTATTTTTCCTATTATGTCCATATATGTTGTCTAAACTAAATAGACTTCATTGAAAAGGAAATGCATATCTGTTGTCTAAACTAAATAGACTTCATTGAAAAGGAAAAGTTTCCTTATTCTATAAATTACTTAATTTGTCTATTACTAATTTAATTGTTTGTAATTTTACGTGTGTGTGTAAAATTAATTTAATTTTTCCTTCCATTATTAAATTATTATTTTTCATTATTTTTAGATGATGGTTGCAATTGCACAATTTTTGCAGTTGGTAATACTATTATCTCATAAACCATGTCATCTCAAGACAACATACAATAATAATACATACATATATGTATATATTAGCTAGAGTCCTACAGTGTTCCACTCATTAAAATACATCCAATGACTTAAGATTTTGTTAAAAATAGAACAAAGTTGGCATAATTTCTTCCAAGTAATAATAATCAATATTTTTCATGTACACAACTTATATTAGTCAATTATACTGGTACTTACTCAACTTTTAAAGTGTAAAAATTAATGGGTTCTAGTTCTTGTAAAAAAATACAAAAAATTATATATGATATCACATTATTTTATTTCATATTTCACCATTTGCTTACTAAAATAAATAAATAAGTATAAAGAATATTAGTCTAACTCAAATTTATTTATTTTATTACAATTTATAATTATAAGGGTATTTTTGGTATGTAGAATCATTTCCTTTTCCTTTTCATACTATCCAAAGTAACAAAATAACATTTTCTCACAACTTTCTTCAAAAAATTTCTTACTAACTAAATGAACGATAGAAACTTGATTTTTCTTTCTTTCACCTCACTTTCTTTTACTTTCACTTTCCATTAAATTTCCCGTCTAACCAAACGAACGGTAAAGGAAGCTCTTGTTGGAGATAATGCGATGGTGCTGAATATCTATTCAAGGTGAAGATGTGCAGTTTACTTTCACTTCAACACTTAATTGTTTTTATACATTTTGATGAGAATGTCTTAATTCATGTTTTCTTGTATTTCATCACTACATTTGGGTATTATAAAAAAATAAAATATTTGAATCCTTCATCTTTAGAGTGGCCCCTCTTTTTTCTAGGTACTTTGCTTTCAACATCTTTTTATATGGTCATTTTTTACTAGGACTTAAGTTTTTGTGACATGCATCAACCTCAAAAGAATATTGTTGGATAAATGTGTACAGATGGATAATTTATTGTTAATGTGAGATAGTAATATGTTTAGAATCTACATTTCCTAGAACACTTTTTGAAATATCAATCTTGTCATCCATGTATTTAATATACTTGGACCGCACATATAACAATATCCGTGGTTAGGTGCACATATATGATTCAATCCCTTGAACCATTTTATCCCTAAATTTAAATTTATTATAAGTTTGTTTTACTTATTAGATCTTAATTTGTATGATTCTTTTTGTTGAATATTTATAAATAAAAAAATCACGAAGAAAGAAAGAAAGAAAATGTGATTCTTTTGTTGAAAATGATAACTTCAGCATGGGTGCAAATGACATTCTGCTTGCAGCTTGCCAATGCTTGTGACATTGGCCAAAACTAGTCGCCAATTTCTCGTCACATTGCCTATAAACTCATAAAGATAAACTAAGAATTACATATATATATATATATATATATATATATATATATATATATGTATATATATTACTGTAACTATATGTTTATATATATTGGCTAGAGAAGGAGATGATCAATATAGTGAAAAGGATAGGAAGAGTAGACAGGTAGAAGACTTCTTGATAATGGAGACTCTTTTATAAGGTCGAGAGTATAATTCCTTTAAGGTAATAAAGATAATAATAACTTTTATAATAAAAATCATTTTTTTTTTTTTTTTTTTTGATAAGTAACTTTTATAATAAAAATCATTATACAAAATTATTTAATACTATTTATGATTTTTATTAAATATTCGTAACATCCACCCCGTCTCCAAAGTCTTCTATTGGATATGCTCAATATTACAAGGTTCCACAAATCACAATCAAATATTGTGTCTGTAAATGAGATGGTTTCATTGCATTAAGAGATAATCACAGAGTACAATGAGAAGACGGGGGCATACCCCCTGATTACAAAAACTAACAATGGAAAAGGCCCATTTGCAATAAAGGCAAAGGACAGCCAAAGACTAAAACAACTTAACAAGAAAAACATTAAAAAAATAGCGACAGGATCATCTAATGGACACAGACTTTATTAAAGGGGAGTTTGAATGGCATCCAATAGTGGGATGCCAAGGCCAATTTATATGGCGTCCCCAAGATAGGGGCAATACTTAAATTGGTGGTGGGTGCCACGTGGCGCCTTCCAATGGCGTCCCAAAGTGGGATGACATTTCAAATAGTTATAGTAGGCGCCACATGGTGCCTGCCAGGTGTCCCATTTGGGGACCCCAATTTATATAGTGTCCTACCTCGGGACGCCATTATAGTTATGGCAGGCGTCATAACTAGGGGACCCCCAATTTAAATGGTTGTGGGACGCCATCATTTGGCATCCCAAAGTGGGACATACTGGCTGGAAATGGATTTTGGGATGCCAATTGAATTGGGGTCTCAAACGGTAATGTACTAGGTCTCACATAATGGAGAGGTAATGTACTCAACATTGAGTACGGGCTGTGCTGAACACCTAAGGTATTAGGGAGGACCATAGGTAGATCTGTGATGGGGATCATGGTAGGACTATGAGTTATGACACACCAAATACTGACCTGACATGTCACAAGGGCGCAAGATCAATCATATAGTCCGGGGTCGCCAACTACTGGGAAACATAAGGAATAAGGCTGATCATGCCTAGGCATGGTAGTTGTAGTGAGAAGGGTGATACCAGGAAGCGTAGGATAAACGTGATCCGTGACACGCTACACTGGGGCATTGCCCGAGAGAGTATTGGCACTTGCATGCTAAGTATCTTCATGCACTTTAACTATGGTGCTTGAAGAGCCATAAGACGAGTGAGTGGGCAAAGGGGTTGTTAAGGCATAAAGGATTGAACAAGGGGCTCGCTGAGTGGAGGACGGTCTTTGACCCACCACTTAGGGGGATGAGTCACTCCTAGCCAAGGGAATAAATGAGGGACACGTGGGATTTTAACACGCCGACACGTGCCAAAAGCACTATAAATAGTAGTGCAGTGATGTGATAGACTCATTCAGAACGTACGACCTAAAGATTCTGCCACTCTCCCTGCTCTCTTATTTATTCCTTTGCCTGAGTTCTCTCTCCTACCCTCGCATCCTTTTTTTTTTTTTTTTCATTGGCAAGAAAACTCACACACCATTGGTCCTTATAGGGACTCGAACCCTCAGCATCCCCTGTGGAAGATTGATGAAATACCATTAGGCTACAACCTTCCTTTCTATACATTAAGTCATTGTTGAGAATACATCACTTCCATGACTTTATACTCACACTTAAAAGAATAGTTGCTATGTAAAGTGTTTTGGACCCGGAACTACAGTCAAAATGGGTTAACTTCATTGGGGTTTTTTTAAGATCTTGTTAATGATACTACACTGAAATTTAGAGTAACATGTCTGTAATTCTGAATAGTGCAACTATTGAATTTGAGAAAAAATCCTGCAACTATTGGAAAGGAGTCATATAATCCACAACTAAAGATTGTTAGTCTATAGTCACTTACCACTGAGCATTAAAAAGGCTTTCAACTGAGAATGATTCAAAAGCTTTTGTGTTCTCTCCGAAATACATATTCCTTTGTCCCTGATTTGCAATATTTCGAGAAGTAGTTTGACCTTTTTCAATCATAATTGATAACTGAAGGAGTTAATTAGAAATACATAATAACAAATTATATCATGTGTTCAAGCGTATTGGATATAGGTTATTAGTGTTTGGAGCTTTGGATGTGGAGATTAGCTGCAAATTTGTTTGTTGGTAATGCATGTATGCATAACTACCCTTTATAGTCAGGAAGCTTCCACTTGTTTTGCTTACAAACTTTATGATTACAAGTAGTTGAGAGACTGTTTGATTCTGTTCTTAATGTTCTGTTCTTAATGTCGTATTTTTTTTTGTTCCTGTTTGATTCTCTTTACATTTTAGTTTAAATTGATTTAAATTAATTAATTAAGTTATTTAATTTGTGTATAGCTTTTTTAACTTCTTATTTCAAGCTTGACTAGGTTCGCGTTATTCAATCTGAGCATTGACTTGTTCACTCATACAGATGCGTACTGCTTATTTGGATGTATAACTTTATTGTTACTTACCCCGGGGATACATTTGCTATATCTTATGTTTACAATGCTTCGTTTCTCCTTTCATTTTGGTGATGGTTTTTTTTTTTTTTCCTTTCTGTTCATGATTATTTAATGCTCACTATCTCATTTTATCTTTATGTGAAGTTCATATAGTTAAAACAGTTATAACAGTGAGCTAACTCATAAAAAGTACTTTTTCACCTTACCGAGGAAAAGAAAAAAAAAACTCATAAAAGTATTTTTTAAAGCAAAATTCCAGTGACATGGCCCGTTGATTTTTGCTTTTTATGTGTTATATATAGTATAGTATACATAAATACATATATATATATATATATATTAAAGAGCTCGGCACCTTTGAAACTTTTTAATTTTTTTCATATGATTTTTTGGGCTAGCTTGAATTATTTTCCAAACTTCATTGAATTACCAAATGTCACTATTGCACACTGGTCTTAGTTTAGTGTTCTAGAGTTCTAGTTGTTATTCAAGTGCCCCATGGAGTATTCATAAGATATGATTAAATTTATAAGATAATTCAAAAGTGGTGTGTATACTAAAAAATTGAAAACATAAAAATGAATTAATTTTCATATATGAAACTTAAGTGCCAAATTCTCATTCAATTTTGAGAGCAGTCAATTTATGTGTAACAATGCCAAAGGTTACGTCTATACATATATATGCATCTCTGTGTGTGGTTCGATTTGAGCATTGTGCATATTGTGTATTTTATCCATAATGTGGTCAAAATGTGATAGCAGGAAGTACTATAATTGAGTTTGAGATGGGCCAACTGTGAACTCGAGGCTATTCTAACATGCATTGGGAGGGTTGAAGGATTGGTTTTTTTGGTATTGACTATTTTTTTTTTCCTCCAGTTTTTCCTTCATTTGTATTAGTAATTGGTGTTTGTTCTTTTACATTTTCTTTTTAAAGGATATCTAATCTGCCCTGTTTGTGTGTATATATATATATATATATATATATATTTGGTAACAAAGAATCAACCAACCTGCTAGTCACTTTGGACTCTTGGATGGTTTGTAAACTCCGGATGCACACAGACCATGTGCATCCGGATATTGATTCACTTTCAGAGATAATGCTTTAAAATGTGATGCTCCTGTCGTCTTCCCATCTTGTTGTGTAGATATGTAAACGTTGTCCTATGCCCAATTTTATCTTTAGGTCCTGGTTTTATTTGTAGTTCTTTTTTTTATAACATTTGTGTAATTTGATATGATATTGTTAAAATTTTCAGATAATGGTAATATAAACTGCTTACCTACTTGATTTATTTTGTTTTTGTTGATATAGTCATGCAGTAGTGACAAAACCTTTCATATTATATTTGGTAATGCAACTTGTCCAACAGAAATAAATAATAGAATAATAACATATCATCTTCCCACTAGTTCTCAGGTGCCTCCAAATTTCCCTAGCGAAGGAATAGTACGAAGAAGTTATGGATATTTATTTAAAATATCAATATTGTTTTAAAAGAAAATTGTGTGTGAAATGGTGCTCCAGGAGGAT
This sequence comes from Cornus florida, assembly GCF_030987335.1. NCBI lineage: Eukaryota > Viridiplantae > Streptophyta > Magnoliopsida > Cornales > Cornaceae > Cornus > Cornus florida. The sequence goes on from NW_026775572.1 coordinate 50,282,919, forward strand.
GCCAAGATCTATGTAGGTTATGTGGTCTTCTGATCCATGAAACTGTCATGATCATGTTACATTTTTTTTAGGTCTCTATTTATTTGAAAATTATGCTCTTGATATTATGATTCTTGACGCAGGTGTGCAGAATTCGAAGTGCCTGGAGAGACTAAAGATCTTACATTAGCGGAGAAAAATAGGGACATTGAATCTGATGATTCAAATTATTATGATTGAGATTATTCTGATTCAGATTATTCCGATTTAGATTATTCTGATTCAGATTATTCGTCTTCTGATACTGACAAATGGAGGAAGCACTTGTTAGTCTGCCGATGTTGACAAATGGAGGAAGCACTGGTGGCAGAAATGGTGAAGCTTCAGAGCTATATCTGGAGGTTGAGGAGTTAAGCAAGTCTAACTTTCCTGGAATGGTCATGGAACTCGGACACAATGGCAAAAAATTTGCCAAAGAAACATAGTTGGATCTGCACTTTGACAGAGGAGACTCATTTTCTTGGTAGAGTTGCCGGTGTTTGGTAGAAAGGAAAATGAAAAAAAGGAGAAAAAGTAAACGAGTCAGAATTTTGGCCTGTTTCAGAGTATCAAGTTTGTAATGTGAATTCTTTGGACGTGGCTTCTGATTTTGTGTTCATGTTGATTGCCCCTGCTTTGACTTCTTTATATTTCCTATGTGAATTAGAATTTCTCTTAGATTCGAACCCATAGCCGATGATGATACATCCTAATTTTTGGCCTAATTTTTCTTTTGATGATCGTTTAACATCTGATTAAAAAAGATAGTTTCGATGGAGAGAGAGCCCATTAATTTTGCCCCATTGTGGTAGCTCTTACAATTCTATAAAAGATTCACTAATCTTTGGGATTTCACCACATTGAAAATCCTATTTCTCTCTAAGGCCTTTGGGCATTTTCGGTAGAGTAAAAGGATAAAATAGATATTACATCACTAATTTATGTTAGATGAAATATTTTTGCCCAATGTGAAAATATTATGAATATTTTTTGCACAATTTGTAAAATAAGGAATAAAAATATTAGAGAGGATATACCTTAAATGTGTTTTCTGAACTTGTCGCGCTTGCGCGTGTGTATATATATATATATATTTGAGAGTTTTTCAGATACTTCAAACTGGAGAATCATAAATCAAATTAACAAAATGTATCTCACTATTCAATAGCATTATATTAGAATAAAACTATATAACTAAGAGGATCAATGGGTCATGCTGCTAACTTGCTAAGGACCTCAATATTACTATTTATTTACATGTTATTAATTATTTGTTAAAGGCCATTGATCACTGTACATGCTTCTCCCTGTCTCTCCTAGGCAGTCGCAATCATTGAACTGGTCTCTGTTTTCATCTGCTAGCATCTTGACAACTTGACAATAATACAAAAAGGTGGCAAAAAAAACGTGTACTAAGAGCTTCAGTCTTAGAATTATAACAGCACATAAATATATATATATATAGTCATTTTCTGCAATAACAGCACAGTGTGTCTATATATATATATATATATATAGTCCTTTTCTGCAATAAAAGTATAGGACCACTTTTCTTTTTGTTTGTTGGTTTGGGAATTATAGTTTCAATACCGAATTTCAATTCCCCTAGGTCAATTCCCATTTATAATACAAGAGTGATGGTACTGGTTTTGGTGCATGTACTTTTGCAGAGATTGGTTAGCTCTTCACTTCACTAATATATATATATATATATATATATATATATTAGTGGTGTCCCATTTGCCGCTGAGCTGGTCACCACTCGAGCGTCATGCTCATATTCCCATCTTTCATCATCACCATCATCTCTACACATGGCCAGTGTTTCCATCATTTCGTTTGTCAAATGGTTCACTGCATGTACCAAGCACCAAGTTTCTAATAAACTATGTATTATAGATTTATTATAGATATAGTATTATCAATTCAATAACACATATAGAGAGTTTTATCACCGAACACTTGCAATTTAACAAAAAAAAAAAAAAAAAAAAAAAAAAAAGAAAAGAAAAAGAAAAAGAAAAAGAGAGAAAAAGAGAGAGATAAACTTGAATAGACAATGGTTGTATGCACGAATTATACTAGCCATTTCCTCTCACCTGTTGTACAAGATGAATCTTACAACAGAACACTCCGTTTAATCTGAAATAGATTTTTACCTGATTCAAATCTTCAAATTAACTTATTGTGTGCGATTGTATGTATATAAAAAGATTAAGATTGGTAATATTATTATTAGAACATGATATTAGTGATTTATAAGATATTTGAGCCATGATTTTTATAGAGTTTGATGTACCTCTAAATCTCTGTATTAATTGTGCATTTGTTTCCTTGAAATGTGACATTGAGTTCTTTCGTAAATTCTCTAAGAAAAAAATATAAAAAAAATTAACTTATGATCGAGCTTTCTTTTTAAATGCTCATTTTTGCTCGTAGTTTTTCTAACAAAATTAATATTATGAAATTTTTTATTTCTTACAAGGGTCCGATCGAGTGATAAACACCCTTATGACATGTAAATATGGTATATAACCCCTATGGGTTCTTAAAAGTTCATAATATTTATTTATGGTACGGAGAAGGGCTTACCGTCAATGAAGCGATAAAAAGACTAAAGTGCCCTTATGTATGTGAAAGAAAAAAATGTAAAAAATAATATAAATGTAAAATAACCAAAATATCCTAACAAAAAACACGACATCATGTGGTTATATGTAAGACATCATGTGGTTATATGTAAAATGATATAAGGGCATTTTGGGGAGACCAAAAGGTCAATTTAGGAAATTTGTTACTTAATATAGCGCACATGACTACTTAAATGTGATTATCTGACATATTATATGAATTAAGCCCTTAATTATTTATCCATTTTTTAAAAAACTTAATGAACTTATATATTCAAAATAAATAATAAGGGTATTATTTGTCTAAAATTTAAACATTAAGAGTGTTCCTTTCACTTTACTGTTCCTACAAAATAATATTGCAAGAATAAAATCAACCATCAACCTTCATTTTCATATAAGGAATTAGTAATGAAACTTGTATACAAAATTGAGTGTAGAGTGAGATGCTACAACACAGATGACAAACAAAGACTTTTTTGAGTCTTGAAATTTAATTGATTCCTTGAAGAATTTGAATTTTGTGTTAAAAGAAAGTAATTAACCTAGAATTTGATATGAGAAAGTTATAGGATATATGTGTCCCATTGTTGGTTGTATTCATTATGATATATCTAAGTTTATGAACTATGCAACTTTTAAAAAGTATTTGTGATATATAGTTGTGCAAGCCAACTTTATAGGTAAAAGGTCATGCTCATATTCAATTAAAGATAATTAAGAATGTGCTTCTTGTGATGATGAATATCACCATCACTCATTGCTTGTGAGTGATTCCTTTGACCTTAACAGCTTTTCTTATACTCCATTATTTTCTTGTTTAGGTGGGAGGTCATATTTGTCTTTGGAAACAATTGCTTAAAAAAAATAATAAAAATAAAAAATAAATACAAAATACCAGTAAGACACAATATAAACACGATGATATAATTTTTTTAAGACAATAAAACATGATGAACACTCTAATGAGAGACGATAATAAAATAATAATACAATATATATATATATATATAAGGTCATATTTGTCTTGGAAACAATTGCTTAAAAAAAATAATAAAAATAAAAAATAAATACAAAATACCGGTAAGACACAATATAAACACGATGATATAATTTTTTTAAGACAATAGAACATGATGAACACTCTAATGAGAGACGATAATAAAATAATAATACAATATATATATATATATATATATATATATATATATATATATTCTTATTTTATTCACAATAGCATGAATGCAATCACCAACTTGTTCATATAATTTTGTTTTTTAAGCTTTCAGATTGATAATTTTATGTTGTCCCATAATATATTTTATTATCTCATTTGAGTTGCCTTATTGTCACGCCCCGCCTATGAAGGTTAGGCCACGCAGGCGACACACGGATTCTGAGTAGGACGCTGCATGATAACTGCATGACGAGTGAAGTTTCTACAATTTTCCGGAGTAATCTAGAGTTGTGTGGAAAATTCTAGATATGTGTAGTATATTCTAGAGTTCTCCATAATTGTGTGCAGTAACATGGAGAGTTCTAGAATGTTGTAAATACTTGTAGATAAGTATGAAAGTGTGAAGAAGGTGGGAGAAGATTCTAGAGAATCGATCTCCACCATCGGTTAGAATGCATCATAGCCATCCATTAGGGATGGTGATGCCTATAAATAGGAATGAGACTTCATTTTGTAGACAACAAGTCCTAGAGTGAGTCTTGAGAGCCTTGTAGAGAGTTTGAGAGTTAGCCTTGTACAAAACATTCTTTGAAGTAATAGAAGTGTTCTTTCCTTGCCAACTTAAGTGCCTTAGTGTGTGTGAGTGTGTAAGCCAAATGAGGAGAGGGCGAGAGCCACTACAACACTAGTAAGCGCACGAGAGGAGTGTGTTGGCTAATAGGGCTGGGCAAAAAATCCGTGAATCCGTGGACCCGATCCGTACGGATCGGATCGGATTGCTAAAACCACAGATCGGTGGTGGATTAAAAAAATGTGAATCCGTAGTTCACGGATCGGATTACGGATTACCCTGTCAAAAATCCAATCCGATCCGTGGCTAATTTGTATATATATATAACATTAATATTATACAATATAATTATTTATTTATTACTTTGGGAGTTGACCAGTGGACCACCGACAGATTTATATAGCAAAGAGAAATCAAAAAAATAATTTATTAAGCACGTTTGGGGTAGTTGGATCTGAAATAAGCATCTGGAGACCACAATGTTGCTTGGAATTGAACAAGTCCTCTATCGAGAGTGAGATCACAGCAAACCAAGGTCGCATGGCCAGTGAAGAGTCAGTTGAATCGGTTTGAATTTCTTTTGGATTTAGGGTTTGCTTGCGACTGAAGAAATCAGAGACTACCAACAGCTGATTGTTCTTGTTCTCGTTGATGATGAATCGATGAGATCGAGAATGATTTGAAGAAGAAAATCAACATGATGGAAAGGTCTGGGTCTCATTTGTTGATGATGATGATTGTGAGAGAGAGTCGAAGAAGAAAGAATGACCCTAAGAGGAGATCGGAAAAAAAGAAAATCGGTGGACTGGACGCATGCGAAAGTAACCACATGAACCCTAGGAGGAGATCGGAGAAGAAAATGGGGATGGAGATGAAGATGAGATCCACGGATTGGAACCGATCCGATCTGTTATTTCACGGATTCGATCCGATCCGATTCGTGGACTAACGGATTGGTGGCAGATTCAAAATCTCCTAATCCGTTGCGAGCCGATCGGATTAGGATTTATGCCTAATCCGATCCGTGGCCACCCCTATTGGCTAAGGTGTGCATGGGAGTTAAGCTGACCAAGTACAATTAGGTACAGCTTGTAATATAATTTTTTCAATAATATAATTTACTATTGAAAGACTAAATCAAATTTGTAGAAAATTTATAAGTGGATGTAAAATATGAATCAAACTTGTTAGAAAAAAAAAAGATTAGTATTGAAGATTGTGTCCAATTTATTATACATAATACATCAAGATTGTGTCTAATTTATTTTAGAATTGTCTATCGATACCTATCCATAGATGTGCATTAATTCTATTGTAATCAAGGAAAAAAGTGAGAAGAAATAATGTATCAAGATTTGAAGGAATATATAAAATTGTCTTCTTTTTCAATTCGAGTGCCTGCATTTCTTTTTGTGGGGTAATCTTTAATAGCAATAATATATATATATATATTTGTGGGGTAATCTTTAATAGCAATAATATATATATATATAATTTGAACCAAAAATATATATGTAAAAATTAAAACATTGATTTATTATAGAAAAATTATAGTACATTCACAACAATTTTTCAGATTATTAATTGCTGTTTCAAAATTGAGTTTATTCAATTAAATATACTAAAAAAAAAAAAATCATATTCAATGAATAAAATATAAAAAAAAAAACAAAAAAAAAAACACAGTTATCTAACTGTTCTAATATATCACATATGTAAAATTAAAAAATAATAATAAAAAAAATCCCATAATAACAGTAAATTTGTGATTTCATTGATTTGGGTTGCAAATAAAAACAAATTCTAAGTCTTATTTAGATGATAATAATTAGTAACACAATTTCATAAACTAAATTTTAAAAGAACAACAAGCCCTAAAATAATTTTGATAGTAATAATTAATAATTTTTCTAATTAAAAAAGTAAATTTAGATGAAATAATTACCTGTCGACTGGTAAATGGTTGCTCCGCATATTTTGTTTAGATTGTGAAAAGTGTTGAAGATTGAAGATATGATGGAAACAATCTATTTATTTGTGGTAAAGTCAAAAGTGTTGCAGAATATCTTGATGAAATGCTTTTTTTTTTAAAAAAAAATGAAAAAGAATATAATATTTTGAGAAAGTGGAAAAAAAATATCATATTTTATGGGAAAGTGATAAATTGATAGATATATTATATATATTTACAATGGTGTCATGATTTTATTCCTTTGTTTTGTCCTTTTATTTTATTTTTTTTATTTTTTTTGGTGTAAATTCGTGAATGAGCTTTTGGTTATATATATATATATATATATATATATATATATATAGTATATATGCACTGTCAGATTTTAGAAGGGACCATTATACAAATATAAAAATCTTTTTATATAAAATTTAAAAAAATTAAAAATTGAGTGGGGACAGTTGCCCCCACTAGTTCCTTTGTGCTACACCAGTGACTCTGCTGATCAATTATTAATATAACACAAGCAATTAGCACCATAATTATTTTTATTTCATGTTCATGATGCTGCCCTTGTACCAAACTTTATTTATCTATTTTTCCCTTTGGAGGATGTTAAGATGACATTATTTTCTTTGATGACTGTGTTTATAATGGAGATTGGGTTTAATTAAATATATAATTGCAAGTTGTGTTTGTGCCAACCCAATCAGGGAATCATGTTAGCTAGCTATCTTGTCAATGCCAGCCTAGTTTTTGCCATTGCTAATCTTGATCACATATTTTATATGTGGAGCACCGGCGTCCATAATAAAATTTAAGCATGGAACGAAATTTAGTTTAAAATTTATATTTAAAGTATTAATTCGATAATTTTAAACATAATAATAATGTATATTAGGACTGAATTATTTCCGGTGCACTAGTCTTTTTATTCCCTTCGTTCCATATTAGTACTCTATTATTTTATTTTTACATGTCATCTTTTATATTTCCATCATTGTTCTTTATCTTTTTTAAAAATTTCAAATTTTGTAACTATATATATTTAAATTAGAAAAGACAATTTGATAATTTTAAAAGGGCGACAATGCATTAATTGTATGTCCTTTTAAAAACTCTAATTTTTATAAATGAACATCAATTGTGAGACGGAGATAGTAATATATTGACGGGCTCATTCTCACATGTTGCTAGCACATCGTTGTAGATGGATCCATAATTATGTGCATTATAAATGATTCAAGTTTATATTAATTATAGTGTACAGTAGGAAAATTTATCAATAAATCTTAAAAGAAAACTATTAGTCTTATAAAGTTGTAAGTAATATTTTTAGCTCTTACACTTGCTACCTTTTTTTCCATATAAATTTAAAAACTTCCAATTATAACTAAGTTTTTGTGAATTTTTTTTATTTATAAAAAAACTAAATAATTTCCTATTCAACATGTTTAGTATTTTCTTAGCAATTGTGGGAATTTTTTTTTTTTTGGTCAATTTCTAAATTTTAATTGTTAAATAATATGACTATTTTAGATAACGAATTGAAACTTCTTGCAAGAAATAAAGTTTACTATAATATTAAATAAATTAAAAATAAGAAGTTGCAATAAGTTTTAGAGATTTAAAACTAATATGGAAACATTTTGATGGTAAGATTGATAAATTCGCTAGTCATTAAATATAATATATATATATATATATATATATATAATTAATTAATTAAGATATAATAAAATTGAGATCGGAGCACAAATTATTATTTTTTGTTTTATGACAGCTTTACCCTTGAATAATTTAGCTTTTTCCATGTATTTAAAAAAGTGAAGGGAACTTGTATCTATGCCACGTACAATAAAAGAACAAAAGGCTAGGTTAGGATACCACATCTTCCAACAGGCGTGAAGACAAAACAATCACCGCCAAATGTCTAATTTATTTATTTAGGTGGCCAAAACCTTAATCCAATTACCATTAATGGGATTCTCAATGTGACTTTGACCCATCACCCCCCACAACTCTCTCTCTCTCCTCTCCCCCCTCTTTCTCTCTCTAAAAAAAGACTCCATTTGTTCCCCCCTCACCGTTCTCAAATCTAAACTGTTCACACCAGAGAGAGAGAGAGAGAGATATGAAATGGGCACAACAAAAGCATTGAAATTAGACCAGTCTCACTCTCTCACAAAGAAGTTCTTACTCTGGACACTATATGCCCTCCTTTCCATAGCTATTATACACTTATATTTATCCCCAATAACCCTTCCTCTCTCTCCCACCGACCACCTTCCTCCAATCAACCCCATTTTCACCACCGCCGCCGCCCCCACCGCCGCTTCCTCTCCCTCGCAAGGTACACACTTTTTGTGTCAAACCCATTAAATATCACGCATAGTAGAGTCACACAAGCACACGCGCACACACAATTTTGTAACAATCCCATTAAATGTGATGAATTTTGGTGTGGTTTTAACACAGTGGAGTCACACAAGTAACAAATTTTTTGATATTGTCTTTATTTGCAGAAGGGGAAAGAAGAGACAATGTTGTTGGGGTTGTTCCATGTGACTACACCAATGGCCAATGGGTGAATGACAAATTGGGGCCTTTGTACAATGGTACAAGCTGCGGTACAATCAAGGATGGTCAGAATTGTATGGGCCACGGGAGGCCAGACATGGGCTACCTCTACTGGAGGTGGAGGCCCGACCAATGCCACCTCCCAAGGTTCGACCCCAACACATTCCTCCAAATCATGGCCAACAAACACATAGCCTTTGTGGGTGATTCCATGGCCAGGAACCAACTCGAGTCCCTCCTCTGCTTGCTAGCCACCGTCTCCGCCCCTAACCTTGTCTACACCAACGGCGAAGACAACAAGTTCCGCCGGTGGCACTTCAAATCCCACAATGTCAATGTCTCCGTTTATTGGTCACCATTTTTGGTTAAGGGTGTTGAGAAAAATGGCAATTTGGGGCACAACAAGTTGTACTTGGATTCTGTGGACGAGCGTTGGGCGTTTGAACTGGATGGGATGGACATGGTTGTCCTATCGGTCGGGCATTGGTTTCTACACCCCGCGGTGTATTTTGATGGGGATAAGGTGCTCGGTTGTCACTCCTGTGACGGCGAAAACTTCACGGAAATCGGGTTTTATGACGTGTTCAGGAGGGCTTTCGAGACGACCCTTAATGGCATTATTGATAGGCGGAAGGCTAGTGAAAACGCACTCGACGTGATGGTGACTACGTTCTCGCCCCACCATTTTGAAGGCGCTTGGGACAAGTTTGGTGCTTGTCCCAAGACGGAGCCTTACAAGGTAGGCGAAAAGAGGTTTGAAGGAATGGACTTCGATATGAGAAGGATTGGGGTTGAAGAAGTGGAGGTTGCGAGGTTGAATGCCAAGCGATTCGCTAGGTTGAGGGTTGAGGCTCTGGATGTCACCGAGTTATCGTTAATGAGACCGGATGGCCATCCGGGACCGTACATGTACCCTTTTCCGTTCGCCAATGGGATCGGAGAGAGGGTACAGAATGATTGTGTCCATTGGTGCTTACCGGGACCGGTGGACACGTGGAACGAGATATTGTTGGATGTAATGAAGAGATGGAACAACCAATCTAGGAGTGGCAATGTCATAAATGAAATGCTGTCGTGAAGGCATTCTCAGTTTAGATTAATTTTTTTTGATCATTGAGAATGTTACTTAGTCGTGTTTAAAGGGAGGATCTCATAGGGAGAGTGCTTTCGTGATAGACTTGTGTTAAATGGAGGAGGAGGAGGATATTTTTCATTTGGTTTATCTCTATTTGGGTTGTGATTAATGCTGTGTGGAGGGCCAAAAGAGCGGACATGAGTGATTGAGAAGTTTTGGTTGGGTTCTCCTATTGAAGAAGAGAGATATGGGTAGGGAAAGAATATGAAAGCAAGATTTGATGCTGCCAAAGGTACCAACTTGTAGGAGAGAATTTAGATTATATGAAATGTATACAAATGATTTTAATGTGAATTTCTGAATACATTTAAAGAGCATTGGCCTTTTCTATGGTTTCTTTTGGAAATTCAGGATGTGAAGTTTTTGGCCACATTCATTTGCACTTGCATGCCATCAATTTGAAAGAAACTCATCAGAGACAAGGTACCATATAAAATTGAAAGTCTATTAAGGACATGAATACAACCCAACACCGGTACATAAAAATTCTAAGAGATGATGAAGAATTTAAGTTGGGCATTATCTTGTGGAGAAAAATAATATAAAAACATAATCCAAAAGATCTTTACCATAAGTTTCTCCTAGACTTGCTCTTATTTCCTTAATCTTCTCCACCACTAACTCTTTTGACATTCCCACCACTAACTCTTTTGACATTCCCTTGTACTTTAATTTATAATTTTCATGAGTTTGAAACCAATTGATTGTTGTTTGAAACTATTTGGTAGCTACAGTTGAAGACAAATATGTGCATTTGATGGACCAACAATAAAGGGTAAATTAAGGCCTTGAACTAAGCTCTCCTTAATCAATTGGTAAACCTTAATGATGTGGAAGAGAAACAAAATTAAGGTTGGTTATTTGCTCTATATTACAAACTATTAAAACAAAAATAAGAAAAAGAATCCGAAATCTGCTTTAAATAGCAAACCCCAACAGAAAAAGAAGAATGAAAAAAATAAAAAAATAAATTCTTGCATTTAGAGAAGGCTATATAGTCGTCTTCTAGTAGAAGGTCCATGGTTTAAGTCTTCCAAAAATAAAAGAGTGTGATTCTTACCACTTGTATAAACTTAAAAAGTAATGGTGGTATTGTGACATGGCAATAGAGTTGAGAGGGAAAAGTTAAAAAGAGAATTAGATAAACTGAGAAGAGATATTAAAGAAAAGTTAAAAAATCATTATCTAGGTGGGACATATAAGGGACAATGTCCCTGTTCATTCCTCTGTATTGATAGATGAATCCCTGTAAGCCTGGCCAGGGCTGCATCAATTGGAACTCTAGCACCCTGAGGTCAAGGTTTCAAGAATAATTACCAAAGTAATCTAAAATTCAAATAATAATAATCCAAAAATAAAATAAAATAAATAAAATGATGATGATTATACACACACATATAAATGATATTCAGAAACTCTCCATTACCTAGTGGACTGAAAGAAGCTAAAATTCAGTGAGTTGTTTATATATTCAATTTTCATCAAAATAAACTACAATTCAAAGATGTTTATTTCTTGAATAACTTGTACAAAGGACTAGTATTTCACATAGATGATCTCAAGAACCCATTGGAGATGCACAAAATTGCCAGTTTCTTCTTTTCCACCGTAATTTAATACAAATCCACCAAAAAGTTTACATCTTTTAAATGAAATATATCAGAACCAAATGGTGGTACTAATAGAATAAACACGACATACATGGAAATGTTCCTTTCTTATGATCTTCTCATTCCCCCCTTTTTTTTTTCTTTTTTTTTTATACATTTCATCTTCTGTGAAATCCATTTATTATAATTAAATGGAATGAATATTTGGCACCTTATCAAACTGCTACAATTGTTACACACTGCTGAGCGCACACAAGAAAGTGATCCAGAAGCCACCGGCTAGGATTTGCCAAACGCTTCTGATAATGAAGAATCCGATGAGAGTTTATAAAGCATGATTGTTTTTTATGGCAAACATTTTCAAGCTGGTGGGGTGTTCCGACCAATCTGAATTTACTTTTGAATTCCAGTAGAGAATCTTCTGGAGTTCTTTTATGCATTCTTCCATTGAGGGTCTCTCACTACTTTCAGTACGAACACAGCGCGATGCTAGGTTTGCAAACATGGATATAGACTCCATTGTGAATGAACTCCGGCTCATCTCTGGATCTATCACCTTGCGCAGTTTTTTCTTGTTGTTCAATATATGCCTAACCTGAAATTTTCCAGGAGCACCAATTGCCATTTCATGGCAATTTAGAATTAACTTTTAACGTACTGGATAGTTGATGATGATGAAAAGAAAGTGTCGCTACCTGTAGTACAAGGTTTTGATCATTGGGTCCTTGGCTCAGGTCCAAAGCTCTCCTTCCAGTCAAAAGCTCAAGCAGAACAACTCCAAATGCATAAACATCACTTTGTAAAGTGAGTTTTCCTGTCTGTTGCCAAAGTAAACATATTTTAAGCTTTAGACCCTCATAGGCATCATTTAAATGAAAAAAAAAAAAAAACCCCATTTCTATTGCTAATCACTTTTAAAAAGAAAGGAATTATAGTCTTTCTAATTGGTAAGCCTATTGCAATGAAGTGTATGGTCAATAAGTGCCTTAGAAATTGGAGGAAAACAAAGTAGAAGGCGTTTTATGAACTTAGGTCGGCAACCTTTGCATTTAATCCAAGTATTTGTGAACACACACTTCTCTGTGAATGATTTTAGTCCAAGGTGGTCTTAGAGAAGACGATACATCTTTATTTATAATACACATGGTATCACAAAAAAATTGCATTCGATTAATTAGTTTTTTCATATTGTGTAGTTTGAGTTCAGAAGCTGTTATTTTGAGCATATTGAGGAATCCTTCATTTTAAGTTAAGAAGCTGTCATTCTGTGCACTTAGTCAGAATCTTCATAACGAAATTTGATTGTAAAATATTAAATTGCTTTTGAAAAGTTATGATTTTAAATTTCTCTACATAACGTCAGTTGTAAGGAGATTACCTTAGGTGTGAGATTCTTGAGTTATGGGGGAACAGAATTTTCATTGTCAAGACAGGGTAAAGGTCACAGTAATCTTTCATGTTTACAAATTGCAGAGGACATATCTATATACTTGTATATAATTCTCAGATTTGCCTGTTGTTTTGCTATTGATACTTGAAAAACAAATGAAAGAAAAACTAAGCGTCACAATTTCCATTATCGAGCCCTCTAGATTTGGGATCTAACCATCGTCATAGTTCTAAAAGGGTTTTAAATTTTTAAGTGCAATGTTTTACACAAAATAAATAAATAAAAGTAAAAAAAAAAAATTGACTCTAATATATAATATATATGTGTGTGTGTGTGTGTGTGTGTGAGTGTGAATAAATGTGAAGGAAGTTAATCAATTGATACCTATGTGCCTTCATATTTTCAAGCTGCATATATTCCTACTAGCTTATCTACTCAGCTGCTATTAGCTTACATGAATATATGATATTATAAGCAGATGTATGTATTGAATGCATATGATCACTTTGATTCAGAAACACTCAATCATTGCTTCTTGTCTAGTTTTTCAAAGTTGATTTCATAGTGGCAATTTATATTTTTAATTCTTGGCAGACCTAACAAAACAGGGAATAGAATGAATAAATATATAAAATCTGTAAGAAATATTAGGGAGAAAACATATAGTGGAAATATTGGAAGAATTTCAAACACTAACGACAATTAGAAATATATCATTGTGTAATAAAGACGCATACCGATGTATACTCGGGATCAAAATAGCCAAAAGTACCAAGAACTCTGGCAGTCACATAGATTTCCTGGCCCTCTGGCATGAACTTGGCAAGTCCAAAATCTGATATCTGCCAAAACAGATAAGAAACCTTAGCATATATTGTCGGCTTAAAAAAAAAATCCGGGATAGAGATATTCAAGTTAATTACCTTTGCTTCAAAGTTGGTGTTTAAAAGAATGTTGGTAGATTTGAAGTCCCTATGAACAATTGGAATCCCAACAGCAGAACTTGAATGGAGATAAGCAAGTCCTCTAGCCGCTCCGATAGCCACTTTGAGCCTTGAAGGCCAATCCATCTTCACTTCTCCAATTCCTAGAATCCAGTTTAAGAGAATTAGAAGTTAAATACAAGGACTTTGACAAGTGAATCGGCTTTTTCGAGTCAAAACCAACCATTTAAATGATCTTGCAGGTTCCCTTTTTGCATATGCTCGTATACTAGAAACCTATGCTTCCCATCAGCACAATAGCCTATTAGGGAAACCAGATTTGGATGGTCCAGTCTGCTCAACATATCAACTTCCACACGAAATTCGCGTTCCCCTTCGGCTTCTTTGAATTTTGGTAGCTCCATTTTCTTGATTGCAACAACCTTCCAACATCAAAATAGAGAGAAGAAATGGGATGTTAGGAATTCACCTACTGTTTGGTGACTATGGTCCATTCATTCTATATAATGATACAGTATGTCTATTTTGATTGAAAAAAAAATCTCTACAATTGAAGAAAATTTGCCACAACAGTTCTTGTGTAAGACTGTAAAATTCAATTCTTTTCCATAATTAGTGATTGTAAGCTATTTTTTTTTCTGAATTGTGAATGAACCAAAGCTGTGTAATTGGTGGAAATTCAATTCTTTTCTAGAATGGGTGATTGTAAGCTAACTTCTTATTGTGTTTTTCTGAATTGTGCATGAACCAAAGTTGTGTAATTGGTGAAAATTCAATTCTTTTTATACAATCAGTGATTGTAAACTAACTTTTTATTTTGTTTTTCTGAATTGTGCATGAAAACAACTTGTTTAATTGGTGGAAATTCAATTCTTCTCTACAGTTAGTGATTGTAAGCTAACCATCTATTATCTTTTTCTGAATTGTGCATGAACCCAACTTGTGTAATTGCTGGAAATTCAAGTCTTTTCTATAATTGGTGATTGTGAGCTACTTTTTATTATCTTTTTCTGAATTATGCATGAAAACAACTTGTGTAATTGCTGGAAATTCAATTATTTTCCAGAATTAGTGATTGTAAGCTAACTTTTTATTATGTTCCTATGAATTGTGGATGAACCCAAGTTGTGTAATTGGTGGAAATTCTTTTTATTATGTTCTTATAAATTGTTCATGCACCCAAGTTGTGTAATTGGTGGACATTCAATTCTTTGTCTACAATTAGTGATTGGAAGCCAACTTTTTATTAGGTTCCTCTGAATTGTGTATGAACCCAAGTTGTGTAATTGGTGAAAATTCAATTCTTTTCTACAATTACTAATTGTAAGCTAACTTTCTCTCTCTCTCTCTCTCTCTCTCTATATATATATATATATATATTTTTTTTTTTGAATTGTATAAAAAATGTTAAATGAAACATACCTCTCCAGACCTCAAAGTGCCCTTGTAAACTTTGCCAAATCCTCCTTTCCCAAGCAAATTCTCATCACTGAAAGAGCATGTTGCCTCCTCCATTTCCCTTAGTGTGAAAACTGATGATCCTTGCCGTCTTTTCGCCGGTGGGTTTTGATTTTCAAGTTGCCAATTTTCCACAGTTTTATATATCCCTGAAAAATTGAATTGGTTCAAAAACATTCAAATTTTGAAAAGATTATATACAAATGATATTATTATAAATATATATTTTAAAAATTTTAAGAAAAAGGGTTAGAAATTTTTTTGAACAAAACACAAAATGTGATATCAATCAGAAAAGAAAAGATGCAGAACATTACAAGGGTCAACATGATCCTCAGACTTGCTTCTCCTGCGCTTATTCCATGCCGAGACCAACCCAAAAGGCATGCTGGTTCTTCTCTGAAGAGATCTACTTTTATCACTTTCTCGACTGAAATCAAAGATTTATTTCTCATGAACCAAACAACAAAAGAGAAAATTTATCTCCACAACACCCTGAGGCATTATCATATGGGTAGAAAACTCAATTTTCAGAAAGGAAATACAATTGATTCTCAGCAGAGAAATGGAAAATAAGCAGAAGAGAAATGATGGGTAGTATTAGAATCCTGCAAGAGTAAGTATAAAGCAAATTATATTTGGAGAATACTCTCAACATACTCAACAACTCCATCTTCCAACGTTCGATAAAGAGAGTGAGAGCTACTCGAAGAAAAAGAAAATAGCAAAGAAAAGAAAAGAAAAAAACTTTTTTTTTTTTCCAATTTTTTTTTTTTTTTAAGAGAAAAAAAAAAAAAAAGGTTTGAATTGCTTTGCTTACCATTAGATGTGAGGTGGGATGTGACTGTGATGTCTACCATTTCCATTTCTCTTATTTAGGATTAGGATTCTATGCTGGTAAGTTACAATATACGAGCATATATATCTATATCTAATTTATAATGATAAACACTAGTATGTTATCTGGTTAGTATGCTACAATATATAAACATATATATATATATATATATATATAATTAATGATAAACACTAATGTATTATTAAGATAACACTAGCCCTTGTTTTAGGATTAAAATATGTTTCTACTCCGTATTAGTAATAAGTCATTTATTTATTGTGCTGTATTGACGTCTGTAGATGTTGTGTGACGAATCATGAAATTAGTCTCTCTTTGTTGGAGGATTGTGACCAATTGTTTTTAATTTTACAGTCTATGTATCAATCTGAAAAAGAAAGACAAACCAATGCTTTTGTGAGTGGAGAAAATATAGCCGTTGAGGTGTCATTTTCATTTATTATAACATTCTATTTGTATGATGAAACAATGTCTACCAGAATTAAATTTGTTTACCATATTGATGAAACAATATTTATAACTTTGGTTGGTAATTAAGGGTTTGTAATAATTATACTACCACGTACACCTGTATATACTATGCTTTTTTTGTTGCTTGATTGTAATTATGTTTACTTGGTTCCATCAAATATCTCATCATCTTGGCATCATTATTTCAATTGAAACATCAATGAAGATACTAGAATCATTTAATTTCATTCACATGATGATGGCTCAGATTTTGTTGGATTTTGATAACTAGAGACCATGTAGTTTAGTTCAATTACAACCCCTTTAGCATTGAAAAGTGGACCCATAAAGTTTAATTAAGTTATATTAAAAAAAAAATTTGAATATAAATTTTGCTTGAACTGGGACTATTGGGTGATTTATGATCTAGAACCGCTGTAATTTCTCTCACACTTTTACTTTTTGAATTACTTAATTCATATATAGGGATGTCAAGAGAATGGCTTGAGACATAGCACCCTTCTTTCAAATTATAAAAACTTTTAACACACCCGTCCCGCATTTTAAGTCGGGACGAATTTGAGGAGCTCTTTTTAAGAAAAATAATTTAAACTTGAACAAATTTAAGATAAATGTTATAAAAAAAAATAAATTTTGACAAATATTTAACACCTCTAGTAATAAAAATGTTGTTAAAATTCAAAAGTATTATAAAAACTGAAAGAAAAATAAAACTCAAAAAATATTTTATTAATCGGAATGGCTTTGGGCCTTTGCGAATTTTAAATTCTAATTTTAAACCAGAAGAGGAACTAGATTGATATTTCTTGTTGCGACTTTGTAGGTAGGTGTGTTGTGGGCGGGTGCAAGAGGCACTGACAAGCAATAAGTGCATAATCCTACAATTGTCTAGGCATGGGAAGAAAAAGTGTTATATATGTAGGTGTGTCACTTCAATTGGTACGAAACCTTTTGGGATAAAAGTGATAAAATCCAAGAGTGCGGGTTCAGACTCAAAGCAAATAATATCATATCATATGGTGGTATGTCATTCTAATTTAATATGATCCCTTTTGGGATAAAACTCAAGAACAAAACAATCGTGCGAGTTCAGACTTGAAACGAATAATATTATATTGTATGGTAGAGTGGGTCATAGTAGTTGGACTGTAGGAGGAATAAAGGTCTTTGGTTTCTCATTTGGAGTTTTTTTTTTTTTCTTTTTTCTTGACATAATCTAAATGGGGGAATTGACATTCATAAAATATAGGGTGCTTTACAGACGTAAACTTAGAAAAGAAAGTGCTTACAAGAACCTAAGATGGCACTTCCAAGCTAAACAATCGTATTTTATATTATATTATATAGATATATAAAAATATTTTTTTCTTTTTCAGTGAGTGCAATGGACAGGTAGACCTATTTCTTTAAAATTAATGCGTGTAAAATATCCTAAAGTTGTATCCACAACAAATGAGTGGACCTTAGGTTGGTGACTTCACATCTGAATCAATTTGACCCCAGCTCTAGTCTTTATATGTTAGTCTAGGTGATGGAAAAAAGTTTACAAATTTAAAAAAACAGAAGAAGAAAAAAGCCCAATTACTTTGGAATAGAGGCCCGCCCGCATATGGAGTTGGGCGGATATGGACGGGTTGGTGGGTTTTGACCCATTTTACCATCCCTACACACTTTAACTGCAAGAGCCCGCATAGGGAAAGCCCAATATTGCTCAAGTCATTTGTACCGAAGGTCCATGATCAGAGAGTGGTGTTTATTTTAATGGATCACAGCCGAGAAAGCCCACATGACCATGGTCCAATATTCAAAGACTATAAAGCTACTCAATAATAATGTGAACTAAAAAAAAATAATTACATGTGGAGATATTTGCGTTTTCCTAAAAGAATAATACTAACATGTGGAGATATTTGCATTTTTCTTTTTGATAAATGCAATTTTTTTTAATATTTTTTGTTAATGTAAATGATAGATATATACCTGGAAATGAATTGGCTCCACACTGGACCAAAAATTAAGATAAGAAATTAGACTTACTCTTATATATCAGATGTAACAAATTGAATTTTTATTATTTAATTCAAAAGTTTAAGTTATTAGTTGATTTAATTTAAAAGTTTAAGCTATTAAGTGATTATATCTACCTACAAGGTTATGACTTTTCCTAGTTACACACACATGACTTATAAGTTAGGACCATTTTTGCCAACATATGTGATAGACCGGTAGCAATAACCTTTGTTTTTACTTTCAAAAGAAGCCAAATTTACTTTTTACTCTAGCTTTCTATGAGCTTTTAACAAAGTAACAAGAAAGACAATTAATTGACAGTTAACTCCATCAGAATATTTTTTTATAATACCAAAATTACCCTTCAAATAAATAAAATTACATTTTTATTCCTAATTAATATGTGGTGTGACAAAACTAACCCCGAAACCCTCAAACTTTTTACTAAAGTTTTATCTTTTCTCTTAGAATATGAGGGAGGAGCGAATTAACTTGAGCATGCACATTATGTTGTCCTAGTGAGGTTGGAGAATTGGGATTGATCAGCAAAATACCTTATAATATAAAAGTCCAATTGCCAAAATACCTTATAATATAAAAGCTAGAATACAATTTCATCTTCTCTATTGTACAACTACGTAAACTTTGTCCCACTCGAAACAATATCAAACCTAAGCATCAAATAGGAATTGGTTTGATTTTAAAAACATGGTATTGATAATAGAATTATATTACAAACCACACTTGTGCAATTATTGACTTGAGTAATTCCAATTTCTATAAATTAAATTGCATTAAACAAATAAATGTGGTTGATCTACAATATTTATCACACAACAATAAGAGACCCAACTTCAAGTATAGAATTGAAAGAGGAAACAAAATCTCCCTAATTTAGATATCTACAAAAAACCAGCAAGTCTATCTTCTTCTCTTCACACTAGTTGGGTGGCAAAAGGAGTAAGAAAAGGAGTAAGAACCATCAAGTGTGTCGCTTAGAAGTGTTACTTACACAATGCAAACTCATTTGCAGCACAATATTTATCCTACAATAAAAAAAACTACTCATTCTATTTATCTTTCCAAATTCCTGGGGCGGAGAGAATTTAAATAATATTTACGTAGGTTTAGTGCCTTAGTTTCCTCAAATATCTAATAATAATGATGTTCATATTTTCTCCACTCCATAATAAAATGCACATGCACGAAGCTAACAAAGCTAACAAATAAAACTAAGTTAGTTAGAATGAAGTTTTTCATGCAATTAACGTTTCAAATACTAATATTTATCTAGACATGCTAGAAACAACTCTTCAAAATAAGCATGAAGAGCTTTGTACGTGACTAATTTTTTTTGAGGTATAATTGAGTAAACAATAATTTGGTGATACTGTTTTGCTTCCAAACCCTCAATCCAACTTCGTAACTTATGCTAGACATTTACCATTTAAGTTTGTCGAAAAAGATGAAAAATATCAAATTGGTAGAACTTTACGCTTAACTTATACTATTCATTTAGGTGCTCAAAAAAAATTCACTATCTTACTTCGGTTATTTCTTTCTCATTTTATTTAAGTTATGTTTGAAAGCATCAAATGACAACTTGTAATTAAGATTAAAAAAAAATAATTAAAATTTAAATTAAATTTCTTATTTCAATTACCAGTCACCAATTAGTTGCTCTCAAATGCTACTTTAGAATGATGATTGTCTAGCTAAAGAGGATGGACGAAAACTTAGCCCAACTTCCAGGGCTAAGGGATGCAATGACGTGGGCCTCATTTAATTGCATGTAAGGGATGCAGTTGGCGTCCACTAGTTCCTTGACTGGTATATTATCACACATTCATTTATCTATTTTAGAATATGTTAATTTTAATTTTTTTTTTTTTTTGAAAAGGCTAAAATGTGTGAAAATGTGCTTCTACTAATGATTGAATAAAAGAAGGGTTTTTACACCTCACGTGCCATATTTTAGTTGAGGTGTACCCTTTTAAATAAATATATAACTGAATTATAGCAGATGTCATATAATCGTACTTTATTTATTCACATTTGGTCATATTTGATTGCGATCGTAAATGAAATAAATTTTTGACTATTAAATTATTTTAGCGTTGTTGCCTGTCACAAATTAATGGAATAAACATGATTGTATCCTTATGTTGGGAGATACTAACAGCTTTTTTTTTGGATTTTCCAATTATAATATAAATTTACCCTCAGAATTTCTATTAGGCAAATTGAAGTAAAAGATTTGTTGAATAAATACACTCTCACTATTACCAGCCAAACACATTCGTACTTTCTCTCATGCCATAATAAGGTGACATACACACGTTAGCTAAAATTAATGAATTTTTTTCTCCATATAAGGGGGAGATGCACAAGTTAGCTAAACTGAAGTTTTTCATGCAATTAGCATTTCAAATATAAATATTTAAAAAGTCACGCGAGAAACAACCCTTCAAAATAAGCATGAAGAACTTCGTTAACTAATTTTATTGAATTGTAACGGAAATAATTTGCTGATGCCTTTTGCTTCCAAATCCTTCCATCTAAATTTGTAATTTATGACTACTCTTTTATGGTTAGAGGATTTAAATATTAAAGTTACACAATCTCTAATAATTTAAGCTTTTAGAATACATGGTGTTAACATGGTATTAAAACAGACAAGTTCCATTGTTCTAAACTCACTATCACCAATTAAAATTGAAACATATGTTGGACAAAAAAAATACATATTAGTATGCTTGCTTGTGATTATGTTTAGTTGTATTAGCCCATCTAATATGTATCATTGGACTAACACGCCAACAACCTAGCGGTACCAAGCTCCTACTGTCTAAAAGAAGGTTAGGGGCTTGAGCCTCAAAAGAGGCACGTGTGTGTGAGTACCAACAAATAATAATAATAATATGTATCATTGTGGTCATAATTATTTCAATTGAAACACAATGAAAATGCTAGAATTGACATTGTTAGATTTTTCTCCCATGGGCAGCTGGAGAAATTATTGTGATCCTAGTTGACCATATGGTTTAGTTCAATTACAATTCTCTAGTGTTGAGAAGTGGACCCAAAAAATTTAATAAAATAAATTGAAAATAAATTTTGATTGAATGGAACCACCAAATAATTTATGCTATACAATCATTTAATAATTTATCTCACAACTTATTCTCGAATTATCTAATTCACATGTAAGTTGTTAACAGGATCGGTTTGGGACCGAGCACATTATCCCAAACCCGTCTCACAATAAAAAAAAGTTGTTGCTAAACACATCATGCATTGGAGACGGGATGAGATCGAGGCATCCCAACATAAATATTTTTTAAGAAAAAAAAAAAATTAAACTTGAAACAAATTTAAGATAAATTTTGTAAAATAAAAAATAAATAAAGTTTTGACAAATATTTAACAACTATAATAAAATTTAAAATTATCATAAAGATGAAAGAAAATAAAACTATAACTTAAAAAATATATATTTTATTTATACATTTATTATGAATCAAGGTGGGTTGGGGACTTTGCGAGTTGTAATAACCTAGAAGATTAAAAAAAAAAAAAAAAGTGATAATAATAATAGTAGTGGTATTTAGTTTTAAATGGCGAGTTGACATGCTTAAAATATAAGATGCTTTAGAGGCTTTTGAAACTTAAAAAAATTGCTTACAAGACATAGCTAAACAATCATATTCTATATTATATTATATAGATTTATAATATATATATATTTCTGATTTGTGACTGTAATGGTCGGGTAGAGTTCTTTCTTCAAATACTAATAGGGGCCCGCATATGGAGTTGGATCACAGCAGTTCTTCTCTTCCCCACTTTAACTGCAAGAGCCCGCATAGGAAACCCCAATATCGTTCAACCCATTTGAAACGAAGGTCCATGATCAGCGACTTGCTTTTGACTTTAATGGATCACTGTCGAGAAAGCCTACGTGACCATTGTCCAATATTCCAAAAAGGATAAAACAACTCTATATTCAATAATGATAGGAGGAAAAATAATAAGAATAACATGAGGCCATATTTTCGTTTTCCTTTCTTGTAAATGCAATTATTTTAATATATTTTTTCTTAATGTAAATGACCGCTATACCCACATTATTTTAATATCTGTAGGAGCGAGGCATGTAACGGGTTAGACTTTTGCAATAAAGTGAGATAAGAGACCGATAAAAGATGAAGTTTGTTCTGATGCTAAATGTAACGTTTTGAATATTTATTATTGAATCCATAAATTTAAGCTATTAATAATGTTTACTTATTTTTATAAATGCAAGACACTATCCATATGTATTTAATTGTGATATAAGATCGGGGGACACTAATTAGACGAATCACACGCTCCTTCATCTTTCATTCTTTAGTTATTAAATCATTATTAAGCATCCAATAAAACGGATCCCTTCTATGAATATTGTGCTTGAAAAGCCTCCAAACCAAATACATAAATATGGAAACTTTTGTTAGGAAGCATATTCTCATGCCCTATTAGCTCAGATACGGTCATTCAAGTTCTTGATTGCCCAAGTTAATGAGGCAAATTTTGGTCTATTAAATTATTTTAGGCTCTTTCCCTCGAAGTCACAAATGCTTACTGTAGCCATTTTTCTATTTCTTCATTGGATTCCCTTTTGAATTAGTCCCATTAGAAAATTGACCTCCTTTGATTCCTATTTGTAATTTAAACTTGGTAAATTATACCATTAGAAATTTGACCGATACTTTTTGTAATTTAAACTTGGGTAAATTATCCTTCCGTGAATAACTTTTACTGAATTAAATTTTATCAGATTAAAGTATCATCCACAGTCACTTTAATTTTCTCCGAGGTTTCAATAAAGTACCAAGTAAGTCCCATTAGTTGATAGTTAACTCCGTCAAAATAATTTTAGGGTTGGAGGATTGTGATTGATTCTTAAAATATAGACGTTACTATACAATTTCCAAATTTTTTTTTTTACAACGCATACTTTGTGCCCACTAAAAAGTTCCAAACAAACAATATCAAACCAAAGGCATCAAATATAGGAGGATAGATTGGAGTTTGATGTTAAAAACTTGTGATGGATCATGGACAGTAGAAATAAATCGATTAGAAACCAAGATGGCATTTCTGAACTAGGTAACCCATCAACTTACATTATATTATAAATATAAATGGAAATGGTATTCTATATTTATGTTACAACAGAACACAACTAATTGTATTTATTTTTTAAAATTTAATAATGAGTTGTCTTGACACATGGACTGTAAATCTGAGCAGATCTTCTAACGACTGTGATATTTTCTCCCCTAACATAACACAACTAATTGTATTTATTTTTTAAAATTTAATAATGAGTTGTCTTGACACATGGACTGTAAATCTGAGCAGATCTTCTAACGACTGTGATATTTTCTCCCCTCCATACATGCACAAAGCTAACAAAAAAAGCTAAGTTAGTTTAAATGATGTTTGTCATGCAATCAACGTTTAAAACAAAAATATTTATCCAGTCATACTAAAAATAACTCTTCAAAATATGCATGAAGACCTTTGTAATTAATTGTATTGAGCTGTAACAGAATAACCAATAATCTGGTGGTGCATTTTTTTGCTTCCTAACCCTCCAATCCAACTTTGTAATTGATAAGGGCCAGACATTTACTATTTAAGCTGGTTGAAAAAGATAAAAAAGCACAAAATTGGTAGAATTTTACACTTAAATTGTACTATTCATTTACATGCTTAAAGGTCATTCACTATCTTGCTTCGGGTTTGGTTTTTTTTTTTTCTTTTTCATTTTATTTATGTTTGAGACCACCAAATGACATCTTGCAATTAGTATTAGAGGAAATTTAATTTAAAATTTGAATTCAATTTCCTATTCCAATTACGAGTTCTAATTAGGCTCCCTCAAATGCTACTTTAAAATGATGATTGTTCAACTAACGAGAATGGATGAAAACTTAGCCCAACTCCCATTGCTAAGGGATGCAATGACTGGGCCCTCCGGTAGTCCCTTCTATGAATATTGTGCTTAAAAATTTAACATCGAACTAAAATTTTCTCTAATTTTAATTCTAAGACTTCAGTTACACAATTTCATACACACTAACATAGTCTTAATTTTTTTACATAAAGTTTATTTCCTCCTCTTAACTAGTGGAAAATACGTTACAATTTGTTACGTAGTAATACATACAAAATTACTACAATATAAAAGCTATAATAGAATTTCATTCTATTTGTTGTACGTGTTGTTTTTTTTTTCGTCTTTTAAGTTCAATATTTGCTAGTAGAATTAAATGGATTAATTTTTTTTCTAAGTGATGATGATAATTGCTTTAAACGTGTCATACACAGCCGAGCAACTACCAACTTAAATTTCAAAAAAAAAAGAAGTTATATAGGTTTAAAATTAGGAGGATTTGAGAACCAAAAAAAAAAAAATTGAATATTTTCATTTTCTTGATTCCAAACATTATTCTCATCATGCACATAAGAGAGATAAAAATGTGTCTACAATAGAGATTCTTTAAATCAAATGATAAACATAAAGCATGTGAAATTATGCCGACTAAACATTGATCTGTGATCGGAGTTATAAATGTTTAATACCTTAGTTTACTCCAATATCTGATAATGATTGGGCATGTTTTCTTCCCTCCATAATAAGATGAGATTAACAAATAAGACAAGTTAGTCAAAAAGAAGTTATTCATTCTATAACATTTTCAAATAATTAAAATGAAGTTATTCATGCCATCAGTGTTTCAAACACATTTTTTTCTGTCATGCTAGAAACAACTCTTAAAAAAAAGTCTAAAGACATTTGTAACTAATTTTAGGGATAATTTAAGTGACACCCCCACTAATTTGGCCAATATTAGTCTAAAATATCTTTCGAAAATAATTATCACTTAGGTCCATTTTTGCTTTTCCGTCACAGTCTCCATTAAAAACATGTGAAAAGACAACTTTGCTCCTATTTTTTTAATAACATATATTTCAAAATATCATATTAGTTAAAAGACAATTACACCCCTGACAATGAATGAGCATTGGGTAGATGGTGTTGTTGGCCGTCGTGGTGGTGGTGGGTGGTGGTTCCAAAAGTTGAGTGTTGCAAAAGAGAAAGATAAAGTGTAAAAAAAGATTGGTGGTTGGTGGTTGGTGGTCGGCGATGATGGGGGGTGGTGGTGGTGGTGCCGCCGGCGACTGTGGTTGTATAACCTAAACCCATTTTTGTTGTGTTAGAGAAAATGATATATTTTCCAAATTTGGAATAACCAAAACAAAATTTTGATTAGAAGTGCCTCCAATCCAGTCCCCAAACACTGTAATTGATTATTCTGTTTTCATATTGGTGTGTGTGATAGAGAGAGAAAGAGATGAAGATGAATTAGAGGTTTTGCACCAAACACGCAGATCCACTAATAAAACCACAAAATTGATCACAAATCAACCAAGCCACACAAAACCACGACGGCGATCTGTGTCCTTCCACTTCCAATTCCAGCGACGGCAAAGAGAAGCGGACCGGACAACGGCGACGATGAGTAAACTAATCGGTGAGGACCAGCCGATCTACAACCATCCTCTCCACCGCCGGCCACCATCATCCAAAGCTAAGCTCGTAGCCGTTAAATCCCGCCGGTCGCCATCAAACCCAATCACGGTCCATCACCGGAATCGCGACTTCTTTAGTCGCTGATTCAATGCCGTCTCGAACCAGCCATCTCCACTGGCCGAGCACACTGTCGTCAATGTTCCGAGCACCACCGCAAGCTCACCGCCGCCTTCTTCACAGCCGACACCATCAAACCATGGCAAATACAAGCTCAGTACCCCGTCGCTGGAATTGCACCACACGCGCCGATCAACATCTTCTTGAGGAGAGCAGTCGAGGCGTGTTGGAGGTCTTCTTTACGGCGATCGACGGCGATTGGTGGTGGTATTGTGCTTATGTGTGTGTGTGTGTGTGTATATATATATATATATGTCTCTGTGTGTATATATAGGAGTATATATATATATGTGTGTGTGTGTCTATGTGTGTGTGTATATATATATATGTCTCTGTGTGTATATATAGGAGTATATATATAAATGTGTGTGTGTGTCTCTGTGTGTGTGTGTGTGTGTGTGTGTGTGTGTGTATATATATATATATATGTCTCTGTATGTATCGATCAGCAGGAGGAAACAAAATTAAGTTTTCTGCCTTCTTGTTACCATCCTCTAACTGCATGACACAAAGCAATAAATTAAGATATACGCAAATTAGGGAGTCAGTGTATTCATTCAACTAAGTGATCATCTTTCCAATGAATCGAACCTAAGAATCACCCGGAGAAAACGCGAAGCAACGCAGAACGAGAGAGGAAGCGTAACCTATACACGCAGTGGAGAATTGCTCGACGAGGGAATCGAGATCAGGCAAAGCCGGAAAATGGCATATTCCGATAACGGCGTATATAACATAATTTGTAAATTTACAAATTTTTAAGGGGCCATATTGTCTTTTAATACTGATATTTTGTAAAAAAATAAATTAAAAAAATGAGGGTAGACCAAAGTCAAGGGTCAAACCAAAGTCAAAGGGTAAAAATGTCTTTTTATATGTAAAAGTGTTCTGACATACCTGCAGACTAACTTTTTGGGTATGAGTGAAAAACGGAGCAAACGTTTGTAATGTGAGTGATAATTATTTTTGAAAGATGTTTTAGACTGATATTTGGCCAAATTAGTGAGGGTGTCACTGAAATTATTCCCAAATTTTATTAAGGGGTAACTAAGAAACCAATAATTGTTATTGAGGTAATTGTTCCACAAAACAACTCTTCAAAAGAATCATGTAGAGATGCTTTTTGCTTCCAAACCTTCCAATCCAAATTTGTAATTTATAGTTAATCATTTACTATTTAGGCCAATTGAAAAAATGAAAAAGTTCAAAATTGATAGAACTTGTACACTTAAATTGTACTATTCTTTGACATGCTCAAAGGCAATTTACAGTTTTATTTGGTTATTTATTTCCCATTTTATTTAAGTTATATTTGAGAGCACTATATCAGCATTTTGTAATTAAAATAATAGGATATTTAATTTAAAATTTTAACTAGAGTCACACTTACATACACTTTTTACTGCTCGAATCCCTCCCACCCTCCTCTTTGGGAATGAGAGATTGCTAAGAGATGCAATGCTTCAATTCACATTCATAGAAAAGTAGAATGGATAGGTGCTTGTCTATTTATTCAAAAGCGGGAGTTCTGATACCAACAGTAACGTGTGGATGTTTGTCCATTTACCTAAAATGTTAAGTTATTGGGTAGTGTTACATACACATCCATTTATATTCATTTTATTTTTCATTTGAATTCGATGTGGGACAAGGCTCCTTTATAACAGTAGACCATATGATTTAATTCAATTACAACTCTCTAGCATTGAAAAGTGAAACCATATTGTTTAATAAAAAATAAAAATTAAAATAAAAAATTAAACTTAAATTTTAATTGAATGGGACCGCCAATTGATTATGGTATACAACCATCTAATAATTTATCTCACAATTTATTTTCGTATTACCCAATTGACGTATAAGAATGTCAACAAGAATAGTTTCGAACCAAGCAAACTTATCCCAAACCCGTCCTACAAATAAAAGTTCTTCCCAAACCCACCTCGCATTAGAGTCGGGATGGGTTTGAGGCGATATACATATTGTTTAAGACAAATAATCTAAACTTGAACAAATTTAAGATAAATTTTATAAAATGTTTTGACAAATGCGTAACAACTATAATAAAAAATTGTTGTTAAAATTTAAAATTATCATAAAATGTGAAATTCTATTTGCCCAGTAAAAGTGGGACGAAGCAGGTTATATTGACATTCGACTTGTGAATCCATCAGAGCTAGAATATCCCAAACGTTGTAATACTCTACAATATAATAAACAAAAACTAATAATAATAATAGGAAAAAAAGATCTTTAATTTTTATTTGGGAGTTGACATTGATAAAATTTAGGGTGCTTTAGAGGCCTCTAAAATTTAGAAAAAAACAAAATGCTTAGAAGGAACTCAGATGACACTGCCAAGCTAAACAACGTGTATAAAATTTCTCTCTTGAGTGCAATGGACAGGTAGAGCTATTTCTTCAAAATCAATGCATGTAAAATAATATCCCACACTTGTATATACAACAAATGAGTGGCAGGGACCTGCCACCCTGTTGCACAGCCTAGTAACTTTCAAACCAACCCAGGTTTCAACAAAGTAACGAGTAGGTTCAGTTGTTAATTGATATCAATATTATGAGGTTACATTTTTACCCAAAATTGAAGATCAAAAACACAATTTAGAATTTCAAAACCACATTTTAGAATTTTCATTCTATTCATTGTAATATTACATAAAAATTTACAAAAAGATTTAAGCATTCTGTAATATTTTTAAAGTTAAAAAAAAAAAAAAAAAAAAATTGGTTAACTATAATATAATTAAACCCACATGCAGATAGAAATTTATTCCAAAATTGAATATAGTGTAATTTGATTTACACGAAAACTACTAACATGCTCGGATTCGAATGCATATCTTTGTGTTTAGTAGACTAGTTTTCTCCAATATCTCACAACGATGGTGATATTTTCTGCCCTTCCATAATAAGATGGACATGCACAAGTTAATTAAAATGAAGTTTTTTATGGGATTAGCATTTCAAACAAAAATAATTTATCCAATCATGCTCAAACAACACTCTAGGATGAACACATTTGTAACTAATTTTATTGAGGTGTAACTGAGTAACCAATAATTAGGTGATGTTTTTTTTTGCTTCCAAACCCTTGAATTCAAATTTGTGATTTATGGCTAGTCGTTTACTATTTAGACTGATTGAAAAAGATGGAAAAGGCCAAAATTGGAAGAACTTGTGCAAATAAATTGTACAATTCATTTATATTCTCAAAGGCAATTCACGATCTCATTTGGGTTATTTTTTTTCCATTTCATTTGCTTGAGAATACCAAATTAATGTTTTTGGTGTAAAGTGTGTGTAATAGTGATTGAAAACATATTTGGTAATATAAACTTGTTGCAAGATTTTTAAAAGAAAAAATATAAAAAATGGACTTGAAATTCACAATTTGAAGTCCGCATAGTGTATGGGATCGTGTGCTTGAATAATGCAGTCGTCCGGCCCACCACTAAGTGCTGTCTCCTTATCGGATGGAAAGTAGACATCTGATGAAAGAAAAGACTGTTGAATCAAAGACTTTTGGAAAAGTTCTTTGGCTTCTTCTGTCGGTAGGATTAAGAGGAATCTTTACTTTTTGGGTGGATTCATCTTATCCTTCAAATGTCCTGTGAGAGAGTCCCAATAGTCGGCTATTGAAATCTCGTCTTCAGAATTAAGATCTTCATTGGGATCTTGTGCATAACCTGCTAGACAAGAAAATTGATTACCTTCTTGGCTGTTCTGACTAGAGACTGACACCATGGATGCATCATCAGCTCTTTCTGTAGGAGTAGAGGATTCAAAGGATTTAACAAATTTATTCCTCATAAAATCCATGCATTTAACCATTAAATCAGCTTCGGTAATTAATGGTTGTTGTTTTCTGATCATATCTTTAATAAGTTCAAATGGGTTAAAGATTTCGGGTTCTGGAATAGTTAACTTTGGAATTTTATCCATATATTCCATTGTTTTCTTTCTGATTTGATGGAGGAGGGCCTGGATAGGTTCCTGAGTCATGCCTGACCACCATCTGTAATAAAAAATCCTCTGGAGGACCGGTAATTTGTCAGTGGTATAACCACATTGGAAATCCCATTTCCAAATCCAAGGGATTCCAAATTCAGTAAAGAACAATAGGGTGGATTTCCCTACAGGAATATTATCCTGCCCTCTTAATTGAGGATGAAATTGTTGCCATGGTAAATATAATTTACGGATTGATTCGGGCAACATATCCAGATCAGGGCCAAATATAGCCCACCAGGGTATAACCTAGTTGGGGAAATCAGCCTTAACTGATTGAGGACATATCTTGAAGAACCAAGAATGTTTATGCTTCGGATTTTGATAAAAGAACGAATATGTCCAAGCTGAGATATAATCCCAATAATTGTAACTGTGACCATAGGATATTTTCCTTGGCAAATTGGGATTTAATCCCCAGTCACTAGGCCGTATAAGCCTCTTAAAGATAGCTTTACTATAAGTAAGAGGACTATCTTTGGAATTCGGAAATTGCTTCGTGTGGTTGATCTCCACAGAGGAAGTTTCAGTAAGAATGGCTTCATAGATATATCTATGGCGACCATCCGGTGCAGCATATTGTTGAGTTTGGAAATATCTGGATTTTAGTTCCCAAGGATCTGGCATCCATTGCTCATCTTGAGAATCCAGTACCAATACTGTTTGAATATACCTTTGATTAGGTATCCATGGAGTTTCTTGCTCAAGAACCTCTTTCATGGTTGGTTTCTGTTGTTGTTGCTGAGAACTACTGCTTCCTTTAGAAGGAGTTTTGAGCAGATCAGCAACATGCTCCAGATATGGAAACTGATCATCAGTGAGTGGTATAACCACTTTGGCCTTAGCCTTGTTTTTGCCACGAGCCTTTGGAGTATGACCCCGGCCCTGCCCATGGGGGGGCTGATTCATGAACCCTGTAAAAATTCACGAGTTAGAAAATCAGGTAAAGAATTAGAACTGCCTTTAATATATTCAATAGAAAAATCAAAAGCAGATAAATCAGCTTGCCAACCAGCAAATATCTGTTTGGAAACTAAATTCTTGACATCTTTTTCCAGTACTTGTTTAGCCGCACTACAATCAATGCGTAACAAGAATTGCTGATTGATTAAATCATCTTGGAATTTATAAATGCATTTAACCAAAGAAAGAATTTCCTTTTTGATGGTTGAATAATTTAATTGTGCATTTTTCCAAGTTCCTGAAGTGAAGCGAACAAGCTCCTCTGTTCCTGTGTTTGGATTTTTCTGTTTAAGAATACCACCGTATCCAATATTGGAGGCATCTGTTTCCACAATTTTGAACCATGAAGAGTTGGCTAGAGCTAAGCAAGGAATTTGTTTGGCCCTTAGTTTAATCTTCTGGACTGCCTTGGTATGATCCAAAGTCCATGGGGAAGGAGATTTCCTTAACCTGGTGTACAAAATTGCTGTGTCCTGTGCAAGATTTTTGTAGTGGCTGCGAATATAATTCAAGCTACCCAGAAATCTTTGAAGTTGAGTTTTATCCTTGATTTCATCTGGAAATTTAGAGGCAAACTCAATACTGCGATCAATAGGTCTAATTTTCCCATCACAAATTTCATGACCAAGAAATCTGACCTTAGTTAAAAACAATTTTAGTTTAGGAGCAGAAACTACTAAACCACTTCGGTAAATGACATCTTTGAAAATTTTCAAGTGTTTATAATGCTGATCTATTGATTTTGAGAATATGAGAATATCATCAATATAAACAATAGAAAATTCAGTAAAAGGATTAAATATGTCATTCAAAATATGTTGAAATTCTGAAGGGGCATTTTTTAATCCAAATGGCATTACTGTCCATTCATACTGTCCGAAAGGTACACAAAAGGCTGTCTTGTACCTGTCTTCCTCGGTGATTTGTACCTGGTAATATCCAGATTTAAGATCAAATTTAGAAAAGATCACAGCAGATTGTAACCTATCTAAAAGATCTTTGATGTTGGGAATTGGGTATCGGATCCAACTTAAAGTAAGATTAAGTGGCCGATAATCAATAACCAATCGAGGAATTCCTCGTTCTTTTTCAGCATTTTTATTGACATAAAAAGCTCTGCAACTCCAGGGGGAGTAGCTAGTAGTGACAAGCTTTTTAGCCATTAAAGAGCTGATTTCAGTTTTACATAATTCCAAGTAGTCAGCTTTCATGTGGCTGGGACTAGCTTTCGAAGGAATCATGCTATCGGTAAACCCTTTTACATAGGGTAAAGAAACAATATGCTTCTTTCTGGCCCAAAAAGCATTAGGAATCTCACTACAGATTTCTTTTAGAAAGTGTTGTCGTAGTGACTCAATTTTCTGTTGCTCAGTGGGTTGTACCAATCTTTGATTAATTGCTAAAGAGGATACCTCCTTTTGCAAATAATTCAGTTGCTTTTCCTTAAAGATAATGTTATCTTTAAGAGCATTGATATGCTTATTTACTGGTGGGGTCAAGAACTGGAAAGTAATTGACTGTCCATGTAAAGTAGAGCATATTCCATGAGAATCAATTTTCTCAATTGGCATAATCAAAGCTAAAAAGGGAGTGCCCAAAATAACTTGTTGTGCCATGTTTCTGATGAGTAAGAAAGTAGATGGTAGACAAATACCTTCTTTACAAATGAAAACATGATTAAGTTTATACTTAATCTGCATCTTACCGCCACTTGCACTGGTAAGACCTTGAGTGGTTTTCTCAAAATATTGAGTGGGAACCAATCCTTCCTGTATGCAGTTCATGTCTGCTCCACTATCAACTAAGGCAATTGCATTAGTGATTGTGTACTCCTGATTAATTACCAAATTGATAGATATATACCATTTTTGGTAAGTAACTTGATTCAAGAGTTGAAGATAATTAGTACCTTCGGATTGAGGAACTTCATCATTGGATGATGAAGATGGGATTGCAGATTTTGCTTTTAAAAGAGTAATCTCCAGATCCATCTTAGTCTGACGAGACTTTAATTGACGAATTTCTTCTTTTAAAAGATTAATCTCCATCTTGAGGTCAGGGAGATTAGCAGGACGCGAATTTTGTCCTTGGTGTTCTAATCTGCTTAGAACTTCTTTCATACTGTAATGATTTTCTGCTCGCAGAAAATCTGGATTATCCGTATCCTCATTAGATCGTGCCAAAGCAGAACCTATTTCAAAGACTTTCATCTTGATATGAGGATCCTGGATATGATCTATAAGATCCAATAAGGATTGTTGAGTGGAAGTTAAAACATTTAAGCTTAACCCATTCATCTCAACAATTGCCTTATAATAATCATCATGTGAAGGATTACAGGAACATCTAGGGTTTTCAATCTCTGCTTCAGAGGAAGAAGAAGACTGTAATTCCATGACAACATCTCCGTAATCACTTGATGATTCTGGTTCAGAAGAACTAGTATTAAGTAACAATTTACTTAATTGAAGTCTCAGTTCCTCTTCTATGTGAAGACTACTGAGTTTCTCCTTAGTTCTGCATTTGTTTGCATAGTGGCCTATACGTCCACATTTGAAACATTTAGCCTCAGCTTTGGGCTTTCCTTTACCCTTTGCTTTAGGAGTGTATCTCCTTTTAGGCTTAGTATACTGTCGAGAATTATCCTTTTCCTTAGAATAATTCTTTCTTTTGGAATACTTCCTTTTATAAGGTTTTTCAGCCTTATTTCTTTTCCTAGGTTTAGGATAAGATAAGGGAGTTTGGTAGGCAAATTGATCACAAAATTCGCCTACTTCCTTTCGACCAGTTAATCTTTGGGACTTTAACTGGGATTGTAACTTCAGATCATTACAGAGAGCTAGACCTTCTTGGATTACAATATTGACTAATCCACCATAGGTATAGTTTCTGTAAGGGATAGAGATACCATTATTCATATCTCTAAGCTTTTTCCTGATTCTTTCAGCAAAGAAGGTTGGTAAACCATCTACAAATTTAGCTTTCCAGTGCTCATGATTTGCATCATTGAGTTGGAGAACCTTTGCCAGGAATACATCTTTATACCACCGGAAATGAGTTAAAGATGGACATCTTAGATTTTGTAGAAGTTCACGACTCCGTTCACTATTAGCACCTTCAGGGCCAACAAAATGTTGGATAATAGTGGTAATGAGTGTGTAAACTGCATTAGGAGCAGGGCCTGATTGTTGAGTAGCTTCATCTTTAACAATCTTGGTAGCAGCAAAGATTTCAGCTTTCTGAATGTCAGTGAGAACATTATCCCACCATCCTTTAAGGATTCCTGTAAAACCAGCAACGACAAACTTAGCAATGGTTGGGTCAGTATTGTGGTTGATTTTACAGACTTGGCTATACATCAAGATTTGATGAATAACCTCGTAAATCTGATAATCAGATTTGCCATCTATGTTCCATTCATAAATGGTCTTGCCATGAAAAGATTTCTGTGTATGAAAATAATCTTCTTCATACAAGATATCTTGAGGTGTGGGTCTAGGATAATAATATCGACTCGGAGCAGGGGCTGTATTCGAGTGGATATTCTTATCATAGACAATTCTGTTGAACTCAGGTAACTGAGTAAGATCCTTTAGGACTTCCTCAATATGAGGCAACACATTCTCAGAATCAGAACCAATTTCAGATTCATCATGGGATAAAGTCTGAATTTTAAGTCCTTGAATTTTCTGAGTAAGAAGAGTAAGAAATTCTTCATTCTTCTTAGGATGTGTCAGATTGAAGCCTTGAACTTCAATTGCAGGTTTCACCAATGCTTTGGATAAGGAAGCTTCTGGAGGAGAAGTTTTCACAGAAATACACTTAGTATTAATTGTATTTAAGACCGTGTCTATTCCTGTTTCAATTCTCCCAAGTTGGGATCCTATCGTTTGTAAGCAAACATTGGTATAATTGTTCTGCTTGTAAACGTGAGTAATGTCCTTTCTAGTAGCAGTACTAGTTGGATCAATTACTTTTGGTTGGCTATAAGCCTTGGTTTCCACTTTAGAACCACTGTCCGGGTCAATTCTTTTTAGAATTAGATGGTCAGGGGGAGGATGGACAGAGTGGAAAACCTTATCTTCAGATGTGGTCCATGGTTTGAGGAAATCCTCCAATATGTTAATATTAACAAGAGAATGATTGGTCATATAGAACCAAGAAACAAAAGGTATAACCATTTTGCGTTCTTGTAGAAAGTCATAAAATTGGGTTTTGAAAAGTTGTAATTGATTTTGGTCAAAACTTTTGAAATACCAATTTCTGAATTCTTTATATCGATCCTGTTGAAATTCAGTATTAATGGCAATTCTATCAGGGACAAAATCCATTAAAACTAATATTCCTGAGGGTCATTGATATCTGTGGGATCTTCAAACTGATCCTTGACAGATTCATTTCCGATTCCCATTTCAGATGGAGTTGGGCTGAATTCAATTCCAAATTGGCGACGAGACATACCTATTGGTGCTTTCTCATAAACTCCTCTTGGAATTTGATTCGGAGATTGTTGTATTCCTTTCAGCTTGAACTTGGAATCAACTGCTTCAGGGAGTCCTTCTTTACGATAATCTGAAGAAATCGAATGACGAGAAGGAGGACAAGAAACACGATAAGGAAGATGGCTTCCTTTAGATGATGCAGATCTGGATAGATCTATAGATTTTCTGAAATTCAGAAAAACATCACCATCCTGGTCCTGAATAACACAGTCTAAGCTATGATTAGCAATTGGCTGTGCTGGGACGGCATTAGAAATAGTCCAGTGTTCAGGAAATGTTATCTCACTCCAAGGAATCATCCTTTTCGTGGCAACATTTGAGGTGTACATGTTAGTATCCCATAACGCTGTTACTCCTTTAGAGTCTTTGCGTATGGCCTTGGGACACATAGTATCAAGTACTTTGTAATGGATGCGATAAATCACACTTATCACTTCCGATCCAGGTAAGTAATCATATCCATAAGTCTGTACCCTAAGACTAACTGCCTCATGGATATTTTTATCTGTTAAAGATAAATTCAGACTAGGATAGACATCAAAATAAACCGGTCCATGACATAGACTGGTTTCCAGTGCTCCCATCAAGGAAGGGTGAAATTTCAGACATCGAGCATCCCTAAGGGTTGCTTGAATACAGGCATCCATACCTAACAAGGTTAAAGGTTTAAAAGCAATTTGAATTAAACCTATATGGATGTACTTGTATTTATGCATGTGCCTCTGAAGGTCACGGGAAGATAATAACTTAATTATTGTATCCTTTGTGCTTAATTGCATGGTCTGTTCCATGGTCTTAATAGTCCATAAATCAGCTAAATTAAGCATTCCGATTTTGTAAATGCTTTTTGCACTTACTGGAGGGATAGTCCATTTGTTCAATTGATTTTGAACATTGGTCCATTCCACTACTTCAGTATTTTTTACCAGTTCTGAATCCTGGTTGTCCTGTAGTCCTGAAGAGGAGGACGAAGAGGGTTGTAACATGGCTGTTAATTATTGTTAATGCCTTAAGGTCTGAGCAGTCTAAATATTATAATATTATATAGTGAACAGTAAGTTACTATTCTGTCGTCGTTCTGCTTAAGAGAGATTCTATTACTCGTCTGTCAACGATTTACTGGAAACAATACCCTGTGCAGCAATCTAATGCAAAAACGGGTTAAACATTCCAACGCGACTTTTGGACGACCCATAATTGAATCTGGGATAAACATAATTTAGACAGAATAATGTTCATATTGTTCGGTTAAAAAAAAAAAAAAATTACAAGATTGAAAAATGATATGACTAGTTAAAAAGGTCTACGGTGCAAAAACATTAATACCAAGCAAAAAAATTACAAGATTGAAAAATGATATTACTAGTTAAGAAACGCCTATTTGATTTTTTTCAATTGGTAATTTTTTATTCAAATTGTAACTAAAGTTATCAAATGTGTTTCTGTATTTTGCTTCACTACAGCACATTATTCACAACAGAAAATACCAAGCAAAGATAATTACCAAATAGGCCCTAGAGATGCAATGATGTGAGCCTCATTTCTTTGCATCCATGGGGTGCAGTGGGAGTTCGCTAGTTCCTCAACCAGTATATTATCTCTCATTCATTTACTCCGTATCTCATCTTTAAAATGTGTTAAAATATATATATTTTGAAAGGCTAGATTGTGTTAAATTGCTTCTTCTAGTTTCATACATACGAGTGCTCGTGTGCATTAAAAAAATAATTTTGTCTATAAGAGAGAACAATTTTAAAGGCGGGTAATTTTGTCTCAAAATTTTTAAGCTGGTCAAAAAGAAAATGTAACTGTCATATTTGGTGTTATAATTCTAATTACTGCATAGTTGTACACTTTTAAATAAATAAATAGATAGATTACAGCAAACTTATACTTATTGGTAAACGTGCAAGTTTTAAAATCTTTCTGAGAAATTTTCATACATAGATCTTGTTTCATCACATAAAGACAAGTTTTATGCAAAAATAAAATATGATATATAATTCAATTAATAAATTAAAAACTTATATCAAGCTTTAAGTAAATCTTAAATCTCTCATTTAAAGTGAATGTTCTCACTTATTGTAGATTCCTTTTACTAGACACCTTTTTCATGGATCTCCATCTTGGTAATGATCTTACCTTTAGGAATCACTCATAAGCCTTCATGAACGACCTTGGAAAACTAGGCTTGTGGGAGTCTCCATTAGATGAGAAAGCAAACCCTAAATCCTAGAGAGAGAAAAAATATATTCCTTTTTATTTTCTTCCAAAAGTCTCCCCTAAAATATACATGATTCCATGTATATATAGGTAACATAAAAACCAGAAAAGGAAGCAATAAATCATTCTCCATCTCTAATTCACATATCTCAAATCTAATATGATTCCAAAATCAAGTTGGGTTATGAGTGAGAATCATATTGGGCTTATTATTTTCTTGGCTACAATGAATTAATAATCGGTCCGGTCCATGGACCCAATTAAATTATTTCATTAATTAATTTCTACTCCACTTAAAGAAATTAATTGAACTCCAATTAAATAATAAACAACCTCTAAATCAATGTTGCACTTTGACACCTCTATGCATAATTAGTTATCAGATAAATAAAGCCATCAATTCGTTTACTTAATTAATATATTTATTTTGGTACATTTGATTATATCTGGCTCGATCACAATAAAACATTTGTTTGACAAAAATAATAATTTAAATATATAATAAATCATTTTGTTTAAAAACACACGAAGACTTTTGAATTTACTTTATAATCAACCATAATCAATACAAAATAAATATAAGTAGTAATGATGCAAATATTGAAAATATAACCCTTTAACTATTAATTACATAATTAACCAAAGTGCCAGTCTAAGGATTCCGAAGATTCCGCCAAACAAATCAAAGTAATTACTAATTAATAAAAGAATTTGTACTTCTCTCATGCCTAAGAGTCAAATGCCATGACAATGATATGGATCAATTGCATACGACGGCTCTCGCAATATATCTCAACCTAATGCAGATCCAGTTAAAGTCTTAATTAATAATGAGTCCATCCATAATTACCGACTATGAACTATTTATGATTGTTATTTATATTCATGTATTGATCGCCATCATATACATATATAAATATCTCTTCTAATCAAGTGGACACTATCAATTCCATAATGAATTGAAACTTAATATATTGAATTCACCAATTGTATAAAGCATAAATATTTTAGATATGTCAGGAACATATGTCACTTTAATTCAAACAAGAATTCGCTATGCCAGGGCATATAAATCCCATCAGTTCCCACTTGCCCTCATAGCCAATTCTAATTGCATCTAACTCCAATGTTATCTTGGTGACGATCAAGACTATTGATCAATGACATCTTTGTTAATGGATCAATAAAGTTGTGTTCTAATGTAATGTTCTAGCCACGAGTACATTTTCTTGCTGTACAATATCATGTAGGACATGATACTTCCTCTCAGTGTACCTTGTTCCTCTATGGAACCTTGGGTCATTGGTTTGGACTACTTCTGCACTATTATCGCAATATAGCTTGATAGGCAGGCTAGTATGCTCCACAACCTCTAAATCAGTGAGATCAAACCAAAAGGCTACCTTTACTGCCTTGAAGGCTACAATGTACTCCACCTTCAGTTTTGAGTCAACAGTTGAAATCTGCTAAATAATCTACTAACTGATTTCCCTTCCATTGAGTGAACATACACTAAGTCATGGACCTAATAGTATCTATAACTGATTTAAAATCAGAACTAGCATACCTGACTGGAACCACGTCATCACATCCATAAATGAGTATGAAAACATTGGTTCTCCTAAGGTACTTAATGATATTTTTCACAACAGACCAGTTATGAAGTCCAAGTTTGGATTGATATCACCTGACTATCCCTACCATGTAGCGGATGTCCTATTTGGTATAGACAATGGCATATATAAGACTCCCACATGCCTAAGCATATATTTCCAGTCTCATTTACTCAATCTCCTCTACTAGTCTTGGAAAATTACTTACTAGAGAGAGCAATCCATATCAATAAAATAAGAACTCATTCTTTGAGTTTTGCATACTAAACCGGTCAAAACTTTATCAATGTAAGATTATTAAGATAAGCCTATTTTCCTTTTAACCCAATCTTGCAAAAGCTTGATCCTAGGAATATAGCTTACATCTTGAAGATCCTTCATTTCAAAATAATTGAACAATTACCTCTTTACTGATGACAAAACTTCCACATCATTATAAATGACTAGGATGTCATCAATATATAGAATTAGAAAAATAACGACATTACCCTGTACATTCATGGTTTATTTACTAAGAAATCTTCTGGTATCCTTTTGTAGATTAACTTGCCTTCCATAGGTATCACCTTACTAGAAAGTTCTACAAGATTCCATATTTTATTAAAATACATAGATTCCAACTTTGATTTCATAGCAACTTGCCAAAACGATCTGTATCCATATCGGTTCACGCTTCCGTGTAGCTTACTAGGTCCAACTCATGTTTAACAAGGATGTCCATAAAGATCTCACCTAAAAACATGATTCTGTCGGATTGGATTGATATCCTCCCACTACAACAATGTACCGATGCAGGAATCTATGTACTAAATGACGCTGATGCACTAATAGGGAATTCATATATAATTTTTAATCTCTATAATAAGTGTGTTCATATGTGGTACATCTGGTACTCATACCATACTCTCTA
This sequence comes from Cornus florida, assembly GCF_030987335.1. Taxonomy (NCBI): domain Eukaryota; kingdom Viridiplantae; phylum Streptophyta; class Magnoliopsida; order Cornales; family Cornaceae; genus Cornus; species Cornus florida. The sequence continues at coordinate 50,323,721 of NW_026775572.1, forward strand.
ACATGATGCTACTAGGTATGTGATTCATAATATGATCCTCCTATAGATAAACAGTGAGTGTAAACAATCAACTTTTATTATTGAGATCATAAAATAATCTATCCTAGTGCCTTTAGAGTAGTTATCAAATCTATCATGCGTATGATCTGTTTTCAACTTACTTGTCCATATCAAGCGCACATGTGCAAGACTACCTCATATATGCATGTGATTCAAACTAAGATTTAGTCAAGAACACAGCTCAAACGGTATCCTTGAGACAAACTAAGATGGAATGCAGTTCATAATGCGCATCGATATCATTAACGCTAAACTCTTAAATGAAAGAGATAATGTAGCATAACTGATCATAGATCTAACCATGTTAAGTAGAATTCTGTTATTCCTATTTGACACCTAAATCCATTTAGCGTCAATTGTGGAAAATTAGTACACAACACCCTCATTGACCATATAGTCTTTGCATTATCCTAAGAAATACTCATATCCACGATTAGATCGAAATGTTTTGATAAGTTTACCTAATCTGTGCTCCACATCAGTCTTGACACTTTCGGAATATACCAAAAGTTTAAGACCATCTGATAAATTTATTCAAAACATGAGTAATCTTATTTGGATGTTCATAAGACCACATGTGTCAGTGTGTACTGACTTCAATTGTTATTTATGCCTATTTCATTTGGCTGATTAAAGCCCTTATAGTTATCTATCATTCAATACAGGATTCACAAGTTGGTTTAGGCTCACCTGTCTCACTAGGTAATAAACTTTCTTTGTCCAATCTTTGAATCTTATTTTGATTGATTATAACCCAATAATAGACACTAAAAATACAATAAGTCAGGAATAACAAATTTTCTCTTAACATTTAATCCAGAAAATGTAACATTAGTTTCTACATCATGCAAATATTAAGAGTTTGTGATTATAGTATATTAACCATCTTCAATGCACCAGAAGCAATCGCACATCTATTCAATTTTATAAAACCAGTTTTACAAATCAACAACACAGTTTTTATAAACCAAAAGTAAAACAAGAATTAGATTGCGTCTAACATCTGTGCATAAAGATAGTTCTCTAATACTAATATCCTTATACTCTCTAATATCATATGTAATATTCCCACTGACTTAGCTATAACCTTGGCATCAGGTCAAAGGACAAATATATATCCATATCATTGAGCCTTCTGAATTCCTGAAATCCTTGTAACGAATTGCAAACATGTTTAGTGGCTCCAGAATCTATCCATCAGGAATTAATAGATACAACCACATAACATGGCTTAATGATTAAATATACATTTTTCTATGCCACATCATTGCTGAGACAGTTCGTCCTTTAGTGTCTTAGTTAGCGACAAAAGAAACAGTTTCCTTCGCCCTCTACTTACACTACTTTGCTTTCTTTAACCTTTTGGATACCCATGTTTTGTGCTAGCCTAGTCCTATTATCATCCTTCTTCTTTCCTTTGCCCTTCCAGTTGGGCCTATAAGAAGATAGTATAGACTAGGTTAGATTGATAAGAACGCCAATACTCTTTTGATTATCTTTTCATTTGTTACTAATTCTATAAGAATATCAACGAGTGTGAACTCAAACTAATTCCTTATTTAGTTCACTCTAAAAGAGTCGAACGAGTTTGGTAACAAGGCAATAATCATGTCAACTTGAAACTTACCACCCAAGTTAGCCTTATTGACCTCCAGTTAAATTTTTAGAAAATAAACAATCATTTTAAAAACATGATCTTTTATTGGAGTTCCTTAAGCTATCTTAATGGTATTCAAGTCTGACGTAGTACTAAGGCATACACTCTATCTAATCTCACCCAAACATCTCATTGATATTAAACATGATGCTTAAAGAAAATAAAATAATGCAAATAATAGCTTTGGAACGTATTCGAGATAAATTCTAGAATGTAACACCGAACCATATCAATTGCCTTATTTCACTTATTTAAAGCATTAATGTTCTTTTGGGTATCTTAAAGTAAAAGGATTAGGCTTAGGAGTAGTAAATATATTTGTACCCTTACGTTGTGAATAAAATATCTAATTTCCTTATCTAGTCAATATAAATGAGGTCCAAATACATTGAATATGTTAGCAAACATATTAAAAAGGATTAGACATAATATCTGAATATAAATGCATTCATACAATATGTAAGGTGAATTATTAATAATATCATGCATATTTAAAATTAAAATGAGTTTGTCAACCATATAATATAATAAATCTCAATAGTATAGGAATTCATTATCACTATTGGTAAACAATCCCTTTTAATTAATGTGGGTCCCTCAACTTTGTAGCATAATAAATCACACAATCAATATGTCAATAACTTATCATAATGGAGGAGTTTATTATTACTATTGTTGAGATTCATTTATTATTAAGTGAGCACTTCCATTAAAATATCTGTGAGTCCCTTAATGATGGTTCATCCGGGTGTCGTCACTCTCGGAACCCACACGGTTTGTGCACACCACCAAAAGATATAGCGGTGTAGAGCTATGATGAATGTGGCCAAGTTTTACATTTAGAAATTACCACTACTACCTTTCACTAAAAATATAGCTAAGGCGAGTAGGGATCGTCCCAAAGGATTGAGGGTCATACTAGGTTGAGGAATCAAGATTAGGGTTAGTAGGTCGAATGATCAAAATAGTGGTTGGTTGGATGAATTACACTAGATGCAAATTAAACTAAAGTAAACAATAATGCAATAAAGAGAATAAAAGAGAGAAAGAGAGAGAGATCTTGGGGTTTAGAGATCACCACTAAGTATACTTTTCTACATCTTTAATGAATGATTAATGAGGAGAAAAACATGTATTGCAACAAAGAATGTGTGTGTGGTTGTTTTAATAATCATGGATGACAAATTAAGCATATATTGTCTAAGTAACATGGTGGATAGCACAACATATCGAATTAAGCCATTAATCCTTTCTTTAAGCTCACAACTAGACACATCATAAGGTTAGAAATATATGTTACTTGCTTTCATAAAGATGGAATATCAACAACAAGCCTGGATTGTCCTCCCATTTAACATCTACACTACAACTACACTACAATTAAGCTAATGATATGAAATTAAACTAATTAAACTAAGGGAGAGGTACAATCCATCAAGAAATGCGTATAAACCATCAAATAAACCACAAGAACATTTCATTAAACACTATGTCTTGACAATCTCTATATGTATAACATTAATACACATAGGCATGCATCAATAACACAATAATTAGAGACAAACATATGAACATCTATTCTAGCATACATAGATATATGGATAGAATGAAATGATCAATTAGAAGCATTAAACCTTACAAATCATTGAATAAACAAGATCTATATATATAAAAGTGTCAAAACATGTATCACAATACAAATCCCCTAAAAAATACATAAATCAAGAAGTAGAAAGCATGCTTAGGGCTAACTCTAACCCTAAGAGGATGTCTAACCACTCGTGGATGATGTCCTCCAACCCTCAAGGGCAAGCTCCATGGAAGAAATCTGCTCATTGGTTGATGAAGAGTCTCCAATGGTGTCTCTAGCCTCCTTTGCTTCCTCCCTAAGAATTCTCTCCAAAATCTCTAGGTATGTATATGTGTAAAAGTGGCTCATATTCCTTATATAGGTAGGTCAAATATCACCCCAAATGAGCTGGGCTCGTACACCAATTATTCTTCTAATGATTGGATATGAGACAACTTTTAATGAGCTGGAATTTGAATTTTTCTCGGGATTTGGGAAGTTCGATCGATCGAACTTGTGGTGAGTTCGATCGAACATGGCTGAGATCTATTGAATTGAAGCTAGATCGATCCTCAATGGCGCCTTTTTGGATAAAAACAAATCTGAGATATTTTGAAGATATTTTTGGGAAAATGACAAAAGTGGTTAGTAGGGTGGTACAGCTGGATAAGATCTGGTATGTGGATAAGGATAAGAAAGTTCGATCGATCAGAGAATGATGTTGGATCGATCGAACTTTTGGGATCTCCGAAAATGACATCATGGCCTGGATCTATCTTGAAGTGCTGAGATCGATGAAAGTTGGATCGATCGAACTTTTCTTGAGATCGATCGAAGTTGCTGAAATTCCAACTTTTGCTTTACTTTGATCCTTTCTTTGGTTCATCCCAGAATTGCTTCAATTATACTCTTATTTGGCTAAGTTGGCTTATTTTGGGGATAAGTACCTGAAAATGGAAATAACACGAAATCAATACAAAACGGGAAAATAAGATAGATAAAAGTTCTAGAATACCTAAGCTTAAGGGGTTTAAATACGCACTTTTCAGTGCTCATCACACCCCCAAACTTAAATATTGCTAGTCCCTAGTAATGAACTAGAAAGTAAAGCAATGAAATGAATGATTATACAACTATGAACTAGAAAGCAATAAATGGATAACACCACTTTTGTAGGGAACACGATTGCATTTAGCGTATGCAACAAGCCTTTTAAACCCCTAGGTTACCCCTAGTGCACGAGTGAAGTCTCGTGAGGGTTTCCAAAAATAATACCCATAAACATTAAGCTCATTCTCACGAAAGAAGTACCAATATTGCAAACAAGTATTAGGAGAAAACTGTTGACCTTAAGGATTTCATCCAATGACAATCTAGATGTTTTGATGATAACAAACCATTAATGGTGTTTAAGGACTAATGTTCACATTGAGTGTTATAGATGATTTACATTCAAAGAATGACCTCAATGAAGCTATAAAGATCATTCCAAATATTCCATTATTCAAGATCATATTAATGAAAGAAATAGATACAAAGAAGAGTTGAAGTTGCAAGGAACCAAATGTAAAGTCCATCCAAAGATAGCTTGGATTACAATGAGCAAGCAAGCAACTCAAAGAAAGGAAGAAAGCAAAAGTACCTCAAAGCCTAAAGATCATCGACAAAGCTTAAAGAAAGGGGTAGATAGAATGGTGAGTGTTTAGGATTAAATGTCAAAGTATTTATGAATCTATTTGAAACTCATCTCTATAGGACCATGCATGTCATTACATCATTCATAAGTTCCTATGACCATTAGCAATAGACTATGCACTTCATTCACATATATAATAAACATATGAAGTCATTGCTAAAGAATGAGTTACTTCAAGCTTGGTTAAGCTTTGAAAGAGCTCATCACTTGTGCTAGAAATGTTAAGACCGTGCATATCAATTACATGATTCACTTTGGTCTCTAGAAAGTAAATGCTAAGGCTTAGAACATATTTGCTCATCTATAAAGCCTTCATTACAATGACTTGGTAAAGGACTTTAGGACCCAATATCTGCCTAATGAAAAACTGTCTTTTTGGCTAAGTATGAAAAATGGCTAAGTGTGAAAAATGGCTAAGTGTGAAAAATGAAATTTTGAAATAATGATTATCTCAAAATAATTTTTTCCGGTAATAACTCATTATACTTCAAATAGCCTAAACTGATTTTATGGGATTTTTTCATCCATTCTACATTGGTCTACATAAGAATTCATTTTTACTAAAACTGTCAGAAATCCAAATTTGTACTAAAACTGAATTTCTACATTTTGATTTAGTTGGATTTCAATTTTCTTATATTTTTTATTGAATCCAAATGGGGGGTACTTCCTTATTTACATTGTAAACTTAAAGTGACATTTACTTAAATATTTTCAATGAAAATAAGGTATATGCAGAAGTCCAGCAGAAACACTGTCCAGTTGAACTGTCTAAAAAACTGTCAACAATATTTTTCTTGGCCAATGATGTAACCGGTTAGGAGAAACTATGTAACCAGTTATCTTCACTTAAACAGAATATCACTTCTCTTGGCCAATTATGTAACCGGTTAGGAAGCCCTCTGTACTCATATAGTTGATCTAAAACTAAAAAAGGTCTTCTAGCTGATATAACCGGTTATGAGACCCTATGTAACCGTTTACCTCCACTTGGACAGAATACACATCTTATGAAAACCATCTTGTAACCGGTTAGGAAAGTCTTTGTAACCGTTTACTTACACTAAAGCAGAAAAGATCATTTTTCGCATTGCAATTGTTGTAACCGGTTAGGAACCCTCTTGTAATCGAGTAGTTGTACTGAGACAAAAATGAGTCACTTCAAAATGCATCTGTTGTAACCGGTTAGGAAGAAGCTTGTAACCGTTTAGTTGAACTAAGCCAGAATAATGTCTTCAATCATTTGCATTCAAGTAACCGGTTAGACAACAACTTGTAACCGGTTAGATATGATATGAATCTCATCTACTCGAGTAGTTTAAGCCTTGTAACCGGTTAGATGAATGGGCAGAAGCTTCCCAACGGCTATTTCAACCATCTGACTTCTTGGGAACTTACCACAATGCCCCCAAACGGCTATATTCTTCCAAGGGCCTATAAATACACAATGTAAGGACATTGTGGGCATGCAAGGGAGCCAACACTTAAGAGACCTCATTAAGCATCAAAGAGAGCTTTTGTTCTCATTTTTTCTCTCCATGTCTCTCATTCATTCATATACTATACTTGAGAGATTCAACTAAGGATTCGAAGAGCTTTTTGCTCTATTTTATACTTGAGAGATCCTGTTGAGTTCATAAGAGCTTTTATTCTTCACATATTTCATCTTCTCTCATTCATAGAGTTTGAGCTTCATTGATATTCATATATACTCTATTTGAGAGCTAAATTTGTATATCTATCTTGAGAGAGATTTAATCTTGTATTTTAATTACAAACTTTTCTACAAACTTGTAAGGGTTGGTGTAATCCAAAAGAAGCTTAGGAGAAAGGTGTTCTCTTAGCAAGAAAGAGAAGCAAGGAATTGTTTCATGTAAAGGTTTGCTCTCCACCCGTAAGCAGAAGCCATAGTGGATTGGGAAGTCTCAAGAGGGTCTTGAGCCGAGGAGTAGGAGTTTCCGAACCTCGCTAAAATCACCGAGTCATTGTTTGCAATTTCTCTTCCCTTATCTCTTTTACAATTGTGCTATTAATTGTTTACTTTCATATCTTGAATATTGCATAATTGTTTAAGTGGTTGATTAGAAATTGTAAATCTATAAATTGCGAAAATTGGCCATTGACTCTATTCACCCCCCTCTAGAGTCAATCCTTGGGCAACAAAAACTACCTCAAGTATGCAATTTTTCAACCCTTTTCCAAGTAATCTCTCAAAATTTCAACATCAAGCAAACAAGTATGGTCTTCTACACATCAAGAAAATGATCATGAAAATCAGAACAACACTAGAATCCTTTTTGAGTGGACCGGCATCAAATATGTTGTTATCTTAGCCAACTAAAGAAATGATCACATCCTTATCCTCAAACTAGTACATAAATCTAGTACCGATCATCAAGACAAAAAGTGGACCTTTTATTAAAGCTTTATTGTTTTAGGTGCGTTTATTCTTTTCACTCGATTTTTTTTTTTTTTTAGAATCAAAGATGGAAGTATGGTGCAATGTGTTGATCTATTAAGCTTTCTAGCGATCCATGAGGTCTAGCATTAGGTCAATGACTTCCAAACCAGACGGCTTTAGGGCACTAGGTGTTAAAACACCCCTAAGGACTTACAAGCTCAAATCAACTAGGTTACAAATCAAAACAACCTCCATCTAATCATTTTCCACTTCTCACCTTTTTGGGAGAAGTCCTCACTTTTTTATTGCTTTTGCAAAAAAAAAAAATTTTATTTATTTTTATTTTTTATAGCAAGTTCAATTATTAACCTAGAGTTTGGGCCCTCCACCTTTTGGCGCGAGAAGTTCAATGCTTGACGAGGTTAGAATCTCGGCTACTCAATGAAAAAGGTTTGTTATCCATCTTTATCAAGAATAAAAGTTTTCAATGGACTATTAGCCCAATTGGGATATAGCCAATTTAATAATAAACAAAGCATGTATCCCACAAATGAATGCTAGTGTGCGCTTGTGCTAGTGTAGAATACTAGAGTGAATTTCAAAACAATCGCAAAATCAGGATGATGTGGACCACAAGTGTAAGCATGATATCAATTTTTCGAAAAATTTACTCCTAAATGATATCCACAAGGCATACAAGGAGTATTGGACTCTCAAGTCAAACAATTTTTAAATTCTAAGCAATATAGTCCTCAAAAGATCAAAATCATAGCTAGTTATGGATCAATCGTAGAAATTTAAAAATAAACACTGCAAAGCACCATTACCCCCAAACTTAAATGACACAATGTCCTCAATGTGCAAATAGAACAAAAGGAAAGAGTATACCAGTGCAAGTAAGGCAAAGAATGGCTGGGACAGAAGTATCCAAAGTGGGTGGCATAGCCCCCCCCAAACTTGGGATTAACTGTGATCCTGAAAATTTTGCACTTGGATAAAACTCATCAGATAACAAAAGGGATAATAACAGTGCATAGTGGACATGCAAGTGTAAATGGGATAACAACTGAAAATAGAGAGAGGTAAAACGATGGTCTTGACAATTTTAGGCAGTACTCTCTCTCAATGAAATCACTGAAATGCACCTGATGGAGTCAAACAGATAGATATAAGAATATGAAAATATGACATCCATAAAGAAAACATATATAAATAAAAAATAAAGTACAGTACATCCAATATCAAAGCCGACAGACACGGCTGTAAAAATAATATAACAGTATCAAAAGTATGCAGATATCATAAATATAGAGGAGGAGTAAGAAAATATGGAAATCATGAAGAAGAAGTAGGACGGGCAGGTTGCACTCCGCGGATGTCTCTAGATAGATCTCTGAATGCGGTCATGACATCCATGCGGAGGGAAGCAATGTCAGCTCTAATGGAGACAGTCTTTGCGCGGATAGATACCACGGCGTCCTCCAGAGTCTGAAGTTGCTCTCCGAAGTCGGGTATGTGAACAGGAGCCTTAAGTGTGGCTGAATCAGTAGAATCATGATCCTGAGCCTGCTCTTCATCGTGAATGGGTGACCCAACTGGAGAGTGCTGCTCTGGGACCTCTATAGGTTGCTCCAAATCAATGTCCATATGTACGGCAGTTGAATCGACTGGTATATTGTCCGCTGCCGGGCCTGTTGCTGCCGCCGCCTGCTTCTCTGCCTCTAGATCCTCAGCTGCCTCTACAACATTATCCCGCAGACTCTTGATAAGAGCGTTGTAGCTCTTATCCCAGTCCTTCTTCTTGAAGGAACATGCCCCAGACTCAATCTGCTCCCGTGGCTGGAAAGGATAGCGCTGGTCTCGTAGAATCTGGGTGATGAGGTGGCCAAATGGGAGATACTTAGCCCTTTTGGGCTTGGCCTTACTGATGTGGTTGACATACAGCGTCATTATGAAACTTCAGATGAGCGTTGGGTTAGATAGCCAATGCCCTGTATAGAATGCGTACAGAGCTGTCAGATAGTCGCCGCGCTTCTGTGTCTTGTGGCCGGCTATGAAGATGTTACGGAATAAGACAGAGTCGAAAAACCACAGGTCATCTGGAAGATAGGTCTGGGTGGCATAGGTTTCGCCACCGACATAGTGACCTGTGAGTAAAATGGCCATGTCTGCATATGTGGGCCTGTAGAGAGTGAGATATGTGTCTTGTAGCTCTGGAGGGCAGACGTGTGGACACTGGCAAGATTTGGACAATGTGTCCACAATGATGCGGATCAGGTAGCCATCAATGGTGGTCCGTAACTTCGCCAGGTTACTCGGGGCAGGCCGGAGATTCTGGAAGAACATCCGGACCAACCTCGGGTACACTGGGTATGAGACAGGGGTTAGTATGGCTGAGATGCCCCTTCGAAAAATATCATCATATGCTGACCGGGTAAGCACCAATCGGGAAAAGAAGTCTGTATCAAAGACCAACTCATACGCCACTGAAAGGCGTGAGTATCTATATAATGGTCAGTCTAGCTCCTAGGCTGGCTGAGCTGGCGGTGGTGGTGGAGATAGTATGTGTTCAGCCTCAGCGTCAGAGTGTAATCTGCTGTCAGATAAGGGAGACTGAGATGGAGTGGGCTCCTGGGCATGAGATGGACCGGCCTCGTCATCCAAACTCGGCCTGCCCCTGCGGTGATAGTGTTCGCGAGCTATAGTCTTGACCCTAGCCATAACCTGCAAAATAAAAGTAAAACTTGCAAAATGGGAGTCAGTGCCAGTATAAAGAATTAAAACACAGTTCATAGAATCATATATGTCAAATAGGATAGACAAAACAGATATGGAACATGAATCTATGCAAGTGACAAGGAATGAGGGACATGATGTGAAGCATACTAGACAATATAAGTATGGAATGCATCTAATGTGGAAAACACAAGCATTGGGCATATATGAGATGGCATAAAATACAAGAGATGGTGTGTGAAACAAATCTGTGAAGTTCGATCGATCACAAAAATATGAGATCGATGCAAGTTTGATCGATCAAGAATAAGTGAGAACGATCTGTAACAGATCGATCGAATAAAAGTTTGATCGATCGAACTGTGAAGTGAAACTCGAAAAGTCACAGATCTGTGACGTGGATGGCACAGGGCCTTCACGAACATGGTCGTGGGCCCACCAACACAATAAATCAACCTATTGGGTCACTTGATTCGGCCTATAACTCCAAAATTAAATCAAAATCACAAAAAATACAAAAACATATATACATATATATACACATATATACAAAGAGTTCAAAGCTTCATCAATGGAGCTATTCATCATGAAAACAACTTAGATCTAACATTTAGAGCATGTATGCATCAAATCTAAGCTTGAATCAAAGAGGTGAGGTTTGGATCTCACCAGAATTAAGAGAGAAGTGGAGATGCGAAGGGGGTGAGATTCGAAACAAGATTCGAGAGGAGAAAGAGTGATTCGACGCGTAGGATGCTCGTCGAAGCCTCGCCGGAGATGGAGAAGAGTTGGGATGCAGCGGCGAAGGGGGAACAAGTGTTTGAGATCGATTCTTGTGAAATCGATCGAATGACCCTGAATCAATTGTTAAAAACATTCCCTTGCCAGTTCGATCGATCGAACTGAATCCTCAAATCGATCGAACTGACATCGTTCTCTCCTCTTAAGTGACAAAGTATTTTTGTGATTTTTGAAAAAGTAAAATAAATAAAAATAAAAAGAAAAATATTTTTAGGATTTTTTTTTTTTTTTTTAGGATTTTTGAAAAATATTTATTTATTTATATATATTTTTAGAAAATAAAGATGATAATAATAATAGTAAAATATATTTTTTGGAATTTTTGAAATTTAAAACAAAGTCAAAATTGAAAAACAAAGAACAAAAATGGATCAATCCAAGATCGATCTCAGAATACTTTCGATCGATCGAAAATGTATAGAATTGAAAAAATGTTCGATCGATGAGACAGAGAGGCTTTTAGATGCAGGTGGATGCATGTTGGAAATTTTTCTAAGTGTTGAGACTGCAGATTGATCCAAGATGAAGTTGGATCGATCGAAGAAGTTTAAATCGATCTAGGAACAAGTTCGAATGATGGGACAGAGAGCTAAAATATGAAGGTTTTGTTCGACCCATTGGACAGAGAGTGATTTGGATGCAGGTTTAATACAGGTGGGAAGTTCGATCGATCGAACTTATTTTGAGATCGATCGAACTTATGAAAAATGCTCAATTTCAAAATAAAAGTGCATGTAATCCTAATCACAGTTCCTAGCAATGCATATGAACCCAAAGCCAATATCTAAACTTCGCAAGAAATGAAATTAAAGATAGAAATGAAGGAGGAATAGGGTTTTGACGCCCTACGAAATATCTTTCTAGTCTTTAACGTCTCTAGCAAGACGTTGGGCTCTTTTAGCCCGGATCAAATATCTTGTAGTGCATCCCCTCCTCAATGGGGTGATAAGCGCTTTGAACCCCACCCAACAAATGGTTTTTTAAGGAACTTATTGGATTAAGCTCAAAAGACATTTCCGGTCTTTGGTCAAAACAATCTTTGGGCTTCCACGCCCTTTCAAAATAAGATTTTGAAACAACTTTCTTTGGTTTCAAGTTTGAAGAAGGACTTTTTGGAACTTTGGTCTCACACAAAAATTCAATTCCTTCACTTTTAAGGTCATGACATTTTTTTATAACATTAATCTTTTCATGCTTGTCAAATGAGTTGGGGGTTGGATTAAAAATATTCAACTTTACCTTCATGTGGCCAAATGAAATCTTCATTATCCCCGTCCTACAATTAATGTTGGCATTCGCGGTTACCAAGAAAGGACGGCCAAGGATAACAGAAATTTGGCTCTTAGGATTTGGGATCGGTTCCGTGTCAATGACAACGAAATCAACGGGAAAGAAGAATTTATCAATCTTAATCAAGACATCCTCAATGATACCCCTAGGCTTTTTGATTGATCGGTCGGCAAGTTGTAAAACCACCGACGTCGGTTTCAAGTTTCCTAAGCCTAATTTGACATATACCGAGTACGGAAGAAGATTAACACTTGCTCCTAGGTCAAGAAGAGCCCGATTAATGATATGATCACCAATGATGCATGAAGTGGTAGGTGAACCGGGGTCCTTAAACTTTGGAAGAGTGTTATGCTGCAAAATTGAGCTTACTTGCTCGGTTAAGACCACTTTTCTAGGTGCTTGGCTTTTGTTCTTCCTCTTTTGAGTGCATGAGTCTTTTAGGAACTTGGCATAAGTCAGAATGTGCTTAATTGCATCCAAAAGTGGAAGATTGACTTTTACTTGCCTAAACACTTACATAATTTCATTTACTTTGGCCTTTTGCTTGTCATTTGAAATGGATCCTTTTAAGGCATCCGGGAATGGAGCTTTTGGTTCAAAAACCTTTTCAGAATTTTTCTTTGAAGTTTCTTCAACACAAGAAGTTTTGAAATCATTTTGCGAATCTTTCTTTTCAAAATCACTTTTCAAATCACTTTTCAACACATTCTCATTTGAAAGATCATGCATATGTAATGAAGGAGGAATATGATATGAAACGGGACGGGTGTCAACTTTTGGTTGCACCGGTTGACTCTCTTCATTGGATATACCTACTTGGTTGTCCACAATCTTCCCACTTCTTAAGGTAGTCACCGCATTGACATGCTCTATTGTGAGACCTTCCAATGAGGAATGACTCTCCACAACACATTGTTGCTTAGGTGGGGCATTCAAAGACATTTTCCCTTTCTCTCTTGTATTTAAAGTACTAGCTATTTGCCCTACTTGGGTTTCTAGCTTTGCAATGGATTGAGAGTGAGAATGAAACAATTATGTGTTTGCCTCTAAAGTGCCCAAAGCGGTCAAAATTTTCTTTTCAAAAGCGGGACTTCTAACATTTCCTTGGGAATATGATGGTTGATTAGGAAAATGAGAATTAGAGAATTGGTTTCCTTGTGATTGGTATGATGATCTAAAACCTTGGGAAATTTGGCTTTGTAGTGGAGGTGGAATGTATTTCCCTTGGAAACCGCCTTAGGGAGGGTTTGAGCCTTCCCCTTGGTTTTTCTAAGAGAAATTCGGGTGATTCCTCCAACTAGGATTATAGTGATTGCCATAAGGATTATTCCCTTGATTCATAAATGTTGTATTTACTTGTTCATGATGCTTACCTTGCACATGTCCACGGGGACAATTGGAAGTAGAATGTAAAATACTTGAACAAGTCATACATGTCTCATTAGATATATGATGAGAATAGTTAGGGAAGGAAGATACTTGATTCGCTGAGTTTTGGTTGATCTAAAATTGATCAAACCTTTGAGATAATAATTTTATCTCGGCGGTAATTTCATTAGAGTGGTAGACTTGATGTAAGCCAACACTCTTCCTACCACTAGAATTTCTACCATTCTTCGAAGATAAGGTACGATACAAAGAATTTTCACTCATACTCTCATAAAGACGCCACACGTCATCCTCATGCCTATCAATATAAGAGCCACCCATGGAAGCATCAACCATGCCCTTGTAATTATTCGATAACCTCTCAAAGAAATATTGAACTAATTGCCATTTGGGCATGTCATGATGTGGACACTTCCTAAGCAATTCATTAAAGCGTTCCCATGCCTCATGAAATGTTTCCCCATCTCCATATGAAAATTCTCTAACTAAAGTTCTCATGGTATTGGTCTTAGAAACCGGATATTACTTTTTCAAGAACTCTTGTTGCATTTCTGCCCAAGAAGTTATTGAAAAAGGCCTAAGATTGTTAAACCAATATTTTGTCTTGTCTTTAAGGGTGAATGGAAAAAGTTTAAGCCTTAACACCTCTTTCGGCATGTCCGTGTATTTCACGGTGGAACATACTTCAAGAAACTCATCCAAATGCTTGTAAGGTTCTTCACTTGGAAGTCCATGATAGTTAGGAAGCATTTGAATGGTTTGTGGCTTGATTTCATAGTGGTGTGCTCTAAATTGTGGCAATTGGATGCATGTGAGTGCATTATATTCATTAGGCACATAGTGATCTCTTAAAGTAAGGGGAGGATTAGCAATTGGAGGTGCAATATGGGCACCTTGATTGCCTTGAATGATAGGAGGTGGTGGAGCGTAGATTGGCCTTGGCATCCCCAATGGGACTTGGCCTTATTGTTGCGGTGGATGAACGAATGGTCTTGGCATGCCTAATGGAACTTGTATGTTATCATGATGCATATTGGGGTGGAGGATACCTTATTGGTCTATGTGACTAAGGTCCTCATTATGTCCTTCCATTGATGAAATGGATTGACTAGAACTACCTCTTCCCCTAGGGTTTTGAACAATTGATTCAATATGAAAATTTAAAGGGATAAGAGTGGGTCTCAATGATCTACGACCATGCATGCACAATGCAACACGACAAGAAATAATGACAAACACTTCACCTTCACAACAAGTCAATAACCAACAAACTTCCTCCACATACAATGTTCTCATACTCCTATGTTTTAACAACAATATGCAAGAAAAGTAAATTTCCTCCACGCGGGCTCACGATTTATCTAAGAATTGAAATACAAGCCTCCATGCGGGCCGACGATTTAACTAAGGGGTTGAGTAAGAAAAAGCTCACAAAAGTCCTTTAGCACTTCAACTCCAAATTTTTAGCTTTTAGCTAGGCAAATTTTATTTTTTTATTTTTTTTATTTTATTTTTTTTTTCCTTGTTTGCTTAGCTCCTTTGCTTGGATGTTATTGCTTCCTAGCTCAATGCACCTTGTCAAACAAGAACCAACACAACAAGTAACAAAAAATTGAAATGAAAATAAAGTAAAGACACGATCAAAGGAGTACTAATTCCTAATTGATTCCACAAATACGACGTTGCCAATCAATCAATCAATCCCCGGCAACGACGCCAAAAACTTGGTGGTTCGTCCGGGTGTCGTCACTCCTGGAACCCACACAGTTTGTGCACACCACCAAAAGATATAGCGGTGTAGTGCTATGATGAATGTGGCCAAGTTTTACATTTAGAAATTATCACTACTACCTTTCACTAAAAATATAGTTAGGGTGAGTAAGGATCGTCCCAATGGATTGAGGGTCGTATTAGGTTGAGAAATCAAGATTATGATTAGTAGGTCAAATAATCAAAATAGTGGTTGGTTGGGTGAATTACACTAGATACAAATTAAACTAAAGTAAACAATAATGGAATAAGGAGAATAAAAGAGAGAGAGAGAGATCTTGGGATTTAGAGATCACCACTAAACATACTTTTCTACATTTTTAATGAATGATTAATGAGGGGAAAAACATGTATTGCAACAAAGAGTGTGTGTGTGGTTGTTTCAATAAGTATGGATGACAAATTAAGCATATATTGTCTAAGTAATATGGTGGATAGCACAACATATCAATTTAAGCCATTAATCCTTTCTTTAAGCTCACAACCAAACACATCACAAAGTTAGAGATATATGTTGCTTGCTTTCATAGGGATGAAACATCAACAACAAGCATGGATTGTCCTCCCATTTAACATCTACACTACAACTACACTACAATTAAGCTAATGACATGAAATTAAACTAAGGGAGAGGTACAATCCATCAATAAATGAATATGAACCATCAAATAAACCACAAGAACATTCCATTAAGCACTATGTCTTGACAATCTCTAAATCTATTGCATTAATAGACATAGACATGCATCAATAACACAAGAATTAGAGACAAACACATGAACATCTATTCTAGCATACATAGACATATGGATAGAATGAAATGATCAATTGGAAGCATTAAACCATATAAATTATTGAATAAACAAGATCTATATATATATAAAAGTGTCAAAATATGTATCACAATACAAATCCCCTAAAAAATACATAAATCAAGAAGTAGAAAGCATGCTTAGGGCTAACTCTAGCCCCAACAGGATGTCTAGTCACTCATGGATAATGTTCTTCAACCCTCAAGGGCAAGCCCCATGGAAGAAATATGCTCATTGGTTGATGAAGAGTCTCCAATGGTGTCTCTAGCCTCTTTTGCTTCCTCTCTAAGAATTCTCTCCCAAATCTCTAAGTATGTATATGTGTAACAGTGGCTCATATTCCTTATATAGGTAGGTCAAATATCACCCCAAATGAGCTGGGCTCGTACACCAATTATTCCTCTAATGATTGGATATAAAACAACTTTTAATGAGCTGAAATTTGGATTTTTCTCGGGATTTGGGAAGTTCGATCGATCGAACTTATGGTGAGATCGATCGAACATGGCTGAGATCTATCGAATTGAAACTAGATCGATCCTTAATGGCGGCGCCTTTTTGGATAAAAACAAATCTGAGATATTTTGAATATATTTTTGGAAAAAAGACAAAAGTGGTTGGTAGGGTGGTATAGCTGGATAAGATCTGGCATGTGGATAAGGACAAAAAAGTTCGATCAATCACAGAATGATGTTGGATCGATCGAACTTTTGGGATATCTGAAAATGACATC
Organism: Cornus florida; assembly: GCF_030987335.1. Lineage (NCBI taxonomy): Eukaryota > Viridiplantae > Streptophyta > Magnoliopsida > Cornales > Cornaceae > Cornus > Cornus florida. The sequence continues at coordinate 50,340,636 of NW_026775572.1, forward strand.
ATAGCCTGGATCTATCTTGAAGTGTTGAGATCGATGAAAGTTGGATCGATCGAATTTTTCTTGAGATTGATCGAAGTTGCTGAAATTCCACCTTTTACTTCCTTTTGCTCTACTTTGCTCATTTCTTTGCTTCACCCCAGAATTACTTCAATTATGCTCTTATTTGGCTAAGTTAGCTTATTTTGGGGATAAGTACCTGAAAATGAAAATAACACGAAATCAATACAAAACGGGAAAATAAGATAGATAAAGGTTCTAGAATACCTAAGCTTAAGGGGTTTAAATACACACTTTTCAACGCTCATCACTTAACCACTGCATGAGAAATCGGATAATCAATACGCCAATAACTTATTCGGTTGGCGAAGTTCATTATTGCTATTGGCAGGCAAATCCCATCATTTCCATATCTCTTAAGATAATGCTTTGTCTATCTATATGAAAAGATTCCCGATTCTGTTTAGCCTTTCTAAAATCAACTAGTGTACGCCACTTCGTTGGGGAGCTAATACTATTCATTTTAGATTGAGTGTATAATGTTATTAATGCTTCAACGAAAAATAAACCATTAAATTTCTTGTCATTATAATCTAGACTCTTTAAATCATGCGTAGAGTCTTATTTTTAAAGATCTAATTACAATGAACATTTAATATTTTTACTTTCATGAAACAACCATTCTTGTAATATTAAGACTCTTCAAATCATGTGTGCGGCCTTATTTTCGAATATCTAATTACAATGGTTATAATATCGAAGGCCATGGGATAATGTATAAAAATCCCCGCTCCCACTCAATTTTTAATCATTCATAATTAGGGTTTACAATTTATTCATTTACATGATATGATGCATGCAAAACGCCTTGATTTTAATCCAATTAAATTTAGAAACTATCTGGACTTTTATATGATTTAATAATATTTAATTTGAGCCATACTTTAAAAAATAATTTACAAAAATAATTTTTCGTTTCCCCTTTAGTGCCCTCTAATTAATTAGTAATCAAATCCAATTAATTTTCTTAATTTAATTAATATAAATCAAGCCATTTAAATAAAAAAATCATGGATCTAATGCATGAACGATAATAATTAGCAATTAATTATTCCATTCATCACATGCATAAATAAATGACAGACAAAAACAAATAAATGAAATGGTCAATGGATTTAGCTTTTGTAATACCCCCACATTTCCACGTGTAAGTTGGCCAGGCCCACACCCGAAAATGCGAGAATATCAAAACAATATAGTACTTAAACAAACACAGAATACAAGAGGAATAAAAAAAAAATGATTAAATCGCTGAATGGAATTCTAGTAATAAAATAAAATCTCTTTTATAAAAATATTTCCATGAGTTTCAAATTCTGAAAATATTATACAACTCGGGAATCCCATAAGTTAAGGACCCCTAAACCAAAATCTTATAAACCACCAGTTTATACAAAACATTTAACAATAATTAACTATACTAATTAAAGGTAAACAAGACGAGTAGATGAATGACAATCTCCCAGCTGCGGATCCTTAATCTCGAGACTGGAACTTCTAATAACCTGAAAAATAAATCGTGGGTTAGACCCATGAGCAAGTTCCCTCTACCAAGCCTCTGAAAACCAATAAATAAAGCATCTCTAACCAAAATCATCCTAATTAAAGTTTTAACCTTTAATATAAGATGTTACAAATATATATAAAAACTTTTATATAAAACAGTAATCCTATCAATTAATAGGTTCACTAATTTGATTAAACCATTCACCAACGATTAATTCTTAATCATCCCTAGACCAAAACCATCATTTATAAGTATTTAAATCACACAACTAGGCTTTGACAAATCATCCATGTCACCACCAGTATTATTTTGTTAACATGTATAAAATAATATACTATGCTGAAAATATTAGACTATTCTAATTTAAGAATATCTAATTAATCATAATCCAACATATACATGCAGTAACCATAAATGATATATCTTAATCATCTAACACATAGCAATAATTGAACCTTGGCAAATCAACCATGCCATTAAAAATATATTTATTTATATATTAACAATTCAACCATGCCTCCTTTAAATATATTTATTTATACCTTTGGCAAATCACCCATGCCTCCTTTAAGTATATTTATTTATACATTTGGCAATTTAACCATGCCTATTTTAAATATATTTATTTATACATGTGGCAATTCAACCATGCCTCATCTAAGTATATATATTTATACTAATAACCTAGCAACTCATCCATACTTCCGATGTATATATTTTTTTGTTCATACAAATACCTAGGCAATATAATTACGCCTATGGCAACTCATCCATGTACAAATTGTAAGTTTAACAATAACTAATTTATACATAGATATCCCCTACTGATTATAAGCACATACCTAACTTAATAACCAGTCTATCCAAATATATTGAATAAGAAAGAATAATACTAATAATCTTAATTCACATACATATATACACACATATTTAATATAATATAAATGTGTATAATCTTTCCCTAATAACCCTTGGTTATTTAAATCCTATATATATATATATATATATATACATCCTTCCTTCCTTACTAATCATAACTTAATAAAATCCCTTTTATACACACATATAGGTAAATATATATATACTTATATATACATATATACACATCCTTCCATAACAATATAATAAATTATTATATTTACTCAAAAGAAATGCTACTAATCCTCGTAGTAACACTCTATGGTTTTCAGAATACCAAGAACACCTCCTCTAGTGGTTGTTTTCAACCCCAATAAGCTTAAAACAAATTTTGAAAATTCACCGGACCCCACAGGAACTTTATGGAACCTCAAACACCCTTTCACGCGCCTCCACGCGCCGTCACACGCTCCTCCAACTTATGCACGCGCCTCCACGCGCTTCTATTAGTTGGCAGGCGCGTTCAGGAGCTTCCACGCGCCCTCACGCGCCTGATCCACTCTCGGCGCGTGTGTGGCTGCTTCTGATTGGTTGCCCTTTACGCTCTGGTGTACTCGCCCACACCAGATCAATCTTCTATTGGTCAAACCTCATCCACGACCTTAATGCATGCGCGCACCAAATCTCCATGCTCCGCAAAGCACTGGATCATCCTCCACTCATCCACTCCACCCAACGGTCCAGATCAGCGGGTGCACCATATTATCATGCGCCGCACCGCATCAAATTATCTGCCACTTCATCAAATCATCTCAGCCCTTCATGGTCCGCGCGCACAGTAATACAATGAGCCGCGCCGCACCAGATTAAGACCCTATGTTAATGCGCCGATTTGAAGCCTCTAGTGTATACAATGTGTGTGTGTGTGTATATATATATATATATATATATATATATATATATAATACACATAAATAATTCTATATATAATTTCTAAAATATCAGAAAAATATAAATAAAATCCAGGAACATACAAAAAAAATTCTGAAAATTCTAGAAAAATTCCAGAAAAATAATTAACCATCTTGGGTCACAAATTTACCTATACATTGATTTTTAAAAACATATATACAACACCTATATACATAATTAAAGTTTAGTGAATCCACAAATTAAATATAATAATTTATATTTGTTTTTTTTTCCGATCTAACATGATTTAATTAATGATTTTAAACTAAATTCTGGCACCCAAGGTGATAAATTTATGGGTCCTAAGAGGAGAGTTAGAGACAACTTGCCTGAAGATTTCGAAACGAAATCGAAGCTTTAACCTTTGATTGTCTCTTCCAATTTCGGTATCCGCTTTCTCAGATCCGGCCTACTCCTTGTCCGTTCTCTCTTCTTCTTCCCTCTTTGTCTCTTTTATTTTTCTAACGTGAAAACTTCTTAACCCTAAACCTTATGTGTATATTTATACACATTAAACCCTAAATCCTATTCCTAGTAGGATTACAAAATAAAAATAATAAACTAATATTATTTAAATAATATAATATATATATAAACATATATTATATTACTTATGCATATATATATCTCCCATAATTAACCATCGGTTAATTAAATCCTAAATCCTATATATATATATCCATAAACCTATATCCTTCTGTAACACTTATCAATTAATTATATTTATATATAATTAAATCAATAAAAATGATTATTTAAATAATCAAATACCCATTGGCCTTTATTAATTAACCCATCAAGGCTTCATCCAAGCCTAAGACCATATCTTTTGGTCCAACATTCCTTAAGCCCAAACCAATTAATCTAAATAAATAAAATAATTAAATAAATACTTAAATTAAAATACTAATTACATAAAACACATAAACAAATACGAATTTACAACTAAGTCACATCATATCAATACGCCACAATTCAATCAATAATTAAATACACACACATCAATCATCATATCAATTCAATAAATATATAATCACAAAATAAAATCTAACTAAAATGAGACAATTAATCTAAACACTCAATTAAATAAAATAAATCATTTTAAAAAAATAATAATAAAATTTATTAATCTCAATTAATAAATCCTTTAAATTATCGGGGTATTACATTCTTCCCCCCTAACAAAAGGAATTCCGTCCTCGGAATTCACGAACCCATGACATGAAACTCTAGTTATTTAATCCAAATTTTCATTCTTCCTTTATTCGTGTGAAATTTATCCATCCACACCCACTCATACTTAGCAGACATATCTTGTAATTTATCAAGACTATGCTAAACTAATCCATACTTGCTGCATGTATGTGCAACGTGACCTCACCAACTGACATGCACTGGAATTATCCCTATTACTGTATTTTCTTGCAGTGAAATACATAAAAACTCCTTTACACATATGGTACAAAATACATAGTTATATCCTTGCTAACTATAGGCTATTTCCTAACAATTTAAAACATAACTCATTACATAGTGATGTGATAATCTCCTTTCCTTTCTAATCAACATTGCTTCCCCTATGGGATACAATTTGAGTAAAGACCCAATTGTCCATATTATCTAGGACTCCTTTTTTTTTGCTGCATGTACTTGCTACAACGAATAGACCACCTTGTCATCTAACTAGTGACGACCCCAATGGAAATAAACTTCCCTCACAACATGGATATTCCCACAATATTATTTGCAGAAATATCTCCCCTCCGCCACATTAATATGGAAAGTGACTGCACAACACTAATGATCTCTATTGATCACACCTAATAACGAACATACCAGATACTTTAGAAGTAATGATGGCTATTGCCACTATCATTCTTGTCTTCGATCTTAACATTCTATATTATGATACGCCTTACCTTGTAGTCTACATACCTTAATATTTGTATATCTCTAATTAGTTAATTCCATATATATTTATATAATTGATAAATATAGGTACACACTAGAGACTCTCACTGGACCAAAACAGTCTCATCCGGATAGTGGGTATCTCATTCAAAACGCACACAAAGGTGGTCACGAGTCCTCCTCTTACTAGGGCCCACACATCCATAAATCCAGCTACCCGTCTCAATCGGCAATATATGCCTCCATCCTATCCACTGATCATGAGACTCAAGCTCATATCGTGGCACATATCTACACATATATAAAATCTATTATATCCAAGTATAAAAGTAAACTATCCAACCATATTATTTCAATGGCATGCCATCCAACTATTCCGTTGACCTGACACGAATAAGTAAGACTTAACTCTATGGTTAATCCGTTCCCTTATAAATATATAGGTAGGACTTAACTTCTTTGGTTAATCCGTCCCTAGAATGCCACCGTCCCATACTGGTGCATTAAACCATACAATCCATAAATAAATAGGTAGGACTTAACTTCTTTGGTTAATCCGTCCCTAGAATGCCACCGTCCCATACCGGTGCATTAAACCATACAATCCATTAATAAATAGGTAGGACTTAACTTTTCCGTTAATCCATCCCTAAAATACGTTCATATTATTTTAATGGTGCATAATACATAAAACCCATAATTCATGCAACATATATATTTATACTTCAAATAATCCAGAAGTAATTATAATAAAAATTCGATAAATATATAATTATATTATATGCTAATACATGATTAAAATCACATAAATATACAATGAAATTGCTAGAATAATATTAAGCAACTAAATCATTCATTCACAACATGTAAGTTAATTAAAATTCCATATTGTTCAAGTCCTTAGCATATTAATGTATATTATGCATTCTGAGATTTTAACCAGTCTATTTCAACCATATAAATTACCTAATTTGATTTAAATAACCTTGGAACACTCCAATCCTCAAAATAGAACTTAAAAACCAATTGCGCAATGACATGCATCCTCCCTGAACAATCCTGATTGTAAAAGTAATAACTTCCCACAATTCAATTATCTACTCTATCTCACATTTATGTTTACTATGTGAACGTAAACTATTGACATTCGTAGTCTATGTCATTGCTCAGTTTTCACAATAAACGATTGTCTCCCTACATACTAATTTAGCATACAATCCTGGCACCTACGCTCTTGCCTCCTCAAATACCTTCCAAATCGATGTCCTACCATTTATTGACAAGACTAAACGATTTATCTTTAGGATTCACTAACGAACCGAATATAGAATACAATGAATCATAAACTTAAGCTCTACGTAAAAGAGTACACAACGCGGAAGTCACACAACGAAAGACACCCTAGAGACACTTGAACCTGGAGTGCTCTGATACCAACTGTAATACCCCCACATTTCCACGTGAAAGCTGGCCAGGCCCACACCCGAAAATGCGAGAATATCAAAACAATATAGTACATAAACAAACACAGAATACAAGAGGAATAAAAAAAAAATGATTAAATCGCTGAATGGAATTCTAGTAATAAAATAAAATCTCTTTTATAAAAATATTTCCATGAGTTTCAAATTCTAAAAATATTATACAACTCGGGAATCCCATAAGTTAAGGACCCCTAAACCAAAATCTTATAAACCACCAGTTTATACAAAACATTTAACAATAATTAACTATACTAATTAAAGGTAAACAAGACGAGTAGATGAATGACAGTCTCCCAGCTGCGGATCCTCAATCTCGAGACTGGAACTTCTAATAACCTGAAAAATAAATCGTGGGTTAGACCCATGAGCAAGTTCCCTCTACCAAGCCTCTGAAAACCAATAAATAAAGCATCTCTAACCAAAATCATCCTAATTAAAGTTTTAACCTTTAATATAAGATGTTACAAATATATATAAAAACTTTTATATAAAACAGTAATCCTATCAATTAATAGGTTCACTAATTTGATTAAACCATTCACCAACGATTAATTCTTAATCATCCCTAGACCAAAACCATCATTTATAAGTATTTAAATCACACAACTAGGCTTTGACAAATCATCCATGTCACCACCAGTATTATTTTGTTAACATGTATAAAATAATATACTATCCTGAAAATATTAGACTATTCTAATTTAAGAATATCTAATTAATCATAATCCAACATATACATGCAGTAACCATAGATGATATATCTTAATCATCTAACACATAGCAATAATTGAACCTTGGCAAATCAACCATGATATTAAAAATATATTTATTTATATATTAACAATTCAACCATGCCTCCTTTAAATATATTTATTTATACCTTTGGCAAATCACCCATGCCTCCTTTAAGTATATTTATTTATACATTTGGCAATTTAACCATGCCTATTTTAAATATATTTATTTATACATGTGGCAATTCAACCATGCCTCATCTAAGTATATATATTTATACTAATAACCTAGCAACTCATCCATACTTCCGATGTATATATTTTTTTGTTCATACAAATACCTAGGCAATATAATTACGCCTATGGCAACTCATCCATGTACAAATTGTAAGTTTAACAATAACTAATTTATACATAGATATCCCCTACTGATTATAAGCACATACCTAACTTAATAACCAGTCTATCCAAATATATCGAATAAGAAAGAATAATACTAATAATCTTAATTCACATACATATATACACACATATTTAATATAATATAAATGTGTATAATCTTTCCCTAATAACCCTTGGTTATTTAAAGCCTATATATATATATATATATATACATCCTTCCTTCCTTACTAATCATAACTTAATAAAATCCCTTTTATACACACATATAGGTAAATATATATATACTTATATATACATATATACACATCCTTCCATAACAATATAATAAATTATTATATTTACTCAAAAGAAATGCTACTAATCCTCGTAGTAACACTCTATGGTTTTCAGAATACCAAGAACACCTCCTTTAGTGGTTGTTTTCAACCCTAATAAGCTTAAAACAAATTTTGAAAATTCACCGGACCCCACAGGAACTTTATGGAACCTCAAACACCCTTGCACGCGCCTCCACGCGCCGTCACACGCTCCTCCAACTTATGCACGCGCCTCCACGCGCTTCTATTAGTTGGCAGGCGCGTTCAGGAGCTTCCACGCGCCCTCACGCGCCTGATCCACTCTCGGCGCGTGTGTGGCTGCTTCTGATTGGTTGCCCTTTACGCTCTGGTGTACTTGCCCACACCAGATCAATCTTCTATTGGTCAAACCTCATCCACGACCTTAATGCATGCGCGCACCAAATCTCCATGCTCCGCAAAGCACTGGATCATCCTCCACTCATCCACTTCACCCAACGGTCCAGATCAGCGGGTGCACCATATTATCATGCGCCGCACCGCATCAAATTATCTGCCACTTCATCAAATCATCTCAGCCCTTCATGGTCCACGCGCACAGTAATACAATGAGCCGCGCCGCACCAGATTAAGACCCTATGTTAATGCGCCGATTTGAAGCCTCCAATGTATACAATGTGTGTGTGTATATATATAATACACATAAATAATTCTATATATAATTTCTAAAATATCAGAAAAATATAAATAAAATCCAGGAACATACAAAAAAAATTCTGAAAATTCTAGAAAAATTCCAGAAAAATAATTAACCATCTTGGGTCACAAATTTACCTATACATTGATTTTTAAAAACATATATACAACACCTATATACATAATTAAAGTTTAGTGAATCCACAAATTAAATATAATAATTTATGTTTGTTTTTTTTTTCCGATCTAACATGATTTAATTAATGATTTTAAACTAAATTCTGGCACCCAAGGTGATAAATTTATGGGTCCTAAGAGGAGAGTTAGAGACAACTTGCCTGAAGATTTCGAAATGAAATCGAAGCTTTAACCTTTGATTGTCTCTTCCAATTTCGGTATCCGCTTTCTCAGATCCGGCCTACTCCTTGTCCGTTCTCTCTTCTTCTTCCCTCTTTGTCTCTTTTATTTTTCTGACGTGAAAACTTCTTAACCCTAAACCTTATGTGTATATTTATACACATTAAACCCTAAATCCTATTCCTAGTAGGATTACAAAATAAAAATAATAAACTAATATTATTTAAATAATATAATATATATATAAACATATATTATATTACTTATGCATATATATATCTCCCATAATTAACCATCGGTTAATTAAATCCTAAATCCTATATATATATATCCATAAACCTATATCCTTCTGTAACACTTATCAATTAATTATATTTATATATAATTAAATCAATAAAAATGATTATTTAAATAATCAAATACCCATTGGCCTTTATTAATTAACCCATCAAGGCTTCATCCAAGCCCAAGACCATATCTTTTGGTCCAACATTCCTTAAGCCCAAACCAATTAATCTAAATAAATAAAATAATTAAATAAATGCTTAAATTAAAATACTAATTACATAAAACACATAAACAAATACGAATTTACAACTAAGTCACATCATATCAATACGCCACAATTCAATCAATAATTAAATACACACACATCAATCATCATATCAATTCAATAAATATATAATCACAAAATAAAATCTAACTAAAATGAGACAATTAATCTAAACACTCAATTAAATAAAATAAATCATTTAAAAAAAATAATAATAAAATTCATTAATCTCAATTAATAAATCCTTTAAATTATCGGGGTATTACAGCTTTTAACATTTAAATGCTATAATTATTGCACCCCATTAAACTCCCACTATTTTGAAATAATGGAAAATAATGTTAAAATCCTCTTTGGGGCAATAATTCACTCTTTAATGAGCGAAAATAGCATAAAATAATCATTAAAACAAGCTTGGAGGACCACCGTAACGTCCTACGCACCTGTGGAGTCAAAACATTGTCAAACGCACACCTCAAATGCCCCCACGCACCCACACGCGCTTAGAAAGTGTCTTCACGCGCGTCCACGCGCCTGGACTCGCCGGCAGAATGCACCAGTGCGTGGCACGTGCTACCACGCGCTTGGTGCGTTGGCAGTGACTAGCGTGTGATGAGTGTTCCTCATGCGCCAGTTAGTTGGTTGGTGCATGATTGCACTTTATGTGCGCCCACACAGAATCTTTCCTTTGCTGATCTTGATATTGGATGGCTCCTGGTGCGTGCGCATGTGGAGTGCGCCGCACCGGATCAACTGGCTTCCTTTCCGGCGCCGCCCTTGCCGGCGACAGCGCTTCGGTCGCCGGAAAAACGTCGAAAATTCCAGAAAATAATTAAAAAATTCCAAGAAAATTAAATTAAGCCCAAAAAATTCTGAAAAATTCCAGAAAAATTTCAGAAAATTCCTGAAGCCTAATTTAACCCTTTTGGACCTTCTTGAAGCTTCATAGCATCCTTTGATGAAGATTACATAGCTTTAAAAAATTTTATAATTTAAAATACAATGGAAAAAATTAAATCATATCATTGAACTTTCAAACGGCTAAATCAAAGCCTTAATTATATTCATCCAAAGATAAAATTACATTCAATTAAACTATAAGCTTCATCTATGGCCCAAACATACACCATCATACATTCACAATTATACATATATCATCAAATATATATATGCATATAAATTAAATCCATGAATGATGATTTTCATAAAAACATGATTTCTAGTAATGAATCAAACCATACTTTGATACCATTGTTGGGAAACGTGCAAGTTTTAAAATCTTTCTGAGGAATTTTCATACATAGATCTTGATTTATCGTATAGAGACAAGTTTTATGCAAAAATAAAATATGATGTATAATTCAATTAATAAATTGAAAACTTGCATTAAGGTTTGAGTAAACCTTAGATTTCTTCTCTAAAATGAATGTTCTTACTTATTGTAGATTCCTTTTGCTAGACACCTTTTCCATGGATCTCCATTTTCTTGGTGATGGTCTTACCTTTAGGAATCACTCATAAATCTCCATGAACGACCTTGAAAAATTAGGCTTGTGGGAGCCTCCATTAGATGAAAAAGTAAACCCTAAAATCTAGAGAGAGAAAAAATATATTCTTTTTTCTTTTCTTCTAAAAGTCTCTCCTAAAATATACATGATCCTATGCATATATAGGCAACATAAAAATCAAAAAAGGAAATAATAAATCATTCTCCATCTCTAATTCACACATCTCAAATCTAATATGATTCCAATATCAAGTTGGGTTATGAGTGAGAATCCTATTGGGCTTATAATTTTCTTGGCTACAATGAATTAATAATCGGCCTGGTCCATGGATCTAATTAAATTAATTCATTAATTAATTTCTACTCCACTAAAAGAAATTAATTGAACTCCAATTAAATAATAAATAATCTCTAAGTCAATGTTACACTTTAACCCCTCTATGCATAATTAGTTATCGGATAAATAAAACCATCAATCCGACTACTTAATTAATATATTTATTTTGGTACCTTTGATTATATTTGGCTCGATCACAATAAAATATTTGTTTGACAAAAATAATAATTTAAATAAATAAATATATAATAAATCATTTTGTCTAAAAACACACGAAGGTCTTTGAATTTGCTTTGTGATCAACCATAATCAATATAAAATAAATACAAGTAGCAATGATACAAATATTTAAAATATAACCCTCTAACTATTAATTACATAATTACCCAAAGTGTCGGTCTAAGGATTCCGAAGATTCCGCCGAACAAATCAACGTAATTACTAATTAATAAAAGAGTTTATACTCCTCTCATGCTTAAGAGTCAATTGCATACGACGGCTCTCACAATATATCTCAACCTAAAGCGGATTCAGTTCAAGTCTTAGTTAATAATGAGTCCGTCCATAATTACCAATTATGAATTATTTATGATTATTATTTATATTTATGTATTGATCGCCATCACATACATATATAAATATATCTTATAATTAAGTGGACACTATCAATTCCATAATGAATCGAAACATAATACGTTGAATTTACCAATTGTATAAAGCATAAATATTTCAGATACGTCAAGAACATATGTCACTTTAATCCAAATAAAAATTCGCTATGTCAGGGCATATAAATCCCATCAATACTCTGAAGTAAAATGATTGTGATACTGTCAATGAACTTGGTTGAGTTCAATTTTTGGTATCTCTATGCATACCTATGTTATTGATCAATTTGTCCATCGCCAGTAAAAGATACTAATAGCCTTTTTTAAGATTTTCCATTTATAATTTAAATTTACATTCACACTTTCTATTAGCGCAAATTGAAGTCCAAAATTGGAAACAATCCACCTACCTTCTTCAAACAAAAGGAAAAGAAGTAGAAAAGTAGATTGTATTAGTTTTCTCTAATATCTCATAACAATTGTCCTACTTTCTCTAATGACATAATAAGAGGGACATACACACGTTAGTTAAAATTAATGAATTTTTTTTCTCCATATAAGGTGGAGATGCAGAAGTTAGCTAGACTGAAGTTTTTCATGCGATTAGCGTTTCAAATACAAATATTTAAAAAGTCACACTAGAAATAACTCTTCAAAATAAGCATGAAGAACTTCGTAACTAATTTTATTGAATTGTAACTGAAATAATTTGCTGATGCCTTTTGCTTCCAAATCCTTCCATCCAAATTTGTAATTTATGGTTACTCATTTATGGTTAGAGGATTTAAATATTAAAGTTATACAATTTCTAATAGTTTAAACTTTTAGAGTAGATGGTGTTAACATGGTATTAGAATAGACGAACTCACCATCATTAATTAAAATTGAAACATATGTTGGACAAAAAAAAAAAAGCGTATTAGTATGCTTGCTTGTGATTATGTTTACTTGTATTAGCCCATCTAATATGTATCATTGTGGTCTTAATTATTTCAATTGAAACACAGTGAAAATGCTAGAATCGACATTGTTAGATTTCTCTCCCATGGGCAGCTCAAGAAATTATTTTGATCATAGTTGACCATATGGTTTAGTTCAATTACAATTCTCTAGCATTGAAAAGTGAACCCATAAAATTTAATAAAATAATATAAAATAAATGAAAAATAAAATTTTATTGAACGGAACCACTAAATAATTTATGCTATACAATCATTTAATAATTTCTCACAACTTATTATCGAATTATTCAATTCACATGTAAGTGGTCAACATGACCGGTTTGGGACCGAGCACACTATCCCAAATTTGTCCCACAAATAAAAAGTTCTTCCTAAATGCATCACGCATTGGAGACGGGATGAGATCGGGGCGTCCCAACATAAATATTTTTTAAGAAAAAAAAAAAATTAAACTTGAAACAAATTTAAGATAAATTTTGTAAAATAAATTAAAATAAAGTTTTGACAAATACTTAACAACTACAATAAAAATTGTTGCTAAAATTTAAAATTATCATAAAGATGAAAGAAAAATAAAACTATAACTCAAAAAATATATATTTTATTTATACATTTATTATGAATCGAGGTGGGTTTGGGACTTTGCGAGTTTATAGTTCTATTTCTAAACTCACCCAACTCTATAAGAATAATTCCAAATCATCCCAATAAAGGTATCACAAAGCCAGTTATATTGACATCCCTACGGAATCATAACTTGGGGACTCGAGAATTCACGAGAGCGAGCATGTCCCAAAAGTTGTAATAACCTAGAAGATTAAAAAAAAAAATGTGATAATAATAATAGTAGTGGTAGAAAAAAGATCTTTAGTTTTAAATGGGGAGTTGACATGCTTAAAATATAAGATGCTTTAGAGGCTTCTGAAACTTAAAAAAAAAAAAAAAAAAAAAAAGGAAAAAAAAAAATTGCTTACAAGGACCTAAGATGACACTTCGAAGCTAAACAATCAAATTCTTCTATATTATACTCGTATTATATAGATGTATTATATATATATATCTGCTTTTTGACCGCAATGGTCGGTTACAGTTCTTTCTTCAACTACTAATAGGGGCCGGTACAGGAAAGCCCAATATCGCTCTAGCATTTGTACCGAAGGTCCATGATCAGAGACTTGCTTTTTACTTTAATGGATCACTGTCGAGAAAGCCTACGTGACCATTGTCTAATATTCAAAAAGGATAAAACAACTCTATATTCAATAATAATATTAGGGGTGCACAAAAATTCGGTCAAACTGAAAATCTAAACCGGACCGGACCAGACTGGATGGTTTGATTTGGTTTACTAATGGTTTGGTTCGGTTATGGTTCCAAATTTGTGAAACAGTAAAAATATAATTTGGTCACGGTTTGTGATCCTTTGAAACCGATCTTGACCAAACCGAATTGTTAAGATATATATATATATATATATATATAATTATAATTATATTATATATATAATATAATCTTAGTATCCTACAGTCCTAATTACTTAGAAATTTAATATATTATGAATCCTACAGTCCACTCTAAGTCTCTTAATTTTTATCAATTTATCGATGATTTGGAATCTTATAGCACAAAATAGAGACCTCCTGTCATTTCTTCGAATTTTAGAGAAAGAGAAAGGAGTTGTTAAACAATTTTTGTGTTTGGAATATTTTCTTAATTGTGGTTGGATTGCTGTTGGTTTTTCGAATTGTTGCCGAATATTTCTAAGTTTGGACCAATTATTTGTAGACACAGTAAATAAATTCTAGTCAGGTTCTTAGGTTGGGCTAAATGGCTAATACATGTGTTATTAATGTTGGTTTTCTGAATTGTGGTTAAATGTTTTTGTTATTGAATTCAGTAGTTCTAAATGTATTATGCTATCAGCAGTTTTGAATGTGTTCACTTCATAAGTGACATTGAATAATTAATTAAAAGTTCTGAATGTATTAACAATTTTTAATGTATTCACTCACGAGTTAAATTAGTTTATTGTTGTGCATTTGAATTTTGAAATATTAATACTTCTGAAACAGGGGAAAAAGGAAAAGAGGAACCGTGGAACCAAACGAACTGAACCGGTTTCTCATGGTTTGGTTTGGTTCCTCTGGTCAAATGGTTCGCTTTAGTTTCAGATTTTTCAAAACCGTTAGGAATGGCTTGGTTACAAAAAAATTTCAAATTGGTCCAAACCGAACCGGATCCATCCTTAAATAATACGAGGAAAAAGAATAATAATAACATGAGGACATATTTTCGTTTTCCTTTCTTATAAATGCAATTATTTTAATATTTTTTTTCCTAATGTAAATGATCACTATACCCTAAATATCTGTAGGAGTTAGGCATGTAACGGTTAGACATTTGCAGATAATTTGTTTTGATACTAAATGTAACGTTTTGGATATTTAGCTTAAATGTAATGTTTACCTATTTTTTTAAGTGCAAATCCCTATCAATGTGTATTTAATGTGATATAAGATCGGGGTACACTAATTAAACTAATCACACACCTCTTTATCTCTCATTCTTTAGTTATTAAGAATGCAATTAAACGGGTCCCTTCTATGAAAATTGTGCTTCAAAATTTTAACATTTGGCCTCCAAACCGATACATAAATATGGAAACTTTTCTTTTAGGAAGCATATTCTCATGCCCTATTAGCTCACATATGGTCATTCAAGTTCTTGATTGTCCAAGTCAATGAGGTCTATTAAATTATTTTAGGCTCTTGCCCTCGAAGTCACAAATGGAATAAACATGATTGTATCTATAAGCTTACTGTAGCCATTTTTCTATTCCTTCATTGGATTCCTTTTTGAATTACTCTCGATAGAGCATCTCCAACCATTGTGTATATTTTTTTTGTGTAAATCTGATGTGTCATGATGAATTCACACAAAAATTTTGGATTATTTAATTTTAACTCCAACGGTTGTTTTATACATTTTGTGTAAAAATATATTTCCCAATAACAATTAACCATGTATCATGCCAGGACCCCACATAACTTTTTACAAACTTACTTAATATATGGTTGATTTTTTAATGAAAAAAATTTACACACCGCATTGTATATTTTACACAAAAAGATATTTTAACAGACGACTGGAAATGCTTTTAGAAAATTGACCTCCTTTGATTCCTATTTGTAATTTAACTTGGTAAATTATCCCATTAGAAAATTGACCTTCTTTGATTCTTTTTGTAAATTATCCGTGAACTTTGTTACTTTTACTGGATCAAATTTCACCAGATTAAATTATCATCCAGAATTACTTTAACCTTCTATGAAGTTTCAACAAAGTAACAAGAAAGTACAGACTATTAGTTGATAGTTAACTCTATCAAAATAATTTTTTATAATACTAAAATTATCCTTCAAATTGATGAAGTTACATTTTTATCCTTAATTAATACGTGGTGTGACAAAACTAACCCCAAATATTTTTAAAAAAATCGTTAAAGTTGTTACATAGAGTTCTATCTTTTCTTTTAGCACATAAAGTTGTCATAGTGGGTTGAGAATTGGGATTGATTTGCAAAATACCTTAAAATTAATATAAAAGGTACTATACAATTTCATTACGTTTTGCCCATTAAAAAGGGTACAAACAATATCAAACCGAAGTTTCAAATATAGATGAATAAATTGGAATAAATTTGATGTTTTTGATAGTAGCAATAAATAGATTACAAATCAGAATGACATTTTTAACCTAGGTAATTACAAATTCGACAAGTTACAATACACTGAAAAAAATAAATGGAAATGATATTCCATATATACCTTACAATAAAATACAACTAATTCTATTTATCTTTTGAAATTTAATAATTGATGGTGTTGATATATCATTTTAAATCAGTGCAGATACTTCATAATAACAGAGTAAATTTAAATAATATATTTTTATGTTTAGTATATTAATTTCCACCAATATCTCATAATGATTGTCATATTTTCTACACTCCATAATAAAATATACTGCAAATCAAAGTGAGTTAAAATGATCTTTCTCATGCAATCAGCGTTTAAAACACAAATATTTATCCAGTCATGCTAAAAACAACTCTTCAAAATAAACATGAAGACCTTTGTAATTAATAATCTGGTGATGCTTTTTTTGCTTCCAAACCCTCCAATCCAACTTTGTAACTTATAAGTGCCAGGCATTTACTATTTAAGCAGGTTGAAAAAGATGAAAAAGGACAAAATTGGTAGAATTTTACACTTAAATTGTACTATTCATTTACGTGCAATTTCCTATTCCAATTACGAGTCCCAATTAGGCTCTCTCAAATGCTACTTTAAAATGTTGATTCTTCCACTAAAGAGAATGGACAAAAAGTTGGCCCAACTCCCATCGATTAAGGGATGCAATGACGTGAGCCCTCCAGTAGTCCCTTCTATGAATATTGTGCTTAAAAATTTAACATATGAAGTTGAATTAAAAATTTCTATAATTTTAATTCTAAGGCTTCGGTTACACAATTCATGCAACCTAACGAAACTTTAAATTTTTTACATAAATTTCATTTCCTCTAATTTTTTTACATAAAGTTCATTTCCTCCACTTAACTATTGCAAAATACGTTACAATTTGTTACCCATAATACATCCAAAATTACGTGTTTGTTTATTTTTTTTCTTTCTTTAAGTTCAATATTTGCAAATTGAATTAAAAGGATTAATTTTTTTTCTAAGGGATGATAATTGCTTTAAACGTGCCATACACAGCCTAACAACTTAAATTCAAATAAAAATTAAGTTATATAGGTTTGAAATTAGGAGACATTGAAAAAAATAAAAATAAATAAATAAATAAAAATTGTTAGAGTTATCATTTCTAGTACCAACACGATTCATGTTAAAAAATATCTCTTGCAATGAAAATTGCTTCAATTTTTATTTTCTAATGTGTCTAGAATAGAGATTCTTTAAATCATGCCAATTAAACATTGATCCTATGATGAAAGTTATAAAGGTTTAATACCCTAGTTTACTCCAATATCTGATAATGATTGGGAATGTTTTCCTCCTATAATAAGAAGCATATGCACAAAGCTTAACAAATAAGGCAAGTTAGTCAAAAAGAAGTTATTCATTCTATCAGCTTTTCAAATACAATTAAAATGAAGTTATTCATGCAATCAGTATTTCAAATAATTAAAATGAAGTTATTCATGCAATCAGTAGTTCAAAACAAATATTTTTCTGTCATGCTAGAAACAACTCTTTAAAAGAAGCCTAATGACATTTGTAACTAATTTTATTTAGGTGTAACTAAGAAACAATAATTGTTATTGAGGTAATTGTTCGATGAAACAACTCTTCAAAACAATCATGTAGGGATTTATAACCAATTTATTGAGGTGTAACTGAGTAACCAATAATTTGGTGATGCTTTTTGCTTCCAAGCCATCCAATTCAAATTTGTAATTTATAGTTAATCATTTACTAGGCTAATTGAAAAAATGAAAAAGTTCAAAATTGATAGAACTTGTACACTTAAATTGTAGTATTCATTGATATGCTCAAAGGCAATTCACAGTTTTATTTGGTTATTTATTTCCCATTTTATTTAAGTTATGTTTGAGAGTACTAAATCTACATTTTATAATTAGAATAATAGAATATTTAATTTAAAGTTTTAACTAAATTTTCTACTCCAATTGTAAGTCACTAATTAGGTGCTCTCAAATGCTACTTGAAAATAATAATAATAAAAATCAATGGCAAGAATCATACTTACACACATTTTTTACCGCTCAAATCCCTCCCTCTTCTTTGAGGGCGGAGAGATTGTACTATTGGACTAGTTACCTTTCGTTGCCATCGGATGCAATAATTGCCAAGCCTAAAAAATTTAATGAAAACATAGCCCAAGTCCCATTGCTAGGGGATGCAGTGTTGCGGGCCTCATTTCATTGCATCCAAGGATTTTTATTTTTTATTTGTAAGAAATATATTCATACACTCACTTTACTCTTCCGAAAACTCAAACTCTCACCATCCACTTTAGAAGGTAGAGGAAATATCATGGTATCTCATATTGATTTTTATTTTATCTTATTTTTTTATTTTTATTTTTTTCTGAATATGTATATCAGCCCCACAACACACGTACCATTCAATTCAGAAGTACGATTCGAAAACAAGACTTTAAAAACTTACCTCCCGGATCCGCTACGCCCTGGGCCATCTCATATTGCTGTTAGAATGTGTTAATTTTTAGTTTATAATATTTTTTTTCCCTAAAGGCTAGAATCCACTAGCTTTATACATCTGCTCCCGTTCATTAAATTTGTCTAAGATTTTTTAGTTGGTCAAAAAGAGAATGTAACTATCATATTTAGTGTTTTGTCTTCGGCATTTTTATTTTTTTATTTTTATTTTTATTTTTTAATCATGCGCCCCTTTTGTAATTTAAATCCACCTCAATGTTTCAACAAAGTAAACGAGTAGCTTCAGTTGTAATTGATATCAATATTATGAGGTTACATTTTTACCCAAAATTGAAGATCAAAATCACAGAGTTCCAAAACCACAATTTAGAATTCGATCCAAATCCACAATTTAAAATTTCATTCTATTTATTGTACTATTACATAAAATTTAAGCACACTGTAATATTTTTAAAGTTAAAAAAAAAAATGCTATAAATATATCAAATTAGCAAAATAGATACTCAAGATCAGTGCCATCCAGATTTAGGGTTTAGTCAAAAATGGAATATAACGTAATTTGATTTATACAAACACTACTAATATGCTTTGATTCAAATAGCTTTATGTTTAGTAGACTAGTTTTCTCCAATATCTCACCACGATGGTAATTTTTTTCTGCCATTCCATAGTAAGATGGACATGCACAAGTTAAAGTTAATTAAAATGAAGTTTTTTATGGAATTAGCGTTTCAAACAAAAAAAATTTATCCAATCATGCTCGAAACAACTCTCCAAAATACGCATGATTTTATGTAACCGACTAACCAATAATTAGGTGATGGTTTTTTTGCTTCCAAACCCTCGAATTCAAATTTGTGATTTATGGCTAGTCGTTTACTATTTAGACTGATTGAAAAAGATGGAGAAAGGCCAAAATTAGTAGAACTTTGGCACTTAAATTGTACAATTCATTTATATTTTCTAGGCAATTTACGATCTCATTTGGGTTATTTTTTTTCCATTTCATTTAAGTGATGCTTGAAAGTACTGAATTAATGTTTTTGGTGTAAAGTGTGTGTAATAATGATTGAAAGCATGTTTGATAATATAAAACTTGTTGTAAGATTTTTGGAAGTAAAAATATAAAAATATGTTTAGTAAAAAAAAAAAAATTATAAGATTGGAAAATAATATGACTAGTTAAAAAAAGGTCGAATTTTTTTTTTTTCACCGCTACGGTATTAAGAAAAGCCTGTTTGGTATTTTCAATTTGGGAATTTTTTTTTGCAACAAACGCTTCAAATTGTAACTAAAGTTATTAAATGTGTTTCAGTATTTTGTTTTGCTACAACACTGTATTCACAACAGAAAATACGAAACAAAAATAATTACCAAATAGGCCCCGGAGATGCAATGAATCCGATGATGTGGGCCTCATTTCTATGCATCCATGGGAAGCAGTTGGAGTTTGCCGGTTTCATTTACTCCGTATCTCATCATCTTTAAAATGTGTTAAAATAATTTTTTTTTTGGAAAGGCTAGATTGTGTTATATTGCTTCTACTAGTTTCATACATTCGAGTGCTCCTGTGCATTAAAAAAATAATTGTGTCTATGAGAGCGAACAATCTTAAAGGCCATAGGGTAATTTTGTCTAAAAATTTTTAAACTGGTCAAAAAGAAAATCTAACGATCATATTTGGTGTTATAATTCTAATTACTACATTGCACCCTTTTAAATAAATAAATAAGTAGTGTTATACTCTAAAAGTACAATGATTGTGATGCTGTCAATGAATTTAGTTGAGTTCAATTTTTGGTATCTCCCCCTAGCCCCTTTTTCTCAATCACCCTCCAATCTCTCTCTATCTCTCTATATAGAATTTTGGTATATATATATATATATATATATATATAGATATATGTATATCGCCAAGAACCTCCCTGTAAAATGTAGGCCTCAAAATGAAGCTAACAACTTCGTCGGCATTTTAACTACCATCTGCTCTCATTAAAAGGCAACCACAGAGGTGGCGATGCAAAATATAAATGCCTCTGCCACTTCCTCACCTACTTATTTTCATTCGTTAGATGTTATAAGAATTAAAAAGTCGTCCTTATTGACAATGTACCTTTTACTTTCAAAAAACATTTGTGGTCATTATTTTATAGGGAGAAAAATACACATGCAATTCTTAGACTTTTTAATTGGATCTCAAAAGTTCATTATCAAAGGATGCTGATTTGCAACCATGTAGTACTTGGGCGATCGTACCATTAATTATGCTACTGCATGCAACAATCACCTAACCCACACAATTGAGTGCAAGTATCTTCATCTCATGTAATTATGCTACCTGAATATTTGAGCATTTATTGAAAGGTACAAATTAGGAGTGACAAATGGGTGAGTTAGGTCGAATTTGTACAGAATTAAATATGGGTTAATCAAAATGGATCGGGTCAACCCGTCATAACACACTAGCCCTTTCTAGAAAAAAGAAATGTTATTATTTTGGATAATCTCATTATTATAGATTTTTTTGGAATGGATATAAGCTTGTAAAATATGTATCAATAATTGTAAATCCTCTAATTTATTATTTTATATACACACGAATACATTTTATATGTGTTGTGGATGTAGCATAATAATATTATAGTACTAAAAAGAATTTTAGAAAGACAGAGGATGATGAGAGAGAATCTTAGAGAGAATCTTAGAGAGAGAGAGAGAGTCGGAGGGAGAGAATTTGGAATCGTATGAGAAAATTTTAGAGAGGAAGAAGAGGTGAATTTGAATAAAATAAATGATGTAAAATTGTCTCTTATATAATGGGTGAAATATGAGTCAAAATGAGTGACTCATATTCAACCCATTTAATATGAGTCAGACCTATATTTTAAAATGGTTCACCCATATCCGTTTTTAAATGAGCAGATTTGGACGAGTTGGTGGGTCATTACTTATTTTTCTACCCCTAGTACAAATGAAAGTAAGTCAATACAAAGGAGGATCCAAATTCCATATTGAAATAGTCCATATATTGTGATTATCATCATCATTCTTGTTTTTATTCTATATGAATGGGTCGGAAGCTCGGCCACATAAATTCTCTTAATTGATCCCTAATGTTCCTTAAAGAATACACGGTTGGATTACAAGGTAACTAGTGACAAATGAGTGGATAACCCCAAAGATCACAAGGTCACTAGTGAAAATTAAAATGAGAGAGCTATTCATTGATCTTAAAATACCATAAATTATGTGGAATGGATATTGAAAGAAAGATATTCATTACCAGGCTACACTGAAGTCCTTCCTGCATTTTGGCAAATCTTGGAAGCAAACTGATTTTTCTGATTGCTTTACCTTCTACCTGAAAAATAAATAAATAAATAAATAAATAAACAAACAAAACAAAACAAACTAATTTTCTGATCTACCAACGTTGTATAATGTAATATATACATTATTAGCTAAACCCTACACGTTTTGTCATTCTACTCTATTTAAGACCATAATTTTTCCTAACAATGTCAAAACATAATAGTTCGTCTTCCCTACTCCGGCCATTAAAAACCATGTCACAGTATACACATTCCAACTTCAGAATATTTACTGTACTACAATTTGACAGAACAATCCACTGGTTTAGAGATAGAGATTTGGTTGGCTGTGCAATCTTAAAGAGAGCTTCATTTACGCCTAATCCATCCCTTGACCATCACAATTCCCAGAAACATCAATACATGGGCAAAGACTTCCACTATCAGTTGTTGTCTTATCTTGCATGTAATGGGTAATAGTTAATGTTTCTACCAACTTAATTTAAAGCACTTGGATAACACAATAATAAATAATCAATTACATTCAATGAGTTTTTGCACATTAACACCTAAGTCACACACCATCCAAAAAGGCCCCGCTCTCAAGTTCCACACGCGAATTTGCGATTTGGGAGTGAATTTGCACAAAATTCGAGAATTCAATTTTTGCAATTCACAAATTTGTTTTCCTAATTCGCGATTTCCACACGAATTTACTTTATATATCTAAATTTGTTAAGAGTCCTAGTGATATAAAACACTTATATTACCATATATACATTTATTGCTATACTACCCTATATATTTATATATATTAATTATACATATTTGAAAATATATTACTAAAAAACTTCCCAATTAGAAAATATTACAAATAAATCACGCATCTATTAGTAAGAAAAGTTAACTTATTTATTACATATATCATTAATAGAATAAATAATTATGAATATATTTGCATATGAATTTAAATAAATAAAAATATATAAAATATATATGTCATGACCTGATATAATTTTATTTAAACCTAATATATAGATACTTTCAAGACGCTTAGCTCTAAAAAATTTTAGATTTTTGCGTTCTCCTTTGGCTCCTACATCCGCTCCCGCTCTGTGTGACTTAGATCAACACACAACACTTGGATCGAATGCAATTGCACATCTATCTTATGCTGACATGTGACACTAGCATTTTTTTTCCATGATGAATGACCGAGTGGCAGGCAGATAAATGGCAGTTGAACCAGCCATTAAATGAAAATTAAAGCTCTCACTCTCCAAAACCACTATATATAGAGATAGATGTGTGTGTTAAGTTCTCACAAAGTTTCTTAAGCACTTGTTTTTTTTCAAACACACACACACACACACTCTCTTTTGCTTCATTGTTGTATAACAATGGCTTCAACAGGAAAGCTTGATGTACAAGTGGAGGTCAAGTCTCACGCAGATAAGTTCTGGCACAGCATTAGGGACTCTGCCAACATCTTCCCAAAGGCCTTTCCTGATCAGTACAAAAGCATTGAAGTTCTTGAGGGTGATGGAAAAAGTGTCGGCTCTGTTAGCCTAATAACATATGGTGAAGGTAAATTATAAGACAATTATAAGTGAACTTAGTATTTGCAAATTCATCTTTATTTATTTATTTATTTTATAGGTAGGACACTCGCGCACATTTATTTTGACCTAATTTGAGACTCAAACCCTCAATCTCCTCTGAGGTGGAAGAAATTCCACTCAAGTCTATGCATGTTTATTTTGACAAGCTAGGTTCTTGACCACAGGCCTGTTAGCCAAGGTGGTAGGTATCTCTTAGAAGGGTTGAAGCCCCGAGAGAGGACCTTGAATTTTAGACAAGGATCCTCATAATGTCCACATGAATAGCATTATCTTCCCTGAGCCCAGATCCTTTGTTGCACAACACGTTATTAATGTTTTTCAATACAGTGATTTTCAACACTGGCTGAAAAAAGTAGATATAAAGGTGTTGAAAATCACTAAAGCAGCAAAATTTACAGCAAAGGTTTCGGGTTCTATTTTCACTAAGAAGGTTCCAAAATCAATGACCTTTTGTGTTCTTGGTAATGAGAACTTGATAATATATAGGAAGTGAAATCTATGCCCTAAGGAAAATATATATATATATATACACTCTACATTGATGTTTTAGACAGACTAAAGAAGCTGACATGACGCGACAAGCGATCATCTCTATAAAACTTCTTTTTCCAGCTTGTTCAGTGGGAGATGAATTTGAACCATATAGCATTTATCTTGTCCTAGAAGAACTTGACCTGTTGCTAAATGTAATGCTTGTGGGTTGTTTTCTAGGTTCACCTCTCGTAAAACACTCGAAAGAGAAGATTGAAGCAGTTGATGAAGCAAAGAAGTCGGTGTCTTACAGTGTGATTGATGGGGATCTCCTCAAGTTCTACAAGAGTTTCAAGGCTCATCTGGTTGTATCTCCAAAGGGAGATGGAAGCTTGGTGCACTGGTCCTGTGACTATGAAAAGGCAAAAGAGGACATTGAAGCTCCACATATCATCAAAGACTTCGCTGTCAAGAACTTAAAAGAGTTGGATGATTACATTCACCAGGCATAGGATTGGAAGTTTTTAAGTGTCTTTTGGAGGGTTAATCTTATGGTCTACTAAATAATGTGGAGTCTCACTCTGCAGCTATAGATCTAAGTTCATGTTTGTGTGTAGTAATTTGGTCTACAATGTCTCTTTTTACTGGTTTGATCTATGTACTCTTTGGTTATCCAAATAATAAAAATTAAAAGAATATCATTATCTTGCAGCAACATGTTTTAATTTTATATTATTTTTCTCAGCAATTAGCAAATAAAAGTCCAATTTATCCAACTAATATGAATATAACAATGCACACAAAAATTTCATTCATATTTAGTGAAAACCTAATTGCCACATTGAAACAAATTCAGATAATGTGAGGTATTAGAAACAAGTAAGATCTGTCATATAAATGTGTCTCATGTGTAGCAATGATTTTTAAGTACAAATGTGTGATCACATAGCATTAGTGTGTCATATAAATGTGTGATCATATAGCATGATATGTGTGGTGGTCTACTGGTCTTAATAGCCTAATAAGGTTTGGGAAGAAGTTAAATCACAACATATATACCAGCATTTTTGTGTATTTCATAAGCAGAGTTGGAATTGCAAAATTAAATGGCCCCCACTATTTATTTCTCAACTACCAACTTACTCTGAGGGTCACTATGCTAACAAAGGATAAGTTCAAAACTAAATGCCCAAAACCTAGATGGTGAATTAATGACTTTCAAGTTTCAGCAGTCCAGTTACTGGAGCCCAAGGCTGAATCTTCTAATGCCTAGGTTGACCAACAGGTGAGGCAATCTGATGCTGCTCTTCTAACCTAACCCTCCTCAGTACTTATGAATTAGATATATGGCATGCCATATGCACATCTAATTGAGCAATATCTGTCCAAGTAACATGTTTTGAGTACGATTAATAGTGATCCAATCACATCATCACATTGCTCGAGCTAAGCGGTCCTATAATAAAAAAAATTAATATAAAAATACATTAAAAAATAATGAATTAGATGTTTTGGTTTGGTCAAAAGAAAAACATCACCTTTGAGGCTTTGACTAGCTTTACCAATATACTACTTCCGTTTTAAAAAATAAGGTAATTTTAATAAAGAATTATGTCAGTTTAATTTGTAAGAGTCACGATTCTAATAAAAATATATTTTTAATAAAAAATCGTGTCAGTTCAATTTATAAAAATTACGGTCATTTAAAAGTTACACTTTTCATGTGACTTTTTTCAACACAATAAGCTTTATAGTAATACATGGACAACAATCCACCGACATGCAACAATGACCGATTCAATTAACAAAATATCTTTTAAAAGTAGACCCCCTTTTCAACTTTATCTCAACATTCATCAAACCCACACCACAAAATAAGGCCACGTGGAAGAAACCAACGCAAAAGAAAATTTGGCCAAACAAAGCACTTCGTGAGTCCCGCCAAAACACCAACTTTTCTTCCTTTTTTTCTCTCTTTTTTCTTTCTTCATTTTCTATCAGATTACATATATAATAAGTACGTAACCAACCAAACCAATTCCATCAGAGATCATGAAACAAGCCACGTGGGACCTGCACAAGCCCAATTTCAATTTTCCTTCTCTTTTCCTCCCACTTGCGGCTGCTCCTCTTACCACTTCCCAGCACTATATGTATATATATATGTATATATATATAAACTACAACAACAATACTTCCACTAAAACAAACTCAAAAAAAATAAAATTATAAATTATAATCTAAAAAAAATTCGGGTTATCACACGAAATTTAATTCGCCAAATGACTTTCCACGTACCATTTCGCCCTTAACATGACTTGAAGAAGGAACGGTGAAGGAAGCTGGAGCCCTCCCCATTCGAATAAGCCTGTAGGCCGACTTAACAGAAATTCCCATTTGGGGAAGGACTTTTGGTTTGGTCAAAAGAAAAACATCACCTTCGACACTTTGACTAGCTTTACTAATTCATTAGTGCACAGTTTACTAAGATCAAACATAAAATATGTAATGAGGTTTATTAATTCATTAGCGTACGGTATGCTAAGATCAAACATAGCCACAAAAGACAGAGTCACAGCTATTATGGACCATACCAATGTGCGTTCACATTACAACTTGCCACCAACATTTTGTTGATAGCTTTAAACTTGCGCGACTTAGAGTCAACTATTTCTTACTAATCATTATTCAAGAAAAGGACAAATGAAATAGCTGGGCAAGAAATGGTCAAATGTTCCTAATTGGATCTAACAAGGAAATAATAGGATATTGTGAGACTAGAGGATACAGAGAAGATTGTTCATCTTTCATTTGCAAAAGAAAAGATGGCGATGATAGCTGTGAACCTGGTGTTACAGAAATTGGCTACCATGCTAGATGAAGAAGCTCGGTTGCTGGGTGGAATTCACCAGAAAGTTGATGAACTACGCGATGATTTGGAGAGCATGAAAGCCTTCCTGCTGGATGCAGAAGCAAGAAGCGAGAATGACGAAGGAGTCAGAATATGGGTGAAGCAAGTGAGAGACGTGGCTTATGACACCGAAGATGTTCTTGACGTGTTTTTGCTTTGCTTGTCAATTCCTCATGGGAATGGTTTCTTCCATTCCCTTCGCAGAGGCTATCACTACATCCGGCAATTGAGAACACGACACCGCTTGGCTCGTCAGATTCAGCAGATAAAGTTGAATGTTAAGGCCATCTCAGAAAGAAGAGCAGCATTTTGTTTCAGAAGGATAGATGAAGCGACAAGTTCCAATTCGCAATTGCAGACATGGCATGATCCTCGATTGGGGTCTCTTTTCATTAATGAAGCTGATGTTGTGGGAATTGAGAATCCTAGGAGTTTACTGATTACTTGGCTGACAGAGGGAGAGCAGAATCTTACAGCCATCTCAGTGGTGGGCATGGGTGGCTTAGGAAAAACAACTCTTGTGAAGAAAGCTTATGATAGTCATCCTGTTAAGAAGCACTTTGATTGTCAGTCCTGGATAACAGTGTCCAAGTCGTTTACAACGGTGGAGCTTTTGCGAGCTGCACTGGAGGGATTCTTGGAGGCAGCAAAAGAGCCAATTCCTGAAGGGATAGGCAGAATGGGTGACTTGCAATTGGTGAACAAGATCAGGAACCATCTACAACAAAAAAGGTACGTTGTCGTTTTTGATGATGTCTGGAGCATTAGTGCCTGGGAAGCTATGAAATTCGCACTCCCTGATTGTAACCGTGGGAGTAGGATAGTTTTCACAACACGTATAGGTGATGTAGCTGCATCTATAGACACCAATGTTCATGTGTACCATCTTCAACCTCTATCCGATGAAGAGGCTTGGACTCTATTTTGCATGAAAGCTTTTCGAGGGAAAAATAAAGGTGTCTGTCCAGATGAGCTAGTGGAGATGTCCCGAAGCATCTTGAAGAAGTGTGGAGGACTCCCTTTAGCAATTGTAACAATAGGTGGCCTGTTGTCAAAGAAGAATAAACAGGTTATGGAATGGAAGAAAGTGAATGAAAGCATTGCTGCAGAGCTGAAATGCAATTCTAGCCTTGAAAATCTACAAAAAATACTTCTACTGAGCTACAATGATTTGCCATACTACCTTAAGTTTTGTTACTTGTATTTAAGTGTTTTTCCAGAGGATTATTTGATCAAAAGAATGAAGCTGGTCCGACTTTGGGTAGTTGAAAGATTTGTGGAGGAGAAGCTAGGCCTCACGATGGAAGAGGTTGCAGAAGATTACCTTAATGAACTAGTCAGTAGGAGTATGATTCAAGTGGTGCAGATGGACCATTTTAACAGAGTTAGGACTTGCAGGGTTCATGACCTTATGCGTGAACTAATCCAGATAAAATCCACGGAAGAATCGCTTGTTATGATACTGGATGAAAGAAGAATGACACTGGATGAGAAAATTCGTAGACTGTCAATTCATGGCTGTTGCGAGGACCTCTCATCTGATAGGAGATTCCCTTGCCTAAGGTCTCTCTTGGTGTTTAGATCAATAGGGTCTTCAATATCCTCCAGCAGTGAATTCTATTACGGTTTTAGATTACTTAGAGTTCTAGAGCTAGAATATGCACCCCTCTACGAATTCCCTCCAGAACTGGTCAAATTGATTCATCTGAGATATCTAAGTCTGAGGAACACATGTATAAGTGAACTTCCAAAGTCCATTGGGAAACTGAAGAACTTGGAGATATTGGATCTCAAAGGATCTTTCATATCATCGTTGCCTGTTGAGATCTTACAATTGGAACATCTAGTTCAGTTGCGTAACTTACGTTACCGATTTGAATCTTCAATATACTTCCCAAAAACATATGGAATGACGGTTCCGGCAGGAATAGGAAGATTAACAAGTCTACAGAAACTGGGAAGTGTTGAAGTGAATGGCAACTGTGAAATAGTTGAGTTTGGAAAGCTAACTCAACTCAGGAGGTTGGGTATTCTACAACTAAGACAAGAAGACGGGATAAATCTATGTTCTTCACTGGAGAAGATGAAACACCTTACAGGTTTGTACATGGTTTCAATTAACACTTCAGAATCTCTCGAACTTCTCTCTCTCTCATCTCCCCCACCCAATCTGCAACGTCTATTTCTCAAATGCCGTTTACCAAGTTTGCCTGGGTGGATTCCTGCACTCAAATACCTCACCAAGCTAGTCCTTCAATATTCTAATTTGACCATTGACCCACTAAAATCACTTCAGAGATTGCCTAATTTGGTAGTGCTTGAACTACGACAAGCTTATATTGGGGAAGAATTACAATGTGAGAAGGGAGGATATCCAATCCTTAAGAAGCTAAGCCTCTGTGTTCTGGCGCAATTGAAGTGCCTAAGAGTGGCAGACGGAGCAATGCCAGGGCTGAGGGAACTTGAAATTGTGTCATGTTCGGGACTGGAAATGGTTCCATTGGGCATTGAGAACCTCAGTAACCTGCAAGCGCTACTGCTATGGGATATGCCCTATAGTTTTTTGAAGAGGATAGAAGGAACACATGGTGAAGATTTCTGGAAAGTCCAACATATTCCAAAAATCATGAATAATTGAAAGAGAATAAAACGATGAGTTGTTGCAATTCTTTCCTGATTCAAAAGGCCAGGCGAAAGGAAAATAAGAGACATCAATTGACATGATTCCTTCCGGGTCACCAAGGTGTGTAGTTTCCTCTCCTAGTTCATGTGTTTGTGAGTTGTTATATATACACACACACACTTATTTGGGGGAGCTGGATCATGGAGGGATAAAAGCTAGTTAACCAATTTTTTTGGTTTTTTAATAGATACAAACTCATTGGTAGAATCATTTTCTGTTCCCACAATAAAGACTTTGTATCACAATAGTATATATGTAACTGTGTAGGCATAACATTTAAAAGTGAGGAATTGTAATAACCGGCATTATATATATATATATATATAGTTAAAATATTATATATATAGATATGTGGATGAGGCGATGAACAGATAAAGTTATTTCAAAATTTTCAAATTTAATTTTACATAGAGCCCTTATCTCAATGACCATTCTCAACTCAACCCAAATACCCACGTTCAAAAGAAGAAAAGGCTTGGTAGTTAACAACAAATTTTCAACTACTTGATATATATATATATATATATATATATATATATATATATATGTATATATATATATGTATATATATATATATATTTTATGGTACACAATAATCTAGAGAAAACTTAGAAGTGGAAGAGAATTTCTTTGGGAGGAAGGTTTAACAGAGGAGGAGATAAGTTTACTACTGCTAAGACAGGAAAGTGTATTGTTATTTCAAGTCACCGCTGTGCATAAAAATTATCTCACTTTCCATGTAAAATTATAAGAAACCCTAAGCTTCTATACTATAGTTCATTATCATAATTGCACATATTACACTAACTTCATCTTCTTGATTTATTGTCTTTTTTCTAAATTTTATTCAAACAGAGCCTCAAATGTATCTTCATTTTACTAAAGATTGATTTCAGAACCATAAGGATATCTATATGAGTGCATGTAATGTTCTAATAAGAATTTAAGAAGATAATAATGCAACAATGTAATTGGGTTGGGATAGTTCCATACAATCCCAGAGGTGAGAATATTTACGAGATTTTAGGATGGTGTGTACGATCCCACACTTGAATATAAGGATTGTTTATGAGATTTTTGATATGGTTGTGTAATTGTGTTCGATCCCAAACATGTGCGGTTTTTGTACAGTCCTGTATGAGAATTGGATTGTGTTAGTATAGCAGTCTATACATTTCTAATTATAATATTAATTCTACTAGCAACTTAATATTGCACTGTTTTGTTTTGAAATATGGCAAGAGTGCTACTTGTTGAGCGATGAATTTGTTGAGCCGTTAGCTCATTCCTTACTATCTTTCAGGTAGTACTTGAGCCAGATTTGGAGGATCAGCTGCTGCTTGGACATGATGAAGCTTGAGTTATCGTTCCTTTTAGTTTACATTTCTTTGCTGAGAGAGCTATGTGGTGATCTCTTGGTGAAGGGAATGATTTAGACTTTACATATGTTACAATTCCTTATTGGTTGAATAGTTATTTAAATTTAGTGGTCCATTCGTATGATGATAGATTCCTATATTTGGTATTGTTACAGTTCATCCCTCAAATTCAAAATAATGGGAAGATTATTCTGAAATTTGAGGGAAGCATGACAGGGATGGAGTTAAAAGAAATTTATTCTTATGGATTCCTTTTTACAGGGCACTTCAAAGTGGTTAATGGGTTCTTCGTATCAAAACTTCATAAATGTGGTTTCTTTCTTTCTTCTAATGACTCCCTAATCATGTTGGAACATTCAAAGTCCTAATTGTTGCAAATAGTATCAAAACCATGATTGTCAGATTGATAGTATAACCACTGTGCTCCTTCCTTATCTTTAATTTTAATTTTGAAAAAAAAAAAAAGAGACTACTTTGAATGCATAAAAATAAGATGCTGAAGAAATGTCCTTGAAAAAAAAACAAAAATGCAAAGAACCTGTAAGGGCAGAAGTGTGGTTAAGCCTAGCAACTGTTGAATAGAAAGTCGTAATTCTTTAAAAATATTTCTGGACATGGTGTATAAATATATACAAATATATAGAGAGAGAATTCTCTTTCTCTAAAGTATTAGAGATGGAGTGAACTAACCTATTATCTGAAAAAGGCGCAAAGGCATTCAAGAGCATTCCAAAAAGCCCCAAATTTTGTTGTTGCGACCACCGTAATCTCCAAATAGAGCGCAAGAAAGTTTGATTAATGTGTCCTACAAGGCAGATATGAGGTTTTCCGTCTTTTTCTTCTTCTGAGGGGGTTTGATTGTAGATTTGAGCTCAAAACCTTAGAATTTGAAAGAAGGCCGAAGAATTTGGGACTCCTGTTCGAGGATAGAGAAATGGCGCGGAGAGACGAAAGAGAGAAAATTACATCGGACGGTGACAATGAGTCCTCAAATCGTTATTATTATTATTTAATTGGCACCGGGACAAAGAATATAATGGGATGAACGGTCCAACATGAGACATATGGCACCTCAAATCGTTGCCTTACGAACTCCATCAAGCCCCTGGACAGCCTATGCTTCATTGTTTTATCATTTTACTCATATAATATATAAAAACAAATCAAAACAATGTTATCACTATTTAAATGAAATTATTTGTTATTTTTATATTGTTGGTCAATAAAATGTAACCACCATTTTTTCGTTTTTTAATATATATCATCACTGAAAAGTAATTTTAAGAGTCAATTTGATCGTAGCTCTAGGAATATATCATTTATTCAGTGTCAAGGACATTCGGGTCTGTTGAAATATCAATTTTGACACTCAAGGCTTGGAGATACGTTTGTTACGCAATAACAAAATAAAGTTTGGAATAGGACGTTGCAAAAAATGGAATGAGAATAATATATAAATGAAATGGACATTCTCATTTTACTATTTTAATAATTAAATATAATAGAATAGTAATTACAAGGTTTGCGTGCGTTTTACACCCTATGGAATCGACATAGTGCGTATAACTCTCTATTGTTTGTTCAGCTCCCCTATACATAAAAAAATTGGTGCGGATTAGTGCCTTTTGGCCATTGACCGTTATTGACCGGTACCAGAGCTACAAAAAAGACTAAAATAGCCCTCCACCTATGATTTTTTTTTTTAAAAAAAAAAAAAAAAAAAAAAATCATAGTGCGTATAACAGCCCATTGTGAGCCCAAACGCATCTACCTTGAGGTACTGACGATCAGCTTCACGCACAACCAATGTCTTCTCAATACCTAAGACCGTTCTCCTAAGCCAAATTGTGTCCTTCTATCTGGTACCATACCGATCTATAACTAACGGGTCTGCCGCTCCCACACCATTTAGGTTTCGTTCCAGTTGAGTCTCCGGGTATGCCTCTGCATGCGTGTGTTTACTGCAGATCCTCAAGCAAGGAACACTTATCCTCTTTCTAAATTCCCTCGCATAAGTCTCTGTAGGCAAGAGTCAATGGTGAAACCTCTTATCTAGGGAGAAAAAGTCGCTTTAAGTTACACCCAATGGGCATAGAAAATAAGAAGACAAAGGGTCAATCATGTAAGCACATATGTAAGATCCAATAGCAAAAGTACGTGGACCCCAGGAAGCTTGAGCCAACGTGAATCGATTCTTCCGAGAGTCGAGCGCTCTCAACATAATGGTCAAGCAGCAGGCAAAGACTTGATTGATCTATGAGAACAATGGTGGAAAACAGAGAATGAGATGAGGGAGAGGCAGATTGGGCATAGGGTCCAGATATATATACAAATATACATACAATATGGTGAGGGGTAGTTTAGGAATATAAAGAAGGGCAATTTTGGGTTTAAGGTTTTATACCAGAATTTTGACCGGAGGAGGTTAGTTGCAACATTTTCATATCTAGTATGGATTTATATAAACAAAGTAAACTATAAGGGTGTAATTCACACAAATTTAAAACTGTAAGGGTGTTTTTCAGACTTTCCTCTAATTACAATTTCAATGTTTAGTTAGACCAATTTAGAACTTGGAATAGAGTGAATTTTAAATTAAAATTTTCAAAATATCCCTCATATATTCTAAATTAATTAAAGAGAACATATTCACATTATTGTCAGATGAAAAAAAATTAATATTTACACAAATACGCCTTACACCAAAAAAAAAAAAACTCAAGAATATTTTCTCTGTAAAATTTCTTTTGAAAATGTTTTTAATTGAAAATCAAACTTATTTTCTTACCAAATCCCTTAATTTGTCCGTGTCACTTATTATCCGATCTCTCTTTCTCTCCCTCCCCATTAGTCTAACTATTTTTACCAGTTAAATTATTGATAATTATTTGAAAAAAAAAATGTCAAAAATAATTAAAAAAATTATCTTATGTATTCCATATTTAGAAATTATTTCTCTCATTCACATCCTTTGTGATATCCTCGAATTTTCACATGTAGGTTGGTCAGGCCCACACTCGAAAACCCTAGGATATCAAAACAATTAAGTATATAAAAAAGCACGGAATACAAATAGACAAATAAAAATGAATAATAATAGGCGGAATGGAAAACTAAATAATGAGTAATCATTAATTAATAATAAATCTCCAAAGGTTATGTCGCCTCAATAAAACTAATATCCACAATATACAACTTGAGAATCTATAAATCAAGGACCCCTAAAATAAAATTGAAATATGGATTACATAAACTCTATATCTACAACATCAATAGATAAGGTAGCATCAAACGCCAACGAGTCTGAACGAATGATGAGAACTATCTCTGATCAGCATGACCTCAACTATGAGAATGAGATTGATGAACACCTGAAAAATAAGTATGTGTTAGATCCACGAACAAGTTCTTTCCACTACAACCCAAAGAGAGAACCGATAAACGATACATTCCTAGCCAAACTCATGTTATAGCTACATAGTCAATACCTATATATACACACTAAGATGCTTACTGCAATATAGGGCAATCTCAACCGAATAGTGGGTATCTCATGAAAAATCAAACATAAGGTGGTCAAGAGCAGGGATAGAGCCAGAATTTTTTAACAATGGCATAAAATATCAAGGAGCCTAGCTTATTAGCTATCTCAATGATCACATTACTAACATTCATCAATCTCATCAAAGCCATATGTAACAATAACACAACAAATTTAAACAATCATAGATCAAATCTAAGATCATAAATACACTAAAAACGTGATAAAAATCATGATACCATTTATTGTAATTGTTATAACAATTAAAGTAATAACATGATCACATAAACTACTTATAAGTTAATTAAATCCATTAACATCATATGTTCTATAGTAATCCTGTATGATTAGTGTCATAAATCACAGTTATAATCCGTTATAGTTAATACCATAAATAACATGATCAATAACATAAATCACAAATTGTTACACATTACAAATAATAATATGATTTAATAACATGATTCATAATTAAATACGAGACCCTTACACAAACTATTTATTGGTCGAGCCTAGGGGACAGTGCCCCCTGGCAGGGTCTTGGGCAAAGTGATGAGCGCTGAAAAGTTCGCAATTAAACCCCTTAAGCTTAGGTATTATAGGACCTTTATTTATCTTACTTTCCCGTCTTAGACTAATTTCATGTTATTACCCTTTTTAGGTACTTATCCCAAAAATAAGTTAATTCAGCCAAATAAGAGCTTAAAAGAAGTAATCCCAAGCTGAATAGAAGAAAGAAGCAAAATGAAGCAAAGTGTGGAAATCAACAAGTTCGATCGATCTCAACATTCCTTCGATCGATCAGAGCAACATCGATCTGGGCACTTCAAGATGGATCCAAGCCTTTGTCCTTATCCAAAAGATTCCACCATCGATCCAACTTATCTTCGATCGATCAAAAATATTCGATCTTGTCCACACCTACCACTCTTGTATCTTTCCCAAAATATCTCAGAGATTTGTCTTTATTCAAAAAGGTGCCGCCAAGGATGGATTGATCTTTACAGCATTCGATGGATTTCACCAATGTTTTATCGATCTCCACACAGTTTAATCAATCGAACCCTTTCAAGTGAGAATTAAATCAAATTCCAGCTCATTAAAAGTTGTCTCATGTGCAATCATTGGAGGAGCCCTTGTGCACGAGTACAGACTATTGGGTGTGACACTTGAGCTACCAATATAAAGATTTGAGCTACTTTTTACACATATACTTAGAAACATTCTTAGAGAGAAAGAAAGGAGAGTAGGAGAGGCTAGAGACACATTCTTAGGAGTTCTTCTATTCTTCTAGGGTTCCATCTAGAAGAAGGTCATTCCTACCATGGAAATAGCCCTTGAAGGTTGGATGACTACTTCAATGAGTGGCCTTCTTGGGGCTAGAGTTAGCCCTAAGTATGCCTTCTAGACTCTAATGATTTGTATTTTGAGGGGATTTGTGTTGTAATCTTGTCTTGACACTTATTTTATATATGAATCTTATTTATTCAATGATTTATGTGGTTTAATACTTTCAATTGATAATTTCATTCTATCCATATGTCTATGTATGCTATAATAGATGTTCATGTGTTTATCTCTAGTTTTTTGTGTTATTGATGCATGTCTATTTGTGTTGATGCTATAGATCTAGAGATTGTCAAGGCATAATGCTTAATAGAATACTATTATGGTTTATTTGATGGTTCATACTCATATCTTGATGGATTGTGCCTTTCCCTTAATTGATTTAATTTAATTTTCATGCCCTTAGCTTAGTTGTAGTATAGTTGCCTTAGTTGTTAGATGGGAGGACAATCTATCCTTGTTGTTTGATATTCCATGCTTATGAATGCAAGTATTATTATTCTCTAACCATGTGATGTGTTTAGATTGTGAGCTTAAATGAATGATTAATGGCTTAGTTTGATGTATTGTGCTATTCACTAGGTTGCTTAGACAATATATGCTTAATTGGTCATCCATGCTTATTGAAACAATCAATCACACACTCTCAAATTGCAACACACGTTTCCCTTCATTAATTATACATTAAATGTCTAGAATGGTGATATTTAGTGGTGACCTCTAGACCCCAAGACCTCACTCTCTTGTTTTCTCTAAATTTCATTTAAATTGCTTATTTTACATTGAACTTGTTTAGTTTAGTTTGTAGTCTAATCAACCAAACACACTACCTTTTGATCACTCGACCTACTAACCCTATACATTATTTCCATTGCAAGCACGCTTATAATCCCTTGGGATGATCCCTACTCACCCTAGCTATTTTTTTAGTTAGAGGTAGTAGTGGCTTTTATAAATTTAAAACTTGGCCACATTGCACACTCACACTCTTAGTGCACATTTTTAGACGTTGGTGCGGCGACACATCAAGTTTTTGGCGCCGTTGCCTAGGATTTGAATTGGTAACGCCGTGTTTTGGAAACAAATAGGAATTAGTACTCTTTTGATCGTGTCTTTACTTTATTTTCTTTTTTGTTACTTATTGTGTTTGTTTTTGATTGGCTAGGTGCATTGAGCTAAGAGAGTTAAGCAAAGGGAATTAAAGAGCAAAGGAAACAAGGAAGCCAAGTAAAGCTAAGCAAAAGCATAAAGAGCTAAAATCTAAAAATTTGCAAAGCATTGCAAGGCTTGAAACTTGAAAGTTTAATTGAAGTTGCTTAAGGACCCTTTGTGAGATCTTTTTAACTTAATCTTTAGTTAAATCGTTGGCCCGCGTGGTGACAAGTTTTTCATTTCATAGATAGATCGTGAGTCTGCGTGGAGGCAATTTACTTTTCTTTGCATATTGTTTAAAGCATGGGAGTCTGGGATTAATGTATGTGAAGGCTGTTTGTTTATTGTTTGTTGCGGGGGCAAAGTGTTTGCTTAGTTGATTTCATTGTTGTGTTACTTGATCTTTGTGCGGTCATAATCAACCCTTCATCATTCTAATGGAAAATCTAGAGGGTTATCTTGGTTATGTAGACCCGAATTTCATGGAACATCCACCTTTCAACCAATTTCCTCCCGGAGCTCAAGCTCCAAGCCTAAACATTGGTTCAACAACTTAGGGGCAAATTCAATAACTTCTTGGGTACAAATGCAAAATGAATTTTTAAAGAAATTTTACCCCGTAAGTTTGACTAATGTTATGCGAACTTCTATTCGTGAATTTTCTCAAGGGGAAGGAGAACTTTTACATGAGGCTTGGGAAAGATTGAATAACTTGCTAAGGAAATATCCACACCATGGCATTCCTAAATGGCAAGTTGTTCAATATTTCTGTGAAAGTCTATCTGACATTCATAAGGACATTGTTGATACCTCATGTGGAGGATCATATTTCAGAAAACATGAAGATGATGTTTGGCACCTTTTTGAGAAAATGAGTGAAAATTCATTGCATAAGTGTCGAACTTCTCGGTTGAGTCATGATTCTAATAACAAAAAGAAAAATTTGAAAGTGTGTCAAATTGAGAGTCCAATGGAGATTGTTGCCGAGGTTAAAACTCTCACTCAAAAACTTGATCAATTTCTATTGAGTCAAAAACCGGCAACCCAATCATCTCCTCTTCTTAGTCATATTCATCATTCTTGTAAGCCATGCACAACTTGTTCAAGTGTATTACATACTACTTCCAATTATCCCCATGGACATGTGCTTGATGAGCACTATGAACAAGTCAATGTCGCATTTGCTTATCCTCTTCAAGATGCTTATGTACCGGTGTGGAACGAACATTCAAGTCCTTTCCAAGCTAAAATTTTTCAAAACTGATACATTCCTCCTCATCAAAGAAATAGAGGTTCAAAAGGGTTTGTTTCACCTTCTTCTTTTTATCATCAAAGCATGAATCATTTCTCTCATCCTCAAGATTATAATTCTTAAAGCAGCTTTAATCATCTTCATGCACTTTCTAGCAATTCCACATTTGAAAATAAGGTCTTAGCGGCTTTGGGTAGTTTGGAAATGAATACCAATTTGTTGCATTCTCATTCTCAATCGATATCAAAGCTTGAATCCCAAATAGGGATGATAGCTAATGCATTGAATGCGAGAGAGATGGGTAAATTGCCTAGCCAACCTGAAAGGAACCCAAAAGCCCAATATTTTATGGAAGCAAACTCTACCTCGGGGTATCCTTCCCAAGAACAAGTGCAAGCCATTACTACCTTGAGAAGTGATAGGCAAGTTGATAATAGGGTTGAACAACCAAGAGAAGATAGTGAACCGGTGTAACCTAAAGTTGACACCCGTCCCGTGCCCAATTCTATTCCTACTTCCTTGGATGAAAATGTCACTATCAAAAACTCACAACCTTCTTCATCATCTCCTCAAATTGTAAGGTCTTATGAGCCAAAAGCTCCATTTCCATATGCATAAAGAGAAACTTCGCCTTTTGGGAGGCAAGAAGAAAAAATCCATGACATGATGGAAGTCTTCAAGTAAGTCAACATAAATCTTCCTCTCTTGGATGCAATTAGGCAAATTCTACCTTATGCAAAATTCTTGAAAGATCTTTGCACACAAAAGAGGAAAAGCAAGGGACAAGGCCCTAAAAAAGTGTTTCTCATGGAGCAAATGAGCTCCACATCCAACATAACACTCTACCTAAGTTTAAAGATCCCGATGCTCCGACCATCTCATGTGTAATTGGAACCTATGAAGTTCGTAGAGCTCTTCTTGATTTAGGGGCGAATGTCAATTTGATTCCTTACTCCGTGTATGTCCAACTAGGTTTGAAGGAGTTGAAGCCAGCTTCGGTGGTGCTTCAATTAGCCGATAGATCCATTAAAACTCCTAGGGGCATGGTTGAGGACATTCTCATCAAGGTTGAAAAGTTTTACTTCCCGGTTGATTTTGTGGTCCTTGATACCGAATCGATTGCTAATCCTACCAACCACATTCCAATCATCTTAGGAAGGCCATTTCTTATTACCGCAAATGCAACTATCAATTGTAGATCCGGGGTTATGGACCTTTCTTTTGGTAACATGATGGTTAAGCTTAATGTATTCAATGCAAGTCGACATCCCATTGATGAAGACGAGTGTTGCCTCATAGATGTCTTAGATGAGATTGTGAAGGAGTCCATTCCTTCAATGGTTATAAAAAACCCAACCGAGGACAATTTTTCATCTTTTTTAGTCGAGGAGCCTCTTGCATCTTGTCTCCTTGAAATGTATGAAAGTTGTGGGTTTGACAATAAGGGATTAATGAGTGAGATTAATGAATTAATGGAATCCGTTGTGAGTTTGGACTTTCCACCTTGGAAAACTCCAAAAGAGCCTCTTCCTCCACTTTCTAGCACTCCACCGATTCTATCTTTGGTATCTCCACCCACTCTTGAGCTTAAAACTCTACCTTCCAATCTTAAGTATATCTTTCTGGGCCCCAAAGAGACTCTTCCGATCATCATCTCTTCAAATCTTGAAAAAGATCAAGAGAATTCTCTTTTGGATATGCTTAAAGAAAATAAGGAAGCTATTGGATGGAGTGTGGCGGATCTAAAGGGAATTGACCCTTCTATTTGTATGCATCGCATTCTTATGGAAGAGGATGCAAAACCTTTTAGAGACACCCGAAGGAGATTGAATCCCAACATGAAAGAAGTGGTTAAAAAGGAAATTGTTAAGCTCTTAGATGCCGATATCATTTATCCAATCTCTGATAGCAAATGGGTGAGCCCAACTTAAGTAGTTCCCAAGAAATCAGGGATTACGGTGGTTGAAAATGCAAAAGGTAAGGCAATTTCTAAGCGTACCGCCAATTCATTGCGTGTATGCATTGACTACCGCAAATTAAATGCCACCACTAGAAAAGATCATTTCCCTTTGCCATTCATTGATCAAATTCTAGAGAGATTGGCTGGACAACAATATTATTGCTTCCTTGATGGCTATTCGGGTTATAATCAGGTAGTCTTTGACCCCTTAGACCAAGAGAAAACCACTTTTACTTGTCCTTTAGGCATATTTGCTTATAGACGGATGCCTTTTGGTTTGTACAATGCTCCCGCAACATTCCAAAGGTGTATGATGTCAAGTTTTTTAGACATGGTGGAAGAGTATCTTGAGGTCTTTATGGATGATTTTTCTGTCTCTGGGTTTTCATTTGATGCATGCCTCAAAAATCTAAATTTGGTGTTTAAAAGATGTCATGAAACAAACCTTGTTCTTAGTTGGGAAAAGAGCCATTTTATGGTTCAAGAAGGTATTATTTTGGGTCATGTCATCTCAAAAATGGGAATTGAGGTTGATAAAGCAAAAGTTGAGCTTATTTCCAAATTGCCTCTGCCTTCAACGGTGAGAGAGGTTCACTTCCTTTTAGGTCATGCCGGCTTTTATCGCCGTTTCATTAAAGACTTTAGCAAGATTGCTAAACCCTTGTGTAATCTTTTTGCCAAAGAAACACCATTCGTCTTTGATCAAGCATGACTGGATGCTTTTCATAAATTACGTGACTTATTATCCTCTGCTCCTATTATGCAACCTTTCAATTGGTCATTACCGTTTGAAATAATGTGTGATGCTTCTGATTATGCCATGGGAGCGGTTTTGGGGCAAAGGGTAGGAAAACTTCTATATGCCATACACTATGCAAGCAAGACCCTCTCGGGAGCTCAATTGAATTACTCCACCACTGAGAAGGAATTACTTGCCGTAGTGTATGCTCTTGATAAATTTTGGTCCTACCTCTTAGGGTCAAAAGTCATTGTCTATTCTGATCATGCTGCTTTGAGGCATCTTTTGACCAAGAATGAAACAAAGCCTCATTTGATAAGATGGATTTTGCTTCTTCAAGAATTTGATTTTGAAATCAAAGATAAGAAAGGCACCGAAAATGTGGTTGCCGATCATCTTTCAAGATTAGTGGTAGAATCTTCCTCGAGCCCACTAATTCATGATTCATTTTCGGATGAACAATTATTCTAAGCTTCTAATGGACAAATGCCTTGGTTTGCCGACATTGTGAATTTTCTAGCAATTGGTAAACTTTTGACCAATTGGTCAAAGCAAGCGAAGAAGCGGTTTTTTACTAACATCCGGAATGACTATTGGGAAGATCCTGTTTTATTTTGATATTGTCCAGATCAAATTATGAGAAGGTGCATTCCCGAGAATGAAATTCCAAGTGTGCTTGTGTTTTGCTATACCCTTGCATGTGGTGGGTATTTTAGTGCAAAAAAGACTGCCTTGAAGATGCTTCAAAGTGGATTATTTTGGCTTACCATTTATAGAGATGCCTACAATTTTTGTAAGGAGTGTGAGAGATGTCAAAAAATGGGTTCAATGTTGAGAAGATCTATGATGCCTTTAACAAATTTTCTCATTGTTGAAATCTTTGATATTTGTGCTACCAAAACCAATGACCACTCTGTGGTTATCCAATTCATCAAATCCAATATCTTTACTCGTTTTGGTATGCCAAGAGCAATGATTAGTGATGGAGGAAAGTATTTTTGTAATCAATTCTTAAGGAAATTATTTCTTAAGTACTCCGTTACTCATAAAGTCGCCACTCCCTACTGTTTAGAAGTGTCAAATCGGGAAATTAAGCATATTCTTGAGAAAGCGGTTAACACAACTCGGAAAGATTGGTCACGCAAATTGAATGATGCTTTGTGGGCTTACCGAACGGCATATAAGACTCCCATCGACATGTCTCCTTATAGACTTGTGTATGGAAAGCCTTGCCATCTCCCGGTTGAGCTAGAACACAAAGCTACGTGGGCAATTAAAAAGCTCAATCTTGACCTTGACAAAGCCGGAGATAACCTATTACTCCAATTGAATGAGTTGGAAGAGTTGAGACACAATGCCTATGATAATGCCAAACTCTACAAAGAGATAACTAAAGCTTTTTATGACAAACACATTGTGAAGAAATCTTTTGAGCCAGGTCAAAAGCTTGGCTTTTCAACTCTAGGTTGAAACTCTTTCCCAAAAAATTACGAACCAAATGGGAAGACCCTTATGAGATCATCTCTGTTGCGCCGCATGGGGCTGTTGAAATTCAAAGCTTAAAGAATGGTAACACATTTAAGGTGAATGAGCAAAGGTTGAAACCCTACATTGAGGGATAAGTTTTTCAAAGGCATATGGAAGCTGCCCTTTTGGTAGATCCAATCTATGAAGAGATTTAGTAATACATTCAATGTTTTCAATGAGATGTTCGAATTCTTCCTTAATTGTTCCTATTCAATCGATCTTGGAATAGGTTCGATCGATCGAACATCATCTCTGCATCCAATCATCTCTCAGTCCCATCGATCGAGAATTTCCTGCATATTTCAGCTCTCTGTGTATCGATCAAACTTCATTTCAGATCGATTTGAGTCTTCCAAGATCGATCGAACTTTTTTTTTTTGATCGATCTCAGTTCCA
This sequence comes from Cornus florida, assembly GCF_030987335.1. Taxonomy (NCBI): domain Eukaryota; kingdom Viridiplantae; phylum Streptophyta; class Magnoliopsida; order Cornales; family Cornaceae; genus Cornus; species Cornus florida. Next base: position 50,384,394 of record NW_026775572.1, read on the forward strand.
TACTTAGAAAATTTTTGGATCTCTGCATATTTTAGCTCTCTGTGTATCGATCGAACTTATCTGCAGGATTTCACATTTTCGATCGATCAAAGTTAGATCGACCTGAGTTTAGATTGATCTGAAGCTAGAAAAAAAAAAAAAAAATCTCTTAATCTTTTAAAGCAGCATTCTGTCTAGCTAGAGACGTTAAACTTAGCAATCATTGTTCATATTTTCTTGCATTTTGTTTAATCTTGATTTTATTGAAAAAAAAAAAAATCATTTTTACCATTATGCCCTTATGTGTATTCATGCTTTCATGTTTATTGTCAGGCTTGATCTCATATTTCTTTGATCTTGTACTATATTGCCTTAGAATGTATGATTTGATTATTCTTATCCCATTTGATATTTGAGGTGAGTTTGCTAGTGTGGTTATTCAAATAGCTTGTTTATTCCAAGCATGGGGGAAACCCTTTTCATAATGGATCATTGCCGGGCTTCATGTTTTAGCCGCCATGGTATACTCTTTCCACCTTTTCCATTTGTTCTCATTACACATTGAGGACAATGTGCGATTTAAGTTTGGGGGTAAGGTGACATTGTTGTATTCTATTAAAGTTGAGTTTTAAATGCATGATTGAGATTGGAGATCCATGTTAGCTATGATTTTGATCTTTTGACAACTATATTGCGTAAAATTTAAAAATTGCTTGACTTGATAGTCCAATACTCCTTGTATGCCTTGTGGATGCCATTTAGGAGTAAATTTTTCGAAAGATTGATATCATGCTTGCACTTGTGGTTCACATCATCTTGATTTTGTGATTGTTTTGAGGTTCACTCTACGATTCGACACTAGCACAGGTACACACTAGCATTCATTTGTCAGGTACATGCTTTGTTAATTATTAAAATGGTTATATCCTAATTGGGCTAGTAGTGCATTGAAAACTTTTATTCTTGATAAAGGTGGATAACAAACCCTTTTCATTGAGTAGTCGGGATTCTAGCCTCATCAAGCACTGAACTTCTTGCGCCGAAAGGTGGAGGGCCTAAACTCTAGGTTAATAATTGAACTTGTTTAAAAAAAAAAAAAAAAAAAAAAAGAAGAAGTTGCAAAAGCAATAAAAAAGTGAGGACTTCCCAAAAGGTGAGAAGTGGGAAATGATTAGATGGAGGTTGTTTTGATTTGTAGCCTAGTTGATTTGAGCTTGTAAGTCCTTAGGGGTGCTTGAACACCTAGTGCCCTAAAGCTGTCCGGTTTGGGAGTCATTGACCTAACGCTTGATCTCATAGATTGCTAGAAAGCTTAATAGATCAACACATTGCACCATGCTTCCATCTTTGATCCTTAGGATTAGTAAAATAAAAAATAAAAAAAATAAAAATAAGCGCAGCTAGATCAATAAAGCTTTAATAAAAGATCGACTCTTTGTCTTGATGATCGGTACTAGATTTGTGTGTTAGTTTGAGGATAAGGATGTGGTCATTTCTCTAGTTGGCTTAGATAACAATATATTTGATACCGGTCCACTCAAAAAGGATTCTAGAGTTGTTTTGATTTGCATGATCATTTTCTTGATGTGTGGAGGATCATACTTGCTTACTTGGTGTTGAGATTTTGAGAGATTGCTTGGAAATGGTTGAAAAATTGCATACTTGAGGTAGTTTTCTTCGAATGCTTGTTTGCAATATTGGTGCCTCTTTTGTGAGAATGAGCTTAATGTTTGTGGGTACCATTTCTAGAAACCCTCACGAGATTTCACTCGTCCACTAGGGGTAACCTAGGGGTTTAAAAGGCTTGTTGCATACGCTAAATGCAATCGTGTTCCCTACGAGAGTGGCGTTATCCATTTATTGCTTTCTAGTTCATAGTTGTATAGTCATTTATTTCATTCCTTTACTTTGTAGTTCATTGCTAGAGACCAACAATATTTAAGTTTGGGGGTGTGATGAGCGCTGAAAAGTGCACAATTAAACCCCTTAAGCTTAGGTATTTTAGGACTTTTATCTATCTTACTTTCCCGTCTTAGACTAATTTCATGTTATTGCCTTTTTTAGGTACTTATCCCAAAAATAAGTTAATTCAGCCAAATAAGAGCTTAAAAGAAGCAATCCCAAGCTGAATAGCAAAAAGAAGCAAAATGAAGCAAAGTGTGGAAATCAACAAGTTCGATCAATCTCAACATTCCTTCGATCGATCAGAGCAACATCGATCTACGCACTTCAAGATGGATCCAACACTTTGTCCTTATCCAAAAGATTCCACCATTGATCTAACTTATCTTCGATCGATCGAAAATATTCGATCTTATCCTCATCTACCACCCCACCTGCGACTCTTGTCTTTTTCCCAGAATATCCCAAAATATCTCAGAGATTTGTCTTTATTTAAAAAGGCGCCGCCAATGATGGATCGATCTCTGCAGCATTCGATGGATCTCACCATTGTTCGATCGATCTCTGCATAGTTCGATCGATCGAACCCTCTCAAGTGCGAATTAAATCAAATTTAACTCATTAAAAGTTGTCTCATGGTGTAATCATTAGAGGAGCCCTTGTACACGAGTCCAGACCATTGGGTGTGACACTTGAGCTACGAATATAAAGATTTGAGCTACTTTTTACACACATACTTAAAAACATTCTTAGAGAGAAAGAAAGGAGAGGATGAGAGGTTAGAGACACATTCTTGGGAGTTCTTTTATTCTTCTAGGGTTCCATCAAGAAGGAGGTCATTCCTACCAAGGAGATAGCCCGTAAGGGTTGGATGACTACTTCAATGAGTGGCTAAACATCTTCTTGGGGCTAGAGTTAGCCCTAAGCATGCCTTCTAGACTCTAATGCTTTGTATTTTGAGGGGATTTATGTTGTAATCTTGTCTTAACACTTATTTTATATATGAATCTTGTTTATTCAATGATTTGTGTGGTTTAATACTTCCAATTGATCATTTCATTCTATCCATATGTCTATGTATGTTAGAAAAGATGTTCATGTGTTTATCTCTAGTTTTTTGTGTTATTAATGCATGTCTATGTGTGTTGATGTTATGTATCTAGAGATTGTCAAGGCATAGTGCTTAATAGAATACTATTGTGGTTTATTTGATGGTTCATACTCATATTTTGATGGATTGTGCCTCTCTCTTAGTTTATTTAGTTTAATTTTCATGCCCTTTCTTTAGTTGTAGTGTAGTTGCCTTTGTTGTTAGATGGGAGGACAATCCATGCTTGTTGTTTGATGTTCCATGCTTATGAATGCAAGTACTAATATTCTCTACCATGTGATGTGTTTGGATTATGAGCTTAAAGGAAGGATTAATGGCTTAGTTTAATGAATTGTGCTATTCACTAGGTTGCTTAGACAATATATGCTTAATTGATCACTCATGCTTGTTGAAACAATCAATCACACACTCTTAAATTGCAACACACGTTTCCCCTCATTAATTATACATTGAATGTCTAGAATGGTGATATTTAGTGGTGACCTCTAGACCTCAAGACCTCACTCTCTTGTTTTCTCGAAATTTCATTTAAATTGCTTATTTTACATTGAACTTGTTTAGTTTAGTTTGTAGTCTAATCAACCAAACACACCACCTTTTGATCACTCGACCTACTAACTCTATACATTGTTTCCATTGCAAGCACGCCTATAATCCCTTGGGACGATCCTTACTCACCCTAGCTATATTTTTAGTTAGAGGTAGTAGTGGCTTTTATAAATTTAAAACTTGGCCACATTGCACACTCACATTCTTAGTGCACATTTTTAGACATTGGTGCGGCGACACACTACAAAGCCCCAGTAATCAGAAATTATTAATAAATTGTTTTAATGAAAACGCCTCACTTTGAAAACTAAAATCAATTTAATAGATTGATTTCGACAGCGAAATTCCCACTAATCCATTTAATCTTTTCCCTCAAATCCCGAAACATATGAGTTAAATACAAATTTCATGTAATTAAATCATATAACACTGTTCCCGAAGCCTTCAGACATGTTTATAACTTAATAAAATCAATTCGGGACCAATAAAAGTTCGTTTGAAGAAACCTGGACCCCAGTGCTCGAGCACCCCCTTACAGTGCTCGAGCACTGGTTCACAAACAACTTAGTGCTCGAGCATTGGTTCGCATATCAAGTTCGGCAGGTCCATTTTAAGCCTGGAAATCCATTGTTACGTGTCCTAAATCATGCATCTATCTCCCAATTGATTTTCATAATTCATATACAACATATATATATATATATATATATATATATATATATATATATATATATATATATATATATATATATATATAGTTTAGCACTCAAAAAACATGGATTTAACATATTAAATTCCAAGATTAAACATTGTATATACCCACTTATATACACACATATATAGAGTGAATAAAATCCCAATTCTATCATTAAACAAGCTTACTTTCTCTATTTTTAAATCCTAAAGCCAAGCTAAAGATGCATAGATCATGGGAACTATGAGGGAATAGTAGAACATAGAATTTGCCTTTTGGATAAAAAACTAACATCTATGCCGCTGGTCTTCTTCTCTAATGTCGGCAGATTTCGGGTTGCCGTTGTTCATTCTTCTTGGTCCGTTTTCACCTTCTCCTTGCCACAGTTCAGTATTTCTCTTCCCACGACTTCATGTTTTCTCCCAAAACCTCACAATGTTTATTTCTGTATTGCAGCCCCTCTTTACTCTTTCTCTCTCTGCCTTTCTAAAACTCACGTAAAACCTTCCAAAAACTAACACACACACACACACACACACACACATATATACCACCCTTATATTACAAATGTTACTCCTACTTTAATCAGGTTAAACACATGTATATAATATAAATAACACCTACACAATATAATTAATATGTAATTAATAATACAAATATTATATATATATATATATATATATATATATATATATAAACATCCCACTAAATAAATAATCCCATGGGCCTAAATATCCCACTAAATAAATAATCCCATGGGCCTTAGGCCTAATAAGTCCCTTAAGGCCTTCTCCTAACATCAAGATCAATCCATTGGGCAAAGAAATTTCAACCAAACCCATTACTAAAAAAAAAATTAAAAAATTAAATAAATGAAACAACTAATTAAATAAATATGCAAGCACAAGCAACCACACCAGTAATAACAGATAAAACACATTCCAAGCAAAACAATTAAACACCCATAGACAATTAAATACATAAAATAATAAACAATTAGATAAATAATTTGATTAAACGCAATTAAATAAAATAAATCAAATGCTCTTAAAATTAGGGGTATTACATCTTTCAAGTACATAAACATAAATTTCTATCACAATATCAACCATGATTCATATTAATTCAATAAAATTAAATTATTCAGATGTTCAAACGTAACTTGGCACAAATTGGAAACCTAAAACCAGGGGCAGAGCCAGGATTTCATTTTGGGGTGGGGGGGGGGGGGGGTATTTGACGGGGAACAAAAAAAAAAAAAACCTAACAAACATGACAAATATTTAATTTTTTTCACATGAAAAAGCAAAAAAAAAAAAAAAAAAAAAAAAAAAAAAATCATAGCAAAATCACAAAATTCTCAAGTAATAGCATATTATTCTTGATCTAATTTAATACCAATACTGATTTAAAGTAGAACAAAGAATTACCTATGTATGCTGAGATACCAGTTGAATTTTGAGCCATGCCAAATCAATCATACTCCATCTCCAAGCACTTTGTGAATCCTGACAACAAAAGCAAACAGGAATTTATTTAATTATTTATATCTTAAACTAACAAGGAAGCAATATGTTTTTTAGTTATATGAATAAAAATTTAAATAAAAGAATTCATTATGTTGACACCAATTTTGGTGAATTACTGGTAGTGAGTTGGCATGTATTTGAATGATGATGGGGTAGTTACATATGTGATTTGGGTTATGAAGGGATAATTGGAATTGTTGAAAGAGATAATTAAGGATTTATTATGTGGAGAGATAAGAGTTTTGGATCAAGTAGAAATGTTATTATCCTTATCTTGTGGGAGATAAAAGGAGGAGATATATCATAATATTTTTCAAACTACGGTGAATTTGTGGAGAAGAAAGCTTGCACATGGAATAAATTTGGTAATCAATTGTAATCCAATAACTTATATTTAGGAAGTTATTCATTTTAGGACTCTCTATGATTTCTATAAATAATTGTAAAAGTATGCTTTGTAAGAGGTCCAGCACCCTTAGAATCTTTTATTATTGTTATTACTTTCTCAAGCTCTTCCCCCATATAGCAACCTTGCTATTTATGTCTATCTCTCTCTCTCTATCTCCATCTCTCTATCTCGTTCTATCTCTTTTTCTCTTTCTCTTTCTATCTCTTTCTCTCTATCACCTTCTATATCTATATTTTCCCCCTTTCTATTATCAAATCGTTACTATATTACTCACTAATTGAAAGTCCTTTTAATTAAGGCAATCTTGAACTCATAAGAGAAGTATATTTGTTCTCTTTCTCTTTGTGTCGCCTAAAAGTTGACATTCTCAAAGGGACTATAGTTGACAATACACACTCAAACCATATAATTGGTTCTGGCATGCCTGTAACATATCAATTTAGAATTGGTTCTGGCATGCCTGGTGGGACCCCACTAGATGAGTGATTTATAGTAAAAATATGTAGTCGGCTTTTCAACTAACGTACAAATATTCTGATCAATTATATTAGCTGATGTATCAGTATTCTAATCAGCCATATGGTTGGCCAGACAATTATCAGCAACCAGTCGTTGATTATCGGCAGACTCCAACAGTCAATTATTGGCTGATGGACTATCAACATTTTGCTCTTGCACCACAATACCCTCTGGTACACGGGGGGCAGTCGATGGCCAATTAGTCGTATGGTTGGACTGAAAATTATCAGTGACTAGCATGTAACGACCCGAACCCATGGGTCCGAACCATTAATCGGGTCCTTACCCGAACCCAAGGTCGACTAAGGGTACAACTGTCATTTCCTATGTCGACACAGAGTATGAACCTCATCCATAATTCTACAACCTTCCCAAACCATGAACATCAATAAAGGATCTCAATGTAGGGTGGAAGAAGAGAATCGGCTAGCTGGCAGCCTTATGTCGGCCTGCTGATACTATGGATCCAGTTGGCTGACCAAAATTGTCGGTCAGCCGAAATGATGCACAAATGTGCATACTCTCAGGACTTCCAAAGAATAGCCTCTCAGCCGACTGGAGATTTGGGTTCGGTTAGCTAGAAGAGAGGGTTCGGTCGGTTGACGAGGTTCGTCGGCTGGCCGAAACGACACTTCTAGAGACTCAACTCTCTGGAATACCCAAAACTGCACTGTCGGTCGGCTGAAGCTCTTGTTAGCCGGTCGATAGGCCTAGAGTGTTGCTAGTTGCAGCTGAAAACACAAGAAAACTGGACTCGTTGAAAGCCAAACCTAATAGATAATCAATCCCGAATTCAAGGCAAACATAAATAGCATTCCATAGACACATGTATTGATCAACTTCCCAAATTATAACATCATTTTCCCATTCGAAGCATAATATAGACATAGTCCCAAATACATCAAAACACTGTCATGAGTTCATTGTAACATTGTGTAATCCCTCTTTACAAAATGGATACATTTTCAATGGTGTGCTTTACAAAAAGAGAATGGGATCACATAAACAAAAGACAATAAAATAACTTCTAGTCCATTAAGCTTATGGTGGAATTTTTTCCGCCACTTCCTTTCCATGCCCTGAAAATGTTAAGATAAGGGGTGAGCATAAAGCTCAATAGAAGTCGCATAAGGCGTTAGTTTTGGACTCCCTTGAGCCACATAACACATAAAGGGATATGAGATAAAGGAATCCTGCATTGGGGTCTATGAAACATTTATAATAGGTAAAGCAGTAATCTCAGTAATAAACACAAATTCTACTAATGCCGTGTATGATATGAAATGTAGTGCACCCCGTTCCAACTGGGTTTGAACCGGCCTAACCCGCAACTTTCGAAAACCCGCTAGTCCATTAAACTTGTGGTGGATTTTCTTTCGCTACTTCCTTTCCATGCCCTGAAAATGTTAAGATAAAGGGTGAGCATAAGGCTCAGTAGAAGTCGCCTAAGACGTTAGTTTTGGACTCCCTTGAACCATATAACACATAAAGCGATACGAGATAAAGGGATCATGCATTGGGGTCTATGAAACATTTACAATAAGTAAAGTAGTAATCTCAATAATAAACAAAAATTCTACTAATGCCGTACATGATATGAAATGTAGTGCACCACTCGGTCTGAACCGGCCTAACCCACAACTTTCTAAAACCTGCTAACTGACTTTACCGAGGCGAGATTGATAACTATCCCTAGCTCCAATTCTGGCAAGGCTTGGCAACCATTAAAGGGCCTAGTACCAAATTTTTCACGCACTATATTGGGCAGCGCTCCCTCTAGGTCAAGCTAGCCCCGGACTCGCGAAATCCAATTTATTTATTTATTTTTAAAAAAAAAAAAACACTTTCCTTCCATAAAAGAAGCTTCACTTCCTAAAAATAACTCTTCTTTCAAATTTCCCAAATCTTTCCTTTATGTCATGGTATGCTATGTATTGGTCTTCACTCTCAAAATCTCAATTCCATCATCATGTCAAGAATAATATCATCATGGTACCAATGATAGTCAACTAAGATTATAGCATACCTTGAAAGTTTAATACAACAAGACACCAGTATCATGGAGTACATGTACAAGAATCATTTACAATCAAGTTTAACATTTAAACACATACAACTTCACATATTAACCATTAAAACCTTTCCAATTCATTAATTTCATAACAAAGTTTGCAATTTAGGTATAAATCAGTGAAATTATAAAATTTACTCAAACAAAGAGGCAAAACTTTGTACATTAGGAAGACCCCTACCTCAATTAGAGAGTAAATCCACAAGAAGCCCTATTTTCAGCCCCAAACCCTAGAATTTTGAAATCCCTAAATGGTGGCCAAACGGAGATTTGCTCTGATCAAAACGACAACCTCGACAAGCTCTCTAACTTAGTCTCAAGTGGTTAGATCAAATTATCATAAGGTAAAGCTAGATCAAGCTTTAAAATTTAAAGAAAAAGAAAATGAAAGAAGAGTTGAGAGAGAAAGGGAAAGTGGGGTGAGAGAGAGATACAAAGGTCACAAAATGGCCTTAAGGCCATTATAATGGCTAAGGCATCAAAGGTGGGTCCCACATGAATAAAATCCCACTTTTACTAATATATATATATACACACACACACACATGCCCAAATTAAACTACAACCATATAAAATCACTTAACTAAATAAATATACACAATGAAATGATGCATAACATATAATGGACCCGTGACACAACCCTTGTGTACAACAATCCCGGTAGTAGGTCCCATTTGGGACCTCCCGGTCCGAAAAACAGAAAAATGCCGAATTGGCAACCAATACATTTCCAAGAGTCCTGAACTCAAGGAAATGTCCCAAACAACTCTCTGAGACATCCGGCACACCCCACGGTGTCAGGTTCACAAAATGAGAAAAGATGAAAATACCCTATAAAAATCAGAAAATTGCAGAAAATGAAAAATGACGAAAATCAAAAACATTACATTCTTCCCAACTTAAAAATATTACATCCCCGAAATCAACCCATACCTGAGGGAGAAAACAACATCAGATACTTGGAGCGAACCTTTTGTTCAAACTCCTAAGTGGCCTCCTCAACTCCGTGGTGCCTCCAAAGAACCTTCACCAATGGTATCGTCTTGTCCCTCAACACCTTCTGCCGTGTGTCAAGGATCTAAACTGGTTCTTCCTTGTAAGAAACATCCTCATCAATGTCCATATCAACCCAATCTAGAATGTGAGATGGATCTGGCTCATACTTTCGCAACATAGATACATGAAAAACATTATGGACTCTGTCCAACTGTGGTGGCAAAGCAAGCCTATAGGCCACCTCTCCCACTCTGTCTAAGATCTCAAAAGTTCCAATAAAGTGTGGCGATAACTTGTCACTTTTCCTGAACCTCATTAATCCCTTTCATGGAGAAACTCGAAGAAAAACGTGGTCACGCACATAAAAGGATAGCGTCCGCCTCCGTTTATCCGCATAACTCTTTTGTCGGCTCTGAGCTATGAACAATCTTTGTCTAATCAACTTAATCTTCTCAGTAGTCTCAAGTACAATGTCAAGTCCTAAGGCGGCTGTCTCGCCCACCTCAGTCCAACAAACAGGAGACCTACAAGGTCTGCCATACAATGCTTGAAATGGAGCCATCTGAATGCTCGCCCGATACCTGTTGTTATAAGTAAACTCAACAAGTGGAAGGTGATTCTCCTAACTACCTCCCAAATCAAGCACACATGTCTGAAGCATATCTTCCAAAATCTGGATGGTATGCTCCGATTGGCCATCCGTCTGTGGATGAAATGCCGTACTAAAGTGCAGCGGTGAGCCAAACTCTGCATGAAGTCCTTCCTAGAACTTTGAAGTGAACTTGACATTCGTATCCGACACAATAGATACTAGAACTCTGTGTAACCTCATAATTTCTTTAATTTCTTTCACATACAGTACACCAAGTGTCTCCGCGTCATCTGTGGCCCTAATAGGCAAAAAGTGAGCCGTCTTGGTCAATCTGTCAATGATGACCTATACGGCCTCATTTCCCCACTGTGACTTAGGAAGACTGGTTACGAAATCCATAGCTATCTGCTACTATTTCCATTGCACTACTGGTAGTGGTTGTAACAAACCAGCTGGTGTCTGGTGTTCGGCCTTCACCTGTTGACAGGTAAAACATCTAGCCATAAACTGTACAACATCCTTCTTCATCCCATTCCACCAATACTAACGTCTCAAATTGTGATACATCTTGGTACTACCTAGATGAACTACAAAGCGAGAAGTGTGAAACTCCCGTAAGAAGTTAACACGACAACCTGTGGAAACAACCAACAAACTTGAACTGTAGACCTCCATTTGCAAGTAAGGCCCAATCATTCACTGTCTTACCACTAGAGATCAAAGTGTGAATGACGTCCAAATCTGGATCCTATCTCTGTGACTCAATCACTCATCTGACAAGAGTAGGCTGAGCCACAAGACTAAACAAGAATGCCGACTTACTGCCATCGTCGTCATCAAAGTAATACAATCCCATCTCTGCTAGATCCTCAAGCATCTTCCACTTCCAGATGGCCAAACCAGTCAAAGTCCCATGAGATTTCCGGCTTAAAGCATCGGCTACCACATTTGCCTTGCCCGGATGATACTGTAATTTAAAGTTGTAGTCCTCCAAGAACTCAACCCATCACCTCTGTCTGTTGTTTAAGTCATTTTGGGAGAAAAAGGTACTTGAGACTCTTGTGATCCAAGAACACCTCAAATCTCTCACCATACAAATAGTGTCTCCAATACTTCAAAGCAAACACGACTGCTGCTAACTCCAAGTTATGAGTAGGGTAGTTATGCTCGTGAGTCTTTAATTGTCGAGACCCATAAGCCACTACTCTACCATCCTATATCAACATACAACCCAAACCATCACGTGACGCGTCATAATAAATCACATAACTCAAGCCATGCTCGGGTATCACCAATACTAGAGCCGTAGTCAACCTTGTCTTTAACTCCTGAAATGATGACTCATAGGCCTCATTCCATGCAAATTTGATCCATTTCCGGGTCAATCTAGTCATAGGCGCTGCCAAACGGGAAAAGTCCTTTACAAATTGACGATAATATCCCGCTAGGCCTAGGAAACTCCGAATCTCAAATACATTTTTGCGTCACTCTCAATTCAAAACTGCTTCAATCTTTGATGGATCAACTGACACTCCACCTTCCGAAATGACATGTCCCAAAAATTTCACCTTTTGTAGCTAAAATTCACACTTCTCATATTTTGGCTTACAAACGGTGCTCTGTAGAATCTGCAACACTGTACTTAAATGAATCTCGTGCTCTTTCTGAGTCCGTGAATTCACAAGGATGTCATCCACAAAACTACCACAAACTGGTCCAAGTAATCGTGGAAGACACAGTTCATTAGGTCCATGAATGCCGCTGGTGCATTAGTTAAACCAAAAAGCATAACAAGGAACTCATAATGTCCATACCGTGTACGGAAAACTGTCTTTAGGATATCCTCATCCCTAACTTGCAATTGGTAATAGCCTGAACTCAAGTCGATTTTCGAAAAACAACTGGCTCCACTCAACTAGTTAAACAAATCATCTGTCATCGGCAAAGGATACTTGTTCTTGATGGTGGCATGATTCAACTTCTGGTAATCAATGCACAACCTTAAAAAATCATCTTTCTTCTTAGCGAACAAGACTGATGTGCCCCACGGTGACACACTCGGTCGGATGAAACCTTTCATTCTCAAATCATTAAGTTATTTCTTCAATTCCTCAAATTCTATTGGTGCTATATGGTACGGTGCCATAGAAATTGGCGCGGTACCAGGCATCAAGTCAATAACGAACTCCAGCTCTTGGTGTGGAGGCAACTCCGTCAATTCCTCTGGAAACACATCCAGACAGTCTCGCACAACCGCCGAATAATCAACTTCATACAATTTAACATCATCATTGGCAAAAAGGCTAGCCAAGAAGTACTCCTGTCGATCCTGACCTCTAACACCATAGAAAGAGGGAATGAGGGAGTCACATTGATCTCCCATAAAACAGAAACAATCCCCATCTGGGGTACACATTGACACTCTGCCCCTAAAACAGTCAATAATGACTCTGAAGGATGACAACCAGTTTATCCCAAGAATGACGTCAAACCCTGTCATCTTGAGAAGGATGAGATCGAAATCAAGTACGCGTCCGACAATGATAATGGAACAACCCCGACAGACTCTACCAAGAGTGACTGAACCTCTGACTGGCGTGTCAACACAAAGTGGTTTGTCTAACTGACTGACCTCTAACCCCTATGCCCGTGCAAATAATGAATCAATGAAAGAGTATGAAGCACCGGAATCAAACAATACTCAAGCCCAAGAATGGAACACAAGAAACATATCCCTGACAACTAAAGGACTGGATGATTGCTCTGCTGGAGTGACTACATACACACGACCCTGGGTCCTCTGCCCCTGAGAACCATCTGTCTGATAACCCGATTGCTGAGTAGGTGTACTAAAAGAGGCTCCCTTGCCCGATCGAGAACTCTGGGATGACATAGCTAGCTGGGATGGCTGAGGTGGTGGTGATGGTCAAAATCCTGATTGGACTGTGGCGGACTGTGTTTGCCTCTACTGTGGACCTCCACCCCTACCTGAGCTTCTGCTCTGCTGTGGACAATCTTTCATCCTGTAGCCCTACTGGCCACACCCAAAACATCCTCCCGACGCCATCTGAATCTGTGGACACTGTGACTTGTAATACCCGGGTTGTTTGCACTTGAAACACACAACATCTGGCCTGGAAGATCCCATAGACAGTGAAGCCATGGGTACAGATCTAGCTGACTGCTATCCCCTAAACCCTGACTATTCATTCTTCTGCTGCTTCTGTGATTGGACTTCGGAAGTAGCACCCATACTTCTACCAAGCTTGTAAGACTCCTTGATAGCTTTCATATCCTTACTCTCGGCCTCAACAACTAAGGCCTTCCTCACTGCCTTTGCATACTCTGTCGGCTCTGTGATAGCTACAATTGGCCTGATGGTGAGATCAAGGCCATCGACAAATTTTTTAATCTTTCCTTCCTTATCTTTAGCAATCCCTGGTGCAAACCTCAAAAGCGAAGTAAACTTGTTCTTATACTCTGTAATAGTCATATTTCCTTACTTCAAACCATCGAACTCCTTCTTTAATTCTCTCCGATTAGGTACCGGAAAATACTTCTCATAATACAACTTCTTGAATGCATCATAAGTCATTGTGTCCAAATTATGGGTGCGAGAAATAGTCTTCCACCAAATCTCGGTATCTCCCGTAAAGTTATAGGTAGCCAGAGTGATCTTCAACCTATCCGATGCTAAGTTTATAGCATTCAAATGTTTCTCCACTCTTTCCATAAATTTATCCACAACAAGTGGATCTTGGCCGCCCTTAAACAAAGTCGGCATCTAATGAGCGCTTAATATTACATATTCGAGCCCCTAAATATACGTATATTAAGGCCTAAAGTTATACTTCTATCCATTGTTAGACTGATTTATGCTTATTGTGTGTTTATAGCTACTTTCCCAGAGAAACGGTTAAAACTTGGACATTATGATGAAAAGACTGAAATCGAAGCTTACAGAGTCGTTGTCGGTCATTCAAACTAAGCCGAGAGCTTAAATAGTGAAGTTTGGAAGAATTCAAATACCAAAGCTCAAGCCTCAGTTCTAAAGCTCGAGCCCTGCAAGAAAAAGAAGAAAATCATCAAGGCATTAAAGCTCGAGCCTTGTACCTTTAGAGCTCGAGCCTTATTCAGTAGTGCTTCGAGCCTTACCCTAGGGTGCTTGAGCCTTGAGTCCCAAAAGCTCGAGCTTGGTACCTAAAGCTCGAGCCCTATGAAACCTGGATCGAGCAATGTTAAAAGACGAAAACCCCAAAATATTCTAAGTGTTGACGGAAAAGACGCTTCGGAAAATAGTTGAAGAAATTTGACTAAGTACAAAAGTAAAGATCGAGCACCATCCTTTGAAGCTTGAGCAATAATTCAAGAAAGCTCGAGCTTTGTTCCTAAAGTTCGAGCCTGAGCCCCATAGCTCGAGCTCTACTTCTTAAGCTCGAGCCTTCTAGGACAGATTAGATTTAAAGTTATGGGGATTATTCTTTTCCAAGTTGTATTTCACTCTAGATGGGCCAGAAGACTTAAAAGCCCACCAAACCCTTATTTCTTCTATAAAAGAAGGTACATGCGTTGATAGAAGAAGTTCATTTTTCTCGTATTATTCAGAAGGCTGATATTGTGGTGGTGGCTTTTAGGGTTTCCATAACCTTAGAAGGTGAAGATCCTAAGAAGAGAAGTGCAGTCTGTGACGATGAAGACGACAACAACACAGATGATATTCTACATCGTCATAAGTAGCTAATTCCTCTCTTAGGGCACTGATGTAACCTGATCTAAGTACTATGGTTTGATTGTTTTAACTCTGGGATATTTTTAATATATATATTATATTTCTGATTACATGATTATGAGCAATTGAGATAACTCAATTGGATTTTAATGTTTTAAATAGTTTCTAAAAAGTTATTACATTGTCTTAGATATAACTGTTCGTAAACTATTCTCACCCCATTCTTATTGGACAGTACCTGGCGGAACCCTGCCAGACATAAAAATGGAGATCATGTAATGGTGTTCCAATATTTTTTATAAATGAATGTTTTAATAGTCTATGCTTAGGAAAGATGGATTGTTTACAAAATTATTTATAGTTAAAGTAGGTATGTGGATAGTCCATGCTAACCACATATAGGTTATAGTTAACTGTAATTTATAAAACATCTTTCTTTAAAACTTAAATTGAACGAATGTTATTGAGTTCAATTCATTTGAAATATAAATTGTTAAATCCCCAGAGTCGAAATAGTTAACCATAGTATGAAGGTTGTGGTGAAGTCAAAGTCCTAAGACCTTTCTCTCTCTGATAACTTTAGTTTAATTTAATTTTATGTTTGTAACAACCAATTAATCAATCAATTCACATAGTTACCTGTAAACCAAGAAATAAGTTTGATTAGTTTAAAACGAGGCAAATAATATTCATCTCCCTGTGGGATCGACACCCTTTATATAGTACTATCCTACAAAGATTTGTGCTATTGCGAGGGGTAATAAACTGACACAAATCAGTATCAACTTCACAAACTTTGCAATGTGATCAATAGTCTTTGTTGACTCACTTTTCTTTGGAGGTGGTGCCAGTGACGGCATAACTTGTGACGATGACGCCACTGTAGTCTAAAACGCATCCTGAAAGACTGCCTGCACAACCAACCTAAGCAACTCATCACTTATCTGAGGAGGTGGCTCGACGGTTTCCCTCGCTTGTCCCCCTCTTGGTGGGACTAAATCCCGTAACAAGACATGTGACGGTCCTAGTTTTTCAGGCCAGTGCGTCCTGTGATGAACCGAAGATTGACCCGATAACGGATCCGAATTGCGGAAGCGAAAACAGAAAAACGAGCACTTAAGGCTAAAAGGGTAAATTGGTAATTATCCAGGAAGATTGGGGTACAACTGAGTACACTGTTGGAAAGGCAGCGAAAAATTAATCAAGTTCAAAAAAAATTTCACTCGATTTGGAGTCCGGATGAGGGAGAAATGAGTATTTGAAGTTTTGACGTCGCGGAGGCCCGACGAAGGCCATGACATGCCCCATGCGCGCCCGGCGCCCATGCCGGCGTGCGCGCTAGCGCCCAATGGCATGCCTATGCTGACAGTAAGGGTCCAAAGCAGGTTTTCCAGAACTGAGGCCTAAAACGGAGGTCAAGACGAGTTTTTCTGGAAAAACACGAAGAAGAAACCCCCCCTAAAATCGAGTTTTTTACATGACTCGCAAAAGAATTCAAAAAAAATCACTGTAAAATGCCCAAAATGCCCCTCCATGAAATCTGGTCATGAAGGCCAAAAAGCTGCTAAAATGCAAACTGGAAACTGAAACTTCACGAGGGATTTCCGGTACCAAGACAACATTTTCTGGAAAAACACGAAGAGAAAACCCCCCCTAAAATCACATTTTCTATTCAACCATATTGAAAGAAGAAATTAAAACTGATGTGAAAGGTCTAGAATGCCCCTAGATCAGATTATGCAACAAAATTTCAAAATGAGTCCATAGGAGGCTTATTTCACCAAAAAAGATGGTTTGCCCGGAAACGACCATGCACACAAACGTAACTTACCTATTTGGACGCGCTACAATGGTCCACGGCTTAAAAATACCACCGATACAAAATCCGACCCCCCAACGGGCAAAAGGCAAAAATGAACAAGAAAAGGGAAATTTGAAAACCAAAATTATCAAATGATTTCAAATTACCGTTTGGCCCTTGGCCACACTTCAAACATGATTTATAAGACCCTATGAAAGAATAAAAATGGAATTCCCACACCCGATGCAAAAGTTATGAAGCAATGACATAGGATTTTTCAATATTTTCATAATATTTCATGAAGTTAAAGTTGTATAGAATACAAGATACATGTCTTTGGCCTCCGGCCTCGTCTCATACATGTCAAATACATTGCATAGAGTGTACTTATGTACACATTACACAATTAGAATGAAATATACACATTTTGACATATAAGGCTACAAGTGGCATTTCAAGCCAACTTTTACAAGAATTGAAACCTTCAAGGCTACAAATCATTCAAGCAATATGAGAATCTCGAATCTTGATTCCTGTACCTGAAAAATGTCCCCACTACATGGGTGAGTAACATAAAGCTACTCGTAGGAGATGAGCATGCATCGACCTAGCATTTTACAATAAGATCACCTTATGGTGAAATATGTTAAAAGGGCTCATGCCACCTAACGTCTATATCAAAATGAGAGTCAGGGAGCATCCTAAGCTACTCATGCAATTGAAATGTACTACAGCATACAAGTATACATGCTAAAGTATACTAAACCGTATTAAAACATGATACACGACATTCAAGTACACATGCTCACAAGTATACTAAATCATGTTAAACGGGATAAGCAATATCTAGCATACATACACAAGTATAAGATATATGTATAGAGTACTCATAAATCAAGTATACAAACACAAGTATACTAAGCTAAACACATACGCATAAGACAAGTATACATGGCACAAGTATACAAAAATGAAATCCTCACACACAAGACAAGCATACTAAGCGTAAATACACTAGATAGAGTTTAGATACACCAACAAGGATACAAGTTCAAGTATACAATTTCAAGTATACTAAATGATATCAAAATACATAGGCAAGCACCAATTCTCAAGTTACAAGTAATCCATGATTAATAATTTGAAATTGAATGCGAAATCAAAGTAGAAAGACTAGGACATGTGGTCACTAGACCAAACAAGTGTTTCCGGGTAATTACGACCCATAAGGCACTACCTAGTGCGCACATGCATAAGTTATTCCTGGCAATTACGACCCACAAGGTACTACCTAGTGCGCACTTATGACTTAGAAGACTCTTGTTTTCGTACTAGAGCCAAACCCTAGCCATCACGTGAAATATATCCTTACAAGTTTTCCAAAATTAATAAGTCTAAAACTTATACAAAAATCAATAAGTTAGACCAAACTTATACCAAATCCACTAATGCATAAAACCATCTTCCATGCACAAATAAGGTTGAATCCACACAAACCATGTCCTATAATTCAAGTCTAGATAGCATATGACATGTCAAGCCTCCAATATGCAATTTATACACCAAAACAAGAATATTTTACAACAATTGAACAACATTACCACACTAAGCCACAAGTACTAAATAAGTCATAATTTAGTAACTAGCTAAGAACTTAAACAATTGTAATATTCTAACAAGCTATACACCTACACAAGATATATCTAAACAAGCTATGCAAGTCAATGATATTCTATATCATGCTAAGTCCAATTACCATTTCAAGAAGTCTCAAGTACTAATTCTACATCAAATTAGTAACATGCTCACAAGGTGATTAAACAGACTACATTTCAAGGTATTATCAACCTATTACTTCCAATATCAATTTAAGTGACCAACACACTTAAAATAAAATTAATTAAGCTCATTAATTAATTTTTCTCTAGATTTTTAAATATATCCAAATGTCATCAATTCAATATATGTTAAAGAACTCACCAAGGCATACTTTAATATTACATTACAAGTTGGTTTCATGCTTGATACAACTATGTGAATTAATCTTTCACAAAAGATAAATATTAAATAAGTTTTGTAATTCTTACTCAAATGCTCCAAATTTAATATATGTTACACAACTCACCAAGGCCTAATTTACTAGCATGCCACAATTTAATTCTAAACTATATATCATTATTAGAATTAAATCCTAAACAAGAAAAATAAATAAATTAAATTCTAAAAACTTGAACAAGGCATGCTCACAAGTTGTATATGCTTATAAAACCATAAATACAACAATAATATAAACCTAAGACATCCCCTACCTCAATTTGAGATGAAAATCTCAAAAGCCCACCGAAAAAAAAGTGCTCCGAATCCGACGAAACTTCCAGGTTTTGTCAGGGACAACACGATCTATATGAATCCACAAGAAGCCCCATCAAAATCACAACTTGACTTCAAACCCGAACTCAAAAATTGGCCAAAAGCGGGTTCTAATAAGGGGGAAAGATGCGTGTGGTCAAGACAAACACAAAACACGAAGGCACTTCGACTTTTTAACAAAGGGAAGAAGGTTCAAATGAAAGAAGAAGGGTGGCAGCCCCCTTGGGCTGCCATAGCAGGTTCTGGCCGTGCATGGAGAGGGGAGAAGATGACTTTTTAATTTTAAGTCTCCCTATTTATAGAAAATCTCAAAAATTGCCCTGAACGGGTCCCGCCGGGTCCGGAAAAGTGAAATTTAAACGGCAAAACTCCATGAACGAAAAAGATTCAAAATGAGAAAATATGAATAACGGAAGAAATGGCATCGAAAATCGAGTTCCGAGCAGAGAGATATGCCCCAAATAAGTTCGGCGGCAACTAGGGCCAGAAACCCTGAAACTGAAGAAAAACGACCAGAAGGAAATTCCAAGAATTTACGAGTCAACGAAAAGTGAATATGAATCCCGTACGAGGATTTAGGCTCAAGACAAAGTATTTTACAATAACTTTCATTAATTGCAAAATGGCCCTTCCAAAAAGGGTTAATTGCACTAATGCCCCAGAATGAAAATATCTTCCAAAAATATTTTCTTAAAAACCCCTGAAATAAAATATCTTCAAAAGATATTTACAAAAAACACCCCAAGAAAAGAAAAAGATTCTGAAAAACTTTGCATCAATGCCCCTATGGATACCGGGAGCAACTAGAATACTTTCTTGCAAAAGTAAAGATACGTATTTTGTGGAAACCACTTAGAGTAAAGATATGTGAAGTCAAAAACCAACTTCGAACACAAAGAGTGAGGTTACGCTAACAAAGTGACAAACGGGAAAAAGACAAAATAGGGAAAATGACGAAATAGGGAAAAGGACGAAAGTGAATAGGGTCGAAAAACGAAAAATGTGGAAATGACTCGGTTCTCAAAGGAAGTTGTCAATCCAAAGAAAAGAGTCTCATAAACCATTTTCGAGCACTCAAGACGACACTAAGTAACGAGAAACTGAACTCAGAAAAGAAATTTTAACGAAAAAAATTCATCCGTAAAATTCTGTGGAAAAAGGAAAGGAAGGAAATGACCGGGTCATTACAAGATATCTTCTTCAACCTGCTCCTGATTCCTTTCTACGGGATTGAAGCTAGAACTCTCCTCGGGATCCCTTCGTGGTGGCATTATGCTAAAAGAAGAAGAAACGAGAGAACGAGTCAAAAACAATGACACTAGGATACACACGAGAACGGAGTCCTCACAGGAATGACTTGACAGAAAAAGACCATACTTAAACACTTCCTATACTCCCAGAAAAACCTAACCAATGATGAGCATTATCATGCTAGCAATATGTAACAACACTAAACACTTAGCATGTATCACAAAAGCAGTTAACCAATTAAGCATGCCTTTTAAACAATTTAACACTTAAGCACATAATCAATTAAACATATAATTCAACTTCCCATACAATCCTAGGTAGGCCTCTACCCATCGTCTTAGTGGTATTCGAATCATCGCTCTGATACTAAATTTGTAATGACCCGAACCCGTGGGTCTGAACCATTAACCGGGTCTTTACCTGAACCCGCGACTTAGGGTACAACTACTATTTCCTATGTCGACACAAAACATGAACCTCATCCATAACTCTACAACCCTCCCAAACCATGAACATCAATAAAGGATCTCAATGCAGGGTGCAAGAAGAGAATCGGCTTGCAGCCTTACGTCGGCCGGTTGATACTCTAGATCCAATCGGCTGACCAAAATGATCAGCCGGCCGAAACGATGCACAAATATGCATACTTTCGGGACTTCCAAAGAATGGCTTCTCGGTTGACTAGAGATTTGGGTTCGGTCGGCCGGAAGAGAAGGTTCGGTAGGCTGATGAGGTTCATCGGCCGGTTGAAACGACACTTCCAGAGACTCAACTCTCTAGAATGCCCAAAACTGAATTGTTGGTCGGCTAAAGCTCCTTGTCAGCCGGCCAATAGGCCATAAAGTGTTGTTAGCTGCAGTTGAAAACACAAGGAAACTGGACTCGTTGAGAGCCAAACCTAATAGACAATCAATCCTTAATTCACGGCAAACATAAATAGCATTCCATAGACACATGCATTGATCAACTTCCCAAATTATAACATCATTTTCCCATTCGAAGCATAATATAGACATAGTCCCAAATACATCAAAACACTGTCATGAGTTCATTGTAACATTGTGTAATCCCTCTTTACAAAATGGATACATTTTCAATGGTGTGCGTTACAAAAAGAGAATGGGATCACATAAACAAAAGACAGTAAAATAACTTCTAGTCCATTAAGCTTATGGTGGATTTTCTTTCACCACTTCCTTTCCATGCCCTGAAAATGTTAAGATAAGGGGTGAGCATAAGGCTCAGTAGAAGTCGCCTAAGGCGTTAGTTTTGGACTCCCTTGAGCCACATAAAACATAAAGGGATACGAGATAAAGGGATCATGCATTGGGGTCTATGAAACATTTATAATAGGTAAAGCAGTAATCTCAGTAATAAACGCAAATTCTACTAATGTCGTGCATGATATGAAATGTAGTGCACACCGTTCCAACTGTGTCTGAACCGGCCTAACCCGCAACTTTCGAAAACCCGCTAGTCCATTAAACTTCTGGTGGATTTTCTTTCGCTACTTCCTTTCCATGCTGTGAAAATGTTAAGATAAAGGGTGAGCATAAGGCTCAGTAGAAGTTGCCTAAGGCGTTAGTTTTGGACTCCCTTGAGCCACATAACACATAAAGGGATACGAGATAAAGGGATCATGCATTGGGGTCTATAAACCATTTACAATAGGTAAAGTAGTAATCTCAATAATAAACAAAAATTCTACTAATGCCGTACATGATATGAAATGTAGTGCACCCCGTTCCAACTCGGTCTGAATCGGCCTAACCCACAACTTTCTAAAACCTGCTAACTGACTTTACCGAGGCGAGATTGAAACCTATCCCCGGCTCCAATTCTGGCAAGGCCTGGCAACCGTTAAAGGGCCTAGTATGAAAATTTTCCGCACTATATTGGGCCGCGCTCCCTCTAGGTCAAGCTAGCCCCGGACTTGCGAAATCCAATTTATATATATATATATATATATATATATATATATATATATATATATATAAACACTTTCCTTTCATGAAAGAAGCTTCACTTCCTAAAAAAAACTTTTCTTTCAAATTTCCCAAATCCTTCCTTTATGTCATGGTATGCTATGTAATGGCCTTCACTCTCAAAATCTTAATTCCATCATCATGTCAAGAATAATATCATCATGGTACCAATGATAGTCAACTAAGATTATAGCATACCTTGAAAGTTTAATACAACAAGACACCAATATCATGTAATACATGTACAAGAATCATTTACAATCAAGTTTAACATGTATACGCATACAACTTCACATATTAACCATTAAAACCTTTCCAATTCATTAATTTCATAACAAAGTTTGCAATTTAGGCATAAATCAGTGGAATTAAAAATTTACTCAAACAAGGAGGCAAAACTTTGTACATTAGGAAGTCCCTTACCTCAATTAGAGAGTAAATCCGCAAGAAGCCCTAATTTCAGCCCCAAACCTTAGAATTTCGAAATCCCCAAATGGTGGCCAAACGGAGATTGGCTCCGATTAAAATGACGACCTCAACAAGCTCTCTAACTTAGTCTCAAGTGGTTAGATCAAATTATCACAAGGTGAAGCTAGATCAAGCTTTGAAATTTAAAGAAAAAGAAAATGAAAGGAGAGTTGAGAGAGAAAGGGAAAGTGGGGTGAGAGAGAGATACAAAGGCCACAAAATGGCCTTAAGGCCATTATAATTCACGGCAAACATAAATAGCATTCCATAGACACATGCATTGATCAACTTCCTAAATTAAAACATCATTTTCTCATTCGAAGAATAATATAGGCTTAGTCCCAAATACATCAAAACACTGTCATGAGTTCATTGTTACATTGTGTAATTCCTCTTTACAAAATGGATACATTTTAAATGGTATGCTTTACAAAAAGAGAATGGGATCACATAAACAAAAGACAGTAAAATATTTTCTAGTCCATTAAGCTTGTGGTGGATTTTCTTCCGCCACTTCCTTTCCATGCCCTGAAAATGTTAAGATAAGGGGTGAGTATAAGGCTCAGTAGAAGTCGCCTAAGGCGTTAGTTTTGGACTCCCTTGAGCCACATAACACATAAAGGGATACGAGATAAATGGATCATGCATCAGGTTCTATGAAACATTTACAATAGGTAAAGCAGTAATCTCAGGAATAAACATAAATTCTACTAATGTCGTGCATGATATGAAATGTAGTGCACCCCGTTCCAACTCGATCTGAACAAGCCTAAGCTGCAACTTTTGAAAACCCGCTAACTGACTTTACCGAGGCGAGATTGATAACTATCCCCGGTTTCAATTCTGGCAAGGCCTGTCAACCATTAAAGGGTCTAGTATCAACTTTTTCACGCCATATACTGGGCCACGCTCCCTCTAAGTCAAGCTAGCCCCAGATTCGTAAAATCCGGTTTATTTAAAATAAATAAAAAAACATTTTTCTTCCATGAAAGAAGCTTCACTTCCTAAAAATAACTTTTCCTTTCAAATTTCCCAAATCCCTCTTTTATGTCATGGTATGCTATGTAATAGTGCCTTCACTCTCAAAATCTCAATTCCATCATCATGTCTAGAATAATATCATCATGGTACCAATGATAGTCAACTAAGATTATAGCATACCTTGAAAGCTTAATACAATAAGACACCAATATCATGGAGTACATGTACAAGAATCATTTACAAGCAAGGTTAGCATGTAAGCACATACAACTTCACATATTAACCATTAAAACCTTTCCAATTCATTAATTTCATAACAAAGTTTGCAATTTAGGCATAAATCAGTGAAATTAAAAATTCACTCAAACAAAGAGGCAAAACTTTGTACTTTAGGAAGACCCCTACCTCAATTAGAGAGTAAATCCACAAGAAGCCCCAATTTCAGCCCCAAACCCTAGAATTTTGAAATCCCCAAATGATGGCCAAACAGAGATTGGCTCCGATCAAAACGACGGCCTCGATGAGCTCTCCAACTTAGTTTGAAGTGGTTAGATCAAATTCTCACAAGGTGAAGCTAGATCAAGCTTTAAAATTTAAAGAAAAAGAAAATGAAAGGAAAGTTGAGAGATAACGGGAAAGTGGCATGAGAGAGAGATACAAAGGCCACAAAATGGCCTTAAGGCCATTATAATGGCTAAAGCATCAAAGGTCGGTCCCACATGAATCAAATCCCACTTTTACTAATAATATATATATATATATATATATATATATATATATATATATATATATACAGAGACTCAAATTAAACCACAACCACATAAAATCATTTAACTAAATAAATATACACAATGAAATAATGCATGACATACAATTGGCCCGTGACACAACCCTTGTGTACAACAATCCATGTAGCAGGTCCCACCTAGGACCTCCTAGTCTGAAAAACAGAAAAACGCTGCCAATATATTTCCAAGAGTCCTGAACTCAAGGAAATGTCCCAAACTACTCTCCGACACATTCGGCACACCCCACGGTGTCCAGTTCACAAAATGAAAAAAGTCAAAAATACCTTCAAAAAATCAAAAAATTCTAGAAAATAAAAAATGATGAAAATCAGAAACATTACACAGTAGCTGATTATGAGCAAGTGGCAAACCATTCACCAGCAGTAGATTAGCAAAAGGTGGTAAATCAACAAATGGGAGAAATTAGATCACAAATAAATCCCCGAATGGGAGAATTTAATCAGAATATATTTGCCCAAATGGGGGAGATTAATCAGATACGGAAAGCAATGAGATATCAGCTACCCAAAGTCGTCGTCGAGCTGAAAACTCGGCATCTCATGAATCATTTTTCAATGTATTTCTTTACCATTGACAAACATTTCTCAAGGGCCACAAACAACAACGGCAGGGCTTAGCTAGCCGAGTGTAACTGCTAATTTACCTATCAGTAATCCGCCAATAATAACAGAAATATCATTGATGCCGATAGAACCGAATGTAAAATGGCAAAGGTTATTCTACAACGCCCACCAGTGATGCCGATTCCCCCTCAGAAAGAACCCCAAGAGCCGGGAGGCAATCAGAATAAGGGAGGAACAACTTACAAGCTCTACCAGTACCACCGGCGGTTGTCGAGGGGCATGTGATTGCAATCCACAATGGGAATGGGTTAACCCGTATGCTCCACTTCAGCCTAACAATGATTTTGTGACTCTCAACGGCAGAAAATATCAGCTGTATGATCGGCACGATTATTATCCGTCACTAGCAAAATTTCAGCCACTAGTATCAGATTATCGGCAAGTTTCAGCAGCCGATTATCGGCAGGTGGTAAATCAATCACAACAAATGACTTATCAACAACAAAGTTAGAAAAACTATTAGCTTGGTACTGAAATCGGCCAGCCTTGCCTATCTCAGTAGGAAATTTCTCTAGAAATTCGGCTGAAAGCAAAGCGGCCTATGTACTTGAATTCTTCGCCGATTGTGACATCTAATAATCGGCAATAACAATTATCGGCTAAAAGAATTGTTTTAACTCACTGTCCTCAGCCCAATTCCAAGAAAAAAAAAAGAAAAAAAAACTAGCCGATGTTAATTTCAAAAGGTTACCTAGAGCTCAGTTGAGAAAATCGGCTAAAGCAAAATTGGTGTAAAAAAAATCAGCTAAAAAACCAGCGGCTACTGGGGGGCATGTGATTGCAAACCCTCAACAAAAGTTAGTTGATCCATACACTCCACTTCGGCCTGTCGATTATAGTGAGGTCATGCTTGCCGATCAATAGACTTTTGGGTACGATGTAGTCCTACCGATTGAACTGAATGTAAAATCGGCAAAGGTTATTATATAACAAATCTCGACTCCTGCCAATTATAGTGAGGTCATGCTTGCCGATCAAAGGACTTTTGGGCATGATGCAATCCTACTGATGGAGCTGAATGTAAAACCGGCTGAGGCAAAATCGGCTGAAACAAATTCGGTTGAAAGACAATCGGCTAAAAGGAAATCAGCTAATAAAACATCTTGTTGGCACAATTTCATTCATCTAGTACAACTAATAAGTAGGTCGGCTAAAATGACACTTCACAATAACTTAATTCTAGTCGATTGTGATCACACATTGCTAGCGGAGTTGGGAAACACGTGGGGGGTAAGTCTTTCATGGGTTTTTGGGCAGCTGATATCGGCTGACTTTATGAGAAATTAGGAAGAACCAAGATCAGCCAATCTGGCTGGTATGAAATAAAGATCATCTTAGGATTGATCCATAATAAATAAAGTTTTGGAGCTCATTGATTTGACATCGTATTCCAAGTGATTAGCTCAACCATTGATTTACTTCCAATATATTTTAAATTTGAAATATCTTATCGGCTTGGGCGGCGGGCAGCCGATAAAACATTTAAAATTTGAGGGCATTATTGACACCCATTTTGGTAAATTACGTGGCAGTGAGTTGGCATGTATTTGAATGATGATGTGGCAGCTACATATGTGATTTGGGTTATGAAGGGATAATTAGAATTGTTGAAAGAGATAATTAAGGATTTGTTATGTGGAGAGATAAGAGTTTTGGATCAAGTTAAAGTATTATTATACTTAATTATCCTTATCTTGTGGGAGATAAAAGGATGAGATATATCATCATATTTTTCAAACTACGGTGAATTTGTGGAGAAGAAAGCTTATACATGGAATAAATTTGGTAATCAATTGTAATCTAGTTGCTTATATTTAGGAAGTTATTCATTTTTTGACTCTTTATGATTTGTATAAATAATTGTATACATATGCTTTATAAGAGGTCCAGCACCCTCAAAATCTTTTATTATTGTTATTGCTTTCTCAAGCTCTTCTCCCATATAGTAACATTGCTATTTCTATCTATCCTTCTCTCTCTATCTCGTTCTCTCTCTCTCTCTTTCTCTCTATCACCTTATATATCTATATTTTCTCCCCTTTCCATTATCAAATCGTTACTATATTACTCACTGATTGAAAGTCCTTTTAATTATGGCAATCTTGAACTCATAAGAGGAGTATATTTGGTCTCTTTCTCTTTGCATCGCCTGAAAGTCAACATTCTTAGAGGGACTATAGTTGAGAATACACACTCGAACCATATAATTGGTTCTGGCACGCCCACAACACATCAATTTAAAACCGGCTCTAGCTAGCTGATTTTAGCGTCAACACATTGTTCAACTAAAAAGAACAAAATTACAATACTTAACAATATAAAAACCAAAATATAGAAGTTTACTTGACAAATATAAGAACCAAAATATAGATTTTGATAATATTTTCATTAAATACGTTACAATTGTCCTTGACGAGATTTTATTTTTTGAAAGCGTTGCATGATAGCCTTATTATATATGCTCCTAAATATATCCTTTTCAATATATACAACCAAACTATCATTCATAAATTGATCTCCCATCCGTTTACACAATTCATTCTTTACAATATTCATAGCAGAAAATGCCCTTTCCACCGTGGCAGTCGCAACCAGTAAGATCAACACCAATGTCACAAGCAAATACACCAATGGATACAACTTGTTCTTTTTTGCCTCCACCATTTTTTTTTTTTTTTGCAAGAGTAGAAATCCCTTTCAATCCTTCAAAACTACTATTAGAGCGCACATCAAGAATATAAGTCTTAAGTTAACTATGAAGTTCTTTGAACTTAACTGTAGAAAATTCTTTTGGATAATATTTAGCAAAACGAATTATCTTTTACTTGTTAAAAGCAAAGAATGAATCATTTGGACATAAACATGCCATACAAAGAAGTAACTCATTATTAGTCTCACTAAAATGAATATTTAACTCTTAAAGTTGCATATCTATCACAGAATAAAACAACTCAACACAATAGTAATGCAAGTTTGTCATTTCTTTCACATTCCGTCATAGTCGACCTTGAGCAAAGAAAATGTCATCCATGTTGGTAACATCAATCCCATGTCCCTTACAAAATGAAGAAACTTCTTCGAGTAAAGAATCCGATCCATCATCCCTCATCATTTATAGTCGTTGTTTACATACTTTGACTAAACACATAGCATTCACGATATCTTGATCTTTTCTTTGTAGTGGTTTTGATAACTCATTTTTCATTTCTAGTACTGCCTTTATAAAATGGAGACTGAATACAAAATTAAAGGATTGTATTGTCCCAAGTAGAATAGTTGTTTCACCTCTTTGATCAGATCTAAATCCATCCACTTCAATAATCTCAAGAATATCAATTACAGATGAGAACATTGTAAATAAGTCATTAAAGTCCATAATGTGAGCCCAACGAGTGTCTCCTACACGTCTAAGAGAAGTACTCTGATTTAAGCATTGCCCGCTTGAAAGCTTGCCATTGTTAAGTCCTTCAATAACTTTTGCAATTTGTTTCTCTCAAAGCATATCACGACGTTTACATGAGGGTCTAACTACATTCACCACATTAGCAACAACAAATAAGAAAAAAGTGGGAATCTATCCATGATTCTTTTCCACAACAACAAGAGCCAATTGAAGTTGGTGAGCAAAGCAATGAACAAAAAAGACAAATTCATTCTCTTTCAGAATAAGCGTTTTGAGACTATTGAACTCGCTATGCATATTGCTAGCCCCATCATAACCTTGCCTACGTAATTAATCTAGAAATAATAAATTCATGTGTAGAAAATACATTATCAATCGTTGCCTTAAGTGAGAGAACATTTGTATTTATAACATATACCATACCAATAAAACGCTCAATAATACTCCCATTCTTCACATAACGTAACACAATAGTCTTTTGCTCCTTTATTGATTCATCACGAGACTCATCAATTAAAATAGAGAAAAATGCATATCCAATATCTCTAATAATAAAATTGATTATCTTTGTTGCAATGGAATTAATAATTTTTTTTTGAATCTCGGGTGATGTTAATTTCATATTTGCAGGAGTATTTTCCAATACGACAGCTTTAACATCTTTATTGTGATGAACATAAAATCTCAGAAATGTAAGAAAGTTCCCTTTGTTGACATCAAATATTTGTGATGGCTTCATTACTAAATCAAAGACTACAAATACGGGTCACACATGGCAAAATCCTAAAGGTCTAGACCTTTAAAGAAGGTGTGACAATTCAAATTTAAATTTTAAATTATTTTCAAACAAAGAGAGATATATATCTATTAATTTGGGGAATTAAGCACAATCATGGGGAGTTTCCAAATCAACACTCCATCATTTAGCCTATAAATACAAGTTCACTCTATATATTCAGGAGGACAGACAGACATACACATATAGACATACATGGACAGAGAGAAGAATAGAACATCAAAGCTCTGCCGAAACTCTGAGTCAACAAAACTCCGAAGTTTCTAAAGAAGAAGAAGAACATGTGTGCCACACCTACGCCGTTCTTATCAAAGGCCTTCACTCACTGTTCGAGATCAAGCCCCGCCGGCCCTCACTTAAAGATCTATTTGAGCCTTCTTCAACTTTGAAGAACTTAAATAAAGTTCAACCACCGGTTCAAGATCAGGCTTCCGACACCCTTATACCAATTTCATAAGGAGATTTAATCAGAGGGTGATTCTAGACTATAATAGAATCGCCAATAGAGAATTGTACCTCTTTTCTTTAAATTAATAAAATTAATTATTTGTCTGCGTTTTTGTTCCTAGATTTTTGGATACAAAATTTGTGTGTACACCGTTGATTGTTTGAATCATCAACTTCATCGTGGTGCCACGAAATGCAAGTCCTTGGTGTAAAAGATATCAGATACATTCAACTGATGCAATCAAATGAGTTCGATATTCAATTCTAGCTTGGTCTGACTGCTTAAAAAAAATTGTTTGAATGTTTTGCTTTTGGTTCACCAAAGCTTCACAAGATCTATAAGCTTGGTTGTGGGCACTATTGGGACCTCCAACACGAACTTTGAGTTTTTCCCTCTTTTTCCAATTTGAAAACCCCTCACCCACAAAGGAGTCACCTTTTAATTGTTCTCCAATATCTAGCTTGAAAAGGAAGCAGCATAGGCAAAATGTTGCATCTTTAGCTATCCTATATTCTAGCCAATTAGAATATTCGCTAAACCAAGCAGGGTTGAAACGACGTAACCCTTTCTCAAAATCCTTATAAGGAAATTTATGAGTCTTAGACTGACAAGAGCCTTTCAGATAATATGTTCTATGAAGTTTTCCTTGAATATTAGGATGGTAATCCATGATTCGGGCTCGTAGTCCTGGATCTGTTGGAAGATCCTCCAAGTTAATGTTGAAACGACTTTGCTTTAAACTATCATCATTTCTCTCTGTAGAAGATGTTAACTCTAATTTTCTTTAACAAAATCAATTAATTTTTTTTTTTTTGCATAACTGTTTAAAAAAGAAATAGATTATTTAGGGGAAAAAAGAAGAAATTTATGATTATAAATTTCAATTACTCAATCCATATATCATATTAATTATTAAGCATAGAAGTTCCAAAATGCAAATTATATTTCTTTGAAAATTTTAGAGAACTCAATTATAATCTGTGGAATTTTGGGATGTGATGAAATATGCAGATAATCAAGAATAAAATAGGGCAAAAAAATTAACTGCTAATTGAATATATTTTTTAGGACAAAGAACCTATTTCTTGTAATTACTCAAAGTAATAGAAAACTAATGGGGCTTACAGCAAGATAGTGCACATAGATTATCATCACTAAAAAAGCCGAAGCAATGAAATTCACTTTTACTTCACCTTCCTATTTTTCCTCTTAAAAAAAAAATAAATAAAAAAATAAAAAATAAAAATTGTATTTTCTCTCTACTTCATAGTCACACTCTCTCTCAGCAACTTTTATGAAAGCCAATACACTAAGGTTAGATTTATCTTCAGCCATTCCCTTTTTGCACACCTCACATGGGGAGATAAAAACTAGGTTATGGTGTTCACCGGCTTTAATTGAACCTAGAGGATTGTAATGCAGAATAAACACAAACACGAGAACATTTGTGCACAGACATTACCACCATGCCAAATTCTCCCATGTAAGTGAAATGGGTGTGATTTATCTTAATCTGTTCTGCGAACAAATAATAGTCACTATATAATCAATATTGACCTTCCATGTATATTGAACTTTCTTGGCCTAAATTAATGCACTGCCACAATTAATGCTATCCAACCATGGAAATTAGTTAAACAAAGAACCCTACAAGTCACCACAATGCATTGTACAGTCACAGTCACAGTCACATGGCATTAAAAATCATCATAAATTCGCTTACAAATAGTAAATTTTGTTATATATATTTATAATTCAAGTAAGATCAAAATTAAAATAGATGTGAATCACGTGATTCATATGAAATTGTGAACCCAAAAAAATTAGGGTTTCCAAATTCTATATATAAAAAAACAAGTATGTTTTACCCGGGGAATCAATGACAAACTGAAAGCAAAATAAGGCTAATTTTTTTTTCGATTATGTTGCAGACGATGAAGTTTAGAAGAATCAGAACCAAATTCGTGAGTTGCAAAAGTGGATGCCTTTTTCTGGGTGTAATGTAAAGTGGAATTGCTGTCCCCCAAACAAAAAGAACGAGATGGTTGATGTCGATCTCTTATCCTTCAAAATGATATTGAATGAGTTGAATGACCGAATCACCCCTCAACATGTGAACAAAAAAAAAAAAAAAAAAAAAATTTGAGGGGAGGCATATTTGAAAATTTTAAAAAATATATAATAATAATAATAATATTAAAAAAAAAAATTCAGGGGGGGCTCCCTCCACTCCTGCCTAAAACAATTCATAGCTAAGTAACTATAAAACACTAAAACAAATAATTACATAAATTAAAATAAAAATAATTTAAATTTGACGGTTGAAAGAATGTTTGGATTGTCATCCCTATGAAAAATTTTTGCATGTTAAAAAATAGTACTGAAATACTTCAAAAGGAGGAAAGAACGTTATTAAAAAAAACATTTATGCACCCAATTGAATCAACTCGTCACATAAGTTATTTCTACTATCATTACATAATCCACTAGAGAGTACCAAATGAAATATGTTATTAGATACTTCATGATGGAGGGAATATACAACCATTAATGTCAAAAACTCCATAAACTCTCACTTTTTTTCCTTTACTTTTCTGTTCTTTTCCCGGGTAAGAACACCAGAATTCTTTTCTTCTCAAGCTTATATACACAAGAATTACATATACTTTCTTATATCCTCACGATACTCACCTTTCAGCCCCTTATACTTTTTCTCTCTCCCTATTTCTCTTTACCCAATTCCATCTCTATTTATAGAGTCTTCAAACTCAATTTTTGTTGGCAAAAATTCCACAACTTGTCTACAATGAGTCATTATATCAATCACAACTTTAAAATAGAAGCATCCCAAATGAAAAATAATTTTCTTCACAAATTTAGATCTTTTGGAAAGTTCCAAACTAAAAAGGAAACTAATTTTTGCACACAAGCCACAAACCCAACACACATCTATTTAGAAGATCGAGATTTCAATTCTCTATAAACCAAAAATGGGTGCGTGAGTGTATGTCTTGCCAAGGATAAAACATGATCGACATCAAGCACACAAAAGTGTTTCTTTAATACACCAAAACTAAGTTCAATTAAGGTTAGTAAGGAAGACTGGTGAAGGTTGAATAATTCTCTTTCGTTTGAACACCTTAATATGGGGAATAAATCCATTTCAAATGCCAATACTCAAATCAACAAAATAATATTTCCCTACAAATTCAATATTAAATTATAATAATTATTTGTTTCTTATTCATGAACTTAAAGGTTTCGAAAGTGCAATACTTAGAATGGTTAAGTGCAAAAAAAAACCCCTGTAATATAGGTTTTGTGCACAAATAGTCCTTACTTTTTGAAAATGTGCATTTTAGTCCACAAAATTAAAAAAAAAAATAGGTTCTAGTAAACTAGGCTTGGGCTAACCTAATTCTTGTAACCAAACACTCTCCATATTCACAATTGCAGTTATCAACCTGCGGCTTACCGACGATGAGGATACGGCAACCTCTGTAACTCTCACTTTGCAACAGCAAAGAACCAATTGATTAGCCACAAACATGGACACCGACCACAAAATTAGACAGAAATGACGACTATACAACCAATGACAACTGTCATCCACGGAGTGTTTGCCATTGCGTCGTCCTCGGAGTGTTCGCCACTGTGTCGTCGGAATATGGAATCGTCAGAGTCTAATTTACAAGTTTGTTAAACCAACGGTGGCCATCCTCGGAATTAGATTTGTGATTTACAGTCTGTTAAAGCAAGATTGAACATTTGATGCATATATATATATATATATATATATTGGTGTTCTTTAATTTGCCCGCGGCATGAGGGCAGAGTTGATTTGTGCAATCAATGGCATCCAAATTGGCGTGCTCGACTTGTGAGCACTGCCTTGTCTTCAGCACACTAAAAAAGCCCTTTGGTAGAGGTTTGATTTAAGGGTTAATGGAGTGAGAAATTTAAAAAAAAAAAAAAAAAAAAAAATTGGCTAGTTCATCTCCATGGCTTCTCTACTTCACTATACACCTTTCAAGTCAATTCGTTCAGTTCTCGACTTCTTCGAGGACCGCCAGAGGCCTACCCAAATTGACAAATTAATCCTTATTTTGCCCAAAAGAACCATCACCACCTTGTTAGAGTTCTCTCACAGACAAAGCTCGAGTCATTTTAGAGAGAGAAATTCTAAGGGAGAGAGCATGGGACAAAACTGTCATTTTACATTGCCTACATTTTTATATATTAATTTATTCTATTCTAGAGTAATAGGTAATCAAGTCCAAGCATAGAATACAAGAGATATCAAACAATTAATATTTAAACAAGCATTTGAATACAAAAAGTATAATAAAGAAATAAATAAATAGTAATCTGAAAGGAACTAAATAATAAATTCTTATTTAAAAATTCTCAAATAAATAATAATTAAAAATCCAATAATAAAATCCTCCAATCCTCTGATATCAGTAATTAATTAAACTACAACTCGAGAATCCATACTGTGGACCCCTAATAATCTCCTAACTGAAATAAATGAACTGAAATAAAACTAATAAGTAGAGTCGGAAGAGTGAATGACTTTCTCTGCTCGGCACGAACAATCTCTAAGACTGGAACTGACGAACACCTGAAAAATAATGGTGGGTTAAGCCCACAAATTAGTTCTAATCTACTACATCCCAAATAGAAACTCGATACACATACACTTCCTAATTAATTCAACAATAATTAAATAATCCATATATAGATATATAGATACTAAAGAAGCCTCACTAGACTATAGAGTTGTTTCAACCTGAATAGTAGGTAACATGCAAAACGCACAT
Source organism: Cornus florida (assembly GCF_030987335.1). Lineage (NCBI taxonomy): Eukaryota > Viridiplantae > Streptophyta > Magnoliopsida > Cornales > Cornaceae > Cornus > Cornus florida. The sequence goes on from NW_026775572.1 coordinate 50,419,232, forward strand.
ATAGTGGGCATGAAGACCTAGACCTACCAAGGTACACAACTACACTATATCTAGCGACACATCCCTGACAATATACGCACCCTAACCACTGATCCTGAGATTCAAGCTCAAATCATAGCGTATAATTATATATGTAAAATCCGTCCTATCCAACCATCAAAATAAACTATCCAAATATTATTTTAATAATATGTCATCCAACTATTTCGTTGACCTGATAGGAAAATAAGTAGGATTTAACTTTATTAGTTAATTTATTCCCTTATATGCCTTGATGAGCGCTGAAAAGTGCGTATTTAAACCCCTTAAACTTAGGTATTCTAGTACCTTTATCTATCTTACTTTACCGTTTTAGATTGATTTCATATTATTTCCATTTTCAGACACTTATTCCGAAAATAAGCTAACTCAACCAAATAAGAGTAGAAATGAAGCAATTCTGGGATGAATTAAAGAAAGGAGCCAAGTGGAAGCAAAAGGAAGAAAAAGGTAGAAATCAACATCCTTGATCGATCTCAGATCAAAGTTCGATCGATCTAACATGATCGATCTCAACTCTTCAAGATGGATCAGAGCCATAATGACATTTTCAGAGATCTCAAAAGTTGGATCGATCCAACATCATTCTTCGATCGATCGAACTGCCTTGTCCTTATCCAAATGATTGATCTTATCTAGTTGTACCACCCTAACAACCACTTTTGTCCTTTTTCCAAAAATATCTCAGATTTGTCTTTATCCAAAAAGCGCCGCCATTGAGGATTGATTCAACTTCAGTTCGATAGATCTCAGCTATGTTCGATCGATCCAAGTCCAAGGTTCGATTGATCGAACTTCCTCCAGTGCGAAAAAGTTAAATCTCCAGCTCACCAAAAGTTGTCCTTTATCCAATCATTAGGAAATATTTTGTGCACGACCCCAGCTTATTTTGGGTGTCATTTAACCTACCTATATAAGGATAAAGATTACTTTTTACACCATAGAGGATACCATATCAATCATATCATCTCATACCTTGTAAGAACTCTTGGAGAGCAAACTTAGAGGAGGAGGAGGCTAGAGACACCATTGGAGACTCTTCATCAACCAAGGAGCAAATCTCTACCATGGAGTTAGCCCTTGAGGGTTAGAGAAGTACTACCATGAGTGGCTAAACATCCTCTTGGGGCTAGAGTTAGCCCTATGCATGCTTTCTACATCTTGATTTTGTGTATTATTGAGGGATTAGTGTTGTAATACATGTTTTGGCACTTTTATATATAGATCTTGTTTATTCAATGATTTATGTGGTTTAATGCTTCCAATTGATCATTTCATTCTATCCATATGTCTATATATGCTAGAATAGATGTTCATGTGTTTATCTCTATTTCTTGTGTTATTGATGCATGTCTATGTGTATTGATGCCATAGATCTAGAGATTGCCAAAACATAGTACTTAATGGAATGCTCTTGTAATTTTCTAAATGGTTCATGCTCATTTCTTGATGGATTATGCCTCTTCCTTAGGTTAATTAGTTTAATTTCATGTCATTAGCTTAATTATAGTGTAGTGGTAGTATAGTTGTTAGATGGGAGGACAATCCATGCTTATTGTTAATGTTCCCTACTTTTGAATGCAAATAGCATATGTCTCTAACCTTGTGGTGTATTTGGCTTGTGAGCTTAATGAAAGGATTAATGATTTGCTAGATATATTGTGCTTTTCACATGCTATTTAGACAATATATACTTAATTGTTAGATATATTGTGCTTTTCACATGTTAATTAGACAATGTATGCTTAATTAGTCACCCTTGCTAATTGAATCAACAAAACACACACACACATCAATATTGCAACACACATTTCCTTCATTAGTCACTTATTAAGGGTGTAGAAAAACATTGTTTGGTGGTGACCTCTAAACTCCAAGATCTCTCTCTCTCTTACTTACTCTTTATTGCATTTAATTATTTAGTTTAATTTGCTCTCTAGTTTAATCAACCAATCAACTATTTGTTTGATCACTCGACCTACTAACCCTAATAGCGATTCCATAACCAAATTCGACTCCAATCCCTTGGGACGATCCCTACTCACCCTAACTATATTTTTAGTGAAGGTAGTAGTGGCTTTTATAAATGTAAAACTTAGCCCTCACCTTAATGCACACTCTTAAGCTTGTGGTGTAGGACGACATAGACAACCACCAAGTTTTGGCATCGTTGCCGGGATTAGGCAACGTCGTATTTGTGGAATCAATTAGGAATTAGTACTCTTTTGATCGTGTCTTTACTTTGTTTTTATTTTTCTTTTAATTACTTATTGTTTTTGTTCATCTTTGATAAGGAGCATTGAGTTAGGAGGCAATCAAAGGAGCACTCAAGCAAAGGAGCTAAGCAAGGATTGAAAAATGCCAAAAATTTTAAAAAAATTACTAAGCTAAGCTATAAATTTGGAGTTGAAGTGCTATAGGACCTTTGTGAGACTTTCTTTACTCAATCCTTTAGTTAAATCGTCAGCCCGCGTGGAGGCTTGTTGTTTTTAAATTCTTAGATAAATCGTAAGCCCGCGTGGAGGCATTCTTAATTGTTCTCTGCATCATTGTTATTAAAGCAAAGGAGTATGGATTAAGTGTTTGTGGAGGAAGTTTCATTGAATTGTTGTGAAGTTGAAGTGTTTGTTCATTCATTGTGTTTATGTGTTTTTACATTGTGCATGCATGGTCGTAGATCACTAAGACCAACTCTTGTCCCTCTTGATTTGCATCTTGAATCCATAGTTAGAAATCCTAGGGAAGAGGAAGTTCTAGTTTTACCCAATCCATTACATCAATGGAAGGCCATAATGAAGAGCATGTAGAGGACCTTGGTCATATAGACCAACAAGGTATCCTTCATCCAAATGTGCACCATGAGAACATACAAGCACCATTAGACATGCCTAGGCCATTCATTCACCAACCACAACAACAATAAGGCCAAGTTCCATTTGGAATGCCAAGGCCAATGTATGCTCCACAACCTCCCATCATTCAAGGAAATCAAAATCAAGGTGCTCATGTTGCACCTCAAATTGCTAATCCTCCACTTACTTTAAGAGATCATTATGTACCTAATGAATACAATGCACCCACATGCATTCAATTGCCACCATTTAGAGCCCATCATTATGAAATTAAGCCACAAACCATTCAAATGCTTCCTAACTATCATGGATTTCAAAGTGAAGAACCTTACAAGCATTTAGATGAGTTTCTAGAAGTATGTTCCACCGTAAAATATACGGACATGCCGGAAGAGGTCTTAAGACTCAAACTTTTTCCATTCACCTTCAAAGACAAGGCAAAGTATTGGTTTAACAATCTTAAGCCTTTTTCAATCACTTCTTGGGAAGAAATGCAACAAGAGTTCTTGAAGAAGTACTATCCGGTTTCTAAGACCAATGCCATGAAAACCTCAATTCGAGAATTTTCACATGGGGATGGAAAAATGTTTCATGAGGCATGGGAACGCTTTAATGAGTTGCTTAGGAAGTGTCCACATCATGACATGCCCAAATGGCAATTAGTTCAATATTTCTTTGAAAGCTTATCGGACAATTATAAAGGCATGGTTGATGCTTCCATGGGTGGCTCATACATTGATAGGCATGAGGATGACGTGTGGCGTCTTTATGAGAGCATGGGTGAAAATTCTTTGCATAGAACATTATCATCCAAGAATGGTAGAAATTTACAAGGTAGGAAGAGTGTTGGCTTACATTAAGTCTACCATTCAAATGAAATAGCCGCTGAAATGAAGTCTTTATCTCAAAGGTTTGATCAATTTTTGATTAACCAAAACTCGGCGAACCAAGTATCTTCCTTCCTTAACCATTCTCATCGTGCATCAAATGAAACATGTTTGACTTGTTCTAGTGTTCTTCATTCTACTTCTCATTGTCCTCATAGACAAGTGCAAAATGAACCCAATGAACAAGTCAATACAGCTTTTGTAAACCAAGGGAACAATCCTTATAGTACTCATTATAATCCAAGTTAGAGAAATCATCCGAATTTCTCTTGGAAAAACCAAGGAGAGGGTTCAAACCCTTCCCAAGGCGGTTTTCAAGGGAAGTACATTCCACCTCTACTTCAAAACCAAGGATCCCAAAGTTATAGACCTTATCAATCATAAGGGAATCAATTTGCTCACTCTTATTTTCCCAACCAATCTTATTCCCAAGGAAATACTAGAAGTCCCACCCTTGAAGAAAAAGTTTTGAATGCTTTGGGCACTCTTAAGGCTAACATATAATTACTTCATTCCCACTCTCAATCCATTGAAAAGCTAGAAACCCAAGTAGGGCAAATATCAAGCACTCTTAATGCTAGAGAGAAGGGAAAGATGCCTATTAATGCCCCACCTAAGCAACAACGTGTTGTGGAAACCCATTCCTTATCGGAAGGTCACACAATTGAACATGTTAATGCGGTGACTACCTTGCAGAGTGGTAGGATTGTGAACAATCAAGTTGAAATGTCCAATGAAGAGAATGAACCGGTGTAACCTCAAGTTGTCACCCGTCCCCGTTTCACATCCCATTCCTCCTTCATTGCATATACATGATCTTGTGAATGAGAAAGCTTCAAAATGTGGTTTAAAGAAGGATTTTGAAAATGATTTGAAGAAAGATTTGCCGAAAAATGAATTTAAAAAGGTTTTGTTGAAAAATGATTTGAAACAAAGTGATTTAAAAACTTCTTGTGTTGAAGAGACTTCAAAGAAAAATGCTGAAAAAGTGTTTGAACCAAAAGTTCCATTTCTGGATGCCTTAAAAGGATCCATTTCAAAAGACAAGCAAAAGGAAAAAAACCAATGAAATCATGGAAATGTTTAGGCAAGTGAAAGTCAATCTTCCACTTTTGGATGCAATCAAGCAAATTCCGGCTTATGCCAAATTCTTGAAAGACTTGTGCACCCAAAAGCAAAAGAACAAGAGCCAAGCACCAAGAAAAGTGGTTTTGACCGAGCAAGTAAGCTCAATTTTGCAACATAACACTTTACCAAAGTTTAAGGACCCCGGTTCACTTACTACTTCATGCATTATTGGTGATCATATCATTAATCGGGCACTTCTTGACTTAGGAGCAAGTGTTAACCTTCTTCTATACTCGGTTTATGTCAAATTAGGCCTAAGTGAATTGAAACCGATGTCGGTAGTTTTGCTACTTGCCGATTGATCCATTAAGAAGCCTAGGGGTATAATTGAGGATGTATTGATTAAGATTGACAAATTCTTCTTCCTCGTTGATTTTGTTGTTATAGACACGGAACCGGTTCCCAACCCTAAGAGCCAAATTCCCGTTATCCTTTGCCGTTCTTTCTTGGCAACCGCTAATGCCAACATCAATTATAGGATGGGGATAATGAAGATCTCATTTGGCCACATGAAGGTGAAGTTGAATATCTTTAATCCCACGCCTAATTCATTTGACAAATATGAAGGAGAGGTTAATATTGTAGATAAATGTCATGATCCACAATGTCAAGGAAATGAGCTTTTGTGTAAAACCAAAACTTCCAAAGGGTCATCTTTAACCTTGCATTCTAAAAGTCTTGTTTCAAATTCTTGCTTTGAAAGGGCATGGAAGCCCAAAGGTTGTGATTGCATAGACAAGGGACCAAGGGTTTCTTTTGAGCTTAATCCAACAAGTTCTTCAAAGAACCATTTGTTGGGTGGAGTTCAAAGCATCTATCACCCCAACAAGGAAGGGATGCATTATAAGATCTTTGATCCGAGCTAAAAGAGCCCAATGTCTTGCTAGAGACATTAAAGACTAGCAAAGACATTTCGTAGGGTGTCAAAACCCTATTCCTCCCTCATTTCTATCTTTCATTTCATTTCTTGCGAAGTCTAGATACTTGTTTTTGGTTCTCATATGCATTGCTAAGAACTGTGATTAGGACTGCATGAATTTTGTGTTGTGATTGAGTATTTTGCATAAGTTCGATCGATCTCAAATGAGAGTTCAATCGATCGAACTTCAATCTGCACCCAACACTTAGAAAATTTTTCGACTTGCATCCACCTGCATCCAAATCACCTTTCTATCCCATCGTTTGAACTAATTCTCAGATCGATCAGAAGACCTTAAATCTATCCAAGTTCAAAGTTTGATCGATCTCGTGATCCAACACTTAGAAAAATTTTGAGCCTGCATCAACCTGCATATTTCAGCCCTCTGTCTCATCGATCGAAAACATTTCAAGATCGATCTAAAGTTCTTCGATCGATCTAACTTCAAAGTTCGATCGATCTGCAAGTTCCAACACTTAACCAAAATTTTGAACCAAAAACCTGCGTATTTTTGCTCTCTATCTGATCGATCGAACATTTTGTTCAGATCGATCTCAGTTCTTCAATTCTCTATTTTGACTTTTGTTTGACTTTATTTAATTTTTTTTAATTAAAAAAAAAAAGAGATAGGGATTTTACTTTATTTATTTCAAAAATCCAAAAATATTTTTATTTTTCAAAAATCCAAAAATATTTTTTTTATTTTCCAATTTTAATTTTTAATTTTTAATTTTAGTTTTTAAATTTTCAAAAATTCCAAAAACACTTTGAAGAGAGACCATCAAAGTTCGATCGATTTGAAATCTTAGTTCGATCGATCGAACTAATTAGGAAAAGTTTTTAAAAATAGACTTGGAGGGTCTCAAGATCGATTCATTAGATCGATCAAACCCTCTAAACCCTTGTCCCTCATACACCGGTCAGTTTTTGGCGCCGTTACCGGGGATTTGATTGATTAGATTTGGTAATGTTGGATTTGTGGAATCAATTAGGATTAGTACTCTTTTGATCGTGTCTTTACTTTGTTTTTATTTTTCTTTAGATTACTTATTGTGTTGTTCTTACTTGACAAGGTGCATTGTTGGAGAGGAAGCAAGTAAAGGAGTCATCAAGCATTCAAGCAAAGTAAGCAAGGGAAAAAGCTAAAAATTCTAAAAATTTGCTAACTAAGCTTTAAATTTGGAGTTAAAGTGCTAAATGACCTTTGTGAGACTTTCTTTACTCAATCCCTTAGTTAAATCTTCGGCCTGCATGGAGGCTTATTTTTAATTGTCTGCATCATTGTTGTTAAAGCATGGGAGTATGAATTAAGTGTTTGTGGAAGAAGTCTAACTGCATTGTTGTGAAGGCATAGTGTTTGTCATTCTTTGTGTTTGTTGTGTTTTGCATTGCGCATGCATGGACGTCATTCATTGAGACCAACTCTTGTCCCTCTTGATTGGCATCTTAAATCTATCGTTAGAAATCCTTAGGGAAGAGGAAGTTCAAATAGAGCCAATCTTTCAATGGATGACCATAATGATAATCATGTTGAGGACCTTGGTCACATAGACCAACAAGGTATCCTTCATCCCAATGTGCACAATGAGAACATACAAGTACCATTAGTTACGCCTAAGCCATTCATTCACCAACCACCACAACAACAAGGCCAAGTTTCATATGGAATGCCAAGGCCAATGTATGCTCCACAACCTCCCATCAACAATCAAGGAATTCAAAACCAAGGTGTTTATGTTGCACCTCAAGTAGCTAATCCACCTCTTGCTTTAAGAGACCATTATGTGCCTAATGAGTATAATGCACCTACATGCATCCAATTGCCTCCATTTAGAGCACATCATTATGAAATTAAGCCACAAACCATTCAAATGCTTCCTAACTATCCTGGACTTCCAAGTGATGAACCTTACAAGCATTTGGATGAGTTTCTTGAAGTATGTTCCACCGTAAAATATATGGACATGCCGGAAGAGGTTTTAAGACTCAAACTTTTTCTATTCACCTTAAAAGACAAGGCAAAGTATTGGTTTAACAATCTTAGGCCTTTTTCAATCACTTCTTGGGCAGAAATGCAATAAGAGTTCTTGAAGAAGTACTATCCGGTTTCAAAGACTAATGCCATAAGAACCTCAATTCGAGAATTTTCACATGCGGATGGAGAAACGTTTCATGAGGCATGGGAATGCTTTAATGAATTGCTTAGGAATTATCCACATCATGACATGCCCAAATGGCAATTAGTTCAATATTTCTTTGAGAGCTTATCAGACAACTATAAGGGTATGGTTGATGCTTCCATGGGTGGCTCATACATTAATAGGCATGAGGATGATGTGTGACGTCTCTCATAGAACACTATCATCCAATAATGGTAGAAATTTACAAGGTAGGAAGAGTGTTGGCTTACATCAAGTCGACCATTCAAATGAAATAGCCACCGAAATGAAGTCTTTATCTCAAAGGTTTGATCAATTTTTGATTAACCAAAACTCGGCGAACCAAGTATCTTCCTTCCCTAACCATTCTCATCGTGCATCAAATGAAATATGTTTGACTTGTTCTAGTGTTCTTCATTCTACTTCTCATTATCCTTATGGATAAGTGCAAAGTGAACCTAATGAACAAGTCAATGCGGCTTTTGTGAACCAAGGAAACAATCATTATGGTACTCATTATAATCCAAGTTGGAGGAATCATTCGAATTTCTCTTGGAAAAACCAAGGAGAGGGCTCAAACCCTTCCCAAGGCGGTTTTCAAGGGAAGTACATTCCACCTCCACTTCAAAACTAAGGATCCCAAGGTTATAGACCTTATCAATCACAAGGGAATCAATTTGCTAGTTCTCATTTTCCTAACCAATCTTATTCCCAAGGTAATACTAGAAGTCCCGCATTTGAAGAGAAAGTTTTGAATGCTTTGGGTACTTCAGAGGCTAACACTCAATTGCTTCATTCTCACTCTCAATCTATTGCGAAGCTAGAAACCCAAGTAGGGAAAATAGCAACCACTCTAAATACAAGAGAGAAGGGAATGATGCCTATAAATGCCCCACCTAAGCAAAAATGTGTTGTGGAAACCCATTCCTCATCGGAAGGCCACACCATTGAATATGTTAATGCGGTGACTACCTTGCGGAGTGGTAGGGTTGTGGACAATCAAGTTAGAATGTCCAATGAAGAGAGTGAACTGGTGCAACCCCAAGTTGTTACCCGTCCCGTTTCACATCCCATTCCTCCTTCATTGCATATACATGATCTTGTAAATGAGAAAGTTTTTAAAGATGTGTTTGAAAAAGAAATTTTGAAAAATGATGTTGAAAAGGTTTTGTTGAAAAATGATTTGAAAACTTCTTGTGTTGAAGAGAGTTCAAAAGAAAATTTTGACAAAGTGTTTGAACCAAAAGTTTCATTTCTAAATGCCTTAAAAGGATTCATTTCAAAAGACAAGCAAAAGGCAAAAACCAATGAAATCATGGAAATGTTTAGGCAAGTGAAAGTAAATCTTCCACTATTGGATGCAATCAAGCAAATTCCACCTTATGCCAAATTCTTGAAAGACTTGTGCACCCAAAAGCAGAAGAACAAGAGCTAAACACCAAGAAAAGTAGTTTTGACCGAGCAAGTAAGCTCAATTTTGCAACATAACACTCTTCCAAAGTTTAAGGATCCCGGTTCACCCACTACATCATGCATTATTGGTGATCATATCATTAATCGGGCGCTTCTTGACTTAGGAGCAAGTGTTAACCTAGTTTGATCAATGTATCTCTCTCCCTTTTACTTACACTTTATTGCATTCAATTATTTAGTTTAATTTGCTCTCTAGTTTGATCAACCAACCAACTATTTGTTTGATTACTTGACCTACTAACCCTAATAGCGATTCCACAACCAAATTCGACTCCAATCTCTTGGGACGATCCCTACTCACCCTAACTATATTTTTAGTGAAGGTAGTAGTGGCTTCTATAAATGTAAAACTTGGCCCTGGCCTTAATGCATGCCCCCATCCCATAATGGTGCATTAATTCACAATATAACCACATAATGGTTTCCATATCCATATAAAGATGCAAACAACTTCTGTTTCTAATAATCCACATAAACATGATATAAATCATACATATATCCTTTACATTTAATTGAGCAAAAATAACAATTATAAATATCATGCATTTAATTTACCTCATTAGAAATTAACATGCTTCTCAATTAATTGCACTCCTCCACTATCTGATTAAATTCATTTAAACCCAAATAATTGATTTAAATAATTTTACCCAACCCTATTTAATTAATTTAACCTTTTAAATTAAATTTCATACTTAGCATGAGTACTTTATATATCCAAGTAGTTCATGGGACCCAATTAGTTGATCCATTACTATTATCCATATCCAATTCCTTAAAAAATAAAAATATATAAAAATAAAATAAGATAAAAATAAAAATAAAATAATTAAATTCTTAAACAAATACAGACCATTGCATACAATTTAATTTAAACAAAGAAATCGAATACACATAATTTTAGCACACAATTTAATTTAAACAAATAATTCAATTAACACATAAACAATCAAATCAATTAAACAAGTAAACAATTAGCCAAGAAATCAAATAAACAATTAAAAATGCAATTAAAATAACTAAAATAATACCAAGACGATCATTTTAAAATCAGGGGTTTTACATTCTTCCCTCCCAAATAAAAGGAATTCCGTCCTCGGAATTCGTCCTTACCTTTTTCCATTATATCTGGAAGCTGTGAGGAATGACATCCTCTCGTTCCCAAGTAGACTCAGCCTCATTATAGTGACTCCACTGGACACGTACTAACGATATGATCTTATGGCGAAGAACATGATCCTTACTGTCTATAATACGACATAGTGGCTCCACATATGTTGCATCCGGATGTAACTCAATCTCACCAACATCTATATGCTGATAACGATCCTCATCTCTTAAAATTTTTTGCAACATAGAAACATAAAAAACATTGTGGACTTGATGCAAGTGGTCTGGAAGTGCTAACTGATAAGCTATAGCTCCAACCCGATCCGTAATTATGAAAGGACCAACAAAACGCGGCGACAACTTCCCTTTCTTCCCAAATCGCATTACTCCTTTCATAGGAGACACTTTAAGTAGAACCTGATCTCCAACCTGAAACTCCAATGCATGAGTATGACGATCTGCATAACTCTTCTGTCTACTCTGGGTAGTGCGCATACGATCCCTAATAAAAGCGATCTTTTCAGAGGTGTCCTTAATGAACTCAGGACCCAAAAATCTGCTCTCGCCAACCTCCATCCAATAAACAGGAGATATAATGCCTCAAACGGTGCCATACCAATAGTCTTCTAAAATCTATTGTTATATGCAAACTCCACAAGTGGCTAATATTCCTCCTAGTGGCCCTTAAAGTTAAGGACACAAGAATGAAGCATGTCCTCCATTATCTAATTGACCTTCTCGGTTTGTCCATCAGTCTGTGGATGATAAGTAAGATACAACTCTGTACCTAAAGCCTGCTGAAAACTCTTCCAAAAACCTGACACAAAGCTCGAATCCCTATCCGATCTAATAGATAATGGTATGCCATGTAACTTCACAATCTCTGTAATGTAAAGTCTCGCCAACTGTTTTGAAGCATAATCAGTACGAATAGGCAAGAAATGAGCTAATTTGGTCAACCTATCAACGATGACCCAAATGGAATTGTGATTCTTAAACGAATTAGGCAATCCCTCCACAAAATCCATAGAAATACTCTCCCACTTCCACTCCGGTTTAGGTAGTGGCTGCAGTAAACCTGGCGGTCTTTGGTGATCGATCTTAACCATCTGGCAAGTACTACACTTAGAGACAAAGATAGCAATGTCCTTCTTCATACCTGCCCACCAAAACTGCCGTTTTATATCGTGATACATCTTATCTCCTCTTGGATGAACAGAAAACTCAGACTGGCGAGTCTCAGTCATCACATCCTTCCTCAAATCATCACCTAAATGTACTTTTAAATGCCCTTTGTACCTTAAGCCTCCATCAGTCCCCACATGATAAAATGGAACCTCCCCAGAAGCTATCTCTACAACTTTATCAATGCATTGTTGATCTATGAGTTGTGCCTTCAGTACCTTGTGAATAATCGAAGGTGTAACTACCATACAAGTCATAAAAGCATCGGACAACTCATCAACTGTCTATAAAGCATCCAACTCAGTGGTGAATAATGCAGAAAAACTTGCATAGGTCGGTGACTAAGTGCATCTACCATCACATTCGCTTTCCCTGGATGGTACTGTATAGAGAAATGATAGTCTTTCAGAAACTCTAACCATCGGCGCTGTCTCATATTCAGCTCCCGCTGAGTGAACAAATACTGTAAACTCCTATGATCACTAAATAATCTGAAGGACTCTCCGAATAGATAATGCCTAAAAATATGTAAGGCAATTACTACAGCTGCAAACTCTAAATTATGTGTTGGATAATTAAGCTTATGAGACTTAAGCTTAGAAGATTCATACAAAATTGGTCATTCCTCCTGCATCAAAACACACCCAAGACCTTACAAAGAAGCATCTATATGGACAATATACTCTATCCCGCTTTGTGGAGTAAACAGAACCAGTACAGAAGTCAACTTGCACTTTATCTCATCAAAAGCTTCCTGACAGTGTTTATGCCATACGAACCGTACACCCTTCTTAGTCAAATGAGTGAGTGGTCCTATTATCTTTGAGAACCCCTGAATGAACCTACGATAATATCCTGCCAATCCGAGGAAACTCTGAATCTCCGTAAGTGAAATAGGTTGTCCCTACTCTACCACTGTTGAGTCCTTGGCTGTATCTACCGCTATCCCCTTGTCTGACACTGCACGACCCAGAAACTTCACTTCTCGCTGCCGAATTTGGCATATAACTGGTGTTCACGAAGCATCTGAAACACTGTGAGAAGATGTCTAGCATTATTGTCCTTCGACTTAGAATATATCAAAATATCATCAATGAATACGATGAAAAATTAATCTAAGTAAGCCCTGAAGACTCTGTTCATTAAATCCATGAAGACTGCTGGTGCGTTAGTCAATCCGAAAGGTATAACACGAAACTCATAAGAACCATATCTAGTGAGAAACGCCGTCCTAGGAACATCTTGCTCCCTAACCCGAAGTTAATGATATCTAGAACGTAAATCAATTTTAGAGAAATATGTAGCTCCCTTCAATTGATCGAAAAGACCATCAATCCTGGGCAAAGGATACTAGTTATGAATAGTAACCTTGTTCAACTCCCTGTAATCTATACACTGGTGAAATGAACCATCCTTCTTCTTCACAAACAAAATTGGCGCTCCCCAAGGTGAAGTACTCTTACGAATAAAACCCTGACTAAGCAATTGTTGAATCCGATCCCTCAGCTCTCGCATCTCCACTATTGCCATCTTGTATGGTGCTCTAGCAATAGGCATAGTGCCTGGAGCTAAGTCAATCACAACATTTATTTCTTGACTAGGTGCCCTGGAATCTCTTGAAAACATCCGAAAATTCCTATACAATTGGTATGCTATCTAGTGATACCGTAATCTCCTCCTTGGTCTTCTCCTCCACATAGAACAAATAGGTGCTAGAAGCCCCGTTAGAACATGGCATAGCGACGACGTACATGTCCTGACCAGGTATGGCAAACATAACAGACCTATCATAACAGTTAACCTGGGTATGGTAGTGAGTTAACCAATCCATCCTGAGTATCACATCATAAGTGTGCATGTCCAGGACCAATAGATTGGCTAGAAATCTAAGTCTACCAATATTTAGTGTCACAGGCCCATCACTCTCATGTAATATTGCCGTATTGCCTATAGGTGTAGAAATACCATGACGTCTATCACATACTCGCGTCGTCATCCCAGTTAATGCAACAAATGATTTTGACACGAATAAATGTGTAGCACCCGTATCAAATAAAACACGACCATGTGTACCATGAATAGGAAACATACACTTAACAGTTTGAGGTGCCTGAACATCATGTGGCCTAGGGTTATACACCCCGCAATAATGTAACTACTGCGGTGCTGGTAAAGCTGGGAAGGTCTGTCCCTGAATATGTGGAATCTGTGGAGCGGGTAAAGGTAATGGTGCCCTCTGTCCCTGCTACACATGCTGACCCTGTCCTGCTCTAGGATACTACCTTGAAGTGTGTCCAAACTCTCCACAAGTATAGCAAGTATCCCTGAAAGTACCTGGTGTGTCGTCACACCAATGTCTCAAAATGTGCACTAAGAGTGTGAGTGTGCAATGTGGCCAAGTTTTAAATTTATAAAAATCACTACTACCTCTAACTAAAAATATAGCTAGTGTGAGTAGGGATCGTCCCAAGGGATTATAGGCGTGCTTGCAATGGAAACAATGTATAGGGTTAGTAGGTCGAGTGATCAAAAGGTGGTGTGTTTAGTTGATTAGACTACAAACTAAACTAAACAAGTTCAATATAAGATAAGCAATTTAAATTAAATTTAGAGAACCAAGAGAGTGAGGTCTTGGGGTCTAGAGGTCACAGTTTTAGCTTGGTGGGTGCCCACAGCCTTTGGTGACCACCCGCTTCCTTGTGCTCTAACTTTTGGCAGCCTTGTCACCCGAGTTTGTTTCGGTCATAACTCTTCCATCCGGACTCCGAATCAAGTGATTTTTGAGTCTAGCTTCATTAATTTTTCATTGTCTATACAATGGTATGAACGGTAGCATCCATTTTAGTTTAAAATGACTATTTTACCCTTGGTCCATCTCTTGTCGAGTTTTGAAAACCTTAGCTTCCAAATTTGCTCCCGTTGAGTCTCGGGACTCCTTGGGAAGCCATTTTAGTGTATTAGAGTTGATGTACAATTCTAGAGACCTTGTTTCTTTCTTTCACTTCTGCATTTGGGATCTGATATCATGTTAGTTTCAGGTCACTCGCTAACGCACCGGTTTCTGAGAATCTGGGCTGTCACAAGTGATATCAGAGCTTGAGGTTCGAAAACCTTCGGACGACGGGTTTGGGTTCATTTCATACTTCTTGTTGACATGTTCTGATGTGTTCACATGTTGACGTGCTTAAGTGCTTATGTGTTTGCCATGTGGGGTTTATCTATGCATTCATTGATGAGGTCTATAGGGTTGTGAGCACTTGAATTTGATTAATGATTTTGTCGAATTTCTTGGTGCTCCTTTGTCTTCGACTTAGATGGACTGGTGGGGTGTGAGAGAAGCATGTGAGCTTCTCAATTTTTGGTCTTCATGCATTGTTAGGTGCATTTTGTAACATAGCATGCTAGTTAATTACTTGTATGTGCTATGTGCACTTACTATTTGTCTAGCATAATTTGATTTTAATGTACAGAGTGATAAGCGCCGAATATTGCATATTCAAGCGCCCTTAGCTGCATTAGTTAAATCCATTATTTGATTATTCTTTATAAATTATCTTTATTTGCACGCTTTTATTTATTTTCAGGTTCATTGGCCAAAAATGAGCAAAAAATGGTGTTTTATTCAATCTTTGAATAGCAATGTGCTCAAGGCTAAGTTCTGGCAGCAGCGGAATCTGACTTTGCTCACCATTTTTGACCAATCAAACTCGAGAACTGGACTTCCATTAAAACATGACATATTTAGAGCTTCGATTTAACTTTCTAAATCTTGAAACGGTTCATCATTTGGAGTTCGGAGCTGAAAGTTATGGCTATTCAACCAAAGTTGTGTAAAGTAGGTCAAGAGGAAGGAGCTCACTGGACTAACTTCGAGCGCTCGAAGTCTGGGCAGATTCCTCTCTGGGAACCATCACTTCAGCCCACTTGCACCTTGTTTCCCTCATCTCTGATTTCTATCTTTATGGGTTGGTTGGAGATGTCTTTTGGTTTTTTTTTGTGCCTTGTTTGGTGGAGAGGAATGTCTACACAAAGGAGGGGAACCACACAAACAAGATATATCTCATCTTTGCAAGATTTTTGGAGGGAGAAAGAGGAGAAAAAGATAGAGTTCTTGAAGCCAAGGGAAGGGAGCTCGAAAATGGAGGTTGCAACCAAGCTTCTTCCTTCTTCTAAAGCTTCCATGGGTAACTAATCCTCCATCTAGGGAGGTGATGAGGCCCATCCTTGTAAGCATGTTCTAATTTAGGCTATATTTTGGGGATTACAATGTATATTATTTGGTCTTTTCATGGTCTAGAGCATTTTGCCTTTTGTAATGGATCTTCATGTATTTAAATGATTAATGTTGAGTCAATTATCTATCTTTGATGGTTTATTCTTTTAATCATGTTGCTTGCACTCTCATGGTGACAATGGTAGTGAGATCATGGAATTGTTTTAATGGCATGGAGTTGGAGGACTTTGATAGATCATTGCTTAGGTGAAACCTTTGATGATTTATGCTTATTTCTTACCTTCATGTGCTTCATCATTTTATCTAGGGCTTGATAGTCTTTTATTCAAGTAAATGTGGTTAAGCTACACCTTAGTTAGGTAGTCTAAACATGTTCACCTTTGATGGATCATGCTTGCTTGAGATTTAATGAGCTTCTTGAGGATATTATAGCAACCAAGTGTGCTATGTATCATGACCATATATATATTGTTTTTCCCCCAATTTAGCTCTAATCTAGCATGTGTATAGGGATGGAGGCGGATTCACTTCCCTAGTCCTCTTTACTTGTATTTTATTTCCCTTAAACTTTTACAAACTTTTACTTTATACACTTTAATTTCATAGCTTAAGTGACAACCAACAAATCCTCTATGAACACCTCTATCATTCTAAAAAATCTCTAGACATTTAGGTTGCCATAGATTAGCACAGTCTCAGTGGTTCGACTTACCCGACCAATAGCCCTATTTTACAATGATTCGTGCTATTGCAAAGGTTGATTTATAATTGTAATCGACTAAACCGATCAATTTTTGGCGCCGTTGCCGGGGACTGCAAACGGTTTAGCAACCGAAGTTCTAGGAATAATTTTAGTTTGATTGTTAATATTGTGTTTTGTGAATATTTCCTTGTGTGGTTTTGACAACTCTGTTGTTGTAAGTGTGTGAGATTTTAGGAACTCGGGGCTCACTGAGGGAACGCTAGCAAATTTGTAAGTCTAGGGGACTCCAGGTAAGTTTTTTGACCTTCTAGTTTTGAATTTGTAATATATTGTGCATGTGTTAACCTTAGTGATAATTCAGTTTTAAAGCCCTGGTTGAGGCTATTATCTTGTTTAAATTTCCTGTACAAGCATCGGTCCTTGTCGTGGCCATTTAAATTCTGTCTTGATAATTGAGGAGAATGGGAACATCGTATGTGGAGTTGGGAATGATGAATAATAGCATTGATAGCATTATATATTGTTGATGTTTGGCCGTAGATCGCTCTCCCTACCAACTCTTGACTCGCCAGTTGACATAAATTCACTTGAAAGAACGCTTAGACGAAACCTTAGGGAATCTTCTAGCGTAAGAGAGCTTGAAACTGAATTTAACACAATGGCTGAAAATGTAGGAGATGTTAGAAATGAGGGAATTAGGGCCGAAATTCAAAATGAAGAGCCAATGACTCTCAGGGACCATTTCATCCCTACTACATATGCTTCACCTTCATGCATAGTGATGCTAAACATTGATGCGGCTCAATATGAGATCAAATCAAGTACCATTCAAATGCTTCCATCTTTTCATGGCCTTGATAATGAAGATCCGTATAAGCATCTTGATGAATTCCTTGAAATCTGTTCGACCATCCGGTTGAGAGGTTTTCCTGAGAATGCACTCCATCTGCATCTTTTCCCATTTTCTTTAAAAGATAGGGCAAAGTATTGGTTAAACTCACTCACTCCAAATTCCATCACTTCTTGGGCTCAATTATAACAAGAATTCCTTAAGAAGTATTATCCGGTGAGTAAAACCAACCAAATTAGGCGTTCCATTCTTAGCTTTTCTCAAATGGATGGAGAACAACTCTACGAGACTTGGGAAAGGCTACAAGACCTTCTTAGAAAATGTCCGCATCATTTGATTCCAAAATGGCAATTAGTGCAAGCTTTCTATGCTGGCTTAACCGAACCCCATAGATTCATGGTTGACTCTTCTTGTGGCGGGATGTTCATGTCCAAAAATGCAGATGAGGCTTGGACCCTACTAGAGAATTTAAGCGAAAATTCACTTCAACATAATTCTCGTAGGGCTCCGACCTCAACCAATGCAAAGAACACCAACCCGTGTCAACTAAAATCAATAAGGGAGGAATCATCCCAAGTGGATGCCATAGCTCATAAATTCTATCAATTGATGGCACCACATCTCTCTCCTTTATTATCTCAAAATTTGGCAAGTTCGGTATGCTCATCATGTACTAGTCCATTCTATCTCACGGAAGATTGCCCCACACCAGAGCAATATTCCAATCCAAATGAAGAGCAAGCTAATGCCATGTTCTCAAGATCCGGGAATAATCCCTATTCCAATACCTACAATCCGAGATGGCGAGATCACCCTAATTTTTCGTGGCGACAACAAGCCCCAATATATTCCCAATTCCAAAATCAAGGGCATCAAAATCAGCCCCCTCCTCAATTTCAAAATAGGCAATTTCTAGCCTCCTCAAGCTACCGTCCTCCGTATAATCCAAATGTATCTAATCAACCTCCGGTCTACCCAACTGATGAAATTGTGGCTGCAAACAAGCAAATGATGGAGTCATTAAACAAGCAAATCATGGACTCCAACAAGCAACTCTTGACATCTTTGCAGCCTACTCTTCAAATGGTTCACTCTCATACTCAATCCATAGCTAAGCTCAAAAATCAAGTGGGCCAAATAACTAACTCTGTGAACCAATTGCTTCAAAAGGACAAGGGTAAGCTTCCTGCTCAACCATTTAAAAATCCTAGAGGGATGCATGCGATTGATGAAACCCCTCCATCGAGTGGGCCGAGTCATGAGCATGTTCAAGCAATTACCACCCTTAGGAGTGGTAGAGTGGTTGACAACAAGGTTGATGGAGACAAAGATGGAAAAGAACCTCCTTTGAGAAATCCAAATTCAAGCTCTTCCAATCAAATTCCAAGCTCTTTTTGTCCAAATACCATTCACGAAAATCCCACACCTATTAACCCAAATGTGGAAACTACTTATGAGCCAAAAGCTCCGTTTCCGCAACGTCTTCAAGAGTCAACACACATTGGGAACAAGAATTGTAAAATTCAAGATATGTGGGAAGTTTTCAAGCAAGTGAAGATCAACTTGCCCCTCTTGGATGCTATCAAGCAAATTCCTCCCTATGCGAAATTTCTCAAAGACTTGTGCACTCAAAAGCGCACTTCTAAAAGTCATTTGCCAAAGAAAGTGAGGTTAACTGAAAATGTTAGTGCTATCATTCAGCACAGCACTCCTCCAAAGTATAAGGATCCGGGTGCCCCCACAATCTCTTGTGTCATTGGTGACAACAAAATCGAGAGGGCCCTCCTTGACTTAGGAGCTAGTATGAATTTAATTCCATACTCAGTTTACTTACAGCTTGGCCTGGGAGATTTAAAGCCGACTTCCATGGTTTTGTAACTTGCCGATAGATCGGTCAAGCATCCATGAGGCATTCTTGAGGATGTTATCATCCAAGTGGACAAATTCTACTTCCCGGTAGACTTTGTGGTTCTTGACACGGAACCGGTCCACGATCCAAAAAAGCATATTCCAGTGATCCTTGGTAGGCCATTCTTAGCTACGGCTAATGCATCAATTAATTGCCGAACCGGGGTGATGGACATTGCTTTTGGAAATATGCAAGTCAAACTCCATATCTTTCATGCAACTCAACATCCTTCCAAGGAGGATGATTGTTTTCTTATTGATGTCATTAATGAAGTGGTTGAAGAATTTCTCCCCTTCATTCTAAGCAAGGACCCCCTTGAGACTTGCATGTCTCATTTCGACTTCTTAAACTTTGATATTGACCAATCCATCCAAGAAGTTAATTCTCTGCTTGATGTCGACGCTATCATGGATTTTCCCCCTTGGAAAATTCCAAGAGAGCCGCTTCCTCAGCTTTCCACTACTCCTCTGGTTCCGTCTTTGAAATCTCCACCACTACTTGAGCTTAAGCCGCTCCCGGCCTATCTCAAGTATGTATTCCTTGGTTTAAATCAAACTCTCCCGGTCATCATTGCATCGGATCTTCTAAAGGACCAAGAAACCAACCTTTTAGCGGTGCTACAAGAGCACAAAGAAGCTATTGGTTGGGCAGTGGCTGACTTGAAGGGAATTGACCCCTCCATCTGTATGCACCGCATTCATATGGAAGATGACGCAAAGCCTACTAGAGAGGTTCAGCGCCGGTTAAATCCTAACATGAAGGATGTGGTAATGAAGGAAGTAATAAAATTGTTAGATGCGGGAATCATCTACCCCATCTCTGATAGCAAGTGGGTAAGCCCCACACAAGTTGTTCCCAAGAAATCCGGTTTCACCGTTGTTGAAAATTCAGCGGGTGAGCTCATGCCACAACGAACCACCACCGGGTGGCGTGTGTGTATTGATTACCGAAAGCTTAATTCTTCAACTAGGAAAGATCATTTTCCATTACCATTTATTGATCAAATCCTAGAAAGGCTAGCCGGCCAAAGTTACTATTGTTTTCTCGACGGTTATTTCGGCTATAACCAAGTGGCAATCGCCCCTCAAGATCAAGAGAAAACAACATTCACATGTCCCTTTGGAACTTTTGCATATCGACGCATGCCTTTTGGGCTATGCAATGCTCCTGTAACGTTTCAAAGATGTATGATGTCCATATTTTCCGATATGGTTGAAAAATTCTTGGAAGTTTTCATGGACGATTTTTCTGTCTTTGGCTCCTCCTTTGATTCTTGTCTCAACAACTTATCTCTTGTACTCCAAAGATGTAAGGAGACAAATCTAATTCTAAGCTGGGAGAAAAGCCATTTCATGGTCCAAGAAGGCATTGTTCTAGGTCATGTCATCTCTAAACGGGGAATCGAGGTAGACAAGGCCAAAGTTGAGTTAATTTTTAATCTTCCTCCTCCGAATTCCGTCTGTCAAATCCGTTCTTTTCTTGGCCATGCCGAATTTTATCGTCGCTTCATCAAAGACTTTAGCGAAGTCTCACGGCCCTTGTGTAATCTCTTAGCCAAGGATGTTCCATTCGATTTTGATGAAGCTTGTATGGAAGCTTTCATTAAACTTCGCACTCTCCTCTCATCTGCCCCAATAATGAAACCGCCTAATTGGTCTCTTCCTTTTGAGATCATGTGTGATGCATCCGACTATACATTAGGCGCGGTTTTGGGCCAACGTATGGACAAGCTCCCATACGTCATTTATTACGCTAGTCAAACTCTTTCTGATGCTCAATTCAATTACACAACTACTGAAAAAGAGTTGCTAGCTGTAGTTTATGCCTTGGACAAATTCCGCTCCTATCTTCTAGGTTCCAAGGTCATAGTTTTCTCGGATCATGCCGCCCTTCGGCATTTGCTATCAAAAAAAGAGACCAAACCCCGCTTGATTTGATGGATACTCTTACTTCAAGAGTTCGATAAAAAAGGGGCAGACAATGTTGTCGCCGATCATCTCTCTTGCTTACTCATTGAAAAATCATCCGATTTCACTGTTGTCCGTGATTCTTTTTCGGATGAGCAACTCTTCCAGATTTCCCATGCAAATCTTCCATAGTTTGCGGATATTGTTAACTACCGTGCGGTAGGTAAAATTCCAACTCATTGGTCCAAACAAGAGAAGGACCGGTTCTTTTCCCAAGTCAAGCATTTCTTTTGGGAAGATCCAGAGCTATTCAAATACTGCCCGGACCAAATCATCCGGCGATGTATTCCCGAAGTTGAGACCACAAGCATTCTCAATTTCTCTCATACTCTTGCTTGTGGAGGCCATTTTAGTGCCAAAAAGACCGCTCACAAAGTTCTTCAAAGTGGATTCTATTAGCCCTCCTTGTTTCGAGATGCATACAATTTCTGTAAATCATGTGAAAGATGCCAAAGGCTCGGATCCATGTCCCAAAGAGACATAATGCCCCTCAATTCTATATTAATAATTGAAAATTTTGATGTGTGGGGAATCGACTTCATGGGACCATTTCCATCTTCTTATGGCTACGAGTACATCCTTGTAGCGGTGGATTACGTTTCCAAATGGGTGGAAGCCGCGGCCACCAGAACCAGTGATCATAAAGTTGTGATCGAGTTCATTCAATCTAACATCTTTAGTCGTTTTGGTACGCCCCGAGCAATCATCAGCAATGGCGGATTACATTTCAGAAATCATTATCTTAAATCTGTCCTTTCTAAGTATTTCGTCATCCATAAGGTTGCTACACCTTACCATCCTCAAACGAGTGGTCAAGTAGAGGTTTCTAACCGGCAGATAAAACACATTTTGGAAAAAACGGTTCGACCGGACCACAAAGATTGGTCACTAAGACTAGACGATGCACTTTGGGCTTACTGGACGTCTTATAAGACACCCATTGGCATGTCGCCATATCGACTTATCTTTGGCAAAGCGTGTCATCTTCCAGTAGAATTAGAGCACCGTGCTTTTTGGGCCATAAAAAGGCTAAATTTTGATCTCAAACAGGCTGGCTTTAATCGTGCTTTGCAACTGAATGAACTTGAGGAAATCCGAAATGATGCATACGAAAATGCCAAAATCTATAAGGCAAAGACTAAAGCTTTTCATGACAAGCACATTGTTAGCAAGTTTTTCGCCCCGGGACAAAAGGTTTGGCTTTTCAATTCCCTCTTGAAACTCTTTCCCGGTAAACTCCAGTCAAGATGGGATGGTCCATACATCGTCACTACTGTCTTCCCTCATGGAGCAATCGAACTCCAAGATCTGGCAAGAGGATCGCTCTTTAAAGTTAATGGCCAACGGCTTAAACCTTGCATTGACGGCATAGTCCCAACCCGAAAAATTAAAGAAGTCCTCTTGACAGACCCAATTTACGAGGATTGATGCCTGTTCTAGCTTCGTCTAGCTATCGACTTTAAATTTAGCACAGCATGAGAAGCACTTCTTTCTATTTCCAGACTTCTCTACATTTTCATTGCCTGGGCTTTGAAATTTTCTGGGAGATTGCTAAGGAAAGCCAAAATTTAACCTTATCTGGAATTATCTTAAATTGTGTTCAACAATTCAAACTGGTTCTCTTAGGCCTTCTACAACCCTTGTTTTCATACTTGAAAATTTTCAGCTCCATCCGGCAATTTTATTGGATCTTTGGAATGCTTCACATGTGTATAACCTCTAATTTTTAATGCATTATTGGAAAATTTTCTCCATATTCCATTCATGCATTGAAGAGATGTTGGCAAATTGGCAATTTCAGTCATTTCACCCAAGCTTTGCTCACTGGTCAAATTTCGAGCACTCAAAGTCCAAGCTTCGAGCACTTGAAACTTCCATTTTTCAGTTAAGAGCCTACTGTCTCAAGTTCGAGCGCTCGAAGTGCACACTTCGAGCGCTCAAAACTCACTGCCTCAAGTTCGAGTGCTTGAAGGCCTAACTTCGAGCGCTCAAACCCTCCTTCCCCACATTTTAAAATCTGCACCCTCTCTCTCCCGTGTCTTTCCAGCTCCTCAACCCACGACCTCCTCCCTCCATTTCCAACTTCTCTCTTTCCCATTACTTCTCTTCTACCCCCCCACTCCCTCCATCAACCCACAACCTCAACCTTTCCACCTTCCTCTCCTCCTCCATTAACTCCTACCCACATCCCACTTCTCTCCTTCATTTACCCACATCCCACTACTCTCTTTCCATAACTCATCCACCCATTTCACTCCTCTCCTTTTTCTTCATCCATCCCTATATATATGACCATCACCCCCACTATTCCTCCTCATTCCATCCGTGTTTCTCTCCACTTTTCTTCCAAGGTATGTCTCTTCCCTCTTTCTCTTCAATCTTTGTGTTATTTATATTACATTTAAGGAGTATGGGCATCAAATCCTTGGAGTTTAATTGTGCTTGTTGCTATGCTCTATCATAGAGAGCATTGTGTCTGAAATTTTTTGGGTTTCTTCATAGATCCCTTTCAGTCTCACAGCCTTTCTTTCTTTATACATACCAGGTGCTCGCTGAAATTCCCCAACCAAGTTCGCCTCTCCAAATGTCTCGTGCCGGCCCTTCCCATCGTCCTAGACCCTCTGAGGATGTTCCCGTCGTTCCTTACGAACAGCCCCGAGCCCCTTGGCTCGACAAAAAGCTCAATTATGAGCTTCTCTTCCCGCTCACGGGTGTCTTTGATACTCTTCCCACCATTTCATGGGCTGTCGCGGAGCTAATTAACCGGCGTCTTCAACACATTTACCAACCCGTTGCCAAGGTCACCTACCCCCGTGTGGTGCGGCTCTTCTTCCAAAATCTTAATTGCCCCAAAAAGCCGCCGGTCACTCTCACCACATCCATTGATGGCATCCCTTTTTCCTTCACTCTTGCTGACATGGTGGCTGTCTCTGGCTGTCATCTGGAGTGCCCCGATGACATTGTCAATCGTGAGAATCTCCCTTTATATGAGGAGCCGGATACTTTAACTGTGGAACAGGTTGTCGCTGCCATTTGCAACGTGGATGACCCTCATCGACCTCGGAGTTTTACCCTCAAATCCACCCTTCCGGAGCTAGTTTGGTTCCTTGACTCCTTTCTCAAGCATAATGTTTACCCCTTGGCGCACAGCACCGAGCGCCGAGGCCTGATGTTGCAAGCCTTGTATGCCATGGACCAAGGCAAATGGTTCTCTGTCCCAGAACTCATTTGGGACACATTTATGCGGTTTTGGGACGAGTGTATCAACGCACGGCAGCAGCGTCTTAAAAATCGGCCTTTGCCATTACCATTCTTTGTTATCAAGCTCTTGAAGTATAAGGGCTTCATTGTTCCTCCTCATGAACCAAGGGGCAAAAAGATTCAAACTTTTACTCTCCGCCAGTGGACCAATGTTCTAAGCCATTCTCGGAACCCTCGACTCGCTGCTCCTCCTTTGCCCCACTCTCCATCTCCTCCTTTTTCTGAGGATGACCCCATGGCGGAGGAAGCTGAAAGGGACGAGCCTCCTGTTGATCTTCCGCCAGACCAAACCTTCATCCGGGCTAGTCTTGCCCGTCTTCATGAGCGGATGGATCGTTTTGAGATTTCTTTGGCCGACTACACTCGGACTGTGCGTGAGGACTACTTCCGTGCCGAAGAAGACCGTTGCCTTGCTGCCGACGACCGCCGTGTTGTGGCGGAGGACCGTCGCGTGGCACAGGAGGGCCGGCGTGAGACTCAATCCCTCCTCAATGCCATCTTCGCCCGTTTTCCCCCGGCCCCGTAGATAGTTGCCAGTGTTGAACTTTATCATTTTGTTTTGTATTTGTGTATGTTTCCTTTCTGTTTTTCTTTTACTTTTCAACTTTAGGATTGTGTTATGCACAAGTTGCTCTGGTTCAACATGATTGACTCTCAGTTCCTTATGTAATCATGTTATTATTAATAAAAATCCTTTAGCATTTCTGTTATCTTCTTTTCCAAAATTTTCCGTCCATATTTTACTGTTTGTTACTATTTTTGTCGTTGTTCTGCCTTTTCTTCATGTCCCATTACAGGTGGCACATTTCAAGTTTGGGGGACGCATTTTGTGCTTTTATATAGCTGGAAACCTTTGCCTTCGTTGCTCCACTTGGTATTTTTGTTCCTTTTATCCCCTATGCCCTTTATTTTTCCATCTTTGTCTCCCACATTGAGGACAATATGTCCTTCCAGTTTGGGGGTGCAACTTGCATTGTTGGTTCCATATTTTTGCTAAGCAATGATAGTATAATTTGAAACTTGGCGGAGATAAAACATATGTTTAATACCGTGGATATAGAAGCAATTGTGAATTTTTTGAAAATAAAGAAAAATGTGATTTTAAAGTGATAATGTGGATTCAAATTAGTCTGTATAAATGTCTCAATTAGATTCTCATTGGATTTTCCACTCTTTTATGCTTCACAATGCACAGATGCACATTGGAAACTTAACCGTGAGGCATGTAACATGATTAACCGTGATCTTGACCTAGTCAATCTGAATTGATGAACCTAATAGATAGATACCTTTGGTGTGAAAAAAAAAAAAAATTAATAAATAAATAAATAAATTTGACCAGTTTGAGTTTGTAGCCTTTCTAACTTGAGTTATTAAGCCCTAGGAGTGTCTCTACACTCAACACCCTAAAGCCATCTGGTTTGGGAGTTGTTGGCCTAACGCTTGCTATACGGGTTGGTTAGAAAGCTTAAAAGACTTAGACACTGCACGGTCATTCAAAAATATTTTTATTAAACATGGTTCGTTGGAGTTCGTAGCCTTGCCAATTCGAGCTATTAAGCCCTAGGAGTGTCTCTACACTCAGCACCCTAAAGCCATCTAGTTTGGGAGTTGTTGGCCTAACGCTTGCGATACGGGTTGGTTAGAAAGCTTAAAGGATTTCAGCATTGCACAACCATTTTATGTATCATTTTTTAGTTAAAATAAACTGTTAACAAGCAACAAAGTTGTTTGTAAATTAATTCATGCCTTAGGGACTTCATTTAAAATGGAATTCAACGATTTGAAGACTTGTGTCTTGAAACTGGAAAAAGAAAGTAAAAGCCGCATGTTGTGAATCCAATCCACTTTCACAAAAGTTAGAGTTGATTTCCAGTCAAGAGGTGACAATTGAGTTATTTATATAGACTAGGATGTTGATGCGTGTTTATTGAAATGTGTTTAACCAAATTTTTTTTTTTTTTTTTTTTTTTTTTTTGTATCAATGCTTTATATATGCATGGTAGTCTCCTCAATGACCCCGTCTCCAGTCCTGTGTCTGATCCGAGTTATATTCGAGCTATGTATATATTTCATTTTGCCATAGTTGATTTTGTGGTAGCATTTCCATTGTTGTCATTTCATTGAGTTTTTCATTTTAGTTTTGCTAAGGGACTAGCAAAATGTAAGTTTGGGGGTGTGATAAGCGCCGAATATTGCATATTCAAGCGCCCTTAGTTGCATTAGTTAAATCCATTATTTGATTATTCTTTATAAATTATCTTTATTTACACGCTTTTATTTATTTTCAGGTTCATTGGCCAAAAAGGAGCAAAAAATGGTGTTTTATTAAATCTTTGAATAGCAATGTGCTCAAGGCTAAGTTTTGGCAGCAGAGGAATCTGACTTTGCTCGCCATTTTTGACCGATCAAACTTGAGAACTGGACGCTGTTCTACCAAAGTTGTGCAAAGCAGGTCAAGAGGAAGAAACTCACTGGACTAACTTCGAGCGCTCGAAGTGCTTAGTTTGAGCGCTTGAAGTGCTAGTTCGAGCGCTCGAAGTATTTAGTTCGGGCACTCAAACTCTGGGCAGATTCCTCTCCGGGAACCATCACTTCAGCCCACTTGCACCTTGTTTCCCTCATCTCTGATTTCCATCTTTATGGGTTGGTTGGAGATGTCTTTTGGTTTTTTTTTGTGCCTTGTTTGGTGGAGAGGAATGTCTACACAAAGGAGGGGAACCACACAAACAAGATATATCTCATCTTTGCAAGATTTTTGGAGGGAGAAAGAGGAGGAAAAGATAGAGTTCTTGAAGCCAAGGGAAGGGAGCTCGAAAATGGAGGTTGCAACCAAGCTTTTTCCTTCTTCTAAAGCTTCCATGGGTAACTAATCCTCTATCTAGGGAGGTGATGAGGCCCCTCCCTTGTAAGCATGTTCTAATTTAGGCTATATTTTGGGGATTACAATGTATATTCTTTGGTGTTTTCATGGTCTAGAGCATTTTGCCTTTTGTAATGGATCTTCATGTATTTAAATGATTAATGTTGAGTCAATTATCTATCTTTGATGGTTTATTCTTTAATCATGTTGCTTGCACTCTCATGGTGACAATGGTAGTGAGATCATGGAATTGTTTTAATGGCAATGAGTTGGAGGACTTTGATAGATCATTGCTTAGGTGAAACCTTTGATGATTTATGCTTATTTCTTACCTTCATGTGCTTCATCATTTTATCTAGGGCTTGATAGTCTTTCATTCAAGTAAATGTGGTTAAGCTACACCTTAGTTAGGTAGTCTAAACATGTTCACCTTTGATGGATCATGCTTGCTTGAGATTTAATGAGCTTCTTGAGGATATTATAGTAACCAAGTGTGCTATGTATCATGACCATATATATATTGTTTTTCCCCCAATTTAGCTCTAATCTAACATGTGTATAGGGATGGAGGCGGATTCACTTCCCTAGTCCTCTTTACTTGTATTTTATCTCCCTTAAACTCTTACAAACTTTTACTTTATGCACTTTAATTTCATAGCTTAAGTGACAACCAACAAATCCTCTATGAACACCTCTATCATTCTAAAAAGACTCTAGACATTTAGGTTGCCATAGATTAGCGCAGTCCCAGTGGTTCGACTTACCCGACCAATAGCCCTATTTTACAATGATTCGTGCTATTGCGAAGGTTGATTTATAATTGTAATCGACTCAACCGATCACAGAGCATGACATATAATGTATTCAAGATTAGACTTGAACGTACATGATTGTTGTTATCTGTTTGGCATGACATGGTGAGTTAGGCACTTAGTGTGATGACAGATGTGCTTGGTTATGTATATGTGTTTTTCTTTGAGGTTGATAGCGACTGTTGTTATAGTTTCATGGTGGTGTAGGTTATGTTAACCTAGCATTGGTTTTGGGATAGGTGGAGAGACACCTTTGTTTAGGCTCTTGTGAGGTGGATCGTTAGGCGTAATTTTTTTAATCGATGATGATGACGATGTGAGTTTTGAGGATTGTTAAAGGCGTGGGATCTCTTTAATTTAGTTTTGAGCATCCGCTATTGGGACGGTGATTGACGATTATTTTAGGGTCGTAATGATAAATTTGGCTGTTTGATGGTATGGCTATGGTTGCCATTTCTTTTGAGTTCTTTTTGTGTGAAGATGCTTTGGGATCGAGTCGATTGATTAATGTTTCGGGTAGAGAGAACATTGCATTACTAGTGTCACTTGTAATGTCGCCTTGAGGTTTAGAGATTGATTATTTGGGTATCACCATTGTGGTAAGGACTCACGTTTGTTTTGAGACACGTCGTTGTTATGTTGGTTTTTGGAGTCAGATTGTGGTTAGGATTGATCTTCCCTTTTTCTTATACACATTAGGACACGATGTCAATAGGGTTCATTGTTGCATCATTTTTTGCAGTTTCGTTTATTACCATGTTAGTAGTATTATTTGTGATATCATGATGCATAAGTTGGTGAATGTGTATCCACATTTATCTTATTATCATTTGGCATTCGCATTCCTTATTTATATGCTTAGAAATGACATGTTATTGTTGCGAATTGGTGACATGATTTTGTGCCTATATGGAGACGTGTTGCTCATATTATTAATTTTACTTATATGTATAGATTTATCTTTAAAGCAGTGCATTCCCTTGTTATATGCATTGATTGCCATGTTTAGTGTTACTATTGTTTCATTTTCCCTTGACATATGTTATCTAAGCGGGACCTTCCTTTTGTTCATTTTGGGAGAATACGAGTTAGTGTCGTGTTCCTTTTGTTTGCACGTAGTGTCTTTACAAGCTTCTGCAGTGGTTTCGTAGTGGAATTCCTTGTTAGGGAGTTGCCACATCTCGTTTCATTTTGGCTTGTCCACTTCCTTAAGGTGGGAAGAATTCTTCATTTTTCACGTTTGTCTTATTGACACTTATGGGAGAGTAAGGTTTCTCCTCTTTTCTTGGTTCATATTAGGGGCTTCACAAGGAGTGAGTCTCTTTTCTTCATTGCACTGTGCAGGGTAGTGGGTTGGTTGATCTGTGGGGATCACCATAGTCATTTTGAGTGCTTGGTAAGGATTTAGTTAATTTTGGTCGACTTACTTCCTCATAGGAGGTGAATTCTCTGACCTTTGTGTCTTTCATTCAGAGATGGAGGGGTGGTGTTGTCTTTGTGAGGACTGGTGGTTTTCATTTCGTGTTTCCCTTGGAGAGTTTTAGCTGTGGTTGCTAGTGAACTGTTGTGATCGATGTGAATGGAGTTTTTGTGAGGTCATTTTATAGGGACTTGTGTCCACATCATTTAGGATTTGTTTGATTCGTTAAGTGAGCTTGATGTTTCTTTAAGGTTGTCTTTTGGAGACATGTTTCGAGTTGGAATCTTGGATATGGTTGATTCTGATGAAATGTTTCGAAGGATCGTATTTGGATATAGCTTATTTGTGGAGTTTTCTCGTTATAGTTACGACTAGGTGTGGTTTTGAGAAATCGTGATTTTAGTAGTTGTTTATGGACTGATGATAAAGATTGATAGGGATAGAGATGTATTTGGAGGAATTTTGTTCCAGCTTGGTGTTGCCAAGCATGGTTTTGGAGATTCGATTTGTGATTATTGTGAGATAGAGGTGTTGTATTCTAGTCTTGTCGAGAGATTTGTGATAAGGATTCTTATTGAGGTTTTTACATGATGTTTATGGTTAAGGTGATTTTTGAGATTTATGAAGTTGATGATGGAAATCGAGGTGTTCATTTTGTGGCGATTCTCGCATGAGGGTTATATTTGGAATTCGACTAGAGGACAAGAACGAGATACATGTTTGAACTGAATTAATAGAAGGGACTGTCCTAATCAACCATTTCTCTTAGTTCAATTCTATTCGGATAGATTGTTGGGTTAAGGGTCTGATTATTTCATTTTGGCTGTGATTAAGGGAGTCAGGGTTGTTTATCGTGATGGTTTCACTTGAAAGGTTTCGTTTAGAGATATTGGTATTTTCAGAGATTAAGGTTTTTCATTGAGGATGATGTAATAAAGAATAGTCGTGTGCAGACTAAATGATTTGTGATTTTGTAGGGTTTGATCTGATTGATTTTTGGACCGCATTTTTAAGACTTAGGCTGTGTGCTTGTTAGTACCTTTGGCTATTTAGGGGATCCTTGATCCTATGGTATGTTGATTATGATCGTTGGAAAAGTTTAGCCTTCCTTTGATATTATTAGAGCTGAAACGTTTGAAAGACAGATTGTGTTTATTTTTTATAATTTAGTGTTGGTTATGTGGTAGTCTGACATGATTTTCACGGGGTTGGATAGAGAGACTATAGCATCTCAGGATTTGATGTGTTGGATGATGATATTGGATTTCTTGCTTCGGTTGTGTGTAGCTTCTGGGGTTGTGTTCAGTGTTTGAAATTTGATGCATTGTGTGGCCAGGTGGCCATTATTCTTTCGAGAGTGTGTCATGCCATGAGCGCGTAGGTGTAAATGACATAGGGATGGGGCCACTCTTAGTAGAGGCTGTTGTGTGCGTTGTGTCATGAGCACGTGGGTGCAAGTGGCATTGGTTTGTGCATTTTCTTTCAGTTTTGGGGTCTCTGATGTAGCGTGTTGTGTGGGATACCCAGAGATGTACTCCATAGTTATCCTGGGTTGGCCTTCTATTTTGTCGAGGCTGGATTTTGGGGACAAAATCCCTTTAAGGTGGGAAGGTTATGAAGACCGTGTCTTCTTTTTCATTTTTTGATTTTCTGTCATTCATTTTAGTTATTATTTATTATTTATTTATTTGTTTGATTTATTCTTTTTTGGAATACCATAGTGTTTGTTGCACTCAAGGTAGGGTTCGGTGTCCGAAACTGATTTTTGACACCTCATGCATTGCATCATTTTGGTTTTTTCTATTGATACATGATTTGATTTTGTTGAAAGACATGCTCTGTTATTTCCATTTTGTAGGGCTATGAATCATAATTTCTTCAGAAATATTCTTATTTTTACAGAGTGCTTCATGTAATTATTTTTTTTCTTAAGGACTTTAATTGTAAATATTCCTTAGGATATTTAGAGGAGGGACCTCTTTGGAATTTTAAGGAATTAGTGACATGTTTCACTTTTCCTTGGGGCCACTTGTCATGTGGCGGCCCTAGTTTTTCAAGCCAGTGCATCCTGCGATGACCCGAAGTTTCACCCGATAACGAATCCCGAATATGGAAGCTAAAATAGAAACCAAGTCTCTAGAGATACAATACATGTTATATAAGCCTTGAAAATAATTAAAATACCAAGAACACAATCCTATAACATCCCCTACCTCATTTTGAGATGAAAATCTCAAAAGACAATGAAATGAAACCGATCCGAATCTGACGATACTTCAGGGTTATGTCGGGGACAACGAGGGGAGCAACTATCCCTCTCGTGGCAACACCAAAATTTAAACTTGAACTCAAAAACCGAACTAAAAAATGGTTGAAACCGGATTTCAATCGAATGGAATCGAAGGTCTCGCCAAGGCCTTCAATAATACCTTCATCGTCGAAGGGAAAATCCAAGGAAAAGAAGGCCAAAAGAGGAGAGAAGAGGTGGCAGCCCCAAAAAGTTGTTATGGCCGGCCATGGCAGTGAGAGAGGAATCTCTGAAATTTCACTCCTACGCCATATTTATTGAATTTGCAAAAAGTGCCCCGAACCGGCCACGCGTCGCCCTGAAAAGTGAAATCAGTGCAGACTCGCTCAAACGACAAAACACTGTGAACGTAAAAGAACCGAAATGAAAAAAAAATGAACAATGAAAGAAACGGTGTTAAAAACCGAGTCCAGAGTAGAGAGATATGCCTCGAACAAGTTCGGCGGCAACTGGGGTCAAAAACCCTAAAACTGGGGAAAATGACCAAAAGGAAATTCTAAGAGTATATGACTCGGCGAAAAGTGAAAATGATTCTTATACGAGGATCCAGGCCCAAAACGAGGCATTTTGCAATAATATTCGTTAATTACACAATGGCCCTTCAAAAGGGATAATTGCATTAATGACTCAGAATGAAAATATCTTCAAAAGATATTTATGAAAAACACCCCAAGAAAGAAGAATGTTTCCGAAGAAACTTTGCATCCATGCCCCTACGGACACAGTGAGCAAACAGAGTACTTTTCTACAAAAGTAAAGATACGTATTTCATGAAAACCAAAAAGAATGAATGTACGTGAAGTTGGAAATAAAATCCGAGCACCAAAAGTGAGGTTATGCGAAAGAATTGACAAACGGGGAAAAAGGCGAAAAAGGAAAATGTCCGAAAAAGTGAGGAGATGACACGGTCCTCACAAAACAAAGTGAAATCTCAAAAGAGAAGAGTGTCGAAGGCTATTTGATAAGAGCTGAAAAGTGAGCATTTAAACCCCTAAATCTTAAGTGTTCTAGGACCTTATTCTATCTTATTTCTTCATTTTAGTCTAATTTCATGTTTTTCTCCTTTTTAGGCACTTATCTCCAAAATAAGTCAAATCACCTGAATTAGAGCATTGGAAGAAGCAATTTAAAGTCTAGTGGAAAGAAGGAGCAAAGTGGAAGCAAAGTGGTGAAAATTTTTACCGTGATCGATCGAAGCAAGCTATGATCGATCACATTATGATCGTTCCAACCCTGCCATGATGGATTGAACCCTTGTCCTTATCCTCAGGAAAATTTGCTATTTGATAGATCCAACTTTTCTTCGATCGATCAAACCTTTTGATCTTATCCTCATAACTACTTTTATCCTTTTCCCATAAATATCTCAGCCTTTGTCTTTATCTAAATAATTATGCCACCATACTTCGATCGATCAAAGCAATAGTGTGATCAATCGAACTGCCTCAAAATGCAGGCAAAATAGATTTCAAGCCCAATTGAAGGTGTGTTCGTGGTGCAATCATTTGGAGGTCCTAGTGCATGAGATCTGACCATTGGGTGTAACATTTGAGCTACCTATGTCAGGAATTTGGCTATTTTTAGTAAAGAGGTTGGTTAGTTAGAGAGAGAATTGGCTAGAGATTAGAGAGAGAACATATACATTTTTAGGAAGGTTCCTCCACTTTTCTAGGGTTTCTACCAAGAACACCAAGGGAGGAGGATGAATTCAAGCATAAAGAGAGCCCTTGAGGGTTGGATGACAATAACCATGAGTGGCTAGACTATTCTCTTGGGGCTAGAGATAGCCCTAAGCATGCCTCTTACACTTTGATACTTTATAATTAGTGGGGATTTGTGTTATAATTATTGTTTTGACCTCATATTTATATAAATCTTGTTTCTACATGGTTTGTGTAGTTTAATACTTCCAAATGATCTTTTAATTCTATTCATATATCTATGTATGTTAGAATGAATGGTCATGTGCTTTACACTTGATTCTTTACATTTGATGCATGTCTATGTGTATTAAAATAATGGGTCTAGTGTTGGTCAATGCATGGTGCTTAATGGATTACTCTTGTGGTTTATTTGATGGATTATACTTATTTCTTGATGGATTGTGCTACCTCCTTAGCTTAATTAGTTTAATTTTCATGTCATTAGCACAGTTATAGTGTAATTGCTTAATTTCCTAGATAGCTGGACAATCCATTCTTGTTGTTTGATGATCTATGCTTATGAGTACAAGTAGTACATTTCTCTAGATTCTTGTGTGTATATTAATTGTGAGCTTATGGAAGGGTTAATAGCTTAATTTGATATGTTGTGCTATTCACTAGATTGATTAGATAATGTATGCTTATTTAGCCATCCATGTTTAATATTTTAATTAATGGCACAACATATAATCCCTCTAATCTATCAAATATTGAATGTCTAATAAGGCAAGACTTAGTGGTGAACTTTATGTCCCAAGAACCTTCTCTTATTCTCTATACCTCATTTATTTAGTTGTTTTACATTGCATTACTTTTGTTTAAATTGTAGTATAATTTAACCAACAAAACCCTCCTTTTGATCACTCGACCTACTAATCCAACATTGATTCCAAAATACCTTGCAAATCCCTTGGGACGATCCATACTCACTCTTGCTACATTGTTAGTAGTTAGTAGTGGTAGTGGCATTTTACAAATTTAAACTTGGCCGTACTATCACAATCACAATTTTGGGACGTCATAACGGCTAGTCACCACTATTTTCGAACTCTTAAGATAACACAAAGGGACAAAACTCAAACTTGGAAAGGAAAACATCAATAAAAAAAATTTATCCGTAAAAATAGGGAAAAGGAAAGGAAGGAAAATGATAGGGTAATTACATGTCATCCCTTTGGTGGTGTGACTTGGTGGCTTGTTTTTATGATAAGTGTTGGGTATTGGTTCACCCACTTGTCACCCTTTGGTTGGGACACTTGGAGGTGTGTGATGATGACAAGTGTAGGCTTTAGATTAAGCCTTATGAGGGTGCTTTGGATGGTGACAAGTGGAGGGTGAAGATTCACCTACATGTGGACTTTTGGTTGGTACACTTGTTGGCCTAGATTGGTGACAAGTGTAGGCTTGAGATTAAGCCTTGTGAGGAGCCTTAGGATTGTGACAAGTGGAGGGTGGATGTGTGTGTGTGTGTGGATGTGTGTGTGTGTGTGTGTATGTGTGTGTGTGAGGTAGTGTTGGTATAGTGTAATTGACTATCAAGACTTTTAGTTAATGGAGGTTCTCTAAGCTTCCACGTTGGACATCATTGTTGAACCTTGAAACCCTCTTTCCCATATCAGCTTTTTGAACCATTTCCCACAGGAATTTGATCTTCCTCTTTGAAGATCAAATCTTCTTCTCTTCTTAATCTAGAACCTTTTTTTTTTTCAGTTTTTCATTTTGACCTTGTTTGCCTCGGATTTCAGAAGAACAAACCTCTGTTAAGGCAGTTTAAGAAAACCAGAAACCTACTTCACCATTTCTAAAATTTGCCCCCCTTCCCTTGGGATTTTGGTCTTCTATGTCGAAGACAAAAGTTTCATCTCTTATTTATCTAGAATACCTTTTCTTAGTTTTGAATTTTGACTTCGTTTACCTTGTATTCTAGAGGAACAATCCTCTAGTAAGGTAGGGGTTGTAGTATATTTATCCTTTTATTGTTTGAATTGTATTTGAGGTTGTATATATATTGTATACATGCTTGTTGAAATGTAGGATTGCATTTAGATATAAATTCTATATACTTGACTTAGGGTTTAATGATTCAGAGCATTTCAAGCATATATATCTTGTTGTAAGTAAATTGTTTCATTTACTAGATTGCTAAATTCTAGAGATTTATCTTGTTATGATAATCAACTCTTATAGAATATCACTAATGTTTACCTTGGAAGCTTCTTACTAGATTGCAGTATATTTAGTATTTGTGACTTACATGATGGTAACTTGATTTAGTTGACATATAGTATCATTATTTTGTGTAGCAAATCGCACGTTGAAGATTTGACATTTTAAATGCCATTGTAGATATGAAACCCTAAGACATGGTTTGTGTGGTTTCACCCTACTTATGCATAGAAGGTGGTTTCATGCATTGTTATTTGAGTACGAGTTATGAACTTGTTGATTTTGGAAAGCTTGTGAGGATATGTTTTATGTGATGGCTAAAGTTTGGCTTTAGTGTGGAAGGTACAAGTTCTCCCCAAATGTGCACGCTAGGTAGTACCTTGCGGGTTGTAATGGCCCAAAACAACTTGTAAGGTCTTCATTAAACCCGCGATCACATGTCCTAGTTTTTTCACTACTTGATTTCACATTCAATTCCAAGTTGTTGATCATTGATTACTTGTAGCTTGTGGTTTGGTGCTTAAGGTTTCAATATAGCTTAGTATACTTATGCATTGTATATTTCATTTTAATTGCTTAATGTAGCTTAAGATGATCCTTTAGTTCACCTTGCAACTTAGACGTTAGGTGGAATGATCCCTTATATTCGTCTATATTGAATTGCAAGATGTTTGAAACTTTAGGGTATACACATGCTTTTTTTTTACGAGTAACTTTGGTTGTTTACCTTAGTTGATTGGGTTATTTTTAGGTTAAGTAAGTCCTTTCATGGAGGGACATCATTCATAGACTCTTATGTAGCTTAGCGTGGTGGACATTTTTGATTTTAAAAGCATACAAGTGTTAATATGTTTTAACCTCTTTTGATGTTGTAATATGTAGCTTATATGAAGCACGTTTGCTTCCCTTTTGTTGTGCAATAAGAACCTTTGTTACTTCAATTTGATGTACTTTATTCACATGTGTAATGAGGCTAAGGGCCAAACACTTTAATCTATGCAATGTATGCCTTTTTTTTTTCAAGTACTTGTTCACTTTGGCAATGTATGCACATAAGGGGCATTTTTGCCATTTTTTTTTTGTATTTCGATTTTGGTTTTGACCATGGTTGCTCGGATCGTCTAGTTATAAGGGGAGTTGCTTTAGAAAATTTTTCCCAAAAAGTTAATCTTTTGCCTTAAAAACCAATATTTTACAAAATAGTATAAACCTCATTTGAATTTAGGGTAAGGATACTATTCATCGACTGTTTTTTGAAAATCGGACCAACCATTTCGGGACAATTTAAACATTGCATATTCAATTTAGACAATTTAAAAACCACCCGAAGCCTCATTTTCCACACTTGGGTAGCAATTCTACAATTTGATGGGCACCCGCTGATTTTGGCGTCCGCCGGCAGTCTTTGGCGACCGCCCGCTTCCTTGTGCTTGACTTTTTGGTAGCCTTGTCACCCGAGTTTGTTTCTTTATAACTCTTTCATCTGGACTCTGAATCAAGTGATTCTTGAGTCAACTTCATTAACTTTTCGTTGTCTATCCAATAGTATGCACGGTATCATCTATTTCAGTTTGAAATGACTATTTTACCCTTAGTCCATCTCTTATTGGGTTTTGAAAACCTTAGCTTTCACATTTACTTCCATTGAGTTCCGGGACTCCTAAGGAAGCCATTTTGGTGTCTTAGAGGTGATGTACAATTCTAGAGACCTTATTTCTTTCTTTTGCTTCTGCATTTAGGATCTGATATCTGGTCAGTTTTGAGTCACTCGCTAACGCACCTGGTTCTGAGAATCTAGGCCACCATAAATCTTCTTTGAATAAGTATGATTTGGACTAAGCCACCAAAATTCCATGAGTATAACTAACTTTAATCTCCGAAATGTGTCTTAGAATAGCAACCTTGTTAATAGTGCCCAGGTTGGGAAGTCCAAGACCACCTTCAGACTTAGGCTTATAAACTGTGGCCAGAACAACTCTCGATCCATTCTTTTTAAGGTTAGCACAAGTCCATAAGAACCTTCTTCAAAGGGTATTGAGATCCAAAATAAATTTTTTAGGTAAGATAAAGATTGCAGACCAATACATATGTGTAGAGACCAACACTAATATGATGAAAGCCAATCTTCATGCATACGAAATGCTTTTGGTTGACCAATGATTAATCTTTGCTTTGATTTTGTCAAGCATAGTAACAATCTGTAGTGCTCACTTTCATAAATATTGCTAATAAAGGTGTATTTCGAATTGATCTTTCTTTTTGATGACTGAAAATTAGTAGGAAAATACTTAGTTCCTTACCGATGACATACTTAATGCTGACCGTTGATATAGACAAATAACAAATGAACATGTCCTCTTTAATTACCAAATCAGAAATGATGAGGTACATGGTCATAAGTTAAAAAGATGTGTCTATTTGTCATTGGTCCATAATAGCAGTTACGATGGATTACATCCTCATCAGTGAGACCAAAGAATTGTCTAAATTAGTATAATAGTAAGAAATTGTGTTGTTGAAGAATAATGGCAAAAATGCAAATATTAAAAAAAAATGGTTAGATATATCACATAAGCATTCCAACTATTATGTGTTTTGGGGAGGTTGAGTGTGTATGTGATGGCCCTGGTTTTTAGGCCAGTGTGTCCTATGATAAACCGAACACAAATCCAACAATGAATCTAGAATGCAAAAGCAAAAGGTGTAACAATGGTCTCTAGAGATACTATACATTTATAAAACACCAATATGATCCCTAATAAAATCACAAAACCCAAAGAATGCGAATGCGGAAATGAAGTCTTAAAAAGGGACAAGAATGAACCTAGGGGAAAAATGGTCATTTCATAGAGAATTGGATGCTACCAAGCATACCATTGGAAAGATAACAAAAAATTAATAAAAATGCACTCAAGAATGACTTGATTTGGAGTCCGGATGAAGAAGATATCAAGTCTTGAAGTTAAGGAAAGAAAACCCCTTTTTGGTTCAAATCAAATCCTAACACTACCTCACTAAAACTTGAATAACTTGAGTTAAAAATGGAATCTAAAGCTCTAATTGGTACCATTGGAAAGCTTATTTTGACGTGGTCAGTTTAGACTCAATAATGGATCAATTCAGAGTTGGAACAAGTGAGATATGGCCCTCTGAAGGAAGATATTTGGAGCAGGACATGCCATGGCGGGTGCCCGCCCAAACCATGCACAAATCCTACGGGCGCCCGCCAAATCTCGTAGCGGGCTAGAGATTTTTGTGGGGC
The DNA here is from genome assembly GCF_030987335.1 of Cornus florida. NCBI lineage: Eukaryota > Viridiplantae > Streptophyta > Magnoliopsida > Cornales > Cornaceae > Cornus > Cornus florida. Next base: position 50,458,442 of record NW_026775572.1, read on the forward strand.
CCCGCCAAAATCCACTGGGGCTCACCAGTTGCTACCCCGGCTATAGATTTTAAACCTCGGTATGTAAGTGTTTGGAACACTTTTAAGGGCAACCTAATCAATCAAGGAAAATAAGCAAAAGATGGCCTTAAGGCCTCATGGCATGTTATTTACAAATTAGGTTCAATCCTTAAAATTCCATAAACAAACTATGAAGTTAAACCAACATACATGTCATATAGATGTCGTTGGCCCTTGGCCTCATTACATGTACGTCCAAAGAGTGGCAAAAGGTGCACTTAAGTGCACATTACATAGCTTGGACAACAAATACAAGTTTTTATACAATACACCAAAAAGGATCATGATATGCTAACAAGTGCATATTCAAAGTCACCAAAAATACTCCAACAATTCTAGCAAGTCTAAGAGTGTTGTGCATCCCATAATAATGCTTCTTTACCTGGACATCACGTTGGATCAGAACGACACCATAGTTACTTTAGGGTTACTAGCCCACGGGTAACCTCCCTATGTACGTACTAGACTTGTAGATGGACAATCCCCCGTACTAGAACCATGCCCTAGCCTTAGTCATAACAACAACGTCCCAAGTTTCCAAAATCAACAATTTGTGTAACAACATATATGTATTAATATAACATATATATATATATACAATGTAAAGCCATCTATCATGCACAAACCAATTTTGGAAACACAATACATGCCCTAAGTTCACAACTATAATGGCATAAAGAATGTTGAATAATCACTATGCAACTTGTTACTCTTTACACAATGTCCATCAATATTAAGAATACAATCCCACAATTATTGTACAAGTCTAGAATTATGATTTAAACATGCAATTGGCATACAATACATACTCAAATCATTAATACAACAAGGATAGAAATTAATTAAATAAAACAACTAATTTCTCTAGATTTCATTTCTAATCCAAATATGCTCAATTTAATATATGTTGTAGTACCTATCATGGTCATTACATAAATCACTTCCAAACTTGATTTAAATCATAAGAACATAATAATAAAAATTAATTAAATTAATTAACTAATTCCAATAGATTTCAAAACAACCCTAAACGGCTTCAAATTAATATAAGTTATGAGTCAAGTCATGGCCTTTCCAAAAATCATGTCTTAGCTTAATTTCATGCAAGGTATCATTGACTACCAATTTAAAGATTTAGATTAAAGACATGTAATTCATTTGTACTAAGTTGTAAAACATAAAAAAAACATAGTTTAGAACACCCCCTACCTCACAAAAGGATTGTTCCTCTTGAATCCAAGAAAAACAAGGGAACTTCAAGTTTTCCTTCTAGGGTTATGTAGAGGAGAGTGAGAGGAAGCAAAAGTATTCTAAGGTTTTAAGTCTAAGGTGAGTGGAATGAGACCAAAATGAAGCTTAAAGCTTCAAACCAAGCTTTACTTCAATGGTGGCTAGGTTAGGGTTTTTGAGAGGAAAGAGATGATTGAAATGAAATGTGAAAACCCTAAGTTAAAAGTGGTGGGATTCTCCACTCACTAGGTGCTCTTGCACTACCTTTTACACACACACTTACAAGACTAAAGGTGAGACCTACACTTGTCATGAGTCTAAGGCTCCTTCCTATACTAAATCCCTAGTCTACACTTGTCAACCATCCAAGCCAACATGTGGTCCAATCTTAGGCCAATAAATGGGTGAATCTCCACCCTCCATGTGTCACAAGATTACGCTTCCAAGTCTTTCCACTCCTATGCTAACAAGTGGCACCATGAAAATGTGACACTTGTCACATTTTTTAAGAAATTGCAAAAAGTTCCTTTTTTGAAAATATCTTCCAAATTAAATTGCAAAAGATGAAAAATAATTACTTTATTTAATTACACAAAAACCCCTCAAGTTATGAATAATTACCAAAAGTCATGCATCTATGCCCTTTACAAGAAAAGTAAATATTTAACATGCTTTTCTACAAAAGTGAAAATGTAGATATTATGGAAATAAAATTTCATGGATGTATGCAAGGCCGGAATCAAATCCGAACACGAAAAGTGAGGTTATGCAAGTAAAAATGAAAAATAAGAAAATAACGAAAAATGAAATTACCAAAAAAAAAGGAGAAGGAAGGAAAATGACCGGGTCATTATAACTTACCCTCCTTAAAAGGATTTCGTCCCCGAAATCTAGTCATACCTGAAAGAGAGAACAAATTGGGATATCGAGAGCGAACCTCCTACTCGAGCTCCTAGGTAGCCTCCTTAATGCCATGGTGTCTCCACAAGACCTATTCCCGTGAATCAAGAATCTGGGCCGGACCTTCCTCGTAGGTCATGTCCTCATCAACAACCACATTAGTCCACCGCAAGACATGCGATGGGTCCGGCTCATACTTCCTCAGTATTTAGACATGAAAGACGTCGTGAACACTATCCAAGTCTGGCGGCAACGCCAAACGATAAGCAACCTCACCGACGTGTTCCAAAATCTCAAATGGTCCAATGAACCTAGAAGATTACTTGCCAGTCTGTCAAAATCTCAAAAATCCCTTTCGTGGAGAAATCTTGAGAAAGACATGGTCTCCTACCTCAAAAGACAAGGATTGTCTCCTCCTATCTGCATAACTCTTCTATCTGCTCTGTGCAGTAGCCAACCATTGCCGAATCAACTTGATTTTGTGACGACCCTAGATTTTTAAACTTAGTGTGTCGTGTGATGACCCGATCTGGATCCAAAATGTGGAAGCAAAAGATAAAACAATGGTCTCTAGAGATATAACACGTCTCTAAGACACCAATGTGACGCTCAATGGGTCACGGAACCCAAAGGAAACAAATAAGGAAGCGGCGTTTCAAAAACAGACACGAATGAACTTAGGGGTAAAATGGTCATTTCTAACATGAAAGTGGGTGGTATAAAGCACACCATTGGAAAGGCAACAAAAAATTAATCAAGTTCAAAAAAAATTTCACTTGATTTGGAGTCCGAATGAAGAAGATATGGCTAACGGAATAAAGAGGGGCAAAAAAGTCAAAATGAGCAAACCCTAGAACATCTAACCGATTACCACACCTTCCTAACCGGTTAGGAGGCCAAAAATCATGACCACAACACTGTCCAAGCACATCTAACCAGTTAGGAGGAATCTACCATTCGCACACTTGTGCTACAGCTCAGCAAAAACCTGGTAGTAGTGATTTTTCGGGAAAAAATGGCTTTTTGAGGCCCTAGATGACATTTTCTGAAAAAACACAAAGAAGAAACCTCCCTCAAAATCTAGTTTTCTACGTGCCATTATGGAAGAAATAAAAAAAAAAAAAAACTCACTGTAAGATGTCAAAAATGCCCCTCTATGAAATCAGGTCATGAGGGTCCAAAAAGCTGCTAAATGCAAAACTGAAAGCTGAACTTCGCAAACGATTTTCGGTTTCAAGACGACATTTTCTGGAAAACACAAAGAAGAAATCCCCCCTAAAATCACGTTTTCTATTCAACCATGTTGAAAGAAGAAAATAAAACTATAGTGAAAAGTCTAGAATGCCCCTAGATCAGATTGTGCAATAAAGATGCGAAATGAGTCCATAAGAAGCTCATTTCACCAAAGAAGAAGTTTTTCTTGAAAACGATCATGCACGCAAACTTAACTTACCTAATAAGATGTGCTACAATAGTCCACAGCTTAAAAATATCGCCGATACAAAATACGACCCCTCAACAGCTAAAATGACAAAAATGGAACTTGGAATGAAAACTCGGAATTCAAAATTATGAAATGGTTTCAAAATACCATTTGGCCCTTGGCCATACTTCATACATGATTAATGAGACCCTATGGAAGTATCAAAATGGAATTTACACACCCAATGCAAACATGGTGAAGCAATAACTCTATATTTTTCAATATTTTCATAATATTCCATGAAGTCAAAAATTAGATAGGATATAAATTACATGTCATTGACCTCCGGCCTCATCTCATTCATGTCAAATACATTGTAAAGAGTGTACTCATGTACACATTATATATATGGAATCAAATATACACATTTTGACATAAAAGGCTATAAGTGGCATTCCAAGCCAACATTGACAAGAATTAAAAACCTTCAAGTCTATAATCATCTAAGCAATGATGACCATCACAAACCAAGTCTTCGTACCTGAAACAACCCCCCAGTAACTTCGGGGTGAGTAAACAAGTTTACTCGTAGAGAATGAGCATGTATGACTCGATTAGAGATTTTTACATTGACTTGAAACAATTCGAAAGGGTCATGCCACCTAACATCTCTGTCAAAGGTTAGACTTAAGGAGCATCCTAAGCTACCTTAAAACATTTATAGCATACACCACATCCTTCATGCAATTCCAAACGACATAAGAGCATGCTATACAAGTAACAAGATAAAGGTTCCCAAAGTTATCAACTTAAAATCTAAGGTACGAGAACAACTAAATATAACCATTTAGCATAATTAGAACTTCTAATACAATGCATCAAGACATTCAAAGTTATCAACTTGAAATTTAAAAGTGCGAGATCAACTAAATATAGCAATTTAGCATAGATGTACTTAACAACATCAAAATCGCCAATAACCAAAACCACAAGTCACAATTAAACATGATTGTCAACTTGGAATTGAATGCGAAATCAAATAGTGGAAGACTTTGACATCATGCCTTAGATAAAGCCAAGACCTAAATGGTTATTTTGGGCATTAACCCACTGGGAAGACCACCCTAGTGCGCACTATCTCAATTGGGGAGAACTCATACCTCCCGCACTAGAGCCAAACTCTAGCAATGTCACTTCTAACAATAATGTCCCAAGACTCCAAAATAAACCAAATAAGTTCACAACTTATACATAATTTATACAATGCATGAAAATACCTTCCATGCACAAGTTGGTTGAAACCACACAATCCATGCCTTAGAGTCTCAATTTTAAAATGGCATACATAATGTCAATTACGAAGTGTGCAATTCATTACATAAGGCAACAATATATTCTAAAAAGAAAACAAGTTCTCATGAATATAAATATAACAACAATGTTATCAAATGTTCAAAACACAACCAAGTGAATATACAACAAGTCCAAGTCCATGATTTGAATATAGAAACAACTTCTAAAACACAAATAGATTCATGGAGCCACTAGATAGAATTTAATTAAACAAAATAATTAAATTCTCTAAATTTCAAATCAAATTCAAATAACCTCTAATTAATATATGTTAAACAGCATAGCATGCTCATTACATATATAAAATCAAAAGTGTAAAATGACCAAGATATCATCAAATAGGATTTAATTAATTTAAATCAATTAAATCTCTAAATTTCAAAAGTTGTTCAAAACGATCTCAAATTAATATATGTCAAGCACTAAGTCATCGTCATACCATATATCAAGTCAAAAATGGAATACAAGCAAAACACAATTAATTAGAATTTAAATCAAATTAAATTCATTTAATCTCTAGATTTGAAAACTCATTTAAATCATTCCAATTTAATATATAACAAAGATCATGTCATGGCCATGCCATATACCAAGTCTAAAATGAGTTATATGCAAGCTACGACAAATCATTAATTTCTCAAATTAATCAAAAGACATGCATACAACTTATATATCACTAAAAAAGCAAGGAATACCCTTAGGTAATAAATTATAACACCCCCTACCTCACAAGAGAATTGTTCCTCTTGAATCCAAGGCAAATCAACAGAAATTGGCAAACCCTTCAAAGGTTATGAAGAGGAGGATGAGGGGAACAAAAAGTATTCCCAAGGTTAAGCTTGGAAATCAATGGAAGGCTTTCAAAATCAAAGTCAAAGCTTAAGGATTTAAGCTTCATCCATGGAGGCTAGGGTTTAGGGTGAGGAAGGTAATGACATAATGTGAAAAAGTGTGAGTGGAGGAAATAGAAATCCTCCACTCACTATGTGATCTTACACCATGGTCAACACACACATCTATGGTCAATTGCACAAAAACCCTCCTTTAAAACCATAATCCCATAGTAGCCCAAAAATAATTACAAGACTTAATTGTAAACCTACACTTGTCACAAATCCAAGGTTCTTTCCTAGGCTTAATCTCAAGCTTACATTTGTCAACCATCTAAGTCAACAAGTGCACCAATCCTAGGCCAACAAATGGGTGAATCTCCACCCTCCTAATGTCAAGAGATCTTGCTTCCAAGTCATTCCACCCCAAAGCCAACAAGTGGCACCATGAGAATGTGACACTTGTCACATTTTCCAAAAATTGCAAAAAGGTCCTTTTCCAAAATATCTTCCAAATTAAAGTTCAAAATGGTCCCTAAGACGAAAAATAATTACTTTACATAATTACACTAAAACTCCAAAAGTTAAGAAAATTATCAAAAGTTATGCATCCATGGCCTTTACAAGAAAAGTAAACATTTACCATGCTTTTATACAAAATTAAAAATGTAGATATCATAGAAATTAAATATCATGGGTGCATGCAAAGCCGGAGTCAAATCCGAAGGCAAAAAGTGAGGTTATGCAACGAAAAAGAAAACCGGGAAAAGACAAAAAGTGAATAGTGATGAAAATGAAAAATGTGGAAATGACTCAGTCCTTAAAGGAAGTTGTCAACCCTAAGAAAAGAGTCTTAGAAACCATTTCCGAGCACTCGATATGATACTAAGTGACGGGAAACCAAACACAGAAGAGAAAAGACAACGGAAAAAATTTATCAGTAAAATTTGAGCAAAAAGAAAAGGAATGAAAATGACCGGGTCATTACAACTTTCCCACCTTAAAGGGATTTCGTTCCCGAAATCTAGCCCCAATGAAACAAAAGGCGAAACCAGGATAACTACGAAGTACATCTTTGAGTATCCCACATAACATGCTATGAAAGCAATCCCAAAACTGGAAGACAACGTACAAACCAATGTCATTCGCACCCACGTGCTCACGATAAGAAAACCTCTCAAAAGAAAAGTGACCACACGGCCACACAACAAGTTCGAACTCACACACAGAACCCAAGGTCAGACAAAGGAACGGAAGACAACAAATCAAAGTATCCCTCTTGAGGAACCATCATAAGGAACCAAAAACAACTACCAAAAGAGCTCCAAAATAACCACATATCAAATCAGGGTACCGAACAAAGACAACATGGCAGTACGAATAGCGACCAGAACCCACCCACGATGTACTCAAATATGTGGTAGCAATGACAGTGCCTAGTGCCCGCCCCCACTTACTTGTCAGTAAGGTAGCAACTACGGCAACTAGCACTCGCCCATAACACACAACTTTATACGGTAGCATGATAGTATAAAGCACTAATTCATAACCTGCCCCCCACTAGGTCTACCCACGAAACCTCTCAATACAAATGACATCAATGTCATAATTCATCATTACCAAAAGCATTCCGATAACCCGGCATTCCACAAGAGTTGAGACATGGTCCAAAGACGTTGACATCCAGGCCACTCTCAGAATCCTGACAGTAATGTTACAGGTACCTTCCAGCTTAAGGTCTCAATCCTTAATACAATAAAATTAACATCTCCAATGTCTCAAAATACTCTTATCAACAACATCAACCAAGAATCTAAAGCCTAAAAAGCAATCAAAACCTCCAAAATCAAAATGAACCTCACTATAAGACATTTCATCGAAAGTCCTTCATATCTCCCTGAAACAGATCAACTGCAAGGTCATACTGTAATCAAACATCAGATCCACATCCCTACCATGGATAACTAAATTCTCGAAATATAAGTCCACCAAGTAGCACTCACATCAAAATCCTGACAACTATGATCACAAAACAAATCTCTCACATCCGTGCTTGGCATCACCAAGCCAAATCAAAATTTCTCAATTTCGATCCATAAACAATCACTGGAATAACAATTCCTCAAAACCACGCTTAGTCATAACTAGGACAGGAAAACTCCACAAGCAAGCCAGATTCAATAGCGATCCTCTAAAACTCCTACTAAGAGTCAACCACATCAAGGTCTCCAAAACTGAAATAAGTCTCCAAAAAAATATCCCTAAACAACCTCAAACTCGCACAACGAGTTAACCAAATCCTCAATAAAATGGACACAAGTTCCCAAAAATGATCTCACACCAATCCATTCACACCGAGCACCACAACTCCATTAATAACCAGGGCAAAAACTCCCCAAGGAAAAACACAAAAGAAAGGGAACCACCAGTCCTAGGAAGAACAACACCACGACTCTGTCTCTAAAATGAAAGACAACAATGTCAAAGACTTCACCCCCTACATGGAAGTAAGTCGACTAAAATCAACAAAATCCTCACCAAGGACTCAAGACAACTATAGTGATCCTCGCGGACCAGCCAACCCCAAGGTTGTGTACAACGCAACGAAGAGAAGAGACCCACTCCTTGTGAAGTCCCTTACTCGAACTAAGAAAAAAGAAGAAACCCTATTCTCCCACAAATGTCAACACAACGAGTACGAAAAGGGAACAAAAAGGGAGAACTAAACATGGAAGTCATGCAAATAACAAGGAAATGCAACTACTAAGAATGTAAATCTACTCACATAGATAAAATCAAGGGTACATGTGGCATATCTCCACGTAAGCACAAAATCACAGTAACAACTTGACATCTCTAAGCATTTAAATAAGGCATGCTAATGCCACACAACAAGAAAGCAATGTGGACACACTTCCACCTACTCATGCATCACAACATCATAAATCACACTACTAACATGGTAGTAAACAAAACTGCAGAAGATAAAAATGATGCAACAATGAACCCTATGGACATTGTGTCCTAGAGTGTCTAGGTAAAAGGATAGACCAGTCCTAACCATAAACTGACTCCAAAAACTAATGCAACCACAATTTGTCTCAAAACAAATGTGAGCCCTTACCATAATAGTAAGACTCTAACAATCCATCTCCGAACCTAGAGGTGACACTACAAGTGACACTAACAGTGCAATGTTCTCTCTACCCAAAACATCAATTAATCGACTTGATCCCAAAAGCATCATCATGCAAGGAGAACTCAAAGAAAATGGCAACTATAACCACACCAACAATAACCAAATCAATCACTAGGATGATCCCCAAGACAACCATCATCATCATCGATCAAAAGGACAACGCCTATCAAAACAAAACCAACATTGATTCCATCGCAACTGCACTTGTAGTTAGCTAGTACGGTAGCATGACAGTGCCATGCACCCGCCCACAAACGTACTCGCCCACGAAAATTGCAATCGCAAAGGAATCATCCCGATCAACCAAGGATCCTAAGAGGTCCGTAACCTCATCATGGCCCAAAACCAACAAATCTTGCACTATAGCAATGCCAAATGACTCACCTCACGAGAGCTTAAATAAAAGGTGACTTACCACGTACCCAAAACCAATACTAGGTCGAACTGTGACTATAATCACCATCAACCTCAACTCGTGCCTCAATGACCAATCCCGTGTCATGCCAAATATGCAACATAGTTATGCATATACAAATCTAATCTAGCATATATCATATGTCATGCTCTTTACAAAAGAATTAAATCATGCTAAACAAGTAATTGATGAGTGCTGAAAAGTGCACATTGAAACCCCTTAAGCTTGGGTATTTTAGGATCTTTATCTATCTTACTTTCTCGTTTTAGACTAATTTCATGTTATTGCCCTTTTTAGGTGTTCATCCCCAAAATAAGCTAATTCAGCCAAATAAGAGCATAATTGAAGCAATCTTGAGATGAATCAAAGAAAGGAGCAAAGTGGGAGCAAAAAGGAAGCAAGTGGTGGAAATTCAGCAGGTTCGATCGATCACAAGTATATTTTGATCGATCGAAAGTTCATCGATCTAGACATTTCAAGATGGATCCAAACACTTTTGTCCTTCTCTAAAGATTCCACAAAGTTCGATCGATCCAACAATTCTCAGATCGATCAAAAAGATTCCATCTTATGCTGTTGCCCACCTGTCCTTATCCAAAAAGGTGCCGCCATAGAGGATTGATCTAGATTAAGTTCGATAATCTCAACCATGTTCGATCGATCAAACTTCCCCAAGTGCGAGAAAATTCAATTTCCAGCTCATTAAAAGTTGTCTCATATCCAATCATTGGGAGGAATATTGGTGTATGAGCTCAGGTCATTGGGTGTGACATTTGACTTACCTATATAAGGAATATGAGCCATTCTTGAGAGATATAATATACTTGAAAGACTTTTGACACAATTTCCATATCATATTCTTAGTGAGGAAAAAAAGAAGAGAGGAGGCAAGAGACACAAGCTTGGAGTTCTTCCATCAACCAAGAAGAAGAGCAATTTCTACCATGCAGTTAGCCCTTGAGGGTTGGAGGACACCATCCATGAGTGGCTAGACATCATCTTGGGGCTAGAGTTAGCCCTAAACATGCTTTCTACATCTTGATTTATGTATTTTTGAGGGGATTTGTATTGTGATATATGTTTTGACATTTTTATATACATAGATCTTGTTTATTCAATAATTTGTGTAGTTTAATGCTTCTAATTGATCATTTCATTCTATTCATATGTCTATGTATGCTAGAATAGATGTTCATGTGTTTGTCTCTAGATTTTGTGTTATTGATACATGTCTATGTGTATTGATGCTATAGATCTAGAGATTGTCAAGACATAGTGCTTAATAGAATGCTCTTGTGGTTTATTTGATGGTTCATACTCATTTCTTGATGGATTGTGCCTCTCCCTTAGTTTAATTAGTTTAATTTCATGTCATTAGCTTAATTGTAGTGTAGTTGTAGTTTAGATGTTAAATGGGAGGACAATCTATGCTTGTTGTTTGATGTTCTATACTTATGAAAATAAGTAGCATATGTCTCTAACCTTGTGATGTGTTTGGATTGTGAGCTTAAAGAAAGGATTAATGGCTTAGTTTGATATATTGTGCTATCCACTGTGTTGCTTAGACAATATATACTTAATTAGTCATCCATGCTTGTTGAAACAACCACACACACACACTATTGTTGCAATACATGTCTTCCCTCTCATTAACCATTTATTAAGGGTGTAGAAAAGCTATGCTTAGTGGTGATCTCTAAACCCCAAGATCTCTCTCTCTTATTTTCTTTCTATTGCATTTAATTGTTTACTTTAGTTTAAATTACATCCTAGTATAATTCAATCACCAACCAATCTTTAATCACTCAACCTACTAACCCTAACCTCGATTCCATAACCTAATACGACCCACCAATCCCTTGGAACGATCCCTACTCGCTCTAACTATATTTTTAGTGAAAGATAGTAGTGGCAAATTATAAATGTAAAACTTGGCCACACTCATCTTAGTCCATCTTTGCAAGCTTCGGGTGCTCGCAACGACACCCAACAAGTTTTTGGTACCGTTGCCGGGGATTGATTGAAGGCAACATCGTATTTGTGGAATCAATTAGGAATTAGTACTCTTTTGATCGTGTCTTTACTTTATTTTCATCTTCATTTTGGTTACTTATTGTGTTAGTTCTTATTTGACTAGATGCATTGAGCTAGAAGGTGAGTAAATGAGCATTTTAAACAAGGAGCTAAGCAAAAGCAAGGAAAAAGCTAAAATCTAAAAAATTTGTAAGGCTAAAATTGAAAATTGAATTGAAGTGCTAAAGGACCCTTTGTGAGCTCTTTCTTAACTCAATCTCTAGTTAAATCGTCGGCTCGCGTGGAGGCTTGTTTTCCATTTCTTAGATAAATCGTGAGCCCTCGTGGAGGCAATTTACTTTTCTTTGCATGTTGTTTAAGCATGGGAGTATGGGATCATTATATGTGGAGATTTGTTAATTAATTTGTTGCGGGGGCGAAGTGTTTGCTTAGTTGATTTCATTGTTGTGTTTCTTAAATTTCATGCGGTCTTAACCAACCCCATCATAACCAATGGAAAATCTAGAGGGTCATCTTGGTTATTTAGATCCGAACTCCATGGAGCATCCTCCTTTCAATCAATTTCCTCCCGGAGTTCAAGCTTCAATACCTCCAACGATCCTTCATGATCATTATAATCTTCATGAATACCAAGCACCAACTTGCATTATGTTTCCTAATTTTGAGGCCAATCAATATGAAATTAAGCCCGAGACCATTCAAATGTGTCCACTATTTTAGGGCTTAAATGGTGAGGATCCATATAAACATCTTAATGAATTTCTTGAAATATGCTCCACCGTAAGGTATACGAATGTCCCGAAGGAAGTCCTTAGGTTACTTCTTTTCCCTTTCACTCTTAAAAATAAGGCTAAGCATTGGTTCAACAACTTAGGGGTAAATTCAATAACTTCTTGGTTACAAATGCAAAATGAATTTTTAAAGAAATTTTACCCCGTGAGTTTGACCAATGTTATGCGAACTTCTATTTGTGAATTTTCTCAAAAGGAAGGAGAACTTCTACATGAGGCTTGGGAAAGATTGAATGACTTGCTAAGAAAGTGTCCACATCATGGTATTCCAAAATGACAAGTTGTCCAATATTTCTATGAAAGCCTATCCGACACTCACAAGGACATAGTTGATACCTCATGTAGAGGATCATATTTTGGGAAACATGAAGATGATGTTTGGCACCTTTTTAAGAAAATGAGTGAAAATTCATTGCATAAATGTCACACTTCTCGGTTAAGTCATGATTCTAATAACAAAAAGAAAAATTTGAAAGTGTGTCAAATTGAAAATCCAATGGAGATTGTTGCCGAGGTCAAAACTCTAACTCAAAAACTTGATCAATTTTTATTGAGTCAAAAGCCGGCCAAACAATCATCTTTTCTTCTTAATCATCATCTTCATCATTCTTGTGAGCCATGCATGACTTGTTCAAGTGTATTGCATATTACTTCCAATTGTCCCTATGGACATGTACTTGATGAACACTATGAACAAGTCAATGCCACATTTCCTCACTCTCTTTCGAATGTTTATGTTCCGGTGTGGAGTAAACATTGAAATCCTCTTCAGGCTAAAAAATTTCAAAACCGGTATGTTCCTCCTCATCAAAGAAATAGAGGCTCAAAAGGATTCATCTCACCTTCTTCTTTTCAACAAAGAATGAACCATTTCTTTCATCCTCAAGCTTATAATTCCCAAAGTAGCTCTAATCACCCTCATGCACTTTCTAGCAACCCCACATTTAAAGATAAGGTCTTAGTAGCTTTGGGTAGTTTGGAAATGAACACTAATTTGTTGCATTCTCATTCTCAATCGATATCAGCTTGAATCTCAAATCAGGATGATAGCTAATGCATTGAATGCGAGAGAAATTGGTAAATTACCGAGCGAACCCGAAAGGAACCCAAAAGCTCAACATTTTATGAAAGCAAACTCCACATCGAGGTGTCTTTCCTAAGAGCAAGTGTAAGTAATTACTACTTTAAGAAGTGGTAGACAAGTTGACAATAGGGTTGAACAACCAAGTGAAGATAGTGAACCAGTGCAACCAAAAGTTGACACCCGTCCCGTTTCCAATCCTATTCCTGCTTCCTTGGATGAGCATGGCCCTAGAGGGAATTCTCAATCTTCTTCATCATACCCTCAAGTTGTAAGGTCTTATAAGCCAAAAGCTCCATTTCCTTATGCTTTGAAAGAAACTTCGCCTTTTGGGAGGCAAGAGGGAAAAATCCATGACATGATGGAGGTTTTCAAACAAGTTAATATAAATCTTCCTCTCTTGGATGCAATTAGGCAAATTCCGCCTTATGCAAAAATTTTGAAAGACATTTATACACAAAAGAGGAAAAGCAAGGGACAAGGCCCTAAAAAAGTGTTCGTAACGGAGCAAGTGAGCTCCATCATTCAACATAACACTCAACCTAAGTTCAAAGATCCCGATGCTCTGACCATCTTATGTGTAATTGGAACCTATGAAGTTCGTAGAGCTCTTCTTGACTTAGGGGCAAGTGTTAATTTGATTCCTTACTCCTTGTATGTCCAACTAGGTTTGAATGAATTGAAGCCAACCTCGGTGGTGCTTCAATTGGCCGATAGATCCATTAAAACACCTAGGGGCATGATTGAGGACATACTCATCAAGGTTGACAAGTTTTACTTCCTAGTTGATTTCATAGTTCTTGATACCGAACTAGTTGCAAATCCCACCAATCACATCCCCATTATCTTAGGAAGGCTATTTCTTGCTACCTCAAATGCTACTATTAATTGTAGATCCAGTGTCATGGACCTTTCTTTTGGTAATATGATGGTTAAGCTTAATGTTTTCAATGCAAGTCGACATCCCATTGATGAAGACGAGTGTTATCTTATAGATGTCTTGGATGAGGTTATTGAGGAGTTTATTCCCACCATGGTCATAAAACAACCAACCGAGGATGATCTTTTATCTCTTCTTTCGGAGGACCCCCTTGCATCTTATCTTCTTGAAATGTATGGTAATTGTGGGTTTGATAGTGAAGGGTCAATGAATGAAGTTAATAATCTAATGGAATCCGTTGCAAGTTTGGATTTTCCACCTTGGAAAGATCCAAAAGAACCTCTTCCTCCACTCTCTAGCACTCCACCGGTTCCATCTCTAGTCTCTCCACCTACTCTTGAGCTCAAAACTCTCCCTTCCGATCTTAAGTATGCCTTTTTAAGTTCGAAAGAGACTCTTCCGGTCATCATATCTTCAAATCTTGAAAAAGATCAAGAGAATTCTTTTTTGAATGTGCTTAAGGACAATAAGGAAGCCATTGGGTGGAATGTGGTAGATCTAAAAGGGATTGACCCTTCCATTTGTATGCATCGCATTCTTGTAGAAGAAGATACAAAACCTTTTAGAGATGTCCAAAGCAGATTAAATCCAAACATGAAAGAAGTGGTTAAGAAAGAGGTAGTTAAGCTCTTAGATGCCGGTATCATTTATCCAATCTCTGATAGTAAATGGGTGAATCCAACTCAAGTAATTCCCAAGAAATCAGGAATTACGGTGGTTAAAAATGCAAAAGGTGAGGCAATTTCTAAGCGTACCGCTAATTCATGGCGAGTATACATTGATTACCAAAAATTGAATATTACCACTAGGAAAGATCACTTCCCTTTACCATTTATTGATCAAATCCTAGAGAGATTGGCCGGGCAACAATTCTATTGCTTTCTTGTTGGCTATTTGGGTTACAATTAAGTAGCCCTTGACCCCTTAGACCAAGAGAAAACCACATTTACTTGTCCTTTGGGCACATTTGTTTATAGACGGATGCCATTTGGTTTGTGCAATGCCCTTGCCATATTTCAAAGGTGTATGATGTCAATTTTCTCAGACATGGTGGAAGAGTATCTAAAGGTCTTTATGAACGATTTTTCTGTTTTTGGGTCTTTATTTGATGCATGCCTCAAGAATCTAAAGTTGGTACTTAAAAGATGTCATGAAACAAACCTTGTTCTTAGTTGGGAAAAGAGCCATTTCATGGTTTAAGAAGGTATTGTTTTGGGCCATGTCATCTTAAAAAGGGGAATTGAGGTGGATAAAGCGAAAGTTGAGCTCATTTATGAATTACCTCCACCTTCTACAGTGAGAGAAGTTCGCTCCTTTCTAGGTCATGCCGGCTTTCATCGCTGTTTCATCAAAGATTTTAGCAAAATTGCTAGACCCTTGTGCAATCTTCTCGCCAAGGAAACTCCTTTTGTCTTTGATCAAGTATGCCTTGACGCTTTCCATAAATTGTGTGACATGTTATCATATGCTCCTATTATGCGGCCTCCCAATTAGTCATTACCATTTGAAATAATGTGTGATGATTCAAATTATGCTATAGGAGCAGTTTTGGGACAAAGAGTAGGAAAACTTCCATGTGCCATATAATATGCAAGCAAAACTTTCTCGAGAGCTCAATTGAACTACTCCACTACCGAGAAAGAGTTACTTACCGTAGTATATGCCATTGATAAATTTTGGGCCTATCTCTTAGGGTCTAAGGTTATTGTCTGTTCTGATCATGCAGCCTTGAGACATCTTTTGATAAAGAAAGAAACAAAACCTAGATTGATTAGATGGATTTTGCTTCTTCAGGAATTTGATTTTGAAATCAAGGACAAGAAAGGCACCGAAAATGTGGTTGTCAATCATCTTTCAAGGTTATTGATAGAACCTTCCCCTAGCCCCACCAATTCATGATTCTTTTCAGGATGAACAGCTCTTTCAAATTTCCAATGGATAAATGCCTTGGTTTGCCAACATTATGAATTATTTGGCAATTAGCAAGCTTCTAACTTCTTGGTCAAAGAACGAGAAGAATCGTTTCTTTGCCAACATCTGGAATTATTATTGGGAAGACCTTGTCTTGTACCGTTATTGTCCAGATCAAATTGTGAGGTGCATTCCAGAGAGCGAAATTCCAAGTGTTCTTGTGTTTTGTCATACACTTGCATGTGGTGGGCATTTTAGTGCAAAGAAGACTGCCTTAAAGGTTCTTCAAAGTGGGCTCTTTTGGCCTACTATCCATAGAGATGCTTAGAACTTTTGCAAGTCGTGTGAGAGATGTCAAAAGATGGGATCAATGTCAAGAAGAGATATGATGCCCTTGACCAATATCCTTGTTGTAGAAATCCTTGACATATGGGGCATTAATTTTATAGGTCCATTTCCTATGTCCTATGGTTTTTAATATATTCTCCTTACCATTGATTATGTTTCCAAGTGGGTGGAAGCTTATGCTACCAAAACAAATGACCATTCCGTAGTTATTCAATTCATTAAATCCAATATCTTTGCTCGTTTTGGTATGCCTAGGGCTATGATAAGTGACGGAGGAAAGCATTTTTGTAACCAATTCTTAAGGCATTTATTTCTTAAGTACTCCGTTACTCATAAAGTGGTTACCACCCTTAAACAAGTGGGCAAGTAGAAGTGTCTAACCAGGAAATTAAGCATATTCTTGAGAAAATGGTTAACACCACCCAGAAAGATTGGTCACGGAAGTTAAATAATGCTTTGTAGGCTTACCAGACGGCATATAAGACTCCCATTGGCATGTCTCCCTATAGACTTGTATATGGAAAGCCTTGCCATCTTCTAGTTGAGTTGGAACATAAAGCCTTGTGGGCGGTTAAAAAGCTCAATCTTAACCTTGATAAAGCCAAAAAGAACCGATTATTACAATTGGTGAGTTGGAAGAGTTGAGACATAATGCTTATGATAATGCCAAACTCTAAAAGGAAAGAATTAAAGCTTTTCATGATAAGCACATTGTAAAGAAGTCTTTTGAACCCGGTCAAAAAGTTTGGCTCTTCAACTCTAGATTGAAACTCTTTCCTGGGAAGTTAAGAACCAAATAGGAATGTCCTTATGAAGTCATCTCTGTTGCACCTCATGGGGTGGTTGAAATTCAAAATTTGAAAAAGGGGAACATTTTCAAGGTTAATGGGCAGAGATTAAAACCCTACATTGA
Organism: Cornus florida; assembly: GCF_030987335.1. Lineage (NCBI taxonomy): Eukaryota > Viridiplantae > Streptophyta > Magnoliopsida > Cornales > Cornaceae > Cornus > Cornus florida. The sequence continues at coordinate 50,475,870 of NW_026775572.1, forward strand.
GGGATAGGTCTTCCAAAGACATTTGGAAGCTGCACATCTAATAGACCCTATTTATGAAGACATCTAGGGTTGCAATGCAAAATGGAAGAGTTTTTGCCTGTACGATCGATCGAACATCATGCCTGCATCCAACCTGTATCCAATTACCTCTCTGTCCAATCGTGCGAAGGAAATCTGCATATTTCAGCTCTTTGTCTGATCGATCGTAAATTCTTCGATCGATCCAGATTTATCTTGGATCGATCTGTAGTCTCAACACTTAGAAAATTTTGAACTTGCATCCAAAGACCTCTCTGTCTCATCGTTCGAACATGTCTGCAGGTTTATGCATGTTCGATCGATCGAAAAGTTTTTGAGATCGATCTGAACTTGATCGATTTGAACATCTTTGGTTTGACTTTTTCTTCCCTTTTTGAATTTTAAGCTTATTTATTCAAAGCAGCATTATGTCTAGCTAGAGACATTAAACTTAGTAATCATTGTTCATATTTTCTTACATATTAATTAATCTTGTTTATTCAAAAAAAAAACTATCATATTTCACCATCGTACCCTTATGTGTAATCATGCTACTTTCATATTTTCTATTGGGCTTGATCCATATCTTTCTTTCATCTTGTGTTATATTGCTTTAGAATGCATGATTTGATTATTTTTATCCCATTTGACATTTGATGTGAGTTTGCTAGTGTGGTTATTCAAGTAGGTTGTTGATTCCAAGTTTGGGGGAGACGTCTTTCGAATTGGATTATTGCCGGGCTTCATGTCTTTGCCACCACGGTATACTCTTTCCATCTTTTTCATTGTTCTCATTGCATATTGAGGACAATGTGCGGTTTAAGTTTGGGGGTAAGGTGTCTTTGTTGCATTCTACTTAAGTTAAGCTTTAATTGCGTGATTGAGATTAGAGATCCATATTAGCTATGATTTTGATCTTTTGAGGACTATATTGCTTAGAATTTAAAAATTGCTTGACTTGAGAGTCCAATACTCCTTGTATGCCTTATGGATGCCATTTAGGAGTAAATTTTTCGAAAGATTGATATCATGCTTGCACTTGTGGTCCACATCATCCTGATTTTGTGATTATTTTGAGATTCACTCTAGGATTCTACATTAGCACAGGCGCACACTAGCATTCATTTGTGGGGTACATGCTTTGTTGATTATTGAATTGGTTATATCCCAATTGAGCGAGTAGTGCATTGAAAGCTTTCATTCTTGATAAAGGTGGATAACAAACCCTTTTCATTTAGTAGCCAGGATTCTAGCCTATCAAGCACTGAATTTCTAGCACCAAAAGGTGGAGGGCCTAAACTCTAGGCTAATAATTGAACTTGCTTAACAAAAAAAAAAAAGGAAGAAGAAGAAGTTGCAAAAGCAATAAAAAAAGGTGAGAAGTGGGAAATGATTAAATGGAGGTTGTCTTGATTTATAGCCTAGTTGATTTGAGGTTATAAGTTTGTAGGGGTGTTTGAACACCTAGTGCCCTAAAGCCGTCCGATTTGGGAGTCATTGACCTAACGCTCGACCTCATGGATTGCTAGAAAGCTTAATAGATCAACACATTGAACTATGCTTCCATCTTTGATCCTTAGGATAGTATTTAAAAAAAAAAATTGAGTGAAAAGAATAAGCGCACCTAGAACAACAAAGCTTTAATAAAAGGTCCACTCTTTGTCTTGGTGATCGGTACTAGATTTGTGTGTTAGTTTGAGGGTAAGGATGTGATCATTTCTTTAGTTGGCTTAGATAGCAACATATTTGATGCCGGTCCACTCAAAAAGTATTCTAGTGTTGTTTTGATTTGCATGATCATTTTCTTAATGTGTGGAGGACCATACTTGCTTGCTTAATGTTCAGATTTTGGGAGATTGCTTGGAAATGGTTGAAAAATTGCATACTTGAAGTAGTTTTTTCCCAATGTTTGTTTGCAATATTGGTGCCTCTTTTGTGAGAATGAGCTTAATGTTTGCGGCTATCATTTCTGGAAACCCTCACGAGACTTCACTCATCCACTAGGGGTAACCTAGGGGTTTAAATGGCTTGTTGCATATGCTAAATGTAATCGTGTTCCCTACGAAAGTGGCGTTATCCATTTATTACTTTCTAGTTCATACTTGTATAGTTGTTCATTTCATTCCTTTACTTTCTAGTTCATTGTTAGGGACTAGCAATATTTAAGTTTGGGGGTGTGATGAGCGCTGAAAAGTGCACATTGAAGCCCCTTAAGCTTAGGTATTCCAGGACCTTTATCTATCTTACTTTCCCGTTTTAAACTAATTTTGTATTATTGCCCTTTCTAGGTCCTCATCCCCAAAATAAGCTAATTCAACCAAATAAAAGCATAATTGAAGCAAGTGGTGGAAATTCAGTAGGTTCGATCGATCACAAGTATATTTCGATCGATCGAAAGTTCATCGATCTAGACATTTCAAGATGGATCCAAGCTCTTTTGTCCTTATCCAAAGATCCCACAAAGTTTGATCGATCCAACAATTCTCAGATTGATCGAAAAGATTCCATCTTATGCTGTTATACCACCCCACCTACCACTTTTGTCTCTTTCCCCAAAATATCTCAGATCTGTCCTTATCCAAAAAGGCGCCGCCATAGAGGATCGATCCAGCTTAAGTTTGATAGATCTCAGCCAAGTTAGATCGATCTCAGAGAATGTTCAATCGATCGAACTTCCCCAAGTGTGAGAAAATTCAATTTCCAGCTCATTAAAAGTTGTCTCATATCCAATCATTGCGAGGAATATTGGTGTATGAGCCCAGGTCATTGGGTGTGACATTTGACCTACCTATATAAGGAATATGAGCCATTCTTGAGAGATATAATATACTTGAAAGACTTTTGACACAATTTCCATATCATATTCTTAGTGAGGAAGAAAGGAAGAGAGGAGGCTAAAGACACAAGCTTGGAGTTCTTCCATCAACCAATAAGAGGAGCAATTTCTACCATGGAGTTAGCCCTTGAGGGTTGGAGGACACCATCTATGAGTGGTTAGACATCCTCTTGGGGCTAGATTTAGCCCTAAACATGCTTTCTACATCTTAATTTATGCATTTTTGAGGGGATTTGTATTGTGATATATGTTTTGACATTTTTATATACATAGATCTTGTTTATTCAATGATTTGTGTGGTTTAATGCTTCCAATTGATCATTTCATTCTATTCATATGTCTATGTATGCTAGAATAGATGTTCGTGTGTTTGTCTCTAGATTTTGTGTTATTGATGCATGTTTATGTGTATTGATGCTATAGATCTAGAGATTGTCAAGACATAGTGCTTAATAGAATGCTCTTGTGGTTTATTTGATGGTTCATACTCATTTCTTGATAGATTGTGCATTTCCCTTAGTTTAATTAGTTTAATTTCATGTCATTAGCTTAATTGTAGTGTAGTTGTAGTTTAGATGTTAAATGGGATGACAATCCATACTTGTTGTTTGATGTTCCATACTTATGAAAACAAGTATCATATATCTCTAACGTTGTGATGTGTTTGGATTGTGAGCTTAAAGAAAGGACTAATGGCGTAGTTTGATATATTATGCTATCTACTATGTTGCTTAGACAATATATATTTAATTAGTCATCCATGCTTATTGAAAAAACCACACACACACACTATTGTTACAATACATGTTTTTTCCCTCATTAATTATTCATTAAGGGTGTAGAAAAGCTATGCTTAGTGGTGATCTCTAAACCCCAGGATCTCTCTCTCTTATTTTCTCTCTATTGCATTTAATTGTTTACTTTAGTTTAAATTGTATCTTAGTATAATTCAATTACCAACCAATCTTTTGATCACTCGACCTACTAACCTTAACCTTGATTCCACAACCTAATACGACTCACCAATCCATTGGGACAATCCCTACTCACCCTAACTATATTTTTAGTAAAAGGTAGTAGTGGCATATTATAAATGTAAAACTTGGCCACACTCATCTTAGTCCATCTTTACAAGCTTCGAGTGCTCGCGGCGGCACCCAACAGTCATCAATCCTAGGCAAAGGATACTTGTTCTTAATCGTAGCATGGTTCAGCTTGCGATAATCGATGCAAAGTCTCAAAGACCCATCCTTCTTCTTTGTAAAAAGAACCGGTGCTCCCCAGGGTGAAGCGCTTGGATGAATAAAACCCTTAGCTTTCAAGTCATCCAATTGAGTTTTCAGCTCATCCAACTTTGCCGTGCTATAAAGATCAGCGCAGTACGGGGAATGACGTTGATGGTAAAGACAACTTCTCGAAGAGGGGGAAGCTCCATCAACTCCTCTGGAAAGACATCCAAAAACTCCACAACAACTGCTGGATAAACGCAGCCCGAACTGTTATCCTCGTCATCTAATAGGCTAGCCAAATAGGACCTGTGGCGACTCCAGTCACCGTTACTAAAAATCATCGTCGAGTGGGAATTGATCTCCCACGAAATGAAAATAATCTCCCATCGGAGTGCAAACAGACACTTACCTACGGAAGCAATCAATCGTGGCCTGAAAGAACGACAACCAGTACATCCCAAGAATGACGTCAAAGCCCGTCATATCAAGAACAACGAAATCGAACTCTAAGGTTCGCCCAGCTATCTCGATAGCATAACCCTGACAAATATGGTCCAAAAACACTGGACCCCAACTGGTGTGTCAACACAAAGGAAACTATCCCACTACGTGACCTCCAGATCCAAAGAATGTGCAAATGAAGCAGATATGAATGAATGTGATGCACCAGTGTCAACAAGAACTTTAGCCTAAGAACTGAAAACTGGAAAGATACCTCGAACTGTAGAAGTCCCTATAGAGGCATCGGCTTGTGGCAATACGTAAGCTCGTCCCTGAGCCCTTGACTGCTAAGAACTGCCTTGATGGCCCGACTGATGTCCGAAAGCGGTAGGTGTAGAACCCCTACCCGGATCAGAACCAACTGACGTCGCCACTGCCTGTGGTGCTTGAGGCACCCTGAAACCCGACTACACATTTACAGACTGTGCTGGTGTGGCCTGTGAACCAGTGCCACTCTATGTTCTATTCTATAGGCGTGAACACTCCCTCTTGAAATGTTTGGCCTGCTTACAGTAATTACAACCCCCCTGAAGCCCCTACGTCGAAGCTGAAGAATTACCCATTTGAGAACGACTGCCCTGAGGCTGTAACTGTGGGCAACGAGGCATGATGTGCCCCGGCTATTGATAGTGGTGACAAATCAACTTCCCCGTAGGAAAAGGAATTGTAGGTGCAGATCGAGCCTGCTATGACTGTCCCTGAACATGAGAACTGTCCCCGGCCTTAGCCTTCTTCCACAGACCCCCAACAGATACCGATGAAGCCTCTCCACGAGACTGCTTATATGAGCCCTTGATCCTGAGCTGATCTCGGTTCTCTACCTCAACCAACATAGCTTTCTGGACCACCTCTCTGTAGGTTCCCAAATCCAATACTTAAATTCGTTGTCTAATATCAAGATGTAATCCATCCTGAAACTTTCTTGCCCTGAGCTTATCGGTAGCTACTATCTCCGGTGGATAGCGGGAAAGAGAAGTGAAACGTGTCTCATACTCAATGACACTCATCCTGCCCTGATAGAGACCTATGAACTGTACTGTCATTTCCTGCCTCATTGCCCTCGGAAAGAAGCGGTTGAAGAATAATGTCCTGAACTCCTCCCATGTCATCACCTCCACATCGTGGATATTGGTTATGGACCTCCACCAGATATCGGCATCTCTTATGAACATAGAGACTGTTAAGAAGATCCTCAATCGATCTATAGGCACTACCATGCTATCGAGTTTGCGTACCATGAGATCAAACCAAGCCTTTGATGCAAGCGGATTCATACTCCCTGCAAACTGGTCAATCTTAACCCGCTGCAACTTCATAAAGTAGTCCAATGCCTCATTAGCAACTGGTGCCAGTGCTGGTGCCGATGCCAGAATTTGCACCTCTGCAATATGCTGACAAAATATCTGCTGAATGAACTCTGACATCCCCAGAGCCACTCCCTGTGCAATCTACTCCTCATAAGTCGGAGCTCATGGTAGATTAGGACCCATGCCACGAACTAAAATCCTAGGCCTTCCCAGATCCCTCGTAAACTCAGTGTCATCAACTTGCTCCTCAACTCCTTGATGTGAAGACTCTCCACGAGTGACAACCATGATGCTAAATGTACGTAAGGAAAGAGGTCAACAATAACATAAGCTATTATGACAGAGTGCAACTCACACTATGAATGCACGAGACAAGAAGCATGTCAACATATGTGATGTACAGTCATGCTGAAGTAAGTAAGCATATATAACATGCTAAACAGATACTGAAAACTTCTAGGTACTTAAACACGTAAACACATAGACATATTATCAAACTATGCACGTAAACATGTTATAATACTAAAATAGGTTAACGAGTAACATATAAACATATCAAAGCAAATCAACAAAAGCATTATATGCACCTAAAACCCATCGTCCAAGGTTTTCAAACCTAGGAGCTTTGATACCACTTGTGACGGCCTGGTTTTTAGGCCAGTGCGTCCTATGATAAACCGAACACAAATCCAATAATGAATCCAGAATGCAGAAGCAAAAGGTGTAACAATGGTCTCTAGAGATACTACACATTTATAAAACACTAATGTGATCCTCAATGAGATCACAAAACCCAAAGAATGCGAATGCAGAAACGACGTCTCAAAAACGGACAAGAATGAACCTAGGGGTAAAATGGTCATTTCATCGAGAAATTTATGCTACCAAGCAAACCATTGGAAAGATAATGAAAAATTAATAAAAATGGACTCAAGAATGACTTGATTTGGAGTCTGTACAAAGAAGATATCAAGTCTTGAAGTTAAGGAAAGAAAACCCCTTTTCCGGTTCCAACCAAATCCTAACACTACCTCACTAAAACATGAATAACTTGAGTTACAAATAAAATCTGAGGCTCTAATTGGTACCATTGGAAAACTTATTTTGACGCGGTCAGTTTAGACTCAAGAATGGACCACTTTGGAGTTGAAATGAGTGAGATATGGCCCTCTGAAGGAAGATGTTTGGAGCAGGACATGCCATGGCAGGCGCCCACCCAAACAATGCACAAATTCAGCAGGCGCCCGCCAAATCCCACAGTGGGCTGGAGATTTTCGCCGGGCCCCACCAAAATCCATGGGGGCCAGCCAGTTGCTACCCCGGCTGTGGATTTTGAACCCCAAAACGTAGAAACCAAATTTGGAAAACAAGTCTCAAGAACCTAGGTAGCTTAACTAATTATTTGTTAAGTGTTTGGAACATACTTAAGGGTGCAACCTAATTAATGAAGGAAAATAAGCAAAAGATGGCCTTAAGGCCTCATGGCATGTTATTTACAAATTAGGTTCAATCCTTGAAATTCCATAAACAAACTATGAAGTTAAACCAACATACATGTCATATAGATGTCTTTGGCCTTTGGCCTTATTACATATACTTCCAAAGAGTGGCAAAAGGGGCACTTAAGTGCACATTACATAGCTTAGACAACAAATACAAGTTTTTATACAATACACCAAAAAGGATCATGATATGTTAACAAGTGAATATTCAATGTCACCAAAAATACTCCAAGAATTCTAGCAAGTCTAAGAGTGTTGTGCATCCCACAATAATGCTTCTTTACAGAAAAACACCCAATAACTTTGGGATGAGTAAACAAGTTTACTCGTAGGGAATGAGCATGCATAAGCTAGGAAAAGAAGATAAATGAGCCTTCATTTCGGTCAACCGAAATGACAAACCGGTCGACCGGTTTGAGGCTTAAGATGAAAAATGGCTACTGGAATTGGACTTTTTACTGTGCAATGAAGTTGAACAAGGAACTGGTCGACCGAAACAAGCCATCGGTCGACCGAAACGGGTCAAAAAACTAAAAATCAGGCCTGCTACGCACCAAGGCTAAAAAAAAAGTTCCTAAGCCCCATTTGAATCCCCCATGGCATGATCAAACTTAATTATATGCTGATGTGAACATACACGCAAGTGTAATATGGCATTTTAGACATGCTACAATAGCACATGGCCTTGTTACAATTCATTTACAAGATCTGACATGCCAAACCTCTAAAGTTAGAAAAATTATATTTCAAAGGCAAAACTTGAAGTTTAAATACATACACTTGAACTTTAAGGTTTGTGACCCTTGGCCTCATGTCATACATATCAAATAGGTTCTAAATAGTGCATCTAAGTACACTTTACATGTCATTAGGCAAAAATAGCATAATTGAACCTAACTAAGCATTACATCTTTAAAGGAACCTCGAATCTCCAAACCACCCAAGGCAAGTGCAATTCTTCGAATCTTGAATCTTGTACCTGAACAATACCCCCAGTAACTTCGGGGTGAGTAAACAAGTTTACTCGTAGAGAATGAACATGTATCAACTCGATTTCTTTCAGATTTTTAGATTAACAAGAAACAGTTCAAAGGGATCATGCCACCTAGCATCTACGTCAAAGTTAGACTCAGGGATCATCCTAAGCTACCTTAGAGTGTAATCAACAAGAATCATAATGTATATACATATATGAAACGAATCAAGGTTGGGATAATCCAAATAACACGACAAGAAGGATACTTGAACATAGATTAATATGAATTGCATTATCAATACAATTAAACAAGGTTTGGAATAATCCATACAACACGACGAAAGGATACTAGAATACAAGGATCACATTATCAATGCAATTTACATGATTGGAACATACCAAATAACACGACAAGAGTTATACATGAAATCAAAACAAGGCATAATATCTATGCAATTAAACAAGATTGGAGCATTTCACATAACACATAGGTATCTTTCCCCTAGTGCGCACTCTAAGATAGGGAGCTGTCAATATCTCCCGTACTAGAATCAAGTCCTAGCCATGTCAATTCTTGATTGATATCCCAAGTCCCAAAATCAACAAGTTGTGCAAGTCAAGATTGTATCAAAATTCAAGAAATTCATTAACCACGTTTCATGCACAACCAAGATTTTGGAACACACAAGTCATGCCCTAAGTTCTCAACTATGATGGCATGTGAAATGTCAAAAAATCACAGTGTGCATCTATATAGACTAGAACCAAGATATATAGCACAAGAAATCCATTGAAGTAAATATACCACAAGTATAAAATACATGATTCAATTACTTACAAATCAACACATGTGTAATTAAACCATTCCAAGACAAATGTGCATGTTCATTAAGTACATTAATGAAACCAAGATACAAGGGGTTATGATTGAATCGATGGAAGCATAAAAGGAATTTAATCTACTTAAGGGATTAAATTATCAAGATTACAAGGCAAGTCCAATTGTTCTACAAACAAGGCATGTCAAAGATCATGTCAAGGACAAGTTCAATATCAAGTTACAAGTTCATTTCATACGAGACATAACCATGTGAATTAAATTCCATGCAAAGGAAATAAATAAATGTAAGTCTCAAAACTCATCCGATTATTCTCAATGTGATACACGTGAAGGATCTTGTCAAGGAAAACATGAATACAAAATTAGAAACTTAATCAAGCTCATGGAACCATTAAATGGATTTTAATTAATTCATTTAATTAAAATCTCTAGATTTTGAAATTCATCCAAATGATCTCAATTTAATGTATGTTATACAACATGTCAAGAGTTGATTTAATAGCCTATTACAAGCAAATTCTATGCAAGGTACGGCTATGAGTATTAAACTTTAATACTAGAAAATAATTAAATGAAAGGTTTCAAAACCTAATCAAATGTTCCCGATTTAATATATATGAAAGTATATGGCATGCGTATCAATAAAATGAAGCCGAAAATCCAATGGAGTGAATAGTGCACTCGGAATAAATTAATTAATCAAATTAATTAAATATTCTCTAGATTTTAAAGCATTTCTGATTCTCTCAAATTCACCTATGTTGACAAGTATGCTAGGGCCTAATATAATATGCTAACACATATTGAATTCAAGCTAGTTAAGGCCACATGAATTAAATATTTACTCAAGATAAATATTAAATAAAAACTTTAATACTTGTCAAAATGCTCCCAATTTAATATATGTCAATGAACATATCAAGGGGTAATATTCTTTCATGCCATATGTTTAAACTAAGCTACGATTAACTGGAAAAATTAAATCTTACACAAAGAAATAATTAATTAAAGTTTCTAGATTTGATACAAAGGCGTGTAAATGAGTTGTATAAGCATCAATAGCATGCAACATAACAAGGATATAAATTATAACACCCCCTACCTCGATTTGAGATGAAAATCTCAAAAGCCACCAAATGAAAACCGCTCCGAATCAGACGATACCACGAGGTTTTGTCGGGGACAACACGATGAACATAACCCCCAAAGAAGCCCTATCAAAATCACAACTTGACTTCAAACCCGAACTCAAAAAATGGCCAAAATGAGATTTCAATCGGTGGAATCGAAGGCCTTGCCAAGGCGAACATAAAACGCTAAGGCACAACGATGTTTCATTTGAGAGAAGTTGCCGGAAAAAAAAGAAGAAGGGTCGCAACCCCTTGGCTGCCATGGCTGCTGGCCAAGAGAGAGGAGAGAGAGAAAAAAATATGACTTTTTCTCTTAAGACCTCCTATTTATAGAAATTTTCAAAAAGTGCCCTGAAAGGGTCCCGCCAAGTCCGAAAAAGTAGAATTTGAGCAGACACACTCAAACGGCGAAACTCTATGAACAAAAAAGATTCAAAATGAGAAAATATGAACAATGGAAGAAATGATGTTGAAAACCGAGTCCCGTGCAGAGAGATATGCCCCGAACAAGTTCGGCGGCAACCGGGGTCAGAAACTCTGAAACTGGAAAAAAAATGACCAGAAGGAAATTTTAAGAGTACACGACTCGACGAAATGTGAAAATGAATCCCGTATGAGGATCCAAGCTCAAAATGACGTATTTTGCAATAACTTTTATTAATTGCACAATGGCCCCTCTAAAAAGTGAAAACTGCACCAATGACCTAAAATGAAAATATCTTCCAAAAATATTTTCTTAAAAACCCCTGAAATAAAATATCTCCAAAAGAAATTTATGAAAAACACCCCAAGAAAAGAAAAAGATTCTGAAAAACTATGCATCCATACCGTTATGGACACCGGGAACAACCAGAGTACTTTCTTGCAAAAGTAAAGATACGTATTTCATGGAAACCATTTAGGATGAAGACACGTGAAGTCAGAAACCAACTCTGAGCATGAAAAGTGAGGCTATGCCAACAAAGTGACAAACAGGGAAAAGACAGAATAGGGAAAAGGATGAAATAGGGAAAAGGACGAAAAATAAATAGTGTCCGAAAAGTGAAAATGTGGAAATGACTCGATCCTTAAAGGAAGTTGTCAATCCAAATGAAAGAGTCTCAGAAACCATTTCTAAGCACTCGAGATGACACTATGAGATGAGAAACTAAACTTAGAAAAAAAAATTAAACGGAAAAAATTTATCTGAAAAATTTCAGAAAAAGAAAAGGGAGGAAAATGACCGGGTCATTATATGGACATCACGCCGGATCAGACCGACACCATAGTTACTTTAGGGTTACTAGCCCACGGGTAACCTCCCTATGTGCACACTAGACTTGTAGAGGGACAATCCCCAGTACTAGAACCATGCCCTAGCCTTAGTCATAACAACAACGTCCCAAGTTTCCAAAATCAACAATTTGTGCAACAACATATATATATTAATATAACATATATATATACAATGTAAAGCCATCTATTATGCACAAACCAATTTTGGAAACACAATACATGCCCTAAGTTTACAACTATAATGGCATGAAGAATGTTGAATAATCACTATGCAACTTGTTACTCTTTACACAATGTCCATCAATATTTAGAATACAATCCCACAATTATTGTACAAGTCTATAATTATGATTTAAACATGCAATTGGCATACAATAAATACTCAAATCATTAATACAATAAGGATTGAAATTAATTAAATAAAACAACTAATTTCTCTAGATTTCATTTATAATCCAAATATGCTCAATTTAATATATGTTGTAGTACCTATCATGATCATTACATAAATCACTTCCAAACTTGATTTAAATCATAAGAACATAATAATGAAAATTAATTAAATTAATTAACTAATTCCTCTATATTTCAAAACAACCCTAAATGATTTCAAATTAACATAAGTTATGAATCAAGTCATGACCTTTCCAAAAATCATGTCTTAGCTTAATTTCATGCAAGGTATCATTGACTACCAATTTAAAGATTTAGATTAAAGACATGTAGTTCATTTGTACCAAGTTATAAAACATATAAAACATCAAAAATATAGTTTAGAAAGCCCCCTATCTCACAAGAGGATTGTTCTTCTTGAATCCAAGGAAAGCAAGTGAACTTCAAGTTTTCCTTCTAGGGTTATGTAGAGGAGAGTGAGAGGAAGCAAAAGTATTCCAAGGTTTTAAGTCTAAGGTGAGTGGAAGGAGGCCAAAATAAAGCTTAAAGCTTCAAACCAAGCTTTACTTCAATGGTGGCTAGGTTAGGGTTCTTGAGAGGAAAGAGATGAATGAAATGAAATGTGAAAACCCTAAGTTAAAACTGGTGGGATTCTCCACTCACTAGGTGCTCTTGCACTACCTCTCACATACACACTTGCAAGACTAAAGGTGAGACCTACACTTGTCATGAATCTAAGGATCCTTCTGACACTAAATCCCTAGCCTACACTTGTCAACCATCCAAGCCAACATGTGGTCTAATCTTAGGCCAACAAATGGGTGAATCTCCACCTCCATGTGTCACAGGATTATGCTTCCAACTCTTTCCACCCAAATGCCTACAAGTGGCACCATGAGAATGTGACACTTGTCACATTTTTCTGAAAATTGCAAAATAGTCCTTTTTGAAAATATCTTCCAAATTAAATTACAAAATGGTCCCTAAAACGAAAAATAATTTCTTTATTTAATTACACAAAACCCCTCAAGTTATGAATAATTACCAAAAGTCATGCATCTATGCCCTTTATAAGAAAAGTAAACATTTAACATGCTTTTCTACAAAAGTGAAAATGTAGATATCATGGAAATTAAATATCACGGATGTAGGCAAGGCCGGAATCAAATCCGAACACAAAAACTGAGGTTATGCATGTAAAAATAAAAAAATGAGAAAATGACGAAAAAGGAAATTACCGAAAAAAAAAAGGGAAAGGAAGGAAAATGACCGGGTCATTGTAGTGTATATATTGTGGATTTTAAAAAATAAAAATAAAAATAAACGAAAAAAGAAAAAAGAAAGCATGACAATAAACCAGTCTAATTTTATTCCAAATATTTACAAAAAATGCATGTCCTACAAGGTAAACCTTATTATTCCTTAGGATGCCTTACAGTTAAAAGGACCAAGACTAGAAATAAAATAAAAAAACTAAGCTCATCATGCTTGAAGAGGCATTTAATCTTTGTTAGAATTAGAACAAGAATGCAGCCACTTAGTTGGATAAAGTTGACGATATACTCCATCCCATTTTAATTTACCTAATCAAAGATGATAGGATACTGGCTTAGGGTAGAGAGGATAGAAGACATGTCTATTTGTCATTGGTTCATAACAATGGTAAAAACATAGTGCATCACATCGAAGGACATGTCCATTTGTCATTGGTTTGTAACATTAAGATAGAGAGCATTCCATCGGACCTAAGTATTATCCAAATTAGTATAATAAAAAATACTACTGTTGAAGAATAATAGAAAAAATGCAAACATTAAAAAAATAATAATAAAAAATAATTAGATATATTATATAAGCATTCCAAATAGTATATGTTCTGGGGAGGTTGAGTGTTTATATACTATGGATTAAAAAATAATAATAATAAATATATATAAAGAAAAAATGCAGAAGAAATGCAAAGATAACAATAAACTAGTTTACTTGCATTCCAAATATTTACAAACACTGCATGTCCTACAAAGTAAATCTTATTCTTCCTCAGAATACCTTATAGTTTGGAAGGACGAACATAGCTGGAAAAGGAATTGTATGAAACTTTACCAATGAACATACTTTTAAATTAAAGGTAATGACCCAGTCATTTTCCTTCTTTATTTTTCCTGAAATTTTACAGATAAATTTTTTTCCGTTTAATTTTCTTTTCTGAGTTCTATTTCTCATCACATAGTGTCATCTCAAGTGCTCGGAAATGGTTTCTGAGACTCTATCGTTTGGATTGACAACTTCCTTTGAGGACCGAGTCATTTCCACATTTTCACCTTTCGGACATTATGCACTATTTCGTTCTTTTCTCTATTTCGTCTTTTCCCCGTTTGTCACTTTTCGGCACAACCTCACTTCCCACGCTTGGAGTTGGTTTTTGACTTCACGTATCTTCATTCTAAGTGGTTTCCACGAAATACGTATCTTTGTTTTTGCAGAAAAGTACTCTACTTGCTCCCGGTGTCCATAGGGGTATGGATGCACAGTTCTTTAAAATCTTTTTCTTTTTTTTGGGTATTTTTTATAAATATCTTTTGAAGATATTTTATTTCAGGGATATCTAAGAAAATATCTTTTGGAAGATATTTTCATTCTGGGACAGTTTTGCAGTTCACCATTTTGTAGGGGTCATTATGTAATTAACAAAAGTTATTGCAAAATACCTTATTTTGAGCCTAGATTCTCGTACAGGATTCATTTTCAGTTTTCGTCAAGTCATGGACTCTTAGAATTTCCTCCTGGACGCTTTCCCCAGTTTTAGGGATTTCTGACACTAGTTGCCGCCGAACTTGTTTAGGGCATATCTCTCTGCTCGGGACTCGATTTTCCATGCCGTTTCTTTTATTGTTCATATTTTCTCATTTTGAATCTTTTTTGTTCATAAAGTTTTGCCGTTTGAGTACGTCTGCTCAAAATCCACATTTCTGGACCTAGCGGGACCCGTTCGGGGCACTTTTTGAGATTTTCTATAAATAGGGGGTCTTAAGTCAAAAAGTCAGGTTTCCATTATCTTCTTCACCCTCTTAGCCAGCAGCCATGGGAGCCCAAGGGGCTGCCTTCACTCTTTCTTCTCCTCCACTTGATTTCATTAGTGAAAACTCTTCGGCCTTAACATTTATTGCTCGCCATGTCGTGCTCTACCTTTTCCCCTTATTAGAATCCATTTCTGACCATCTCTTGAGTTTGGGTTTGAAGTCAAGTTGTGATTTTCATGCGGCTTCCTTGGGATTCTTGTTCACCATGTTGTCCCCGACAAAACCCTTCGGTATCGTCGGATTCGGAGCACTTTTCTTTCGGTGGGGATTTGAGATTTTCATCTCAAATTGAGGTAGGGGGTATTATAATTTATTTTTCTTGATGTATTACATGTTATGGATGCTTATACAACTTGTTTACTTGCTTTGATATCAAATCTAGAGATTTTGTTATTTATTTTTCTTGTATGAGATTTGATTCTCCCAGTTCGTTATAGCTTGTTTTAAACTTGTGACTTGATAGAATATTACCCCTTGATGTGTTCATTGACATATATTAAATTGAGAACTTTTAGACAAGTATTAAAGACTTTATTTGATATTTATCTTGAATAAATATTGAATTTATGTAGCCTCAACTAGCTTGAAATCAATGTGTGTTAGCATATTATATTAGGCTTTAGCATGCTCTTTAACATAGGTGAATTTGAGAGTAATCGGAGATGTTTTAAAATCTAGAGAATATTTAATTAATTTCTTCCATGTGCACTATTCACTTCGTTTGAATTCCGACTCGATTTTATTGATGTCCATGCCACGTACTTTCACATATATTAAATCTAGAATATTTGATTAGGTTTTGAAACCGTTCATTTATTATTTTTCTTGTATTAAGGTTTAATACTCATGGCCGTATCTTGCATAGAATTCACTTGTATCATGTTTTTTAAAACAAGTCTTGACATGTTGTATAACATATATTAAATTGAGGTCATTTAAATGAATTTCAAAATCTAAAGATTTTAATTAAAAAATTAATTAAAATACATTCAATGGTTCTATGCACTTCATTAAGTTTCTAATTTTGCATTCATGATTTCCTTGACAAGTTCCTTCATTTGTATCAAATTGAGAATAATTGGATATGTTTTGAAACTTATATTTAATTATTTTCTTTGTATGGAACTTAATTCACAGGGTCGTGTCTTGTATGAAATGAACTAGTAACTTCATATTGAACTTGCCCTTGACATGATCCTTGATATAACTTGTTCGTAGAACATTTGGACTTGCCTTGTAACCTTGATAATTTAATCCCTTTAAGTAGATTAAATTCTCTTTTTATGCTTCCATTGATTTAATCATGCCACTTTGTATATCGGTTTCATTAATCTACTTAATGAGCATGCACATTGTCTTGGAATGATTTAATTACACATGTGTTGTTTTGTAAGTAATTGAATCATGTATCTTGTACTTGTAGTATATTTACTTCAATGGATTTCTTGTGCTATATACCTTCGTTCTAATCTATATAGATGCATACTATGATTTCTTGACATTTCGCATGCCATTGTAGTTGAGAACTTAGGGCATGACTTGTGTGCTTCAAAATCTTGGTTGTGCATGAAACGTGGTTAATGCATTTCTTGTATTTTGATACTATCTTGACTTCTACAACTTGTTGATTTTGGGACTTGGTATATCAATCAAGAATTAACATGGCTAGGCCATGGTTCTAATACAGGGGAATGTCCCTCTACACTATAGTGCGCACTAGGGGAAAGGTACCCATAGGTTAGTAGCCCTAAAGTGATCTCAAGAGTACGGTTTTAATCCGGGGGATATCCAAGTTTCCATATTGGTTGATTTCACTCTTTAAATTTGAAGTTGTTATTCCTTGAAGATTTAAAACTTGTCGTGTTATGTGAAATGCTCCAATCTTGTTAATTACATAGATATTGTGCCTTGTCCTTGACTTCATGTATTTTTCCTATCGTGTTCATTGGAATGCTCCAATCATGTTAATTACATTGATAATGTAATCATTGTTAGCTTGTATCTGAGTATACTTCTTGTTATGTTAATTGGTATGTTCCAATCATGTTAAATTACATTGATAACATAATTCTTGTAATTCATATTCAAGTATCCTTCTTGTCGTGTGAAATGAATTATTCCAATCTTGTTCAATTACATTGATAATGTGATTCATGTTAAATTGCAAACTTGTCGTGTTCTTTAGATTATCCCAACCTTGATTCATTTCATATGTGTAGCATGATTCTTATTAAATTATTGCTCTATGGTAGCTTAGGATGCTCCCTGAGTCTAACCTTTGACATAGACATTAAGTGGCATTTCCCTTTTGAATTGTTTCAAGTCAATGTAAAAATCTCTAAAGAAGTCAAGTTGATGCATGTTCATTCTCTACGAGTAAACTTGTTTACTCACCCCGAAGTTATTGGGAGATTTGTTCAGGTACGAAGACTTGGTTCGTGATGCTTGCCGTTCATTGGGATGGCTTATAGCTCTTAAAGTTTCCATTTCATGTAAGAGTTGGCGTGAAATGCCATCGTCGTAGCCTTATATATCAAACTTGTATTCTTTGATTCCGCATATGTAAAGTGTACATAAGTACACTCTTTTCAGTGTAATTGACATGTACGATATGAGGCCAAGGGTCAAGCATGTTGTATTTGCACTTGTACTCATTTGGTGCTTCATTTTATTTTGAAATGTATTTTTATCTACCTTAGAGGTCTGGCATGTAAAATTTTGTAAATGGAATGTAATGAGGTGGTAGGCCATTGTAACATGTTTAAAATGTCATATTACACTTGCGTGTATGCTCACATCATCACACAATAGCTTATAATGTGAGTTGATCATGCTATGGGGGATTCCAAATTGGGTTTTATCATTTGGTGCATAACAGGCCTGATTTTTAGTTTTTCGACCTGTTTCGGTCGACCGGTGGCTTTTTTTGGTCGACCAGTTCATGGTTCAATTCATTTGTACATTGAAAACACACTTTCCAATAAGCATTTGCACATTTTGACCGGTTTTGGTCGACCGGTGGCTTGTTTCGGTCGACCTGTTCTTTGTTCGATTTGGTTTGAACATTCTTTTGTCATTTCCAGTAGCCTTTTTTTCATCTCAAGCCTCAAACCGGTCGACCGGTTTGTCATTTCGGTCGATCGAAATGAAGGCTCATTCTTCTCTTTTTCTTGGTTTACTTCGGTCGACCGAAGCTCCATTTCGGTTAACCGAAATGGAGCTGCCTTGTGGGTCTTGGTTGGTTTGTTGCCTAGATAGGTTAACCTTATTTCATTCATTCCCACTTGACCTTGTTGATCATATTCAAGCCATTTAATGGCGTACGTGGTCTAATTTGGACTAGATCTCGTTCCTTTGGTTGTAATTGGTGCCATAGGGTCCCATTTAACCTTTTTATCCTAGTTTCCACTTCCAGTTATTTCTTTAGGTTCCATGACCTCATAGAAGGTCATCAAAGTGTCTTGGAGGTATATTGTGCCTTGGGAGACCGCTGTTTTGTTTCTTGCTCCCGCATGTGGATCCGTTAACGGGTCAACTTTCGGGTCATCACTGACGCACCATGTTAAATGAAACTCGAGTCACTACAAGTGGTATCAGAGCGTTCGGGTTCGAATACCTTGGACGACGGGTTTTGGGTGCATATCATGCTCATGTTGTTTTGCTTTGATATGTCATTTGTATCTTGATAACATGTCTTGTATGATAACATGTTAACATGCTCAGGTATTTTAAGAGACCTATTATTTTTCAAGAATAATTTATGTGTATATATACTTCCTGATAATATGTCTGCGTAGCTATCATGTCCTAGTGTGATATCATGTTTGCGTGCTTATGTTAACATGACCGTATGCGATGTATGTCGGCATACCTTACGCTTTTCATTCATATGTATTGTCGTACCACGTACTTATGTGCTTCTTGATAACATGTTTTGGTTTGATAACACATTCGTTTGCTTATATGGCAACCTGTTTAGAAGCTTACCTTGACTGTCTTAGCCTACGATATATGCTCGTTTGCCTTAGCACATGGTGTATACTTGTTATTTTAGTATCTAGTATATGTTTATCTACCTGAGTATATTGTATACGCTTATTCATCTTGACATGATTATATGCAGCATATCATCATGCTTTACGTTCCTCTCCTGTATATACTAACATGCTTTAGGTGATCTTACTACTTGTGTGATTAGATAGTCCGTTGCTATGTTGCGTGCTAGCTGTTTACTTTCATGTCTGATTTTGACATCGTCTCTTAGGATCTGTCGCATCCCATGGGTACATTCTTGTTTTACGAAGTTTCTTCCTTGGATAAGAGAAATTCATTTTGTAAGGACCCATGTCGAGAACCTACTTGTCTATTTTGTTGGTTGGATGTTTTGAGACCTTAGTCCCACGAGTGATGCGAGTAAGGCTCATGTGAGTGTAAAATCGTAGTCCTTGTCTGGAGTAGTGAGACGTGGGCCAGGGAGGCGCCGTTTCATTTCCTTTTCCTTCGTGGCTTCTAGAATTAAGGCCTTAAGCATAGTGGTGCTATGACATTGTTGTCAGAGTTTTGGGATTAGCTACCCCAACTCTCACAGATGCCTGGTTCCCGTAGTGCTTTTGGTAATGATCATTTTCGACATTGATGTCATCTGTATCGATAGGTTTTTCTAAGTTGACCTGGTTGGGGCATGTTATGAACTAGTGCCTTATACTGTCATGCTACCTTACTGATGAGTAAGTGTGGGCGAGTTCTGGTCGCTGTTCGTATTGCCTTGTGACTCTCTTCTTTTATTGTGTTTCAACGTTTCGTTGTCTTGGGATTCTCTCGGTGGTTAACATTGAGTTAACATGCCGATTCGTATAAGATGTTGTCTCAGTTCATGGTTTCGCGTTCCTTCAGTTGATCTTAAGACTTCTAGAGTTATTTTTTAGTGCTTTATGAGCTGTCCTTGGTTTAACCTTATGTTCGGTCCCTGTTCTGTTTTTTTCCGGTATGTTATGAATTTCGGGAACGAAATTCCTTTAAGGAGGGTAGGTTGTAATGACCCGGTCATTTTTCTTCCTTTCTTTTTCCTGAAATTTTACGGATAAATTTTTTTCCGTTTAATTTTCTTTTCTGGGTTCTGTTTCTCATCATCTAGTGTCGTCTCGAGTGCTCGGAAATGGTCTTTGAGACTCTTTCGTTTGGATTGACAAACTTCCTTTAAGGACCGAGTCATTTCAACATTTTCACCTGTCGGACACTATGCACTATTTCATCTTTTTCTCTATTTCGTCTTTTCCCTATTTGTCACTTTTCGGCACAACCTCACTTCCCGTGCTTGGAGTTGGTTTTTGACTTCACGTATCTTCATTCTAAGTGGTTTCCACGATATACGTATCTTTACTTTTGCAGAAAAGTACTCTGGTTGCTCCCGGTGTCTATAGGGGCATGGATACACAGTTCTTTAAAATCTTTTTCTTTTCTTGGGGTGTTTTTTATAAATATCTTTTGAAGATATTTTATTTCAGGGGTATCTAAGAAAATATCTTTTGGAAGATATTTTCATTCTGAGACAGTTTTGTAGTTAACCCCTTTTATAGAGGCCATTGTGCAACTAACGAAAGTTATTGCAAAATACCTTGTTTTGTCAAGTCATGGACTCGTAGAATTTCCTCCCGGACGTTTTCCCTAGTTTAAGGGATTTCTAACACTAGTTGCCGCCGAACTTGTTTGGGGCATATCTCTCTAGCCAAGATTCGGTTTTCCATGTCGTTTCTTCCATTGTCCATATTTTCTCATTTTGAATCTTTTTTGTTCATGGAGTTTTGAAGTTTGAGCACGTCTGCTCAAAATTCACTTTTCTGGACCTAACATGACCCGTTCAGGACACTTTTTAAGATTTTCTATAAATAGGGGGTCTTAAGTCAAAAAGTCAGATTTTCGTCATCTTCTTCACCCTTTTGGCCAGCAACAATAGGAGCCCAAGGGGCTGCCTTCATTCTTTCTTCTCCTCCACTTGATTTCATTAGTGAAAACTCTTCGGCCTTAACGTTTATTGTTCGTCTTGTCGTGCTCTACCTTTTCCCCTTATTAGAATCCATTTCTGACCATCTCTTGAGTTTGTGTTTAAAGTCAAGTTATGATTTTCATGGGGCTTCCTTGGGATTCTTGTTCACCGTGTTGTACCCGACAAAACCCTTCGGTATCGTCAGATTCGAAACACTTTTCTTTCGGTGGGGATTTGAGATTTTCATCTCAAATTGAGGTAGGGGGTGTTATAATTTATTTTCCTTGATGTATTACATGCTATGGATGCTTATACAACTTGTTTACTTACTTTGATATCAAATCTAGAAATTTTGTTATTTATTTTTCTTGTATGAGATTTGATTCTCCCGGTTCGTTATAGCTTGTTTTAAACTTGTGACATGATATAATATTACCCCTTGACATGTTCATTGACATATATTAAATTGAGAACTTTTGGACAAGTATTAAAGATTTTATTTAATATTTATCTTGAATAAATATTTAATTCATGTGGCCTTAACTACCTTGAAATCAATGTGTGTTAGCATATTATATTAGGCCCTAGCATGCTCTTTAACATAGGTGAATTTGAGAGTAACCAGAGATGTTTTAAAATGTAGAGAATATTTATTTAATTGATTAACTAATTTATTCCATGTGCACTATTCACTTCATTTGAATTCCGACTTGATTTTATTCATGTCCATGCCACATACTTTCATATATATTAAATCTAGAATATTTGATTAGGTTTTGAAACCTTTCATTTATTTTTTTTATTATATTAAGGTTGAATACTCATGGCCATATCTTGCATAGAATTCACTTGTATCATATTTTTTAAAACAAGTTTTGACATGTTGTATAACATATATTAAATTGAGGTCATTTGAACGAATTTCAAAATCTAGAGATTTTAATTAAAAGAATTAATTAAAATCTATTCAATGGCTCTATGCACTTGATTAAGTTTCTAATTTTGTGTTCATGATTTCCTTGACAAGTTCCTTCATGTGTATCAACTTGAGAATAATCGGATAAGTTTTGAAACTTATATTTAATTATTTTCTTTGTATGGAACTTAATTCACAAGGTCGTGTCTTGTATGAAATGAACTAGTAACTTCATATTGAACTTGCCCTTGACATGATCCTTGATATAACTTGTTCGTAGAACTTTTGGACTTGCCTTGTAACCTTGATAATTTAATCCCTTAAGTAGATTAAATTCTCTTTTTATGCTTCCATCTATTTAATCATGACTCTTTGTATATCGGTTTCGTTAATGTACTTAATGAGCATGCGCATTTGTCTTGGAATGATTTAATTACACATGTGTTGTTTAGTAAGTAATTGAATCATGTATCTTATACTTGTGGTATATTTACTTCAATGGATTTCCTGTGCTATATACCTTGGTTCTAATCTATATAGATGCATACTATGATTTCTTAACATTTCGCATGCCATTGTAGTTGAGAACTTAGGGCATGACTTGTGTGTTCCAAAATCTTGGTTGTGCATGAAACGTGGTTAATGCATTTCTTGTATTTTGATACTATCTTGACTTGCATAACTTGTAGATTTTGGTACTTGGGATATCAATCAAGAATTAACATGGCTATGACTTGGTTCTAGTAACGGGGAATGTCCCTCTATACTATAGTGCGTACTAGGGAAAGGTACTCATGGGTTAGTAGCCCTAAAGTGATCTCAAGAGTATGGTTTTCATCCGGAGGATATCCGAGTTTCCACATTGGTTTATTTCACTCTTTAAATTTGAAGTTGCTATTCCTTGAAGATTTAAAACTTGTTGTGTTATGTGAAATGCTCAAATCTTGTTAATTGCATAGATATTGTGCCTTGTCCTTGACTTCATGTATTTTTCCTATCGTGTTCATTGGAATGCTCCAATCTTGTTAATTACATTGATAATGTAATCCTTGTTAGCTTGTATCCGAGTATACTTCTTGTTATGTTAATTGGTATGTTCCAATCATGTTAAATTGCATTGATAACGTAATTCTTGTAATTCATATTCAAGTATCCTTCTTGTCGTGTGAAATGAATTATTCCAATCTTGTTCAATTACATTGATAATGTGATTCATGTAAAATTGCAAACTTGTCGTGTTCTTTAGATTATCCTAACCTTGATTCGTTTCATATGTGTAGCATGATTCTTATTGAATTACTGCTCTATGGTAGCTTAGGATGCTCCCTGAGTCTAACCTTTGGCATAGACATTAGGTGGCATGTCCCTTTTGAATTGTTTCAAGTCAATGTAAAAATCTCTAAAGAAATCGAGTCGATACATGTTCATTCTCTACGAGGAAACTTGTTTACTCACCCCGAAATTACTGGGTGATTTTTTCAGGTATGAAGACTTGGTTCGTGATGCTTGCCGTTCATTGGGATTGCCTATAGCTCTTAAAGTTTCCATTTCATGTAAGTGTTAGCATGAAATGCCATCGTCGTAGCCTTATGTATCAAACTTGTATTCTTTGATTCTGCATATGTAAAATGTATATAAGTACACTCTTTTCAATGTAATTGACATGTACGACATGAGGCCAAGGGCCAAGCATGTTATATTTGCACTTGTACTCATTTGGTGCTTCATTTTGTTTTGAAATGTATTTTTATCTACCTTAGAGGTCTGGCATGTAAAATTTTGTAAGTGGAATGTAATGAGGCCGTAGGCCATTGTAACATGTTTAAAATTTCATATTACACTTGCGTGTATGCTCACATCATCACACAATAGCTTATAATGTGAGTTGATCATGTTATAAGGGATTCTAATTAGGCTTTTATCATTTGGTGCATAGCAGGCCTGATTTTTAGTTTTTTGACCTGTTTCAGTCGACCGGTGGCTTGTTTCGGTCGACTGGTTCTTAGTTAAATTCATTTGTACATTGAAAACACACTTTCCAGTAAGCATTTGCACATTTTGACCTGTTTCAGTCGACCTGTGGCTTGTTTCGGTCGACCGGTTCTTTGTTCAATTTGGTTTAAACAGTCTTTTGTCATTTCTAGTAGCCTTTTTTTTATCTCAAGCCACAAACCGGTCAACCGGTTTATCATTTCAGTCGACCCAAATAAAGGCTCATTCTTCTCTTTTTCCTGGCTTACTTCGGCCGACCGAAGCTCCATTTCGGTCGACCGAAATGGAGCTACCTTGTGGGTCTTGTTTGGTTTGTTGCCTAGACAGGTTAACCTTGTTTCATTCATCCCCACTTGACCTTATTGATCTTATTTAAGCCATTTAATGGTGTACGTGGTCTAGTTTGGACTAGATCTCGTTCATTTGGTTGTCATTGGTGCCATAGGGTCCCATTTAACCTTTTTATCCTAGTTTCCACTTCCGGTTATTTCTTTAGGTTCCATAACCTCATGGAAGGTCATCAAAGTGTCTTGGAGGTGTATTGTGCCTTGGGAGACCGCTGTCTTGCTTCTTGCTCCCCTAGCTGGATCTGTTAACGGGTTAACTTTCGGGTCATCACTGACGCACCGGGTTAAATAAAACTTGGGTCACTACATTAAAACCATGAGAGCTCCAAAAACCAGTCGCCTAAGCTACCGCAATCCTTAGCCTAACCACTTGAAACCACCCTTCCTTCCACCCAATTACCACCCTCATGATCATCATCAACCTAACCAATAACTATAACCCACATCCATCCTTAAAAAACCTTCCTCTAAACTACCTTTAGCACAAAAAAATCCACCACCAGCAGAAAACAAAAAAAATTACTTTCTCTGCCTTTAAGCACCACAGCTCACTCCAGGGAACTTCATCTAAGTTCATTGATGACCACAACAATGTCTTTGTTGAAATTAATCCTAGTAACACCTAGGCTCTGATTGATGAAATTTACAGGCTTCGTGTTGACCTGATTGATAAGCGCTGAATATTATATTTTTGAACCCCTAAATACGCATATGTTAAGACCTTAAGTGATACTTTTATCTAGTTTTAGACTAATTTATGTTTATTTCATATTTTTAGGTACTTTCCCAAAGAAATGGTTAAACCGAGCTTTTATGATAAAAATACTGATATCATTTTGATTAGCGAACTCGATTTGTCAAGGGGTATGCACTCATTGAATACAAGATTGATATTGAAGATTACAGAGTCGTTGTCGATCATTTAAAGTGATTTTAGAGAAGTTCAAGTGTTAAGGCTCAAGCCCTTGTTCCTTAGGCTCGTGCCCAAAACCAACTGAAGCAAGAATTCCAACCAAGGTAAATAAGGCTCGAGCCTAGGATCTTAAGGCTCGAGCCCAAACTCAAGATGCTCGAGCCCTAGCAAGAGTGCTCGAACCCAAATTATGTCAGAATATCAAAAGCCACTTTAAAGAACTCCAGGTTGCCAGAGCTTGAGCCTTTGTCCATAAGGCTTGAGCCCAACTTCCAAGGCTCGAGCCCCAAAGCATGGTAATCGAGCACTATTAAAGATTCATCCCAAAAATATTCTAAGTGTTGAAGAAAAAGACGCTTCAAAAATTATTTGAAGAAAAATGGCTAAGTGTTGAAGTTATGCTTGAGCCCTATCCCAAGAGGCTCGAGCCTAAGCCCTAAGGCTCGAGCCCAAAGTCAAAAGGCTCGAGCCCTTATTATATAGTCAGACTTAATTAATGCGGGATTTGTCTTATTGATGTAATAACCCTATCATTTTCCTTCATTTCTTTTCCCTATTTTTATAGATAAATTTTTTTCGTTGATGTTATCCCTTCTGAATTCGGTTTTTGACCATTTGGATCATCATGAGTGCTTAGGAGTAGTTCCCAACACTTTTTTTTTTTTTTGGAGGTTGGTATCGTCCTTGTGAAGACCGTGTCGTCTCCTCTTTTCTTTTTCAAACTTTTTCTTTTTTTGTCTTTTCCCCATTTATCACTTCTTCCGTGTAACCCCACGTTTTTGTGCTTGGAGTTGTTTTCTGACTTCACATACCTTCATTCCATTTGCTTTCCATGAAATACATATCTTTACTTTTGTAGAAAAGTACGTTGGTTGCTTACTGTGTCCGTAGGGGAATGGATGCAAAGTTTCTTCAGACACATTCTTTTTTCTTGGGGTGTTTTTCATAAATATCTTTTGAACATATTTTATTTCGGGAGTTTTTAAGAAAATATTTTTAAAAGATATTTTCATTCTGGGTCATTCGTGCATTTATCCTTTTTTGTAAGGGCCATTGTGCAATTAACGAAAGTTATTGAAAAATGCCTCATTTTGGGCCTGGATTCTCGTGCGGGTTTTATTTTCACTTTTCGTTAAGTCACATACTCTTAGAATTGCCTTCCAGTCATTTTCCCCAGTTTTAGGGTTTTTAATCTTAGTTGCCACCGAACTTGTTTGGGGCATATCTTTCTGTTCAAGTACAGGAATCAAGGAGAAAGGGGGACGAAGCTTAAGGAGAAGAAGCTATAGTTTCAGGACCTTTTGTGAGTTCTTTTTAATTTATTTCTTTGCTTGAAATTTTTCTTTTTACTTGTTACCATTGAACTTAACCTAAATTGTTAGGAGAATTTTCTAAATCAGACATGCATGGCTAATAATGGTGATAATCCAAATGGGGCACATGTGCCATAAGCACCTGTTCCTCCACCACAACCACAATTGAGGGATCACTTCATTCCCACCTCAGATACATCCCTTTGTTGCTTTCAATTTCCACAATCTGATGCAACCCACTTTGAGATCAAGCCAGCTATGATCCAAATGCTTCCAACATTCCATGGGTTTGCTACTGAAGATCCCTATAAGCACATAGATTAATTTTTAGAATTGTATTCAATTACCAAATTGTCCACTCTTTCTGATGATGCTTTTAGGATGAGACTCTTCCAATTTTCTCTCAAGGACAAAGCTAGAATTTGGTTGTACTCCTTACATCATAATTCCATAAGCACATGGGATAAGTTGCAACAAGAGTTCTTAAAAAAATACTACACTATGGGTAAAACCACACAAATGAGAAAAGAGATCATAGCGTTCTCCCAAATCCCGGGTGAACAACTTCATGATACTTGGGAGAGATACAATGATCTTTTGAGAAAGTGTCTACACCATGATATTGCTAAATGGCATTTGGTGTAAATCTTTTGTGATGGATTACATGATCCACATAGGAACATGATAGATGTTTTTAGTAATGGTGGTTTCCTTCATAAAAGTCTAGATGATGCTTGGGAACTGTTTGAGGCCCTAAGTAAAAATTCTGTTCAACATGCTTCTTCCTCTAGGTCTAGGTCCACTCTTAGTATCCATAAGGTTGAAAGTTTGTATGAAGAGAAAAATCTAGAGAGACTGCAACTCAAATGGAAGTGTTGAATCGAAAGTTTGACCAAGTTTTGTCAGCTATCAGTACTCTTAGTTCTTCTCAGCACTCCTCTTTGCCAAAGGAGGTGTGTTTTGTCTGTGTTAGTCCATCTTATTATGCTAATAGTTATCCTCTCTTGGGTCACTCTTTTAAAAATCCACAAGTGCAAACCAATGCTGCATTCTCCAGTTCAAGTTACAATTCAAATTCCAATACATATAACCATGGCTGGAGAGATCATTCCAATATATCATGGCAGAATCAAAGCCAAGGCAATATTGTTCCCCAATCTTAGGGGCAGTACCACAATTCTTCCAATCCTTTGCAAAATAATTCTTTCAATCAATCTTCCATCTACTGTCCTCCTCAATTTAGGAACCAAGCTAATCTAAATCCTCCTCCTCCTAGGTACTCGTCTAAATTTGAAGAGAAAGTTTTGGCTGCAATTAATGATCTTAAGTCCACCACTCAATTGGTACATTCCCATTCCCAATCTATAGCCAAGATAGAGATTCAAGTTGGGCAAATAGTTAAAGTGTTGAATCAATGAGAGGGAGAAAAACTACCTAGTCAGCCAATTACAAATCCAGCTAGGAAAACTTACATGATTGATTAGACTACACATTCAAGTTCTCATCATGAGCAAGTTAATACCATCACTACTTTGAGGAGTGGAAAGATCATTGATAATCAAGTTAAGGAAAAATAGGTAAAAAAAGAGAGGCGTAGGATTCCTATCAATCATATTCTTCCAACTCCACATCCCATAGATGTTCCCTCATATCCTACTCTATCAAGCTCCAAAGGAGTTGAAGGTGAAGTCACTTTTTCATCTACTTACAACCTTCAGACAGCTTATGAGCCAAGAGCGGCTTTTCCTGAACGTCTCAAGGGACCCTCTTACTTTGGTAAGCAAGGAAAGAAAATCCAAGACATGATGGATGTCTTCAAACAAGTAAAAGTTAATATTTCTCTCCTAGATGCTATCAATCAAATCCCCGCCTATTCTAAGTTTTTGAAAGACTTGTGCATTCAAAAGAGAAAATCAAAAAGCCAAGTCTGTAAGAAAATCTATCTCACTGAGCAAGTCAGTGCAATCATTCAGTACAGCGTTCCTCATAAGTTCAAAGATCCTGGTGCTCCTACCATATCTTGTATCATTGGAAACAATGTAATATACAGAACACTTCTTGATCTTGGATCGAGTGTTAATCTTCTTTCTTACTCGGTGTATAAGCAATTAGGCTTGGGAGAGCTTAAACCCACGTCAATGGTGCTGCAACTTGCTTATCGATCTTTGAAGTAACCACGTGGGTTAATAGAAGATGTTCTCATTAAAGTGGACAAGTTTTATTTTTCGGTTGACTTTTTTGTCCTGGATACAAAACCTGTTTACGATTCCAATAGATATATTCCTGTAATCCTTGGTCGTCCATTCTTGGCTACAGCAAATGCCAACATTAACTGTAGGCAATGGATACTTCTTTTGGGAACATGAAGCTCAAATTAAACATCTTCAATGCCACTCCATATTTCTTAAAGAAAGATGAGTATTTCTTTATTGATGTCTTGGATGAGGATTCAGTCACCATCTTTCCAACAAAAGATCCTCCTTTGATTTCAAGTCCTCCTTGTCCTTCTTGTGAGTCCTCTCGCAAACTTAAGTCTAAGCCACCACTGGATAAGCTTGAGTATTCTTTCTTGGGACTTGATGGAACCACACTGGTTCCTCCTGTTTCAAATTTAATAATCACCCATAGGACTGATTTTGAGATGAGGGAGATAGTTGAATTATTGGATACAGGTTAAGGAGTGGTGTATAGTCGAGCTATCGACGTTAAACTTAGCATGCTGTCGAGCTACCGACGTTAAACTTAGCACTTGTACGTTTATACTTTAGTTTGATTTGATTTATTTTCTTTTTCTTTTTATTCTTTTTAGTTTTTCTAGGATTTAGTTAATTTTTACATTTTTCTTTTTATTTTTCAATTAGGTTAGTTTAGGTTTGTTTGTTTTACTCCATATACTTGATACTCTGATGTGTGTTGTGGAGTGTGATTATTTTGTCAGGTACAAAGGACTAAGTTTGGGGGTGAGGTGATGATTTCATTCCTCAGAGCTATCAATTCTTGATCCTTGCTGGTTCTGCGTATTTGGTAATATCTTTCTAACTTTACATCTGTTTTCACACATTGAGGACAATGTGCATCTTAAGTTTGGGGGTAAGACAGTGCCTTTTAAAAATTTTTTGTTGATATTTTTTGCACAAGAGGATGCAATTTAATTATTTAAGCATGATTTTAAATATGTTGATTGTTGTGATGTCCATATGTAGTCTGATATTGGTTAAAGATGGCTTGTATGCCGAATTCATGCTAAATAGGGATTTTTGAAAAAAAATTATATCAGTTAGTGGCCTGTGGTCCACTTTGTCAAGATAGTTACAATTTGATGATTTTGATTCCTGAATACTTCACTTTACACATGTTCACACTTAGGTTTACTTGTGAATTGAGGAATAGCATGAGTTATATGTAAGTATGGATGGTAAGCCACATGTTTAAAATTGTAAGTTCACTATTAAAAAGAATTTTGGGGATCGATATTGTTAAACATGTGATTAAACTGACATATGGGGACCATGGCTACTGATACGATATTGAGAGTTGGAGATTTTTCCTATTTAATATAATTCTTTATACTTGTTGTAGTTGACTGATTGATGCATTGTTGGGACATTATGATATAAAAATAGGTTTGAATGAGCTTATCGTGCAATTAAGGCATTGATTTAAGAAGTTTGTGAGTATCTTTACTGGAAACCTTCACGAGACTACAACTCATCTACTAGGGGTAACCTAGGGGTTTAAATGCTTGTTACATAAGCTAAATGCAATCGTGATTCCCACGAAAGTGGCTTTTTAGTTCTGTATTGCTAAGGGACTAGAAATATGTAAGTTTGGAGTGTGATGAACGTTAAATATTGTACATTCGAGCTTCTAAAAGGCACATATTAAGACCTAAAGTGATATATCTATCCTGTTTTATACTAATTTATGTTTATTTCATATTTTTAGGTGTTTTCCCAAAGAAGCAGTTAAAACCGAGCTTTTATGGTGAAAAGAATGATAAAGAAGTTTACCACGTCATTGTCAGTCATCCGAAGCAAATCGAGAGTCAAAATGGTGAATTTTGAAAAAGTTTAAGTTCAGAACCTCGAGCCTTAATTCTAAAGCTCGAGCACGAAACAAGAAATTCCACCAACGCAAGAAAGCTCGAGCCAGAACTTCAGAGCTCGAGCCTAACTTAAAGGTGCTCGAGCCTTTGCCTAAAAGTTCGAGCACTTGATGCGTTGGAATTGAAAATTTGATCCAAGCTCCCAGGACCTCATGCCAAGCCTCAGGGATCGAGCACTAACACCTAAAGCTCAAGCCTACAGCCCCAAAGCTCGAGCCCAACAGCTTAGGATTGAGCATCAGGAAGAGATGATTGAACACCATCAATAAAAAGATGTTTTGAAACAATTTTGCTCCTAGAGCTCGAGCCTAAACCTCAAAGCTCGAGCCTGAACTCCAAAGCTCGAGCCTGGACACCCTGGAAGTCGAAAATATGTGCGGGAACTACCAAAAATTAAATTTTTTTTATTTCCTTATGGGCCCAATTGTTACCAAAAGCTAGAAAACCAATCCAAAGGGGATTGGGACTTGTTCTCCACTATAAAAGAAAATGAGAAGGCCACAGAAAATATATCTTATCGCTCTCATATCTCTCTCTCACGGCGGCTTTTAAGGTTTTCAAGAAGAAGATCCAAAAGGAGTTTTGGCGGTCCATGGCGATAAAGACCACAACAACGCATATGACATATTGCGTCATCATGAGTAGCTAATTCCTATCTTAGGGCATTGATGTAGCTCGAATCCGAATACTATGGTTTTGTTGTTCTATACTTTAGGAATTTAATATATTATATATTTTGATTGCATGATTTCGGGCAATTGCTTAATTCAATTGGTTTTTAATGATTTAATTGTTTTTGAATGATTAATACCTTGTCTTGGATTTAATTATTCTTAAATTATATTCAACACATTCTTATTGGACGATATCTGACGGAGCCTTGTCGGACATAAGAATGGAGATCATGCAATGGTGTTCAAACGTTTTTCATGAATGAATGTTTTCATAGTCTATGCCTAGGGAAGACGAGTTATATTGCAAAATTAGTTAGAAGTAGGTAGATAGATAATTTGTTCCAACCAAAAATAGGTTATTATTAATTAAAATTCATGAAACATCTTTCTTAAAATCTGAATTAAATGAATGTTATTGAGTTTAATTCTATATGATACTTAATTATTGAAATCCCAAGGTTGAACAGTTGACCATAGTATGAGGTTCGTGGTGAAGTCAATCCCTAAGTATTTCTTCTCTTGATCTCAATCCTTTTTTTCCGTTTATTTTTTTATATATTATTAAATTGCAGCACAACATAACGAATCAAATCCTCTTTCTAAATTAAAATAGCAATTAATTAAAGACTCGATAAACCACCATAGTCCTTGCGGTTCAACACCCTCAACATAGCCCTATCGTACAAGGATTTGTTCTATTGCGAGTGGTTAATTATTATTAACACACATCATCCAACAAAAGAGGGGAGGATACAATAGAGAGTTCTTGGCAGCTTTTAGGGTTTTGAAGACTTTAATTGAAGATTGAAGAAGAAGATGTCGGAAAATATATGCTTCAAATGACATTTAAGATATAACTAACCTTAAACTAATACGCCATGATATAATTAATAATATGTTAAAAATAATTAATTAAATATGCAACTCGATATTTAATTAAACATTCAAATTAAAGTAATAAATAATAATAATAAATAAAGAACCTGGAGTGAGGCTAGCTAGTATTGGATACTATGTCCTTAAGACAATTTATGCCCCGCGCTAATGGACTCAATGACATTTGTCTCCCAGGATATAATGGTCTACATCCACTAATAACAGCACTTTAAACTTGTGGATACGGTAAACTTCCTCTGTGTAATACTCTTTCTGACTTAAAAATGTATCTCTCTTACAAAAAAAAGGAATTGGGTTCGATTTGAACCATTTGGCTAGGACCAATCACAATATAACTCATTGCTATAGATGTTTGGTCTAATTGTTCAAACCATTTGACTATATGGCTTGAACCCACACCCACTTGGGTTGGGTTCATGTTGAGAGGGAGAGAGAGAATGAAAAAATTAACGAATTAAAATGATAGCAGCCTGGGTATTTATAAACAGAGTGGTGTCTTTTGGTTATTGGGTGTATCTGTTCATTTACAGACATGTTACATTTATCACACTTTTCCATTATCAGTCTAACAACGTGACCTCTGGTTATACAAGATGTTTGTTCTGTCTATAACTACACACCTCTTAGTTTATACCGTTATACTGATATACAAATATTCTTTATACAACAATGGATGTGAATGATATACAGGGCTCTGTATTGATGTATCTATGCAACGATTAATAATAATCAACCCTTTTGCAATAGCACAAATCATTGTAAAATAGGGCTATTGGCCAGGTAAGTCGAACCACTAGGATTGCTAGTTTATGGCAACCAAGGTGTCTAAAATCACTTTTAGAATGATGAAGGGGTATAGAGTTTTGTTTGGGTTGTCACTAAAATTAGGAATTGAAAAATGCATAAAACAAAAATGTGCTAGGAAGTAAATAGATAAAGACAATAAAGAAGGGACTAGAGAAGTGAATCCACTACCTATCAATAAGCATGCTAGGACATGATTTACTTGGGGAAATAACATATATATATGACCATGGAATGCAACAACATAAAATTGCTACATTTCCTTCAAGAAATTTATGAAATCAATAGGTAAGAATTACCTATCAAAGCATTACATGTTTTGGTTACCTAAACTAGGATGTAACCTTGGACATGCTCACTAAGCTAAAGATTATTAAGCCCCTAATCTCATAATAAAAGCACATGAAATAGAAATCAAGAATAGTCTATCAAAGGAAGGCCCTAAGTAATAGATTATCAAACTTCCTAAATATCATGCCAATAAATACACTTCCATGAACTCATCTCCATTGTCACTATGAAAATGTAGCAATGTAATCATAAGAGAAAACAATCTAAGATAAGATATTTAACTCAAAATAATCATTTATAGGCATTGAAGTTCATTACATCATGTAAGGTGCTCGAGCTCATGGAAAAACCATATATATACATTATACCCCAAAATTAAATCAAAA
The DNA here is from genome assembly GCF_030987335.1 of Cornus florida. Lineage (NCBI taxonomy): Eukaryota > Viridiplantae > Streptophyta > Magnoliopsida > Cornales > Cornaceae > Cornus > Cornus florida. The sequence goes on from NW_026775572.1 coordinate 50,509,579, forward strand.
CTAAGCAATGCTTACAAAATAGGGCTTCATCACCTCCCTAGATAGGGAGTTAGTTACCCACGGATACAAGGAATGAAGAAGAAGAAGAAGCCTCCATCTCCATTTTCGCACCTAAGGCTTCAAGAACACACCAAACCCTCAAACTCATTATTTCTCTCTCTAACTTAGCACAAATGTGAGATGCCCCCAAAAATATAAGCTTCCAAACTCTTATGTAGGCAAAATCCTCCCTCTAACCACTCAATTTCGAGCTCCAACTACCCTAGAAGCCATCAGGACCACAGAAATTGCTTAGGGGACAATATGCAACTTGAAATCAGGAGCAGGTGATCTGCTTTCTGCAGATCGGCGGGGACCCGCGGGGCGCTGGCGGGCGCCCGCAGGTCCTTAGAATCCGAGGGAGCACACTGGGGTGTTTGGCGGGCGCCCGCGGGGCTGCGGCTGGTGCCCGTGAGACACTGCGGGGCCCCGCGGATGACAAGAGGCTACTGGCCCTTTTGGCTGGTGCCTGCAGGGCTCTGGCGGGCACTCGCGGTTACTTGCCTTCCATACATTCAACTCCTTTCTTGAACCACTTAAGATTGGTCTGTCGATGCGATCTTCAATCTGAGCACTATGCTACAAACTTCACACGTATGATGACTCAAGAAGCTTGGCCCAAAAGATGGTCCCTAGCAACAGCATACTTTGATTCTTTAAGAGTTTGTCAAAACCGTTCCTTAAACCCTATTCAGGGGAACCAACCTGAAAATAGAAGAAAATAAACAAATAAATCTAAACTATACATTATAATTAACTAATGCAAATAAGGGTGCTTGAATATGCAATATTCGGCGCTTATCACACCCCCACTTACATTTTGCTAGTCCCATAGCAAAACCAAAATATAGAACCTAACAAAAATGACAACATATGAAATGCTGACAACATGCGTCAATTATGAAGTGCGAAAATACCTACAAAGCTCAAATATAACTTGGAATAACAGAAAATTGGAGACAGATTCATTAAGCAGACTACCTTGCATATATGAAGCCTTGATAAACAATATGGCAAAACACATTTCAACTTTTATGCATTAATCATCATTGTCTATATAAACACTTCAATTGTCATTTCTTGAATAAAAATGAACTCTAACTTCAGTGAAAGTGAACCGGATTCCCAATATGCGACTTTTACCCTCTTTTTCCAATCACAGGAACACAAGCCTTCAAATCATTGAATTTCCTTCTAAATGAGGTCACTAAGGCATGACTTTATTCACAATACAACTTTTGTTACTTGCTGAAAATTTATTATATAACTCAGAATGATACATATTATGGTTGTGCAATGCCGAAGTCCTTTAAGCTTTCTAACCAACCCATGTTGCAAGTGTTAGGCCAACAACTCCCAAACCGGATGGCTTTAGGGTGCTAAGTGCAGAAACACTCCTAGGGCTTAATAACTCGAATTGGCAAGGCTACGAACTCCAATGAACCATATTTATTTATTTATCTTTTTGTGAATGACCGTGCAATGTTTAAGTCCCTTAAGCTTTTTAACCAACCCATGTAGCAAGTGTTAGGCCAACAACTCCCAAACCAGATGGCTTTAGGGTGTTAAGTGTAGAGACACTCCTAAGGCTTAATAATTCGAGTTAGAAAGGCTACAAACTCAAACTGGTCATTGTTATTAATTACTTTTTTTTTTTTTTTTTCTTAACTCAAAATGTTCCAAAGATAATCATCCATTAGGGTCATCACCTCAAATTAGCTAAGTCATGGTCAAGGTTAATTGGGTTGTATACCTCACAATAAGGTTCCCGGTGTGCATCTGTGCAATGTGAAGCATAGAAGAGTATGAAATCCGACGAAAATCTAATTGAAGCATTTATACAAACCGATATGAATCAACATGGTCGTTTCAAATTTTTCTTTATTTTCAAAATTATCATTTGCCTCTATACACAAAGTCTTAAAACACATGTTTCAATCTCCAACAGGTTCCATGATTACACTATCATTGCTTCCAATAAAATGATTTTATTAACTTATATGCGTCAAGTTACAGTCATGCAAGCAAAAATAGTATCTCAAAAATGCAACAATGCACCCCCAAACTTAAATGTCACATTATCCTCAATGTGGGAAGACAAAGAATGAAAATGAATGAAAGAGAGGGTACATAGAACAATAATACCAAGGGAAAGAGGAAATTCAGTGGCGCGGCAAAAATAAGCCACCTCAGAAATTCCATGAGCATGCCCCCAAACTTGGTTTCAAAAACCTGTCAAAAGACATCTATACACAGCAAGTATCATATGAATCCAAAAATGATTATAAATAACTTCAATTTATGTATCTAAAAACTAATATCCATACAAATTAGCAAAAGTAATGCAGTTATAAGTTTAAAATAAGAACAGGAAAGCAAATGCCAAACACGGCCCCAAACGAAGTCTAAAAAGTACTACTAAAAAGGGAAATAAAAACTAAAATCATAAAGTCACTCCATCAACGGAGTGGAGGAGGAACCACCAAGCGCGCCGGGTGCACAGTCAATCAATGTCTAGAGCATGCCTTTCAAAACTTGGTGACTCTCCTAAGTCATCTTAACGGTGCTCTCTATGCTTTCGACGCGCATGTGAAATGCATCAAGGCAAGCACTGAGATTATAATAATGAGCTTGAGTCGTGACAGGCAGCGACGGCGCAACAGGGGCAACCGGAGCAACGGGGGCATCATGAACAGGGGGAGCAGGAGCCATAGGGGGAGCTGGTGCACCCCAATCAAATGCATCCCCAATGTGGGCCTAACGGGACGTCTTAAGTTAGGCAGTGCTCGACTTCCAGACCCCAAGGGTGAAATCAAACACATCTTTGTTTTTCTCCTCATGGCGTGGGGGCCTAAACCCTGCATTCTTGAGCAGCCGGGTGACAAGATATGGAAATGGAAATGCCCAAGTGATGGCACTGCTCGACCTGACCAAAATTAATTCATTGTAAATCTTGAGGATTTGGTCCCAGACAAGCTATGGGACATAAAACCAATGCTCCTTTTCAGCGACATAGAGGGCTTGCAGAAAAATCCCTTAATGCTCGGAATGGCCTGGCACAGGAAGGACGTTTTTGGCCAAGATCGAGTCCAGAAATCATAGTCGGCACGGAAAGAAGGATTTATTGGTACTTGTGGTTCGATTGCCGGTGTATTGATTATGGCAAATCTCCCCCACAATGTCCGACAATAACAACTGAGTCGGACCTTCAACATAAAGGGGCAGGCCCGCATCATCCATCGGCGATGCTAGTGGGCAAGCTAAAGCCGCAGCAAGATCATCGAGGTTAAATTCGAAAGCCTCGCCATCAATGGTGGTCTCGATGATGTCTGACTTTGCACAGGAATGGAACAAGTTTGAGTAAAACTAGTGGACCACACGCGGATAGTATGCACTAGCACGTGGCTTAAAAAAAGATGTAAGGCCACGCTCCCTCAATTCATGAACTGCCCATGCCGTCTCTGGATTGTTTTCGAAACCATGTTCGATGTCGAATCTGGCTTCGGTTTCGATTGGCTAATCAGCCCAATTTGGCGTGGGAGGCACATTGGAAGGCCCCTCGGATGAGTGAGCACGCTTTAAAGATGGTTTGGGTGCCATTGGAATGAAAAAGCTGGTTCAGGAATTTCGACGAACACCTGGCATGCACAAAAATGGGGAAGAAAGAAAAAATGATGTTAGAATGAGAAAATCACAAAATTTGAACCTGCAAATTACATGCAATCATCACCCAACAATCACCAATCCTCCAATGATAGAATCCCAACCTCCATGGATCAAGAATTCAGAGAAAATGAGTGTAGAGGAAGCTTACCCAAATCGGGAGAAACAAAAGCCCTTTATGCTTGATGATGGATGAACTTGAGGGTGAGAGTGAGATAGAAGAGGGAAGGATGGACAAAAGAAGGATAGAGATGGGGAATGAAGAAGAGAGGAAGGATGGAAGGTATGGTGGACGGGTTTTGGGTTTTGGACGAGGGTTGAGAGAGAGAGGAGTTCTAAACTAAATGGAATGGGCTTTACAAACCCATTTAAAATGGGCAGCGATGGGCAGAGGGCGCCCACGGGGCGCTGGCAGGCGCCCGCGAGACGGCGTGAGCTCACTGCCCACATTGGCAGGCGCCCGCAGGGCAACTTCAAATGATGCCTTATGCAGCTTATTGAAGCCTGCAAGGGCCGGGATGAAATCGAAGACAACCTAAACATGAACTTAAAGCGCTTGGAGATCCTAGTAAGCGTATAGAATCGTCAGAACTAGATTAGGTGCTCAAGGTCACAAGTGACGAGGCCGTTTGATATACGCCAAAATAATGTAGTGAATGAACGGTTCAAGAAAAGCCTTTTGAGTCAAGTTTAAATTTATAAAAACCACTACCAAAACTACTACTAACGTAGCAAGAGTGAGTAGGGATCGTCCCAAGGGATTATACGTGTTGGAATTTAACTTCAACTCTAGCGCATCACAAGATTGCAAAAGATAGAGATTGGTTGATTAAACTAGAAAACAATTAATTAAAATGAAAGTAAAATAAAACAAATTAGAGATAGGGGTTTAAGAGATATGAAGAAAGGACTTAGGGTGTTGGAATCACCACTAAGCTCATATAATTAACCACTTGCTTTCCATTAATGGGGAATACATTGTTGTGAACAAAATGCGACTACCAATTGTAATATTAAGCATCGACCATCTAATTTATGTATGAATTGTCTACCTAAACTAAGTGTAGCATAACCCATCAATTTTAAGCATGACCCATCTAAGTAGCAACAATCGTAGCACACATCAATCTAGAGAATAATGGAATTCGCAATAATAAGCCATGGAATATCTAAGCAATCATAGATTGTCTACCTACCTACAAGTATGAATTAAATTGTAGAACAACCCATTAAGCATAAGTATAAACCATCAAATTAATTGACAAACCCATTCAATGAAAACCCATGCTTAGCCATCACTAGATTTTCAATCAACCACACATAGACATGCAATTAATATAGAAAATCTAGTGTAGAGATCAATTCCCCAAATAATCACACATAAGACAACATGTAATTAAAATAGAGAATCAATAGAAAGAATTAATCCATATGAATCATGTAAGAAAAAATTCCTAATTTAATCACATATAGACATGTAAATAAACTAGAGAATTAATAGGAAGAATTAAATCAACAATCACAAGGCTAGAGCACTAATCACAACAATATATATATAAATCCCTAAAAATAGAAATACAAGGGTTTAGATTACACAAGACTTAGGGCTCATCCAAGCCCTAAGTATAGATCTAGCCAATCATGGAGGAGGTGGATGTGGTCATGGAATCAAGCTCTAAATATAGCTCTATCCTCTTCTTCCTCTTCTTCTTCTTCTTCTTCTTTGAAGCTCCAGAGATAGAGAGAGAGTGTGGTCTAGAGATGGATCTTGAGATGTACCTCCACTTCCCTCTTTTCTTCTAACCCTAGTCTCTAACTTTGCTAGAGAGAGAAATAAAAAATACCGTGTAAAAAATAAAAAGATAAAAAGCTTCTTTACAAATGGGTCACTTCCCTTTATATAGAAAGTCCTTTTCTTAGTCACTAAGTCAGGAATATAGCCCCAAAAATATCTAATCCCGTACTATGTGATAGGTGGACTTTTGGGCGCGCACGGAATAAGACAGCTCGCTGCCAGTAATGTTCGATCGATCAGAGAAAAAGTTGGATCGATCAGAGAAGTTGGATCGATCAGAGAAAAAGTTGGATCGATCCAAGTTGGCAGTTTTTCAGCATTAGCCTCCTTTTGCTCCAAATCAGTCTCTTTTTGCTCCGGATCATCGCTAAGACTTAGTTTGACTCCAAAAAGGCCTTAAGAATCCATTTTTAGCCCATTTTAACATTATTGACCTGAAATAGACAAAAACACAAATAAGTATTAAAACGGGTAAATAAGATAGATAAAGGTCCTACAACACTTAAGCTTAAAGGGTTTAAAAGTGTATTTTTCAGCGCTCATCACACTCCCAAACTTAAATATTGCTAGTCCCTAGCAATGAACTACAAAGTAATGAAATGAAATGAACAACTAAACAACTATAACTAGAAAGCAATGAAATGATAGCGCCACTTTCGTAGGGAACACGATTGCACTTAGCACATGCAACAAGCCTTTTAAACCCCTAGGTCATCCCTAGTGGATGAGTGAAGTCTCATGAGGGTTTCTAGAAATGATACCCACAAACATTAAGCTCATTCTTTCAAAAGAGGTACCAATATTACAAACAAGCATTGGGAGAAAACTACCTCAAGTATGCACTTTTTTAACTCTTTCCAAGCAATCTCCCAAAATCTCAACATCAAACAAGCAAATATGGTCCTCCACACATCAAGAAAATGATCATGCAAATCAAAACAACTCTAGAATCCTTTTTGAGTGGTCCGGCATCAATGTGTTGCTATCTTAGCCAACTAAAGAATTAATCACATCCTTACCCTCAAACTAGCATACAAATCTAGTACTGATCATCAAGATAAAAAAAGTGGACCTTTTATTAAAGCTTATTGTTCTAGGTGCGCTTATTATTTTAACTCGATTTTTTTTTTTTTTTTAAATAGGATCAAAGATGGAAGCATGGTACAATGTGTTGATCTCTTAAGCTTTCGAGCGATTCATGAGGTCGAGCTTAGGTTAATGACTCTCAAACCAGACGGCTTTAGGGCACAAGGAGTTCAAACACCCCTACGGACTTACAAGCTCAAATCAACTAGGTTACAAATCAAGACAACCTCCATCTAATCATTTCCCACTTCTCACCTTTTGGGAGAAGTCCTCACTTTTTATTGCTTTTGCAACTTCTTCTTTTCTTTTTCTTCTTTTCTTTTTCTTTTTTTTTTTAAGCAAGTTCAATTATTAACTTAGAGTTTGGGCCCTCCACCTTTCGGCGCGAGAAGTTCAATGCTTGATGAGGCTAGAATCCCGGCTACTTAGTGAAAAGGGGTTGTTATCCACCTTTATCAAGAATGAAAGCTTTCAATGCACTACTAACTCAATTGGGATATAACCAATTCAATAATCAACAAAGCATGTACCCCATATATGAATGCTAGTGTACACCAGTGCTAGTGTAGAATTCTAGAATGAATCTTAAAACAATCACAAAATCAGGATGATGTGGACCACAAGTGCAAGCAAGATATCAATCTTTCAAAAAATTTACTCCTAAATGGCATCCACAAGGCATACAAGGAGTATTGGACTCTCAAGTCAAGCAATTTTTAAATTTTAAGCAATATAGTCCTCAAAAGATCAAAATCATTGCTAATATGGATCTCAAATCTCAATCATGCAATTAAAGCTCAACATTAAGTAGAATGGAAAAAAAAGACACCTTACCCCCAAACTTAAACCGCACATTGTCCTCAATGTGCAATGAGAACAATGGAAAAGATGGAAAAAGTATACCGTGGTGGCAAAAGCATGAAGCCCGGTAGTGATCCAATTCGAAAGACATCTCCCCCAAACTTGGAATCAGCAACCTGCTTGATTAACCACACTAGCAAACTCACATCAAATATCAAATGGGAGAAGATAAGTAAATCAAGCATTCTAAGGCAATATAGCACAAGATGAAAAGGAGATATAAGATTAAGCCCTAGCTAAAGCATAAAGTGTGCATGACTACACATAAGGGCACAATGGTGAAATTTTTTTATATTTTCTTTTTATGAAAGCAAGTATATACAAAATATAAGAAAAACAAAGAATAAAATGTATGAACAAAATGCAAAAAGAAAAATAAAGAAGGCAAAATGCAATGAAAGAATACGTACAATGCAAGAAATGAAAAGCAATATGTACAATGCAAGTATATACAAAATTTTCTTATTTTTTGTTTTTTTTTTTTATTTTTTTTTATTTATAACATAACAAGTATGTACACACACACAAAAATAAAACAAATAAACATGCAAGAAATCAAAATGCAAGCAAATAAGGGATGCAAAAATTTATTTTTTTTTTATTTATTTTTTAAGAAAATATGTACAATGAAATAAAATGTAAGAAAAATAAAGAAATAAAAATGAAAATGAACATGTATGAAACAAGAGATAAATGACACAATGTGTCATTTGGGTGCTAAGTTTAATATCTCTAGCAAAACGGAATGCTACTTTGAAAAACCGTCTTTCTTTTTCTTTTTCTTTTTTCTATATATATACATTTATTATTATTATTATAATTTTTTTTATTATTATTATTATTTTTTTTTAAAAAAAATAAAATAAAATAAAATAACTAAAATAAACTAAATAAAATAAAAGAAATATTTTTGGGATTTTTGAAATATAAACAAAAATAAAAATACAAGAAAAAGTAAAAATAAATTTTCAAAACCTGTAGAGATGCTCGATTGATCTGACAAAATGCTCGATTGATCTGACAGATAGGTGAAAATATACAGGTTTTTGGGTTCAAAAATTTTCTAAGTGCTGGAACTTAAGATCGATCCAATATTGAAGTTAGATCGATCGAAGAATTTCAGATTGATCTTGAAACATTTTCGATCGATGGGACAGAGAGCTTAAATATGCAGGTTTATGCAGGCTTAAAATTTTTCTAAGTGTTGAAACTCAAGATCGATCGAACTTGATGTTTGGATCGATCGAAGGTCTTCTGATCTATCTAACTAAGAACTGAGATCTGAAGATTTTCTTGGATCGATGAGACAAAGAGTGATTTGGATGCAGGTTTGCTGTAGGAATGAAGTTCGATCGATCGAACTCTCATTTAAGATCGATCGAATTTATGCAAAATGCTCAATTTCAACATGAAAGCTCATGCAATCCTTATCACAGTTCCTAGCAATGCATCTGAACCCAAAGCAAATATCTAGGCTTCGCAAGAAAAGAAATTTAAAATAGAAATGAGGGAGGAATAGGGTTGTGAAACTCTACGAATACTAGTGTTTAACGTCTCTAGCAAGACGTTGAGTCAACTTACTAATCAAAAGAATCAAAAACAGGATATGAAACATTCTTATTGACCCTCTTTTCCATTTTCTCATTTAATGTCCTACTTACGACAATAAAATCATCCTCCAAAAGAATGACTTGAAAAGAAATGAAAGAGATGATATTGTTCCTTTCATCCACGGTCTTGAAAACAAAATCAATCATGGTTAGCCTTACCTCAATTTTATGCTCTTAAAGTGTATTCAAAGAATCACTTTCTTTGTGAATTGGCAAGTCAATGTCTTTCAAAAAATCATTTGGAATATCAAGGAACACCTTCTCTTCATCCCTCTTCTCTTCCTCAAAAATAACCATCTCCTCACCTTCCAAGTTAGCTAAGGAGTCCATTAGAGAGTTCACTTCATTTTTAGAGCTTTTAAAGTCAAAACCACAATTTTTATACATTTCAAAAAGGCATTCCTCAAGAGGGTCATTGAAGATAATAGAAGGAAGGCCCTCTTCAACAAGTTCCTCCTCCTTCTCTCCTACCTCAAGTGTGGTCAACATATCCTCACTCTCTAAAGCAGCTATGTCATAGATAAAATCATAATCAAAACAAGGAAAGTCCTCATTAATCATGTTATACTCTATTGGATTAGCCACTAACTCACTTACCACTTCCTCCTCTATACAAGATAGAGTGCTAGGCATTAGCTCACTTGTTTCATTTTCCTCTTCGCTTTCATCATCATCATCTATATACATTAAAGTTCTTGCCATTTTTTCATTTTCCTCTTCCTCCTCCTCTTGACGAGAAAGAGTACTTGCAATTTGCTCAACTTGATCTTCTAACTTGGCTAAAGTTTGAGAATGAGAATTAATAACTGGAGTTGTTAAATATGCACATCAATTAAAGCTAACACTTTTTCTTCAAATCCGGGTGAATACTTAGAATGTGGTGGAGTTGGTTTATCATAAAATGGTAAGGGAAGGGGGGCAATAGTTATAAGAAAGATTAAATGAGTGATCAAGTCCATAATAAGATGATGCATGAAATGAATTGGACTTGATCTCATAAGGATTAAAATATGATGGAGGAGCATAAGGTGAAGGGATATAATTTTTCCCCAAACTTGGATCAAACAATTCCTCCATTCACAATTAAAACCCAAATACAACAAATAATGGCCTCAACAAGGGCTTATACTTGGACAACAATTTAAGCAATAAAATAAGCCTCAACAAGGGCTATCACAAGCATACAAAGAAGTGAAACGATTAAAATACAAGAGTTCCAAGAATTGCTCACAACGGTCCTTTAGCACTTCAACACCAAATTTAGCTTTAACCTCCAATGATTGCTTCAAGTTCCAAAGTTTGCCTACCTTGTAATCAAGTACCTAATTGAATAAATAATAATGAGAACAAGAGAAAAGAATATACAATAGAAAATAAAATAAAAATAGAAGCAATCAAATGAACACTATTGTCTAGTTTAATTCCAACAAAACCGTTAATCCCCGGCAACAGCGCCAAAATTTGACGAGGCCGCTTGATATACGCCAAAATAATGTAGTGAATGAGCGGTTCAAGAAAAGCCTTTTGGGTCAAGTTTAAATTTACAAAAACCGCTACCAACACTACTACTAACGTAGCAAGAGTAAGTAGGGATCGTCCCAGGGATTATACGTGTTGGAATTTAACTTCAACTCTAGCGTATCACAAGATTGCAAAAGATAGAGATTGGTTGATTAAACTAGAAAACAATTAATTAAAATGAAAGTCAAATAAAACTAATTAGAGATAGGGGTTTAAGAAATATGAAGAGAGGACTTAGGGTGTTGGAATCACCACTAAGCCCGTGTAATTAACCACTTGCTTTCCATTAATGGGGAATACATTGTTGTGAACAAAATGCGACTACCAATATTAAGCATCGACCATCTAATTTATGTATGAATTGTCTACCTAAACTAAGTGTAGCACAACCCATCAATTTTAAGCATGACCCATCTAAGTAGCAACAATTGTAGCACACATCAATCTAGAGAATAATGGAATTTTGCAATAATAAGCCATGGAATATCTAAGCAATCATAGATTGTCTACCTACCTACAAGCATGAATTAAATTGTATAACAACCCATCAAGCATAAGTATAAACCACCAAATTAATTGACAAACCCAGTCAATGAAAACCCATACTTAGCCATCACTAGATTTTCAATCAACCATACATAGACATGAAATTAATATAGAAAATCTAGTGTAGAGATCAATTCCCCAAATAATCCACATAAGACAACATCTAATTGAAATTGAGAATCAATAGAAAGAATTAATCCATGTGAATTATGTAAGAAAAAATTCATAATTTAATCACACATAGACATGTAATAAACTAGAGAATTAATAGGAAGAATTAAATCAACAATCACAAGGCTAGAGCACTAATCACAACAATATATATATAAATCCACAAAAATAGAAGTACAAGGGTTTAGATTACACAAGACTTAGGGCTCATCCAAGCCCTAAGTATAGATCTAGCCAATCATGGAGGAAGTGGATGTGGTCATGGAATCAAGCTCCAAATATGGCTCCATCTTCTTCTTTATCTTCTTCTTCTTCTTCTTTGAAGCTCTAGAGATTAAGAGAGAGAGTGGTCTAGAGATGGATCTTGAGATGAACCTCCACTTCCCTCTTTTCTTCTAACCCTAATCTTTAACTTTACTAGAGAGAGAAATAAAAAATACCATGTAAAAAATAAAAAGATAAAAAACTTCTTTACAAATGGGTCACTTCCTTTTATATAGAAGGTCCTTTTCTTAGTCACTAAGTCAGGAATATAGCCCCAAAAATATTTAATCCCATACTATATGATAGGTGGACTTTTGGGCGCGCACGGAATAAGACAGCTCGCTGCCAGCAATGTTCGATCGATCAGAGAAAAATTTGGATCGATCAGAGAAGTTGGATCGATCAGAGAAAAAGTTGGATCGATCCAACTTGGCAGTTTTTCGGCATTGGCCTCCTTTTGCTCCAAATCAGCCTCTTTTTGCTTCGGATCATCACTAAGACTTAGTTTGACTCCAAAAAGGCCTTAAGAATCCATTTTTAGCCCATTTTAACATTATTGACCTGAAATACACAAAAACACAAATAAGTACTTAAATAGGTAAATAAGATAGATAAAGGTCCTAGAACACTCAAGCTTAAGGGGTTTAAAAGTGTACTTTTCAGCACTCATCAACAAGCCATAGCCATGAGATCCAAATGTTATTGGAAATTTGGAAAAGATGAGACAAGTGCCTGAATAACCTTGAAGAATTTCAGAAGTCGTACAACGACCTTTAAATGACAAAGAAAACCAAATGTGACCATGGAATACAAGATGAGACAATTCTGGAAAAGTGCACATTTTGGTTAAACTTAGTGAATTCCAGGAAAATTCTTGGCAATTGACACTTGGAATAGGGAAGCTCGGAAGATGGAAGAATTGTTTCCCATGAGTGCTAAATTTAACGTCGATAGCTAGACTAACCAAGATCACACATTAGTCCTCGTACATTGGGTCTGTCAGTAGGACTTTCTCTGCTTTGCGGATAGGGACTATGCCATCAACATAAGGTTTAAGCCGTTGGCCATTAACCTTGAAGAGAGATCCATCGGTAGGATTTTGGAGTTCGATTGCACCATGGGGAAAGACGGACGTGATGATATATATATAGACCATCCCACCGTGAACGGAGTTTACTGGGAAAGAGTCTCAATCTAGAATTGAAAAGCCAAACTTTTTGTCCAGGGGCAAAAGACTTGTTGACAATGTGCTTGTCATGAAAAGCTTTAGTTTTTGCCTTATAGATTTTGATGCTTTCATACGCATAATTTTAAATTTCCTCAAGCTCAGTGAGTTGCAATTTACGAGTAGAGCCGGCTTAGTTGAGATCAAAGTTGAGCCTTTTTATGGCCCAATATGCACGGTGCTCTAGTTCAACTGGGAGATGACAAGCTTTGCCAAAGACAAGTCGATATGGTGACATGCCAATGGGCGTCTTATCCAGTAGTCCTAAAGTGCATTATTTAGTCTTAATGACCAATCTTTGCGGTCCAGTTGAACCATTTTTTCTAAAATGTGCTTAATCTCCCGATTAGATACTTCCACTTGACCACTCGTTTAAGGGTGGTAAGTTGTGACAACCTTATGAATGACGGAATACTTAGAAAGGACGGATTTGAGATAACGATTTCAGAAGTGTGATCCGTCGTCACTGATGAGTGCTCGGGGTGTACTGAAACGATTGAAAATATTTAATTGAATGAATTTGACCACAACTTTATGATCATTGGTCTTGGTAGGCTCAGCCTCAAACCATTTAGACACATAATCCACCGCTACAAAAATATACTCATAGCCATGGGAAATGGAAATGGTCCCATGAAGTCAATCCCCCACACATCGAAGATTTCTATGATTAAGATGGGAGTGAGGGGCATTATGTCTCTTCTAGACATGGAGTCGAGCTTTTGGCAATGCTCACAAGATTTACAGAAGTTGTAAGCATCCCAAAATAAGGAAGGCCAATAGAATCCGCTTTGAAGGACCTTATCAGCGGTCTTCTTGGCACTGAAGTGACCCCAGCAAACAAGGGTGTGGCAGAAATTTATGACACTTGTGAATTCAGTTTCGGGAATGCATCGCCAAATAATTTGATCCGGGCAATACTTGAATAACTCTGGATCTTCCCAAAAGAAATGCTCAACTTGGGAGAAGAACCGGTCTTTCTCTTGTTTAGACCATTGGGATGGAATATTTCCTACCACAAGGTAGTTGACAATATCCACGAACTAAGGAAGACTTGAATGAGAAATCTGAAATAGTTCCTCATCCGGGAAGGAATTACGAACCGTAGCAAATTCGGAGGATTTCTCAATAAGTAAGTGAGAGAGATGGTTTGTGACAACATTGTCTATTCCCTTTTTATCCCGAATCTCAATATCAAACTCTTGGAGTAAGAGTATCCATCGGATGAGATGGGGTTTGGTCTCTTTTTTGGCGAGCAAATGCCTTAGAGCGGCATGGTCTGAAAAGACAATGACCTTGGATCCAAAAAGATAAGAACGGAATTTATCCAAGACGTACACTACAGCTAGCAATTCTTTTTCAGTGGTGGTGTAATTTAACTAAGCATCAGAGAGAGTCTTGCTAGCATAATAGATAGTATGTGGAAGCTTGTCCACACACTGGCCCAAAACTGCACCTAATGCATAATCGGATGTATCACACATGATCTCAAATGGAAAAGACTAATTAGGCGGTTTCATGATTGGGGTGGATAAGAGAAGAGTACGGAGCTTCTTGAAAGCTTCCAAACGACAAGAAGATTACACAAAGGCCGAGAGATTTTGCTAAAATCTTTGATGAAGCGACTATAGAAACTGGCGTGTCCAAGGAAGGAGCAGATTTAACGGACATAATTTGGAGGAGGAAGGTTAGAGATTAACTCCACTTTGGCTTTGTCAACCTCAATTCCCCTTTTTGAAATGACATGTCCCAAGACAATGCCCTCTTGGACCATGAAATGACTTTTTTCCCAACTTAGAATCAGATTTGTCTCCTTGTATCTTTGAAGCACAAGGGATAGATTATGGAGACACGAGTTAAAGGAGGATCCAAAGATGAAAAAATCGTCTATGAACACTTCCAAGAACTTTTCAACCATATCCGAAAATATGGACATCATACATCTTTGGAACATGGCCGTTGCATTGCATAGCCCAAAGGGCATGCGTCTATAAGCAAAGGTTCCAAAGGGACATGTGAATGCGGTCTTTTCTTGATCTTGAGGATCAATTACCACTTGGTTATAGCCGGAATAACCATCAAGGAAATAATAGTAGCTTTGGCCAGCTAACCGCTCTAGGATTTGATCAATGAATGGAAATGGGAAATGATCCTTCCTAGTGGTAGAATTTAGTTTTTGGTAGTCGATCCACACACGCCACCCGGTGGTGGTGCGTTGTGGCACGAGCTCTCCTGCTGAATTTTCAACAACAGTAAGGCCAGATTTCTTGGGAACAACTTGAGTGGGGCTTACCCACTTACTATCAAAGATGGGGTAGATGATTCCCACATCTAGCAATTTGATCACTTCTTTCATGACCACTTCCTTCATGTTAGGATTCAACCGGCGCTGCACCTCTCTAGAAGGTTTAGCGTCCTCCTCCATATGGATGCGATGCATATAAATAGAAGGGTCGATTCCTTTCAAATCAGCCACTGCCCAGCCAATAGCTTCTCTGTGCTCTTGTAACACCGCTAAAAGACTATTTTCTTGGTCCTTTAAAAGGTCCGATGCAATAATGACTGGAAGAGTTTGACTTGCACCAAGAAACACATACTTAAGGTGGGCCGGGAGCGGCTTTAGCTCAAGTTATGGCAGAGATTTCAAGGAAGGGACCGGAGGAGTAGTGGAAAGCTGAGAAAGTGGTTCTTTTGGCACCTTCCAAGGAGGAAAGTCCATGATAGCACCAATGTCAAGAAAAGAGGTTACTTCTTAGATGGATTGGTCAATATCAAAGTTTGAGAAGTCAAAGTGAGACATACAAGTTCCAAAGGATCTTTGCTTAGAATGAAGGGGAGAGATTCTTTGACCACTTCATCTACCACATCAATGAGGAAACAATCACCCTCTTCAGAAGGATGTTGCGTTACATGGAAAATGTGGAGTTTGACTTGCATATTTCCAAAGGCGATATTAATCACCCTGGTTTGGCAATTAATTGAAGCGTTAGCCGTAACTAAGAAAGGCTAACCGAGGATCACGGGAATATGCTTCTTTGGGTTATGGACCGATCCTGTGTCAAGAACCACAAAGTCTATTGGGAAGTAGAATTTGTCCACTTTAACTATAACATCTTCAAGAATGACTCGTGGGTGCTTGACCGATCTGTCGGAAAGCTGCAAGACCACGGAGGTTGGCTTTAGATCTCCCAACCCAAGCTGTAAGTAAACTGAATATGGAATTAAATTTACACTAGCTTCTAAGTCAATGAAGGCCCTCTCTATCTTGTTGTCTATAATGACACACGAGATAGTTGGGGCGCCCAGATCCTTATACTTTGGAGGAGCACTGTGTTGAATGATTGCACTCACATTCTCAGTTAATCTTACCTTCTTTGGCAAATGATTTTTGGAAGTGCGCTTTTGAGTGCACAAATCCTTGAGAAAATTTGCATAAGGAGGGATTTGCTTAATAACATCTAAGAGAGGCAAATCTAAAAACAAAGTATGCATAAAAGAGAAATAAAGTATAGTGCATTACATCCAGTGTCTAGGCCAACAGACTGGCCGCAAGTATATAACAGTAGCAAAAATATGGCAGATATCATAGATATATAATAGGAGAAGAAGATATGGAAATATGAAGTGGAGAAGGAAGGACGGGCAGGGCGTGCTCCGCGGATGTCTCTGGATAGATCTCGCAATGCGGCTATGACATCCGTACGTAGTGAAGCAATATATGCCCGAATGGAAACCATGCCATCCTCCAGAGTCTGAAGATACTCTCCAAAGCTGGGTATCTGAACTGAAGCCTCAGGTGCTGCTGGATCGGGAGAATGATGATCTTGAGCCTGCTCCTCATCATGAACGGGTGACCCAACTGGAGAGTGATGCTCTGGGTCCTCTACGGGCTGCTCTAAATCAATGTCTATATGCATGGCAGCCGGATCAACTGGTATATCGTCCGTCGCTTGCTCTACTGCTACTGCAGCTACTGCCTGCTCCATCTCCTCTATCTCAAGCTCCTCAGCTGCCTCTGCAGCATCCTCTTGTAGACTCTTGATAAGAGCCTTGTAGCTCTTATCCCAGTCCTTCTTCTTGAACGAGCAGGCCTCAGCCTCAGTATGCTCCCGGTGCTGCAAAGGATAGCGCTGGTCCCGCAATATCTGTGTAATGAGATGGCCAAATGGGAGATACTTAGCTCGTTTGGACTTAGCCTTGCTTATGTGATCAACATATAACTTCAACATAACGCTCTAGATGAGTGCAGGAATGGATAGCCAATGCCCTATATAAAAGGCGTACAGAGCTGTAAGATAGTCACCGCGCCTCTGTATCTTGTGGCCGGCAATGAAAACATTTTGGAATAGCACCGAATCAAAGAACCAAAGGTCGTCTGGCAGATAAGTGCGCGTGGCAAAAGTCTCGCCAGCTGCATAGTGACCTGTGAGTGCCACTGCCATGTCGATATAGGAAGGCCTCCATAGAGTAGGATATGTAGCCTCGAGATCAGGAGGGTAGACATGTGGACATCGGCAAGATATTAATAGAGTGTCCACAGTGATATTGATAGGGTGGCTGTTAATGGTAGTTTGCAGCTCCCTCAGGTTACTCGGGGCAGGTCAGAGGTTCGGGAAGAATATCCGGACAAACCTCAGGTACACTGGATATGTAACAGGGGCTAATATGGCTAAAATGCCCCTCCGGTCTATGTCATCATATGCTGCTCTGGTAAGAACAAACCCGGAGAAGAAGTCTATATCGAAGATCAACTCATGCGCCACCTAAAGGCATGAGTATCTCGGCAATAGCCTGTCTAAGTCCTGGGTTGGCTGAGCTAGTGGTGGTGATAGAGATGGTATATGCTCAGCCTCAGCATCAGCCTGTGAAGAAGATGCCTCAACCGAAGACTGTAGTCTACTGTCAGCAAATGGAAACTGGGGTGGAGTAGGCTCTGCTTGCTCCTCCTGAATATGAGAGGGCTCTAGCTCAAGAATGGGGTCCTGGACGTGAGATAGACCTGCTTGGTCATCTAATCTCCGCCAAGTTCTACGATGATAATGTCCACGTGCAACAGTCTTGACCCTAGCAATGGCCTGTAAAATATAAGGAAACTCAAAAAGGAAGTCAGTGCCAGTGTAAAAAATTAAAGCATAGTTTATAGAATCATGTATGTCAAATAAGATAGACAAAACAGATAAAAAACATAAATCTATGCAAGTGACAAGAAATAAGTGACATGAGGCGAAGCATGCTAGACAGTATAAGTATGGAATGCACCCAATGTGGAAAATACAGGCATTGGGCATGTATGAGATAACATGAAACACAAGAGATGGTGTGTGAAGTGTGTGATGCAATTCTGTGAAGTTCGATCGATCACAAAAATGTGAGATGGATGTAAGTTTGATCGATCTCAAATAAGTGATATCGATCTATTACAAATCAATCTGAGAAAAAGTTCGATCGATCGAACTGTGAGGTGAAATTCGAAAAGTCATAGATCTGTGACGTGGATGGCACGGGGGCCTCCCGACCAAGTTCGTGGGTTCCTCTACACAACAAATCAACAAATTTGGTCACTTTCCTCGGCCTGTGAACTCCAAAATCAAAAATTAAAATAAAAAATATATAAAGTGATATATATGCATATATATACACATATATACGTAGCTTCAAAGCTTCAAAAATGGCAAGAACATCATCATAACATCTTAGATCTAACATGGAAAGTATTGATGCATGAAGATAAAGCTTGAACCAAAAGAGGGATCTCTGATCTTACCTAAACCGAGAGAGAAGGGGATCGAATGAGAGGGAGCTGAAATCTGAGATCCGAGATGAGGGAGAGAGATTCGTGCACGATAGACTCGCCGGAGCACTCGCCGGAGATGGAAGGGAAGGTTGCAGCGGCGAGGGGAATCTAGGGCTTTTTTGGATCGATCTTTGAATCGATCTGAAATAACCCTTGGTCTCTATTTTTAAAAACATTCCCTCTTTAGTTCGATCGATCGAACTGAAATCTTAGATCGATCGAACTAGTATCAATCTCTCTTCACTAAAAGACAAAATTGTTTTTGAAGCTTTTAAATTTTTGAAAATTAAAAATCAAAAATTTAAAATGAAAAATATTTTTTTGGATTTTTGAAAAATAATAGACAAAAATAAAATAAATACAAGAAATAAAAGTATTTTTTGAAAACTTTGAAAAACCCCTTTTTTTAAATTTTTTTTTTAATTCAGAATAAGATATTTTTTTAATTAAATTCAAAACAAAAGTCAAACTTAAAGTCAAAACGGTAAATCAAATAACACAGATCGATCTCTCCAAGATCGATCTCAGAAGAACTCCGATCGATCGAACATGCAAAAACTTGCAAACATGTTCGAACGATGGGATATAGAGGTCTTTGGATGTAGGTTGGATGCAAGTTCAAAATTTTTCTAAGTGTTGAGACTGCAGATCGATCCAAGATGAAGTTGGATCGTTCGAAGAACTAAAGATCGATCTAGGAACAAGTTCGAACGATGGGACAGAGAGCTGAAATATGCAGGTTTTCTTCGAACGATTAGACAGTGAGGTAATTGGATGCAGGTATGGAGTTCGATCGATCGAACCTCCTTGGAGATCGATCGAACTGATGCAAAATGTTCATTTTCAACATGAAAGTGTATGCAATCCTAATCACAGTTCCCAGCAATGTATATGAACCTAAAGCAAATATCTAGACTTCGCAAGAAATGAAATTTAAAATAGAAATGAGGGAGGAATAGGGTTGTGACACCCTACGAAATGCACTAGTCTTTAACATCTCTAGCAAGACGTTGGGCTTTTTTAGCCCGGATCAAACATCTTGTAGTGCATCCCCTCCTTAATGGGGTGATAAGTACCTTGAATTCCACCCAACAAATAGTTCCTTAGAGAACTTGTTGGATTAGGCTCAAAGGAACTTGTTGGTCCTTTTTCAATGTGATCTTCGGGCTTCCATGCCCTTTCAAAACAAGATTTTGAAATAACTTTCTTGGAATTCAGGGTTAAAGATAACCCTTTTGAAATTTTGGTTTCAAGCAAACACTCTATTCCTTTACATTTATGGTCATGATATTTCTCTACAACATTCACTTCTTCATGCTTGTCAAATGAATTCGGGGTTGGATTAAAGATATTCAACTTCACCTTTATGTGGCCAAACGAGATCTTCATTATCCCCATCCTACAATTAATGTTGGCATTCGCGGTTGCCAAGAAAGGATGGCCAAGGATAACGAGAATTTGGCTCTTAAGATTCGGGACCGGTTCTGTGTCAATGACAACGAAATCAACGGGGAAGAAAAATTTATCAATTTTGATCAATACGTCCTCAATGATACCTCTAGGCTTTTTGATGGATCGGTCGGCAAGTTGCAAAACCACCGACGTCGGTAAGTTGCAAAACCACCGACGTCGGTTTTAAGTCTCCCAAGCCTAATTTGACATACACCGAGTATGGAAGAAGGTTAACAGTTGCTCCTAAGTCTAACAGAGCCCGATTAATGACATGGTCACCAATGACACAAGATGTAGTAGGTGAACCGGGTTCTTTGAACTTTGGAAGAGTGTTATGTTGCAAAATAGAGCTCACTTGCTCAGTCAAGACCACTTTTCTAGGTGCTTAGCTTTTGTTCTTCCTCTTTTGGGTGCATAAGTCTTTTAAAAACATAGAATAAGCCAGAATTTGCTTAATTGCATCTAAAAGTGGAAGATTGACTTTCACTTGCCTAAACACATCAATAATTTCATTTGTTTTAGCCTTTTGCTTGTCAATTGAAATGGATCCTTTTAAGGCATCCGGAAATGGAGCTCTTGGCTCAAAAACTTTTTCAGAATTTTTCCTTGAAGTCTCTTCAACACAAGAAGTTTTGAAATCATTTTGCAAATTTTTCTTTTCAAGATCACTTTTCAAATCATTTTTCAACACATTCTCATTTGAATGATCATGCATATGCAATGAATGAGGAATAGGATGTGAAAAGGGACGGGTGTTAACTTATAGTTGCACCGGTTCACTCTCTTCATTAGACACACCTACTTGGTTGTCAATGATTCTCCCACTTCTCAAGGTTGTCACCACATTGACATGCTCAATTGTGTGACCTTCCGATGAGGAATAAATCTCCACAACGCATTGTTGCTTTGGTAGGGCATTCAAAGACATTTTCCCTTTCTCTCTAGCATTTAAAGTACTAGTTATTTGCCTTACTTGGGTTTCTAGCTTAGAAATGGATTGAGAATGAGAATGAAACAATTGAGTGTTCGCCTCTAGAGTGCCTAGAGCGGTCAAAACTTTCTCTTCAAAAGCAAGACTCTTAGAATTTCCTTGAGAATATGATGGTTGATTAGGAAAATGAGAATTAGAAAATTGATTTCCTTGTGATTGATATAGTCTATATCCTTGGGAACCTTGGCTTTGCATCAAAGGCGGAATGTACTTTCCTTGAAAACTACCTTGGGAAGGGTTTGAGCCTTCCCCTTGGTTTCTCCAAGAGAAATTCGGGTGATTTCTCCAACTAGAATTATAGTGATTGCTATAAGGATTGTTCCTTTGATTAAAAAAAGCTGTATTGACTTGTTTATAATGCTCACTTTGCACATGTCCATGGGGACAATTGGAAGTAGAATGTAAAACACTTGAACAAGTCATACATGATTCATTAGATGTATGCTAGGAATGGTTAGGGATGGAAGATACTTGATTTGCCGAGTTTTGGTTGATCAAGAATTGATCAAACCTTTGAGATAAGGATTTCATCTCGGCGGCTATTTCATTGGAATGGTCAACTTGATGTAAGCCAGCACTTTTCCTTCCACTTGAATTCCTATAATTCTTAGAAGATAAAGTTCGAGGCAAAGAATTTTCACTCATGCTCTCATAAAGAAGCCACACGTCATCCTTATGCCTATCAATATAAGAGCCACCTATGGAAGCATCAACCAAGCCCTTATAATTATCGAATAAACTCTTAAAGAAATATTGAACTAATTGCCATTTGGGCATGTCATGATGTGGACACTTCCTAAGCAATTCATTGAATCTTTCCCATGCCTCATGGAACGTTTCCCCATCCCCGTGTGAAAACTCTCGAATTGAGGTTCTCATGGCATTGGTCTTAGAAACCGGATAGTACTTTTTCAAGAACTCTTGTTGCATTTCTGCCCAAAAAGTTATTGAAAAAGGCTTAAGATTGTTAAACCAATATTTTGCCTTGTCTTTAAGGGTGAATGGAAAAATTTTAAGCCTTAAGACCTCTTCCGGCATGTCCATGTATCTCACGGTGGAACATACTTCAAGAAACTCATCTAAATGCTTGTAAGGTTCTTCACTTGGAAGTCCATGATAATTATGAAGCATTTGAATGGTTTATGGTTTGATTTCATAGTGGTGTGCTCTAAATGGTGGGAATTGAATGCATGTGGGTGCATTATATTCATTAGGTACATAGTGATCTCTTAAAGCAAGGGGAGGATTAGCAATTGGAAGTGTAACATAGGCACCTTGATTGCCTTGGATGATGGGAGGTTGTGGAGCATACATTGGCCTAGGCATTCCCAATGGAACTTGGCCTTGTTGTTGTGGTGGGTGAATGAATGGCCTCAGCATACCTAATGGTACTTGCATGTTATCATGATGCACATGGGGTGGAAGATACCTTGTTGGTCTATGTGACCAAGGTCCTCCACATGGTCCTCATTATGTACTTCCATTGATAAAATGGATTGACTAGAACTTCTTCTTCCCCTAGGGTTTCGAACAACCGATTCAAGCTTAAAATTGAGAGGGACAAGAATAGGTTTCAATGATCTACGACCATGCATGCACAACAAAACACAACAAGCAACAAACAATCAACAATCACTTTACCTTCGCAACAAATCAATTATCAAACTTCCTCCACATACAATGATCCCATACTCCCATGCTATCAACAATATGCAAAGAATAATAAAATTGCCTCCACGCGGGCTCACGATTTATCCAAGAATTAAAATACAAGCCTCCACGCGGGCCGACGATTTAACTAGAGATTGAGTTAAGAAAGAGCTCACAAAGGGTCCTTTAGCACTTCAATTCAATTTTCAATTTTAGCCTTGCAAATTTTTTAGATTTTAGCTTCTTCCTTGCTTTTCCTTAGCTCCTTGCTTAAAATGCTCTTTTGCTCACCTTCTAACTCAATGCATCTAGTTAAACAAGAACCAACATAATAAGTAAACAAAATGAAAATGAAAATAAAGTAAAGACACGATCAAAAGAGTACTAATTCCTAATTGATTTCACAAATACGACGTTGCCTTCAATCAATCCCCGGCAACGGCGCCAAAAACTTGGTGGTGGTTAAAGCCGTCATCGCACCCCAAAGCTTGCAAAGTGATGGACTAAAATGAGTGTGGTCAAGTTTTACATTTATAATTTGCCACTACTACCTTTCACTAAAAAAATAGTTAGAACGAGTAAGGATCGTCCCAAGGGATTGGTGGGCCGTATTAGGTTGTGGAATTGAGATTAGGGTTAGTAGGTCGAGTGATCAAAAGATTAGTTGGTGATTGAATTATACTAAGATGTAATTTAAACTAAAGTAAACAATTAAATACAATGGAGAGAAAATAAGAGAGAGAGATATTGGGATTTAGAGATCACCTCTAAGCATAGCTTTTCTACACCCTTAATGAATGATTAATGAGGGGAAAAACATGTATTGCAACAATAGTGTGTGTGTGTGGTTGTTTCAATAAGCATGGATGACTAATTAAGTATATATTGTCTAAGCAACATAGTGGATAGCACAATATATCAAACTAAGCCTTTAATCATTTCTTTAAGCTCACAATCCAAACACATCACAAGTTAGAGACATATACTACTTGTTTTCACAAGTATGGAACATCAAACAACAAGCATGGATTGTCCTCCCATTTAACATCTAAACTATAACTACACTACAATTAAGCTAATGACATGAAATTAAACTAATTAAACTAAGGGAGAGGCATAATCCATCAAGAAATGAGTATAAACCATCAAATAAACCACAAGAGCATTCTATTAAGCACTATGTCTTGACAATCTCTAGATCTATAGCATTAATACACATAGACATGCATCAACAACACAAGAAATAGAGACAATCACATGAACATCTATTCTAGTATACATAGACATATGGATAGAATGAAATGATCAATTGGAAGCATTAAACCACACAAATCATTGAATAAACAAGATCTATGTATATAAAAATGTCAAAACATATATCACAATACAAATCCCCTAAAAAATACATAAATCAAGATGTAGGAAGCATGCTTAGGGCTAACTCTAGCCCCAAGAGGATGTCTAGGCACTCATGGATTATGTCCTCCAATCCTCAAGGGCTAACTCCATGGTAGAAATTGCTCCCCTTCTTGGTTGATGGAAGAACTCCAAGCTTGTGTCTCTAGTTTCCTCTCCTCTTTTCTTCCTCACTAAGAATATATCAATTGTGTCCAAAGTCTATCTATCTATGTATATCAAGAATGGCTCATATTCCTTATATAGGTAGGTTAAAATGTCACCCCCAATGACCTGGGCTTGTACACCAATATTCCTCCCAATGATTGGATATGAGACAACTTTTAATGAGCTGGAAATTGAATTTTCTCACACTTAGGGAAGTTCGATCGATCAAACTTGCGGCGAAATCGATCGAACATGGCTGAGATCTATCAAACTTTGGCTAGATCAATCCTCTATGGCGGCACCTTTTTAGATAAAGACAAATCTGAGATATTTCGGGGAATGAGACAAAAGTGGTAGGTAGGGTGGTACAACAGGATAAGATGGAATCTTTTCGATCGATCTGAGAATTGTTGGATCGATCAAACTTTGTGGGATCTTTGGATAAGGACAAAATAGCTTGGATCCATCTTGAAATGTCTAGATCGATGAACTTTCGATCAATCTAAATATACTTGTGATCGATCGAACCTGCTGAATTCCATACTTTGCTTCAAACTACTTCCACTTTACTCCTTTCTTTAATTCATCTCAAAATTGCTTCAATTATGCTCTTATTTAGCTGGGTTAGCTTATTTTGGGGATAATCACCTAAAAAGGGCAATAACACGAAATTAGTCTAAAACAGGGAAAGTAAGATAGATAAAGGTCCTAGAATACCTAAGCTTAAGGGGTTTAAATGTGCACTTTTCAGCGCTCATCAAAGTAGGAATAGAATGTGAAACGGAACGGGTGTCAACTTTTGGTTGCACCGGTTCACTCTCTTCATTGGACATACTCATTTGGTTGTCCACAATGCTCTCACTTCTCAAGGTTGTCACCTCATTGACATGTTCGATTGTGTGACCTTCCGATGAAGAATAAGTCTCCACAACACATTGTTGCTTTGGTGGTGCATTCAAAAGCATCTTCCCTTTCTCTCTAGCATTCAAAGTACTAGCTATTTGCCCGACTTGGGTTTCTAGCTTAGCAATGGATTGGGAATGGGAATAAAGCAATTAAGTGTTCGCCTCTAGAGTACCTAGAGTGGTCAACACTTTCTCCTCAAAAGCGAGACTCCTAGAATTTCCTTTGGAATACGAAGATTGGTTAAGGAAATGAGAATTAGAGAATTAATTTCCATGTGATGATTGAAAAGAAGATCTAAAACCTTGGGAACCTTGGCTTTGCATTGGAGGTGGAATATACTTGTTTTAAAAACCATCTTGAGAAGGGTTTGAGCCTTCCCCTTGGCTTTTCGAAAACAAGTTTGGATGGTTCCTCCAACTTGAATTGTAATAAGTGTCATAGGGATTATTCCCTTGGTTGACAAATGTAGCATTGACTTGCTCATGGTTTTCACTTGGTACATGTCCATGGGGACAATTGGAAGTAGAATGTAAAACACTTGAACAAGTCATACAAGATTCATTAGATGCACGATGAGAATGGTTAGGGGAGGAAGACATTTGATTCACCGAAGTTTGGTTAATCAAAAATTGATCAAACCTTTGAGACAAAGATCTCATCTCGGCGGCTATGTGGTGGTTATCGCACCCCGACCCAAAGTTTGTGCACTAAAAGATAGTGGTGTAGAGCTATGATAAATGTGGCTAAGTTTTATATTTAGAAATTGCCACTACTACCTTTCACTAAAAATATAGTTAGGGCAAGTAGGGATCGTCGCAAGGGATTGGTGGGTCGTATTAGATTGTGGAATTGAGATTAGGGTTAGTAGGTCGAGTGATCAAAAGATTGGTTAGTGGTTGAATTATACTAAGATGCAATTTAAACTAAAGTATGTAATTAAATGTAATGGAGAGAAAATAAGAGAGTGATCTTGGGGTTTAGAGATCACCACTAAGCATAGCTTTTCTACACCCTTAATGAATGATTAATGAGGGGAAAAACATGTATTGCAACATAGTGTATGTGTGTGTGGTTGTTTCAACGAGCATGGATGACAAATTAAGCATATATTGTCTAAGCAACATGGTCGATAGCACAATATATCAAACTAAGCCATTAATCCTTTCTTTAAGTTCACAATCCAAACACATCATAAGGTTAGAGATATATGTTACTTGCTTTCATAAGTATGGAACATCAAACAACAAGCATGGATTGTCCTCCCATTTAACATCTAAACTACAACTACACTACAATTAAGCTAATGACATGAAATTAAACTAATTAAACTAAGGGAGAGGCAGAATCCATCAAGAAATGAGTATAAACCATCAAACAAAGCACAAGAACATTCCATTAAGCACTATGTCTTGACAATC